>NC_090924.1:578665775-581165775 GCF_040938575.1 Ambystoma mexicanum | reverse complement strand
ACAGTGTGAGATGGCAGACGAGTAGGAATTCTACACAGCAATTCCAATTTCTATCATTTAGTGTTGAGTGTTGGCAACAAAGTGACCCAAGTGCACCTTTAAAAGTTTGAGAGCTAGGACTGCTAAAAAAGATTAATATATGATAAACAAGGTTACTCAATACTTTTAGAAAAAGGTAGGTGACTCACCATCACTGTAATCAATAGCTGCATAATCGCCAAGAAACAGGGAAGCCGCAAAGCTACTCACTAACGAAATTCTCTGCAAGACAAATAAATAGATTTAATTAGGTGTGCACAAAACAACTGCGATACTGACAACATGCAAAGCTCCCTGAAGGTTGGCTAAGGCAGGAATGTTAACCCTTACTATTAGCTCCGTAAGTAGGTATACATATATCTGGCATAGGTGTTCAGCAACAGAACTATGGGGTGGGGGGGGTGACCAGGTCTCAGCAACTCAAAGTTTGATGGAACTGTAAAATACACACAGTGACTTCAAATTACTCGAAAAACGCAGGTATTAAAAATGTAAAGCAGATTCATAGGATCTGAATAGCAAACCTAATTTCCCAGTTGCACACGCACTTTCACACATGCAAATGGATTTGTCTAGATTAGGTGGTGCAGCAGACAGCTTAACATATCCCAGGGCCCCTTCTTAATTCTTTTAAATGTCTTTCTTGCTTAAGAGCTACTTTATCTGTCTCCCAAGTGGTTTAAGTAGCGTGCCACACTCCCAAAAGTACTGCAAGGTTTTTTCTTCAATCTAATAAATATTTCAGTTTTCAATGTAACATCTGAACTTCTGCATCCTAGAGGTGTACATTCGCATAACCCTTTTTTGCACAGTGCAGTTGTGTGAGGGAGTTGGCTTTGCTCTCATTAGTACCACCCGGCCAGTTGTCAAGACCTACCTCCAGACAGCATGGCAAACAGTGCTCACAATTACAATTAAACGCTGCCCGACATGTTTGACCTACTTTGTCTTTTAAAATTACCTGTAACCACGTGTTTGGAATTTGTAACCTATAGGGTGAAACTTCACCCACTTCCCCTACCCCCATTTGTCTATGCACACTGGAATAGCCTTTGTACTAGTGGTGCATTACAACATCCCATATACATTTCAAGTCACTGTCCTGTAAGAGCTATGTAAAGCTGCAAGGCTAATGTGCCTGCAGCAGGGAGCAGTGGGTCTTTCGGGCTTTTATTGTACATAACAAAACAATTACTATCAAGACGAAGAGTAGAGGTTCTGCTACGTGGCGCTTGGCCATCTTGTTTTGATTTGATCTGTATGGGCCCGTTACATTTGCACTGGGGCAAATGAAGAAATGCGTGTGTGCATGTCTGATTAGCACCTGCTATATTCTAACTGATTCAAGAAGCCTAACAATTGAGCACATCTGGAAATGCCCAGAACATCTGCGAGATGCCCATAAGCAACACTTTGTGAATCATACAGGAACATGAAAATCTCCAAGTCCCTCTGACATCCCCTCATTCGCTCCACTGTTCTTTGTAAATTAGGGATAAGGCTCAAGCGCATCTCATAATTTGCCCCAGTGTAAAACTTTCAGAATCAGGCTAGATATGAAACGAAAACAGGTATTTGGCGCAGTACATTCCCACACATTTAACATTTCCTAATGTGAACTTCAAGAAACAGTAAAGCCAACCTCAGTTTGTGCGTAGACCTCTGGTTTCTGCTTGTAGATCCTGGCAATCTGGTTCCCTGTAAAACGCTGCAACAGAGAGGCAGAAGTCAACAACCATTAATCCCTCTCAATAAATTCTGCACATTGCACTTTGCTAGTCTGTCAGAGGCAGGAAAGTCAGCAGTACATATGTGGTCGTTCATCATTGCCAACGAGGGTTCCGAGAAGCGCCAGTTTTCGTGCTGCGGGGTCTGCAGGTGCAAAGACTCTTCGAGCATAAAAAGACAGTGACAAATGTGCCACGAAGTCAGATGAAAGGGGGCAGCGGTAATGGGCCTGTCACAACGACGTCTTCCTCCAAGCAAATCACTTACCAATCAAGCTTTGAAAATGGGTGAGCGATAGAGACACTACTAGCAGGCATGCATAAAACACATTAAACGAAGTTAAATAACAGATACTTGGGGTGGGATGCTAGTTTATGTACTGCTATGTTTTTTCTAACAGAGACTCGTGTTCTATATACAGTAGTTCCCTAGATATTGCCTATAGTTAAGGTGATAGCCTTGAGTCATAGGAAATCCGAAAATTCTATTGCTAATAACGTTTCACTTTCAGGGCAGATATGGCTGATATTTTCCAAACAAAACATTTGCCATGGCTCCAGGGGTGCTGCTAGGTCAGGAAAAGATCAGGGGCTATGCTAATGTCGGGACTAGCCAGATTTGGGGCTAGCTATAGCCTTTTGGTTGTAGTCTCTGAGCTTCTATCAGGGCTAAAACCAAAAGACCCGGGGCTATAGCCCTCTCAACCGCCGCCCCTAGAAATGCCCCTGCATGGCTCCATCCCCCAACCGGAAATTATGGGAAAGTTTCTGCTCTACTTTCCCATAGAGAAAAGGTCCAAATTTGGTAAAGCTGATGCGCAAAAATTGCTTGCTGGATTTGGACCAAATAAGAAACAACTTGAGCAGGAAACGTTGATTTAATTTCCGGGACAGGTTGGGGGTTATTACGTCCAGTAGTTTTCTAAATATTCGCTGGGGTGACGGTGCTTCCTGCTCCCAAGAATATAGCTTTAACTCCCATAGTGCTTTGCAGCAGAGAGGCTTTTCAGAAAAGAAAAGTCAAAATGTTTTCTTTTGCCAGATGCGAGAGATTACTGCAGTAATACTGGGGGAAGCCAAAAATGAAACATGCTGAAAAAGCTCTTTAGATGTGTGAAAAAGATACAAAGGCATTAGGCTACATGTGGGGAGGGAGGAAGAGGACATGTGAAGTTGGGGGTGGTCTGTGGATCAAGTTACAGAAACAAGATTTAAGGCTTATCGGGGGAATCTCGCAAGATTACCATGCTAATAACGCAAGACGCGCTCAGAAACAAAAATGCGTCACATGAAGCAAAGAGAGAAAGGGAGTAATGGGAGTGGAACAGGGAGGTAAAAATCAACAGAGGTGGGTATGTGGGCCCAGGGAAAAGGAAAGAGGCAGATGGGGAGAGCTTGTGATAACGAAGAAGGGTATTTAATTTTCGAGCGTTATCAGTGTAATACTGTGGGAATCGGTTGAACGGCAGACTAGCTCAGGAATCAGCATTACCTTGATTGATTTCTGCAAAAATATTACGGGAATGGAAACTGGGGGAACACAAATAAAAGGGGGACATCTATTGTGATCACATCTAGTAGGCAGTGGGAAATGGGTCTTTGTGCCAGTGGCCCTGATCACTGGGCCACAGAGAAACCTATAGGTGGAACATGTTGTGATTAATCCTACAAAGTCCTCACAGAATCCCTGCCTAAAGTCTCCTAACAGGTGGCATGGGGAAGGCAACCGCTACCTGATACATACTAACCCTGGGGGTGGTATTAGCCGGGAGGATCACTTCGGAGGAGAAAGGCCTCAAGGGAATAGGACGGCTCCGCTAGGTGGGACGTGGTATAAGCCATCTTCTCAGGGGAAGATTTCCGTAATAGCAGAATATCTGATGGCTTGTTGTCAGAGTGGGGCGTGCCTTCCCAAAACTACACAAAGAGTCAAGAGTGAAAACCCTCATTATCAACAGGGAAAGGATATATATATAAGAATCAGAGAATTCAGATCCCTAAGTTGAATGGTTATGATTCATTCCTGGGTGTATGTTATCAAGCCCATAATCAACCATTAATTAATTTACAAACTTCCCCTAAAATTGAATTTCAAAAGCCATTTCAACAGAATGAGGTTTTGAAAGAAAAAGGGTAACATTAGGGACTTCAATTCCCATAATGCTCGAAGTACTGGGACGAGGAAGAGGAGTTCAGAGTTGCAGAACCGTGAGATGCAGGCTAGTGGTTCTAATGACCCACACCTTAGTGGGACGTTTGAATATTTAAGGCCTCTTCAGGTGCGAACCATTAGAAAGAGAAGTGGACAGCAACAGTGGGAGAAGAAGAAGAAAGAAGATACTGGGACCGCCGCTTTTATTACAACAGAACACAGTCCTGAGAGAGTCATAGAAGCTGGGAGCTTTAACTGCAGAAGATGCATAGCAGGAAGCAGAGCAGTTGCTGATTCTCCCGTGGGAGAGAGGAGCTCTCCCTGCTCGGTGTCCTACTCCGGTGATTGGCGTTCCCCGGAGCACGCAAGGAAAGTGACAAGCTCCTGTTGCCGTGAACGCAGGCTGCAGGTATTTGACTGCAGCTATCAAACACCCAGGACCCGACGTGAGAAGAGGAGAACGAAGCGGAAGCGGGTCGTGCAAACACACAAAGGAGGACTGGTGAGTTGACCTTCATACCCCGGGGCGTTACGCTCTGGACCGCTGACCGATAATGGAAGTTTTAAATACTGAACTAGCGGATTAAAGTGGTTGAGACATAATATGCACATTGAAGGAAAAAGAGAGGAGAAGGATTGCGAATACCATTGCCAAAGTAAAGCAGGAGCAATATTTAAACCTGAATGCAACCATCATTACCAAAGTAAAGAAGGGACAATATGTAAGCACATATGCAACAACCATTGTCAAAGAGGGGGCAATTTTTTAATCAGATTACAACCATTGCCAAAATAAAGAATATTTAAGCATGATTGTAACACTCATTGCCCAAGTCAAAAGGAGGTAATTTGGGAACACAATTACAACCCACATTACCCAAGATAAAAAAAGACAATTATAAGGAAGAGGGAAACTCTTTATCCTAATGAGAGAAATGTGAATAAGAGACCTTACCAACAGCTATCTGGTGTAGTAGCAGAACCCCAAGGGTGGCAGGACAGAAACCCTCCTTGTAGAAAGCTTCAAGGAGAGAGCAGTGTATCCTGCATTGCAAGTGGTAGACATACCAGTAGAGCAAACGGCATCAAAGTGCATCAAATCTTTATGAAAGAAGTTGTGAATTTCAATGTTGGTGAAAGTCGAAGACTTTCTTTGAAGTGGAAGTAATCCATACCCCAGAGTACTTGGTAGCAGTGTTTTTCTCCTGGCAGGAGAGTATAGCAGGAAAGGGATTGTTAGTGGTTAGTCCTGGCAGGTTAGTGGACCAGGAAGAAAATATTGAAGTACTACATTGTGGTGGAAAGTGGTTCTGAAGAGAAAGTGGAAAGTCCACTAATGTGTGATGAACTGTGGTAAAAACCATTCTAACAAAACATTATTGTTCATGAAAGAGAAAGGTGAAATGTCTTTCAAAATAGAGAAGTTATATTGAAGTGTTGACAAACATTGTGAAGATAAAGGGCCTCATTACAAGTATGGTGGAGCGGGAATAAATTGGCAGTAATTGAATTACTGCCAATATTCCCGCTTCGCCATATTACGAGTATGGTCCTGGAATGGAAGATTTACCACCAGCATCATGCTGGAGGTAAATCCTCCAACACGCCTCTGAAAAATCCCAAAAAATCTGCAGAATTCCAGCAGTGGAATTACTGCTGTAGTAATTCTGCCCCAAAAAAACCATAGAATCCTATGGATAAAATGGGGATTTGCACCACCACTTGTAATACGGTGGTAATTCCGCCAGACCAAGTGGCGGTAATGGTAATTCAGTTGGGCGATATTCCGGTGTGTTTACCGCCGGAATAACGCCCAGCTCCTAATCAGGCCCAAAGTGTCTTGGTTTCTTAAGCAAGAGTTTCATAATTATCTCCAAGAGTGATGAACCTTATTTGACAGTGGGACAATCCAATTGCCAAATGAAAACTTCATGGAGTGAAGCAACTTTGTGTTGGAAGCACAACTTGGTTATTGGGAGAAACTTTGTATTACCTAAGAAGCAGAACTGGGTTATTGTAAAGAACTTTATTGACTGAAATTTTGAGTTTGAAAAATCCTACTTGAATCCTTGGGCAGAAGAAGTGACCCTGTTTGCTAGGATATATGGTTATAAAGTTTATATGTGAATTTAAATAATATACTGTTGACTTTGAACGACCATATAATACCTGTGTAATTTTGTTGCACGTACAAGTGTGAGGGACAGATACTTTTTGATGTTAGAATGTTTTTCTTTAGCCTTAGTTTCATAGGCAGGGAATTCCTTGTTAGGTTAGGGAAAGTGTGGCTTTTATCACACCTATTTCATTTAATAAAATGGCCACTTGCAAACAAACTATCCAGTTGACCGCCTCCCAATTCTGACCCGTCACAATGTACCGTGGCCACATCTACAGGCCATGGCTAGTGGCCCTTGAATTAATCTATGGTATAAAAAACCCTTGAAATTCATTGAAAGAACTTTAGTTAAGGGACAGTTAAGGTGATAAGATTTAATGCAACAAATGCCTTGAAATTCAGCAGATGTGGAAAGTGATGATCATTTTAACTCTGCATTTCCCCTGTTGGAAAGCCCATGGGCACATACATGACAGATGGAATTCACAACGACATACAAAATTAGAGGGGGCAAGATAGCTCAGTAGGTTGTGTCAGAAGTCAGGGTTTGAGCAGGAAAAGGCGTGTAATGCGTAAGTAAAGTGTGGGAACTACACTCCCCAGTATGCAAGGGGGCATTGTGTAGTTCCCTATGTGTGCCACTAAGCAGCTGCAGGCAATCTAAGAGGCCTGCTTATAACCGCCGACCGCCTGCGCTCCGGTGCTGATGATTAATGTTGGAGAGCAGAGGTGGCGGCGGCGAGCTAGCGTTGGACTAAGTGCTCCGATGAGCATTGCGAGAGCCGTGCAGGAAGAGACTCAGGTCGCGGCAGTGAGAGGAGATTGCAGAGGTTAAACACTGCATTTGTTCTTCAGGTCTGGGCCGCCTCAGGAGGTGCCCGGACGTCCAGTTAAGTGGCTCACGAATTTGCATGCGCTTCTATGAGACTCTGCTTATGCCTGGGTGACTGCAGGGAAAGTAGGCGGCCAGGCTCAGAACTCTGCTTTCTTACTTCTGGTCCGGATGGCCTCAGGAGGTGTCCAGGCATTAAGTTAAGTGTGTCGTACCATATGCACATGTTATTTCCTGCCCATATGCTGAGAGTTCAGAGGTGGCCTAAAACGTATCACTTGCTCAAGAAACATTTATAACTAATGCAGGTATGCTGTGTATGCACTGTCTTATTGAACAGTCATTTTGGTTAAAACCAGAAAAGGACGGGATCATTTTGGGAGATGTTGAGAGAACAGGAGAGGCCAGTCAAGGGTCCCTCAGTACTCATGATGCTTATTTCCACTACATGTACTGCGCTATGTTCCTTGTTTTGTGGCTTCTGCTTGCCCTTTTAGGGCCATGTGTCTCCGTCAGTCATTATAGGAAATTCCCTATGTTTGTGCCATCATGCTTACGCAATATTATGTTCTTAGGATGAGGAGTTGGATATTGATGTTTGTTGCATTTCAGTCATAACCACTAACCCATATATCTGATGTGCTTCTGTGAGTCTCTGGAATATGTCACTCGATACTAGTTCTATGTACTAAGGTTGGAATTCCAGGGGTGCAGAGTAGAATTCATGTGATAAGTTAGGAGCTGTTTTGTCAGGCAGGACTTATGCGCAGTTAGGTCTTTTCTATGTATGCATGTTTCTTTACCCTATCTACCCTTTGTCATTCCATCCCCTTTCCCTAACTTCGTCTTCCCCCCATTGGCTGCCACGAGGTTTCCTGTATTATTAATATTCAGGTGCCCGTGCCAACCACGGTGGGAGGGGCGATCTATTTGGCTTCTGTGGTTTGGGAGAGGGGATTGATTCCCTCACCCTTTACGTAGTATTGACAGAATCATCAGCCCCCGATTTTGGGATTATTGAACCACCCAGGCCAAATGGAGAACCCTCCCTCGTTAGCGGATGTGCTAAAAGCATTACAAGAAATTCAGGTGGAACTAGTACATGTTAGACAGGAATCAGGCACGCTGAAGGAGCAAGTGCAGGGGTTAGTAGCGCAAAGTACCCCTTTGGAGGAAGCAGGGTCCTCTACAGGAAGGGCCTCAGTTAGATCACCTACTGTAATTGTCCAACCTCCAAGTAGTGTGCCTTTGGCGGCACCTGAAAGATTTTCAGGGGATCCCAAGAAATTTACGATGTTTTTGACACAGTGTTGATTGCTTTTTTTGTGCAAACCTTCAGCGTTTAAGACTATTCGAGCTAGGACTGCATTTGTCATATCATATTTAACAGGAGATGTGGCAGCTTGGGCCATGCTGTTGGTGCAGAAAGATGACCAGTTATTATATCACTGGGACAATTTGTTGGCAGAATTTGGTCGATTATTTAATCGCAGAGAAGATTCTTTAGCACAAGATAAAGAATTATTGGCATTAAAACAGGGTACACAGGATTTGGTTTCGTATGTAATCCAATTTAATAGGTAATTGAAACAGAATGGCCAGAAAATAAACAGACAGTTTTGTTTTATCAAGGCTTAAAAGAAGACTTAAAGGATGCTATGCTATTGCTCAGGTACAGCCCCAGCCCAGTAATTGTGCGGCCATGATTGATTTGGCGCCAAGGTTGGACCATCGCATGAATGAGCACAAGGGAGACGGGGAAAAAAACCTGAGGTGGTACCATTTGTCAGACTGGATAAGGGAAAGAAACAGAAATGGTGAAGGAGAACCTATGCAGATTGGAGGGGTCAGAGGTCCATTATTGGCAGCAGAAAAGGAGCAACGAAAGGCTAATATTTTGTGTCTG
Source organism: Ambystoma mexicanum (assembly GCF_040938575.1). Lineage (NCBI taxonomy): Eukaryota > Metazoa > Chordata > Amphibia > Caudata > Ambystomatidae > Ambystoma > Ambystoma mexicanum. The sequence continues at coordinate 581,157,000 of NC_090924.1, read as the reverse complement.
TACTGTGGGCAACCAGGACATTATATTCAGACTTGTCCGAACCCACCTAAGAAGGTTGCTGGTGGGGAAAGGAGCAAGGGGGAGTCGGGAAAAGGATTGGACCGGCCTTAGGGGGCACTCAGGTGTCAAGCCCGGTGGTAGGAAGGTTCCCCACTTGGGTAGCAAATACTACACGAAAGGGTAACTCGCACTTGTACATTTTGGTGACTTTATATTTTGCATGTACAAAACAGGTAGTGTCAGCTATGTTGGACTCTGGGGCAACAGGGAATTTCATTGATATTGGTTTGGCCAAGAGATTGGGGTTACCGTTGAGGGAGAAGGCACCGGTGGAAGGGGTGCAGTCGTTAGATGGTTCACCATTAATTTCAGGGCCCATTTGTCAGCAAACTCAACCCATAAGAATGAGGTGTGGGTCAGGGTATGTGGACAAAATTGTACTGGATTTGATAGCGGCGCCTCAGTTTGGGCTCATTTTAGGCATTCCTTGGTTAATGCAGCATAACCAGGGGATTGATTGGGTTACTAGAGAGTTTTTTTTGAGGGTCAGGAATGTATGGGCCACATGGAAGAGGAGTTGGGCCCCGCTTTGTTTTTGGTGGACCAGACATCCGCATTCCAAGTGCAGTGGGATTACAGGTTCCTGATGAATATCAAGATTTTGAGTGTTTTTGATAAAGGGGGAGCAGAAAGATTTCCGCCCCACAGACCATCTGATTGTGTAATTGAGTTAGAACTGGGGGCCAAATTGCCTTGTAGTAGGATATATGCTTTGACAGAAACAGAAAATCAACATTTTCGAGAGTACTTGGATATTATGCTGAAAAAAGGGTTTATTAGACATTCCACGTCACTAGTCTCATCTCCATTGTTTTTTGTTCCAAAAAAGGAAGGAACACTTAGAACATGCATTCACTGCCCTGCTTTGAGCAAGGTAACGGTAAAAAATGAATATCCATTGCCTTTAATTTCAGGACTGTTAGATCAGGTAAAAACAGCAGTGGTGTATACCAAACTTGATTTACGAGAAGCATATCACTTGATTCGTATAAAAGAAGGGGATGGGTGGAAGACTGCATTCCGGACTAAGTTTGGGTTATTTGAGTATTTGGTTATGCCTTTTGGTTTATGTAATGCTCCTGCAGCTTTTCAGTATTTTATGCTGGAGCTATTGAGTGAATTTTTGTAATTTTTTGTTATTGTATATATTGAGGACATTTTGATTTATTCCACTTCAGAGGATCAGCATGTGGGCCATGTGAGAGCCGTGTTGAAAAATTGCAAGATTATCAGTTATATGTAAAATTAGAAAAATGTGCCTTTCATGCCACACAGGTGGAGTTTTTGGGGTTTATTCTGACTCCAGAAGGAATAATCACGGACAAAAGTAAGGTACAGGCAGTTCTTGATTGGCCCACAACCCAATGTGTTAAGGATATTCAGTCTTTTTTGGGTTTCGCGAACTTCTATAGGAGGTTTATTGCCAATTTTTCACAGACTGTTTCACCTATAATGAAATTATTAAGAAAGGCAACACGTTTTTGTTGGAATCAGGAAGCGGAAGGGGCTTTCCAAGAGTTGAAGAAGGCGTTTACGTCAGCACCAGTATTAAGACACCCTGATCCTGAGAATATGTTTCAAGTAGAAACTGATGTGTCAAATGTGGCAGTGGGGGCTGTGTTATCCCAAAAAGATCAAGAGGGGGTTTAGCACCCAGTGGCTTACTATTCGCGAAAACTTACTAACTGTGAGCACAATAATTCAATCACAGATAAAGAGCTGCTAGCCATTCAGGCAGCCTTTCTGGAATGGAGGCATTACTTATTGCGAGCCAAGCACCAAGTATTAGTTGTGACTGACCATAAGAACTTACAGTACTTCAAGACAGCCAATACGTTGAGTCCCAGGCAATTGTGTTGGTCACAATATTTCAATGAGTATAATTTTGTGGTGACGTTCAGGCTGAGGAAAATAAATGGGAAAGCAGATGCATTATCCCGACAGCAAAATCTGGAGAACATGGTGACTGAGGTAAAGCCCATAATTCCAGCAGAAAAAGTGGTAGGAGCGGTGGTGACAAAATGATTGAATTAAGTGAAACAAGAAATGAAAAAAACAAAAGAATTTGGACTGGGGAGTGAAGGATCATTTAGAAACCTTTATAGATAAGCTTCCTTATTATGATGGACGATTATATTTGCCCACATTTGAGTTACAAAAGAAAGCAATGCATTGGTGTCATAATTAGCCCTTGGCAGGTCATTCAGGCAGTAAAAAGACACAGGATATGGTAGAAAGATATTTTTGGTGGCCAAATTTGAGACATGATGTCAATCAGTACGTGCAAAGATGTGAAACATGTGTATGAAGTCAAACTGACCATACTAAAAAAGCAGGGTTACTTAAACCATTGCCTACTCCGGAGAAAGTGTGGACTCATAGATCCATGGACTTTATCACGGATTTACCTCCGGATGATCAGTATGACACTATATGGGTGGTGGAGGACTACTTGTCTAAACAAGCTCATTTTGTGCCTTGTAGAGGAATTCCAGGAGCACGGAAGTTGGCAGAAGAACAAGTTACTTTCTTACCTGGGATGGTCCGACGACGTATTCCGTATCTATGACAGGTAATCACCACAGCTGTGCTGCTTCGGAAACCTTTTTCAGCGTCTGCATCCTGCGTCGATGACGTTGATGCGCCGTCGTCGAGGACCTCTTCCGACGTCCGACGTCATCTGATGTGATAAGTAGGACGCACGACGCCCGTAGCCTCAGTTGTAGTTTTTCCCCCAGAACGTGTGACATTAGTCTACTGCCAGTCAGACACAAAGCCTTGCGGAACGAAGCTGCAATCGCAAAAGAAATTCTGCAGCGGGGAAGGTAGGGAGGGAGCGATATGGAATACGTCGTCGGACCATCCCATCGAAAGAACGTTACCAGGTAAGAAAGTAACTTGTTCTTCGAGGGGATTGGGTCCTCCGATGTATTCCATATCTATGACAGACTCCCAAAGCAGTACCAGAGCAAGGAGGAGGGAAATAATTTAGAATCAAAATTTAGAATTGCCAATCAAATAGCAGAGCAAAGGACCGCCTTGCCAAAGGCCAGATCCTGTCCTCGGATGGAATCGAGGGAATAGTGACGTACAAATGTATGTACTGAAGCCCAGGTGGCTGCATCACAGATGTTGCAAATAGGAACACCCCTCTGCAGGGCAGTAGATGCAGCCATATCCCTGGTAGAATGGGCCCGCAAGCCAGCCGGTGGGTCTTTACCCGCCAAGCGGTAACACTCCGAGATGGCCAAAATAATCCAGCGAGACAAAGTCTGTTTCGTCACAGCTTGTCCCAAACGCTTTCCAGCGTAACCAATAAAGAGTTATCGTCCACTCTGACTCGGGACATGCGTGAAACATAAAAGCTTAAAGCTCTCCTGCGATCAAGCCTATGGAGCCTCTCCTCTTCCTTACGAGGATGTGGAAGAGGATAGAACGCCGGAAGAACAACCTTCTGGCTCAAATGAAATTCCGAAACCACCTTCGTAAGAAAAGAAGGACGAACTCTAAGGACAACCCTGTCCTTGTGAAATACAGTGAAGGGTGGCTTAACTGAAAGTGCCTGTAACTCATTCACTCTGCGAGCGTAAGTAACCACAACTAAAAACAGTTTTCAGAGTTAACAGCCTCAAAGGGCAAGAATGTAAAGGCTCAAACGGAGCACCCATAAGAAACTTAAGAACAAGGTTTAAATACCAACCGGGCACCAGGAAAGGTGACGGAGGGAACACATTAGTGAGCCCTTTCAGAAACTGTGAAATTAAAGGGATCTTAAAGTAAGAACACTCATCAGACGAGCGCTTAAAGATGGACAGCGCCGCCAGGTAACCTTTAATGGTACCCACTTGCAAGCCCCTGTGTACCAAAGAAAGTAAAAAGGACAGAACCATGGGGATGTCACATGCAAAAGGATCCACATTCTGAACTCTGCACCAGTCGCAGAACTTACGCCAACGGCACAGAGACTTTGTTGCTGGCCGTCGGGCCGAGAGCAACACCTCCATCACGTCTTCAGGGAGGTCCCAATCCTTATACCTCAACCTTTCAGAAGCCAAGCGTGAAGGTTGAGGGATCTGACCTCTGGATGGAGAACCTGACCCCCCCTCCCGTGAGAGCAGATCGTCTCAGTAGGGAAGACGACGTGGAGGACAGATGGACAAGTCGAGAAGGTCCGGGTACCATGTCCTCCAAGCCCACGCCGGAGCAATGAGGATAATCCGGGAACCGAACTTCCGTAACCTCCGCAGCACTTGCGGGATGACGGGGACTGGAGGAAACGCGTACAGCAGTGGGAATGACCACTCCACCACAAACGCGTCTCCTAGGGCTCCTTTTGGAGGAAATTCCCGCGAGCAGAACCTCTCGCACTTCCGGTTGACACTGGAGGCAAAGAGATCCACTTGAGGGGTCCCCCAAAGGGCGAAGATCTCCAGGAGAATCTCCTGAGCCAACTTCCACTCGTGAGAGATCGTGCTCTGCCTTCTCAGAGCGTCCGCCGTCACATTTTCGTCTCCGGCCAGATGAACTGCCGAGATCGAAACTTCCTGCTGGATGGCCCAGAACTAGAGCTGCATCGCCTCCCTGCACAGAGGAAGTGACCCTGCCCTCCCTGGCCCCCCCTTTTTGTTGAGGTAGTGCATGGCCACTGTGTTGTCTGTCAGGATCAGGACATTCTTTCCTCGCACAGTCGGCAGAAAAGCCTTCAGGGCTAGCCTGACGGCCCTCAGCTCCAACAGATTGATATGGAGTCTGGACTCCGGCGGAGACCAACGACCGCTGACTGTCAGCTCGTTGGCATGAGCTCCCCATCACGTGAGGGATGCATCCGTCACGATCGTCACCTCCGGCCAGGGAAGCCAAAACAGAGCCCCCTTCATCAAGTTGCCTTCGACGGGCCACCACAGAAGGTCCTGGGCGACCAAGGGCGGCACCTGAACCGGGTCCGACATCCTGCCGGAGGACTGCGACCATTGCATCTTGAGTGCCCACTGCAAAGATCTCATCCGCAGGCGAGCCTCTGGCAACAGAAGAATGCAAGATGCCATGAGGCCGAGCAACCTCAAGAACTCTAACGCTGGGAGCGTCTGGGCATGCTGAAACTTGTGTACCATCTGCTGAATGTGAAGAGCCCTCACCGGGGGAGGAAAACACTGCCCCAGGGAAGTGTCGAGCACTGCTCCGATGTACTGCAGCCGCTGTGTTGGCGTCAAATGGGACTTCTTTAAATTGAGGGAGAAGCCCAGCCTGTGAAGGGAGTGGCAGGTGACGGACAGATGATCCAGGACTTGCTCGGGAGAGATCACCCTGATCAACCAATCGTCCAGGTAGGGGTAGACATGAATCCCCCCTTGCCTGAGATGCGCTGCCACCACCACCATGAGCTTGGTGAAAACCCTCGGGGCGGAGGTCAATCCAAACGGCAGGACTCGAAACTGAAAGTGCGAGTCGCCAACCGCGAACCTCAGGTACTTCTTGTGCTTGGGATGGATCGGCACATGGAAGTAAGCTTCCTTGAGGTCGAGAGACACCAACCAGTCCTGAAGCTGAAGGGCCTGGAGGACTTGAGAGAGAGTAACCATCTTGAACTTGTCCTTCCTGAGGAGTTTGTTCAAATCGCGCAAGTCCATGATGGGTCTCAATACCCAGTCTTTCTTCGAAATCAAAAAATAAGGGGTATACCATCCCTTGTTCCTCTCCGCTACAGGCACCAGTTCTATGGCGCCTTTCTCCAGCAGGGCTTGAATTTCCTGCGCAAGGAGCAGATCCGGACTCTTCAAAGAGGTACCCTGGTGGATTGTCATGAGGCCTCTGCCGAAAAGGAAGACAGTAGCCGTGGGTTATGATCTCCAGAACCCACACATCTGAAGTAATGGCACGCCACTCTACAAGATGCTGCGCCAGCCTTCCCCCAACCGGTGAACCATGGAACATGGCCTCATGACTGAGTGGTAGCGGCTGTGACGTTACCTGAGGGCAAAGAGGCAACTGCCCGAGCGGCCTTGGCACCACGGGTACCCTGTCGTCCACCTCTGGTACCCCTGCGTTGGCCTCTTTGACTGCTAGCTCCTCTCGCTTTACTGAAGGACGAGTAATACCGAAAGGAACCACCCCTCCATTGCTGTCCCCTAGGACGAAAAGGCAGAGGTTGGCGAACTGCAGCGCCCAACGACTTCGCTGCAGCTTTGGAGGTCTGCAACCTCTCAAGGCTCTCGTCAGCCTTGCTGCCAAAAAGGTGTTCACCGTCAAAGGGCATGTTGAGGAGCCGGGACTGCACATCAGGAGCAAACCCGACTTCCGCAACCACGCAAACCTGCGTATCACGGTGCTCGCCGCCATGGACCTGCTGATGCATTCAGCCATGTCCAAACCCGACTGAACGGACTCACACATGGCGTCCTTACCATCCTGGACCATAGCAAGGAAACCATCCCGTTCGTTCCCTTCGGGAATATGTTCAGCCGCTAACGCAACACAGTTCCACAGAGTGTGTGTGAAACGAGACAAGGCACATATGGAGTTGGCCGCCTGAAGCGCCATACCACCCGAAGAAAACACTTTCTTCGCCCAGCCATCAAAACGTTTGTCGTCCCTATCAGGAGGGATAGTAGAGTACGACGCCTGCTTTGCCGGGGCCATGGCCGCCTGCACCACCAAACTCTCCGGAGTGGGGTGCCTGGTCAAGTAGCAAGGGTCGCTACTGGCTGGACGGTATTTTCGCGACAAGGACCTGCCCACCGCCGGGAGACTCTCCGGAGCAGTCCAAGCCGCCGCCACCCTTCTCTGTAGAGCCATATGAAACGGCAGTACCGGGTCAGTTGGGGGACCAACATCAAGGATGTCCGTGAGATCATCCTGCACAAACTCCCCTGGGGGAGCAGACCATCCCAAGTACTCGGAGACCCTAGCCATAAGGCGCCAGTACGAGGAATCGGCATGAGAGCCAGGCTCAGGCCTACAAAACTCCACCATGGCATCATGCAGTGACTGCCTCAAATCGTCAAATTGGCTATGGCCCGAGACCATCTCATCTGGAACCTGACTAGGAACCAGGCCATCAGAATCCTCATCCACCTCCGAAATATATTCCAAGTGGTGAAAAGAAGGCACCCGAGAGTGCTTGCTCTTAACCAGAGCCTTTCTAGGGGGATCCCCCGTGCCACGGGGTACCTCCGACACCCCGGCCTCGAAAGGCGTCGAGTGAATCGGCGCCGGCGTCGAGAGAACAGGCATCGGCGCCGAGAGGATCGGCGTCGAGTAAATCGGCGTCGACGTCAGATGCAGCGCCGCCAGCATCGACGGCGTCGACACAGTCCTCGAAGCCGGAGCTCCGAGCGTGTCCTTCGACGACCTGAGCGTCAACGGCTTTAACGACTTCCTCGGAGCCAGAGCCTCGAGAAAGCCCGTCGACGCCCTCGACGCCTCAGGCGTCGATGTCTTTCTCAAAGACATCACAGGTGCACACGGTCTCGAACTCGTTGAGGACCGGGACCTGGAACGGGTACGTCGAGAACGAGTCCCCTTTCCGAACGGGACCTCTCCCATGACTCGTGCCGACCATTCTTGTGAGCGGTGTCTCTCGACCTCTCACGGCCGACCCCACTCGGGGGCATGGACGGTTTAGTACCCTGCGACTCGAGAATCGCCAGCATTTTCTTCCCGAAGGAAGCCCATTCCTCCGGCGTCGCACGGCTGGTGGGGTAAGCGACGTGCCGGGCAGAGTCCTCAGAAGAGGACCTGGAAGACGACAGCTGTCGGCGCTTCCGAGAATGCCTCGAAGAGGCCGAGGAGTGGTGAGACCGACTCCTAGAAGGAGACCCACGAGACTTCCGACGACGACGCAGAGAGTCACCTCTCAAATCATCCGTCGAAAGCCCCGCAGACTTCGACTTCCGGGGCTTGGACACCCGACCTACCAACAACTTCTTCTTACGTTCCCGTAAGGCTTTGTACGTGAGCGACTGGCAGTCGATACAGTCATCCGTGTCATGGGCTTCCCCGAGGCACCAGAGGCAGGCGTCGTGCGAGTCCGTCACCGACATCTTGGACCCACACTCCCCGCACTTCTTGAAGCCCGGACGCAGGGTCGAAGACGAAGTAGAAGACATCTTCTTACGAAGGATTTTCTCACAAAACGAACAGGTTCGAAGAACCGAGAAGAACAGAACTCCAAAGAGTCGAGGCGTAACCGAGATTCACGAAACAACATGTTCGCGGACAAAACGGAACTGAGGCTATGGGCGTCCTACTTATCACATCGGATGACGTCGGAGGAGGTCCTCGATGACGGCGCATCGACGTCATCGACGCAGGACGCAGACGCCGAAAAAAGTTTCCGAAGCAGCACAGCTGTGGCGATTACCTGTCAAAGATATGGAATACGTTGGAGGACCCAATCCCCTTGAACTATTTTTACAACACGTGGGCAGGATTCACGGATTACCTTGTAGTATTGTCTCAGAAAGGGGTTCTCAATTTACATCTAGGTTTTGGCGCGCCTTCTGTCAGATGTTAGGAATCAATTGTGCCCTGTCCACGACTGAAAGTCAATCAGACGCTTGAACAATATTTGCACTGTTATTTACATGACAGCATGGAGTCATGGGTTCAGGCATCATGGTTAGCCATGTTCACGTACAATAATACGGAGCATTCATCACTAGGTATGGCTCCAAATGAGTGCTTATATGGGCAGGTGCAGGAAATGTTGCCTGAGCAGTTACCTGAGGTGACAAACCTTCCAGTACTCCAGGAAAGGAAACAATTGCTTCTGACCATCAGACAGAACGCTTGAGACCAATTGGAACAGGAAAAGGCACAATATAAGATATATGCAGATAAGAAGAGACGGAAGGCTCCTCCATACAAGGTGGGGGATAAAGTATGGTTGTCCACACGAAATGTGCCCTTAATTGGATCTCGTAAATTTGCCCCCAAGTTTATTGGACCTTACGAAATTGTGAAATGTGTATCGGACATATCTGTGAAATTACGAGTGCCTCAAACGTTACAGATACATCCAGTATTCCATGTGTGTTTGCTTAAACCCGCAGTGCCTAGAACACGTGTGCAGAGACCCCCAGCTATCTACAAGGAAGGTCAGGCGGAATATGAGGTGAAGAAAATTTTGGACTTGAGGAGAAGACGGCAAGGTTTGTAGTATCTGATTCAATGAGCGGGCTATGGCCTGGAAGAGGGCTCATGGGAACCCGCCAGTTCAGTGAATGCTCCGTGCATGGTAAGACGGTTTAATTTACGAAATCCTGCAAAAGCAGGGGGAGAGGAGGTACTGTCAGAAGTCAGGGTTTGGGCAGGAAAAGGCATGTAATGCGAAAGTAAAGTGTGGGAACTACACTCCCCAGTAGGCAATGGGGCATTGTGTAGTTCCCTATGCGCGCCACTAAGCAGCTGCAGGCAATCTAAGAGGCCTGCTTATAATCGGCAACCGCCTGCACTCCAGTGCTGATGATTAATGTTGGAGAGCACGTGTGGCAGCAGTGAGCTAGCAGGCTGAAAAGACGGTGAGGCTGGCAGGCGGAAAGAATGCTGGGGGGGCATTGAACTAAGTGATCCGCTGAGCATTGCGAAAGCCACGCAGGAAGAGACTCGGGTTGCGGCGGTGTGAGGAGATTGCAGAGGTTAAACACTGCATTGGTTCTTCAGGTCCGGGCCGCCTCAGGAGGCGCCTGGACATCCAGTTAAGTGGCTCATGAATTTTCATGCGCTTCTATGAGATTCTGCTTATGCCTGGGTCGCTGCGAGGAAAGTAAGCGCCCAGGCTCAGAACTCCGCTTTATTACTGCTGGTCCATACGGCCTCAGGAGGCGTCCGGGCATTAAGTTAAGTGTGTCTTACCATATGCACATGTTATTTCTTGCCCATATGCTGAGAGTTGAGAGGTGGCCTAAAAAGTATCACTTGCTCAAGAAACATTTATAACTAATTCATGTCTGCAGTCTTATTTAACAGGCATTTTGGTTAAAACCAGAAAAGGACGGGTTAATTTCGGGAGGTGTTGAGAGAACAGGAGAGGCCAGTCAAGGGTCCCTCAGTACTGATGATGCTTATTTCCACTACATGTACAGCGTTATGCTCCTTGTTTTGTGGCTTCTGCTTGCCCTTTTAGGGCCATGTGTCTCTGTCAGTCATTATAGGGAATTCCCTATCTTTGTGCCATCCTGCTTATGCAATATTACGTTCTTAGGATGAGGAGTTGGATATTGATGTTTGTTGCATTTCAGTCATAACCACTAACCTATCTGTTTGATGTGCTTCTGTGAGTCTATGGAATATGTCACTTGATACTAGTTCTATGTACTAAGGTTAGAATTCCAGGGGTGGAGAGTAGAATTCATGTGATAACAAGTTAGGAGCTGTTTTGTCAGGCAGGAGTTATGCGCAGTTAGGTCTTTTCTATGTATGCATGTTTCGTTACCCCATCTTCCCTTTGTCATTCCATCCCCTTTCCCTAACTCCGTCTTCCCCCCATTGGCCTCCATGTGGTTTCCTGTTTTATTAATATTCAGGTGCCCATGCCAACCACGGTGACAGGGTCGATCTATTCGGCTTCTGTGGTTCGGGAGAGGGGATTGATTCCCTCACTCTTTACGTAGTATTGACAGGTTGAGCGCTCACTGCTGAGATCTGTGTGTGATCTGCAGGTTGTAAGCGTGAATCCAGGCAAAGCCAATTCAGCCTTTCATCCTTCCGAGGTCGATAAATGAGCACCAACTCCATTTGGGTGATATTGTATGCATGTGTGTTCCATATCAAGCGATTAGGCGTAAACACTATATAAATAACACATCATTAGATCCTGGGGGACAACAACAGGGTGGGCGGGCAAGTTAAGATGATCATCACTTCCTACATCTGCTGAATTTCAAGGGTTTTGTTGTGTTAATTCTGATCACCTTAACTGTTCCTTAACTAAAGGTTTTTCAGTGCTGAAATCATGAGTTTCCATACCAAGACAATGTAAGCAACCATACCTTGGTCAGAAGAGATGGGAGCATGCCTTGAGCTCACCACAATGGTCACAGACCCTACATTTCTCGTACCCAACTATTCCATTATCTTGGAACCACAAGTCAAAGCAATAAGCAAACTGCTTCTTCGATATCATGCTGTGCATATTCCCACAGAGCGTCCGAACAGCATGCACGTTTACCCTAAACACTGGACTATTCAAACAATCTCTACAAAGGCATTCCAAAATACCTTTTGAACCTGCAGCCAGACTCTTGCTGGGAGTGGAAAGATGGGAAACACATCACAAGGCAGGCAAGTTCTATCAATGACACACATTCAAATGTGGGACCCTAATTAAAACCCTCATCATCTCCAACCAAGCCTGCCACAGCAAAAACACCCAAAGGTCAAACTGAATAGGTTTACCTTAACATACCTGGCAAGATGCTTTGATCCAGCAAGGCAACTTCAGTGAATGGTGTTTCTGAAGCCCAATGGCTTGCGCACTTTGCACATTTATATGCGGATGTCAGTTTTGCTGAATCCAAGTATCAGAAACAATCCATGACAAAGTGGGATCTTGATTGCTCTGAAGAATTAATTGAAGAACTTAATAATCCTCAGTTTGCCGTACAGTAGTACCGGATGGCTTGTCTAACTTTATGTTTAAGGAGAATCCAAAGAAGTGGGCTTGTATTCTTAACAATCTTTTTCAGCAAATATTACAGTCTAAAAAACTACCAAATTCATGGCGCTCATCACTGATTGTGCCAATATTTAAAAAAGGCGATTGTCCCCTACCTATCGCGTTACTTGATGCTCTGGGAAAAATGTTCTCAAGGTTAGTCCTGAGAGATTTCATTCAATGGACACGCTCATGTGAGCAACGCAATCCCAATCAAACAGGCTTTGTCGCTGGACTTGGCACTGCAGTCAATTTCCTTACTTTGAATGCTTTAAAAGCATATGCTCAAACATCTAAACAACCACTTTATTTTGCCTTCGTCGATCTGCACTCAGCTTTCGACTCAGTTTCAAGAGTCAAGCTGATGTCGAAATTGCTGAATGCAAGGTGCCCAGTCACCTTGTGTAACATTATTTATGCTTTGCATTCTGATACCTCTATTAAGGTTAGGCTATCTATGGTGGGTTTGTTGTCTGCGAAAATTGCTACTTACGGAGGTTTGAAGCAAGGTTGTATCCTTGCTTCAGCCCTCTTCCATTTTTTCATACATGATGTGATGCATGCTTTCACTCAGATCTGTTCGGATTCGCCAAAAATCAAAGAGTTTGATTGTTAAAGCATTGTGATATGTGGATGATTTAGTTTTAATTTCAAAAACCCCTATAGGTCTACAGCTTCTATTGTCAACCTTAAGTACTTACCTAGATAAGAATGAGTTGATTATCAACTTAACAAAAACACAAATTGTGTATTTTGCACCAAGGCTAAATCATAGAGCAAAAATGGATTGGAAAGTAAAGAATGGCAGTGTTGAGATTGTTCCAACATATCTCTATCTGGGTCTACTATTTGATGGTTCTTCTCACATTGATTCCCAGTTAAACATGCTCACTCATAAGCTTAACTCAGCCATTTCACAGACACGGCTCATTCTATTAAAATATGGCAAATTTTCTATCTGTCCAGCCGTGACATATTGGCGTCAAAAGGTGATACCAACAATTCTCTATGGATTAGATACAAAAAAAATTATTTCGACTTCGTTTTTGAACAAATTAGAGGTGAAATACTGGAGGAGTGACCTCCATCTTCCCGTATGTGTTCCTGGGCCATGGCTGCGTCATGAGCTGGGTCTTTCCTCATTAGTGTCGATCTATAAGTGGCGTCAATGTGCGCTCTTTTGTAAATGCCTGATGTATTACCAAAATGATACCATTCTAGCACACTTGGCTGACTATATGATAACGTCTTCACATACGTTTGCTCGTACTTGGACCACATGCATATTTGAAGTGTTGGCAAAGGCTGATGTGTCAATTGATACGCTGGTGACCAATCCTGATCGAGCAAAGGTTAAGATCTACGAGACAGACTGGATAGAGACTAGAACTCAATGCCTTACATATAAGGATTTTAAATAACATAGTTTTGATTTAAAAAAGCTCAATGCCATAGAACCATATTTGTGCAGGGCCCCCTCTCCACAGCTTAGAGCTGTAATACAGCGTATACGATTTAATCTGTATCCCACTCGACATATTCTTGTCAGAAGGAAACCTCTTGCTCCAAAAGACAACATTTGTAGATTTTGTTGCAACTTAGACACTGAGGAAACCTTGAAACACATTATTGTGGAATGTCCGGCTCTCACAGATTTACGATAAAGAGTTTCCAAAAATATTTGATTTATTTTGGTTTAATGTCCCCTGAAAATCGATGGCCAATTATTTTGGAGACCAAAATTAGGAGTATTCGAATAGCCACTTTCAATTTTATGCTTGCGTTGAATTTAGGTGCGATCAAAGACACGGAGGTTGACTAGTGAACCAGATGAAATATATTTCTTAATGATCCTGCATAGACGCATATTGTCTAAATGTGTTTTAAACCAGAGGTTGCCTCATAGAACCGATTATGTTAACCAATTTTGTTTAATCAGTGTTGGTGAATCTCTCTCTCTCCTTTTCTTAGATTTCATTTGTTTTACTTGGTTAACTATATAATGCTGAAGGATGAATCTTCTTATTCAATGCAGGCTCTATGTCATTTTTATGTGATTTTTATGTGATTTCTATGTGTTTTTTCATCCTTTGTCTTCCATATATTTCTCTTGTCCTGTTCAATGATGATCATATTATACTTTGTGATTGTTTCTTTGTTTTTTATACCGAAATACCGAACTGTGTAAAAAAAATGTGAAATTATTACGTTTTCAATGTTAAAATGTTTTGAAAAAGTTGCTGAATTCAAATAAAAAAATGTTTTAAAAAAAGATATTCCAGTAATAGTAATATATACAAGAAACACAAATGGGGGTCATTCAAAGACCAGGCAATTAAGACCTGAACTCAAACCCCGATGACTGCACTCTGCTTACCACCTACCTTTTCCGAAAATCCCTAAAACATGGCTGCTAACTAGACAGGAAGAAGAAAAACAGCAGTCTTTGTTCAGCATTTATGAGGCTGGGCAATCTGGCAAAAGTTAGACATGCCCAAATGCCAAATATTGCAAGACAAGCATCAACAAGAAAATCGCCTTGGCTTCATGATGATGGGAGGAGTTAATGAGCACCACTCGCAGAGCACACCAATGATCCACGCAAACAAGAAGAGTTGTACCATACAGGAATTCCAAAAGGGAAGGACTTGCAGCCATCAGGGAGGGCTACCGGAGCAATGGCTGCTGTCACATTGGTTCTAAAATGGCAGACATGCACCTTTTGTAAACTCGGCAACCAGAGCCAGATTGTGGTTCGCTGCCCAGTGCCACATGAGGAACTGGAAATTTGCACAGATCTGAACCAATTTACAGGCATGCCCACACCAGCACCCACTCACTCACTCACACAATGACTTAACCCAGCCCAGCTCTGCAGAGCTATTTAAGCAGAGCCTAGCAGAGAGATGGTGGGGATGTTAGGAATCAGAATACAGAGCAGTTGCTGTGGTGGAAAGTACGGACTAGAACATAGCTAAACTCTGAGGTGGTGGACTGGAGAGAGAGAGAATGAGGAGGGGGACCGACTGACTGGCAGAAGAGTAAGGAAGTGGAGAAGACAGTGGGCAGGGGAGGAGGGAAACAGAACTGAGAGGTGGAGGAGAGGAAGCGAATGGGGAAGAGGAGAGAGAACATAGAGAAGGGGAGGAGTCAGAGAGAAGAAAGAGGAGGCAGATGGAAAGTCCCAGAACCCTGACCCTTAAAAAGTTCAAAAAGTTTTGAACATGGTTAAGAGTACAATAACAGATCTTGGAGTCTTGCAGAGCAAGCATACACACTGCCACCATAAGTGAAGCATGACACCCACCGGGGTTTAGCTGCATTTTCCTGACCCCCCCAACGTCTATTGAAAGACTTATGGGTACAAGGAGGGGGCACCTAGTAGGAATGTCCAGATGAAGCAATGTGTGTTCCTGATGAGAAAGTTTTAGGAAAGGCCAAGAAGGAAGTGTGGGGCACTATGAGTCCCAGAGTCTGAGTGACTGTTTGCTGACTAGAAGGTATCCTGGAATTGTGGGAGAAAGGCAAAGATAGAGGACCACAATCCTAAACAAAAGTCAGACTGGCTTGTGAAAGCCTAAGCCCAACCAATGCCTCAATCAAAACCTAATCCTTGTGTTGTTAGTACAAAATTAAGGAAAACGTCAACTTGTATATGGTTTGAGTGTTGATCAGACAGCTGTGAAATTACCCAAATCACAGATGTCATGCAATGTAAGACCCAGAAATATTACGTGTTAACTGAGTCTGACCATAATGATCTCCCTGCATTTTATGCCAAAAAAGCAAAGAGAGCTGGGTTCTGTGTGTGGCAACAGGCGAAGAAAAGTTAAGTACAGACGTGCCTTTCAGGGCATGGTTTGGCCATCACATAACGTATTCCACAATTCGTTTTTCTATTTCTCTAGGATTAGCTGCTGAATAGGGGAAACGTTTTACGTTGGCACTATTTAAAACACACAAATTCATAATTTAAAAACAAACATTCTGGTTGTATATTCAAACTTCCATTGACAACACTATGGGATGAACTGGGCAATAACCACTTCTGCGACTCACGGTCTCCGATATCTCATCATGCAAACATCCAAACATAAAAAACTATATAAGGGCTCTGCAGCCTGTGGCTCATCAGATGCCTGAACCCTTAACATTAACTGGGCTGGCTATCGCTGATGGGAATTCTCATGGTTACTTTCCCAAAAGTATACACGTAATGCCCAATTGCAGGGCCATCTTAATGGGGGGATCAAAAAGGGCACGTGCCCCGCCCCCGCCTTAAGGGGTTGCCCACACCATGGGAATTGTCCCCACTTGGCTGCTTGATGAAGTCATCAGTTCCCATTTTTTATGAAACACAAATAACCATTTATGATATTGTATAGTGCACTGCCGAGGCTATGAGCCAGCTGACTGACTGATGTCAAATAAGGTTCGATATGATTAATTCATCCAGTATGCCTTCTGTGTTCTGAACAGTTTCTCGTTTTTTGTATTCAAACAAGCACAACTCGTGTACCATTTTCACCTTTCTTTGGGGAATATATTGATCAAATGCAATAACCTAAGTTGAAACGCATATTGCTTAGCGTGAGTGCCACCTAGGTTCACATACCAGATTACAGTTTCAAATCCCAGCAAAGCAGATTCACTCGTTCCTCTCTCTAAATTTAATTAATTTAAAAAAACTTTGGTAATAGTAACACTTACTTTGCTAGAAAACAACCTACCTGCACCAGAAAGCACCAGTTATACATCCTATTATAGCATCACCATAGTGCAGGACCAGGACTCAGGACCACTACACAATGCAGTGTCACTTCCAATGAATAGCGTCAGTCAGGGGAGCGGATTAGTTGATCACATTCAAGGCACTGGAACTAAAGGGTTGAGGCTCCTATCTCGTCTTTGATATAGGAGACTAGTGTGACCCTGGGCAGATCATCTTATCTCACTGTATAGCATTGTGCTGTCTTTGGTGAAACGAATTCCTTTTCATATTCTGATTTCATTGTTCAGCCCATTAACTGTTTTTTCTTTTCATGTAGTCCATTTAAGCAGATGGAGTTCTAGACACAGGAAACTCAACCAAATGTCACATACCTCTGGCAAGGTTATTTTCAAGTCTTCTTCACATCATGAATACCAATCTGCATGTGTGCCTAGTAATGACTATTAGCACGTGACCATTTCACAGTTTTCTGTTTTGTGCATTTAACTCTTTTAAATACAGTAGTAAAACCGACGAACAAGTTACTTTCTTACCTGGTAACGTTCTTTCGATGGGCTGTTCCTCTGACGTATTCCACATCTATGACAGGTAATCACCACAGCTGTGCTGCTTCGGACATTTTTTGGTGTCTGCGTCCTGCGTCGATGACGTCGATACGCTGTCCTCGAGGGCCTCTGTCGAGCCAACGTCACTGGATGTTATAAGTAGGATGCACGACGCCCGTAGCCTCAGTTGTAGTTTTTTCCCAGAATGTGTGGCACCAATCTTCTGCCAGTATGACTACAGAAAGCCTTGCGGAAACGTAAGCTGCAATCGCATAAGAAATTCTGTAGAGGGGCAGGCTGGGAGGGTGCGATGTGGAATACGTCGGAGTAACATCCCATCGAAAGAACGTTACCAGGTAAGAAAGTAGCTTGTTCTTCGAGGGGATTGTGTCCTCTGACGCATTCCACCTCTATGACAGACTCCCAAAGCAGTACCAACGTATGGAGGTGGAAAAAGAATTTAGAATTTTAGAATGCCCAATTAAATTGCAGAATAGAGGACCGCCTTGCCAAATGCCAAATCTTGCCCACGGATAGAATCCAGGGATAGTGTTTTACAAAAGTATGGACAGAGGCCCATGTGGCTGCTTCATAGATGTTACGAATGGGAATACCCCTCTGCAGAGCAGTAGAGGCAGCCACGCCCCTAGTAGAATGGGCCCGTAGGCCTAACGGAGGATCATTACCAGCGAGACGGTAGCATTCAGAGATTGTCAAGATAATCCATCTGGACAGGGTCGGCTTAGTAACAGCTTGCCCCAAACGCCTTACAGCGCATTCAACAAAGAACTGATCATCCACTCTGAACCGGGACATGCGTGAGATGTAGAAACTTAAAGCTCTCCTAGGATCCAACCTATGGAGTCTCTCCTCTTCCTTACCAGGATGCGTAGGAGGGTAGAACGCCGGAAGAACTACCTTCTGGCTCAAATGAAATTCAGATACAAACTTCGCAAGAAAAGAAGGACGAACCCTAAGGACAACCCTGTCCTTATGGAACACAGTGAAGGGTGGTTTGGCGGAAAGTGCCTCCAACTCACTCACTCTGCGTGCGTAACTAACCGCAACTAAAAATACAGTTTTAAAAGTTAACAGTCTCAATGGACAAGAGTGCAAGGGCTCAAACGGAGCTCCCATGAGGAACTTTAAAAGCAAATTCAAATCCCGGCACCTGGAAAGGCGACGGTGGAAACACACGAGTTAGCCCTTTCAGAAACTAAGAAATCAAAAGGTATCTTAAAATAAGAACACTCCTCAGACGAGCGCTTAAATATGGACAGCGCCGCCAGGTACGACTGAATGGTACCCACTTGTAGGCCCCTGTGGACTAACGAAAGCAAAAAAGACAGAACCACAGGAATGGCACATGAAAAAGGATCCACATTCTTTACCCTGCACCAGTCGCAGAACTTTCTCCAAGGGCAATGGTACAGGGACTTTGTTGCAGGCCTTCTGGGCGAAAGCAACACGTCCATCACGTCTTCAGGGAGGTCCCAATCCTTGTACCTCAACCTTTCAGAAACCATGCATGAAGGTTGAGAGACTTGACCTCTGGATGGAGAACCCAACCCCCCTCCCATGAGAGCAGATCGTCTCGGTAGGGAAGACGTGTGGAGGGCAGATGGACTTGTCGAGAAGGTCTGGGTACCACGCTCTCCTGGCCCATGCCGGAGCAATGAGGATCATTCGGGAACCGAACCTCCGTAACCTCCGCAGCACTTGCGGAATGACGCAGACTGGAGGAAATGGGTACAGCAATGGGAAGGACCACTCCACTACGAACGCGTCCCCTAAGGCTCCTCTTGGAGGAAATTCCCGCAAGCAGAATCTTTCGCACTTCCGGTTGATACTGGTGGCGAAGAGATCCCCTTGTGGGGTCCCCCAAAGGGCGAAGATCTCCAGGAGAACCTCCTGAGCCAGCTCCCACTCATGAGAGACCATGCTCTGCCTGCTCAGAGCGTCCGCCACCTTGTTTTCGTCTCTGGCCAGATGAACTGCTGAGATCGAAATTTCCTGCTGGATGGCCCAGAACCAGAGCTGCATCGCCTCTCTGCACAGAGGGAGAGACCCTGCCGCCCCCTTTTTGTTGAGATAGTGCATGGCCACTGTATTGTCTGTCAGAATCAGGACATTCTTCCCCCGCACAGATGGCAGAAAAGCCTTCGGGGGTTGCCTGACGGCCCTCAGCTCTAACAGATTGATATGGAGTCTGGACTCCGACGGAGACTAACGACCACTGACTGTTGGCATGAGCTCCCCATCCCATGAGGGATGCGTCCGTCACGATCGTCACCTCCGGCCAGGGTAGCCAAAATGGAGCCCCCTTCATCAGATTGCCTTTGACAGCCCACCACAGAAGATCCTGGGTGACCGAGGGCGGCTCCTGAACTGGATCCAACATCCTGCCGGAAGCTTGCGACCACTGCATCTTGAGAGCTCACTGCAGAGATCTCATCTGCAGCCTGGCCTCTGGCACCAGAAGAATGCAGGATACCATGAGGCCGAGCAACCTCAAGAACTCAAATGCCGAGAGACTCTGGGCACGTTGAAACTTGTCCACCATCTGCAGAATGTGATGAGCCCTCTCCTGGGGTGGCGAACACTGCCCCAGAGATGGGTCGAGCACTGCTCTGATGTACTGGAGCTGCTGGGTACATGACAAGTGGGACTTCTTTAAGTTGAGGGAGAAGCCCAGCTTGTGAAGGGAGTGGCAGGTGACTGACAGATGATCCAGGACTTGCTCGGGAGAGTGCGCCCTGATCAACCAATCGTCCGGGTAGACGTGAATCCCCCCTTTCCTGAGATACGCTGCCACCACCACCATGAGCTTGGTGAAGACCCTTGGGGCGGAGGTCAATCAGAACGGCAGGACCCGAAACTGAAAATGCGAGTCACCAACCGCGAACCTCAGGTACTTCCTGTGCTTGGGATGAATCGGCACATGAAAGTAAGCATCCTTGAGGTCGAGAGACACCAACCAGTCCTGAAGTTGAAGGGCCTGGAGGACTGGAGAAAGAGTAACCATCTTGAACTTGTCCTTCCTGAGGAGCTTGTTCAAACCACGCAAGTCCATGATGGGTCTCAATCCCCTGTCTTTTTTCGGGATCAAAAAATATGGGGAATACCATCCCTTGTTCCTCTCCACTACAGGCACCAGTTCTATGGCGCCTTTCTCCAGCAGGGATTTGATCTCCTGCGCAATGAGCGGATTCAGACTCTTCAAAGAGAGCTTCCCTGGTGGATTGTCGTGAGGCCTCTGCCGGAAAGCTCGACAGCAGCCATGGGCTATGATCTCCAGAACTCACACATCTGAAGTAATGGCACACCATTCTACAAGATGCTGAGCCAGCCTTACCCCAACCGGCGAACCATGGGACATGGCCTCATGACTGAGCTGAAGCAGCGGCGGCAGTGCCCGAGGGCAAAGAGGCAACTGCCCGAGCGGCTTTGGCACCTCAAGTACCTTGTTTTCCACCTCTGGTACTCCTACGTTGGCCCCTTTGACTGGCAGCTCCCCTCGATCTACCAAAGGCAGGGTAGTATTGAAAGGAACCTCCCCTCCATTGCTGTCCCCTAGGACGAAAAGGAGGAGGTTGACGAACAGCAGCGCTCAACAACTTCGCTGCAGCTTTGGAGGTCTGCAACCTCTCAAGGCTCTCGTCAGCCCTGCTGCCAAAAAGATGGTCACCATCAAAGGGCATGTTGAGAATCCGGGACTATACATCAGGAGCAAACCCCGACTTCCACAACCATGCAAACCTGCGCATTACGGTGCTCGCCGCCATGGACCGGCTGATACAGTCTGCCACGTCCAGACCCACACTGAATGGATTCACACATGGCATCCTTGCCATCCTGAACGAGGGCAAGAAAACCATCCTGTTCCTCCCCTTCGGGAATATGTTCAGCCGCCAAAGATACACAATTCCACTGAGTGTGAGTGAATCTTGCCAAGGCACAAACAGAGTTGGCTGCCTTTAAAGCCATACCCTCTAATGCCAGTAAGACTGAGATTCTACTCATCGGCACACCCACTCCCTCCTTCCCTGCAGCTCTCTGGCCGGCCTCTCTTGGCCCTCTTCCTGCTCCTACCTGCAAGGCAAAAAACCTCGGGGTCATCTTCAACTCCACACTCTCCTTCTCTCCTCACATATCCGACGTCTTTAAGAAGTCACACTACCAGCTCCACCTCCTCCGAGGTATCCTTCCTTTCCTGTCCTTCCCCCAGAAGCTCACTGGTTCTCTCGAAGCTGGACTACTGTAACAGCCTCTATCTAAATCTGCCTGCCTCTACTCTCTGCCCTTTGCAACTCATCCAGAACAGGACTGCGAGACTTGTCCTTGGCCTCAAGCCCAGGGACCGTATCTCTCCAGGACTGAAATCACTACACTGGCTCCCAGTGACTGCGAGGATCAAGTTCAAAACCCTCTGCATTGTCCACAAGGCCTTCTGGGGCCTTGGGCCAAAATACCTTCAACTCTCTTTTCCTAAATATCTTCCTTCTCGAGCTCTTCGCTCATCCGCCTCCAACTCCCTCAGGGTCAGCCGCTTCTCCAAACAACGAGTTGGGGGCAGATCTCTCTACGCTGCAGGGGCCTCCCTCTGGAACAGCCTTCCTGCCTCCCTGAAACTTGAGGAGAACCATCTCCGGTTCCGGAAGCACCTCCAAACCTTCCTCTTTGCCTCCGCTTTCTCTCCCCCTCTCCCCTGCTAAACTTCTGAAACTGCACTGAATCTGCAACTAGGCCACTCACCGTTCTCGGTCCTTGGCCCAGCCACTCTCCCCTGCACTGCCTCCCTGGCTACCCCCTGCACTGCGGGACTGTGTCTGTATCCCTACAGCCCCCCTTCCCAGCACTTGTCTGCACTTATCTCGCACTTGCCACTAGCTGGCCCTTGTTATTTATCCTCTATGCTATTAACCATGTACTGCACTCTCCCCTCTCCACTTCCCCCTTGCACTTTCCCTTCCCCTCTGCCCTTGCACTTGCACGATCTGAATGACACCTGGCCTAGTAGGATCATTGTCTGTCTCCCCTTGTTCCCCCCCGCCTCGTCGCGCCTTGAAACACTTGTGTATAGGCGCGTTACAAATGCCATATCATATCAAAACACTTTCTTCGCCCAACCGTCAAAACGCTTGTCGTCCCTATCAGGAGGGATGGTAGGGTACGACGCCTGCTTCGCTGGGGCTGTAGCTGCCTGCACCACCAAACTCTCCGGAGTGGGGTGCAAAGACAAGTAGCCGGGGTCACCACTGGCTGGACAGTATTTGTTCGGCAACGACTTATTCACTGCCGGGAGACACTCCGGAGCAGTCCAAGCCGCCACCGCCCTTCTTTGTAAGGCCATATGAAATGGCAGCACCGGGTCAGTGGGTGGACCTTGGTCCAAGAGATCTGTCAGGTCATCCTGCAGAAAATTCACGAGTAGAGCAGACCACTTCAAATACTCCATCACCCTCGACATGAGACGCATGTATGAAGATTCGGCGTGAGTACCAGGCTCAGGCCTGCCCAATTCAACCTCTGGGGAGGTATCCAGACCGCTGGTATCATGCAAAGATTGATGCAGGTCTTCCAACTGGCTATGACCAGACAACAGGTCATCAGGAACCTTCTGAGGAACCAGACCTTCCACATCCGACCCTTCATCCACCTCAGAGATATAATCCAGAGGCTGGAACAAATCCTGGATGAGGGCACAGAAAAAGGCTCAAACACAGGCTTCACTGACCTACTCAAGGCCTTGCACGGTGTATCCACTGGTCTCCGGGGTACCTCTGATAAAGCCTCCTCAAAAGGCGTTGAGGGCGTCGACGGAATTGGCGTTGACGCCGAGCGAGGCGCAGACGGCTTCGACAATGGCTTCGAGGCCAGAGCCCCGAGCGTGTCCTTCGACAGCCTCAGCCGATGGTGTTGATGACTTCCTCAGAGGCTGAGCCTAGAGAGAGTCCCTCGACGGACATGGCGCCGATGGCGTCGACATCTTCTTAGAAGACCTCACAGGCTCCGACGGTCTCAAGGGCGTCGAGGACTGGGACCTGGAGCGGGCATGGCTAGAGCGATCTACCTTGTCCGATCGGGACCTCGATGGCTCCCGATGATTGGCTGACCGCTCGAGCCCGAAGGTGTGCGAGCAGTGGTCCTAGGGCATTCCTTGCCAGCTTCTCTCGAAGGCATGGACGGAACGGAGCGCTGCGATTCGAAAATCGCCATCATCTCCTTACGAAATGCGTCCCATTCCGCATGAGAGGAATGCTTGTTGGAACAAGCTACCCGCCGTCTGGCAGAGTCCTCAGACGAGGACGGGGAAGGCGACCGGTGACGGCACTTCCGTGAGTGCCTAGAAGAGACAGAGGAATGGCGGGGACCACTATGGGACCGAGACCCCCTGGACTTACGCCGACGTGGAGAGTCGCCCCTCAAATCATCGTTCGAAAGCCCAGCGGATTTCGACTTTCGCGGTTTGGAAACCCTAGCTACAGATAGCTTCTTCTTCCGCTCCCGCAAAGCCTTCAAAGTCAAAGACTGGCAATCGTCACAGTCATCGGTGGCGTGGTCCTCGCCGAGGCACCAGAGGCAGATGTTGTGCAGGTCCGTAAGCGACATCTTGGAACCGCAGTCCCGACACTTCTTGAAGCCCGACCGCAGAGTAGAAATAGATGAAGACATGATTTTTCACAAAAACCAAGAACGAAGAACCGATTCAATAAGGAGAAGAACCGAGGTGCGCCGAGATTCAAAAGCGAACATGTTTGCGGAAAAAATTGAATTGAGGCTACGGGCGTCGTGCGCCCTACTTATAACATCCGGTGACGTCGGCTCGACAGAAGTCCTCGAGGACAGCGTATCGACGTCATCGACGCAGGACGCAGACAAATTTCCGAAGCATCACAGCTGTGGTGATTACCTGTCATAGATGTGGAATACGTCGGAGGACACAATCCCCTCGAAATGATATTTTTGTAGGTTCACATTGACTAGTATTCTGTTGCTTGCAGACGTCCATTTATGATGGAGAAAAAAAAGCTGCAATTCAATAGCATGTCTTCGTAACGATTGGTTTTTAAAATATTGTCATGTTGGTTTATCATGTCTTTTGTTTACTTGCAAAATTAAATCTACAAAAAAAGTGTTATTTTAGTTCGGGAAAAGTCAAACATTGTTTTCCAGTTGTCAAGCTCAAGGTACAATGCGGTAAAGTGCTAAAATTGCAGACTGAGCTCAGCTTCACCACTTTACCAAAGCGTGTGATCACGAGCAACTCATCTCATAATGCTTAACCTGTCAAAATTGACAGGATCTGTGTATTTCAAAATTGTTATTCGCTATGGTTGATTTATCAGAGCACACTTCAAAATAGGCTCACGGTTTAACGGACCATTGTGCTTCTTCATTTATAAATGATAACTGTGACTAGTCATATAATGCACTCCATAAAGCCATTCGTTTTTTCTTTCAGTCAAAACTGCTTAAAAACCATGACCCTCGTCTAATCTCATTCTGTGTTCAGATATGTAAACCTTAATGTAACTTCTCATCCATATCCTCTATGCTATTGTATGTGTGGCTTGTTTGTAGATAACAATCAGTCTCCTGTGTCCATGCTTGAGCACTTGTTCATTCTGCGAGGCTGTTATGTTGTGTTCTGAATCTATAATCGCACAAGGTGTACATTCCTCTTTTTCGAATCCCTGTCCTGTATTTGTGCTCTCACATATACCATTCTCATGGCTCCCATGTCCTGTATCCATAGTAGGGGAGCCTGTATCTTTCTCATAACTTCTAAATGCATAATTCATAACAAACATATGGTCTGTTTTTGTAACTTCCCCAGGACGTAATGTAAGGGGCATTTGTATATAGCCTTTCACCATTGGTATGGTGTGAAAGCGCTGTAGGTTGAATGCTCTTGGGGGCCATAGTCCCAATATGGGAAATTCGTCACAGTTACACAATGTCTATTTAACCAATAGAGGGGTAGGTAGCGGTGGCCAACTCTCAGCTAGTCACCCATGTTGAGCAGGCATGTGGGTGGGTGCAGAGAGGTAGTCTGGAGAGTATGCGAGAAATATGGTATGTGTGCAGCTAGACCACATTTTTATCGTGGGGAATAGATGCATTCTTATGGCAGAGGTGTTGTGCAAATGTGTGAAATAGATGAGACATTATGTTTGCAGCTAGGATGTTTAATCTGAGCTCTGTGTCTTTGCTGGGGCATGTTTTTTGTGAGTGAAACGCACCGCTCCTTTAAGAAGCAGACCCACGTGGGAGGAGGAGGGGTTTGGGGGAATTCGGTCAGTATGTGATATTGAGACAGGATAGTGTGGAGCAGATAAAGTATATGTCCACAGTTGACAGACTTGCCACATTGTCATTGGGAGAGGAAAGAGGCACTACAACTGGTGATAACCCACTGCTGCCTACTCCACACCGGCTATCCCGCTGAATATTACCCATCGGAGACTCTGACACCAGTCTAACCAAGCCTGCATCCACATCCCCGCTCCTCCTGCTGCTGTGCACACGGGCGATCCCGCTGTGTCATCCAAGAGCAGTGAACCCGCTGTTCGGTGTTCCTCCAGCCCGACATGCAATCCTGCCCACCAGATCCTCCAGACGATCCCGCCTACCTTGCAGCACAGCACGGCTGATCCTGCTGTGGCCTGTGGAACCACAGCGATCCCGCCAGGCATTCTTGTCTGCTCCTCTGTGTGAGAAACCTGAAGGTGTCTCACTTGCTAGTTCCCGGAGATCTGTCGTCCAGGTGGCCAGGAAACGGCCATCTCTATTGGATCTAGTTCCTGGGAGTGGACCAGTGGGGGAGGATTGCTGGGAGTGGACCAGTGGGGGAGGATCACCTGGGCGAGGGGTCTTCGAGGAGTGAAAGTGGGACACCGAGGGTTGAGACACGGTATCCCCTTCCTTGTAACACCTTTTCCCCATTCTACCCTGTAGGATATTTAGAAGCTCTACCCTTCCGCCCTTTCCCACACAAACACTTTATTACACATTCCAGACAACAGACTAACACCAGAGCCATTTACATGACATGTCCCAACATATGGGTCAGGCAGAGTCAGGCAATTGGCAATAACCACACACACCTGGCGGCCCTTTACCTTCCCCCAGGGATAAAAGGCGGAGCACAAAAGCACACTTTGAGCAAGGCCGAACACACGAGGAGACAGCTACACCAACCCAGCAGTTCAAACAGAGGAGAAAGGCAGCGAGACGTGGACGATGAGGGGGGGGGATTACCCTTGCCCTTTGCAACTCAAACCCGCGAAGCCTCCGATGGGGAAATAATAACACCGGGCGTTACAGCTGACGTGAGGAGCAGCAGATGTCAATGTTACACAGGCACCTCCCGCATTGGTAACACAGGCGGAGAGGCAAGCTGGCTACTGTGGTACTATCCTTGACTCCAGAGATCAGAGAAACAACGGGTTCAGCACAGCCTGTGAGTCGGAGGAAACTGATAGCAAACCAAACTGTGTTGAGCCCAAGATTGCAAGTAGCAGCATTTTGAACGCAAGGAATTTGAAATAGAAAGAACTTGTGTGTGTGAACTTTAAAGAAAGCCCAGTTGAGGGCCAGGTGCATAGGGGTCAGTTACCACGTGGGTGCTCATTCGAAGAATTCTGACCGGGACCGGTTTAGAAACTACAAGAACCAGAAGGCCTTAGGAAGGGGTGGAAAGAGGCGTCAGAGTGGTCCAACAAGGGTCACGTCAAATCCCTGGTACAATCGAAAGTCTCTCACCCATTGCCAGAGGAAAACTAGGGGAAGGGAACCCCTGTTTTCGATAAGATTGTGAACTGTGGAATAAGGTAAGTGTGAACCCGACAGAGGGATGCCGAAAGAAAGCTAGAAGAAGGAAAACACTGCTTTCTGATGAAAATGAGAAATACATGAACTGTGTTAAACAACGGCCGTAGTGAACCCGACGGAGGGAGGCCCAAACTGCAAGGAGGATCCGAGCTCGGCGGAGGGAGATCCTGCGGTGAAGAGCTATCGCCAAAGGTGCAAGAATGCTGAGAGAACTTTTGTTTGTTTGTCTTTGTGAATCAACAGGCCTTCTAAGGCAAGAGACTTTGTCAGGAAAGAGACTAACCCTCTGAAGGTTTTGATATTGTAGAACTGGAACTGTGAACCTCGTGCTGACACGGCCCAGGAGTGTGCTGTGCTCAGAAGTCCCACTGTGTCCCGTGCTTAAAACGTGGGGAAGGGAGTCCCAGTCATACTATCCTGACTTCATTTTGTTAACACTTCTTTTCTGGTGAACATTATCCCAAACTCATTTTGTAATTTGGCAGTAAGAATTGGCAATAGGTTTTTTTTAGTATAGGTTGACAAGACGCCACTAGGACTGCCTTATTATTTGATGGTCGTAGCTTGATCCCATCTTAGATTTAGGTTTAGATTAGGCATTTATCTCACCCATTATAAAGTTCAATAAACACCCTTGAACCGTGATCACTTGTGTCTGTCTTTATTGTTGCCACCATGAGTTCCTTACATCTGGCGTTTGTTTCACCAGCGGACAGCCGCATTCCGCAGCCAACACAACTAGACACCTCAACAACCTCATTGAAGATACGCAGCATAATAAAACTATATAAACTGGGCGCACAAGCTGCATGATTGATATCAAGCCACCCAGCCACACAGAACCACAAACAGCATAAACTGCACACGTGGGCTACATGACAGACACCAAGCCACCATTCCCAAAGGCAGCCCACTGCCCCCTACCTACCCGGCGTGGTACCCTTGCCATCACACCAACATCCCTCCTGGTGAGACGTGCCACGAGAAAGTCCCCGGCTCCTCCACCAGGACCAACCCTCAATACGTCATGAGCCCCGAGGCGCAAGATGCAGGGTCACCACTCCCTTTTGCGCTTATGCCCCACAAAGTTAAAGTCCCACGATGGGTGTAGTGGTTAGAAGATTTCTCCAGGACAGTGGGGGAGGAGAAATCACTGGCACTGTCCGACATACTCATTAACCTGGCAGGAAAAGCAATCAAGGCCACTGTCAAGACCATTCCCCCGGGGGAAAGGAACACATATGACGCCCTAATCGACGCACTGAACAGGAAACTCATTATCCAACCCTATAGGGACTATGGACGCTACATTTTCAATCAATGCACGCAACAGGCACAAGAAACAATTGACAAATGTATAACGCGCATGTGGCAAAATTCAATACATTGCCAATTCTCACAACCCTCGGACGACTAAGCCATACGGCTCAGAGTTATAGAAGGATGCATCTCATCCACTTTCAGGAAACAATTACTCAAAAAACCAATTCGTGAAAGAGTTGATGCACAGGTTGTATCCATGGAAGGTGCCTCAATCAAGCCACCGGACAAAGGCGAATCAGTGGCAGCCATGCAAACTCAAAGACCCCGTGACCGCACATTCTGGCTAGGTCACCACTACGACAACCAAGCAAGACCCAAAGGTTATGCAATAGGTGCGGCGTGAGCTTCCCACATGCTGGAACATGCCATGCGCTCACACAACAGTGCTCCAATTGCGGCAGGAAGGGCAATTTTCAGGTGGTGTGTCAAGAAGGCAGACAGTTCCCCACGCTGAGCCTGAGCTCCATTTCCACCTGGAGACAAGGAAATAAGATGTACCCACCCTGAGGCAGGTCGCTGTTGGCGCACACGCCGAGCCCACGACAAGATATGAGGGTGCTGAGAGAACTGCCAGACGAGGAACATGTCCAGTAGGATGACCAGGCCAGTTGACACCCCTACTACAGGGATGAAAATGACGACCCCCACCCCCCCTGTATGCCTACCACCACAACGAGGAATATCCGGTGAACCCCTCCTACAAATACTCACCCAAAGATGACCAAGGTTACCAAGATGAATACGTAAACCTGATACATGACAACCAGCAGACAGAAGAAGCACCAGATTACTCATCAACACAGGAGATAAAAAAACACTGCTTCCTAATAGACACAGGAGCTACCATCAACATTATGGGGGAGCAGGACACCCTCTCTAAATCCAGAGTGAGAATCTTCCAATGGGGTGCCACCCAACCATTACACTCTATTGGACAGTTTAGACGTACCCTAATACACAAACACCATTCAACCAAGGCCGTTATCCACGTAATCCGCAGCCCCACAAAAGGTCGCTGCCTGCTCAGTTACAAAACTGCCAAACGCCTGGGATTCATTGACCTTCACTATCAAGGCAGTGACATTGTACAATCCACCATGAGCCCAGGTGGAAAAAATTACTTCTATAGGATGTCTACCGCCCCACTGTCCAAGGAACAAATCCAAATCATGTTTCCGCGACTATTCAAAGGACTGGGGAGACTGAAAGCGGTGGTCATCAAACTACACAAAGAAGAATCCGTAAAATCCATCCCCCAACACCCTCGGCGAGTGGGATTTCATCTTCAGGAGGCCGGTGTCAGAGGAGCTCAAGCAACTGCTGCAGAATGACATTATAGAGCATGCCACTGATCCCACACCATGGATCTCCCCATTGGTGATGGTCACAAAGGAAGGAGGCAACATCAGGTTGTGTATCAATATGAGTTTTGCAAGCACGGACATTCAACAGGAGCGTCATCCCAGTCCTAGTATCGAGGACATGATCGTCCAGTTAAATAAAGCCACCATGTTTTCAAAACTTGACCTCAATCAGGGTATCACCAACTAGAATGGCACCCCGACTCATTACGACCTTCTCAACACATGAAGGGTTATTCAGGTAAAAGCAGCTATACTTTAGAATGACTTCCGCCGAGGAAATCATTCAAGAGATGGTGATACAGCAGATATATGATATAAGTCATTTATAATGCAACTGTACACAAGTGTTTCTGGATCATCAGCCCATCAAATCAGCCCTCAACTACAGCAATGACATTTTAGTCTACAGCACCACACAGGCCGAACACGACCAAGCACTGATGGACACCTGCACGGCTCTACCGGAAGCAGGGTTGATGCTCAACTCAGCAAAATGCAACATCAACTAGAGGAAGCTCAGATTCTTTGGGCACATTTTCTCTGCTGCAGGAATGACCCCAGACTCTGACAAGATCAGCACCATCTCAAACCTAGAGGCCCCCACAAAGATAGCCGACGTGCACTTGTTCCTTGCTAAGGTAGGCTATTGCGCCAGGTATCTCCTGCACTACGCATCGCAGACTGAACCACTATGTTGTCTTTTACAGAAGGCCACCGTTTTCAGTGAATGCCAGGGGGCGTTACTATCAAAACGACATTAGGCGAAGCCAAACGCCAGGCTTATTTTGACCCCGCATGGCACATCGAAATCGCAGTGGATGCCAGCCCAGTGGGGTTGGGGGCCATTCTGGCTCAAGCAGAGGACAAAGACGCCCCACCCAAATACATTGTTGCATGCGCTAGTCGTGCGCTATTGCCCACAGAATGTGCATACTGCCAAGCCAAGAAGGAAAGCCTTGCTGCAGTCTGGGCTTGTGAACATTTCCAGAACTTTATCATTGGCAAGACATTCACCCTGGTCACAGACCATCAGGCCCTGCTCTCCCTGTTCAGCAACCCACGTACCAAAATGCTGCCCAGGATTGAAAGGTGGGGAATCTGGTTACAGGACTATGACTACACCAACACCCACCACCCAGGCGGGGACCAAAACCATGGAGACTACATCTCCCGGCACCCGAGGGTGACCAGACAACAAGAAAGGGAGATATCAAATACATCAATTGCATTATGACCAATGCATTACCACCCGCGCTCACATTGGATACGGTGGCCCAGGAGTCAGCGAAAGACCTGTCCATCGCCATGGCAACCCAACTCATCAAACTAAAGGAAGTAGTCACATTTCGGAAAATGTGGATATGAGAATGGCGTTTAACTGTTTTGTAATGTGAATACAAATTATATTTTAGCTAAACAATTAGAATTGATTCAGTGCAAACAAACTGAAGCAGTAGTTTGTGACATAAAGGCCTTGATCATTGTGTTTTGATTTTGATTGTTTGCCTTGAAGATCGAGGCCTATCAGGCACCTTTAACATAAACACACAAGTATAACCTGCCTCTGCTCAAAGACTGACTTTCTCAACTTCAGCATTCTTCAGCATTACAGGTTATCTTCTTCTGCATGACTCTTTTACAAGCACCCATCTTCCTTCCCCAGCTTTGTTCACACCTTCATTACAGTAACAACTTTGCAGCTGTATTGCCACTCTTCCAGCTTTAGGTAACACTGCCAAACTTGTATTAAAGTATACTGAACCTTTAACAACCTTGCAGATCAGGTGTATACATATTAATAGGACTGGTTTCACTGTAGACAAGGTCGCCTCTTGGTTGGCGTAATGCCTGTTCTTCTAGTCAATACAATAACTTCTAGGACTAAAGAATAAATGTTCCGAATACTACAAGGTTCAGTCTTCCAAGGAAAAACAGATTTAAGTTTACGCGGCCACTCTCAGATAGATCTTTAACCTTAAAGAGATACCAAAGATTATAATTCTATTCAATATCGCAAAGACGGTTTCAGATTCCTTGCCACACATGACCTTCCTTTGATGCTGCATTCACTTGTTACACTTATAAAAAGTTCATGTTAGTTTTTCGGAATTGTTTTTAATAGACGTTCCCTTTTTATGAGAGAGAGGCGATCACTCAGGCAACAGTTAATTGTTCAACAATGGAAATAAGAGGCTTTTCTTCTTACGCGAACACTATTGCTCTCACTAATAGTGCATGTGTTACATTTCCATTATTATGCTTTTGTACTCACCCAAGCTACATCTGAACTGTTAACAGTTACTTGCAAGGCTTGCTGAGTGAACCTGAACGGCGAGCTTCACTCACCGGCTCCAGGAACACTGTGGTTGCGGGCTGCTTCACTTTCCCGACTTCTTCAACTGCTGCTACTACTACTTCAGGCACTCATGGTACCCACACCCTTCTGCAGTACGGGTGTCTCGGGTCCGGCCACTCCAATTGAGAGTCTCCTCAGTGCCTCAGCTTCCCTTTTGCTACAGGCCTCGGGCTTCAGCACGGTTATGGCTCTGCAATCACAGTCACAAAGCGCACCTGAGAAAAGCTCCACTATCAGCACGTCTTCCTCAGTGCAGCCACAGCAATGCAGGGTGTGAGACCACAGGACCCTCCCAGAACTTGCAGGTGAAATCTGCTGTCTCTACACTCCGGCATCCTTTCTGTGATGAAACTTCCTCATTAATTGCCAGCCCTGTGCTCTTCTGCTACTGCCGGCCTTCCGACTCCTGTGTCTTCCTTCTCCCCTCTCATGCTGCAGGCTTTTATGCCGCACAGATTTGGAAATTGGCTTTAGGTGTCAGACATTATTTTCAATTGCCTGACCCTTGCAAAGGCTATTAGGCCTAATTGCCCGTCTACTACAACTACATGCTTCCTTAACCAACTTCTTCGTCTCAGTCCCTATAGGATTCCGGGACATGTAGTTTACTTCATCAAAGTCACGTTTTTCTACTTCTTAAGTATTTTTAAGGGTACATTTAATTCCCTTAGTAATTATAACAGAGGGGCTGTAGTTTTTAACTTTAATAGAGGAAAATGATTTAGAGAAGACACCATTTCCGCCATTCCTTGAAGTGTACCTTTGGTATTTAAGAGGATATTTAGGATCCAAAAAGATTCTTTCTTTTGGTATAATATGCTTTGGTGTTACATTACAACCTTAGGGTCTACCCACCTTTGATTTAATAGGAGGTTTAAAGACATTAAAATGACAGTAAGCCATAACCTCTTCCGGTACAGTGGCAAGAGTCTCCCTGCTAGAGGAAAAATACTGCGTCTCATCCCACGGAATCTCCCCACTACGCAGGGGCTCGTCTCCACCCAGGTGATACTCCCACAGTACACCACCCACAGGGGTAGGAACAGGAAGCATCTGCCTTCCCCTGCCCACCTGCTAGGAGACTTTAAGCAGGGTTTCAGTGAGGGATACACAGGATTCTTCACATCCCTCACTGCCAAGTTGCCCGCCCTCCCCGTTGTCGGCTCCCCACTCCCATGTATCTCTGGTTCCCATACTGTGTCCTTCCCCCTATTATTTGTAAAGTGTTGTGTTGCTTCCCAAAGCTTGGTCTACGCATACAAAATACAACAATAATAATAAACAAAGTGAGCAACCTAAATTCAAAGCTGCAATCCTAACGACAGATATTCAATCTTCCCCGGCCAGGCCTTCTGGGGGATATAGCCCTACGAGGCAAACAAGACTGGCCAGCATTGTACAATTCAGGTACGCGGCAAGAAAAGGCAGTACTTCTTTCAGTCCTGCAGGCACATGTAAGGATGTGGCAAACCAGAAATAGGAAAGAGATACAAAGACGTGAGTCAAAATAACCTTTATTAGAAAATCTAAAGAATAGCCTTTTCAAGGCTGCATTGCTAATATGAAATCCCTACACTAAAAAAGAATAAAAAGGGTGCTCGTTGTGATGTCACGATGTAAGTAACGTCCTCAGTCCAAGCCCTAAATTGATCTATCACTAACCTACTCTGGAAAGAAAGAAGATGGAAAAGAATTGTAAGTGGATGCTTTTCTTGGTCTTACTCCACCCAGGAGACTTTAGGGGAGGCTGTTTCTAACCTCCACCCACTGGTGCAGGAAGTCTCTTAAGTACGCTCTGTTCACAAATAATCTAGACTCTCTTCATGCTCAAGGGAAAGCATCTTTTTTAGATAAACACAATGGGCCTCATTAGAAGGTTGGCGGTCCGGTAATAACAGTACTGGTAAGGGAATACGGGCATCGTTTACCGGACTGGATAATTACAACCCTTCAGGGAGGTGTTACCGGCACCGGCCCCTCCGTGAGCGGCATCCCGGAGGCCGGCAGGAGCCCTGACAGATGCCTGCCGTGCCCTCGACACCAGCATGCCGCAGAACAGTGCACATTCCGAGGTGGACGGACATGCAAATACCGGTATGAAGATACCGGTAATAGGGCCATAAATGATGTCTTAAATACCAGCATTGCAGGACTAGCGTTAACAGGGATCAGATGAGCAGAAACCTGCCACGGGTGTACAAAATCAGCACAGGTGGACACCACTGAAACTCAGGCACAGCATAAAGGCAGCACACCCACACACCACACCCCTCCCAAAGGAAAAATGCTACCACTAGCAATAGCACTGCTGGAGCAGGAGTACATGCAGGAACAGCTAATCTATCAGGAGGCAGTGGGGCAGGCCATGCAACAAATGCGCAGGAGGAGAAGGATGGCGAGAAGGGCACAGCACATGCCCAATGTGCAGGCCATTGTGCCCTGCAGGCACCCAACAATACCCCGACAACGTGTGAGCCCATTTACCCTAACCCCAGCACAAATCCACACCCTCTACCTGCTGGACAGGGACAGCATCACGGCAATAGTGGCCCTCATACATGACGACCTTGTGAGTGTCATCAACATACGCACAGCCATCCCGCCCTTGCTGAAGGTAGTGTGTGTGCTCCACTTTTTGGCAACAGGAACCTATCAGCATACAGTGGCCCAACTGCATGGGATATCACAACCCTGCTTCTCCCATGTGCTGATGCAGGTACTTCAGGCACTCCTCAAACATGTACGTGACCACATCAGCATGCCACGGACTGCAGCTGAGGTAAACGCTACCAAAGGTGCATTCCATGCGATAGCAGGCATGCCATACTTAATTGTTGAGAAAGACTGCAGACATTGAGCTAGTGGTGCGGCATTTCGTTGAGGTGGTATACCGCAATAGGAAGCAATATCATTTGCTAAACGTCCAGATGGTGTGTGATGCTAGCCAAATAATAACACTGCTGTGTCAGGTACCCAGGCTCCACACAGACGCAATGATCCTGCGGAACTCGACGCTGCCCCCCTACATAGAATCGACATGCTGGACCCAATACCTGGCTGTTGGGTGAGTCTGACCACAGTTCCACAAGCATTGAAGAGGGGGGGTTGTTGCCAGTGCTGGGAACCTGCCTGCTGGGTGGGCCATGTGGGGTAATGATTGGGGGGTGGGTTGTTGCCGGTGCTGGGAACCTGCCTGCTGGGTGGGCCATGTGGGGTAATGATTGGGGGGGTTGTTGCTAGTGCTAGGAACCTGCCTGCTGGGTGGGCCATGTTGGCCATGTCTACATATTGCAGCATTGCACCATCCTGGGATACAGGTGCACACTGCACGAATGGAAACCCTGTGCATCCTGGCAAAACACAATTGTTACAGCCATGTTGGTAAAAAGATGCAAAACATCACAGCTACTCTTTCTCATGCCAACATGCAGGTAATGCTGGGTATCCACTGATGGGCTGGCTGCTGACCCCAATCAGGCGTCCACTTAACCGACATGAAGAGGCGTACAATCGAACCCATGCAAAGACTTGTGTGACTATAGAACAGACATTTGGACTACTGAAGAGTCGTTTCCGCTGCTTGAGCAGGTCTGGGGGTGCACTCATCTATGGTCCCGAGAGGGTGGGCCATATTGTGATGGTCTGTGCAATGTTTCACAACATGTGCATCTGTCGCAATGTACCTGTCATGATCTCTGCTTCCAAAATGTCAGGGTTTTCCCAACTCCCTTGGAAGCAGATCCATAACCCAGGTTCCGAGGGCCAACCAGTCCCAATTGGGACCTTTTGGACCCAGTCCTGGCGCCAGTGGCACCAGGCTCATAAATATGCCCAGTCCCAGCGCTGGAAGCGCCGGGCTCATAATGCTTGGGTGGACTTACCTGCAGCAGACCATGCTGCTTACTTGCCTGCCAGCTGAGCCTCTGATCCTCTTCTGTTTGGAACTACTTTTCCTGTTGGGTGGGGCAGGAGCCACTCCCTAGATTCAGAACACTGGAACTCTTCTGGAAAGCAGGAACTCTTTTCTTACCTAGGCGTGGCTGTGGAAGGAGACACCTAAGCACTACAGGAGGCTATTTAAACCACACCCGGTGGATGAATCTTGCTTTGCGTTATTCTGCATCCTCTGCAGCAGAACGCTCATCGTGTCTTCTGCATCGGATCCTGGGCCTAAGGAAAAAGGCTTACCATCCTGAATCCAGTCTTCAGCAACACCTATAAAGACAAGAAAGAACAGGTTAGCATTCCGGCATCTGAAAGACAAAAGCTTACCAACTCTTCGCACGCTCCGGAGGCCTTCGGCGCTGCATCCTGCATCTGAAAGACAAAACAAGGTGCGTTTAAAGACATTGGGGAACTTTAATACTCACGTGCCATTACTCCTTTCCACATCAACCCCAGTGGGTATTCCGGCACCCTGCAGCCGCTCCGAACTCGTACCTGCAAAATAAAAGACAGTTAGAGCGCATCGTGAAGCAGGCAACAAGCGCTTACTTACGTGCTTCCAGGCGCTTCTATTCATCACACAGACTCCATTTTCAACTCACTTCAGCCCGTCATCCGCCATCGCCGGAACCTGCAAAACAAGAGACATCATTACTAAAGACTTTAAAGACAATAGAATTACTCGAAACTTACCGTTCGTGCAGTAAACGATGGACAGCAGTCCTCTGAAGTCAAGAGGCCTGCGCTACCGATCCAGTGAAGAAACTGGTTACAGCACCCTGCCCCGAGGCAGATGGAGAGCTCGGCATTCACTTACCTAAGGTGAGAGCGTTAACCTTTGGGGGTCTACAGGAGAGCAAAAAAGGAAAGAGATAGGGACACCCCAATAACCCCAGTTCATTAATCCCATATTTTCTATCTGCAGACATCTTACTCTTGAAGTCAGGCATACAGTGCACAGAGGTCCAGCCCAAAGAGCCAACCGGGTGCTACACATCACCTTTGAAGATACGGTAGTCGCACAGTCAAGACCGGCGCCTCTGCGAGAATCAGGTGAGCGTTACAGTACCCCGGACATGGACATGATGCCGATGGATGATGACGATGATGACGATGATGGAGGATGCTGGGATCCCTCGCCATCACCATGGCCATGATGGACAGGCTACACGACAAGCATTGGTTGCAAATTATTTCTGATGAATTCATCACACATGGGAATGGATGTGGTCACACTGGGGGATGTGCACTGTGTAACATTTAATACTTAAACACACCAGAAAAGAATGGCAAGACAACTGTTTTTTTATGCAACACAAGTGTATTAATGTAAAGGGAACTATGTACATTATGAGACAGGTTGAACATGCACATCTGTTCAATCGTGACCAGTTGAACTACCAGCACCAAAATGTCCTCAAAATATTCCTCAACACACCCTTTCCCTGTGTAACACATTTGCATCCACCCACCCCACAGACAACACCCCAAAGTCCAACTCAAAAACAAACATTGCCCCAACATCCCTTCCCCAACAGATTCCCCCCACCACGCACTGTAGACCAAGGCCTACTTCCGCCCCCTCTTTTCTGCAGGTGGATGGGCCCCCATCTGACGTGTCAACCTAACTTGAGCGCCACACAGGGCTCCCATGTGTGGATGGGCTAGGTGTGGCACTGGCAGAATCTACCGGAGGCGTGATGATGTGCCTTTGTTCTGCGATGGCAGTCACAAGGAGGTTTATTGATTCTGCCATGGAGGACATGACCTTGTTGCCCTCACGCACCCTTCTGGCCAGTTGATAGACCGCCTCTGTTGCCCGCCCTAGCATCCGTGAAGTGTTCCTTGTGCTGTCCTGCATGGTCTGCCTCGTTTGTTCTGCCACGGTGATGTATTGATCTAGTAGGGCATGTGTCGCCTCCTGGCGCTGCTCGGTGCGGGTGAGGCGGGGCTCAATGTCGCAGATGTGGTGTATACCAGCAAGGGGCATGGGTGGTGTGCTGCAGGGGCCAGGTGGGGTGAATATAGGGTCCAGTTCCTGGTGGTCATTTGCATCATCTGCGGAAGCAGTCAGTGGCCTCTGTGGTGCCACGTGCAGCTGTTGCATGCCCTGTACTCTGCCTGTTTGGAGTATGTGTGGGTGTACCAGATTCCTCCAGCTCAGGCATGCTACGTATTGGCGAAAGGTGATCGGGTGCATGCTTACTGATGGTGATTGTGGCTGATCCGCAATGTCCATTTGCAGTGATGCCGCTTCAGCTTCTTGTGACGCATGCCTCATGCATGGTGTACTGGCCCGGCATGGCAGGTCTACCACTGATGTTTGGCCGTGCTGCTGCTGGCACTTGCCTGCAGGTGTTGTTGCCTTCTTCTTGAGGCTGGCAGGTGTGCGGGGGTGCTGGGGGGATGTGAAGTGGAGGCCGTGGACCCATGTCTGCTGTCGCTGCATCCAGGTTCCTGGCTGCTGGGGGTCTTCTTCTGAGTGTTGTGATGTGCAGTAGTGGTTGGTGTAGTGGCAAGCTTGCCCTCGCTGTCTGATGTGGTGCCTGTGGGTGACAATGCAGGGGTACATTATTGTTGTGTCATCATCCATGTGACAGCCATCACAATTTGTACATTTTTCTGTCATGTACATCTTCATGCTCATGGTGGGGCCCCTATCCTGCGGCACACATGTGTGGGGGGGAGCAGAGTTGGTACAGCCTGATGTGTGTGCATGTTGTAGGATGTGCATGTCGGTTGGGTTGCTGTTGGGTTACGCGACGGATGTCATGTATATGCTGCCCTGGATTGTGGACGTGTGTGGGCTGTCTGTGAGGGGGAAGTGGCATGCTTGTGTAGGTGTGGTCATTGGTGTGTTGTCAGCGGGAAGGAGTAAGGGGGGGATTTGTGGATGGTGGCAATGGAGCATGGTTCTTGGACTGGGGTTGATTGTGCCATGCACAGGGGACATGTAGGACTCAGTGATGTGTGTTGACGTATGCTGACGGTGTGTCTGTCTGCATTGCATGGGACATGTGGTGTGTGCCTTTGATGCTTGTTGCCATTCTTCATGGTAGGAATTGGTTTCTGTTGAAGGTTCTGGTTGGTGTCTTGCAGGGTGGCAAGTTTCTGGGGACAGTCATGCACGAACCACTATTGGTCATGAGGGGACAAATGAAGTACATAGGATGTTAGTCATGGTCACTCACCTGCTTCTCCAGACGTGGCACCATGCTCTGCATCTCCAACACCCTCTATGCTGTCCATGTTCATGATGGAGGCACATTTTTCCTCCCATGTGTGCAGTTTCAGTGGTGAACATCGTCCACCTTGTTAAGTGACTTCAATTCAGCACTCAAACTAAGTCAATGCCTAGTCTGGGATGCCCAAGGGAAGCCCTTATGTATATATTTTTATGACAAGTTCATAGATCTGGATGATAAACCTTTGTAGAACGCCCCTCTCTTTGAATCCCCCTGACCTCACTGAGCCAAGAAGTAGGTTTGTTTTGCAAATTAAAAGATTTATTTTACAAATTAAACAATAAATAAATATATATATATTCAGTGAAAAAACTTTGTTAAAGGGACGTTATGGTTAAGTTGCGCTACTAAAAACCTATGAAATTCAGTGAAAAAACTTTGTCAAAGGGACGTTATGGTTCCAAGTAAAACCGAAAAACCCTTGAAATTCGCCAGTTATGGTAAGCTAAGCAACCATAACTCGCGCCACCACCGTGCACTGCTAAGACTAATACCCAGGACATCAAAGATGACATCACAAATGTCATTGATGACATCACTGATGACATCACATGTGTATGTACTTTTCATGAAATATGTGTACAAGGGATTCTTATTGTAATGCTGCGAAACAAGTGTCAAGGATCATTGCAATAAATATCATACCCTAATTAGTGCATTGACCGATGCATTGATATAAATAGCATTCTATTATGGGGTTCTATCTAGTATACTAAGCTACTCATAGAGAAACATAATATTGTGTGCAGTGTACAAGATGAAGGTATAATATTCGTAATGTTAATATGTTGAATAATGAAATGATAATTGTTTTCTTAATAGATTTTTGTGTACTGTGAAATATGTAATAAGTAGCTAATAAAAACACATGTATTACATAATTGCATTACTATAGACAAAACACAAAGACACAAGAACACATACCAATATGGGTATATACAGGGAAAGTGAAGTTAGCAAAAAAGCACAAGTAGTAGCAGAAACAATTCGTAATTTAACTGATTATTTTCATGCAAATAAATGATTGCTTTGTTTCAAAGCTGCTATTTACCCTAGGTATATGTATCACTTGATGTGATTGGACCCTAAGGAAAGTAGTGCGAGTATAATGTATACAAATATGACCATATACAGGGAAAGTATACCCATAAAAAAAAAACAGAACTATCAGAAAGTGCTCATAAGTCTATTGATTATCTTTATGCACAAAAAGGATTGCTGTCTTTCAAGCTTGAGTCTTCACGTATGTATATGTTTCATATGATGTGACTGGACTCTAAGGGAATTACTGTAAGAACCTACTTGAAGGATAAGTCTACAAATAAAATAAAATGTTTAGTTTCTGACTGTTACTGAAGAAAACCATGTGGCCTAGATATGTCAGCAAAAGAAAAAAGTGTGAGCCAGACATGTGATGTCATCAGTGACGTCATCAATTACATTTGTGATGTCATCTTTGATGTCCTGGGTGTTAGTCTTAGCAGTGCACGGTGGTTGCTTAGCTTACCATAACTGGCGAATTTCAAGGGTTTTTCAGTTTTACTTGGATCCATAACGTCCCTTTGACAAAGTTTCAACAAAGTTTTTTCACTGAATTTCATAGGTTTTTAGTAGCGCAACTTAACCATAACGTCCCTTTAACAATGTTTTTTCATTGAATTTCGTAGGTTTTTAGTAGTGCAACTTAACAATAATGACTTTCACTTTATATACATATCATATGGAACTGACTGAATCTCTTCTACTGTACTTGATGTCCGCGAACTCATTTAATGTTGGCGGACATGTTCGAAGAACAGTACCACTACCTAAAAAACTCTGGGGGGGTATGTTTGATTGTTATATCATAACATAGGAACATTTAACAAATTCAAAAAAAAGCACACAAACACATTATATGTACTAATACATAAGAAATGTAACCCATATATACAACACACACACCATTCATTTAAATGCACTATGTTCTAAAATGGAATATACCACAAGAAAATAAATTGGCTTCCAAAATAATTACCTCACAAACACAACAGAACTGAGAACAAGAGCAGACCCACTGAGTACATAGGACATATCTTACCTGAAATAGTAAGTGTACTTAATTGTATTCATATATTTATAAACTTTCTGTATTAGATAAAAAAATATATTATCTTTTTTTTTCTGTCACAGAAATGTCTAGTACTCTGGAATTGCTAGAGGAACATTTCCCACATGAAGAAATGTCACAAGATAGTGAAACTAATGGTAAACACTTTATAATATAAACCATTTAATTATTATGTTGTATACATTTAACATATATATATTTTTTTGTACAGAGCATAACAAAATAGAAACTACCTCTGAAGAAGCTGTTATGGAAAACACGCTTGACAGCATAAAAGAAAAAATTGATTTATTGTTGACCAATTTTAATAATTTGAAAACTTTTGTTGAAGATAATTTTAAAACAAAAACGTCATACCACTGCCCCACATGTACTTGTCCCCCCTCACCATATCCCACTCAATTATCCCCAAACCCTCTCCATAACCCAAAACGTTTTGATGAGACTTCCATCCCTTCTTCACCTAATAACAATCATGATGAAACCCCTAGTTCTCCTGTTTTTGTTTCTCTTTCTGCCTCACCTTCTCTGTCATAAATTATTAATATATGTTAAATAAAGTTTAATTTTTATATTGTGTTGTAAATAGTTTCATTTTTTTTTCAAAAAACAATGTAGGTGTCCGCGGACAGTGCAGGTGTTCTAAAATGTTCATAAATAAACTAAAATGGAGGTGTCCTGAAGAACACTATAGCTGTTCGTACTGTTCGCTAGTAAGATGAAACTATTCTAAAAACACACGTGGTGTCCTGAAATGTTCGTAAAAAAAAATAAAGTGTCCTAAAGAACACTATATCTGTCCGTAGTGTTCGCTAGCAAGTTCAAACTGTTCTAAGAACACACGCGGTTTCCTGAATTGTTCGTAAATAAACGAAAATGGAGGTGTCCTGAAGAACACTATAGCTGTTCGTACTGTTCGCTAGTAAGATGAAACTATTCTAAAAACACACGTGGTGTCCTGAAATGTTCGTACATAAACTAAATTGAACGTGGCCTGAAGAACAGTATATCTGTCCTTACTGTTCGCTAGCAAATTTAAACTGTTCTAAGAACACACGCAGTGTCCTGAAATGTTCGTTTCACCTGTGACACAATTTTAATTAGTTCAGGACCCGAACAGTGTCCGTAGAACATCAACGCGCATGTGCTAACCAATCTCTGTGCATTTGGTGTCCTGCGGACATGCGCTTCCTTCGCGGACTTGTTCAC
Source organism: Ambystoma mexicanum (assembly GCF_040938575.1). NCBI lineage: Eukaryota > Metazoa > Chordata > Amphibia > Caudata > Ambystomatidae > Ambystoma > Ambystoma mexicanum. The sequence continues at coordinate 581,114,621 of NC_090924.1, read as the reverse complement.
GAACGGATCATATGACCGCGCCCACGCTGATCGGGTGTTCTGAATGAGGACACTGTTCAGGTCCCCGAACAAATTAAAAGTACATTTTCAATTAATCCATAATATTTTTCAATAAAATTTCACCATGGCACAAGTCCCACATAGTAATCCTGAGTTTCTACATACCTTTTGAAACTTTTCAAACTTTTTTTTGTGTTCGATCTGTCCGCGGACAGCGCGCATGTCCGCGAACCGCGCACAAGCACCCCTATAAAAGACCACGCCCTAGAGTTTATTTTCATTGTGTTTCTGGCTATTCTTCAGAGCACAGCTATTTCTCCAGCAACTTGCTGATTACACCATCGAGATGGCATCCCTGGCTGCAGAACTGCCACCTGGTGCTACACCTACTTAAGCACCACCCCCACCTCCCCAAGGGCCTGAAGAGGGGAACAGGAGTGAAGATGCGGAGGAGGAAGAAGAGGATGATGAGAATGAGGTAGAGGAAAACCCTACTACCAGCACTAGGCGTGTGTCTTGGGTGTGGCGGTTATTTACCATTCATGGTAATGTTCCTAAGGCTTGTGCGAACCGTGTTACCTGCAATGAGTGCAAAATGATACTCAGTCGTGGGAAGCACGGTAAGTACAGCTTTGGGACCACTACTATGAAGCGATACCTGAGGTCATTTCACTCTGGGGCTATTCGCAGGGTTGTACCTTGCGAAGAACGTAGCAGGTTGATTTCCTCTACTTCATCCTCTGTTTCTGATCCTGTCACCACAAGGACCACCTCTGTGGGACAGCGTCTTCCTCAAGCTGCCTCACAGGCCATACAGAATGCTGATGACCCTTACCTTTCGAGGGTCACAGTTGTATGTATGTACTGTGACACAGTACTCTGCAGGGGGGAGCGACTTCGTAGTGCTTTTGAGACTATCGTCTCAGAGCACGAGAAGATCTGCTCACTACCCAAATAAAACCCACTCTACATCTTCCTCTCTCAGCTCGCCCTTCCTCATCCCTGTGGTTGGTGTCCCCCCCTTTACCTTCCTTTCCCCTCCTCTCCTAGCGTGTCGTGTATAAAAAACCAAAAGAAATACAAAATATCAAAAAAAATAAGGCTCTTTTCAGAGCCGCCTTTCACAGTTAAAAAATAGAAGTGAAAATAAATGAAGCAGGGCCCTTTGTATTTTTTAGAGGTCCGCGGACAGTTTGCGAACATTTAAAAAATTGGGTTGCTACCCCATCACAAACATTGCAATTTTCTCTGGGAAGAAGTGGTGGCTCTGAAAAGATCCTTTGGGTGGTGTTTGTAAGTCAAAAATTATAAATGCTTAACACCTACTTCAAAATGGTTGTTGTAATTCCAAAAAAGGTCGCAATGCATTTTGTACATTTCTCAGAAAAATCTGATTGCCAGCATAAGTAAGTAAGTTGGACTCCATCTCTGCGAAAAATGTATGTACTACGAAACATATTTTCATTGTGAAAAGAGGACATGCCAAAATCTCTTAGAAAGGCACAAACAGCCTTATTAACATTGCGCCTTGCTTTTTCCATTTGTGGACCAAATAAAGAAGAACAAAGCCACATTTGTCTCTGCGCAATCCGTGAAAATATCACTTGAGAATTAGGAAACATGTCCATAACCTTCCCAAGTCCTTCTTTCATAGCAAATTGCAAAAAAATTCCAGTCACATGTCCTAAACTGTTCCCTCCACAATGAATTACAATTATGTCTGGATGTTGCTCTGTCTCCAAAGTAGCACAGAGAGGTAGCAAGTCCAACCACTTCATTCCACGTACTCCATGCCAGTGTACTTCCACATGTGGGAATCCAAGATCTACAGCTACTCCACAGCTTTCTGCATGAACCTTCAACCAATGTATCCACGAATCTCCCAAAATCCAAACAATCTGTTTTCTGAAACACACAGCCATAGCTATCTTTTGTTCTCTCAGCAAAAAGAGTATCTGAAAAACTCTCTCCTGGCACAACACACCCACTAAACTTTCCTGACCAATCCCTTTCAGTGCTTATTCTCATTTGCATGACTTCTGAACCCAAAAATCCCCGGATGTAACTCCTGATGTCCGCGAACTACCGCCATGTCCGCGGACATATCGTAATATGAACAGCCCTTCTACCATTTCCACTTCACTCTCTCTGCCATTCCCTCATTGGATGTAGCTAAGAAATCTGCGGAGGTGAATGGAATCACACTACGAGCACAGAACCATATTTTAATGAAGAAGCGTACAAACAAAAGCAAACAAATACAATTGCCATACATAGCAGTGGGCGAGGTTATGAAAAAGTGAATAATACCATAATGGAACAAGAAGTACGCCTTACAAAAATATGCCCTGAAAACTTAGAATTACCCCTCCATTCAACTGAATCAGACCATCTAGTCTACAAATGGCCATGCACGTCAATGTGTAACATTCCCAAACAATGTTTCAAATCTTTACGCCAATTCCTCAATAAATATGTAAAAAGCAAAGACAAAATCAAAATTAAATTACTGCAAAATATAGATACCTGTCCAGTGCGCAAGTACACAGGACTACAAGGACATTCATTGGCCTGCATTACAGGACCTACTTGTAAAACCACTTTCCATGATATCAAAAGGATATCAACACATCATTCAACTATAAGAAATCTAGTCTATAAACTGTACTATGCTAAAAATCCTGCTTTAGCACTAGCAAAGTTAAATAACATCCTTCTACATGGTACAGCAAAAGACCTACTTGAAGAAATTCACTATATACAGAAAAAATATTTTGGAAGTGAAAGCCATTTACAGAATGAAATAGCTTTAAACCAATTAAGCAACAATTCTACACATGGCAACTTTTTGCTAAACACATACAAAAAAGAAATACTAAAATTTAAAAGTACATCAGCTGAAGTACCAAACCATGTATGTGTATGTTGCCGTAGAACATTTTATAAAAGTAACACAAAAACTGTAGACCTATCATACAAAATAGGAGACAATGAAGATTCTAAATGGTTTGAATTAGCTCTCTAGCTTGTAGCAGAAAACAAATACGAAATAACTGAGCCCATAATACTTTGCAGTTACTGCACTACAAAACTTGACAACAACCAAACTCCTTTCACGTGCTATCACAAATAATTTGGAATTATACCCAGTACCAAAACCCCTACAACAACTTAATTTATATGAGAGCATCATAATTCAAACAGTACACCCATTTCAAGCAATAATACGCCTTCAACCAAAAACAGCAAAATTACCTCCTTCTGAATTGGTAAAAGGCATTTGTGGAAAAGTAGTTTATTTACCATTAGATCTAAAAGAAAATGTGCATACTCTAGGAGTGCAACGTCCAATGCACCAATCTTTAATTATCTTAGTAAATGGAGTACCTACAAAAGACAAATAAATATGGCAACAGCTGGTAGATTTATATAAAGTTAAACAAGCCTTCCAATATCTTAAAAAGAATAATGAATATTACAAAGAAATTAATATTGAAGAAAACTTGAAAGATACAACTGAAATAATTCAAGAAACACAAGAAGCTGGTCAATTTGAGCTACTAGATCCTGCTACAATATCAAATACTTTAGACCATTATACAATTCATCCTTTGCACTGTAATGACACCGTAGAAGATGCACTGGAAACTTACCAAATGCGGCAAAAAAAAGGATCGCCAATCAGCATATGGGAAAAAAGTATAGAAGCACATGCTTTTCCTCTACTCTTTCCTACTGGCAAAGGAGGAAGGTATGATGATAGACCTATTCAAATATCAGCTTCAGAATACCGCTCATTACGGATGTATTCTGAAGATCCACATTTTGTCTAAATCTGGGAATACATATTCCACCTACTCTTTGAAAGTGAACTAGCAACTTTATGTTACGGAGTTGCACACTTAGTAAAATCAGGATCACACTTTCAAAATATGACAGCTACACAATTATTAGAAAAAGCGCAACAAAAGGATGAGGTTTTACAATCAAATATTACAAATCTATTAGCAAATATGCGTGGTACTAAAGAGTACTGGTTTCGACGTCATGGAGATGTACGTTGTATCAGAAACCTTGACCCACCCACTTGGTTTGTTACATTAAGTTGTGCAGAATATGCATGGGAAGATTTACATGATTTCCTACGCATATCAAATAAAAACAAAACAAACAGATATACTAACACCTGGAGAACTTTGTTCTTTGGATCCTGTTAATGTTTCAAGATATTTTCACCATCGCTTCATTGCTATGCTACATTTTATTTGTAATAAAACTGTTCCTCCCCTTGGAGAAGTGCAACACTTCTTTTGGAGAAAAGAATACCAAGCCAGAGGAGCACCACATATCCACATGCTTTTATGGATTAAAGATGCTCCTAAATTTGGTCAAGACAGTGATGCCACTGTTTTACAGTTTATTGAAAAATATGTCACTTGTGAAATTCCATCAGAAGCCACAAATAGTGATCTTCATGCACAAATTTTACAATTTCAAAGACACAAATGTGGAAAATATTGTCGTCGCAAATACAAAAACAAAGGGAAATACTACACCAAATGCCGATTTGGTTTCCCTAGACCAGTTACAAATGTAGGTCAAGTGAACAACCTCATGTCTTCAGTTAGACATAGTGTTAAAGGTAAGTCACCTAAAAATACATATTACATAAAAAGAAAAGAAGAAGAAAAATATATCAATGATTATAATGCAATCATTGCCCACTTATGGAATGCAAACATAGATGTGCAGTACATTGCAGACAATTCTACTGGAGTTGCACGATATGTCACAGCATACTTAACTAAAGCAGAAAAGACAGAGCTCCAAGACCTCTGGAATGACCTGTCATCAGATAAAACAGTATCTCAGAAATTGTACAGCTTGGGCATAAAAATGCTCACCCATAGAGAATGTGGATCATATGAAGCAGCTGATCGTTTAACTAGTACTGCATTGTATGGTAAATCTGAAAATATAGTATGGCTAAGTCTTGGTCCAGCTAAATCTAGAAAAAGAGTTCTAAAATCATATGAAGATATAGAAACAATAGCCAAACATGATCCCAACAGCCAAGACATTTTAAAAAACAATGTATTGGACACATACTACCCAAACAGAAGTAATACTTTGGAAAACATGTGTCTATACCACATAGGCCAAAACTAAACATACAAAAATAATATGAAACCTGATGAAAAAAAAGGTAAATATAGAGTAACAAACTGTGAAGGCAGCTTAGTTAAACTCACTAAGCCAAATTTCATTAATCATATCAAATTGTCATTAAAGACTCCTCAAACATAAAGAAGTATATTACATGTCCCTGCTACAACTCTTCAAACCATGGAGAAAAGAAGAACAATTACTAGATAACTATGACTCATATGAGGATGCTTTCAAAGCAAATGAAAGCACTATAACTGATGGAAACTTTACACAGTACAAAACAATGTTGCACAATGAACAGCAACACGAAGAAGAACTCCAAGCCCAACTAGATAAGGATACTCCTGACAGTAGTCAACCTTCTGTAACAGGAAACCAAGAACCACTGGGAGAAACACTAATAACAAATGAGGCAGAATTAGCTATGATAGGATAAGGAAGACTTAACTATACTACAATCAAAACTAAACAATGAGCAAAGTAGCATTTTTCAAGAAGTAACAAAACAAATTGCACATGGTGTAAAACATGAAAATAAAGAATGTTCCTGCCATAATTATAAACCTATAATACTGTACGTCAGTGGTGAAGCTGGTTCTGGCAAAACATTCCTAATCAAAATCATTAGTAAGTTCCTTCAACAATTGACAAACAACAAACTGTCAGCTGTTGTCACTGCCCCCACAGGTTTAGCTGCCTACAACATAGGTGGTGTTACATTACAACGATTACTACTATTACCAGTAGAACAGAACAAATTAGACTATTACAAACTATCTGCAGAAGCTGCAATGGAATTACGCAGAGTATTGAAACAAATTAAAATGCTACTAATAGATGAAGTGAGCATGGTCTCCAACCTGATGTTAGCTTTGATTCACCTCAGATTACAATAAGTACTCAAAACAGACTATGAAGAGCTCTTTGCAGGAAAACGCATTATTGTTTTTGGAGATCTGCTTCAATTAACACCAGTAAAAGGTGAGCCTATTTTTAAAACATTAGGACACAAACTCTGCCGTAAAACTGTTGGCAGCATTGGAAATGTCAACCTTTGGCAACATTTCCAATACAGTGAATTAACAGAAAACATGCGGCAATCTGTAGATCTCACTTATGCCAACATATTAAAAAGTATCAGAGTTGGTATACTTTCTAAAGAAGCAGAAGCAATATTGAAAACCCGGCACATTAATGCACTTTATGGCGATAATGCATGTGCTACAGATGTTATGGAACAATTAGCCCACAAAAATGTCAATTGTATGGCCTTAATGCCAACTTTTGCAAGCTGTTTCAAATTCAATGAAATCATGCTAAGTAAAGAAATGGAACCAATCATGGAAATTAGCGCCACAGACAAACTAGATGTACATGGTATGACACTACCCATTTGTGACCAAGCCACAACAAGACTAAATACTTTAGAAAAATCAATCTTAAACACAGCAGGCTTAGAAAAGATATTAAAATTATCCTTAAATTGCAGAGTAATGCTTAAACGTAACGTTGACGTGGACCAAGGACTATTTAATGGAGCACTGGGTACAGTTGTTGGCTTTCAAACCTACCCACGCGACAACAAAATTCAGTTTGTCAATATACTCTTTGACAAACTTTCAGAAGTAAAAAGGATGGGACGCTCAACAGCTAGATTCCTTCTCTTCAAAGATATGTATGTACTCTAACTCTTGCATACGCAGTCACGATTCATAAATCACAAGGTCTTACCCTAGACAAAGCAATGATATATATTGGTAACACAGTCTTTAAAGAAGGCATGAGCTATGTAGCACTATCACGCTTACGTACACTTGACGGTCTATTTCTAATCAACTTTGATGCAAGTAAAATAAACGCTGATATTCCTTGCATTTTAGAATACAATAGACTTCGCTCACTATACACCCCCCACCTAAACACATATTCTGTTCCACAAAAAGTGAAACGTTATAAAAGAAAAATAAATCAAACAGAAATGCAACAGGATGTCACTGCAAATCCTCCAAATAGAGTAAAAGAAACTAATACTTCATCAAGTACCACAAGCAAAAAAGAATCAATTAGGGAAAGTAAACCAAGTACTTCTTTAAAGAAGGAAGACAAACTCCAAAAAAAGTAGTTAGATACAGAACTACCTGGACCATTTAAATTCTCAAATATAGTTGGTTTAAGTTGCTATGCAAATGTAGCAATGAATATTCTATTTCAATTACCACCAATTGTTGACAACATCTACTTACACAGTACAGACCCATTGTGTTTGCAAATGTTAGTACTTCACAGAAATGCAGCAAACAATCCTGACAACACATAGTGTTTTTGGAATAAGACAACAATTGGACTACTGTGCTGGAATGGTGAAATTCACTATAAATTCACAGGAAGATCCACAAGAATTTCTAATGTACTTAACTACAAGTACTGGAAAACAAAAACATACCTATAAATGAAATCTTTCAGATTTCATACATGTGGAAACATACATGCACTCTCTGCAACAATGTGACACAAGAAGAAATCCCCAATGAACGCTTCATATATATATCAATACCAAATTGTGAATCCATTCCATTTCAGCGACTTGTACAAAATGCAAACCATGGTAGATTATGCTCTACCTGCAATTCAGATAATCGCTCCACATTAGTAATACAAACACATAGTAAATACGTAATACTAATGCTTCTACGTTACAATGAAGATGGTACCAAAAACAACTGCAAGCTGACTGGATTCACACATGGTCAAAAATCACTTGGTAAGAAAACCTTCACAACAATAGGTATAATCTACCACGCAGGAGCCACAACCAATTCAGGGCACTACACTGCATCTATAAAAAAGAAATGTGGATGGTTTGAATGTAATGATAGTACCATTACTCTAAAGCAGAGATTACCAGGAAATCTTACAAACGCTTATTTGATGTTCTTAAAACCAAAATTTGATAACTAAACTGTATTTAAACCCTAAGTAAACTTGTGTTAAAAAAGTATAAACTGTTAGAATACTCCAAAAGCTATCTAACTGCTCAACGATTCTACAACAACTAATCAGATAAATGAATACCACTAAATTAGACCAAAAAATACAGTTAGAATACGCCAATTGGTATCTAACTGCTCCAAAATTTTATAATATGAAAACAAATAAATAATGTTACTGCTCCAAAAAAATACAACAAGCCAAAGTATAAAGCATTAGCCAGAAACAACAAGTGAACACTGAAAACAAACAAACAAATAAACTGTAGCATAACAGAAAAAGTTTTTTTTTTAATCCAACATGGATTTTTTTTTCTCCCACAGACCCAATGATTTTAGCAACAAATACAGAAACTGAGCAAATTGCACAGTACTCTGATTTGTAATCTACCAAATATGAGGGTCCAAAAAAAAAAAAAAGTATATTGATTATACAATGTAATAAGTCATTACAAAATACTAATACTAACATGCTATTTTCTTTTATCACAGAAATTAAGAAAAACATGGACTACCGCTACTAGACCAAACAGTAAGTATACAATAATAAGGAAAACCATAGCAGCATATCACATCCATAGTATCTAATACCTTTGTTCCTTATACATTTGTTTTTCACCCAAAGTTATAAGCAAATATGAATGTGATATGCTGCGGTGGTTGTTGCCAGGGCATAGAGTCTTGGGTGCATGGCCAAATGGCCATGCACCCAAGACTCTATGCCCTGGCAACAACCACCGCAGCATATCACATCCATAGAGTCCAACATTTCAACTATGGTCTATGGAAACTTTTAATGTCCGCGGACATTATGAGTGTTCTTAGAACACTTTCAACTTGACAACGAACAATACGGACAGTGTCCTCAAGACACCCCCATTTTGTTTATTTGCGAACATTTCAGGACACTGCGAGTGTTCTTAGAACACAATCAACTTGCCAGCGAACAATACGGACTACGCCTTCAGGACACCCCCTACGAACATTTCAGGACACCGCGAGTGTTCTTAGAACACATTCAACTTGACAACGAACAATACGGACAGTGTCCTCAGAACACCCCCATTTCGTTTATTTGCGAACATTTCAGAACACCATGAGTGTTCTAAGAACACATTCAACTTGACAACGAACAATACGGACAGCGTCCTCACGACACCCCCATTTTGTTTATTTGCGAACATTTCATGACACCGCGAGTGTTCTTAGAACAGTTTGTTTGCTTGCGAACAAAACTGACACATATTGAGTCCTCAGAACACCCCCCATTCAGTTTATTTAGAACATTTCAGAACATCCGTGATGTCCGCAGACAAATCGAACACAAAAAGAACTTCTAACACATAAAAAACACAACTTTCATCCTATCTCATACACTCCCACCCTGCCCAAACACTCCTACACACCAACACACTCTACTAAATACAAATTTTGAACAAAGTTTCACCGCGCTGTCCGCGGACGACCGCGAATCCAAGATGGCGAGCGCTACCGAAAATCTGACGCGCTTCACGCTCCACGCCGTCCAATCAGCGAACACGTTGCATGTCCGCGAACATCACGCAAGCCGATTGGCCAATCAGGACACTGTCCGCGGAGCGAACAGGGAAGTCCGTCCGCGGACCGAACACAGATATCACAAATGTTTTTTTACCTACTTTTTGGTCATTTTAAAATAAAAACTACTGGACGGATTTTCACAAAATTTGCAAAAGCACGCTTTCGGAACCAAGCCGCTGCTCCTGGTCCAAATTTGGTGAAAATCCGTCCAGCGGTTTGGGCTGTAGACGCGAGCAAACATTTTTTCCCATTCAGTCTATGGGAAAAAAAAAGTTTTGGGACCCACCCTATAACTTTGCCCCCCCTGGACGAATCCTCACCAAACTTTGCAAAAAAAATTCAGAGTGACCCAAATACTTGCAAAGTTTGGTGAGGATCCGTCCAGGGAGAGCGAAGTTATAAGCCGCCCAAAAAGTGCTCTTCCTATGGAAACAGCAACTTAACCATAACTACATGGCCACTACCGTGGCCATGTAATATATATATATATATATATATATATATATATATATATATATATATATATATATCACACTTTTATAAATAAATTAATATTTGATAGAACACTTATGAATATGACAGTGATCAACAATGGATAATATTACACTAGCACACTTTTTTAATTACTTCGGAGTTGGTATAGAGAGGATAAGGTAGCTGAGAATGCTTTATGGTTTCAAGGAAATGCAATGATGGAAAAGAATGCAGCACAGAAATAAACTGATATGGTTTCAACAAGAGATCATATGATCACTTTTTCCCTTGTGGCAATTCATTTCCCCCCCTATGCAATATGAAGAGATGGAAGAGGAGCACACAGTTTTCAGGAAGACAATCACAATACAATACAAATTCTAGTTCCCCCCTAGCAAGCATGGAGCAACCGGTATGGTTTTAAAACATGCAGAAATACAAATGTGATTTACAATGAAGTGAAAATATGCTAAAAATGTTTTTAGTTCCCTTTAGGAGATTCAGGAAAGGCGGCAGCTACTTTGAATTAGTTCGGGTCAACACTAGCAATGATTCATGAGGGATTGTCGGGTTGAAAACGAATTTCAGCAGTTGCAGCATAAGACAGCTATTTTTGACAGGTGAAGAAGTTTGAGTCAAATTGCAATTCGCGGCACTTTTTTCGAGTGCGTCGAGCGCAATTACGGAAACACTGAGTAGAAGAAAGTCGTGGGCTTGTTGGAGAGCTTAGATTCTTAGCTTTAAGATGACAGTTAAATCTCGTTCCTAGCACGTATGGATCAGAAGATACAGACAATTTAGTGGAGGTAGATTCTCAAAATTAAAGTGAAGCTCAGAATGACAGATGGCACTTTCACAGGTTTGAAATCACAGAATAGACACACAATTTCTATGCAGTTCTAAATTGGTGGAAATGGTTTGAATTAGTTTATTTTAAACTAAGAGATTGGTTTTGCACAGCTCTGGCTGGATACTCGCTCCTAATTTTGGAAGGAATGGGCCTCGTCACAGATCTGGTCAACAGGTTTAGCTGCGGTTCTCTCTGCTCTGCTGGTCTGGATCTCTGGTTCTGGCAAAAGTTCTGGCACTGCACAGCGGTCTGGTCTGGGTCTGGTCTGCGGTTGGGATACAGCTCTGCTTTATGGGTCTGGTACTGGCACCGCGGTCCGGTCTGGGTCTCTGGTTTCAGCAAAAGTTCTAGCCAGAAGCGAACAGCACAGCCCGGCTGTTTAATATCAGGTTGCAAAAGATTTTGAGGCCTGCTGAAAATGATTCAGCTCGTGGATTGGCCCCTCTGCTTTAAGTTCTGGAGTCTGACTTCTAAGTTCTGGTCTCTGGATCTGTCTGGATTTGAAGTCTGGAGTCTCCATTCAAAGTGCTTCGCAAGAAAGTGGAAAGTGAATCTCCACCTGGGTCTCAATGGCTCTTTTTATAGGTCTTTTGAAAGTGGGTGGGAAGGCTGACTTTCTATGCCCAAGCCTCTGAGGATCCTGATAGGTTATAGGATTCTCTGTCGCCTGACTGGGGAACAGAGTTGCGAGTCATCCAGTGCTACCAATTTACAATCTATTGAAGAAACGCCTCTTTGCTTTTGCTTAGAAAATTAATTTTTCATAACTAACAGTTACACACGTCGTTGAAATGACATGTACACATCACAGATTGCTTAAGGTACAGTTTGTTTCAAGGCACAGGTTTCTACGAGCTTGGGTTTAGAAAGGACAACATTTTGCGCTTTTTAGTGACTTTCGACATATTGGTTTTTCCTCAAAATGTACACAGACCTGCACCCTCTCCCTGAGCATATTAATATAAGTTATCATGTCTCTAGCACAAACACCGTACCCACAATATTCATAAATCCTGGGGTTCGGCCTCAGAACATCACACAGAGTTGAACTTAGTCTCAATTTGTAGGTACAATTTTCATATTAAGAATCTCCAAATTGTACATTTCTGTAAGCTTAATACAATATTTTATAAGCAATTTAATAAACATACATTTGCCCTTAATGGAATTCACATCTGAGTCTGGGTCCGTCCCCAGGAGCTTGGCTTGACTCAGAGATCAAATGTATTCCTTCCCCCAGAGCAACTGTTGACAATTACACCTCAAATCAGCATATCCTATTCAGCTGATGAGTCTATTGTGTTGCCTGAGGTCAGCAGAGCAGGGTGCCACTTTGCATCTGATTAACAGAAACCTGTGATCTCCTTGTGCTGTTGCTGGTAGGGGCAGGTGTGAATGTTTCCCATGGACAGAGGCCTCTTGAACTTTTAATTGAATCAGACTGCCTTCTGATGTGGGGCCTGGGAACAGTAGGTGTTAAGAATTCTTATTAACCAGCAAGGCTTTGAAGTTTCCAGCTAACTCAGGTTCCTTGTCAGCTCCTGAAATACAGGCCTCCTGTCAGAGTTTATACCGCTAGCGCCGGTTAGTGTCGAGCACCGGTAATGCACCCCTTTTTGGGAGCTGTCTTGAATTAATGCATTTCAGATTTTGAACAGCACCATATTTCTTTGCACTGGTTTTTGCTCTGTGTGTAGCCAAATGATAGGGCCTGGCAATGGTCTCTTGTATTAACATTAACAGAGGCAAAAATGGATGGCAACCTATTTTTCATGTTTTCCCTGTGCATTTTCTGGGGAGTTCTGGCCATCATGATGTTTTCAATGCCAGTAATGCACAGTTCTGTGGTAGTGCTTGGATGCATGGGTAAAAACATCACACAACCTCCAGTGGTCATCCCATCGTTTCCGACAGTCCCTCACAGTCTTCAGTGTCGTGCCCACTGCATAGGACTTTGCTGGCCACTTCAGTCCATATTTCTTTCTTGCGCAGCAGTGCAGGCCTGCGCATGTCCCCTCCAAATACTTCCTCTGCATTTTCCACAAGGGTGTCGGCGAGCATGTTTAGTTCAGGCTCACTGAACCTTGGTTTGCACCGCCGGATGTTTCCACGTGCTGATGCTCCTTCACTGTCCAACTCCTGTGTGTGGAGGATTGCAATGGATTGTGTTTTTTGAGATGGCCGCCAGTGAGTTTCCCGTTCCGGCGGAATGACGTTACTTCCGGTTCCGGTGTTGACGGTACCAGTGTTTACGAATTGTTGGTGCCGGTGGTGGTGTTAACGGCATCGATGGTGCCGTTATGTGGGTTTCTGGCAGCTTCACCGGTATGCCGGTGCTACCGTTACCAGCATGCCGATTAGTACGGCATTGCATGCTCGTAATCAGCCATTGTATCCACACACAGTGCATGCCGGTATTTTTGGTGTTTTACCAGCAATAATGAGGCCCAATGTCACAAACAACTTTGTTCAATAAGGCCTCTACTAGTTTATCCAGTCTCTGGGGATATTGGAAGTTGTCTCTTAGGTCAAGGCAACTTCCAAGAATGTTGGTCTCTGAGGTTTCCTGGTCATTCAGGGTCTTCAATTTCAGGAAGGCAGTGAGCTTTTCCAGCCCCACTCGCGTTAGTTGCATTTAGGATATAGGTGTCTCTCACCCCTACAGTTAGGTGTCCCTCACCCCTACAGTTCTTTGGTTAACTCCTTGCGGGCTATGGTCATGTTTGGCCCTTGCGGTTTCTTGTTTAAGTCCCTCCAGCTTGTATGCTTATCTGCCCGGTTGGAGACTCTTTTCAGAGGCAATGGGTGTCTCCCATCCCTTCAGTTCCTCAGTTGTCCCTTCATATGATACAGGTCTTCTCGACCAGGGTGGTTCCTCGATTAGCCTCTCACAGGCTACAGGCATTGGCAGCCCTCCTGGTTTTGCAGTTTGTCCGTTGTGGATGATAAGCATCTCTCGCCTCTTCGGTTCCTCGATTGGTCCCTCTGAGGTTGCCCATCCTGGGCTTCAGCCTGGGTTAGCTTCCCCATGTGGGAATTTGCAGCGTCGGCATCTCCAGACACAGTTTGCCTTAGCTGGCAGCAATGATAGGCTCACTGCCTCAACAGTCCCATGTAGTATGGGGACTTTACCTTAATCAGAGCTGCGACATCCTTCTCCCACCTTGGCGTATGTCTTGCGCTGGACTCCTCCCTTGCATGGCTCCTCTCAACTGAGCTTCATCCTGCTCGGTGGATGTTCTCCTCCTCTTTGGATCTGTGGCCGAATTTGAGTTTTACTATGGATTGTGTGAGGGTGTAGAAGAAGGAGACTGATGAGCGGTGGTCATGTTTGGGGATACAAAATTATTTATAGAAAAAAATAACCTCTCTCTCCCTACTTCTAAGGGCTTGCCCTGCCTCAACCTAGATAAACTGAAGTGACATGTGAGAAAGTCCGTCCAAAATATATGTTCTCAGTCCTCCGTCAGAAACCTAACACTCTACCCCTAATACCTAAACCAAAAGTCTATAACAAAAGTAAATTTCCTTCACCAAGAGAAAGTCACCCTTCTCCTGGGGTCTTGTTTTAGTTTTATTGTGATAACAATTCTTTCAAACCAGGGCCAGGGGAATTACTCCCTTCCCCTAGTACCTTTATCACAGTTATCCACAGCGTTCCCTCAGCACTTTCACAGAAAATTTGCATCAGTTCCTTCAGCTCTTTCCAGGAAGTAGAAAAGCTTGCAGCCTTATTTGCCTTCCCTTGAACGTCCGGACAACCAATGTCTTTTCTAAGCTCCTCTGTATGTGAGGAAACCCCTACACCAGTTTACGTGAGCAGTGGTAATGGTTGGGCCACTGCAAACAAGGGAGATGCCTCCCAAAGCACTCTGCTGGAGCAGTGGTTTTGGTTGGGCAACTGCGACAAGTGAGATGCCTCCCGTTGCACTCTGCTTGAGCAGTGTAATGGGATTGGCCACTGCGATGAGAGAGATTACTCCTGATGCACTCTGCTGGAGCTGGGCATCTTGCTAGACACCACCCTGTCTTCCCGCCATTCCCATTACCTGTAGTGCCTTGAGGACACAGCTCTGGTTCTTCCAGGATCTTTTCTCCTTCTCTCTTCCTGCGCAGCTCCACGGCAGGCTTGTGGTCTCGGCATTGTTTCTGGACACAACGGACCACCTTCCTGCAGTCACGCCACCACCAAGTAAGTCAGCTCCCTGCCAGCTCTCAGGACGCCCAGCAAACTCTTCTCCTTTCTCTCTTGCTCCCCGAGGGATAAGAGTGCCCTGGTTGCAGCGTTCCAACTTTGAACTTCGCAGGCTTCAATCGCATACTCCTGGTTCCACAATGAGATCTCCATTGCCCGTTCTCGGTTTCCTAGCACCTTCTCTGGAAGTCTCTTTGGCACTCTTCATGCCTCCAGGGAGCCACCTCATTACAGTACTTGGCTGGCTTTTCATCTGGGTTCTCCACATGCCTCTCACATTCTTCTTCATCTCAGTAGGTCTTATACTTGTCACAGTCATGGGTTTACAATAACACATGGTTCTACTATTAATGGTGGAGGAAAAAGGTAACAATGAGTGTAGGGGTGTATGTGCTGTGGTGGTGGTATGTAGGCTTTTCCCCAGGTGGACGTCCTTATCCCCATGAGGTCTTCCTGCATTTTATCACCTGTATGGGGACTATCGGGTAGCGGCCTCACCTCCCTAGCCTCATAAGAAGGGAGAAGTGACGAGACCTGGTCAATCGTCACAATTAGGAGAAACAACCTGGTTGGTCTGAGTGTTCAGTGAAAGGCGGCACTATATCAGGTCAGAAATCCAACCTCTCACCTTAAAAGGACCCTGTACATAAGGTTCCTTCTTAGTCCCTAATTATCCTACAAACATGTTGGACTGTAAGGAAAGGGGATGAGGGATGTTGATGTCATCAGGGCATTCCTTGATCCCCGAGGGAGGGAGGAGAAGGGTGCACCCCCAGTGGAATCCTGCTTCCCCTGTCTCCTAGGAAGCATGTTGTGTAGCAGGCTCGCCTCCCTAGTCCCAAAGAGGGTGACTCCCCCTTGGGCTGAAGGGACAAACTCCCTGGATTTGTCACAAAGGACAGAGAGTGGGCCCCTCCCAATGCCCATACTCCACCTCTGGGGCAGGAATGGCTCTTGTGAAAACCCTGGCAGGCCTCCCATCCCAGGCTGAAAGGGCTACCCCTCCCCTCTAAACAGGGTCAGGTTCCAGTACATACAAATAATCCTGATGCTTTATGATAACAGAACCCCCAAATGTTGATCAAAAACTAATTAGGGTGCTGAGACAAATGAGAGTTAATCTCATCTCAATCGTACAATCTCTTTCGGCTGCCCAATGAAATATGTTTTGCTATCAAGCAAATGTGTTTTGTCTGTGAAAACAGCCATGGTTGCCGGCAACAGTGGGTCTTCCATTTTCCCCCAAAGCATCCTGCACATGCCACTTTCTGCATTCACATTCCTTCACAATGAGGTTCTGCAAACCCTGTACAAGAGTGCACTTTGCTTAGTTCAACGTTTCCATCTCTATATTTTTGCTAATGTCCTTCTTACGCTTTTTGCCCTGAAATCAAATCAGTTCTCAGCTACATATTAAATATAGTAATCTATTCATTAGCATTTCCAAACAGATGCAACCTAATTTTGTGAATAGATCAACATCTGAGCGGACAAATAATGAGTAACCATGTTCTACACATACATAAAAATTCATGTGTGTACGTTTATCACTTGTTTTGTATACATTTAATGTGTCTGGTAGCTCACAGTCTAAGTAGCAAGCTGAATGTTTTACATATAGGTCTCTAAGCACTGTGGTGTCTGAGGGTCTTGGCCTAATGGTTAGTATTTTATAAACTGAGATGTTTGGGCATGAAATCTGCAAAACGTTCCAAAGACATAAGCAGCCATCGTTACTTGGAAAAATGAGTGTCACAGCCTACCATGAAGGGAAAAGGGTGTGGGGGAATAAGGGAAACAACCCCAATTCAAGAAAAAGGGAGTTGTGCTACATCATGAAAGCAAATGCTTAGGTGTGTGCTTCTAAGCAGTGTGTGATGATTTTTAAGAACTAAATCAATTAATTCTGTGGTATGTGCATACCAAAATCACAAGCATTCCACGAACCACATTGTATAAAATTATGAGTAGCTTTAAAGCAGAAATCATACCTCGTAGGCCCTAGAACCAGTAAGCGATGCCAGATTCTGTGCACCTCCAACAGCGTCTTCTAGATGACGGCACTCGGCGGTTGTACTAGAATCCATCCAGATGGGGCTGTCACTGATGACGAAAGAAGACTGAAAAGAGAACATCTTGAGAAGGTTAGTCTCAACACACAAAGTTTAATATGTGGGAAGACATCATGAAGTAGACACAGACAAGTGAATAAAGTCTGGGCTATAAACTTTTATTAAATCAAATGTAGGGTTGGAAAAATACTAACTTGTATTATGCTAAGGTAGGATTTCCCTAGTCCAAAGCAAATGTCTGTCTGTGTCCAAAATCTATACTTGCCCTCACAGCTAATTGTATACAATGTGTAGATGTCAGCATCATAATAAGTAGTGTTCAAATAAAAGTTGAGAGCTTCTTCCAGCTCTTGGTTTGTTAAGGGTTTCCCTTTCAAAATAGTTCACAATGCAAATTGGTTCAAGTCTTTTCCACCCAGGTGATCCTCCCTTGGATATCCACCCTCAGGGTCAGGATCCGATAGCATCGGCCTTTCCCTGGCCATCTGGGGGAGGATATTTTGGGGAAAGAAGTTAGGACGCCCTCAGATTCGTCACAATGACTAATGTGTACTGTGGGGAGAAAGTCTGGAATTTAACATTTTATGTACTCCCCTAACAAACTGCGGCATTATAATATTGAGTAGCGTGAGGAACAGGTAATTCGTCCATTCTCCCCAAAAGGGATCCCCCACACCCCTCTGTGAGGCTACGGAGCTGAGCCTGCTCTGCAATACACTCCCTAGGGGCAGAGACAAGTGGGACCTCACAGAGAGACTCCTCCTTGGTGGACAAGGACTCCCAATCCTGCGAGCAACTCCCTAAACCATTTCGCATGATGGCATGCATGGGACTATCGAATATGCAAAGTAGTGTTAAGTTCTGAGACTGGTTGAAGAGAGTGCAAGGCAAACAAACCTGAGCGAGAGGAATGCATACGTAGGTAGAGGAGGCCCCATGGAAGAATAAGAGCTGGAAGAGGCCGAACAGGAGAGAGCTATGAGGACCTTGACATTCAGAAGTGCTCTGAACACGGCAAACAAAAGCTGGAAAATCAGCATGTGCAGAAAGTGAAAAGCACAGAAGCAAGTGAAGAGGACGTTATGGTGGGAAGGCTGCCAGTCTAACAACACAGACACTGTACAACCAAGATTTGGAAAACGCTCCGGTCACCTGTTGAAGTGACAAGAGAGAACAAAAGAACCACAAAGAGAAGACACCAGCAGAAATGTTCCCTCTAAACTGTGCGCTTGCCCAGATTCCTTCTGGGTGCCGCTCAGAAGAGTTTTAGAAGTGCACACAGACAATTCCAACCTTCTCAAGAATTGATAAGGCACAAGCCACACCAGTTACATGACATTTACTTTCTCCCTAAATAAGCTAAATTATTCTTATATCTGATGTAGCCTAATTACATCAACCTAGTGTAAAAACCTAAAAACTCTGAAAACAGAATACACCATCAAGAAGTTAAAAAACATATGAAAAAGCTGCCCCATGAACAGAAGATCTAACTAAGATATGCCTGCACACTTTAACCAAATAACTTCCCCTTCCACAGATGACTTGTATACTTGACTCTAGCACACTTAAACCTTATGACTAACTTCTGCACCAGGCCACATCTAGACATCGCAGTACAACCTTGACTCTGTCTGCCTTGGCTCTACGAAAGGTTACCAGACCTGTACCTACATCCACATATTTTATGTTTGTTGTAGTATGAATAATATTCAAGCACTAGAACTTCTGCGATGGTATCTAGTCATTTCATCAAAAATAGTTTCATCGGGGGGGCGTGGTCAGCGAGAGCACGATGAGGACATGATCCCTCAGAGCTCCCGGGGCTGCCAGCTGTATCCTAACTATCCTGTGAAAACGGGCACTTCTCGGCCAAAACGACACCCATGGGCAGGGGAACTGTGCCGCAGCTGTGCGCTGCACTGGGAGGCTGAACCGGAGTTCAGGCAAAGAGATAATCGCAGTAACAGCTTGCGACGTCTGCGGTCACTTAAAATGGCCGCCGCGACGGTGAGGCGGGGAAGAATGGCGCCGGAGAACTGAATCGACATAGACGTTGGCGGCTGTGTTCGCGCCTGCCCGGTCGACACTGAGTCCGGAGAGGGGAAAGGCGCTGCTGAATAAAGAGGGCGCAGACAAGAACGAACATTGGCAACCTCGTCTCAGAGCAGGACGGCCCGGCCCTGCTTGGAGGCACAGGCACCGCTACACTGATTCGGGTGAAAGCTGGGCAGGAGACGAAGCCTGGCCTGCCCGCACCTCTCACGCCTTGCCGCTTCAGCGGCGACACAGAGCGGGGCCTCCTGACACGCTGCTGAGCACGTGAGGCATTGTCTATCAGCCCGGATACCTCGCAGAATCTGTCCCCGGCAGCACCATAGCGCACTGGACACGAGAGAGAGAAGCCAAGCCAACACAGACTAGAACGACTCCAGCGGCGTGCACCGCCCGACGAACCGGAGGCAGCCGTGCGGACCTCCTCCCCGCTCAACCTGCTGCCTGCTGGACAACGCATATTAAATTAGTGCAAGCGCATGGTTTCACGCGTTGAACAGCTGATCTCCAAGAGGCATAGAACACCACTGCGTATGTTTTAAAACATTCATATGGCGATAAACGATGCGGATTATACTGCGGTTCAATAGGGGCCAATTATTTGAAGCCTGGACATAAGCCCCACAATACACAGCTTTCAAGTGGGGCGCCAAGGACGGGCAGCTGGTGGCGTGTACGGCGTGGACGTAGTGACACCCACCGGAGGGGGCAGCCGAAGGAGCAATGACTGTTGTGACACTGACGGCTCCCCACCGTTGCCCCTGCTTCTACGTCAGACGAGGCGTGAGACCTGCCACGACCGCCTCTGTGGAGTTGCTGGGGTATCAAGCATAGGCCACCGACCCACCGGGACCCGCGGTGGGATCCCGGGCACTGCACTACGCGTTGAGCGCCTGCTGTAGCTGCATCAACCCCGGCCCACTGCTCCTCTTCCCGCACTGTCGGCGGAGGGCCATAGCGGTAAGGAGAGGGGGGGGTGGCGTGAGGAGGGGTGACAAGAAGATGGGACATTGCCCGCCTCCCCCCCACAGTTGATCCCACACGATAAAATGAGCCAAGCGCCTGGGCAGAAAGTCAGGCACCAGGAGAGTGGCCCAAGACCAGAGTAAATTGAACTCGTCGCTGGTGGTGGGAGGCAAGAGGTGAAAACAACACGCTGCAACATCAAGCACATACGCTCTGTGAGGGCCTACTGGGAACGGGCATAGCCACCCAGACGGGCCTCGGTATACTGCCTATACCAGACAGAGGTGCCACAGCGGGGGTCCATACGGGCATTGGCACCCTGCTGTTTCCAGTGGAGGGTTGCAGCTCATAGCGATGGCACACCGCGGCAGCAAAAGCAGAGTATCCATTCCCCCCCGCCCTCGATGTGAGGTACAAGTTGGAAGGAACTCGATGCATATTGTGAAATGCTATAACCCATCGATACAATATACAGCAAGCAAGCGGATCATACACCCATAGTGAGAACTGCAAAGTATCGCTGAATAGTGCGAAATGACCATTATTACCTGAGCACCCGTACGTGCAAGTCCGTATCCAGTGCAACCCCGGAGGGGCCCTTGTGACCTGTGGTCACCCCAGTAATAAAGTGACACTGGAACATCACTAACACAACCGACGCAGATCCACGTGACCATCATCCATACAGCACCAAGACCCAGCAAAATCACCCCCGACCCATCTGCCTTTCCATCCCCGTCACTGCCTTTTCCCTTCTTACGGGGGACGAACCTCTACCGACACCATACCGAATATCCGGAAATGGGGAAAGATAAGCACAGGAAGACCTCTAGGCAAAGCAGAATTGAGCAGTACGCTACCACACCATCGACTTGCTCCCCGGAGCGGCTGCCATTATCTGAATCAGACCTCATGGAGGAAGATATCTCCCTTAGAGACATAATGAGTGCCATTGCCAGCTCTAGAACTTCAATGGAGAAGAAGATGGACAGTATCGGCGCGGACGTGTCCCTACTAAGGCATGACCTGCAAAAGTTGACCTCACGCACTGGGGAGGCGGAGGCACGGATCTCGGAAACCGAAGACAACTTACGGGGGTTGAACTGCAATATGTCCGGCATGCTGGCATGCATTAAACTCCTAGAAACGAGAGTGGATGACAGTGAAGGCAGATCTAGGCGAAACAACATTCATATACTCGGCCTTCCCGAGAAGGCAGAAGAGGCCTGCATGGAACTATTCCTCGAGGAATGGGTTGTGGACACATATGATGCACAATCCTTCTCCAGGTTCTTCTCCATTGAGCGGGCCCATCGCATCCCAAACGGCAAAATCACCCCAGGGGCACCGCCGCGCACAGTCATTGCAAGATTCCTAAACTATAGGGATAGGGACAAGTTTCTGCAGCTGGCGAGATCAAAAGGGACAGTCACGTATAACGGCTCAAAAATCGCCTTCTTCCCTGACTTCACCAGAGAAGTGCAAAAAGCACGCCAGTCATTCGACCCACTCAAGAAACGCCTGCACTCAATGGGTGTTAAATAAGGGCTAATCTTCCCTGCCCAGTTTAAGATATACCACAAGGGCACATCAGTGCACTTCACAGACCCTAAGGAGGTGTGGCGCTGGGCCGAGAGGCATATAGATGGCGATTGGAGCTCTGAAGGGAGGAGGAAAGGAGATCGCAATAGACCACATCCTGAGCGTCCTCCAGACATGGATCTGCAGCAGCAACAACAAATTGAGAATCTGCAGCAAGGAAATGCATAGATAGCTGCAACGGCCACTTAAGATGCCCAAAGCACTGCAAAGGTAACGCAAAGGAGCCCACGCTCCACAATGTATACTAAGATATAAGACATACCAAAGCTGGTGGCCAACCGAACAGCCACCCCCCAGACAAGGTAACAAACCCAAAGCACCACAAAAGGGTGTTACTCCGCCGGCTCTAAGATATATACGAACTGCAGAACCCAGCGAAAGCAGGGCGGGCACATGTAGGATAAAGTTTGGTTGTTTGGAAGTTATGATGGGCCGACAGATCCGTCAGTTGGGGAAGGAGTATGGGGAGGGGGGAGTTGGAATTATTGTTTTTATTCAATGTTTAGCATACAATGGCATTATGAGCTCAACGAACAGGGCAAACGCAGTGAAACGGCCACGACTGCAATCAAAGAAATGCATATGTGTATATAAATTCCAGACAATCAATGGCACCTGAGACTGTTTCAAACGAAAAGAGGCTAACACTCATGTCATGGAACGTGAATGGGTTAGGATCCAGTATCAAAAGAAGATTGGTACTGCTGCATATAAACAGGCATTACCCGGATATAGCTTTCCTGACCGAAACGCATCTAGCGGGAAACGCTTGTAAATTCTTCCAAAGATCTAACTACCACACAGCGGTGCATGCAGGTTTCTCTATGGGAGCGAGAGGGGTGCTCATATTAATTCACAAAAGACTTCCACTGGAGATCTCGCATGTAACGCAAGATAGAGGTGGTCGTTATGTACAAATTCAGGCAACGCTCTGGAGTCAAACCCTGGCCCTCATGGCAGTATACTCCCCGCCAACCCTCCTTAGTACTCTGTTATCCGATATTACCCCCATCTTGTCAACAAATTCCACAGACACATGGGTAATAGGAGGGGACTGAATCTCCGATCACTCTCTATTATTACTTGCACTGGAAACAGAGAGGCCACGTCTGCCTCCTACATGGCGGCTGAACTCTTACTACCTGGGGTTCCCAGATTTACAAGAGAAGATAGAGGTAGCCACCTCCAACTACTTTGAATTAAATGCAGACTCGGTTGAAGACCCTAATATACTGCGAGAGGCATACAAGCCAGTCCTACAAGGTGAAATCATTTCGTGGACATAGGCTAAAAAAAAAGGCAAAACTTGAACGGATCATTGAAGCCGAAAGAGAGGTAGTGTCCAAGGAATCAGAACACATCGCCAATAGCAGCCCCGAGACGAACAGTGCCCTCATATTGGCGCAGAAGTAGCTGCACAACCTGTCTCTGGACTGCGCGAAAAAAGCGCACAGCACCATGAAGGCACGCCTGTACGAAACAGGGGAGAAGGCAGGCAAAATGCTTGCATGGTTGGAAAGGCGAGACGAAGGACATCAGAAGGTGAAGTGCATTAGAACATCGGATGCAGAACTAGTCTCCTCCGACGCTGACATAGCTGAGCGCTTTGCTGACTTTTACGAAGATCTTTATAAATCCCCCACTGACGCAGCAACCAGCACCATACTGGATGGTATTGAACTTCCAATACTCACCACGGAGCAAACCAATATGTTAGCAGCAAAATAACAGTGGATGAAATATCGGCAGCCATCGCCCAACTCCAAACAGGCAAAACCCCAGGACCCAATGGCTTCCCACTTGACTTTTGGAAAAAGATAGACCATTTAGACATACCCACACATCTGCTTAATATGTTTAAACACTCCCTAGCAAAGGGCGAGCTCCCACCAGATCTATGTAAGGCCACCATTATAGTGATCCCCAAAAAGGGCAAGCCCCCAGATGAATGCACTTCCTATCGGCCCATATCCCTAATCAACGGTGAAGCTAAAATACTGGCAAAGTACTAGCCAATAAACTACAAACGGCCATTACAACACTAATCCACTCGGACCAATGCGGCTTCATGCCTCAAAGGTCAACAAGAATGAATATTCGCAGGTTGCACCTGGCATTGGAGAGGGCACCCGCTTTACAACAATCACTGGCGCTATTAGCCATAGACTTTCAAAAGGCCTTTGATTCAGTTTATTGGGAGGCTTTATGGGCAATAATGCGTAAGATGCAATTCGGGGAATCATTTATAAATTAGGTCCAGCTTCTTTACAGCAATCCGTCAGCAGAAGTGAGAGTGAACGGTTGGCCCTCGCGCAGCATACGACTGGGAAAGGGCACCAGGCAAGGATGTCCGCTCTCGGCAATGCTGTTCGCATTGTTAATAGGACCATTAGCGGTCATTCTGCGGGGCACGAGCATGTGGACTGGCTTCCGTTGGAGTCCAAACTGGGAGGACAAGATATCCCTTTACGCAGACGATCTCCTGGTATACTTACGCAACCCGACGGTCTCCTGCCCTATAGTCACTCAAATATTAATAAACTATGGAGCCTTCAGCGGTCTCAGAGTGAACTGGGCCAAATCCGTGCTCTTTCCGGTGAAGGGAGTAGACTGTATACCAGCATCTGAACCCCCATACCAAATCGAAACCATACAGTTTCGCCATCTGGGTATCATAGTCACGAATAGGCTGGATAACTATCTGACCCATAACCTACATCCATTGATTAAAAGATACGTGCAAGATGTGGCCCACTGGGAAGCACTACCACTGACATCATTAGGCAGAGCAGCACTCTTCAAGATGCTAGCCCTACCCCGGTTCTTGTACATCCTCCAACACGTAAACTCCTATGGGGAGGGAAACATCCGAGGATAGCTCTTAAAACCCTCCAACTTTCAGTCTGCGAGGGGGGAATAGGACTCCCGAATATCCAAATATATTACTGGGCGTCCCAAATGGCGACGGTAAATGATATACTACACGGTAACCTGATCATCCCACATATAAGGGCCGAACTAGCGGCACGACACGATATGTCCCCGATTGAAAGTCTCTACAAAAGGCAGACTTGCCCTCTTGAAAACACGATAGTAGCGCACACGGCCCTACTATGGAAGGACGTGCATAAACATATGGGATGGGACAACAAAATCACCCCATTCCAGCCCATCTGGAACAATGCCCACCTCACAAGCCTCAGTAACCTCCCGAAATGGGTAGCAGCCGGTATACAAACCATCCAGCAAATTTATGCAAACAATCAGATAATACAGTTCGCCGTGATCTCGACTACATATGATCTTCCAGTCACCGAAAGCTATCATTATGGGCAACTACAGCATGCACTCATCGCACACAGGGATCAGCTGGCAGACATGCCAGAGTGTACACCAATAGAAAGAAACATAGTTTTAGACAGTGTTAGCAACAAGGTCACATCTACTATGTATAACGCTATATCCTCGTTTGCCACGAAGGAGCTGCCACACCTGAAAATGAAATGGGAAAGAGATGTGGGACCAATATTACCCGAAGATTGTATCTCAGCCCTTATGTATCCAAGAGATATTGCAATCTTGGCGAGAATCAGGCTAGTTCAGCTGAAAATACTTCATAGAATATACTATCCCCGAGTTGCTTTATACAACTGGGGTAAAACAAGCAACCCCAAATGCCTACGCTGCGGACAAGAGGAAAGAACCTTTTACCATATCCTATGGCAATGTACACAAATACAACACTTCTGGCATAAATGTAGTGAACGACTCTCAAGGGTCATGTGCCGCCCGACCCCGAATGACCCCAAACTCCTCCTGGGAATTGAAACGGAAGGAGACATGTCTCGCTTCGAGAAGCTACTTCTCTCAACATCCGCAGGAATCGCCAAAAGAATTATTGCGCAACTGTGGGGTTCAGATATTGCGCCAAGCTATGATCAATGGATATCAGATGTAGATGCCATCATCCGAATGGAACGCCGAGTCTACCAAGCAAGAGGCTGTCCGGGCAAAGCAGACAAAATCTGGGGGAAATGGGAACAGACATTGTAAGTCACGTACAGTTCGAACCACCGGACTTGGGAGCGCATGTCTTCCGCAGCCTCGGAGTACAACATCGTCATCTGTCGTCGCTCGCTGTTTTAATTTTACCTGCATCTTATACTGCCTGTGTCTCTAAATACGCAAATATTTATGTAGTACCTGCTCCCACTGCTCCACCATTTGTATGCAAAGTTATATGGTTGTGTATTGAATGTCTTGTATTGTGAAGCGAAAATGCAATAAAATGTTTTTTTTCAAAATAGTTTCATCTAATGCCACACCATCGAATTATATTCAACGAAAAGGACTACCATTGAATTACCTTTTCATTGACTATAATTCGATGGTGTTATCAAGATTAATTTGGACATTCATTGGGTTTAAAAAAATAATGGGTTAGGGTTGGGGCTAGAGTTAGATTAGGCTTAGGATTGGGGCTAGATTTAGGGTTAGATTAAGGGTTGGGTTTGGGTTGGGGTTGGGTTAGATTAAGGGTTAGGTTAGGGTTGGGGCTAGGGTTAGGTAGGGACACCATTTAGGGGTCACCAGGGTTGCAACTGCGACCTCTGGTCTCCTTTGAGACCTCAGAAACATTTTTAAAAAAGAATACTTTTTTTTTTTGTAATGCAAACTCCTGGGCTGTGGCCAGCACCATGTGGCTCTTTACTTCTGGAGTGGCTGGCTTTCTTGTTCAGGCCCCTTAAAAAAGAAGAAAAATAAAAACACGAGTGCCACAAGTCTAACACTTTCAGCACTGACACTAAATAAGAAAGAATAGGAATACCAAATAATGCGTCTTTCTGGAAATCTATACAATAATTGCTAGACTCATTAAAGGTTTATTTTAGACACACTTCAGGGGGTGAGTCACTGATTTAGTCTATTCTTAAACGCCTCAACTCAGCCTTTCATCCTTCTGGGGTCGATAAATGAGTACCAACACAGGTTGGGTGATATTGGATGTATATTTTTTCTATATAAAGTGCTTAAGCGTAAGTGCTATATAACACCACATCATTATCATTTGGTCATGGACGTCTGCTTGCATTCACAGTAATTTGGTAATATGGGCCTATACACACTGATCTTAATACATATGGCGATCCATTCTTGTTTGAAATGTACATCACATTATAGTGATATCGAAACCATATTTTTCATAGTGTAAAATGCTATGTGGTGCCACTTCCTGTTTTGTCAACGGGTGAAAGGTCGTGTTCCATTGCTTCCCGCAATATCACTTCAGTGTGGGGCCAAATGACATCACTTCCTGTGACGTCATAAGTATGTCAAGGGTCGTGTGGTGTCACTTCCGCTACCCAAGGCATTTTGGTGAAATGACGTCCCTGGGGTTAGGGTTAGATTAGGGTTAGGTTAGGGTTGGGGTGGTGGGGGTTGGGGGGCAGAGGGGAGAAACCCCCCCCCCCAATATACAAAAAAACATTAAAACGTTACAAGGAGCTGGCCAGTGCCAACATTTCAGCACTGGACAGCTCCATGTAACATTTTAATGT
This sequence comes from Ambystoma mexicanum, assembly GCF_040938575.1. Taxonomy (NCBI): domain Eukaryota; kingdom Metazoa; phylum Chordata; class Amphibia; order Caudata; family Ambystomatidae; genus Ambystoma; species Ambystoma mexicanum. The sequence goes on along the minus strand of NC_090924.1, from coordinate 581,087,133 downwards.
TACAAGAAAATGCATTGAAATACTATCTTTTACATGTAAAAGTGCATTTCCATTGAAACCAGTCCATTTATATTTTCGATGGACTGGTTTCGATGGAAAGGCACTTTCACATGTAAAAGATAGCCTGTCAATGCTTTGATAAACAATGTTTTTTTTCGATGGTGTGGTATTTCATTGCTTTTTTGTTGTTGATGAAATGACTAGGAATCTTCTGCGACTTTTGTTACCTTAGCAAAAGCGTCATCCACACTATGAAACCCCACTGTCAACTGAAATATCATATACGGACTTAGTAAGCAGGCTAATTGGATGTGTAAGCTCATCTCATGCTTCCTTTTCTTTGTACATATGTCACACAAGCACTTTGAAGCGTACCCTTGCAAGTTAACACATTATAAATATTAATTTGCCACCTAGGGATTTTGAGTAGGCAGATGTCATGCTCAGCGTCTCCTACTTTAGCATTAATCACATTAGCATAGAAGTGTGAGAGCAACATTGGAAAAGGATTTACTTGAACTGCAAGAGAGAATCAGAATGGGCTATGTCTGGTATTACTCATATATATTATTAGGGCAAAAGATAACAGCGAGAATGCTTTTTACACAATCTGCATCCTTTCCAGGTTTTCAGAGATGCAGTGGGCATAGACCTTAACTAATTATACAGTAATTATACACATTCCTTTATTTATATAACCTTGGTAACTTTCTTGACTATGTAACCTAAGCTTTAAGTATCCGTGTACTTTCATTGCGCCCAGTTACCTCCGGGTTTGGTGCGCCTTACAAATTAATAAACAAACAAACTCTCTGCTATACAAAACGAGTTGCAAGGAGCACTTGTACAATTCTACATAACAATATTATTTAATTATTTTGACACTTATATAGCGCACTTAAGGTGGTTGGTTGCAAGGGTTGTTTAAGAGGTGGTTACAAGGTATGTTTACCGCAGTTGCAACATTCTTTCGTATTGATAGCATAGTATAATTACAATAGTAGTTGCAACATGTAAAGTGCTTATGAAGTGGGTAGGTAGTGATAATGCAGTGCAGGATGCCAGGTCAGGTCAAAATGTTACATGGCTAGAGTGGCAAGTAGGCAACACGAGACTGCCGGTCAAATCAGGTAAGTTACAGGCCTCGATTGGGCATGTGGGCAGCGCCGGCTACCAGGTCAAATCAAGTATATTAGAGACATAGAATAGAATAGATGCAGGTATGCTGACTGGCAGAATCACACCTCATGTTACAGGGGCTGCAGCAGTTGTGCAAATGGCGTAGGGTGAGATAGGTGCAGGCAAGTGGGCTGGCAGAGTCACCTCTTAAGTTACAGGTTCTATGCCGGCCAAGCAAGAATCATGGGGCGGCATCATAGTACAACATCAGTGCAGGAAAACAGACTGGCAGAAACACGCCTCAGGATACAGGGGCTGCAACAGTCATGCGGACATCATGCGGCGGGGTAGAGTATTGCAAGGATGTACATTAACCATGTTATAGAAGACTTCTAAGTTCAACCTTTAGAACGAGCACACTGTGCAATTGAAGAAGCTTGATAAACAGATTAAGACATTGTCTGAGTCTAAGATTTAGTTGGACATCGAAATACCACAACGTTTGGTAGTGCGCACGTTGAAAGGTGCGCTAGAGTCATAGTTATGAGTCATCGCTAGCCATCCCAAACGGAATGCAGGAGGCCGTTCGGTATAGCCCTGGCAACAGCACTACTGTAGAAATTGCATCACAAACAGGATCAGGTATTTGGAATAGACTTTTGGTCTTCGGTATAGAGTTGTGAAGCCCAAACAGTCAAAAATGGAGGATGGAAATGCAGTGTGGTGCAGCAGCGATAACGAGTAGCGAGGTGGGTGCAGATAATGAACAGGTAGATATCTGTGAGTAGCGGAGGGCTAACATGTGGTATTGAATATTTGCAGTATTCAAGAGCTGGTTGTGAAAGCGACGGCATCGTGGTGACCATGGCGATCAAAGGAGTCTTCACTTAGGGCACATAAGGGAAAGGTAGGGTGTTAGGGGGCAGAGGAAGTAATCAGGACGGGGTGCACATCGAAATTATAGAAAGCAGGTAGGGAGGTGTCAAGTGAAGCATGTGAGCCGACTTGTATTAGAGTGGGAGAGGGGTTAAGGCGCCTCTTACCTTTGGTGTGAATCTGATGCAAGGGTGAGGTTTCGAAGGCTACATGGCGGGTTGTGCAGCTTCCAGGTGCGACTTGCATAAGAAGGCACCCTGGTGTAGAACAGCCATGGGCAGACAGGGAGAGACAGGGGCCTTAAACCCTATCCTTTGACGAGGGCCTGGCATGTGCTGCAGGGGAAGCCCAATCCAGATGCTGCATCTTGGCGAGTGCGCCTCCAGGCAATTTCAGAAGGGCCAGCCTGGGATGAAAAGGTTGCGGCCATCTTCGTAGTGGTTTCAAGCCACTATAGTCCAATGTAGATGGTAGGCAAAACAGGCATTGCGCCCCGATGGTGAGGGGCACAACCTTCCTGGTCGGACATCAGCAGGGAGAGACAGGGGCCTTAAACCTGGGCCTTTGACCAGTGCCCAGCATTTGCTGCAGGGGAAGGCCAATCTAGATGCTGCATCCTGGCGAGTGCCTCTCCAGGCAATTTCAGAAGGGCCAGGCCGGGATAAAAAGGTGGCGGCCATCTTCGTAGTGGTTTCAAGCCACTACAGACCAATGTAGATGGTAGGAGAAACAGGCATTGCTCCCTGATGGTGAGGGAGACAACCTTCCTGGTCGCAGCATACCTCATATTAGGATGAGGTATGCTGCAAACAATCTTCTATGCATTGCAAAATAATTGCATGCATGCAGAACCATGGCATTTTCTTAAATTGGCCATAAAAACATGATGAAGCTTATAATAAACGTTTTACTTGCAAAATATTGTGGGTATATAAATATCCCAGTGAGCATCTAATAGATACCACCCGTCTCTTTTGCAGAGCGCTGTCAGCTAGCATTGGATGCTAAGACAGGAGTCGGAAAAGGGTATTGCGGAGGGGTACGGGTGAACACTCCTTGGGTGTGAAGAACAAAATTGGACGTTTCAGCAGTACAGTAAAGGAAGTGTGTTTGTTACTAGTGTTTCCTAGCTTTAGCAATCTATGAAACTGCACCTTCTGTTCCTTTCTATGCTCTGCTCCAGAGGGCTTTCCAATATAATCATGTGTTGTGCGTTTTTGCCTCTAGCATCCCAAGACATCGTGTTTAACTGACAACAGGGGATTTCAAATGTTGGATTCCAATTTGCAGAAGAAGGCAGTCATTCTTTTGTAGCTCTGATCATTGCAGCTATTAACTTAAAAGGCACATGTATGGATGTATCTTGATGAATGTTGACTAGGCTGTGGTAAGGAAGGGAGAGAACAACCAAAAGCTGTATTATTTGCCCTCTCATTTCACTTCCTATGCCAGGGTTGCATGCAGGGCTCTGAAAATAGTTTACTGCCTACCCGGAATTAAGTACTGTTTCAGGGAGTAAAAAGTGATTAGCTTTGCCAATATGGATACTTTATGCTTATTAAAAGCTGTTCTTTCCCATTAAAATTCCTCTTAAGATTGAGCAGTAATATTATTAGAGGTCCTTCCTATTCCACTTCTCTGCTGGTCTTGGATTTGAAAATATTAGAGGAACATTGTGGGTAGGAGTAGAGGGTAGGCTACTATATGTTTGTTGTTTCTCATTTTTGTTGGGCACATTTTTCTGCTTTTAGGGAGTAGAATGGGTGTGTGTGTGTATGTATGCCTCTTAGCTGTAAGTCTGGTTTTGTGGAAATGTTGTCTCAACTGTGCTCATAGGACAATGTCACGTTTATAGCAAGCAGAGGCATGTGTATTCTGATCTTCATACTCTGATGCAGTTATGCTGATGTAATTATCAATCATCCTTACACAAATTGAGATGCATTTTCTCCTGGAACTTGAATTACTTCATTAAAGTTGCACATGAACTCCAATTGGCATGTTTTCTAACACGTTCCTTTTAATTGCCATTATTCCATTTTGTATCATGTCTAATTTTATTGCAAGCCACATTAGTTATAAGTTATTTTTGCTTTTTATAATACGCATGAGTTTTTATTTCCAATGGCGTAAAACTCTTTTCTGCATTGTCTCTGAGTGTGTGTCAACAAATGAATAGCCACAACTAAACCTATTGTTTATACTGAGCATACAATGTTTTCTTGGTGCATACACATTTTCTTCTGCACAGGAATACTTTTACTATGTACTGTGACAAATCTTGAATTGTTGAACTGATTGTTGAGCTCTCTTTATAAATCACATAAAATATTAGCTTTTTTAACATATATCTTCTGAAAAAGTGCCGCAAGATGCACGTTTTAAACTGATTTGTTAAGAATTGCAGTGGTTGGGAAGGGCAAATTCCCTTACAAACTCTCTTCGAAGATGATGGCTCCCTAACTATGCATGCTAAGAAAGTGGCTTATATCGTTAGTCAGTTGCACACATGGAAAATAATGTGTGCACAAAAGCCAACCATTTCCACACTTACAGAAAAGTATTTAGAGGGAACATGGGCCAGCAGAAGAGAGCCGGAAGGGAAACTGAGCGAAGGAGTAGGTTGCACTCAAGTACAGGCCTCAGTGACGTTCCCCGGCAGAGCAACAGTAACAGGGAGATCCAGGACATTGAGCGGGACTCATTATACGAGCATAGAGACTTGTCTCAGTACAAGTGACAAATTCGTAAAACTAAACCTGATGAACTTGAACAATGTTAATGTAAGAAAAAGGATCCCAATCTTGAGAGATGTATCGATAGAATGTGGGTCACAATATCCTATGAAGAGGGGAAAACACCCAGTTACTCAAAGAACATTGAGGGGAATGTAACTGAGAAAGAATATTATAAAGTGAAGGGCAGAGAAGCCTGAGGAATAAATGATATGCAAAACAGAATACACCAAGAAAGCTTGAAGCCCAATTGTAAACAACACATTACCAAAGACTAGTAGCCCAAATCAAAGGATTTGACAAAGGCCAAAGAAAGTAATCATTAAAGAGGTGAGGGAAGCCAAATGTTTGCAAAGAGCACTCCAGGAACTGGCACAGAAAGTAACAAGGGAATATTTCAAAATTGAATATTAACAAGAAAACTCGATTAAATAAGAGAAGTGTGAGAAGCATCCATCAGGAGAAGGGAGTCATGCTCCTGAGCTTATTTTGTGAGAATAGTGGCAGGCTTGTTAGAATAGTGGCAGGCTTAGCATTAGTTTTGGACAGCAGACCTATGCCTTTGGACATTTACTGACGAGCACTGTAGTTAATAGAATAGGTAGGCAATACTGCATAGTGATAGGGAAAGTTAGGCCTTATTCATAATAAGCACATGTTGAAATGTCCTCAGAGTGTCCGCATCCTTCTGACCCGCCACTGTAGGTACTGCTAAATGCCATGGTTAAACAACTCTTCTTGCCATTGAGAGGTGAGGCTTTAGGATTTACTGTGCATGACTTTGCGATGAAGGCTCTTCAAGTGTTCAGCTATGCTCGCCTCTAAAACACATTTACATATGCCAAAAGGGAAATACGTTGGAAGGAAGAGATGTAGTCTCCTACTTTCTTAGGAAACGCAGCTATAGCAGAGGGAAACAATCATACAATAAGCATGCTCGCCTGCCACAGACTGTGTGTGAACCTCTGAGGAGTATAAATGCATCACTTCATGTTGTCCTTATAACACAGTCTTACATGTGAGAATGCAGCTGGTATCAAAGACTTGTATAATGCGACTTTGTCCCTGATTGTAACATTGTTTCACTATGGTCCCTTGCCCTGTCTGGACCTCCCCTTCCATTGAAATGCATGTGTTCCTTTGGTTATAAGAGATCTGTGCATGGAGGGAGGGGATTCTCACTTGCATCAATGTCTCGTACTGTCGTTGGTTTGTTTTTGTATTTCTCTTTGTTTTTACTAACAAATTGTTCACCATTTCGCCGGAGAAGTCATTTTTCCACTACAAGTTTGGTGCCTGGGACCTCAGATTCCTGCTGCCCTGCGGCCAGGTTCAAAGGTCACCAGGCTCAACTCTCAGTGCTCTACCATGAGTCCAGGAGAGACAATTTCATCAGAGGGGAGAGCTGGACGGAGCACCCAGAGACTCAGGGAAAGTGGGCAGAGCAGATGTGGAAAAAGAGTCAAACAAAAAATGTGGGTTGGTGAACACAGGTAATTGCATTAGTGTATTGTAATGTCTTGTATAGTATTGTTTGAAACGGGTTGGGGTAAATGTTTGTCTCTGGTTAAAGAATTCTGAAATCTGAAAACTGTTGCGATTATCTCAACATACAGGAGGGAAGGTACCCTTCCTACACAACTGTATCTTTATTAGAAAGTACAAGTGGTTGGTCACCACAGTTTAGAATAAAAAGTAAAAGCAGCGCATCAATGCTCCCAGTCAGAGTAGTCTAGTATGGATCAAAGACTAGGATGGATGTGTTCTGTGTAGGTCTGAAGATAATATTTTGGATGGGAGCCCCATGGTTGTCCTGTCTAAACCCGTACCTTGGCACTCAAACCCCTAAATGTGCAACTCAGTTGTGATCCTGCTTTATAGTTCACATTCTCCTCCATCCTAGTATTGGAGCTGTAACAGGCTGTTTCTACCGATTATTTGCCTTGTCTGACTCTCACCGACCCAAGTCTTTGAAACAAGCTGAAATACTGCTCTGCATTGTGAGTAACGTAATGAGGAATATAGGCTGTGGACCAGCAGTCATCTGAATGTGATCAATACCTGCAGTGTCAGTGACGTTTCTGTTATGTGGGGAGGAACGGAGGTCAGGTGGTGAAACCGAGCCTCAAGATAGATGTGGCAGAGTAGTCCGCTGTGAGCCATACCAACTCATCCAGCCACAGGACACAATGGTGTCCCAATGCAGATGGGGTTAGAATGGACCTGGATCCGTAATAAATCATATTGTGTATTACCCCGGTGAGAATGGGTTAATCTCAGTCTACACAAATGCCACGTCCAGCATGTTTACTTACTACTCAGCCAAAGCACGTATGTTCCTGGATAAATGGCACAGATATACACAGTGTGTCACCTAGACATTTCCCAGAGAAAGGCACATTTGACATAGATAAGATAACGAACTTACAAAAGCCCTTAGAAAAGAAAGATGCATGTGTGCACCAAGGGCAATGCAGCAGCTGTCTAGATTGGTATACTGAAGCTACTAAGAGACAGATGGAGTCCAAGACCCGGTCACTGAAAGACAACCAAGTAAACTCCAGGAGAAAGTTAAATCCCTGAAAATCAAGTACTCCAACCTGCAGGTAACGTGCCACAAAGCCGGGTGAAAATGTTTATATCCCATAATCCAAGGGGAGCCCCACCAGGGGAAAGTCCCGAAGATATTCTGGCCACTTAGACCCCTGCTATTTTAAATATTGCACCTGACCATCAACCAGTGTTTGCTTCTCTAAAAAGTGCACAGATATAGTAATTCTTCTTCTCCCCAATACACTAAAAAGAAAAACATTGTACACTTGAAAGGTGAGAATTCACACACATGCATTCATCCAGATTATAAAATGGCTCTTTATGATCATTTATTACACAAATGAATACAATAAAAAAACACTACGTAAAACGAAAGGTTAGTAATAAATCCCTGTTAAAGCGCCTTTTTTGCAACTCTTCATCTCTTCCAAAATCTGCAACGGGGTACTTCAGGCCAGGCGAACAGAGAGATATGCGATTAATAGCAATTAGGAAGCGATACGTCTATGTTGCCCCTGAAGTTGCATCTGATCCGGCAGTGCCCCCCAATTTAAGCCTCCCACAAAGTACTTTTCCAGAAAGTCCACCTGTCGAAATCATCCACTTGGCATTCGGCCGAAATGTAACATGGAAAGCTCTTTCTCATGGGAGAACGAAAGACAACATAGTTTGCTTTTGGCTCCTGCAAATTTATCATGTGCTTACTCAAAACAATCCCTCAAACACTGCAGACTGGAACAATATATTTTCCTAGTGATTCAAAGAATGCAGACAGTATTCAGAGCTCACCTTATAATGCAGCCTTCACCGAGGCTTGAGGAAAATGTTCAACTGCTGCACCCAGGATGCATTTCCAATAGACTCCATGTTTTAAGATACGACATTTTTTTAAAGCATTGCAACAGGCTAGTCCAGACTCTACCCAACTGCCAACCTATCATCAGTCCACTTAAAAAAACACTATGATTTTCCTGTTCACCTCTGAAACACAAGCCCAGATTTCCAATTTGTTTTTAGCCTTCCTCAGCCAACTTTGAAGGGTTCCCGAATTTGACAGCCAAGTACCATTACTCTGCTCAGACAGCTCCCTGGAGGAGGCAATACCTTAGTTACTGTACATGACCCCTGGAGCACTACTGTTTTGTTTAATATTCAGTGATTCCCAAAGATATGAGAGGAACCTGTTAAGAGAAGCTTCAGGTTATAATAGATTGCCATCACGCCATGTGTGTTGATTTGAATCAATTGTTGCGAGCAATGCTGCCCACAGATACATTTACCCTGCTGAAAGCACAAACTGAGCAGCTGAAGAACATGTCACCTCCAAGGACCTGAAAACCTTTACTGATTGGCTGGAACAAACTATCACTGAAATGTGCCCACAAAAGACTGGATTGGTCTAAACAGAATGCATGCAAGCAAGCCAAAGGTGAAAATCCTGCTGAACATCTCGAGCGCCTGAAATGATATTTTGAACAATAGTCTGGGATCGTTAATGGAACCATTATAGTGCCTCAAGCTGTGGTGGTTTAGTTATCTATGAGTTTGCAAACCAACGTATCGGAGGGAATTAAAGCAGTGCCAATAAGGTGGGGATGAAAGGGTTTGGTAGAGGTTTTATTAGCTGCACAGCACTTCCATGAAAAGGCCAAAAGACAGAAAGACACCAATGAAGATAAACTTATGGTGTTGCAGATAGAGGATTTACAACTTTCCTGGGGAAGGGGAGGGTTTTGCCCCACCCCAGCAAGATGAGAGTGAAGACGAGGAAGAGGCAGAGGAGCACCCCAATCATGTGAAACAGAGCAGACTACTGAAAGGTATTACACGAACATGTATAGTGATCAGTGTAATTACTGCAAAGAGTTTGGACACTGGAAAGGAGAGAGTGTCCACATCGGCCTCTGCATTATGGTCGAGGAGGACAGCCAACCGCCCCAAGTGGAATGACTAGGTCCCAGGCTCCACCAACACCAATCCAGATCCATGGTTACGATTACCAAGGGGTCTCTGAACTTGTTGCACCACAGATACCAATCGATTCTACCGCCCCGTACATTGATTGTGGCATTGCTGGTCAAATGATTTCATATTTGGTTGACACAGGAACATCACGCTCCACACTAAAATCCTCCAAGTTTCCACGAAAAATACATTCTGATAAAATTGTAAATGCTATAGTTATTGGGGATACGCCAAAACCCCATCCTGTGTCTACCCCATTTATGGGGCCCACATACAGTCATGGGTCTCCGGCGCATTCAACAACAACAGCAGAACTTTTCAAGTTCTGCAGGGAACTAGCCACGCCTTCTGCAGTCTCCTCCCCTTCTCCTTCTCAGGCCCTCTGCAATCCACTGGCCTCACACTTTGCCACCAAAACTCAGGGCATCCTGACCACCCTTTCTACACTCCCTCACAACCCATCCCAAATCTCCTCACCTCCACTCCCCTCCCCTTCCATCCCCTTCCTCCTTCTCCCTTGTAACACCGGAAGCTGTTACCAGAGTTGTCCGCTCCATGAAGGTCTATTCTAAACAGGTCTCACCTTGCTCATCCAGGACCATCAATGATAACATTGGCTCTCTTGCCCCTGCTCTTGCTGATTTTTGCAATCACTCCTTTGCCACTGGATCTTTCCCCTCCCCCTTAACTACTCCCTTGTGCGCCCACTCCTGAAAAAAAAACATCCTCAGACCCTACTTGCCCTGCCAGCTACCACCCTATTTCCATCACCCCTTTCCGGGGGAAGCTGTTTGAGAAGCTGGCCTTGCCCCAACTCAACTCACACATTGAACTTGTTGGTGGCCTCCACGACCATCAATGTGGAATCTGAGCATCCAGAGGCACGGAAACTGCTCTTATGCACACCCGTGAAGAACTGCTTGCATCTCTGGGCTCCAACTTCCCTGCTGTCCTTAGCCTTCTCGATCGCTCCTCTGCCTTTGACACAGTCAACAACTCCATCCTCATACAAAGGCTCCACAATACCCTTGGTATCTCGGAAAAGGCACTGGACTGCCTGACCTTTTTCCTCACTAACTGTTCTTCCCAAGTCATCCTGGGCACCTTCTCCTCTCATCCTTCCCTCTCCACCTCTGGTGACCCCCCAGGCTGATTGCTTTCTTCTCCTCCAACTTCCAGTGTTACACAGATGACACACAGGTCTTTTTCAAACTCCCTGCTGAGCCTCTTGCATCCTCCATCATCCATGACTGCCTATCTGCCATCCAGTCCTTGTGCACCTCCAACGATCTCTGCCTCAATGCTTGTAAAACTGAGATGCTTCCCATCTTCGACTCCTCTCTCGCCTTCCTCCCTCACACTCAGGACATTGCCAAGAAGTCCCACTTTCAGCTCTTCCTTCTCAAAGGAATTCTACCTTTTCTCACTTTCTCTCAGAGGCTCAATGTGACCCAAGCCATGGTTCTCTCTAGGCTTGCCTAATGCAATAGTCTCCTCCTGAATCTACCATCTTCCACTCTGCGACCACTCCAGCTAATCCAAAATAGGGCAGCAAGACTTATGCTTGGCCTTAAACCCAAGGACCGCATCTCTCCCGCACTAAAAAAGCTTTACTGGCTCCTGGTTGCTGCACGGATTAAATTCAAATCCCTCTGCATTATCCACAAGGCTGTCTGGTCCCGGGGACCACACTATCTTCAACTTTATCTCATTAAATACTCTCCCTCTAGACCACTATGTTTCTCTGGCACCAACCCTGTGTGTAAAACATTTTGCTAAACAGAGTAGGTAGTTGTTCACTATCCTCAGCGAGCTCCCACCTATGCAATAGCCTCCCCCTCCCTCTGCGCCTTGAGCAGTATCTTCTCAAATTCCGGAAGCTCCTTAAGACTTTGACCTTGTCCTCCTCCTTCCTTTCTCTCCTCTGCTAATCCCACAGTTGCTGTAATCAGTGTCCTGGGCCCTTATGCATCCTCGGGGCCCTGAACTCCGTGTAGCACTCAACATTCCTAGCACTTCATCTCTTGCTCACCCATGAGCTTGGACTCCCCAGCACTTACCCAGTCTTCCCCCTTCCTTGATGCACTTGCATGGTCTGAATACTCACAAGGCATAGTAAGTTCGTCCCTTCTACCTTTGTGCCCCCTCTGCTCTTAAATATTGTGTTTTTAATGTGTTCCCACACTTGCTCCCTCCCTGCCCTGTGGGCGCTTTGAAACAGTATTTTCTTATTGTATAAGCACCTAATTTATTTTATTTATTTATTGGTCACTTGGTAGGCGCTTATACAATTAGCACAACTGTTTCAAAGCACACAAAGGGCAAATAGGATGGGGACAGGGGAAGGTAATGATAAATAATTAAAACAAATAATGAGAATAAGGGAAGGGGAGACAACGCTACTATGCCTTGTGAGTGTTCAGAATGTGCAAATGCAGGGGGGAGAGGTAAGGGATAGGTGCTTTAATGCTTATGGAGAAGTGCTCAGGGTAAGTGTTAAGAGGAGAATAAAGTAAGTGCAACCACCCATGGGTAAGGTGAGCCCAAGTACGTGCAGCAGAAAGACAGCGGCTGGGATGAGAGATGTGGGGGGTCAAGGCCCTGAGGACACATAAGGGCCCTGAACATTAGTCACACAGCTGTAAGATTAGTAGGGAAGAGAGGAGGAGAATGAAGAGGTAAACAGAAATGTCTTGAGGCTTTTTCCGAACTTAAGGAGGTCATGCTCATGCCTAACAAGCAAACAATAAATAAACTAAATAATATTTGGTCACGAAAGGTCCAATTCCTTGCTGAGTCCCTGTTCGCCCATGAATTTGTTAGAGGATCTGACAATATTACAGGAAATGACCCATTCAAACCATGCAGACAGGGCCGACACTCCCAGTTTGTCCCAGTTAAATTATGGTCAACCCATGCAAATGACGCTGGTGACATGGTCAATGCTGTGCCAGTCAAAATTACTCTAAATCCTGCCAAGCCCCTGCTAGGTGTACCTCAGTATCCTATTTCTCGACAGGCTGAAGAAGGCATTTGCTCTCTAATAGAATCCCTTCTCCAACAAGGTATTATTGTACCAACTCATAGTCCCTGCAGTACTCCAATTTTGCCCACAAAGAAGCCACGTAAAAACCTTTATTGGACCTACGTGCAGTTAATGCAGCCGTGCTACTGGATTTTCCCACTGCACCTAACCCAGCTACCATCCTGTCATGCATTCCCTACTCAGCCAAGTTCTTCCCTGCTGTCAATCTGTGTTCAGCATTTTCCTTCCTGCCTATACATCCTGACGGTCAGAATGTGTTTGCATTTACCCATATATGCTGGTCAGAAGACAGCACAGTGAGAAGAGCGCTCATTTTGACACAGGTTCGAATCCCGGCAGGGAGGTCGATAAATAAGCACCACACACTGTGGGCAATAATAAGCAGCGCTCAGATGCCTGAGAGTTCCTAGCGCTATATAAATGCAAATAATTAATTATGATAAATCCGTGCAGTATGCGTTCAATAGTCCTCCAATGGGATATTTAGAGAGCCCTACCCTTTTCATATCGCCCATACGGTCTCTAGCACCCTCGCGAGCAACCCTTTCTGCAGCAACCACACAGTCCACAGCTCAGCGTACTGGAGCCACTCAGGCTTCTCTGACTCACTGTGTATGATGTCTCCAGGTGCTCTTCTCTGCGACAGCAGGCTCGCTGTGGCTGTCGCTTCTCCCTGCTCGGCGTGCCTCTCCTCCAGGGTCGCTGCTGCCTCTGCTGTATGGAGAGCCAATCTCTCAGACTCCAGGAGGTATGCAGACCAGCTCTGCTACCAGAGACCTCGCGAATGCTCCCGCAATGATCAGCCTCTGGTGCAACTGCTCAGGAACGTGTCTCTCTGGCTTCACCTCCAGCTTCTCCAGCAAGCGTTCCACTGATGATTCTCTTAGCCTCACAAACCACTGCGAGGGACAACCCAGATCCCTCCCAGACTCTTACATCCATTAATCGAACAGCCTGCTTACACCCTCTCCCCCAGTCAAGTAGAGAACCTAAAATGGCAACCAAATTAGATGCAATTTTAAACTGCCCCCCCAGCACCGCAATCTGACCTGCAAAGAAGATACCTGTTCAACCCCAACCTTCAAATGTCCTAAAGTCCTAGATCCAAAGCTACAAGCCATCAACCCCAGTCCCACCCAGAGGCAGCAGGAATCCTGCTAGAATTGTCAGTCGGCCCAGATCTGGCTTGTGGGTTGTTGGAGTAAGTTGTGGTCCTATTTGTTCAGTGTGTTAACCTACATCAAAAGTTATTAATTGCTTACATGCTCTAAAGTTCTCCAGCATTGGTATATTTCATAGATTAACAAGTGACTACTTCCCCGTAAACCAGTAAATCCAAAATTATGAAACATGATATAACATGAAAGGTTTCTGACCCCCATTTTTCCAGCAGCATAAGAATGAGAGGAAGACATTTTGATGACCCACCTTCTTTTCCTGAGATGGACCACTCTATTCTCCAGGATACCTCTGCCTATTCGCCCGTCAGCACCAATGTATTGTCCAAGATCAACAACCCCTTCCATTTTTCCAGGAACAGCATCCCCCATTCTACAGAATATACCTCTTTTTACACAGGACACCTCACTGCTATTCTCCTGGGTCACCACCATCCCTCTATTTTCGAGAACCACTGTTATTCCCTGGTTCAACACCCTGTATTCATCAGTTTAAGAATATGCTAATTTCCAGGGGTCAGCACCACACAATTCCACTGAGTCATCACCTTTTAGCCCCAAACACAATCGTAATCCCTATGGACTGCAACTATGTGTTCCACATGGAGAGCACCTCAAATTCCTCAGGTTCATGACTTTGAGAAAATGCTATCTGGCACAGGTGTGAAAGCCTTAGCCCGTTTAATTTTTATGCAGATAAAACGATGCAGATCATTCTCTTTCTGAAAGGGAGGTCTGATAACCAGACTAACTAGACCCTTTTCATAAAAGCTCCATGCCTAAAGTAAAGGGCATCCATGGGCTTTTACTGCAGCAGTCTCTGCAGGTTTATATGTCATATGTGTATTCCTGACCGATTCTGAACAGAGGGGCCTCACAGGCAGAGCCAGCTTTTTAACTCCTGCACCTCTGATCTACATTATAATCATTGCCAGCCTTAAATCAGTCTGGTGCCAAGGTAATCTCTCAAAATAGTCAAAGTCTGGTTGTGGTAAGGTGACTGTTAAGAGCACACAACTATGAAAGCCACAACAATTTGAGTATATACAAGTGTCAACACTGTGAGCCCAGGCACAGCTATGTCAGGGCAATGTGCATTCATGGCTAGCCTGTATGTCTCCAATAGTGCAAGTGAGACAATAGCCAGTATGCTGCCGCTATTGATTTCCAGGGAGGAAGGGTAACACTTCCAGCAGGTTTCCATTGCCCCATGTTGAAAGGCAATTTCTGCGGTAAATTAACTGGGATTCTGGCCTCTGCCCTGATGAATGCCGATCAAATGCAATTCTTGGTCCGACTGGCCTTGACCTGATGGGCAAAAAACCCAGAACGCCGACTTAGAACATCAACCATGCAAGGTAATGAAAAGATGAGCTGTTTCTCATCTCATGTTCTATGCCTTCCCCTGACTTTACAAACTATAAAAAATGTCTAAGGGCATTTTGGACAGCACAGCCATTTCCTCCTCCAAAAACACCTGGTTTACACCAGCATGATATTTTCATGCTGGCGCAAAACCAATGGGTTCTTATGGAATCAGCCTGCTTTTTACACCAGCAAAAAGCTTCGAGATATAGGAATGCATTGTACATGCTGCCTGTCAAAGATAAATGGCAGGTGTCATTTACTCAATATACACTGTGAAGTTCAAAAGGGACATGAACAATTGATTTCTGCAATTTACACATCTTTTGCACTTTGCACATATGTGCAAATCGGTCCCCTGCATGCAATTTGTGTCATTCGCAACCCCAATCGTAAGCAGTTTCCTACATGCAATTTTCACATTTATCTAACAAGGCCTCCACTATGCAATAAATCTTTCTGGAAGGGGGTTATATAGTGAAGAAGATGAGTAGGGAAAAGCGGGCGGGGAGAGGGGCAAAGCACGCTGTGGAGAGGCGAAGCGCACGCTGGGGAAAGGGGAAGATCATGCTGGGGAAAGGGGAAGCGAAAACGTTGGGGAGAGTGCGCGAGAGAGTGAGAGCACAGGCAAGCGTGAGAGTGGTATACTTCTGAATTGCGAAACTTTAAATAAGGCTAACATAGAAAAGAAAAAGTATGGGAAAGAATGAGGGATGCCTCCAATTTTAGATGTTCGCAAAGCACTTGCAGCTTATAAAGAAGCAATTTTTGGCTAAATCCTCTCTACACAAACAAATTAATTATGCCACAAATTGTTCTGCTAAGATGTTCTCAATAATCAACACTTTTATAAATCTGCCTTGTTCCCATAAAATATTTGAACCATCACTATATTTAGCAAATCAATGTAACTATTTTTATGGGACAAATTCACAAAATTCATCATGCCCCCGAGACAGGCATTGTATCAAGAGAGACACAGACTCGAAGCTGATTGGTCTGAAAATGTTTATTTACTAAATTTTCTGGATTGGTGTAATGCCTAACTGGCAATAACACTGAAGGGATGGTTGCCTTAACTGATGTATCTAAGGGCAGTCGAAGTCTAAGAGTCCAAAATGAAAATCCACCTGTGTCTGAACCTATGCTTGCCCTCACCCTTTGACAAAAATGTGTTGGGAAGTCTTTCAAAAGCAAAAAAGTGGTGGTTCAACAAAAATAGGAAACCAGGATTTGTTTCGGATGATCTTTTCACCAGATGTAAGTTGGTCAGCTTCACAAGGATGAGTTCAATCATAAAGGACCGTTCATAGGACCTTCTCCATAGTTCAAACAATGTCAATGCCTTTAATGCCTTGGGGTTCCCTTTCCCAAGCTTAGGCCTCTTCCAAGTTCAAACACAAATACATTTCTTGTGCCTTTCAGGGTTCCCTTCCGCAAGCTCAGGCCCCTCTTCAGCTTCAAACACAAGTTCAACTCTTGGGCCTCTCACATGCATGCCAACACTCTCTAGCCCCTGGGAGGGAGATTTTGCACAGAAAGCGGGAGACAGGAATTTCCCCATAGGACTGCATTGGGGATTTGATTATTTTAGGCAGGAGTAAGTAAAAAATAGCAATATTTTTCTTTTTAAAAAATCGTGAGTCTCCCACCTAAATCGGGAGGGTTGGCATGTATGCTCTCAGGGTTGCCTTCCCCATGCTTAGACCCGACTTGAGCTTCCAACACAAACTCAACTCTCAGGGTTCCCTTCCCTGGGATTAGGCCCCCTTCCAGTTCAGACACAAATTCAGTTTACAGGCCTCTCAGGGTTCCCTTTACCCAAGCTTAGGGCCCTCTTGAGCTAAAAAGAAAACAAGTTCAGTTTTTCAGGGTGTACCTTTTTCTTCATATACAGTTCTTTCAAAAGGATTAGCATCAGAGACTTTAGAAAACGCCAGGCTATTTACTCCTCCTAAGCGAGACCACTCAAGCTTTAACCCCTTTCTTTTATTTCCTGCTCTTAACCTTTTCCTCCATGTGCTTTCTGCACCCCTTCTTGTTCCCCTCTGTTTTCTTGACTTTCTTTCTTGTACCCACAGGCACCTTTCTTTCCTTCTTCTGCACACTTGGCCTCTCCTCTTCGTGCCCACTGGCACCTTTCTTTCCTTCTCCGGCACACTTGCACTTTCTTTACTTTTCCGTGCCCAATGGCACCTTGCTTTCCCTTGCACACTTGCACTTTTTTTTTTTATCAAATAATTTATTTGGTTTCAAGCATGAATAAACATTACAAATAACTATACATTGCAGGGAAGGGAAAGGAAAAGGAGGGTAAGACAACAGCGGGGAAAAGGGGATATAGGGTCTTAGCCCTTGGGACCATCAAGTTTACGATGAGGGAGCACATGAAACAGTTTGTGCGTACCGGCTCGCTAACCTGGCTTCGCCTCGCCCACACTTGCACTTTCTTAACCTTTCCGTGCCCACTGGCACCTTTTCCACTCTGCCGGGTCGCTCGCGCCCTCTTTAATATTGTCATTTTCCTTTGCGTCCCTTGCGCGCTCTGCTTTCTGACTTTCTCTCGAGCTTGTCACTCTTCTTTCAATCTGCTTTCTTTACTGTTTCCTTTCCTCTTTTGAGCTGCGTGCCGTTTTATCCATTTCCTTTCGCCTGCTCTGCTTCAGTCAGTTGCATGCTCGTGTGTGTCTATCTCCCTCTCTTTTACTTTCACAAGACTCACCCAGGCAGCAGCACGGTGACAAGTAGCCCCTCCAGGTTGTGCGGGCCTGAGGTCAGGGTCTCACCACCTGCCCCTCAGATACACTTGGGGCCGGCACAGGTCCCAAGGGAACGAGCAATGTTCCGACCGCCAACAGTAGCCTGAAGGTGCTTTGCTCCGTCTCTCTGGAGACAGGGGTCCATAGCCATGCTGCATCCTCTCAGAAGCACCAGGACATCGTCTCGGCACGCCGCTCTCCTCTCAGCCGTCGATTCTACTTCTCTCTGCTCCTTGGCTTTTCTGGTCCAAACAATACCCCCAGCTCACTCATTTAGCTGTGCAGAACCACACCTTTTATAGTTGGAAAAGCAGTCAAGTGGAGTCAGGTGTGAGTGATAATTAGTGAATGCCTATCAATGGGACAACTCAAGTTCTTTCTACAGAAGGTATCCCTTACACTACACTCCCCATGTTACTGCTATGGGAAATCTTCACTGCTCCCGGTTGCCTCTTGCTCGTCCCAGTATTTGGTGGAAATGTGGAGGGGGGAGATGTACTGGGTTTGACAATACACCATGGAAGCTGAGGGAGAGGGCTGTAAAGTGAAATGGTATTGGAGATTACATTGATGCTTAAGTCTATTTACTAGAATACTATTGGGAGATCAGCAACGGAGATAGGAACACCCTCTAGCCTTGTTTTTATTTAACAGGATAGCTTCCCCTTGTGGCAGAGTATTCCATCTCTCTGATGTTTTATTATACAAGCATGGGTCTTGATAGTATTCCCTGTGGTCTAGATGGGTAACAGATGAATGGATATTAATATCACAGTCCTGTCTCTGTTGTGTTGATCTTTCTTCTCACCCCATCTCATGCACTTAACTCTTTTGCTCCTCTTGTTTGGACCATGAATAATGTGTTTTGAGGAAGGAAAGACACTGTTAGGGTCAAGAGTAGCAAGTGTTTGTTCTCCCTAGTCGTCCAGGATATTTTATCATCCCTTTTTCATGAGGGAAGGTTGAGGGGTAGAATGGGACTCAAGTGACAATATCTCATGATATGATATGATATGATATGATATATGATATGGCATTTGTAACGCGCCTATACACAAGTGTTTCAAGGCACGACGAGGCAGGGAGGGGGAACAAGGGGAAGACAGACAACGATCCTACTAGGCCAGGTGTCATTTAGATCGCGCAAGTGCAGGGGTAGGGGGGAGGGAAAAGTGCAAGGGGAGGGGGGAGGTGCAGTACAGGTTAAGTAGAATAAAAAATAAATAATAGGGCCAGCTGGTGGCAAGTGCAAGGTAAGTGCAGACAAGTGCTGGGGAGGGGGGGCTGTAGGGATACAGAGACAGTCCCGCAGTGCAGGGGTTGCCAGGGAGGCAGTGCAAGTGGAGAGTGGCTGGGCCAAGGACCGAGGTCAGAGAGAGTGGCCCAGTTGCAGATTCTGTGCATTTTCAGTGAAGAATTAGCAAGGGAGAGGGAGAGAGAAAGCAGAAGCAAAGAGGAAGGTTTTGAGGTGCTTCCGGAACCGGAGATGGTTCTCCTCAAGTTTCAGGGAGGCAGGAAGGCTGTTCCAGAGGGAGGCCCCTGCTGCGGAGAGAGATCTACCCCCAGCTCGTTGCTTCGAGAAGCGGCTGACCCTGAGGGAGTTGGAGACGGATGAGCGAAGGGCTCGGAAAGGAAGATATTTAGGAAGAGAGAGTTGAAGGTATTTAGGCCCCAGGCCCCAGAAGGCCTTGTGGACAATGCAGAGGGTTTTGAACTTAATCCTCGCAGCCACTGGGAGCCAGTGTAGAGATTTCAGTCCTGGAGAGATACGGTCCCTGGGCTTGAGGCCAAGGACAAGTCTCGCAGTCCTGTTCTCGATGAGTTGCAGAGGGCGGAGAGTGGAGGCAGGCAGATTAAGATAGAGGCTGTTACAGTAGTCCAGCTTCGAGAGAACCAGGGCTTGGGAGATAGTGAGCTTCTGGGGGAAGGAGAGGAAGGGAAGAATAACTCTGAGGAGGTGCAGGTGGTAGTGTGACTTCTTAGAGACGTCAGATATATGAGGAGAGAAGGAGAGTGTGGAGTCGAAGATGACCCCGAGGTTTTTTGCCTTGCAGGTAGGAGCAGGAAGAGGGCCAAGAGAGGCTGGCCAGAGAGCTGCAGGGAAGGAGGGAGTGGGTGTGCCGATGAGTAGAATCTCAGTCTTACTGGCATTAAGGCAGAGGTCATTGGCGGCCCACAATTCCTGGATAGCAGACAGAGAGTCAGAGATGAGGGGAAGGAGAGGAGGAGGCCGAGGGTAGCCTGAAAATGAGCTGGGTATCGTCCGCATAGCACTGAAAGTTGTGGCAGAGAGCGTCGATGCGGTGGGCAAGGAGTGCCAGATACTGGTTGAAAAGCCAGGGAGAGAGATTAGATCCCTGGGGGACACCACAGGTAGAGAAAAAGATGTCAGAGAGGAAGGACCCCAGTTGGACCTGGAAGGGTCGATTGGAAAGGAAAGAGGTCAGCCACGCCAGAGCCTGACCAGTGATACCCAGGTTATCACGGAGACGGTTGAGCAGGATGGCATGGTTGACAGTGTCAAAGGCAGAAGAGAGATCGAGCAGAATGAGAACACACGGAGTGTTGGAGTCGAGGTTCGAGAGCAGGTCCTGACAGATGTTCAGGAGAGCAGTTTCCGTGCTTCTGGCAGCTCTGAAGCCAGATTGATGGTCATGAAGACTACCAACAGATTCAGCATGGAGGTTAAGCTGGGAGATGGCCAGTTTCTCCAGGAGCTTGCCCAGGAAGGGAGTGATGGAGATTGGGCGATAGTTAGTCGGGCAGGAGGGGTCGGAAGAGGGTTTCTTAAGAAGAGGGTGCACAAGGGAGTGCTTAAGGGGGGATGGGAAGACTCCAGAGGCGAAGGAGTGGTTGCAAAAGTCAGCCAGGGCAGGAGCCAGGGAGTCGATGTGGTCCTTGATAGTTTTGGAGGAACAGGGGTGAACCTGTTTAGACGAGACTTTCATAGATCGGACCTGTCTGGAAACCTCGTCAGCAGAGAAAAGGTGAAAGGCAGAGAAGGGGGGAGGAGGGGTGGCTGCAAAGGGCCGGAGGAAGAGCCGGGAAGAGAGGGAGGGAGGTGATATGAGGAGAGTGAGGACAGGATGTCCTGAGTTTTAGAGATGAAGTGAGAGGCCAGTGCAGTGCAGAGGGCCTGGGAGGGGACAGGAGAGGTAGAGACTGCAGCAGGGTTGGCAAGCTCCTTGCAGATTTTAAAGAGTTCGGCCGAATTGTTAGATGCCGCAGAGATGCGGGCTTGGATAAGGGCTCTCTTCTTGGTGAGAACGGAGAGACGGTATTGCCTTTGGAGCAGGCGGCAGGCCAGTTTGTCAGAGGATGAACATGAAGCACGCCATTTCCTCTCTGCCACCAACAACGAGGGTGGGTTGGATGGATTGGGGCAAGGAACGGGGGATACCATGTCTCGCCTTCTGACGCCCTCCCAGCAGTCCTCGAGGATCGCCTACCCAGGTGATCCTCCCTCGCTGGTCCACCCCTAGAGTTGGGATCCAAGAGCAGTGGCCCTTCACTGGCCACCTGAGCAATGGATACCGAGGGACTACTTGTGAGAACACCCTCAGGTTTCTCACAGGCTCCACAAGAATTGTTCTCATCCTTAATAAGTAAAACTCAAACCTACTTGCTCCAGCATAGATGTACTTCCAGCATGTGTAGCTCAAGCTCACTCCGGAGGCTTTGGCCCAACATGTCACACACTTTGGAAACCTATCTATTATGCAAGGGACTGTTCCTGTAGGTCTCAAATTCACTATTAAACCCCTGCTCAATAAATCTTCTCTTGACCCTACTGGCCTACCTTGGTTGGAAGGTAGTGCAAATACAATTGACCGACTTTATAGAACACAATTCAGTTGTGGATCAATTCTAATCAGGTATTCACCCTAAACATGGAAGAGAAACCGCCTTGGTCTCTCTATGGGATGATCTATTATACCATATTGTATACATATATTGTACTAGAATGGTTACATAGCTTCTTTTAAGAGAGAATGATGAAAGTTGTCCTTCTGAACTCTACCCCCTCTAAGGTTACCTGTAGTGTTCCACACTGTGACCCTGCTCTTTAATATTTATCTTATTCCTTTGATTGCTCTTATTCAGAACTTTAATATTGGGTTCCACTCTTATGATGATGATACCCAGCTTTACTTGAAATTCATGGCCCCCATAACTTTTGAAAAACTTCAGCTCTGTTTGGTGGAGTGACATCTAATGTCCCATGTCTGTCCATGCCAGCCATAGATGTGGTGTGAGCCGAAGACCCAGCCTTGATGCTAAATGTACAGTGCAATGTCAACGCTTTCATATCTAATAAACATGAACATTAACTTATTATATTGAAGTACAATAGAATTTCTTTTTCAATAGTCTGGATTGAGCTCCAGCGACCGCAAGTCTGGTACATTACTGAAGAGAGAGCACAGGGGCTTTTCAGTTGGGAGAAGCCAACTCCCTTTTTTTCTTTTACTGGAGTCTAAAGCCACCAAGCTGGATTCTGGCTGATTTGAAGCATTTTGAGTCCCTAAAGGACTCTGCCTATTGACATTTGAGCAGAACTTGGATTCTGTCTGAGCAGCTTGGGGAACAACTGTTTTTCTCCCCAAAGGCAAATCAGCTCACCATCTGAAAGCAGACACCTTATGCTGGATTGGCTATATGATGGCATCATTAATACCAATGGATTATGTGATGAATCCTGCAGTCATCACTAATCCCCAGCCTAAAGTCTCCTCCCATGTGACCAGGGGAAGGCAGCTACTACCTGATCCTGAGGTTGGTATTCTGAGGGTGGATCACATGGGAGGGGATGGCTGTCACGGCAGAGTGGTGACGCCATAGTATGAGAAACAGTGTAACTCTCTTTATTGCAAGGCAATTCCCTTAATTCCAGAATTCTTGATGACTTGCAGCCATTCCAAAGTGTTTTTCAATCTCCCTGCAAACATGATGAACCTAGATCATATGAAACATCTGATGTTTTCGGTGATTGTATTTCAAACACAACTGCTCAACAATGTGATCCAAAATCATTTGAGACATACTGGGACTCCAAGTTCCAGAAAGCTTTAAGTACTGTGACGAGGAGGAGGCACAAAGAGTTAATTTGGAGGAAATGTGATTTTGAAAACAATGTGTAGTCTAGTTGTTATAAACCTAGTCAATTACGCTGTACATTTAAATCCCCCATATCATCTGTGGCAGAGTGTACGACAAGGCTAACAAAGAGAACAAAGGAAGAGAGAGAGAAGGAAGGCTGCAGAGAGCGCGAAGCGGGAAGTGTGACCGGTGCCAGAGGAAAACCCACAGAGGGCCGTGGGGAGGAGGAGAGACAACTGCCAAAAGCAGGTTGGCATTGCTCAGCACTGGGGGAGAGGAACTCCGAGAGAAAGAGAGAAAGCGAGAAAGAGAGGGAGAGAGAGGGAGAGAGAGAGAGAGAGAGAGAGAGAGAGAGACGACAGTGCGCAGCGCTGCTGGAACAGGAGACGCAGTCCAGCGGAGCTGTGCGGGTCTTGGCGCCGAAGGACAGGAGAGCCGACACAGAGACCCAAAGAGAGACTGCCCAGAAGGGGAAGCTGACTCCTTGCAAGCACATTTCAGCAAATTCACAGTGAATTGGTGGTCAGCCTAGCATCAAAGAGTGTCCCGGGACGTGTGTATATGCTAAAAGGCATTTTGCAAGTACCACATATAATTGAAAGGAACAGGCAAATATATTGCACAAATCTCCTGACATGAGATATCAGTTGGGAGAAACCTGTTACCAGCATGGTCAAAAGACATTGCCAAACGAACAAGGGCAAATATGGTGCAATTCTGCTGACATAAAAGGACAGTTAGGAGAAACCTGGAACCAACATTGCCAAGAATCAAAAGAGATTGTAAGCAAATTAAAGAGGCAACCTTTGTACAATTCTACTGAAATTAAATGTCAGTTGGGGGAAACCTGATACAACCATTGCCAAGAGACATTATAAAAGAGGTTGACAGAAGGAGTTTTAACAAACCCTCATGTAAGGGATGCCAGTATGAGGGAAATCGGTGAAACTGCTAACTGACCTCAACAAGGGTTGCACACTGAAGAGGTGCAGTTGTAAGAATACCTAAGAAGAGAGTGAATGTTGCAGAGAAGCCTGATAAGGGTATCAGGTAATGAACTATTTTGGCAGGGAGTACACCGGGGATCTAAATGAAACAAAAGGGAGGGTATTCCTGGCAGGAGAGTAAACCAGGATATCAAGAGTTTTCAGTTGAAGTTACTAGCAGAGGGTACCAGGAAACTTACTATAAGTTGGTGTTTTGAAAAAGAGACTTGGTCATAGTAAATTCTTATTTCAATTGAAAAATGTTTGTCATCCAGAAGCCTTGAAGTGACATGCATTTTGTCATGTTTGAATCACTCATGAAAAAGACATTTATTTTGCCATCCTTTAAAGTAGTAAAGACTTTTCTTTGCCTGATCCTAACCAGCGTTGTGAAAGGAACATTTGTTTTATCATCCTGAGGAACGTATTAGGTGAAAGTAACATTGTAATGCCTTTAAGAGACTGGTCTTCATACAAGAACATTGCGAATAATTTACCTGAAGTAATCCAGGGGAAGGGAGACAACCCGGGCAGTGTTTTGTTGAAGTTATGTGTTTGCACTTTTCTATTAAATTGAACTTTGAAACATTTGCCTTGCACTGTTTGCTTGTATATGTTAGTATGAGGGTTAAATTGGGTTTGGACACCAGGTAATCCTGCTTTAGTTTTAGTTTGATAGGAAGAGACATTCATGTTAGGATAGGGAAAGTTAAGCCTTCATCCAAACCCCCCTTCTGTTAATAAAATGACTAATGTTGAGAATGTTAGCTCTGTGTGTCCGCCTCTCATTTCTGACCCCTCACAATATTTAATTATTTTTTTAAGCATGTTATTCTATTTTTTATGCTTTTTTGATGAAAAGATCATGGTGCGTTAATAGGTGGCTTTTTAATATTTTCTAAATTTTTCAATTTTTCCTTGAATTCTGGATAATCCCAGGCATCCAGTCTTCTCCATCCCCCTCAACTCCCTACCTTCTACAATTAGTGACTATGGAGAGGCCTTTTATCCTTCATTTGATATCACATTGAGAAAGGTATTGAGGTATTGATTGAGGCAGATGCTTCTATGAGGTTGCCCATCATGATATGGTGTCTCAGGTGCCAGATTATCTGGCATGATTTGTGAGGTTGCCTATCACACCTGGTGATGAAGGTAATTGGTTTTTAAAGTGACTATAATTCCTTGGAGAAGGTGGATCAGTCTTAGTCTTGATTGGAGATACAGGCAATGACAATGATTTCAGCTTTTTCATTACTGGCCTTTTGTATTTTAAGTGTGTTAAGTATAGTGACGATAAGAATGGCAATGCTTCTTCATTACACATTTCTCATAATTAAAAGGTTTTTTTTGCATGAGAGTGTAAGAAGCATTCATTGAGTGTTCATTACTGAGTGATAAGTATTTGAACATGAATTTAAAGAATGGGGCATCTATCTATATGCGTTTTGTATTAATGCATTATATATGGTACATGTCTTAATAAAAATATGAAGGGTTACTGGAAGGTGTGAGCAGTGGACCATCAATAAAAATGTATGTGACATTAATAAACCCCTCCTATGCTGATGAACAAGTAGCAGCTACCCACTGCAGGAGGTTGATCGCCTGCTCCCATTACAGATGCGCAGTGACAGGTATATGCTTTTCCCTATCCCTACTCCTACCACAGCCCCTGCTGGGAGGGTCTTGGACACTTCCCTGAGGGTTGAGGGAAGGCTCTGGAAGTGGGGGTGAGAAACATTGGCTGACCGATTACCTGCAACTTAACTCTAATATAACTGAATTTATGCTAATGGTACTGAAACACAAATTAAATAACTTGTCATGTCAACCTACAAGTCCTCAGCTAGTAGGCCTTCCAACCACAATTTAGGCTGAACTCATCAGTCAAAGTGGTAAAATCAGTTTTTCACTACCTCCGAAATACGGAGGCGTGCTGTACCTTATTTCCCTAACTAGTCTCAGCAATAGCGGTTGGGATATTGGTGAATTCTCATCTTGCCTATGCAAATGGATTCTATATAAGCCTCCCCAACTACCTTTTACATCAACTCCAGATTGCTCAAAATGCTGCCACCAATCTAATTTTTCATGTACCTACTACTAATCTTCGATGATCTTTGCATTGGCTCCTGGACTGTCATTGTATCAATTTCAATATGCTTTGTTTAGTTTTTAAGTGCATCCACAGTTCAGCACCACAGTATTTAATATATAACACTCACTTATACCAACAATACCAACCCTCTTAGCTCAGCCAGCCCAGTTGCATCTTTTAACTATTTGTTGCACCACTGGGGCGAGTGTTGTGAGGGGGGGGGGGTAAATCGATGTTTTTCCGTTGCTGGACCTCAGCTTTGGAACAATCTTCCAATCCAGCTCTGATCTCCTTATTAGCCTTTAGGAGAAACCTTAAAACGTATCTTTTATCCTAATTCCAACTGTGTAACATGTCAATCCAGCCCTTTGCAATTACTTTGCCAATACCAGCTGCGCCTAGACATAATTTATTTTGCTCAGTACCCTACTTGGGTTGCGCTATACAAGTAATTCAAAACAAAGGGCAAGAGAGAGAGAAAGAGCAAGAGAGAGCGCGAGGGAGAGAGAGAGGGCAAGAGAGAGAGGGATGGCAAGGAGAGAGATGGCAAGGAGAGAGAAAGATGGCAAGGAGAGAGAAAGATGGCAAGAGAGAGAAAGATGGCAAGAGAGAGAAAGATGGCAAGAGAGAAAGAGGGAAAGAGAATGTATTACTAGGCGTAAGAATTGCAGATTTCAGGGGCAACAGACTTGTTTTGCAAACAAGGCACAAACCTGGCCCTGTGCTTAGAAGCTTCAACTCTGGCATTAGGTGCAATATAAAAAACAATTGATATTCCTTTTTTTAACTAAGGCAACTTAGTAAAATAAGCTCATATTGCTAAGATCTTTGTCCGAACTTCTGATCACACATTTGAAACGTGACAAGAGCATTTCAAAGTTCCATCCTTATGATTTCAGTAACTTGTGGACACTCAATGTGATGTAATAGTAACATCTCGGATTCATGTAAAGCACAACCAAAAGATAAAATTTGGAGTAGTAAGCACGATCAAAACAGAAGTTATGATTATTTGTTTCTCATTTATATAGTGCTTTACTCCAAAGCGCTGCACAGATCAAACTTTACAGAATAGAATGAAGATAAAGGGGTGTACAAAGTTTACATACATTTTACATAAGGACTGGAGAAGATGACTCTTAAGTGTAGAACAAAATAGAGGAAGGAGTAATAGCAAAGAAGAGAAAGAGGTTGAGCATTGGAATGGAGGGGGCGCAGGCAATGAAAAGGAACAACAGTGTGACTGGACACAGGGGGGGAGACGAACTGTTAACAGAAATTGAGAATGGAGAGAAGGTACATAAAAAGACACGAGATGAAAGATAAGAAGGAGCAAGACCGTAAAGATATTTAAAAAGAATACCAAAAAAACATGTAAGTCGAGTGTGAAATGGTAGCAAGCCGTGAGAGGATAGAGTCAGAGAGATAGTATCACGATGAGAAAGTAAGTATAACAGACGTATGGTGGCATTAAAAACAGACTTTAAAGAAACTAAGTGGGAAATAGCAAGACAAAAGAGTAGGGCAGAGCAATAAAACAGACGTGAGAAAATAAGAAGAAACCAAAAATGTGACAGCAGGAAAGGGAAGAAAAGACAGTGCTTTACGAATGTTAAAACAATTTCGAGAAATGGTAGAAATATGGGAGAAAGATAAGTCAGTGTCAATATAGAGACCAAGATTACAAACATTAACAGAAATAGGAAGTAGACAAGGGAGAAAAGAAACAAAAGAGGGGGAAGGAGGAGGAATAGTGTTATCCGGGAAAAAATGAACTTCAGTTTTAGAAGAATTCAAAAAAGGAAAATGGAAGCTGTAAAAGAAGAGAAAGATAAAAAGAGTTGTGCATCATCAGCGCAGAAGTGATGAGATACTCCAAAAGACGAAATGATATCAGTGAGAGGAGACATATAGAGGGAACAAAAGAAAAGGACCTAAAACAGAGCCTTGAGGCACACCGTGAAAAAGAGGTAAAGTATAGTATCAGAAACAGTCCCAGCCCAAGAAACTGAGTATGCACGATTCGAGAGATAAAAGCGAAACCAAGATAAATCAGAACCAGAAAAGACAAACTAAGAAAGGGAAGTATGTTCCACCATGTCAAAGGCAGCTGATAAATCCAATAAGATAATAAGAGAAGAATGTTTAGAATGTTTAGAATAGCAAGCAGAAAGCAGAGAATTACAGACAGAAAGAAAAGCCGTTTTGGCAGAATGAAGAGGATGAAAACCAGACTGAAACCAACCAAGAATAAACAGAGTTGTCAGTTTCAAAGGAAGAAACCTGAGAATAATTATTACTACCACCATTAAGTAAGGAGAGTTGTTAAAAAGCTCAATGTGTTAGGTTAAACTAAATAATCCACTGCATCCAGTACTCTACCTTTAGCAGCAGGTGTAAGGGAAATTCAGAGCATAAATTGTTCAAACTTTCTTTGGCCCCCTTCTTCCAATAGACACTCCCATGTTGCTATAATAAAGTAAAAACATGTTGTGAAAAATTGTGAATTGCATCATTGGTTAACTTTTTAAATCAATATTAATCGATACAACATTGAAATGTAGATCACGTAAAATCTACAGTACAAGATTTTTAACAAACAAGCATTCAGATTTTGAACTTTCAATAATGAAGCCTACAGGCATATGTGTTTAAAATATATAATTTATGAAAAGGTACACAGGATGGAGGCCTTATACATCTGCTCAGTGATCGGTGTAGCCGACATGATATTTTAGCTGAGTCTGCTAACCTTATTCCTGGTCCCGTGTGCTTTGTCAGCAAGCATAGTACAGAACTGAGAGTCCAGGGCTAGTGTCACCTAAAGTTAAATCCTCAGACTGTCTGAGACGGTCCAGCATGAGGTTTGATCAGCTAAACACAGTTCAGTAGGGGAGCTGAAAAGAGTGTCTTGCTGCAGTACACAGGGCTCCCAACATTGAAATATTTAGCATCAAATTACTTGGGACATTAATTCATGTGAGGTAATCAATTATAGTACCAAATGATGTAATGCCACATGCGTCAGCTATATTGTGGCACCACTAGAAGTGAAACGGGTTAAATTCCCAGAGTAAATATTACATTAATAAAACAGCAACTTCTGAAAATATTTCACACAACAGTTCAGAGTGATCCTCTCAACTGTCACAAGTGAGAAAGAAAGAGTGACTAGAGACAGCAATGTTTATTTGTATGTAGCAAATCCTTCTGGATATCCTGCTTTCTTGCCTTTGTGGTTTGTGACACTCCTTGTCACACTATTTGTGGGGTTGCACATGGAGAAACGCCTACAGGTTCTAAGTAATGGAAACTATGACACAATAGAGGAGCTTCTGTGTGCAAGGGTGAGGAACAGTCTTCGTGATTTTTAAGTTACCCAACACAGTTCTTTGCCTTTGTCCTTGACTTTCCCCAATGTCACATCTCCTGGGATAAGATCGCTGTAAAACTGCTACCGGTGCAAATCCCACATTCAAACACCTCTTACCTTAGTAGTTTCTCCAATACTTTAGTGGAACAAGGCCTGTTGCTTCCCCTCTTGCCCCAAAGGAGATTTGTGTTTGAGGTAGGACTTCTATCCCATCCTCAGATATTTCTGGGTACGTTCTTCTCTCTCCCAAGTTCTTGAAGGTTGCAAGCTTCTTTGGTTTGAGCCTTGCAGATGCCTCCAGTACCTGGGCTAGAACCCCCCGCAGGCTCCTTCCTAAAACCTGGCACTTGGGCATAAGATCATGGCAGGCTTTCTGACCGAGACGTTTGCTTTAACCCTGCCTTTTGTTTAGTGTGGCTTACATGGCAGAGCCACCTACTATTCTTTAGCTTTTCTACCAACTTGCCTATTTGGCTTGGTTAATGTAGGTTCTGGCTCAATCTCTTTTCTGACTCCTCTCTTTACAAAATCATCTATAATCTCTCCTCCCCAATCTCTCTTGCTCTACCCAACATAGCTCACTCTGGATCGCCATCCTACACCTTTCAAGCCAGTAATCTTCAGTCTCTCTATGATGCAGAACTGATTCCGATTCTCCCAATAATCCCGGTGATTGGTGGACCCATTTCATTTTTATCCCCTATGGCATAGGATCAGTTGGGGCTTTGTGGCTCTACACCCATGTGTTTCGCTTCTCCAATTTATCAGGTACAGGAGTCCTGGTTTTTCTTATCCAAGTTTTCAGTAATTGATGGACTCTCCTTTGGAGATTGGGTTAATGGGATGCAGAGCGGGCTCTGCCTATGAATGATCAGCAACCACACCCTTGCACTGTTCCTCATGGGCAGCCTTGGTCTTTCCTTTACCATCCTGGCCTCAGGGAAGGCCCCAGACTGCCATTTGTCTGCCAATGGTTAAGTATCAGTAAGACTGCTGTCCCTAATGCTTGTGCTGTCCAGAAATGTGGCGGTTTGCCCAGGGCTTCTGAGATAGTTAGGGCTGTGAAGAGTTCAGAACTGCATGGGATGTGGCAAAGGGACAAGTTCCCTTTCCCCCCCTTTAATCATTCGGAGTTGAGGGGCTGGGCTTTCCTCAGTTATTTATCACCCCTTTCTTAAGAAATGCCCTTGAAAGACCATAGCATGGGGGATTGTGAAGCTACCTTTGGTCTCTTCCGCCTGACTCAATGGAAGGGTGGTTGGGCCCCAAGAGTCCTCCTCATCAAGGGGCTTCAACTGTGCTGAGCACAACATGGAGCTCATAAATATCATACCAGAGGCACTCATTCCATCTGCCTAAGGCTGCCTGCAGAGGCGGCCTGGCTCACACACCAGCTATGGCTGCTAATCTGAGTGTGACATCCTCCATCCCTTCCCGCTCCCCTCAGCCACCTGCACCACCATCAAGCGACAAAAAGGACGGCTGGGCCAGGATACCATGTCCGGGCCAGCACTGCTCTGTAGCCGCAAGCTGGTGATCCTGCCTCCCTTTCACACCACTGGATGCCCCTCACAACCTCCAGTACTGGACTGCTTGCTTTGGATTGACTCGGCCCCGGGTAACCAGCTGAGGACCAAACTCCAGCCTTTCCTCCAGCATATTTGCCTTTTAACTATTGCTTTGCCCTGCTACTTGTATGCCACTACCAATTTTTGTCTTTGCTCAGCCCCGCCATCACCATGTACTGTTGCTATCTCTGCCTCGCTCTTCTATTTCTCTCTTCATTCTCCTCAGCGCAAAAACCATTCTGCCTCTTTTCCTATCCCTATCATCTCATTCTTGACATCACCCCTCTTCTTGCTCACCTATCTCTATTCACAAAACCGGCAACCCTAACATTCATCACACTTCCTCTTCTAGAATCTGCCCCCAGCACGCCTCTCTATTTCGCAGACTCAACATCAGTATGCTTCTACATCTCACTCTTATATTGCCCTTTGGGACGCACATTCTGTCAATAACATGAGTTCCTTTACCTCAGACTTCTTTCTTTCCCATTCTCCCTCTCTTGACCTCATTACCCTAAATGAAACCTGGATTTCTCCTACAGATTCTGCAACCTCTGCCGCCCTTCACGATCCTGCCTACACCTTCCCCACTCTGCCCACCCAACTGGTGGTTGTGTAGGACTGTTTGCATCTTCCAAACTTCCCATCTCTCCTACTTTTTTATCTCCCGCTAGTTCTCCCTCTTTCGAATGCACAATCTCCACAATCACTGCTCCCTATGTCATTGATATTATCTCTCTCCATCAGCCCCCTAGTCCCGCTGGTCAGTTTATTTACCACCTCTCCCAACTAATTGCTTCTCTTCCTCCCCCATCATCACCTCATTGTCACTGGTGAAATTAACCTCCCCTCTCCCTCCATCCTCTATCCACTGACTTTAGCTCTTCTGCTAAAACACTTGTACTCGTGTCCACTCTATGCCCACCCATTCAAATGGCAACTCTGGTGGCCTTATTCTCATCTCTGCCTCCGATAACTCCACTGCTCCTTCTCCCTCTGATCATTCCATCGTCTTTGTCTCAATCTTCGCTCATACATCCACCCCACTCTTCATCTACTCCATCCATTACCAAGCAAATGTTCCCTCCTCCAAATTCCCCCATCTACCTCTCTGACCTTCACCACTCACTGTACTCCAATGTAAAATTAAACAGTTTGATTGACTGATAAAACCTTCACTAACTTTAACGCAGCTCTTAACACTCCTTTCTCTCACTTCCTGCTTACTACATTCACTCCTAAACCTCCCCCTCCATGGCCTTGGATTACACCTCCCATCTGCACCCTGAAAACAATGAATAAAAAGCGTTGCACGTGGCAAAGATCTAGACACTCGTTGGATCTCCAACTCTACCCAATTGCTCTTCAAAACTACTCCTCTGCTCTCGACTCTGCCAAATGTGACTTCTATATCTCTCCATCCTCTCAACCTATGTGTCTCCAAAAATCTCTAGGCCCAATTTCTCACCTCCTGAACCCTTCATAAACTCTACTGTTTCTGCTAATTCTCTACCTTTCCATTTTGCTTCAAAATTTTCCAACAATCAAAATACCTTCTTATCCTCCCACCTCCTCACTTTTCTCCACCACCTCTACCCTCTTCTCCTGAGACAATGTCTTTCTTTGCCCCACTAACCCTGATGAGATGCTTGACTTTCTCAGGGCTAACCCTTCATGTACCCCTATAGACCTTCCACCTCGAAACATATAGAGAAACACATGGGGCTGTGAGTCTCACTATCATACTGTCCTCTTCTACTCCTCTGTTGACAGTGCCGCTTTTCGAACATCATAGAAGTCAGCTACTGCCATCACTACCGTTAAGAAATATGGCCTAGATCCCAACTGTCTTGCAAACCTTCATCCTGTCTTCTACCTCACTATTCCAAAATCCTAGAGTTTAGTTTTCAACCGACTCACTGAGTTCCTTGACACGCATAACCTCTGGGATCCTCTTCAATATGCCTTCCGAACTCTGCACTCGGAGTTGCTGACATTGAGGAGAGCTAACTCAATCTCTTCCACTCACCATACTACTCCTTTATCTATTCATATTCTTCTAGACCCGTCTGCTGCCTTTGATACCGTCAACCATTCTCATCTACTCTCAACACTATCTCTCCTAGGCATCAAGGGTAAGACCCTTAATTGATTTGCTTCATATCTTGCCAGAAGACACTTCCAGGTGTTCTGGAACAGCCTCACCTCCCACTCAACTCCCTAACTGTAGGTGTTCCCCAAGGGACAGTCTTGAGTCCCCTTCTCTTCACTCGCTATACCCATTTTTATGTATAATATAGCCAACTAGGCTTTCGACACAGTGCAATTCTTACATAGATAGGTACGACAAATTTTAAAAAGTTAATGATCAGAATCTTAAAATACTGGTATCAGGTAATATTATCCCCACCAAAAATATTGCCGTATATATGGTCATCTGGAACGGCCATAGGCGATATTTTTAGTGGGTATAATATTAGGGTTTTTTGGGAGCAGGGGTTGCGGGTGTGTCCCCCGCTCCTTTTAAAATAATACAGGGGTTGCAGGGATGTCCCCCGCAGGTTCCATGTCTTAATATCGCTGCAAAAATATGGCGATATTTTTGTATGGCGATATTATTGCGGGGATATTAACACATGGAACCAAAATACTGACAACAGGGGACTCATTCGAACATCATCCTCAGAAACTAAATACCATATTAGTCATTCAGCATTGTAAAAAAGTAAAATAGCACCCGCCCTATTAGTCATATGGTAGATGAGGCATACATCATCTCGGTCAAAGTAAGACTGCCACACAGAGTTAAGATCTACCACTTCAATGTTATAGCCGGATGCTAAGAGAGACTTAATGCGAATTGATCGCAGTGCCTCACACTGAATCAATAAACGTCTCCAACTTTTAGCAAAATTATCTCTGCATAGCCAACAGTTCGAGTAACTTCCACAAATCCCCATTTTACTGTATATAACATATCAGATTAAAATTAATTTGTAGATAAGCAGCTATGAGTTGATTGTAAAAATAGACCACCAAATAATTAGCACCATAAGTGTTAAGCAGCTGATGGGTCACATTAATGTCGGAACTGACCTTCGTAGCAAGATCAATAAGTAGTTGTTTAGTGTCAGTGTCAATTAGATCCTTCTTAGTAGCCAGATTTTATTTTAACCCTAGTCAACCCGGCAGAGCAACTTGCCTTGCTGGCCATCCAAATATTCAGATCTGCAAATGTGCAGCAAAAAGAGAGGCTCTTACATTCTAGGAGTTCACAAAGGGTTATCGGTCTGTTATAGTAGAGGAGAGATCCTACTGCTGCGTTTGCAAT
This sequence comes from Ambystoma mexicanum, assembly GCF_040938575.1. Taxonomy (NCBI): domain Eukaryota; kingdom Metazoa; phylum Chordata; class Amphibia; order Caudata; family Ambystomatidae; genus Ambystoma; species Ambystoma mexicanum. Next base: position 581,053,078 of record NC_090924.1, on the reverse strand, counting down.
ATTACAATAAAAATTGACACTAGCAATCCTGCAGGCACAATTCAATGAGTACAATCTTGTTTCCATTAATATGCACTTAATATGAGTGGAGTTAGGTAACATAAGCAGAGATAGAATGCTAGAACGATCCTGCTGTATAAGATAAGACATAACAGATGGATCCCGCATTCTGGGCTGGAAATTGCTTTAGTCCTGTAATCACAGACTTAAACATGACCTGTAGCTGCTTCAAATGTAGTTCCCACATCAAATGACTATTGATTGTTAAGCCGAGATATTCGTCCAAACTCACTTGCTACACTGGCTTGGTCTCCAGCTTAAGGCAAGAGTGTGAGCAGATCTTTTAGGGCAAAATGTCATAGCTTTAGTCTTTTCCAGATTAATCATCAACCCATTTGTTTCACAATAATATACTAAGCAATCGAAGCTGCTCTATAATCCTTTTTAAGTAATATCAAGGAGAATCGGGACGTCTGTGTACCCGAGCCTAGCTCTTTTGTCCATCCCCCAGTCTGGGTGGCGCAGCCGACTGACTCATCAATGCTTCCGGGAGATTACTCAGATATAAATTGAATAAGAGGGGTGCTAGAATGCACCCATGCATGAGCCCAACATGGGTATCAACTGGATCACTGACATTCTCAAAGCAGTCCAAGTAACAAGTTCAGAAAGTAAGACCTTCTCAAATACCTTTGAGGTAACGTCCAACATAGGTAATAGATGGTCATTCTTTGGGTCAGTTCTAGTACCCTTTTTGAGAATAGGTACTACAATACTTTCCTGCCACGTTCTGAGAAGAGTATTAGTGGTGGAGATATGACCAAACAATTTGTGAAGGAGCCCACCAGTCCGGATTGAGCCTCAGCAAAGCATTGCTCCAGGAGCTCGAGATGCCTTAAGGGAGGAGATCATTTTACTAATCTACCACAGTGGGAGATTAAATCTCAGGTGACAATATCAAAGTTAAGCAACTAGTTCATTAGTTTGCTTACCTAGGTTAGTATGCAGGTAATCCTGCCATTCAGCCTAGCTGACGCCGGAAATTACACACCTAGTTTGTGTTTTGTCATGGGCCAAGTCCCCAAAAAGTTGGTTATTAGTTAAAATAGCAGTGGTCAAGTCATCCCACATTTCACGCTTCACTTGCTGCTGATAAGCCTTCAGCCACTTATGGTAAATGCAATTCTAAAAGTGCAAAATTCCTACCATCACCTGTCTTGCCAACCTTGTTGACAATATTTCTTAGATTTTTTATTTTTTTTTAAAAAATATGTTTTTATTAGATCAACATTTGCACAAAGGTTACATTGCTTTTCAGAATCCGAACTGAACAAATGGGTGATACGGTTTTTCCCCCCAAATAATTGCATGTCCCCCGCCCCATCTCGAACTCCATACCCCCTCCTCCTTTAAAAAGTGTCGGGGGATAGGTGCGGGTCAGAAGACACTAATAACAACAACCACAATAAAGTCATTAAAAGCACACAGCGTCGTGAATCCCTGTTATAGAGGCTGCAGAGCCTCCGGCTTCGGTGGCACATCTCATGACTGTTAGCACTTAGGCGTGAATTGGGTTCTCAGTCTCTACAGGGAAACCAGGGACTCAGAATTGGAGCGTCATCGTCACTTCCATTTTGTCTCAGGCCTTGGGGTGCTGTTTTATGCCGCTCCCAGTATTCTAGGAAGGGCAGCCATTGCTTGTATATGTGCGAGTGAGATTCCAGTAGTGCCGTTGTAAGGCTCTCCATTTCGTACATTTCTTTGGCTTTCTGCAACCATTCGATTGTTGATGGCAGCGCACTCCCCTTCTATTTTATGGTCAGACATACTCGTGCTGGTAGGAGTAAGTTCCTGGCCAAATGGAGGAGGACTAGATGCCGATCTTCCACCAATTCAACCCCAAACAGAACGAGGAGGGGAGTAAACACTCTTTCTATCCCCTCAACATCGTGTATCCATCCCAGGATTTCCTTCCATTAGACCTGAACACATGGGCAATCCCACCACTGGTGCCAGTATGTGCAAAAATGCACGCAGCCTCGCCAGCAATAAGGGCTAATGCCTGTGAACATTTTTGCTAGGAGCTGTGGGGTTAAATGCCATTTCATGAGAAGTCTACTGTTGTGCATCTTGTATTGAACTGATATGGTGGAGCTCCAGACCGCTCTAAATATTGCAGCCCATCCCCCTTGATTCTCATCACACTGCAGGTCTTTCTCCCACTTTGTTAGCGTACGGGAGTTGGAAGGTGTCCCCTTTCTAAAAGTGCACAGTAGAGTTTTGCAATCTGCCCTTTGGAGCCTGTGTGTGGGTGTTCAATATAGATTAAAAATGGGCGAGACCTCTCCAGAGCTGGTCCTCCCATATATGGTCTCTGATAGCCCCCTTTAGTTGTAGATATGGGAGGGGTTCAGGCCCTGCTGTGCATCTTCTAATTCCTCCCTCGTGAAGAACGTCTCCTCCTTCCACACAATCAGCCGTTGCTCGTATTGAGGCTGGAAACAAATTGGGTCTACTATGATGTCTCTGATTGGCGGGGGCCCAGATACAGCTGAGGGGGGAAGGCCAGGTGGTGACACCGCGCGTGTCTATTTTTTTCTTCCATAATGCCCACAAGACCCCTAGGATTGGGTGCTCTCGCGCCATTCATGGAAATGTGTTTTAAGGGACCCAAAGCCATTCCCCCAGCGTGATCGGGGTAAAGTAACCGTTCTCTAGATGTACCCATTGTTTGATGTTAGATTCCCTGAGATGGTCCAATAGCACTCTCAACTGAGTTGCTCTATAATATGCATGAAAATCTGGGTATGCCATCCCCCCTTTATTTTTGGGGAGAATAATTGTATTATATGCGATACAAGGCTTTTTCCGTTCCCATAAGATAGCCAGCAGGAAGCGCTTGGTTTTGACATGAAGAGTCGGGGAGGATTACCGGGAGTGATTGGTAATCGCCATAAACCTACCCGTCCATGAAAGGTTTAGTTTTGCCCATTTCAGAGTGTCACCCGTAATTGTTTTTCAAAGCGGTGTGTAATTTGCCTAGTACAGGTCTGCTAGCTTCTTCGTAAAGGTGATCCCCAGATATTGGATACTGTTGTCAGCTTCCTTTATACCCCATGCTGTAGGATTCTGGCCTGGGTGGGTACTCACCGCTCCTAGGACTAGCGCCACTGTTTTGCTCTTGTTCACACGTAAGCCAGAGTGGGATCCGTAATTCCTCAAGTCTAGACAAGAGCCTTGGAATGGTTTGGTGCAGATGCATCAGGCAGACTAGGACGTCATCAGCAAACAATGCTAGTTTATATTCTTTACCAAACTTGGTAACACCCGTAATAGAGGGGTCCTTCTGGATGGTTTGCACCAAGGGTTCCATTACTTGAGCAAAGATCAGGGGAGATAGAGGGCACCCCTGCCTGGTTCCCCTGGTCATGGCAAAGGAGGGGAACGCTACGCCATTGACTACCACTTTTGCGCTGCTGTTGCAGTATAGTGCCTGCACCCCCGATATCTAGTGGGATCCCAGGCTGGCTTTTCTCAAAACCTGGTGCATAAACTACCACTCCACCCTGTCGAAGGCTTTTTCAGCATTGACCGAGATCAGGGTGGGGCATGTGTCTCCAGCATCAATTGATGCTATTAAATCTAAAGCTTTGCGGAGATTGTCGGAGGCGTGCCACCCACTCACGTATCCTACTTGGTTATGCACTAGCGTTGGCAGGACCTCACTGAGCCTGTTGGCGAATATGCTGGCGTAAACTTTGGCGTCCACGTTTAGCAACAAAATTGGCCTATACGAGCCACATTCGAGCCTGTCCCTGCCTTCTTTGGGCAACACAATGATTCTAGCCCCGTGAAGGAAGGCAGAGCCTGCCCCCTCTCGATGATGTCGTTAGAAGCCGTCTTGTCCTGGTGCTGATCCCGCTTTCAGTTTAGAAATGGCGGCATCTTCCTCATCCGCGGTGATGGGTGCGCTCAGTTTGTCTGAGTCCGGGGGTTAGGAACTTCAAGATACCATTATGGCATGAACTGCTGTCTCAGGTGTACAATTCCTCATAGAGCTGGGAAAAGTATGCAGTTATGTCTGTAGGGCTGTCTAGTGTTACGTCCATCTGCGACTTCATTTTATATACCGCTCTCCAGCTCTTTGCCCTCTCAATCTAGCTGCGAGCAGGGTGTGGGCTTTATCCCCTTTCTCATTGAATTTCTGCTTGACGTACCGGAGGTGAGTTAATGCTTTGCCTTGCCACACTTCCTTCAGCTGTTGTCTAAGCTCCTTGACTTATATCAGAGTACTTGCTACATCCCCCCCTCCTCCTTTTAAGTCAGCTTCTTCCAGGCTTATTTCTCTTTTCAATTGGGTTTCTTGCAGTTGTCTTGCCTTTTTCATGAATTTTCCCTGCACTATCAACAGACGCCTTATTGTGGCATTCGCCGCTTCCCACACTGTCGCTCGCAGGGTGTCTCCCATATCGTTTTGTTTGAAAAACTCCAATGTCTCTGTTTCTAGAGATTCCCTAAAGGCTTTATGCTTAAAAGTGTGTCATTGCATATCCACCTTTTATCTGTGACCGTGCCTGGACCTTAGTTAAGCTCTAACTAACTCAATGGTTGCGCTTTTAATGTCGTGTTTAAGCGCTGCCTCTAGGAAGATGTAGTCTATGCATGAAAATGTTTTGTGGGGAGGGGGTGAGTAGAATGTGTATGCTTTTTCTTGCAGTTGTTGGGCCCTCCATGCGTCCACCAAGAAGTGTTCCTGTATAAGGCTGTGAAAGGACCCTTTCACCCGGGGAGGGATGGCTCCCTGTCTGAATGATGGCCAGTCTACTGCTGCGTTCATCACCATGTTAAAATGTCCTCCACAAATAATGCACAGGTTCTCCCCTTTAACAAAACTGCAAAGAGTTCTCTACCAAATGCCAGCTGCTGGGTTTTGGTGCGTACACTGAGTACAGAGTAATTTCTATCGCCCTGATGGTGCCATTAATGATTAAATACTGTCCCCCTGGTTTCCTGTGGATGTTTGTGTCCTTGTGGATTTTTGTGAGCTGCAATCCCAGGACTGCACGATGCATGATACCCACCGGCCCATTTGGCTGATTAATTTGGGTTCCTGTATAAAGAGTATGCCAAGGCTGGCCTGGTGGAATGCTCTCATAAATATAGATCTCTTCTGGGACGAGATGAGACGAGACTTTCACATTTAATGACCCCATCCTCACTATGTCATTATTCATGTCCCTGAGTGACCTTGTGCTCTATGAATGGCTTTGTAAATGAATTGTCTGCGTGCCTGACCATATAATACTGCGTGTGCTGGATTTAGTTGGTTGTGGCATGTATGTAGGTTAATCTGTTGTGCAAGTTCGTTATGCGCCTTTTTGCTAGGTGGAGTTGTCTGCTGAGAGACCTTCGGTTTTGACCCACCTTTCACCTCTTCTCTCATGCACGGTTTACCGTGGTTCTGCCCTCCTCCTCTTCCCCCTGTGAAAAAAGTGACGAACCAACATAAAAAGGGTTCTCCCTAAAACTCAAGATTCCCTAGAAAAAACCATAGGGCCACACTTCAGGGGATTCCCCGAAAGCCCACAACTTGTGGCTTCAACATGTTAGTGGCTGAAAGGCGTGAATGCACAATAACCATGGTCTTAATCGTCCAGCCCGGCGAGCGAAGAATGGTGAAACATGGGGCGGCTGGCTGCCTTAACTTGGAGAGGTAGCCTTTTGCCTGCTCACCTTGCCTGGTGTTATTACTGTGTTCCCGGTACTGTCCTCGCTCTACTCTTTCCCAGATCTTGGATGTATTTCTAATGACGTGGTGCCTCCCCTTCTCAGGGAGTGTTAAGTCTCTTGAATTTTCTTTTGCCTTTGGAATGTCCTCTCTATGTTCAAGGGCTGATGGGTTTCCTGGTCGGCTCGGAGGAAGACAGGAGTTCTTCCAGTTCGGCAGTCCCTGTGCCTGTGGTAAGGCCTCGCAAGACGCTGCTCGCCTCCTCACTCAAGACCACTCTGTACTCCTAATTGCTGTGTATTCGAACAGTAGTGCAGAGGGGAATCCCCACCCACAGCGGATGCTGTATTCTCGTAGTCAGGTGGGTAGAGGACGACAGTCCCTCCTTTGGGCAAGGATGGTGGCTGACAGGTCTTGATACATTTTTACTCGAGAGTCTTCAAAGTCGATGTGATCTTGCTCTCTGGCTCTCTGCACCATCTCCACCTTGTGTCTGTAGTGGTGACATTAGGCCAATATCGATCTTGGCCCGTTCGGGGGGCCTCCAGCCCGGTAGATTCTCTCAAATTCTAGATCTGTGCTCAAGGGAGTTGTGAAGAGCGAGTTCACTAAGGCTTTGACTCTTCTCCCCAACTCGCTGGAGTTTCATTGGGTGGTTCTTTAAGGACTTGTATCCGAATGTTAGCCCTTCTTTCCTTGTTTTCCAAGTCATCGACTTTAGCTGACAAGTCCATGTTGTTCTGCTCGAGATCTTGGAAGCAGCTTTCCAATGTTATTTCCATGAGGTCCGTGGACTGTTGATAATCTTCAAGCGTTTCCACTTGGTCTTCTATTTTGAGGACTCTCTCCTGGAGGGCACTTACTGTTGAAGTCATGCTGCAATGTAAGGACCTCATTTCGTCCAACAAGAGACGTATGTCTGTTTTCGTTGGGGTTTCATGGTCTTCCCAGTGTATGAGCAGGGCCTCTTGAGTTGCCTGCGTTGCCATGGCGGGATTGGTTTGGTGATATCCCTTGAGCTTCTGGACTGTTGCCGAGTTGACCCTGCTTTGCATGTGCAGCTTGGTATGCCTTTGGTAATTTCGTGCTTGTGCTGAGGGCCTCCTCAGCTTTCCCCTAACTGTTGCTTGGTGCGGAGCTCTCTTCCTAAGGAATGGGGTTGAGGGTGTCTGTGTCTTTGTGGCAGCGCCTTTTATGGGTTTGGGTTTGCTGCGCTTTTAAGGGGGGCACCTGCCTCAGGCCAAGATACCACTCTATTGCGTTTCACTCCTCTGCGAGCTCTTCTCTTTTCTGATAGCGCCTGATCAGGAGAGCTGTTTCACTGGTCCCTTCGTGGCCAGACTCCTTCCCCTCGATGCTTCCACTGCCCGTTCTGTGCTTTTGATCCATCCCCCGCCTGTCTTCTGCTGCTATACACGCTTGTAGAGATCTCAGTTCTGGAGTATTTCAGGGGGTGGGGGAGGGAGAGGGAGAAATGTGGCTAATACTCGAAATGGTCTTCCTGCTGGCCCCCTCTTCTTGGAGGCAGAGCTGTGGCCACCGCTAGTGCAGGGGATAAATTGCTTGTTGCGCTCAGCAGTGTGGTGTGCTGCTCTCCCACTATGGGGTTATTAATGTCCAGTCCGGTGCTCACCGGACCTTGAAGGTGCACCGGCCCGCAATCCACAGCCTGCCCCCACCCCCTCGGCTCCTTCTTGCCCCCCTTTGCAGAGTTGGCCTTGTATTTCACTGGCAGTGTATTTGTGGGAGTCTGCTCTCCTTCTCCCACCCCTGCTCCTTACCACTGTGCCAGTTCTCCGCTCCAGACTCTCCCATGTGTTGTCCGCGGCGGTGGGGAGACTTGTTTGTTGTACTTCACTTCGCCCGTCACAGGACCTGCGCCCTGGTGTGTGCATCTTGGCTTGGAGGTCACGCAGTTCTCTTTTGGCATTTCTGATGTTAAAATCAAAACCCTTGGGTAGCGGGCCAACTTTAGATGGGCGGGAGCTAGAGGGTGCAATACATTTGATAATCACAGCTAATATTGAGGGATACTTTACAGTGATGAAATGCTTAGCTAATTTAGAAATCATGTCTCCTTGTAATTCTATATCGGTTCTCTAAAAATTCGATAAGGAGTTTAATAAAGTAAAGCTATTGGCTTTAGTTTGTTTTGAATCATTCCAGATAAGCTGATTGTTTTCATGGTTTAACTACAAGCGGGAACCATATTCAGTTGAAATTAGACACAGTATGTCAATATGCATCATTGCTAGAAGAGGAAAATTATCCATCACATGGAATTATCAGAAGATCAACATCCTCAATTAATAAGGCTGAATTCATAGAAATGTAGTCTATAGTGCTTGCAGAATTGGGTGTAATCTGTGTGAAGTTACCAGTGCAGTCAGACCTACTCCACCCATTTCCCATTAAAATATTGAGATTGTCAAGCACTGCTACCAGTCCTCGTCTTTCTTGTCATAATGTGTTTGCTTAAGTTCAGCCAAGGGTGGGGCATCAGTTTCATATTCATTTGGTGGAATCCTGGAGTTAAATGGCCAAGAAGGATAATGGGGTTCAAAATGTCCAAAAATTATATATGAGCAATTCTGTCTCGAATGGTATCAGCATGAGTCAGCATGAGTCAAACCCAGTGGGTCATAAATGTTTATTATAAGCCACCTCAAACATTTTGTCTTAGCTGAATCCCAATGTTCTGCTCTGGCCAAGATGAACTTGGAATCCACATTCAGGTTAACCAGAGTGCAAGCTGAGTGACAACTGATTAAAAGTCCCCCTTTTGGTCATCCCATCATACCCTTAGGCAGGTATTTGAATAGTAACCCTACCCTCTAAGTTGATCTGCTCCGTGCCCCAAGACTCTTGCATGCATGCATGCTATTATGGTGAAAGGGGACAGGTTACTGAACAACCATCCTCCATGTGTAGGTGGGAATGGCCCCTGGTATTCCAAGATAGTATCTTACAGGGGTAATTAGGTTTGCCTGTTGAAATTGCAGGGTAGGAAAGTGGACAGCCAGGTTCAATCTTCCACAGGGGTGGGCTGCCTTAGTTTAGATCTGTAACAAAAAGTGACAGCCCTTTCGGTTTTACTATTAATAGCAACAAGTTGGCACATTGTTCTCCTGTAGCTTCTCTGAACAACAATTTGCTGTTTGGATTCAGATCTTCTACTTCCCTGCATATCAGACGAGCTACAACATTTCTAGCTGTCTCTCCATCATCAATTACTGAATGGCAGCTCACTCGCTCATGTTCAACTCCACTAAGACTGACGTTCTCATCTTCCCTTCCAAACAGGTACTGTCTTCCTCTCCCACCTCTTCCATTCTTCTGAGACTACCTTCCTACTCTGCTTCTGCTCACAAACGTGGCGTTGTCTTTGACCCATCTCACAACTTATCGCTCTTCATCACCAAATGCGGCCAGACTTAATCTCATTAACATCAGAAAAATAAGACAACTCTTTCAATTCAACACTGCTAAGCACCTGATCTCTTCTTTAGTACTCCCTCGATCCGACTACTGTGCAAGTGTACTCTATGGCATCCCAATTATGCTTTTACACCTCTCATCAAAGTCCTCAACTTTGCTGTTCGTACATTCTTCAACCGCACCCACTTCACCTCCACCACCCCAGTCCATCGTCCGTTAAGCTAGTTATCTGTTAAACAGAGGGCAAAGTATAAACTAATTTTCATCATTTTCAAAACTACACTTGCCCCACCCTACCTATCGGCCCATCTCACTCCCCACTCTACCCCTCGCTCCCTACAATTATCCACAGCTCACTTCATTTCCACCTCATGTCCATTGCGCTCCCTCTCATTTCTGCTTTCTTCCTCTCCTCGCTCCCTTACTCTGGGGGAATGTGCCACCACATTTCACCCTTCTCCTCTCCCACTACCTCTCTACAGCAATCCCACAGCACGTATCCCTCACCCCTTCATCCTAAAACCTAACAATTCCTCCACTATCCCTTTCCTATATCATGCTCTACTGTCCTGTCCCTGGATCCCGTTTCTAATTCGCCTGCATCATCTGGTCGTATATCCACATCCTCTCATCCATTGTTAAGGACACTGGCACTCCGCTCTGTAAATCAATGTTAAAATGTTTTCTATGCAATTTTTGTGCCAAAAATGCATTGTTTCCCTGTAATTCTCATTAAATAAATGAAATGTTCCTACGGTCAGACTATGAAACTTCGGGACCCCTAATCTCAGTTCCCACATGAATTACTTCCCATTGGGCCTCTGGCTGTTCAGTGCTACAGGGCAGGGATGAAGTCATGAGGGGCTCTACCCCTAGCTTGTTCAAATATCAGCAGCTCTGGGTCCCTCGGTTCCAAGATCATGATCTCACCGTACTTCAATGGGACCTGCTGTACTGAGGTGCACTCTTCATCTCTTGTTTCTATCAGAGTGTTACATGGACTTGGGTTACCAGATCTCTAGTCTACCCTCTACCCAGGAATCAATGTATGTCTAAATGTGGCTTTGTCACATTACATATCAAGAGACATGGAAGAAATCTGCTGCCAAAGACACAAAGCCAAGCGAGGAAGGCCACCCTCCCTTTAAATAATAGGTTGAAACAGTTCGGATTTACAGGATGTTCCGAGTACATCAGATACTATGTGTTGCAGTAAAGTAGTTTATAAGAGTAGAGAAAAAGGAAAGCAATTCCGGTATGCCCCACCATCAGGGATGTTTATAGAAAGCATTATTGGGGGCACCAATGCCAAAGAGTATAATAAATGTTTATTGTAAGAAAACACACATTTAAGATACATGTGCCATTAACCATTTCAATATATAACTTACTTTTCTATGAGAGATGCCTGCCTCACAAGTTTGTTAACATAAGTGTGCAAAGATACAATTCCACTTAGCGTAAAAAGTTATTATATATATATATATATATATGGGATACATTACTCACCGTAATCGTATTTCTGATGCTTGTATCTGCTTAGATTCACATGCTGTGCATAGGCCGACATCTAGTGGAAGCTGCGGAGTATTACAGTTTGTTTTTCGAAAGTCGAAAATGGGCGTCGACACAGGCGTGCCAGTAATACTATCCCTAGTGTGACGTCCACTGTACCCAAGATCCCTCACGCGTGTAGGATCCTCAGATTGTATTTTTTCTGACATGAGGAAGCATGAGGAGTAGCGTGAGTACAGATAATCCAAGCAGATAGACAGAAAAGGTAAGACTACAAGCAATCATGCGCCTTCTCTCGGAGGGGAGGAAGGGTGGGTCGCATGTGAATCTAAGCAGATACAAGCATCAGAAATACGATTACGGTGAGTAATGTATCCCTTCTGAGGCTTGTGGAATCTGCTTAGATCACATGCTGTGCATAGATTAGCGAGCAGTACCAGAAGAAGGAGGTGGGATGTGAGAAGGGTCATGAGCAAACAGGTGTCTTAGAACCGCTTGTCCCACTTGTGTATCTGTCTTGGAATGAGTGTCAATGCAGTAATGCTGAGTAAAAGTGTGAATAGAGCTCCAAGTAGCCGCTTTGCAAATGGTGTCGAGGGGAACATTTGCAATGAAAGCCAGAGTGGCACCAATGCCTCTAGTAGAGTGGGCCCTTGGCGTAAAAGGCAGAGTCTTGTCAGAAAGAGAGTAACACAGCTGTATACAGTTGATAATCCACTTCGAGATAGCGCCCTTAGAGACGCGATCCCCCTCTCTGCCTGTAGCTACGGAGACAAACAGTTGATCTGTTTTCCTTAGCGGTCTGGTTTTATTTACATAGTATAGGACCGCCCTACGCACATCTAGGGTGTGTAGTTTCACCTCAGCCGAGCTTTGCGGGTTCTGGAAGAAAGCCGGAAGCTCGATGGACTGGTTTACATGGAACTTGGATATGAATTTAGGTGAGAACCTAGGGTGTGTGCGTAAAACCAGTTTGTCCTTGTGGATAGTAAAGAAAGGATCCTGCACTGACAGAGCCTGAATTTCACTGACCCTTCTTATGGAGGTAATGGCTACTAAGAAGGCCGTTTTATAAGTCAGGTGTTTGAGACTACTTTTATGCATGGGTTCGAATGGGGGTCCCATGAGCTTAGCTAGCACCACGTTGAGGTCCCATCCTGGCGGTGGGTTCGAAATAGGAGGGTGAAGTCTCTTTACTCCTTCCATGAAGGCTTTAACCACTGGTACTTTCCACCACGAGACCTTGTTATGGGATGTGGTGTAAGCCGAGAGGGCTGCCAGGTGTACTTTCAGCGAGTTAAAAACCAACCCTGCATCCAGCAGGTGGAGCATGTATGTCACAACGTTGGAAGGAGTGCAATCAACCGGGTTGATTTGTTTATTCTGGCACCAGATAACGAATCTTTTCCACTTATCAAAGTAACAGTGCCTTGTATTTGGTTTCCTGGACTCCTTTAGAATGTCCATACACCTCTGTGGTAATTTGAGATGTCCAAACTCTATGACTTCAGGAGCCATGCTGCTAGGTTCATTTAGTTGGGTTCCTGATGCACTGTTTGACCCTGTTGCTGGGACAGTAGGTTGTACCAGGCTGGGAGTCTGATGGGTTCGCACACCGCCATCCTGCGTAGGTGTGGAAACCATGGTTGTCTCGCCCACATGGGAGCAACTAGGATGAGCGTCATAGATTCCTTGTTCATCTTGTACACCACCTTCCTGATGAGAGGAGTTGGTGGAAAAGCGTACGCAAACATCCCTGACCAGTTCATCCACAGGGCATTCCCTTGGGAGTCCGGCTGGGGGAACCTGGATGCAAATCCTGGGCATTGTTTGTTTTCGCTTGTGGCGAATAGGTCTATAGTGGGGAAACCCCACTGAGAGAAGAGATCTTCTACTACGTCTCTGTGAAGGACCCATTCGTGTTCTTCTGGGAGGGAGTTTCTGCTTAGAGCATCCGCTAGGGAATTGAGCTCCCCTGGAACATGTTGCGATGACAGGAAGATGTTCCGTCTGAGTGCCCATATCCATATTTTCTGGGCAAGCTTGGACAGATTTGGCGAACGAGTCCCCCCTTGCTTGTTCAGATAGAACATGGCTGTCGTGCTGTCCGTCCTGATCTGCACCGACAAGTTCAGTAGATGGGGCTCGAACGCCCTTAGCGCTCGGAATACTGCCAGAAGCTCTAGCAGATTGATGTGGTTCTTGGCTACTGAGTGAGACCAGAGACCCTGAGCTGTGTGGTGGAGATGGTGAGCTCCCCACCCAGTCAGGCATGCATCTGTAGTCACCACGGCTTGTACTTCGGGATCGTAAAAGGGTTTCCCCTTTGCGAGATTCTCTCTTGTCCACCAGTGTAGGCTCTGTACGAGTGTTGGCGAAACGACCACTAGATCGTCCCAATGACCACTTGCCTGAGACCACTGTTTCGCCAACCATTCCTGCATGGGACGCATGCGCAGACGCGTGTGGGGGACCAGGTAAATGCATGACGCCATCATGCCCAGTAACCGCATAGCTTTGCGTACTGTTATCTGTTGACCTGACTGATAATGCGGAATTTGCAGAAGTATATTCCGAATTCTCTCTTCCGAAGGGAAGGTCAATCCTTTCTGAGTATCTAGGATAGCTCCTAGAAACTGTTTTGAGGTGCTTGGCACCAGACTTGACTTTTTCTCGTTGATGGAGAAGCCTAATTCGTGGAGGAGGTCGATAGTCCTCTGAATGTTTGACCTGCAAATTCCTGGGGTTTCCCCCGTTATGAGCCAGTCGTCCAGATAAGGGTACACCGGGATTGCTTCCCTGCGTAGGTGTGCAGCCGCCACCGCCAGTACCTTGGTGAATACCCTTGGTGCTGAAGCTATCCCGAAGGGCAGTACCTTGAATTGGTAGTGGCGACTGTCCACCTTGAAGCGCAAGTACTTTTTGTGCGCTGGGAGCATGGAAATATGAAAATAAGCATCTTTCATATCCAAGGTTGCCATGTAATCCCCCTTTTTTAGGAGGGGGATTACCTCTTGTAGCGTGGTCATACGGAATTTTTGGGGCTTGACATATTTGTTGGCAGGCCGTAAGTCCAATACTGGGCGCATTGTCAAATCTTTCTTTGGCACAAGGAAGTAAGTTGAATAGATACCCTTGTTTACCTGGTGTCCTGGGACGAGTTCTATCGCGTCCTTTTCTAGCAGAATGGCGATCTCCTCGAGAAGGATCCTTTGATGCTCTAGGGAGTGCACTCTTTGTCGTGGAGGATGATTCCGGGGACGCTGCAGTAGTTCTATACAATATCCTGCGGATACTGTTGACAGCACCCATCTGTCTGAGGTGATCCCTTCCCAAGCCTGGGTGAAGGTGGAAATGCGTCCCCCTACTGGGGTTGCGTGGCAAGGGACCCTGAACTGAGCGTCACTGTTTTGGTGGAGGCGTGCCACCGCCCTTGTTGGGGCTGCCTCTGCCTCTTCCACGACCTCTCTTGTTACCCCTGCCGTAACTCTGGGTAGACTGCTGGTTGTTATTCCATTGTGTACCTTGTCCCTGGGCATAGTTGCCTCTTTGTGAATTTTGGCCGCGTGGGCGACGAAAATTATTGTTCCCCCTCTGGTTAGGGGGTTTGTTGGTAAGCTGGCCAAGGGATTTGAGAGTCTCATATTCATCTTTGGCATTTTTAAGTGCGTCTTCGACCGCTTTCCCAAACAATAGGTCGGGTTCCACTGGCTTGTCTATTAAAGAAGCCTGGGTTTCTGTCTTGAATCCCGACTGCCGTAACCACGCATGTCTCTTGATAACAGTACCTTCTGCTATCAATCTCCCTGCGTTGTCAGCGGCGTCGAAAGTTGCTTTTAAAATGCAACCAGACACGGCTCTCCCCTCTGCCGAGATCCGAGCCAGCTGGCCCTTTAACGGTTCTGGAGCAGAGGCAATGAGCGCCGCGACTTCTTCCCATTGATGGCAATTGTAACTAGCCAACAGGGTGGTGGAATTCGCAATCCTTGCTTGGTAGGCGGACGTTGAGGCTACCTTTCTGCCAAACCCGTAAAGTTTTTTGCTCTCCTTGTCGGGAGGAGCTTCTGATGAAGATAAGGGCGTGCCAGCCCTCTTTCTAGTGTTGGTCACCACTAGGGAATCTGGTTTAAGATGTCCCTTTATATACAGAGGGTCAGACTGGGCTGCCCGGAAAATCTTTTCAATTCTGGGGTTGACAGCTCTGGTGAGGTTAGGATTCACCAGGGAAGGATCTATTCTTCGTTGGATGGATTTGAGGATAGGGATGGTCTGAGCGACCGGTCTTCTCTCTCCTACAAACTCCTCCGCGAAGTCCCTTTCCTCCTGTACACCGTGGGTGTCGATGTGGAAGTGTTCCGCTGCTCGAGCGAGAACCTCGTTAAGGAGGGGCTGGTTATCAACTGGAGAGTCAGTAACTGGGGCTTCGCTTTGTACTGGGGAATCTACTCTGTAAATTTCCTGCTCATCTTCTCCCTCCTCCAGGTCCTCATCCTCTGCATAGTAATCTGTCCCGGTTTGTTCTTCCATAATTGCAAACTCCTGGTCCTCTTCAGGGAAAACTTGTCCCTGATAACTGGGGAGTGGAGTAGAATATGGAGTGGAGTAAGGCTGAACCTCGAAGGGTTCAGGTCTTTCGACCCGGGGCTTTTTACTTAGCGGGATAGGATCGGAGGAGCCTGAGGGTGTGGCCCCTTGAGGGTTATATGAAAGAAAGTGTTCTGGGTTCTTATCATAAAAATCAGCCAAGGAAGACATCCTAGACATAACCCTGTCTATGTCTTCACTGGACCATTCCCTGGAACAGGGTATTAATTTAGCAGGTGATTTATTTTCAAGGGTAGACTTGTGTTTGCTTGTCTGCTTAGGCTTTACAGGGGTGGAAGGCTGTGCTTTCCGCTGTTTCCCCCCTTCTCCGTGCGTGGAAAAATGTTTTCCCTGTCCCTTGGGGGCCCCAGCGACTTTCGACGCCTGGCGTCGAGGGTCTGGAAAGGTATCTGTGTGCTTTGGGCGTGGGGCCTCACTGGTGTTAACCGCGGTCTCGGTATCTTGGAGCGCGGCCTGGGGGTGGAAGTCGTCTTCGTCTCCCGACGATCGAACTTCCGTTAGTGTGTGTAGCGAGGCACTTTTGGCAAGAGTGGATGATTGCCTTGCGTCGTGAGGCGATCTCGATCGAGAGCGCCCAGAGGACACCGAGTCGGACCGTTCTTTTTGTGCCTCTTTCCGGGAAGTCGACGTCGTCGAGGTCCGGTTGGTCTTAGTGTGTTTAGTGTGTGTTAGGTGTGTAGCGCTTGCGTCGCCGGGGGTCTTCCCCATAGCCGCCTTGCCGGACGACCTTCCGAGGTCGGGGACCTGCGCTCGTCGGCTGTCTTTCGACGCCGTAATGCCCTCGCCGTCCGAAAGTACGGCGTCGCTGCCATCGCTGAAGGCGCCCTCCGCTGCCATGGCCTCCTGCCTGGCGTGGTGGGCCCAACGCTTTGTCGAACGGTCCTTAAGTGTCTTAGGTTTAAACCTACTACACGCTCTGCAGTTCGCTTCGGGGTGATCCCTCGGCAAGCAGAGATTGCACGTGGCGTGCCTGTCGACCCAAGGGTATTTGCGATTGCACTTGGGGCAGAATTGAAAAGGGGTACCCTCCATACGCACCTTAAGGCAGCGGGCTGCTAAGTGTAGGAATATATATAAATGTAACTATATATCAAGAGTGAAGAGTATGTACCACCCCCCACTCTCCCTACTTGTAAGGGCCGAGGCCAGCGGCCTACTAGGCCCGGGCCGAGGCCAGCGGCCTACCGAGGCCCAGATCCGTCGTGCAGCAGTCGACGGTCGATGACTTCTCCAGCCGTCGTCGAGGTTGAGGGTCGACGTTGGGGTGGGGAAGGGAATGAATAAGAATTAAAATTATAATAACAGCAAAAGTATGGCTAAGGCCAGGGAACTCCGCAAGATGCTTCCGACCAGTATGGCGGAAAAAAACAATCTGAGGATCCTACACGCGTGAGGGATCTTGGGTACAGTGGACGTCACACTAGGGATAGTATTACTGGCACGCCTGTGTCGACGCCCATTTTCGACTTTCGAAAAACAAACTGTAATACTCCGCAGCTTCCACTAGATGTCGGCCTATGCACAGCATGTGATCTAAGCAGATTCCACAAGCCTCAGAAATATATATATGGAGTAGCACCAGCCGTGTAGGAGTGAGACACCTCTATAGCACAGACTGCCCAGTATCACTATGGGGTGATCTCAGTGTTGGTAGTTCAGGAAAAAGACGGCACATTAAAGTGATTCACTCCTGCTCTCTGATGAATCCTACAGACTATTCACTAAACCCCTGCCTAAAGCCTCTTCCCAGGTGGCCTGGGAAAGGCAGACGCTTTCTGATCCTAACCTTGGGGGTGGTGTACTGCGGGAGGGTCACCTGGGAGGTGCAAGGGCCCAGGGAAATATGAGGATTTTGTGGGGTGAGAAGCAGCATTTATCTTTCTGTAAAGTAGACATCTCCCCCATACCAAAGTCTGTAATGGCTTGCTGCCGGAACAATCATTTTGTTCAACAAACTAAACATCTAAATGTGGGTATAAACAATCACGAATTCCTAGGCATCGGGAGAAATAAAAACCCTTCCAAAACCCTGGAGACTTCTAAAGCTAAAAACATCCCCAACTCCCAGAGGTACAGTGAATGTAAATCTGTGAATAATAACGGTTTAAACTCTAAATAACTGTATTCCTCTTTTCAATCAAGTCTGGTGACTAATGTTGGGAAGGAGAAATGATTGTCGAAGGTCCCTCAGCGCTTTCGGACGAACCAGAGGCCTGCAAATGTGCAGTAGGGGATAGGTGAGGTTACAGGGGGAAGGGAGGTGTCACTAGAGGCCAGTGTGGAAGTGGGGTGCATATTTTTGCCCTAGTATATATGGGGAATCAGATGCCATTTTAGATAGTAGCCATCTTGGAATTGAGGCCCTGTTTTACGCTGGAGGCAAGGCCGCAGGCCCTAACCACATACATAGAAATAAAGTATATGCAGGCGGGAATAGGTTGTATTTTGGGCACCAGTGAGAAAGGCTGCAGAGAGTCATAGACCCTTCAATGTCTCATGTTCCCAACATTTCATATCCCAGAAGGAATGTGCCCTGCAAGGCCATTAGGGGGTTGGGAGCTCACTGTGAAAAGCGATCCCACGAGAAGAAGGGCACGAGCCTCTGACCTTGCCTGTCTCTGCTCTAAGCCCAAGATACCAATCAGTCCCAGACCAACAACCAACGACCAACAACCAACAACCATAAAACTGTTAAACCCCCAATCGACCAGAAAAGATCTGAAAACAGGGATTAGTTGCCTTCACCATAAGTCGCGTGATTTATGCTGTGAGATGCCGGAAGCGATAAAACAACATAGCTAAAACAAAGGTGGGGCACTTTGGTTGAGTGCCAACATGTCTGGAATCGAGCTGTAGTTTGTTAGAAGCAATGGCCTCGAAGTATACTCTTAGCCCAGGTCTGCAGTACCAGGTGTACATCAGGTTAGAGATGGAGCCAGTATTGATTTTTCCATATAATTGCCAATTCGTTACAGCTTTGTGCCTGATGACGCGCAAGGAGGAGCCCACGTGGAAGAAGATGGACAGACAGGGCTGGGCCCAATGGCCTGGCATCACTTATGGAGCAGGTAGCATATGTACAGTGGCGTCGCCAGGAATCAAATTTAGGAGGGGCACAGAGGGGGCCAAAGACAAAAGTAGGGGGGGCACAGCAAATGTAGGGGGAGAACATGGGCACTGTTCGTCTTAGGTAGGGGGGCACAAAGGGGGGCACAGGGTTTCACAGGGGGGGCCCCGGCCCCCCCAGATCCCTCCTAGCAATCCCACTGCATATGTATACGGTCTCTACCAACCAGCTATGCGGGTTTGCACGTTATGTAACTTACGTCACTGATAACGCTGTATGCCTTCATACAGTGTTGTTCGTACTGGTTTGGCCAGAATGTTCCATGGCAGCAGAGTCCTTTGCTTGTGCATTTCTATTTTTGTGGAAATAAAACTTTGTTTTTCCTTGCAAGAGGTGTGCTGGGCCTTTTTCCCTAGCGGGTTGTATTTTTTCTGGTGGGTTCGCTGAGGGTCTTCTCTAAACAAATCCTTATGATATTTCTTTTAAGAATGTTTTGGGGAACAGAAATGAGTTTAAGAATGAAAATCAAGCCAGAAAAACTACCTTTGCCATTGAGGACTTTAAGTCCCATAATTCCCCAAGTACTGGGATGAGAAAGAGGGTTAAAGAGGAACAATGCTGCAGGTGTGGTCAGATTGTTGACAGAAATGACCCACACCTGAGGCTTAAAAGGCCCCCTCAGATGCAGGCCATTGCTGAGCAGGAAGTGCAGTGTGATGCGTGTATGCAGCAGATGCAGAAACTGGACGAGGGGGAAGACGCCGGAACCAGTGTTAAGCAGAAAATAGTAGTCGGTCCTGTGAGGGTCTGTGCCTCCAGAAGCCTTAAGTACAGAGGATGCGCAGTGGGAAGCAGGAAAAGAAAAAGGGAAGCTTGCTCGCTGATGGCCTTTTTTGAAGAGGCTGCGCAGCAGGAAGCGAAAGCGAGGGAAGCTTTCCTTCCAAAGAGGAGGTCTCCAATGGCTGGCGAGCACCAGAGAGCCTCAGAAGCAAAGGAAACTCCTTTTACAAGTGGTGCGGGCGACGGCGGACGAGTACCAGTTTGCCGGTTAGCGAGGAGCCGTTGAAGCAGAACACCTTCGAGCAGCGGGAGGATCGGACGCGCATGCCTTACCCGGTGAGTTAATCACCCGAGATTGACCCTGGAGCGCTTTGAGACAGCTCGCATGCTGAAGGCAGGCATTTACAAAGTAGAAAGCAATTGCGTATGAGTGGAATTGATACTAAAAGTACATTTGAATACCAAAATATTAGAAAGCAGTGAAAGCTGCATTTTCCAAAAGAAAATGACTATCTTTAAACATATGAGTTTTGGGAGAACCCAGCAACCCGATGGGGCAATATTATTAAAAGCCAATACATACAACCATTGCCCAAGCCAAGAGACACTAAAACCAAGGCAATTCAAATCCAACAGATATTGCCAGAGGCGGAAGAGGACTAATACAAGGTCCATAGGTTGTGAAGCTTGTTGCCCATATTTTTATAAGCATATAGCAAAAGCTGGTATAAACGCACACTGCCAAAGTAAAGGAAGAAGCAGAATAAGATCATATGCTTATCAGTATTTGGTTACTTATGCAACAGGGAAACGAGAGTGGAAAGAAGGCTGCCCTTCTGGAGCAGGTTATTCAGAAAGAGAGGAGCATAACTTGCAGAGGAGTATTAAAAAGCACCAATGTGAATCTTGTTTTTCCTGAGAGTTGCTAAAATATGATATTACAAAATAATGAACATTGTGAAGCTGTTGTAAAGCTATTCTAAGTCGATCTTCACCTGTCAGGGATGGCACTCTATTAAGAGTGGCACAGGACACCCAGGAAGGGTTTGGGTGGTTGTGCCAAAGTAAAGTGGACAGATAAGTACACACACAGCTGAAAGGAAAGAGAACGAAGAGTAGGCAAGAGTAGCAAGGAAAAAGGTACAGAATTAATTCCCTCTTGGGGTGTATGCAGATATAGGAAAAGAGTATTCCACGAACCTTAGGAAAACTCTAGCCTTCTGCACAGTTTGCTATAACAGAGGCCCACGCTGTTTGCTCATAGCTTGGAACAACAGCTAAGGGTGTCTGTAACGCAGAAACGAGACAAGGGAAGGGGCAGAGGTTGCCTGAAGGAAACCAACAGACAAGCTTTGTACAAGGGGTTTACAAACAGTACAAGAGAAGACACTAACAGATCAATCCAGGGAAAAGGAAGTTGAATAGCAAGGAAATGAAGGGAAAGCCGTATAACAAGATTGGATAGGGAGAAAGAACTGAGGGAAGAAAGTAAGGGAGCAGCAGTCAGGAAACAGAGGAACTGTAATAACTGAAAGTAAATAATGAAGGTAAACTGATGTGGATAGCAGAGGACGGTAGGGTACAAGGTAGAAAGCTCAGGAAAGCAGGGAAGCAATGGGCAAGTCCAAAAGGAGCAGGGCTGTAAGGAAGGAAGCCCCGAGGGATAGGGCTTAGGGCAGCGGAGTGAAGCAGGCTACACGGCAAGGAGCCCAGAAGGGCCGGGCAGCAAGGAGTGAGCCCAGAGGAGTAGGGCCGCTGACTGTAGAAGGGTGCAGGAGGACTGTAGAAGGCTGCTAGACTGGAAACCCAGCGGATGAAGACTATAGGTTGAAGGCAGTGGAGCGTGATCTGCTGTAAGGCAGAAGCCTGGGAGGCAATGGCAGAAGGTAGCAGCGGAGCGTGATCGGCTGCAAGGCAGGAGCCTGGAAGAGCAGGGCTGAGGCAGGGAGCCCAAAAGGCTAGGGCTGTAGGCAGCAGGGTGTAGCAGGCTGCAAGGCAGGTCGCCCAGAGGAGCAGGGCTGAGGTAGGGAGCCCAAAAGGCTAGGGCTGTAGGCAGCAGGGTGTAGCAGACTGCAAGGCAGGACGCCCATAGGAGCAGGGCTGAGGCAGGGAGCCCAAAAGGCTAGGGCTGTAGGCAGCAGGGTGTAGTAGACTGCAAGGCAGGACGCCCAGAGGAGCAGGGCTGAGGCGGGGAGCCCAAAAGGCCCAGGGCGGAAGGTAGAAGGCAGCAGAGCGTGATCGGCTGCAAGGCTGGAGCCCGCCAGGGCAATGGAACAAAAGCAGGTGTAAGCAGGAAACAGCATACAAAGTTTGTAGCTCGAAGCAAAAAGGTGCCGGAAGGACTCTCAATGCAAGAGACTGAGCTCCTGCAGGCAGCAGCTTTTATACCGCCCAGCCCAGCACAGAGGCAGGCTAATTGGTTGCACCTGGCTCAGCACACCTGCAGACAATCGGCCAACTCCCTCTCTGTTCCTGAGCTGGTGGAAGCAGAGCAAATCCCTAGGGATTCTTGGGATTGTAGTTCTGATGAAGAAAAATAGGAATAGATGGTTATAGCCAAGTGCATTGTGGTAAGTGTAGTTTTTTGGGAAAAATAAAAAAGGACCAAAGTCTTGCAAATGGGAAATAAGGTCCAAAAAGTGAATAGCGGTTGATCCAAGAGTTTTCTGTAGATAAATGAATAACAATTTGTCCATATTGATCGCCAATGTATGCGCCCATGGCGCAGGCATGACATCACCACAGAAGCACTTACTGTTTGTGAAACGCTGTTCGGGCACGGGAGTATACCCGAATGGCAACCGTTTAAAGTAGTAGGCCTGGCATGGGAGTAGACGAGGTGTGATTGAGGTAGTAAGTCTGGCATGGAAGTAAACCAGGTAGAAGTTGATAAAGTGCTGTAAAGTGGTCTTGACAAAGACAGTTTATTTTGTTTATGGTGCTGAAGGAAGAACTGTATAAAACTGCTGTAGAGGAGTTACATTTCTTCAGAAATACAGGTGTGCCAAATCATCCTGACAGAAACAATTTATGTTATGTTAAAGGTTTTTATACCACGCACTGTTACCACTTGCCTGGTTCTTTGGCACTCGGGCAGCTCTGTAAAGCAAGAGGGTAGGGGGTAAATTAGTAGGACTCAGCAGAAAAAGGAGCAAGAGTGCTGTGATGTTGGCAGCTTCAGTTCGGTTGACACTGTTCGCCGAGTGTAGGTGTGTGTTTTTAGATTGGTGGCTGTCATGTGCTGTTGTGGGGTGAGGCTATTTGTTTTTTTTTTTGTGGTCTAGTGATGTGCGTGCAGTTTGTTGTACTGTAAAGGTACGGTTGTGTTTAGTTAGGAGTTTAAGAGGTGTATGCAGAAGGTGGAGTATTTTTTTAGTAGGCATAATTAGTGGCGGTACCTTATCCTACACCATCTGTTTTGATTGACTGTTGCATGTATCACTTCCCCTGTCATGCATTCCTGTGTGATAGACTTGCCCCCCCCCTATGATGTGTACTGAATAATGGGCCCGTCAAAGCGCTGTATCTTCCACTACAGTACATTTTTGGTGTGCCACAATTAGCAGCCCCACAGGTTCCTCGAGGATGGGATGTGTGCCCTGCGGTCCATCAGCTTCGATCTGGGCGCCTCTCTCTCCCCTGACCCCCTTAACTCAGGCTCTCCATCAGTGGTCCGACCAGGTCAGACTCATCTCTGTCCACCACGTCCCGTTTGACCCCCTATAGGGAAGGGTACACCTAGGTGTCCCTCCCATTCAGACTTCTCTCCTCCTCCCCGTGCTCCATTCCAGTCCATCATACACTCCAGTCTTTCTAAGTTGTGTGTTAATTTCATGGTGAGACAGTGTTGTTCATTCATTTTCGATCCGTTTAGAGTTGAAGCGCCAGTTTTTTAGAAGTTTTCTGAATTTTAGGTGGTCCTTCATAGTTCTTTGGGGAGGGCGTTTCAATATTTTACGGCTAAGCAGGAGAATGCTGATCCACCAGGTTTTTTTTCTTGTGTACGGTTTAGGTTCTAGGCAGATGTCGTAGCTGGATCCGAGTATTCTAGTCGGCTTGTAGATGGTGATTTTCGTTTGGATGAATTCTGCTCCGAGGCTGTGGATTGCTTGGTGTGTTAAATTTTTGAAGGCGATTCATTTTTTGACTGGGAGCCAATGTAGCATCCGCTGGACTGATGTGGTCCTTTCGTGAGAGTTTTGGGAGAAGACTGGCAGCTGAGTTCTGTATATGTTACAGTTTCTTCAGTAAATAGTCTAGCATTCCTAGTTATAAGCTGTTGGTGCAGTCTATCCTGGGCATGATGAGGGAGATGATGGCCAGTATTTTGTGCATGAAGGAGAACAAAGGTAGAATATTTTTGATTGTGTGTAGATGGAAGAATCATTTCTAAATTATCACGCTTACATTAGGATTCCAAGGTTTTTAACAATTGTGGATGGTTTGGGTGTGGTGCCCAGTTCTGTGGGCCATGGGATGTACTAGGTGAATCCTTGGTTGTTGGATGTAATCATGATTTCATTCTTGTCTGGGTCGAGTTTGAGGTTGTTAGTGTTCATCCATTGGTAGAGTTCTTTCAGACAGTCTATTAGTGTTGTGTTCTCCTCTTGTTCATTGTAGAGTTTGTAGATGATTTGGGTGTTGTCTGCATACATGTGGCAGGTGAAGCTGTGTCTTTTGATGAGGTTGATTAGTGACGTCCTATAGATGTTCAAGTGGAGCGGGGATAACAAGTGTCCTTGTGGTACTCAACAGGTGGTGTCCCGCCGTACAGATTTGAATGGCATTATTCATATTGTTTGTTCTTTCAGACAAGAAACATTTAATCCAGAGCAACGCTGTGTCAGTGATTCCTATTTCTTCTAGTCTCTTTATGAGGATTTTGTGATCAACTTTGTCAAATAATGCAGAGATGTCAAGTAGTATCAGTGCCAAGTTAATGTTGTGGTCTTGGTTGGTTTTGAGATCGTCCCATATAGAGAGAAGTACGGTCTGCGTCCCTCTCATGGGTCCGACGTCGACTTGTGCCTGATCCAGTAGTTGGTTGTTTTCTACGTATTTGCTGTTTGTTCATAGCTTAGGCAAGCTATTGTGCTTCCTCTTCTAAAAAAAACTGTCACTGGACGCTTCTGTTCTGGTGAACTTCTGTCCAATTTCTCTGCTTCCTTTCTTCATGAAACTCCTAGGAGAAAAGAAGTGGGGATACCAAAGACTCTTTTTAGAATCTTCCTCCTTGCTTTATCCCTTTCAGTCCGGGTTCTGTCCTGGGAGAGGCAAGAAAAGTGTCCTGGTATCCGATGTAGATGACTTGGCTAGGCTGGTTGACGCGGGAAGTGGGAGCCCTGATATTACTCAACCTGTTGGCGGCCTTTGACACCATCGACCTCTCCATACTTCTGTCCCACCTGGCCTCAACTGGCATTTCGGGTCCTGTCCTGGCTTGGTTTTACCTCTTTTTTGACTGACAGGGGCCAATCATTATCTTTACTGCCTTTTCTTTCCCCTTGTCGTATGCTTTCTTGTGGTGCTCCCCAGGTCTCTGCCATGTCCCTGATGTTATTTAACATCTATGTTCAGCCCCTCATTGGTCCCATTCGCTCACATGGCTTCAGGTGTTACTCTTACATGGACAACACTCAGATCCTGGTCCGTTTAGACCTTGACCAGAAAAAGGTATTGTGCCCTTTGCGTGAGTGCCCAAGGGCCGTGAAGGGCTGGATGAGTGACAACTGGCAAGACTGACAGGGACAAGACTGAGGTCCTAGTGGTGGTGCTTCTTGTGATCTGGGTTGTTGGTCCTCCTCCTCCTGGCGGGATTCACTGGGAGAATTTCCTATTCCAGTGACAGTAGTGAAAAATCTTGGCCTGTTTTACACACTGCGCTCATCTGAGGAGCCATAGAAAGAGAGGATGAGAGTGACACCCTTTCCTGTTGAAGGTTCATCGCAGGGTTTTAACTTTTCTGCCTGCTCACCTACATCCGGCAGTAGTTGCCTCGCTTGTCACCAGCCGTTTAGATTACTGACCTTAATGTGGCCCAGCCCATTAGCCCGATTCATCATCTTCAGTTGTTGCAGAATCTCACGGCTCGGGTGGCTACTGCCACTCCTTATGGCTCCCCATTTTTTAGTGTTATGCTTCAGTATATTTAGGCAAAGCAGAAGAGCGTTTGAGATTAACTGGATGAGTTACCTTTTGAGATGTAACAATTGAATGATGGAAATTATTTTTTTGTTATTATTGATTTCAACTTTGAAGGCAATAACAGGTACTGGTTAAAAACACTGATTGTTGCCGTTGTGTTTATTTACATTGTTTACAGACTAGTGGTGTTAACACGTCACAGACACAATGACATCACCACATCATTGCATCAAAAAGCCTATTTTTATACAGTGAAAACTAAGCGCCGGTTTCTGAGAGCAAGGGAAGCTGTGTTTTTGCTTTTCCTTGTTGATTGCAACGAATTTCGGCCAAATAGAATTTTGGAGATTGACAACCTTCAATAACATGTAAGTGTGGGTGCATATATTTTGATTGCCATAGGATGTAACTTTGAAGGTCACAATTGTGTAGGTTTAAAGACATGGTTTCAGCCACAATCATTCAGTTTTTCAAGAATTATTGATTAGTCATGGTATCAATACCAGTATAGAGGTAAGAATTGCTACCTCATTTTGAATGTTGCCAAAAGCAGTGTAGTGGTCACACAGCTATATTTGGTTTTCTTCAGCACAATAGAGTGATGAGTTGAGCAACAAGCGTGATTGCCATTTATGTTCATTCCGCATTCTGATTAATTTTAGGGTTTTCGTGATCGCTTTGTGATAAGAAGGAAATTGTATACTAAGGATACATAGCAAAGGTGTGTTGTATTATAATGGGAACATTAGGTTTTTGAACCAGCTGCACACTGTGGTTCGGTAATACATTAAATGCTAGCATGGTGGTGATCATTCAAAGAGTTACTAGTTGGTGTAGTTCGTTAATGTTGTGCATAGACATAAGGTGCCATGATGGTAATATGATCCTAACTAAATTCTCGAATGGTAAAACCACAGTCGTATGATAATCCTGAACTTAGACCAAAACCCTAATGATCATAAGGGGTTCAGGTTCAGGCAAACTATCAGCACAGATTATTTGGTTATCAATTTTGGTGTGGGTTCCTCATGGGTGAATGCACGCGACTGGTGCTGGGTGACATCTATTTACGTATTTGATTACCTGTTTCATGGCATATATTGTTCTTGTCTTCTTCTTTTCTGCTTCTTCTTTGTTGCAATCCATGCTGGGAATTGACATGTCAGTTATGTGATACACAAATGTTGATGGATTTAACTGCTCAATTGGTTCAAACCTTATGTGGTAATATATATTGTGCTTCTAAATGTTGATACACTTGTCTGATTTATAATTTCTTGTCAATATCTGTTGACTTTTGAATGTATGGTATAGCTAAGCCCTGAGGACGACCAGTGTCAAAGGGTCAAAACACGTGTCGGCGGCATACCAGTACAATAAGACTTCATGTTTTGGAAACTGATCAAGAGTTGTGGCAGTTTCTTTGGACTAACTAATATAGCCAACATATATGATTTAAGGGTGTAGCGCACATTGTCAATGGATCATCCTTTACTCCTTTTCATACGCGGATGACCTAGGTTTAGGGTCAAATTCTTATGACCATTACCTGCAGAACACCCACACAGATACAATTGAGTGTTATTCATATATGGACACAATGTTTTCTGCCTTACTTAGTTTAGTTTAGTTTAGTTTATTATTTGTATAGCGCCGCCTGGCCCTAGGGCATCCAGGCGCTTGCGATGAATACAACAAGAATAATACAACAGAAATGTACAAACCGATTACATATTTACAAATTTACAGTCTTGGTGCATGCTAGTAAAGTAGGGCTAGGCAGTTTACGTTTCTTTGGATAGAAGCCAAATTTTGGTGTTGTGTCTAAATCTGTGAAAGGAAGGTTCTGATCTTAGCTCGAGTGGAAGTGAATTCCAAAGTTTGGAGGCAAGCACGGGGAAGCTGGAGCCACCTGCTTTTTGGAGCTTAAATCTTGGGATATTTAAGCAATGTGTTTGAGCTGATCTGGTAGGGCGCGCTGGGGTGTGGTGATTGAGATTGTCGGATAGGTATCTGGGTGCTTGGTTAGCTAGGCATTTGTGTGTGAGTGAGATGGTTTTATATTCAATTCTTTGTGGTATGGATAGCCAATGGCAGGTGCGTCTGGCGTCCGAAATGTGTTCATGTTTGGGTATGTTCAGGGCTGCTCGCAAGGCGTTGTTTTGTATGACTTGTAGTTTGTTGATGTTTTTCTGACTGGTTCCCAAGTATAACGCATTGCAGTAGTCAACTTTGGAAAGGACTAGCGCTCTGGCTAAGGTGATGCAGTTGGATGGTGAGAGGTAAGGTCTGCTGGCATTGATGAGTTTACAGGTGTAAGCAGTGGCTGATGATATGGAATTGATCTGTCTTGTCAGTGTGAGGGAGGAGTCAAGGTAGATTCCTAGGGTTTTGACGCTGTTAGAGACGATGATGTTATTGCCGTCTATAGTGAATGCTTGATAGAGTTTGTCGAGTTTATTAAGTCTGGGTTGGGAACCTAGGAGAAGGAGTTCGGTCTTGTCGTCATTGAGGCATAGGCCATGCTTGGCCATCCATTCTTGGATAATGGAATAAATGTTGTTGAGAGCAGTGAGGTCGGTGGAGTAGTCGCCTGTTAAAGGGATCAGTATTTGGGTGTCATCTGCGTAGTTGGTGTAGATGACACCCAAGCGGTCCAATATGTCAAAGAGGGGTTTCGTGAACACATTATATAGAGTGGGGGAGACGCAGGAGCCCTGGGGGACACCGCAAGTGACTGGGGCTGGGATGGCAGAGGCTGTGGGTGCGTAGACTCTCATGGATCTGTTGTTAAGGAAGGAATGGATCCATGCGTTGGCGTTATCTGAAAATTTGGCTGCTGAGGATAGATGTTTGCAGAGGATGTCGTGGTTGACCAGGTCGAAGGCGGCCGATAAGTCAAGAAGGAGAAGGATGGCTAGTTTACCATTGTCTTTAATGTTGTCCATCTGTATCTTAAGGTCAATCAGGGCGGTCTCAGTGCCGTGTTTGGGGCGGAATCCTGATTGTCTGAGTCCTAGTAAGTTATTTTTCTCAAGGTGGTTCTGTATCTGAAGATAGGCAGCTCTGTCGAGGATTTTTAGTAGGAAGGGTACGGTCGTAATGGGTCTGTAGTTGGTGGGGACATTAGGGTCAAGGGTGGGCTTCTTAAGTAAAGGAAGAACCCAGGAGTCCTTGAGGTTGTTGGGCACTATGTTGGAGGTGAAAGATGAGTTGATGAGGGAAGTGATGAAGGGAGCAAGTTGTTTGGCTGCATCTTTAATGACTGGGGCTGGGCAGGTATCGCCTTGGCATTTGGACGGTTTAAGAGAGTAGATTATTTCTTCAACCTCTTTGATGGTTATGGTGGAAAACTCAAAGAGGTTATTGTCATCATTTTGGGGGGTGGTGTGGGTGTGTGTAGAGGGGGTGATGTTATCAGTGAGGGTGAGGCTTTCTTTCTTTGTCAGGATTTTGGCTTGTAGTGTGGCAATTTTGCCTAGGAGTGCTTCCTGGATGCTCGTGCACCAGTGGGTGTCTTTGTTACAAGTGTCTGGAGTGGGGGAGGGTGATTCGAGTTCTCTCAGGATATTGAATAGCTCTTTGGTATTAGATTTGGCGTTGCTGATTCTTTCATTGTACATGTTTTTTTTAGACTGGATGATGGCTGATTTATAGATGTTCGATGCCAGTGCGTAAGATGTCTTATTAATAGTGGATGGTGACTGTTTCCATGCTAATTCAGCTTGTCTTTTGGATTTGCGGAGTGTTTTT
Source organism: Ambystoma mexicanum (assembly GCF_040938575.1). NCBI lineage: Eukaryota > Metazoa > Chordata > Amphibia > Caudata > Ambystomatidae > Ambystoma > Ambystoma mexicanum. The sequence continues at coordinate 581,024,048 of NC_090924.1, read as the reverse complement.
AGTTTGGGGGTGAACCAAGAATTGAGGTGTGCTCGTGGTTTGGCTTTCCGAAGCTTGAGTGGTGCGATGGTGTTTATGGCCTTAAGGATAGTTGTGTTGTATAACTTTACTAGTTCAGTAGGGTTGGTCATGGTGGGTGAGAAGTCGATGATGGGTTGGAGTAACGGGAGGAGTTTCTCTAGTGTGATATTTTTGTTGTTTCTTGTGAGTGTGGGTGGGGCATTGGAGGAAGGCCCTGGTGTTTGAGTGCCTTTGTTGATGGTGAAGGTAATAAGGTGGTGATCAGTCCAAGCGCATGGAGTGTTGGAAAGGATGGTAGTGTTGCAGTTGAGGTCAGCTATCCAGTCAAGGATGCGGCCTTTGTTGTGTGTGGGTTGTGTGATATGGTGGGTGAGTCCTAATTCTGAAATTGTGTTGGCGACAGTGTGAGCTTTGTCATCTTTCTCATCATTGAGACCTAGATTAAAGTCTCCTAGGATGAGTAGTCGAGAGTTAGGTTTGATATTGTCAGAGAGTAAAAGGGCTATGTCGTCATTAAAGGATAGTATAGGGCCTGGCGGTCTGTAAATGAGGTGGATGGTGATAGTGCTTGTGTGCGTTGTGTATAGTTTGAGGGTGAGTAGTTCCGCTGATGGCAGTGATTGGTTTTGTATGTGTCTTATGTTGATGGAGCTTTTTGCAATAATGGCTACTCCACCACCTTTAGCTGTTTGTCTGTCTGCACGGTAGATCGTATAGTCATTGGGTATAGCAAGTGATAGAGAGGGGCCAGACGCTGGGTGGAGCCAGGTCTCTGTAATAGCTATGAAGTCGAGATCATTGAAGGAAATAATGTCGGCTATGTCTAGGGCATGGGCGACTACAGATCTCGCATTGATGAGTGCACCTTTGATGGTTTCGGTGGTGATGCATGATTTTTTGATGTGGGTGCGGGGGGAGGGTGCGTTCAGGCCGTGTGATATCTGGTCTGACGGAAGTGTAGGGTGTGTGCAGGAAGGGGCAGATTTGGTTAAGGTTATATTTTGTTTGTTGCCTAGATTGAGGAAGGATACGGGTGTGTGTGTTCTGGATCTGAGTCGGGTGAGTCTCGATAAGCCTGAGCAGGGATAGGATTTGCTGGTAGTGAGGTTCGTGATAGTGGATTGGCCGATGGGAGTAGTTTGTGATGCTTCTTGGGGGCTGGAGGTGTCTGCTGTGCGATGAGAGTCGATGGAGGAGGTAGGCTGGAAGGGGTTGATGTTGGGTAGGAAGGGGGTGGGGCAGGGTATGGGATAATGTCTGGGGCAGGCTAGTCTGCTGAGGCCATTGGGGTGTAAGCGAAAGTGTGGCCCTGTACAAGGGGTGTCATGGGGGACCAGGCAGAATGGGAACATAATGAGGAAGGTCCAGGTTATCATATCTGAGTTTAGAGGGAACTGGCGCACAAAATCATCAGAGAGAAGCTAGTACGCAATGTAAGTGCACAATGGTGCTGCAGTGAGGGTACTAACGCAGAGAATCAGAGAAATGCTAGTACACAGTGCTAATACACAGTTCTAATACACAGTGCTAATACACAGTGTGCTCTAAGCGACCATAAGGCACAACACTATGTCACAGTGGTCTCTAAGCGACCATAAGGCACAACACTATGTCACAGTGGTCTCTAAGCGACCATAAGGCACAACACTATGTCACAGTGGTCTCTAAGCGACCATAAGGCACAACACAATGTCACAGTGGTCTCTAAGCGACCATAAGGCACAACACTATGTCACAGTGGTCTCTAAGCGACCATAAGGCACAACACAATGTGAAAGTAGTTTGTGTTAGACCGTACTGCAAAAACAGGGTTCAGTGAAGGCTTGAAGCAGTTCAGGTTGCTGGCTGGAGCAGTGGAAAAAAGGTTGCTGTAAGGGGCAGTATGCTTGCCCCAGAGGAGATGGGCAGGGGATCTAGCCCTATGCTCGATGGCGTATACAGGCTAGAGATAGGCACCGTGTACAGTGCCTTCGAGGTGGGCCGGTTCGAAGCCTGCTGGCTTGTGGTAGGCTCCCAGTAGAGGAGAGGGGCCAATCACAATGTTTGCAGGGTTGCGGGGCCGGGTGGAGGGCTGAAGATGCGACGGTCAGCCATCTTTAAATGGTGTGGACCTAGGGGCTTCAATTGGTGGCTGGATGCACTCTGAGTGCAATAATGGGGCAGATCCTGGCTGGAGAAGGCCACACGCTTGAGCGGCGCGGATATTATTAAATAATCCGCCGCGTGTTGCCTTCAAGACGCACGCTCGTGCTGCGGCTAGGGACTCGTGACATACCTGGTGTCAGGCAGGGCTGGCTACTGCTCCAGCAGTAGATGGAAGGAGCTCCTGCTCATGGTGGCTCTGGAGTGGTAGGGGCAGAGTTCCTGGTCCCTGGCTCCTTAGGCTCCGAACAGGCAGCCAACAGGCCTTAGTGTGGCCTTTGTGAGGGCCGGAGAATCCGCCTGCCGGCGGATGCTCGTTCGAGCTAAGAGGCGGTCTCAGCCTCGTTTTGGCGCCGCGCTGCGCCCGGCATGGAGAGGTCAGGCAGGCCTCTCAGACCTAGTCAGGCGGTCTCTGTGGGCTTCGTCTGTGCTGCTGGCTGCTTCGGGGCGGGGGAGAGGGCTCCTGCCCTCTTCCCTGGGCAGAAGATGTGGAGTGCGGAGGCACGGGCACCCAACAGGCCTTAGTGTGGCCTTTGTGAGGTACAAAGCTCGATGAGGAATAACCCACCCTTCTTTTTCTCAGCTGTTTTTGACAGTGTTCAAATTTCTTATCTAGATCGCAGGGTACTTTAGGGGCTGTTTTGATGGTAGTTGGGTCACAAACGGTATAATGAGGTGGTTGCTCCATAGTATTTTAGCCAATAGCCACAACTCGCCCTCACCAGCTACTGACACCAACCAACATCCCCTATTTGAATTCAAGGACATTACTGAATCTGAGGTCACGGCCCTCCTTAGGTCAATCAAGCCGTCTAAATGCAAAGGGGATGCCTGACCTGCACAGGTCATCAAGGACTGTGCAACCCCCCCTTGCTCCTTTCATCACTGCCTTCATCACCACCTCTTTCCAGTCTGGCCACGTCCCAGCTGGACTTAAGGAAGCATGGGTTCATCCGCTCCTTAAAAAACCCACCCTAGACTCTGGGAATTACAGACCCATCACCACTGTCCCATTCCTACTAAACATTTTGGACAAGGCAGCTTACCTGCAAGTGCAAAAGTTCCTGGAGGACAACCACCTCCTTGGGCTTCGGCAATCCGGCTTCCGGCCACAACATGGTACCGAAACGGCCCTTCTCGACCTCAAAAACCAGATGGACGATCTTAGAGATGCGGGGACACCCGCACTACTTCTTCTTCTGGACCCATCTGCTGCCTTTAGCCTTGTGGACCCTAAGACCCTTTGCCACCATCTCGCCACCGCAGCCAATTTCTCCCCCGGGGCCTGTAAATGGATAACCTCATTCCTGCAGGAAAGAGTAATGAATGTTTTTTCCGACTCAGCCTCTGCCAATCCTAGCCTCATCCAGTGCGGCATCCCACAGGGGCCCTGCATTGCCCCCACCCTCTACAACCTCTTCACGAGGCCCCTCTTTAAAATCCTGGACGCCTTGGGCATCTCATACACCAATTAGGCTGATGACACTCAGGTGCTCATCCCCCTCTCGGGTGATTACATGTCCGACCTTAACACCCTCAACTCTATAAACGCCACAATCCAATCCTGGATGGCAGAAAACTGGCTATGCCTCAACACAGAGAAAACCAAACTTCTGCTGATTGGATCCCCGCCCACCTTGGGCAGCCTGGACAAGCAATACAGATCCTTCACCGTTGACAACAGTATCTCAAGCAGTCAAAACCCTCGGTGTCTACTTGGATCCTAACCTGACCATGGATAGGCAGGTCAACGCCATAGCATCCTCCTCAGCCTATCACTCTAAACTGCTCAATGCTGCGAGGCCCTCTCTCTCCCAACAGAACTGCCTCACCATCGCCAGGGCAATAAGTGGCTCAAGGCTTGACTATTGCAATGCCCTGCTCATAGGAACATCAGGAAAAAACCTTGCTAAACTGCAACTGGTTCAAAATAATGCCCTTAGGGCCTTTACCGGCATCTCACGCAGGGACCATATCTCTGGACAAGTCCATTGGCTCCCAGTCAAGGAAAGAATCATCTTCAAAACTCTTGCCCTGATGCACAAGTGCCTTCATGACATGGCCCCACCCTACCTTGTCCAAAGGATTTCCAAACCCTGTAATGTCAGGCCAGCCAGAAGAGCATATGCAAACATGATTACTGTTCCCAAAATGAACAAAGCACGTGCTGGAGTTACCAGCTTCCCCACTATGGCTGCCACCCACTGGAACGCCCTACCACCATACCTCAGGCAAATTAAATCCCATGGTGCCTTTCGTAAGGCCATCAAAACCAAGCTTTTCATTTAAACCAGCATGCGCTACACGTGCAACTTAAGTGATTTGTATGCTATCTTCGCCAACTCATGTACCGACTTATATGTAACCTGTATTTCTATGAACACTTGTTGGGCGGCTTCTTTTAACCCTTAAATAAGCCTTCTTTTGCTCGGTTTACAGCGCCTTGATGCCCACGGGCTGTAGTGCGCTCTACAAATGTAAAAAAATAAATAAAATAAATATTTGTAAAGGTGAAAGGAGCAACAAACACGTCAGGACACACTCTTGATGCAATCCTCGCCAACAAAAGAATTATCTCAACTGTGTTACCATCTGTCGCAGTCTCATTGTTTCAAGTTGCTTAGTTAGTGATTTCTGCGAACCAGATGTTGAAGTCTCTGAGGATGATCAGGTGATCATGATTGATGGCCAGGTTTGTGACGGCTTCTATGAAGGTGTCTATGAGGTTTATGTCGTAGGTGGTGGTCTATAGATGAGTTTGAATGTGAGGTTTGCCTGTGAGTCCGATATCAGGTGAAGGACGAGGGATGTTGTGGGTCTGTTTTTTTCTAAATAGGTGTTCCTTGTAGGCTACTGGAAGTCCTCCTCTTTTTCCTTTTCTGTTGACCTGTATACATTTGAAGTTGTCGGGTAGACAGCTGTGTAATGTGACTTTGTAGCTGTCATCTAATCAGGTGTCTGTGACGAATAGGATGTCGATTCCACCGTCATTGAGTAGATCTTAGATCTCTGTAGCGTATTTGGACATCGATCTTGCATCGAATAGGTTGCAGTTTATTTTTTTCTTAATAGTGTCCTGCTTTGCTCTTGCATTCGTCTGTGTGTGGCCTTGTTCGGGGTTTCTCATTCTCAGGATGTGGGGTGTGTTCTGTTGGGTCTGATTCATCATGCAGTAGATCGGCTAGGTTTAGTATTGGGTCCATGAGTACTTCTGGCTCCTCTTCTATGTATAGTTGCTGTTTCTGTAGATCCCCTAGGGTTCTGGTGATGTATGGGGTAATGATGTTGTTTGCCAGCTTCCTGCTTCCGTATTTTTCTGGCTTTTTCCTGCACGATCATGGTATCCTGTTGGTGTGTCTAACATTACCGGTGGTCTTTTTCTGTCTTGAAGAGCAGTCCGTATTGAGGTAAGGTGTTAGGTATAATGATGGTTGTCTTGTTTGTGAGTGCAGGCTATGATAGACTTACCCGAATTGGAGAAAAAGCAGTCAGAGAAACATCCAAAAGTGGGATAAAGAAGTCTAGGGTTGAAGACTTGGACTTGAAGCACTAGTGGAGCATGGGGACACACAGAAATTGAGGCACCGGGCTGGGGAGCAATGCCTAAAATTGTACAAATCGGAAGTGGGAGGAAACAGCCAGAAGTTTCCCTCCATCATTAGGAAAAACTACAACTCCCATGCTTCCTCCCCATAGTCTTCTTTCCAAACCACTGGGACGAAGACGAAGAACAGAGCTATGAAGATTGCCCATAGGAACCAATGTAACACGGATTCCTATGGGCAGTCTCCATCTTGTTCCATTAATAAGGACAGGCAGAGTCAGGCCTCCCTTTTCAACCGCCCACAACTGACTCCAATTAACACTCCCTTCAGTATTAAAGGTGGACCACTGGGACATAATTTGAGCGAGTTGGGGATGCAGTGTGAACCAGAGGAGCTGAAGAGGAGAGAAGAGTGCTTAAAGATCCCTGGAGAGTCTAGAAGTGAGCTGAGGGCCAAGACGCTGATCCTGTGTTGTTGAAGGGCTGCAGCACGGCTGAGGAGATGTGCCTTTCAAGAGCAAGAGGGCATATCATATCTTGCTGACTCTGTGCTCAGAAGTACTAGTTTCCCATGGGCATATGAAGGGAGCCAAGGTACCTGAGGGGCAGGTGGGAAGAGACTGACCTCGACCCAAAGAGCTCCAGAGATGTTTTTCGCCAGAGCTGCGCTAACCGGGTGAGTATCATGGCAAGAGAGAGCAAGTCCCGGTGATCGTGTGTGTGGCTGGAGCGGGACCCTGAGCATTGAATTTGAGAAAGAAAGCAGGAAATAAAAAGGCCCATGAAAGGCATTATGGGACTTGAAGTTCTTTTTGAAATGAAGTAAAATTGAACCGTAAAATAAAGTAACAGAAAGTGCGCCCGTTCAAAAGACTCTGTGCACTGTGTTTAGGCTCGAGCCCGAATGAGGGAAGCCTACATGAGAATTGTGTTTGAAGAAGTTATATGAAGCTATATGAAAACTGTGTTCGATTCTGAGAAATGTTGAGAGACTTTGCCATCTCTGCGAGGCCCGGACTTAGGTAAGGAAAACCTGAGGGGTCGGATGTGAAGAAGGGCACAGAAACTGTGGATAAAGTATTGACGCAAAGCAAGGCTGAAGCGAGCCTGCTAAGATTGTGCTAACTGTGCAAGCAGTGATGGCATACATAAGTGCCTTCCTCAGGGCAGGTAAAAAAAAACCTGGGGTGGGGGGGGGGACGCTTATTGATGCCGGCACGCCAAAACGTGTATTCATGCCCAGAAGACAAGAAGGGGCACTGTAAAACATTAGGTCTTGGATGTACACGTAGGCAGATTCAAGGCATGATTAAATAATTAATCGTGCATAACCTTCAGAGTATTATTACTAATACCCAGGAGTACCCGATACCTTGGATTATAAATATTCAACGTATGACTTTTATATCGTAGATCCACTTTTTCTTTCCTTGTTATCTTTGTCATTGTGCTATTTTGAATTTATCATTGTACTGATTCATTATTTGTTTCACCTATTGTTTCATGCAAATGTTTTTTTGTGTTTTGTATGTACGCTTAAAAATATAAAAATTATTTTTATTGCATATATAAAAACCTTTATTGTGAATATTTGAGATACTCTATGTGACATGAACCTTTATAAATAATTGTAATGTGTACAACATATTAAGTTGTTTGCAGTGTGGACATCTCCTTGTTTATCATGGTATTAGAGTGAGGGCAGGCAATAGGTTTTCTAGTTTAATTGTTATTGTTTTGGACCTACGACGGACTAGGACTGTTTTCTTTTTATTTAGATGGTAGTGTGTGCTCCCTTCTTTAGTGTTAGGGTAAGACAGGAGTTCTTTCAACCCCCTTTTGAAATAAATAAAACTGGTAATTTGTATCTTTTGTCTCCTCGTCCGTGTGATACCAAGCCTGCCTCACAAGAGGCACACAGCAGAGCTGAAACAGAAGAGGAGGAAAAACAGCAAATGGAGAGACCCCTATAAGTTTGATATAGAGCAGCTATGGAAGTACTGCTAGATGTAACAGCAGGTATAAAGACACACAGGCCTGAGAGTCCCACCAAGTGGGAAAAGATGCCCAAATCTGATACACTGCAGAATAAAACGCCCACATTTGAGGCAGCAGCAAATGGAGAATCACAACACTTGGGGTACCGGGGTGATTGCAAAACTAGTTTCTAGCTGACATACATGGATTTGCTAGGTTTTATAGGGTAACAAGAGTGAGTACAGTAATTGCTGCACTCCCCAACCAGACCACACTTACCTTGTCAGTCGCTGCTGGTTGACAGGAGACTTCACAGGCAAACGGAGACTGGAGCTGCTTCTTCGGGATCTACCCTTAGCTGAGGGGGCTGCACTTGCAGGAGGGCTGCCCTGTGTAGTCGGTCTAAAATGGATCCTTCTGGACAATCAGAGTGTCAGTTGGAGAGCTATGGGGAGGCGGGGGAAGGCAGGCAGATGGAACCGGGCTTGTAACTCAATTGGTAAACCCTACACAAGTGGCGCTGCAGAGCGCGGTAAATAATTTGTGCCCAGAAATGCTTTTTCTTTTAAACTAATGGAGGTCGGATGCTGCAAAATGCAATTCATGTTTTGGGTACTGAATAAAGAATAATATAAAACTGCTGTAGAGGAGTTACATTCTGTCAGAAATACACAGTTGTGGCAAATCATCCTGACAAAGACAATTATTGTTGCTTTCGACGAACTAAAACATTATTTTTTATGTGAAGAGGATAATTCTGAATTTTACTCTTGCTCAAGGAAGAGAAAGAACTTTCTATTTTCTTTGTTGAATCACTGCACTGTTGGAACTTTCTGTTGTCAAGTTGGAGTTACAAAGAACTGTGTTGGAACTTTGTTACAAACCAGGATTTCCTCATTTCATTACGAAACTGTGAAGCAGAATTCTGTTTGAATCGGGGGAAGGGGAATTCACCCAGAGTCTAAGGAGAGACTGTTGCCATATTACAAATCAAATTGTTATATTATTTTTCCTTTGTTGGCTTTGAACTGCCATGCATTACCTCTTTGATTTATTTTATGTAGAAGTGTGAGGGAGAGATATCCTTTGTTAGAGTGTTTCCTTTAGTTTATTTTGGGCAGGCAAATCCTCGCCAGGGTAAGGATAGTGAGGCGTTTATAATTATGATTGTTTTTTATAACGCGCTTCGTGTGTTGCTCTATGTCGTCTTGCTTCCAAGACAAGCGCTTTTCCACAGAGTTATACTACCTGTGCTAACCAACCTTTTAATTTAATAAAATGGCATCTTTTGAAAAACCTTCACAAAGTTGTCCACCTCACATTTCTGACCCCAGATTTCCTGGTGATGCTCTTTACACTATAGACTTCAGAGTAAATCACATCTTCTCTTTTTCTACCTTCCATTTTAGGACCCACATACAATGCTATGTCATTGACTTTCAATTGCTATAGTAGTACTCGGATTAATACATCTGAGTTACACTGCACTAACGCACATGTGTTATGTGTGATATTGCATGATAAATCAACCTGGCTATATAAGAAATCTTAATACAAACATGTTTGTAGAAAACAAATAGAATTCACGTCCACAAGGATTCACATAGAGGGCATTCCGATGAACTGAACACGGCTCTCAACCTGCTCAGCTACCTATTCAGTGTTTTGCCTTACAACTGACTTAGTCTTTAAGAAATGCATCATGGCATATGCATCCCCTTTAGCCAACGAGCACTGCAGTTTCTGTAAATTACTTCAAAGCCACTGGCGTTTAATCTACAGCAGCATCACACTGCACTCTGATGAAATCATCTTGAATGGCCCTCCTTTTTTGGGAACATGAGGGATTCTGGGGACGAGATGTGCCCACAAGCTATGCGTACAGCTAACCAGATAAACTACAAGCCATTGGCCCTCATTATAAATACCGGCACGGCTGCCGTCAGAGTCCGTTTTTTACCAACACCCAGTAATGGGGATGTACCACGGCATTCCGGCCCCGCCGGACCCAGTAATTCCCCTTTGCTAAGTGCCCGTAAAAATGACTCCCCATTCCCATTGAGTTCAATAGGACTCAATGGGAATGGGGAGGCCGGCGCTACCATATAGGTCTGCTCGCGGGTGCCGTTCCGCTGACCGGCACCCGCGAGCACACCTCGTAGTTTGCCGGTACAGTAACAATGGTACCGGCAAGCTTACCGGTACCGTTGTTACTGGACCGGCAACATTGTAATGAGGCCCATTGTGTTGAGAAACATGTGGCCCCCCAACTTCGAGGTTATTACAAGAAATGAGTGATATCATGGTGGGATATGATCAGGTGTGGTGAGGGTGATGAAAATAGCAGGAATGGCATACAATTCATGAAACTTTCTTTACCCTTCGCTGCCTTCACTCACCCATTCATTAGACCGAGTGTCTGTTATCTTACGGTAACATCACAGCAGACTCGTTTGAGGGTTTCCCCATTCTGCTTACAGAAGGTAATGCTTGTATGCAATAAAAAGACCTCGGCATGCGTGCCACAGAAGCTGCCAAGCTTAGGACTTTGACTAGCTTAGGGCTGCTGGGTGTAGGCCATCGCCCCACAATTATGTGGCCTGTACCGGTAGAAAAGACAACAAGCCCCAAATAGGGAGGACCAAAACAGAAGGCGTAAAACTGGTCATGACCCAGAAGTAGATTTCCATGTAATACTGCAGAGTAGGGGACATGGAGGACAGGCTTTTCGACAATACGAGTTATTTTGCAATGCACTAGGCAGGAACTGTGTGCTGTAAGTCTTACGTAGGCCTCTTCGAAGATATGGGGTTAAGCGTCTTGAGGTATAAGGGGAGCATAGCTGGGAGGCGCAGTTGGTTGACTGGGTTTCAGAGTTAAGGTAGGATGCTGTCTGTTTTCTTCAGACACCACTGTTAATGAGCTTCTGCCTATTAATCTGCTGAGAATTAAACTGCTGTTTCGTCCACATGTTAACAGTTTCAATGCGAAAGAGGAACAATCACCATTCACTTTTTCTATGGCTTGGGGAAAGGTGTTTGATCTGGGCTCCACTGCAGGTCTTCAGTGCTTTGCTTTGCCACATTTGCTTTCCATCAGAAAGGGCCATACCGCAAGACCCAGAGTTAGTGCAGCTACCCAAGAAACCTCCCTCCCCAAAAGAAGTACAAGAGCAGCATTCCCCACCTTCATACATAATTTCCCTAAAGCACTCAGAGACAAACACATGAGCCGCAAGTGAACTAGCTAAACCTAGTCACGTCTGTGATCCCTATAACCGCTCTCTGATGAGCTTACAGATAGGAAAACAAACCACCCAACGGCACAGGGAGATGGGGTCATATATTGAGCCACAAAAGCATGCAGCTGGTCAGGCACTTCGACTGAATCCAAAATGGCAGACAGCCATTTTAAACCCTCTGCCACCACTCAGAGAAGCCTGACTAGATTACTTGACAAAAGGGAATAAAAGGAGTATAACCTGGTAGGGAAGCAAGGTCGGGTAATAGAGAATGGAAGCAAATCCAATCACAAAGTGGAAGAAGGGTCGCCAACATTGAAACAATTTGTTGTGCGTGCATATCTGAATGGCTTCATCCGTGCTCCTCTATCTCCACTTATCCACTTTTATGGTAACACTAGCAAGAAGTACCCGTTCTCCGAATGGGTTCTGTGGACAGACATGACAACAGCCTCATCAATTGTTGAAAATCAATGATCCTGTAGGTCGCTGTTCCGATCGCTTACCACTTATAGTAAAGTAAACTGCAGTGAGAATGATGTGTGTTGCTGGCTGACATACCCCGGAGCAGACGTTGGGGGCAGGAGGGAGGCGAGTGTTGGTGTGATGTTGCATACTGGGACCTACTGTGCTCTCTCCCCACCTGTTACCTCACCCTGGTGTGGTGCAGTTTATTGCTGTGCAAATGTCCCAGAAACCGTGCATTCTAGGGTTGAGGACGGTCCTTCTACGACCACATTGATGTTTCGCAGATTTCAGGCAACCATCTCATGCGTGAAGGTGCTGAAATCCGGGCAAAAGGGTGGGGTGCCCAAATGCCATCTAGCCAGAAATGTCCAGAGGGTCCTGTCAGGAAACTATGCACACATTTTCACTTTTATAAATATAGATTAACGGAAAATGCATTTTAACACATACACAGCACAAAAATATAACAGAACTCTTGAACTGTTAAGCATATGGGGCTTTCACTGGTTTGATTTCTCTTCAGGGACCATCTTGTGGTTACTGCAGACCTTTGCAGCTATGTAGCCTTCCTCCCCCAATTTGCAACTATATTGCCCTCATCAGAAATGGCATCACCGAAAGTATCAAAAAGAGCATGGTCCGCCTATGATACTCTAGGCCAGAGGTATTGAAACAGGAGGGCGCATTCCCAAGTGGGGAGTGAGGGGGAGAGGTGAAGAGGGCACGGATCAACAGCCTGAAATCTAAAAACAATTAGTATTCTTTTTTTTTAATGGAGGGGGGGAGCAATTTCTTTTTAATGATATAGTTTATTACAAACTTTTCATTCATATCTTATAAATCACAAACTCAATAAAAGTAAGAATTTAAAATTCAATCTTATTTGTCTTCCATCTGATTCCTTCTCAGTCATTTTCATTGTTGCACATTTGAAACAATTCATTTATTACATTTCACAATGTCTTTCCAAAAACGTAAAATAGTGATAAGTAGGTTCTTATTTTCACCCAAGAGGATCTGCGCCCATCTTTCCTCTGGCACCAGCTGCGTATTTGTTCATGAGAGCATATCTGGGTATAATGCGCGTTTTTCCGACAGTGCTGTACATACCATTATGATATGGTGCAATGACTACTTATTTTTGGATCTTGACAGAAACGGCAATAGTTCAATGCTGAGGGAATTTGTTTGGTCTTCGCTAAAACTTCACGTGTTGGAAGCAAGTTAAGACGAAAACATAGAAAACTGTCTCGTGTTTCTCAAGCCAGAAAAATTGCTAGGTATTGTGGTAATTGATTGATCGGTTTGTGTCGATGGTACAGGGTAGAGTCAGCTGATATTTTTCACATCTTGATGTCATTACTTAAGCATTTCTATGGTGACATCTGCTGCTTTAAGTTTATTCTCGGTAGCTCTTTTCCATTTAGTACTGTATCGTCTACTGAGGAGATCTTATTACGCAAGATTTTGTTTGTGGGAATTGGATCCTCAATGATAGTTTTCCTTTACAAACCAGTATGCTTCCAAACAACTATGGATTCTAATGATCGGCAATCTCCTACCGAATGTGAGGCATTGGATAAGTCGTTGGTAAAGCCAGGATCTTTCTTCAGAAGATACCCTCTAAATGCAACCAAATTGAACGGTCTATGTTAATCAAGGATTTGCTACCATACGCGAGTATTGCCACGACCTTCGCTCTGTAGTAGTTAATTATGGGCTTCATGGAAAATTTCCCAAATTTGTTATGTATTAAGAGGCCTTGGCGAAGCGATCTTGCTTTTGATTTTAATTTATCGATCCATTCTTTTTCAACTTGGGGGTGGTTACGTTTTATTCCTAGGTATTTAACAGACTTCATTTGCTCCAGATTTTTCCCCTCTAGATAGAATGTATTTGACTTCCTTTTAGTATGGATAATATTAGTTAAAGTCATGATTTATTTTTTTTGTGTTAATCTTCATCTCGTTTTTTTTTCATATATTCTTCTATGTTGTTTAGACTCCCGTTACAGGCCCAGCAGAGTTTTGTCGAGAATCACAATTTCATCCGCATACAAAATGCAGGGCAATGGTTTCGCATTCAATTTCAGAGGGTTCGCTTTTGCAAATCGTTCATATTCTGGGATTTCCTGCATGAGCTCAGTTGTTGGTAAATACAAAGGGTTTCAACACGAAGCATATAGTCAGGACATTATATGAATAAATATTATACAGCATACATCTCTTCCTTCCAACAAAAGGTGTACAGAAAGGTTAGACAAGGAAGGCCACAGAGAATTCGATTTTACAATACAAAAGCACTAGAAGGTTAAAGGGAGTAGCAGTCATCGCGGTCATGAGCACCCATCTGCCCGGCAGTAAGATATGTGTTACGCTCACCTGGTATCCACAGGGACGCCACCCAGCCGGGTTACTCACTGGTATGCTTCTCAGCTTTGCCCTGATGTGGTCTGCGTGGAAGGTTCTGCCTGAAAATACAGGAGGACTGTGTTCAAACCTGACCAACTGGGCTAAGTATCCTCCCTCCACCCCCGTATGATTTCAGTCCCTCTGGCGCCCTCTCCTCACCTTGTGGTAGAATTAGGCATGCTCTCCGTCCTGCCTTCTTTGCAGGGGCGCATTGTCTTTCATGGGCGAGTGCGGTCCAGTTACTTCACTGACGCCGGCCCATATGATATTGTTCAGGTAGGTCTTATTGCTGTTCTTTAGTTTTGTTGCTATCCTGCATGCCTTTCTTTGTTTAAAATGTCTCTTTTTTCTCCCTTAGGTATGCAGAGCTTCAGCTCGGCGAACTGGCTTGGTTGAGCCCCGCTGGTAAATGATGGCGCTTTAAGAACGCTATGATGCGGTAAGTAAGCGCTATGCGCAGCGCTGCAAAGTCTTGCCTTTGCTAACCTGTGTTTTCCTTCCTTGTAGGTCGCAGTGTTCTTCAGCGCGAGTGGAATGTCCACTCTGGAGTGGTGCCAGCCGAGAGGCGACCGGCCAGGTAAGCCTTTTGAGCAGTTCGTAATTTGTAAATGTCTCTACTGCTTTCTTTAATGTTGCCTCTATCTTCCTCTTTCAGGTCGTTCTGTCCGGGAGGCTTGAAGATTAGAGGAAGCTGTTCTCAGTAGCTGCAAGTGTTTAAAGATGAAGACTGCAGGTAAGATGCTGCTGCGAATTATGTTCCTTTTGTCTCCTTGCAGGTTCTGCTTCTCCGTGGTTCGAGGGAATAGCTGGACACGGTGAGCATCACGTTGCAAGCTGCAAAGTAACGCGAAGCGTGTTGTCTTGCTCGGGTGTGGTTTAAATAGCCCCAACAAAATAGTCCAGGTAAAGTAGTCCCTAGGCTACCACACCCAAAACACTAGACAGCATAGCTTGGTTCTGACAATACAATAAAGTAGTTCCCAAGCACATTGTTTTTCATGGTGTATGAGCCTGGCGCCATAGGCGACAGGACTGGCCCCATGAGGGCATTTGAAGAGGATGCCAGGCTCTAGAGGCCCGAGTCCTGACTCCACCTGGCCAATGGGTTTGCCAGAGGGGGTTTTGGGCGAGGGTCGTGACAAGATGGTCTAAGAATGCAGATGCCTCACAACTTCCAGCACTTACGGTGAAAGTTACTCATGGCACAAGAGTCAACCAAGCCATTCCCGAGCACTCGGACTACGTAAAGTAAACAAACTCAATTTCACGGGAAGTCCCTTATATGGCAGATTTAGCAAGCATCGCTCAGTGGGTCCGGGGACTGACATACTGACGCAGGGGGCTCTACTCTTAGAATGTATTATTTTTTTATTTCTTTTTTCGTTTAGGTACATTCAGGTGTTTGTTTTTGGAAAGCAATATACAAATCCGACGACCCTTTTTTTCTCTGTTTGAAACTACCTGGACACCATTTCCCTTTACTGGCTGCTAAACACTGTGTGCACCTTTCATCATTTGAAGCAGTAGCTCTGTGTAAATCGGTCATCTCCAGCATAGAGATCATGATGGGTAAAAAACGGGGCAAACACTCCCTACCCAGACAGAAACAGCATTGCCAATGCCAAAAGTTTGGGCTTTAGTGTAGGCATGGGAAAGAGAATTGGAACAGACTCCCATAATCATCCGGTGAACTAGCCCCGCAAGTTATTGCTGCTTACAGCTCAACATGAAAGCACAAGTCCCCAATGGAACAGACTCCTCCTTTCGTATTTCAAGGTCACAAATTTGAGTATTATTAAGCAGCTAGTATCAACACTGGTATTTATAGACCACAAACTAACAGCAAAAGCAATATGAAAAAAAAGGATTAGGTGAAGAGAGGCACTGCATGCAAATCCATCCAGCAAAGTACCCAGGCCCTCTCTCCCCTACTAGGTAGGTGTAACACAAAGACATCAGACTGCCTGTATTTTGCCCATGTACAAAGATGTGTCTAAAAGGTGGTCATGATTGTACACAAAGGATGTTCTGCAGGGGGATATTTGTATTTGTATTTATTTCGTTTATATAACGCTTTACTCCAAAACGCTGCACATTTTAACAACAGGATACATAAAACAATTAACATGATAACAGTAACAGTAGAAGCAATTTACAATTGTGAATCAGACCAACAAAACAGTAAGTAGAGCAATTAAACTGAAGGCAAGAAGGAGAGTAGTGCAGTAGAACTGAGAGGGAGGGAGGAGGAGGGAAACGGAAGGGGTAAAGGGTGTGAATGGGGGGAGGGAGATGATCATGGTGATAAGGCAAGGGGGTAGGGGGGGCAAGAATGGGAGAGGGGTTTCATGTGGGGAATGGAGAAGGAGAGATTTAAGGGATGTGCGGAATGAGGAAAAGGTAGAAATAGAGCAGAGAAAGAGAGGTAAGGAGTTCCAGTGCAGGGGGGCAACGAGTTGGAAGGAGCGGAAACGGGATGTGGCACAAGGGGATGGAGGAACAGTGAGAAGGAAGTGGTCAGCAGAGCAAAGGGAGCGGGAATGAGTGTAGAAAGAGAGGAGGGAGGAGGGATAAGGGTGAGCAAGACCGTGGAGAGATTTAAAGACTAGGCAGAGAAAATGAAATGTAAGTTGGGAGTGATAGGGAAGCCAGCTAAGGGAGGAAAGGGAAGCAGAGATGGAGTCACGGGAGGAGAGGAGAGTTGGGAGTGAAAGGGATCCGTGCTTCCCGTCACATCAAAGGCATCATCCCAAGAGCAGCCCCCCTCATACAGACATTACACACCATACTTTACTATGCACTGAATTAGCAGTCATTTTCTCTCTCCGAATCATCAGGACTAGATGTACTTACCTGTGCGTGGATAGGGCACTGCATTTGGAGCAAGGCAATAGCGGAGGTTGATGCAGGTGCATTGCATTTTAGTAGTTTAAACTGGAAACGAATACCTGGGAAGGCGCAACGCAGTGAACAGGGGAATATGGAGGACGATAACCAGTAGGGAAGAATATTACTGTTCATGCCAGCAGTTGCTAGACTCCACTGACTAGGTCAATAAACACTTGGTTTAAATGGCACGTTTTTTCAGGGAGACCTTAGATTTGTCGCAATCTTCTGTGATTGTTAATCCAGCAAAACGCAATGCAAATACTTCCTGATGCCAAACTTGATTCTGTGAGCGAACATAGGCGAGTTAGACATCACTTAGTGAATCTTTCAGGGGACACAATGAACTTTTGATGTTGACTAATATTGCACCAAAACGCTTGGGCCCGTAAAAGCATAAACCACTTGCATGGGCACTGCTAAAAAAAAAAAAACTGAATCCCACGTGACTCTAGATCACATGGGTACCCCCGTAACCTTTCCTAGAGCTGATTGAAGCACAAGTAAATAAATGCCATGTTTGAAAGCAAATTCTGATCACAGCCTGTGAGCACTTGCATAGCACACTCAGAGAGTGGGCCAAAAGGAATATAAGGAGGGTCAACAAATGGAAGACATGGGTTTTAGGTAATGATCTCAATCTTAAAGGATTGAGTTGAAGGCTGAGCGATGGGGAAGCTTGCTCCATTGGCGTAGATCCCCCTCCACACGTAAGCATCTATGTGCGATTAATTTTTTTGATTTTAGAAATGGAGGCAAGAAAAAGCGGGGCATGAAGAGCACTGGGCAGGTGCGGCTCGTCCATAATGGGCGAGGGGGCATCGACCCAGTGGCCCCCCTCAACCAGTATGGTGGAGCTGAGGAGCCAGCCCATGAAACACTGAGCACGGAGTGCTGCTGGGATGGCTGAACTGTCAAAGGGAAACAATATTTTCCTCTGACAGTTCAGTTCCCCAGTAACACATCCTCAAAGAGCCATGCAAGGCATAGCTCATTGGAAATGCATGTCTGTATGTGTAAGGAGGAGCTCCTGCACCTCCTCACACATACAGACTAGGCAGGCTGGAGCAGGGCGTTTTAGCACCCCAACTCCAGCCCCTGCATGCAGGAACCAGGAAGCTCTTGCTTCCCGATTCCCGTTCATGATGCAGGAGCTGGAGCGCTGAAGAGAAAACTCTTACGATCTGGGCAGAAGGTATGTTTATGTTCATTTACTTTTTATTTATTCAAGTGTATGGATGCATGCATGCTTGTGTTATGAGTGAGTGTATGATGTGCTTGTGTGAAAGATAGAGTGCTTGCTGTGTGAATGTGTGTGTGTTTTGGCGAGTGGGGGGGTGGTATGTAGAATAAAGGCATTTTAAAACTGCCTTTGTTGCACAATCCCCCGACCCACCTGCCAAAATAAGCTCTCCTTCTGAGGCACTGTGAAGCCCAGGGGAGAGGGATGATATTTTCTTAATGGACATCTATCAATCTATCTTAGATGTCCAGTAAAAAATGCCATGCTTTCCCCCTGGGCTTCCCAGCGCTTTGCGGGCACACAATCACTTTGATTGTTTGTGTGAGGTAGGCGCTGTGAGGCCCAGGGGACAGATATCTTTTAACTGGAAATCTATCATAGATGTCCAGCAAAAAATATATGCCTACCCCTTGGTCCCCCCACTGCCAATTGCAAACTGTGTGACTTGTTACCCAATGTTTTTTAAAAGTATGCTCTAAAAAGCAACATTTTAACCCATTATTTTACAACATGTCCCAGCGGGGGAGAACACCCCTCCGCCCCCCCCCCCAGGTCCCTCTCAATTGGCTTGAGCTCTGTAAGGAAGGGATGGTATCAAACAGTGAAGACAGGCACAAGTGACAGTTCAAGGGTGTTTTTTGAACTTCAACGGATTGGTTGAAGACCTATCTAATCCTAAATCTAAGGATGGGAGCAAGCTACGACCATCAAATAACGCAGTCCTAGTGGTGTCTCTGTCAAAATAAAAGGGCCTATACTAATAAACCTATTGCCAATCCTTACTTCTAAATACACATGGTGTGGGACAACAATCTAGGCAAAAAGAAAAGTGTTCATGAAATATGTTAGGATAGTTGAGCAGTTGGCTCCCTGCTTGAGCTTTGCACACACTCTGGCTTGTTGGCCAGGAGTAAACAGTTCAAAGCATAGGTACAGGGCCTTCTGCCAAAGTCTCTCTCCCAATGACAGTCTCTTATTGCAGAGGGCCAAACGTAATAAACAAATACCAGATTTCACTTCTTTTTAGGATTTTTACATTCACAGGTTCGCAACTGGACTCACTCGTTTAGGCTCGGACCATGGATCTCCCTCGTTCGGGCTCAGACCCCTTTAGCACAAGGTTCACAATTGGTCTGCCTTGTTCGGGCTCGGACCACTTAAGCTCACTTTCCAAGCTTTCCTTTTTGTATCAAAAACAAAACACTTTCAATTGTGCAATGGGTTTTGCTTAAACCATCGCAGGAGCACTTCGATTCACTCCTTCTTATCTTTCACTTATGCCACTTCTTGGCTGAATACCTCACAGAGACCTTCGATTCAGCACACTCGCGGTGCCAGAACACTTGGTCACGGATATTGTATCTTCTTTGCTACAGTCAAACATCCATCAGCAATTAGACTTTCCTCTCGTCTTTCTTCACATGCATTATCAATATTTATTCTTGCACTCTTTATACAATGTTGCTTGCATTGGTATCCCCAACTCACCGGCTGTGTTGATCTCTCTGGCGCTGCTTTGATCTTGAAGCCAAGGACGGTACCACAGCGGCTGCTTCTCCTCCCTGACTCGGTCAGCCATGCAGGAGGGCCCTGGGTATCCCGACACACAATGAAGGATTTTTCAGTCTGGTTTCCTGGCCTTACGCTCTTTAATCTCAAGGATTCTAGAAGGTAATGACTTTCCACCGGAAGGGTCAAGGGTGTCTCCCTCTGTGCGCACCCTTCTGTAATTCTTCCTTCGTTCAGCTGCCATCTCGAAAATGCTGTTCCTTCGTGTGCTTTGCCTTACTCAGAGTGTGCACTCGTGCTCCACCTTTTATCCATGTGGGGAAGCTTAATGGAAGAAGGTATGAATGGTTACCAGTAATTTCCTGACCTTGCCTGAACATAGTAGTGGGACATGTCCGGTTCACTGCTAGTGTGCGAGTGTTTTCTCCCAGAGTGGGGTGGGCTGTCTCTGTGAAAGTGTTTGTGAAGGGAAAAGGGGGGGGGGGCGATTTCCCATATATACTACCAGGTAGGATGGGGTGATGGTGTTGCAGGGAGAGAGCTACTGCGTCTCGCAATCAGGTGTCCCACTCACCGAAGACCAATCACTGAGGGGATCCTCCCACACTGGTCCACCCCCAGGGTCTGGATCCAAAGGTGATGGCCATGCCCTGGCCACTGAGAGAGAGAGACCTCTGGGGACCAGTGGGTGATACACCTTCTGGTTTCTCACAGCTCCCTCACTAAGCTCGGTTGCTGTGGCATATCTGGGAGAAATATTTCTGCCCCTCTTAAAAAATTTACCAGCTGCCACTGGCCCTTGGACTATGCTGGGAGCGGGAAGGGGCGAGGCCAGGGACTGTGATGGGAGCATGGTATAGTGGTGGGACCATGGTGGGGAGAGCCCAGGGCACTATACTGGGAGTAGGATGCAGTGACGGCGTGTAATAGTTCATAGCTATTTGGACTTACTGTCCAGTTTGGCATTATTGGGGGGGGTGCGGCCTGCCCACATTTTGGTCAGGAGGGACCCAGGCTTAAAATGTTTGAAGACCACTGCTCTAGGGCATCAGAGCCTTGACATTAAAATGTGTGTCCATGTCAAAGCTAAAAGACAAATACCTGGTGTGAACGGAAAGAAGTGAACATGGAGAAGTGCAAGGAAAAATGACTGACGGAGGGGCGGCCGAAGTTGGAACACCGCGGTAGCGAAGGGAAACAATCTGAGTGCCCACCCAGTGTGAAACACAGAGAGTGGGAAAAAAAACGATGTCTATGGCTTCCTGGGACTAACCAACATGCGGCTGACGGTGGCGAGACACCTGGAGCCAAGTGCATAGGAGACCCAAATGAAAGTGCCCTGGCAGTACCCGCTCACCTGTTTTCTACATATCGCTTGAACATCATTCCCGACAAACGAGAAGACAGGACCAAGGGTAACAGTACCGTACACGCACCCGCGTCCCCTCCAGCTGCATACCACGCGGTTCGCCTTCCTACACAGCAGGAAAACACAATAGACATTTACGAAACAGCAACTTTTCCCCAGTTTCCCACTTATCACTCACCTTCCTTGGGGAGCTGCAGCGCTCCGGGAGCCTTGGTGGTGCCGGCTTGCTTGGAGACGGAGGGTCCCCCGCGGTTTTCTGGCATTGACGGGTGAGGCAATGTGGCAACCTTCGATCAAAGAGAAAGGGGGCGGGGCTTATGGGGAACTTATAGAGAAACAGAACATAGTCTTCCTGATTGGTCCAGCCGACTCCAGCCCCTATATAAGGGTGAAACGAATGACGGACTGAGTGTGTCTTTCCTGATCTCTTGCAGAACATCAGAGAAGAGAGAGAGCTGCACCGGAGACGCTCTGGGCCTACGAAGACTAGCCGTCACTTTTCCAAGGCGCATCCTTACTACAGACAGAAGAAGAAAGCTATATTGGATCCCTGAGCTGTATTATCATTTATATTTTCTCCTGAATAAAGGGTTTTTTCAGTTTCATATCCCTGGCTGCCTGCTTCCTCCTTTAGACCTTGTCATGTACAACTCTGCAAATCATGAGAGCCGGTTTTTTTTCATTTTTATTAAAAATGATGCAAACTGAATCACACTGAGAGACTTGCAATGATGGCAGATAAATCCCAGTCAGTGAGATGAAATAGTTTCCAAGGCTTAGACTTTTGGCAAAACCAGGATTTGGCCCCTCTCTGAGATTCAATCTCAAATACTGAACTAAAGATGGGAAGATATCTGGCCAAAAGATTATATTCTAATTAGGTTGATAGCAATACCTTAAGAAGTATACAAATTACATAAGAAACTAATGTGACAATGTGTAAAATGTTATAGAACCAAGTAAAAAAAAAAAGAACAAAAAAAGGTAGAGTTTTATTTTCCTCATCCTAAATGGAAAATTACAGTAGCAGCCTGCAACCTCTATCTACAACTCTTCTTTGTGTTTTAAAACTTTATTCACAGTGAAAACACTCAGGAATAGGAGACATTGGGCCTCATTACGACCCTGGCGCTAATGGGTTAACGGTGCCGTAAAAAGCTGCAGCGCCGTTAACCCATTAGCGCCTAATTACGAGGTCCCTTTGTGGGACCCGACCTTAATGTCTCGTCTAGACCAGCCATTAAAGTAGGGACCTGCAAAGGGAACTTCGCGGTAAGTATGGTACCGCAATTTGCGGTAACGTACTTAGCGCCTTCGCCATTCCCATTATGCACTATGGGGCAAAAATGGGAAGGGCCATGGGGAAATGGGGAAATACCGCCCCGCCAACCTTGGAATGGGGCGGTATTTCCCCATTTCACCATGGCGGATACGTTACGATACCGGCACCAACCATGGTGCTAATAGCGCCGTGGTTTAGCGCCGGTATCATAATGAGGGCCATTCACTTCATTGTTTCGTGCCTATTGCAACCTTATGAACCCCCACCCGGACAGGATGTGTATGGGACAGAGCCCATCAAATCGGGACAGTTCTGCAAAATACAGGACAGTTATCCACCCTAAGCTGAAGGAAGAGGGGAATCAAGTAACACAAATCCGGATCCTTGCTAAATGCACAAACTAATCGATAATAGTATAAAGCACTGCAGCTAGAGACAAGGAAATCCACAGGCAGGGTTACTGACCTAAAGGCAGAATGCTGTTAGTGGGAGTCAGAGCTAGAGACCAGATGAGAGGAATAAGCAAAGTTGCAACAGTGCTAATGGGGAGATCGCAGCCACTGTTGACGAGTAGCACAAGAGGAAAGAAATGTGAAACAAGACTACTGAAGGCTGTGCCTCAAACCCTGGCAGGAGCCGGAGACCAAGATGAACAACCAGGAAGCTGTTGAGGGCAGATCTCTTCAGCAAAGTACGGCAACCCACGGCTAGTGGGTGAGAATATCACATACTGAAAAGCCCTCAGGTAAGGGCAAGAAATACTTGCTTATGGTATGGTCAACCATACCATCCTGCTCAACCATCTCTGTGATATCTTGGGTATCACTGATCAGGCTCTGGCCTGGCTGATCTCTTTCCACTCTGATCAACCTTCCCAGGTCCAACCTGGGTCCTTCCTATCATCTATCTTCCTCTCTACCTGTGGTGTTCCCCGGGGTCTAACCTCTTGCCCTGGCTTTTCAACCAATACCTGGCAACTCTCGCCCACTGCATTGCCATTTTCTGCTCAAATTTCCAGTGCTACGCTGATGACACAACTCATTTTCAGACTGCCCACAGCCACCTCCTCTCCCTCCCTCATCTCTGATTGCCTAACTGCCATTCAAGATTGGTGTGCCGCCAATGATCTTTGTCTAAATGCCAGCAAGACCGAGATCCTTCTCATCAGAACTCCTTCACCATCCTTTCCCCTCATTCTCTGGCCGGCCTCCCTTGGCCCTCATCTTACCCCCACCTGCGAGGCTAAGAACCTCAAGGTCATTTTTGACTCCACACTTTCTTTCTCCGCCCACATCTCTGAGGTCTCTAAAAAGTCAAACTTCCTACTGCACCTCCTCAGAGGTACTCTTCCTTTCCTCTCCTTCCCCCAGAAGATCATGGTCTCCCAAGATCCGGTTCTCTCTAGGTTGGACTATTGTAACAGCTTCTTTCTAAATCTACCTGCCTCTCTCTCCGCCCTCTGCAACTAATCAAGACAGGACTGCAAGAGTTGTCTCCATTGGGTCCCAGTGGATGCAAGGATTAAATTCAAAACCATCTGCATTGTCCACAAGGCTTTCTGGGGCCTGGGTCCAAAATATCTTCAGCTATCCCTCCACAAATACCTCCCCTCTCGAGCTATTCACTCCTCTACCTCTAACTCCCTCAGGGTCAGTCGTTTTTCAAAGAAACGAGCTGGGGGTAAAGCTCTGTCTTCGGCTGGGGCCTCCCTCTGGAACAGCCTCCCTGCCACTCTAAAACTTTAGGAGAACCATCTCTGGTTCCGGAAGCACCTCAAGACCTTCCTCTTTGCTTCTGCCTTCACTCCCCCTCTCCCCTGCTGATCTGTTCTCTCACTGTGCACCTGGCCACCCCTCTGTCCTCCGGGCCCAGGTACCTGCTCACCCTGCCACCATCCTGCACTGCCACCCGGCCACCCCTTGCACTGGGGTCTGTATCTGTACCCATACAGCCCCCCCGTTTTTCTTCCTGCACTTATTCAGACCTACACTGTCTGCTGCCTTAAACCCAGCACAAGTCAATTGCTGGCTGCACTACCACTGTTTGTTGCCTTTAATATTTATTTATTATTATTCATCTGTTTCTCCTTTGCTCCTCACTTTCCACCTCTCCCCCCTTCCATGCACTTTCCCCTCCCCCTCTCCCATGCACTTGCGCGTTCTCACTGTCACTGGGCTTAGTAAGAGCATTGTTTTTATTCTCCCCTATTCCCCTCCCTTGCCTTGTCACGCTCTGAAACACTTGTGTACGAGTGCAATAGAAATAAAATATCAATACAGTAGCATGGTAAGATAACACGACTGGCTTACAATGGTGATCAGCAGCTAGAAGATGAAAATATCTGTGACAAGATGGTCCAAAGGAAGGGGAGAGAACACATTTGCTCGTAGGACTTGGTCAAGAAGTGAGTTATATCCCTGGATCTTAGAGTCAAGAAGTGAGCTGCATGGTACATCCCCAAGAATCTGTAGTACAAGAAAGTAGTTATAACCCTTTAAACCGTAACCTACCCTCACATATTTTCTAATTGTTTATTTTCCCTAAGCCGACAAAACTAAAGATAGGGAAACACAAGGGAGAGCCCTACCCTTCAGTTAAGGGTCCCAAATTAGGATGCTGAACTTCATTCCTGATGAATGTGTTCTGTTGATCCTTCATCACACTTAAGGCCGATTAACCAACTGCAGATTAGGAAGCCTAACACTGTAAACATCTTTATGGGTAACAGAACTGGGTTCTGGCCTCTGTTGCTAACGTACACAGGGGACGTGTGACCCCTTTAACCCTTATATACTCTGCACCCACAATGACAGTATTTTTTCAAGTGTGTTTACAAATGCCATATTTCAACAAATATTTGATTAGTGTCATTGCTGACCTAGACTTTCAATGATTTGCCTGAAATTGATTCAACTGTTAGTGTACATTTGCTAACGTTTCTAATTCAGCAGGATTCAATTAAATTTGCAAGAATGCTGTATCACCTACTTTCCGAATCAACCCTTACTGGGCCTCTTTCCTACTCCCCTAAGCACAAACATTTCTCATTCACTCAAGAGTGCTTCCTGTGACGAATCTGGATAATACATCCCTTCTCAGAAGGGAGTCACCGCCTTTGTGGCTATGGAGGTGAGCCCATTACGCAAGATACTACCAAGGTTTCTGTGCAAGTGGTACCTCATAGGGAGTGACTCCCCTCTTCCGAGTGGGGTTAATGGTACCAAACAAACTCAGTTGTCTAGTTTTTTTCCAACTATAGACAAGAAAAAATCATGTGGTTCTCCTTCACTTCAAGATGTGCCTACAATGAACAATCCTAATCACATCTCCTCTGCAGATTCACGGCTTCAGCCCCACACGTCCTCCAATACTGAAAGCGCATCTATCCCTCAATCAAGGTCTAGTATAACTGAGATTGGAAAAATAGAGGCTGCCCTTAACAACGATTCAGATCAATCAGTTACGGCTGTTGTGAATGTGTTAGGATCATGTTTGACACCACTGTCCTCGAAAACTCTTGGGTGGGTGAGCGACATTAAAATTAACTGAACCACTAAAATACATCAATCTTATATTCTCAACTCTTCAATCAGATTCCTTCACTAGGAATATTGAATTCTGATAATACTGATTGGGTGACACGGTCTCTGAAAAATAATAACCAAATGATATCTCTCATCATTACCAAATTAATTTGAGAATATCGGGCTGATCTCATGCAATTAGGACTTCATCTCACTTTGCTTAACTCTAAGGAAGAAGTTCACGCATTTATTGAGACACATGAAAAAGATATTGAGGAACCGAAAGTCATAGGGTCACACAATGTAAATCCAACAATATGCTTAACCAGCGTTCTTCCTTGGCCAGTGCTGTTCAGGACTGGTTCTGGGTTGAACCCTTAATCAAAACGGTTCTATCAATTAACAGTGCAATTTACAATCGTAGCCTCAAAGTCATGAGGTTCATATCATGGAATTCCTGTGGCTGCAATAATCTATATTCTTGATTCAATTCGCTAGAAAGTAGTAATAAACCCACAGTAATTCTAATACAGGAATCCATGAAATTGCAACACTTTAATTGAAAGGCTACACCACCTATACCTCACAAGCCAATATGGGTCCCCTCGGTAGACCTTTTGGGTGCCTTGTGTTTGTAATTGACAATCTCAAAGCTAAAAAGTAAGATGGTTGCATCATTGGAGGAACTGTTGGTGATAGAACTAATTGCACAGAATGCTGAAAATATTCCCTTTCTCGTTATCAGTTTGTATTGGAATCCAATAGAGATGTCCCTATCTGTGATTCTTGGACGTCTTGATACCATCCAAGAGGATGCCTTTCTTCATAATCCTGACTACGTTGTAGTCATAGGTGGTGACTTTAACTGCACTTGTGCAAGCACAGCATAACATGTAGGTGGTCTATAGCTTCCTTAAAGTGTGATTCAGTCCCTGCCACTAGAGGGCAAGGATGGGAAACCTTTTTTTTCAGAATTGGATATTCAACTGGTAGAGCTAAATGATAAAGAACAGAAATTTAGTTGGCAAAGCGGCAACCATAAATCTTCCATAGACTATTTCTTTGTCTCCACACACTTCGCAATGGGTTGTGGCAAGGTGACAATTTTCAATCCTCGTCTAGGTGATCATATGATCACTAAACTCAATGTGAATTTTCAATTTACGACACACGAAATAGAACCTGTGTTATCGCTACTAGAATTTGAGCGTTCTGTGTCAATAGCTGACTACCATGCTCAGGCGACATGTAATGATAGAGGATGTAGCACAGACTCACAGGTTAGATCTCCAACAAGTGGAGAATTATAACAATCACATAATTAAAAATGTTCTCAATAATCTTGTTAAAAATAATCAGTCTTTGCATGCCTGTAATAATTACACATACAACTTAGATGTAGGTGACTCAAAACCGAAAAAAAATAAAAAAAAACGGAGGGAACTTTGTGCTCGTGCACTACCTCCTGCACAATATTCAAGGTGTAAAAACCAGATCATACATATTCGCAAGAACAAAATCAAATCAATTAAAATCCATATGCACATTGCTGACAACCAAAAAAAGATCAAACATCTCTGCAAGCACGATACAAAATCTTTTTGGGCACTCATTAGGGATGCTTGCAATCCCACGGTTGTCTCAATGGATTCTTCTATCTAAGCTGAGGGTTGGGTGAATCATCTTACGCAAACATATCAAATACCTCTTGCTTACGCCCACATTTCGAATCTGGTTCTTGATAGATCAATACTGGGGTATTGTCAATGGACCACTGAGAATGTGCAATGGGCCATATCGAAGACAAATTATTCCAAAGCAGCTGGTCCCAACGGCATTCCGTCTTGTGTCTTGAAATCCGATCCTCAGTTCTGGGCTTCTATTCTAAAAGTCAAATATAACCTTATCTTTAAATTAAAACAGGTCCCTGAATCTTGGCTTCAAGCCATAATAATACCTATTTTCAAAAAGGGTAATCCTTCAAATCATTCGAACTACAGGCTTATTGCCCTAATGGATGTCTCTTCCAAAATATTCTCCATTCCAATTCCTAAAGATCTCGAAAAATACATCCAAGACCATGACATTCTATCGCGATTTCAAACATGGTTTCGCAAGAACATGGGCACTGCTCTCAATGCAACAATTTTATCCCATCTACTTGAAACAACTAAGAAATCAGTTAATGGACCTATATACATGTCTTCGCTCGATATGACATCAGCTTTCGACTGTGTCATTCGCGATCACTTATTGCACAAAATGGCATGCCGGCTAGCATTATTATCATAATCTCAATGCTACACCAAAATACTTGCTATCGTGTGGGCATCAATTATGAAGGTGCACTAATAAAAACAATTCCAAAGCGTATAGGAGTTAAGCAGGGTTGTAACTTAGCATCCACCCTGTTCAACCTATACCTGAGTGATCTCAATGACATATGGCAACAACATAGTATCTTTCCTGTGAGATTAGGCAAACTTTGCGTCCACTGGATGGTGTTTGCCGACGATCTAATTTTCTTTGATAGCACACTGTTCGGTCTACAGAGCAAATTGCTAATTTTTTCGACATATGCCCATAAATTTAATCTTCACCCAAATGCAGAAAAACCTAAGATCATTGTATTTGCTGGTAGAAAAAAAAAATCAGAAACATGAAATGGACGATGGAAGGGAACAAAATTGAACGTGTATTGCAACTGCGATATCTAGGGTCTAAACCTGTGTGACACTTACTCTGCAAGCATGTGGAAAAATTCTCTCACGCAGAAACTCAGGACGTTGCTTTCACAAATAAAAATAATACACAAAAAATATTGTAAATTCCCTCTTACTGCTCTATTAGAATTTTACACAAGTTGAATCCATCCTATTATACAGTCTGGACATGTGCTTGTTGGACATGAGTAAGTTCCTCAACCAGCTGCAGGGTCGCATCTGGAAAGAAACCTTGGGACTTGCCAAATCATTGCCTAACTCCATCATTAGGCACGAATTGGGACTGAGTGCACTTTCTTCAAAATTTCAACTGAGACTACTCAACAGCTACTCCAAAATGCTCAACCGCCCGCACAATTCGCTTTATGTAGATATAGGTCACATGTTAAGAGATGTTCCTCCTTTGTCCATGATGCAATTTTGTGTGAAAATACAAACTTTCCTAACCAGGCTAGATTATTACACGTCCGGAATCCGCAAAAAGTAACTATATTGTTTTTATTGGGCTTGTACTATTGAGGCACTTAACAAGTAAAGTTTCTATAAGGAATATGCTCGCTTCATTAGAAAAAGTACTCCACAACCCCCTTATCTACTGTGTTCCCCTAGTGAAAAAGCCTGCTCTCTTTATACGAGATTCAAACTCAATCAATTCCATACCAGAGAGGGGATGAAATACTGGGATAAATCAGGGTCTGAGCAAATACTCACTACTTGTCGATTTTGTTCTTATGGTAACCACACGGAAACACTGCAACATTGCAACATTTCGTCACCATGTGTCCCTTCTTTGATACTGATAGAATCACATTTTTGGGAAAAAACAATGTTGGTGTTATTCGAGACATTTTCTTTGGTTGAGATGTATGTGGGGTGATAATGTCTCTTTGATTGCCCGCCTACTTGCTTTTTGAAAGTTATCAACAAAGAATGCCAAATGTGAATATTCGGCACTGACCTTATCCTTTCGTACTTTTGACTGCTCGCATTTTATTTATATTGTTGTACCAAGATTTGGTGCTGTGAATCCAGTTTAGGCCTTCAATTGATTTTCACATCTCACATTTTGCACAATTAGATGAAACTGTGATTTACAAAATTATTTTTAAGATGTAATTTTTATATCTAAGTTTTAGGTTTTGTATGTAAACTCAAATTCATGTAATAATATTAACCCATAGTGTTTTAATATATGTTGTAAAGGTTTTGCATAAACCAAATGCAATAAAAAAAAATAGGAATCTGTTGGTTTCAGGTAATGCTGAACATCACCTGAAGGTCATGATCAAGGAAGACAGACATTCCTTTTGCTCAAATGACGTGTATAAAGACAGCAGATTGTGAATGGAGGAGACTCCCCTACTGAGGGAGGAGAGCAACCGCTTTGCAGAGGCGGGCCTGTGTAACAATGATGTCCTGGAGGGGCAGAGCCACGTCGAGCTGCAGAGCCAGCAGTAGCGTGAACAGAGAGAGACCCGGTAGCTGAAGGCTGGATGGCGGGTGCCTTGACTGAGCAAGGGGCTCCGGTCAGGGAACGAGACTCAGCGGGAAGAATATCGCCTTCTCTGGTGACACGACCACTGAAGAGCAGTGGTGGGCATGGTGTGCAGCAACCAACGCCAAAACCAGAGACTGGGGAGGAGCCTGTGTCGCCTGAGCTCCACCCAACAAGCACCTGTTCCGCTGAAAGCAGTACCGACTGGAACACAGACGCTATTGATTTATGGACACCAATGAGTCCTATACCGCTTTGTTTTCCATACCTGCGTTGGTTTCGGTATTCCGTGAAACCAAGTGAAATTGAAACGAACGCTGTATGTCACGGCTGGAATAGTAGCCAAAAGTAGCTTATCAGATGATTAAATATAGTAATTGTTAAACAGCAACACCTATCGGGGGACCACAGGCTTTTAGGGAGTCCTAATACTACGAAGGTAGAAGACAGAGAAATATCTTGTTAAGTAATCCTAAAGGGATATGGACATTTGAAGTACAAGCTGAGAAACTGTTTTCTTTTTCAAGGGGGAGAGTAAAACCCATACAGAAGATCATTATCATTTCTACCAAGAGATCTTAAGATTGTGAAAACTATACTATTGTGTACTAAACTAACTTTGAGACTGAGAGCAAGTCTACAACAAGTTGGGCCAGGCAAAAACCCACACTGAGGCTATTGTGCAAGTCTCCCCCTTTTCCTTTAGTTAGGTATTTTCTAAAGTAGTACTGCCAGTTAATTTTGATAGGTAGGGAACTTGCCTCATCGTGATAGGGCTAGTTAGGCGTTTTTGCCTTTACTTTGAATAAGAATCTTTAACTATGACCGAAGGTAGTCTGAGTCGTTCTTCAGGTTCACCACATTACCCTTTCTGATCCAACAGTTTTTAGGGTAAGTAGTGTTTGCTGGCCTCATGCTGCGAGGTACAACATCTCAGCACTGCCCTCTTTCGACCTCCCCGTCCCAAGCCTGCCCTGGGACACCAAACACACAGCATACAATTCTGTCTTTTTCACAGGCTTTTGACAAAGTCTATTCACCAAAATGCCTGGTGTAGCCGAAATCGCATCTCACCCCTGATGTCGTTAGCATCAAATGTCATGTGATTATTCTTTATGCAGTGTCATCTCTGGAATTTATAGGGAATGAGCTTTTGCCTGAATGACATCACAGGAAGGGAAAAGGCTTAAAATAAAATCACTTAAAATAAATGTAAGATCACTAAAATAACAAATTGTTCTGCAGGGCTTGCATCTATTGCATATTAGGGCAGCACTGTAGTAAATACATGGTTGGAAACTAAAATAGCGTTTTGTCCGCTTTAGTACAATCACCTGCCAACAGCACTACCTCCTTATGCGAGAACAAGTTGATATGGCCAGTTACAGCCATCATAGGACGGTTAAAGCCTCACATGCCAGATGAAGTCATAATATGCTAAATTCAGCCTAACACACAAAGTCACTCCCATAATATGCTAAGTGCAGCCTTGTGCGATCTTATACCTGGTTAAATGTCATACACCGTGCAGGAAAAGGGCCGGAACAAAATGGTGCAGTGCTCTGGCAAAGCTTGTCTTGCCATGCGCTACTCTGTCCTGAGACCCAGGAGCTAGTGCAGGACACTCTGAGATCTGTTCCTTGCACGCACAACCAACCCGCGCATCAATGAGCAGACCACACGTTGCAGCACAGATTGCTCGTGCATGCCAGAACTCCGCTTCAAAACAGATCTTGCTGAGAGTGTTCTGCGTTAGCCCCTGGGCACAGATCTGTTCTGAAGCCAAGTTTTTGTGATTGAACAAGCAACCCACGTTTCAATGAGCAGATGGCTTTCAGAAGACTCGGAAGTTGTCCAAACTGGTATAGATGTCTTGCAATTTACAGACATTCTTTTGGTAGGGTGAGAATTGTGACCAATCAAAACACTCCCTCTAAAGAAGACTCACGCAGGACAATACCGCTTAGTGACACCTCTAGCCTACAAGCAACGGATATAATTGTTGCCCCTCCAACTACACAGATCGGACTCAACACGGTACAGAAAACAAGCAATCAGGCACTGAAACAAAAACCAAACAATTAGCAATCTTTAGCAATGAAACCAATAAGAACAAAATTGTCCCGGATACAGACAAAAAAAATAAAAATAAATCTACCAACTACTAAAACAACCAAATTCAATGGCTCCTGCGCCTTCCTAAGAAATATCAGAATGCCACCATCAAAGGGCACACAAAAAGAGGTGGGGATCCTACAGCCTAATGTGAGCAAGCCAAAAGGAATCAACCGCGGTGGCTGACCACAACAATTCACCTGTTCGGCATAACGAAGCAATGAGCCCGAACTCTGAGTCCACAAACCAAGATGATCTAAGTGACCTAGTGGAAGCAGTAAACGCTGAGGAAAAAAGGGAAGCCGACCACCAAACAACAACAACCCCCTCAGAGAAATTGAAATTCCTGCCTGATCTCATCCCACGTCGGAACTTTGTTATGCAACACCAAGGAATCTGTGAATATCCCTAAGCTCAGTAGACCACTTCATGACCCTGGAAGAGAGACGCAAGCATGTGGTAAAAACTGGGATACTCATACCCCCCGCCGCACCAATGTCTACTACCATCGATAGGCCTATCGATAGGCCTGTATCAAATATCCATTCTCACCGAGATGTCTGCTCGAAGACCAAATCTAACCTAATAATGGTGGAGCGAATATTCCTAGAGAATGACGGCTTCATCTTAAACCGTAGATCTGTGCTGAAACTCCGCCATCTCAGCCCCCACTTCAGACACATAACAGCAGATATAAAAATCGTACAGTTCATCAATGAAATAAGAATGGACTGGTAGACATTACACCTGAATTCCAGCCTTATGAAAGAAGCCCTACAGGAACGAGCAGTAGACTTCCCTCAACTGGGTGAAGTGCCTACACCAGAATATAGTAGCAAATGGAACCCTCCACTAAAATCCCACAATAGACAGGAGCTGGGTATGTCCCCCGAGCCACCGACACTCAAAAAAAAAGTGCCAAGGATGTCAAGCTACAAACCACTAAGAATCAGCATCACCCAATCAACGGCTCAACCAACTACACCATTTGGAAAAACGGCATACGCAGTAAACAAACACAATGCTGAAGACTGGTCCTGGCTGCCAGTGCCTTCAACCAACTCCTAGAGCCAAGGCCTGCAAATCAAGAACTATCTGACAGTCGCCTCATGGAACACACAGGGGTTTTCTCACCTCCTTAATTGTCATACACCAGGACTAAAGAAATGTGACATTATATGTCTACAGGAAACATGGCTGAGAACCACCCAGTATGATATGGATATGATTGCTACCTAAAACACGCTCAAAAAGGCGACAAAGGTAGACCCTTCTCTGGCATGCTGACCCTTGTCAAAAGAGGCCTGGACCTGTCTGTCCAAAACATACAGAGCCCGAACCCCTACGTGCAACTAATATCCTTGGCCAAACCATTGGATAACAACTGAAAACACATAATGATGCTCATATGCAACATTAACAATAACGTAGACAAATTAACTACAACAAACTTCTTGATGTAATCTTGGATAACATCGACGCCACTAGATCAGACAATAAGAACCTCCACAACCTAGTGTGTGGCGACTTAAATATTAGGTTTATAGATAACCATGGATCAATCATCGACAAAGAGGCCTTATCTAATAACGCCCATAAATGGATAACCGCAACCACCGACCGCGATCTGCATATGTTAACCGGCCATACTTCTGGGGACATACCAAGGAATCACACCTGGCACACCAGCGAGAACTCAGCGTGCATAGACTATGCCTTTGCGTCTCTAAATCTTTTACAAACCATATCAACACTCAAAATCAGACAAATGACTTCTAGCGATCATAATCTCCTTGAAATATCCTGCAATATCACAACACTGAGACAAAGCAATACATTGGACCACAAATTGAAGACGATTCAGGGGAAAAAAACATTATGGATTAACGCTCAAGACATTGATATCATGACACAAACATTAGACAGTTATATCAAACTGAACTGTGCCAGTATTGATTATAAAGGCTCCTAGAATTATTCACAGACTGTGGCATTCGAAAGTCCAACCACCTCCTTAAATCGTGGCACTCATACAACCCTCAGGTGGTAGAAGCAAAAAAACTGCTGCAGAAAGACTTGAACGAAATCAAGTGAAAGAGGGCCCCAGAAATGCACCAACGAATTAAAAAAAAGTAAACAAAAATACAGAAACTGGCAAATTGCATCCAAAGCGCTGAGAGCACAACATGACACAGAGATAATGATAAAAGCCATAAGTAACAAAAATACTAGATGCCTATGGGAATTACTCAATAATGATGGCAGCTTCCAACCAGCCACCCAATCAGCCAACATCTCTGAGGACGCTTGGATAACACATTTCACTAATCTGTTTGCACTATCCACGCCCTTTCCATCTGTAATCCCAACAAGCATGAGACCCTGGTCATTCGAATGCTCACTCTATCTGACGTAGAAACGGCCATCAAAAAACGAAACCCATCCCGTGGCCGAGGGCCCGATCGACTCACAAACACCATGCTGAAAGCACATACCAGCGAATTGGCCATTCCCATTTTCCTCCTTTGTAACCAGATGAAGCGCTTAAGACTAATACCCCCATCCTGGAAACGAGCAGTCATCATTCCTATTTTTAAAAAGGGAACAGGGAAGATCCTTGAAACCACCACCCGATAGCCATTTTATACATCATAGGCAAAATATTCTGAACCATTCTCCTGCGACACCTCAATAAATGGGCTACTGAAAATAAGAGGTTTGATTATAGACAAACCGGCTTTGTGAAGGATGGGAGCACTCTGCTGAATATCTTCATCCTGAACACATTAAAACTCCAGGCGATCAAACAAGGAAAATGCTACTACCTGGCATTAATCGACCTGGAGCAGGCATTTGACTGTGTTAATAGAGAGAAACTATGGGCTAAACTAGATACATGGCGTTGCCCAAATGATCTATTGAGCGCAATCATGGCCATGTACTCTGACAAAACAATTGAAGTCAGACTATCGAAAAAAGGAGAACTGACAAAGCAACATTCTGAGGGCTCAAACAAGGTTGTCCCTTGGCAGCAACATTATTTAATTTATACATATCGGACCTGCACGACAATCAAAAAGAGGTCAGAGCGCCCCCCCCCCCAAGAATACAAGACAAAGAGGTGCCCCGATTCCTCTACGCTGACAACCTGGTTTTTGCAGATAAAACCCTGATAGGTCTACAACGGAGACTGAACAAGTTTCTACAATATACTGCTGTCAATGACCTAAAAATAAATGTCCGGAAAACCCAAGTCATGGAATTGACAGGCATCATCAAACAACAACAGATATGGAACCTACACAATAACACCAGCCATAACCTTCCACAAACAAAAGTTAATACCGATAATCACATATGGTGCTGAGACCGCTCTAACGCTACCATGGGAAATCTGCCGCCCCCCCGGAAGGTCTATTTTGTAGAGGCCTACTGCGGCTGCCGAACAGCCTACCCATAATCTTGATTCGATACGAGCTTGCTCTCCAATAAATGGAATCAATAGTGCTATGGAAAGCCCTTTCCCTTAATAGAAAAGCCATGATGACTAATCACGCCCCTCATCATCAAACTCAAGACTCCCGAAAACTGAGCCTATAATTCAAGAATGGGAACACAATTGTGCGCTCTGTCTCGATTCCATCCGAAACAACACTCAGCGCACTGATTCTCAACCCTGATGAAGTTAAAAAGAAATTAAAAGAACATGACTGGATATCAACCCAGGAACAAACACTGAAATACAAACTGACCATCACTCACAACTTGGAAAGGTGATCTATCAACACAATACCAGCATATCTGTCGAAATGTCCTCCCCAGTCACTACAGAAATAAATTCTTACGTTTCCGTCACAGCAGAAGTCCTCGAATACAGGAAACAACTCAAGAAAAACGCACCATGGTGCCGGTTCAGTTATGATGGGACCACCATAGAATCATTATTTAATCTGATAACAGAATGCAAATTACTCTGCGAGAGCAGAACTAAGCACCTCGCAAA
Source organism: Ambystoma mexicanum (assembly GCF_040938575.1). Lineage (NCBI taxonomy): Eukaryota > Metazoa > Chordata > Amphibia > Caudata > Ambystomatidae > Ambystoma > Ambystoma mexicanum. The sequence continues at coordinate 580,988,095 of NC_090924.1, read as the reverse complement.
CTGGTTAAGGAGTCCTCAACCCTAGATGCCAGAGAATGGTGGGATTTCCTCTGCCTCGGAGATCACATTCCCACGATCCTAGCAACAATGAAATTCCTGGAAGAAAACATACCTCACCCTGAATCCACGTAGCAATGCGAGGATGGAAAGTTAAAAGCCCTGTACAGCCTAGCAAGTCCCTGGAAATAGCTCTTTACCTACGAGAAGCGGGTTTTGGAGATCTTACATTGAAAGATTTGTTAGAAACCAACCAATACAAAATAAAAAAAAAATACTGTGACCAATCAAAACCACAGAGTACAACTTCCATTTTTCGCTCGAAAGGATTTCTTACCGAATCACTATATGACATGTTTAAAACTTAACATTTTTCCCATAATGCCCTTTGCTTTAATGCAAATTGCCAAGATTGGGTTCTATGAAGAGATACTGTGTTGCGCAACCTGGCCTGGAGACATGCTTCTCAACCCCGCCCCTCCTATCCACAGCCCCACCCTCCGCCAAAAAGGGGAGGTTTGCCCAGTACATTTTCCCCATTTCCAGCACCGGTCATACGCCATTTGCGGAAATCATATGTAAGTTACAGGTTCATAGGTCCAACTGTGTGATCATGTTCCAAATCCAGCCTTTATCACCCAAAGTACTCTGATCTTGTCAGGTAAACCCTGATTTGCCAGACAGGTATAATTAATTGTGAAAGATACGCAACCACCTGCCCAGGGACCTATATTCAAGAATGTCAAACATGGACTGGAAAGGGCTTTTAGGTGGGTCAAGTGATTGTAGTAGGCGTGTACAGATTGTCAGTGCAACAATGGTGCATTTTAGTCATATGGTTGTTTTTGCACAAAACAACCATGCTGAACGATTTATATCTTCCAGGTTATCTCAATTTGAGCAGTTAATGAACATTAGGCCCTGTGAGTTAAAAATATTTAACAAGGACCACACAATTGGAGAAGTGGAAGTCAGGATTTGCACCCTAATGTACTGGTTTCGCTGTCTCCAATTTACGTAGCAGAAAACCTCTCCCGTCAGCCTATAATTCGTTTTATATCAACATAGTAAGATTTGTGTATAGTTTGATTTTATAAGCAGATCAGCTGTTTGTGTTTTATAAAGTAGATGTGAAAAGCAACAAACGTATTTTAAATCTAACAAAGGAACGAGTTGGCTAGAACAAGGAAGATATAGATTGAGGTTATCCAACTTAACAGTAAAACATTTATTAACATCAGTAGAATGAAAGTCTGAGTCATCCACACTGGGATTCAAGCCGATAACAAGCGGCAGGATGCACACAATTACTAGTGGCAACCACTTAACTCATTGATTCATCGCCAGCCAATTCTACATACTATACAAAAAGAGTAATTTAAGTTTGCAGTGCAGTGTCACTCATTGCAAATCAAACGTAAGAAAACTCCAAACACAGATGTCTCACTGTTAGTGGGAATTCTCAGAAATGTGCTAATTCCCTCCACCTTAGAGAAACCCAGCAACTTTGCTGTATTTTGAGGTCTTGGTTTTTTTAACCTCTAGAGAGTGAGACACTTTTTCCCCACTCTCTCATGTATTTTAATGTGATTTTGAACACTGTGTTTCTTGTGGTTATGGAGTATGACAACCTCCATAATCATCATCTTTTACATTGGGTCACACAGCACCTTCAGTGCAGTGACACAGGGGAGTCTTCCAGATTTCCTAAAGGTTTAAATACCTTCTCTGGGATAAACTACTGTTTCCCAAAGCAGTAAAGTGAAATTGACTTTACTTACCTGTGTAACTTTCTAGACCCAGCACACACTATCTTACAATAGGGTACTGGAGGGGTTACCTAGTATCCCCTTTGTCTAACTTCTCATGTAACAATTTTATGTTACCCTTTTCTCGATGAATAGCTGGTGTCAGTGGTTTACTTTTAACTACCGTGGTGTGCATTTACCACGGGCTGCGTTCGCAGCTGCAGTAAAGCACCCAAGGGTGCCATTTTTGTCAAAATGGCCCAGGTCTTCTTTTTTCTCAATTTCTTTGTGGAAAGGTCCTTCTTGAGATTTACTCTTTGCGCCAAACCAGGTTTGGTCCCTTTGTTCACTTTTCCTTTGGCAGGATTCACGAGTGAAGCCCGCCTCTGGCTCCAGGGTATCCGGGGTGGGCAGGAAGTTAGGGAGGTTCCCAAAACTCTCTGTGCTTAGTCTCCTAGGAGACCCAAATGCACTGTGTAGTGATTGGCCGGCTGACTGTCCCGCAAGGACAGCCACCCTGCTGGGTGACACAACTGGGCTGGAATGAATGGGAGAGAAGGAACAAGTTACTTACCTGTAACTGTTGTTCTCCAGCATGGGTCTGGCATGGATTCACATGCTCATGAATATTCCCCGTCGTCAGGCTGGGAATCCTCGGTAAAGAAAAAACCAGTATCAGTTTAGTTTCTGATCTGACTTTCGTAGTAATAACCAATCACTGGTCTCTGCGTCATACTGACCACAGCCAATGACTGCCCTCTACCTAAGCCCCTCCTCTGGCAGCCATCTTCAGATTTGGAAGCACGTGAAGTGGCAGTATGACCAAGTGAAGAGCCGCAGAGGGGTAGGCGGGAGGGTTCGCATGTGAATCCATGCCAGACCCATGCTGGAGAACAACAGTTACAGGTAAGTAACTTGTTCCTTCTCCAGCATGGGGTCTGGCATGGATTCACATGCTCATGAATAAAGAATACATAGCAGTACACACATGCACAACCACGGGAGGTGGCAAAGGCTCAATATTAAGCATCACATCAAACTCAACATTAAGCATCTTACCTCCTCACCAGGCTCACCTCAGGCGAACAGGTTGCGCAGCACTGCTTGGCCGACCCTGGACTCCTCCCTGGAATCCCGGTCGACGCAGTAGAATTTTGTGAAGGTGTGCGTCGACCTCCACGTAGCAGCCCTGCATATGTCCAGCAGGGGCACACCAGATAGGAACGCCGTGGTAGCTGCGATCGCTCTGGTGGAATGGGCTCTCGGACGGCCAGGCAGCGGTCGGTTTGCCAACTGATGACAGTACATGATACAGCCGGAGAGCCATCTGGAAATGGAAGCCTTCGAGAGAGCCTTCCCCTGATTGACAGGTCCAAAGTTCACAAAGAGTTGTGACGTCTTCCGAAAACACTTCGTGCGGTCCACGTAGAATTTCAGCGCTCTAGCCACATCCAGCGAGTGCAAAGTCCTCTCAGCCGGCGACGAAGGCGACGGGAAGAACACAGGCAACACCAAGGGTTCGTTAAGATGGAAGTCCGACGGTACCTTGGGCATGAAGGAGGGGTGCGTCCTGAGCACTACCCTCGTGTCGTGAAAAGTCAAGTACGGGGCCTTGCAGGAAAGGGCCTGGATCTCTCCCACTCGTCGTGCGGAGGTGATGGCCACAAGAAACGCTGTTTTCCACGACAGAAATTTCAACGGAGCCGAGTGCAGAGGCTCGAACGGAGGTCCCATGAGCTTGGTCAGCACCACGTTGAGCTCCCACGCCGGGGCCGGAGCCTTCACCGGCGGGAACGATCTGAACAGTCCCTTCATGAACTCTTTCACCAGACGATGAGACCACAAGGACGTCCGCCCCGTGGTTCTGGTGTATCGGGAGATCGCAGCAAGATGAATCTTGATGGACGCGTGTGCCAGTCCAGCTTTGGCCAGCGTCAGCAGGTACGGCAGTACTTGGGGGGCCGTAATCCGTAGAGGGTTAATCTTCTGTGCGTGGCACCAGACAGAGAACCTCTTCCATTTGTGTCCGTAGCATTTAAGAGTCGAGGACGCCCTGGCCTTTGCAAGAACCTCTCTGCAGTCGGCCGGTATGTCGTATCCTCCAAACTCTAGCGCTGCAGGAGCCAGGCCTGCAGGTTCAGCGATTTCGGGTCGTGGTGGAGGATGGCGCCTCCTTCTCTGGAGAGTAGATCCGCGTCCACCGGCAGCTTGATTGGCGGGGACGCCGACAAGTCCAGAGGGTCCGGGAACCATATCTGCCTCAGCCACGCAGGTGCGACGAGGATCATCCTGCACCGTGACCTCTTGAGCTGGTTGACGAGCCGGATTAGCAGTGGCAAAGGAGGGAACGCGTAGAGGAACAGGCCCTCCCAGGGGAAAGAGAAAGCATCGCCCATGCTCCTCGCCTGGGGAAACCTGCTGGCGAACCTCTGGCACTTGGAGTTCGTCGCCGTCGCGAACAGGTCGATCTGGGGTGTGCCCCACCGTCGGAAGAGGCGATCCACTAGATCCTGCCGTAGCTCCCACTCGTGGCACGAGCGCAGCTCCCTGCTGAGTGAGTCGGCGATGGTGTTTTTTATCCCTGCCAGATGAAACGGCACCAGAAATATCCTTTGGGCGATGGCCCAGTGCCACAGGTCCTGCGCCTCCTTGGAAAGTGCTGGGGACCTGGTTCCGCCCTGTTTCCTGATGTAAAACATGGTGGTGGTGTTGTCGGTGAAGATCCTCACCACCTTGCCCTTGAGGGACGGAAGGAAGGACCTGAGGGCCCAAAACACTGCACGGAGCTCCAGGACGTTGATATGTAGGGATTTCTCCGTCGGGAGCCAAAGGCCTCTTGCGTGCAGATTTTCGGTGTGCGCTCCCCACCCTTCCAGGGAGGCATCCGTGGTCACTGTCTCCTGGTGGGCTGGGGTCTGGAAGTCCAAGCCCGCTGTCAGATGCGCGCGGGTGCCCCACCACCGGATCGCTCGTCGGAAACTCTCGTCGAGTGTGATCCTTTCCTCGAAGCTGCCCGTCGTTTGGATCCAGCGCGCGTCCAGGAACTCCTGCAACGGGCGCATCCGGAGCCTGCACATGGGAATGAGGTAGATGCAGGAAGACATCATTCCGAGGAGGGACTTGATGGACCTCACCTTGGCCGCGTCGGCCACCAACATCCGCTGCACCTTGCCCAGGATGGTCCTGGTCCTCTCCTCCGACGGGGAGGCCAGAAGGGACACTGTGTTGAGCCTCGCTCCCAGAAACAGAGCGTCTTGCGCGGGTACCAGGTGGGATTTGGCGTAGTTCACGGAGAATCCCAGGTCCGTGAGAAGTTGGACCGTCCTTGCCGTGTGAACCACGGCGAGCTCCCTCGTCTTGGCTCGGATGAGCCAGTCGTCCAGGTAGGGGTAGACGTGGACCCCCTCGCGGCGCAGCTGCGCCGCCACCGGTGCGAGGCACTTGGTGAATACCCTGGGTGCCGACCGTAGTCCGAAGGGGAGGGCTTTGAACTGGTAATGACGCCCTTGGACCACAAACCTGAGGAATTTTCGGTGCCCCTTTAGGATGGGAATATGGAAGTAGGCATCCTCCAAATCCAACGACGACAGGAAGTCTCCTTCCTCCAGCTGACCCAGGACGTGCTGGAGGGTGACCATCCGGAACTTCTGCGCCTTGATGAACTTGTTCAGACGTCGCAGGTCCAGGATGGGGCGCCATCCCCCCGTCTTCTTCTTCACGAGGAAGTATCTCGAGTAGACTCCGGAGCCCCGAAGCCTCTTTGGGACGAGTTCGATGGCGCCCTTCCTGAGCATCGCTTTTACCTCCAGGAGAAGTTGAGGGACGTGAAGTTCTTTCCTGGCCACGGGGGGGACGCGCGGGCACCTTCTCTGGAACTCGAGCGCGTGGCCCCGGGCCAAGGCGTCCAGCACCCAACGGTCGGTGGAGATGGACTCCCAGCCGGCCTCCCACCGGGGTGCTTCGGTGGGGGCCCGACCCCACGGCCGGTTCAATCCTGCTTGGACGAGGTTTTGCCGCCTTGACCTCCTTGGCGACGACGGCGGGGTCCGCCAGACTTGCCTCGTCCTCTGTAGGCCTCCTGAGATGACGAGCGGGCCGCTTGACGGTAGGTGGAGAAACCGCCGCCGGAACCTTTGGAGGCGCCCTTGCCTCCGCTGCTCCGAAAGGGCGTCCGTCGTTGTTGCAGAACTCCCAGGGCCCGGGCCGTCTCAGTGTCCGCTTTAATGGCCTGAAGGGAATCGTCCACTGTTTTGCCAAACAGGTTGTTCCCATCGAAGGGCATGTCCAGGACTCTGGTCTGAACGTCTTGACGGAAGTCCGTAGCCTTGAGCCATCCACGCCGCCTAAGGCAAACGCCGTTGCCCAACTGGCGGAACCCAGTGTCGGCGATGTCCGTCGCAACGGTAATGGCGTGGTCCGAAGCCACCTCACCTTCCTGCAGGATCTCCAGGGCCTCTGTCCTCTTGTCGTCCGGCAGGAAGTCCAGCAGGGGAGCCAGTTTGTACCAGAGCTCCCTGTCGTAGCAGGCCACGATAGCCAAGGCGTTGGCCGCTTTAATCGTCGTTGCTGCCGACGAGATGACTCTGCGTCCCATAGCGTCCAATTTCTTTCCCTCACCGCCCGGTGGGGAAGTCGATGTGGAGGCCGCACCCCCCCCGCTTTCTTCCTGGCCGCCGCGGAGACGACGGAGTCCGGGGTAGGCTGCGCCCGGAGGCACAGGGGGGCCGTGTCCGGGACCCGGTACTTCTTCTCGTACCGGTCTCTTCTAGCTGGCGTCGTGGAAGGGTTCTTGAGGAGGGTGAGGCCCTCATCCCAAATGTCGTCCAATAGAGGCACTGAGAGGACCGTCTTCCTCTTGGCCTCGCGCCGCTGATAAAGGAAACCTTCCTTCTTCTCCTCAGGGCAGAGTTGAAAAAGCTCGGATGCCCTGGTGATCATGGAGTGGAACGATCCAATCTCATCGGGCGGAGAAGCCCTGGTGGGAGGCGACGACGGTACATCCTCGTCGTATACCTCGTCGTCCGTACCCGTCGCTGCCGTGTCAGTCCCCGTATCATCCCCTCGGGTGGACGGGGAGGAGGGCTGGACGGGGCGCGACGGCTGAAAAGGAGGTGGGGGGTGGATCCTTCTTTTCTTAGTAGGGGGAACACCAGAAGGTCCCGGTTCTGGGTCCCCCGACGGGAGAGGTTCCTCCGTCGGCAACGGTAGTCTCGTCCTTATCTCTGAGCATAAGGACTGTATAGCCAACAAAATGGCCACCGAGTTGTCTTGCGGTGCTGGCAGAGGGGAATCCGACGGGCGATCAGGGGCCCCGTCGGTACCCTCGTCGTCACCTGCGTCGGGATCCATCCCGACGGGCCGGTCTTCTTCCACGCCGAGGCCGTGGCTTAAGACCTCGACCAGTTCCTCCTCCGAGGTTGAAGCCGAATCTAAGACAACGCCCTGCCCCCCCTTTCTCTTCCCCTCGGGGGATTTCACGGGGGTTCTATCGATGGGCACAAAAGAGGACTCCCTTCGAGGTGGCAGGGAGACTCTGAGCCCCGAGGTCGCCACCACTGGTGTAGCCTGCACAGGCTGAGCCAGGGCCGCCGCGACAGTTTCGATAGAGGGCTCGGCCGGATGGATTAAGGCCTTCACCACCTTAGGTGCGCTCACCGCCTTATCCTTGAGGGGGGGGACACCGCCTCGCTCCCCCTCCGATGGGGCCTTCGAGCTCGACCGGGGCCTCTCCAGGAGCTTCGCCGGGTGCTCGGCCTTCCTCTTACCCGACCCAGAGCGTTGGCTCGTGGTTGATGGTGCCGGGGAGGGTGCGCCCTGCCTGGCGCCCGTAGAGCCCGACCGTTCGGCGCTCCCGGTGCCAGCGGACTCGCGGTGCTTGGCCTTATGTTGGACCCCCGTCGCCGGGGCGTCCTCAAAGGTCTTAGAAGACCGCTCAGATTTCTTCTTCTTCTTCTCGCCGGACGGGCTCTTCCCTTCTAGCCAGTTGGCGAGACGTTGATGGCGGTCCTTCATGGTCCGCTCCGACATGTTGCCGCAAAACGCACAGTCCTTCTCCACGTGCGTCTTGTCCTCATGTAGGCAGTAGAGACAAAAAGAGTGTTCGTCCTCCTTGAAGACGTTCTGCAGCTGGCATCCAGGGCAGACCCTGAACAGCTTTCCGGGCGTCGAGCTTCCCTTCTCCTGGGCAATGACCGGGCCTGAGAAACTTCTGGAGTCCTCCAAAAGCGTAGCTCGACGAATCCGACACGGGTCCCCGTTGATCGGATAGAGAGTCGGTGGAGCTTGAGGCTCTTTTGACCGAAAAAACGAAGTTTTTGAGAAAAAACGTGAAAAAATAGCACTAACGCTCGAGAGCAATAGCACGAGGATCCCAACACATGAACGTGCGGTAAAAATCTGAAGATGGCTGCCAGAGGAGGGGCTTAGGTAGAGGGCAGTCATTGGCTGTGGTCAGTATGACGCAGAGACCAGTGATTGATTATTACTACGAAAGTCAGATCAGAAACGAAACTGATACTGGTTTTTTCTTTACCGAGGATTCCCAGCCTGACGACGGGGTATATTCATGAGCATGTGAATCCATGCCAGACCCCATGCTGGAGAACTGAAGAAAAGGCGAGGCTTTTGCCTTGGAAGGCAGTGTCGACCACTGGATGAAGGAACGTAGGAAGAACTTGAAGAGGACGCCTGCTGCAAATCCTGTACCGTTGGTTTGCCTGGTGAAGCCCTACTGCTGTGCTGAAACTCCAAATTCGTATCGACAGAGAAGCCCCTGCAGGGACGACTTTTCCCCTTGAGTTGGAGGGACCAATCAACTCCAAAGTAAGCCGCCTGGACATTTTCTCTGAGCTGGTTGACTTTCCAAAGAGTTGCTGCTGGAAACCGAATGCCAGAGGAACACCGGATTGTGCATGTTGTTTTTAAGCTTGGCAAGAATTCCAGGAAGATCCTCCGGACTCCCAGGAAGCAGGAATGACCGAGCGAGAGCCCCCTCAACAGAGTGCTGGACCCCAGAAGCAAGGAAAGGCCATCTCGACAGCCAGGAACCGCAGCGTTGCTATTTGCGGCAGACACGAGGAGCTGAAACACCAAACAGCCACTTGTTTGAAGATTGACGGTTGCGAGCAGGGACCGTCCCATTGCAGTGCATTGCAAGTCCTCCCTCTTGTCCCCACGACTGAGGCCCAGGAACAGTGAGATCTGCAGAGCTGCTCAAGAACAGAAGTAATCTGCTGCACTTTTTCTTCAATACAAAGTAGTCTGAGAGAACTTACCTCTTGCTGTAGAGTTGCTTGCATCTTCTACTACTCACAAATCTAACAGCTTGTGGCCCTACATTGATTCTTTTTTTTCTTCAAAGACTTCGAAAACATTGTGCAAAGACTTTTCTTACTTACCTGCAAAGAAGTGCTTCAGATCATATAGACTTTTGCCCATTGACTTTGGCTTAGCCTGTTCTACTGAATGACTCTTATTAGGGGATCTAAAAGTATTGCCTGCTTAAGAATATTTGTGGTCTCTTGTATGTTCTAATCACCTTTTCCTTTGGCTTACTCCTAAATGATTCTAAATGCAACAGTGGTATATTAATGTCCACAGAACCCCAACTACTGAAGTCACCTGAGGGTGTAGGTTGTGTCTGTGGGCCATCCCAAAAGGGTACTCACTGATTTTGAGATATTAAGAGGGTGTATTTTGTGAAGTATATTTGAGTGTTACTGTTATATTGCTCCCTTCTGAAGAAGGCTTACCCTAACTGACTGATAAATTAATAATTGTTTATTCAATAAACCTTGTGTTTAAATGTTTATCTGAATACTTGTCACTGTGAATCTCTGTGTAACTTCCCTACAGCTCACATTGACCCCTCTGGAGATAAACCTGGCTGCTCAACACGCTACCAACCTGTGTAGTACAAGCTTATACCAAAGGTTGGGTTCCTATTGCCAGGAGATCAGGGTTGTTGTAGTGCCCCCAAAGGGTACTGCATACAATCGTGCCCAACACACAAAAACTGAATAAGGACGAACAATGCTCCATACACAACTCTGAACACATCAGTGCAATGCTATTGTGGAAAATGTCTAGTTCCCATATGCCCACAGATAGAGCTTGCACTCCTGCTGGAACTGCTTGTGGTAATGTCACACTGTGGGCTTCCTGTGCATCACTAAGGGGCAATGGCGGAGTACCACGTATGTTGCCTCTGGGGCTCAGGGGTTGGCCTCCAGGGTAGAGCAGTTGCCGAGCTGCTGGGTAGTGTGATGAATCTGATGGACTCATTACCGATTCCCCATTGGTAACCTCCTCTAATGTGGCCAGGGGATGGCAGTCAAACCTGATCCTGACCCTGGGGGTGGTTATTTTTTGAAAATCAGAAACTCCTTCCCTTATATCACTCTAAAGAAAACTCCATGCATACCTCAAACTTTCACAACATCCATCAGCATCCTGCAACGTTGAAGCTGCTAGCATTGGTTTAAATAAAAGCGTTCCTATAGACCCGTGCGGTGTACATGAACACTTTCATTTACACCAAAGCGAGCAGCTTCAACGTTGCAAGATGCAACGTTGAAGCTGCTCAGTTGGTGTAAATAAAAGTGTTCATATACACCCGTGTGTTGTATATGAACACTTTCATGTACACCAAAGCAAGCAGCTTCAACGTTGCAGCAAAATGAAAGTGTCCATATACAACACGGGTGTATATGGACACTTCCATTTACACCAAACAAGGCTTCTTGTGGCACTCCTCCAGTTTAAAGGCACCAAAAGGGAACCGTGTATGTGCGCTAGTTTAGCGCACATATTAAACTGGAGGAGTGCCACAAGAATAGGCTTCCAAAAAGCCAGTTTACAAATGTGGCGGTTGCTAGGTTGGTTTCCAACCCATCCTAGCAACCGCCCATGTATTCTAAAAGTGGCGCATTCCTTCGACTTCGGAAGAATGCGCCACTTTCAGAATAGGTCTTAAGTACCGAAAAGGTCGTTAACCCTTTTAAAGTCCTTTTCGGTACTTAACACCTTGATAAGAACTGGGGCCTAAATCTTTCCGTTACTTGAACCTGACGTTTTATATTTAAATTGTCGCAAAAAGAGCTTACCAAGATGAAAGTTGGTCGATTTCACTCACTGTTGATGCCAGAGAGCTACGCACAATTGCTTGAACCACAGAACACAATCAGGAAAGCTCAGCACTTAAATAGGAATTAGGCAAAAGAAGCATACACCTGAAGGTTACATTGCAACAGATCAAAAGCCAATGGTATTCATCAAAATGTAACTACTCAGGAGCATGATTCTTTTAAGTGCTCTAAAGGAGATGTACACTCTACAATACAAAATGTAATGTGTGGCTCTTTAAAGTAAAAAAAAAAACACACATAAGCCTTATATGAACAAACATTGCATACAACTGGATTATGCTGTACCTGGCCTGTTCCAGATATCGCTTTGACGTCCTGAAAACTGAATCCAACCGACTTCATCTTTTCCAAAATCAGATCTAGGGACTAATAGAAAAAGGGCCATTCAATGAAAGCATCAGGTAGGCATCAACATCAGTGCATCGTTTCTACCCTTCAGCTCTTCATACATTATCTAGCGGGTTTATCATTATGTTCTTCCCTCTTGCACCACAGGATCTAATTAGTTACCCAGACACTGTTTTTATATTGGGGGAACTGCAATTATTCTTTTAAGAAGGAGGTATTAAGGAGCACGCCTGCCATACCAGCCATTCAAAAGGCAGTTTCTTTTTATGAGGGAGCTAGGGGAAGATAACTGTCCTCCAGCTTCAGTAATACCTCATATGTTTGTGACTAGCAAAAAACAGAAGTTAATATCCAGAACGGACACCCCAACTCTCTACTGAATAATTTGCGGGGTGTTGCTCCCAACAAAGGAGTTAGAATGACCAGAAGGAGTGGTGCGCCACATGCAAGTCTTTCTAAAAGTATCATGAGCGAAGGGCCTGTTTGCTGAAGCCTCCTCCTATCTGTAGGGTAAGTTAAGGGGCACACTTCAGGACCACATGGCACAAAATTGGGATGCAGTGTATGCCTGTGTACAATTCTGATAATGAATGTTGAGGTAAATAGCTTTATGTTACCGGTGAGATAACTCACTGATTAAAAGCATTCTGTAACCCTCTTTTTAGTTTGAGATTTTAGATTGTGGTTTAGCACCACCTTTAAGCCAAAACTATTGCATTAGAGTGCAGATAGGGGGAAATGGAATTTGAGGTACGCAAATCTTGTGGGTGTTGTTTGGTTATTTGCTCACCCATTGACAGCCCATCGCGATGCTAATCCCTATGGCCATTCCCACACAGTTCCTGCCCCTCCCCGCCCAAAACACCTCCCCAAGGGAACTCTTTGAACAAAGCCATACCAACACATTCTGCACTTAAAGTGCCTGCCAGTGTTTTCTCAATACAGTCTTCTGAGAGTTTTAATTGGAGTTGTAAACATGCTCGGGTGTAATAAAAGTGTCTTAACCCGGTCTGCCTTCAGCCACTCGATTTATATTGGTTGGGTCATATTGTATGTATATATGTTCTCTGTTAAGCGCTTTGGTGAAAGAGCTGTATACATAACACACCATTAACATTATAAGCACTATGCGTGTCCTTCATTGAAGTCCTGTTAAAAACAATCACTGGCAAAGCCAACAGTTTTAGCTTGTGTATAAGTATTAGGCATTTGTCAGGCACTGCTATTGCCATGCCTACACAAAAGCCCAAACTGTTGGCATTGCCAATGCTATTAGTGTTCTGAAATATCCTCAACATTACTTGTAGAGCCCTCTAGAAGCGGAAGGAATGTTTTGGCAGTCCCCACCACACCCCCCAGATACAGAGAACATACAAGTTTAACCAACAGGCTTTTCCAACAAGGCACACTGCCAGCAACTGAACAATATTCAGTTCAATGAGGGCATTGTGTCTATCATGGCAACGCTATGGGAAACAACTTTAAAATGAAATACCTAAGAAATCTGTATTACGAAAGACGGGTACGCAAAGACATTCGCAGCAAGTTGAACCATTTTGAAACTGATATTAAGGCCTGTTGGTGGCACAAAATATTCTGGTGTACGCATCCTCGTTCCTGAAAACGAGGAAAATTGTGCTTTTTGAAGTGTAAAACAGAGGTTTGCCTCAATGAAATCCGGATAAAGGTTTTTTTTTTTTTGCATATTTATTTTTAATTCTTCTATTTTGTTACTGGGCTGGGGCCAGAGCTGGACTGGTAAAAATAGAACTCTGAAGATTTCCTGGTAGACCTCTGCTCCCTGGCCTTCTTTTGTGTAGTAACCCATTTTATTTCCACATTTTCTGATAGGAAAAGGGATGGGGTTGCTGAAAATGTGTAATATGGGGCCACTTTGAACATTATTTCCAGGGCCATTTTTGGTTCCCAGTCCATCCCTGGGTGGGGCAGACACAAGTGTCAGATGGAGAATGCTAATGGCCCCTTTCCCCGAGAAGTCGCTGGTAAAGGGAAAGGGCCATTAGCATTCCAAAGCTCCTCATTCTGGGTGTACGCCAAAGTAAAGGCCTCCACCACATAAGCCTGATTTTCTTCTAGCTAGTCAGCAATGTGTCTAATTTGACATGAAAACAGTGCATGCACAGTCCTTCGGGCCCTGAAACAGCGTCAGCTTGCTGTGCAAGCCTCGTTTTCGTGACACTTCTTTATTAGGGAAAGAAACAATATTTCATAGGCCCCCCTCTGCGAGAACAAACACAAACACGGCTACATGACCTGTTCTTTGGGAATATACCCACTCGAGAGTCCGCAGCCACACTTTAGTTCACTCTACCTTTCACAGAAGGGAAATAACCATTTGCATATCAGTCTTTGTCCCGCCCACATTGGCAGTCCAGGACCGAAATACTATGGCAATTCTCTTCTGAACAAGAGTACCAACAGCAACCCCATACACGTGTTTCAGCCTTGTTGGGCCTCATCAGTGAGGTGGAGCTGTGCCTCTGAACACAATGAGCAAGGAGTCCACGTCTGGATGAACCTAGGATACTTAGGGTCACTAAACCCAAGTCCCTTAAACTATGAAACAATAGTCCATAGGCGCCCCTTTGCGAGAACAAACACAGCTAAATGACCCGTTCTTTGGGAAGGTAACCACTTGAGAGTTTGCAGCCACAATTTAGCACACGGTGCTAAATCGAGTTGCGGTAGCGCTAGTAGCATTGGCGGTATCCCAACGGTATTACCATCTGGATACCACCCATTCGTGATGAGGCCCATAGTCAATATCTACAGACACATCATGAATTGTTTGCAGAAAGGAAATAGCCATTTGCATATCAGTCTTTGTCCCACCCACATTGGCAGTCGAGTACCGAAATGCTATGGCAATTCTCTTCTGAACAAGAGTACCAACAGTAACCCCATACACGTGTTTCAGCCTTGTTGGGCCTCATTAGTGAGGTGGAGCTGTGCCTCACTGAGCACAGTGAGCAAGGGGTCCACGTCTGGATGATCCTAGGAAACTTCGAGTGACTAAACCCAAGTCCCTTAAACAATGAAATAATAGTCCAAAAGTGTGGCTGTGGACTCTTGAGTGGGTACCATCCCAAAGAACAGGCCATTTAGCCGTGTTCGTTCTCAAAGAGACAACGGACAATTTTTTGCTTCCTTATTAGGGGCACACATGCACAATTCATTGTGTCTCAATGCGGTTAGTTCTCCGATCGTGCCCTTGCCCCTCGTTTAGGTTTCCATTGCCTAGTCTAGTGCTCTTTCTTGTACTCCTTGTTCACCTGTTTCTTTGCTACTCCAGTCCTTCTGTGCTTCCCAGAGACTCCTCCGTTGTGTGCCTTGATCCTTCTCCTTCCTTGGGTTTTGTCTATACCCTTGGTTCCTCCTGCTGACCCCTAGTGGGTTCCTCTTGCCTGCCTCCAGTTTCTCTTGGTCCCTCCTGCTGACCCCTGGTGGATTCCTCTTGCCTGCCTCCAGCTTTTTGTTCTCACTTGTGCCTTCCTTGGTGTTGCCTTGCTACCTGAAACCTCTTCCTGCGTAGCATTAGCTGGAGCCATCATCTTAATTCCTACAGGTCTCCACCGGACATTCTACATGGCCTTCCATGCCAGTGCTTGCACTGTTCTGACACCAAGTTAATCAGGGAAGCGCCAGCTTGTGGCGTTGGGAGCTGATCCAGTGCCTCCTGGTTCATACTGGGAAGGCATTGGGTTGGTTCCCTGCACTGTGACATTTTCTAATCAACACTTCCTGACAGAATGGCTTCCTCTTTGCAGCAACAACAACCTCGATGGACAGGTGTGCAGTGCCCACAAGACGCTTTGTATAACAGATTGAGACACCAACGGGAGTACAGCCTCCATGACGGGGCCCACCTTACCTGGGGACCTCGTCTCTCCCTCAAGGTAAGTGGCATGACACCTACTCCCCAAGTTCTTATTTTTGTTCCAAATTTTGCCAACGGTGGTGCCTCATCCCTTTATTCTAATGGTTAAGAACGCATTGTTGCAAATACCTCTCGAGGGGAGCCAGACCGAGGATTGTGATTGGAACGCTTATTCTCCCTATGACAAGGCAGCGCAATTAAGATCAATAGTGGACCATCTCAATCCACGGACGTCTAAACAGTGGGTTGCTTTGAAGAAAAGGCAGTCATGGCCCTGTGTCCCATGGTAAATGGCTGCAGGTTCCACAGATGAGAATCCCCAAAAGGATTTTTGAGCACCCAGTTCTAGGGGTATTGGGGAATGTTTGGAAGGAAGGGAAAATCACACAGTGGCTCATGTCCTGGCCCATCCTCCTCCCCATAGATGTATTTGAGCCCTTCCATTGAGGGACCTCATTAATGGACATCTGAACTTTCAGACGCGATATGAAGTAGGATTGGAGAATTCAGGCCAGCTCTGAGAGGGTGGTAAGTTATTGTCCCCACAAAGGTTGGGGAGGGAGCACCTACAGACTGGGACAATTCCTATATTCCGCTGAATACATCTGGAGGGGTACTCTCAGACCCTGAGGTGGGGGGGGGGCTCTGTAGAGGATTGACACCCTTAACAATTTTGATAAAAAGAAGAGGACTCATAGCTAGTCTGTACAGGGAGTTGCTTCTGGCGGAACCGGCTGAAGACATTAGAGCTAAGGTGCAGTGGGGGATATACCTTGACATGGAAATTTCTGATAAACGCTGGATATGGATATGTCATAGGGTGTTGCATTCCACCATAGCAATGCAGTACAAGCAATCAAGTTGCTCCACAGGTGGCATTACTCCCATTACAGGTGTAACATGAATTTATGTATTTCTTTTATAGTGGTCGGGACAGAACTCGGGTAAGCATAGGATTCTGACAGAGGACTTTCTTGTTTTGTAACTGACACCCGGACCAGCACACTTTTATAATTTTCCTTTATAGAGTGGGGCCAAGAATCTTAGAAAAGAAATTTAAAAACAATGAAAAAACAGGAAGGATTTACATGTAATGGGTCCATATCTGGTCCAAGGTAGTCATGTAGCTTACTAATCTTTAGTCTCCATCATTCCTCCTTGTTCCAGATCAGGCGGAAGTTTTAAGTAGACCCTCCAGGATATTGCAACAGGAAATGTAAAATGATGTGGCATAAATGCAAATTTTACTCAGGGGTGAATTGTAGTTGCTTAAAGTGTGGTCATGGGGAAGGGGACTACTGGCACATGTGGTGGAAATGTGACATGATACAGAAGTTTGTGGAAAATATTTTGTCATGGATAAGGGAGTTAGACATGATCCACAGGACACATTTGCCACTGTTGGTACTACTAGGGTAACAGATGAGGACGAAAACCACAATCTGAACCACATGTGTCACATCCTACCGATAGCAACCAGGAGCTGTGTGGCAAAACTTTGGAAGAGGGCCATGGTGCCTACAAAAAGGGAATTGCTCCATAAAGTGCTTGACATATACAGCATGGAATACCTTACATATTTTGACAGACGACTCCATGGGCAATATAGAGGAAGTTTGACTCCCCTTCTTTGATAAATACGGCAAATTACCCTGATTATTGGTAATGTTTGCTCAACGTGCTCCGTGAATGGTTGCGCTCATTCTGTACATGTGCTTAGACCTGGAAAAGAGGGGTGGGGGTCTGGTGCGGGGGGAACAGCGGGATGGAAAATGGGGATAAAGAGGGAGGTTTTAAGGCATCTGTTTGGATTGTTCATTTATGATGTCTCTATGTTTCTGTTCTCCCTTAGAAAATGTAATAAACTTCTATTTTGAAAATGAACCCAAACTCGTGCTTTTCTTTATTATCTCTTAGAAAATCTTCTATATATAAAAAGTGAAAATGTGTGGGATTGTGGCATATGTTCCCCACACAATTCCACACTGTTTAACCAATCTGCACCTAATTTTGCACCGTCACCTGTTAGGACCCTCTGGACATTACTGGCTACATGACATTTGGACACTCCACCCCTTCCCCCAGATTTCAGCAAATGTTTGTGGGTTTGGGGCTTTGCGTATGCTACCTATACAATTCCACACCGTTTAACCAATCAGTAGCACAATTTGCACAGTAACCTGTTAGGACCCTCCAGACAACACTGGATACACGACATCTGGAAAACCCACCCCTTCCCCGGATTTCAGAAAAAGTGCAAATTTGGGTGTGGGTTTGTGGCTTGGCGAAGCACTGCTCCTTATACAATTGCACACGTTTCACCAATCTGCACCACATTTTGCAGTTACCTGTACCTATGAGGAAATGAAAGTCTGGGCAATGCCGGGTATATCAGCTAGTTACCCATATTAAACAAACCATTCCATAACCCTCAAGTGTTTTGGGGGGAATCTTACATGATTTTGACAATATATCACATCTAATACTAAATATGACTTATTTATACATTACCTTCACTTTTGGCAAACTGGTTTTGGGCATTTCCCCCAAAAATATTGAAATGTATTTAATGCAATTCTTACCTTGATCCACATCAGCACGGGTGAAGTCACTGTCAGTTTGTCTTCATGGACATGAACACCACCTTGAGTTCTGCAGAATAAAAGGACACAACTACATGAGAGCAAAGTAGAACATCAACATTTCATCAATGAGCGGTGGAGGAGAATCTCTTGGGTCTAAATCCACAATTCTGCAGGTGCCCTTCAGCAATACCGGTACAAGTGGAAGGCTGGCGTGTAGAAGGGGTCAGTCTTATTTACAGCTACACGGACTCAGTTTCAAAAGAAACGTAATCCGTTTGTTTGGATGAATGCGACGCCACTGAATCTCACTGTTTTGGAAAATCTGATTCCGGAAAAATAAGCTATTCCGGGGATGTACTACCATTTCACTGTTGGCATCTTTTGAATTTATTTTCAGATTCGAAATGGGTTTAACAAAGTGATGATTTAAAACGTGAGCCGCACAAGTAATGCTCAGTGCAATGATGTGTCTTTAACATAATGTTAGGACAGGAATGCTCCCGTCCATCTTTGTTTTAGCCTACTGTCATTTTGTGTCTTTCCACATCCTTGCTATTTTTTCCACTTCCTTTCTTTGCATTTCCCTTTCTCTTTTCTTGTCTAGTACTTTGATCAATACCTTGATCCTCGTGATTATTGAACACGCATTTTTAGTTGTTTTTGCTTTGATTCTCAAACTGTTCGCAAACATTATTTATTTGGCTTTTTGCATTTTTTCATACTACACACTTGTCAGTTGTTTTCGATTTATTTTATGTCTTGTTTGAATATCACCAATTGGAGTTGTTCTACGCTTGTGTACAACCAAATACAGATCCATTTCAGTATTTTCTAGTTTTTCTGGTGTTTCCTTCTCCTTTGTCAAAGAAATAGATGTGATGTGTATTAATTCTACAAAACCCTGGTACAGCTCTTTTTATGATTTATACTGAATCTCACTGTGTCCTAGTTTCATTTTCTGCCCAAGTTAAGAGCGCATGTAAATAGTCTTGAACAAAGGTATTGGGGGCTTGAGGGATTCAGTTAAGAGTTGAACAATAACATGCACGCATTAAAATAACATAGGAAATCTAACTGCCCAAATGCACAGCTAATGGATGACTTCAGAAATAATATCAGCCGTGACATCACCATGGGCGGTGGCCTCTATGAAAGAATGTGAAGCACAGTACTGTTGTGGCCTAAGTAAGGACTATACGCAGTCGTGATGGTGTAGTTAAAGGAATTTATTATACTCATACACACAGCTTCAGTATTCAGCTTTGTCAATGCTATGACGACATCTCAAGCATTAATATAGCTAGTCCATGCTGTAATCCCCTGTGTAGTGCATAGGTTGTTTTATCCATGACAAAGTTCATGTTCTTTAAAGAGGGCGCTGGGCTGCCGTGTTGTTCGCTGGCTTGCCGCGCTCAGAATGTCCTAGCGGTCAGTCTGCGCTTCTCGTCTCGTGTTCGGATCACGCGAGACTGCCGCAGGACTTCCTTTAAATCCTTTACAAGTATCTAACTTAATCAGTAGGTTCCTGGCACCAATCTGTTACATACACACACAACAGGGATCAAAGTTGCTGGGAGCCATTTAGCGCCTGGTTGTGCCCTAACAGAGCCTGATTAGCTTGCCAACAGAAGCTACTTTTGACTCTTGGTGCTATACAAACTTACTGTTGTAACATTAACTCTGTTTGATTGACAAATGTTTATTAAAACGCACCTAGGAGGCATTAGGAGTCATCTGTAGTGGAGAAAAAATTATAGTTTGCAACTCAAGGACCTTGGATTTGTGGCACGCTATGTTGTAGCTCGTTGTTCCCCAGATGTAGCTCCTGCTCACTCCATGGTACAGAATAGGGAGGAGCTGCTTTTGGCTCATACTGATAACTTTCCTTCGTTCTGGTTCACATCCTTTGTTCTGAAGGGCATGCATTGGGGATGATGCACAACAACAATGTGTCCTGAGCCCATATCGGCGCATTTAATCCACTCACATACTCCTATTATCTACGTTTGTCGTAATGCCTCATTTGAAAATCGTTTATCAAACATGCACTTTTAGCAACCTCATGTGTTTTGTAGGCCCGTTGAAGAGCACACACACCAATCGAAGCCATTGACCCACCAGCACTCGTTTAACTTCTATCTCCTTAAGAGACACTCCTACCTCTCAAGTTGTGCACACAATCATTTCACTATATTAACTTCTGATGTGCAATTGGCTTCAAAGAAAACTTACTTCTACTCACATACCCAAAAAAAGGGGCCTCAGTGTTCTTTACTCTGCCTTCCAGTGATTCCAGGAATCTCTTAGTGTTTTTTTATCTGGGCATAGGTTTTCTCAAGTTTATCAGTTCTTGGCCATCTTGTCAGAGTTCAAAGTTTTTTTTTCCTCAGATATAACTATCCTAAATTCTCAAGTTCCAACGAAAGTCAATTCTCTCAAAAATCATAGATGAAGATGAACGGCTGTTTCCTTAATCTTCCTCCACCGACTATGTGGGTCTCTCCCCACGAGAGTACATTCTTGTTTGATTTGGATTCCTCCTTGGGCCGATTCTTGCTTTGCTTTATAGGGCACTCCTGTGACTCTTGTTCCCAGCGTCTCACTCAATCCATAGGGATATACGCATCTCCTTCCAGGGTATCTTCCCCTCGATTCTGCATATGCCTTTGAGACATTTGGTTGATTCCAAGTTCAGGTTTTGAGGGTTCCCATAACCGCTTTTATTATATGTGTCTGGTTCTCCTTCTGTGCAAGGTTTCCACTCAGTTTTATACTCTTTGTTATTTCTCCCATCAACTGAGTTTGCGCTCTGTGCCCCCCTCGACTGGTAGGAACCCGTAAACCTAATCTATAGAACGGCCTGCCTCCGCGAAGTGGCAGTCTGCTGGCGTTCTCCCCAGCTCCCTCTCTGGTACGCAAGTGGGAATATTTTGAATATTTCTTTGTTCCTCGCCTTGCTCCTCTTTCTCTGATTTCTCATGGTGCGAGCAGGGGGTCTCGTTGTGACGAATGTGATGAATCCTGCAGTCATCACAAAATCCCAGCCTAAAGTCTCCCCCCCATGTGGCCAGAGAAAGGCAGACGCTACCTGATCCTCGTCCTGGTGGTGGTGGTATAGGGGAGGATCACATGGGAGGAGAAGGCGGTCCAGGGAATGTGGCGACTGCCAGGAGCGACGCAGTACTCATTCTCTTCTGAGGATGAGGTATCCCTAATGCCTGAATATTTAATGGCATGTTGTCACAGCAGGGTCCCTCCTCCCAGACTTACCCAAGGTATCAAGCCTTTTGTGTAAACAAGAAACCGATGTATATAAAAGAACAGGAAGTTAATACAATTGCTTTTAGTAGTGGTAATTCTCCATTGTATTCAAGTTATAGACCTAAGAGAAAATCAGTATTCCCTTTGAAATCCCTTCCTAATCATATAAATCCCTTAAGTAGAATGTGTTAGATAATGAAAAAAGAGATAAGAACATTATGTACTTCAAGCCCCCTAATGTTCTTATTGCTGAGACCAGGAAGAGGGATTCAGAGTTGCTAAAGTCTAGTTGTGGCAATAACCCACACCTGAGCAGGACCGTTAAACATTTAAGAGTGGAAGCCACAGCTGTATCAGCAGCAGAATGCCATGTGGGAAACTTGGTGGAGGTCGGAATTCATAACACATGCAGAGGACGCACAGCGGGAAGCAGTATTGTGGCAGAAGCTCTCTACGTCCTGTAATACGCTCCAGTGTGCAGACCACTGGCGAGAGAGTTTGGAGCTCCTGTGACGGTCACCGTGAGAAGGCTGACAGGAGCTGTCAAATGCTGTGGGAGCCCTGACGAGTGAAGAAGTGGAACCGGTGAATCAGACGCCCGGAGAGGCCAGTGAGTTGGCTATTATAGGTGACCCTACGGTGCTCCAAAGTAGACCATCATGTGCAAATTAACATTTTGAATACCGAACCTTTGAAGTTGAGAAAACCGGGCGCAACTCTCCAATTGGGAGATGTCGAATAGGGGAAAAGTGTAATCCACATTTCCAAAGCCAAAAGGGGACATTACTAAAGCAAAGTAAATACAACTTGCTAAAAGGGGATTATCCAATAAGGGAATGGTGTAACCCAGGGACTTTCTAAATATTCCTAAAGAGGAATATTTAAAAAGGGGACATTGTAACCTGCATTGCCAAAGCAAAAGAAAGCTAGAAGCTACTTCAAGGCAATTTGAGCAGAACAGTCCCGGCACAAAATACCTTGAGGGAGGAAGTTGTAAGTCACGTTGCTAACAGCCAAAGGGCTGTGTAAGTAGAAGTCAGACTATAGGAGAACAGCCCTCCTTGTTGAAAGAATCAAGGGGGAGAGAAATGTAACCTGTGTGTCCCATGGTCAGCAGTTCAATGTGAAAACCATTGTCCTTTTGTACCATATGGTTGTGAAAGAAGCTGTAAGACAATAGTGTTAAATGTTAGCAGACTAAATCAAGAAGCCGTTGTTGATTAAACTTTCCCCATTGAAGGGTGGAAAGTTTGGAACAAGGCTTGCCACCGAGTACAAGTATTAGTAAGTGTTTTTACCCTGGCAGGAGAGTAAACCAGGAAAGGGACAAATAGTGGTTAGTCCTGGCAGGCGAGTGGACCAGCAAGAAGACAACTTGAAGTACTGTAAATGTGGTAGAATGTTGTGGTGGAAAGAAGTGGTAAATTTATCAGTTTGATGAACTATTGTAAAGCTATCCTGACCAAGATGTTGTTTCTAAAGAAGAAATATGCGGTGATAAGAAGTGATTGATTTTCAAAGAACTTTTACCTTGACTTTTGATGTGTGAAGAGAAATTCTTTTTGGCTTGAAGAGAACTTTTATATTCTACCTGAAGTGGAATGTGGCTTATAAACCGAACTTTGAAACAACTGAATTTGTCCAGGGGAAGGGGATCCAACCCTGGTCACAAGGATTCCTGTTTGTATCTTTTGTGTTTGAAGTTTTATTTTTGTGAAGTTTAAATCGCCAAATGGTTCCTGTATTTTTTGTTGGATGTATTAGAGTGAGGGACAGATACTTTTGGACATTATGTCATTTTCTTTTAGTCTTAGTTTGTTAGGTAGGGAAATCCTTGTTAGGTGTAATGTTGGATTGAAGGTGGACACCATTGAAGAGGTCAACTTGTGAATTTATTTAGTATTAGTATAGGATAAAGGAGCCCTCCTATCTCCGGCCCGTTGTAGAACCATAAAAGAGAAAGGGCCATCATCACAACTGATGCTAGCAATGTGGACCTGGGGGCAGTGATGGCCCAAATGGAAGGTGGTACAGATTACCTAATAGCATTTGCCTCCAGATTATAGAAGGGAGCTGAGAAGAATTATGCCACAATCGAAAAGAAGGCTTTGGCCGTCAAGTGGCTGGTGGAATAATTTCAGAGGTTTGTGTGGGGAACAAATTCTAATTTCACATGGGCCATAAACCCTTTGTTGAAATAATTGCTTCAAAAGGATCGGACATTGCATCGGGGAGGATCAGGAGGTGGGTCTCTCACCTAAAGGAATAGGACTATTGTGAAATACCTACCAGGTGAACAGAATTACCCTGCAGACTGCTTATCGAGGACGTTGTCTGTTGAAGAAAAAGGAGACAAGGAGGGGGGTCAGGGAAGTGGTGCTGCAGATCAGTGGCAGCTCTATTCCCCGAGAGGAATGGTAGTGAGCGATGCGAGATGATGAGAAGCTTTGCCAAATCATGAATGCAGTATTAGAAGGAAGGCTCAACAGAAACCTGGCAGAGGACCTGGACCTCAGGTGTTTATGGGATTTGAAGGATGAGCTGTCTATTCAGAATGGTATACTGTGGAGAGGTGACAAAATGATTCTACTGGAGGAGTGTCAGAAAACGACTGGTGGAACTTGGCCATGGAGGACATCAGGGCATCGTAAAAATGCAACCAAGGATCCAAAATGACTACTGGTGGCCGGCCTGCGACCTTCAGATCGAGAGAGCTGCCAGGGATTGTATCCCTTGTAAAAGAAGTGATGATGTATGTGTGAGTGTGAAGTGCCCCATGCCAATGACCGACAATCCTACCCAGCCGTGGGACAAGATTGGGATGGATATAAATCGGTCCAATCTGGTGTGAATGAGTGCAATCATTCTGTTTGGTGGTGTTGGATATGCTCACCAGGTAGGCAGAGGCATTGGTGACCAACAGTCTGACCTTGGGAAGAGTGGTTGAATTCCTGGAGCAGTTATGAGGAAGGGAAAGTTACCTCAGAGTGGTTGTTTCTGATAAGGGTACCCAATTCAGATCAAAATAATTGAAGGACTATTGCTGCATGCATGCTATCACGCATAAGACCAGTGCCTGATGGCCATGACTGCAAGGCTGCTGTGAGCGAGGCTGTATGAGCTCACAGGTTCACTCCGCACAGCAGCACTGACGTGTCACCCTTTGAGCTCAGTACAGGGTGGAATGCAAACAATGATTTTTGCCCCGTGGGCGAGTCAGTCCACTTTGGCAGAAGGGAAGTTGGGGAGTGTAAGCGAGAATATTTAGAGGAATCAGTTGACAAACAAAGAGGTGTATGAACGGAGAGCAGTCAGAGGGAGAGTGCCTCCATGTGTAGGGGACATGGTGAAGATCGAGCTACCCATGGCCCTTCCGGACGGGGCATGTAAGTGGTCAAATCCAGTCAGAGTAAAGGAGGTATTCATGTTGACGGTGAGGACTGAGGATAATAGAGTATGAAACTTGGAGCGAATGATGTTTGCGAGAAGTGACAGCTCTGATGCATCTAGTGTATTGTCCTTGGAGGGTACTACAGATGGGGAGCCATCCAGATTCAGAAGTGGAAGGAGGTGCCACAGACCTGGATAACTCAGAGACTATGTACAATGAAGTCCTGGACTGCAGGAGGATAGCTCAAGGGCAATGTGCTTGCCTTGGAAGCAAGACGACACAGAGCAACACAGGTTCGATCCCCAGGTCCGTGCTTAGAAACCTCTGGGTATTAAGCGTGTTATAAATAACATATCAAATCATATATCAGGGGGGTCCTTGTGGGGGATCTTTGTGAAGAGGCAGGGATGTGTAGAGTCGGCTTCCTTGTGAGCCGGCTATCCAGGTCCAGTGCATTCCTGCACAAGACGCTCTGTCCATGAGGTTCGAGACAATCCGGGGAGAGGACAACAGTTGCAGAGAGCAACAGGGCCAGAGTTAGCAGGGCTCCTATATCTTATACTAAATAAATACACAAGTTTACCTTGTTACTGGTGTCCACCTTCAATCCAACATTACATTAGGCCAGGGAAAGAAAGGCGTTTATCTCACCCTTTATCTTTTAATAAAATGACGACTTGTGAGAAAACTTTACCCAAGTGTCCGTCTTGCATTTCTGACCCCTCACACTACCTCCTCTGCCCATCTGCATGAGCCAACACTTCTATCTCTAGCCGATTCCCTCGCTTCCCTGCTTGGCGTCGAGCTGTATTTAGTTTCTACCCTGGAATGGAAGGGAAGATTCCATTGGTCCTGGTCTTCAGAGCCAGCAACAAATACAGGTCAGAAATCAAGCTATCCACTTTAAAGGGGCCGTGTGCCGGATTGCCCTTTTCAATTCCCATATACTCAACAAACATCTACTTTTGTAGATGACTTTACATCTACTTTTAGAGCAGCTACTAATGAGGCATTTGATTTGATAGCTCCTGTGGGACTTACTATACAGAATAAAGTAATTCGCTTCAACCAATGGTTTACTCCAGATGTTCTACGTGTTAGAGGACTGAAACGTAAAGTGGAACATAATTGGTGGAAGCATCCGTCTGGTGACACCATGGTTAAATATAAAGCTGCAGCCAGGAGCTTGAAGGAGGAAATGTTCAAAGCCAAACAGAAAAACCCGAACGAAAGAATAGATAAAGCTAAATCTAAATCAAAATAACTTTTTTCAGTTCTAGAAGAACTCAAGGGGTCTACAGCCGAGTCCTCCATTATCATGGACAACGACTGGTGCCAATGCATACATGAAAGTTTTACTAAAAAAACTGTCAAACACCAACACTATATTCTGGAACAAGTTAACCTGCTGCAGCCAGCTAAAATCGACACTGTACTGCCATGTGATGTCCGAACCTCAGATACCACCCTTTCTTCCTTCAACCAAGTATCAGAGGACGAGGTGCTGGGGTCATAAAAAAAAACTCAAACCCACATCCTGTTAGGGAGGTATCTTCCTGGCCATGTTCTTTAAGGATTTTGCTAATACGCTTGTCCCTTGGGTTTGTTAACCGCTCTTTTCAAGAGGCCCACAACATCCCAGGAAACATCAAGGAGGCTTGGATAACCCCTCTAATAAAAAAGGAGAACCTGGACCCAACCGTTGCTGGTAATTATAGACCTATTACTAATGTGCCTTTCTTGCAGACAATAATTGACAAAATAGCTTGTATACAGTACCAGAACTTTGTGGAACAGAACAATGTCCTAGGGAACAAATAATCTGCATTCCGTACAAACTTTGGGACAGAGACCGCTCCGTTAGATTTAAAATCTAATATAACGGAAACCATTGAAAAAGGCAATGCTGCTCTGCTTCTTCTATTGGATCTCTCTTCAGCTTTCGATTTGGTTGATCATGCTCTTCTAGAGAAAAGACTGAACGAGGTAGGTAAATGTACTACTCAGGCTGCTAACTTACCTTTCAGAGGCATGTCTCTTACTTAAATCCTCATGTGCCTATTTTACCAGCCCATTATGCCAGTTTCGTCCTTAACTGTCTGAGGACAATCGAGCATGGATTGCTGCAGCAATTGTCAACTCAAAACTGGACTACTGTAAAAGCCTTCTGGTAGGCACCTCTAAATCCAATATTAGAAAGCTACAGGTGTCACAAAATGGAGCTGTTCGCGCAGTATGCAGGCTCATCCGTCACTCTATGATCTCGGAGTCTCGCAGGAAACTACATTGGCTTCCTGTCGAGCAGCGGATACAATAAAAGGGCTCTGTCCTGATTTTCAAATGTCTCCGAGGCCAAGCACCTTTATACCTCTCTTCAAGAGTCCATAAAGCCCCTATAAAGCACACTCTTCGCTCCAACAACAATTTGATGCTTTTCCAACCTTGTGTCACCTCAAAAATGTTTCAGGACACCTTCATACGAAGGGGGAGAGGAAGACAACCTCAGTTAACGCTACAGGAGCCTCCACTGCTAATCCCACGACGTGGGGGCTGAAGGTCACCAAAGATCACTGGAAATGGCTTGTTGGGCTTTTAGCTACAAAAATGGGCAAGCCATAGTACAAATCACTGTCTACGGATATCCCTCTAGTCTTGGTAACCTGGAACACGCAGGAATTCGCCCATTTATTTCTGAAAGAAGACCTACTCAAGACCAAATATGACATCATCTGTCTTCAAGAAACCTGGCTGAGAGACTCACCATTGATAGAGGGATATACCGTTCATCTTAATCCAGCTTTTAAAGGACCGAAATGAAGACCTATGTCGGGCCTTTTAATAGCGATCAAGAACACAGCACACTTGGAAATCTTGCAAACCAATAACCCCAACCACCACATGCAATCAGTGGTGGGCAGATTGTCTGTAAGGTCTGACCTGGAGCCCCTGATACTTGTCATAATTAACCTATATTGTAACCCCACGAACAAAGATCTAGACGACCTACCAGACCGGGTCATGCAGTGGGTTGACATTCAGAGGGAGATATGGGATGATCCCCACTTTATTCTTTGTGGCGACTTGAACGCACATTGCTGGCACAAAGAGGGATAGGACACTGATGTAATCTGGTTAAAACCACGACCACAAGGAAAAGAGGCATATCATGGAGAAGAGCTGCTACATCAAGGCACATACAAATATTCACTGACAACAATACAGGAACTATGCCGGGAACTGCAACATGAAGAGGAAGGAAGGGGGGCCATATTATTGACTATATATGTGTATCGCACAACATCTCTCTACACCCAACCACAATGACTGTGGAATATCAACCACAAAGTGACCACAACCTCCTAAAAATATCCCGGTTTTGCTCAGCACAGTTGTCAGTTCACCATTACAGAGGAAACCCGGACATGATGCCGGAACGCAATAGATTGAGGGTAAGGCCAGCCCTCCTGCCAAAACTAGCAGACAAGCGGCCATAGAAATGAATGACCATAACAGAACACCAGGACCAGTTGACTACACAGTCTTTCTGAATTAAAAGTGGGAACAGAAATAAACCAGGTCTTCCCCAATGCCACATCTTTGACCCGACCATCTGGACTAAAAAGAAAGAAAATGGCTCGTTTGATACGGTCATTAAACAATGAACCACATTCACAGAGTTCACTCAAAATTAAAATAATTAAGCAGCAGTACAGAAATTGGCAGAAACATCATCAACAAACTTCAATCAGGTTGGACACGAATCCATGCTTCACAAAATTAGGTCAAGGAACACGTCTGAAATATGGTCTAATATCAATAACTTTGACGCCCCGCAAGAACTCTTGGCATCCAATCCTATAACAGCTGAAAGTTGGACTTTTCATTTCTCCACATTTTTTGACCCAGAGCTTCGGGAAGTTCCACCTCCATCATCTACGAATAGTGTCTGGAACCACCTTGACATTAATCATCAGTCAATCAAAAACGTCATCGACCAGCTGAAAGGATCCAGAGCACCAGGGTCTGACAGGCTGTCAAATACAATGCTGAAGGCTGATGCGACACACTGCTCGAGAGTATTAATGTTTCTATTCATCCATATTTTAGCAAAAAAAGAAGTCCCAGCATCATGGAAAACCGCGGTCATTATCCCGATCTTCAAAAAAGGATCAAGATTGCTCCCAGGCAATTACAGGCCCATAGCATTGTTGAATGTTGTGGGCAAGGTGTTTGCTTCCTTCGTTTGGGGAGGTGGAGTAAGGAAACTAAACACTGGGATATTTGGCAGAACCGGTTCATAACAGGAGTTGGAACCTCCCTTAACATAATTGTGATTAATACTTTTAAGGGGCCAAAAACACACTTTTGGGACTGCCTGAAGACCTCCCATGTCAATATTTTCACACACTCAAGTCTTCAGTCTTTATAATTTCTCGCAATTTATGTTGGCACAAAATGTGGCCCTAGTCTAACTTGCCCTTCAACCATACTAAGCCTTGTGTGTTCCTTGCCCTAGCTTGCAGATTAAGGATCCCTACAATAGATTATTGATCTTTACAAACAAACTGCCGGAGGCCGCAGCAAACCTCACCACACAGTTATGCACTTTCACACTGTGGGTGAGGCTATGAGACTGACTCTGCATATATCTGTTGTTGGAGTACCTAGAATCGGGTCCTTTTGAACGTGGTCCTTGATTTTAAATGAAGAACACTGGAAAAATATGTGAAAGTGATCACGCAGATGCCATTTATACGACGGTAATGCACTAATCATCATTCTAGGAACTATGGAATGTCAATAATTGGGGCATCCAGGAAGAAGATATCAAACAAAACACAACATACCCTCCAAAGAACAACGTTGTTTTCTGAGAGTCTCATTGAAAGAGCAGGGTAAGCAGTTCCAACCTTCTTCTTCTCGCATTGTGTGTGCCCCGCAGTGTTGTGGCCACTCTAAAGGCAGAGATCTAACTCAGTCATGTGTCTCTTACCACCCCCCGCACCCTATTATCCCTCCCTTTCAGGTGGGGTACCTTTAAGATCAGATCTTTACAGCTGAAAATGACATAAGCAGCACCCAGAACAGTACTGCCAGATAGCCCTGAAGAAAGTGACTCAATTATTTCAGTCCACTGAAAACGATAGTCTCTGTCCGGTCTTTTAAAAAATGTACCAATGATATGGTGAAAAGCCGTATATAGATCCTTCCATTAAACACAGGAATAAGTCAGATTGAACTACAGTCGTAGCACAAAGAAAGGATATACAGACAGTGGATTCCATGGGGTTGTACTATTGAAAGACTTCAATTTTGTCTAGAAATACCTGAAAGGAAAATGTGCTCACTTGTGTGTCCCTCAGTACATATAGGAGTACAAACAGAACAGTTTCTTTTGGAAAAAAAAGCGACAATACCCCGAATTTTATAAAAAATACTTTTTCTTTTAAGTTTACGAAATGTTCATCAATTTTTTTACTCTTTCTACCAAACAAAGAAAACTAATAAAATATATGAACATCTTCATTTGCAAGGCAGACGACACATGCCTGGATGATTACGGCATGTGCCTATTAAAATATTTGAACAATCAGACTGTTCTTTCTTGAGTGTGTTAGAAGGTTAGTGATGGGGCAAGTTTTTCTCTATCCCCTAACCCTAGATAAGCGGAGCAATCAACGCAAGCTAGGGCAAGCAACACACAAGGGTATAGTTTAGCATGATTGAGGGCAAGTTAGACTAGGGCCACATTTTGTGCCAACATAAGTTACGAGAAATTATAAAGACTGAAGACTTGAGTTGTGAATTTACCCGCAACCTGCCGGAAGGATCTTTCTTTCTAACATGAAATGGATGAAACTTGAAACTTCTCGTTTCTGATGCACTGAACGCTTCCGGCAGCATTGGCGAAATCACGGCTGTGGGAATCCAAGATCAGCGTGGGTGTAGGATTAACTGATACATATCGAGAGAATAAAGAAACAGGGTTGATATCTGTAATTCTCAGATGGCACAAAATGCCATTGAATGATTACCTGCGGTCATTGATATGAAATAAAATGAATCCCCCACACGCAAGCAAAGAAACTCACGAGATTGGCGATCAGATGACCTCCATGCATTGTGCTGATTTTTGACTAGCCTGTGCTCTCACAAAGTGTCCTGAAGACAGGCTCAACAGACTACGAACATTTGATTGAATCAATTACGTTGTTTAGTTTTGAGACCTAGAAACGCAAATATGTGTCGACCAATTGAAGGATAAATAACATCGAGGGTTCCCTTTCCATTAAACATATCCCTCACGTCCTTACTAACCTCACATATTGGTTAACATGTTCAAATTGTATTTAGACATACCTTTTGGTTTTGGTTTTGTTTTATCATCTTCCAAATAATTGATGCTCGTTGGAAATGTCAAATCATGCATTTTTAAGATATTTTTATGTTTTTTTGTATACATTTGGTGTATAAAGATTAAAATGTTAACTTTTGAGCATTTTGTTAGTCTAAATTGAAATATGGCAGCTCTTGATTGGTGTTAAGTGTGGACTTTCACACCTGGTGTTTGTCAAGGAGGGTAGCTGTATTGTGGAACCTCTGTTATACATGTTGTATTTTGGGTCCTCCCCCACACAGCCCCCTAAAAAAAAGAGGACCTCTTAGCTCAGTACTCGTACACACCTGGAAGGCAAAGTCATCCCACAAGTGTCAGCTTTTACTTACTTGGGGGTATGCCTCAATATGAGCACAACCGATAGACCCAGGCTTGACGCCCTAAAATCTAAAGCAAATACCCTTGCCAATCAAGGTTGGCTGTTGATGAAAAAAAATACTGTGGTTTTACGCTAAGACCTCTTATTGACTTCTACTGGATGAAAGTACTCCCAATACTAATGTATGGTGCTGAAACAGTATTTTCCTTTCGCCAAGAAAATTGGTCCATCATCGAAGGAATTTTCTGGAAAAGAGTGCTGAGAGTTCCAATTGGTACACCAATTCAAGCCCTACGTATGGAGGTGGGTTTGACGGCTATGAAGACCATAGTCACCTGGAAGTCTCTGGCTATTTACAGAAATGATTGCAACAGACAGTGGAGGATTTGCAACATTAAAAGAAGCAATACATAAAAACAACGAATCCACATTACTTGAATGGCAATCGATTTGCCAAGCGATAATTGTCGATTTGGGAGAAACCAACCAAACCCTAATAGAGAACCCAGACAAAATCAAATGGAAATTATACACCAGTGACTGGATCGTAACTCAATAAGAAAGACAAGGGTTGAAAATGTTTGGTAGACCAGGCCCCGAGCTGAGGAAGTTAAACACATTCACAAAATACCTCAAACAATTTCCGAACTGGTATTTTAGAGATTACTATTTCAGATTTAGACTGAACCTACTTGCCAACTGGTGAAATACTCAGTGTGTGGTCAAATGCCCTTCCCCCCAAAACTTGTATGCAGATTATGCCGGTCTGAGGGAATTGTTGGGTCATTAAAACACCTGGTCTTATTCTGTCCGGAAATGGTAGGACAAAAGATGTCAACTCATGTTAGAATTCTCGAAGATCTATGTAGGAAGACCAGCAGAGGACTGGTGGTTGGAACTTCAAAGGGGTAACCACATTTCACTCACCCTGGCCTTGGTGAAATTGTTGTCTGAAATCTTTTTATGAATCAAGCTCGGGTTAAATCAGGGAGAAGTGGCCTAGGAAGGCACTAAGGACGACTTTGGATCAAGGCCTGAAGATTTAAGAATTAACCTGGTCTCTTTGGTTTTCCATTTGTCTCTACTTTCTTTCCAATTTTATTGTTCATAACCTTCTTGTTTTTCATTTTTAGTTTTTCCCTTTTGCATATGACGTACAATGCTTACCTTATGGTTTTAAAAGTCAATTCAAGGCAAAAGGTTTTTCTTTACTGTTGAACCAAGTAAAGCCTTATAAAAATTAAATTTGGTGGTGCAGGCTTTAATGCGTGGGAACCTACCATTTGGAACTCATTGCCTAAGGAACTATGAGCATGTGCCTCAATAACTAGATTTAAGAAACAACTTAAAACATTACTATTTGACATGGGGATAGATAAATTCTTTACACACTTTCTCCTCTGATCCTATGGACTTCACCCTGTTTCCTCCATTTCTGTTTTTACGTTTGTCTCTCTTGTGAGCGCACTGAGGCCTTTGGGCGTTTGGTGCAATATAAGAAAATTATAGATAGATTATAGAACATGGAGGTACTTTGAAGTGAAGTGGGATGGAATCCTTACTTGGGCATTCCTGATCCCCAGAAGGGGATTGGGGGAGGTTCATTGATATTGATATTTTATTTTGATCGCGCTCATTCACAAGTGTTTGAGGGCGACAAGGCAAGGGTAGGGGAACAGGGGAGGACAAAAACAACGATCTTACTAGGCCCAGTGATATTGAGAATGCGCAAGGGCAGGGTAGAAGGGGAGGGGAGAAGTGCATTGAAGGGAAACAAAAAGGAGAGTGCGGAGCGAGGAGGAAAAAAAACAGAAATAATAATAAATGAATAAATAAAAAGGCAACAAACAATGGGAGTGCAGCCGGCAAGTGGCAAGTGCTGGGTTTAAGGCAGCAGGCAGGGTAGGTCGGATAAGTGCAGGAAGAAAACGGGGGGGCTGTATGGGTACAGATACAAACCCCAGTGCAAGGGGTGGCCCAGAGGCAGTGCATGAGGGTGGCAAGATGAGCAGGTACCTGGGCCCGGAGGACAAAGGGTGGCCAGGTTCATGGTGCAGAGGCAGAGTAGAATCAGCAGGGGAGAGAAGGGGAGAACGCAGAGGCATATAGGAAGGTCTTGATGTGCTTCCGGAACCGGAGATGGTTCTCCTCAAGTTTTAGAGTGGCAGGGAGGCTGTTCCAGAGGGAGGCCCCAGCCAAAGACAGATCTACCCCCAGCTCGTTTCTTGGAGAAACAACTAACCCTTAGGGAGTTAGAGGTAGAGGAGTGCTCGAGATGGGAGGTATTTGTGGAGGGATAGCTGAAGGTATGTTGGACTCAACCCCAGAAAGCCTTGTAGACAATGCAGAGGGTTTTGAATTTAATCCTTGCATCCACTGGGAGCCAATGGAGAGATTTCAGAGCTGGAGATACACGATCCCAGGGCTTGAGGCCAAGGACAAGTCTCGCAGTCCTGTTCTGGATAAGTTGCAAAGGGCGGAGAGTAGAGGCAGGTAGATTAAGAAAGAGGCTGTTGCAATAGTCCAACCTAGAGAGAACCAGAGCTTGGGAGACAGTGAGCTTCTGGGTGAATGAGAGGAAAGCAAGAGTACCTCTGAGAAGGTGCAGTAGGAAGTTTGACTTTTTTGATACATGAGCGATTTGGGCGGAGAAGGAGAGTGTGGAATCAAAGGTGACACCAAGGTTCTTGGCCTCGCAGGTGGGGATAGGAGGAGGGCCAAGGTAGGCTGGCCAGAGAGTGGTATCTGGCCGGCACATCCCCCTTGGTATCCCGCATGCACTGTTCCCTAGGGCAGATATTGCGTAGTCTAGTCTCAGAGGGTGCCTGCCCCTGGGGAGAAGGGATGAATTCCCTGGATTTGTCACACGTCACTGGTGATATCATGGGTCGGTTCACAAAGGTACATTTGTGAAGTTGAGATTGCCCAGCTAACCTAACATTTCTTATGTGCTTTTGTAAGGTTTGTCTTTCTACCTACTAGGGAGGTATATGTCCACACAGATCATTTGGGTGAATCCAGCATTACCTGAAGCCAAAGAGATTGAAGTAATGCCACGGCTATATGAATCTAAAACACAATTATCATCAGTCCTTTTGATTCCCATAGATGCAGACAATGTATTCTTGATAGGGAGTTGTCCCTCATAAGAATAGGAGTTCATGTTCCCGAGAGGGGAGTCAGTCCCAGTGAGGTCCCACTTTCCCAGAACGGTCCCACTTTCCCAGAACCTTAGGGAGGGTCTTGCTGAGTGGGATTAACTCCCTAGCCTCAAAAGGGGAGGCTCCCCCCTGGGTAGAAGGAACAAATAGTCCAGATTTGTCACAGAATGGTGTGCAAGATGAATGGAGGGATGGGAATGGTGAGTGGAATGAATGGAGGAGTGGGAATGGTGAAAGGAGGATGGATGGTAATGGCGATAGAGAGTAGGGTGGATGGAGCTATGGACATGGTGAGTAAGAATGAGATGGATAGAGGGATGGAAATAGTGACTGACATGGATGGAGGAAGGAATGGAAATGGTGAGAGATGGAAGGGAGGGATGGAAATGGTGAGAGATGGATGAAGGGATGGAATGGTGAGTGAGATGGAGGAAGGGATGGAAATGGTGACTGAGATGGATGGAGGAAGGGATGGAATGATGAGTGAGATGGATGAAGGGGTGGAATGGTGAGTGAGATGGATGAAGGGATGGAATGGTGAGTGAGATGGATGGATGATGAATATGGTGAGTGAGAGGGATGGATGATGAATATGGTGAGTGAGAGGGATGGATGATGAATATGGTGAGTGAGATGGGTGGATGATGGATATGCTGAGTGGGATGGATGGGTGATTGATATGGTGAGAGGGATGGATGATATGGTGAGTGAAATAGATGGATGTATATTGTTAGTGAGCTGAACGGATGGATATGGATAGTAAGGCGGTTGATGGGTATGGTGGGTGAGAAGTATGGATGGATATGGTACGTGAAAAGCATGGATGAGTGGATATGGTGACAGAGTGAGACTGATGGATAGATGGGAATGGTGAGATGGAGGGAATGAAATATGGGAACGTTGAGAGTTACATGATGTGGTAAATGGAAATAGTGAGTGCGTGATGGAGAGATGCGAATGGTGAGACTTGAATGGATGGAGGGAGGGATGGAAATGGTGAGTGAGATGGTTAAAGGGACAGGCATGGTGGGAGTGAGATGGAGGTAAGGATGGGGACTGGCAAGATTAAAATGAGGGATGGATTGGTGTGAGAGTGAGATGGATGAAGGTATCGAAATGGTGAGAGAATGAGATGGAGGAAGGGATCTGAATGGTGGTGGAACTACTTGGAAATGGAGAGAAGGGAATGGAATGGTGAGAATGAGGTGGATGCAGGGAGGAATGGCAATGTTGAGTGACATGGAGGGATGGGAACGGTGAGAGAGATGGATGAGGAATGAGAATGGTGAGGGAGGATGGAACAGTGACAGTGAGTTGGCTGGAGGGATCGGAATGAGCAAATGCAATGGCTGGAGGGAAGGATAGGAATGGGGAGGGAGTGAGATCGGTGCTGGGATGGAATGTTGAGAGAGTGAGATGGATAGATAGAGGGATGGGCATGGTGAGAGTGAGATGGGTGGAGCAGCGATGGGAATAGTGGGAGGGATCGGAATGGTCACAGTGTAATGGTTGAGGGATGACATGGTGAGAGATGGGTGGCTGGAGGCATGGCAATGTTGATTGAGATGATGGAGAAATGGTAATGGTGAGGGTGAGATGGATGGAGAGACGGGAATGGTGAGAGATGGAGGGACGGGAATGGTGAGAGATGGATGGAGGAATCAATGGAGGGATGGAAGTGGTGCAAGTCAGATGAATGTAGGAATGGAGGTGGAGATGGGAACGTCAAGTGAGAGTTTAAGATGGATGGATGAATGGCAAAGATGAGATAGCGGAAGGGACAGGAATGGTTAGATGGATATATGGATGAAGTGAGGGTCATGGTAAGAGGGATGGATGGAAATGGTGAGAGTGGGATGTATGGCTGGGAATGGTGAGAGATGATGAAAGGATGAAAATGGTGACAGTGAGATGGATAGAGAGACGGACATGGTGAGAGTGGGATGGATGGGGATGGTAATGGCAATTAAGAGTTGGATGGATGGACAGATGGAAATGGTAAAAATGGGATGGATGGATATGACAAGTGAGTGGGATGAATGGAGGGAGGGGGAGAGGGAAGGATGAGCATGAGATGGATGGGAAAAATGAGAGATGGATAGAGAAATGGGAATGGTGAGAGATGGAGGGAGGGGAATGGTGAAAGAGTGATGAATGGAGGTAAGGATGTAAATGGTAAATGAGAGTTTAAAATGGATGGATAGCTCAGAGGCAACGCGCTCGCCTTAGAAGCAAGACGATGCAGAGCACCACGGGTTCAATCCTCGGGTCCGCGCTTAGAAACCTCTGGGTATTAAGCGCATTATAAATATCAAATCATATCATGGATGAGTGAAAAAGAGTGAGAAGGATAGAGGGGTCGAAATGGCAAGAGAATGAGATGGATGGAGAGATCAGAATGGTGAGAGTGAGATGGATGGGGAGGAAAATGGAGTGAGATGGGTGGCTGGAGAGATGGGAATGGATAGAGCAAGATGGATGGATGGATGGATGCAGGAATGGTGAATGGCTGGGATGGAGGATGGGATGGGAATGCTGAGCGAGTGAGATGGATAGGGGGAGGGATGGGAATGGGTGACTGGATGGATGGAGGAATAGAGAGGGAGGGAGGGATGACTGGGGAGTGAGGGATGAGATGGGTGGATGGATATGGTGAGTGAGATGGATATGGCGAGTGAGTGAGATGGATGTGAATGGCGAGTGAGATGGAGGGATTGTAATGGTGAGATGTGAGGGAGGGAATGAATGGTAAGTGAGGTGGATGGAGGGATGGGAATGGAGAGCGAGTGAGATGGATAGAGGGATGGAATTGCAGTAAAGGTGCAAATTTAGCACTGCCAAGGGGAGGAGCACCTATCAATTACGTCACTGATCAGGGGTGCAATGGTGCAGCAGGAGAAGTCCATGGGAGAAAGAGGGATTGGGGGGGCACAGAGTGAAACATGGGGAAGAGGGTCATGCAGGGGTTAGGGATACGGGGCAGGAGTAGTGGGTTAAGGGGATAGTGTAGTAGAACGATGTGAACTATAGAATACCCATTTTAGTATAGGCCCCAGTTAAGTGAAACACTTTGCTGAGCGCTCGAGAAATTCATGTTAACCCTGGACCTGAGGCCTGTGGCTGCGAAAAGGCAGTGTGTTGGAGAAATTTGCAAGCTGACAGTTCCAAGGAGAACAGAGCTGCTGCAGAATGGGACTAGCAGATAATTTCAAGGCAAACGAGCGAGGCACCTGGAGGCTCACTTGGAACTTGTAGGGAGTTAGAAATTAAAACACAGTCAAATAAAATTACACCCCATTGAGGTGCACGGTTTCAAATTGCCCCCTGGCAGGTGATCCTGGGAAGAGGGCTGTGGGGCGAGGGGAAGAGCACTGGGCAACCAATCACAAAGGGAGATGCAACAGTGTTTTCTGCCCTTGCTGATGTCCGCGGGGCACCTTATTGGTTGGATGCCGTGTGAATGTCTCCCCTATGCCAAGCTCAGGGTGTCTGGTGTGTTCGCCGGTTGCTGACCAATGGCAGAATAAGAAGTGGTCAGCATAATCACATAATGCTTCTAATCGTAACTGTGGGGTGGTGTGGGAAGGTCTGTGACGTCATGAGGGGAGGTGGTGGACGAGGGGGGCCAGGAAGTATCATTGAATTTATGCCTGGATATAGGGGACTGATGTAGCCCCACAACTAGCTCTTGTAGGGTGTTTTATCAACCCCATCTTCAAGGGAATACTGGCTAATTAATATGTAATAGCATGTGCAGCACAAGCCATGGGCTTTGAAGGGCTGCAGTCCTAACAAAATATGGGCAGGCAGCACCATTCTCAAGGACGTGGATCACGTTCACTTTGCTGCAGTGCTCGTGTTTTTGTCGGAGCACTGCAACTCATGAAGGTGTACTCCTAGCCAGGTTTTCCAGATCCCCAAATGAATGATGGAGGTGCTTGAAAAAACCCTTCCACCAAAATGATTGGTAAGTCTTCCATTACCTGTCTGGTTGATCTGTGGGTGGGGTTCCTGATTCAATCCAGTGGCTTGACCCATACATTTCAGAAGACTCCATTTAATGGCCTAAATCGGCATGCCACATCTACAGTCACAACAGAAACTTTTGTGACTTTATCCATTGTTGAATGCAAGCAGCCAGACTCCAGAGCTTTTGACAAACACAGGAAGAGGAACTTTCCCCTTAACTGCTGTTAAGCGATCTGGGCTTTATTTTACAATTTGCACCCAACAGAGAAGCCCATTTCTGTGATGAGGGAAATGAAGGAACAAGTTACTTACCCGTAACTGTTGTTCTCCAGCATGGGTCTGGCATGGATTCACATGCTCATGAATATTCCCCGTCGTCAGGCTGGGAATCCTCGGTAAAGAAAAAATCAGTATCAGTTTCGTTTCTGATCGGTCTTTCTTAGTAGTAACCAATCACTGGTCTCTGGGTCATACTGCCGCCAGCCAATGATTGCCCTCTCCCTAAGCCCCGCCTCTGGCAGCCATCCTCAGATTTGGTAGCACGTAAGTGGCGGTATGACCAAGTGAAGAGCCGCAGAGGGGTAGGTGGGAGGGTTCGCATGTGAATCCATGCCAGACCCATGCTGGAGAACAACAGTCGCAGGTAAGTAACTTGTTCCTTCTCCAGCCTGGGGTCTGGCATGGATTCACATGCTCATGAATATAAGAATACATAGCAGTACACACATGTACAACCACGGGAGTTGGCAAGGCTCAACATTAAGCATTACATAAACTCAACATTAAGCAACTCTTACCTCCTCACCAGGCTCACCTTAAGCGAACAGGTTGCGCAGCAATGCCTGGCCGACTCTGGACTCCTCTCTGGAATCCCGGTCGACACAGTAGAATCTTGTGATGGTGTTCCGACCTCCACGTAGCAGCCCTGCAGATGTCCAGCAGGGGCACACCAGACAAGAACGCCGGAATAGCAGCAATCGCTCTGGTCAAATGGGCTCTCGGATGGCCGGGCAACGGTCGGTTTGCCAACCGGTGACAGTGCATGATGCAGCCGGACAGCCATCTGGAAATGGAAGCCTTCGAGAGAGCCTTCCCCTTGGTTCACAGGTCCAAAGTTCACAAACAGCTGTGACGTCTTCCGAAAACTTTGTGCGGTCCACGTAGAACTTCAGCGCTCTAGCTACACCCAGCGAGTGCAAAGTCCTCTCGGCCGCCGACGAAGGCGACGGGAAGAAAACTGGTAACACCAGGGGCTCGTTAAGGTGAAAGTCCGACGGCACCTTGGGCATGAAGGAGGGGTGCATCCTCAGCACCACCATCGTGTTGTGAAAAGTCAAGTATGGAGCCTTGCAGGAAAGGGCCTGAATCGTGCCACTCGTCGTGCAGAGGTGATGATCACAAGAAAAACTGTTTTCCACGACAGGAACTTCAACGGTGCCGAATACAGAGGCTCGAATGGCACCCCAATGAGCCTGGTCAGCACCACGTTGAGCTCCCACGCCAGGGCAGGGGACTTCACCAGCGGGAACGATCGTAATAGTCCCTTCATAAATTCCTTCACCAGGCGATGAGACCACAAGGACGCCCGTCCTGTAGTCCTGGTGTATCGGGAGATCGCAGCCAGATGTATCTTGATGGAGGCGTGAGCCAGACCAGCCTTGGCCAGCGACAGTAGATACTGCAACACTTGAGGGGCCGTAATCCGCAGAGGGTTAATCTTCTGTGCACGGCACCAGACAGAGAACCTCTTCCACTTATGTCCGTAGCACTTGAGAGTTGAGGACGCCATGGCCTTTGCAAGAACCCCTCTGCAGTCTGCCGCGATATCGTATCCTCCAAACTCTAGTGCTGCAGGAGCCAGGCCTGCAAGTTCAGCGACTTCATGAAGGATGGCGCCTCCTTCTCTGGAGAGAAGGTCTGCGTCTGTCGGCAGTTTGACTGGTGGGATCGTTGACAAGTCCAGAAGGTCCGGGAACCAGATCTGCCTCAGCCACGCCGGTGCGATGAGGATCATCCTGCACCGGGACCTCTTGAGCTGGTTGATGAGTCGGAGCAGCAACGGCAATGGAGGGAACGCATACAGGAACAGGCCGTCCCAGAGGAACGAGAAAGCATTGCCCATGCTCCTCGGCTGGGGAAACCTGCTGGCGAACCGAGGTTCGCCATCGCGAACAGGTCGATCTGGGGTTTGCCCCATCGCTGGAAGAGTCGATCCACTTGATCCTGGCGCAGTTCCTACTCGTGGCACGAGCGCAGCTCCCTGCTGAGTGAGTCGGCGATGTTTTTTTTTTATGCCTGACAGATGAAAGGATACCAGAAACATCCCTTGGGCAACGGCCCAATGCCACAGATCCTGGGCCTCCTTGGATAGTGCTGGGGGATCTGGTTCCGCCCCGCTTCCTGATGTAGAACATTGTGGTGGTGTTGTCTGTGAAGATCAGCACCACCTTGCTCTTGAGGGACGGTAGAAAGGACCCGAGGGCCCAGAACACTGCACGGAGCTCCAGAATGTTAATGTGGAGCGGCTTCTCCTCCGGGAGCCAAAGGCCTCTCGCGTGATGATCTCCGGTTTGTGCTCCCCACCCCTCCTCCAGGGAGGCATCCGTAGTCACCGTCATCTGGTGAGCCGGGGTCTGAAAGTCTGTGCCCGCCGACAGATGAGCACGGGTGCCCCACCACCGGATCGCTTGCCGGAACGACTCGTTGAGAAGGATCCTGTCCTCGAAGCTGCCCGTCGCTAGGATCCAACGGGCGTCAAGGAATTCCTGTAGAGGGCGCATCCGAAGCCTGCACAGGCGAACGAGGTATATGCAAGAGGACATCATCCCAAGGAGGGACTTGATGACCCTCACCCTGGCCACGTCCGTGGCCAGCAGGCGCTGCACTTTGCCTAGGATGGCCTTTCTCCTTTCCTCCGAAGGCGAAGCCTGTCGCGCCACTGTGTCGGGCTTGGCTCCCAGAAACAGTGCGACTTGTGCAGCTGGACGGTCTTCGCTGTGTGTTCTACGGCAAGCTCCCTTGTCCTTCCTAGGATGAGCCAATCGTCTAGGTAGGGGTAGACGTGGATCCCCTGCAGGCGCAGTCGTGCCGACACCGGTGCCAGGCACTTGGAGAACACCCTGGGCGCCGACTTCAATCCGAACGGGAGGGCCTTGAGCTGGTAGTGCCGTCCCTGACCACGAACCTGAGGAACTTTCGGTGTCCTTTTAGAATGGGGATGTGGAAGTCGCCTTCCTCCAGCTGTCCCAGCACATGCCGGAGGGTCACCATCTCGAACTTCTGTGCCTTGATGTATTTGTTCAGTCGACGCAGGTCCAGGATGGGGCGCCATCTTCCTGTCTTCTTTTTCACAAGGAAGTATCTTGAGTAAACTCCGGAGCCCCGAAGCCTCTTTGGGACGAGCTCGATGGCACCTTTCTTGAGCATCGCCCTTACCTCCAGCAGAAGTTGAGGGACGTGGTTTTCCTTCCTGGCCACAGGTGGAATGCGGGGGCACTTCTTCAGAAACATGAGGGCGTGCCTCTGGGCCAGGGCGTCCAGCACGCAATGGTCGGTGCAGATGGACTCCCACACGCTGATGAACTTCGTCAGCCGGCCTCCCACCGGGGTGCTTTGGTGGGGGCCCGACACCGGCCGGTTCAGTCCTGCTTGGAGGCCGCGTTGCCGCCTTGGCCTCCCTGGCGACAACGGCGAGATCCTCCAGACTTGCCTCGTCCCCTGTAGGCTTCCTGTGACGAGGAACGGGCCGCTTGGCGGTACGTAGAGGAGCCACTGCCGAATCCCTTGGAGCCACCTTGCTTGCCTCCGGAGTTCCGAAAGGACGGCGGTCGTTGCTGAAGAACTCCTAGGGCCCGAGCCGTCTCTGTGTCAGTCTTGATGGCTTGAAGGGACTCATCCACTGTTTTCCCAAACAGGTTGTTCCCGTCGAAGGCTTGTACGTCCTGGCGGAAATCCGTCGCCTTGAGCCACCCTCGCCGTCTAAGGCAAACGCTGTTGCCCAACTGGCGGAAACTGGTGTCGGCAATGTCCGTGGCCACCGTTATGGCGTGGTCCAACGCCACTTCACCTTCCTGCAAGATCTCCAGGGCCTCTGCCCTCTTGTCATCCGGTAGGAAGTCCAACAGGGGGGCGATCTTGTACCACAATTCCCTGTCGTAGCGGGCCATGATCGCAAGGGCGTTGGCCGCCTTAATCGTTGTTGCCGCCGACGAGATGACTTGTCGTCCCATTGCATCCAGCTTCTTTCCTTCGCCGTCCGGTGGGGAAGTTGACGTTGAGGTCGTTGGCCCCCCCGCTTTCTTCTTGGCCGCCGCTGAGATAACCGAATTAGGGGTCGGCTGCGCCCTAAGGCACAAGGGGGCCGCATCGGAGACCCGGTACTTCTTCTCGTACCGGTCCCTCTTTGCAGGCGTCGTGGACGAGTTCTTGAGAAGGGAGAGACCCTCGTCCCAGATGTCATCCAGCAGAGGTACCGCGAGGACCGTCTTCCTCTTGGCCTCGCGCCGCTGGTAGAGGAAGCCTTCCCTTCTTCTCTTCGGGGCAGAGCTGGAAAAGCTCGGATGCCCTGGCAATCATGGCATGAAACAAGCCAATTTCGTCGGGCGGGGATGCCCGAGGAATCGGCGACGGGAGGTCCGTCCCGTCGTCACCGCCGTTATCCGTCCCTGTCATGGCCGTATCTGTTCCCGTGTCATCCCTCAGAATCGGGTAAGGGGACAAAGGCTGAGAGGGCCGTGTGGGATGAGAAGGCAGGGCTGTATGAATCCTCCTCCTCTTGCTTGGAGGGCTTCCCGACGGGCCCGGCTCCATCGGGTCGTCCGTCGGGGGCATGGGC
This sequence comes from Ambystoma mexicanum, assembly GCF_040938575.1. Taxonomy (NCBI): domain Eukaryota; kingdom Metazoa; phylum Chordata; class Amphibia; order Caudata; family Ambystomatidae; genus Ambystoma; species Ambystoma mexicanum. The sequence continues at coordinate 580,945,041 of NC_090924.1, read as the reverse complement.
AATCTGGTCCTTATCTCCGTTCATAAGGCTTGGATCGCTGTCGAAATGGCGGCCGAGTTGTCCTGTGGCTCGGGCCGCGACGGGCGCAATGGTTGCTCCTCTTCCACGGGAGCCTCATCGTCGCCACCCTCGCTTTCGTCGTTCCCCTCGTCGTGATCCCTCCCATGGGAACGGGCCTCTTCCAAATTCTTGTTGAGTCCCTCTTCGACTTCTACCAGTTCCTCCTTGGAGGCTGTGTCCGTGTCCATAATGGCCACCGGCCCTCGCCCTCTTTTTCCGCTGGGGTCTTCACGGGGGTCTTTTCGATGGGCTTAAAAGAGGATTTCTTCCGCGGAGGCAGGGAAACTCTGGGCCCCGAGGTCACCTCCACTGGGATAGTCTCCACAGGTTTTGCCAGGGCTGCAGCGACTCCCTCAATAGATGCCTTGGCCGGGTGAATCAAGGCCCTCACCGCCTTGGGCGCGCTTGGGCCCTTCACCTGAGGGGGAGGGTCACCGCCTGGCTCCCCTTCGGCCGGTTCCTTCGAGATCGACCGGGGCCTCTCCAGAAGCTTAGCCGGGTTCTCGGATTTCCTCTTCCCCCAGCCAGAGCGTTGGATCGTGGTTGATGGCGTCGGTGAGGATGCGCCCTGCCTGGCAGCCGAGGAGCCCGACCGTTCGGCGCTCCCGGTGCCCGCGGACTCGCAGTGCTTTGCCTTCTGTTGGGCCCCCGTCGCCTAGGAAACATCAAAATTACGCGGACATCGTCCAGTGCGCCCCTATGCCAGGTCCTAGTGTCTGAGAGGGAACAAAGCAAAGATCAGAAGAAGTGCTACAGGTCTGGTTACAACTTCCCCCTTATTGGTCCATGCCCAGCAGTTGGTCACAATTGTGATACATGTGGAGGAGAGAATCATTTCCAGTCAGTATGCAAGAAAGCAAAATACTTTCAAAGGCCCACCTACTACAGCAAACAAAGAAGAAGGAGAGACAGCTCTTGATCAAGACAGACAAGATCTCCCGCGAGGACAACCAGTAGAAGGAGGGAATCACCACATCGATCCAGGCATCAGCGGGATAGGAAAGAGGACTCTCAACGAAGGCACTCGCCTGACAACGCAAAGAGAAGATTGACAAAGCACAAGTTGCGATACATAGAGGCCTCACCAAGATATCACAATGACTCCAACTCCTCGTCATCCAGTGGCGACCTCAGGCGAGGCTACGTACATGCAATAGGATACAAGACTTCAACAGAATACAGCCCAACATTATTATTACAATTGTACGGCAGCCCCTGGGAATTCCTGATTGACACAGGAGCGACTGTGAACGTAGTAAATGAAGAAACATACCAAGGCCACAAATGTAAGAGAGCGCTGAAACTGGCTGACAATGATATATACCTTTATGGCACAAACACGTCCCTAAAATGTAAAGGCATGTTCAAAGCCACATGCTCATACAAGGTCAAAACAGCAAACATTATTATATATGAAGTCAAAGGAGAGGTGCAAGGCGGCAGCATCCTCAGTTTCAAGTCTGCCATACCCATGTACCAAATCATGTTGACCTAAACTAGCCCAAAAGACATGATGATCAAAATGTTCCCAATCCTTTTCAAAGGATTAGACTGGCTCAAAGGAAAACAAATCAAATTACACATTAACCCGACCTTAAACTCGCTGCACAACACTACAGAGGAATCTCGCTAAACATTAAAACCAAGTAGAGGACGAGCTACAAACACTTTTAAATCAAGACATTATAGAACATACCACGGGGCCCAAACCCTGTTACCCATTGTCTCTGGCTCGAAAAAAGAGAACGGAAAAAACATTTGCATCTACGTAGACATGTGGGCACACAACACGGCCATTGAGAAAGAGAGGCACGTGTTCCCTAGAATGACTTGCATGATGCACCTGCTACATGCAGCAAAGGTCTTTTCAAATTTAGACCTCAACAAGGGCTACCATCAGCTCCAACTACACCCCGAGTCCCGCTATATAACCACGTTCTCCACACACCTAGGTCTATTTCACTACAAGCCACTCAGGTTCGGGGTGTCTTCCGCTGCGGAAATCTTGCAACTTGAAATACATCAGATAATCAAGCACCTCCCGCGATGTCTCAATTACAGTGACAAAAAACAAACGTGTGGGACCACATAGGGTTTCTCGCCTGGGTATTAGCCTAAATATCATAATCACACAAATTAGACACAGGCAATATCATTAAAAATAGTTTACAAATACACCAAATGTATGAATTCTGCCTATCTTGCCCTCCTACCAGCTAAACTAAACCCTCTTGTTATGGCTACCGCTAGGTTGCGCTGATGCTCCACTTACCTAGGGGTAGCCAATACAAGAGGGTTTAGTTTAGCTGCTAAGAGGGCAAGATAGGCAGAATTCATACATTTGGTGTATTTGTCAATTACAGTGACGACATTCTAGTGTTCGGAGCAACTCAAGAAGCCCATGCGTCGAGAATGTATGGTATTAGAAGAAACCAACCTGACTCTAAATGTCGACAGTGCGAATTGAGCAAGACAAACTTAAGTTCTTTCAATATATTTTTCCGCATGAAAGACTACAACCAGATCCCGACAAAGTCCAAGCACTCGTTGAGGCGCCCACACCCCGAACAACAGCAGTGCAGTCGTTCCTAGGCATAGCCAGCTACGGTTCACGGTACATACAGGACTTCGCATCCGTCAGCACACCATTACAGCATCTGAAAGGAAAGGGACAGGATTTCACATGGTCAGACAAGTGTGAGGAGGCCGTCCAAGAAATCAAACGACGGATCCCATCGGCCTCATGCATCGCCTACTACGATCCAGATCTTGAAACAGAGTTAACTGTAGATGCAAGCCTATTTGACTTGGGAGCGATTCTTGCCCAATTCAATCCTGGCTCTCCATCATCGGCATCCAATTGCATCGTAGCCTACACAAGCCACAGTCTGTTTTCTATGGAGTGTGCATACTCCCAGCCTGAAAAAGAAAGTCTAGCTGTGGTCTGGGCATGTGAGCACTACCATTTGTTCCTTTACGGGCATAAATTCACGATCATCACGGATCATGAAGCACTCACAACCATCTATGGAAAATCAACAGCCAAAATGCCTCCTTGCATTGCACGATGGGGACTTCACCTGCAAGAATATTCGTTTACAATATTGTATCGTCCTGAAAAAGACAATAACCCAGCAGCTTTCCTATCGAGATAGCCCCTTCCCGCACAAGAGGAATTGCAGTCCTGTAAAGCGGACCAATACATCAATTACATTGTCAGCAACGCACTGCCCACGTCCCTCACCATCCCTGAAATAATTGACAGCATGCGCCAGGACCGAATCCTCGCGACCGTCAAAAAGAGAAATGGCATGAATCGACACAGGAAGAAAAAGCCATCTCTGATAAAGAAAGGAAACTACTCCAACTATTCCACCTTCTCAAACATACATTATCTTTATCTCCAGAAGCCTGCTGTTAAAAGAAGATCAAATCATCATTCCCGAGACACTACAAGACAGAGTGATCAACATGGCACACAGTGGACATAGAGGAATTGTGTCCACCAAAAGACAACTCTGGACAAAGGTGTGGTTTCCCCAGATGGACGCTAAAGTTGAGAAGGTCTTATGAAACTGCCCCAAATGCAAAGCTGTTGCACCACACACATTTCCAGAACCCCTCAAAATGACAGTGATGCCACCTCAAGTGTGGACTGAAGTGGCAGTCGATATGTTTTGACCCCTGTCCAATGGCAAGTACGTCCTAGTCGTTATGGATGAAATGTCCAGATTTCCGGAAGTACACTTAATACGTTCCACAATGGCACACGCCGTCATCCCTGCACTGGACAAGACATTTGCAGACTACGCCATCCCAACCATCATAAAGTCTGACAATGGACCACCATTTAGTGGACAGGACTTCAGAACTTTCACTGAAAACCTTGGATTCCACGATCGAAAAATTACTCCCTTGTGGCCAAAGGCAAACGGCACTGTAGAACGATTTATGGCAAACTTGAAACAAGTGTGCTCTATTACAAAAAGCTCATTTATGCAAGCCATAGGTACGCTTCTCAGAGACTATCGAAACACGCCTCACAGCTGCACAGGAGTGTGCCCCTCCGGACTCAAGTTTGGCAGAATTGTAAGACCAACCATCCCACATCTGCCCACTGCCCAACAACGAGGCGTCTGCAGATGCAGAACTGAAGGTGAGAGAAAAAGACAGAGAAAGCAAAGAAAGAATGAAAGCGTATGTGGACACAAAGAGAAAGGCCAAAGAGGCAGAAGTGCACATAGGAGACCACGAACTTGTGCGTCAGACACAAGGGTCAAAGGAAAAGCCTGCATTCAACCCACAACCCATGACAGTCACCGACGACAACGGATCCATGGTAACAGCAGCAAGCCCAAATGGCACCATTACCAGAAATTCATTGTTCTTCAAACGAATGGGTACAGAAGCAACCCAGAAAAGCGAGGAGAGTGACCCCTCCGATGACTACTCCTTAGACAGTTGCTCGTACAGCGATAAAGACACAGACAACAGTGACAGAGAGAGACGATCACCCTCAGGTTGCTCGCAGTCCGTCCAAAAAATTTGTAGACCCACCAGATGGATAGAATAAATGGGCTGAAAGAGGACTTTCTCAGTTAAGTGGGGTGGGGGTGAAATATAGCATCCTCAGTTTATGACCATGATTATGTGTTAGAGGATTATGTCCTCTCTTTATGTTGAGTGCACAACCGTGCACGTTAGGAGGCAGGGTTACCGCAAAGGGGTTCAGTTCTCTGCCGTCATTAAAGGAGATTAGGTCTGCATTTCGTCTCTGTCTTATTGATTCTGCCGCCTCATTATCTGCACATAAAGCATAACAGGACGTGTTCGTGTTTTATGGGGAAACTCAACAGAGGCTGGTGCTTTACCCATTTCGTTTTTGGGGTTTGTAGGGCTGCTTTTGGTTTTTAACTATGGGCCAGTTGCACGTGCTGCAGCTGTACATGTGTGGATGTTATGGAGGCAGTTTCTCCGGGGAACTCTGGGTTTTGTGCTTTCTGAAATTTAAGACATTTGTCATGATTGAAGGTAGGAACCAATCGCTCGTGGTGCACTACTGCCTATGGCTATGAGTTTGCTTTACAAGGTTTGACAACAGTTCACAGGGTTTAATTTCATGGCGAGGTCGGATTGGACAATAGAGGTTGGTGGCCAGTGCAGCTGGCATAGTTTCCATGCATGGCATGCCAGGCTGTGCATGTGAGACACTATGCCTCAGACCACCAGCCTGTCTGCAAATCCATGTATGGCCCTTTAGCTCAGTCCGCACTGCATCATGAAGGATGTCTCACCAAGGGCTCTCAGTTAGTGACAATTATGAGATTACATCATTCCTACCAATTCATTAAGCTTCCTTCAAGGTTTGTAAAATAGAGTGTAGACCATCTACTGTAGCGACAGACTGTACATCTAGGGGTGCTGAGATTGTGGGTGCTATTGTTCAGCAGCACCCACAGATGCGGTTGATAGAGGGTAGAACATTCTGTCAGGTACAGGCTTGTTGTGCTTTAATAGCGAGCGTCTTCTTTCTAAACAAAATAACTGCAGAATCTACACATTCTAAAGCTAGTAATGATGATAGACCAGAGCAACATGCTTTTACCCAACATTCACCCTCTTGTTTCATACAATATATTGAAACTGCTATGAAATAATCTCCCGTGAGAACTGGCATTGTTGGTAGATTTAATTGTGGGCTCCTATACAGTTATATTATTACAGGTCAATACTTACCATAATGCAATATCCTGTGTGTGATTAAAAGTAATTCATCCATCACATCTAGGTGTGCTTTTTCTCACGAAGAAGTTGACTGCAGAGAACTTCTGAGACTTACACAAGAACTCCATGTGTCTCTAGGATATGTGGCAACACTTTCAGTAATACCTCTAAATAAGGCCCTTACACGATAACAGATTCTGCAACTGATATCGTCAAACACTTCTCTGCAGCTTGGGGACTTTCCATGCTCCTTTGTAAAGGACATAAAGCCAACAGTGTCACGCATTGCTTAAACCCAAGTCGATCAGACTTGCCAAGTTCCTTGATTGAAACAGAGATCCGTTTAATATGAAGGCAATCATTTTTCAAAAGGACTAAGAACATTTTTAAAATAGCACTAAATAACTGAATGCCTTCCAATAAATATAGTTATCAATTTTCCGTGTCTGCTTAGTTCTAATTCGATATCCCTCTTTCTGCATTTCCAATATAATTTGTCTGAAGAAATGAATCCTATTTGGGGAAAGATTGTCTTTTATGATATTCAAATAGCTATGGATATGGAAAAAGTCTGGGTGTTGAACTCCAGGACTTCATGGTCACAAACAGATAGGCTTTCGGAATATCCTTCGTTAATATTAATGAAATAAATGATCATGCATTTACATTCATTGTATATAAATTAATCTCATGAATATTGGTGAGAATATATCCTGAAAGACTTGCATGTTTTCAGCCCTCAAAGGATGGATTTGTTATACACCTCTGGACCCGCTGACTATTTATCATGTGTTTGCGATGTCTGGATGTAAAGCAAAATTTTAAGCAGCACTTTGTGGTACAGAGACTTCCAAGAGTGTGCAGGATAAGACTAGAGGGACTTAAACATACCATACATTGGCACGCGCACACACATCTTGTGCGTATTACATTCTGTGTCGTGATTGGATGCTGGTTCAAGAATTTTGGATCGAGAAAATATGTTTGGCAGTACTGCACATTGCAATTTGGATTTTGCGTATAATCATATTTGTCTGCATACACAGTGCAAGGCATACCTGAATTCTGGAAGATCTTTATCAAAATGAACATTGTCGCTGAAGACAACTTGAAGATGCTCATCAATGGCCGTAACTTTTAGCTAAAAAGACAAAAGTGCAGCTTTAATTACATGAGTGATAGATGCAACGTGTATGTAGCATTATGCAGCTAGCACAGTTTAAAAGAACCTGTTAGGTAAAATAATTATATATGGCCATTAAGGAAGAGTTTACAAACTATCCACAGGAACATTTCTGAAAGCTTGGACTTCACTGTATCGATACAAATTCTTTACAAATTACAGCAGGCGAGAGGGTGAAGCAGCTTAAATTGTGACTTTTTTAGTTGATATGTTATTCAATTAAAATAATAGGCTCCATTTCATGAACTATGTGCACATCGAATTTTGAGGAAAGAAGGTTATCCATATGTAATAGTGATCTGCTTTTGAACAATGAAGAAAAAAGCAGGTATTTGTTAACTGCCTTGCGACATGGATGGTGTAAAACACATACAAATGAGCAGTGTACTGCACAACTAAAATGGAGTAGAAAAAACAAAAATCTATCCCGTTTCAAGAGTTGATTTTATAACAAAAGAAAATAAATAAAAGTCAATATTAGGTTATGTTCTACATCTTTTCTATTGCACTAAATTACCTGAGTTTGCTATACAAGCGCTGATGCTTTTCTGGATGTTTGCGTTATTGTAACACTGCCCAGGCTACCCAAACCATATTCTGCATAGAGAAGGAAGGGGATAGGCGTTGGGGGAAAAGGTTGTAGCTAAAACACACAAATGATCAGGATTGCAGAAAACAGGAGGGTACATTTTGAGATGTCTGAAGGAGGAGACTTTAAAAAAAAAAAATCATCTTTGTTGGTATATGCAATTACATCACAAACACCGTAAAAATGTCATTCCCATACATTTGCACCCAAGATTGGTGATTTCAAACATTTGTGTTCGTCCCTCCTCTACTTTATTCCTACCGATTAGCCGCCCTCCACTCTTGCAACCTTCCCTTCCCATAGCATTCCTCACAACCAAAACCTTGTAACGTCCGCCCCTTCCCTCTATGCTCCTGCCGTCTCCCAACTCCCACCCCTACAACCCCCTCTCCCAACATTTGCCCCCCAATCCCACCCACTATTCCCCACAGTTTGATGATACTGCTATGGGGCCCGTTCCCTAAACTCGTTGATCCTCCCTGATCCCTCTCGATCAATTTCCTGCACATTTTGTCATACCCTTACGGGCATCCCCTACTTTTATATACCAGCTTGAAGGAGGGTATATTTAATGAGGGCAGATCCAGAGAGATAAGCAGTTATTGATAGTACTGGTGTGTGGCTGTGCACAACTTCATGTTAACATTTTCAACAAAGATGTCTTTGGGAACACCACACAGATTCTAACAGATCAACATTGCACAACACGTTCTATCACCTAAACATGGCATGGCATTTCAAGGCCTGGTAGAGAATAGCACAACAACATCACAACAAAAAAGGAAACACCCATAGTGTAGCATACCAAAGAAAAAATCTAACAGCACATGTCCCATGAGAGGAGGTACTGAGAGGTGGGGGTGGGAGAGGAACGATAAGCCCAACATGGCATTGCTCATAAAAGGGCCTGAAACACCCAAGAACCAGGACATTGTGACAAACACTTAACTCTGCCAAGATCAAACAACACAGCCACCCATGCCCCCATACACAAACAAAACCCTGGACCAAATTAAATTGTTATATTTAAAAAAAACTATTCAATGTTACTCAAAGTTCTACCATACCAATTCATACATTCAACTGGTTTCTCCTTAATGTCCACAAATGGAAGTAAATGAGAAAAATGCTTCTGTTTGGAGACTGGCCAAAGGCTCTCCACAAGGAGTAATCAAATAGTGACTTTTTCAAGTTATCAGGTAAGGACCTTTTTCTTGAACTCAGATTATAAAGTGCACCAAACTCTGATCATAAAAGTAATCCATGGCAGTCTTGTTGCAGCACTTGCTAAAGTATCCACTTCACATTTTTGTCTTACTCAAAGTCTTATTATCGGCAAGAAGGTAAGAAAGGGGTGGGGGTGGCATGTTCTCAGTATCGCATTATGGGTTGAGTGAAGAACAAAATAAATCTCACAGGTAATATCAAACCTCTACAAGCAGCCTCGATTTTACCCTTAATCTATCGCCCAATTTAAAAAGTTCAGAGTATCGAATTCCTAGGACTGCCTTAAAACAAGTGAAGTAGGAGAAGGAGTAGAATAGGGGTAAACAAAGCTATAACTCTAAATTAAAATTCAGCTCCTTGAGCGTCCCCAGTCATACACACACTAAACGCTCTGCAACATCCAGGAACTTTACATTCGATGATCATTAACCTTATACCAGACACGGTTCACTCCTATGCTGGGTCCTCAACCGGGCAGTTGCAAAATCCTAGAAAATTTGGGGAATCTGAGCTGTAGGCAGAGGCTTCGACTGAGGTGGCAAAAAAACAACTATTAGGAGGGCAAGGCATTTTCATCTTTTGGGTCTGAGCTAGGCAACACAGCAATGTCCGTATGCCTTGCTGGAGAGAAGTAGATACCTTCTATCATGGAAACTACAGTCACACTCTGCAGTAACCGCAAAGTTTGAAAATTATACATGGAGAAAGATAGTTATTTTTTTGTTATGGATCTTTTCTGATGTATCACATGACCACTATAATGGTCTTAAAGTGCTAAGAATTGTGCAGATGTTATAGTATGTTGCCCACAACCGGGAAGTGTCTATAGGTATGACGAACAGGGGAATTCAGCAGAAAATGGAGAAGGGAAGGGAAGGGAAAGGAAGGGAAGGGAAAAGGGAGTGGGAGTTTGTGGGAATTTGGATGCATATTAGACCAACAGAAGCTCAAATGTCAGGGGTCAGAATTTCTCAGAAGGCAGATTCGAGGTGCCTGTAAACATAGGGAGCATTATTGTAAAAAGAAACACCAATATTGATGTGTGGCTCTGTAATGGCGTTTCCTGAAGTAAATTCCAAAATAGTAGCCCTGGTACTGCTAAGCCTGGAAGCCAAGAGTGGCCAAGTCCAGGCTAAACTGTAAAAAGCAAAATGTGGACTGAAACAATTAGGGAAAGCAGAAAGTAAATGTCCTTTTGGCTACATGCCGTGAGATGCGTCAAGTTGTGGTCAGGGGTTCGTTCGGTACTGGCTATTCTATGTAAAGTTCAACCTAATACAGATAAGGTTGTAATGCAACTGTGTATACTTATTTTCTTAAGGGCAGCAAATGGATATGCAAATTAGGGGTACTGCCACACTTCGAGAATATAAATGAAAACCCAATAAATTATAGTTGGTTATTACACAACTGGTGGTCCTAAAGGCAGTCTCCATAGCTTTAGTTACTCATTGAAATGAGCAAAGAAGCGAGGGGTCATTAAGAAAATTCCCAGTGTATGGCAAAATCTGTGTCCTTTGTCAGATACTGCCTCCCAGGGGAGCAGGTAACTAAATGAAGTGATGCATTATTCCGGCGCCTCGTCACTTTAAATTGAGTCAGTCTCCATGTCTCAGTTTTTTTTACAGAATCTTTGCAAGTCACCTGTTTTTTTTAACCCTAGTCTATGTCACACTTTGTTCACTTCAAAAAATGGCTCACTAACTGTTCTCATCTTTGTGCTATTGTACAGGCACACTTCTGCGGAATGCATCCACCATCTGTATATATGTTTTTGCAAGTAATTTCTGATCGAACTTGATATCCCTGTTCTTCAAATAAATTCAAATACAATAGAAATATGGTTAGGAGCATACAGATCTGCTCCACTGACCATTGATTGAGGTTCCCATATTTTGAACCAGATTTCCTGTGTCTTTTCAATAACAATATTAACATTCAAATTAATTGATATTTTATTTCTATTGCGCTAGTACAAAAGTGTTTCAGAGCGCGATAAGGCAAGGGAGGGGAACAGGGGAGAACAAAACAATCTTACTAGGCCCAGTGACATTGAGAACGTGCAAGCGCATGGGAGAGGGGGAGGGGAAAAGTGCACGGAAGGGGGGAGAAGTGGAAAGTGCCCAGCAAAGGAGAAACAGATAAATAATAAAGGCAACAAACCGCGGTAGCGCAGCCAGCAATTGGCAAGTGCTGGGTTTAAGGTAGCAGACAGTGTAGGTCTGATAAGTGGAGGAAGAAAAAGGGGGGTGGGACTGTATGGGTACAGATACAGACCATGTGCAACGGTTGGACCAGAGGCAGTGTGGGAGGGTGGCAGGGTGAGCAGATACCTGAGCCCGGAGTACAGAGGGTGGCTAGGTGCACGGTGCCAAGAGAGAACAGATCAGCAGGGGAGCAAAGGCAGAAGCAAAGAGGAAGGTCTTGAGGTGCTTCCGGAACTGGAGATCGTTCTCCTCAAGTTTTAGAGTGGCAGGGAGGCTGTTGCAGAGGGAGGCCCCAGCGAAGACAGAGATCTACCCCTAGCTTCTTTCTTTGAAAAACGACTGACCCTGAGGGAGTTAGAGGTAGAAGAGCGAAGAGCTCGATAGGGGAGGTATTTTCGGAGGGATAGCTGAAGGTATTTTGGACCCAGGCTCCAGAAAGCCTTGCGGACAATGCAGAGGGTTTCGAATGTAATCCTTGCATCCACTGGGAGCCAATGGAGAGATTTCAGAGCTGACAGATACGATCCCAGGGCTTGAGCCAAGGACAAATCTTGCAGTCCTGTTCTGGATTAGTTGCCGAGGGCGGAGAGTAGAGGCAGGTAGATTTAGAAAGAGGCTGTTACAATAGTCCAACCTAGAGAGAACCAGAGCTTGGGAGACCATGAGCTTCTGGGGAAGGAGATTATGTATTTTTCCCTCTTTTCAACCTGTACTGTAAAAACACATACAAAGGATGTGTCCTGGATTTATTGAGGACATCTCTCTATTTCGGGCCCTTGAGAGCTTTGCCTCTTCCACAAAATGGAGCAAAGCAAATACTTTGCACCTCACGTCTCCTGATGATCAGGTTTCAGAACCAAAACTGTTGCCATAAGATTCACTATCACCACAATCATCATTTTTCTTTTGTGCACATGTTGTTGCTCCACCTGCCAACCAGATGGGTGAGCTCGCATTTTTGGGCTGCAAAGCACAAAACTGTTCCAACAGACTGACTTGACTGAAACCACCTCCCGAATGCCAATAACAAACATTTTATCTGTCTTTATTAGTGGGGCTGAGGTTAAACATTAGACTGTGTTTTCTCTTTCATCTATTTATTTTTATTGTTTGTGGCTAAATAATCTTTACAAAAAAAACCACATCAACCAAATTAACAATGTTAAAAAGTGAATATAAACATGTATAAAATGTGCAAATAAACCACTTAATCAAATAAACTTGTAAACTAAAAACCTCACATGGTGAATTCATCACAAACTCGTACTTCAAATAGTAAAACTTAATTTTGCTAAAGAAAAATAAAAGAAACAATAAGTGTTATTTCAAATTATAAAGCTGTGGTCTCCGGTGCAATATTATTGATAAAATGACCCTCTTTCAGGTTCAAAGAGTTAAAAAAGGAGGCTACTGTCATACCCCCTGACACATGCAATCCTGACAATCATATCTCCCCTGCCCGAGACCTTGGAATCCCAGTTGCTCGACCCTCTCCCCCATTCCATCACTTTCCCCTTCCACGGTCCGGGACTCACATGTGTTTTCCGCTGCCCCGCCTGCACGAGCGCGCCTCATGGGAAACAGAACACTTTCTAAGTTACGCCCTTTCTTACACTGGCAACTTCCTTGGCGTCTGGCAGCCCGGAGAATCCGCGTTGGACTTCCGTGTCGCGTGACAGCCGTCGTTCGCTCACGTGACCCGGTAGGCCGGACACGTGACGCGTCACGTGACACAGGGTAATGCCAGTACCGCAAGTATTTCAACGCGGATTTCCGTATACTCGCTGCTTCACAGCTGTTACTCGTAACCTGTTTGGCGTCACGTGCTTCTTCTTGTTGGACTTTGGATACCTTGGTTTTTCGACTTGGCTTTGTTACACGGACTATCCTTGGAATTCCCTTTTGGTATCAACTTAACCTGGATGTTCACCGACCACGGATTGTTTATCGGACTGCCACACAGAACTTCCCTTTGCATCTGGTAACCTGGACTTCATGTTTTGGAATCTCATAGCCTGGTTACGTTCTTGACATCAGGTGGACACTACACTATACCACTCCTGGATGCTCCAACCTGAGTGGTGCTGCATAGTGAGTCCTGGAACCCTTACCTCCTAGGTTTACAGCCCTTCTTCAGTCATCCCTGGTAAGCTCTTGTCACGTTGTTTGGTATTGCTGCTTACTTGATTGCTTGGTACTTAACCATTGTTTTCTTGCAGCGGATCGGGTTCTCCAGAGGTTTGTGGTTCCGGAGTGACATCTCCACCTGTGGCCTCAAGGGCTGCACAGGGAGCGATTTTGGTCCTCGCGGTGCGGCACTTGGGGACGGAGGTCTCTTCTGCCTACACGACACTCAAGATCACAACAGCTACAGAAGGAGTTTCCAAAGTGTTACACCCGCTCAAGAACCTATGCCATATTTGATGCTCATTAGCCCATTGATGGTTAGGATACATTTTTGCTAAATAATATTCTTGTTTCATGTTCAATTCCTTGCAAAAGGAGAATAAATTTCTTATTGACTCAACAGAAGTATATAGATGACAACATTGACAAACCAAATCGTTAGGGTCAAACAGGCCGCGTCGTGTAAGAATTTCTTTTGTATTTAGTAAGTTCCAACGCACCCGCATAAAAACATGCCTATGGCATTTGTCAGGGAACTTAGCAAGGTATGCAGCAGTGACCCCTCGTTTCTTATATTCTTTACTTAAATGTACCATAGAGGGGTATCTATGGAATTTCTCCACATTTTTAATCCAATCAAAATCCAGTAATTTGTGTTTAACTTTATTTGGATTTGAAATTAGGGTCTCAAATATCCACGTTTATTTCATTAAGAATTTGTGCACAATGCATCCCAATTGTCTTAATAGCATTGGGTTTTTTCCCCAACACAGGTTGTCTGCATACTTTCAAGCAAATTCACATACAAGGAATCCCAGAAGACATAAGTATTTTTCTAAATAAGGAAAGCAGATTCCATTCAACCCTAACAAAAATGGAGCATAGACCTAGTTCGACTCTTATTGCCGCGAGCGGCACACTGTTGGGCACTCCCAGTACCTGTCTCCAGAATTTAGCTTCCCATACCTCTAGGCATTTCAGGCTAGAATTGAAAAACAATTCCTGGCCATAGATCAATTTCTGAACAGCCTTGCCAAGATAGAATTTTAAGGCTGGTAGTATTTGTGTTTTCACTTTACATAGATATTTAAAAAATTATTCTCAATTACATTTGCATACTGTCAAATTCCAAAGGATTTCAGCGATTTATTAACAATATGTCCTACACAAATGGAAAACAAAATTCTTGCTACCTTGCAACTACATGTACAGGTGACATTGCGTGGTACTGGTAACATGCATTTTTGGTACATTGTCAACATGTATTAACATCAGCTTTGCTCATTTCACAGGGAACCGGCCATATCCAAACAAAAGGCAAGGTGTACAGAGGAAAAAAATAGAAAGTGATGGCTTCCCATTTTAAAATATAGGAATACATTACAAATAAACTATGCAAATGCATCAATGTAATTGCACTTAAATAGACAGAGCCATTGGATTGAAATACCTCTCCCATGAGACCAACCAATGACTCTCTACTGGCATAAGTCTTAAAGATTTTGAAACTTTCTGCAACATTGTAGTAAATAGATTACAAATCTCTGGTTTCTGAGTGAGCGGTGCGTCCAATATCGATTGCCTTTCAGAAATGAAGATCTCCAAAACTCTATACCTTCCCAGTTCCCTTCTATTTAGCCCCAAATTTTCCATCAGGTTTTCGAAAGGAACCACTCCCCCATCAACCCAAATGTCGCCAATCATTAAAATACCTTTATTAATCCAACTCTTCCAATTAAACATCTTATTATTCACCTGTAATCCTGGGTTATGCCAAAACGACGCATCCTTGTACATAAACAGCCCTTGCCCACTACCCACTATCATTGAAGTTAATGCATCTTTAGTGACAACAATAAGCTTTAGGTTCATAACTTGTCTAGGTAATTTCCCAAAGGAGTACAGACTCTTTGCATTATATGGTTCTAATTTCTACTTTTCTATTTGCACCCACCATGGCATCGGGCACAGTTCTTCACCAGAATTATTAATCAACTTTTTTAATAAAATCCTTTACAATAGTTCTCAAGTATAGGATATCCAAATCCTCCTTCCTGAACACTTCGAACCATAATATAGCGAGGTATCCTAGCTCGTTTCCTCACACCACATTCTTGAAATACCTTGTCTATACGTCCAAGGACTTTCTTTGTGAATCGTAAAGGAAGTGATTGTATAATGTAAGACTTTTGGTAATAGCATCATTTTAATTGCATACTTTTTTGCCCAGATATTCAAAGTAATACGTCCCCATTTTCTAACATCCCTCAGAAGAACTTCAATTATTTTATCTACATTATATTCAACAATTCTCTTGACATCCTGAACAAGATAGACTCCCCAAGTTTTTCACACATACGTTTTACCACTTACAATTCCAACCTAGCAATTGATTACGGGCCGGGGTGTTTTCAACAGGAAATACCACTGTTTTCCCCCAGTTGATCTTGGAACCTGACAACCTTCCCACTTCTTCAATTATACTTTTTAAGAGAGGACCACCTTCTGGGTTATTCAAGATAACCACTACATCATCTGCATTAGCCAATACCTTAACTTCTCCACCTCCCACACATAGACCTCTAATGTTCTCATTCAGTCGAATATATGCTAACAAGGTATCTAGCACCAAATTAAAAAGAAAAGGGGATAATGGGCAGCCTTGCCTTGTACCTCTATGTAACTAGAATGATGACGAAATTCCCTCATTTACCCAGACTCTAGCAGTGATGTCTGATTGCAGTGCCCCTATAGCATTAATGAACAACGGTCCTAATCCCATTTTCGACAACGTGTAGTTCAGAAATGTGCAGTTCACCCTATCAAAAGCCTTCTCTGCATCTAAAAAAAATAATCAATAAAATGTCTCCAATCTCTGAATCCAGTAGGCCCAACACATCCAAAAGCGTTCTAATATTATCATATCTATATCGCTGCCTCATAAAACCTGCCTGTGTTCTGTCAATCAGCTCTCCCATACATTTGTCTAATCTATTAGTCAAAATCTTAGTCAAAATCTTTATATCTACATTAAGCAGTGATATATGGTGGTAATTACAACACTTAGTTGTGTCCTTTCCTGACTTCGGAATTATAGTAATGATAGCCTCCTTCATCGAGGGACATAAGGTCCCCTCCATTAAAAAATGCTTATATAAATCACACAATTCTGGTGCCCGTTCCACATCAAATGATCTATAAACTTCGACTGGCAATCCATCTATACCTGGAGATTTCCAAACATTTAATTCACTTATTGCGGGTAAAACCTCTCAGATGACAATTGGGGCATCTATGGAATTCCTACCTTCCCCAGATAGAGAAGGAATGCCAATTTCCTCGAAAAAACTAGTTAGTTCCTGCAACTGTGGATCAGGTTCTTCGGTATATAAGTAGAAGGAACGAAAACATTCACCTATCTCTTTCCTTTTAACAGCTACACCTGCCAACACATTATCAATCGTATGCTAATAACCTACCTCCGCGAGCTCCTTCTTCCCAATATCTTTGCTTCATGTAAAACATACCCTTTTCAACCTGCAAATCTCATATTTCAAAGCTTCCTTTATCATATCCAATTTAACTATCTTCTTTATCGCTTGACAAAGCATACTTCCTCTGCAAATCTCCCAATTCCATCTCAAGCTCTTTCAACCTCGCCTCTCCTGTTTTCCTTGCCCTAGCAGTCCAGTTCATCAACTCCCCCCTAATTGAAGCCTTAAAGGAGTCCCAGGCGACCAAACTATCAGCCGATCCTTTATTTTCACTAAAGTAATTCATTATGAAATTACTAAAAACTTTCGAAGCGCTTTCATCTTTTAGAATAAAGGGTTTCAGTTGCCATCTATAGATTCCTTGCCTACCAGAGTTAAAGTTCAACTTAATCCCTACCATCGAATGGTCAGAAAGATTGTGCTCCCCCAGGTTTGGCTCTATTACTGCCTCAACTAATTTATCTGACACCAAGATGTAATCAAGTCTGGAGTAGGAATCATGCACCTGAGAATAAAATGAAAAATCCCTGTCCCCCAAATGCAAATTCATCCAAATATCCACCAAGTCAAATATATCCATAAATCCTTGAAACACTTTGTTTGATTTTTGGCCTGTGAAATTACATGTTGAAGATCTATCCATTTTGTAATCTATTACACAATTAAAGTCACCCCCTAAAATGACAGACTCACCACCTATATCACATCACGTAACATCTCTAAGGACTCAAAAAAATGTCCCCCTCCAACACACAGACCATATATAGAACCTATTGTGATTAATTTGCCCTCATACTTTAAATCAATCGGAATAATGTGTCCTTCCTCATCCATGCTTACTCCAACAACACTCATGTTCAAACGCCTCTGAAACAAAGTCCCCACACACCTTGATTTCGATGAATAACAGTTCAATAGTATTTTCGTATTCTTTGAGTTAGTTAGCAGATCCCCAGAACCCTCCATTAAGTGGGTCTCCTGCAATAAAAAAAACAGATTGATCTTTTCCCTGCAGAGTTTAGACAGCACTTTCTTCCTTTTCCTTGGACAATTTAGACATTTCACATTCCAAGTACTCATAGATAATAGCCCCATTTCAAATGACACTAATATTTTCAGTATAAATGTCCATACTATACTTTCAACCAAGTATAACCTTATATCATATATTCATCCATATCGCACTCGCATTCTCAACAGTTTGATAATTCTATCATCAAATTCGGACCTTGCATCGTGATAGTAGAGCAGAGTGTGACTTATTGCATCCTTCCCCATAAAGACAAACACAAAGACACCACAAAAACATAAATAACTGTTTTGATTGAATGAAATCGAACTAACATTGGACTTAACTAATAACCTACTATTCCCAACTATACTCCAGGAAACCTGCGCCCATTATCTTGCTTATACAATTCTTCCTCTATTCATTACCAATGGTATTTAACCATGTAACAGCATTAATATCAAAGTTCCTACCACCTCATTATTGTCCCTTAACTAGTGTACATTTTAAATTCAATCCAACCTCCAAGTTTTGTATAGCTTCAGAATATCCCCACTTCCCTTACAAAATCTTATATGTCCATATACTATCTAACAATTCTTTCAGAGAGATATGAGCCTGCCACCCAACCTCTACCCTAATCTACCTATCACACTCTGGGTTACTTCAGTCCATAGTATCTATATTCAAAGGGAAACCACCCTATATATACAAACCTTAGCTTTGAATACGATAAACCCAGATAGCTGAGACCCTGAACTGCTAGCCATGACCGCACACTGTAGTTGTAAAATCATAAATTCACAAGAGTCCCACATATTTCTAAATACACCTAGCATACTTACATATAGTTTCCTATCGCCTCACTCCTTCCTTTCCTTTCTCCCCATCTTATCCTCTTCAGTATTCTCTTCATGTCACTGTATAGGTTGATAATGCTTCCAAGTCACCACTAACACTGCCTGCCCATGAACCGATATCCCACAGATTTCTACCATATTTCCTATATTTCCTATTAGGCTTACAACAATGAAGCAAATAAAACAAGTATAAGATCCATAACGGTAGACGGTCAATTATCAGGTTCTTCAATTCCACACAATCATCCCACTTCCCTTCACTGGTCTGTCCGACTATACACAGAAACGTACATATTCTCATTGGGCACCACTAACCTCTGATCCCCAAGCAATCGTATATAAATTAACCTCAGTACATACTTCATATCATAGTTCCCATTAATGTAATTAGTAACAAACAGGCTATTCAATGGAGTGGCCACCTCAATAACTGCAAGTACATGAAATGTCTAATCCAACTCTATTCATTTTAAGTTCCCAACCGATAAAACCTCAACATAGTGGTTCTCACCAAAACTCAATATCCTAAATGTAACATTCTCACAGAAAGGACTTGATGCAAATAATCAAACATTTGTTCGTGTATGCATGCATGTCATGTATTTCACCTTCCCCCATCATTCCCAAGCCAGCCAAACATAGTTTGAAAGCAATGCTGTGCCTGCTATAGCCCTGTGGCCAACATCTACAAGATCACCACCTCCAAGGCAGCCTTAGATGGTGTGATATCAATTTTTGAAAATCCGGAAAAATTATAGTAAACAGCGCCAACCCAAAGGCAATGATAGTCAAACAGTGCCCTAAAAACAAAAAAGCAACCAGAAGACACATACATGTAATTGTGTTCATCACATAAGACACACCAAAATAAAGTCAGTATCCATCCTACTGCTCATCGTATGAATTTCCACAGAATCTCCCCTGTGCGAAGGACTAAAAGGCATCTTACAAGATCAATAAAGAAGCAGCTCCCAACAACAGCAAAGAAGGATCATATTTCCATATAAGCCATAATTATTCATAGCATTAAAACATGCATCATTGGTGATCCTGTAGGATTGTTTAGCGTGTTTTGGGAGCACAGAGCGCAGCACCACTGCACAGGATCAATGTATAGCATGTTTTTTTGAAGTGCAGCGCCACTGGTTGGGTTTGGTGCATTGATATAATGTGGTACAGCAAGACGTGTTATTGAGCATTTTTATGCAGCGCCACTGCATGGGTTTAATGCAATTGCTTCAAGCTATGTGTTGCCAGTGCAACCTATGGACATGTAGATGAAAACAGGCTATGCAGTAAAAAACGATTTCCACATATAAAATGCAAATAATCTTTTCATATTTTAAAGCATACTTTTACCTGAAATTCCTCTGTTGCAGGAGACACTTTTGAGGATTAATGAACTAACCTCATTAACAAAAAACTAACACGCTAACTCATTAATAACATAATGTGTTCTCCCGTGCAAAATGAATGGAAAATGACAGGCTCTGAAAGTCATTTTAAACGCACATTATGATTTTTTTTTTTTGCTTCTATCTGTCCACAGTATTTGCAGGAAGCAAAGACTCGAATAAGCAGGAAATCAGTTTGGTTACAGTTGCAACTGTATAAGCCAAGCCATTGTGTGCAGAGGGTGGATAGGGCATGATAGAATTTTATTGGTTAGGATCCTTTTGGTAGGAGGTAACCAGAGTTTTCTTGTATAATCTAGAGGAAGAAGCTGGGGAGAGACATCTTGATACAGCTCGGAGGAGGACTGGGTTGATAGCTGGGGATGCCGGATTCCTAAAGCAGATTCAACTTGGTTAAAGAGACTGGGATGCACCCACACATGTGAGGTACCGTTTTCATCGGGACACGTGTGGGGACGCGGAAAGGTAGGCCACGTGTTGTTGGCGGTGTGTTTCGGTGGGTGGCCAGAGCGAAATGTCTGAGAATTGTCTTCATTTCCGGCCAATTTCAGAGACATTTCCCTGTGTACACTCACCGAAACACGTCGCCAACAGCAGATGTCATACCTTCTCGTGTTCCCACAGGTGTCCCGACGAAAAAGGTACCTTGCATGTGTGGGTGCACCTACCGGGTGCGCAAAAGGAAAAGGGTAACCCGCTGGTAACCCCAAGCCTTCGCCACAGCACAATTTGTTCATGTGGCCAACCTACAGATTTGGGCCTAGGGTGTCGAAGCCAGCAAGGAAAACAGGGAACCCCATGCATTTCCCAAAAGAGGACACCCGTGGGAATCCACAGAGGTCTGACTTACGCGAAGCGGCCCAGAATTTATTACCCAGAACCCCAGACAAAGTGAACATTGTGTTTTTTCCCCACCAAATATCACAATTTGTCGGGGATTGTGGCTAATAAAAACTGGGGCAATTTGCGCAAGGCAGACCTCTGTGGATTCCCACAGGTGTCCTCTTTTGGGAAATGCATAGGGTTCCCTGTTTCCCTTGCTGGCTTCGACACCCTAGGCCCAAATCTGTAGGTTGCCCACATGAACAAAATGGGCAGTGGTGAATGGCTTGGGGTTCCCAGTCGGTTACCCTTTTCCTTTTGCGCCCCCGGTAGGTGCACCCACACATGTGAGGTACCGTTTTCATCGGGACACGTGTGGGGACGCGGGAAGGTAGGCCACGTGTTGTTGGCGGTGTGTTTCGGTGGGTGGCCAGAGCGAAATGTCTGAGAATTGTCTTCATTTCCGGCCAATTTCAGAGACATTTCCCTGTGTCCACTCACCGAAACACATCGCCAACAGCAGATGTCATACCTTCTCGTGTTCCCACACGTGTCCCGACGAAAAAGGTACCTCGCATGTGTGGGTGCACCTACCTGGCTGGCAAGGGGCAAGCCGAAAACGCAAGCAACCCCCAGTCTGTTTGCAGAGGGGAATCTCAGCCATTCTGCCGACCGGCACAACATACAGATATGGGCCTCGGGTGTCCAAGCCACCAAGGAAAACAGGGAGCCCCATGCATTTCCGAAAAGAGGACACCCGCGGGAATCCGCAGAGGTATGATTTGCGCACATCGCCCCAGAATTTATTACCCAGACACCCCCGCAAAGTCCGAAATGTGGGGGAAAAAAATGCATTTTCCGCACATTTAGCTCGGCGCACCCATCGAAACACGCCCCCAACAACACATGGCCTACCGTCCCGCATTCCCACAGGTGTCCCGATGAAAACGGTACCTCACATGCGTGGGTTCACCTACCTGGCTGGCAAGGGGCAAGCTGAAAACGCAAGCAACCCCCAGTCTGTTTGCAGAGGGAAATCTCAGCCATTCTGCCGACCGGCACAACATACAGATATGGGCCTCGGGTGTCCAAGCCACCAAGGAAAACAGGGAACCCCATGCATTTCCGAAAAGAGGACACCCGTGGGAATCCGCAGAGGTATGATTTGCGCACATCGTCCCAGAATTTATTACAAAAAGCACAATGGTGCAAGAAAAAAGTGAACTTTCTAGGCCATGAAGTGACTGAACATGGGCTAAATCCACAAAAGAAGAAAATAGAGGCCATACAAAAACTAAAGGACCCTAAAAATGTGAAAGGTAAAAGGTTTATCAGGGATGACAGGCTATAACAGAAAGTTCATTGAAAATTATGCTGAAATTACTCAACCATTGTCTAAACTGCTTAAAATGAATACACCCTGGATATGGGAAAAAGAGCAGTCTGAGGCAGTAGCTAAATTGAAGGAATGTCTTGTAAAGGCACCATGTTTAGCATATCCCATAAAGGGTAGAGATTTCTTTGTAGAAATAGGGTTCTCTGAACATTGTATGTCAGCAGTGTTATCACAAAAACATGATGTGAATCACAAAACTATTGCATATGCAAGTAAAGCAGTTTCCCAAGTTGAAATGAAATTCAATGAATGTGAAAAGGCCCTATTAACAAATCATCAACATTTGCAGTTTTTAGAGAGTAAAAGAATTAGGTCAGGTAATCTAGCGCAGCCAGAATCACTTCATGGACGCTGGCATTACAAGGTTTTCCTGTAGAAGTGAGATATGGACAAAATAAAAAGAGCCCAATTGATCAAGGGTTAGCTGACTTACATGACTGTGCAGCTGAACAAGTATCAAACGAAATGGAAGTGGAACCTAGTTTTCAAGAATTTGAACAATCCCCACACAAAGCTTTTGATGAAAAAACATGCAAGGATCTGCCAACTGTATATGTGGATGGTTGTGCTTTTCACATTGAAAATGACAGTAATAAACAACTAGTGTCAGGAATAGGGAATGTCTGGTTGAAATGTGAAGGCGTCCCTAGTGTAGGGATTAGGATTGGAGCTAGAAGCAGTCAAGTGGCGGAATTGGCGGCCATTTATAAAGCAATTGCTACTGCAGTTGATAATAAATTCAGTGAAATTGTCCTGGTGACTGATTCCGACTATGCATGAAATAGCTTTGTGGAGTATTTACCTGGCTGGAAAGCGAGAGGCATGGTTACATACAACAAAAAGCCACTTAAACATGGAAAAATTATACAAGCCATAGGCAAATTGGTGTCAGAAAATGATTTGACAATATACTGGAGAAAGATTTGTGGGCATTTAAAAACACCCGGAGAGGATAAGGAGGGAAATGATAAGGCAGACCACCTGGCTAAAATTGGGGCTGTGATGGGAGAATTGCTACCTATAGATGATTTACTGGGTGAAATACAAATTGATGCAGTAACACGTTCTAAAACACCAAAGGAGACAGAGCAACCAGTGGTACAGTGGGGTCATGATATGCCAGACCAAGATTTGATTGAGGCACAAAAGAATGATCGAATTTTGGTAATCTATTATAACCATTTGATAGATCCTGAACAAAACCCTTTAACAGAAAATGATTGTATGGGAAAAGAAGAGTTGAGGGTGCTATTGAAGAATAAAAACGAGTTAGACTGCAGGATGGGCTCATGATTAGAGAGTCCATAACAGGACAAATACAGTGGGTGGTACCCCTTTCATTCAGAGGGCTAATGCTATAACATGCACATGATGCAATAACTGCAGGCCACAGAGGTTCACAAAAAACATTGGAAATACTAAAAGATTATGCTTACTGGCCACATATGTCCCAAGATGTGGAATTATATACTAGAGGATGTCTAGTATGCGCCCAATTTAAACCTGCTTCACCAATGCATAGAGCCCCATTGATGAAAAGAGGCCTAACTCTCCCATGGTCAGATTTGCAAATAGACTATGTAGGCCCTTTAAAAAGGTCGAGCAGAGGAAACCGTTACATTTTAAGTGTGATATGTTTGATGTCGAAGTGGATTGAATGTATTCCTGCACCAGATTGTAGTGCGCAAACAGCAGCCACATTGCTGGTGAACCATGTGTTCTCAAGGTTTGGGTTGCCACAAAGAATTGAGTCAGACAGAGGAAGTCATTTCACAAGTACTCTAATGAATAAGGTATGGCAAATACTGGGTTGAAAAGGAAACTACATATCGCATATCGGGCAGCCTCTTCAGGTGGAATTGAACGGAGCAATAGGTCTGTTGTGGATATTTTAAAGAAATTTGTGGCAGAAGCAGGTTCCAGCTGGGATTTACGTCTACATTTAGTTTTAATGGCAATCAGGTCAACTCCTGCCAAAGCAACAGGTGTTAGCCCCCATGAGGTCTTGACAGGTAGGAAAATGGTGTTACCACAACACCTACTATACAGAACACATGAGCAGACACTTGTGAGTGCATCCACAGTTCATGAGTACATTGATGAACTGAGGAAGCATTTGCAACATGCATTTGCTTTTGTGGAGAGAAATCTGGAAAGGGCTGCTGACAGTCTAAGACATACTATGATAAAAGAACATCAGTGAGAGAATACAGTGTATGGGATCAGGTGTACAGGTTTCATTTTGGAAAAAGTAAACAGAAAAATTCTAAATTTCTAGCAGCCTGGCAGGGGCCATTTCGAATTGTAGATAAGATCTCTCCTGTAGTTTATAAGATTTTGAAGAATGAAGGTGAAACAGCGATAGAGCAGTTTGTCCATGTAAATCAGATCAAGCCATGCCATCCCAGACACGAGATCAGGCAGCTTGAGCATGTAGAAACAGAAAGCCCTGGGGCTACTGCCCACTGATGCACACAATACAACAGAAAGTCCCTTGAACACAAAAAGATCAAATAAATGGGTACAGTCAGGAGGCAGTGACAGAGAAGTTAAAAAGTTGATTATTATAATGGCACATAAACACTGTAATATATGTAAATATATATAAAATGTAAAAAAAAATAATATAAAAAGTAAAAAAATATATATATATATATATATATATATATATATATAATAGAAGCTCATGGTCGGTGTGCAGAATGAAAATGTATTAAACATGAATGTTTTATGTATGCTTGTTCTCTATAACCTGTGTTTAATTTCAGAAGGCGAAAGAAAATTTTACAAGGCGTGTTTTATTTTGGCAAAAGGGTGAAATTAGTATTGTGCTATATACTTAATCTGTTTCTTTTCTATTTGATTTAGAATATTAACATATTTGTACCGGAGGTCATGGGAGACGATGGAGTCCTGGAGTCCCCTGGATGAAGACCAAAAGATGCCTGCCTCCGGGTGGAGGTGAAGACAAAATAGTCGGAATGCCAAAGAAAAGATGACTTCTATAGAGAAGGATCCAAGAGTACCAAGATGAAAGAGTACCCGAATGAACCAAAAGAGGCAGACAAGTGTCCTGACATATGGAGTTCCACGTATTTATTATTTTAATTAATTGATTTAATCTGTTATGTTAATTATTTGTTTTAGTTAGTTGTTTTATTTTATTATTTTCAATGGACTTCAAGTATAAAATTGAAACACTGGACTATGGACACTTCCATTGGGAAGGCAAATGTAGAACATTTTATAAGAATTGATGAATTCAAATGAATTTTATTATATTGATTGAACAGGGACTTTCAATTTTCATCTTCAAAACAAGAAAGTTAATTGTATTGGATTGTTACATTTTGAAAGAAGAAAAGGAGCAAATTGGATTGTTTCCAATTGTGGCTCGGATTAGCCAAATTCTCAAAAAAGGAGGGTATATGTAGGATTGTTTAGCATGTTTTGGGAGCACAGAGCGCAGCACCACTGCACAGGATCAATGTATAGCATTTTTTTTGAAGTGCAGCGCCACTGCATGGGTTTGGTGCATTGATATAATGTGGTACAGCAAGACATGTGTTATTGAGCATTTTTATGCAGCGCCACTGCATGGGTTTAATGCAATTGCTTCAAGCTATGTGTTGCCAGTGCAACCTATGGACATGTAGATGAAAACAGGCTATGCAGTAAAAAACCATTTCCACATATAAAATGCAAATAATCTTTTCACAGTTAAAAGCATATTTTTACCTGAAATTCCTCTGTTGCAGGAGACACATTTGAGGATTAATGAACTAACCTCATTAACAAAAAACTAACACGCTAACTCATTAATAACATAATGTGTACTCCAGTGCAAAATGAATGGAAAATGACAGGCTCTGAAAGTCATTTTAAACGCACATTCAGATTTATTTTTTTTTGCTTCTATCTGCGCTCTGTCCACAGTATTTGCAGGAAGCAAAGACTCGAATAAGCAGGAAATCAGTTTGGTTACAGTTGCAACTGTATAAGCCAAGCCATTGTGTGCAGAGGGTGGCTAGGGCATGATAGAATTTTATTGGTTAGGATCCTTTGGTAGGAGGTAACCAGAGTTTTCTTGTATAATCTCGAGGAAGAAGCTAGGGAGAGACATCTTGACACAGCTCGGTGGAGGACTGGGTTGATAGCTGGGGATGCCTGATTCCTAAAGCAGATTGTACTTGGTTGCAGAGACTGGGATTTCCAGTCAACAAGTCCCAGTTTGAGTGACAGCAAATGCTTGTCATTGCTGGGTGAACCCCTCCAGAAGGCGACCAGCCAAAGAAGTTACATGCTGAACAAGCCTGGTAATTATCTCGCTGAAGTGTGGGGGCTGAGTGTGTGTGAAAATATTCAGTCAGTGTAGGAAAGGAGATTCCTGTGCTTTACCCACGTGTTTAATGTTGCAAATTGAATTCTTGTTCCCCGCCACTCTCCTCAGTATATCACAAATAATGCTGTTACTGTGCCATTTCATTTATTCTGTAAAAGTGTGAGATTGTGTTTAAATGCAACTTTT
This sequence comes from Ambystoma mexicanum, assembly GCF_040938575.1. Classification (NCBI taxonomy): domain Eukaryota; kingdom Metazoa; phylum Chordata; class Amphibia; order Caudata; family Ambystomatidae; genus Ambystoma; species Ambystoma mexicanum. The sequence goes on along the minus strand of NC_090924.1, from coordinate 580,918,400 downwards.
ATAATACACAAAAATATCTGAAAGCAGACGGGTGGTGCGTTATATTTTCTCTTTCCTTTGTGCATTTACCAATACAGTGCTGATGATGTGGGGAGATGTTTAGACAGTGCAATTGTCATTTTTAAGGTAGCTAAAAATAAGATTTGGCTGCAGTTGTGTGCACGATTCCATTCAGTATATAAGTGTGTGTTTTCTGGACAGAACATAATAAGTAACTGGGTGTGAAATAGCCTTTTGCTGAAGGTACATGAGTCAGCAAAAATAGAGACCCGGGACATAGTTCACTACCGTATATAAGTTAGTGAAAAATACCACATGTAGCTCATTGTTGTAGATGATTCAGTGATAATTGCCCATGGTGGCACACTAAAAGTGAAGATGTGGTATTTCTGAAATGTAGGCCTGAGGTCTCTCTAGTGATCACAAGAACAATCTAAACAAAAAAAAGGGGTTCTGGATATTGGGGCCACAAATAAACCAAAGGAATTATGCTCACCACCATACCAACCAACCACGCAAACCAACCACGCATACCATCTAAATAGGTCTGTGTGCTGAAATAATGCATATCCACTGTGTTATTGTTGTACATGGCCCAATCTGAATGTAGGGAGTGATCGTTACTAAATTATTATTTTTGGCGGTAAGAAAATACCGTCAGGTCCCAAATCTCCACAAAATACCCAACAATCCCCATTGGAAAGCTAGTAATACCAAGTCAGCACGTTACCCTTTCATTTTCGTGGCATGGTCTGCATGAGAACATGCTAATAGAACAAAGGCTTTATTTCACCCACATTCATCTCAAAGAATGTGGTAAACGGGACACAAAGCAAGTCACACAACGCTGTTGTTCATACACAGCGCTCATCAGCGTTTCACTATTCTGGTGATTTCCATGAAACATACACGTCTCACCGAGTTTCTCTTTTATTTCGTGTATGAATGCGTGTGTTATACTGAATCTCTCTTCCGTTCATTTTCTAGCACGCCGGCATTATAGATTGTGAAATGCAACTCGGCAGAGCAGCGGGGGCCACTCAACACATCACAGAGACTCACAGAACATTGAGAAATGAGAGTCTCACCTCCCATCGGGTGCTATCAAATCGCTAACCCGCCATACCACTTCTGCAGAACACGATCGCAGGGCTGCCCCATATGCTCGCCCAGGTCAGATCATCCAAAGTCTGAACAGGTGAGCACGGCAAACATGAAGTTACGCTCCATAGAAGCGGGTTCTTTCCTCTAAGCCTCTGAATTATCAGACAATGGCAAACTAATCAAAAAATGCTTGAACCGTTGAAATAAACGGAAACATGAAGTCATACAAATAAAGTTAATGAAGAAAAAACTCATTAACGCTTACCTATCACTAAAAAATAAAATAAAAAAAAAGAAATACAGACCAAGTCAACACGAATTAAGTCTGCAATTAATCTTTTCTAGTTTGATTGTACAATCTTTTGAGATGATATGATGAGGCTGCTTCCATAGGTTTAATGTCTAAATCTGTTAAAAAAGCTTCTGCATTCTCATCAACTCGGAGGATTGCAGGATATACCATATATTTGAGTTTCTTGATCCTTGCCTTTTCCTTTGCTACATTGAAACATTTCCTCTTCTCCATGACATCTCTACTCAAGTCAGCAAATATTTTGTTCCCTCCCCAAGCTAAATCACAAACTTCACGGGATTTCCTGAGAAATAACTCTCTGGTAGGGAACTTTAAACATTTGATAATGAAATGTCTGGGTCGCTGACCCAAGGCTGGTTTTCGGACTAATGATCTATGTGCTCTCTCCATTTCCAGTGGTGTTTTAGGATCCAGATTAAGCATGGAGATTAGCGCTTTTTCCAAAAAAGTAATAGGGCTACCTTGCTCCACATTTTCTGGAAATCCGGCTATCCTTATGTTATTTCTCCTTGAGAGGTTTTCCTGTTCTGACAGTTTGAGTGACATCTTCTCATTTTGGATCTCCAATTGCCTCAGCTGGTCAGCAAGTTGCAGTGCCTTACAGTAGCAAAGTAGCAAGGTGATCCTCAACAGCTAACATTTTAGTAGTGAGGTCCAAGTACCTTTCCTCTGCACTTACCAATTTTGCTTTGATGTCAGCAATATCCACTGTTACTTTGGTTAGATGGTCCAGTAGCTTGTCGTCTCTCCTGTCGTCCCCTCCTTTTTGCCTCTTGGCAGGCTGGGTAATTTCAGTAGAAGAAGGGTGCTCAGCCATTATTAGGAAATATAGTTCAACAGTAGGCACAGGAGTTCAGCTCTTAAGCTGCCATCTCTGTTGCTGACAGTTCTGGAATCCGAAAGAATATCGTTTTGAAGAACTTTACTTATTATGTCTGTTGCCCTTCACTCCGTTAAGTCTCCCTGCATCACAGTATTTGTAGGGCAAACTGAGGAGTTCAAACTTTGGTGGGGAAAACTTAAACAGGGCATACACAGTGGAAACATGAAATCAGCTATGACACCATCTATAGAACAGATTTGTGGAGCCTCAATTGAAAGGTATCTGTCGCCTCGCCTCTCATGAGATAATAGAAATATTTGTTGCATGTGTGGATAATCTTCCTTTGCTGGTGGCACCCAAATCAGCTGCCTGGGTTATCTTTTGCCTTGCTGTTGAACTGGCTCTGAGGCAGTGTTGAACATTTTGTCTGCATTAGAATAGACTATGGTGCATAACATTTTCAATGCTTTAATATAAACATCAATCTTATTTAAAGTGGAATGTGTCATACAAGTGTGCCCATTCCCCAGTGTGACAACGTATAGCTTCCTATGTGATTTGTTTCTTAACTACAAAGAAAGCATGTCAAATATTTGTATTTTATGGATAAGAGTTAGACACTGCTAAATAGGGATATTTCGATTTTACCAGTTTCTTGAAATTGTACCCTAAATTTCACAAAACCGGCAGCATTTCTGGAATTTTATAAACGTGGGACAGCAATGAAATCCTTTGCTCCATCCGTTGGGAGTGATTGGGTTGATACCCAAATTTATCTATACAAATTTGCCAGAAAATGAAAAATGTAAACGTTCTTCCATCAGAGAAGGTCAAAAATGTACCAGACAGGGACCAGATAGTTCATTAACAGTTTCAGATATTTCTGGCAGACATTTATTGGCGTCCTTGGATGATTGAAAAATTGATCTGTTGAAAGAACTAGAGATTGTTTCCAAACACTTCACTATATACTGATCTGTTGAAAGAACTAGAGATTGTTTCCAAACACATCACTAATACTGAGATGAAAGTAAAGTCTAAATGTACACCTTTGTTTGGCACTAAGAATGCCATAGATCTGTTGCATAGCAGTTGAGAAGGATATTCATGGGCTAATAGATAATGCAAAGACACGCGTCGTTAATAATCTGACCAAGATTGAACGGCAAGCACTGATGCACCTTAAAAAAAGATGAGTCAATTGGTATCCAACAGGCTGGTAAAGGAGGTAATGTGGTTATAATGGATAGGAAGGATTATATTTCCATGGCTGAAACCCATCTGAATGTACGAGGTTGTAATGAGAAACTGAAATATAAATCTATAAAAAGAGATTATGAACAAGTCTGCTGCATTGATTGATAAATGCGCAAGAACAGGTAATTGACAGATAAGAGGTATTTATTAATAGCAAATCCTAGAATACCTACGATTTACTTTTTACCCAAGATTCACAAAACATGTGATACTATACCAGAGGGTCGGCCCATTGTGAGTGAGATAGGTTGGCTAACAGAAAAGTACTTGAGATACATTGATGCCATCATATCTAAGGAAGTTGCCAGCTTACTTAAGAGATACAATGCATTTATTACAACTGTTGGAAAGTTTTAATGATCAAAATATTATGGTTCCATGTGATTACAATGAAAAAAGGAATAACGAAAACATGTTTCATGACCCTAAAATAACGAAAAATACCAAATGTGTGTTTTATTTTCTAATTTGGGCCCCCACCAAACTTCCTGTTTTCCTAAATCCATAACCCCACCTCAACCCCGCCCCGGCCTGTTGTATTCCCTTAGCACACACCTGATATATATTTTAAATACAAAATATGTTGGTTTTCGTTATTTTGGGGTTGTGCAAGAAGTTGTTTGTTATTCCTAATTCGTTATCACTGTATACCAAGATTATTGCTTTGTCACCTTAGACATGAAAGCCTTATATACTTCTATTGAACATGTTTTGGCACTCATGACCCTAGATCATACCTATGCTAGTAGATCTGCTTCGTACTTTTCACATATTAACATGCTAAAGGAACTATTGGAATTCACTCTACCTAACAATATTTTTTTTTATTTGATAATACCTTGTACAAGCAAACAAGGGGGGGTGGCCATGGGGGACAATTATGATTTGGCAGGGTACAGAAAGAAATGTGTCTGAATCTGTCCCTTTTTGAATAACACATTTGGTATACAATTCACATGTAATACACGTCCCACTGAGATCGATTCCTTGGATGTTCGTTTTTATGTCTTCGGCAATGTCATTGTGTCTCAAACCTTTAGTAAACCTACAGAGGGAAATTTGGTACTGCTAGCAAGTAGTTATCACAAACGGAGTGTGATTCGTAACATTCCAAAAGGAGAATATATAAGAGCACACAGAATTGTAGAGAGGTGGCGGTATTCGAGAATGAATGTAATATTCTTGACGAAAGGTTTGGTTCTAGAGGATACAGCTAAGATATTTGTTGTTTTGGAGAATTTGGATTTTATTGACAATGTACTTGCTCGCACCCAAGTACAGTGCATTGCAATAATCCAACTTGGAAAGGATGAGGGCTCTGGCTAGGATAATACAGCTTTCTTTGGAAAAGAGTTTGCAGGCCCTGACCAGTTTACAAGTATTGAAGGAAGTGTATTTTGTACTATGTTTGCTCAAGTTGGCTACAGTTCCAAGTATCAGGAGCTCTCTTTTAGCATAATTCAGGCATAGGCCGTGGGTGGCCATCCATGCCTGAATGATTAGGTACATTTTATTCACTAGGGCCATGTCCGTGTCGTAATCCGTACCAGATGAGAATGATGCATTAATTAATTTAGAGATGAAAGGAGCCAAGTCTCGAGCAGCGTCTTTAATTATCTGTGCTGGGCAGCTATCTCCCTGACACCTTGACGGTTTGAGGGAGGCAATGATTTTTTCCACCTCAAGTATAGAGACTTGTGAGAATCTAAAGAGTTGAGGTGGTTTAGTGGATAGCGCTGGCATAGTGGCGTGCTTGACTATGTTAGAAAGTTTGGCTTTTTTGTCTGCAATCTTATTCTGGAGAAGGAAAATGTTATTCGTTAGGGCATTCTGGATATTAGTGTACCAGAGTTTGTCCTTCATACAGTCGTCTGTCTGAGGTACGGGAGCTTCCATTTCTCTTAAAATGGTAAAGAGTTCCTTGGTGCTTGAACTGGCTTTGTGAATCCTATCGTTGTAGGTTTCCTGTTTAGTGCATATTATTTATTTTTTGTAGGTGGCAACGATATTGATCAGGTTCGTTTTATTTTCCTCAGTGGGTAGATGTCTCCAAAGGACTTCAAGTTTCCTTTTTTCGGCTCTCAAGGATTTTAGTTGAGGAGTGAACCAGGAGTTCAGGTGAGCTCTAGCTTTACTTTTCCGCATTTTAAGTTGGGCAATTGCATCCAGCGCTTTAGTCACAGTGATGTTTTAGGTATCTACTAGAGTGTCTGGATCAGATGAATCCGGCAGTGAGTTGAGGGTGGGGATGACGTGTGGTATGATCTTGTCCACCGTGATATTTCTTTTATTCCTGGTGAGCAGTGGGGTGTGCTATTAGATTGGCCTTGGTCGTAGGAGTGTTAGCTGCGAGGGTGAAGGACAGAAGGGAGTGAGCTGTCCATGTTTGAGGAGTAATAGAGGTGATAGTTGCTTCGCAATTGAGAACCGCCGCCCAATCTAAGGTTCTGCCTTTGTCAGCGGTAGCCTGGGTCACTCTTTGGATAAATCCAAGTTCGGTAAGCACATTAGATACTGCAAAAGCATGTTGGTCATTGAGATCATTGAAACCAAGGTTGAGATCCCCAAGCAGTAGTATTTGGGACAATGCTTTAGTGTTATCAGCTAGTATTATGGAGATGTCAAATGAGCCGATCGGTCCAGGTGGTCTGTAAATTAGGTGGGCTGTTAGAGTGCAAGAGTTGGAGATGGGTAATTTGACGGTAAGTAGTTCACAAGACTTGATAACTGGCGAGGGGGCTATTCTCATGGCTAGGTTAGATTTAGCAATGAAGACAATGCCTCCGCCTTTAGAGTCAGCTCTGACTGCTCCTATGATGTTGTAGTTGTCCGGAACTGCAAGTAAGAAGGCAGGGCCCTGCAGCTGCATGTAGCCATGACTCAATTATAGCTAATAAGTCAAGGGTATCAGTCGTGATCAAGCCCGCTATCTCAGTGATGTTTGGGGTATTGGCGTTAGTCGGACGGACAGCAGGTTTGCCCCGTACTTACTTTATTGTTGGATCTTTGATTGGTAGCTTTGGCATTATTTTTCTTTCCGTCATTACATTTTGTGTTGTGGTTATTCCTCATGTTGGGAAGACTCGTTTTGGATGGGGTGTTGGTCGGTGGTTCATGTAGTGTAGTTAATCTAGCGCAAAGTCTATTGTTTCGGACTATAGTGGAACAAGGTATATCTGTTTTGATAGGAGCATAGTTAGTCTTTAGGTGGCAGGTGGTTAGGGCACATGCCATTGGTGTATTGTGATTGGGTAAGTTTAGTGTCTATGTTCAGCGTTGGTAAGAATCTAGTAGGTTTGATAGTTGAAAGCTGACTGTCTTACTTAAGACGTGGGAGGAATGCAGTGGGTTTGATTCCCAATAATGGACAGGTTTTGTTTGCCATAGTCAGGTACCGATGGTCAAAGTAGTTAGAGCCTGCTACTGTAGCCTGTAGGCCTACAACCAATAGGGCACACAGTCGTTTTAACAGCAGGTGGGCAGTAGCATACATAGTGTTAGTAGACAGCCAGTAGTAGGCTGTGGCACAGTAATTTGCTTGGCATTCACCCAAACCTAGATCCCTCTGCCACCCTCTGATATCCTAAAGCTAAGAGTACTATCTCATTGTAAACCACCTGTGAAACCTAGGCTCCCCACTATCTTGTCCTCTCAAACCTCTGGGTATTTCATCAGTACCTGTCATAATGGAGTCCAAAGCCCCCCTGACATCCAAGAACACCCAGCAGCCACTAAAAGCTAGTAATTACAACCAAAATCACTACCCTATTTAACCTGCACCACATGGCCCCCCAAAACCAACCGCGCCACACATCCAACACCTAGTAATACCTTACTCCCTTGGACAGTCCTCTCATAGAAAGAGGAATATCCTAACCCAACCGACTGAGCAGACAGTCACCTTTGGAGAGCATCTAGGCATTGCAACCTAAGAGGATAAAACACAACATTATCCTAGCACAAGACACAACAGGCAGGCATCTGCCCCTGTAAACTCAATACCCAGACCAACTCCTACCACCAAGGACCAAAAATTCCCTGACGCAGAATTGGACGCCAACAAAGAGCAGGAACATGAAACTACTAATACGGATACACAAAAACTCAACCCTCTCCAGTAGAAGTATAAAAAAGCGGTATGCGATACGCAGTGGCACCCAGCAACACAACAAATGCGTATCTGAACCCCGGAAAGCTACCAGAAAGGTACGAATAGTGGTTCGCGATACACAGGGGCACTGAGAGTTGAAAAAAATGCATACGTGCCTCACCGTTAGCCTCGCAAAAATCAAAAGTAGATGCGCGTATGCGTGGAGGCAAATCCCCCACCAAAATAAGACGTTTGTACGGTCCCTGAAATGAACCGATTGCGTGGCACCCCAAAATACGCAGTACTCCACTCGTCCATCTCCTCCCCTTTGCACGCACGTTCAGAGTTGCTGCTACACGTACTAATGTATGCCTGAATATTGAGTGCTGAACACCGGTGCGCAGCCCGTGTCATGTACGTTACGCGCTGAAGGCCTTTCCTCGAATTTCATGAGTCCATGTTTTTCTCATTTTGTACACGCAGAGTCACTTCACTCTGTTTCCGGCTGCCTACATTGCGAGACCCGGAAGACCCACGCTCCTGCCCCTGTGTCATTTTACCTGTCTCCTACTGCCCTGTGCTGCCTCCAACTTTGCCATCTGCTGCTGCCTGTACAGTGAGTCTGCCTGTTGCCTACCCGCACTGCGTTTGGAGTGCCTGCTGTCCATTCATTGCCTATGCTCCTGTCTTTGGCCCTGTGACCACTTCAGCTCCTTCATTGGACTCCCACCGTGCCATTCCACCACCACCGCTCCACAGCCCAGCTCTAGGACCACCTTGCCCACCCACACCTGCCTCGGGATTTGTCATGTCCGCCCCATCATCCTCTGACCAGAGTGGCAACCCCATGGCAGCGAGGCAGAGGGCTGTCAACTTCACCACCATGGAAGTTGACATCCTGGTGGAGAAGGTCCTGGAGCCTTATGATGCCCTCTTCAACCCTGTGGTGCAAGGAAGGACGTCAGCAGATCTGGGACGGGAACACGGATGCCATCAACGACGAGGGGGTGGTACTCTACACCTTCAAGACCATGCACAAGCACTGGGAGGACCTGAAATCCAGGACCCACGGCAAGGCCCTGTTCTACATTCAGACCGGGTCCACCACAGAGGGGCACTGTGCGCGCAGGTGCCAGATGTCGGCTAAAATGCAGGTCATGGAGAAGTTCTACCCGGCACTGCACTCACAGGTCTGCGAGTTATGTCAACGTCTGGATGGTGAGTAGCCATGTGGTGCAATGCTCTACGGTGCATGTGATCTGTGCATGTACCAGCATGTTGGCAGTGACCCCCTTAGGCTTGCAGCAAGTATGTTTCTGAGACGGATGTCTCCGCGCATGCCCCAGACATTGCTCTCCATATGTGCATTCAATGATCATGCGTGTGTGCCAAAAATGGGAATGCGTGACTGGGCACCACTCCCGCCTGGATGCAACACGTGCATTTGAATGTGTGGCTTAGTCATGTAGAGGCACTGCAGTTCACGGGACTCTGATGCAATTGGTCTCTCAGTTGATGTGTGTGCATGACGTGTGTATGTGCTTGTTGCTATGCCATGCTCGCATGTGTGTATAGCATACGCAATTGATTGGTTGTGACAGTGGCAAGTTACTTGATGCGATTGTGTGGAGTGATGGCCAGGCAGGTGTCTGCATGGATGTGGATTGCATGTCCATGTATGTGGGTGTAAAGGTTGATGGTTGTTCCCTTGACAAGTCATGTTCATGTGTATGTTGGTGTTGCCATGCCGGATTTGGTGCAGTACACTGATGTTTCTGTTCTGTGTCTCCTTTTCCACAGTTGCATCTGATGAAGAGGGCGGAAGCAGTGCTGTGGAGCATGGCTGCAGGGATGCCTCCACCAGGCAGAGGCGCAGGGCCCAGCCACGCCCCTGTGACAGCTCATCTTCGGGGAGCGATGTGCCAGCGCTGGTGACATTGGGCATGGATGCTGAGGGTGAGTCCAAGAAGGTGAAGATGGTAGGGGACTCCTCAGCAGCGGTGGGGCCAGGTGATGCCACACAGGGGCCATCCATGGTGGAAGACACCCCAGTCTTCCAGGTTGACTGTGGAGAAGGTGGCCGTTGCAGCCCAGCCCATGGGGTGAGGTGGGGGTGTTCAGGTGGGCGTGCCTACTGCAGTCCTGTCCCAGGGGCATGAGGCTGTGCAGGCCACCGTGGAGGTGCCTGTGCAAATGCTAGTCCATGTGCCATCGGATGCAGCAGTGTGCACCTGCCAGGATGCCTCCACCCAAACCCACCATCCAGTGTCGGCTGATGTGTCCACCCAGACCGACAACCCCTTGCCATCTGGTGTGTCCATCCGGGATTATGTTCTACCCCTGCTGGCCGGGTTTACGAGGTGGACAGGTGTCATTCGTGATGATGTGCAGGCTACTCGTAGTCTGCTTGTCCATCATCACAGTGAGCTATAATATAATGCCTCGTTGGCTGGCTTGCAGCATGTCTGTTCTGTGGTATCCTCCATGGGATGTTCACTGCTGCAACCACCTCCTCGTCTTCCTCCTCTGTGCACCAGTCGTCCTCCAGGGTGCCTTCCGGCCCAGATGCCAGCAGGGCCCCTGTGCACCAGTCCCGTCTGATAGAGACCACATCCCTGCCGAGTTGGGAGCCCAAGGCACATCAGCTGAGGTGGTCACTGTGCCTACACAGGCACCGGCAATGGAGTGAAAGCAGGCACCCATGAGCAGTGCAGGTGCCATAGCCCCCGGGTATCGTCATCAGCTCAGAAGGCATACCCACATAACAGGCACTGTGAAGGTGGCAATGAGGAGGAGGCTATATGTTGCAGGGCAGACCACCAAAAAGAGGCAGGTGCGAAGTGTGAGGCAGGAGGCACACATGGACCTGAGGCACAGGATGTCTTCTGTATTCCAAGGATATAAAGAGCAGATCGGGGCAACGGGCTCAGGAAGCAAGGGTAGTGATGGCCAGGGCTGAGATTGCGCTGCGTCGGTCAAGGAGGCGGCTGCCATCCTGGAGGCCACTTGCAGGGACGCCCAAGTGATAGAGACACAGATGCTGGAGAACCTGCAAGCCCTCCAGACAACAACAGATGCCCACCAGAGGGGGTTGGAGGGGTAGGACGTGGCGCTAGACTCCGAGATGGTGGAAAGGCTCAGTGAGATTGGAGAGGAGGATTAGCCTGCTGCCTTTGTACATAGTTATTTAGGTGTAGGTTTACTTTTTTTATTTATTATTTTCCCCACACTTTGCAGAATTGTAGTGCACGTCAATAATTTTCGTTTTGGCCATTGTAATGCCCGGGTAACTATGTCATGCAAAGTGTCACAAGCTTAGGGCGAATTGTGCAGCATTTTAAAACTATATTTCATATGATTGAGCCTCTAAAACTGAGTGCTCCGGCACACTGGACTGCCCAGTTAACAAAATGAAAAAAGCAATGATCGTATTCACTTTGTCATTAGCTTGCAATGTCACATTCTGTGTTACTATGTTGAGCTAGCCACCATGCATCCAGTAGCTGTAAACCTGTTAATTTCTATATGTGTACGCTTGTATTGATATTTTTGTGCAACTTCTAATTAAAATTCCAAGCTTTTTCTCATATTTATTTTCACACCAGACCTGTGTGTCTGCCTGACTATCCGGACTGTCTTGAGAGACACTGAATGAGGTGGTAGTGATGGAGCTAGCATTTATTTGACAGCCTCAGTGCCCAGTGATAATGGAACAAGCGCCAACAGTGGCAGTGGACCGTGCCAATGATGACACTCAGCCACACCCATTGTGATAGCTGGTGCCAGCCGTGGTACTTTTCTCATAATCAACATTTTGAGCCCTTGCACTTATTAGAGAAAAAATAATACTTCTCATTCCCAATGGATGTACTATTGTTAGGTGAGTAAATGTGAATTTCAGCTCCAAAACCCCTTTTGAAAACATACTTCTTTGCAACTGCTAATTCAGGCAAATAACAGAAGGCCTTTTACCTTAGAGTTCTGCTTCAAATCAGGCAGTAGTAACACCAAAGCTCCTACGGTGTCACTGCCTGCTACGGTCACAGACATGAGCATCTTTGATCCCTAAGTTTTATTTGGAGTATGTGCCTTTTTTTTTAGGGAATTCAAGTGGCCGGTACGCCATATATTTGGATGGCTGCTCTAAACAGACAACATATTTGATCAAAGTCTCTAAACATGTCAATAAAACAAACAGAGAACGAATATAACATAGTATAGGTTTCAGATGCAAGTACTTGGTTTTCAATAGTTTTACGCACACAATACTTTATGCAACTATCAATGCAAGGTTTTAATACTGAAATGAAGAGGTAGACCCGGTCCAAAGGGCATATGCAGGGGTTCCGAATTTCTGGGAGATATTTAGCTCCTGCTTCTACACTAGGAGAGCCTGGTTGGCTTAAAACGAAAAATAAATTGCCGGGAGCAACTTTTAGATCCCCAGGCCAACTTGTGCATTACTATCATGCCTGTGTGACATTAACTGTGAATGTTTGAGTATGTACATAAAGAAGAAGTAGAACATTTAAATATAATGGATCATACATTATGGGCAAAAAGTGTGCATCTCAGGTGAAAGTTAGATTTGTGGTGCGCTGTGACTCGCACCTGGTACCCCAGGTGTAGCTCCTGTCTAGGGGGTGAAGCTAGATACCCAGGAGCTGATTTTAGCTCTGGTTTATCGAATATGGTTTTGAACCCTGCAGTGGGATTGAAACATTTATCCATCACAAAACATAACTACCAAGCCAGGGCAAAGTCAAAGTTATTGTACAAATTCAGAATCACTGGACAATTTGCTGACCATTCTGAATTTTCTTTTTAAACAAAAACGATTAAAAAAAAAAGAAATCGCTTAATCACATTTGGCCATTGACAGCTAAACATTGTGATCAGTCTTTTAGGCAGAGGGAGGTGGCTGCTAGCGCAGTTGAAGAGTGCTCAAAAAATGTAATTTGATTTAGTGAACAGAGAGTTAAAAAATAAAAACAAGAGCAGAGCAAGGCCATGCTTCTAAATCAAACCCGGCCAGGGTCAGCAAAACGTCCTGGCAATTGCCCGCTAAAACCGAGGCAAGGAAGCAGCCTGGTGCCCCCAGCAGGGAGAACCAATTGGCAAAAGACCTAGGAGGCAGAGGTCTGGCAGACCTCGACACAAGAGTCTGCAGCAGAGTCTCCCGCCACCTAAGAAATGGTGCAAAGGACGCAATCCTGATGACAGATGCAGAGATGAAACGGGATGTTCTTAAAGAGAGGAAACTATTGTGTACATAATTTGAGAACTTTTAATGCATATTTTGAAAATTAATTGCTTTACCTTGGGATTTTTGTTGGACTTTAGAGTGCAGAACCTTTTGTTGAGGAAAGAAGGGTGGGCGAGTCCTATTTAGCTTTATGTTTCAATCTCACTGGACCTTCCCTCTTTTTACATCTGGGCATTTGGAGGCATTATTCAGTACTTTGCTTTTATTGTAGATTTTTAGAATGGAGTTGGGCAAACGACCCGATGACTTTTGGGTTGAACATTTTAAACTTACCAATCATGTGAAGAGTTTCAATTCTGGTTACATGGGAGGCCGGGCAGTCAACATACGGCCTTGCCACAGAGGAGAAATAACCGTCTTGAATGACAACAAAACTGGACCAACTAAGCAAGCAGGTCAGTGTGGTTTTGAAGTTATAGGCAATTATATATCAACCACGGCAGCTTTTGTGTGCACCAGTGATGCCAGAGTTGTCAGTGGAAAAATGAAGCCATGGATGTTGCATTTAGCAACACCTCCTTTGTAAGAGCCAAATGGTACACACCCCAGTATTGCAATCTGAGAAGGTTCAGTCGACTGTCACTGGGACAGAAAGGGTGAATGCAGAGGGTATACACTGAAGAACCGGGAGTAACACACAAGACCTTATTACAAGTAGGATAATTGTGTGTGGTAATCTTGACCAATTTGTTAACTATGACCACAAGCTGTAAAATCACTGTAAATGTGCACGATTACAAGTTCTGGTTATTCCCCGTAATGGTGTCCCACAGGACTACATTGGGCAATAGAGTTTAAATACTGGCAGTAATTCCACCAGTTATAAGTGCCTAATTTTACTGAAGGAAATGCCTTCACACAAGTAATAGAGGTAGTTCCTCCGATTCACCCCCAACCTTCGAGATTACATAGAATGGCAGGAATGCCGTTACAGAATTTCTACTGCCCCCCCCCATCCCATCGCAATAGGGAAAATTAGGCACACATGTAGAATTCAACTTCCCTGGGTTTCTGTAACCCATGCTTCCCTAACCCCAGGTTTGGCAACTATAAATTGGTAACCCCTACTATCTGAAATCTACCTACAGATGAGAGCCTAAATGCCAACGTCTTATCTATCTGGCTCCCTCTGGGTTTCTTCCAAGGGGTCCCATCCCCAATACTCACCGGGTTCTTGATAGGAATTACACATTTATTGTGCCTGTAACAGAAACCGTGGGTCTGTGTTTTTTTCTGTATGCCTCTCTCTCTCCAATGTCTGCACTCCTTTCTAATACAATCACTCCTCGTCACATCCACTCTCACATTCACAGCTTTAAATTTACAAAACCGGTACCACTCTATCCCTCAGAACCAATATCTCACCTGTACGCTACACCAAGTCCGCCAACAACTCTTCAGCACTCTAGTCCCTTGTCGTTCTTCTGCCTGCTCTCCCCCACACAACCAACCTCACCCACACAACCCACACTTTGCACTCTGTCTCTCATTCACTCTCCTTTTATACGGTTCGCTAGCTGTTCTATTCCCCCCACACCTCCATCCCGGCCACCCTTCCATTGGTTCCCATGCTGTAGCCCAATCTGTGGCTATTCCTTCCCTCTGGGTCTTCATTACAACGATTCAAAGCCTTAAAAAAAAAAAAACATTACTCTTTTCCTGCTCTTTTTTCATGTTCTCCGCAAGAGATTCTGGTCCTTGTGGTATTGAAACACGAACAAAACTGGCCAGTATACGTACTGGGGGCATCATGTGACAGAAGGTCTTACCAGTAGTGACACTCATAGCAAGGGATGGGATTCCCAGGTACTGCCCTTTCTCCCCCATGCCTCCCACGACTCCCACTCCCCATCTCTGGAGCAGGGCGGGCTTTGGCATTTGCCACATTGGGGGGGGGCCTAGGGGAGTCCCTGTTCGCTCCCTGACGGGGTTGAGCATCAGACCCTGTCACAATGGTCTCATAGGCATAGCAGGATAAGTATTAGCCAGTCATTAAATTCTGAAGTGTAAATCTTTTTAACAAAGCAAAAATAAATCTTAGCACCTGTGCTTTTCAAACTGCGTGCTGGGGGGGAAACCTGGGACCAACTTGGTTATCAAATCTTTGCAGTGCCATATGATGCAACATTATATATAGGACTGCGATAACTTCACATCACCTCAAAGATAGGCCTCCTACCAGCAGCCAATCACCAAGCCACCCCAGAAACATGAATGCTGCTATGGCAACATTTATACACACTCTGGGAAACAGCTTGGTTTCCCATTGGGATAGCCCTTTTGCTGGAGGAGGGAAGTATCCCAACAGGAAATGCAGTTGATGGAGGTCATTGTGATGGGGGCGTTTTTGAGTGCGCACAAAAATATCACAGGTCACATTAAAGGTTTGGCCTGCTCACCGCTAACTAAGCAGTAATGTAGTCTATGGACCTTGTGCCTTATTTGTAAAAAAAAAAAAAAAAATACTGGTTTGTGCAGTAGTTATGAATTGGGTTTTATTTAGCACAAACCCAGCTGTGAAGCAAAAAGCTGTACAACAAGGGATATAGTAGTAGGGTACAATAACATGCTATAATCAGAAGGCAAGTATATTACGGGTATTCTTGTAAGGGCATGGGAGTAGGCAGAAGATGGAGGTTAGGGAGTGAAAAGTGGACCAGTTCTTGAAGTTTTCAGCAGATCAACAGCTATGCTTTTGTTGTCAATATTTCTTTGTTTAACAATCTGATCTTTCTAACCAGTCTCTGACAGTTTATGAGCAAAGTCAATCACTGCTGTAAAATTCCCATTCATTGTTTATTTTTCGCACAAAGGTTGTACTCGAATTTCACAACATTTCACAGTGGAGCAGGCACTAGATAGGGTCAAGGGCCACAAAGTCCACTTCACCATGAAAATGTGTAATAGTGGACAGCAAACATAAACAAGGAACCTATTCCATAGGAAAATCATCTCTTTATCATCAAGAGTCATATTTTGTAATACACAGGGGTGATCATGAAGAGCACCAAACAATTTTGAGGTATTGATTTAATCAGAAGCCCCATTTTGCGCAAAAGCCATCAAGGTCCCTCTAGGAAGAACTCAACTTTCCCTTGGAGCCCAAGCTAACCCAAGAGAACAGTGTTGCACTGCCTTTCGAAAAGGGATAGCAGGAGAGCGGTCCCTTCCCTAATCTCAAAACATAGTAGTCAACAAAACGCATAAAAAAGCAGTTCAGAGCCACTTAGAATTCATTAGATCAGAAAGATGTGGTTCAGGTTTAGGTGTATCAGGACTCATCCAGCTAGCATTTTAAGGGGGATATTTCTTTTGAATATGGGAATAGTTTCTTACCTGTAACTCCATTTCTCCAGCATTGGTATCTTTCATGGATTCACATGCTTAGAATATTCCCCGTCGTCAGGCTGGGAATCCTCAGTAAGTTATATAGACATTTTCCATAGGAAGAAATTCTGACACTTTTGTGTCCTATCTACGTCGTTTTGGGCCGCGCACGCCGGCGCCACTAGGACGTAGAGGTATATATAGCCCCGCCCCCGCGGCTCCTTCAGATTTTGGCCCCCAAAGTAGTATGGGGGGGATCTCTGGTTTGCATGCTCAGGGGAGGCAGGCGGGCGCATGTGAATCCATGAAAGATACCAATGCTGGAGAAATGGAGTTACAGGTAAGAAACTATTCCCTTCTCCAGCATTGGATCTCTCATGGATTCACATGCTTAGAATAGATTGTATAGCAGTATCCCCCAACATTGGAGGCGTGTATGCGGCGTGTATGCAAACCAACATCACAATAATCACAATGCATATTTACCATGGCAACACATTACATTATAGTATGTTAACAGTGAAAGACACGACACTTTAAAGCATAGTTGCCGAAGGGTGTAACCCCCACTTGGGGCTTACCTTATTGGAACAGGTGACGTAGTACTGCACGCCCCATCTGTGTATCTTCAGCATGTTGCTGTGCGAGACAGTAATGCCGGGTAAACGTGTGTGATACCGACCTGGAAGCCGCCTGGCAGATATCCCCCAGCGGAATTCCAGACCACAACGCCGTCGACGATGATGTAGATCTCGTCAAATGGGCCCTTGGACGCTTTTCTAGCGGTTTTCCGGCCTTGGAATGACACTAAGAAATGGCCGAAGACACCCATCTGGATAGTCCTTGTTTGGAGATGGCCTTACCCTTAGCCGCAGGACCATAAACTACGAAAAGTTGTCTCGTGTCTCTGAAGCTTTGAGTGCGATGGAGATAAAATTTTAAAGCTCTTATCACGTCCAATGTATGGAGAGTCTTCTCCGCCACCAAAGACGGTGTTGGAAATAAAAGTAGGCAACACTATAGAAGCGTGTTTATGGAACATGGAAGGCACTTTAGGTATGAAATGCGGGTTAGTGGGCAGCACAACTTTATTAATGAAAAACCTCAAATACGGAGGGTCGATCACTAAAGCTTGTATTTCTGACAGACGTCGAGCTGAAGTAATGGCCACCAGGAAAGCCAATTTCCAAGACAAAAATTTGAATGATGTCGACGACATTGGTTCAAAAGGGGGTTTCATCGGGGCTGCCAGAACCAGGTTTAGACTCCAGATCGGAGGTAACTTCTTCGTGGGAGGAAAGGTTCGAAACAACCCTTTAAGGAAGTGTTTAACTAGGCGGTCACTGAACAATGGAGTTGAATGTCTCTTCCGAGTAAATCTCGAGATGGCAGCCAGATGCACCTTTATGGATGAAACAGACAACCTGTTTTTAGCCAGGAGCAACAAGTATGGTAGGAGCTGTTCCGGTGTGATCGTCAGCGGGACCAAACCCGGTTGACCTGCGCACCATGTGCAGAACCTTTTCCATTTGTATGAATATGAAGCGTTCGTGGAAGGTGCCCTAGCAGCTTGCAAAATGCGACGACAATCCGCTGGAATCGCTAACGTGCCAAACTCGGAGAAATCAGGAGCCAGGCCGTCAGACTGAGGCTGTCCGGGTCGTGATGCCAAACGACCCCTTTCTCCTGAGACAGAAGGTTGGGGATCTTCTGGAGCCTCATTGGTTCTGCCGCTGAAAGGTGAAGTAGATCTGAGAACCACACTTGTCTGGCCCAATACGGGGCCACCAGGATCACCCGACATGGATATCTGTGGATCCATTGCAGAGTCCGACTGATGAGAGGAAATGGGGGAAGGCATACAGAAACTTGCCCGTCCACGGGAAGGAGAACGCGCCCCCTAGCGAGTCTTGTTGTGGCCACCTGCTCGCGTATTGTGAGCATTTCTTGTTGTCTCTCGTCGCAAAGAGATCGAGGGCCGGATGACCCCATTTCGCGAAGACAAGGTGCAGTTGTTGGTCGTTCAGTTCCCATTCATGTAGATGATTCATCTCCCTGCTGAGAGCGTCTGCTTGCACGTTTTTTACTCCTGGTAAGTGGAACGCCAACAGATGTATGTCGTGTTGGAGGGCCAAATGCCAGATCTCCTGGGCTTCCGTCGACAGGATCCTGGAGCGAGTTCCACCTTGCTTTCGTAGATAAAACATTGTTGTCGTGTTGTCTGTCATGATTCTCACCACTGAGCCCTTTATCTGTGGTAGAAAGGATTTCAGGGCCCAACGCACCGCCCTCAACTCTAGCAGATTGATGTGAAGGGCGGATTCTTCCGATGACCAACGACCCTGAACATGTAGGGACCCCAGATGAGCTCCCCACCCAGTTAAAGAAGCATCCGTCACCACTGTCCTCTGGAACGCAGGTTCCAGCAGTGGCATTCCCTTCGTCAGATGTATGGAAATTCTCCACCATTGAAGAGCCTGCATGAGCTGGTCGTTGATGGTCAACTTGTCCGACTAGCGCCCTTGACTCTGTGCCCATCGATCCGCCAAGAATTCCTGAAGAGGCCTCATGAAGAGGCGACAATTGTCGATCAAGGTTATGCAGGACGACATGGTCCCCAGCAGGGACATGTACTGTCATGCGCAGCCGGGCCGATTGGCGGATTGGAGGCTCCGGCGCAGACCGTAGTTCCAGCACGTTGCTTTCTTTACGTGCAGCCACGGTCTAGTTCTCCGGCAACATGGCGTCGCCGGGAAGTATTTCAGTATCTCACTCCCGGCAATCTCTGCGTTGCAACCCCCATAGTGTTTTTGTTTTCCTGCTTTGGGTGAGAACGCTAGTATTTCCCTTACACGGCTTGGTCCGTGCCTTTACCTTCGCCTCTCCTAGTTTCGAGCGAGGCTTCTTCCTCTATATCTCTCTCTCTCTCTGTCCCTTCTCCCCTTTTGCTTTACCTTCTTCAGCTTTTGCGGCTCTATCTTGCCGCCGGCTACAGTCTCTCTCACTACTCCTTCTAGCAAGGCGTTTTTTCTGCCTTGTTTCTGCCATCTTCGTTTGTCATCCTCCTCCTCAAATCCGTATTAGCCGGAAACCTACTCTTCTACTACTACAGGCTACGCTTCATCATTATCCTTGGAAGACTCCGGTTTGGCTTCATTCTTTGCAAGGGTTTTTTCTGCCATCCAGGCTTTTTCCCTTGTCGCCCACTACGGGAAAGGAGTCCCAGGACTGCTTGTTTCAAGCATTCACTGTGGCTTCCTCTCGTGGTAGGCAAGTATCTTCAACCACGAAGAGAGATTTCTGCTCACGTCGGCATCTCAAGACGGAAGAATTGGAGGATTACCGATCAGGTGAGGAGAGTGGGGAGGAGAGGGAGACGAAATTGGACATGTACCTTCGCACTGACACTCTGGTGTCGACCTTCCATTCCGATGCCTTTTGTTTGTCAAGGGTTTTGACCCATGTTGAATCAATAGACTGGGTAGATGTGGGATGAGCTGTCGCCGCCCATTATTCTATCCCAGAACAAACTAAATCAATAGACTGGGTGGATGTGGGGATGAGCTATCGCCGCCCACATTCACGCCAGAATAGGAGAACCGCGCAGTTTGTGCGCACACCAAAATGGTCGCCTAACCTTCCACCCACCAGTGCGAGCGTGATGGGCCAGGGGTGCCATGAGTGGAATGTGTGCCAAAGGAAAAACAGCAGTGCCTGTTAGCTTAAAAAGCCCTTTGAAATCACCTTGGTTTCTCTGAATGCAAGCTCAAAATGCCTATTTTCAAACATTGCAGGATATTCAAAAATCTCACTGAACACCAGCAGACATTTGTGTACATACAAAATCTGGAAAGAAAAAGGAGCCCAAAACCATGTTCATAACAAAACTGGCTGAGCTGTGGAGGTCAGCAGCTTATGTTAAACTGAACTGAAAACCACTAAAATCGAAATGTTTAAATTAAATGAGGGACCTACTTTTGAGTGTCACATAGTTTGTAACTGTTGAAATGTCATAGTTTTGAACTTAGAATCAGCATTCTAGCTGCATGTGTAAAAATTGTCAGTTTGATTTGAATGTAGAAAACTGGGAACAAAAAGTGACATTTAGCTGAAACCTGGCTTAATGAAACTGGATTCTGCCTGACAACTACCCCCGACAGGAGTTGAAACTGGATCAACAGCTGTGTTCGCAGGCCTGGCTGCATTCTGCTGCCCCACAAAAAGGAGTCACATGGCCCTGTTGATTGAAAGGGGAGTGGCAGCTGGGGACTGCAGGAAACTGAACAATGGGCCTTCTTTGGCTCAGGCAAATGTTATATTGGGGGGGCCGTAAAGTGGCTTCCTCTTGGGGGAAACTGGGAGGGCAGTGCCTCTGCTAGCAGCTGAGCTTGGGGGAAGTGGATAAACCAGTTATTCCACCCTGTGATGTGGGAAGCCACACCCCTTTTTGACCAGAGCATAATTTTAAAAAGATAGATAACGCATAGTGTGGACTGGTCAAAATTATATAATTAATATCATTGTTCTTGTGATTTTTCTGTGCACGTTTTAAGAGGCGTTAGGACCCTGTGGTGTATTCTGGGGGGTTGCTAGCGGAAAATAGGGTCTCACTCCAAATGTATGCATGTTAAAAATCTGACACTTTATCATCTGAAACCCATCTCCCTGGTGCACATTTGTGTAAAATCTGGAAAGGTTTAGAGGTTATTATCTGTATGAAAAGGGGAGAATTCTGTCATCAGTGGACACAACATCGTACAAAGACAGGGATCGGATGATTTGGTGCTACAGAAAATATGTAAACTGGACCTATAATATGAGAAAAATGGTACAGAGATAAATATGTATTTGGATCAGAAATAGATTTGTGTGCAATTTGACAAGGGGAGGTTCCTCTGACCATAAAACCTACAGCATCACTCTGACACTCCATTTCTTCCCCTCAATCAAGGGAGAGAGGAAAGCTTGGCCAATGATAAGTGAGAGGGGCAGGCTTAGCTAGGCCCAGGGGCACACCCATTTTGAAAACAGATAAAAAGGGCCACAGAAACCCAGGTAGAGGACATTCAATTCCATTTTCTGCGGGACGCTTGCCGGGAGACTCCAGACTTCACATCCATCAATCTCCAAAGACCAGAACTTTACTTCAGAACTTAAAGCAAGGGCCTAAACCCACAAACTGAAAACTCTTCTCAGCAGGCCACAGCATCCTTAAAATCATTTGCAAACTATTCCACAGCTGGGCGAGCTGTTTGAATTCTTTGCCAAGAACTATTGCCAGAGACCAGACCAGAGATCCAGAGAGACCCAGACCGCTGTGAGCAGAACCGGTGCCTGATTGACCCGCCGAGCAGAGAGAACCGAAGTCCAGTCCAGTTGACCAGATCCGTGACGAGGCCCATTCATTTCAAAATTAGGAGTGAGTATCCGCCAGAACTGTGCAGAACCCAATCTCTTAGTTAAAATAATCTAATTCAAGCTATTTTAACCTAATTAGAACAGCCTCCTAGAAATCGTGTTATCTGTCATTTTTAAAGCTGCACAACTGTCACCTGTCAATTCTGCAGCTGCAAGCTGTCACCTGTCATTTTGAGTTTTACTTTAAATCTGAAAATCTACCTTTATTAAATCATCTGTATCTCCTGACCGTTTGTGCTAGGAACGAGATTTAACTTTCATCTGAAAGCTTAGAATCTAGGCTTTCCAACTAACCGACTTCCTACTCCCTATACTTCTTCCGTAATCGCGAGACACGCACTCGTGAAATTTACCGCGATTTGGCCCGATTTCTTCATCTGTAGAAATCAGCAGCTTTTTGCTTCTCTTTGCTAAAATTCGTTTGCAATCTGCTAATCATTCATAGAGTATTGTTAAAGTGAGCCTGAACTAATATAAAGTAGCCATCACCTACCCTGAACCTCTAGAGGGAATTAAAAGCAATTTTAGCACCTTTTCACTTCCTTGCAAACCACATTAAAGTAATTTGCCTGCGTTTAAAACTCATCCCTGTTTTCCCTAAGCTTGCTGGGAAAACTGGAACTGTGTATTGCATTACAAAGTGTGATTTGTTGGGATTCTTGAAGACTGTGTGCTCTCCTTCCATTTCTTGTATTGCATAGGGGGGAGTGAATTGTCAAAAGAAAAAGTGATCATATTACCTTTTGCTAAAATCATAGATGACCCAAACCGGGAGTTACCAGAAGCCCCTCTGAAAGGAACGAAAATTCCTACCACTCTGGAGGGCTCCGAGTAACCGTGCCGTGTCAGTATCCTCTTTCATGCCCTTCAAGGCCTCATCAACTTTTTCACCGAACAGTTGTTCCCCTTCACACGGCATGAACGTAGTGCACTTGAGCCAGGCTTGTCTTCGTAGTACTACGCCATTATTGATTTGCTTGAATCCGGACTCGGCTAGGTCGACAGCAATGTTTATAGCATGGTTGGAGGCTTCTTCTCCTTCCCGTACTAGCAACATGGCGGACTTTCTATGTTCCTCGGGCAAATGTTCCAAGATAGGAGCCAGCCAGTGCCACATTTCCCTGTCATACCTAGACATAATCGCCAAGGAGTTGGCTGCTTTAACTGTAGTCGCGCCGACCGACAGCACCTTCTTGCCAAAAGCGTCTTGCCTCCTGGCTTCGTTGTCCGGCGGGGTCGTGCATTTATGTTGAGACCTGGCCTTTCTAGCCGCCGCCGCAGATACCACCGATTCCGGCGAAGGTTGAGACGTCAAGCACTTGGGAGTCGATTCCGGAGCCTTGAATTTCTTCTCCAAACAACCTTTTACTGCCGGCTCCAAGAAAGGATGACGCATGGTCTTCAGGCCCTCTTGCCAGACATGGTCTAAAATAGGGATGGCGAATATGGATTTCCTTCTCTTGCCCATATGATCAAAAAGAAAACAATCCTTTTTCTCTTCTTCAGGGACTAGGCCAAACTCCGCACACGCATTACTCATCATGGCATGGAACGCCCCCACGTCGTCAGGTGGTGATGGCTGCGCCAGACTTCTCGGAGCTTCCATTTCCGCTTCAGAGTCCCATGTTGGGTCCCTTGAGGGGGATAGTGAGATGTCTGAACCCGACCCTTCGCGGTCTGAATCAGAGTCCGGTAGTTCTCCCTCTTCTTGTGGGCGAGGGCGATATTCCGCAGCTTGGGAAGTGGCAGTAATCCTGGTCGTCGGGCGAGGAGCCGGGCCCGGCTCGTCGACGAGTGGCGTAGACTGTAGCAGTGCCGGGGCACTGGGCTGAGGTATCTGTGTGTCCAAATGCTCCAACAGCTTCTGTAGCGTATTTAGCACCTCCAAGGACAGCACTGCCTAGGGGTTCAGTAATGACGAGGTCATAGGGATGGTACCCCCACTCAAGAGCGTCAACGCACTGGTTGGTTGCAACCCCAGATCGGTTGGGTGGGCGACCGGGCCACGTTCCTCGTCAGCCGACGAGATGGAAAAAGCCACCTCTGGTTGTAGCAGGGCCTCAGGCGGAACGGGATCGAAAACCTCCGGTTGCCATCCCATAGACGGAACCACCGTCGACGACGATATGTTTCCTACAGCCGCAGTCTGAACCGTGGGAGGAGCCGCTGATGACGCCGGCGTCGATGAGCGGGCCGTCGACGAAGCAAGTGGCGCAGGGCCTTGAGGTGTGCCCGCCGCTTTCGGGGCCGACTTGCTGGCCGAGGCCTCTCGACTCAAGGTAGACTTACGACGGTCTCCTGAGGAGGATTTAGATGGTTCTTTTCTCTCCTTTTTAGACAAGGAGGAAGAAGACGACGCCTTGTGTGAAGAGGGGGCCTTCGAATGTTTCTCCGGATGCTTCTCCGAGGGGTGTTTTTCAGCAGAACGCCGGAGGGAATGTCGGGGGTTCTGACTTACTTCTCGAGGCCGTGGAGCCCACCTCCGATGCCGGGTACACACCCACCCCGTCATTGAGCCAATCGACAAGGCATCTTTTTCGGTCTTTGAGGGTCTTCTGGGAGAAGCCTTGACAGATTTCACATGTGTCCGCAGTGTGGTGAGGATGAAGACAGTAAATGCAGTCCATATGACCATCCCCTTCGTACACCTTCTTAAGACCGCATGTAGCACACAGACGAAACAACGCCTTTCCAGACATTTTTTCGAGAAGAAAAAACAGTCGCAGAAGTAGAAAGTACAACCTAACCAAATAGCAGATACGCAAGGTAATCCCACTACTTTGGAAGACGGTTGAAATCTGAGGGAGCCGCGGGGGCGGGGCTATATATACCTCTACGTCCTAGTGGCGCCGGCGTGCGCGGCCCAAAACGACGTAGATAGGACACAAAAGTGTCGGAATTTTTTCCTATGGAAAATGTCTATATAACTTACCAAGGATTCCCAGCCTGACGACGGGGAATATTCTAAGCATGTGAATCCATGAAAGATCCAATGCTGGAGAAATATATTTCTGAGTCTTGTGGAATCTGCTTAGATCATATGCTGTGCATAGGCCGAAATCTAGTGGAAGCTGCAGAGTATTACAGTTGTTGTTTTAGAAACTCGAAAAGGGACGTCGACAGGGCGTGCCAGTAATACTATCCGTAGTGCGATGTCCACTGAACCCATGATCCCCCACGCGTTGAGGTCCCTCAGATTGTTTTTTTCCGCCTTGCTAGACAGACGCATATAGCTGAGTTCCTTCGGTGCTAAGCCATTGACTTTTCACAATTACCTATATAATTTTTCTATCCTTTCACCGACCTCTGAAATACCACGCCGGTGAAGACATATAGACTGCGTGTCGGAGACCAACGCGATGGACCGTTCGGCCTTGGAAGGCCGCCCCAGGCCTCGGCACATACAGTAGGGAGTGCGAGGGGAGGCCATTTTAGAATGCATATTCTCATCTTCCTACACTTTATTCGCCCAGCTGCCATAACCATAAATTATAATTATGGAAAATACACTGTTTAAAATTTGCCCCAAGTGTAACCGAAAAGTCCTGTGGTTGGACAAACACTTAGTTTGTAATTTGTGTCTT
This sequence comes from Ambystoma mexicanum, assembly GCF_040938575.1. Classification (NCBI taxonomy): domain Eukaryota; kingdom Metazoa; phylum Chordata; class Amphibia; order Caudata; family Ambystomatidae; genus Ambystoma; species Ambystoma mexicanum. The sequence continues at coordinate 580,893,218 of NC_090924.1, read as the reverse complement.
CCAAGAGACCATGTCGAAACGTCTTGTTGAGCGTGCAGGCTCTTCAAGCCAAAGATGTTAAAGGACGTTCCACAAAAAGCTAGGCCCATTACGCCAGGCAACTCGAGGCCATAGAGGCAGAGGGAACCTTTAGCAATGGCAGCTCGAACAACTCCCTCGGCTCCCGCATCCGAAATTCGACACTCGACGTCGGATATCGTGGTAGACCCCAAAATGTCTTGTAAAACACTCCTCTGGGCCCCAGGGTGTGGGAAAAAAGATCTCTAAAACCCCTCATAGGGACAAGAGCCCTCCTAGGGAGAAGACACCACAGAAGGGAAAGCCTATATTATCCAAGCCCATAGAAAAACCTAGGATTCTAGGCATAAAGTAATACCTCCCACTAATAAGGACTTAGGTCTTACCCCTCAATCTATGGTGATCCCAAGTTCCAAGGAATGGTCTTCAAGATATTGATAGAGTAATGCGAAGAATGACCTTTATGACCAATTTTTACGAGAGAAACCCAGATTACTTTGAGAGTTTCCACTCCTCCCACCACAGCCCCTTGTGGCTCTCAAGCCTCTGCCTTACCTACTCAACCCCCTTCTAAGAGGTCTTGCTCTAATGTTCCCTTACAAAGTACAGTTATAGATTTATATGACCCTGAATTAGACCAAGAAGAGCAAGAAGCTATCTCCTTTGTGGAGGCATCTGACCCTCAATTTATTGAGGAGGATACAGATGGGGATGAGGAGGACCCAGAGGCAGACCAAGAGGCTAACATGTACTCCATAGACTCCCTTCTTAATCAAGACTATCCAGTTGTCGATTCGCCTGTTGTTAATCAACCCCTCCTCAATGAAGTATTAGCCAAGGGTGCGGAACACTTCCAAATTGACACACAGGAGGTACAGGAGGATATAGACTTTGCATAAACAAATCCTGGGGGACCAAAACACAGTGGGCCAGTTTATTCCGCTACTAAAATCAGTGCAACGCAGGATAGAGCCATCGTTAGAAGCACCCAATCTCACACGGGCTGTTAACCCACGCGTGGAGAAATTATTCAGGCCTGCACCCTCAGACCCTTTATATTAAGAGGCCAACTAAAACGGGGCTCCTTAGTTGTCCCCACAACTAGAAAGAGAGCTGGCACACCCCTTGCTTCCTCCAAGGCTCCACCTGATAAAGAAAGCAAAAGATCTATGCCATGGGCAGAAAGGTCGCCTCCTTTGCGGCTTATCAAACCAGGATAGCCAACAACCCAACCCTCTTGGCTAGTTATAATTGCCATAAGTGGGAAGAAATGTCTGCTTTACTTTCATCTGCCCCGGAGCCACTCAGATCACAACTAGCTCAGGTGGCAGCAGATGGAAGGGCCGTATCTACCAGTCTCCTTAAATCAAATTTCGATGCGGCGGACAGTGCTGAAGAGTCATTACGGAGGGGACGGTTATAAAGAGGCTTGCAGGGCTGCGCCAGTCAGGCTTTAGGCCAGAAACAGAGGCCACTCTTATAAACATGCCAGTGGAACCGAACGTGCTCTTCGGTAAGGCCGTGGAAGACACACTTATAACAGCAAAGGAAGAGTATGACACTCTAAAATCTTTAGGTCAACTCACTAACAAGCCTACTGGTCAGAGACTTAACGGAAATTTTCGCTGTTTTCGGGGCCAAAATTCTCAACGAGGATCACGCTACAATCAGGGCCAAGGTTCCTCCTGGGAACGTAATCAAGGACAAGCCTTCCAAGGCTATCCCACAGGACAACGCAGAGGTCGTGGTTGGGGCAGATGCCTGGCTCGAGGTGGCACTCCACCTCAGAGCAAGTGACATTCCGCTCCAGGTACCCTCCCATGCTGCCCCAGTAGGACGTATTTCCAATTTCACCCACGCATGGGAGGGAATCACCTCAGACAGATGGGTGCTGTCCACAGTAGCAGGGGGCTACTGTATAGAACTACTTCAACATCCTCACAACCACCCCCCATAACAGAAATTCCACTCATAAAAACATCAGCTGATCCTTCTAGAAGAGATAACTACACAAGGACGTCATAGAAGTGGTCCTGGCCAACCAGGTAAACAACTTACTTTCTTGTGCCAAAGAAAGATCTAACAATGCACCCTGTATTAGATTTACGCCCTGCAAACAAGTATGTCAAGGCACAAAAGTTCTGCATGACTACGCTACAAGAGGTAATCCTGCTACTAAAAAAGGGGGATTACATGGCAACACTGGATATGAAATATGCCTAGTTTCATATTTCAATGTTCCAAGCGCACAGAAGATACTTGCGTTTCAAGATAGCGAACAAGAACTACTAATTCAAGGTGCTGCCCTTTGGAATAGTCTCGGCTCCAATGGTATTCACAAAGGTACTGGCAGTAGTGGCAGAGCACCTGTGCAGGGAGGCAATCCCAGTGTACCGTTGCCTGGACGACTGACTCATAACAGGAGAATCACCTCTGATTTGCAGACAAAACCTTCAAATAAGAATCAACCTCCTCTTTCAATTGGGCTTCTCTAATAAGAAAATAAATCAAGCCTAGTGCCAAGCACTTATAAACAGTTCCTAGGAGTTGTCCTAAACACAGAGGAAGGATTGGTCTTTCCTTCAGAGGAAAGAGTAAAAAAATGTGTTACTGCAAATAACACATTATCAGGCCGGCCGCCAGATAAGGGTGCGCAAAGCAATCGTTTAATAGGCATGATGGCATCTTGCATTTACCTGGTTCCTCACGCGCACCTGCGCATGCGTCCCATACAGGAATGGTTGGCGAAACAGTGGTCTCAGGCAAGCGGTCAGTGGGACGATCTAGTGGTCGTTTCGCCAACACTTGTACAAAATCTTTGCTGGTGGATAAGAGAAAACCTAACGAAAGGAAAACTTTCTACGACCCAGAGATACAGGCAGTGGTCACAACAGACCCCTCACTGACAGGGTGGGGAGCTCACTACCTTCACCACACAGATCAGGGTCTGTGGTCTCAGACTGCAGCTCAGAACCACATCAATGTGCTGGAACTTGTGGCAGTATTCAAAGCCCTTCAGGCATTCGAACGCCATTTAACAAACCTGTCCATGCAGATCCTAACACACAGCACTACAGCAATGTTTTACATCAACAAGCAGGGGGGTACACGTTCTCCAAATCGGTCCAGACTTGCACAAAGAATGTGGAGATGGGCACTCAGACGGAAAAGGTTCCTGTCATCACGATATGTTCCAGGGGAACTCAACGCTCCAGCAGACTCTTTGAGCAGAGATCCCCTACCACAGGAACACGAGTGGCGTCTACACAAAGGAGTCGTAGAACACCTCTTCTCTCAATGGGGTTTCCCAACTAAAGACTTATGCGCCACAAGCGAAGACCGTCAATGCCTAGACTTCGCGTCAGGGTTCCCCCAGCCAGGCTCCAAGGGGAATGCCCTATGGATGAGCTGGTCTGGGAAATTTGCTTACGCTCCCCCTCACCCCTCCTCCCCCCAACTCCTCTCATGAGGAAGGTGGTGAACAAGTTACACAAGGAACCGTTGACGCTTATCCTAGTTGGTCCTATGTGGGCAAGACAACCATGGTATCCACATCTGCGCAAACTGGCGATGTGCGATCCCATCAAACTCCTGTGCCAGTACAACCTACTCACCCAGTACAAGGAATTAACAGTGCACCCTCAACCACACTCAATGAACTTGGCAGCATGGCTCCTGAGGTCAGAGTTCAGGCATCTCAAGATGTATTGATATCTTGAAAGAATCAAGAAAACCAAACACTGTTACTTTGATAAATGGATAAAAATGTGTAATTTGGTGCCAGACTAAGCAGATCAACCCCACAGAACGTACTCCATCTAACATTCTCACTTATATGCTCCACTTGCTAAATGCGGGGTTAGTGTTTAACTCCCTAAAAGTCCACCTGGCGGCCTTGTCAGCCTACACCACTTCCCATAATAAGCACTCATGGTGGAAGGTGCTGGTCATCAAAGCACTTATGAAAGGGGTAAAGAGACTCCACCCTCGAATTTCTAACCCACTGCCAGTTTGGGACCTCAATGTGGTACTCGCTAAGCTAATGGGACCCCCTTTCGAGCCCATGCACAAGTCTAGTTCTCAAACACCTGACTTATAAGACTGCCTTCTTAGTGGCTATCACTTCCATAAGAAGCGTTAGTGAAATCCAAGCATTGTCAGTGCGGGATCTTTTCTTTAGTATACATCAGGACAAGCTGGTTTTACGTACTCACCCTAGGTTCTCACCTAAATTCATCTCCAAATTTCATGTAAACCAGTCAATTGAGCTACCGGCTTTCTTCCAGGAGCCCAAGAGCTCTGCTGAGGTAAATCTCCACACACTGGATGTGAGAAGAGCGGTCCTCTACTACGTAGACAAGACCAGACCGCTAAGAAAAACAGATTAATTGTTTGTCTCCATAGCGCCAGGCAGAGAAGGTGATCGTGTCTCTAAGAGAGCTATCTCTAGGTGGATAGTCAGATGTATCCAACTGTGCTATTCCCTATCAGATAAAACACTGCCTTTTACACCCAGGGCTCACTCCATGCGAGGTACTGGGGCCATTCTGGCATTCATTGCAAATGTTCCATTAGACAGTATTTGCAAGGCAGCTACATGGAGCTCTGTTCATACTCAGCACTACTGCATTGACACCCATTCCAAGACAGATACACAAGCGGGTCAAGCGGTTCCAAGACATTTATTCGCTCATGAACCTTCTCACAACCCACCTCCTTCTTCCACTGCTCGCCAATCTATCCACAGAATGTTATCTAAGCAGATTCCAAAAGCCTCAGAAGGGATACATTAATCACTTATCTTATTTCTGATGCTCGCATCTGCTTAGATTCACATGCAACCCACCCTTACTCCCCTCGGAGAGAAGGCGCACGGATGCTTATGAGCTTGTCTGATACGTATCTGCTTGGATACAACTGTACTCACGCTACACCTCATGCTACCTCATGTCAGAAAATAACAATCTGAGGGACCTCGACGCGTGGGGGATCATGGGTACAGTGGACGTCACACTAGGGATAGTATTACTGGCACTCCCTATCAACAGTCACTTTTCGAGTTTCGAAAACAACAACTGTAACACTACGCAGCTTCCACTAGATGTCGGCCTATGAACATCATGTGAATCTAAGCAGATACAAGCATCAGAAATACAATTACGGTGAGTAATGTATCCGATATCCATATGAATCTATCAGACAGGATTCTGATACAGACAACAAGGTACTCATGAAAGGTTTGTCTTTTTGTCTAACATCTAAATTTGACTATGCACAATATAGGATTGACATACACTGTTTTATAAGAAAAATCAGGCTAGCCAAATATTTTGTCAACTCACATTTCTCAAAACCAAGAAATGACAACGACAAAGAAATAGCTTCCAAATTAAGTATTATAGAAATACCAACACTATGCACTGTTGAATCACTGCATGATATTATATGGCATCTATAACGCGCCTTATATACTCGAGTGTTTCAAAGTGCGTAACAACAATGAAGAGGATATACAACAAAACCTGGATCAAAACGAGTGGAGAAAATGTGCAACTACAAAACTGAAGCGATTCGACAGCTAAAAAAAAGTGCATAACTATGAAAAATTGGCACGCAATCCGTACCCTATTTACAAAATCGAGTACGATCTCAAACTACTAAACTGGTATGAATCAGGACTATTGACCTCGCAGGAAAGAAGATAATTGATAAAAGATTTACCCACTATGCCTATTATTTCCTTCATAACTAAGATTCACAAATCCATCAAAAAACCTCCAGGCAGACAGATAGTTGCTTCCTTTGACTCTCTACTTGAAAATATGTCTAATTACTTAGATAAATTCCTTTTTCCGTGTGTAGAAACATTACCCTCCTACACAAAAGACACAATGGATTTACTTCAACAAATTCATCAAATTCCATGGAAGTCCAGCAACTTATTAGTCACGCTTAATGTGGTCACCCTCTATACCTGCATCACCCACAAAAAAGGCATTGAAGCAATTAGAGGATATCTGTCCACAAGATCATTGAGCTTCTGAGAACATTCTCTGATGCTACTTGACATGTTGTCTTTTTGTCTTCTTCACAATTCCTTTATGTTTCACGGCCAATAGTTCAACCAGGTGTGTGGGACAGCTATGGGCACAGATGTAGCTGCAACATATGCTAATCTCTATATGGGAGCCTGGGAATAAAGCCTTTTCTCTGATGATAGCATGGATGTTCATACCAGCAAGGTGGTACTGTGGTGTCAATACGTAGACAATCTCTTCATACTTTGGGAGGGCACTGGAACAGAATGGTTAGATTTCTTCAAACTTTTAAAACACACAAAATGCAAGTCTCAAATTCACACAACATCATGACTGCACAGAAGTGTTGTTCTTGAACATTAAGGTTAAAGTTGTGAATGAAGCAATCACCACAAAAGACCATCGTAAACCAACAATCACCAATTCAGTGCTACACGCTTCAAGTGCCCATCCCATGAGCTTGAAAAATAGCATACCCTATGGGGAATTTTTAAGGATGAAACAATTGTAGTGAACCGTCAACATACCAACAAAATGCAAAAACCACAGCAGCAAGGTTCCATCCTAGAGGCTATCAAAAAGCGATCATAAACAGAGCATACAAACAATGTACAAATCAAACCAGAGGGGAGATCTTCATCAAGGCAAATAAAAAGACTCAGAATCCATCAGATTCATTATCACCTTTAATAAGGAAATCAGGAAAATTTTGGCTAAACACTGGCCTCTTTTGCAGAGGGACGCGGATATCCGGCAAGCCATTCAATCAAATGCCAGTATAACTTTCAGGAAGGAGAGATCCATACAGTCAGAATTGTCACCAAGCCACTTTCAATCAAATCTCACATCTTCCCCTTCAATTTGGCTCACCAGTACACGCAAAGGCTTCCAGAAATGTGCAAAATGCAAAGCATGCAGATATGGCTTAAACAATACAAACAGCGGACTGGGCAAAGTATTGATATTACAAAACTAAATTTGTAATATATGTCATTCAATGCAACTGTGATCTATGGTATATAGGAAGCACTAAACTTGAATTCAAAGCTCGTATACTCCAACGCCCAAGAGCCATCAACAATTATGATCCTACATATCCTCTCGCCAAACACTTTGATGAGAAACACAGAGGAGACATTTCATCTTTTAAATACTTTGGAATTGATACAGTAGCTGAACATCCTAGGGGAGGCAATCAAGAGCGCAAATTGTGACAATTAGAGAGCCGATATATTGTCAATTACAATACAAAGACCCCGGGAGGACACAACAAAGAGGAGGAGCTTTATACCTTTGTGGGCGACTGAAATATCTAAAACCATGAATTACCTGCTTGCATATCTATGGATCTTGTTGGGCACTGTGCTATTCTCTGTGATGTTTGTATTCTGATTACAACCAGCATCTTGTGACCAGATAGGCCGAATTGTGACATTTTTTAATGTTCAAAATATACAATCTGGCGTTATTTGGATTCACTATCCAATCACTTTTTCCACAGGGTATTATCCCTATATATTTATGGTTGATGTATATAATGTTGCCTGGAAAAGGTTGTGGCAACATTATATAGGTGACCATCTATATAGTGACAGGGGGAGCAGGGGTGTCCCCCGATCCCCTTGGAGAAAAAAAAGGCTTTGGAGGTTGCAGGGGTGTCCCCTGCATGTTCCATCTAATATTGTTCCCAAATAACTGCACATTTTTTTAGCAATTTTCTTTGCATGGCCTTATTGTTGAGGGGACATTATTACATGGAACCTCCCACAGTAGAATCATTTTTCTCTGTTGGTTTTTAACGTTGATTTCACGTTACCGACGAGGCTTGTAGACTTTTTCCATTTTTAACATTGTGTGCATTTATCGAAGATAATCAAACAATGTGGCGTCCATATAGTGAATGCCCGCTGGAGAGAACAGACTTTTATATACTATATTTGTGCAAACTGCAGCCACCTGATAATTCTCCAACATATTTATATGCACTTATGCAATCTAACATTTTTCACTTTGACTTATGGCACTTTTGGTCTCTCATTCATCTCAGGGCCAAACTATGCACCAAGCACTTTATATCTCATTCCCTTGGCCGCAGATTTAGCCTTGTGCACTTTTAGGTTATACAGTCTTTAATTCAAACGTACTATGGCGCTACATTTTATAACCAAAGCACCCTCAAACACTCAGGGTCCCCCAATGCTCTATGCACTTTACTTAATTTATTTACATTTAGCAACATTGAACTTTGCACTTTAGATCTTGCATATCACCATGGTATGCATGAATATCTAATTCCAAGATGGGGTTATCTGTGATAATTATTAAATGTTACTATGGCACACATTTAATTCAGAACCATACCAAATTTCGACCTAATGCACTTTATATCAAGACCCCATAGACTGCACAGGCAAACGCACGACTATAAAGCCTGATGCACTGTGCCCTTTACAGTGTTTATCTCTCTGCAATTCAGGCACCTTAGACACCACCCTGCAAAATCTTAAACCTCAAAAATGCACTATGCGCTTTATATGACTTCTTTACAGTTCGCAACTTTGCACAACCAATTTTAAGAATTTGTGGTAGAGAAATCGAAGCACCACATGGTGGTGTTCTCAAAATCACTTAAGTGCTGTCAGATATCTGTTTCATTTGAGGAAGTTAGAGCAAAAGAACAAACATTTATGTACGTTTGCTGCCTTCTGCATTCGCATGCATTGTTGTATCAATATATGCAACAATATGCGCACAAATATGGAGCCAATAACAGTATCCATCGTATTGGCAGCAGAATTTTATAGGACCTGAATCATGCTGTTAATGTTTAACATGGCGGCCAATGCAGGCTATGAACAAACAGCTAGGTACCCCTTTAGATGTTAGAAATGTAAAAAAGTACTCTATGCCTGTACGATGTTTAAAACCCCGGAAACACTCACAAGCAAAGAATCGGACGAAGTCTGCCACGGTAAAACGTGTTGTTTTTCTCTGCTCTACCCTGTCCATGATGTACTAAATAAAAGGACGAAATACAGAGGTTCCTGATGTCGATGTGCATCTTTGATATTCATGGATGAATGCCGCCGTTTTCTGACAACGTTCAGGTTCTTTTCCTAATATATATGTATATTACACAGCCAAGTTAGTGACTGTGTAGTTATGGTTAGGTTGCTGTTTCCATAGGAAGATCACTTTTTGGGGGGCTTATAACTCTGCTCCACTTGGAAGAATCCTCACCAAACCGTGCAAAGAAAGTATATGGGCCACTCTGAATTGTTTTGCAAAGTTTCTAGATGTTTGGTCCGGGTGGGGGGGGCAAAGTTATAAGGGGGGTGCCAAAACGTCTTTTTTCCCATAGACTGAATGGGGGAAAACTTTGCGCACGGCTACAGGCCAAACCGCTGGACGGATTTCAACCAAATTTGCGGCAGTGGCAGGGGCTTGGTCGCAAAAGCGTGCTTTTGTAAATTTTGTGACAATCCATCCAGTAGTTCCCTTAAAAAGGATCAAAAAGTATGTCTCTACAAATTAGTGATATCTATGTCCGCTCCGCGGTCACACTTCACTGTTCGCTCCGTGGAGAAGATTGCAATTGGCTATTTTGTGGCATGCTGGCCGTGACCATGTTGCGCTTTCACCGATTGGTTGTGGCACAGCGTGAAGTGCGTCTTAATCTTTCGATATGTCCACCATGTTTTCTTGGTTTTCTGTTCAACGTGGACATCGCCGCTAATATACCTAAATGAAGAAGACACCAATGCACTTGTTACACTTATGGAACACTGTTTCGAAGGGTGAGCGTTAATGAGACTTGGTAGTAGAAAGTGAAACATTGAAGTATTCTTGTTAGCACTGTCGTACGGTACAGTGAAACTTGCTACTCATTGTACGAAATGAACTTACTGCGTCCATTTTACAATACATCAGACTGGCGGGAATCTGAGGCAGCCACCTGCTCTATTTCGTACACACAGCAGTTCCGCGCGTGTACGGGAGTAGCGGTTCTCATGAATAGCCGCTGATATGTTGTTGCAAAATGAGACACTATTTGCATTCGCAGTGAAGGCCACTTCATTTTCTGTTTTAAATACGAGCTTAGTACGGCTGCATATTTGTCGACAGCCATAAGGGTCAGTTGTTTTTTAACCTTGAGGTCCAGGGAAAGAGCAGAAAGAATGTAGGGAGTAACAGTTAGAAAAACATATCGTTTGATAAGGTTATGCTTCAAAAACATTTGCACCAACCATGAAATATTAGTTACACTACTGTCTGACTGCAGCTAACGCAATGGAGCGGTCCACATCATGTAAGTGTATTTTTCCCGCCTATATACCCAATTGACATCAAATTTTTACTTTGGGGGGAAAAAATATTTTTTCCTACTGCATTACAAGGTTTACGTGCCATTGAATTTTTTTCCCCCCATCATGGACATTTCACATTGTCGCCATTTGCAGCGTGCCAAGTACATTTCCCCAAATTAAATTATTATTTAGTAGTAAATGTATGTGTTACAACTTTGTTTTGTGCAGAGGTTGCGTATTGATATACATTTCATTTACGCTTTTCTCCTGAGATACTTCCTTTCCTATTGTGATTGTCACAGATTACAGCTGCCGAGTGACAGATTTTTTAACGGTTAAATGCAACTGTTCATTACCGGTTGTCTGTGCGTTATAATTCAGTGGGATGATCGTGTTGGATCTCTATGTCTGTACGCTGCTGTCCCAATAAGAAGTAACATTCCATCTTTTCTGGTGGTGTAGATCACAGTGGTTGACGCTCACTTTCTGTGTGAGAAAGAAACCAACATGCCCATTACCATTTTCATTGTCGACGAAAGACAGAAACGTACTACTTGTATGGAAATGTGCATAGGGCAATCATTTTGCACAGTTCATTGTGAAACACAACTACTTTACTAATTGCTTAGGGTGATGATTTTGCTCAGTTTATTGTGAAATAAAACTACTGTACTAATTTTGAAATGTCAGCGTTTTTTTTACAAATTTACTCTCCGCTTTCACAATGTGGCATGCTATGTTGCATGTTGTAATGTGTTCTTTTGTAGGTGCTACATCACGGCAGGTGCGTCAATATGGATGCATTTGTTTAAGCTGCCAAGGAACGTTATGGAGAAAGGTACTGCATACCCCACTTCCTTTGGCTACGGGAGGGTCAGGCCCATATCCTATGCTTTAGTGCCGTCAGGCCAATTTCTGTCACCTTCAGACCAATTTCTGTCACCCAGATGCCATATTAACCAACATTAGTTCAGAATACTTACTATCTTCTTAAAAGCGGGAAAATGAGGTAAGGTGCACTGAAAGCGTTTGGTGCACAGAAATGTTTGTAAAATAATACATGGTTACACCCTCCCAATACACATATCTTCACACCTTTTGACCTGTGCCACTTACGAAATTATGTGTCGAACGGTGAGTGGTAATGTTGTTGCTTCCAGTATTTCTAACGTCATTGCGCTTCCCATCACAGAGTATGTTTCAGATTTTATGTAAACCTAAGTAGACTACTCCTTTGCGTTTTGTAAGCACATTGTTACAGAATGAAATTACTACATTTACAACACATGTAAGTAAAGGTCATTGCCAACACCCGAAAATGTTTATGTTGTGTATGTGATAGTGTTTTGGTATTTAACAAGTGTACTCATGTACATAACAAATCAACGGTACAGCTTCCGTCTCTGAGGGGTAACATCTATATATGGTTAGTGGCCACAATGTCGGAGATGTGGCTACTGGCCATTACTGGAAGGGACAAAACATTGCATTGAGGTTGCCATGTCCACCAGGGACTGCCTTTCTGGTAAAGGTATCGCTTATAACCACACATTTCTTAAGGAACACAAAGGTGGTGCTGCCTTTACAGGCACACAGTTTCATTTTTGCTTTCTGTAGCCTGCAATGGAAAGCGAAGAATGGTTTCTATCCAACACCCATCTTCCCTTTCTATGGTGGCCATCTTGAAAAAGGGATTTGTTATCTTCAGCCGGGAACGCCTGTGGCGTTCCCGGTTGAAGACAAAAAAACCTCTTTCTTGGTAGCACGGGTTACTGCTGTAGAATCTCGATTGCTTATGGCATTCATCCCCCCACTCTTTGGGGAGGAATGGGGGTTAATGATCCAGATACGTCGGTATGAACTCTTGCTTATATTGTGTTGCACGCTTGACTTGTGGAGTTCTGTGCCGGAAATTTGCCATTTTCAAGTTTGTACAAGAATATACAATGTACTTCTCCACCATCACCCAGTTACACATGTCATTGTGAAGTGCGTATGACTTTTCGAACACGCCCCCATGCTGTGCACCAGCATATGATAATGTGGAATTCTTCGGAAGGTGGCCAGTTACTTCAAATGTTCCTTTACAGTAGCTTGTGTGTTACTTTTAGAACACTGATAAATATAGTACAACATTTTTGTTAACGTACTGTTATGATGTATTTACACTACTAAAACCCTATAGCATTCAGTTAAAAATACTTTGTTAAAGGGACGTTATGGTTACGTTGCTCTCCCAAAAACCTGGAAAATTCACTACAAAAAAAACTTTGTTGAGGGGACGTTATGGTTAAGTTGCCCTACGAAAAACCGGTGCACTTCACTAAAAAGGAAAAATGTTCGCCCTCCCCATTATGGTTCAAAACCGAAAAACCCCTGAAATTCGCCAGTTATGGCAGACTGAGACCCCATACTTGCCATCACCACTATGCACTGCTAACAGTCACACCCAGAACATGAAAGATGTATCTCAAATGTAACTGATGACATCACTGACCACATCACATGTTTAGCCCCTTTGTTTTCATTCCCTGCTCTATATATATATATATATATATATATATATATATATATATGCACATTCAGTAAAAAAACTTTTTGTTAAAGGGATGTTATATTTCACAGTGAAACCAGAAAACACTGCACATTCCCCCATTATGGTAAACTCAGCAACCATAACTCGCAGCATCTACGTGCATTGCTAAGACTAACACCCAGGACATCAAAGATGACATCACAGATATCATTGATGACATCACTAATACCACAGGCTGAAGCAATTGAGATAATACGAGGCTTCTTGACTCATCACAGTGAACAAAAAAGAGAAAGGAGTACCAGCAAATTGTATTGTAGAGCTCATGAGCAATGCTTTAAAGAAACATTTCTCTTAGTTTGCAAGCCAGTTCTATCTTCAAATCAGAGGAACTATAATGGGGGCAGCATTTGCACCGAGCCTGGCCACATTGTTCATGGCAGCCTTGGAAGAGGAATTAATCTTGACAGAAAACAACCTTTACAAGGTGCATATTAAAAACTGGTGCAAGTACATCGACATCATCTTTATCTGTGAAGGAAGCCAAGAAACCTTTTATGATTTCTTACAATACATCAACAAGCACCACCCTACGATAAAGTTCACTATGGAATGTGACAAACCATGTATTAATTTCCTCGATCAGACCATCAAAGCAGAATTGGAATACTTGTCGTGCACACTCTACAAGCAGAAGACGGATAGCAATACCACCTTGCATTTCTCCAGCTTCTACCCCATGACTCTGAAAGAGAATCTACCTTACAGCCAATTTCTCAGGCTGAGGCAGAACTGCACTTCCACAGCAGTCTATTATCACAGTGCCAACAAATTGAGCTCCGATTTAAGAGAAAGAGGATACCCAAGAAACTGGTTTCCCATTCACTGAAAAGTGCAAGGTACACACCGAGAGATACCTATTGGAGAAAAAAGAAAATACCACCACACAGGACATGATCACGTGTCAAGACTTACAGTACCAATTCCCATTGCCATTAATAAAATGTTGAAGAAATATTGGTCAATGATCTCCACCCATTTACCCAAAACATAAATATTGTTTGCTTTCAAACGGTCTAAAAATCTCAAAGACCACTTGGTAAATTCGAAAACCAAGCAGAGGAGATCCAATATTAGCATCTGGGACCTACGCCCACTGATGGGGCCTTTTCCATGTGGCAACTTTAGAGCTTGCAAATTCACTTCCACACACTTACATTCCAGATTGAGAACAAAAGATGGGAACTACGATTCATGTCTAGTTGTAAAACCACCAATGTTATATACTTCATAGAATGCCCATGCGGTTTACGATATGTTGGACATACCACAAGACCAGCTCACATTAGAATCAAATCACACAGTACCATTAGTATCTCACTTTCTGGAACTGCACACTCCCTGCATCACCTTAAGTGGTGTATCATTGATGTAGTCAAAAATGCATCCAATCCACAAAGGAGTCTTCTTAATAAAGAAGCAAGATGGATACAACGCCTGCGGATGTTGGATAGAGAAAAGGGAATGAAGGAGGATACACTGACATATTTCTAATCGGCTAATACTCAGACAGCAGAGCAGGGGAGAACCACGACTGGGTTCACCCAGCACATCACAGCCTTGCCACACCGTGGCACAGATTCCCCTCTAGTCCCTTCCCCCGCAGTGCAACACACTGCACCATACACAACAGGGTACCCCTTAGCGACTACATATCCCACAGTGTGTGCCATGACACCTTAACAATTCTGCTGCAGCCTACTTATCTCAATTTAGGGGCATTTAACTGCCAGTCTCCTCCCTTTACTGGCACACCTTCTCCTGTGCCACCCTTCCCAGCGCTCCATATTTTTTACGGCACATCTCCTGACACTATACTTCAGGACACACGAGGATGACTTTTATGGTTGTTAACAAGTAGAGTGCAATCCCGCCTTCCACCACCACCACAGACACCCTGGCGTGCTGTTCACCTAAAGTACAGCGAGCTCTCGTGCTAGCTGCTTCCAGAGATTGATGGTATAGACAACTTACTGTACTCGACTTGCACCGGGGCTCACAGCAGACACGTCGAGAAAATCTTTCACTTTAGGTAAGACACTGAGCCACTGATCCCTGGACCCTGCAGCTCGCCGGCCGCACAGCAAGTTCTTCCCGTGACTGCTCTCGATTACTCGCTGCACGATTTGTAAATGCGGGCTCGGGACCTCTGTCACCTACATGCATGCCACGCTAACTCTTTGACAAGCACTTCTTTGAAAAGCAACGCTCGCGACGCAGTGTTTGCTGCTAGGCAACATTGCACGTCCAACAAATGGAGCTTCATGCCCTGAACTGCCGTCATATTTAACATTATGCACTCGCTTGTGATGGTACAACAGCACTATCTACATTTTTTTGACAAGTAATTCCTTGAAAAGCAACTCTCGCAACACAGTGTTTGTTGCTAGACAACATCACGCGTCCCATAAACAGACCCGCCATGCCCTTAATTGCCTTCACATTTAACACCACACACTGCTTGTGATGGCACAACGGCACAATCAATGCCGTATTTGCGCTTAGTTGCCTAGTCACAACTACTAGATGGTGTGCCTTCATTCCAGTTGTATTCCCTATGACTGTAGCGCTATCAGGTGTTCTGCAGCGGCTGGCCTGTCGGCACCAACACCTTTTAATTCACCTGCCCTTCGGCCAAACCACACTGTTAGGCTGCATGACGCTGACTGCAATTATTCTTATGTAGCCACAACAGAGCATCTGATGGTGCTTTGATTATTGCTTTGCTTTGTCTGCAGCACTGTTGAAGTACCTGTGACTTCAAGTTCCCCCCTGGTTTCTCTCTAGGTGTTCGCGACATCATCTTGAAATTATTAACGCGCAATACCTACTTGGCAACCAGGTACCCCTTGTTCTTTCAAGCTAATCAGAATAGACTGAGTCAATCTGAGGACTAACCTTCCAAGCAGGCCTCACATTAGCCTTCTTCTTTTGCTGTATAGCAACCACTGGAGCTCTTAAGAAATGCTGCCCGTACATCAGACAGCTTTCCAGTTAACTCCTTCTCAAGATGCCACCCAACTACTATAGGTAGGTGCTCACCTACAGCCCTTCTTTCAACCCTATACATTTGGGTTTTCCATTCTCCGTGAACTGGAATTCTCCAGTACCTTTCCCAGGCCATATTGTCAAAGATGAACAATGGTGTTCCAACATTCAAAATGCCTTAGCAGACAGAATCTTATTACTATAAACAAACAATAGTACAATAAAAGTCCAAACTTGACCTCAACCCCACCTTCCCAACTACACTCCCTTCAACTGAACTCCTCAAGGTTAGCAAATTTCCACCTCAGACACCATTATTATTATTAAAGGCCTAAAACCCTCCAGATGTAAGGACGACACCTGCCCTGCAACCTTGGTAAAAGAATGTGCGATTGAATGTGCACTCTTCGTTACCAGCCTTATCAAAATGCTCATTTGCTACCAACTTAGTATCGAAAGACCTAAAAGCAGCCTGGGTTCTACCATTACTTAAAAAACCTACATTAGACCCCAACATCCCCACTAACTTCCGCCATATTACCACAGTACCTTTTTTACTGAAAATCCTTGGTTGCACAGCCTATCTGCAAATCCAAACATTTTTGGAATGCAATAATCTTTTGGGCCTAAGACAATTAGGATTCAGACCAGGCCATGGAACAGACAGCCCTTCTAGATTTGAAAACGCAAATGGACCATTATAAAGATAACGGTGACCTGTGCAGCATCCTCCTGCTAGACCTCTCTGCAGCTTTTGATATGGTCAATCACGATATTCTGTGCCACCACCTTGAAACAGCGGCCCACTTGTTTCCTGAAGCCATCAAATGGATCAAGTACATTCTTTCTAATAGGACAATGAGGGTCTCCTCTGACACCTCAGCAGCCCCCCCCCCTGCACTGGTGACCTGTATCGCAGGGAACCTGCGTGTCACCTACCTTATACAATTAACTTACTAAGCTTTTATTTGATAAGTTTGACAATATGGGTATCACATATAGAAACTATGCGGATGATACACAAATACTCATACCGATTACTGGATGTAATGACACAGACTCAAACTATTTAAACAAAATCTACCTCGCAATCCAGGCTTAGGTGGCTCTCAATTAATTGTGTCTCAATGACGACAAGACAGTTAATTCTGATCGTAAATAAATCTAAGCTAAGGAATCTGCCACAAGAGTACAAATCATTTAATATTGACGGCAACACTATCACGGTTGCCAACAAAATAAAAACTCTCGGAGTCTACATTAACTCTTCCCTCACCTTAAACAGACAGGTCAACGCCACAGTCTCCTCTGCTGCCTACACAGCCAAATTGGTAAGAGCGAATGGACCGTTCCTTTCTACGGACAACTCCATCACTCTGGCCCGAGCCTTGATACTTTCTAGGATTGATTATTGTAACTCTCCAATGGCTGGAACTAGTATCAGAAATATCAAAAAACTACAAATTATACAAAACAATGCCATCAGAACAGCACTGAATATTCATAACAACGAACACATTTCTACTATTAGGCGGACTGGCTCCCAGTCCAGGGCAGGATCAATATTTTAATTCTCATGCTCACACACAAATGTATCTTGAATAATGAGCCAGTTTATCTTAGCAACCTGATCAATAAAACTCAATCTAACAGACCTACTCTGTCATTTTACACTAACCTGCTTATCACACCTAGATATAGAAGACAGAAAGCGAGAGGCACAAGCTTTCACCATTATCAGCCAAATATAGCAGCCAAATTTTGGAACGCCCTCCCCACACAACTAAGAAATGACATCCTTCTGGTCATTCAGGAAAAATCTAAAAACCCTACTATTTAGGTCAGACCATACACACCAAACAACTTGACTTTCAGCTCTCAGCACCCATGTTGACTACTGCGCCGCCACCAGGACAAACACTATGTATACATAACCCTAGCCATTGCAACTGCTGTTACCCTCTGCCTCCAAGTCAGCAGGTCATTTTGTGTGTAATGTATATGTGTTCTTACTGTCTAAATGCATTTTCTTGAAGCACCTAAACTTGTAATCATCGTCTTAAGTCTCAGCACCTAGATGCCTTTGGGTTTTGTGCGCTTTACAAATGTACAAATAAAATAAATAAATGAACCCGCTCGAGGACTTAAGACATAACACATCAGGATACTGACCTCTTTCATTTAGGTATCTATATTCTCAAAGTTCAAATACTAATTTTGTTGACTTCCAAATTGATCTATTCAAGTTTGTGAGAAAACTTAAATAAAAAAAAATCTTTTGCAAACCAAGTGCGGACATTTGTTCCTAGACGTATGCTCAACTTCCTGAGTACTCTCACCATGGGAGACTTTGAAGGGACTGACCTTCTGTTGTCCCTGGATGATGATACATGTAATGGGCAACAATTTGCTCAGCATTAGGAGTGAAAGCCAGACATCTTACAATTGAGGCAATGAAACCCAGATCTAAATTTACTCCACAATTTAGAAATGAAATTGTTATAGAAACATTCCATCAAGTTCTCTGACTCAAGAGATCCACTCATTTTTAGACAAGATCTCTGTCAAGAGAAAGAGGCCGAGAATGAATTTAAGCACAGAAGAAATTAGATCATTAGACAGGTTAGCAAGAGACAATACTATCGTTATTAAGGAGGCAGACAAAGGGGGCAATGATGTTGTTCTCAATATGCCGGAAGACATAATCATGGACAAGAAACATTTGTACGAAACCTAGCCTCAAATCTGACTAAAATCGTTCGGGATTTACAGGCATTGATTCAAGAATGGTATTCTTTAGGATACCTTACTGGTGAAGAAAAAAGTTGCTTGTGAATCACTGAACCAATCATGCCTACTCTTTGTTTTCTACCAAAGATAAATAAAACCTTTAAAAATCTTCCAGAGGTTAGACAGATTAGGAGCGGCATAGGTTGGGCTACAGAAGGGATTTCAAAATATTTGGACAATGCATTAAAACAACATGTACTGAAGATGCCATTTTATATTAGAGACAGTACACAAGTATTGCAATTTCTAGCAGGCATTCGCTGGCAAGAAGGGTATCTCCTGGCTACTTTAGATGTCACAGTATCGATCATGACTTAGCTTGTAAAGCAATAGATTATACATACCGTGGCCTTTCTGCATCATATCGTATGCATATAGAAATATTTAAAATGTTTTAAGATTTACTCCAATCAATAATGTTTTCATGTTTGATGACTCATACTTTATTTTTAAAGCTTATATAGTGCACTGAGCCTGGAGGCATCTGGGTGCTTTCTTGAGAGAGAAAGTGAGTTACAGCAGTTGCAAGTGAGATACAAGACAGTTACAGTAAGTGAGACTTTGTTCAAACAAAAGGGGTGGCCATGGGAGCAAAGTACACCCCATCTTAAGCCAACCTTTTTAAAATGGCACAATTTGAGGAAACACATGCCCTCAACAACAGCGATTTTTTTAACATTGTATCATGGAAACGCTATATAGATGACATCTTGATTATATGGCACGGCTCTGAATAATGTTTCGAGAGATTTGTATCCCACACTAATGACAAATGCTTTTGGCATCACGTGAACAGGCCATTGTGATGCCAACATTGATTTTTTTAGATCTTCATTTCTATCGCAAACGGCGGGATAGGAACCAGGACTTTTCTAAAGCCTACTGAAGTCAACTCTACGCTGCATGCTTGTAGTTGCCATCAACAATCCACCATCAATAACATTCCTGGTGGTGAACAAGCACAATGTAATTGTAGTAATGATACAGATTTTCAGCATGAATGTGACCTTCTGGCGCAAAGATTTTTTGAGAGGGGTTATAAAACAAGACACTATCAGCAAAACATTTCAGGAACACACAGGCGCCGACCTGTCAACTATGATGCATCCGGTGGTTAAGAAAACTGAAGCAGCTAGGAGTTTGGGCATGATCACTAAATTCTGCCAGGATGCATCATTACTGTACAAACTTGTGCATAAGCATTGGAACATCTTACTTTTAGACAATGACTTAGGTCAATTTTTGACAGATAAACCCAAATTTGTTTTTACCAAAGCACAGATCATTAGAAACAAACTGAGCCCGTCCTTTTTAGATACAGGCACTGCGAGGCGCCCTCATTGTAGTGATTGGTTAAAATTGGCTACAGGTTTCCATAAACGCAGCACATACAGCATGCCCAAGCATGCGCATGGGGACTGTGATTAACTTCCTGATCCTAATGGATTAGGAGTTAAGTTTGAAGACTTTATTAGTTGTTGAACCACTCATGTTGTTTACGCACTAATCTGTGTTTGTGATAAACTATATGTGGGAAGCACAATCAGGCAGCTACGTGTCAGGATAAGGGAACACTTGGCCAGCCTTAATAATCAGGACCAGAAGGTACCACTTGCTGTCCATTAGCAACAGAACCATCGGTTTGCAGTTACATTGTGCCTACAATTTATTGGACTAATGAGGGGGAAAGAGGGGTGGAGATGTTAAACTAAAGTTACAACAAATGGAATCGAAATGCATTTGTTATCTTCGTTGCACTCAAGTTGGTTTGAACACAGACCATGAGATGAATGTTTTTTTTTTATTTATTGGGCCTTTGTTTTCTTTTGCCCAGCATCTGATCGACAATGAAATGTGTGCACTAGAGGCACTTGGGCCACCTAAAATACAAGTCGACATGTTACTGGTGGAGGTACAAATATCTGCACTAGGACAAACTAACAGGTGCTCAGATATGAGAACATGACATGGGTCATGCACCACATGTCTCTTCTTGGCCACAGTGACATTTTTGTCTTAGATGTACTTACCATTAGAATGATTCCCTTTTTATTTAAAGACACTAAACGCACCCATAATGGGCAATTCCAAGGGACAATGGTGCTCTGAGTTGAGAGAACCAATCCATACATATTATGAATAGTTGTTAGCTAGCATATCACACATGAATTTATATCCAACTGAATATTAGTTCAGTTTATTAGTTCAGTTTCATGGATGGAGTGCATGGCTCAAGAACATGTGTCTTGGGGATGTTATCAATAGGAGGGTCAAACTGCTGCATGGCTGTACACAATAATAATAAGTGGAATGACACATAGTAATAAGGACATACATATTTGGTATGGATTTACCGACCTAAACCAGAACCACAATTGTCAGTTCATAACAACAATACAATTTAATATACAGTTAGTACATCACTGGAGTTAAATCTCACATTACATGGGCCCTAGAATGATGCTGGAATAGTTTACAAGTAATGTTTACATTTACTCGCGCATGTCTGAATGATATCATTACTGTGAATCTAGTTATAACCAATATGAAAAACAGTGATGTGCAGACTATAGGGATTTAACCCAGGACTCGGGCACTAAACATTAATTCAAGGTAAGATGCAGCCAATAGGACAGACATTAGTAGTATGTTGCCTTACTGGACATGCTGCACAACATGAGTAGAAGGCCATTTACAGTTTCTAGAAGAACTTATATTCACATATTTTCATATGGACTACAGATGCCAGAGAACAATCGTTCAGTGGATTTAACCCAGGATAGTCCATCAGAATAGAAGTGAACACAAGTACGCGCAACTAACTGGTAAGGTTAATGTTTTAAACTAACTAAATAGCAGAGCTATTTAAAAAATAGCAGTTTACACTACTCATTAATTCTTATAGAAAAGCAATTTGGGATCTACCCTGTGCCACCAGTACAATTTGAGAAGAAATAAGGAGTTCCACTGAACATCAATTGCAACGTGCAACCCTGGTAGGGAGAATCTCCTTTATTACGACTACTATGTACATTAAGGTTATAATGATAGACAAGATTCAAGTAATATGGATATATCTTCCTCTGTTTTCATCAGATTACTAAATCAAGAGAATACTAAGGGTGAGTCCACAATGAAATATATTTTTCTGGGAAGCAACACGCACTGGGTGCTATGATGCATTTGGTGGATGGTACAATATGCACAAGACGGCGTCCATCCACAATGATGACATAGCCACCACCATCAGTATACCATTGCTAATCACACGGTTGTCATATCGAACTAGACTTTTCCACCAGCGATAATGTCTAAGGCCGGTATACATTGCACCAAAACCTAATTAATCAAGCATGGTATCCAATGACGCAGTGGCCATGAGAGGATGGGATGCATTACACACTGTCCGAACGAATAAACTATGCAAGACTGTGAATCATGTGATCTATTTTAGTGCTATTTTGTCTTTGTTTTTCTTGCTTCTGCTCAACCTCAGATTGGGGATTTGTCCGCAAGTATGTAAATAATAATTTCCTCATTATACAACTTATACATTTTGTTTTCTTTCTATTGTGCATGAAACTGTTACCAAAAATAATTTTATTTTTACTGTCAAAATACAACAATGGTATGGTTTTTATATACATGTATTTTGATACTCTATTCACAAAACTTTTTTATGGCTTTTTGATTTCTATGTCAGCCTTGAAAATGACCAAGGTCTAAACACATGTTGGCTGACCTTCATGGGAATAAAATCACATATGATAAAAGAATTTGATATTAATTTTCAATTGTATTTCATACTGTAAGGAGGCAGAGCGCAAACTACCATTTCCAAAATAATCTTTATGTAAGGTCTTTATGGGTAGACCGTGTGAAATTGGCCACGCAGCTCCCCACTCTTTATACTGACAGTGGTCATAGCGCACTTCTAAGGGCACAAACCCATACACAATGTTCATCTAGGTATCTATATGGGTGTCCCCAGACACACATGATGCCACCCTCGCCCACCACGCCCTCATTCCCTCCACTTGTATATTCCTTACATACAGGCAGCCATTACCGCAGCAATGGAGCAAGCACACTTCTCAGCTCCGCTTTTTGCAAGATCCAGCATTCCACCCCTGGAGCCATAGACCATTGGTTAGCACTTTACGTGAAGCATCCTCTTTCTTCATGGGTCATTCATCTCCCGCTCACTGCAACACAGATTTCTTGACACCGACAGCCCCTATTGATTTGCTCACTGCATGGTTATCTAGTAACCATTTGTCTCTTTAACTCACTATGAGCGTCTTGACCCTCTCTGCTTCCCCCAGCCCCTTCCTCTCGGTCAATGTGTTCAGGACTCACCGAAGCACTCATTGTCTCTACACAAGCAATTCCCCCTCTATACCGGAAGCTGGGTGTTTGCTACCTCGCTGGGAAACAACACTGTTTTATATCACACAGGTTGACATACAACCTGACATTTCCTCTTCTTTCTATTCGTTTTTACTCAGGGGTGACTGAGGAAGGCGGACACATCTATTCAAAACATAAATCCTGTGCAACCTGACTCACTCGTGCACTTGGGCTGCGCTGCATTCAGACTCACATTGGCGCAATACATAGACTCTTGAACTATTAATGCTTAATTTATGTATAACAAGAAGCTGATTAATGTTCAGTTGCCTCTAAGAGAAACAACAAGAACTGTTATGCTCTGGTTATACTGTATACATGATCAACCGTACGCATAAAACTTTGTTTATACAGAGTCTTTTACCTATGCAAAACCTGAGAACTGTATCAGTTACAACGGTTCCCACTGGCTGCGTTGTCATTTTCTTTATGTGTGTTTTTGTACAGTTTTTTAGCTTTGTATTTTTCTAAGGTTCTACCTGTCACATGTATTTAGTATTACTTCATGTGCATTATAATTGTAAATGTTTTTCTTTGCCAGGTCAATTTAATTATACCAAATAAATGTTAATTTGACACAATCTGGAGACCCAGCACAGCGTGCTTTGTTCTGATAGATACAGGACAATTATGAGGACCTTCAATGCTGCTAAGGTTCTAGACGTGTAAAATATTTACACTAAATGTTTTCAACCATTTGCATATACAGTGATCTAGTTCGCTGGAACCAATCCATCTCTTTTCCCTGTCGGGACACACTTGTTGTATTTAGAGAACTGAGAACCCAGCAGTAGAAGAGTTTAAATGTGCAAATATAAACTGATGAAGCAGTTGTAAAACAAAATTGCATGCAGAACCGAGGAAGAAAATACAATCCATGTACACTTAGAACCCAAAATATTAAGAACATTGTTCTTCTTGATGAAGAAGGAAATCTTGTCACCTGCATCACCCGAACCATTTTGAGTCACCCCTACTGATAAGCTGGAGCTCCTTAGAGTCTGGAATCCTCAATAAGAGTGGGTCAACAAAAATACACAGCAAAACTTCAGCGGTTCAGAATCTACTTGACACATTTCACTCTGATAGGGATGATCCACCACATTACTGGTTTATTAACAGGCCATCTGGCGAGCAGCTCTCGTTAAAGTAGCCACAGAATCCCCAAAATGCCCGGTGCAGTTTACAATCTGGGTGAGTCATCCGTGCTGCTGGGGCTATTGTGTATGACCACAAGAGAAGTTTAAGTGCCACATGAGAAATATACATTCACGAATATGAAAAAGCGGTATATTGTGCTGTCACCAAGCAATAGCCAACACACCAGCTCTAAAGAAGATGTGTCCCCTTCATGTCACACACAGTAGTGGAGTCGAATTTAGTGGTGTTTGTGGTCGTCAAAAAGGATAGCGCTAGTGACCAACTTCTAGTGAATATAATGTTATCTGATGCCATGAGTGTTTGTGCTATACTGTTCTGTTCTTCAATCCTGCAGTTTTGACGGAGCACCATAGGAAAATGTTCAGGTTCTCCTGCTGCATAACAGCCACAAACATGGAAATGTACATTTCTGCATCCCATTGTAACACAACAGATGCAAACTCAAACACTTCTCTGTGTATCCTTACTTCATGAGAGCCACACACATAACATTCTGTGGGTCTGCCTGCTGTGAAATAGCTGCAAGCACAAATATTCTTCTTGTCCCCATTCTGCACAAGTGCTGCAGACAAAATGTTTCTGTGGCTCTCTGTTATGCAAACGCTGGAACTGCAGATATTTCTCTGGGTCTCCCTGCTGCACAAGAGCCACAGACAATATTTCTGTGGGTCTCCCCGATATGCAGTAGCTACATCCGGTAATATTTACCTGAATCAGCAGTACATAACAGCACCTTGTCAGTTTTGTCATTGGAACACAGCCAGTCTTCCTCCCACCATACTCATTTTTCTGAGGGATGGTGGAATGGTGAGAAGGCAGACAAGTGTGCCTGGATACTGAACAGGCGATCACGCGCGTTGCTATGCTCCTAACGGAGTGGGGCAGTGCACAGCGACCCGATAGCGTCCACAGTGCCACGAGCTGTAAATGGACTTTTTAACACACCACCATGGCTACATCAAGGAGGGGAAACTCATCTGCACACATGCTGGCAGACACTTCATCTTCCCCACTAGAGGAGAGTAACTTGTGGATTTGAGGGTCACTAGAAGCCACGTTTGTCCTAAAGTTCTTTTCATGCATCACTGCATGTGGCTATGCATTACAGTCGTGTCCACTGTGCAAAGCTCACTCTTCTTGCCCGACCACAAACACATTGCAGAACTTGCACTCCTATGCCTGCAT
This sequence comes from Ambystoma mexicanum, assembly GCF_040938575.1. Lineage (NCBI taxonomy): Eukaryota > Metazoa > Chordata > Amphibia > Caudata > Ambystomatidae > Ambystoma > Ambystoma mexicanum. The sequence continues at coordinate 580,867,725 of NC_090924.1, read as the reverse complement.
TTTACCCCCTGGGGTAGGGGATGTGCCAACACATACAAGAGGGGTACATTGACAGTTCCTTTTTTGTGCAGTTCTTTGGCCCCACAACAGGATGAGAGCAGCAGCTCAGTTAACCACCTTTTCACCTTCCACTTGTTGTCCTCCTCCTCCACCTCATCAGCACTCATCTTCCTCCTGCCCTGCATCTGGCCTTTGTCCACCTGGACCTAGTCTTCCAGCTGCTTCCCTCCATTCTCGTGTTACTCCTATCCGCCTCTGTGTTTCTTCTGCTGCCTCTCCATCACCACCACGTGGTCCCTCACTTTCTGCTGCAGGTGCCCCTTTTTCTAAAGAAGGCACCCAGCCAGTTACTACCTTTGTCACATCATTTTGAGACTCTCCCCGTTACTCCAGACTACTATCAGCTTGCACCATTTCATCGTACTGTTGCTTTCCATTGCTTTGCGGTTCTCCACCTTTATCATCCCCCAGAGAGGACTGCCTCAATATCAATAGCTCCTCCCCATCGCTCCCAAGGACAAAGATTTATCCCTAGTAAATTGTGAGGGAGACAAAGAGAAAGGGTGCAAGGGTTATTCTTCTTTTTTGCATGGAAGGGGCAAGGAATTTGTTGTATATCCACAAAGGGCGTCTTAGTTTCTTTGTTTTTCCAGTGGAATTGACAGGGATTTGGAAAATGTCAGTGTTTAGAAATGTTTTTTGTGTCTCTTTCCCCTCTGTCCCACACCCACCCCCCCAACCCCTGCGGGGAGGAGAAAGGAAATAAGTACAACATCTACAAAGATGGTGTGTATCGTGAGACATCAATATGAGCACACATTTGAAGGACTAATGATAGTCCTGTATCATGCGCCAATGCCGATAGCAGTGCGAGGTGCACAATAAAACAAATAAAAAAGCAAAAATGTCGTCAAGTGAGGATTAGTAAATGACTTCATTTTTAACAACCAGTGTTATTTTAAAATGCACCATTAAAACATTTTGTACGTTAAGTGATTCAACGAGAGCCGTTTAATTACAACTTTTATTTTTCTCTGCATGCAATTGACATCAAAAGAAAGAAAATCACTAAATGTTAATTTTTTTGAGTGTCATGATAAAAAAAAAGTGGCACTGAAAGGGTTTTCAATGGTGGGGTAAGAATTTAGTGGACTTCCAAAAATAGCAAAATACAAAGTCCCAAAGAGGGAATTAAAATGTTAAAATACACACAGAAAATGGCCCAAAGAACAAAGTCTCCTGTCCTATGGTTTGGATTTTGTTTTTTTGGTATAATGAGGAAGGTTCTGCAAGGAATGCTTTTTGGGTCAGAGGAGGGAAGGTAAAAGGGCTTCTTAAAGGGGGATTCAGAATGCAAAGTACATCAAACACAAATATTAAACAAGAAATCAAATGTAAAAATGCATCAAAAAATTGTCAGAACGGGGAAGACGGCTGGAACTTCTTATATGGTCACTTATCTTCCCTAGTGAGTCTAGGGCTCGGATTGGCCCACCAGAAAGTTTAGTGGTTCTGATTGCACCTCTCACCTCAAGCCCACTTGTCAAAACCAAGCACGAGTCGGAGCACAATTTGTAATTGCTGCTCAATCCTGCAAGAACTAGAGTCTGCTAAAACACAAATACAAGTTTCATGTTCTACTCTTGAGTACAATGAAATGGAGGTTTGCTGAGCATTATCGACAATGAATAAGTAGAAAAAATACAGTGGGGATGTTCGTCAATTTCAATACACCACAACATTTTTGGTTGGTTGATGTATCCAGCACTAATTGTTAGCTTATGATGGCTAAATATTTTAAGCACTCTGATGGCAATAACTGTAGCATTATGATCTTTATATCTACTGTGAGCATAAACTGTACTGCACAGGTATGGGCATCTATCAGGGTGCACAATAGACAAATATGCTAAATGGCGTGATGATTGTCATGAATCATGAGGCACAACAAGGGGCATGTACCACAAAGCACAAAGATCGCATGTATTGTATGTACAGCACACTGATGGGTTTGTGTACTGTGAGCAGAGCTCAAATTCAAGACTAGTCCACAGAACTCCAATAGGTTGTCTTTGGGAGACCATTTTTCCTCTTCAGTAACATCCTAAATATGACTCCAAAAGGTCCTGGCTGCCGGCTCTTCCAAATTGGCAACATTGCCCAGGTATCCAGCCCATGGGAATCAACAGAACTTGAAGTAGACAGGCTGAACATCACGCAGGCTGTTGACGGCAGCACATGTATCCAAGTGTCAGAGGCCAGAGAAGACTGAGACAACACCCACCCTCAGCAGGGATGGTTACCTGTGGGCTGCAACTTGGAGTAAGGTAAGCTGTACACTGCCAGCGGTGTCAGGGAACCATGGACGTGTCCGAACCAGGCAGCTGGAGTTAAGAGGATTGAGGTCAGCACACAGTACAGAGGTGGTGGACTGGTGACAATAAGAGGTCATTGACTTGTATTCCCGATTTAACAATTCACGACAAGGATACCGAATGAGGCATTGCAGCCATGGTGGATAAGTGCTAACAGGCTCATGCCCAAATTATGAGCCTGAGGTGAAGCATAGTAAAGGGACGGTAACACCTTATGACCCCCGCCCGCAGGGTTATTATGCCATTACGATATGGCAAAATCACTTTAAAAATAAAAGGAGAACTTTGCCAGAACCTTGCACTCTCCACTGTCCTTGTGAAATGTTGGCTAAGGGATACACTGAACATTAAACACAGAACTTTGGGAGAGAAACGTCAAGTTTTGTAACAGTGGTTAAGGTCCTCTACTGACCCACCGTTTGCAGTCCCTCGCCAACATAATAATTCAGTTTCAGAGACCTGGTTTTAGAGCCATACTGGGCGTTATGGGCTCTGAAGGCAGGTTAAGGCCTGAGCGCAGCAAGGTCTTTTGATTACGGGTCCCTACCACCCCATGTGGCCCGAGTGTGGGCTATAAAACTATAACAACCCTTATTTAAAATATATACAAGTTATTTGTCCTGCAGCCCATTTTCTGTGACTACCCGAGAAGATTCAATACATAAATCCACCTGTGGTAATGCGCTGTTGCTGCGGGAACACAGCATTCGGAACAATCTGCAGGCCACACGTAGCTTTTTACAGGCTTGCCTGGTTCTTATAGCCTGCAGATTGTCAATGAGAACACAAAGGGAAGATTTTAAAGTGCTTTCATTTTTGTAAATGTACTTATTAAGATACACAAGTGCAACATCACACTATACACACACACACGTTGAAAGCCATACTTTGAGAAGACTGGAGAAAAGCTGCTGTCCAGTTGATCTACCGTGTTGACATGAAACTCTGCTGCAATCTCTCAATCTCAGAAGAGGTCAGGAGTGTGTGACTGGCTACCTTTTTGAAAGAAAGAAAAAAAGATGCCGAGTCCATGCGTCAGCACAACTTAATTATGTGCCTGTAGTGCCAAAAATGTTATCGTCAACGAGCCATCAGGCAAGTGGTACATGGATTGAGACAGTTGGACGTCACATGTTGCATAGAGTGCAATCTGGGGAAAATACAACACCATTGACCCTCCTGGAAGGATCTCAATCTAGCCTCAAGTCGAACCATTACCTCAAAGTGTGTGTTTTATGGCACATTGATGTGTCCCAGCTGTATAATGTGGCAGACATGGTCAGTTTAATGAAGAGAAAGAGATATGTTGGCAGGAATTAAAACTGAATTCAAAAGGTGCAACCCCCCAACAGGCTGGACATTAAACCTTAGGTTGGGAAAACCGATGCTTACTGCCTACTCCCCACATATCGAATGTGCTCCACTGGGTAAATTGTCTGCTTCCTCGCTTGACCAAATTGTGTAATCTTTGTCAAATCACCATCTTTTAGCTTATATTATCTTTGGAAGCTCAATAAGAACAAACTAAGAAAACAGATAAATGCAGATAAAGTGAAACAAGGGAAAACGTCAACACAATGACCAAAGGCATTACCCTCTTTCCACTCAATTATAAAATAAAATCAATACTGATATTCAACAAGTTAGTATTTCAAGGCAGAGCTTTTGGTGTTACCTGCCGGTTACTGCAGTCTGAATGTTTGGCATTGAGATTTAAAGTTGCTAGTTCCACCCACTTACTTTTCTTGGAATTCTGGACTTGTAGTTTTGTCTTTTGCATTTAAAGTTTTAGGACTAGAAAACCCAGAATTACAAGGGAAAAAAACGTGACTGAATGGCTTTCTTCACGTTTGGAACTACGAAACTGGAGCGCTCTCGAGTAAATATGCAGGTTAATAGCTCTGAGGTAAATATGCAGGTCAAAATTCCAAAATAGCGTATACGGAGTATTTGAAGGGCACACGTTTTAGAATAACAGTAATAATGTAAAAAGACTACAGCTAACAAATCTGATCAACTTGACGTGAAAACGTCACAAATAACATCACACGCATTAACAGTCTTCTAAATTCAGAATCCCACGTTTTCAAAGAGTTTCAAAAATGTAAAAAAGGTTCACTTGAAGGTAAGAAATTGCGTATACATTTTTTTATAAGTTGGCAACACTTTTCCGACCCAACTATGAGGCTTGATCATGAGGCATCAATATCGACACAAACGCTAAGGCGTAATTGCCCCGCATCATGATATACAGTGTGGAGTATAAAAAATCGCCTATTAATAGGTACAAATTGCGTCAGGTGACAGAATCACTAACATAACATTACTATGTATTACAGATGTAATAATAGCCCGTGTGATTTGAAAACATTCACACTTTTTTGATGCAGTGGCTTAAACGAACGCCGTTTTATTCGGAAAGTGAGGATTGGATTAAGAGGCTGTGAAAGAAACCTAGACAAATTCGAACACATTCATATGCTGTGTTTTGCTCGTTCAAAACGCTGCAGCGTGCACAGTTCAGAAACTTTGTACAATTAGTCTTCTTAATTAGTCTTCTTGAGTTATTTGTAGACACATACGCAAAGCCCAGAAATTACCGGCGAGTGTGTGCTTGGCACAACGTATTCCAAAGGCATAGCTCTCAACTCACACGCTTTTGGCGGGTGTCACCCGCCTTTTAAAGGGCTGACTCACCCGCCAAGCCTCCTGCACGCCCATGCATTCCAATGGGCGTCTCACCCGCCAAAAACAAAATCGGGTGGTTTCACCCGCCTTTGCAACACAAATGGTTGAGAGCTATGCAAAGGAGAGCCACATTCGGCCAGACTTCACGTAGCCATTACATGAAAACAGAAATACGAGTCGAACCCAAAAAAAAAATAAAAACAGCACGGCAGAAGTTACTCAAAAACGTATGCTGCATCATTAATTGTGAGATTCCTTAACAAAACTATGTTTCAAACATCAAGTCACAGATTCTAACACAACGCAACACAAAGAACGCTGTGTCGGACCACCTTTTCCTAACGAGAAGTGTTAAATTCACGTGCCAGGAGGCAGAAATTAAGTATACAGATTTCTTTATTTATTTACGCGACTTCGAATCGACTACTGAAACAAATATCGCCGGAATTCCAACTAAAATAAAACGTACATAAAAATCATAGTACACGTCCATTATCTTTGAAGAAAAAAAAATACGTTGAAATGAGTATTATCGAGGGAGCAACTATGTTAGCCAACTAGTTTTGCATTGTGGTAATTTTACGTACCATCCTAACGTAAAAGGACGTGAGCTGAATGCCACGCACGACGTGAAAGAAACGTCTATGCGTAAAACAACGTTACCGACTTCCACCAGCTGATCGAGGGTTAACACAGGATGACTACGTCTACTTTAGGTTCATTGTCGTTCATCTCTTATGGTGGAAAAGTCAGTCTCTCTCAGCCCCTCAAACTGAAACGCCGATAAGTATCTGAATGTATAACTTCCTCAAGCAGCCCCTAATGTACACCTTGGTGGCACAAATGTCTGACATCGGATTTCCAAACTCATAAAATAGCTTACGCATAAAACACCTAACTGCATTTATGTTTAATGAAAAATCTACTGTTTGCAGTTTTCGCAGCAGCAAAACGTGTTTACCTGCTGGGTGCTGAAGTCGAAACCCACATATTTTGCAGCTCTTCGGGCCATGTTAGAATTCGCTTTTTCTGAGCTCGGCGGGAAGGCTGCGGGCGGCTGCTTCGGGACCACGAGAGTCAGGAAGTCCACGAGCAGACAACCAGCAGCAGGCTTTCCTGTTGCAGTGTTTTTCGAGTGAATTAGTAACCAGTAAGAATCCCGTTGCATTTGCCTCAGTCTGCACATTTTCAGACTTGTTTGGGGGTTACCTTTTTTTTTATAGACCTGCATGACTGCGAACATTTCCAGACATCAAGGAAAATACAACGTAATCGAGAAGAACACGTGTCTTTTCTTGCAACTTATTTTCTCTTTTAAACTTTTTGTTAGTTTGTTGCAAATGATAACAGCATAATAATTTTAGTAATACGGATAGAAAGTATATTATGGCTGAGCAGCTATAGTACCCTTCTCAATAGTAAAACGAGTTACAGCCACATAGGCAGGCATTGGCAAAGCCAACAGTTTGGGGTTTTGTGTAGGCATGGGATCTACATTTTCCAGACAGTGCTTAATGACACTACCCGAACATAAGATTGCAAGAATTGGAAATTGGTGCTAGAACTTGGGGATAAATTGGCAGTGCCCAGAATATTCCTAATACCTATGCAAGAGAGAAAATATTTGGCTTTGTAAATGCTTATTTTTAACAGGACTTTGGACCAAGGAACAGATGCATGGACACACATACTGCTTATGAATCAAGTGGCTAATGGCACACTTGGTTAAGACAGTTTTATTGCATGAGATGCTGGTTTATAGCTACAATTAAACCATTACCTTTCAAAAAGTGTCTCAGAAAACATACAGCTAGACTCAGAGATCCATGGGCCATATGCTTTGGGTCGTAAGGGACAGGTAGTGTGTTGGGCATTCCAATTGGGACTAACATGGCCAGTGACAACTTCCTCCTTTCCTCCCACCTTTCTCTCTCCACCCCTCAGGCCAAGCCGACCCCAGCACTGCTACTTATCTTCTGGTCATCCGACCCATGAAGCGTGTGTCAGTTGAGGCTTTAGCTGCTACCTCTTTCTGCATGTTTGGCTGACTCGCACCCTGACACAGCCTTATCTAACCATCATCTTTCTATCTCAAACACTCTTGATGTCGTTGACCCTGTCATGAGGATCCGCTTGAAGCACAAATCCAAGTGCAATGTTTGGTATGACTCTGACCTCGTCACCCTTAAATGCAAGTGCAGGGTGGCTGGGAGGATGTCGAGGGCATCAGGTGCACCCTCTCACAAACTGGCCTGCCGCCTGCTCCAAAGGCAATACAGATTCCCTGTGCTCGCCAAGAAGAGAGCCCACATCCAAACCCACGTCTCTGCGGCATCTGACAACTCGGCTGAACTCTTCAAAATCTGCAGGGAGTTGGCAAACCCTGCTGCAGTCTCTACCTCTCCTGTTCCATCGCAGGCGCTCTGCAAGGCATTGGCTTCTCATTTCATCACTAAATCTCAGGACATCCTGTCCGCCCTCTCTTCTTCTTCCTCCTCGTTCTCAATTCCTGGCTCACCTGTGGCCGCCTCTCCTCCTCCCTTCTCTGCCTATCCCTTGTTCGCCCCTGACAATGTTTCTAGACAAGTCTGATCTATGAAAGTCTTGTCAAAGCAGGTTCTCCCCTGCTCATCCAGAACCATCAAGGACCACATCGACACCCTTGCTCCAGACTTGGCCGATGTCTGCAATCACTCCTTTGCCGCTGGAACATTCCCCCTCCTCTCTTAAGTACTTCCTTGTGCACCCCCTTCTTAAGAAGCCCTTTGCCGATCCTTCCCTCCCTTGCCTATGTGATAACCTGGGTATCGCCTGGCTGACCTCCTTTCTCACTGATCAACCCTCTCAGGTCCGACTGAGGTCTTTCCTCTCTTCTATCCCTCACTCTACTTGTGGTGTCCCTCAGGAGTCTAAACTTGGCTCTTCAACCAATACCTGGCACCACTTGCCCACCGCATTGCCACTTTCTGCTCCAACTTTCAGTGTTCTGCCGCTTCTCCTCCATCTCTCATACCAGACTGTCTGGCTGCAATTCAGGAATGGTGCGCCTCCAATGATTCTCTGCCTTAATGCCAGTAAGACTGAGATCCTCCTCATTAGAGCAGCAGGTCCCTCCTTTCCTCTCTCCCTCTCTGGCTGCCCACTCTGGGCCCTCTTCCTGCTGCTACCTGTGACGCTAAGGACCTTGGAGTCATCTTTGACTCCACCCTCTCTTTCTCTCCTTACATCTCTGACATCTATAAGAAGCCAAATATCAGCAGCACCGCCTCAGAGGTATTCTTCCTTTCCTCACTTTCCCCCAGAAGTTCATTGCCTCCAGATCTCTGGTCCTCTCTAGGCTGGACTACTACAACAGCCTCTTTCTAAATCTTCCTACTTCTACTCTCCGACCTCTGCAACCTATCCAGAACAGGACTACAAGGCTTGGCCTTAAGCCCAGGAATCGTATCTCTCCAGATCTGAAATCTCTTCACTGGCTCCCTGTGGCAGCAAGGATCAAGTTCAAGGCCCTTTGCATCATCCACAAGTCTTTCTGGAGCCTGGGACCGCTCTACCTCCAACTCTCACTTCCTAAACATCTTCTATAGCCCTCCACTCATCCACCTCCAACTCTCTGAGGGTCAGTCGCTTTTCCAAGCAAAGAGTTGTGGGCAGATCTCTCTCTTTGGCTGAAGCCTCCATCTGGAACAGCCTCCCTACCTCTCTCAAACTTGAGCAGAACCACTTCCGGTTCCGGAAGCGACTCAAGACCTTTCTTTTCACTTCTGCTTTTTCTCTACTTCTCCTCTGCTGATGCCCCAACTGCTGCACGCACTGGTCACCTGGCTACCCTCTGAACTTGGGGCAGGTTCCTGCATGTCCAGTTGCCCTGCGCACTGCCTCCTGGATCCCCCAGCACCTGTGCCCTGAATCTGCAACCCTACAGCCCCCCGCTCCGCACTTATAAGCCACCCACTGGCTGCACTTATTGAGTTGCCTGCACTCACAACCGTACTAAAATAAGACAAAAGTTAAAATACAACAATTGCAGTTCCAGCCTGCATTGTGTCTTTGTCTGCAATACCTAAAAAGCACAAAATGAATTGGTTCCAATAGCCAGTGTCCTTGCTATTTGGTTCCAAACCATGTAGAGTGCAAGATGTACTGAGACTGAAGGAGAGTTCAACAATAGGTCCAGAAGTCATCAGATTTATAAGTGTCAAAATCGTAGACATGGTTCTCGTAGGTACACATGTAAAAGGTACCCAGAGTTGTGCACTCTCTAAACAGATGTTTAGCTGTTTCCAAAGTACCATGGTTCTTACAAATATGACAAAATCTGTCTTCTGGCAATAGTTTAATTTGGGAGCCCACTACTGACAACAGTGGGAGTTGATTAATACGAAGGCACAACATGAGCCTACGTAATTCAGGGTTGGGGCTCCAAATGACTTATAGTTAGAGTCTTTTGAACCTATGAACCACACTGGACTCATGTCTGAGACTTTTTAAGGTGATTATGTGGTCGTAGTTTTTATTTCAATCACATAGTTCAAATTTAGCTTTGAATGATGCTTTTAGGATTTGATAACCAACTGTGGTATTCCAATTTGGAACTGATTTATCTCTTGCAATGTAGACATCACAAGATCGTCAAATGTGTCATTATTGGTTTGTCCATTTCTCCCACAATTGGCACCCAACATTTTCAAAATAGAGCACACTGGACTCTGGAGTCATCTTTCCTTAAGGTATAGTTCTCCACTCTTCCTTTCCACCTGCCCACCAATTGAAATCAGGCCCAACTCCAGACACAGCAATTCCATGGGGGCTGATGGTCTGAGTTTCAATAACTTCCTCTAGAAAAAACTCTCAACACAATTTAGCCACCTCAAATCCTTCATCCTCAGCCCCTCAAGGCCATATAAAATAGCCGGACAGAAGCACTGCTTTCAAAGTATTAATATGCCCTCAAAGGAATACCCTGCCGTCTGAAAAGGTGGGTCAGCAGAGCAGCTTTCCTCTTTTTGTTGGCAATAATATAGGGGTAGTTAGTCTCTGCACTCATTTCCAATCCAAGGTCAGTGTAAAAATCTACATACGCCACATTCCCCAGGTTAGAATCGAGTTTCACTCTTTTTACCTTTTTCCTGGAGATCAGCAGTGTCTTAGTATTTTCGAGGTTAACTACAAGGTCATTCTCCTTCACGTATTCAGCCAAATCATCCAGCATAGATCTACATCCATGTGGTTGAGAATGATGAGGTCATCAGCATATAACATTCAGGCGACTCTCGTCCTTCCGATCCTAGGGCTGGGGGCAGTTTGAGTTGCTCAACATCCTCTCAGAAAGATCAGAGATGTATACATTAAACAGTAGGGGAGCCAGCACACAACCTTGCTTGACTTGCCTACTGAGCTGCACCAAGGAGGTCACTTCTCCATCGTTGTCTAAATGAACTTTAGCAGCCGGTTCTTTGTGGAGTTTCTGGATTCTAGACAAAAGCCAACCCGGACACCCCAAGGCCTTCATTTTATTCCAGAGCCAGGTTCTGTTCACAAAGTCAAAAGCCGACCTAAAGTCGACAAATGCTAAGTATAGCCCTGGAGCTTCCTCAAGTGAAGACTCAAGGATCAAGCGTTCTAGCATCCGTATGTTTTGCATGGTTGTAGAGCCGGGCAAAAAACCTGTCTGAAAGTCATAAAGGATGTTTTTAGTCGCTACACAGGCCTAAATCTCCTCCTAGACCAAACCTGAGAACAGCTTACCAGTCACATCCAACGTGGACAGCAGTCTCATTTTCTGGCATATTCCTGTCTCCCCTCTTGTAGACAGGGACAAGTACAGACTGCCTCCATGAGATCGGAATGGTATGCTCGCAACAGACCCTATCAAATGGAGCCTCCAAGTAAGGGGTCCAATCTGATGGGTCCTTTTTGAGGACCACATTAGCAAGCCTGGTTGGGACTGGTGCCTTTGTGGACTTTAGGTTTTTAATAGCTGCCAGTAGGGTCTCGATGGAAAAGAGGCCAGTGGTCACAGTTCCCAATATCGCATGGGGTCAGGGATACTGATATGGTCTTCATCTTGCCACTTACGTAGTCCAACCTTACCCGCTCCCCAATGAGATTTAGGATTTGTTGTTTCATAGTACCTTTGGCAACAGTCAGTAGCTGCCATATTGACCTTGTATTTCTTCCCCAGAGGACTCCTATCATCCGCTGCCACTGTATGTTTTGTACAGAATTCTTGCAGCTTTTCAACCACCGATTTTTGATCTTATTTATTTCGTATTGAAGTTCCGAGCAAGGAGAAACGTTCTTTCTCATGTCCCAGACTTCTCTACGCATCACTTGTTTAGAGTTATGAATGTGAATATCAAATTGTTTCCTAATGACTTTACCGACAATCAAGGGCCGGCCAGAACCGACAGTCGCCACATCACTCGCAAGAGCACTGTGCTCCATCTCGTCCGCACTAGAGGCTACATATGTTTTCCAGCACGCCATTCCGAGGTTGTTTACCACTGATGTGGCCCTATCTATGCTGGCACCAGTCTACTGAATACGATTGCCAGAATAGCTTGCTGTGAAATCCTTAAGCTTAGAGCTAAGAGATGTTTTCACTGGAAGCTGTAATATTAACCTCAGGGGAAAGTGGTCATTGTGGGTATTGGAAGAAATAGCATTCTAAAATAGCATTGCTGCCAAATAGGTAGTGCAAAGGTACCCAACTTCGACCACTTCCCCAAGTCCCCTCACCTCTGGCTCGTCCATTTAAGAATACCAATTCCCATTAATTGAGCAAGTTGACCCATAGACGCCCAGAGCAATTGTCTTTCTGCTGCAAAATCATAGACTCAGTGCAAATATTCTCAAAGGAAGGGAAATCGTCTTTATCCAAGTAGTGTGCATTTAGATCACCTACCAAAATCAACTCATGGTCAGCTGCACCCACCCAATCAACACATACTTCATCAATATAAGCAAAGATGTCATCAGTACAATTCCACCCCAGGCGGTCGTACACATTTATCAAAAGCATTGTTTTACTTTCATCCTCAGAACTAAACTTAACTTCGACAGCCATAACATTGTCTTCATAGGTGGCAACAGTTAACAACTCGGAACCCATGGTTTGCCTATCCCTGATCATAAGGCCTCCATATGATCTCCCCATGTCGCCTTTTTTTTTCCAAGGTCTGATGTATCACAAATCCTTCACTATAAACCTTATCAGTCATCCATTTTTCCTGGCACATAATGCCATGGTCCAGTAATAATGACAAAGAACCTTCTTCACAGAATAGATGACGATATCCTCTAGTGTTCCAGCTAATTAACTTTAAGCTTCATCTAGAGGCAAAACACTGTTAAGGGAAGAAACTCTTTAACCATTCCCATACTTGAAAATGTGCAGCCGATGTGGGAATTTGCACAGAACCAGAACTCACTACCTCAGGTATCCTATTCCGTTCTTTTGTGCACCTATCAGGACCTTGGTATCGAGTTCATAGCCAAGAGATCCAAAAAAGCCAGTTTGTTTGGGCGTATCAAAGCAGCTGGTTCCGCCAAACAGCAGTGAAGTCTTGTATATTGCTCTCATTTTACTTTTAACTATTCAATAAAATCAAAGTCGTGTGGTGTTAAGTATCCTGAAGGTAGGCATCTTGGCCAATAGCTTCAGCACTGCATATCTGTTTAGGTGTTTCGACTCACGAGTTGGATTTACTGATGCAATGGTCAAGATTAGAGGATCCATAACAGGTGACTCTTGAAGTAGAGCCAGGCAATGGCCTTGTGCTCCCTTACCAGATAGTTTAACTGTGAGTACCCCATTATATAGGTCTTAATCCTCATGGCTGGTATCCTTATTGGCATCCGTAATCAGGGATTTGGAGTCTGGAGTGGGTGACACGTTTTGTATTGGACATTTGTGTGGCGCCTATACACAGGTGTTTCCAGGCACCAGGTGCTGCCACTGTCGGCACCTCCTGAACTAGCCAACTGGTTAATGTGCCCACACTTTTCTGTTGTCTTGCCTTCCGGCGAATCTCCCTTCTCTTATTTTTTTTTTATTTGTATGTGTTCACTACCGTTGTAGAATTCAAAGGAGTGCCAGCTGCATCTGCCATGGATATTTGTAATATGGTTGTCCATTGCTTGTGCTGCTCGCTTTGCTCTGCACCTTTCTTTATGGGTTTGAGAGGTGAGGGGAGAAGTTTCAACGTTGTGACCCACCAGGAATGCTTCTAGCTCACTTTCATGGGGATCACAGTTAACTCCAGGGTTGATAACCAATGGTATCTGCTTAGCAGCAGCATGGTGCTACCCTAGATGAGACACCAAGCACTGGACAATGGCACCTTGTTGTTTCAGGTCCTCATGTATGCGACCACAACTTTTCAAAAGGATTTTCACAGCAAAGTGTAAGACATCAGTGTTCATTTCCACTGAGGTACTCCCAGTACTTATATTTACTGTTCTCGTATGTCCAGCATCCTCCAAATCCTTACAGGGGTGATCAGGTTCAGTTGCAGGAAATAAATTGGCACTCAGTGACATTAGAGTGGATTTCTCGGTGGAGGAGGCAATGAGGAGGGGGGAGGAGAAGGCTGAGGAACAAGAGATAATACCTTATTGGAGGGTTCAGAACCATGCTCGTCTCGAGAAAATTGGGTGACCCCCTGCAGTGAATAGCAAAGAGCTAATAGGGAGTTGTTGTTGTCGATCCCAATTGTTGAGAGCGATTGCCACTGCCTGAAAGCTCTTCTTCATTCAGTGCCATTAAAAGATCAGTACCACTCGATTCTGGTGCCGTATTCATAATCGTATTTTACACTGTGTTCGATACGAACTACTTCGTGCTATGCACATGGTTCAATTTCTCAGTTGGCATCACTTTTTGTGTCTGGTGGCAAGTAGTCTGAGCAGGACCGAGCTGCTTCATACTAGTTGAACATGAGCAAGTGTTTGCCTTTTTGTACGGCTTGTCCCAGGGCAGCGGACCACGCCAGGCCACTTGTCACCTGTGCAGAGCTTCGCGCTATACTGAAGATTAAATGCACACTGCAGACAAGGGTGACGAGACTTCTCCTCCAATGAACAGCAACTGGAAACATTAAGTATTAAGGCAGACAACTTTTCCAACTACTTATCATATATAGATCTTGTGAAAATACAACCCCGCTTTTGGAAATAAATACATTATCGGATCACAAACCTCTCAACGAAGCACTCACTTTATCAGATGACACACGAACAATCCAATAACCCAGTCAAATGGCCACATTACGTGAAAAAACTCCTACTTCGAGCAGGGCCAGTTGCATGTGATGCTAGCAAGAACCTGCTCCTGCTGTAACTAGACTATATAGAAGTGCCAGAGAAATGGCTGAACAACAATCAATGGGTATCTTAACATTCTAACCCTCACCAATTATTATACTTATATGATGCTTTCATTTGGCATTATAGATTACTACATGATACCTTGCCACCTGACCACATATTATGGTCTGCTTAGGTTGATGTGAGAGCCTGTTTTGCAACCATTCCCATGTACATTTGCCACACCAATGACTAATAAAATGTGGGAATTTCCACCTCAGTGATTTTTCTATGGCAACATAAATTAGCACTATGAGCCTCACGATTAATGGCCATCTGGGGGACTCTTTGGCACACCCCACTCCGCAGTCATAGTTTAACAAGAGCAAAATAGGGCTATAAACAGTCAGGCACAGCCTCAGTTCATCACTGTGATTAATCAGCAGCTATGAACTTAATTCGTCCCTTTCAAGCACTGCGTTATCAGCATAGGCAGCAATGAAGCACTGCGTGCCCTTAAATGAATGTGTTATTGGCAAGCTGCTGTGCCCTGCTTTTGAGTGGAGAGGAAAGGCTGGAGTGGGTGCAGGAAGCCCATCAAGGCACCCCTGAGGGCTCAATGCTTGTTCAATTAAGCAATCAGACGGCATTAGAAATGCAACATGTTGTGGGCTTTGTCCAGCAGCTGCAGGACGTGCAGCCTAAAATGGCACTCACAACAAACCAACAACAATGTATTGACTCGTCCTTGTAAATAAGCATCCACTCCCTAAATTTGCGACTGCTGTTTGTAAAATGAAATGCTTCTAAACATCAATGACGTCACGACAGTGCCAATTTTAATAATTAAAGCCTAAGGCTTTTTGTTTAAGACATTTGTTTAAGACATCAGAGGGTTATCGTGGAATCTCTTGAACTATTTTAGAACATACGTTTTTCTTCGTTCCCCCAGTATAAAACAAGCATATACCAAGTAAAACCAGCCATGTTTTCTCTCTGTGTATGCAGTGGGTGTTGGAGGAGGAGGGAGCCTGCCAGCCCAGCAGTCCCACAACAGTGGCCTGCGACACACCCACCATCCTTTACCCCGAGCAATGAAGGAGAGTGCAATGCAATGTTTTCGTGCAACTCGACAGTGAATGAAGCCGTCATCTGGAAAAGGAATGTTTGTGACTCACTGCAAACTGAAATCTTTATAATGAATACAAACATTTTTGAAGATGTTAACACGTTACAATTTGGAAACATGTTTTAAAATACATATTCTCTCCACTGGAAAAGTAAAATATTTTGAAAATATGAGCAAATGTTTTCATAACGTGTAATGAAAAATGAACATTATTTGTAAACCCTACATTTCAAAACAAATAACTTGGTTTTGGTGAATCAAGGATTTTCCTCATAAGCTAACAAATAGGTGCATCTCCAATATGGCCGCCAGCATGGAAGAGCTGAATACTCAAAGAGTCCCCATCCAGAGAATTTGTGGGCAGGGAAAGGCAGGGAGGGGTGGGAGTACCCATACGGATTAGCAACGAAATGTGCAAGGAATGGGTGGGATTATAACCAAACAACAGAGTATCTCTCCACAATGTAATTTCTATGTACCTGTCTTTAAAAGCCATTCTCCAAAACCTTTCTCCCTATGTATACATGAATCAGTATTTGAATGTAATGAGCTATTATTGGTGTCGCAAGTGACACCTACTAGCCCAAACAAAATATGTTAAGCTAACAACGACGGAAGATACAATTCCAAGGGGCATTTTCTTGGAACTTGGTCCTCCTCCCTGTGCTTATCATCTGCCATTCTATAACTGGTTTGCAAAGCTCAAAGGAATGATCATTCCAATGACCAGTTGGAGATTGTTTGCAACTGGATCTTACTGGTATTTGGGCATCGAAAACAAGCATTGGCAAACCCAAACAATTTGGCTTATGTATAGGTATTTGTCAGGCGCTGCCATAATGGTACTATCATGCCATTAGATAGCAACAGCTGGAAAATGATTTGAGTATCAGAGCATAAAATCACAGTAACAGGTAAATGCCTATCAAATACCTATGAACAAGCCACAAATGTTACCTTCAGTACAAGGAACAGATCTAACACACATTCTGCTTGCAAACCAAGTGATAGAAATGCACACTTGGGTAAACAATGATGTAGGACTCTATGCATGGAACCACTCTGCTCACTTGAAGGAGTCGTTTGTACAGTGTGGTTCCATCTTTGTTGTTGGTCACCCATGTCCCATTTCATTCTCGCAATGTTGGATATTGCAGAAAAATCTTTGCACAAATACTCCTAGTAGAACTGAATAATTGGATAAATGCAAATGATATCTTGAGCAAATAAACTGGGTTCAGAGTGAAATCTATGACATCACACAACATACTCATGTTACTATCATCAGTCGAATATGCATGGTCATGTAGGCAAACCATAGTCAATGGCGCCTAGATAGATTTCAGCGCCGCTTTTGATACTGAGTTAAGAAACAACCTTTGGCAGAAGTTAATAGCTTGGAATATTCCGCTGGGGTTGTTAAGGATGTTAATGTAACTCCACTCGGAAACCAGGTAAAGGTGCGGCTAAATGCTGTTGGCCAATTGTCTGTCTGTCTTCCCACTGGTAGAGGAGTCAAGCAGGGCTGCATCATTGCTGCAACACTTTTTAACTTGTATTTGGCTGACATTGAATTGTCTTCTCAATCTAGTGTGATATGTCCTGTTAAAGTAGGGCCGCAGCTTATTAGCTGGCTGGTTTACGCAGATGATCTACTTCTTTTAGATTACCCACCAAAGGGATTTCAATGTCTGATTAATGGTCTTAGAGATTTTGCAAAAAACAATGGCCTTCAGGTTAAAATTGAAAAAAGTAAGGTTATGGTGTTTGCTGGTCAGCAGAAAAGAAAGGCGAACATGAGTTGGTTCCTTGCTGGAGAAATATTTGAATGTGTGAAATCTTATAAATAACCGGGCCTCTATGTAGATGATGGACTAAATTGGAAATCACACTGGGAGAAAACTAAACAGAAATGTCTGGGTCTGGTTGGGATGATGAATTGCGTTAATTGCAAGGAATGGTGGGCACTCAGTAAAGACTGTTGTAGTTTTATACCCAGTGAAAATAGTACCTGTGCTCACTTGTGGCATCGAGATATGGGGCCAGAGGTTCTTACCAGAGAATGTCAGATTCGAAGCAAAAATGCTACGTAGACTGTTACGCATCTCTATCTGTCGAATACTTCTATTTGGAATATGATTTGACTGGTATCTTTTTGATTCTGGTAACTAGGTCCTTCATGTGATCTGTGGATTTATTGGCCCTGAATAATGGTACTGTCATGGTGTACTAGGCAAGAGCCTTTTTGGGCCTCAACAATTATATACGGATTGGAGTATAGGGAATTCTTTTACCTTATTCAATCAATGGAAAGGGGGATGTGGTCTACCTATGACATTAACTAACATTAAGCAGATGAAAGGTTGGTTCAAACAGAAAATTATATCATTTGATCAGGATAATAATGTGGTAGAACTGTCCACTAAGATTAACACTGGTCCATTTTTTTAAGTGCATAAACCTTCACAATAGTTCACCCAAATACATTGGCCCTCATTACAACACCGGCGGTAAACCATGGCGCTATTAGCATCATGGTTGGTGCCGGTGTTGTAACAAGTCCGCCATAGTGAAATGGGGAAATACCGCCCCATTCCAAGGTTCCCCATTTCACCATGGCCCTTCCCCATTCCCATTTCTGCCCCATAGGGCTCAATGGGAATGGGGAAGGCGGCAATTAAGGTACCGCAAATTGCGGTACCGTAATTGCCTGCGAGGTCCTTTTGCGGGTCCCTACTTTAACAGCTGGTCCAGACCAGCTGTTCAGGTCGGGTCCCGCAAAGGGACCTATAGTAGTAAGGCGCTAAGTGGTTAACGGCGCTGCAGCCTTTTACTGCGCCGTTAACCACTTAGCGCCTGGGTCGTAATGAGGCCCATTGAGGCTTTTCCAGAATCGAAGATGATAAGGCAAAACATCTTGTTAAAGTTTAACTAATGTATAGTTTTGGTGATTGAGGGAGCAGCATTGCCGGTTGTGCAGTGAAAATACCACTGAGTCACTAGAGCATATTGTGACAAGATGCGAGAGCCTTAACCCTATAAGAGATAACATTTTGAAATCCTACAATAATTGCATTGATTGTAATGATCCCTCATTGCTCTGGCAAATGTTCATGGATGGTAACGACCAGAATTTAATTTATTTTATGGTCAAATTTGATCAGAAATGTGTTGAGATATTTAAAATATGTGAATCATGAATTGATTGAGGTTTTACTTGATGTTTTAACTTGTTGATTACCGGTTTTAAGTCTATGGAATTGGACATTTTATATGTTTCATGTTTTTATGTATGTATTATATATTTCTGGTTTTAATTTTGTATATAATAAACAAATTTCTGTATGTATATTAATAAAATTAAATGAAATGTCATTCTGTTACATGGAACCGTAACAGAGAGTCAGACTGCAGGAACATGCATTCACTGCCGTTGCTGTTTGCCCATGTGAATACCTCCACATCACCACCACTTCACATCACCTATGGAGTCTTTCAGGGTTCCCTCTTCTCACCCACTATCTTCAACCTCAATTTCAATTAACAGGTTTTACACTAAATAGAAACATACAAACACTACTTTATATTGGGATGTGGATCATAATTATATTTTTTTCATATTTATCTTATGGTTATTTTATCAGTGTTCGTCAACATTTTGTTTCTTTGAATGAAGTTTAAACATGCCTTTGTCCACATTTATTCAAATGAAATGTTTACAGTAGTGCCTTAATGTTAAGTTCATTTTTCAAATTTAAAACACACATATGATCCATTACTTTTGTATTAAACCATTTATTTACAAAGTGCTGTAAGTTAGATCCCTCCTGCTCCAAAGCACTAGCAAATAGGCAATACATAGTTTTACCAAATACAACTGGAAACAAGACAGTGTACCTTTTTCAGAAAGACAGGATGGTGTTATTTGTCAATAAAACAAAACACATTGGGCACACAGAACGTATGTATTTCTTTTTAAACTCATGAAGATGAAGTGGATGAACAAATAAATGTAAGGGCAACAAATGAGTCCTTCTGATCTTCACTCAACAGGCAAGGTTTCCCCTTTTGCCTCTCCTACTCTTCCACTAGCATGTAGTCACCCCACTCTTAGAGAACCTAATGCCAAGAGGCTTCCAAAACGGTAGACGTTTCGCCATGCAAGACAGCATTACATTATATTACACACAAGGGGGTTGTCTTCAGAAGCAAATCTTCAGAGTTTATAAAATTAAAAACATGACAGATTCACCTTGGGCAGAAAGGCTAAGTCGGCCCTTCCAGTTGTCAGATATATGTGATGGTTGCACACATAGTTCTCCATAGCTCCAAAACTGCACAGCGTGTGTACCTCACCTGGTGGTATAACCCAAACTGTCTGACAGTATATATGTAACTCTTCCACCACTGATTGGTAATGAAGATTACCCCTGCATACTGCGCAGGGAGACTTGATTCTGTTAAAGACACCTTAGCAAGCATTATGCTTCAACTTCTTTAATGCTACTCTACAGGACTTTCAACAAATAAACTGAACATTATCTTAACTTTTCAAATTTTCTTTTTTATATAATCTACATTTCCCTTTTTCACAGCCTTTTCTGTAGTCCATAACACTTCCTGTCCTTGGCCTCTAGCCATTTCCTGTCCTTAGCTCCACCTCCTCTTTGGATTCTCTGAACCTATTCATAACACTGCAACTGTTACACCAACCGCACACAACATCCCAGAGTCCCTGATAGATCCTCAGGTAATCACAATCTCCTTCTTGGATTGGTCCCGACCACTCGCACCAGCGTCCATGAGTCTCAACTTGATTTCCACTGCTGATCAGGTGTTCTTCTGGTCGACTCCTTTTAAACCAGAAAGGATACCATTAGGGTGGAGAATGCCCTTCCCTATACATCATAGAGCAATAGTCAATTAAACAGATTTAACTCACAGTGCATGGCCGGATGGGAAAGTAATGCTCGCATTTCTGTCTTTAATAGAATCAAGACTCCCTGTGCAGTATGCAGGGACAATCTTCATTTTATGTCAAGGCCAGAGGCGATCATTATGCTTGTTCAAAGCTTGCAATTACTGCCCCTGTCACTGACGGTACTGGCTTAAAATAAAATGTATTAAATGTGCTATCGCTAGCCCAGTCAGCTGCTCGTAAGAAATCCCCTAGAGCCACCCCAGCTGTGAACACCTTGGAAGCCATAGTTCCTCTCTCTGAGTGTTTCTCAAATGTATTCAGGTCAATCCCTGCCTGTTGCATGATCTCGCTGACCCATCTGGCGATGGTGGCTGTAGCCAATGCTCTGTAGGGTTTCCTACATGCAGTCAGCAATTGTGACGCCCCAGCCGGGCGTAGCTCTGCAGTCCTGAGTTCATACTGCCGAATGCAAACCGCTAAGCATAGCTTCAGCTATTCAGTAAGATAAGGGAGGGGATAGGAGATTGACGAGGATTTGGTCTTCGGCCTCCTAGTGAGTGTGAAGATAACGCCATCTGGTGCGTACGCTTTCTTTTCTATGTCCAAAGCTCTAACATCTGATACTCACCTGCATGACACTAAACACAGCAGCATAGCCAGTTTCCCTGATAGTCGTGTCAGAGATAAATGTCTGTTTGGCGGCCAGTCCTTCAGAAATCATAACACTATGGCCACATCCCATATCGGTGTGTACTTTGGATTCGGCGGAACTCGAAACTGAGTCCCCTTCATGAGCCTGATTACCGACGAATGATCTCCAAGCGGCGCTCCGCCTACCTGCTTATGACTGACAGATATGGATGACCTATACACTCCTAAGGTCCTGAAGGCCTTGCCCTTCATCAGGAGGGACACTAGGAAATTGAGGACTGCTACTCCAGGGGTAGAAACGTGAGGAGTAGCTCTCCTTTTTCACCATGCTGCCCATTTATTCCATGCAGCGATGTAGCTCCTTTAAGTGGATGGGGCCCATGAATCTGCAATGAGCTGCACAGCTTCGTCCGAAATGCCTGACAGTGTCCATCTTTCCCTGATACCTTGCATGCCATCAGGGGCAGAGTCCCCTTCACTCTCAGAGGGTGAAACAACCCAGATTGGTTAGTGAGCAGGTGCTCCCCTGATAGGAGAATCCACAGGAAATCAGAGGAAAGTTCCATCAGAGCTGGAAACCACACTTGCGACTTCCAAATGGGTGCCACGACAATTATCATCGCTCACTCTCTCTGCAGACTTCCGCCAGTACTCTGCTCATCATCATGAAAGGGCAACGAATATGGAGTCCATCAAATGACGAGTTCCAGTCTGCTACTATGTTGAGTGCTCCCTGAAGATACTCGGCCGTCTCCGAGTTCCCCATATGCAGGCAGTAATGCCAGAAATCTTTCACTAATTCCACCAGGAGCTTGGACCTCATCTCTCCTAGATAATTAATGTACCAGACTGCTGAAATGTTGTCCATTTTCAGCAGTATACAACAGTTCGCTCTGCCCTTCACGAAGGATTTTATTGCGAATGATCCAGCTAACAGTTATAGACAGTTTATATGAAGCTGTAACTCTTCTGTGCTCCATTTGCCCCCTGTCTCTAGCATGCCGCATCGCACTCCCCAACCTGTTCTGCCGGCGTCTGATTCCACCACCAGGTCTGGGTGGTCTCCAAAGATGGCGCACCTGTTCCACATGTCCATATTCTGTAGCCACCACTGTAACTCTGTTTTCGTATCTTGGTCTAATGATATTGCCTGGTGATACCTCAGGCCTTGCTGAAGGTGTTTGATCTTCAGCCTTTGGAGAGCCCTGTAATGCAAGAGTTGCAGAAATATGGCTTGAATGGAGGAAGCCAATAGTCCCACCACTCTCGATAATGCTTGCAGCGAATCACTTGCTTGGCAAGACATATTCTGATCTCTCTCTTGATCTCTCGGATCTTTCTCGCTGGCACTTCTAGCGTCGCCTTCTTTGTGTCCACTATGAAGCCCAGAAAATCTAGCCATCTCATTGGTGTCATATCTGATTTTTCTTGACTGAGCAAGAATCCTAGCGAAGTCAGGAGGCCCTTCACCTAGGTCATTTTGTATATAAGTGTCTCTCTGTCATTTGCTGGTAGCAGGATATTTTCTAGATATATAATTATACTAATCCTTTTCTCCCTGATAGTGGCTGCTACCTGTCTTATACATTTGGTGAATGCCCACGGTGCCAAAGCGAGACCGAATGGCATTGTCTTGAATTGCCAGAATTATCCTGCCCAACCGAATGCTAGGAATGGGCGATATTCCACTTGTACGGGTATTGTGAGGTAGGCGTCTTTCAAGTCTATCCTCAATAACCAGTCCCCTTCTCTCAGGATATCTCACAGTTGATGGATGCCTTCCATCTTGAAATATTTGTATACTACCCAAAAGTTCAACTCTTTCAAGTTTATGATTGGTCTCACTTTCTATTTCCACGAAACTGGGTGGCGGTGTACACAGTCCGATCGCTCCCTTCCTTTCGAGCTGTTTTAGCTCGTTGCGGTGGAGCCCTCACTCTGCTTACGACATGTGTATGGGGTGCAGGCTCCACTCTTGCTTTGGGTCTTGGATGAACTCCAGCTGTAACCCTCAGGCTGTCTGTCAGAACTGCAATTTCCTCCCCCCTACTGGCGGGTAAACAATGGCTCCCCTGCTCCTGCATCCCCTGGGGAATCTCCCTCTGGCCGGGAAGGAGTCCTGCTGTCTTGCTTCCCAGTAGTGGGCTTTGCTGCCCTGGGGTCTTCACGATGACTGAAACCGACCAGCTGCTCGACACCTTTAGTGGCCACTCCTGGCAAAAACTCTACCCAGGACAATCTTTTTAGTGGAGGCGTGAGCCTTCTTTAGGGACGTGTCGGTACTTACGATTCTCCCCATTTTGCGGCCTTGTAATTGGCGAGGTCGCTCAGATTTGTGTGGATCTTTAACAGGAGCCCTCCTCCTCTCCAATGAAATTGCGCAATTAGCATTCCCCAGCATACAGACCGTTCCCTGTGCCCAATTGGCTAGGGTGTCTGCATCAATCTCCTCCCCAGTATCTGTGGCTCTCTATGCTAGATCCATGATCTTAGCTAAAGGGCCTGTGACGTCTAGAACTGTTTCTTGATAACTTTTCCAATACCTAGTCATACCTTTATGCAAGTCTTTGGATGTTTTTGTGATGAATGCCAGTATCTTAGGGCCCAGCACAGGCGCCTCAGCCACTTTACCTGCTGAATCTGGACGTGGGCACTTTGCTCTCATGCGCAGTCTTGTGTCTTTATCTAACATCTTCCTTATTCTCTGCGCCATATACTTTGCCACTCTAGGTGATGGCTGCCAGTCTGAGGACCTGGGGTTCCTTATGTTGTCAGGATTGAATATGTCCGACATTTCCACTTCCTCCACCTTTATATGCTTCTCTTTCCAGGCCCTGTTGCCATTCATGGAAGCTGCCCAATGTTTTTCCAACTTGCTGTCTTCCTCTTGTGACGACGCTGTAGCCTGTGGTGATTCTACTTCTGATTTACAATTAGATTGAATTTGTTTCATTCAGTATTGCATTGTTTTGTCAATTAGGTATTCATAATACCAACAGCAGTTAATCGTATATTACATGTCTCTAGTAATCACATGCACCATGTAATTCATAATATACCGTATGACAAACTTCTGAGAGTGAAAAGGAATTGTACAATGGAAATTGAATTTCAAAAACATGCACAAGCAACCATTACCAAATTCAAAGAAAGAGCATACAGCCAACAACATCGTAAGAAAACATTTCTAAAAACAAAATTAAGAACAAGAGAAGAGCTGCTGCAAAATAAACCGAAATTGGATAGACTGCAGTAACAAAAAACAGTGAGATTCATAACCGCATATAGAACAAACAGTTATAGGATTAAAAAGATACTAGCAAAAAACTGGAATTTACTCAGAATGGATGAGGATATAAATGAACCAAGTATCACATTTTGAAAATGTAAAAACCTCAGAGATATAATAAGTCCATCTCACTTTGTATAAAATCAAAATTCAACCACTTCAAAACCTACACAATTGTTCAAACCACCTATATGTGGGAACTGCAAATGTGGCATTTGCCAACAGTGCCAATATTCTGACAATGCCAAAACAAGCATAAAAATAACAAATGGATACAAGAGACCAATTCTCCAACTAATCAACTTCAATAGCAAACATGTTGTGTATGGAATCCAATTTGTTTGTGAAAAGAAATACATAGGGAGTACCATAAGGCTCCCGAAAACTAGAATTGGAGAACACATTAGAGCAATTAGGAACAAGAATCTCAAATCACCTTTGGCATTTCATTTTTCGGAACAACATAAACCAGCACAGATCAGTGACATTCGTTTTTTTTTGGATTAGAAAAAGTTGAACTGCCCCAGAGGAGGCAATGTGGAAAAACTGTTGAGGCAAAGAGAAGCCTATTGGATATGTATTATAGACACGTGTCACACTGGCCTCAACACAGACACACAACTGTACCACTTTCATTAGATAATCTTTATATAATCAAGCTTTCTAATATCTGAATGTTGTATATGTTATTGGAACTCTTGTATCTAATAAGATATTTCAGCAATAATGAATTATTTTTCTAAATGAAAATGTAAGTGTATGTTTGAAAGGTTATGAAATTTCCGTTGAAACAGTTGCTCTATACTAATTCAACATGATCTAGCTTTTTTGTAAGGAAATAATGAACCTACTATTGGTACTCTATGCATTCAACTAGTAAGAGCTAAAATTGAAATTCTGCTCTAAATGCAATAATAAATTGCAAGCTAAAAGATGCTGCAATATTTATCATGAACTAGTCTCTTCGCAACAGAAACTTTCTAGGTAAAACATACTGCTAGTGCAATCAACTACAATAAAGACTTAAAGTTTCAGACAGTGAACAAATCACATAGAGAAGTTGTTATCACGTGATGCAGAGACAGTACATCACATTAACGTTATGAATTCATACCAGTAATTATACATAAAATCTTCAAGATCCTGGATTTTAAAACAAGCGTTTTGTAAATCACAATTAGG
Organism: Ambystoma mexicanum; assembly: GCF_040938575.1. Classification (NCBI taxonomy): domain Eukaryota; kingdom Metazoa; phylum Chordata; class Amphibia; order Caudata; family Ambystomatidae; genus Ambystoma; species Ambystoma mexicanum. The sequence continues at coordinate 580,842,181 of NC_090924.1, read as the reverse complement.
AAAGTAACCATAAGTATTGAAATCCTAAATATAGAGTTCAAAAATAACAAGAACGATTTCATGGCTTTATAAAAAGTAGCTCAGTAATGCAATAAAGCAATAATTAGGACACATACGGTGTAATTCCCAATACAATTCAAAACAAGAACACAGAAATCTACACAATTGGGTTAGTAGGTTAGAAGCAGCCCAATCCAAAATGGCGAGATTGTGATGACGCGATCACATACAAAGTGCGCATCATCACGTTAGTATAAATTGCAGCCATTTTAGATGTCCTGCGGCAATCGTACCGCGAGGACAACAATCAGGAATCGAGAGAGCATGAGAAACTCAGCATTTAGGTAAAAGAAATAATGGGTTATCAACATCAAAACTGTTAAGTTTTAAAATTCAGAGTACTTTTAGGAGCAAACGAAAGGTATCAGTCACACCACTTTTATTGTAGGTAACTGTGCAAAAAGCATTTTGGTGTATAACACAGAGAAAATTGGAATGAGAATTATAAATAAACAGCACCTTTAACATGATGATATAAGAGGGCGCTAAGCAAAATCACAGGTAAGACAAATATGCTAAATTAATACCTATGGTTACTTAACTGTAAAACGGTAGGAAGCTATACAATGTAACATGAAATTCATTCTCTCTAATGTAGGTAATTTTGACAAACCTGATTCATTAACAGAAATTGATAATCAGCAAGAACAGTAAACATCAGACAAGTAAGTATGGTAGTACCAAACAAACAAATGCATGCTACTCCAAAATATGGGTCACAGCAACCAACCACTGATACAATTTATATTTTTATAGGTTACTTGCACCAATCTGAATCTAACCACCATAAATAAGTGAGAATCCCAAGTATCAGATTAGATACTTGCAACGCACAAAACTCAAGAAGCACTAAACCTCCTGATGAACCGTCAAACTTTAAAAGACGAGGAAACACATGTTGAGGTTAAAATTGAGGCAAAAAGCAATATAAAAAAGAAATACTTCAAATGAATGAAATTTGATTTATTGAAAAGAAGAGGTTAAAATTGAGGCAAAAAGCAATATGAAAAGAAATACTTCAAATGAATCCAGTTTGATTTATTTAAAAGAAGATCAATGTAGGATTGAGGTTAAAACTGAGGTCAGAGAAAGCAATAAATATTTCATATGAATGAAATTTGATTTACAGAAAAGAAGATTATCACAGGATCAAGCAAAATAATTCTACTAAGCATTCGAAAGAACTTGGCACATACAATTTGTCTCATCTAATTAACAAAACAACGCAATATTGAATTGAACAAATTCAATCTAATTGTGAAATAAGGTATCTAAATGAAAAAGAATGTTGATTTAAATAAATTTACTTTGATTAAGAAGCACAATGAAGTCTGATAGAACAATTCTTCATCTTTTGGCGCAACAAATGAAGATCCTTTTGAACAGTGAGTTCTGGACAGCCTCAGGACAAACTGGATCTAAGATTGCAGCCGAAAACATATATACTACTAACCCATAAATTAGGGACTCGCCAGTTGCTGGTAAAGGCTGTACTCATCCACATTATCTGATTCTCCTTCTGAGTCTGCATCTGTATCACCCATATTATCTTCCCCTGGGGAGGGAGTCAGGAGGCATGGCACTGCTGGTCTTTGTAAGAAAGCGTTTTTTAGTTTCCCAACTGCATCAGCTGCCTCTGGGGGTTTAGGTTCTACCCCGTATCTGCGACCCGGGTGAGTCAGAGAGGATTTCCTCTTCCGGGTCTTGCTACTCTCCCCTGTGGGCTCTGTTTATCATGAGCCCTTCTGGACGTGCTGTCTTTCCTTGTTCCAGTGCACTTTAATTTCTGACCCAGGAGTGATTCCAGAGTGACCTGTCTCTCTTGTATGGGCCTTACCCCTTCATCCATTGCATCCACCAACGAGCTTCCCAGCACCTCATAGAAGCTAAGTGCTAAGTCTTGTGCCTGCTCCACCTCACTCCATTCATAATCTGACATTTTCTCAGTGTCCGGCTGCTGTGTGTCAAAAACCTGAACCAGCAGCTCGAAGTGCTAGCCCACTGCTCTGTTAATATGCTATAATGTATATCTTATTCGTTATTTGTTTTTTGTTGTTGTGGCATGCACCTTTCTTCACTGCAACCTTTGCTTTCAGCCCAGTCAAACTATATTTGAAGGCTCTACTTTATGACTCTTTATTCAGCTCACAGCCTTGCAGCCCCATGTGTTGCTCAGCGTGATGCCCACGTGCCAGATTACCTTCTGAACAGCACTGCAGGCTCACGTTTCATCACCACTACGGCTCAGGCCACAATGGGAAAGCCTTCATGCAATCGCTCCGCCCCCACAAGGGAGGTGGCCGCCACCTCAGAATCTGCTCTGAGCCCCTCCAGAGCTGTGCTGAGCCCTGCTGAGCCCCGCTGAGCCATACAGGACCCTGGACATGCTTGTAATGTACCGTGGGTCCTACTTAGCTGCCGCGGGATGTAGCAGCTCCCTCACACTTGTGCGGATGTCGCACTGGGCAATGTTTCGCTTCGTTCGGTGGATACTCCAAATGCCAGCTAAAACAAGCAACGCTGCGCAACAACTAATAGTGCGCTCCTGATTAACTGTACACTGTGCGTGTACACCAGCAAATAATAATCAAAACACCTTATTTGGCGAAATAGATATCCACATGATACAGTACTAACATACAGTAAATGTAGTTATCTTGCTGAAGAGCAGGAAAAGAAGAGCTGGACAGGAAGTGGGTAAAGGCCAAGGACAGAAAGTTTTATTGACTACAGATAAGGGTGTGAAAAAAACCAAATGTAGTTAAAAAAATAAATAAATAAAATGAGAAAAGTTAAGATCATTTTCAGTTTATTTGTTGAAACTGCTGAAGAGTAGAATTAAAGAAGTTGAAGCATAATGCGCGCCTCTGGTCTTGACATAGAATCTACATGCAAAGTAACTGCTGAGTAACACAATTCCTAAGCCTGCTTAAGCTAGTAATGCAGACAAACTACTCCCCACTGTTTTCACCAAACATAATTCCGTCATTTGTCAAAGACATTCAGAAACAGAGATCAAGTAGGGTGCAAATCAGGGTTTAAGTTGCTCCCCTCCTGTTTCACATCTGGACTTCAGCACAATCCTGGATTGAATGCACATGTACTGGGGGAATCAGCAGCTTTGTCATTCCTGAGCCAGGGCATGTTATTCTGAATGACGACTCTATGGTGTGGCGCACAGGCACTCCAGACTCTCATCTGGGTTTGAGTCACCAACATGCATCAACGCTGCTCCCCTGGGCCCATAAGAAAAGAGAAATCCCAACACCTTTGTCTTGCTACTGTGAATTCTTAAAAGTTGGCAGGTTTGGCCTGTAGTATAATGTATTGTTATTTGGAGTACAGCGCTCCACTGACCATGATAACATTATTGCCAGCAATAATGTTGCACACATATAGCCAGCCCTATGTTGCTAGTATAACATATGGGTATGCAAATGGGGACAGGCTGCAGGTTTAAAAGTACAGAATATATATATATTTTTCTTTATTCTCTTACTTGAACTGCCTCATTCACAGGAGGCTACATTAGCTATCTAATTGACTGACTTAATTAACAAATACTGATCACTAATACTAACTCATTAACACTATAATGTGCTCTCTATGTGGAAAATGAGGTAGAAATACATGTTCTGAGATTCATTTTTAAACGTGCATTTGGATTTTTTTCTTTTCTCTTTGTTCACTGTGTTTGCAGAAAGCATAATCTGCATGCCAGGAAATGAGTTTAGCTACAGTTTCTTACTGTAAAAAAAAAGCTATTGTGTAAGGAAGGGTGATATGGTCTTTGTAATTTGATTGTTGCAGAGTATCTGCAGTGATTCCACGTAAGCAGAGGGGGACAGACAGAGGTTTGCTGGAAAAGTCTGACAGAAAAAAAGTTCAGATTGCTTTTTGCTGAGCTGCTGCCACGGACCATCTGAGACTGGGCTGTGAGGAGGCATTCCCTGTCTCACTCAGCACGGGCTTGAGAACTGCAAACAACCGCATGTTCTCGCTGTGCGCTTCAAGCTTTCAAGATTGCGAAGACAACCCTGGGCCCATTCCTCGGAGGCGAGCGAAGGGAGGTCGCGTGGGGGACAGAAAATTGGTAATTATACAAGTGAATTGAGGTTATTGTGTGCTGTACGGATGACCTTCTATAAATATCAGGCAGGGAGAGTAGCCAAGGGAATCGTCAGTCTTTAATTGACATGGTGAAGTTTGTTCTGTCGCTGTAATTATTTTCTCTCTCTTCTTCTTGTTACAAATAATGCAGAGTGAATTTCGTCTTGTTGCTGTATTTTATTTTCTCTCTTCTGTTTATTATAGATAATATGGCAGTAAAGAGGGTAAGATGTTATTGAAATGCAACTGTTTATAATATAAATGGTAAGTACACAAATCATGTAGAGTGTTTTTGCTTTTGTCTTTTCTTGGTACATTTAGAATAATATCTCGGGAGAGGGGGAAGATTTGTAGATAATATATGTGTCATGTTTCCCATGCAGATGGAATAATAGCACTAGCAGTGATAAATACTAGCAGTGATAAATAGCTGTATGCGTGTTTCCACTCAGTGCATGGTGTCTGAGTGGAATTTAATACAATAGACATTGCTGGGGGTACATGAACCAGCAAAGAGGCTTATGGAAACATAGTTCACTAATGTATATAAATTAGTGATAATACCACAGGTTATTGAGAATGCTATATGTGAAACTGTGGTGTTTCTGAATGTAAGTCCGAGGCCTCTATAGATCACAAGAACAGTCTAAGAATAAGAAGGGTTTTGTGAATATTGGGGGCACAAATAAAACAGAAAAATTATGCTCACTACTAAACCACCGACAAAAATGTATACCACTAAATCATTCCATATAATGTAATAAGGAATGGTCACTGAAAGGAAATAAGGCCAAACCCAATCTAAATGCAAGGAGTAGTCATCACCAATTTACCATTATTTTTGGCGGTAAGAAAATACTGCCAAGCCCCAAATCTACACAAAATATCCAACATATTTATGCTGCGTTGGCCGGGAAAGTGATCATTGAGCACCTACTGGCCGTGGCAAGTGTGTCTCACACTACCATCTGTACATTAGAGGGAACCCATTTCATAATAGCAGTGTGTCACTAAAAACAAATTTCAGAATGTCTCAAATAGAAGCCACATTCTCAGAACTAGTGCAATATTTAGAGGCAAAGTTATATGCACATGGGACATGGCCATCGAATAATGCCACAGAATGGCACGACCGCATCTATGGTGAAGTGCAGAAAGAACCACTAGACAACATTTTTGCAGAAGGCAGCATATTCAGGTCTGCCTTCTGAGATTATTAAATGCAGCTGATATACATGCAGAGAAAGATTGTCTGATACGGCTATGCGCCAAGACCTGGTTTATTTTGAATAGGTCCCTGCGAATGCAAGAAAATGATACTAAGCTGATTAACAGGTTAAAAGCCGACCTAGATGGGGCAAGTAAAAAGAAGAAAATGTTAAGAGCAGAATTAGAAGGATATCAAAAAGACATGCAGATAAAATGTGGAGATCTTGATATTCAATTGTCCAAAAGCAAGAAACACTTTGAGGACAGTGAACAAGAATTGGTACACTTAAAAGCGTTGGTAGACCACATTAGACAAGATAAAGATGAGATTGTTTCGGAAATGCAGATTTTACAAAAAGAACATTATGAAAAAGAAAGTGATCTCCAAAATGCAGAACAGGAAATGGTTAAAATGTTTCAAGAAAGAGACAAGAGAAACAAAGAATTCAATGAATGCCAAAAGCAAATGTGCGACATGCAGGAGGTAATTAATAAAATGAGTGATGAAAACAACTAGTTGCAAAAAGAGGCAGATAGGCTCCTTAAGAAGTGTAAGGAATTGGAACAGCAAATGTGCATTCCCAGGTCCCAGGATAGACGACTGTCATGACCCGGCGAAATTGCCCCTTCTGGACCTCATGGTCATTGTCACGAAGGGCTTGTACTCCTTGTTCCTCCCAACATGGCCGTACCAAGCTCCTTCCTACGCACTAGCTTTCACGTCGTGGCACGTATTACAAATTGGTCATGCCCCTGCGGGTACACGCGTCTCAACGCTATCTTCGGTAGTGACCCGACGTGTGTTTGCTCTCTACATTGGTTTCCTTGATCCTCTTACTTCCTTTGCCTTTTATCCTGTTCCTGGATTTCCCCCCCTACTTACTCGTTCATCGCTAATCCTGGATACCCTGGAACCACGAACTTCCCGGAACTCTGAATGTGTCCTGCAACCTGACGAGGCTCGGGCGAGCCTATTCAAGACCCGAACCATCCACAGGAAGAGTCCTGCGGCAGAACAATGGAGATCCCGATCCCAGGTGAGACGGGGGGAGTTTTACGACAGTTTGAGACGCCAAACGATCAATACGGATTCTACCATGGAGAATGCTATTCAGGACCTGATGCGCGGAATGCAAGAACTTTCCACAGAGATGCAGAATTTAAAAGCCGAGAATGCGGCGCTAAGACAGCTTGTCTTGTCACGTGACTCCGCGAACAAGGACAGCGTATTATTGGGAGGAGTGGTTGATAAATACGACGGTTCAACAAAGACCTTATGTGGATTCCTGGATTCTTGTTTGGTACATTTTACCTTCAAGCCCTAGTATTTTTCAACTCCTAGGGCTAAGGTGGGCTTCATAATATCGCATCTTTCCGGTAATGCCCTTACATGGGCCACTCCTTTACTCAATTCAGGGGATGCTCTCCTGGATGATTATGAAGGTTTCATCGCGGAACTCAAGAGCATGTTCGAACGACCAGAGCTGGTCCACGGTGCTCAAGAGAAGTTACTTGACTTCCAACAAGGATGCCAAGACATGTTGACCTATGTTACCAGATTCAAACAGCTAGCCAAAGAGGCGGACTGGCCCCTGGAAGCCAGTTTTACCTTGTTTCGCAGAGGTCTAAATGAAGAGATTAAGTACGAGTTAGCCAGGGTGGCACGTCCTAGTTCATTCCAGGCCCTCCTGGACTTGTCTATGCAAATAGACTTCAGAATCCAAGAAAGAAAGGCCGAAAAGAAAAAGAATAAAGTATCAATTCAAAGAAACTCCCCAGAGAATACTACAAGGACAGAATCTGCCAAGAATCCGAGCACTGATTCTGAACCCATGCAACTTGGAGCCTTTCGTGGACCAATTTCCCCGCAGGAAAGGTTAAGAAGCATACACACAGGCTTATGCATGTATTGTGCCTCAGATAAACATCTAGTTAAAGAGTGTTCTCTGGCTCCTCCCCGACACTCAGGAAACGCCAGCTCCCGATCCTAAATGGAGCAAGCTTTCGGAAGAGCGATGTTTGCTCCACATCAATTCCATCCTTGAACTCTCCTGGACAAAACAAATTGGTGATATTACAGGCCTTTTTATCGCCATCCAAGGACAAGGTCTACCCCATATTGGCCTTGGTGGATTTCGGAGCATTGGGAGTCTTCATTGATCAAGATTGGGTCAGAAGTCTTTCCTCAGGACCCATAAGTCTGCAAACAAGGGAGATCCATCTTTCCATACATCATCATCAAGAAAGAATTGTGTTTGACATTATAAAATCAGCTCATTACCCCTTGGTTCTGGGCATGCCCTGGTTACAAAGGCACAATCCATATATTAACTGGACGGCTGGATCCTTATTCCTGGGCTCGGTGTTCTGTATGAACCATTGTTTAAACCTTGATACCTCAGTCACAGCTCCTATAAGTCTACCAAGGTGTCCAGAGACACCACTCATGGTTTCCAATATTGTACAAGTTCTAGAGATCTATCAAGGGTATGCTGATGTATTCTCTACTGCCATTGTTCAAGCCTTACCTCCATATAGACCCGAAGACTGTGCCATAGATACTGAACCCTCAGCAGTGATTCCCTTTGGCAGGATGTTTATCCTTTCAGAACCCGAAAAGAGAGCCCTCCGGGAATACCTAGACGCTAATCTTGAGAACGGCACCATAAGACCTTCAAAATCACCAGCTGGTGCTTCATTGTTCTTCATTCCAAAAAAGGATACCAAAGAGCTTAGACCTTGCCTGGACTATCGGGGCCTAAATCAATACACCCTGAAAGACAGATACCCACTACCCCTGATCTCGGATATCCTTGAAGTTGTGAGAGGTGCAGTGATATTCACGAAACTGGATCTCCGAGGTGCTTACCATTTGATCCGTATCCGGGAAGGAGACGAATGGAAAACAGCCTTTAGAACACCCTTTGGTCACTTTGAATACCTAGTCATGCCCTTTGGTCTGACTAATGCTCCCGCAGTCTTCCAGCGTTTTATGGATAGGGTGTCCTCTGACATGTTATTTCTCAATGTTATCGTCTACTTGGATGACATATTGATCTTCTCCAAGGATTCCTTGAAACATGAAGAACATGTAAAAGCAGTACTTCAACGTCTCCGTGAAAATCAACTCTTAGCCAAACCAGAAAAATGTTTGTTTCATGTTACATCAGTTCACTATCTGGGATTTGTCCTTAGTTCAGAAGGAATTAGTATGGACCCTTCAAAGGTGAAGGCCATACTGGCTTGGCCCGCCCCAACATCTGTTAAGCAAATACAATCCTTCCTGGGGCTTGCCAACTTCTACCGGAAATTCATTCCCACCTTTTCCGAGATTGTTCAACCCATTGTTAATCTCCTGAAGAAAGACGTTCCATTTAACTGGTCTATACCACAAGACAAGGCATTCCAACACTTGAAAGAAGAATTCACTCAGGCCCCCATCCTGGCCCAACCTTACATAAATCGTCCTTTTCTAGTGGAAACTGATGCCTCCAATTACGCCATAGGAGCAGTTTTAAAACAAGAATCCGATGATAAGTTGGAACATCCCATTGCTTATCTTTCATGGACCCTGACCACCAGCGAGACTCACTACTCAGTCCTGGAGAAGGAGTTATTGGCCATTCGTCATGCCTTCACTGAATGGAGACATCTACTCCTGGGTGCTAAATATCCAGTTCAAGTCCGTACTGATCATCGAAATCTTCAGGTCCTACAATCCATGGAGTGCAGGAACACTAGACAAGCTCGATGGGCCTACTTCTTTGCTCAATATCAATTTCAAATTTCACATGTTCCTGGATCGCAAAACTTGATTGCCGATGCCCTTCCACGGCATCCCGACTACGTTCCCTTGGAGGATAAGATCTATCCTAAAATGTTTACACCCCCAATCTTTGTAGCTCAAGCGATCAATCTGGAAGAAATCAGAGTACAGACTCAATTATCTGAACTCTGAAAGGACATATCTGAGAAAAATCCCTGGCATCTGACAATCAAGGAAGGATATTTATTCAAGAACAATTCAGTGGTCATTCCGACAAAAGAACTTCAACAGAAGGTAATAAATCTATGCCATGATACTCTTCACTCCGGCCATCGAGGAGTAACCAACACCTTCCGTCTTATACGAAGACAGTTCTGGTGGCCAGGGATGAAGTCCAGTGTAGTTCAATACATCAAGACCTGTGCTATTTGTAGTCAGAACAAATACGATAATCCGAGGCTGGCGGGTCTGCTTCTACAACCTACGTTGCCAACCAGACCCTGGGAAGTTATTGCCACTGACTTCATTGTTGAATTACCACCTTCCCGAGGATATACAACCATCATGGTAACCATTGACTTGTTCACTCATCTAGCTCATTTTACACCATTGTATAAACTACCATCTTCCTCAGAACTTGCTGGAATTTTCCTGGAACATATTTTTCGTCTTCATGGCCTTCCTTCCAAGATTATTTCGGATCGGGGACCTCAGTATATTTCACAATTCTGGAAACATCTCTGTCGTGTTCTAGGAATCCAACATGCCCTTTCTTCAGGCTATCATCCACAAACCAATGGGGCAACGGAACGAGTAAATCAAACCCTGGAACAATATCTTCGTTGTTTTGCCACCAAGGTTCAAGACGATTGGTCTCTCCTTATACCTTTAGCCGAATTCTCCTACAATAACTCAGATCATTCAGCTCTCAAGATGAGCCCTTTCTATTGCAGTCAAGGCTATCATCCGTCTGTTTTACCATCAGTTCTTCCAGAATCTACTCCGGTACCTACCCTTGACTCTTAGATTCAGACGCTGATCGACTTACAAAGAGAGGCCAAGGATCAGTTAGAACAGGCCCAGACTCGAACCAAAAGATATGCGGACTCTAAGAGAAGACCATCACCTTCCTATTCAGTTGGCGATCAAGTCTGGTTATCCTCGAAAATGTTACCTCGACATCTACGACCAAACAAATTAGCTCCTCGCTATTATGGTCCATTTTCTATAAAGGAGATCATCAATCCTGTCTCCTTCCGACTTAAGCTCCCGGATTCCTGGAAGAAGATATATCCGGTCTTCCATACTTCCCTGTTGAAACCCTACGTTAATTCTACTCGAAAACCCTTCATACCCACACCTGTTGTTGTGGACCACCATTTGGAATATGAGGTGTCCAGGATATGTGATTCCAGGTATAGGAGGGGTCGACTACAATATCTGGTCGAGTGGAAAGGCTACCCCCCTAGCGAGAGAACATGGGAACCAGTTTCTAATTTAAAGACCCCTCGTTTGCTCAAAAGATTTCATCTTATTCGCCCAGGCAAGCCTGGAGGAACCAGTCTTCGGAGGGGGCATGCTGTCATGACCCGGCGAAATTGCCCCTTCTGGACCTATTGGTCATTGTCCCGAAGGGCTACTACTCCTTGTTCCTCCCAACATGGCCGTACCAAGCTCCGTGCTACGCACTAGCTTTCACGTCGTGGCACGTACTACAAATTGGTCATGCCCCTGCGGGTCCGCACGTCTCAACGCTATCTTCGGTAGTGACCCGACGTGTGTTTGCTCTCTACATTGGTTTCCTTGATCCTCTTACTTCCTTCCTTGCCTTTTATCCTGTTCCTGGATTTCCCCCCCTACTTACTCGTTCATCGCTAATCCTGGATACCCTGCAACCACGAACTTCCCGGAACTCTGAACGCGTCCTGCAACCTGACGAGGCTCGGGCGAGCCTATTCAAGACCCGAACCATCCACAGGAAGAGTCCTGCGGCCGAACAAGGGAGATCTCAATCACAGGTGAGACAGGGAGAGATTTACGACAACGACAGGGAACCACATTCAATGGAATTGAGGTGAATCCTATTTCTACCCAAAGAGCTAGTGCCCCAGTGATTGGGCCGGTGACTGAACTTGGTTACAGCGCCCTTGGGGGATTTGATATACCCATTGGGGGCCGCAACCAATCCCATACACCTGAGACCAGGGTTGAATCACCAAATAGCGCAATTCCATACATTGCAACAAGTAGCCCCATAAAGATAATGAAATCCATCAAAGCCCTGATCAAACCATTTAAAACGGGAGGGGAATGCTGCATAGAGGATCACTTAGAGGCAGTGCATGACATATTTAAAGCCCTCCAGATACCTAAGGAAGGAACAATACAGACAGTATTTTCATTTAACTCTAGATGCTCCCACAGCCAGAATCATAAGGGGATTGAATGTACAGCAGAATATGACATGAGCAGAGTTTGAAAAAGAGATTAGGTGTCATTTTTCTCCTTTCCAGTCATTGCAGGAGGCAAAGAAAGTTGCTTACACAATCACTGCTGGGCCTAATACATCCCCTCGCCAGTTTTTACAAGACTTAAAAAGAGCATTTTCTCGCTTTGATGTATCTTTTGACCCCAATTCTAATGAATTTAAAACTGCCTACTTCTATGGGCTACAGAAAGACATCATATCACAGTTGGTCCGTGAATTTGATCGTGACAAGTCCCTTGAATGGATTGCACACCAAAGCACAAAACTATATGAGGTACTCTATTGTCAGGGCAGAGAAAATGATAAAATTAAGGACACTAGACCGAAATCTAAAGGACCCTCAGCAACAGTGATGGAAATCGGGTCAGCCAAAATGTCCTGTCATGATCTCTGCTTCCAAAAGGTCAGGACTTACCCAACTCCCTTGGAAGCAGACCCATAACCCAGGTTCCTAGTGGCAACCAGTCCCAATTGGGACCTTTTGGACCCTGTCCTGGCGCCAGTGGCACCAGGCTCATAAATATGCCCAGTCCCAGCGCTGGAAGCGCCAGGCTCATAATGCTTGGGTGGATTTACCTGCAGCAGACCATGCTGCTTACTTACCTGCCAGTTGAGCCTCTAATCCTCTTCTGTTTGGGAATACTTTTCCTGTTGGGTGGGGCAGGAGCCACTCCCTAGATTCAGAACACTGGAACTCTTCTGGAAAGCAGGAACTCTTTTCTTACCTAGGCGAGGCTGTGGAAGGAGACACCTAAGCACCACAGGAGGCTATTTAAACCACACCCGATGGATGAATCTTGCTTTGCGTTATTCTGCATCCTCTGCAGCAGAACGCTCATCGTGTCTTCTGCATCTGATCCTGGGCCTAAGGGAAAAAGGCTTACCATCCTGAATCCAGTCTTCAGCAACACCTATAAAGACAAGAAAGAACAGGTTAGCATTACGGTCTTCAGTGACAGCGCTTCTCTTACCTGGTCCATCGGCTGTCACCAACGCCTCTCGCTGCATTCCGGCATCTGAAAGACAAAGGCTTACCTACTCTTCGCGTGCTCCGGAGGTCTTCGCACTGCATTCCGGCATCTGAAAGACAAAAGCTTACCAACTCTTCGCACGCTCCGGAGGCCTTCGGCGCTGCATCCTGCATCTGAAAGACAAAAGAAGGTGCGTTTAAAGACATTGGGTAACTTTATTACTCACGTGCCATTACTCCTTCCCACGCCGAACCCAGTGGGTATTCCGGCACCCTTCAGAAGCTCCGAACTTGTACCTGCAAGATAAAAGGACAGTTAGTGCGCATCGTGAAGCAGGCAACAAGCGCTTACTTACGTGCTTCCAGGCGCTTCTATTCCTCACACGGGTTCCATCCTCAACTCACTTCAGCCCGTCATCCGCCATCGCCGGAACCCTGCAAAACAAGAGACATCATTACAAAAGACTTTTAAAGACATTTGAAATACTCGGAACTTACCGTTCGTGCAGTAAACGACGGACAGCAGTCCTCTGAGGTCAAGAGGCCTGCACCCTTATCCAGTGAAGAAACTGGTACGGCACCCTGCCCCGAGGCAGATGGAGAGCTCGGCGTTCACTTACCTAAGGTGAGAGCGTTAACCTTTGGGGTTCTACAGGAGAAGAGAAGGGGAAGAAGAGAGAGACACCCAATAACCCCAGTTCATTAATCCCATATTTTCTATCTGCAGACATCTTACTCTTCGAGTCAGACATACAGTGCACAGAGGTCCAGCCCAAAGAGCCAACCGTGTGTTACACATCACCTTTGAAGATACGGTATTCACCCAGTCAAGACCGGCGCCTCTGCGGGAATCAGGTGAGCGTTACAGAACGCAAAGACTACCCCAAAACTCCCGCCCAGGCGCTATGGAAACCTCGGATACCGATCAGCTAGCCCAGTTACTTGGGGAACTAAGAGCAGAAGTGCATGCAGCCCGTCAGGAAACGAACGCTCTAAGAAGGGAACTGATCATTTCCAAGGAGCGAACAGACGATCTCGCTAGACAATTGCTACAGTCACAAGCCGGACAGACCCCATTACCCGCATCAGGGGCAACTCTTCCTTCAACATCCTCTATGAATCCAGTGCAAATCAACCTACCTGGGAATGTACCTCTGGCTCCGCCCGAACGATTTTCTGGTGACCCAAAGAGGTTTGCAGTATTTATTAATCAGTGCCGGTTGCATTTCTTATGCCGGCCAGCAGCCTTTCCAACTGATCAAGCTAAAGTAGCTTTCGTGCTTTCGTACCTTAGTGGCAATGCGGCAGACTGGTCGATCCCTCTAGTTAATCAAGATGATCCGGTTCTCCATGATTTTCAAGCTTTTCAGCTCAGTATGGAAAAACTGTTCGCAAGACATTCACAGGGGCAGGCCTTGGACAATGAGCTTCTTTCGTTGCGACAGGGTAATCAAGACCTTTTGGCTTATATTGCGTCTTTCAACAGACTGATAGTGGAAACTCAATGGCCTGAGGACAAAAGGATTACGCTGTTTTATAGAGGTCTACGTGGAGAGCTCAAAGATGTGTTAGCCCAAGTAGTGAATCCCCCGCAAGACTGTTCGGACTATATAGACTTAGTCGTTCAAATAGATCACAGACTGCAGAACAGGAAGGCCGATCGTTCCAAGTTTGATGCTTGAGTATTTTCCAAACCACCAACTCCTTCCAAAGGAGTAGCCTCTGGGGAACCCATGCAAATAGGGGGCCTGAAAGGACCACTCACACAAAAGGAGCGGGAAAGGAGAAAACAGTTGCAATTATGCCTCTATACTCTTCGCACGCTCCGGAGGCCTTCGGCGCTGCATCCCGCATCTGAAAGACAAAAGAAGGTGCGTTTAAAGACATTGGGTAACTTTATTACTCACGTGCCATTACTCCTTCCCACGCCGAACCCAGTGGGTATTCCGGCACCCTTCAGCAGCTCCGAACTTGTACCTGCAAGATAAAAGGACAGTTAGTGCGCATTGTGAAGCAGGCAACAAGCGCTTACTTACGTGCTTCCAGGCGCTTCTATTCCTCATACGGGTTCCATCCTCAACTCACTTCAGCCCGTCATCCGCCATCGCCGGAACCCTGCAAAACAAGAGACATAATTACAAAAGACTTTTAAAGACATTTGAAATACTCGGAACTTACCGTTCGTGCAGTAAACGACGGACAGCAGTCCTCTGAGGTCAAGAGGCCTGCACCCTTATCCAGTGAAGAAACTGGTTACGGCACCCTGCCCCGAGGCAGATGGAGAGCTCGGCGTTCACTTACCTAAGGTGAGAGCGTTAAGCTTTGGGGTTCTACAGGAGAAGAGAAGGGGAAGAAGAGAGAGACACCCAATAACCCCAGTTCATTAATCCCATATTTTCTATCTGCAGACATCTTACTCTTCGAGTCAGACATACAGTGCACAGAGGTCCAGCCCAAAGAGCCAACCGTGTGTTACACATCACCTTTGAAGATACGGTATTCGCCCAGTCAAGACAGGCGCCTCTGCGGGAATCAGGTGAGCGTTACATGTCCCTTGAGTCTGCTCAAAGTCCAGGTAAAAATAATTTGACACCTGAACAAAGGGGTAATCAACAAAGGCGTCACTTCCTGCACCAAAGTTTCAATCACATGATCCTAGTAATAGGGAGAGCTACATCAGCCCTAGGTTCTTAGGAGATAGGCCCCGGGCAGGCTATCGGCCTGATATGTCAGGTATGAACAATAACCAGAGACAAAATCAGGATCAAAGAAATAATGGTCCCTACCAGACATTGGGGACACAGAGCAGATTTGATCCCAACACCATGATATATGGTAATCAGGATAGACCCCGATATGTGGATCGATTTCCTGATAATGGGAATCAACATAGGGGTCAGTACCCACAACATGAGGGACAGGACATGAGGCAGAATATGAATTACGCTCCACGTCAGTACAATGATTCCCCACCAGGGGACTACAACCAAAGGATGGGTGCACCCCTCTCCCCTCCACATATGAATCAAGAGTTCAGGAACAATCCCAGTAGAAATCATTCCCCTGAGAGGTATCACAATAGATCCAATCAGGGGGAAAACAACCAATATCGATCTAGGCCACAGAGAGAGAGGATTCTAGAGAGATGGAAAGATTCCAGTGTTTCGAGGCCCAAGTGAAAATGTTAGCTGAGCAAATAGGAAAGCTCTGTACAGCACAAAAACAGTCATCAAAGGAGGGGGCAGAAGGCCATAGTAATGACCGGTTGGTTTCTGAAAAGTGACTAAGTACTTATAATACCTGCAGTGCCAAGAAAACAGATTGCTCTGATGTGATTTTCCATAATGATTCTGAGATGGATTCAAAAATAAAGATACCGGTAAATGAACTTGTGACAGAAAGCACAAATACCTTTAAAAAAGAAGTTTGGTTTAACCTAGAGCAAAATCAAACATTGGAGATTTGTACAAATGAAACAGGAAAACCTAAAATTCCAAAAGAGCAAAGGGACAGATTTAAGAAAAATGGCCCATGCATCGGGAATACCAGTGAACAGGGAGTAAGTGGGGATGCTATAACTCCTTCCCTGGGCAATCAGAACAATAACCAAACACAGGCAGAAAAAAGAAATATTCAAAAGGAGGGTACAGGTCAATCACCTGAAGAATTCTTTGAGCCACATATTTTTGAAGAAGTTAAAAGGGCTGGTACCATACTAAATGATCACAAATGCACAGTGTTAGACTATGACAAATTGCCAAGTGATGTTGTTACACATGTTCAGTTGGAGGATTGTAATGTGACCTCTGATGATACCTGGATGAATTGGCAAACAGTGGCCACACTCCAAAAAACCTCTGAACATGGAGAAATGAATAAAGTTTCTCACAAAGAAATGTGCAAAAAGGAGGGAAAAATGTCTTTCCATTTACCAATGTGTTTAGCCAAAAGTGAAAAAGGCCGGAGAAAGGTGAGTCCTGAAATCAGTAAGAATTCTCACTTCTCATGTGTGTTAGAGGAAGTTGAAGACAGGTATTATGCTCCCATCACTATAGAAGAGAAATGCAATACATTTGCAATGATTGACACTGGCGCACAGGCCACAATTATGTCTAAAAAATTGGTAAAGAGCATCAATGAAGGGAGATCCCCACAGAATCAGATCACAGTGAAGGAAAATAAAGGTCCAGTGCATAATTTTAATGGGGAGGAGGTGCCTATTATAGGTGTTACCGAGGTTGACATAAAGATAGGTAAACACAGAATGAAACAGGAGGTATTGATCACATCTATTTGTGAAATTCCATTTCTGATGGGAACAGATTGCCTGAAAAGATTGTCTCCTCTCATAGATGGGGTGAATGGACTACTGTGGTCCTTGACCAAAAAACCATTGAGACCTAAGAAACTAAAATCACAAAACAGCAATATAAATGAGTGTCACACCGTTGCCAAAACAAATGTTGCAGTAGAGGTATATCTCCAGAATAGCTGTATACCTAGCGTCACTGTTATCTTGATGTGTCAAGATAAAATGCAGAGTGAAGATGAGAAACAATCTGTACAAATATATTTAGACCCAAGGAAAAAATGGCAAACTGCCATAGATGAGCACACATTACGTTTTTATTTAAAAGAAAAGACATGCAAACAGAATACTGCTCCTAAAACAGATACAGAAAAACACATCACCACTCTTGCTGAAATACACATGGAAGATGAGCAACCATGGGTTCACATGGGTATCAATGACTATTCTAAAATAATAAAAGCCACTTTAGCGCTTGAAAAGGAAAAAAACTTTATTAATGAGAAATTTCTGCAAAGAATAATGGAGAGGGAGAAGATCCTGAAATTTAGAATTAAAAACCAATATGTCTCTGGTTTGGACAGTCCAGACTTTGAAAACCGAATTGCGGGCAGATGCATGCTGAAGATTAGTATTGGACAAACAACAATTCACCATAATGTTTGGATAGTTAGTGGGACACAAAATGACTTTTACATGGGCAATGTGGGCAATGATATCATGTACAGAATGTGTAAGGTGTTAGATTTCCTTAATCAAAAAATATGGTCACGTCTAGGTGGGCCGGCACCTGAATTTGAACACAAAAGAAGGGCTTGCGCACAGCTGGTCCCATATGCAATTGAATTACAACTGAAGAAGGATACTATTATCCCTGCATTCACCAAGCAGTTTGCAATAACGCTAAAGTGCAAAAATGGACAACAGATGAAGGATTCTGATGCATTTGTGTGCTTGAATGAATCCATAAAACAGCAAGGCCTGGATTATGAATACATTCCATTGATAGATGTTGGTGAAGGGGCTGTAAAAATTATGGTGAATAATAAAGGTTGTGAAGATATTCATTTAGAGGAAAATTCCTCATTAGGAATGGCCATACAAAAATCACATTATACTGCAGATCTAAATTATATGGTGATTGGAAATATCCCTAAAAAGTATGTGGATGCCAGGGGTGAGTTGCCAGAATACCTGGACTCTCAGCCCAAAGGAATATTTAAAATTAATTCTGTGTACCCTTATGATTCAAATGAGACAGTGTGCTGTCACCAAGAGGATTATATAATATTTGACTTAAATGAAACAGAAAGTCAGCCCATTGAAGTGGAAGCTGATATACCAAAATATTTTAAAGTGGCAGCAATACAGAGGAACACATCCACACAGTTAGAAGAAAGCGCAGAGATTCCTCCACTAGAAGATTTCCCAGAATTTTCAAAAATGGTAGAGGAGCAGATTTTATCAGCAGATGCATGCGACAGCAATGAGGATAGAAATGAATTGAGAAAAATATTTATGGAGTTTAAAGATGTCTTTGCTGAAGATGCTTATGATTGCGGCCTAACTAATTTACATGTAGCCACGCTACCGGAAGGGTGTAGTAGAAGCCCAGTATTTGTGCACCAGTATAGATTACCAGTGGCATGTTTAGAGTCATTGGCAGAGATAATTAAAAATTTGGAGTCTTGGGGAATTATCAGGCCTATTCATAGCACATCCAACACACCTATTTTAGGTGTGTTAAAGCCAAATGGTCAATGGCGGCTATGTGCAGATTTGAGGGAATTAAATAAAAGAGTGCCAGTATCCAGATGGCCACTGCCATTCATTGACCAAGGCCTGGCTCAGGTGCATGGCTCAAAAGTGTTTACCACGTTAGATCTCACCTCTGGATATTGGGGCGTGCCATTGGCAGAGGAGATCCAGAATTTATTTTCATTTTCATTTGATAAGACCCAATACGCATGGGTTAGAGTTCCATTTGGGTATGTCAATAGTGGAAGTCAATTTGGAATATTTTTGAGAAAGGCCATGCCTGATGCAGCGGAAAGGGGAACCATAGTTTATGTGGATGATGTCCTGATAAATAATGAAAGCTTGAAAAGCCATTTAGATGAGATAAGACATGTTCTTGGCCAATTGCAAAAAGCAGGCGCCAAAGTACCTTTACAAAAAGCACAATGGTGCAAGAAAAAAGTGAATTTTCTAGGCCATGAAGTGACTGAATATGGACTAAAGCCACAAAAGAAGAAAGTAGAGGCCATACAAAAACTAAAAGACCCTAAAAGTGTGAAAGGGGTAAAAAGTTTATTAGGAATGACGGGCTATAACAGGAAGTTCATTGAAAATTATGCTGAAATTACTTAACCATTGACTAAACTGTTAAAGCTGAATACACCCTGGAAATGGGAAAAAGAGCAGTCTGAGGCAGTGGCTAAATTAAAGGAATTTCCTGTAAAGGCACCATGTTTAGCATACCCCATAAAGGATAGGGATTTCTTTATAGAAATAGGTTTCTCTGAACATTGTATGTCAGCAGTGTTATCACAAAAACATGATTTGAATCACAAAACCATTGCCTATGCAATTAAGGCATTTTCCCAAGTTGAAATTAAATTCAATGAATGTGAAAAGGCCCTTTTGACCACTGTGTGGGCGCTACAGCATTTCCGCCCCATTGTTCAGGGAGAAAAGGTGATTATTGAGACAAATCATCAACCTTTGCAGTTTTTAGAGAGTAAAAGAATTAGGTCAGGTAACCTAGCACAGTCCAGAATCACTTCATGGACACTGGCATTACAGGGTTTTCTTGTAGAAGTGAGATATGGCCAAAATAAAGAGAGCCCAGTTGCTCAAGGTTTGGCAGATCTACATGACTGTGCAGCTGAACATGTATCAAACGAAGTAGAAGTGGAATCTATTTCACAGGAATTTGGGCAATCACCACACAAAGCTTTTGATGAAAAGACATGCAAGGATTTGCCGACTACATATGTTGACGGTTGTGCTTTTCACATTGAAAATGACAGTAATAAACAATTGGTGTCAGGAATAGGAAATGTCTGGTTGAAATGTGAAGACATCCCCAGTATAGGGATGAGAATTGGCGCTAGGAGCAGTCAACTAGCGGAATTGGCAGCCATTCATAAAGCAATTACTATTGCAATTGATAATAAATTTAGTGAAATTGTCGTGGTGACTGATTCTGAATATGCAAGAAATAGCTTTGTGGAACATTTACCTGGCTGGAAAGCAAGAGGCATGACTACGTACAACAAGAAGCCCCTTAAACATGGAAAAATGATACAAGACATAGACAAATTGGTGTCAGAGAATGATTTGACAATATACTGGAGAAAAATTCATGGACATTTACAAACTCCAGGAGAGGATAAGGAGCGGAATGATAAGGCAGATCACTTAGCTAAAATTTGGGCTGTGATGGGAGAGTTGCTACCTATTGAACATTTACTTGGTGAAATACAAATTGATGCAGTAACACGCTCTAAAGCACCAAAAGAGGTGGATCAACCAGTAGTACAATGGAGTTACGATACACCAGATCAAGATCTGATTAAGGCACAAAAGGATGATCCCATTTTGGGAATATATTATAATCATTTGATAGACCCTGAACAAAACCCTTTAAAAGAAAATGATTGTGTGGGAAAAGAAGAGTTGAGGGTGCTATTAAAGAATAAGAAACGAAGTAGACTACAGGATGGGCTCATGATTAGAGAGTCCATAACAGGACAAATACAGTGGGTGGTGCCCCTTTCATTCAGAGGGCTAATGCTACACCATGCACATGATGCGTTAACTGCAGGCCACAGAGGTTCCCAAAAAACATTGGAGATACTGAAAGATTATGCTTACTGGCCACATATGTCCCAAGATGTAGAATTATATACTAGAGGATGTCTAGTATGTGCCCAATTTAAACCTGCTTCACCAATGCATAGAGCCCCATTAATGAAAAGAGGCTTAACTCTTCCATGGTATGATTTGCAAATAGACTATGTAGGGCCTGTAAAGAGGTCGAGAGGGGGAACCGGTATATTTTGAGTGTGGTCTGTTTGATGTCAAAATGGATAGAGTGTATTCCTGCACCAGATTGTAGTGCGCAAACAGCAGCTACATTACTGGTGAATCATATATTTTCAAGATTTGGGTTACCACAAAGAATAGAATCAGACAGAGGAAGTCATTTCACAAGCGCTCTAATGAGTAAGGTATGGCAAATACTGGGAGTGAAAAGAAAATTACAAATTGCATATAGACACGCTTCTTCTGGGAAAGTTGAACGCTGTAATAGGTCTGTTGTGGATATATTAAAGAAGTTTGTAGCAGAGGCAAGTTACAGCTGGAATTTATGTTTACCTTTGGTTTTGATGACAATCAGATCAACTCCTGCCAAAGCAATAGGTATTAGTCCTCATGAAGTATTGACAGGTAGCGAAAATGTTGTTGCCGCAACACCTGCTATGCAGAACACATGAGCAGACACTTGTAAGCGCATCTGCAGTTCATGAATACATGGATGAGCTGAGGAAGCATTTACAACATGCATTTGCTTTTGTGCAGCGGAATCTAGAAAGGGCTGCTAACATTGCAAAGTCATATTATGATAAAAAGACATTGGTGAAAGAATATTGTGTGGGGGATCAGGTGTATAAATTTCATTTTGGAAAAGGTAAACAGAAAAATTCTAAATTTCTGGCAGCATTGCAGGGGCCATTTCGAATTATAGATAAGATATCTCCTGTGGTGTACAAAATTTTGAAAACTGAAGGTGAAACAGTAACAGAACAGTTTGTTCACGTAAATCAAATTAAACCCTGGCACCCCAAACATGAGGTAAAGAGGCTTGAGCGTGTAGAAACAGATAAAGTCCCTTAAATACATGAAAGAGGATACATGGGTCTATTCATATGGCAATGACTGAGAAATAAAAATAGAAGTGATGTTGTAAAAGAATAGATGTACAAAAAAACAAAAAAAATATAGATATGTGATGATCGTTAAAAGAGGGCTGAAACTAGTAAGATTATTTTTACAAAGTTGAAATATGTTAAATGATCAATGATGCTTCATGTATGTTTGTTTTCTCTCTAACATTTGCTTAATTTCAGAAGGCGAAAAGAAAAGGGCGAAAGGTTTTGCAAAAGCACATGGATATTTATTTGTGGTAAAAGGGTGAAATTAGTATTGTGCTATATACTTAATTTGTTTCTTTTCAATTTGATTTAGAATACTAACAAATCTTTGGTCGGAGGTCACAGGACCAGAGGACACGGGAGGATGAAGTCCTGGAATCCACGCGGACGAATTCCGGAAAAGCCCCGGGGGGAGGGCAAAGACCAAATCTACAATACAAGTAGCATTGATGTTGACGCCAACGATGTTGTTATTAATCACAAAAATCGGAGGGAATTTCAAAACATTGGAAGCACAAGTTGTCATTGAGCCCAGACCAGCATCTGGCATTGCAGTAGAAGAAGCGCCAGGATTCATCATGAGTGATAGAAGGACAATTTTCCAGAACATTTATATACCCTTGAATTCTGATGTTTTAATGGAAAAACATTTTAATAATATTGTAATTAAGGCTGAGCAGACTAAAGAGTGGCTAGAACTAAGGAAAGAGGACACCAAGCAGTCGATAAGAGATATGTTGATGCAATTAGAGAAAACATTTGTGAATTCAACAGACATAAAGAAAAGGAGAGGAAAAAGAGCAGCAGTAATGCTTGCGGTCTCATTGGTGATGTCTATAGTTGGAGCCATAATAGGTACCACAATGTCAACAGCCAATGCCATTTCAGTAGGAACGCTGAGTACTAAAGCACAACTGAGTATCGACTTAGAAATGATACAAAAAACTTTAAATGGAATTAGGGGGGATTGGATGAACAAGTAAGGTTTATAAATGAAACTGTGATTGTATTGAATGAACAAGCGGATTTTATTCAACAGACAACTAAGTTAATTATTAAGCATGACGAACATTAAATGAGATCCTGAATATAATGAATCCTGTTGATAGATTGTTGACGAATTACATGAGGGAAGTTCAAACTGCAATTTCACAATTGATTTGAGGACATATACCATTGTATTTTGTTTCACAAGATATTATTCATCAAATGATAGAAAGGTTGACTAGGAAGGAGATTGATGTGGTACAAGTGAAAATTGCATTTGAAATGGGCAATGCAATGCTTTTATATGTGGATTTGGAAAGGTTGGAAATAGGGTTTTTATTACGCATCCCATACATAGCTCCTGAACTCATTTATCAAACTAAGTGGGTACACAATGTGGGATTTTGGCAAGAAGACAAGTTTATCAAAATCAAGACTCCAGAAGTGGTGGCATTTCAGTCATGGGAGCCTGAGGTTTACTTGATCCCAAATTTGGAAACCTGTGTAAAATTTAAAGAACAAAATTACATGTGTTCGGGTAAACCGTTTATTCCTGATGCTACAGACGCTATTTGTGGTTTGAAATCTGACCCAAGTATATCATGAGGATGCAAAGTAGTTATTAGCAATATGGGGGGTGAAGAGTTGGCACAAGCTAAAATGGTCAAAGGTAAATGGTTGGTCAGTACCTGTATGAAGAATCTGACAATAATGTGTTTTACTTACAGGTTGCAAAGGAAACAATTGTTTCAATTGGAGGTTTAACATTGTTTCATATTACAAATGATATTTGGGAATGCCTATTAGAAAATATTGAATTTTTTCAAAGGGATGCATTTCCAATAGACCCGGATGTGGAGTTCTTATTGAATCAAAAAGAAAAGCATGTTGTGAAAATGAATTTGTGAAAAAACAATATCACAGTTAGTAACCTGAGTATAATAGAAGCAGAAAAGTTTAATTGGGGAACCTGGGGGGAATGCTCTATGGTGGGTTAGCTGTTCTGGTGCTAATAATGGGAGGATGGTTAATTGTTTTGTCTGTAAAGGTGAATATGTTGCTCATGATATTAGCTACAACAGGGAATGAAAGATATCCCAATACGCATACATTTTAAAAGAAGAAAAGGAGCGTGTTTTGAGTTTCTTCCAATTGTGGCTTGGACCACTGCCAAATTCTCAGAAAAGGAGGGATAATGTAGTATAATGTATTGTATTTTGGAGTACAGTGCTCCACTGAATATGATAACCTTATTGCCAGCAATAATGTGGCACATATAGCCAGCCCTATGTTGCTAGCATAACATATGGGTATGCAAATGGAGACAGGCTGCAGGTTTAAAAGTACACCAGAATATATATATTTTTTTCTTTATTCTCTTACTTGAAATGCCTCATTCACAGGAGACTACATTAGCTATCTAATTGACTGACTTAATTAACAAATACTGATCACTAATACTAACTCATTAACACTATAATGTGCTCTCCATGTGGAAAATGAGGTAGAAATACATGTTCTGAGATTCATTTTTAAACGTGCATTTGGATTTTTTTTCTTTTCTCTTTGTTCACTATGTTTGTAGAAAGCAGAAAGTGCATGCTAGGAAATGTTTAGCTACAGTTTCTTACTGTAAAAAAAAAGAGCTATTGTGGAAGGAAGGGTGATATGATCTTTGTAATTTGATTGGTGCAGAGTATCTGCAGTGATTCCATGTAAGTAGAGGGGGACAGACAGAGGTTTGCTGGAAAAGTCTGACAGAAAAAAAGTTTAGATTGCTTTTTGCTGAGCTGCTGCACCGGCTTGAGAACTGCAAATAACCGCATATTCTCGCTGTGTGCTTCAAGCTTTCAAGATTACGAAGACAACCCTGGGCCCCTTCCTCGGAGGCGAGCGAAGGGAGGTCGCGTGGGGGACAGAAAATTGGTAATTATCTAAGTGAATTGAGGTTATTGCGTGTTGTACAGATGACCTTCTATAAATATCAGGCAGGGAGAGTAGCCAAGGGAATTGTCAGTGTTTAATTGATAAGGTGAAGTTTGTTCTGTCACTGTAATTTCTATTCTCTCTTCTTCTTGTTACAATTAATGCAGAGTGAATTACGTCTTGTTGCTGTATTTTTTTTTCTCTCTTCTGTTTATTATAGATAATATGGCAGTAAAGAGGGTAAGATGTTATTTTGAAATGCAACTGTTTATAATATAAATGGTATGTACACAAATCATGCTTTTGTCTTTTCTTGTTACATTTAGAATAATATCTCGGGAAAGGGGGACGATTTTTAGGTAATACATTTGTCATGTTTCCCGAGCAGATGGAATAATAGCACTAACAGTTATAAATAGCTGTATGCGTGCTTCTACTCAGTGCATGGTGTCTGAGTGGAATTTAATACAATAGACATTGCTGGGGGTACATGAACCAGCAAAGAGACCTATGGAAACATAGTTCACTAATTTATATAAATTAGTGATAATACCACAGGTTATTGAAAATGCTATATGAGAAACTGTGGTGTTTCTGAATGTAAGTCCGAGGCCTCTATAGATCACAAGAACAGTCTAAGAATAAGAAGGGTTTTGTGTATATTGGGGGCACAAATAAAACAGAAAAATTATGCTCACTACTAAACCACCGACAATAATGTATACCACTAAATCATTCCATATAATGTAACAATGAATGGTCACTGAAAGGAAATAAGGCCAAACCCAATCTAAATGCAAGGAGTAGTCATCACCAAATTACCATTATTTTTGGCGGTAAGAAAATACCGCCAGACCCCAAATCTACACAAAATATCCAACAGGCCCTGCTCGCCATTTGACTTTCGAATCAGCACCTTTTTTCCCACGACTGCTGCTCTCTCGTTTCTACATTCCCGTCTTTCCTCTGAGCCTGTCTGCTGCCTTGTGTCCTCCATTCCATAGCACACTTATCCTCACATGGCCGGGCCTGTGTCGAGTGCATCATGTGTCCCGCTGCTCTCTGTCTCGGTACATGACCCCTTTTTTGGTGCTTAGACTAATGTCTTAAAACACACACTATAGGAGTACTGAATGCACCTTCGCACTATTTTCTTTCTGACCAATTGCTTCTGTGATCAGTGGAGGTGGTAGAAGCGCGAAACTGACATTCAGGTACTTTCTTTTAACTCATGTCATTTTGCATTCCTTTTGAGCACTGATTTGCTTTACCATTGATAGTCCAGGATTGCAGGTACCAGAATGCACGATATTATGAGCCCAAAAGCATGTAATGAGTGATCATTTTACACCTGACATAGAGCAATTTGAGGGCACTGTAACATCCCAGCTAGATTTGTCTATGGTGCTCTCCAGCCAAAATGGCTCTCACCAAAATAAGTAGTGTGATAGGTTTACCTGAGTGTAGTCATTATTTGACATAACAGGCAGCACATTGTTATGCAGTCGACATAACAGTAAACAATATTTTTGTGTGTCAAACAAACAGACCGAATTAAGGTTAAAACAGTTCACTTTGTTATTCACATTGTTGCTTAGGAAAAAGGCATACATGCTAATGTAGTTCAACCAGTTTCTAAAACCCCTATTCCACCAAAACAATCTCTGTACGAAGATCTAATGACCGCCTACCTAGCTGATACCGGTCCTATTTCGACCAGAATGTATACATTCTGTTTGACAGCTGGATAACATTGCCTGCAATCATGAAGAGATCATTTCTAAACCTAATAAGATGAAATCTAAAGTAACACTATGGGACTGGAGTAGCCAACATGACAAAATCCAGAAATACAAGGTATACAATCATTTGAACTATTCAACTCATACAATACACAGTTGGCATAGCTACTCATGTATTTTTCCTGATTGCAGGATACAAATGACATACCTCAGATTTAGGTTCAACATTCTGTGTAAATTGGACATTATGGGTCCATGGAGAAGGATCGCACCCTGAGACCGAATCTGTCGACTCACTTTAGCTAAACATTGATGGTGATTTACATGTGGACTCACAATGAACCAATCTGAAATACTGTTGTGCCATTTATTTGCAGGCACTTTATTAAACAATATACGTTATGTTGGGTAAGTCATTTATACAGAGTTGCTAGATTGTTATCGGCCATTCAAACATTCTTTATACTGATATAAATCATGATAAACCTCAGATGAATTATTTATTTAAATATTATTTAGCCAAGCAAGCAGACAGAATTTAATTCTTTGCTCTAATTTGTAAGATACATTCTTATTATGATGCAATGCCATGTTTTCTTCTTTTGTATACATAGAATGTGTAAGGTTTTGCAAACCAAATCACAATAAAAACAATTCTAGTGCAGAAAACAAGGAAAGGAGTGAAATCAATATTTTTGCCAGGGCATCAAAACATCCTGACTTATCTGCCATAAAGGAACAAGTCCTTGGTCAAGTTAATTCCTGGCTGTATTTATGTGTAAAAATCCATAAAACAACAAACCTTATTTAAAATATACAACCCCATTTAATCTTTAATTTTTCTCCAAAATTCAGTCCTATTGACATTATTAAGTTTACCAGTATTTTGAGCTCATTACATCATGGAACCTCTAACCAGTTTTAGTGTGCACCATTTTACAAAACTACTTAATCTTTTTAACATTGCTGTTGCTGTTACTGTGATAGGTTCATGACCATGTCAAAGTGGAAAAAGGGAGATGGAGGCCCCAAGTCTCTGAAACCACGCAGTCATACCATGTGCCAGACATATTGATAATGGATACAACTTATGTCGCAAGAAACCTCCCAGCACTTTTGCCAGTGTACTTTTGTTCCACAATTACTCCCTGGTAAAGCTCTTGTCAGAAACTGGGTGAGTTTATGTGGGAAATCAGCTTCAACAGTAATGTAGTTAAATATGGGTATAAATGATTCTACCATCAATGAAATAAATAATTTATATGTAAGAGAATTATTTATTTGCAGCACAAAGATCATCATTCTTCTATTGCATTTTGGATAAGTATATCCATCTTCAGGGACATCTCTCAACTGCGTCTTCGTTTAAACAACAACATTTAGCATTATTTGTTGCAGGGTAATGATGCCCTTGTAGGTACCCGAACAATATTTGCCATGGTGTATCTTAAGAGCTGAAGAGGAATCTGTTTGTGAGGAAATCCAGAAGAATCGCTGTAGATTGTGTTTTAATAAAGTACCAACCGGCAGCATGTAAGTACCGTGACGTCGTCACTGTGGTGACACCATGGATGCATTTACATCATATCGCAGAGGTGACGAGCAGGTGAAAAAAAAGTATTGGAACTTGTAATCGCAAATAATTATAAAAGTTACCAGAATTCTTTTTTGGAGTGTTCAAGGAAATTGGTACAATTCATGCATTGTCATTCTCTTTTGATTAATATAACTATAATGGATTCCATGATTCACAAATAGATATGCAATGTTCGGAAGAATGATTAAAAAAGCAGTAATTTTGGGGGGCGCTGTTGAGCAGCCTGAAGATGGCTGGCTCATCTGCTCCGTGTGATACCAACTACGATCCGCCGATAACAGTGACTTGCCGACACTTCAGAACCCACAAATACCACCATGTGTAAATAAAGGTGGGGACCTCAATTGGCCTGAATCCTGACGGGATCCGACGTGTACGAGCTGAGTTCCGGCCCCCTGTCTCCTGCTGCATAGCGCGGCTGCCCTCGAGGGTCTGCCTGGCCCCGTGACAACGTCCACTGTTGGAGGCGGCCCATGCCCCGAGATCGCGCTTTTGCTGGCGCTCGGCACCTGGTACTCTGGCACACAGCTGCTGCTGACGGGTGGGGCTGGTGCTGCCCCCCTCCTGGGGAGCCGGGTCAGGAGCTGGATTCACCTTGCGGGCGACTGGTCTCTGCGGTGGTTGGCGCCGCGGCTGGCGGGATCTGCTCTTCCTCTCCTGCCGCTCACCCCGGGCAGGGTGCCATGGATCAGTGCCCCTGATCCAGCTCTGGGAGACAGCTGGTGCGTGCAGTGGGTGGCCCTGGCTCCCCCTGGGACCCAGTTCTTGCTGAGCCAGGGGCCACTGCCCCACTGATTTGATGACTCAATCTATGAACAGCTGTGGAGGAGCCCTCTGATGCCTGGTCTGGGATCGTGGATGCTGCAGTACAAGTGAGTGTCCTGGTCTAGACGACCCCGGTGCTTTGAACAACAACAACAGAAGGCTTTGAACAAAACTAAGGCCCTTTTCGATCTGGTACATTCGCTCTCTACTCCAGAGACAGATTGTCCTCTGGTGCCACCTTCACAGGATCTATGTAATTCACTCTCCTCCTTTTTTGTAGATTTTTTGTAGACAAGATATCTACTATTAGAGACACCATTAAAGCTGAAGCTGATGCTTTCCCTTGTGGAAAGATACATATTGAACCTCCTCCCGCCATAGGGGCCTGGTCTTCCTTCCCCCATTTCTCTGATGCTGACATCCTTCTTGCTATCCAGCACCTTAAATCGGCCTCCCCAGTGGATGCCATACCCCTGGCTCTGCTAAAGGAACTATCTGCCGACATGATCACCTACATTTCTTCTGCGGTTAATCATTCCTTTGCCACAGGCGTCATTCCGCCTTCTCTTAAACATGCTTTAGTCATTCTCTTATTGAAAAAGGCCTCCTTGGATCCTACAGTACTATCTACCTACCAGCCAATCTCCCTCCTGCCCCGTATGATGAAAGTTATGGAAGCCTGTGTCGCTCCTCTTTTGTCTAAATTCCTTGAGTCTTCTCCGTTCTTTGACCCTTTTTTTAATATGTTTTTTGTCCAGGCCGGGGCACGGAATCCGTTCTTAATTCCGTTCTTGACAACCTTTTACATCTGGTGGACCAGGACAGTGTCAGAGCCGTCGTGCTTCTGGATTTATCGGCGGCTTTCGACACAGTGGATCATCTCACCCTGATCTCTCGTCTGTCCGCCGCCGGCTTGGCCGGTCATGTCCTGGTTAACATCATTTCTTGCCGACCGCTCCCAGTCGGTCTCTCTTCCTCCTTTCCGCTCTTCTCCAGTTTCCCTGGTTTGTGGGGTTCCTCAGGGATCGGCACTCTCCCCTATTCTTTTTAATGTCTACATTAGACTTCTTTTTCTTCTTCTTCAATCTCATGGTTTCCGCTACTATTCCTACGTGGACTTCACGCAGATCATTGTCCAGCTTCACCTGGCTCAGCCTGAAACTGCTGCCCGTCTGCACAAATGCTTGGAGATCTGGACAGCTGGATGTCATCCAACTGGCTGAAGCTCAATGCTGGCAAGACTGAGGTACTGGTTGTCGGTACTTCCTCCTCCCAGCGGTTCTGGACCTCTGACTTCTGGCCACTCTCCCTAGGCTCTCTCCCCACCCCAGTATCATCGGTCAGAAATCTAGGGGTTAGACTCTCTGCCTCCCTGGCCATGGAAGAACAGGTGGCAGCAGTATGCAAGGCGGGCCATTTCAAACTTCGGATCTTACGGAAGGTACTCCCTTTTATTCCGATGGCCTGCCAAGCCCCTGTGGTGGCTGCCTAGGTATTGAGTAGGCTGGACTACTGTAACTCACTTTATCTGGGCCAACCTCTTTATTTAACTAAACGTCTGCAGCTCCTTCAAAAGGCAGCTTCCAGATCTATCCTCCGCCCGTCCTTTGGCACTCATATGTCCCCGCTACTGAGGCAACTGCACTGGCTTCCCATAGAGGCCCCTGTTGTGTTTAAATCTATGTGTATAGTCCACCGAGCTTTCTACGGCATTGGAGCTGAGTATCCTCAAGCCAAATTTGTGCACTACATACCTCCCCGCCCCCTACGTTCTGAATCAGCCCTTCTTCTTGTGGTTTCCCGGCATAGGCTGGCTCGTTTAGGTGGTTGCGCCTTTTCTACTGTAGCCGCTAATGCCTGGAACAAACTTCTGCATGCTCTGCGGAGCACTGCTGATCATTTCTGCTTTCGACGTAAATTGAAAACATTATTATTCTAATGGCTCTCCTCCCTGTTCTGTTTCTGCTAGCTGCCTCTAGCGCCATGATGCCTTTGGCGTACGTGCTTAATAAATTCTTATAACATAACATTGTTAATTGCATGCTAAAATAGTTATGTTATGTTAACAGAATTTGTAGAACGCACCGTCACCCAGTGGTATCATGGTGCTAGTCATCAATGTGTAGCTTGTAGGTAACCATTCTAATTACATTACTTGTTCAAACCACCAGGAATAATCAAGTCCAGTCTGTCAATCCAGAAGGCTTCCCCCTGATCAAGATGTCGTGCAATGTCAAAGTTCGCGTTTCCTGCTTGTACAACCTCCAGAATTTGGAATTTCATCTATGATGTGCCACTGAAGATTTGAAATTCAGAGTTTGTATGTGGGAGCCATGTTCATTCCAGAGTACCTTTGCTTTTCTTTTGGATTATCCAACATAGTAGAGTCCACATGGCACCTTATTCTGTAGAAAGTGTTAAGCCTTTCACATGTTGCAAAATCTTGAAGGAAAATCTTCTCCCTGGAATGTTGTTGATATACAATGTTGCCCTTTACTATTCTATTACAGTTTGTGCACTGTTGACAACGAAGTGTACTGTACATAACTGTTGTACATTGTTGAACTGTGTATGATGCCCACTTCTCACATTCATAGTGTTCTTTTTTCCCTTTCAGAACCAAAACTCCCACAATGCACCTGGGAGCAGCCACGAGAACTCAGACTGGAACCAGAAAACCCAAAACATAGTAATCTACGGACTGAGAACTGGCACCACAGTCAGACAGCATCCAGCCCTCCAGAAAAACAAATAACTCACTAAGGCAACAGAAAAACAAACGTATTGAACCAGGGCATACCAGGGAAACTGAAGAGACTGCTATAAAAACCATGCTGGAAAAAAGGAGGGGTTTAGAGGCGGTTTGGAAGCTTTTCTTGTGTGTAACCCATCCCCTTGGGAAAAAACAGGCAAAGATTAGTTCCTAGAATCGGGTGAGCGCTGTAGCCAGTGGAAAGGGCAAGGGAAGACAGAACCAGCAAGACCACAGTATCAAAGGAGTCAGAAGGAGAGTGTGAGAGGTCAGAAATGAGAGGCAGACACAAAGTTGTAATGTTTTCAACATTAGCCATTTAAAAAAAAATAAAAGGGTTTGGATAAAGGCCTTTCTGTCCCCATCCTAAAGAGAGTTTCCCTGCCTAGGAAACCAAAACTAAAGATCAGTCTGTGTCTTGTCATCAAACTTATGCAAACTGTCCTTGTGTTCAAAACGTACCTGTCCCTGACACTAAAAATGAACAATAAAATGTGCAAGGTAAATGTCTCTGCTTTAAATTCAACAAAAAAGTGTACAAAAACCAAACATGTAAATCCAACAAAACAATCCTTGATTCCCTTCCCTGAACTGTCTCAGGTACAATATTGAAAATGTTCTCTTCAAACAATGTTTATTTAAAGTTAGTAGACATTTCTCTTTCAGACTACACCCTCCCAAGGATGATGAAAAGTGTCTCTTCTAAACAGCAACTTAATGGTGTTTATAGCGTTCTTAAGGATGATACGAAAACATTTATTTTCCAAACAATTGTTCTTTAAGGGTAGTAGAAATGTTCCTTTTTCACAACACTTTCTTAAATATGATGAGAAGTGTCTTTTCTAAGCAATGATCTTTGAAAGGATGCCAAAAGTGTCTATTCTATTCAGAAACCTAAGTGATCTTGTTTTAACACTTTTCGTAAGGAAGGATGATACGGAAAAAAAAAATATTTTCCAAACAATGGTTCCTTAAGGTTAATAGAAATGTTCCTTTTACACAACACTTTCTTAAGAATAATGAAAGGTGTCTTTTCTAAGCAATGGTGTTTTGAAAGGATGGCAAAAGTGTCTTTTCTACACAATAACTTCTTAAATATGGCCTTCTGATATACTGTCCTTCCAGGAACCTTTTCACAATGTCTTTTATATACTCTAGATAGATTACCTGGTGTCCTCCCCTGCCAGGAATCCCCATCTGGGTTTTGTAGATCCCCAGGTGTACTCTCCTGCCAGGTATCCTTCCCCCAAAGGCTCACTGCCTGATGCACTTCTTTCACCAGGTCTTCTTATAACCTTCTCTTTATCTTTCAGTTCTCTTTAAGTATAACACAGTTGTACTCCATTGATGTTTATACTTTATTGGCTTCATGTATTACTTGTTCTAACATTCCCCCATATTGACATTCCATATATGGAGACCTGTTCAAGCTTTGTTTGTTAACTTCATTGTTAGTGTTCATTGGCTTGTGGAAATACTTATTCCAATCTTTTCCCATATTGACATCTCATATATGAAGACTTGTACAGATCTTCCCTTTCAACCTCTTTAGTGTTCAATTGCTTATGACAACTTTTACTCCAGTTTTTCCCATATCGACATTTCATATAACGAAACTTGTAGAAAAGGAGTAATGGAAATTGGGCGATAGTTAGCCGGGCATGAAGGATCAGCTGTGGGTTTCTTGAGGAGAGGATGCACAAGAAAGTGCTTCAGAGGGGGGAGGGGAAGGCTCCTAAGGTAAAAGGATAGATTGCAGAAGTCAGCCAGGGCAGGAGCAAGGGTGTCAATGTGGTTCTTCATGGTTTTAGAAGAACAGAGATTAACCTGTTTTGACAAGACTTTCATAGATCAGACTTGTCTAGCGACCTCATCAGGGGAGAAAAGTGGAAAGGAGGAGAAAGAGGGTGGGGGATGTCTGAAGGAGGGTCAGAGTTAACAGAAGGAGGGAGGAAAGGAGGGGGAGGAGAGGGTGGACAGGATGTCCTAGGGTTTTGAGATGAAGTTAGAGGCAAGGGCTGTGCAAAGGGCCTGGGAGGCGACAGGAGGTGTAGAGACTGCAGCAGGGTTGGCCAGCTCCTTGCAGAGTTCGGCCGAGTTGTTAGATGCTAGATGAGGGCTCTCTTCTTGGTATGAACAGAGAGTTGGTATTGCCTTTGGAGCAGGCACAGGCCAGTTTTTCAGAGGATGAACATGAAACCCTCCATTTCCAATCAGCCGCCCTACACTTGCATTTAAGTGTAGCTAGGTCAGAGTCATACCAAGAATTGGAATTTGGGCTTCAAACGGATCCTCATGACAGGGGTAAAAGCATCAAGAGTGTCACAAAAAGAAGAGTAGAGTATGGACAGGGCTGTGTCAGCATGTGAGTCTGCCAGCGGTGGAGGGGGGGGAGAAGGTGGCGGCGAAAGCCTCCAATGACACACGCTTCATGGGCCAGATGTCTGAGAAGGTAGGTGGCAGTGTTGGTGTAGACTTGGCCTGCGGGGCAGAGAGGGAGAGATGAGAGGAAAGCAGGGAGTGATCGCTCCAGGAGAGATGAGTGGTCAGATGGATGGAGAGGGGGAGGTCCGAGGAGATCAAGACATTGAGTGTGTGGCCTGCTGTAGAGTGAGTCGGGCAAGAGGGGATGATGAAAAGGGAGAGGGAGTCACAGAGATCATGGACGAGTACAGAGGAGGAAAAAGGAGTGTCAAGATGGATATTGAAGTCACCAAGAAGAAGGAGTTGAGTGGTTGAGGCCAGGAGGGAGGAGGAAAGGTCCACCCACTCAGAGAGAAAAGAGGTGATCTGACCAGGTGGCCAGTGGATAGTAGCCATGGTAAGAGAGTGGCTAGGAGAGAGAGAGAGCCTGCAGACAAGGCACTCACAAGAGCAGTATACCTTTATGGGAATGATAGAGACAGGGATACACTCCAGAAACATCAGGGCTACACCCCCTCCAGACCAGGTGGATCTGGGTGCGGAGAGGATCTTGTAGCCATCAGGGAGGAGAGTGTCAAAGCTTGTGACAGAGCTGGTCATGAACCATGTCTCGGTAAGACCGAGGACATCAAGGTCAAGTTCTTCCAGGAGGTGGCAGATGTCAGAGGAGTGTTTGACAGCAGAGCGAAAGTTGAGAGTGGCTATGTGAAGAAGGTTGCCAGCCTTAAAGACATTCTGGGGAGGGGTACAAATCAGAGTTATGCCATGTGGAGGTGAAGAAGGAGCCTGAGGTGGGGCAGAGGAGGAGGGAAGAGAGGGCAAGGTAGCAAAGGGGTGGGATGAGGGGACAGCAGGAGATGAAAGGAAATTGATGAGGCAAGGGAAACACCTGTCAAAGAGGAGGAGATTGGCCTGAGGGCCTTGGACCATGACAGTGCCATTAAGGTAGACATTAAGGATGATTTTAGAGGAGTCAAAAGGGAGCCATGAGAGCTTCCCATTGGGCGCCACCATTAATGGGAGAGGAGGAGACAGGACAGAACACAGAGATCATATGAAGAGTCCATAGATCTGGCAAAGGAATGACAAAGAGGATATTGGTGAGTGTCTGTCTGGCGGAAGCGCTGGAATAGGTGTCAGCAATAAGGAGACTAGGGTTGGAGGCCAAGATATCCTTTTTGAACTTCTTACTACCAGACTTAGTGAGAAGTGAAGGATAGTCAATGGAGAAGCAGTTGGAAAAGATAGGAGAAACAGAAAGCGCCATGGGGGTGGTAGCGTAAAAAGGAGGGATGGGCAGGTCAGAGTGGAACAAAGAGATTGGTGAAGTCACTGGGCCAGCAAGTTACAGAGAAGCAACAGTTACAAGCAAAGTGCAGAGCAGGTTGGCAGAGTACAGCAAGATCTGACTTTTGAACCAAAAAGCAAAAACAGCAGGATTCAACTTTTAAGCCACAAGGCAAAAACAGCAAGATCTGACTTCTAAACCAAAAAGCAAAAAACTGCAAGGTCTGACTTCTAAACCAAAAAGCAAAAGATAGCAGGATTCGACTTTTAAGGCAAAAACAAAAAAAAAAGCAGAAGTGAATTTACAATTGGGTTCAGGTGCAAGCAAAGGATCAAATAATGCATTGCAATACAGAGTGTGAACATGGGAGAAGCAAGTAGAGAAGGAGAGATACAGTCAAAAGGGGGTAGGAGTGGGTCCATAAAGGAGGGAACTAACCCATGGTGAGGAGGTGTGAACGTCAAGGCAGTATGCATTTCTTAGAAGAGTGTGTTGGCAACATTATTGAAAGGACTGGTGATAGGGTGCAGAAAGGACCACATGTAGCGTTCTGGTAGCAGACAGGGGCCTCAGGAGTGGGCCACGGTGAGGGGGCCAGCGAAAGCCTGCCGAGCCCCAGTTGGCCAGAGGAAGGCACTCATCAGCTAATGAAAATGCAGGACAGAAGAAGGCAGCTCAGTCACACTGCCTTAAACAAAGAAGAAGAACAGGGCGACCATCTTAAAAATGCTGCATGGTATCCAGCTAGGCAGGCAAAAATTACAGAAGCACAAAGTACTTCATGCAGCAGGCACCAAGTGATAGGAGAGGGACTGCCAGGTAGCACGATGGAAATGCGCTAAATTACAGTGATTTTTGCACAAAAATAAAACGATTTATGTTATTTTCAAATTGTGCCCCAAATTGCTTTGGTTTTCCCCTGGAGGTGCAATGGTTTAGGGCAAATGCACCCACCTGCAGCAGCCCAGCACGATCACAACGCCTCAGACGTAGATGGTAAGGTGGGGAAATACCAGACCTTGCGCTCCGATGTAATAGGAAGTAATATATGTGGGGTCACTATCTATTATACTCATGTGGGATCCCCGGTTCATGCCAACTGAATCCAATCCCACCCTGACACCATATGTGAGGGTTCAGAAATGAGAGACAGGCACAAAGTTGTAATGTTTTCGACATTAGCCATTTTATTACAATAAAAGGGTTTGGATTAAGGTATTTCAATCCCTATCCTAAAGAGAAATTCCCTGCCTACGAAACTAAAACTAAAGATCAGTCTGTCTCTTGTTGTCAAACCTATGCAAACTGTCCTTGTGTCCAAAACGTACTGACACTCACACTAACAATGAGCATTAACATGTAAATGGTAATACATTACCATTTACACTTACATAAAAGGTAAATAGCTCTGCTTTAGATTCAACAACTAAAAATGTGCAAAAACGAAATATGTAAATCCACAAAACATTTCCTGTACCCAGAGGTTGATTCCCTTCCCCTGAACTGTCTTAGATAGAATATTGAAAATGTTCTGTTCAAACAATGGCCCTCATTCCAAGGTTGGTGGTAGTCATGGCGCTATTAGCACCATGACTACCACCAATGACATGACGGGACCGTGTCCGGTCCCGTTCAATGGGGACTTACCGGTCCAGTCCGACCTTGGTGGGACCGGTAAGTCCTCATTGAAAAAGCTATTCCCCATTCCCATTCGAGTCCCCATATGGCTCAATGGGAAGGTGCTAATAACGGTACCGCAAATTACGGTACCGTTATTAGCTCTGAAGTCCCTTAACGGGCCCCGTCCATAACGCCTGGTAAGGAAGGTACCCGCTAAGGGACCGCGGAATAGGGCGCAAAGGGATTACCGGCACCGTTGTCCTTAACGGTGCCCGGTATCCCTTTGCGCCCCCCTTGTAATGAGGCCCAATGTCTGTTTAAAGTTAGTAGAAATATCTCTTTCACGTAACAGCCTCCCAAGGATGACGAAAAGTGTCTTTTCCAAGCAATGATCTTTGAAAGGATGGCAAAAGTGTCTCTTCTACACAGCAACGTAAGTGATCTTGTTTTAACACTTTCTTAAGGATGATATGAGAATAAAAAAACGTCTTTTCCAAACAATGGCTCCTTAAGGTTTGTAAGATGGTCTCCTGGTATACTCTCCTGTCAGGGACCTTTTCACGGTGTTTTTTATATACTCTAGATG
Organism: Ambystoma mexicanum; assembly: GCF_040938575.1. Classification (NCBI taxonomy): domain Eukaryota; kingdom Metazoa; phylum Chordata; class Amphibia; order Caudata; family Ambystomatidae; genus Ambystoma; species Ambystoma mexicanum. The sequence continues at coordinate 580,804,642 of NC_090924.1, read as the reverse complement.
GATTACTGGGTGCACTCCCTTGCCAGGAGTCCCCCTCTGGGCTTTGTAGATAGATCCCCTGATGAACTCTCCTGCAAGGCATCTTCCCCCAAAAGGCGCACTTCCTGATGCACTTCTTTCACCAGGTCTTCTTTATCTTTCTGTTCTCTTTAAGTACAACACAGTTGTACTCCTTCAATGTTTATACTTTATTGGCTTCAGGTATTACTTGTTCCAACTTTCCCCATATTGACATTTCATATACAGAGACTTGTTCAAGCTTTGTTTGGTAACTTCATTGTTAGTTGTTAATGATTTCAATCAGGCGACACACACCCTGGTCTCAGCCTAGGATGTAGCGCTCAACTGAGACGCCTTTCTCTTTATTTTATGCAGATTCAAACTGAGATGGTCCCCAACTCAGATCACATCCCCTTTTTCAAATACACTGGGTCACAATGGACCTTGAACCAGGCCGGTTGATGAAAATACAATATTTATTTATTTTTAAAATCAAATTAAATCCTGCAATTTTTAATATGGGGTAGCAATCACCAAGGAGGTGATCATAACAATAGAAATGTAAGCAATGCACTAAGTTAACGTTCTAGTACAACATATACAAAGCACAAATGAATAGGAGCACTTTTTGAATTAGGAGAGATAGCGGCCAAGTTAAGGTTTCCCCTGCAATGTTCCCTCAACCCACAATTAATCGGATTCTGTGTGGATAGAAATAAGCAGCAGGAAGACAGGAATAAGGGGCAGAAAACAGAATCAAAATCCAACCTTCCCTCTCAAAATAAGAGATTTTAGGCATGAAATGACACTCGGAAATGGCAAATAAATAATGAATGTGCGGTTTAAAACTTTGAGGTAAATATGATTTCTCACAAAGGCAGTAATACATGAACACTAGCAATCACAAGGCAATGGATCACCAAGAGCATACAATTTGAAAACGAGTAGAAAGTTTAAAACATGCTGCAGCCGAATGACACGTTGGAAAGTTGCAATTTTGTCAGTTCCCGCTTTAAATTACCCAAACGGTTTTTACAAAAACAGGTGAAATAATCTGATTTGGAGTGCGATTTCTGGCTGGGGGAAAGATATATATCACAGGGACAAGACAAAACTGAAAGGCGGTCTCTAGCTAAAAAACTGGATGAGATATGCAAGATGGAAAAAGGGTCGATTTGAGTAAAATGAAGCCGTGAAATAGGAAAGAAAATCAGTTGAGACAAGAACAGGTTACTTTAAACTAGACTATACAAACTACACCGCCAAAGAGGGACACTGTAAAATCCAAGGTTGATTCGCAACTTCAACCTTATCATTTCAGCGTCCAACCATAAGCGGAAACTAGTCTGATCACTCAAAATATGACTAAGGGCTTAGGATTTACAGAAGACAGAATTAATAAAGATATGGTGCTAGCACTTTAGAAAGTCAAGGACAGGTACACGGATAATTCTAACAGTTTCACCAAGTTACCAGGGTATAAATATTACTGCTTAGAGAGTGGGATAAGGGCAAAGGCAAGGCGAGGTAAGCTATGTGTTTCTGTGGAGTGGGGATTATACTCACAGTCCACTTTTGAGTTTTTTGGGATTTTTGGACAGTCAACAGGTTCTGGTCTCTAGGGCTCGGGTCACCAGGTAGCTGACTCTCCTGGCAAAAGACAGCTGTGCAAGGTCTGGTCACTATACGCTATGGACAACTGGATGGCAGGATTGCAGCGGGCATGCAGTTAGTGGTCCGCAAGCCGGTCAGATATCAGGATGCAAAAGGTACCACCGCTTTCCCCTTTTTGTTAATGGGATATTAGTGGGGTTTTTCTGGATCAATGGCCTTGCTGGAGTAGGAATCAGCTACGTTTGGGCTTTGCAGTGGGCTCTGGAGTAGGGTCAGCAATGCTTTGGCCTTGTAGGGAAAATCTGCAATCAGCAAGATGAATGGAGATCAGGAACGCAGCACAGGAATTCAAGAGCGGGTGTGTCGGTAGTTCTGTCAGCTACTCTTTAGCATGGTGACATCACAGAATTATTGGTGGGCAGAACTGAGCTAGGCCTACTTCCAAGAAGCGGATAGGACAATCAATGTTGGTTGCCTCCTCAGGGAGGAGTCCCAGTTCATGAGGTTGCATTTTATGAGGTAAAAAGCCATCCCACAGTCCTTTTTGCCCATAATCAGTCACAACCTAATTTACACATTTATACATTTGTGGCATTTTAACAAATCACATGGGCAGATTACATATTGGATGTAAAGCATAGCAGTCCAGTCCTCATGATTGTGGGACCTTGTTTCGCCCTTCTACCAGTTTTTCATGCTTTCCAGAGAGAATTATATTACTCAAAATTCTATAACTTTACACATGTGTATAGATTATTATTAGGCATACCAGTGTTACATTTTACAGTGGCATCCTGTACACTTTCCATGGAATACACAATTCTCTGCCATTTCTGCTCCGCAGGGGCCACTGAATGCTACAATGTCTTAAATTATAAACCACAAAATCACATTTAAATGGTTATATTTTCACATTTTTGCTAAGTCCTGTTGCAAAGATAATCGTCTTCAAAGTTTCTTAATAAAATTGTATTTTGGAATAAATGGGCATTCTTTGTCCTTCACTGGAAGCATTTTTTTCTCTTCAGCTACCGCCCAACTGTCACTTCCCTCAGAGGGAGTATGGGGTTTTCCCAGCTTGATTGAAGTTTTATTGCCCCTTATCCACTTCGCACATCCGTATCCCAGAATCCTATTGTAAGAGGCCTCTGCCCAGACCAAAGTCTGATGAGTATGTAAACTTTCTTTGTCTTGGTCAGTCAAAGTTTTCCAACCTAGCAATTATCACTTTCGTGTCCTGGAAGTTTATGGTGGCTCCATTTGGGGGAAAGGCCTCAGATCAGCCAGCAGAAACCTGCTTTGAAGCTCCCAAAGCAGCCACTGCTTTTTAATTCCTTTATTTTGTTCTGAATCAAACACACCTGTTGAATCAACCATTCCATATATGTTCCCAGCAGAAAACCCCTTTACATTGTTAAACAAGGGCAGGGCCTTATCCAACATTACTTTTAAAACAGATATTTTTCTTTATTTTGCAAAATTACATTTAACATGTGGTGACTGAAAGTTGCACTTTTCTTGCAAATCCATGTTTTCTTTTCCCTCTGATTTCCTACATTGTTTTGTAGCCATGGTTAGCTCCTTGTCTGCAGCAATTTGTTTAATGCCAAGGTCTCTATAACATTGACATGTGCACAGAAAGCTAAAATTTCATTTCAAGCAGTGATTTTTTTGTAGCAAAAGCTTAAGCATTTTTCTGTGCAGCTGAAGTAAAGCTTTTGTTGGTTTTCTCAGATTTGGCTGATACAGCCTGCCCTTCAGGAATAATGCTCTTTTCTGATGGAGCACAATGTCGATATGGTTGGGCATGACAGGGTCTTGATGATACAAGTAGTTTGATTAAACGCTGATGAAAATAGTGTCAGAGCAGCCTCCTTTTCAATGTGAAACATTCCCTTTTTCAATGGGAACTTTGGGCTGGTAGCAAAGCAGCGCTGCTTTTTCAGTCTGTTTCTTTTGTATATCTAATAACACACTGGCAGGCTTCTTCAGTGTGCCCCCTTGTTCTATCCTGCCCAATATGTGCTTGGCAAGATGGTGCAGCCATCTTTTTGTTGCTGCAAAACACAGTTTTGAAGCCATGGTGCTCATGGGAGCCAGCACAGCCATTTTGCTGGTGACTTCAGATGCGCAGCTTGGTGATGTGGGGAAGTACTGCTGAGTGGGTAAATATATCCCACAAATTCCCCCATGGCTCTTCTGAGATTCTGAGTCAAGGGAGAGTTGGGCAACGTGGGGTTCATCAGGCGTGCAAAACAGGGTTTATCAGGTATGAGTCCTTCTTCCATCAGAGGGCGGTATGCCACGATCCTCTCGCTGTCTCCCGTTGGAGCGTGGAACGACACCCACAGCTTTCTCTTGGATCTTCCTTTATGGTGTTGAGCGACACCCCCAGATTTTCTTAGATATTTCCTTTCCCGGTCCCCAGGGAGGTCCTTCTTAGTAGTGAAGGCGCAACCAGTACGAATCTATGAAATAAACACAAATTGGTTACTACAATTTCCCACTAACGGCCCCCCTGGAAGGATGACATCATTGGGACATGCATGCATTCAATAATGACAATTGATAGTGAAGAAAAATACTCCCTGTTAAATATTTATACTTATAAATCCATTGTTCCCTTCTGATTCTTCTTTTTCTTATTCTCATGCTACAGATGTCTCCTCTATTTGATTCTCTCTTGGCTCCTCATTTTGCTGCAAAGTGTGCCTCGGTTAACAACTCTTTAGCTGATTAATATGAATCAATTACTCTTCTGTCAGTTCTCCTTTGGGGATGCAGATTCTATAGGTGACAGGTGAAATTTTATCTACAATTTCAAAAGGACCGCGCCAGCTTGGCAAAAATGTACGCTCTTTGGTCTGGTTCCTTTGGAAATTGTACAAGTAGACCCTGTCATCTACTTGGTTGCTTTTAAACCATATTGACTCTTCATATCCTCTGCAGATGTTTCCAGATTCCGCTGAGCGTACGCAAAAGCATGTTGAAGATGTTTTCTTAGATTCTCAACATACTCATGAGTTGTGGAGGCGTTTATCAGTGTCTGCTCTTGTGTTCTACAGAGCAGATGCTGAGGTAGCACCATCCTTCGTCCAGTCATCAGCTCAAATGGAGACATCTTATTTGCAGAAGAAGGTGTCGATCTGATGGCCATCAGGACAGCGGTATTCGAATGTCCGACCTTGGTCCAGAATCGACCGCAAACATTTTTAGAATACTCACCATGGTTTTATTGTACCGCTCAACTGCACCACTAGAGGACTGGCGGTATGCAATGTGAAGTTTCCTTTTTACCCTAAGTATCTGTCATGATGCATACCCCTGGGCATCCAGACCACATCCATTTGCCCCGGGAGCAGGCATCATGTCGCCTTGAGAAAACCCAGGAACCCCTGCTAGGGGCTGTCTGTGTTCAGTCCTGGCGCCTGTGTCGCCAGGCTCATATGGGACATAATAAGAAGATCCAAGCCCATGTGAGGCCTGGAAGGGACTACTTTACCTTAGGAACTATTTTGTTACTCGGGTGTGGTCGGTGAGGAATACCTACCTGGGACTACTTTGGGGGCTATTTAAACCACGCCCGAAGAGCAGCCCTCGCTTTGCGTTATTCTGCATCCAGCAGCTTAAGGCTCACCGTGCCAGCAGCAGCATCCAGCATCTCTTCGATCCGGCGCTGTCTCCATCTTTACATCGCTGAATCCCGGCACCTAAGGAGGACAAGAAACAACAAGGTGAGCAGAGAGAACAGAGAGAGACAATCTCTTTAGCCACCATATGCTTACCTGATTTTACCGCCGGAGGTATAATTCATCAGCACGCCACATCTTCTTATGCCGCACCTGAAAGATAAGGAGAAAGCAGCAAGTTTAACCCTTGGCATTATTTACCGGACAGTGTTGGGTAACACAGACATTTACCGGAGCGCTTTCAGCTGTCAATCTTCTTATTGGGTCAAAGCTGCAAGATAAAAGAGGAATTGGACAGGAGTGAATTCCAGATATTTTGAACTCTTACGAACTATATACTTACGGCTCTTCGCCAGGATCTTTTGGAGTCAGGATTCGTCTACAACTCTTCCAATACCTTCAAGCCAGTGAAGTAACTGGTCATCAACGCGCCCCTGCGTGCTTCGGAGGATGGAGGGCTCATCCTTCAAGAATATAAGGTGAGATTGCTGAGAGGGCGCTTCAGAGGTGATTAGTGGGAAAGACAGTGAGGGTGCTATCACTTGAATCCACAAGTGGCTAAATCCATCTCTCCACTTGTAGGAGAATATTTCTACGGGCCAAGCAGACAAGATTAGGAGGGTAGATCCAGTCAGTCATCGCTGCACTACGCATCACGTGGGTGGAGGCCTCAGCAGTCCGGGTCCGACCGACGCCCCTGTGGGAGCCAGGTGAGCATAACAGAACGCAAAGCCTATCTAAAAATCCCCACCCGGGCGTTAGGGAAATCTGAGAAACCGACCAACTGGCCCAACTATTGGTGGAACTTAGGGCAGTAGTGCACTCTGCTCGCCAAGAGGCTAATGCCCTCAGAAGAGAACTAATTGTATCGAAGGAGCGCACAGATGATCTCGCTAGACAACTGCTGCAAACTCAAGCTGGACAAGCACCCCTACCTGGTTTCGGGGGAAACCCAACTCCTGTGTTATCAAGTAACCCTGTGCAAATGAACCTACCAGGAAATATTCCATTAGCTCCACCAGAACGCTTTGCAAGAGATCCCAAAAGGTTCGCCGTGTTTATGAACCAATGCCGCTTGCACTTTTTATGCAGACCAGGAGCCTTCCCAAACGATGAAGCCAGGTAGCCTTTGTATTATCATATCTCAGCGGCAGTGCAGCTGATTGGTCAATTCCACTAGTTACTCAGGATGACCCAATTCTTCGGGATTTTCAGGGCTTTCAAACGAGCATGGAAAGACTATTTGCCCGGCACTCTCAAGGAAAGGCCCTGGATAATGAACGTTTGTCCCTACGACAGGGTAACCAGGATCTGCTAACCTATATCGCAAACTTCAATAGATTGATAGTGGAAACCGGATGGCCTGAGGAAAAACAAATTACATTGTTTCATCTTGGACTTCGGGGAGAACTTAAAGACGTCTTGGCTCAAGTTGTGAAACCCACCTCACGATTGCGCAGAGTTTATAGACTTAGTGGTCCAGCTGGATCATCGACTCCAGAATAGAAAGGCTGATCGAGCTAAGTTCGAAAATCGAGTATTGGTTAAATCCAACGTTGCCCCCAAAGGAACAAATGCATCAGAACCTATGCAAATCGGGGGGGTCAAAGGACCCTTAACTCAAAAGGAAAGGGAAAGAAGAAGACAGATGCAATTGTGTCTGTACTGTGGAACCTCAGGACATTTTCTACGGGATTGCCCTATAAAACCACCCAAGAAGGTGGTAGGAGTTTCTGATAAAAGTCCATAAGAGCCTGATTCGGAAAACGACCACGCCCGACAGGCGTAGAGGTCCGCTTGCCGAGCTTAAAGAAGGACACTCAGACCTTGCATCTGATCATACCAATGGTCCTAATTGATCCTAGACAACCCTCACGTATGCACGCAGTAAGGGCATACATTGATAGCGGGGCTGTAGGGAACTATATGGACCATGAATTGGCTTCCAGGATGAATCTACCTCTCTGCCGGAAAACCACCTCAGATGCCATCACCACAGTCGATGGAACTGAAATAGCCTCTGGGCCTGTAACTCATTCCACCGCAGAGATGACACTATTGGGTCAGGATGGGCATCGAGAGACTATTGTGTTTGATCTAATCAAAGCCCCTCAGTTCCAAATAATACTGGGGATACCTTGGTTGGAAACACATAAACCTTGTATTGATTGGCGAGAGAAGAGAATAACCTTCCCGGATTGTGCACAAACCTGTTACCCAAAGAAAAATCAGAACGCAGGCCTGGCCACAGTAACCACAGCAGTAATGCAACTACCTCCAGACTACCAAGAATTCCAGGATGTCTTCCAAAAGGAACAGGCAAACACCTTACCTCCTCACAGATTGTACGATTGTCAAATCAATCTCATACCCGGTGCACAACCCCCTTGTAGCAGGATCCATGCCCTTACGGATCCTGAGAACCTTCACCTACGACAATACTTAGACCAGTACCTTGCCAATGGCTTTATTCGCCCTTCGAATTCTCCTGTATCCTCAGCTTTGTTCTTCGTGCCAAAAAAGGAAGGTGACCTTAGAACGTGCATAGACTAGCGCGCACTAAATCAGATTACGGTAAAGAACCGGTATCCATTGCCTCTGATCCCCGAATTACTAGACCAAGTAAAGGATGCTTGTATCTACACTAAGTTAGATCTCTGAGGGGCATATCATCTGGTACGTGTAAAGAAAGGCGACGATTGGAAGACGGCCTTTGGCACCAAGTACGGTTTATTCGAGTACCAGGTGATGCCCTTCGGGTTGTGCAATGCACCAGAAGCCTTCCAGTATTTTATGAATGATGTCTTTCGTGAACTCATTGACGTCTGTGTTGTCGTATACATAGACAATATCCTTGTGTACTCTTCCTCAGAATCAGACCATGTTAAGCACGTACGTGCAGTCCTTGAGAAACTACGCCAGCACAAGTTATATGCAAAATTAGAAAAATGTGTTTTTCATGTTACACAAGTTGAATTCCTTGGATTTATCTTGAGTCCAAAAGGAGTCCGAATGGACTCACGAAAGGTGGATGCAATTCTCAAGTGGCCATCAGTTAAAGGGTTGCAAAGCATGCTCGGATTTGCCAATTTCTACCGCAGATTCATTCCGGACTTCTCACATGTTGTACATCCCATTACAGCACTTTTGCGGAAGAACAAACATTTCTTGTGGACCGAAGAGGCTGAAAAGGCCTTCCAAGAGCTGAAAGCGAAATTCACGTCGGCGCCTTTCTTAAAGCATCCACGCCCAGAGCTTCCATACATAGTGGAATCTGATGCATCCAGTTTAGCCATGGGAGCTGTCCTGTCCCAGAAGGATCCTGAAACTGGTCAACTTCACCCGGTGGCATTTTGGTCCAGAAAGTTCTCGGCACCCGAGTTAAACTATGCGGTTACCGATAAAGAGTTATTAGCCATCAAATCCGCCTTTAAAGCTTGGCGACCCAATCTACTCGGTGCCAGGCATACCATTACTGTAATCACCAATCACTGTAACTTGCAGTATCTAAAAACAGCCAAAGCCCAATCATCGCGCCAACTTCGATGGGCATTGTTCTTTACCGAATTCGATTTTGCGATCACTTATAGACCAGGCTTTAAAAATGGCTAGGCAGATGCCTTATCCCGAATAGGAATGGAAGAAGCATATGCGAACCCGGAGCCGGTGCCTATAATTTCTGAACAAAGAATTCTTGGCATAACTTCTTTACAGACACTAGAAGAAATTAATTCAAAAATCCAACAACTCTTCAATCCAGCAGCCCTGCAGGACTGGGTAAAGAAAGGCCCGGATTACTCGGTCATCAATGACCTACCCTACTACCAAGGACGACTATTTCTACCACACAAGGAATTACAGGAACTTGTCATCTCCAATTATCATGATAACCTAATGGAAGGTCACCCAGGTATCGCAAAAACCGAAGCCAGGATTAGGAGACAATTCTGGTGGCCCATCTGGCGAAAAGATATAAAATCATTTGTGATGTCTTGCGGCATTTGCGCCCAAAACAAGAGTCAGAAGAAAAAAACAGCTGACCTTTTACAACCTTTGGATATTCCACCTACACCATGGCACACCTTATCTCTAGATTTTATTACTGATCTACCTCCATGTAATGGATTTAACACCATTCTAGTTATTGTGGATCTTTTTTCCAAGATGGCCCACTTTATTCCTTTGAAGGGATTACCTTCTGCTTCAGTCCTGGCCAAGGAGTTCCTCGAAAACATTGTTCGAATACACGGGTTTCCTTCTCTATTAGTCTCTGACCGAGGTAGTCAATTCATTTCACATTTTTGGAAGAAATGTTGCCAATTGGCTCAAATCGACGTAAGGTTATCAACCAGTCACCATCCCCAGACCGATGGTCAGACGGAGAGGACCAACCAGACCCTTGAACAGTACCTTTGTTGCATGCTTCACCAGACCGAAAGTAATTGGAAAGATATGTTAGGGATTTCCGAATATGCACACAATAACTCTGTACATTCAGGAAGGTCTGATTGGTCCGTTCAGTTTCACCATCGGTTTGGGGATGGTGACTCCTGGATAAACCGAAGGTCATTCTTCCTCCAGTGAGCTGAGACAAATTGTGTTCCACGGTCTGAAATCAATATGGATGGGAAACCATGTAACTTGACAATTTGCTCCAAAAATACAGTGGCAAGAGCGGTAGCAGTGCGAAGGCCCTTCAGTGGAATAAAATGCGCCACCTTGGAAAATAAGTCTACAATGACCAGGATTGTGTTAAACCCGTCGCAGGGAGGAAGATCAGTGATAAAGTCCATAGACAGCGTATGCCATGGTGCTGGTGGTACAGTCAACGGACGCAGTAATGCCTTAGCTTCTGGGATTTGTGTTGCGCTCAGACACCATAAATTGCAATAAATTGGGCAACGTCTTTTCTCCAGGCTGGCCACCAATAGCTCTTTTGAATTTTGGCCCGAGTCTTGGCAATCCCTGGATGTCTTTCCACTAACTATTCATGGTAGTTTGCTATTATTTGGTTTTGCATTTTCTTGTCCTGAATATATAGTCTTCCTTGAAAATAGGGTAGGTCATCTTTGATGGAGTATTGGTCTCCCTTAACCAACCACTCCTGTTTAGCAGTTTGGTTCATCCGAGAATGGAGATCGCTCTTTAAGTCCTCCCAAAAGGCGGTTGCGGCTATCTGGTTTTGGATCCGTTCTTCGGGAATAATGGCCACTGGCTCAGATGTTGTGGAAGCTTCTTTGTCCTCACCCATGAGTGACAAGGCATCTGCTTTCCCATTACCTACTCTGGGTCTGTAAGTAATGACAAAATCGTATTCAGCAAAGAAGAGAGCCCAGTGGACCTGGCGCAAAGATTGGGCCCTGGCAGTTTTCAAGTATTGCAGATTACGGTGGTCTGTGATAACTGTGACTGTGTGTCTTGCCCCTAGAAGGTAGTGTCTCCAGGTTTTGAAGGCTCCTTTGATTGCTAATAGTTCTTTGTCAATGATTGCATAGTTTAGTTCGGAAAACTTACAGGAACCAAATGCTATGGGATGTAATTGTCCCGTGTCCGGGTCATTTTGTGATAATACTGCTCCCATGGCTACGCTGGAGGTGTCTGTTTCGACCACATATGGCAGGTCGGGTCGGGGATGCCGAAGAACTGGTGCTCTTGTGAAGGCAAATTTCAATTCCTGGAAGGCATTTTCTGCTTCGGGGGACCAGAAGAATTTTTTATTTTTTCTCAGTGGGGAGGTGATTGGATGAACTATTTGCGAAAACCTTGGGATAAACCATCGGTAAATATTGGCAAATCCGAGCACACTTTGTACTCCTTTTGTGGTTGTTGGGAATGGCTACTGAAGGGTAGCATCCACCTTGCGTTTGTCCATGTGAACTCCTCGTAGGGTAAGCATGATGCCCAAAAATTCTACTTCCGTGACATGGAAGAAGCATTTTTCCAATTTGGCAAACAGCCGGTGCTGACGAAGCTTCTCCAAAACTGCCCTTACATGGCAAACATGAGCCTTCTTGGACGTTGAGTAGATAAGAATGTCATCAATGAACGCGTGGCAGGGCCCCAAAACGGAATGAGTGAAGTTCTACAGCGCCGACGCCCTGAGCTTCCAAGATGGCGACAGGGCCCGGGAAATGCAGCCGCAGCTCCTCACCGTTGGGTTGCTGCAATGATCGAACGTTGCGGTGCTCAGGGGAGGGTTGCTGTCAGCTGGGCGCTCCCCGCTCCACCAGCTTATCATAGCGGAAATCGCCTGTACCCGCGAGGCTCCCGGGCTCAGCGAGCAAAAAGTACCCTCTGCTCCAGACTACGGAGCTCCAGGTTCGGGAGGGGGAGCAGACATAAGAGTGATTAGTCCTCGTCGGAGAGGCCTCTATATCTGCCAAGTGGAGGCAGGGAGGAGACCGGCGATCTTCAGGACTTGCTTGGTTGGACCTCACATCCTGTGGGTTCGTGGGTTCCGAGGCGCCTGCCCCACTCAGCCGCCCCTACGCTCTAATCACCCAGACAGGAGAAGGCACAGTGATCGCGGAGGGGGTGTGCAAAGTAGCCCCGCCACAGGCCAAGCTCCGCTGGAGGCGACCACTACCTTTAGCAGCACCACCCCCCCATCTCCATGCTCTAACATCAGCCCAGGTCGCATGAAAGGAGACCAACACGAGGGCACTGCACCATCATACCTCGGAGTGGCTGGGGCCCCCCATAGCTGCAGGCTCCCGAAGCGGCCCGGAGTCCCCTAACATCACATCTACTACCTGGGGCACACCGGCCCATGACGCCTTTCCCCACCTGAAATCCACCACCACTACGCTTGGGTTATTCTTGGCCCCCCCATCCAGGGAGAAATAGCTGATTGGTCCATCTGGAGCCAGCTTGCTGAATTGCCCCATTGCCTTGGCCCCGCTCCTGGGGGCCCAACTGCGCAGAGGCCCACAAGAGGTGAGAGGCCTGACCATGTCTCCCTGACAACGCTTCTGTGAGCAAGAGTGCATCTGCGGCTAATCTGCTCCCCCTTTTTGCTTCTCATCCCTCCTGGGGCGCCCATGCCCACTCTTTTGCTCCCCTCTTCCACACTCCGTACTAAGAAGCCAGGGACAGCTTCACGACCCCACAACTCTGGGTGGACTCAACCCACGGCAGCACCCACCCCCACAAGCACTAATCAAGGAATCAGGTTTATACTCCAACAACCTGTACGCTCTGGCCTCAGACAATAGCCTCCCCCATGCCACACCCTTGAGAGTTCTCTGGATTGCTTACCTCATCTCTTATCTGGCGCAATGGCGAAACAACTGAAAGCAGGTAAGAATCCAGAGATCGGCGCTACGTTCACGTCGACTGACAAGGGAATGAAACTCAACCCCCCCAAGCTTACTCCACAGAAATCCCAAGAGGATAGAGAAGCCCTTGCCACCAAAGAGGACATACAGGCTTTAATTGCCGATATTAAGTCTGAATTCAGACCCTGCATGACGGATATTACCACTAAGCTAGAGCACACCGATCAAAGGGTGACTGAGGTGAAACAAAGGCTGGGCGAGATCGATGACCGCTCCCAGGACCATGCAACCACTTTGGGGAAATCCAACGCTCGATCAGAACCCTGCAGGACAAATGTCAAATCCTTGAGTTTAAACAAAAGATCTTGAAAATAGGGCTTGGAGCAACAACCTCCGGATTCGAGGGATCCCATCCTCGGTTCAGGAGAAGAACCTGGCAGAATATGTGGGGGACTTTTTCCAATCTCTACTCCCGCAATTGGACAAACCCCAACTCCTTCTGGATCGCACCCACAGACTGCGCCCACATCGGGGAGTGGACTCAGACCTCCCCCCTGATGTCATAACCAGAGTGCATTTCTTCACCACAAAGGAGGCAATTTCAGCAATCAGCCGGTCACAGGATGAACTCTCCTTCCAGGGTTCACCCCTCCAGATCTATCAAGACCTCTCCCTGCTCACCCTCCAGAAGAGAAAAGCTCTCTGACTCCTGACTCTCTTTCTTCAGGAGCCCCAGATTCGACACAGATGGCTATTCCCAATTACCCTACAGTTCTCAAATGATGCACCCTTCCTCGCTCAAAGAGGCGCCACATCGCCAAGATCAGAGGACACTACGGACTCGGGAACTGTGTCCCTGACACAGCGACACCTAAGCTCCATCTGAGCTCAAGGTATGTATAAATGCACCACTTCGGTGGACATCTGCCACTGGCACGGCTATCCCTCCACACACTTTTGAACACAGCTACGACTATGACAAATTCAGTATAGTTGGTCAAATAACCGCTTCGCACTGAAACACCAAACACGCCTCAACACCTCTGCCATTAGAATACAGCGACAACCTACAACAAATTACGATCCAGTTGGGTACATATCGACTCTCCTGCACTAGTCTCCTGCCGTGACCTCCCTCAGCACCCGTCCACATGCCTGAGCTCTTGGGTTGCTTACTGGAGCCTAGCCAGCCCTCCTAAATCCTAATCTTGGCCAAACGCACACACGCATTTTGAGCTTCTTCTAAAAACTATCCCATACTATCCCGAGGGTGTTCCTACCACAAAGCGCTTTGAGGCCATACAAAGGGTAAAAGATGCTATATAAATGACTACTGCAATACAATACAATAATGCGCCTTTTGATTGCATTTTACATTTCTGTATTAGAATTGTGTAAATTATAATAGAGAAATGTAAAATTACTTAAACATCAAACGTCGTTCAAACTTCTTCATGATTTGATCAAATTGCTGCTGAATATCCCTTTGTGGGCGCCGATTAGAAAGTTCATCCAGTCAGTCGCTCCAGCTGAAAAACAGCATGACAATTTTGGCTTGCAAATAAATGTCCCCCCATTCCCCAGCTGGATACCACCCAGGGGTAGTTATGTTCCCATTTTATTACGCCCACGTTAGTCAGCTCCACTAAAAAGGTGGTAATATGACTGGGCGCTACTCCAAGGATTCAAGACTTATCATCCAAATCGATAGATCCCTCAACAAAGACCACACAAGATGGAAACCCCAACAACGTATTACATCAGATTAGGACTCCATGAAATGTAAACATACATTGAGCTAACATATTACTTGGTGTTCATGTCACCTCATCCCTGCCTCAAAAGATCACTGCATTATACTATCGGCAAAGGCTATCTTTAATGTACATATAAAACCGTGTTGTCTGCGTTGTTGTGAATATTGCTTATTTAACTGCATATTTACTTAGAATTAATCGAAATGTTAACTTAAAGAATGTACTCCCTCTTAATAAACAGTCTCTTTCAGTGACCTGCAAAGTCAATATTTGACATGCTGCCAATGTGTGTGCGGTACCAGAAGCTTAGCTCCACTGCTGCAGCTCACATGTTATTTCTTCAGACGGCAAACACGCCCTGCGTCCTTTAATGTGTTGAGTTGCAGTAGTGCATCTTGCATTTTCTAATGGAGAGGACACATTGGCATAACTGTGCTGAGATTTTCATCCGCACATGGCGAGATGTCTGTCTTTGTCGTTCTTAAATCTATTTATTGCACCATGCATCAGTACAGAAAAAGGATCTATGATGTTTCCCGCTGCCCATTTTCACCAAATCCGGTTTTGGCATTGTGGGGGAAAAACGGATTTCTGTGCAACCTCTCTATACTCTTCTGTGCGGGGTTTACCCTAGCAGCCCGTATTTTCTCCCCTGCCCCCTCCACCCCTTTGCCCTGTGTTTCTCGGGGGACACCACTGCCACCCACAGGCTGCTCGCGGCCGGAGGCTTCTTTTATGTCTGCCAACTTGTGGGGGTCGGCAGATACTCCATTGCTGTTGAAAATGTACCGAAGAATGTTATTTCTTATTTTAGGAATTCACATTTGTTGCAATGAATTGTGAGGCTGTCTCCAGTCTGTCGATTACCATTTCTAGGCGGCGCATGTGTTCCTCTCTGTCGCTGGCATGAATGAGGATGTTGTCGCTGACATTTAGCACTGCTGGTATTCCTTGGATTACCTCTTGGATGGCTTGTTGGAACACCTTTGCCTCCGATGATATTCCAAAACGTAATCTTTTGTACTGCCTCAGGCCCAGGTGAGTCGAAAAGGTTGTGATGTATCTCGAATCACACTGTAGCTTCAGCTGATGGTAGCCTGTGTTGAGCTCTAGTTTTGAGCAGACTTTGGACCTTGTGAGGTCTGTAATTATTTGATCCAGTGTGAGGATGATGTGCCGTTCTCTTTTTATGGTTGTATTGGGTAGGCGCATGTCTATACAAATTCATACTTTTCCTGGTTTGTGTTTCTTTGTGACAACCATCGGGGATACCTATGGCGTTGGGCTGGTCATTTGTTCACTGATGCCAGCCTTCTCCAGTTCCTGTAGTACTTTTGCCACTAGGTCTCACATGTGGAACGGAGTTCTCCTGTGGTGTACTGCTCGGGGTTGAACTGTAGGGTCAATATGTAGCTTTATCGGCTTGCCTTGAAGGCATCCTATGGCTTGGAGAATGCTTGCCATTTGGCAGGCAGGTTAGTGATATCCGCGATGTCGCAGATAAACCTTATGAGTCCTAGTTCCTCAGCTGACTCCCAACTGAGTAGGCATTCAATGCCTGCATTGACCACATGATTTTTGATTGGATTGTCCTTTCCCTCTGCTCAGTACAGTTCGGGAACGCCCCACCATCGGCAGTGGCATCTTACTGCCGTGGGAAAATAGTATGGTTTCTGTGTGTTTGAGTTCTGGCTGTGGACATAGTTGTCGGAACATGTCAGTCGGCATGATGTTCACCGATGCTCCTGTGTCGATCGTCATCATTGTTTCCTGGCCTTGTATGTTGACGAGGCACTTGGGTCTTTTCTTTTTCCTTTTCGCTGTGGTGCCTCCTTGTCCCAATGTAGAGATGAGGTAGATCTTGCCTCTTCTCCTTGTCCTTCCCGCTTTCACAGCCATTGCCGCTTCTTCTCGCTCCTCCGCAGAGTTGTAGCCTGTTACCACCAGACGTGCGTCGGCTTGCTTATTCTTCCTGGAGATAGGTTTCGGCTATTGCAGTTGCGTGCATTGTGGCAGGCATGATGATCCGCAGATGCGTGCGTAGTGGTCCTTTCTGCCGCATGACCCGCAAGTGGCTCCTGTGCTGGACAATTTATATTCCTGTGTCGCTCTCCTCCACACCATCCGCACTTGGTTGGCCCCGGTATTCTTGGTTGCCACTGCGGTGTTATGTGCATTTTGCTGCTTTCATCCTTTGGTGATTGACGATTTGTGATTTGTGCTATCGTTGCTGTCATTGGTGCAAGTTGTAATTTTTGTAGGGTGGTACCCATTTGTGCTGCTCTTGCGTGTGACAACTCCCTCTGGCGCCCCTATTCCAGTATTCTTGCAAGAGTGATTCCTTTCTCACTCAGTACTATTCTCTGCAGCTTTTCCAAGCTCATCCCGTTGATTATATGGCACCTTATTTCCTTTTAAATAGCATCAAATTTGCAGTATAGTGCTAGTAGCCCGAGTCTTGTGTGCTGTGCATTGAGTGTTTCTTCTTCCGTTTGCACTGTGGTGTAGAAGTTGAATTTCTCATAATCGGGATTCAATTTTGGCATAAAATGTGCCGTCAGGGCATCCTTTGCCAATTTATATACATCTGCGCCATCACCCACAGCCAAGGAGTTAAAAATGTGCAGCACGTCATCGCCAACATTAAACAAAAGGTGTGATCTCAATTTTCCCTGCTTTGTCACGTCTTTACAATCCATCCGCATCTCGAATTTTTGAATCCAGATCATCCAGCACAGCCCCACTGATGGTGGATCTGTGTAGGGGTCAAAGGGACCCAGCGCTGCTGTGGCACCTCCGTGGTTTAGAAGTGATGACGCCGGTGGTGTAAGTGATGCTGCTATTCTTGTTGGAGTGCTCGGTCTCGGTGTGGGCAGTCCAGTGGTCATGTTGGACTTGTGTAAGTGCACTCACTCATGGTTGTGAGCAGCTGGTGACCTCCCCTTCTCACCTGTTGTTTCTAGGTGTGTGTTGCCTGGGGTCAGGATGTGCCTCCTGTGGCATTTGTGGAGTGTGGGCCATGAAATGATGGTTGTTATCCCTCCACGTGTGGAGGAGACCCGCTCCTCTGTGTTTCCAAAAATGTCAGCATTGTTCTCATTTATCAGGCTGAGAACGTGTTGCCAGCCATGCACATGTGTTCATTTTGCATGCTCGTTGCCAGTGTGATGTCCCGATCCGGTGCTGCCGGCAGGGATCCGGGTCGTGCTGGGCCGTGCATTCAGGCCGCTTGGTGTGCGATGCCGAGACAAGAAAAATGTGTCACACCAGTTGCTCTCTCAATCCCCAAACTGCCAGCTTCTGGAAGCACGGGTTCTTTATTGCGTGTCACTGTGCATGTGGGACGTGAGGCAGATGTAACAGCTGCCATTCGGTGAAGTATTTGTTCGAGGAAATATTTACGAATGAAAGTGGACGGAACGCCTCAAAAGTAGCATTTACTATGTGATCCAAAGTAATCTACAAAAGAGATTCAAAGTGCATGAGTGCAAACACAATATGGTAAGAGTTCATCTGATTACCTCAGGCCCACTAAAGGAGACATGCAATTGATATAAAAGACCTGTGCTTGACGATCATTAAACAGAAAATAAGGTGTCAAATGGTTATATGGCCAGTCTCCAGAATACCACTTCTGGTTATCTGCCTGCGATTGGTATGACCCACACAGAATTTTTAGACTGCCCGCAAGTAGTCCAGTCTTTTAAAAATAAAACAGCGGTTGTGGACGCTTATTTATGCCTAGCTAAATTACGGGTGATAAAATTGACTATATATATATATATATATATATATATATATATATATATATATATATATATATATATATATATATATATGCAGGCCAGAGCTTTACCCCCAACCTGCCATGTTCTTATTTGACCAAGCCTATTAATGTCCAACTAAGGCATTTTATTACCTATCTTATATTTGATATCCTCCCCTCTAATTAACATCAGGGCAGAAGGAGGAGGATCCCTCATGAAGAAAGAATATGTAGGTTGTGTAAACTACACATAGAAACCATGCAACACATACTTACTGGTTGTTCATCTCTGACCGAGATATATAGTAAGGGGTATGCCCTAGATAAAAACCAAGTGCACCTCATCACTTATTATCAGTTTTGGAGCAATATATATTGTGCTAGGTCAACTGTGTACACTCCAAGTGCTTTTCATATCTCGAAAAATATGATGAGGCGGATTGAGAAGCCCTGACGATGGATTTGTGCTCTGAACATCTTTACATGATTTGGACATGCTATACCTGATACATTAGTTTGGGATACTCTTTTAACCCTTATGCTGAACTAGTATTTTTACATTGTAATTTTTCGGATGACATTTTATTGTGGAATTTTAGTGCTACTGTTGAATTTCTTAGTGTTATCAAACTGTTTATGGTGTAATGATGTGAAATGATTTTTGATTTACTTGATGATCAAATTTGTATATATTTGTGATGCAGAAGGTTGACTTTAACCATTGCATAATAAATAAACATTAAAAATAAAATGGTCATAACAAGTTTCCATTTGGAGCATAAAGCAGCTGAGTAAACATAAAGGAAGGACAGAATTCTGCGCAGCAATAGGAACATCTGGTGACCGAGAGGGTTTGTTAAAAGAAATCCACCAGCAGTGCTTTAGATTACATTTGAGAAGGCTATCTGCCCATCATTGGGCGATGTGCCTATGACTTCAAAGACATACAATACTTTAAAGTGTAGGGTGGAGCTTAAGTTTTCTTACTTTCTTAATGTTGACAAATGACCACCCACCCCTGAAGACAATGTTGCTCCTCCTTATGCAAAACAATGCAAAAGGAGGCTGGGGGTAGCTGGAAACAGACATACTAAATATAAATGGACTGAATGCTGGGATCTACAGAAGTGGAAAAAACGGAGAAGGGCTGTAAGTAAGTCTACATGGAGGAAACAGCCTGTGGATGTCCATCAAAACAAATAATGTTCAAGAAACGAGACAACAAGTGAGTAGTGAAAACAGATGATAGTAAAGGTAGGGCTACAGCAGGAAGTGCACTTCGAATGAACCCCTCTCTCAGATATGATATGGTATGGCATTTATAACGCGTCCGCACACAAGTGTTTCTAGGTTCCACAAGGCAAGGGAGGGAAGACATAGGGAGGACAATACAACAATCCTACTAAGCCTTGTGTCATTTGGATCATGCAAGTGCGACAATAGAAGTGCAAGGGGTAGGAGAGGAGGAAGTGCATGGGAGAGGAGGCGGGAGTGTGATCAGGGCAGCATGAGCTCAGAGTAAGTCCAGCCAGGGTAGCACAGCTCTGGGTAAGTCGAATGAGGCAGGGTGGTATGTAATATCAAGGAAAGCAGGAGCCAAGGGGGATAGAAACATAACCTTTGCAAGGTGCATGCATCAATCTCTATCATCAATTACAGAAACTAAATATGATATAAAGTCAGAAAGACCCTGTCACACGCTGAGGGTATTAGGCAGATGACATGGATGCACTATTGAGGTTTAATTGTAGATTCCTTTATTAGTTTAAACAAACTCACATTAAGTTGTCCCAGAAGTCCAGTTCATGAGATGGTTGTAGTTACTGCACAACAACCATTCTCCACCCTCTCCTTGGCCTGTAAATTCTTGTCCATGCTAATTAACTAATAATTCTTTCGTTGGCAGTGTTCCGCTTAAACAGGCAAGCCCTGCGTGAATAAACAATAATCTCCCTATGTGTCGGTGTTCCGCACTAGCAGAAACGCCCTGTGTGTATAAACAATAATCTCCCTCTGTGGCGGCGTTCTGCTTACTCGTTTTCTCTGTCTCCCTCCCTCCACCATCCGCCGCCCCCTGAGCCATGACCTCGTCCGTTCCTCTTGGCTTTAGTAAGCCCAAATGAACGCGTCTCCAGCTGCGTCCTGCTCACTCGCCTTCTCCGTCTCCGTCTGCCTTGCTGTACATTCCCCAGAGCGAGCCTGAGAGAGAGAGAGACAAAAAAAACGCACTTTATTAGCCTCTTGCATCTAGCCTTCACCTGGCTCCACTTCTCTCGATTTCCCGCCTTGCTGACACACCTCTTTCTCCCTTGACCGCAACCCTGCAGCCTTCCTACTTCCTATGCTCCCTTCATCCTGCTTTAACGTAGATGCCTGCTGTCTGCAGTCCTGCCCTGTTTCCACGCTGGAGCCCCTTTTCTGGGAACCAGCCTGAGTGAACACCTCACAGACCCTGTAATGCTAGTGTGTAATATGCGAGCCAGAATAACATGGTGTTGATACGCAGCCATTTTGAACACTCATCTCCCATTGCAGTAATAAAGTCTGCGTTTCCGCGGGCCTCAGAGAATGAAAAAGTAGCAGGGAAAACAGAGCAAGGTCACGTAGATATTTTGCAGGCGGACTGACTATAGAGAATAGTTATTGTGTTGTCCAGTGAAGGACGAATACAGAAGGGGAGTTGGAGTGCACTGTAGCTGCACGATAAGAGGTCTGGGAATGCATGCAAGTAGATGAGCGCTGGGTTTTTCCACTTTCAACTGGATTTTTCCACCCTTTGTCTCTTCGATTTGTAGTCTGCCTTTCGGCCGAAGGCAGAACATGATTTGGAAGGGAGGGGGGGTTGACCCATAAAGGAGAGGGCATCACGGAAAGGTGGTTGTTGGATGGTGAACCCATGGTGTTGCAGTCTCGCTGATAGGGAGGACGCTCCACTTCAGACCCCGTTGACGATAACTATCTCTACGCCGACATGCTGGAGGACTAAGCAGTGTTGTCTGGTGGTCAAATTGAAGTTTTTCTCTGCTGTATGGATCACAGTGATGAAATTTATATTCTAATCTATCTATCTGTGAACATATGTTTATATGTGTTAGTGTTTTATTTGTTTATTATTAGTTATTAATAAACATCCTATAATGAGCCATTTTATGTAACTTTATATGGTGTGTGTCTCTTCTGCTAGCCTGAGTCCAATCATTGGCTATTGCGAGAAGGGGCTGGGGAGACTTAAATGTTTGTGTTCTTCCCTTATAGCCAAATAGACGCAATACATAATTGGCGCTGTAAGCAGGGTCTTTGTGCTGAAATGGATGCCAAAGAATCTTGTTAATGAATTAAGCTTTATGATATTGGATGTAAATTGGGATCCCGATAAATGGGATGGTGATATTTTTGATAGTACTACTGCAAGTAGTGATTCTGATACATCTGATCCTACACCAAAAACGATCTGTAAAGAGTTGACGGTTAATCCCATAATTTGCAGGAAAATGGGTCGCCATCCATTGCATCCGGGGGTCGGTGTTATAGATATGACCGCCCTTGAGGATTGTTCACAACAGGAAATTGGTGAAATTATTAATAGATTGAAACAGAGGTCAGGTGAATCTTAGCTTGGATTGTCAGAATGTTCGATGGAGGTGCTACGGGCCTTCTAATTGATACCACTGATTCTACTAGGTTTCTGCCTTTGTCTAATGATGTTCAAATTCAGGAGACCCTGCGTGCAGGTCCTCCTCGCGATCATAAAGGTGATGATGGACAGTTGTCTCTTTTGCAATTGGCTGCACAGGGTTGTAATCATAAATATCCAATTATGTCGGATTGGCCGACTAATGATAAAAACTGGTATACTTTGAAGGAAGCTATTCAACGGATAAGAGAAAATGCTATGAAGGAAGCTATTCATCTTGATACTCCTGAGCATATGGGAATGATGCATTTGTCTGTCTCAGCTAGAAATTCACTTATACGTACAGCCCCTCCCGCATATAAACATTTTATATTGACATTGTTAGTGGGAATGACTGAAAAAGACACTGATGAGGTTGTTGATGCCATCAGACAATTATCAGATTTAGGTGAATGGGACAAGCCTCAAGAATGTACACGTGAGAGGGACAGTAAAGTATATGTTTTTAGCTTTACTGAAATATGGTGTCCCTAAAGAGGAAATAGATGGGATTCCAACACGTGATATGTATTTATTATATAAAAAGAGAGGTTTGGCTGGAAAGGAATGCTATAAACAAGTAAAGCGACAAGACTTACATATGCCAAAAGATGATTTGATCCTTTTGGTACATCACATGAAGGGGGTGACAATGACCTCTCTCACATCTCAATACCCTCCCAGCCAATGTATGCTGATTTAAGGAAAATGGTGAGTGCTTTAGTAGAGATAGAATCGAAAAGCACTCAGTTTAAAGATTAATAGAATATTGGTCAAGCTTCAGTGTCAGCGTCCCAGATTAAAATTGACAGACAACCTCATTTTAGAGTTAAATTATTTTGGCATGCTGGCAATATACAAGAGGTTTGTGCTTTAATTGATACTGGAGCGGAGGCCTCATTGATTCATGGAAACCCTTCCAAATTTAAGTGTAAACATTTTATGATTACTGGATTAAGTGGTAAAGAAACCTTAGCTGTACAAACTAAAATTGACACAAAAATTGGGCAATTGAAAAGGGGCACTTATCAAGCATTGATCGTTCCTTTGACGGAATACATTATTCGTTTTGATATTTTAGAAGGTCTAACACTAAACCTGGAAAGCAAAAATGTATCAGTTTGGTGTAAATGCTTTTACTTGTTCTCCGGTTGTGGTGGGTCAATTAAAAATACCCCCTGTGCAGGTTCCGATAGCAACTAAACGTGCGTCCATGAAACAATATCGGATTCCAGGTGGGTAAAAGGAAATTTCAAACACTATCAAAGACTGTTTTTTTGCTAACACATTTTATTGTATTTTGTTACTTCAAAACCAACAACATACAATATACAAACATAACTTACATACATTCGGTAAAGGCACTGCGATTAGACACCCTTCTTAGTTAAAGCACAGTAGCACATAGCGTAACAGTACCCTGGCTGGATCATTTCCATACTGTGTAATTATTGCATATCAGGGTCAGACAGTTTTTGCTTGTTCATTTCATAGGGCCTCATCACGATTTGGGCTGTAGCCCTTAGATGCGGTGGTAACGGTACTACCGCTACATTTAAGGGTTGGCCCTATCGCGAGTTGGGCGCTAAATCGGCTGTTTTACCTCCAGTTTTTTCTGGAGGTGAAAATCCCTGTTTTCGGCTGTATTACAGCCGGCTGTATTAACCCGCAGTATTAGCACCGAAAATTCCCCATTAGATCCAATGGACCCAATCAGGAATGGGGATTTACCGTTAAGGCCCAACCTGTGATCCGGTGGTAATACCACCGGACCGGTCTGTGCTAGGGCTATTGCAGTCGGTGGTATTACAGCCGGGAATACATTCCAATTCGTGATGAGGCCCATAGTCTGCTCCCATTTCTGCCATATTTTGCCGGCTTTCCCGGGGCAGCCCCTAGATTGGTAGACTCGGTGCTCCATTATTATACAGGCGTCCACATCAGTTACCCATTGGTCATATTGAGAGGTGATCTCTGGTCCCCATAGTTATGCGATATTCCTTTTGGCCAGCCCTGTAGTCGTTGGGAGCAGGAGTTTTTCGAAGCGGGTAATTTTTCCCTCTTCATCAGTCCCTAGTAGTAGGAGTTTTGGTTTGTTTGGGATTGGCCGGCCTATGACCCTTGACAACCTGTCACAACATTTTTGCCAGAATTACTATATACGTGCGCATTGCCACAGGATGTGGTAAAAGCTACCCTCTTCCTGTTTGCAGCATAGGCATTTGGCATCTGTGATCTTACCCCAGCGGTATAGTGCTACTCGGGGATAGTATATTCTGTGTAGTATTTTCAACTGTATGCGTCGGATTCTAGCCGATATTGCCGTCTCTCTGGGGTACATTAGGGTTGATATCCATTCCTCAGGTAACAACGGGCCCACATCCAATGTTCCCTCTAATAATTTTTCTGTGAGTGCGGAAATGGTTGGCTTTTGTGCACACATTATTATCCAGGTGTGCAACTGACTAACGAGATAAGCCACTTTGTGCATCTCACAGCACATTTTCCAAAGATATATGTTTAACAAAAATATATTTTATATGTGATTATGATGCAAGCTCATCAATCAGTCCGAGAATTCATGATTTGCCTCAGTACCTAGTAAAAGTATTCCTGTGCAGAGAAAAATATGTGTATGCACCAAGAAAGCATTGTATGTTCAGTATAAACAATAGGTTTAGTCATGGCTGTTCATTTGTTGAGATTTCTCAGGGACAATTCCTTGAGTCGACCCTAGCTCACACCCCAAAATTGCATCACACTTGCAAGAGCCCTCATTATAGCCAAGATGGACTATTGCAACATACTCCTACTCGGGACCTCAAAGAAAAACCTAAATAAATGCAACTACTCAAGAACAAGGCCCTCAGCGCAGTGCTAGGTATTAATAAGAGGTATCACATATCACAGTACATAAGAGAGGTTCATTGGCTGCCCATACAAGCCAGAATACTACATAAAACACTCACCATCGCACACAAATGTATCACCTTGCACGCCCCCACCTATGTTAACCACTGCCTCACACGCAAAACAACAACTAGAACACTCAGACCCTATTCCAACACGCAACTACTCATCCCCCAGTTCAATAACACCATAACAGGTAACTCCAGCTTCCCTGCATGGCCCCCAGAATATGGAACTCACTCCCATCCAACATCTGTAATGAGTCGTCCCTTCCACATTTCAAGAAACTGCTAAAGACCTGGCTCTTTAACAAATACTAACCTTACGGCAGACACCCCACATAATCAGCTTCCTACTATCCGGGCCTTCAGCCCTGAACCTCTGTATTTCATTGTCAAATGTTACATATGCTTAATTCATGTCTAATATGCAACTTGTAACCCTTGAATTACTCATGCTGCAACTTCTCTTTGTAACCAACTTCAAGCTGTTTCATGTAACCAAGAAACTAGTAAGCCATCAAGTATGAAAGTATCCTTGTAACCTACGCCATGATACCCCTGGGTTTGGCCGTATAACCAATCCAATAAATAAAAAAAAAAGTATAGAAGGTGTTTTATGCCCTTGAAAAAAAACACTCATGTGTACTATAAAAAACAAATATCACTTATCATAATTAATGTGGCTGGCAAAAAAATCAGACATGATACAACATATGCAGATGGAACAATGGCAATGAACAGGAATGTGTCAGAAAACATGCCGTTTGGAGTTCATGTGCAACTTTAATGAAGTGATTCAAGAGCCAGGAGAGCATGCATCTCAATTTGTTTAAGGATGATAACTGCATCAGAGTATGATGATCAGAACACATGTTCCTCTGCTTACTATCCACATGATATTGACCTATGAATACAGTTATGCCACACTTCCACAAAACCAGCCTTACAGCTATGTGGCATACACACCAACCCGTTTTTACTTCCTAAAAACAGGAAAATGTGCCCAATAAAAATGGGAAACAATGAACATATAGCAGCCTACCCTTTACTCCTACCCACAATGTTCCTCTAATATTTTCAAATCCATGACCAGCAGAGCAGTGGCATAGGAAGGACCTCTAATAATATTACTGCTCGATCCTAAGAGGAAGTTTAATTAATTATGTATTTATTTATTGAACATTTGTTAGGCACCTATACAACAAGATTGTGCTTCCAGGCACCACAAGGTAAAATCGGGAAGGAGCAAGGGGATTAAATATCATGGCAAAAAAACTGTAAAATATACAATCAGGGTCCTAGTAAGCGCGTGGCATTCAGACGTGCAAGTGCAGTGATGAGAAGTGCAGGAGAGAGAGAGACTGGTGGGAGTGTGGGGGGTGAGGGGTCAAGGAATGTCCAAGTGCTGGTGGGGCCTGGGAGGGACATGACAAGGGGAGCCAGGAGAGAACCTCATCTAAGTGCTAGGGCATACGAATCCCAGGATGGGAAGCCCCGCTGCTAGGCAGAGGGCCTCCAGGAGGCGGTGCCGAGGGGGTTGCTTGTGTCGGCTGCGTATGAGGCATGGTATCCTGTGAGATTCCCGAGGACCAGGCCACTAGTTTTAGTGGCAATGGGGTGATTAGCAAGGAAGGGAGAGAGGGAAGGAGATAGAGAAAAGCAGAGTTTTGACCTGCCCCCCACTCTCTGTTTGGAGAAGCGTTTGACAATCAGAGAGTTGGAGTTAGAGGAGCAGAGGACTCTAGCGGGAAAGTATTTAAGGAGAGAAATTTGGAGATACCATGGCCCCAGGCCCCAGAAAGCCTTGTTGATGATGCAGAGGGTCTTGAGTTTAATCCTTGTGGCCACAGGCAGCCATTGGAGAGATTTTAGGGATGGAAAGATACTGTCTCTGGGCTTGAGGCCAATGAGAAGTCTTGCAGCCCTATTCTAGATTAGCTGAAGGGGGCAGTAGGGAGGAAAGGGGAAGATTGAGGGAGAGGCTGTTGCAGTAGTCCACCCTAGAGAACACCAGCGATCTGGAGACATTGAGCTTCTGGGGGAAGGTGAGGAAAGGGTGTATGCCTCAAGGAGGTGACGCTGGAAATGGGCCATCTTGGCAAGGTCCAGGATGTGAGGGGTGAAGGAGAGAGCAGATTTGAAGATGACACTGAGGTTTTTGGCCTCACAGGATTGTTTACTGTGCATTTGTAAGGTGCTAATATAACAAGTAAATTTTGTTTTAAAGCACCCACACAGCAACAGAGAAGGAACATGGGATAGAAACCAATACACTCGGGATAAAGATGAACATACTAGATCGTGTGAGCATTCAGAGCGTGCAAGTGCAGTGAGGGAGAGGGGAACAGGGAGAGGGGGGTGTAAGTGCCAGTGTAGAAAGTGCTATGGAACTTTCATCTGAAAAAATAAATGGGTAAGTGCAGGCCTACAGTGTCGAAGGCCAGTAAGTGCCAAGGCAAGTGCTACATGTAGGCAGAGGCTGAGGCGATTGGGTGTGGAAGCCCAGGGCCCCGAAGGACACATAAGGGCCCTGATCACCAATCAAAGTTACTGTGAGATTAGCAGAGGAGGGAAGAAGGGGTGAAAAGAAAAGTCTTGAGGAGCTACCAAAATTTGAGGAGGTCCTGCTCAAGAGGAAAGGGGAGGCTGTTCCACAAGAGGGAGCCAGCTGAGGAAAGAGATCGACCTCTGGCTCTCTGTTTAGCAAAATGCTTGAGACACAGAGAGTTGGTACCGGAAGAGTGTGTACCCTGGACCCACGGAGCCTTATGGATGATTCAGAGGGATTTGAACTTGATCCTTGCAGCAAGCGGGAGCCAGTGAAGAGTTTTTAGGGCAGGAGAGATGCAGGCCAAGGATAAGTCTTACTGCCTTATTCTGGATTAGCTGGAGGGGTCATAGAGAGGAAGAGTGTAGATTCAAGAGAAGGCTGTTGCTTTAGTCTAGCCTAGAGAGAACCAGAGCTCTGGTAACATAGAGCTTCTGTGGGAAAGTGAGAAAAGGGAGAATTCCTTTGAGAAGGAAGAGTTGAAAGTTGGACTTCTTGGCAATGTCCTGAATGTGGGGGAGGAAGGAAAGAGAGGAGTTGAAGATGGCTGAGGTTTCTGGCTTCAGATGTGGGGGAATGGGGAGAGCCCATAGTGGGGGGCCAAAGTGAGGGGTAGAAAGAGGGAGCAGGGATCCCGATAAGAAGGATCTCAGTCTTGCTGGCATTGATGCACAGACCATTGGAAGTACACCAGGACTGGATGCCAGCTAGGCAGTCTGGGATAATGGAAGATGCAAGAGGGTCAGCCGGAAGTTTGAAAAAGAGTTGTGTGTCATCTGCGTAACACTGGAAGTTAGAGGAGAAGGAGGCAATGAGGAGTGCCAGCTGAGCAAGGTAAGTGTTAAAAAGCTAGGGGAAGAGTTTGGAGCACTGGGGGCCCCATAGCTGGAGAAAGAGGTAGGTGAGGAGAAGGTGCCCAGAATAACCTGGGACGAGTGGTCAGTTAGGAAGTAAGTCAGCCAGTACGGTGCCCGCTACTTTATACCCAGGGTATTATGGAGCCGTTTTATGAGGATGGAGTGGTTGACTGTGTCAAAGGCAGATGAGAGATCGAGTAGAATGAGGACAGCTCGAGAGTTAGAGTTCGGAAATGCAAGCATTTCTTCACGGTTGTTCAGACGAGCAGTTTCTGTGCCCCTGGGTGCTCAGAATCCAGATTGATGGTCATGGAGACCGCCAACACATTCAGTGTGTGAGATAAGTTGGGGGAAGGCCAGCTTCTCCAGGAGTTTCCCAGGGAAGGGGGTGATAGAAATAGGGCAGTAGTTGGCTGGTCAGGTAGGGTCTGTTGAAAGTGTTTTTAGGAGGGGTCTTTGAGCAACCAGAAAGTGTCTCACCCGCTTGTCCCCGGGGGTCTCTCTCTCAGGTGGCCAGGACACGGCCATCGCCTTTGGATCCAGACCCTGGGGGTGGACCAGTGCGGGAGGATCACCTGGGTGAGGGGTCTTCGGGGAGTGGGACACTGCATAGTGAGACATGGTATCCCCTTCCCTGTAACACCTTTACCCCCGCCTCCCTGATAGGATATTTAGAAACCCCCCACCTTTCCCTACATGAACACTTTCACACGGACAGTCCACTCTGGGAGAAAAACACTCACACCAAGCATTGTACCTGACATGTCCCACTACTATGGTGAGGCAAGATCAGGCAAACTCACCTGACTTCCATTAAACTTTCCCCACACAGATAAAAGGCAGATCATGAGAGCATACTCTGAGCCAGGCAAAGTACTTTCCCGACAGCAGCTGAAAGAAGGAAGGAAGACGGTAAACCAAGAAGGGTACGCAAGGAGGGAGATACCCTTGACCTTTTCGTTGAGAAGCCATTACTTTGTAGAACCCGTCAGATTAGAAAGCTTAAGGCGAGGAAGCCAGACTGAAGAATTGTGTATTGTGTGTTGGAGGTACCTGGGGCACTCCTTCATTGATAATCAAGGTGGGGAGAATTGCCAGCTGCCATTCTACTGTCCTTGGCTCCACCAACAAAGCAGTGCCAGTGAAATCAACACAGCCAGTGATTTGGGGAGACTGATACCAGACCGGTCTGTGTTGAAGCCAAGTTGCAAGCAGCAACATTGTATGGTGAGCGCTGAAGTGAACAGTGTATGAAATGCATGTGATAACCAAGGCGAGTAAAATGGAACAACAGATGAGTGATGAACTTTGAAACCAAGATACAATACCTTTGGCAGAGTGGTCCGGCACCACGTACCTGCTCATTCGAAGGTCTCTGTAAGGTATCCAACTGAGAGTTGGCAAAGGTGAAAGAGTGGGAAAGAACTGTGCATCGAAGTGGTCCTGCGACGGTTCAAGCAAAATCATGTGTACAATCGAAAGTCTTCGATGTTGATACAGAAAAGAAAGTTGATGGCAAAGTAGAAAAAGATGGTCCGAGCCCGAACGAGGGAGATCAATTGAAAGCTTTGGGTTAAAACAAGTTTGTGTTAAAACGGATTTGAACCCGGCAGGGGGGTCTCCAAGGTGAATAGTAAATCATCTAACAAAATTGTGCAGATGTGAATTAGTAGAAGGAAAGAAACCTTATTGTGTGTTTGTTGCATCAGGCCCTCTGAAAGAAGAGACTTTTGAATGGCAAAGAGACTTTGGCACAGAAGGAAATGATGTTGAAGTTTTGAAGTGCACCCTTGTGCTATTGAAGCCAGAGACTGTGCTAAGCTTGAGTGTGCCGCCTTGTCCCGTGCTGAATAAATGGGGAAGGGAGGCCAACGGCCTGAACATCCCGACATATTATTTCTTGAACACTTCTTTCTTTTGCATAACAATGTTTCCCACACTATTTGTATTTAGAGGTAAGGATTGGCAGTAGGGTTATTAGTATATGCCCTTTTATTTTGACAAGACACCACTAGGATTGCGTTATTATTATTTGATGATCGTAGCATGCTCCCATCTTTAAATTTAGGTTTAGATAGGTGTTTTTCAAACCCTTTCTGAAGTTCAATAAAAACCCTTGAACTGTGGTCACTTGTGTCTGTCTTACTGTTGATACCATGCCTTCCTTACAATTGTTCTGTAAATAGGAATCCAATTTTTGCAATTCGCTGTTATCAGTTAAACAAGATGTCTGGGGATGCTAGAGGCAAAACGCACAACACATGATTATATTGGAGAGCCCTCTGGAGCGGAGCATAGAAAGGAACAGAAGGTACAGTTTCATATATTGCTAAAGGTAGGAAACTCAAGTAACAAAACACATTGCCTTTACTGTACTGCTGAAACGTCTGGTTTTGTTCTTCACCCCAGAGGAGTGTTCACCCGTGCCCTTCCCCAGTACCCTTGCCCGGTCTCTGTGTTAGCATCCAATGCTGCTTGACAGGGCTCTGTAAAAGTGAGGGATTGTTTCTATTAAACACTCACTGGGATGAACAAGTTACTTACCAACTGGTAACATTCTTTCGACTGGATGTTCCTCCAATGTATTCCACATCTTTGACATGTAATGTCCGCAACTGTGTACTTGGGTAACTTTTTCGGCAGAGGGCATCCTGCGTCGATGGCGTCAGGTCGATGTCCCTTGAAGGCCTCCGTCGACGACGACGTCACCAGATGTTATAAATAGGATGCACAGCGCCCGTAGCCTCAGTTCCGTTTTCCCTATCGTCATCCGGGATGTCCCAATCCTTACACCTCAACCTTTCAGATACCAAGCATGAAGGTTGAGAGTCTTGACCTCTGGAGTGAGCAGATCCTCTCGATAGGGAAGACAGCGTGGAGGGCAGATGGACATTTATAGATGGTCCGGATACCACGCTCTCCTGGCCCAATCTAGAGTAATGAGGATCATTTGGGATTCGAACCTCAGCAACCTCCTTAACACTTGAGAAATGATGGGGACCGGAGGAAACGAGTACAGAGTTGGAATGACCAATCCACTATGAATGCGTCTCCTAAGGCTCCTCCCGGAGGAAATTCCCTTGAGCAGAATCTCTCGCACTTCCGGTTGGCACTGGTCGCGAAGAGATCCACTTGATGGGTTCCCCAAAGGGCAAAGATCTCGAGAAGGACTTCCTGAGCCAACTCCCACTCATGAGAGACTGTGCTCTGCCTGCTCAGAGCATCCGCCACCGCATTCTCCTTTCCGACCAGATGAACTGCTGAGAGTGATATTCCCTGTTGGATTGCCTAGAACCAGAGCTGCATCGCCTCTGTGCACAATGGGAGTGACCCTACCCCCCCCTTTTCTGTTGAGGTAATGCATGCCCACTGTATTGTCCATCATGATCAGGACACACTTCCCTTGCACAGATGGCAGAAAAGCCTTCAGGGCCAGCCTGATGGAGTTTGGACTCCGACGGAGACCAATGACCTCTGGTGGTCAAATCTTCGGCATGAGCTCCCCATCCTGTGAGGGAAGTGTCCATCACTACTGTCACCTCTGGCCACAGTTGCCAAAACGGCCCCCTTCATCAAGTTTCCCTCGTTGGCCCACCACAGAAGATCCTGTGAGACCGAGAGTGGAATCTGAACGGGATCCGACATCTTACCTGAGAACTGTGGCCACTGCATCTTGAGGACCCATTGCAGGGATATCATCCTCAGACTGGCCTCTGGCACCAGAAAAATGCAGGATGCCATGAGGCTGAGCAACCTTAAGAATTCAAAAGCCGGGAGACGCTGGGCATGTTGAAACTTGTACACCATCTGCACAATGTGATAAGCCCTCACCTTGGGAGGCGAGCGCTTCCCCAAGGACATGTCCAACACAGCCCCGATGTACTGGAGCTGTTGGTAAGGTGTCAGAAGCAACTTCTTGAAATTTAGGGAGAAGCCCAGCTTGTGTAGGGAGCGGCAGATGAGACTGAGATGAACCATCGGTTGCTCGGGAGAATGCGCACTGATCAGCCAGTCATCCAGGTAGGGGTAGACGTGAATCCCCCCTCGCCTGAGATACGCTGCCACCACCACCATTAGCTTGGTGAAGACCCTCGGGCGGAGGTCAATCCGAATGGCAAAACCTGAAACTGAAAGTGCGAGTCGCCAGCCGCAAACGTCAGGTACTTTCTGTGCTTTGGACATCTTGAACTTGTCCTTCCTGAGAAGCTTGTTCAACCAAAGCAAGTCCAAGATGGGTCTCAAACCCCCGTCTTTCTTTGGAATAAAAAAATATGGGGAATAGCATCCCTTATTCTTCTCCGCTACAGGCACCAGTTCTATAGCACCTTTCTCCAGCAGGTTCAAGATTTCCTGCACAAGGAGCAGATCTGGAAGCTTCAAAGAGAGATTCCTTGGTGGATTGTTGTGAGGCCACTTTAGGAATGGAAGGCAGTAGCCGTGGGCTATTGTATCCAGAACCCATGCATCCGAAGTAATAGCTCGCCATTCTTTGAGATGCTGAGACAGTCTGCCATATAACCGGCTAACATTGGAACATGGCCTCATGATTGTTTTGGAGCGGCTGAGGCAGCGCCTGAAGGCAAAGAGGCAGCTGCCTGAGTGGCTTTGGCACCCCTATTTCCCTGACCACAACGGGTACTTTTTCGCTGACCCCTTTAACTGGCGGATCCTCTCGTTCTACCAAAGGAGGAGTAGTAACGAAAAGAACCTCCCCTCCACTGCTGTACCCTAGGACGAAAAGGCGGAGGTTGACGCACAGCTGCGTCAAAGGTTTTGCTGAAGCTTTTGAGGTCTGCAACCTCTCAAGGCTCTCGTCAGCCTTGCTGCCAAACAAATGTGTGCCATCAAAGGGCATGTTCAAAAGACGGGCTTGCACATCTGGAACTAAACCTGAGTTCCGCAACCACACACATCTGCGTATAATGGTGCTCGCAGCCATGGACCGGCTAACACTGTCGGCTGTGTCCAAACTCAAAGGGATTCACACATGGCATCCTTGCCATCCTGCACAAGAGCAAGGAACCCATCCCTTTCTTCCCCTTCGGCAATATTCTCAGCCGCCCGAGAAACACAATTCCACAGAGTGTGTGAAAATCTTGCTAGGGCACAAGTGGAGATGCTGACTTCAGTGATATACTCCCCGCAGAAAACACCTTGCGTGCCCAACCGTCGAAGAGTTTGTTGTCCCTATCAGGAGGGATGGTAGGGTACGCAACCTGCCTCGAGGTGGCCGTAGACACCTGAACCACAAACTCTCGGGAGTGGGGTGAGATGAAAGGTAGCTGGGGTCGCTACCGGAAGGGTGGTATTTTTTAGTTAACGACTTGTTAACTGCCGGAAGAGATTCCGGTGTCTGCCAAGCAGCCGCCACCCTTTTCTGCAGCATCAAATGAAAAGGTAACACCGGGTCAGAGGACGGACCTTGATCTAAAATATCTGTTAAATTGTCCTGAACAAAAGCTTCAGGAGGAGTAGACCAACCAAGATACTCAGTGACCATAGCCATCAGTCTCCTGTAGGACGACTCAGCATGAGTCCCAGGCTCAGGCCTGCCAAACTCCACCAGAAGTGTCCAAGCCACTGGCATCATGAAGAGATTGCCTTAACTCTTCCAAATGACGGTCTCCCGAAAAGACAGGAGCCACATCAGGCTCAACAGGGTCAAATTCAAAATCTGACCTCTCCTCATCCTCATAGATGTCATCCAGAGGGAGGAAAAACTCCTGCCTCGGGATAGAAGAGAGTCTGGAATCCTTAACAGGCCTCACAGACTTAGAAGTAGCCTTCCTTGGAGGATCCACAGTACCAGGGACCTGCACCGGCAAATTCTGGGCAACGGCGTCGAGGGCTGGTGTGAAGGCAAAGCTTTGATATTTGTATCCGATGGACACGGCGCCGATGGAGTCGATGCCGACCTCGAGCCCTTACCAGGTTTATGCGGTCTCGCTGAGGATGAGGACCGAGACCTGGAAGCATTTCTCTTGCGATTATCCTGAACCTTGTCTGAACGGGACCTCGAAGGTTCCCAATGAGAATCGCGCCGAGGATCTGAGCCTGAAGGCACACGAGCCACGGATCGAGACCATTCCTTGCCGGCGTCTTCCGAAGGCGCGGACGGAACTGTGCCCTGGGATTGGAAAATCGCCAGCATCTTCTCCCTGACGGCTGCCCATTCCTCTGGAGTCGAGGACTTAGTAGGACAAGCCACTTTCCTCACAGCACCATCCTCCGAGGAGGATGGGGAAGACGACCAGTGACAGCGCTTCCTGGAATGCTGAGACGAGGAGGACGAATGGCCGGAACCACTCCGGGACCGAGATCCTGGGACTCCTTCCATCGCAGAGAGTCGCCCCTCGAATCGTAGGTGGACATCCCCTTAGAGGTTTCACGAGACTTACTGGGTTTAGAACCCCTACCTACCTGGAGCTTCCCTTACGCTCCCACAAGGTCTTAGCAGTCAGCGACTGGCACTTGGAACAGTCGTCGGTGTCATGACTCTCGCCCAGGAACCACAAACAAATCCCGGAAAGTCTTAAAGCCAGACCGCTGAGTCGGAGGGGTCAAAGAAGACATATGCACGAGGAATACATGAGTCTCCGAAGCAAATACGTTTGTGAAAAAAAGGCTACGGGTGCTGTGTGTCCTATATATAACATACGGTGACATCGCCCTCGATGGAGGCCTTGGACGGACATCGACCCGACGCCATCGACGCAGGACTCCCTCTGCCGAAAAAGTTTCCGAAGTACACAGCTGTGGACATTACATGTTAAAGATGTGGAATACGTTGAAGGACACAATCCATTCAAAATTTGCATACCCGCAATACTTTGCAAGCAATCTGCATCTACACAATTATTTTGAAATGCATAGGATATTGTTTGCAGCATACCCCCATCCTAATATTGTAATGTAGAATTGTACAAGTGCCCCGTGCAACTGTGTTTGTATAGCAGAGAGTTACTTTATAATTAGTTAAGGTCTATGCCTACTGGATCTCTGAAAACTTGGAAAGGATGCAGATTGTGGAAAATGCATTCTTGCTGTTTGAATATCAGCTGCCCTAATAATATGTACGAGTAATACCAGACACAGCCCACACTGATTTTCCCTTGCAGTCAAGTAAATCATATTGCAATGATGCTCTCACACGTATATGCTAATGTAAGTAATGCTAAAGGAGGAGATGCTGAGCATGACATTTGCCTACTCAAAATCTTTATTGTTGGCAAATTAATATTTATAATGTGTACTTGCAAGGGTACGCTTCAAAGTGCTCATGTGACATAAGTTGTACAAAGAATAGGAAGCATGGGATGAGATTACAGATCCAATTAGCCTGCTTACTGTATCAGTATCTGTATCTGATATTTCAGCCGACAGTGGGGTTACATATTGTGGGTGACGTTTTTGCTAAGGCACCAGGAGTCGTAGACATTCTGGTGCTTGAAAATGTGTCATGTTACAACAAACATAAAATAAGTGGATGTAGGTACAGGGCTGGTAACCTTTCGCAGAGCCAAGGCAGGCACAGTCAAGGTTGCCCTGTGATGTCTAGGTGTGGCCTGGGGCAGAAGTTAGTCAAAAGTTGTAAGTGTGGTAGAGTCAAGTATATGAGTCATGGGTGCAATGGGAAATTATTTGGTTAATGTGTGCAGGCATATCTTAGTTATATCTTCTGTTCATGGGGATACTTTTTCCTATTCATTTTTTTACTTCTTGAGGGTGTATTATGTTTTGAGAATTTTTAGGTTTTTAAGGCCACACTAGTTACAGTAGGGTAATATAAATATTCTATATCAGATATAAGGACTAGTTAGTATAATGTAGCTTATTAAGAGAGAAAGTAAATGTCATGCAACTGCTGTGGCTTGTGCCTTATTAATTCTTGAGAAGGTTTGAATTGGCTTATGCGCTGCTAAAGCTCCTCTGAGCGGCACCCAGAAGGAAGCTGGGCAAGCACACATGTGCATGGCTTAGAGGGAACATTAGAGGGAACATTGCCCACATCCCTCTCCCACTTTGCCTTTAGACTACACAATTCTTTCGTGGCAAAGGAAGAGATTGTGTTATACATAACATATGTAATTTTGCCATTCACGCTAGCTAAGACAATGTTCCTCTCTATCGGTGTACATTCTTGCAGGTCAGCGAGGTTTGTCGAGTGTTTGGTGAGTGCATGAGACAGCTGTGTGTGATGGTAGTTTTCAGTAGGTGGGAGACAATGAGTGGCCGACAGTTCAGCAAAGGGTATGATTTTGCCATCTTTGATCACTTGCTGGATTGTTAATATTCCCGCTGTTTCCCAGTTTGGCCATTTAGGTAGTTTGTGAGCCTCTCGGAGGTAGGTATTGCTCAAGAGGGGTTGTACAGGGGTGATTTTGTTTCCTCAGTCTATGTGTGCGTTTCCGTCCAGATTTGGACGTGTGGGCTGTTATCGTGCAGGCGAGGGGGTGGCCCACCACATTGTACAAGCTCTCGATTGGGGGTATCCCAGGTCTTGCCGCCTTTTCTGCTCGTATGTGCGGTAGTTCTGGGTTACCATGTAGTATATCATTTACAGCTGCCATCTGACTCGCCCATTAGTATGTTTGGGTGTGAGGGAGCCCGATCCCTCCCTCCCACACAGAGCATTGGAGGGTACCCAATGCTATCCTTGGGTGTTTCCCTCCCCATAATAGTTTCTGTAGTGTCTTGTCTATCTTGCGAAATTCTGATGTGCAGAAGGGCATTTTGTAGTATATATAAAAAGCAGGGCAGAGCCAGCATTTTGAAGAGTGCCTCTCTTCCTAGTAGGGTCAGTGGAAGTGTCACCCAGTGGCCTACGTCGAGTGCAAAGCGTTTCACAATTGGGTGTAAATTTTGGGTCACATAGTCTTCCAGTCTGTTCGATATCAGGATACCTAAGTATCGGAATTGTTCCAATTTGACTTTGTATGGGGAACCCTCGGGAGGTATACAGTCTATTCCCTTAACCAGGAAGAGTATCGATTTACTCCAGTTCACTCTCAGGCCACTGAAGGCACCATATTTTATCAGTATTTGTGTAACTATTGGACAAGAGACTGCCGGATCACCCAGTTAAATCAGTAGGTCATCTGCATAGAGAGAGACCCTATCCTCCGAGTTGGGATACATCGGAAACCCAACCACGTTGTTGCCAGGGGCTCAACGATCAGCGCGAATAGCATGGCCGATAGTGGGCAACCTTGTCTGGTACCTTTCCCCAGTCGGATGTTGCAGGAGGGCCAGCCATTCATCCTCATTTCTGCGATGTGGGCGTTATACAGGAGCTGGACCCAATTTATGAATTTTTCCCCAAAGCCCATTTTCCTCGTGATTATCCATAGTGCCTCCCAGTGGACTGAGTCGAAGGCTTTCTCAAAATCAATAGCCAATAGCGCCAGTGATTGTTGTAGGGTTGGTGCTCTTTCAACCCCTAAGTGCATTCTACGGATATTCATTCTCGTGGATCTCTGCGGCATAACGACACATTGATCTGGGTTGATCAGGAACGTAATTACCTTTTTGAGTCTATTGGCTGGTACCTTCGCCAGTATCTTGGCTTCGCTATTTATTAGGGATATGGGCCTATAGGAGCTGCATTTGTCTGGGGGCTTGCCCTCCTTTGGTATTACAATATGGTGGCTTAACGTAAGTCCATCGGGAGTATCCCTTCTTGAGTGTTCGAACATATTGAGCAAGTGTGGTGCAATGTCTACATGACTTAGTTTCTTCCAAATGGCAACCGGGAAGCCATTCAGGCCTGGAGTTTTGACTGATTGAAGTTGGGAGATGGCTGCCGATATGTCTTTCTCCGTTATTTTACTATCCAGTATGTCTACTTGCTCTGTATTGAGTGAGGGGAGATCGATCTTATCTAGTGCTGTGTTCACTATTGGGGTACTCGAGGGGCTATAGAGCTCTTCATAGTATTTCGCAAAGCATTCTGCTGTCGCCTTGTCAGTTGAGACTAGCTCTGCGTTTACATCTTTAATATTTGTGATTTGCCGATGCCCCTCATCACGTTTTTCCAACCAGGCTAACAATTTACCTGCTTTTTGCCCCGTTTTATACAGTCGTGCCCTCATGGCTCTATGTGCCTTCTTGGCACAATCTAGTGATAGATTGTGCAGTTTCTTCTGCACCTGTATCAAAGCTCTATTTGTCTCAGGTGTGTTATTTTCTATGTGCTGTGTTTCTTTGTGTGCCACCTCCTCTTCAGTGTCTACGACCTCCTTCCAGTGTGCCTTTTTCTATGCTGCCATCCATGAGAGGATTTCTCCTCTCAGTACCGGCTTATAAGCTTCACATAATGTTCCAGGATTGTCCGCGGAACCCGTATTCAACTCAAAATAAGTGGAGGTAGTATTGCTTATTCTTTCCTGTAGGTCCGGGAACCCCAGGTAATAGTTGTTAAGTCGCCAAGTGGGCGGAGGGTGTCGTCTTTCCGTTTCGAGTTCTATCATTAGTGGGGAGTGATCGGAAATGCCACGTGGAAGTAGGGATGCGCTATGTGCCTTATGGATATTCTGGGCTGGTAGGAAGAAGTCGTCTATCCTAGATAGTGAGGCATGCACGCCTGAGTGGAAGGAGTATTTGCGTGTATCCCTATGCAGGTCGTGCCACACATCTCTCAAGGCAAAGGTAGCTAGTTTGGTGCTAGTTGTAGGGTTCCTTCCCCTTATGTGTGTGCGATCTAGTGTGTAGTACATGACCTCATTGAAGTCCCCACCTAAAACCCAGATATCAGCTGTGTTCGCGGCGAGGATGGGTGCAATTTCTGCCACTAGTGTAGCTAGGATTGCCGGCGGGGAGTATATTGCCGTAATCGCAAGAGTTTGGTTCCATAATGTAGCGTTTATGTGTACATATCTTCCCCCAGTGTCATGAGTCACCTTCGATATCATTAGTGGCAGCCTCTTACGGACTAGGATCAGCACCCCTCTAGCTCCCATGGAGAAGCCTGCATGTACCGCAGTGCGGTAGTTGGATCTTTTAAAGAGATTGCACACCGTCCCAGCCAGGTGTGTTTCGGTTAGGAGTACTATATCCGGTGTATGTCTATTTATGTATTAAATCACCAGGCTTCTCTTAATGCCGGATCCTAGCCCGTTAACATTCCATGTCATGAGTGTCAGGCACTTGTTGGTTATCACAGTTGGCAGCGCCATTGGATGTCTGGATTTTGTGGTTTATGCATGTGTCCTGCGGGAAATATCTGTTTTGCAGGTGCTAGTAGGTATGTTGTCGCTGTTTTACTTATATTTGGTGTGATCACAGTACATTTGTAGGTAAACCAATGAATAGAAAACTCATACCCAACTCCTTCCTCCCTATACCCCATCACCAACTGAAGCATCTGTCGCCCCATTACAAACTTAACAACTACTAAAACTCAACACTCATACATTAACTCTCATCAAGTCAATTTCTCCGACCTGTGATATAGACGGTGTTGCTTGGCTGCCTATCTCTCTCACGGCTGATGTTGCCTTCACACTTCTGTGTCAGGGGACGGCTCAGGTTGGGCCGCCAGCTGTTGTACACACCTGTAATCTATTGTTACAGTGTGTTTTAGGAGTTGTGTTACCTACTCACATCCTGAAAGTAGTAATAGCATTCATGTCTGTAATTCCTACTTAATCATTTTCCTCTTCTGTCTAGTGGCTGTTGTGGTCCGATGTGTGGTAATCTCTCGGGGCGTGGTCTATTACGTTCGGTCTCGTGTCTCCCCCATGCACTCCAATCTCCATCTATATCCCTTTCGGCCCAGTTCCACGCCTCTTTGGAATGCATAAAATATACTGGTGTGCCATTGTGGAATATTTTAAGCTGAGCAGGGAAGATTAGCCCATATTTGACTTTCATTGATTGCAGACACCTCTTGAGCGGGTCAAAGGATTGGCAAGCCTTTTGTACCTTTCTGGTAAAGTCAGGGAAGAAAGCAATTTTGGAGCCATTGTACGTGATGGACCCTTTTGTCCTTGCCATCTCTAGCACGGCGTCCCTGTCTCTGTAATTTAAGGGTTTCGCGATGACTGTGCGTGGTGGTGCTCCAGGTCCCGATCTTCTGGTTGGTACGCGATGTGCTCATTCAATTGAAAAGAATTTTGAAAAAGATTTAATTTCAAATAAGACTGCAAGCCATTGTTCAAGGAATAATTCCATGTTTGCTCCTTCAGTTTGTTCAGGCAGACCAAGGATGCGGATATTATTGCGTCTTGATCTCCCTTCGCTTTCGTCCACTCTCCCTTCCAGTACGGGAGATACGTTTTTGTAGATCATGTCACAGGAGAGATACTTCAGCGCCTATACTGTCTATTTGTTTCCCCATTGATGACCTGGAGCTAGCTATGGCACCCATCACATCCCTGAGGGAGATGTTGTCTTCGCTGTTCTCAGGTTCCACCGACGCGGGTCGCTCCGGCAAGTGGGTCAGCGGTGCCGTCGTGTATTGTTCCATTCTGCTCTGTGTGGAGGATTTCATGGGTTTGTCTTTCCCCATGTTGCAGATTTAAATCGCTATATGGTAGGGGATCTGTTTTGTTTCGTGCGAGGGCCGAGCCGCATACAGTGTTGGTGTCTGGCTGTTGTTCAGTGATTTGGAGCGTAATCTGCGGGATCGTGGGTCACATCGCTTTGACAGGAGGCGTCGGCCCAGAACTGTATTAAAGTGGGTATTTGCTCTGACTTTGTCGCTGATCTGCATGGGAGGTGTGGAACACTGGTGGTTTCAATGTTTGGATCCTTATCCTTCCCTGGGTGTGCAGAGCCTATGTGCACATGCAAGTCCCTTCGCTGCTTTTATAATTAGTGTCTCTGTATGTCTCTTTTGTGAGTCAGGCTTATTATGCTTTCTCCAGGATCTGGTAGTATGAGTTTGTTCGTTATGCTGGTAGTGTTCTGCAGGTATGCCAGTTCAGTTTTGTAGGCAGACGTAGTCAATTTGGGCCAACACGGATGTTGAAAGTGTTACTGTGTATGTGGACCCCAATGGCCTCAACCGCCCTGAGGAGACTGTGTGAACATGCGTTCCACGTTTCGTCATTTCGTGTCTTTGCACAGCTCCCTTTTTCCCCGGTTACTTCCCAACAGGCGCACTCGAAGGGGCCCGTGGGACCAAGTCTGTGGTGGGAAATCGGTCTCACAGCAGAGTAAGCGAGGCTTTCGCCGTGTGTTTCCCACAGGTCACGTAGGTCCTCCCTTTTTGGCTCATATAGGATCTCTTCTACTCTGCCAGTCTGTCCCCACCTTTCTCGCGTTTCCGCCGACAGAGCTCCTGGCAGGCAAGCAGGGATGTTATTCAGGTCTTAAATAGCACGGTGTATGGCTTATGATTTATTGGGAGACACTTCTAGGTGCATGCACTTTGATTTGCCGTGCAACTATGACGTCCGCCTATCCGTTGGTCGAGTTGCAGGTGTACTCTTATAGGAAAGATATTAGGCGAGAATCATACCCCTGGTGCATGCATGTAAGCACATTTTTTCAGGATGCACGGGGGAGTCGCCACAACCTCACCCCCGGTACCTCCCCAGTATCCCTCGCGGGCACACGCCGGGGCGAGCCGAGGCACCCGGCGGTCCGTGTAATGCGGGGTAGGTCGATGTACCGGGCCGTCACCTGCTGCAGATGGCAGCCTCTTCCAGGCTCCTATCAGCATCTCCCCTCCGGTCTCTGTCGGGAGTACCGCAGGGGTTCGGATTTGCGGTGGTCCATAGCTTAGTTGCTTCTCTGCCTGTATCTTCGGGGTTGCAGCCTACCTTCAGCAGCGTGGCACTTGTTGGCCGCCTGGCGCACCCTGGCGGCCTCTCACGCCTGACCCGCAGGGCATTGTTCCGGCGCTCCGATGGTGTCAGCAGCTGCTCCTCTCGTCCTGCAGCTAGGCAGCACTGGGCACTCCCTCCTCCCACAGCCAGGCTGTCA
The DNA here is from genome assembly GCF_040938575.1 of Ambystoma mexicanum. NCBI lineage: Eukaryota > Metazoa > Chordata > Amphibia > Caudata > Ambystomatidae > Ambystoma > Ambystoma mexicanum. Next base: position 580,762,620 of record NC_090924.1, on the reverse strand, counting down.
CCACGAGCCCGGCCACAGCAGGACCCCACTCGGCACACCAGGGGACTCGGGCGGACACTGGAGGTGATCTCTGTCGGAAGCGTGGGCTGGGGCCAGATCTCTGCGCCAGGGTCCTATGCACTCTCCTCCACCGGTGCTCCGCAACGCAGTACAGCCCCGCAGCGTAGCTGGGGCGAGCACGACAGCTCCCTACTCTTCGGTCGTTTTCAGCCGACGGGAGAGCTCGGCAGGAGGAAAGCACATTTCCGCAGCAGCGAAGTCGCCCGGCCTTCTTTCACTTTGTGATTGCGGTGGCCATTTTGGTTTCGGCTCAGCATCGGGCACACACACTTTCCACAGCCGATATCTTTGCTTCCACGTTCTGATTCTGTTCTGCAAGGCTGTCAGCTGTTGCGGGCTGTATTGTCTACTGGATCGTGGTCTCTTTACATCTGTTGGATCAATATGTCCAGGATATTTTACAGAATATGGCTGGCAGCCCCAGAGCACTGAGGAATCACATCCTCTCCGTGTGCTGGTTGGCCACGCCCCTCCTATCAAAGACTATGTTGATGCAGGCATTTTACGTTGCCTGACCACTGCCTGGAAAAATCCGATCTGGCCCATTAAAAAACCTGATGGTAGCTACAGAATTATAATTGATTACCGCAAATTAAATAAATATACTCCTCCATTGGTGCCTGCGGTACCTGATGCAGTAACATTAATTGAAAACATACAGAAATTTCAGGGCCCCTGGTATATGGTTTTGGATTTGGCTACCGATTGCAACTGAGTGCCAAGAACAGTTAGCATTTTCTTGGAATGGGAGACAATACACTTTTAATAATTTACCTATGGGCTATATGGATAGTCTGACTATTTGTCACCGGCTGGTGGCTGAACATTTGGATAAAATCCCATGTAAATCTGATGTGTAAATTGTGCACTACATTGATTACATACTGATTCAAGGCAAAGATGAGCAAAGTGTATGCATGCATTTAAACCTTACCATGGAAGGTTTGCACAAAGAAGGGTGGCAGATAAATGTTGCTAAGACATAAGGTCCGGTGGAGACAATTATTCTAGGCATACAATGGCATGATGGACATCGTGAAATGGTGCCTAAAGCTAAACAGAAAACTCTTGAATTTCCCATGCCAAAAACTAAGAAACAAGCACAATTTATTGGTTTATTCGGATTTTGGAGACAACATAGTCCTCATTTGGGACACATTTTGGCACCTCTTTATAAAATCACATGTATAAAATATGAAATTTTATGGGGTGATGAAGAGGATATGGCATTCCAATTGGCAAAGAATACCATTCAAAAAGTGCTTGATTTATGGCCAATAAGGGAAGGTGAAGTTGAGTTGAATATGTCTACTCAAGATTCCTATGCTGTTTGGAGTCTATGGCAAATGCAGGACAGACAGCCAGTACCTTTGGGGTTCTGGAGTAGGAAATTACTTGATGCAGGTGATAGATATACCCCATTTGAGAAACAGTTATTAGCCTGTTATTGGGCTTTAATTAATACTGAACAAATTACTGTGGGTCATGATATACTTATAAGACCAGAAATTCCTATTATGCTGTGGGTGCTTAGTTCTCCTAAAACACACAGAATCAGGCATGCTCAAGAAGCTAGTGTTATCAAATGGAAATGATATATACAAGACCGTGCCAAACTTGCTAAGACGGGCGTGGCAAAGTTACATGAACAAGTGGCAGGAGTGCCACTCATTGATCTTGAACCAGATAATGATACATTTGTAGAGAAATCTCCAGTTGCTTGGGGGATCCCATATGGAGAATTACCTGTTGAAAAAACTGATCATGCCTGGTTTACTGATGGCGCAGTTAAATATGTAGGGATTGAGTGATATTGGAAAGCAGTTGCATACAATCCCAAGACTAAAAAGGTGCTTACTACGTCTGGGAAAGTAAAGAGTAGCAAATGTATTTATTTATTTATTTATTTGCATTTGTCACACGCCAAGACCCTACGGTATCACGGCAAGGTTACAGATATCTTGATGATTAATAATACATTTGAAGAAAGTCAAAAAGGAAGGCATATAGAGGTTATTTACATTTGGGCGTACAGTGATTATTTACAATTGGTAAACAGTAATAGCAGTTTGAGCTGATGTAGGCTGCACTAGTATAATTTCTGAAGAGTACTAGTATTGGTTGAACAACCATGTTTTCAACTGTTTTTTGAACCCGGGGAAGGAGGTCTCCTTTTTGAGGTTGATGGGGGGGGGTGTTCCAGTGTTTGGGAGCTAAGACGTGAAAACTGTGCCCCCTGCTCTGGTGTTGTTGTAGCGGGATGTCACTAGGTGTTGATTGTCGTTAGATCTCAGTGTTCTGGCATTTTCCTTTTTCTTAGAAGGTTGTTGAGGTAAATTGGAGGGTTTTTGGCCAGACATTTATGCGTGATGCATAGGGTTTTAAAGATGATTCTGGCTTTGACAGGTAACCAATGGGCATCCTTCCTGATTTTGGGAATGTGATCAGACTTTTTTATCCCTAACGCTGCCCTTAGGGCTTTATTTTGTAAGAGTTGCAGTTTGCTGAGGTTGGTGTTAGAAATTCCTAGTAATATTGCAATAGTCTAGCTTGGATAATATCAAAGCTCTTGCCAAGAAGAGGCAGTCTGTCGGGGTCAGGAATTGTCGACTTAGTGCTATAAGTTTGGATGTGTAAGCTGTGGCAGATGAAAGCGTGCTGAAATGTTTTATCGTCAGGTTGACAACTAGGTATACGCATAGTGTTTTAACTTGCTTGAGGACAGGGATCAGGGTGCCGTCAATGTTGATGGCGGTGTAGTCCAAGTGTAGGGCTGCTATTTTAGTTGCTGATCCCACAATGAGAACTTCTGTCTTCTCATCATTGAGACATAGGCCCTAATTACGAGCATGGCGGTCTGGGAAGTACGGTACCGGTAAACATGCTACGGGCTCTGCTCGCGGGAACCATTTCACCTGCCAGGTTTTTCCAGCAGAGCACGTCAGATGCACCGGCACATGCAGAGTTGTGCTGGTGCATCTGACGTCCCCATCCCCATTCAGCCCTGTAGGGCAGAATCGGAATGAGGAGGCCCTTGATCCGGCACCCGAAAATGGGCAAGTACCAGGTCCGCCTAACTCGGCATTACCCGGTTCTTGCCTATTCGCGGGTGCCGGAAAAAATGCAATTTCGCGGCAGCCATGCCGTTTTTAAAGGCACGGCTACCACCAGAGTTGTAATGAGGGTCATAGACTATTTAGCGCCATCCAGTTTTGGATGATGAAATATATTTCATTAATGGTTGCAGTGTCAAGTCATAGTTCCCTGAGATAGGTATGAGGACCTAGGTGTCATCTGCAAAATTGGTATAGATGACACCCATATCATCAAGAGCAGAGAAGAGGAGCTTTGTGTGGACGCTATAGAGTGTAGGGGAGAGGCATAATACCAGGGGTACTCCTATGGGAACTGGTATGGGATCAGCAGCTTCCTTACCTATGGCCACTCTAGAGGAGCATTCGGCAAGAAAAGATTTCACCCACATGGTGGCATCATTGGAGAAGTTGAAATTGGTGGCTAGTGATATACAAAGTTTGTCATGATCCACGAGGTCAAATGCTGCAGAAAGATCTAACAGCAAGAGGATACAGAGTTTCCCTGAATCTCTGATAATGTCCATGTGAATTTTGAGGTCCAGGAGGGCCGATTCCGTGCTATGATTAGGCCAGAAGCCTGATTGTCTGGTTCATAGGAGTTGGTTCTGTGCTTGAATTTATGTGTATGCCATTTTGTCAATGAATTTAAGTAAAAAAGGGACCATGGTTATTTGTCGATAATTAGTGGGTACTTTGGGGTCTGGTGTTGGCTTTTTAAGCAACGGTGTGACCCATGCTTCTTTAATACTGGCTGGGACTGAGTTTGTGTTAAAGGAGGAGTTAACAAAGTTGGTAATGGTGGTGGTGACGGTAGATGCACAGTCTTTCACTAATTTGACTGGGACGCTGTCTCCTTTGCAGAGGGTTTAAGTTTGGAGATAGTGTCAAGCACAAGTTCTTGGGTTACTGGGGCGAAGTGGAAACAGGAGTTAGTATTTTGAATGGGGGTGTGGGGGTTGGTGATCAGGGTTTTTTTTGTGAGCTAGTAGCCGCCTTTTGGTGGACATTTTATTTTGTGGCAGCGCATTTTTAGTGGAGAGCGTGTCTCGAAAGGTGGTGCACCATTCCTTACTAGATTTTGCAGGGGTTATGGTTGGGGTGGGATTTTGTAGTTCTCTAAGAATGGCAAAGAATTCTTTTGAATCTGATGAGGCATTGCTATACGTGTGTTGTAGGCGTTAGCTTTATGGGAGATGATGGCTGTTTTGTAGGCTTTGTTGGGGTTCTTGAAAGCTTTGGTGGAGTCTGGGGTGGGATGTTTGCTGTGAGCATGTTCAAGGAAATGCTTTGTTCTTCTCAGAGATACTAGTTCTTCGTCAAACCAGAAGTGGTTCTTTTTGTCGGTTCTCTGCGTTTTGGTTGAGTTGGGCGCTACTTCATCAATATTAAGTGTGAGGCATTTATGGTAGTAATCGGAAATGATACCAGGGTCATTGCTGGTGACTAGGTTAGTTTCAAGATGTTTGTTAAGGGTAGGAGTGAATTTCTCTACTGTGAGCTTGCAGAGATTTCTAGCTTCGAAAGAGTCTGTTGTTTTAGTCTTGGGAGGACAGGGTTCATCACTCATGAGGGTGAACTTGATGCAGAAGTGGTCAGTCCAGGCCAAGGCGGTGATAAAATCTATGGTTAGATTAGTGTTGAGAGACAGTATCAAGTCCATAATTCTGCCCTTGCAATGAGTGGGAGCATTCACTAGTTGGGTGAAGTTCATGTCCTTGAGTGCTGAATGAAGGATTGCAGCTTTGTGGTCTTGGTCATCGTTGAACCCTAGGTTCAAGTCTCTAAGGATGATACATTTTGTGTTGGGTCTGATGAGCGGTGTGAGTAGGAGTGGGATATCTGTTTCAGGGTGGCTGTTGGAACTGTGGGATCTATAGATCACTACAATATTTATTGTGGTTTTCACATTCATGGCTAGTTTGACTAGCAGGAGTTCGTAGCCTGGGATGTCCTCAATAGGACTTGATCTGAGTTGTAGGTTACTTCTCGCTATAATGGCTTCACCACCTCCTGTGGTGTGTGTTCTATCAGTTCTGAATACGCTATAGTCAGGCGGTATGGCCAGGGCTACAAGTGATCCCGAAGCTTGGTGAAGCCAGGATTCAGTGATTATCAGAAGGTCCAGATTTTGTTTGGTGATAAGATCGTGGATTTCTATAGAATGGGCTCCTAGAGATCGGGCATTCATAAGGGCACTTTTGAGGCTACCATTCTTAGGTTGGGCTGCGGTGGCAAGCTTAGGCGTCAGTGGTTGGGGGTCATTAGGGGTTTTGTTGGAAATCAAGGTGGAGAGTCGCCTGTGTTTTTTATTACGTGAGGGGTTGTTGATATTTTGGGTGTCCTGAAAGAGGGGGTGTGGTACACAATGTGTATTTTACTGCGCAATCTTAGTCTCAGTGTCCTGTCAGTGCCAACAATGGGATAGGTTATGGTGTCTATTGATGCCTCAGTGGTTGGAGGGCGGTTTACTGTGTGCTTCAGGGATGCGGTCTCTCTGATAGTGGTCCTGGTAGTCAAGATAGGAAGTATGCATAGCTGAGCTCATTGGGAGGGGAGGTGTGGGTGGCAGGAAGAGCGTGGGGCAAGGTAAGGGATAGTGTCTAGGGCATGCCAGTCTTGAGAGGCCATTTCTGACTAACAATAGGTGGTGGCCTGTGCAGGGAGTACTATCTGGGACAATGCAATAGGGGAACATGGTAATAGGTACCCAATTTAGCATCACTAGGATCAATGTGGGGTGAGACTGGAGAGGGGTGATGTGTACGAGGTTAGGTTTAGCAGACATGGGCTTGCTATGCAGTAGAAAATACAGTTAGGTTAGCTCAAGGAGGTTGGTGTGTTAACACAGTGCGGCTTTTGTAGGGACTGTAGATACTATAGGCTGGTACAATGGTGGCAACAATGCAGCAAACACAATATGGCCAAATGGAGGTGCTAGGGCACAGTAGTCCTGGTTAACACAGTACATATGGGCTAGTACAATGGTAGCAACACTGCAGCAAACACAATATGCGCAAATGGAGGCGCTAGTTGCACAGTAGTCCTGGTTAACACAGTGTATATAGGCTAGTACAATGGTAGCAACAATGCAGCAAACACAATATGGGCAAATGGCAGCGCTAGGGCACAGTAGTCCTGGTTAACACAGTGCAGTTATTGGGGGATGCAGATGAGTAAAATACGATATGGGTGTAAGTAATGTTAAAAGTATAGTGGAGCGTAGAACGCCCTGCATTTATAGTAGGAGCATTGAAGATGGTACTAGTTCAGACGAGGCACTCATAAGCCTGGGTCACGGTGTACTCGTCTAGGCTGAGTTTTGCTGGCTGTAAAGTCAGTTAATTCAGTAGACTAGGTGAAGGGCTTCTGGTCGCACAATAGGCATGTCGTGGGTGATCGGGGTGAGGGGAGTAGTATGGATAGCAAAGGGGGGACGTGGCTCAAGGTGTAACGTGTTACTTACACTGTCTCCTTTTCCTCTTCAATGGTACGTTGTGTGCTGTCCAACTGCGGAGAGCTGCAGATAGGCCCTTTTGTACGCAGCCCTTCTGCAAAGCGGCCGACTTCCGTCTCCGGTCGGGGGGTCGTCGGGTTATTACTTCACTCGACCAATCATCTGGTCTCAGAGTGTGGTCTCTGCACTCCGTAGGCCATTAGGGTAACGGGCCGGCCATTTTGGAGTGGACATGCTGGCAATTTGGCACAGATGGGAGTGCATTGGGACTGAAACCTGCAATGGGGCAGTTAGAGGAATCAGGTGTAGTAGAGGCTTACTTGCTCTGCGACGGTGATGGGCGGTGAAATAAACCGCTTTGTGTGCCGATTGCACAGGATCCACGTGCCGTCAAGGGAGGGGTCCTGCCCTTCCCAGACGGGATGAAAAGAAGATGCTCTCGGGTGCAGACAGGCCCTTTTGTACATGGCCCTTCTGCGAAGCAGCCGGCTTCCGCCTCCGGTCGGGGCTCTTCAGGTTATTACTTCACTCAACCAATCAGCTGGTCTCGGTGTATGGTCTCCATTTTGGAGTGGACAGGCTGGCATTTGGCACAGATGGGAGTGCCTTGGGACTGAAACCTGCAATGGGGCAGTTAGGGGAATCAGGTGTATTAGAGGCTTACTTGCTGCAGAACTATATGCTGTATATCAGGCATTAAAACAAGGATAGCCTGGTACCTGTCATATTTATACTGATTTGTGGTCGGTTGCTAATGGTCTGGTAGTTTGGCTGCTGACTTGGAAAAGGAATGGATGGAAAATTCACAATAAAGAATTGTGGGACAAAGAAATATGGCAAGACATTGCTGACATGCTAGTGCATACTACTGTTACTGTATTTCATGTAGATGCACATTATGCAACAGATTCATTAGAACGATGGTTCAATTCTGTTGCAGATGGACATCCAAGAGTTCAAATTATGGACTCAAAAGCTGAAGAAGTAGTCTTGGAGGGAATTGCTAAGTGGGCCCACCAGAAGAGTGGCCATCCCGGAGAGAAGGCTACTATCAGGTGGGCGCAAGACAGAGGAATCAATATCCCTTTAGAAATTGTGAAAAATGTGATTTTACAATGCCCTATATGCCAACATCAGAAGCATCGATCTATTCAACACATAATTCATGGCATATTAAAATGTGGGAAGTTGTCAGGTCACATTTGGCAAATTGATTATATTTGCCCTATGCCCATTAGCAAAGGTTGTCAATATGCATGTACAATTATGGACACGTACTCAGGTTATTTAATGGTCTTACCATGCAAGAGAGCTACTCAATTAAATACTATTAAATTACTTGATCAGATTGCTGTGTATTATGGTATCCCATTACAAATTCAAAGTGATAATGGCTCCCATTTTAAAGGTAAATTGGTAATTGATTACTGTATTGAGAAAGGTATTAAATGGCTTTTTCACTTCCCGTATCACCCGGAAGCATCTGGTCTGATTGAACGCATGAACGGGTTATTGAAACAGCAACTGCGCAAACTTGGTGATGGTACTTTGCAGAGCTGGCACGAACACTTATTTGAAGCTGTCCAAATCTTGAACAACCGTCCTATTGCTAACAGTGAAACCCCATTAATGTGTATGTTAACACCATCTTTGCAAATGAATCCAAACCGTGCACATGAAACTTTGCTTTATTGGGAAACATCTCCAGGCGCTTTTACTTTTTATTGCGCCACTTCTGAATCTGCAGGGGTGGATTTGCATGCTGTTGTTTTGGTTATGGAACCTGGAAAAAAGAAATGGATGCACATCCCTGCTGATGTTATTTACGTGAGTGATGTACTTCACTGATATCTTCCTTTTTTAAACTGCCTTTTAGATCCTTAGTGTATTGAGTGCCTGTATGTTGCACGTTGGAGTCCTTTTGGGAGGGTCTGCGTTCCTTTCCAAGGATGTGGCAGACTTCTCCATTCTGCAAGTGGGGCGTGGTATCTGGTTCAGTGACGATTCACCGCCTATTACCTATGCTCCTGAGGATGCATCTATTGCTGCCTATTGGATTGCATTCAGAAAGCGATGTGAGCACAAAACAAGGTTTTACCTTTGTCTCTTCAAGGAGTTGCTACTTCCTTTTCCCATCAGGGTTATTCTGCTTTAGTCAAAACGCCCTGAAATGTCTGGATCTGTTTAGCCCAAAAAGTACTTAACATTTCGCACTTTTGCTTGACGGATGTGCACGGTTCTACAGACCTGATTTCTACTTGTTTAGTGGCCATTCCGACACCCACGTTTGTGTTGAAACACATATTTGAAACATTACACAATGACTCTTTAGTGCAACATTCGGATATTCGAAAACCGTTTTCAGTATATGAGTATGTTGCATTTTGTAAAGACGCGTTTCATACATTTAATAACATGACGTTCGTTATTACACATGATATTGCTCCTGCTGACGTTTGTTATAGCATGACATATGATGTTACATATATCATCAAAAAATTTCAACAATTGAGATTGGATAAACAATTGACACATACTGATTTTGGGAAACAATTATGTACAAGATCTATTGCAACGTGTACTGATGTTTCCAATGATATGATCTGCTACTTTACTATTCTCACGGCTAGCCTGTTGAAACATGTTAAACTTCCGCCTAGTTGGTTATTTTCTTGTGGCAATTTTTCTTATTCTTACATTCCTGCTAATATTTCTGGTGCCCCCTGTGCTTTAACGCGGCTTGCTTTGATGATGTATCCATTAACACCTGCAATCACACACTCTGTACGTGCTGCTTCTCATCATACCTTAACTCCTGATTGTAATTCTGATATACATTTACTCTCGGAGGCTGAAGTGCTTGCTCTTACTGTTTCTCTTATTGGTATTTTTGGTTTGGCTGCAGGTACTTATAAAACCATGATTAAGCTTGCTTGTTTAGTAGTTGAGGGGCTTAATGAAACCTCATAAGCGTTAACTGAATTATTATTAGATAATAGACATTTTAGGAAAGCTATCCTTCAAAATAGGGCGGCGATTGATTATTTGTTTTTGAAACATAATTTAGGTTGTGAGGCAATAAAAGGCATGTGTTGTTTTGATTTAGGTGATCATTTCCACTCTATTGAAAAGCATATTAAAAATATTAAGGGTCTTGTTGCAAAGGTAACTCAAGATCCATATGAACATTGGTGGGAATATTTATTATCCTGGATTCCTGAATCATTGCGTGCTGCTTTATTTTTGCTTTTTGGTATTGTTGTAGTTTTGACTGGTCGTTGTTGTTGTACTTCATGTATTCCTAATATATGGAGAATGATTTGTAGGTTTTGGTCTTCTTCTGAACAACATGCCGGTTATGGTAGGTAAGTATTCAAGAGGAGGAGTGTAATGCTAGTGTGTAATATGCAAGCCAGAATAACATGGCATCGCTGCACAGTCATTTTGAACACTCATCTCCCATTGCAGTAATAAAGTCTGCATTTCCGTGGGCCTCACAGAATGAACAAGTAGCAGGGAAAACAGAGCACAGTCACATAGATATTTTGCTGGCGGACTGACTATAGTGAATAGTTATTGTATTGTCCAGTGAATGACGAATGCAGAAGGGGAGTTGGAGTGTGCTGGAACTGCACGATAAGGGGTCTGGGAATGCATGAAAATAGTGGAGCCCTGGGTTTTTCCACTTTCAACTGGATTTTTCCACCCTTTGTCTCTTTGATTTGTGGTCTGCCTTCCGGTCGAGGGCAGAACATGATTTGGAAGGGAGGGGGGGATGACCCATAAAGGAGAGGGCATCACGGAAAGCTGGTTGTTGGATGGTGAACCCCGGGTGTTGCAGTCTCGCTGATAGGGAGGATGCTCTGCTTCAGACCCAATTGACCATAACTATCTCTTCGCCTACCTGCTTAGGTGGCCAAGATGAAGTTTTCCTCTGCTGTATGGATCACAGCAATGACATTTATATTCTAATCTATCTATCTCTGAATATATGTTTATTTGTATTAGTGTTTTATTTGTTTATTATTAGTTATTAATAAACAGCCTATAATGAGCCATTTTTTATAACTTTATATGGTGTGTGTCTCTTCTCCTAGCCTGAGTCCAATCATTGGCTATTGCGAGAAGGGCATAGGGAGACGTAAATGTTTGTGTTCTTCCCTTAAAGCCAAATAGACGCAATACAGACCCCCATCAAAAAGCCCAGATGTTCGGGCAGGGTATGCAATCAGGAAAGTAAATCCACCTGGGCCATTCATTTACCCGACCGATGTACGGTCGTAAAGGTGATGGGTTGTAAGGCCAGAAACCACCACAAAATCCTGGGGTTCTTTTCTTTATTCCTTGCCATCCAAATCATGGGTGCATGATCAGTGACCAGGGTAAACTGGCGGTCCACAAGATTATACCGCATAGACACAATAGCCCACTTGACCGCCAAACACTCCTCCTCAAGGGTGGCGTGGGAGTGCTCACGCGGCAACAGTTTCGGGCTGATGAATAAAATAGACCGCTCCAAGGCGACGTGCTTTGGAATAGCACCGCTCCAAGGCCCACCCCAAATGGATCTGTATGTAGCAAAAGGGGCACTGAATAGTCTGGACAATGTAGGACGGTATGGTCAGCCAAGGTTTTCTTCGGATCCCGAAAGGCCTGTTCAGCTTCTTTTTGGTTCCCTTTACTTTTCGTGGTCTTTTCCGTTTGCAACCAATCAGTCAACGGCACTGTAAGGGTGGAAATGTGGGACTGAATCTTCTGTAGTATCCCACGAATCCCAGAAAAACTCTGATTTGCCAGGGATTGGCTGAAAAGGGTAGCTTCTCAATGGCCTCGAATTGATCTTACTGAGGTCGAGTGGTCCCTTGACCTAAATAATACCCCAGGTACTTGGTATGGGAGAAGGCTACCAATATCTTCTTTGGATTGATGTTGAGGCCGGCCTATTGTAGGTTACCAAATACACCCCACAGATGCTGTAGGAGGGCCTCCCAGGAGGTGCTATATACAATAATGAAATCCAGGTAGGCTCCTGTGTATTGTTCATGTCCTTTTAAGATAGAATTCATTAGATGTTTAAAGGTCACTGAGGTCTCATGTAACACAAAAGGAAGCACTGTGAACTGGTATAATCAAGAGTGGATGGCAAAAGCTATTTTTTCTTTATCACTATGGCATAGAGCTATCTGCCAATACCCTTTTGAGAGAGGTCCATGATCCTGATATACAACACGTTTTTGAGCTTATTCAAGAGATCCTCTACACTGGGCTTTGAGTAGGCACTGAATGTGAAACCTCATTTAACTTCCGTAAGTCCACGCAGAATCCGATGCTCCCATCCGGTTTCGGCACCAACACGATGGGGGAAATCCATTGACTGTGGGAGGACTCAATTACCCCATTTCTGAAATGCATTGAATCTCCCGATTTACTGGTTGAATTCTGGCCTCCAGGACTCGGTGTGGTCGAAGTCTCCCTGTGGTTCCCGGTGATGTATTTATCCCATGATTGTCCTTCTTGGTGTGACCCGGTAACAACCAGAAGATTCTCTGAAATTCTTGGATGAGTTGGTGCAGTTCCACTCTTTCCCTGTCTTTCAGCTCCGGATTAATACGGAGGGCCCCCACCCCAAGATTGTCCTACCCAAAATACATCCCTGATGAAGCCAGTCGTTCTGTACTGATCAAAGCTATGGTAGGGGTAGGCTCCACCTACTTCTTGAGAAGGCTGACGTGGTAGTTTGTTACCGGAAATCTTCTGTCATCCTGCCGGACTTTGTAAGTGACCAGGCCAGCACTTGCTCTATCACATAAAGACCTTCTAGGTCATCATCATTTTATTTTCAGAGGTCGGAACTAAGACCAACACCTTTTCCCGCCCTCGGAAGCTCCGCAATCATGTCTCTTTATTATAATCAGTGTCTTGTAGCCTTTGGGCTTATTGTAGATGGGTATGGACCACAGATTTTCATGTCTCCACCCTTTCGGCCAACTTGTATGCATGGGTTGTTCTTCCCATTCTTCTTTTAGAATATTGAGTAGGGTCTGCATTTGTTTTCTGAACAATACTTCAAATGGAGCTAAGCCATTTGCAAACTGCGGCGTATCCAAGGAGCTAATCATTCCCAATCCTTGTCTGTGGGACTCATGGTTTTCCTCAGAATTTGTTTGATAGTCTGGTTATATCTCTCCACCAAACCAATGGTTTGAGGATGATAGAGCTAGGTTTTGCGGTGGTCTATGTGTAGTGTCTGGCATACCTGCTTGAGGATGGCTGACATAAAGTCAGTTCCTCGGTCCGTAATGATTTCTTTGGGAATCCCCACTCGGGCCATAAAGGCATTAATACATCTGTTGTGTGGCGATAAACCGTAGTGGAAGGGCTTCTGGGTACCTGGTGGCATAATCCACTATCATCACCAAATATTTGGGCCCTTAGCTAGTGGGGTCCAGGGGTACCACAATGTCCATTCCTATCTGCTAAAAAGGCTCTCTAAAATCAGGGGTAATGTTTGTAGAGGGGCTTTTGGAGTCTTGCGACTTGTTTTTCTTTTGGCATTCACTGCATTGTTTGTGTGAGGAGCCAGAAGGTATCTCACCCACTAGTCCCGGGAGATCTGTCGTCCAGGTAACCAGGACACAGCCATTGCTTTTGGATCCAATTCCTGGGGGTGGACCAGTGCAGGAGGATCACCTGGGTGAGGGGTCTTTCGGGGAGTGGGACGCCGGATGGCGAGACGCGGTATCCACTTTCCTATAACACCTTTACCCCACCCTACCAAGTAGGATATTTAGAAACCCCTACCCCCTCCACCTGTTACAACACAAACACTTTCTCAGAGACTGCACGCTATGAGAGAAAATGGACTAACACCAGAGCTGTATACCTGATGTGTCCCAATACAATGGTCACACAAACCTGACATCCATTAAGCTTCCCCACATGAATAAAATGTGGAGCACGAGAGCACACTCTGAGCAAGGCAAAACACATGAGGAAACAGCAGTTCCACGATGGCAGTTTAACGAGAGAACAAAGGCGCCAAGACAGAAGGGGATTGCAAGGAGGGAAGTTCCCTTGACCTCTTCGACAAGGAATCATTGCTTTCATGAACCCTCGCAGTTGGAAAACGTAAGACTAGGAAAACAGGCTGAAGAATCCTGCATTGTGTGTCGAAGGCGGGGAGAATCGCCAGCCGCTGGGGTACTGTCCTTGACTCCAAGAAACAAAGCAGCATCAGTGAATCCAACACAGCCGGTGAGTTGAGGCAACTGATACAAGACCGGTCTGTGTTGAAACCAAGGTTGCCAGCGACAACCTTGTATGGCGAGCACTGGATCAAACATTACTTGAAATACGTATGATAAAAGAAGCAAGTAAAGTTGAACTGCTGATGAGTGATTGAACTTTGAAATCAAGATACGATACCTTTGACAGAGTGGTCCAGTGCTGTGTGTGTGCTCAGTCAAAGTTATCTGTGAGATATTTTGCCAAAAGGTGAAAGAGCTGTACAGAATTGTGAATCGAAGTCATCCTGTGATGGGTCAAGCCAAATCCCACGCACAGTCGAAAGTCTTTGATGTTTATACAGTAAAGAAAGTTTGTGGCAAAGTAGATAAAGTTGGTCTAAGCCCGGCAGAGGGGGACCCAGGGTGAAGCGAAAATCACCCAAGAATGTTTTTGTGTTAAAGTGGGTCAGAGCCCAGTGGAGGGGGACCCGGGGTGAACAGAAAATCACCAGAGAATTTGTACATGTGAAATCCTAAAAAGAAAGGCATTTTGATGTTTGTGATGTTGCATGAGGCCCTCTGAAAAGAGACTATGAATGGCAAAGAGACTTTGGCAGAGAAGGCCATGATGTTAGAGTTTTGAACTGCACCCTCATGCTAGAGAACCAGAGACTGCGCTAAGCTAGAGTGTGCCTTCTTGCCACGTGCTGAAAACATCGGGAAGGGAAGCCAGCAGCTTGAATATCCTGACATATAATTTCTTGAACACTTTTCTTTTGCATAGCATTGTTTCCACACTATTTGTATTTAGAAGTGAGTATTGGCAATAGGTTTATTAAAATAGGCCCTTTTGTTTTGACAGACTCGACTAGGACTGCTTTATTATTATTTGATGGTCGTAGCTTGCTCCCATCTTTAGGTTTAGGATTAGATAGGCATTTTAAAAACCCAATTGAAGTTCAATAAACACCACTGAACTGTGATCATTTGTGTATGTCTTACTGTTTGATACCACACCTTCCTTACAGTTGGCAGAAGCGCAAGGTCTGACCATAAGCCTCGGGCCCAAAAAAAGGGACAACATTTTCTGTATCTTCTCCGACCCCAGATGCCCCTCGCCCACTTGTACATGAACCACTTCTAGCACTATAGAGTGGAATTTGGCTGGCACCAGTAACTGCTGAAGGGCCTCTCCATTTGGTTGCTGTGTCACCCGTTAGCATTACCCCTTCTCTTTGGTGAAATACGTTCCTTGACCATTTTTCCCTTCTCAGGAAGCCACCCGGGTATTTCATAAGGTAGGATCCAGTTCTTATGCTAGCCGGTAGCTGTCCCCTTGCTGATCTAATTTCAATTCAATAGTGATTGGCATCATGACTTTCTCATGCCACTTCCTCTGCATTTCTTTGTGTTCTGCCGGTATCAGGTAATATTATCCCTATATATATGGTCGCCATATATAATGTCGCTGGGAAAAGGTTGTGGCAACATTATATAGGTGACCATATATATAAGGACATGGGGCAGCAGGGGTTGCAGGGGTGTCCCCTGCTCCCCATGAAAAATAGAAAAGGGTCTGGTAGTTGCGGGGGTGTCCCCCGCATGTTCCATGTAATAATGTCCCCACAAAAAAACAGCATGGCAATATTTTTGAGGGGACATTATTACATGGAACTGTTCTGCCTGAATTTTCATAGGACTTTCAGTCCATTCTTTGATGTCTTCTCCAAGAAAGGGTGCACACTCCAACCAATTCTCCCCTATACATTGTAGGATCCTGGGAATTGCGGGCACATCATACCTCACCACCAGGGGTTCAGGGTGCACAGGTAGCACGGCTGCTCTGAGTTCTAATTGTTCCCCTGGCAATTAAACCCTGACATCTTGGTAGGGTAAGTCTTTACTTCATCATGCACGCATCTGATCGGAATTCTCCCCCCCCCCCCCCCCCTTCTGCTCCACCTACCAGCTGGGCGGTGACTGCCATCTGCAGACTTTCCAAGTCCACCAGCGCTCTTGTGGGAATATCATCTACTTCCGCTTCACAGGTATATGGGTACAGTGATCTCTGGAGGTATCGAGGGCCCTCAGGGTAGTTTCCAAACCCTGCTATGTCAAACAGTCCTATCTCCATAGGTGTCCGATGTGCTCTTCTTTGGACACATTCAGGCAATATGGCCCCAGTATCCGCACAGATAGCATTGTGGACTCCTTGGCACATCATAGGAGCCAGGCTCGGGATTCCCCTGTCACCTTCAGGTTTTCGAGGTACGGTGCTGGACCCCCTGCCGGGTCCCGCTCAGGTCATGGTGGTGGAGACCCTGGCCGGACCTCTATTTGACTGTACATATGACATAATTCTTCCCTGTCCTGCTTTCTGGTATGTGGAAGTGATATTGATCGCCTCAGCCAAACTAGGCCGATGGTGTTGCTTTACACACTGTTGTACTGGAATCGGTAGAGCTTCTAGAAATTGCTCCAAGTCAATTCTCTCCCCTATCGCATTAGTGGTGGGGGTGTCTATGACTGAGTGTGAGAAGTTCAGGAATGCAAGTTGTGATGCAGAGTTGTTTAGATGTGTGATATGTGTTGATGAGAGAGGTGTGTGGGTGTTTGGGGGATTGGAGAACATAGACATTTAATATTTTCATCATTACAACTGATAATTATCAATTTAGTTAATGTTAAATAGGCATGCACATTCAACCAAGAAACGTTGCCAAAACAAACCCTGTTCTGCTAAACCAGAGACATCTGGGACTCTTCCTGTTAAATGAATACAAAAGATACATAATAATGACACCCTTTCTCTCTTGTAGCCTTGCACTCTGCCTCTTTCCTGCAATGTGCCGATCTTACAACCTCCAGTTAAGTTGTCATTTCATGGCGCAAAATGTGCCATTTCTTGCCTCAGTATCCTGGAGAGTCTGTCCAGCTGACGCACAGCCCAGCAGCGTGTCTTCACTCACCTTGCTTGGTCACATAGAACTTGGCCTTGATTTGATTTTCTCCCCTTTGTGCTGAACTGTAGCAACAAACATGCCCTCTAACCTCTCCAGGTGAGCAGTGCTCTATAATGGGGCACTGACATCACATTCACCAACTCTCCCGTGTCGATGAGAACTGGCTTGTCCGTGCTTTTAATGCGTACTATGAACAAAATCTGTTTTATTTTTCTGCCAATCCCCAGTACACTGGAAATGAATATCTCTTCTTCATCCTCACCCCTGGCTGACTGTGCCTTTTGTTGTTCCACCGGCTTCACTTGTGCACCCTTTTGTCTCCTTTTCTGAAATGGTTGTTTTGATTTGGCTTTTCTGCTCGGCTGAATTGTAGGCACCTGGGCACGGTACACCCTTGCAAAATGTTTCAGAATGATCACCCACACGTGTGACCCTTTGCTGGGCACTCTCCCGAGTGTGGCAGGTCATACCCACATTGCGAGCATATGGACGCAGCTTCAGTGCATTTGTCTCTTTTGAACATTGCACCCTTCTTGAACTATCTGTTTGTCGGCTGTGTACACACAGCACAAACATCTTTTAGCTTTATAGCCTTCATTGTGGCATCCATTTTGGATGCCGTCACATCTGCCAGCTCATGCGATCTCCTTAGCTCCAGAATCCTCACCAATGTGATGCTGGGCTCTTGTAGGATCTGTGAAAAACTCCTAGGGGTCGTTATGGAGACAGTGCGTTTATCACCTATTTTTAGGGATAATGTTTGAAAATAGATCTGCTGCGTCTGTACATTTCCACTGGGGCCCACTAGAAAGTACCAGGAAACATGAACTAGATAATGAGATTGAAAGTAAGTCCAACGCGCAGATCCTGGGAATTATCATTAGCGTTATTCAAAGTTAAATTGCAAAAATTCCACATCAGGTCTTGTGATATAAGAGATATAATCTTTGTGTTTGCATCAAAATGTATTGAAACAGGAACAGCCGACATGTGTTTCGACCCTCCGGGTCGTTATCAAGGTGTCTCGATGACGTTTGAGTCGTGTCCTAGTAAGCACATCAACATCTGTAGTGATATGGCTTATTGAGCAGATATAGGGTACCACCCTGACACGTGTTTCGACCCTCTGGGTCGTTATCAAGGCTGTACAATAATCAAAATCCACTAACAAAATGAATATAAACATATTAATGGCGTGACTCACGTGATGTGAACATAAAATTGATTGGAAATGTACATTATTGGAAAATCATTGGAAGGTAATTCATAACATAGTTACAGTATAAGCAAAAATTGTTATGACATAACATAAAAAATAAATTTCATACCATGATTCGGTGGTTGATTTTATGGCATGGATTATGCGAAGGAATGGGAAAAGCACACAACAAAAGAAAAATGATGATAAGTGCCATGGTCTGTTAAGACAAATCTCAACATGACAAAGGTAGGGGTCAAAAAGAAGTCAAAAGACGAGGGTAAGGCAGGGGAGGAAAAGTCCAGTTTGAGAAAGTGGGAACACCTCATGGGCAAGGATAGCCTGAGAGAAGAGTGACTAGTTCAAGCTAAGAACCAATAACCTTTGGATGTATAAACATCCGTGTAATGGTGAGCACAAGGGTAAATGACCACTATCAATTGGAGAGAAGAAATAGTACATTGTGCGCATGGGCCACGACCCAGGTGTTTGAGGAATAATGAATAATGTTGGGCAATTAAGTAGAATCTGTAGTGTTATGGCTTATTGAGCAGATATAAGCACATATAAGGTGTGGTGATCTCGCTTGTCATGGCGGGCCTGCTGCGCTAAAGGAAAACTCACGACACGGAGCGTTTCAAATACACGTCCTCTTTATTCTCCTCCTTCCCCGAACTCCCCGATCCCGCCCCCGTTACATCACTTCCTTTCCTCGTTCCCTCCCGCCCCCGCGTTACTAAGGGAACGTCAACGTGACATCTCCCCCCTTTTTAAACGGTTACCAGTCTTCTCGCAACAGGCGAGAGTCCGGTGGGCTTCTAGTCCATTTCCTCTATACATCGACGAGGTCTGTTCCGAACCCTCTGTGGACGGGCCTGGCTCGGCCCAGGGGAAGGCCCACTTCCTGCACTGAGGCTTTCTTTTTCCGGCTCTGCGTCCTCCGAGTCCCACTGATCATCCTGGTAGGAGTCGTCCGACTCGTAGTCCAGATGCATCTGCACCCTACCGCTTAGCCTCCTGGCTCCACTGGGCGGAAGCTCTTTGGAGTGAGATGAGTTTCTCATGATGGATCTCTCAGGACCCTGGGCTGTGATCATGGACCCCTTTTTCTGGGTAACAAGTAAAGGTTCTTCCCGGAAGGGGGCCATGTGCTTGTGTGTCGTCGGTTGTCGCACAGCAACCACATCTCCAACTCCTATCGTGGAGGGCTGAGCTTGCCTGCGCGCATCAGCGTATTCCTTCATGCGTGCTTTCGCTGCTTCGTCTCTTTCTCGCACCTCTTGATCCAGAGCAGGTGATGGTATTATGCCTTCGGCCTGTGGGAGGCGTGTCTGGGTATTGCGTCTAAACATAAATTCGGCAGGTGTTCTTCCTGTGGTGCTATGAGGTGTTCCTCTATAGTCTCTCATCAGTTGATTTAACACCTGCTCATAGGGTTGACCGGTGAGACGGGCGATTTGAAGGGCTCTCTTCAAGTTGGCCATGAATCGCTCTTATCATCCCGTTCGCCTGAGGCCACAGTGGCGTGACCTTTCTGTGATGGAAACCCATGTAGCTTGCGAATTGAGTAAACTGATGTCCACAGAAGGGGGCCCCGTTGTCCGTCTTGAGTACTCGTGGTACCCCGTAAGCTGAGAACATGTGGTCCAGCACTGGGATTACATGATGCGCCGCCGTGGATGGTATAATCCTTACGTCGGGATACTGTGAGTACTCATCCATTATTGCCAGGACGTATTTCCCTCCTTCAATAGGCCCGAAAAAGTCCGCCGCCACTGCTTCCCATACTCTCTTGGGAAGGTCCGACATGACGAGTGGCTCAGGGTGTCGGTTTGGCGTGATAAGGCAACAAGTGGTGCATGCTCTCAGGGCGGCCTCCACTAGCTCATCCATGTGGGGAAACCACACCTTCTGCCTGAGCATGCGTTTGGTGGAGACCATGTCTCGGTGTGTCTCGTGGGCCAGTTCTACGACTTTGGCCCTCATTGCTTCTGGAATGAATAGCTTGTTGTCCTTTAGGATCATGTGATCCTCTGACCTTGCGAGTACGTCTTTTACTTGTAGTAGTCGTTCCACGTCCTCCTATACCTTACCGCCGGCAGCTCTCCCCTCTTCTTTTGCTCTCCGCCACTGTTCTGACTCCAGACCTTCACAAATGATGCGGCACGCTGGATCGTTTTCCGTTTCCCTGGCTAGTGTTTCCATGTTGATACCCTCCGGGGCGGCCTGGTGCACCAGATATCGTAAGTATCTGTCAGCCACGGATGGTTCTGGGGCACTCTCTCCTCTCGGTCTCCTGGATAGAAAGTCAGCCGGGTTTTCACCTTTCTCAGGTCTGTGGACAATTTCGAAAGCATAGTCTTGGAGTCTCAGACCCCATCGGGCGATTCGCGGGGGCATCTTGGCCTGCGGGTTGCCATATAGGAACAGGAGTGCCTGATGGTCGGTGACAACTTGAAAGGGTTTGCCATAAAGGAATAGATGGAAGTGTTCACACGCCCATACTACAGCAAGCCCCTCCTTTTCCGCTTGAGAATACGCTGTTTCCGTGGAGGACGGGCTGCGGCTGGCGTAGGCTACTACGTGTTTCCTTGAAGGGTCTTTCGGGTCCTTTTGTGCCAATATCGCACACAGTCCAACCGGGCTGGCATCAACCGTGAGTTCTGTCTGTCTGCTTGGGTCGTAGTAGGACATGTTTTCAGCTTTTGCTACTCTTTCCCTTATTAGTTCGAACGTCTTTTGGCACACTGGTGTCCACTCAAACTTGGTGTCCTGATGTGTTAGTTGTCTGAGTAGCTCGCTGACCGACGCAAAATCTCTAATGTATCGACTACAATAACTGGCGAGACCCAAGAATGACCGAAGCTCTGACACATTTGCAGGGGCTGCCGTGTCGTTGAGTGCTGCCACTTTGTCCGGGTCAGGGGTCATGCCTGCTTCAGAGAAGATGTGTCCAAAGAATTTCAGTGTGTTCTTCCGAAATTTGCATTTTTCTCTGTTGATCGTGAGATTTGCATCATGTAGCGCTTTGCACACCAGCATCAGGGTGTCATTGTGCTTGTTAGCGTCTGTTCCGAATACTAGGATGTCATCCGAATAGTTTAAACAGTTCGGAATATGCTTTATAACGTTGTGGACCTCAGCCTGGAATGTTTCTGCGGCTGACGACACCCCAAAGCTTAGTCTCTTGTATCTGAAGAGACCAACATGGGTGACAAACGTTGTGATGTTTCTGCTGTCTCGGTGTAGGTCTAGTTGATGGTATCCCTTCTGGAGGTCTAGTTTGGAGAACACTTTTGCTCCATTCAGCAAGTGTATCATGTCTGTGATTCTTGGTGCCGGGTGTCTTTCCCTTTTGATGGCCTGATTCGGGCGTCGCATGTCTACACATAGTCTTATGGCCTCCGAGCCTTTCTTGGGAACTGAGACAATTGGTGAGACCCATGTTGTGGGACCAGTGGCCCTCTCGATGATGTCTTGTTCGAGTAGCTTTTTGAGCTCATCCTCCACTTTTTGTTGAATGTTCACAGGGATCCCTCGATATGGCTGTGCTACGGGGCGAATGGAGTCGTCCACATGAAGCCGTATTTGTCTGTTGCGAAGCTTCCTTATTCCTTTGAAGATTTTGGGGTATAGGTTGTGCACCATTTCAACGGGGTCTATGTATTTGTGCACCATGATGCTGTACAGAATGTGAATGAGGCCCATGTCCGCGGCTGCCTTAAAGCTAAGGACGCAACCACTGTCAGTCTCGGTGGCTAGCATGTGTATGGGTACCTTCATTTCATGGCCCTTGTACCTACAGAGGCCATTGAATTGTCCCAAACATTTCAGAGGTGTCTTTGACCCGTATGCATAAATGTCCACGGCTGCCGTATGTAATTTGGGTTTTTGAGGGAGATCGTTGTAGATCTTTTCGCTTACCACATAGACGGTGGCCCCGGTGTCTATGAGAAATTCGGTGGGCTTTTCCTGGAGTTTAATGATGAGCGTTGGGCTGTGGGCAGTTGCTGTGGGGTTTCCTAGTGCATATACGTATGCTTTCCTCTTCTGATGGCTCCCTGATGAGCTGAGGTCAGACTCTGTGGGGGACTGTTCCACCAGGTATTGCACGTGTCGGCGGGACCGGCGGTCCGTTCTTGGACGCATGGCTTGCCTTCTCCTTTCCCTTCTCCTTTGCCGGTCTTCTCCTGACTCTCTGTCTCGCTGATCCCCTGCCGGTTGATTTGGGGTGGTCCCTGTGGCGGGGATCTGATTGTTGCCTGTGGACCCTCCGTGTTTGCTTCTTGGGTGGGAGGTGTTTTCCCTGGGTCTGTCTCTACCTCGGTCACGGAACAGTCTGCACACTGCCTTGAAGTGACCCTCTTCGCCGCACGAGGTGCACCTTTGGCCTATGGCTGGACATGTACCCTCATGTGGATATTCAAAGCCACATTTATAGCAGAAGAGTTCTTCAGGTTTTCTTTCCATTTGCAGTTTGTTGACGTTCTCCCCTATGGTGGTGTTGCCGAAACGTTCGACCTGGGAGTCGATGGCTCTCTCTACCCTCGCCAGTGCTAGAATTTCCTCCAGCGTGCGAGATTTCTGCAGCAGCTTCCGTCGAAACGTCTGTGATTCGCACCCCGAGATGATTTGCGATCTTAGTGCTTCAGTATTCGAATAATTGGCAAAGTCACAGTGCTTTAGTTTGGTGCGTAGTCGCATCACATAGGCGTCCATGGACTCCCCTTTGATCTGCTTGGTGCTATGGAATAGATGTCTTTCGTAATCTACATTGGTATGGGGTGCAAAATATGCCTCTAGTGCTTCTTTGAGGCCTTGGATCGAGTCTATGGAATCCGGTGGCATTTCATCAATTATATCTCGGGTTGCAGGGCCTACGGCTAGTTTTAGCAGACATACCTGTCGTGCATCTGCGACAGGGCCTGTAGCTCCCATGTACAGGTCGAAGTCTCTGATCCATTTGGTCCACCGAGGACCCATGTTGCTGGTGTCCATTACATCAAATGCTCCCAGCATTTGGGCAGCCAACGTGTCTGGTGCGTGTGTACCCTGTGCTGGGGGCGCGATCGCCTGTGCCTGCCCCCCTTGGCCATCGTCTTGTCCTGACATGGTGGTGGTGGGGTTTCTGCTGCCGCCTCTGGTCCTCGCTTGTGTGACGTACCTTTGGAAAAACCCGGTTCAGGCCTTGCTTCTAAGGCGTGGCCCCGCCTTCTGTCGGTGTGAGACGGCCGCCTCACGGGGCACGAGCACCGTCTACCGAGGGGGGGCCTTTGGCACTCCTCGCGTCGCCCTGTGAGCTCCCTTATGGCCTGCGAGGCCTCCCTCCTGGCTTTGCGTGCCTGGGGCCTTCTGCGGGCTTCCTGAGCCTGCGTCGTCACAGGGCGTTTCTCCGAGCGTGGGCGTTCAGCGCAGATGTTGGGCCTCGCCGAGGCACTGATGCATCGCTGCGGGCGTGTTCTCACCGCCGCGGCCCGGGCCGCGCGTAGATTGCGCTAGCTGGCAGGGCCCGCTGCTGCGAGCTTCTTTGCTGCGTTCAGCGGGGGGCGGGCTTCTAGGAGCATTGTCCTACCCCCAATCCCATCCTCGTCGCCATTGTGGTGATCTCGCTTGTCATGGCGGGCCTGCTGCGCTAAAGGAAAACTCAGGACACGGAGCGTTTCAAATACACGTCCTCTTTATTCTCCTTCTTCCCCGAACTCCCCGATCCCACCCCCGTTACATCACTTCCTTTCCTCGTTCCCTCCCGCCCCCGCGTTACTAAGGGAACGTCAACGTGACATAAGGTACCACCTTGAAAAATTTCGAGACAGTATGCTTAATTCCCCAACATTATTAATTATTCCTCAAACACTTGGGTCGCGGCCCATGCACACAATGTACTATTTCTCCTTGCACTAAATACGTGCTGTGCGTGATGCCCCTTTTATTCAACAGACGCGCTGACATGCACACGCAGCGTGTCTTAAAGTGACCACAACAGTAGTTTGAGTGCCAGCTAAAAAGATAAATGCACAGATCACGTGTTAAAATCCTGGCACGGCCAAGTCTGTCAGTCATCCTTGAGAGTTTAATAAAAGGAACATCAGTTATTAACCGCTTAGAGACAATTCATGTTACAGACTGTACCACTTAAAAACGCAAACAATACTATTAAGGGTAGCATTATATTACAGAGGCCCTTCACTTATTATTGGAATCCTTCTTTAAGCTATGAACTCCAAAATAGGACGTGGATACAAAAAAAATTTCGTTTTCGTTTTTATTAGGAAAGGTGAGCTTTGAGGGTTAATGTCAGCTTCGAAATAAAATGTGAAAACTGAAACTCGTCCATTGTGTCCCTCCCTGCATTCAAGGCTGGTTTGTATGTCGTTGAATTTAGCTGGCGAAGAATTGTGTGCTCAGCCTTATGTCAACAGCGTCCCGCATGCGGGGCTTATCGCCGATTCTGAACCAAGACGTCCCAGGACAATCTGAAATGGTTTTGAATCCAGCCAACTAGCAGGTGGTGAACTGGCTCAGACGCGGGGTGCAGTGCGAGACGTTCAGGGCAAGGAGTGTGACCTGCAGGAAAAATTGCATTTGCTCACATTGTTCCAGAACGTTCTAAACTTTATTTGCACTTCGTAAACAACTGTGGGCGGAGATGATGTCTTGCTGCTGTCTGCACACGAGTTCCCTGTGGGAACAGATGGTGAAAGCGTACAAGTATATGGGCGAGATTCTATCGGTGACGCACACACCACCAGACAAGGACCCTGCTGCTGACTGCACCAGGAAACTGAGCAGCATGGACATCGACCAGCTCCAGGAACAGTACCACTGCATAACACAGAAGCAGAAGCTGCAGACGCACATCATTGTCTTTAAAACGGGTAGGTGTAGGCGTCATTAAGATCCTGTATGCGTAACATGAGGAGTGAGCGTTGAAAAGGTAAAGCACCTGTATCACAGCGCGTAGAAGCAGATCAGCTGCTAAATCAAATACTAATAGGATTTTTTGGTGTGTTTTTATTTGAAACGTTTGAATTTCTTTCCAGGAAAGTACCTTCTGGCAGTTAACGCCATTGTAGTTCGCAAGGAAAAGATATAAAGGAGTTTATATTTCGTTGACCTTTTTAAAAACACGTTTGCATAGTGCTTTGCAAATCTATAAACTTAACAGCTAACTGTTTCTTAACATATGTTCTTTGATTTTGTGGAAAACGTACCATTAAGAAAATTTTTAATTTGGCAATACTACAATGATAACCCTTTCTACGTCTAGCTAGAGATACCTTTTGTAGCAGCATGTGGAGGGGTCCTGTTGTCAATCAACTGTTCCATGAAGGAGAACGAGTGCATCATGGTGAAAGCTCTGATACAGGCAACAGGGCTGTCGAATACTGCTTTTAAAAGCTTTTTTGATTCCATTCTGTTTGGAACATCGATTGTTCAGTTATTGGGCTACATTACAGTGTGATTATTGGCCTGATTCACAGAAGGGTTTTATAATGGTGCAATCCCATAGGAAAACGTTCTGTGAATCAGGCCCAAAGTCTAAAATAACAGTGCTTCCAATCCATAACAATCAGATGTTCGACGATGCAGAGAATGCCTTTCTTTGGGGCATTGCATCTTAACTAAAGGGGTATTCGATTTCACGGACTTCCCCATAAAATTCTCAGATTACATTGGGTGATCTTCATTACTCCCATTCCTACCCTTCATCATCACCGCTGTCATTACTATTTGAGGTGATTCTGCCTTGAGACAGACTTGATCCCAAAGATTTTCTCACTTCCTGTGTTGTCCCAATAGGGTCTTCATCCGCCTCCTCCTCCTTCTCCTCTTCCTCTTCCTCATATTCGACTACAAGAGGGAGTCATACCCAGCATGTCTTCTGTCAGCTATCCATCAACCTGGCATCTAAAGCTCTCTCTCCTCCTTGCGGCAAGTTTGAGAGTTCAAAGGACTATGAGGAAGAAGAGTGGGTCAAGGAGTAATGAACGTTACCCAACGTAATCAGGGCACTAGCCCAACATTCCTGTTCCTCCTTCTCCTCCTAGTCCTTACTATGTGAGGATTACCCCAGCTCAAGGTTTAATCGAAAGTGCAGGTAGTTAGTCTGCAATGTAATGCAGCACGCGTGCTTTAATCAGTGTTGTTTTGAAGTAAACATGTCATTAATATTTCTTTCATATGTATGATTGTTGTATAGAATGTTTTATATGTGGCTTTTATGGAAAATATATCTTAATAATAAAAAATGAAGCTGAAAATAAGTGAGTACATGTAGACAAGACATGTTACTTTGGGACTAAACTTTGCACACCCACTCAAAAAATGCTTGTTGGCCCAAGTGATACTGTGTAAAACAATGGTGGTGGGAACCACTCAAGTTGCAGCCTTGCTCCTTTCTGTTACGGGAACCCCATTCATCTCTACCAAAGGGCTGCCATTGTCCTTGTTGATCTCCCCTGAATCCCTACCGAGTCAAGCGCATTGGCTGCAGGATATGAAAATGGTGCAGCTGATCTGAAACTGATACTGAAAAAGGCTGTTAACGCTTTGCTCTATTGGCCAGAATTGCCACATATAACAAAAAGGTTCCCTGACATCCAAAACTCTGCAGTTCTTTCAACTAGATACAGATCTCGCTCTGTTTCAGACAAAGCCGAGAAATCGAGAGATGGTGGGATAATGGCCTCGAAACTGTGAAAGATCTGGGTGCAAAACTGATGCTTCCGTCTTGGCCACCAAAAAAGGCTCCCTGCACAAGCAGTCCCCTATTTGGCCCAGGGATCTCTGATAGCTTTTATCACTGCCCATTCATTGCGAAGTGTGGACACAATCCCATGGGAAACCCAGCCTGTAAGAACTGAATTGAAGGGGCAGAGAAGGACACAGAATGGTCCTTGTGCTGCGAACATCACCTCCCAAATTCCTCCACTGTTTGCTATAGGGTAGAGGTTTGCCACCTGTGTATCTTTAGTTGTTTTGAACCAGGACTTTTATGATCTCTCACATTTGACTAAGATTGAAAAGGATGGCCGGAGTTGTAGTCCAAAACATCTAGAGGACAAGAGGTTGCAGACACCTGGTATAGGAAGAAAGTGTGGTGGGTTGTTTGGATTGTTGAAACAGTTAGACTCACCAGATAAATGTTGCCTTAGGAGACCAGAACATTCAACTTTAATTCTCCCAACTGTAGAAACATATGTGGGGAATTCTCCCTTTTCCCTTGAATGCTGATGGATAAAAGAGGAGGACATAGCCATGCTTGTACTACTGCAAGTTGTAGCACTAAAGGGAACCATGACCCTCTTAGCCATGTCATTGACAATCCCCTGGGCCTGTGGATCCCCTTTTAAGGTACATATTCTCCACACTTGCATCTTCTCCCTATACGAAAATAAATCCACGTATGGACCCCTAAATCTACTGCATGTGTCAATGAATGTTTCCTTGTGAGCTATTGAAGAGAGAACAACTCCCCTGAGGCAATCTGCCTACTGCTTGCTAACTCCCTGGGTACGGTAGGCTGAAATGGAAAGTAGGGAAGCCTCTTCTTACTTCAGAAGCCACTTCTTAGCCACCACTTAGGTGCTTCTCCTTTGCTGAAATCTTGATCTCAATCTTGACGTCCTGTGAGGCTATCTTCCATTTGTTGTGCAGGAGGAAAACTCTTGTTAGGGAATCTGGTTCTGTCTTGGGGAAGGCCTCTGCATACAGTCCTATCTGGAAAACCCAATCCACTTTTATACTGTCGGGCAGGTTCTTTGTTTTTCTGCTTTCCCAAAACTGTCTCCTTTTCCTATGTGTTTGATTTTTAATAGCCACTAAACTCCACCTACGCAGCACATTTGACAATACATTTTTTTAAATGTCTGTTTCTTGTAATTTTATAAATATGTTGCTACAAGAGCAGAACCCTCAACATGAGAAGCCCCCACATAATATCAATTCACCTTGATACAAAAACAAGACACGATTATTATATCATTATTTTTATAACATTGGAACTTTGCTAAATGTCCTCATATTCTTTTGGGGGTAATACATTTTAAGGAGCAAAAGAACCCCCCCTTTCTAAGATTTAATGTCCAAAAGAACTGCATGATATAAAAAGATCTAACTTGTGACCTCCTTAAAGTCCCTTCTAGGGCCATCTCCTTGTTTCTAAAGGGCATTGATAGAACAAGCCTTTGGGTTCCCCTCCAAGTCTGGGGATGTTTTCCTTAGATATGTCCTCTTCCCTTTGTACATGGAGCCCATTCTGTATATCAAAAGGGTCAGAAAACCCATTGTTTATATGTGGGCGCCTTTCTAGATCAGTTAGTGCCTGCAGCAAGTAACTTCCTTTTCTATGCCCCATTCTCTCTACAATACAATTTATTGCATGCATAGCTGTACATTCAACTAATACTCTACTGTCTATCTTTAGACTAATGTGCCCTCACATGACCTTAATTCTTAAACCAGTATAACAAGAAAACATCAATTTCCTAGCATTTATTTGTAGCAAATGACTGGTTTCCACTTAACTAGTAGTCTTAAACAATGTATGCTTTCAGAAAAAATAGCCCCACATTTACATCATATTAATCTTTTCCAATAATATCCTCTGTGTCCCTTCAACCAACCCTTATCTGTTTCGACCCCAGCAGCCTCAGGAACCGATACCAATAATTACTCCCCCCCTCTCTGCATACCAGAAAATGTATTCCTTCTCCAGCCATGTAAATCGCAGTTTAGCCAGTCTTAGTAATCCTGTGTTTACTTCTTGTGCCAGGAAAGATGTCTTCAGAGTGTCCAGTGTCCTCCTTCTTTCCTCAGTTGCAGTCGCTGCATCCCCATAAAATCATACCTTTATGTTGTTGGTACTCTAACATCCCTTTTGCACTTGCAGTTTTCAAGATTCTATCCCTGTCACAAGCATCCACCATCTTAATGATGAGGGTTAGCTCTGCTTTTGAATCTCAGACCTTTTCTGGGATGTGCATTTTAACCTTTTAACACTTATCAATGCACATAGGATCTCCCTCTACTTCTAAGGCAAGCAATTCTGGAAGCCAAGTGGAGGCAAAAGAAACTGGATCATCTCTTTCCGCACCTCTTGGGACACCAGCAACTCTGATTTTACAGGTATTCAAGCCTGCTCTTCATAGACTTATTACCTTTAACTATTGCTTCAATTTCCATTGCGAGCTGTTTCACTGCAGGGACTGCTCGGGGGAATTGAGGATCTAAATCAGTGGTTTTGTTATTCTAACTTGGAAGTCCTAGACTCCAGTTGGGCCACCTGGTAATTTGTAATTGTTTATTTGTAAAGTGCTTATACTCAAGTGAAGTGCTTCAAAGCACTTCAAGGCGGGAAGGGAACAGGGGAATATGGAGTAATTCTTAGGCCTTGAAATTTCAGAATGATCTAACAGAAAATGACTAGCATACTAGGCCTGACGGCATTACTACTAGTGAAGTGCATGACAGGAAGGAAGGCAAACGGGGAGGAGAGGGAGAAGACAAACAATCCATAGACTACAAACAATCCATAGACTACTGTACTAGGCCAGCGACGTTTCAAGTGCATGACAAAGAGTGAGGTGATAGGGGAGGGGAGGCGAAGGAGAAAACATACAGAAACAAAAACTACCATACTAAGCCAGGCAAACTAGGCCTATTGCATTCTAGGTAATGTAAGTGCACAGACAGGAAGTGAAAAGGAGGGGGAGGAGAGCAAGTGCGCACAGTCTGGCAGTGCCCTGGGTTAAGTGCAGAGAGGGGACCCTTCTCATGGAACGAATTCCAAAAGTACAGTAGTGGTGAGAAGTGTGCAGAGGCCCGAGGGAAGTGCAAAGACTGGTGGGGGGCCTGGGACCTCTGAGGCTCTGTAGGTGCACCAGGCAACCAGTCAGCAAAATGCAGCAGACTTAGGGAAGAGAAGGAGGAGGGAATAGAGAGGAGGTTAGCAAGGGAGAGCGAAAGAGGAAGAGATGAGGAAGGTCTTAAGGAGTTTCCAGAACTTAAGGAGATCAGGCTCAAGACGAGAGGGGCAAGGAGGGTGTTCCAGATGGAAGCACTGGCAGAGAATAAAGATCTACCCCAAATCTCTGTTTGGAAAAACGGCTCCCCTGCAGAGAGTTGGAAGAGGACGAGCAGACGGCTCTAGAAGGAGGGTATTTAGGGAGAGAGAGTAGTTCGTCAAATGTGCCCACTAGTCATGACATTGTTTTTCAATGCGCCCCAATGCAGACATCACTGTGTCTCTTGTGGGCCAGGATAGTCTGGATGCATCTTGACTAGCTGTGCATTGCTTGCCTGACAAGCTAAGTGGTGTTACGAAATCAGACACTCCACGTTTTTCCTTTTTTTTGGTTTTTCGCAGATGCCATTGTTAGATTGATATCCACGTGGGAAGGTATGAGAGTCAACAAATCATTGGTTTCCTAGGCAATGAATGAATATCAGAACAAGGACAGTCATTTTGTTAAATTGTAGGATGTGCTTCCCAGTCTTACCAGTGGGGCAAGTTGTCTCGAAGCAATGATGATGAGTAGAAATATTACCATCCTTGAAGTTGAACATCGTATTTTGCTTCTTAGCTATGTGCTTTAAATTACCGTTGGCTTGAGGTTAGTCAGTATGCTTTACAGAGGTTGTCACCGCCAGCCCTCTCCTGACCATGCTTAACTCGAGCTGTTCTTGTACAGATCAGAGTGCTAGTTATTGAATACTTGAGAGTAAAGTATCATTTTGCCTGTAGTAAAGATGGCCACCACCAGATATGTGTTGCCTAAATGACAGCCAGCATGCAGCAAATGCCACATCTCGGATGGCCTCTCAGTCTTTATTCACCAAAATGAATCCCACCCAAGCAGCTTTACCCTACATGTTGTGTCACGGGTACATTCAACCCACACTCGGGTTCCCGCTTGACACCTTTCTCAGAGCGCGACTCGGTACGTGTCACTCGTTCAAGCATGCAATTCCACCAATATTGCATTCCTTCTTCTCTTCCCGATGTGCTCCTTGGTTAGGAGTGAACCTGCAGCGAACACCATCCCCAGCCTGGACGGGGGCAGCATGGCTTGCTCCCTGATGCACCGCCCCTCCCTCCGTGTCCAGCGGCACATTTGTGGTGACAGGGAGAGGCCCTCGAAGGTGCCCCTTCACCGGAATTGTAGGTTCAATCATAGTTCCATGCTTCCTCTCTGAACTTTAATAAGATCCCCCAACCACAACTAAACCTTACTTAGGATCACACTCTTGCTCTGAGTGTCAAGTGAGTTTGGCCATCTTGATTGGCCGCCAAGCCACACCTAACACAGCATTTTTGGATTGGACAGAATAGGTGATAGGTTCCCATCACTTACTCACACCCACTAAGATCCTCCTCTTTGCTTCGATCGACATATTGGGCCTCATTCCAGGTTTGCCGGTGCGGTATTAATGTGCTGGTAACACCATTTACTGGCATGTTACTGCACCGACCAGCTACGAGTTTTGCCGCTAAGGGGCCCGATTTACCTCCAGCAAAGAGCGGGATGTAAGTCAGGCTATTTGCTGGCAAAAACTGCCGGTATTAACGGCACCAGCATTACCAGCAAATCCATCCGGGACTCTATGGAATGGGGATTTACTGCCCTTAACAGCACTTGTAATCTGGCTGTAATTCTGCCAGACCAAGTGCCGGTAACTGTAATATTGTTTGGTCGTATCCCACCGGATTTACCGGCGGGAATAATGAGGCCCATTGAATTCTCTTTGTCATAAGGGAATGTGTTACCTGTGAGTTAGCCCTCCCCTTAGGAATGTAAAATCAAAATCGTGTTAAAATATTTCCCTGATAAAAATATGAACAGTTGTTGTTATATTGAGATTCTCATGAATGTTTGGAATTTAGAGACACCCTTAATATTTTCGTGCATAAAGGAGTTATTAAAATATGCAAAATTGTAATAACTAATAGCATACCTCTTAATATGTATTTTTACATGTATTGTGCTCTCTATGTTGTGCTGAATCCAGAACTATTTGTATTGTTCTAATCTGGCAAACGGTTGAAATTGTATTTCCCAAATGTCACTTTAAAATACATCATTTTTATGCAGCACAGAATGGGATGTGTTGCTAGTGTCTTGCTATCAACAGAAAACATCTGCTCTTTTGAAAAAACAGCCCTTTTATTAGGCTCACTGAAGTAGACATGTTCTGGGTGAGGCACGTTTATGCATAGATATCTGCTTTTCTGAAGTTACAATTACTGATTGACTATGCATTCATCAAACCTTTACAAGAGTGTGCTTCCAGACATGCTTAAAAACCATGAAAGCCCTCGGTTTGATAATCATTTGGCTTATTCTTTTGTAATTTACACTTAGGCATTTGTCCTTCAGCTAAACACAGATGTGCCATTAACCACTTTGATGCAGTAGTCATTGCAATGGATTATGGGACAAGTTTTTAAAAAAGTTGAGCAGTGCATACAAAGAAAATGTGAGTGAACCGTGGTCCACGACCTAGGTTCACAGTACATAACAGGTACATGAGATATTCTGTCCCATGTGATAGAAATCTGCTGTTTACCTTGGCTTCATTTACAATAACATTTAAATGATAAACAGAATTCTGTATGAACTCCAGAAAATTATGGGGGGTGTGGGTGGTCTGAGAAAGGAGTGGGACGCCTGGAGGATGTGATCACAGAGGAGGGAATTTCTCCCTTCACGGACCAACAGGATACATTTGTTCTGGGACATAACATGTTCTTCCAGTATCTACAGTTGCAACACACTCTTAATAGGCAGTTTGGGGTTAGTTATAACATCCCGCAGGAGACACTGCTCCTGAGCAAAATAACAATGGATAAATTCGCATATAAGTCGATCCCGCATGCATGTGGATGGATAATAGGGATTACAGCCCGGTCCCTGGAGGCACAAGACATAAAATAAGCAGTGTCGCATAGCAATGTGCTATGCAATTCTGTGGGTTTGCTAATTGTGTAGCACAGCTAGCTTTTTTAATTCTCCTGTTTAATGAAAGCACAGCTCCGCCTGCTTTCCGCTCGTGCCCTCAGAGCTTTTTTTTCCACCCTTTGGTCTCTGTTTAATGCAGGTTCAAAGGGGCCAATTGAGAGAGTGCAGCAGTAACTTTCGGCTCCACTCTTAAAAGTGCCAAAGTCCTGTGTGGGAGTGCTAAGCAAGAAATGTTCTGTCTTTTTCAAAGAACTGCAAACCAGAGGTAATCTTGATGTATTACACAAAGTATATCCTGTTTCCAAAGACTGGTATGTATTTACTTACATTTTTTATAGGACAGACCTACAATTCCATTCCTAAAAATGTAAGATAATACATTGCCTCCAGATGTGGCTCTGAGTGCTAATAGCAATAAATATCGCTTACATTGGTGTGCAGGGCTGGAATACTATGCTTAAGCCTGCATGGCTCAGGCTTGAGGTCCGTTAGTGGCCCTGCGCTCCCCCGAAAGTGGTATTGAACGCTATATTGAAAACAGTTGATGTCAATGACAGGCAATGGCCATCTTGTCCACCTAAAGTTGACATTTACCCTGCCTGCCGCAACACTATACTCCGTATTTAGTCTCCAGCTATGACGTTACTTTAACATGGTGAACTTTTTCATTCATGAAACTTGTAAACTTCTCCTTATGCAGAAAATGATGGGACAATCATACAACGGGCCTCATTCCGAGCATGCCGATATCCTGGAGGTAGAGCCGCCATGATATCAGCATTTGTTACTTACCTTTATCGGCTCTTGGTCCGTCAGCATTGCTGCCAGATTACGAGTTCCAGCAGGACAGTGTAAATCCCCATTCATGGAGTCTTCTAGGACTCCATGAGGGGATCTTCCATCATTACCGCCATCGGCAGTGCCGGTAGTGGTAATGAGGGCTTTTTTGTCTGGTAGGATGCCTGGCTTACCTCCAGCATTTAGCTGGAGGTAACCCAGGTGCCCCACCGGCAAAGCTGAAGTCGGGTGATAGGGTAAAGTGCCGGTATCCACGGATATAAGAACTTTTTTATCAGACCGCCCGACTCGGAATGACGCCTAATATATGGGACACTGCCCTGTGCAACACCAGCTGCACCTAGTTGCATAGAGCCTTAGACTGAAAACTGTTTTCAGAGCCTTTTTATCATATCTATTTATTTGTGTCCATTCATGCAACTAGCATGTACATGTTAGACACTCATCTCACAAATCTCTTATTTCAGCGGTACACAAAAATGCTGTATTGTTGCTCATGTTATGTCTTGGGCAGAAATAACCTTTGGTGACATTAAACAGATCAGTACAAAACTGCTAATAAATAAGCTTGTTTGCTAATCAAGAACAATGTAATTAGGGGGTGTGATCTGGGCTCACTGTAGCAAGGGGAGCGAAACTATGCGCTAGGTCAGACAAGAGAATTGGCCATTCATTTTAAACATTGAATAATATATTACAAGGGTGCATTTTACCCCTAAGGAGATTATATTTAATGGGGAAGGGTCAAGAGGGATGGCACTTTCATACACATTATTTGGGCTGCATCTGGATCTAGGGCTTTTGGGAGGGATGCTGTTGAGAATGAGGTTGCTCTTGGAAGAAGAGATGAAGTCAGACCCTAAAGTGTGCTTGATAGGGATATGGGGACACATCACTGTGAGCGTGGGACAAGAAATTGTCCGACCTGTCGTTCGTCCTGGCTAAGAGGGGTTTAGCAAGGATATGGGTATCCGAGCAACCCCTTTCCTGGCTGAGTGGGTGTCCAGCATGGTTGGAATCATGGAAACGGACGGAAAGGCTGGTATACAAGAATAGTGGGTGTTCGGGAAACATGAGAAAGTGTGGGAAAAATGGATAAGCGAGAGGGAGAACACTGGAGGATCATGACACAGTGTAATAGGGACGGTGAATTACATACAACGGCAATAGACTTGGTGTTCAATGGACAGGTGGTTAGGGAGCAGGGGTTTGGTAGAATGGGGATCACTGTTGCATACATATCTTGCTGTATTAAACATGCACTTCAAACCAAATGCACAGCTGTACGTTGCTAATAAATGCAAAAATAGTTTGTATACATTTTATTTTTTAAAGTTAGAATCAGGACAGAATATTGCACACCTTTTCCGGATAACTGAGAAGGAGAGAAGGGAAGGGTGCTGTGATACTCAAATCATGCAAGTAATGAAGAATATGATAACAGTCACCTGCAGCAGCCCCACCAGAGTAACGTGACATTTGCTCAGGTTATTTGGGGCAGACTATAGCCCGAAGACTGAGGATTGGTACTGAAAGCGATGTCGTCCTATTGCGCACCACAGATACTTCATATGGTCTGGATGGATCGGAGCATGTAGTGTTGCTACTTCAAAGTCTGAGAACACTATATAGTTTCCCTCCATTGGCAGTGTAGTTATCATCTGCAGGGTTTCCACCTTGAAGTGTGATGTAGTAACAATGATGTTGAGAAATTTCAGACCGTGAATCAAGCGGTAGCCCTTGATGATTTCTGTACCGCGAAGAATATGTGGTACACTCACTGTTATGCTCACTAGATGGAACTCATACTCTCACTTCCTTCTGTAATGGACACCACATCCCCTTCCATGAATCCTCTTTATTCTGTGCTGAGGGGAGGTAGTCTTCAAAACCTTCCTGTTCAGAAGTGGAGAGGAACATTCCTGGTGATAACCAGGATGTGCCACACATAAAAATCTGACCTTAACTCTTTTCAGCTGTGGGCCAATGGAGATTGGGTCTTTTTCAGGTTTCTCTCATAATAGCTGAGAAATGGAGTACTGTGTGTATGTAGAGAACTGAGACGGCAAGTGACTTTTAATGAATGGCAAGTAGTTCGCAACTTGAAATGTGTACCTCTGGCCCAGTGGGTTTTGTGTCATTCAGCTCATCACCAAAGATGTTCATCCCTTGAAAGGAATGTTTAGGGCTACAACGTTTTGGGTGGATTCAGTGTGGCCCTCTTGGAAGTAAGTACATGTGACGTCTTATCAGCACTGTGGCACCTGCTGCCAATGATGATGCTCTGACCTCATCATATGTAGGTAAGAAACAAAGTCTACATAGATGTATTTATTTATTTAGCCAGTAAGATAGCTCAGCGGGTTGAGCGCTTGCTGCTGCAATCTGAGCGAGATCTGCAGGTCGCAGGTTCGAATCCTGGCAAGGCCAACTCAGCCTTTCATCCTTCTGAGGTCGATAAATGAGTACCAATTTCGGTTGGGTGATATTGTATGTAAATATGTCCTCTGTGAAGCACTTTGGATTAAGGCGCTATATAAATAACACATCAATATCATTATTTATTGAGCATTTGTTAGGCACCTATGCTACATGATGGTGTTTCTAGGTGCCACAACGCAAAATGGGGCGGGAACAAGGGAAGTAAATTGCATGGCAAAAACAGTAAATATACAATTGTGGTCCTAGTAGGCCTTGTGACATTCGGATTTGCAAGTGCAGTGATGAGAAGTGCAGGAGAGAGGGAAGGATGGGCTGGGGAGGGAGCAAGGAATGGGCAAGTGCTGGTGAGGTCCCAGAGGGAAGTGCCAAGGGGAGCCAGGGGAGAGCCTCAGGCAAAGTGCTGGGGCAGACAAAGCCCAGGGGGATGTACAGCCACCAGGCAGGGGGGCACAGGGGGCAGTGCTGAGCGGTGAAGGATGCTGGTGTCGACTGGGTAGGGGGCCTGGTATCCTTTGAGATTCATGAGGATCGGGCCACAAGTCTCAGCGGCAATGGGGTGATTAGCAAGGAAGTGAGAGAGGGAATGAGGTAGAGAACAGCAGAGTTTGGGACATTTCTGGAACTTAAGGAGGTCTGGCTCAAGTCTGAGAGGGGAAGGGAGGCTGTTCCACAGGGAGGCACCAGTCGAAGAGCAAGACCTGCCCCCGCTCTCTGCTTCGAGAAGCGTTTGACAAGCAGAGAGTTAGAGTAGGAGTTAGAGGAGCCGAGGGCTCTGGCAGGGGAGTATTTAGGGAGTGAAAGTTGGAGATAGCGAGGTCACAGGCTGTTATGTAGTCACTGACATCATTGTCAGTGGAACGTAAACATGTGAAATGTACGTGTGTAATGAGATTCCAATGATGTATTAGTTAGAACATTTACTTTCAGTACCTCCCGGCGGTGTTGTGCTCTGGGGGCCCTTAATTAAAGCTCATACATAAAGCTTTACGGAGTGCAGTAATTTACTACAATTGGCGACAAGGATAATTTAATATTAACGCAGGCCCCCAGAGCTCCCTCGATAGTTGCAGAGGAAAGGAAGCCACGCACTACGAGCCCCACAGTGGTCCTGTGATTGCAGGGAAAATGGGGCTGCCTGCTGGTGACCTCGAGTTCGGCGCCACAAAGAGAGACTTTGCTGTGGGTGTTTCGATGTAATACGAGGTAGGAGGGAGAAATAATATCAGCGAAAACGCTTACCACAGTGGGCGCATCTTATGAACTGCAGGCCAACGGCGGTCACCATGCGTTCGAGGAAGGGACCTTAGGACGTAATGTTACGTGCAGCCATTTTGTGAAAGTGCATTTATGTTACCATAGCAACCATACTACGGTGATTGTACGAGCTGCGATGTGTAAACTGTGACTCTCTAACAGTACCAAACACGATAAAATGCTATGTGTGGCCATTTTATAAAACTGCATATTCGTTACCTTGGCCACCATACTACGGCGATCATACAAGCTGCGAGATATACATTGCAATACTGCAACAGCATCGAACAGGAAATCCGTGACTAATTTCAAAGTGACACCCAGTAAAGTATACACCCATTGAAATAAGAAAGTAAGTGCCATGTGTAGCATGAATTCAAAGTGGATTAATAAATAGCAGGCAGAACAGAGTAAAGGAGGAACGAAACCTGTGAACTACAATACCTGGACATTGATCTATTAAGCCACATATGCAACCCAAGTGAGATAGGATGTCAAAACAGACCACAAAGTTTGCAAGTGAAACCACCACCTACACTACAGATTAAAGGAAAAGAGACATCAAAAGAGGAACACAATTATTTTTTGGTTGTTAAAAAAAAAAAAAAGGAAAAAAAATAATAATAATAAGGAAAAAGAATAATACGAACAAAAATTGCATCATGCAGCATGTCACACCTCCAATGCAATTTCTTCCATGTCCTGGGAACCCCACGTGCCCTTGGGAGCAATGGATTGATGGCTTCCAGGTGTATTTGAGGGCTATTGGTGGGAACAAATTCAATGATGATCTCAAAGAGGCTGCATTACTTAACTGTGTTGGGGCAGAAGCTCTAAAAATTTTCAGATCGCTCCCTGAATTGGATGATGCAGAAGGCTGTTCTGGTGATGGTAACCACAAGTTTGAGAGTGCTTTGGGGAAGCTTGCCAAACATTTTGGTAGAAAGTCTAATGTTGTACAGGAAAGGTACAAATTATTTTCTAGGAAACAACTGAAAGGTGAATCGATTGACACCTACATGGCATCTCTTAGGGGACTCATGTCAACATGTAATTTCACCGGCATTGGGGATGAATATCTAAGAGATCAACTAGTGTTGAATGTAGCTGATTTGCGCATACAACAGAGATTATGGCAAACTAAAAACCCATCATTAGAGCAGGCAATGGAGATAGCAAGAAGCATGGAACTAGGCGATCGCTGCATGAAAGAAAGGTTTGACCAGAAGGAGGTCAAAGTTATTGAAGATAAGCCTAAAGAGGAATTAGAAGAGTCTTTGGTGGCAATGGTGAGGAGGATGTCAGCCAACAGTGCTACAACCAGTTCTAGGAGAGCTAGAGTTACAGGATATGGAAATCAAAATCAAAATCAGGGACGCTGCCAAAAATGTGGCTGGTACAAACATAATGACAGTGACAAAGAATGCCCTGCAGCAGCTGTTGAGTGTTACAGATGTGGTCATGTAGGACATTTTGCAAAGGTCTATAGGTATGTATGAGGCAGAATGGGCAGATTTAACAGACAACCTTTCAACAGGATGCCTGGAGGCACCGTAAGAATTGTCGAAGAAAATCAAGGACGGGATGATATGCTGAATGTCAACCAAAGAAATACATAGGTACAAATACTTACGGTCTCATCATTGCAGCAATCTAGGGGACCATGGGTTGACATGCAAATAAATGGCATATCCTTGCCCATCATGGTGGACACTGGATCCCCATACACCATGGTGGATGTTAAGACTTTCATTGGAGAATTGTCTGGCAAAATGCAGGATATACAGAATACTGGAGTGAGTGTTACACATTGTGGGAGGTGGTCGCTATGGGCTTGCAATCGGTTGTGTGGTACTCTTCTCTACGCGACTCCCAAGAATCCTTCTCAAGATGGCACGTTTCTCCGAGACGTTCCGGCCTGCTGTCATGCCGTTTGCAAAGAGATTCACTTGGAGTCTGAGAAACCAATGGCAACTCCGCCGCCATTAATCGTTCCGATTTTTTCCCCCATTTCCTGTTGCTACGCTCTAGTCTTTTTCCGGCCTCTTCCTGGTTTCACTCTTAACCACGCCTCTTTGTTTTGCCCGGCGCTTTGCAACTGAAGCTTTCACGCTCCGTTTCGCTAGCGCTCTCTCTCCAGTTCCTTGCCTGCTTCCTGACCGGTGTTTTTGCCGGTTATCGTCCCTTTCTGCCTTCCTTTGTAGCTTTTCTCCTCCTGGTGCCCTTTCCTCCCTTGGTTTCGTCGCTTTTTCCTTCGTCTTTCTGCTCTTTGCATCCTCTCCCGTTTCCCTCTCTTCTCGTCCTACTTTCTTTCCCCGGTGCCTCAGTCCTCCTTTTCTATTTGTACTTTCCTTCCTCCGTGCTTACCTGTTTCCTTACCTTTTACCCTTCCAACTAGACATTTGACGCGTCACCCTGCGTTCTCTGCTATCCTCTCCAACCCGGTACTTCCTCTCCTTCGGATACCTGGAGAAACAGCTTGTCTGGGTTACCTGGCTCCTCATCAAGATCGAAATATAAGAGAGAGGTTTTTTTTAGCTAACGCTTTTTTCCTCTCCTACGGCTTCTGCGGAAAGGGGGTCCCTTGCTTCCCTGGTTTACTAGGGGGAACAGGGTGGCTTCTAACCGCGGAAGACCATATCTCTTCTCAAAAAAGAAATCCACAAGAAAAAAAAGGGGCGAAGACGCGAGGAATCTACTGAAGAATCAGGTGAGGAGGAGTGGGTTCTGCATAAAGACGATTTTGGTTCCGACGAATCAAGAGATCAGCCTGACATTCATGACAGATTGCAAAGCCTAAATGATCCTACAATGGCTACGGCTGAACAGATACAGGAGTTGCTTGCTGCGGTACATAACCTCACACAGGAACTGCAAACCGTCAAGGTAGAGAATGCGGCCCTAAAGCAACGTATTGATAACCAAGAAAGAGCTCGTGCAGAATTACCCCCTATGCCCCTGGCAACGGGTAAATATGACGGTTCTCCACAGAAATTCAAAGAGTTCATGGAGGCATGTATAATACATTTTACTTTCAGACCCCAGACATATGCCTCCGATAATGCCTGCATAGGGTTTCTCATTTCCAACCTTACTGGAAACGCACTGGCATGGGCCAACCCATTAGTAACCAGTGCTAGCCCACTGCTGCAAGGCTATAGTGGTTTTACGGCACAATTCAAAGAAGCCTTTGAGAGACAAGAAACAGCCTTGATAGCCAGTGAGCAGTTGCTTGACATCCGTCAGGGTAGCTCGGATTTACTATCCTACATTTCCCGTTTTAAGAGGGTTGCCGCCGAAACCGGGTGGCAAGAGGCGGCTCAATATACCGTTTTCTGTCGTGGCCTCAGAGAAGAACTAAAAGATGAATTGGCACGCATGCCCAGACCTGCAACCTTGTCGGAATTGTGGTCTACCGTTCTCCAATTGGATTTCCGCCTTTCCGAAAGGCGTACAGAAAAACGAAGAGGTCGATTCACGCCTATACTCTCCGAGCCTTGTCTACCCACTACCTCCTCCACCCATCAAACCAAGGATGAACCCATGCAGATAGGTACTACCCGGGGGCCCCTTTCGTCGGATGAACGAAGGAGAAGAAAGGACAATAATTTGTGCCTGTATTGTGGTTCTAACCAACACCTGTTACGTGACTGTCCAGAAGTACCTCCACGACGGTCGGGAAACGCCCCACCTCGGAACTAGTGGGGACAAGTTACCGAGGGGGATTTCCTGGTCCCTACGTCTCAATGTCGATAACATCCATCTCATCCACAGAAGACACCCGTCTTATGGTTCTGGCAGTTCAGCTCACCCTTCATCAAAGATCTTATGAAGTCCTAGCTTTACTGGACTGCGGAGCAGCAGGATGTTTCATGGACATCATGTGGGCTAACCAATCCGGCATAGAACGACTAGAGAAAGATGAAGACCAGAAGGTGGAAGGAGTTGATGGCAAGCCCTTAAGTTCTGGTCTGATTACTCATACCACTCCGCCCATGACGATGAAGTTGCTTCAGCATACAGAGACTATCCAGTTTGACCTAATAAGAGCTGCCCATTTCCCGGTCATACTAGGGGTATCATGGCTACGCAAACACAATCCTACCATAAACTGGAGAACCAATCAGATGTCTTTTTCTTCTGATTATTGTTTGAAGAAATGTCTTCCGGAGACCAACTATGCCACCGTCCAAGTCATATCTGAATTCTGTCCAACAACTGATACCTTGGGAATACATACCATTCCCATCGACCTGGCTAAGTATAGTGAAGTTTTCCTAGACCAAGAAGTCCAAGAATTACCTCCACATAGACCAGA
This sequence comes from Ambystoma mexicanum, assembly GCF_040938575.1. NCBI lineage: Eukaryota > Metazoa > Chordata > Amphibia > Caudata > Ambystomatidae > Ambystoma > Ambystoma mexicanum. The sequence goes on along the minus strand of NC_090924.1, from coordinate 580,720,852 downwards.
GGACTGCGCCATTGACCTGGTCCCAGAGGCCCTAGTTCCGTTTGGGCGAATGTTCTCCCTTTCTCTGAAGGAAAAAGAAGTCCTCAAGAAATACCTTGACTCCAATCTCCAAAACGGTCTCATTCAACCCTCACGTTCTCCTGCTGGGGCATCTTTGTTTTTTGTGCCCAAAAAAGATTCTGTGGAACTAAGACCTTGCATCGACTACCGAGGTCTGAACAGTATTACCATTAGAGATCGGTACCCGATGCCGTTGATTAAGGATATATTAGAAGCCGTACAAGGGGCCACTGTGTTCTCCAAGATCGACCTTCGAAGAGCCTACCATTTGCTACGTATTCGATCCGGCGATGAATGGAAGACTGCTTTTAGGACCCCCTTCGGCCATTTTGAGTATAGGGTGATGCCATTCGGTCTGGTCAACACCCCATCGGTTTTCCAGCGATTTATGGACCGCACCTTTTCTGACTTGTTGTATAACTGTACCATCATCTACTTGGACGACATTCTAGTGTTTTCCAAATCCCCTGAATTACATGCACAACATCTTCATCAAGTCGTCCAAAGACTTAAGGAAGCCCATTTAAAGGCTAATCCAGACAAGTGTGTTTTCCAGGTAGCTAAGGTTCCTTATCTTGGGGTTATTTTGTCTGCCGAGGGGATTCAGATGGACCCTCGGAAGGTAGAAGCCGTCTTACAGTGGCCAAGTCCGACTTCTGTAAAGGAAATCCAAAGATTCCTCGGACTAGCGAATTTTTATCGCAAATTCATTTCTGATTTCTCCAATAAGGTATTGCCCATTACCTGTTTGTTGAAGAAGTCTACTTCTCCCTTTCTTTGGTCCGATGAAGCAGAGGACGCCTTTCACCAACTTAAAACTGCTTTTGTTCGGCTTTGGGAGCAGCATTGCTACAAGAACATGATGGCGTTGAATTTCCGGTAGCCTATGTGTCAAAGACTCTAACCCCTAGCCAACGGAACTATTCCATGATAGAGAAGGAGCTACTCGCGATGAAGGTGGCATGTGAAGAGTGGCGACATCTCTTACAAGGGGCTGCTTTCCCCTTCGAACTGCGCACGGACCATAAAAATCTAAAGGTCATACAAAATATGGAGTGTATAAATTCACGACAAGCCCGATGGGCCCATTTTTTTTCCCAATATGACTTCGTGCTTACTTACTTACCCGGAACCCAAAATGTGCTTGCCGATGCATTATCCAGAAAACCCTCTTCTGAATGTTTGCCTGATCAACATCTAAACCTCATGTTGCCCCAGAAAAGGGTGATATGTACGGTTAATGCCTTTCTAGAAGGGGTACGCATGGCCACTGCCAACCTGGACAAACCCCCTTTGGTAAGGGCTTCAGAGGATCTCCTCCTCCAGGATGGCGTATATCTTTGCAAAGGACGTCTTTTTCTCCCAGACTCCACCTCCCGTCTACAGGTTTTAAAATGGTGTCACGATGATCAAGTAGCTGGACATCGAGGAATTAAGAACACTCTGGAGTTACTCAGACGTCATTTCTGGTGGTCAGGAATGGGAAAGTTAGTAGATAAGTACGTATCGACCTGTCCCATCTGCTCCAGATCTAAGTACAGCACTCAGAAACCGGTTGGATGTCTACAACTAGAAGAACCACCTAGGAGTCCATGGAGAGTAATTTCCACCGATTTCATAGTCGACTTACCTCCTTCGGATGGTTGCTCCTGCATCATGGTAACCGTGGACTGTTTTTCTAAGATGGCACATTTTACTCCCTTGGCAGGACTACCAACAGCAGCCGAAATGGCTTCTATCTTTTCCAAGGAAATATTCCGGTTACATGGAATTCCAGACAAGATTATATCTGATAGAGGTACCCAGTATACCTCCCGCTTTTGGAAAGAGCTCTGTAAGAGACTTGGTATTGAAAGAGCTATGTCCTCAGGGTTCCATCCGCAAACTAATGGTCAGACAGAACGGATAAATGCTCTGTTAGAGCAGTATCTTCGTTGTTTTACTAATTCTCAGCAAGATGATTGGGTGGGTCTTTTACCTACAGCCGAGTTTGCTTACAACAACTCCGCCCATAGTGCCACCAAACTAAGTCCTTTTTTTTGTACCTATGGCTTTCATCCCCGTTTCTTGCCAATTAGACCCTTTCCTCCTGGGGATATACCTTCCGTGGATGCCTTGCTTGCCAGCATTTCTGAGGCACATAAGGCTGCTTATACTAGTCTGCGAGCCAGCAAGATCCGCTATAGCTCTTCCAGCAATCCACAGCGTCTTCCTTCTCCCCATTGGCAAAAAGGGACCCAAGTTTGGTTATCTACAAAGTACCTTCCACGCTGGTTGCATTCTTCCAAACTAACACCACGCTATCTGGGTCCTTATGCCATCTCGGAAAGGATAAACCCAGTGGCCTATCGACTTCTGTTGCCCAACTACATGAAACGTATTCATCCGGTCTTTCATTCCTCTCTTTTGAAAGAATATCGGGAAGACCCCTACAAACGAAGAATACCGAAAGGCCAGAAACCCATAGACTTACCACCTGACGAATATGATATGGCAGCCATCCAGGACTCCAGATACAAGGGAGGCAGACTGGAATATCTCATTCATTGGAAGGGCTACCTACATTCGGATGATTCTTGGGAACCTATTTCCCATATCCATTCACCTCGTCTGGTGCGGTTATTTCACAGACTTCACCCCGGCAAGCCAGGGGGGTGTCCCATGGAAGGGGGCATACTGTCATGCCGTTTGCAAAGAGATTCCCTTGGAGTCTGAGAAACCAATGGCAACTCCGCCGCCATTAATCGTTCCGATTTTTTCCCCCATTTCCTGTTGCTACGCTCTAGTCTTTTTCCGGCCTCTTCCTGGTTTCACTCTTAACCACGCCTCTTTGTTTTGCCCGGCGCTTTGCAACTGAAGCTTTCACGCTCCGTTTCGCTAGCGCTCTCTCTCCAGTTCCTTGCCTGCTTCCTGACCGGTGTTTTTGCCGGTTATTGTCCCTTTCTGCCTTCCTTTGTAGCTTTTCTCCTCCTGGTGCCCTTTCCTCCCTTGGTTTCGTCGCTTTTTCCTTCGTCTTTCTGCTCTTTGCATCCTCTCCCGTTTCCCTCTCTTCTCGTCCTACTTTCTTTCCCCGGTGCCTCAGTCCTCCTTTTCTATTTGTACTTTCCTTCCTCCGTGCTTACCTGTTTCCTTACCTTTTACCCTTCCAACTAGACATTTGACGCGTCACCCTGTGTTCTCTGCTATCCTCTCCAACCCGGTACTTCCTCTCCTTCGGATACCTGGAGAAACAGCTTGTCTGGGTTACCTGGCTCCTCATCAAGATCGAAATATAAGAGAGAGGTTTTTTTTAGCTAACGCTTTTTTCCTCTCCTACGGCTTCTGCGGAAAGGGGGTCCCTTGCTTCCCTGGTTTACTAGGGGGAACAGGGTGGCTTCTAACCGCGGAAGACCATATCTCTTCTCAAAAAAGAAATCCACAAGAAAAAAAAGGGGCGAAGACGCGAGGAATCTACTGAAGAATCAGGTGAGGAGGAGTGGGTTCTGCATAAAGACGATTTTGGTTCCGACGAATCAAGAGATCAGCCTGACATTCATGACACCTGCTCACGTGATCCTTTATCAAACACGAAAGCTGGCAACTCCTTGCGTCGCTTCTGTTTCTACAGACGCTCCGTGAGTTCGCCTCTAGGGACTTCAATATCTCTGCCTCTACTATTTGACTTTTCGACTAACACTGTAACCTTTTTGTCTCTCAAGCTCTCATCTCCAGACTCTCGCTCCCATTCCGGTCTCGCTATCTCTTGGGATTTCTCATCGAGCCCAGATATCCATCGGCGTCACGATTACGCCAACCCTGATTTCATCCTTGCTGAAACACCCGATAGCTGTAAGTGCCATAAAATCAGAATTCCGTTCCGTCTCTCCCGATTCAGATTCTGACCCAAGTATTATTTCTTTAGAGCTCTCGTCTCCCGATCTCTTCTCCTTCGAAGCCCTAAATCAATCATCCTCTCCTTCACTCCGCTGGTGAGAACCCTTTACTGTGCCATTTAATTTCCACTTCCCATTCCCTTCTTTACGCAACTACTCTGACCATTTTCCTTTGTTCATCCAGACGAAGCCTTCCTGCTCAGCTTCCACAGCCACTCATAGAAGACATTCATCAACCATCCGGATCCACAACACTTCCAGATTCTACCAGGGTTTTCTGCCCCATCGAGGGTTTCCCTGGCGACCCTGTTCTCTCCCCTGGTTAATCCCACTCCGGGTCGGAGAGGACAGGGCTGTCCTAGGGTATCTTTCACGGCTGCACTTGGTTGTTCTCTGGCGGTCTACTCGATCTGTCAAGGTGAGATTATTCACATTTTGTTAATTATTGCGGGAAACAGTATCGAAATTACAGTTGTAATTCCATTAAGTAACAGTGAGTGCAACAGGATTTGGGAAGACTCCCATAGATATCATTGGATGCACATGGGTCAAGCTTAAGTTCCCTGATAGAGAGACATACTGTAAACTCTACATAGCAAGAAACTGCTCATCTGTAGTAGGTTGGGAGGAACAATCCGTTCTCTGGGTCAGAATTCACCCGGGAGAAGAAATTCCTTTACTGAGTGTATTCAAGGACAACAGTGATATTAAAGCTGTGCTAGCAAACCAATTCCCCAGAGTGTTTAGTGAAAAGATTGGAATTTTAGAGGGTTTTCAGCATAGGATTGTTCTAAAGAAGGGTGCCGTACCCATAGCGCACAGTGTTCAAGGAGTTCCAATTGGTACAAAAGAGGCATTGAGGAAAGAACTTACGCGCCTATGTGAACAAGATTCCATCATAGAGCCCATAGAAAGCTCAGAGTGGCTTGCCCCAATAGTGCTGGTAAAAAAACTTGACAACTCTATAAGGATGTGTGTAGATTTAAGGGACCTGAATAAGAACATTTGGGTTGATAGGCATCCCCTACCGAACATAAGTGAATTGTTAACAACTATGAAGCCGGCGAAATTTTTCAGTACCCTAGATCTATCCTCGGCTTACCATCAAATTGCCTTGGAAGAAAGTTTGAGAAGTCTCACATCCTTTGTCACTCCCTTGGGTGCATTTATGTTCAAAAGAATGCCGTTTGGACTCGCATCAGCTGCTGCAGTGTTTCAAAGGTTGATGTCACATCTGTTTGGGGGCCTAGAAGGCGTACACTGCTTCATAGACGATGTTCTAATTTCTGCTGTGACGGAAGAAGAGCATGATGCAAAGCTGATGGGGGGTTTGCAGGTGTTTCAAAAGAATGGTCTTACTCTAAAACTGGACAAATGCAAGATCAAATGTGACAGAGTGTCATATCTTGGTCACACAATAGATGATAAGGGAATTAGTCCTAAGAAAGAATTAATGGACACCATATTGAGTATTGCTGAGCCGGAAAATAAGGACCAATTGAGGAGTTTCCTTGATATGACGGAATATTATTCCAAGTGTATAGATGACTATGCCAACAACACCAAGAATATGAGAAGCCTCATGAAAAAAGCAGTTAAATACATATGGTCTGATGAGTGTAGAGAGGAATTTGGAAAAATAAAGGCTGCCATCAACCAAGCGCCTGCATTGGGAATGTTTGACTGCAAGGCTAGAACCATCATTTCAGTGGATGCCAGTAAAACTGGTTTGGGAGGAGTACTAGAACCGCTACAGAATAAAGGCTTGGTAACAATTGCTTTCGCATCAAGAGTGTTGAAAGGAGCGGAATTAAATTACTCCATAATAGAAAGGGAAGCTTTAGGAGTGAAGTGGATCCTAGAACATTTTAGAAACCTGATTTGGGGTTTACCTGTCCTGCTTTAAAATTACCACAAACCGCTGCTGCATGTTCTCCAGTCTAAAACACCTCATCTCATATCACTGAGGATCAGACGGTGGATGCTTGACATCATGCAGTATAATCTTCATGTGTGTTATACCCCATGTGCGCACAATCAAGTGGCTGATTGTTTTTCCAGATCATCAACCAGCCAGGGTACCGAGATTGAATCCATGGACGGAGACATCATTGCCACTGTGAATACAGCCATTGCCAAAGATGAATGGAAAAGTATGACTAATTCTGATCCAGAACAGCAAGAAATTAGAAAAGCCATAGCTAGTGACTGGAAGGAATGTGGACAAGACCTTACAGACTTTGTGCAAATCAAGGAAGAAATATCCATGGATCTGAAACACATTTATAGAGGTAATCGTGTAATTCCACCTGTTCAAGTTAGAAGGAAAGTACTCAACCTGGCGCATGAAGGGCACCTACGAAGGAGTTAAACGAAAAACAGGATAAGAAGTAACTATTGGTGGCCAAACATGTGGGAGGAGGCAGAGGAAATTATCAAGAATTGCACTGCTTGTGCCGCAAGTGACAAATCCAAAGTTTTAAGGAAAACACCATTGCAACCAGTAGAGCCTCCAAGGAATGTGTGGTCCAAATTGGCGATAGACGTCATGGGGCTATTTGAGAATCTTGAAATGGTCAGAATATATATTATAGTACTTGTGGACTACAGTTCGAAATGGGCAGAGTGGGGAATATCAGAAGCAAACATCACCACTGAGAAAATCACAAACATTTTAACAGAAGTTTTCAATAGAGAAGGAGACCCCAAAGAGTTGGTGTCAGACAACGGGTCTCAATTCACATCATTAGAATTCCAAAGGTTCCTTAGAGATAGAGCAATTGAACATGTAACAACCTCCTTGTACCATCCGATTTCAAACAGGCTTGTGGAGAGAATGAATACATTTGTAAAAAGTGTGATCCAATTGGCTATGGCCAATGCCCTCCCGTGGAGAGAGACACTCAAAGAAGCCCTATGTGCATATAGATCTACTCCACACTCCACCACCAATGTTGAACCTTTCACTATGATGCGTGGCAGAGTTGCATCCAATCGATTGAGACCTGCATGGATTTTCAAGGACACAGGTGCAGCAAAATTGGATATGGATCCGATATTAAGAAATGTAAAGGAAAAACAGGTCAAATACAAGGATTATTATGACTGCAGGAATGGAGTGAAAGAAATGATGATCAGAGAAGGAGAGTGGTTGTGCATTAGAGAACCAAAGAAGACACTCAAAGGTGAATCCAGGTTTAGATCGCTGCAAAGGGTGAAGAGTTGTCATGGCAAGTCAGTGGTATTGGAGGATGGGAGAAGATGGTCTTCTGATGATCTTGTGAGAATAGAGAAAGACTTCAATAGACCAAGCACAAAGACATTAATCCAGGAACACCTAGTGAGGTGTACAAAGACAATTTCATGAATATGGGTACCAGGGTGAATGATGATCCAGGAGAAGCAAGGGTACCTGACCAGGTGAACAAAGAGTCTGACAATAGTCCCTGTAATGCAAGCGGTGGAGCTCTAAATTGGGGACTATCTAAGAGGAACCAGAAAATTATTCGGAACTTTAATAATGACTATTTCTACTATTAGCATTTAAAACCGCCACATGTATCCTTTTCAGTTATTCAGTATTTATAGAAATGTTGTTTATCTATTTGTCAAGGTTTGAAGCATACTCTTTTCACCCTCTTTCTTTCCTTCTTCCTTCTTTTCTTTTCTCCCCTTCCATCTCCCGTTTTCTTATTTTCATATTGTTGTTTTATAGAGAGAAGGGAAATGTTATGTAGTTACTGACATCCTTGTCAGTGGAACGTAAACAAGGAATGTACGTGTGTAATGAGATTCCAATGATGTATTAGTTAGAACATTTACTTTCAGTACCTCCCGGTGGTGTTGTGCTCCAGGGGCCCTTAATTAAAGCTCATACATAAAGCTTTACAGAGTGCAGTAATTTACTACACAGGCCCAGGAAAGCCTTGTGGATAATGCAGAGAGTCTTGAATTTGATCTTCGTGGCCACCGGGAGCCAGTGGAAAGATTTAAGGGCTGGAGAGATGCGGTCCCTGGGCTTGATGCCAAGGATAAATCTTGCAGCCCTATTCCGGATTAGCTCAAGGCGGCGTAGGGAGAAAAGGGGGAGATTCAGGAAGAGGCTGCTGCAGTAGTCCAGCTTAGAGAGGACAGTAGCTCTTGAGACATTGATCTTCTGGGGGAAGCTGAGGAAAGGGACAATGCTTCTAAGGACGTGAAGCTCAAAATGGGCCTTCTTGGCAAGGTCCAAGATGTGAGGGGTGAAGGAGAGAGCAGAGTTGAAGATGACCCCAAGGTTTTTGGCCTAAGAGGGTGGTGAGGGTAGGGGGCCTAAGGAGGGCAGCCAGAGGGTAGCGGGACAACAGGGTGCAGGTGTCCCAATGAGAAGGATTTCTGTCTTACTGGCATTCAGACAGAGATCATTAGCCACACACCAAGCCTGGATGGCGGTCAAACAATCAGGGGTGAGAAAGGAGGAAGAGTAGGTAGTAGAGGGAAATTTGAAGGAAAACTGTGTGTCATCAGCTTAACACTGGAACTGAGTAGAGAAGGAGGAGATCAGGTGAGCAAGAGGGGCAAGATAGATATTAAAGAGTCACTGCATTAGGACAGAGCCCTGGGAGACGCCACAGGTAGCGAGTGTGGTGGTGGAGGAGAAAGGTCCCCATGGCAACTGGGAATGGGGTTTAGTGAAGAAATAGGTCAACCATTCCAGTGCCCGGTCCGTGATGCTCAGGATATCATAGAGTCATTTTATAAGGAAAGAATGGTTGACCGTGTCAAAGGTGGAGGAGAAATCGAGGTGAATGAGAACAGCGGGAGAGATAGAGTCAAGATTTGCAAGCATGTCTTTAAGGGTGTTCAGGGAAGCAGTTTCCCTGCCTCTGGCTGCCCGAAATCCAGATTGATGCGGCAACCAACGAGTTCAGTGTGGAGGGTCTCAGTTGGGGGAGGACCAACTTTGCCAATGTCCAGGAAGGGGGTAGTGAAAACAGGGTGATAGTTAGCCAGGCAGGAGGTGTCAGGAGATGGCTTTTTTAAGAGGTGAACAAGATTGTGCTTGAGGGAGAAAGGGAAAGACCAGAGGCGAATGAGTGGTTACAGAAGTTGGCAAGAGCTGAAGCGAGAGAGGAGAGGTTATCCTTAATGGTTCTAGACCTTCATAGAGCAGACAACTTTAGAGACCTCCTCTGGTGCTATATGCAGGAGGGAGGAAAAGTGCGGGGAGTGGAGGGAGGGGAGCTAAGGGAGGCAGGTGAGCAGGAGCGGGAGTGGAGATGGGGGTGGAGGAGAGTGAGGACAGGATGTCCTGAGTTTTAGATGTAAAATGGGAGCCCAAAGTGGTGCAGAGAGCCTGGGAAGGAAGGAGAGAGGTCCAGACTGAGTTGGACTGGCAAGTTCCTTGCAGATTTTGAAAAGTTCTGCAGTATTGTTAGTGGCACCAGAGATGCAGGCTTGGACGTGGACCCTCAACTTGGAGAAGATAGAGAAAGTATATTGCCTTTGGAGCAGGCAGCAGGCCAGTTTGTCAGAGGTTGAACCTGAGGTCTGCCACTTCCGTTCAGCAACTTTGCACTTATGTTTCAGAGATACTAGGTATGAATCATACCAGCTGTTGTGCTTGGAGACAGGATTCAGGTGGATTCTCATGACAGGGACAAGGATGTCAAGGTTGTTGGACCCACTGAGGGAAAATGAGGGCCACTCTGCCTCCAGACCGGTGGAGCCTGGGTTTGGAGCGGATTTTGTAGCCCACACGCAGGAGAGTGTCAAACTAACACGCAGAGGGGAGTCCCCCAAATGAACCACTTAAAAAAAACTGGTTCAATAGCCTAGTTTTTACATCAACCTGGCCATATTCAGTGGGTTTCAAATTTACCTCAAAGAACAGCAGACACAGAATAGTGTTTTTGTTACATATAATTATTCATAATTTATTGCTTAGGTCATAGGTCCTATAATTACAACCTTAAGAAAGCTTATTAAACCTTTTTGTAATAATACAAATAAAACAAGACATATATTAATAGATAAGACAATGTGAAAAAAATTCATACATTCACTATTAATACCTATATCACACCTTATATATTTCACATATTGGCCATAGCTCATTGACAATTGGTTCATTTGGGGGACGCCGCTCTGCGTGTTAGGTTTACTACTCATTTGTCCCCTGGATGCCTTTTTTGTGTTTATCCCTTATGTGTAACAAACAGGAGAGTGTCAATAGCAGTGACAGAGCTGGCATTAAACCACATCTTGGTGAGAGCGAGGGTGTTGAGATCAAAGTTTTCAAGAAGGAGAAAGATGTCAGAGGAGTGTTTGACAGCAGAACAAGCATTCAGAGCAGCTAAGTGAAGCTGATTACCACCTTTGAAAGGATAGAGGAGAGGAGGAGGAGGAAGGAGGAGTAGAAGGAGAAGGGAGGAAGTTAATGACTTGGCTGGTGCCAAGGAGGAGAGTAGGTTGAGAACCTTGGGCCATGATAGTGCCATTGTGATAGACATTAATGATGCACCAAGAGGATGAGACGTATGACAAGAGTACTTCCCATCTAGTGCCACCATTAATGGGCGAAGAGGAGAAAGGGGAGAGAGTGGAGACTTGGTGGGGAGTCCATTGGTCCAGGGAGGGGACAGAAAAGAGGATGTTGTTAATAGTCTGCCTGGAAGTAGCATTGACGTAGGTGTCAGCAATAGGTAGGCCTGGATTAGAGGACAGGAGGGCTTTCTTAAGCTTTTTCTTCCAGACTTCTTGAGAGAGGTAGTATAGGTGATAGAAAAGCAGGTAAAAAGATAGGGGGTATAGAGAGTACCATGTAGCGGGGGAGGAAGAGGGTCAGAACGGGGAGCTAGATATTGCTCACAATAGTCTGCCTGGAAGTAGCATTGACGTAGGTGTCAGCAATAGGTAGGCCTGGATTAGAGGACAAGAGGGCTTTCTTAAGCTTTTTTCTTCCAGACTTCTTGAGAGAGGTAGTATAGGTGATAGAATAGCAGGTAAAAAGATAGGGGGTATAGAGAGTACCATGTAGCGGGGACAAGAGTCACCAGGCGGCCTAACGGCCAAGCAAGCGCTAATGAAGGATGAGCTTTAAACAAGATATGCACAGAAGAGTTTTAGGTACATGGGCAGGATCTGTGCTAAATTACAGCTGGAAACAATCAATGTGCAGGTTTAAAGGCACATCTAAGTTTGACTTTCAGCAAGAGCACCAAAATGCAGCAGAAATAAAATCAATGTGCAGGTTTAAAACACAGCAAGATTAAGATTTCAGGGGGACAGAAACTGTAGAAGTAGAGAGGCTTCTTGAATCAGAGCAAGCGGACACCACATACAGGGCATCACATTTTTTGCATTTAAGATAACAGAAGGGAGAGGCAAAGGATACATGTGGGAGTAGAGGGGGAGAAAAATACACGTTGTCAATGCAGTGTTAAAGCAGAATGAGGAACAAAGATGCAAAAGTTCATCAACACTGTGTAGAGGCTGCTGGCTTCCAAATGATAGTTCAGATGAGGATCCATAGACATTAGTCAAGAGGCACAGTGTGAGGGACCACAAGACATCTTAGAGGCCACAGAATAAGCAGGCATGGACTGATAAACTTGTGTGGTGGTAGCAGTGCCGGGCGGTAGTGAACAAGTGGGTTAGAGCTGGCAATAACAGACCATAATATTGCAAGAGTACGAGCATGAGAAGTGTACATGGTGAGATAGTAGAGGGCGTACCCTTTCTTACGGGACAATGGTCTTGATGGTGGGTTCCAAGGTTGTGGCAGGGGGCCCACACTGCCCACAAAGGCCCGAACAGGGTCAGACAGGGTAGACCCAGGGGCCTTAGGAGAGGCCCTTGGGAAGGGTGCCGGCTACCGCCTGCCAGGTCCTTCGATAGCGGGGAGAAGGGCAAAGAGACTAATAAAACAGGAAATGTAGTGGATCCACCTACTTGACACAGTATTCCCAAAAGGAATGAATGAGAAGTTTAATTTGTTGTGTTACTTATGAAAACCTCATTCGGCTTCAGTCTTTATATTGTAATATTTTCATCAAATATCTAGACATCAGATTGTCATCAATTGCATTACCATTTTGTTTTTAAATAAGAGAAATGTGATTGTGATATTCGCTACAGTCCTCTATGTATCTCAGACGGTTGACATTATGTGGTAAGACCTTAGGTGATAATAATTCTTTACACAATTTATATAGTTCCTTTTTTCAATGGACATAGTTGATTTATTATCTATAATGACATTCTTTTAATATAATTATGGTACTCTTTAACCCTTTGGCTAAGTATGGGTTGGGTTAGCAATGCATACATTTGTACTAAATTGTGTTGTTTACATTGAACAAGTGAATTATTCAAATTCTGTATATATGTATACACTCTTATTTTCTCGAATTAAATGTACACTATTATTCACTTTTTCACTGTATAGGTACATCAATTGGCCTTGAATGTATTCTTACATCATGGACATATATCGTTATGTATGTGTTAACACTTTTATAGATATATGATTTATACAGCATTCTTTTCCTTACTTTCCTTTCGTTTTTACAAGTATTTATTAGCTGACACTTTTTTTATAAAAACACTTCCTCTATTTATTTCCGTGACTGATTAGACTGTCGGATCACCTTTCGGGGCCATGCTCATACATGCCAACATTTCAGCATACCTGAGAGGGAGATTTTGTGAGAAAAATAGGGAGATGTTAATTTCCCCATACGAATGCATTGGGGCTAGAATTAGTTTAGGCGGGAGAATGTGAAAAATCTTTTTATTTTTCACTGAAACATCGGAAGTCTCTGGCCTAAATCGGGAGGGTTGGCATGTATGCATGCTATACAGCAACATTTAATCTCTTTGCCCGATCATGACATCTATCAGCACGTATTGGACACCCATAATATTGCTATTAGATTTTGAAGCATCTTTTATTTATCATTGTGAACTACTTTACCCAGTAGACATTGTGCCATCTGTATGTTACGTTAGTTTGTTCTTCATTGTCACGTACAACATTCTGCTCTTAATATATACGAACAATATAGTCAGTTTTCCATTTTTCTTACCGACTTTATAGCTATTATATTCTGATAGCATTCAGAACATCAAGCATTTACATCTGTGAATTACAACGTACAGTACAGTTTGTGCTTACTGTTTGTTTTGTCAGTCCATTTTTTCTTATCATTTAAACTACACGCATACAGAGAGGGGTGTCCTCTTTCTATTTTTTCTCCATCCCCATGGTGATAGTATAAACACTGTTGATGAGATGCCATCTCCTTTACTGGCTGGGTTACACTTTGGATGCGCATTACCAGGTTTGAGTAAGTTCACTCTATCCTTGCGGCATACATTTCATTTGCTTATATGCAGCTAGTAGATCTACTTTCGACTGCTACATGAGTTCCTTTAGCAGCAGAGTTTTTGTTCTTACAGACTTTTGTATTACGCCAATCTACATGAGGGTGACCATGACGCCAACCTGTTTGTTCCACTAGTCGGATACATGTGGTGCTTAGAAGTAGGCTTCATTGAATTAGCTGGTGATTCAGCCTTATGCTGTTGTATCATCTCCTACATCTCTTAGAGACTGATAGAGACTGATAGGCTATGCTTGGTATTACATTTCTTTTGGTTGATGCCCATACGAATTCTACATTATTACTGACATCCACATTTAGGAACGTCTTTACCAAGATCACTCCAAACAAACAACCAAGAAGAAACTTGAATCTCTTAATGCTAACACCAATTCTTATACGAATGATGTCAATGGCTCTTTAACCAAGAAATCCAATTTGTTCCACACTTTAATTTTGAAATGTCGAGAAGGGTCTTTTCCAAAGTATGACCTATGTCGTGCCAGTTTCTTTAACATTTTTGGGGACATAGAGGGATTGGAAGCCATATCCTCCAGTGATCTGGATCAAATTGAGTTTCTTTGTGACAAGAATCTTTCTATTGTTCGCTTGTGGATAAAGTCTGGGATTGTTCGTAACACGCTATGGAATGCCAGAATGGATTTATTCAATCTAGGTTTTCTATTAGCCCAAGATCCGGCGCGTCAGTCATCCCAAGTCCCGGACCCTAGTGAATCCATCGTCACCTCTGTTTTGGAACCATCATGTGTTTGTCTATATTGTGTTAAAGAACCTATTCCTGACTCTTTATCCTCTGCCATCGTTCGCTCATAACCACGAATAATTGTAACACGTACAAACATTTCTTTGGCCAGTTGGAACACACGGGGTTCCTCTCATTTGCAATGGACAATGAATGATCAACTAAATAACTGATATTGTAGCCTTGCAAGAAACGTGGCTATTATATCCTCCCAAATGGGACGACCATGACTTAATCTTTCTTTCAGCTGAATCTGGTGGTAAAGGTAAACCCTCTGCGGGCTTAATAGTAGCGGTGAAATCAAGTAAAGGATTCAAAATATTTCCTTGGCTGACCCCAAACAAATTCATGCAACTAGTAAAAATAACCTGTGGTGTTCAGACATATGCAGTCATCAATCTTTATCGAAATCCAGTGGGTATTGTGGATGATAGCTTTTATGCTTCTCTTTCACTTCTCTTTGAATCTATTGCCTTGCGAGGAAATATTTCTGGAATTCTAGTCATGGGTGATTTGAATCTCTCTTGCTTTATGCCAACTAAAAGGAATAAGAATCTTGAGGGTTCAAGATGGATGTCATTTATGGAAGATCTTAACCTTAAGATGGCAAATGGTGCAATTGTGGGTGATATCCCTCCTATGAACACCTGGGAGAGAGGTAATTCTAAATCCACAATTGACTACATTTTTATGAGTGACAGCATCTTTTTGAACACCAGTAAATTTGTTGTTGTAAAACAAACCCATAGCGATCACCATCTATTGGCTCTTACTGGTCAACTGATGTTGAAGATGCTACCAAAGATAAATATTGGTATAAACAGACCCTACTAGTAAATAATGGCAAGAATCGATTTAAGTGGTCTACCAATAGACTTTTAACATTGAATGATGCTGTTTTGAGCAGACAGAGGTTGAACAAGGCTGAATCATACATAGATGTTTTAAGTACATTTAAAAACTTATGTCCTGCTCAGAATAAGCCATTCAAGAAACACACCCATGGGTTTGATTTAGCCCTTCAGGAATGCAAGAAAGCTTATAGGAAAGAGCTTCAAAGCTTTCGTAAACTCCCCAAGGATGTGCAGGGTAATTCTGTCAATACGGCCAGATCCAGATATCGTAATTGGGTACGATCAAGGAAGGCTACATTGTTTCAAATAGATAGTGAAAATATTTTTTAGCTGCGTTTTGTAATAAGAACTCCGGTTTGGTCTGGGAGTTACTAAATGCCATACTACATCCCAAGTTCATTCTCAACTTAACGGAGTCTCAGAAATTGCGTGGGTCACACATTTCTCTATGCTGTATGGTGATGACAAGATGGGCGGTTATAAATATAATGGAAGCTTACTGAGATGTTGGTATTTGAATTGCATGGAATTAATCATTCAGGATTTTATTAAAAAATTGTCTTCGTCAAGAGCGGCCGGCCCAGATGGTCTCACAAACCTGATGTTTAAACAGAACCCAAAAGAATGGGCTTGTATTCTAAATACCACCTTTCATCACATCCTGCAAACTAAAAATATACCAGACTCTTGGCGCACATCCGTGATTGTCCCGATTTATAAAAAAGGTGACCGGATGGATCCTAAAAGCTACTGTCCAATTGCATTATTAGACGCCCCAGGAAAAATCTTTTCTAGGCTGGTGTTAAGAGACTTTAATGCCTGGTCGGCAATAACGAGACACCGTGATCCGGCTCAGACTGGTTTCGTGGCTGGTTTGGGTACTGGTGTGAATCTCATTTCTTTAAATGCTATAAGATTACAGGCCCAGAACAAAAGACAACCAAGATATTTTGCATTTGTCGATCTTCACTCCGCCTTTGATTCAGTATCAAGACCGAAACTTATGGATAAGTTAATCAAGGCGGAGTGCCCCTCCACCCTTACTGACATTATCTTCTCTCTCCATTCTAACACCAAGGTGTGTATCAGATTGAATGTCGAGGGCCTCTTATCAACTCCAGTTGCGACGAATAGAGGGCTAAAACAGGGGTGTATTTTAGCTTCGGCTTTGTTTAATTTTTTATTAATGACGTACGTTGGATCTTTATTAATATACTGGCTGGCGCTCCCAAATTGAATGGTGTGAAAATTAATGCCCTATGGTATGCAGATGATCTTGTTTTAATATCCAAAACGCCAACTGGTTTGCGCAATCTTCTGTCAGCACTGTGTTGCTATTTTAATGAGAATGAACTGGTGGTTATCATCAACAAAACACAGATTGTCACATATGTCCCCAAAGGTCTACGAAAGCACTCCTTGGAATGGCAAATCGAGAATATACCTATAAAGGTGGTCCCAAATTATGTTTACCTGGGCCTTATTTTTGATGGTTGTCCATCAGTACATTCACAATTGAATAAGATCAAACAGAAACTAACTATTGCAATCTGTCAAACAAAACTGATTATCTCCAAATATGGCAAATTCTCACTTAAAGCTGTCATTACTTATTGGAATCAGAATGTAGTAGCTACTATTCTATATGGGTTAGAAACTCATATTATTCCAGTAGCATTTTTGACCACATTGGAAGCCAAATTTTGGCGTGCCATTTTACACCTACCTCAGTGCATTCCTGGAGTGCTGATTCGCTATGAATTGGGCTTAATTTCTTTAACTGCTTTACATAATTGGCGCTTATGTGCCTTATTTCGTAAATGCTTGCTCTCTTCTTGTGATAATTCTACATTAGCCTCCATTTCTAATTATCTACTCACCTCAACTGAAGTATTCCCAAAACAATGGTCCTCGAATATCTTGACAATCATGGTGAATGCTGACATATCACTTGATACCCTCGTGTTTAACCCAGTACGAGCAAAAAAGAAATTATATATGATGGACTGGGTTGATACTAGGGCTAGATGTTTATTATACAAAGATTTTGATTGTGCAGTATTTGGTCCTAAGTGCTACAGAGACACTGCTTCCTACTTATATTTAGCTCCCTCTGCTGCCACTCGATCTGCAATTTTACATCTGAGATTCAATATCTGGCCCACTCGAGAGGTTAAAGTAAGAAGAAAACAAATTGTTGTTGACCTTAATTGGTGCCGGTTTTGTAAAAATGTGACCATTGTTGAAACCTTGCAGCATGTCATAATAGACTGCCCAGCTCTTACGAACTTGAGGTGTTTTCACTTTGTAAATCATCTTGTAAATTTTGCACAAATTGACCCTGCCAATAGATGGGTCGCTCTGGCGGCTACTAAATGTATGAGCATCAGACTAGCAACCATTAATTTTTTAAAGGCTTTGAAGATGGAATGAAGAGATTAAAAACGCATTGAGGCTTAACTTTAACTCTAACTCTTATTATTCGAAAGGGCGTTTAGAAATTGTAATTTTTAAATATCCGTTAAAATCATATTAGAAATTGTTCTGCTTTAAAAGCATTGCTTTGTCCTTGATATGATGTATTGATTTCTAAAATGAACAGAATGTCTTCTCTTTTGTAATGTATTGTTTGTTGTTGACTTTTGAAATATTAGAATGTATAAATTGAAAAAGTTGATGCAATTTCAGCTATATTCAATAAATAAAAAAAAATTCAAAAAAAGGAACGTCTTTACTCTTGAGGAAGAGGTAACGTTTTTGTGTTTTTCTTGCCTCTCTTGACATTTTTATTTGTTAAATGTGTGGTTGAGGTATGTCCACCGCATCATGTATATTCGATGGCACCTTATTACCATTGTGGTATATTAATTGACCTATACACACAGCGCAAAACACATTGTTTTTCATTCTGGGTTATTGTATACAAATCAGTTGAACAAGAAACGTTAACTTCTTTTTGCATTTGCTGTTTAATTTGGTGTTATGTATTTAAACATTATAGTTATATGAATATATATCATATTCCATTGTAGATATACTGAGTTGCACCTCTTAAGGGACATTGAATCCCGAAACGCGTTGTGCAGATTGCACTCAATATAAAGATTTTGTACTGCATACTGGACAGGTGTGGACTGAATCTTTCTATGTTTTTTCTATGAAATCCATTATTGTGATATTCGAAATTGGAACTTTACTTTGATTCACAGTATTGCTAACTATATTGACTGACCTTCAGCACAAAGGTGTTAAAGGGGACGGGAGTATCCTATTTCTATGGATACTCATTTTTGTTTCCTTGTCTTTCCAACCTTGTGTCAAGGTTGTGCTACCCCCTATTCACCCAAGATACGCTAATTGTTGTTCTATTAACTTTTTCTGAATGTAAGGTGTGCCCTCACACTCGGTTTATTCTATATTGGCTTCCCTTGATAGACCAAGAATTGCTGGCCCAAGCCAATAAGAGGGGCGGGACACTGTGCACCGACAGGAGCCTGGATTCTCAAAATGCTCAGATGATTAAATGGCTCAGAAAAATGTGCACCCTTCTGCCCTGTTTGATATGGTGCTTGCAAATCAGTTGGTAGCCACTCTGTCGTACTACACCCATATGCATTAGCTCTAATTAATCGCTAATTAGATGCCTGTGTAAGATTTGTTCAAGCTAGAATTTGCTTTCTTATCTGCCATATCACAGACCTTATCCTCTTATGGGACCTTAAATGGATGCCCCGTTATGCTGTATTTATTTATTTAGTGGTCATTTGTATGGTGCCTATACCCAATGTTTCCAGGCGCCACAAGACAAGTTGGGAGGGGGGGAAACATGGGTAAAAAAGGTGAATAAAACGGTTATATTGGCCTTGTGAAAATCCTAACGTGCAAGACAAGGTGGTAAGTGCAGGGGGAGAGGGATGAGGGAGAAGTGCAGGAGTGGGGTGGGCAAGTGCTGGGTGGCCAAGGTGGCAAATGCCAGTGGGAAGAGAAGGGGAGGGAAGGATGAGTGCAGTGGACAGGGAGGACCCTGTTAGGGATACTCCGGGGAGGGGAGCCTGTAGGCAAGTACTGGCAAAGGATGCTGGAGGCACTGGTAGGGGCGTGTTCTGGCTGCTATATGCTAGGCAATTCACCTCCAAGTTATCCAGTAGTTTATCCTCAGACCCAGCGGTTACAGTTGTGAGATTAAGCGAGGGCCACTAATCTTGTTAGGCTTTCTCAGTCTTTGGCTCTTTGTACTTCAGGGTGCAGCAGTAGTCCTTCATTCGTGTTTCTTTTGTACCTCTGGTGGGGCTGCTAATGAAAGATCCCTGTTGGGTGTAAATCTGGCATATTTGATTGCATGCACCTCCTTGGCAATATATTTTCCCTTGATATCTTCTTCTGAGTTAGAGATTTCTTTGTCAGGACACTGACTCCTTGAAGTTAGTTTTAGGAGCAAAGAATTCTTGCATAGTTCCATAGTCCCTTAACTATGCTTCTATGTCGGTCTTCCTGTTGAGGAGTGGCCTCTGTGTCCCTTGGAATCGCTCCAGCTGCAGGCTCTGTGGCTGTGGTGGGGTGAAGTTTGGAGAGATGAGGAATTATATGAGGAATACGATTCCTCCCCTCTAGAATGCTTGTGCTAACTAGTAACGTTTCCCATTCTCACCATTACACTATCACCTAGAACGGATTGGAGAGAGCAGACCCACACCATCTAAACTGGTCACTGTGCATCTTCAAATAAGTTTCCATGGGAAAATCTGTTCCTACATTTGTCCCTCTGCACATGCACAGGAAACCAGCTCTCCTCCCCATACGTTAACTGCAAGTGAAAGCAAAACTGATGCCACATGACTGCAGACTTGCCCCTAACTGCAGGAGTCCAAGCTATCATGGAACTTACTGCACAGTTTACCTTGTTCATGCACAGTCTCCCCTTTTGACCCTGTAGCGTTTTCAGAGTCAACATTGACGTTGGGTCGGAGCCGTTGGCAGCAAACCTTGGGCATCACCTTAATTAAAACAGAGGTCCTGACTGCCTATTGCATCCGACAATGAGGAATCTTTTTGAGCAACACAAGAAGTGAATAATGAATTCTTTTCGATCATGCTTGTTGTGAAATGTTACTATTTGATATGTTAAGGACTGGGCTTAGGAAGAGGGATGCAGAGGTAATGGTGGGTCGCACCTACAAATGGTAAATATTAACTCCATGATAACATTTCCATTCAGTGTATATTCCCGTTGTGTGTGATACATTTGATCTGCATCATGTAACATTGCATTAAATTGAATTATTTGGAACATTTTCCTTCCAGATCAGTGTTTCTGCAAGAGTATGTAATTACTTTCATTACGTTTTTCAAAACTATTAGAAGTGGTGGGCAAGCTGTGGCACATGCAGATTTTGTTGAAGTACTTTATGATATTACTTGTTGGTGTATTGCACTAAACCAGGGTTTCTAACATCGTTATACATTGCACAATTTCTGGAAAAAACTCAAATTCAGTGTGCACTCTCTCAGCACCATCCCTCGGCGCTCCCTCCAGTCAGCCTTTCGTAATCCATTCTCTGTGAAAACATAACTTAATTTATAGGAATACAGCAGCTAAATCTAATCCAAAACATGGGACATAATGCTTACACAAATGAGACGTGGCTAATTTCTAGAGCATGTATGATAGGTGTTGGTTAGAGAAATTGAAACATAAATAAACCTGCAGAGACAGCAAATAATTTGTCAAACTGGCAGACGTTATGAATTGAAAATGTTTTTTTCATTTTTATTTTAGTGGCAAATCTACTAGCTCATGAATTGGCAATGCCTGTAGGTCTGGCTTTGTAAATATAGACGGTAGCCATTTTTTTGTCTCATGTGCGCAATGCAATAGTAGTACCCACTATGTTGACAATGCCAGAGCTATTATGTTTGCCATTTCTTTTTCAGTTGTGGGTTTGGGAGCTGAAATCGTCTATCACTTTGCATTGAACAAACATTAAGCCGGCATCATGTGCGCATGGAAAACACTATAGTTAACTCTTTGATCTGCTTTTTTACAAGCAGAACTATCGGGGTTTTCACCAAAACACAGTTGTATTAAACATTATTAACCTCTATTTTTATAAATCTATGACAACATTTTAATATCTGACCCGTGTCTTTTTTGAGGTGGGATATCCCTACTAACAGCTTGACAACTTGTTTTTGGATTGTTTTTCTGGTCAGTATGGTTATAGATGTTTTCTTTGATCTCATTTATCTCTTAAGAAAGTATCATGAAAATATTTGACATTTGCCATTCAATACTAGAAGAACTATTTATTGTTTCTGCAAATAGCTGTTGCCATTGCTTTTACACAAATGTACCACAATGAGGCTTGACACAATCTAAGGGTATGCTTTGGAATGTAGTAGCTGGACTGGCCATCATCTGAGTCTGACATAAAACTTTGGGAGGAAGGAAACAGATGGCTGGTCGCCTCTTGACTTCTGCCGCAATCAAGAATGCCTATGGACTTGAAGTTCAAATGGTTCCATGAACAACTGTGGGAAATCTCAAGGTTTGCTCTAAAGTAGCCTAGAGCAGTTTCAGCACTTAAGGAAAACAATAATGCACGCATCTGAACCTTTAAGAACTGAGGATCGGACCCTCTGCGGAAAAGCCCTCGTAGGACAAGGCTGCAGTGTTGTGGGACGCAGGACCACAAGAGACGCTGCCCATCGATACATAGCATGCTGCGCTATGTCTATGCTTCTAAACCTTTAAGAACCGAGGATCAGATCCTCTGTGGCAAAACCCTCGCAGGACAAGGCTGCAGTGTTGTGCAACGCAGGACCGCAGGAGATGCTGCCCGTCGATATGTAGCATGTTGCGCTATGTCCACTCATTTGAACCTTTAAGCACAGAGGATTGGACCCTGTGCCCAAAGCCCTTGAAGGACAAGGCTTCAGTGTAGTGCGATGCAGGTGTTTGGCGACAAAGGGGTCGGAACTGAGAGTGCAAGCATGCAGCGCAGGCATCGGCCAGAAGCGACCACAAGGTAAAACAGGTGCGGACGGGGGGCCCAGCCATTACTCGTCCTACTAAACTGCCCTACCTCGTGCTTACTTCGATTACAATGCGAATCACACCCTGCACTGTCTCTATGCATCCATTAGGCTGTCCCTCTCTAGGTAGCCGTACTTTGTTTTCTTTGTCTCAGCAACTGTTTCTCTGCATTTCTCTTGCATTTTCTGCATTTGTTCCCTTCTAAGTGAATTTATTGCCACTGTTCTTTGCATTCTCCTTCAGTCTCTGCATTTCTTCTCTATTCAAGCTTTCCTGGGTGTGCCTGCGCATGGCTTACTATGCCCACTAGGCCTTTCTCCTCTTCCCTAGGTTCCCTCTTACTCTGTGATCACTAGTGTTGCCCTCCAGGCCTTTTTCCTCTCTAGGTCGAGCTGAGCCTGGTCGGCTCCCACCCCTGTTTCCACTCGCTACCTGCTGCTGTCCTAGTTTACTTGTCTCACTCTGTGCTCTGTTGTTGCTCGTTGTTCCCTCTGTCCCCTCTGTCCCCCTTTCCCCATATCTCCTCCATGTGTACCCTCTGTGGCATAGCTATGTGCAGTGTTTCCTTCTCTTCTCCTCTTGCTTGCCCTTTTTCTTTCCTCTATCACACCCGTTATGGTGCTCTCAATTTCCCCCATCTTCTCTAAATGCTTTTCTATCTCCTATCTTACTCTTCCCACAAAGACTGGAAGGAAGAAGCTCAAGAAGGACACCATGGTCTCCAGTCTAGGCCTTCCTATCGCTGACATCTATGTCAGTTCTTCCTCCAGACAGACTCTCAGCGACATCCTCTTTGTTATTTCTTCTCACGACCTATGGAACCTTCATATTGTCGCACTTCTCTCTTTTTCCTCCTCATCTCCCATTAGTGGTGGCACCCAGTGGGAAGCCTTCTGGACCTCCTTCCAGTCCTTCAGAGTCATCATTAATCTCTATCTAAATGGAACGGCATGGCCGAGGGCTCCCAGCCCAATCTCCTACTATTTAATATGCGCCTCCCTCGCCTCATCAACTTCCTTCCTTCTTCTGCTATTCCTTCTACCACTTCTCTGGCTCCTCTGCCACCTCCTTCTTTTACTGTTCTGGCTCTTATGCCATCTACTACCTCTCTGGCCCCTCAGCCACCTCCGTTCGACACCTCTCTGGCATACTTGCCATCTACCTTCCCTCTGGCTCCCTTACCAGCTACCTCTCCCCTAGCTCCTTTGCCATCTCCGTCCTCCACCTCTCTGACTCTCTTGCCATCCATCCACTACCTCTATGGCTCTGAAATGGAATCTCCTATTCCTCCAACAGACAACGTGGTCATGGACAAACCTTGGTGTACAAGCATACAGAATGCCTTAGCAAACAAAATAATATCACTCCAAAATAAGATTGCTGACAAGAAAGCCACCCTCTGCAATAACAAGATGCAATCTACAAGTACCAATGAATCTCCTATCACACTAGATCAATTCAGATTTTCAAAAGTATCCATCCTTGAAACTGAAAAAATTATCTCCTCCCTGAAACCGTCCAGGTGCCAGGGCGACAACTGTCCCACCCAAATATTCAAAGACGCAGCTAAAAAAACAAACTCTGGACCCTTCCATCTCAACTAACTACAGGCCCATTACAACGATGCCTTTCCTTCTTAAAATACTTGACAAAGTAGAGTATCTTCAAATACAGAAATACCTCGAAACTAACCATCTCTTAGGTGCCCGCCAATCCGGCTTCAGGCCACAACACGGCACGGAAACAGCATTAATCGATTTAAAAACTCAAATTGATGTGCTCAAGGACAAGGGGAAAGCTGCCATTCTACTCCTCCTTGACCTATCAGCCACCTTTGACCTGGTGGATCACAAGATTCTGTGCAAACACTTAGCCTCAGCTGTCCACTTCTCGAAGGACGGAATAGCATGGGTCCAATCCTTTTTAAATAACAGGACTATGAGAGTTTTCTCCCCATCAGCATCAGCAGACCCTAACCAGACTACCTGCGGCGTTCTACAAGGATCCTGTGTATCGCCAACAATGTACAAAGCCTCTGTTTGACAAATTGGATGGGCTGGGTGTCACCTACACTAACTATGCAGATGGCACCCAGATCCTTATACCCCTTTCAGGTGATTACTACAAGGACACAGCTTTGGTAAATAAAATGTACCTCATCATTCAGGCATGGATGGCAGCCCATGGTCTCTGCCTGAATGACGACAAAACAGAGCTCCTGATTCTCGGATCGCTGCCAATCTAAATAAATGGAACTCCAACTATTCCGCCTTCAATATCGATGGAAATACAATTAACATAGTAAAAAAAGTGAAAACTGTAGGCTTCTACCTCGACTCCACACTAACCCTAAGTAAATAAGTTAACTCTATGGCATCAGCATCAGCCTACACGTATAAGTTAATCAGGCCCTGCAGGCCTTTTTTATCCAAAGCTAGCTGTATCATCCTTGCTAACGTCTTGATAATCTCGAAATTGGATCATTGTAACGTCTTATACCTAGGCGCAAATAAGTATATTCTAGACAAAATCCAAATCTTACAGAATAATGCTCTGAATATTCCTAATAGAGAACATGTTTCAGAGCTTAGAAGAGAACATCATTGGCTAAAGATAAATGACAGAATCTTGCTTAAAACAGTTTCCCTTACCTTCAAGTGCCTCAACAAAGCGGCACCCACGTACCTAATTGAGAGAATAGTCAGGAAATCCTCCACCCGACCATCTAGAGCTGCACATTCATTTTGCCTTAACATACCTAGATTTAAACTAAAAAATCTAGGGACAATAGCTTCCCAGTTAAAGCCGCACAGACCTGGAACGCTTTTCCACTGTCACTCAGAGTGGACCAATCCTTCTTCAGTTTTAGACGTAATACTTTGAACTGGCTACAATACTAGCATGTGATAAAAGCAAATTAAAAACCCCCGTAGGGTGGAAAGTGTACAGAACATACACTGTCTGATTGCTTCAGTTCACTGTTTACAAATTCACTTCTTAAGTACTGTGTGATCATAGGAGGGTTACTCTATAGAAACATGATTTAGATGTGACTTGTATAGAGGCTAACTCCGTTAGCATTCATTGCTGAACTACTGCCCTGCATTTATGTATATGTATTGGCATACCTATGTTCATTTATGAGTAATTTGGATTGATTTCTATGTTTGTTCTTTCAGTTCTCTTGTTTTTCCAATATGTCTGCCAAATATTAGGCAGGTGTTGTCCAAAAAAACAAAAAAACTATAAAATATTATGGGAAACCAAACCCATGTTCATTTGACATCTGCTAAATAAACAGGCTAATGGTCACTATATATATGTTTTCTTGCTCACACCTTCATCTAGCATAGGTATACAGTTCCTTTGGTACTTGGCATGTTAAATGGTACAATCTTTGCAGTAAATGTGAATGCAGAGTAATATCCATGTTTCAATATTCTTCTATCAATTTGACTAACCAGGAGTCCAGCACTCACCTTGAATCCATCTGAGTTTCCCAGTCGGTGAGTGACAGTTATAATTTGAATAAAGCAGATTGGGACCATCTTTTACTACTACGTAATGACGATACTGTTTTTATTAAAAAGGAAGACAAGGGTGGAGGGATCGTTGTTTGGGACACAGAACTATTGGATTCTGAAGTGCTAAGACAATTAAATAACAGCGACTTCTATTTGAAAGTTAGAGGTAATCCAACTAATGCCATTAAAAAAGAGATTTTTCAAGTTTCTCAAAGAGGTTTTGAGGCAGGATGTCTGACCAAAAAAGAATTAGATTTTTTGAACCTGGACAATGTTAGAACCCCTCTGTTCTATATACTGCCCATAGTCCATAAGGACCCTTTCAATCTTCCAAGTACACCCATAGTATCACTATGTGCTTCTATCTTGGAACCTACTGGGCAGTTTTTAGACTTCTTCCTTAAACCATTGGTGGCAAAGTCTTTGACCGATTTGGCTGATACTATGGATGTTATAAATCAAATAAAGGGAGTTGAATTTGATGTGAACACAGACGTGCTTATCACTTTAAATGTGGAATCCCCCTATTACAACATTCCTCAGAGAGAATCATTGAGTGTGCGGGAAGTTTCACACGCGAATTTGCAGGGTACGTGTATTTCGGGGTGCGCGTGAAGTTCCACATGCGATTTCAGCAGGCTACGTGCACTTCGGGTGCGCGGGAAGTTCCACACACGAATCCAGCAGCCTATGTGTATTTCGGGGGTGCCGGGGAGTACTACACGTGAATTGGCCGTGTGGGTCCTCCCAGGTGTTCCCTCTACACCCTCCACGGCCCCTGCAGGCAGCCCACACCACAGGGGACTACCCTGCACCCCTGCACATGTCCCGCAGGCAGCCCATCCACCATGGCCATGCCCCCCAGCCAACCCACATGTCACCTTGCACTACTGCCCACCAACGCATGTCTCCCAGCACCCCCACCCCCCAGCAGTCAGGGGCACCCTCCACCGGGCCCCCACCGATGTCTCCCAGCACCCCACCCCCCAGCATCCAGGGGCACCCTCCACCAGGCCCCCACTCATGTTCCCCTGCACCCCCACCCCCTAGCATCCAGGGGCACCCTCCACCAGGCCCCCACTCATGTCCAACTCATGTCTCCCTGCACCCCCACCCCCCAGCATCCAGGGGCCCCTCCACCAGGCCCCCACTCATGTCCCCCTGCACCCCCACCCCCCAGCATCCAGGGGCACCCTCCACCAGGCCCCCACTCATGTCCAACTCATGTCCCCCTGCACCCCCACCCCCCAGCATCCAGGGGCACCCTCCACCAGGCCCCCACTCATGTCCCCCTGCACCCCCACCCCCCAGCATCCAGGGGCACCCTCCACCAGGCCCCCACTCATGTCCAACTCATGCCCCCCTGCACCCCCACCCCCCAGCATCCAGGGGCACCCTCCACCAGGCCCCCACTCATGTCCAACTCATGTCTCCCTGCACCCCCACCCCCCAGCATCCAGGGGCACCCTCCACCAGGCCCACACTCATGTCCCCCAGCACCCTCACCCCCCAGCATCCAGGGGCACCCACCACCAGGCCCCCACTCATGTCCAACTCATGTCTCCCTGCACCCTCACCCCCCAGCAGTCAGGGGCACCCTCCACCAGGCCCCCACTCATGTCTCCCAGCACCCCCACCCCCCAGCAGTGCAGGGAACCTGCTAGCAGGCCCCCACTCATGTCCAACCCATGTCCCCCTGCACCCCCACCCCCCAGCAGTCAGGGGCACCCTCCACCAGGCCCCCACTCATGTCCAACTCATGTCCTCCTGCACCCCCCAGCAGTGCGATTGGCCTGGGTAGGTGTATTTCAGGGGTGCGCGGGTAGTTTTAAACGTGATTTCAGCAGGGTACATGTATTACGGGTTCTCGTGAACTTCCATACACAATATCAGCAGGGTACGTGTATTACGGGGTTCGCATGAACTTCCACACGTGACTGGGCCTGGGAGAGTGGGGTACGTGTATTCCTGGGGTGGGCGGGAAGATTTACACGCGACTGGGCCTGGGAGAGCGTGTTACGTGTATTCCTGGGGTGGGCAGGAAGATTTACTCGGTCGCCTACAACGCGCCCAAAAAGACGATCCAATCTGGAAACACGTACGCCAGCATGAAGCAGGCGCACGTCGACCCGTGCAGCATAAAAGTGTGTGCAAACAACAAACAAGCTCAGACGCAAGGATGAATATACCGTTCCTAGCAGCAGTGGCCGTGGGATACCGCAGGAGGAGGAGGAGGATAGTCAGGGCCAGAATCTTTACACCCAGAACCAGCCTTTTTGGTATGCCTGATGACCAGGTGTATGGGAGGTACAGGTTTCCACCTCACATAATACTGGACCTGGTCAGTGAGTGGGAGGATGACCTTACATCACCCACCCTGTGCTCCCAAGCACTCAGCCCCCTGGAGAAGGTCCTCAATGTACTGCACTTCTTGGCTACCGGATCATTTCAGCGGACAAGTGCCATAGTGGGGGGGTGTCAGGCCACGCAGTCACAGTGCCTACACCAGGTGTTGGCCATCATCACTGCACGCCCATCAGTCCGCAGGCACATATAGCTGCCCAGAACACCTGCAGAAAGGCAGGCTGTCATCCAGGATTTCTACGGGGTGGCACAATTCCCCAAAGTGCTAGGTGCCATTGATTGCACTCATGTGGCTCTACGTCCCCCCAGGGCATCTGAGCACATCTATAGAAACCGCAAGCACTGGCATTCCATCAACGTCCAGGTAGTATGTGATGCCAAGGGAATGATCACCTCAGTATATGCCAACTATCCAGGGTCCACCCACGACAGCTTCATTTACAGGATGTCAACCCTAAACCGGGACATGGAAGCTGGGCAGGATGGTGATGCATGGCTGCTTGGTGAGTATAAATGCCACAGCACACGCATGCATGTCAGATACAGAGTAATGTCACTACCCCACTAATGATACCCATCACCACCTCCCCAGGGGACAGTGCCTACCCTCTGAGCACCCACATGATGACGCCAATTCGGAACCCCATCACGCCTCCCGAGGTAAGATACAACACAGCCCATATTGCAACCCGGGGCATAGTGGAGCGCACATTCGGAGTGCTCAAGTCACGCTTTCGCTCCCTTGACCGTTCTGGCGGGCAGCTGTTATACAGTCCCCCAGTAGTGTGCAGCATCATAGTGGCAGCATGTGTCCTGCACAATGTTGCAACACGCCGGGGCCTGGCTGTGGACATGGTGGTGCCCCCACATCCGCAAAAACAAAGAGGTGATGGCTGGAAGGTTTAGAATGAATCTTAACCACTGGCATTGCTCTGGGCAACCCTCCAGACCACCGTTCTTCGCCTGCCAAGCCATTACAGAAGGGGAAAGACCATATGCAAATCAGGCTTGGCCCTACCCCAAAAGGGGCAGACCAGCCCGAACTGCTTGGTCACATCCCTTCTGCACGAGACCACAAGCATCCCCAAACATGTTTCACCCTTGTTGGGGCTCATCAGTGAGGAGTAGCTTGGGTCTCTAGGCCCAGCATGCACGGGACCCACGTCTGGGCATACCCGTCCCACTCGGGGTGACAAAGCAAAAACAAAGAGGTGATGGCTGGAAGGTTTAGAATGAATCTTAACCACTGGCATTGCTCTGGGCAACCCTCCAGACCACTGTTCTTCGCCTGCCAAGCCATTACAGAAGGGGAAAAACCATATGCAAATCAGGCTTGGCCCTACCCCAAAAGGGGCAGACCAGCCCGAACTGCTTGGTCACATCCCTTCTGCACGAGACCACAAGCATCCCCAAACATGTTTCACCCTTGTTGGGGCTCATCAGTGAGGAGTAGCTTGGGTCTCTAGGCCCAGCAGGCACGGGACCCACGTCTGGGCATACCCGTCCCACTCGGGGTGACAAAGCAAAAACAAAGAGGTGATGGCTGGAAGGTTTAGAATGAATCTTAACCACTGGCATTGCTCTGGGCAACCCTCCAGACCACCGTTCTTCGCCTGCCAAGCCATTACAGAAGGGGAAAGACCATATGCAAATCAGGCTTGGCCCTACCCCAAAAGGGGCAGACCAGCCCGAACTGCTTGGTCACATCCCTTCTGCACGAGACCACAAGCATCCCCAAACATGTTTCACCCTTGTTGGGGCTCATCAGTGAGGAGTAGCTTGGGTCTCTAGGCCCAGCAGGCACGGGACCCACGTCTGGGCATACCCGTCCCACTCGGGGTGACAAAGCAAAAACAAAGAGGTGATGGCTGGAAGGTTTAGAATGAATCTTAACCACTGGCATTGCTCTGGGCAACCCTCCAGACCACCGTTCTTTGCCTGCCAAGCCATTACAGAAGGGGAAAGACCATATGCAAATCAGGCTTGGCCCTACCCCAAAAGGGGCAGACCAGCCCGAACTGCTTGGTCACATCCCTTCTGCACGAGACCACAAGCATCCCCAAACATGTTTCACCCTTGTTGGGGCTCATCAGTGAGGAGTAGCTTGGGTCTCTAGGCCCAGCAGGCACGGGACCCACGTCTGGGCATACCCGTCCCACTCGGGGTGACAAAGCAAAAACAAAGAGGTGATGGCTGGAAGGTTTAGAATGAATCTTAACCACTGGCATTGCTCTGGGCAACCCTCCAGACCACCGTTCTTCGCCTGCCAAGCCATTACAGAAGGGGAAAGACCATATGCAAATCAGGCTTGGCCCTACCCCAAAAGGGGCAGACCAGCCCGAACTGCTTGGTCACATCCCTTCTGCACGAGACCACAAGCATCCCCAAACATGTTTCACCCTTGTTGGGGCTCATCAGTGAGGAGTAGCTTGGGTCTCTAGGCCCAGCAGGCACGGGACCCACGTCTGGGCATACCCGTCCCACTCGGGGTGACAAAGCAAAAACAAAGAGGTGATGGCTGGAAGGTTTAGAATGAATCTTAACCACTGGCATTGCTCTGGGCAACCCTCCAGACCACCGTTCTTCGCCTGCCAAGCCATTACAGAAGGGGAAAGACCATATGCAAATCAGGCTTGGCCCTACCCCAAAAGGTGCCCCCACATCCCCAACCACATGCCCGCCTGCTGCGCATGGGAGGGGAAAGGACTCGGGGTGAGGCAGCCCCTATGCAGCTGGTGGCTAATTACTTCACATAGAAATCACACCCCTGTGGAGTGCATACAGCCCTGGCACATACCATCTGACAATCAATGATGACTCAATCTGACAATTATGATGAATGAAGGGACAGTCAACTGTCAGAACCATAGCAGCCTGAGATTGTTCACCTGGAAGTGTCACAATGTGTGCATCCCTACCTACACAAACACCACCAATGCAGTGTCATCAAAAGACACACTTCTATGCAGCAAAAATGAATACCCACTTGCAAAATAAACATGAGAACAGTGCCATGTCACCCAACCCCTCCCCGGCACCGCCACACAACACACCATGGCATGTCATGCTATGTGAGAGCAAACAAAGTAATCCCCACAACATGACACAAGTGTCACAAAGTACAGCGTCCCTAATGGAAACTGGCCACACATGAAATGCTCACAGTAATGCAGGACCAACAACACACATTACCAAATATTTAGCAATAATACAAATCACCTACACAACCTCAAACCTACCATAAACATAACAGTACGGATTTAAAAAATTGGTAGTCTCACTACCTGATAATGCCAGCACTTTGACCACTTCCAACTGTACAGTGTTAGCGCCGCGCAAAAGTGTAGGTGCACTGCTTACAACATGAACTCCATCTCCAAAGTAGACGGCCTTGTGAAGACATGTGGAATGGACCTGCAAATTAGGAGGATGAGATGGATTCAGAGGCACATATCAATACACCATGCAGTGTACAATACAACAACAATATGCACTAGGAATGTATACACAATATTGACTACAGACTGCCCACACAGCAAATGGGAGTCCAGCGTCACTGTGTAAGTCAATGTCACTTGGGCACACCCTTTGCAAGCCCATGGAAATGGGAAGCAGGAGGGGTGTGTGTCACACAAACCCAAGCATCTAACCCAAATTCAGGACAAGCCTGCATGTGCCCAGCCACAATACAGCGTATGCCCACGGGAGCCACACAAGGCAACACACTGTAAAACAAATCAAAAATCAAAAATGGCCATGTATGGGCCGGGGGGGTGGGTAGAGGCCACCCAGGAAGTCCGAGGACAGGGTGCACACCAAAACCCACCTGTGTGGATTTTGGGAAAAAAAACACCTCCATGTGCTCATGGCCTGCACGGCTACCCTATTGTGAGAGAATCGCTGCTGTCGCTCTCCTCACCCTCTGCAGCTGCATCAGGAGGTGGTGCTACTATGGGAGGCAGCCCACGCAAAGCCCTAGTCTGGTCCTCCATGGCAGCAAGCATGCGGGTGTGGAAGGTCTGGTTCTGTAGGATAATCGTGTGGAGGTCCCCATGCAACAACTCACGGGATGCCCGGACCTCCTCCCGAGTTGCCTGCATCTCAGCTGAGAGCGTACGTGTGAGCCGCTCCAGCTGCTGTTCTGTCCTTGTGTCAGTTGACACCTCCAGCTCAACAAGAGTCACACTGAGCTGACGCAGTTCCACCCTCAGGGCTTCCCTGTGGCCCTGGGAATCAATAGAAATGGCTTCCAGCAGAGTCTCCAGTGCCGCCCGTCTGTCCCTGTTGGACGCCAACATGTCCTCTCTGTGTGACTGGCAAATGGAGTCTGTTGCCTGCTGTAGTTGTTCCATCAGCCTTTCTTGGGGGACAATGGAAGTGGCCACCCTATCCATGGCCTGAGCCATCATCTCAGATGATGCTGCCTGTTGGTTTGCCATACCGTATATGGATTGCTCCTATGCGGTATTGCCAGGTGGCGTACGGCCACCGCGTCGGTGGGCACCACACCTGTCTGGGGCAAGGCGAACTGCGCCTTGCTGTGCCGGCACTGCCTGAGGCTGCAGGACTGCATTCCCCCTCTGATCTGCTGGCCCAGGAACAGGATCAGATGTTGCGGAGTGTGACCCTGCATCCGTAACCACCAAAGGCGGACCTACCAACACTGACATCCCCATTGAGGGTTCTACCCCTGGTGCAGGTGGGTTGGACAGTACAGAATCCCTCCCAGAAACACTTACCTGTGACGCCACATAGGTCTCATCATCCGAATCAACACCTGAATAGAGCTCGGGGGAGGTGCACCTAGAGACACCCCTTGAGAGAATGGTCTGCAGCAAGTGTGGGTTCTCACCCACCACCACACCACGTCCCTCACTGGTGCCCGGTGGGGCCTGAGACCCCTCCTGGGTCTGCACCATCTCCACAACCCCAGCAGTATCAAGCGCGTCATCCCCTGCAAAGATATGAAAGAAAAGAAATGGGAACAGGCATTAGCACCATGGCACACAATTAGGGCTGAGAAGCAACAGAACCAGTAATTCATTGACACATGTCCCACATGACTATAACCCTCCCATGCATGCACCGTCACTGCGTATGAAGGGGAGGCAAATGGCACACATTGATGACACCAAGATGGAAGACCAACACATTTGCTGCATGCTGGCTAGCAGTGCCATCACACATTGGCCTGTGATTGGCATGTCCAATACACATACATGAACCATGCCATCACACAGATGGCATGTACCATAGCCATGTCA
This sequence comes from Ambystoma mexicanum, assembly GCF_040938575.1. NCBI lineage: Eukaryota > Metazoa > Chordata > Amphibia > Caudata > Ambystomatidae > Ambystoma > Ambystoma mexicanum. Next base: position 580,687,753 of record NC_090924.1, on the reverse strand, counting down.
TCTGTTACGCTCACCTGACTCCCACGGAGGCGCTGGCCTGGTTCGCGCTGCTGTCACCTCTTCTAAGGTGATGCGCAGGGTTCGGAAGACGGACTGGACCGGGCCCCTAAATCTGGCTTGTCTGGCCCGCAGAAGTATCCTTCTGTAGGCGAAAATAGGGGATTAACTGTCTGTGGGGTAATGCAATCGGCCTCCCACTTTCCCCTCTCACCCTCCTTGAAACCCTTCTGTGATTTCTCGTAGCGTCTCACCTTACGGTCTGGAAGGACGAGATCTCCATCCTGCTTCTGGTGCAGGGGCGCGTTGGTATCCAGTTACTTCACTGGATTTTCGGATTGGTGAGAACCAAACTTGCTTGGCTTCCAGGTACGTTTTTTGATAAGAGGTTCCCCTTGTGTCCATGCATTAATGTACTAATGCTAGTGTCTTTTTCCCCATAGGGGCCGGGGTACGGAATGCCGGGGAACAGGCACCGACCCGAGATGAGAGGTGAAATCCTTGTAGAAATCAGGTAAGTCTTTAATGAGCGTTTTTTGGTAATGTCTTTTCATTCGCTCATTAACGTTGATGTCTCTTTTTCCCCTTAGGGGCCGGGGTCCAGAAATGCCAGGATGCGGCGCGGACCCGAAATGAAGAGGGAATGAATCAACAGGTAAGTCTTAACATGGAGATTTAGCTTTCCTTATTCCCTTCTCTCTCTCACCTTTTGTTCTGGTCTTTTTCTCCCTAGGTGCTGGGGCGTGACTGCGAATCCGGATGATCGCTGCTGAACATGGAGGCGCCCTGTAAAGGTGAGTGGAATGCGGCGCTGCAGCGATCGGCGCGATGAGCTTTTAAATTAAAGTCTTCCTTTTCAGGATTGTCGGCGAGATGTCTCTGGGATGCGGATTTAGCAGGTAAGGACTTTTCCTTCTTCTGTTCTCTTCTTCTCTTCCTTCGCAGGTGATCCAGGATGCTGGCAGGCGTGGCAGAAGTCAGGATGCAGGAGCAGACACGGTGAGCGTCCAGCTGCTAGATGCAGAACAACGCGAAGCACGTGTGGCTGTTTCGGGTGGGGTTTAAATAGCCTTGGAAGAAGTTCCAGGTATGTATCCTTCCTCCAATCAGGTATGTATCCTTCCCCGACCACGCCCGGATGGTAAATTAGTCCCACAGGTAAAGTAGTTCCTTTCAGGCCTCAAGGAGGCTGGGATCCTGCAGCATGGTCTGCATCAGGTAAGTGCATCCAAGAATTCCCATAATGAGCCTGGCGCCTATGGCGCCAGGACTGATGTCTTTTATGAGCCTGGCGCCATAGGCACCAGGACACTGTCCAAAGGGCCCCTAAATGGGGTTGCTGGGTCCTTCCTTGGAGACTGGATGTCTGCTTTCGGGGACGCCGGGCTTGAACCGGCTCCCCGGGAGCGGGCATCATGGCAGCACTCCCCCCCAAGGCCCCTCCCAAGGTTGTTCCCTCCGGGGGTTTTGGTTTGTCTGGGAAGAGTCGGTGGAATTTCCTGACTAATCGAGGTGCATGCACATGGTCGCTGGGTTCCCACGACCTCTCCTGAGGTCCGTACCCCTTCCAATCAATTAGGTAGAACAGTTTTGACCTAAACATTTTTGAGTCTAAAAAGTTCTTCACTTCGAATTTCGGCTCCCCATCTATTAGAATAGGTTCTGGAGGTTTGAGTAGTCGGGTTCCGGGTACCACTGGTTTCAGAAGTGACACATGAAAAACAGGGTGAATTCGCATACTAGCTGGTAAATCAAGTTTAACATCCACTGGGTTAATTATTGCCTTAATAGAATAAGGTCCCAGATATTTTGGGTTAAAAGTTCGAGGCCCTTTGAGTGGTAAATGTCTGGTAGCTAACCACACTTGATCCCCAATCTGATACGGAGGTGCTTCACTCTGATGTAGATCAGCATTCTCCTTGTACTTTCTCTTGGCTTGTTGTAAATGCGTAGTTGCCTCTTTGAAGGCTTGGGTAATTGTAGAATGTAGATGTTCTACTGCAGGCATTCCGAGGTTCTGAGGTGAGTCAAGGTTTGAGGTTCGAGGGTGATGCCCAAACAAAGTATAAAAAGGACTGTGGCCAGTTCCAGAGTGTACCGAATTATTATATGCGTATTCGGCTATCCAAAGAATGTCTTTCCAGTTGCTTTCCGATTGCTGTAACATACATCGTAAGTACTGTTCAAGGGTCTGATTTGTCCTCTCGGTCTGACCATCGGTCTGAGGGTGGTGACTGGTCGATAATCTTACGTCAATCTGCGCTATTTGACAACATTTGCACCAGAAGTGGGAAATGAATTGGCTTCCCCGGTCAGAGATTAGTATAGATGGGAATCCATGTAACCGAACAATATTTTCGAGGAATTCTTTGGCTAGGACAGAAGCTGAAGGTAAACCTTTCAAAGGAATAAAGTGGGCCATTTTGGAAAACAAATCCACAATTACCAGAATAGTATTGTACCCCGAACAAGGAGGCAGGTCCATAATAAAATCCATTGATAGGGTGTGCCAGGGTGCTGGTGGTATGTCTAGAGGTTGAAGGAGACCAGCTGGTCTTTTCTTTTGACTTTTATTTTGGGCGCAAACACCACAGGACATCACAAAAGATTTAACATTTTCGCCAAGAGGGCCACCAAAATTGTCGTTTCACCTTTTCCTCTGTCTTGGCAATACCGGGGTGTCCCTCTATTAATGTATCATGATAACTGGAAATAACTAGTTCGTGTAATTCCTTATGTGGCAGGAATAAGCGTCCTTGGAAATAAGGTAAGCCATTATCTATGGTAAAGTCTGATCCCTTTTGTATCCATTCCTGTAAGGTTGTAGGGTCCAGGAGTTGTTTCACTCTGGCTTGAATGTCTTCAAGCGTCTGTAACGAAGTCATGCCTAGAAGCCTCTGTTCGGGAATTCTTGGTACTGGTTCTGAGTTTGTATCAGATTCTCCCATTCCAATTCGGGATAAGGCGTCTGCTTTGCCATTCTTGCAGCCAGGTCGATAGGTAATCACGAAATCAAATTCAGCGAAAAACAAAGCCCATCGGAGCTGCTGTGATGACTGAGCCTTGGCGGTTTTCAAATACTGTAAATTCCGGTGATCAGTGATCACTGTGATGGTATGTCGAGCGCCAAGCAGATAATGCCGCCAGGCTTTAAAAGCGGACTTAATGGCTAACAGTTCTTTGTCCGTGATTGCATAATTAACCTCGGGTGCCGAGAATTTTCTGGACCAAAATGCTACGGGATGCAGTTGGTTGGTTTCGGGATCTCTTTGGGACAGGACAGCTCCTATGGCTAGGCTGGATGTGTCAGTCTCGACGACATAAGGGAGATCTGGACGCGGGTGTTTCAATATAGGTGCAGAGGTAAACTTAGCTTTTAAATCCTGAAAGGCCTGCTCGGCTTCTTCAGACCATTCAAAACGTTTATTTTTCCTCAAGAGTGCAGTAATGGGTTGTACCACGCGTGAAAATTCCGGGATAAACCTGCGATAGAAATTGGCAAAGCCGAGTATGCTTTGAACCCCTTTTACAGAGCTAGGTGATGGCCATTTGAGGATGGCATCCACTTTTCTTGAGTCCATTCGGACTCCTTTGGGTGTCAGGATGAAACCTAGAAACTCGACTTCTGTGGTATGGAAAACACATTTCTCCAATTTAGCAAATAGTTTGTGTTGGCGCAGTTTTTCAAGTACTGCCCTGACGTGTTTTCTGTGATCAGATTCCGAAGAGGAGTACACCAGAATGTCATTGATATATATGACAACACAAACATCGATGAGTTCCTGAAGGACATCATTCATGAAGTATTGGAAGGCAGCCGGCGCGTTACACAATCCGAAAGGCATCACCTGGTACTCGAATAATCCGTATTTAGTACGGAAGGCAGTTTTCCATTCGTCGCCTTCTTTAACTCGTACCAGATGATAAGCCCCCCGGAGATCTAACTTGGTGTATATGCAAGCGTCCTTCACCTGGTCAAGGAGTTCAGGGATCAGAGGCAGAGGATAACGGTTTTTAACCGTTATCTGGTTCAATGCGCGGTAATCGATACAAGTTCTAAGGTCGCCTTCTTTTTTGGGCACGAAGAACAAAGCCGAGGATGCCGGGGACTTTGACGTGCGAATAAAACCATTAGCTAGGTATTGATCCAAATATTGTCTCAAATGCAGATTCTCAGGTTCGGTAAGGGCATAAATCCTGCTACAAGGGGGTTGTGCACCGGGCACCAGATCGATTTGGCAATCGTACGATCTGTGAGGAGGTAACGTGTTGGCCTGTTCCTTTTGGAAGACGTCCTTAAAGTCTTGGTACTCCGGAGATAGTTGCATGGAGGCAGAGGTTACAGATGCTAGATTAATCTTCAGGTTTTCTGGGTAGCAGGTTTGTGTACAATCCGGGAAGCTTATTCTCTTAGCTCGCCAATCAATTCGAGGATTATGTGTCTCTAACCAAGGGATTCCAAGAATAACCTGAAACTGTGGAGCCTTGATTACATCAAACACAACACCCTCCCGATGGCCGTCGGGACCAATAAGAGTCACCTCAGTAGTGGAATGTGTTACCGGTCCAGAGGCAATTTCAGTTCCATCGACTGTGGTGATGACATTTTTGCTGGTTTTAGGATGGAGAGGGAGGTTAATCCTAGAGACCAATTCACGATCCACATAGTTTCCAATAGCCCCACTATCGATGTATGCCTTTATTGCATGCAACCGCTTAGGCTGTTCTGGATTTACGAGAACCATTGGCACAATGAAATGCGAGGTCTGAGAGTTAGTTTTCAAGCTCGGCAAGCGGACCCCTACACTTGTCGGGCGGAGTCGTTTCCCGAAACAGAGTCTTCATGGTTTTTATCAGCGGCTCCTACCGCATTTCGGGGCGGTTTTGCCGGGCAATCTCGTAGAAAGTGTCCAGAATTCCCACAATAAAGACATAATTTTAACTGCCGCCTCCTTTCACGTTCCTTTTGAGTTAAGGGTCCTTTAACCCCTCCAATTTGCATAGGCTCAGAGACATCAACTCCCTTGGGATTAGCATGGGTCTTGACCAACACCCGGGTCTCAAACCTGGACCGATCTGCTTTTCTGTTTTGAAGTCTGTGATCCAATTGGACCACTAAGTCTATATACTCTGTGCATTCTTGGGGCGGATTTATAACTTGGGCCAAGACATCTTTAAGTTCTCCGCGAAGGCCTCGATAAAACAACGTGACTCTTTTATCCTCTGGCCATCCCGTTTCCACAATTAGTCTATTAAAGGTTGCAATATAGGATAGGAGGTCCTGATTGCCCTGTCGCAGGGATAGAAGTTCGTCATCCAGAGCCTGCCCCTGAGAGTGTCAAGCAAATAACCTTTCCATGCTTGCTTGAAACCTTTGAAAATCACGGAGAATCGGGTCATCTTGAGTAACCAGTGGAACTGACCAATCGGCAGCGCAGCCGCTGAGATATGACAATACAAAGGCTACCTTGGTCTGATCATTTGGGAAGGCCCCAGGTCTGCATAGGAAGTGCAAACGACACTGATTCATGAATACGGCGAATCGTTTGGGGTCCCCAGCAAAGCGTTCGGGTGGGGCCAGCGGCATGTTTCCAGGTAGATTAATCTGCACAGGGCTACTGGAAACCACAGGAGCGGGGTTCCCTCCGGAACCGGGTAGAGGAGTTTGCCCAGCTTGACCTTGCAAAAGCAGTCTGGCCAGGTCATCAGTTCTTTCCTTTGATATTATTAATTCCCTCCTGAGGGCATTAGTCTCTTGACGAGCGGCATGTACTTCGGCCCGTAATTCCCCCAGTATTTGGGCCAACTGATCAGTCTCAGAACTTTCCATAGCGCCTGGGTGGGAATTTGTAGGAAGGCTTCGCGTTCTGTTACGCTCACCTGACTCCCACGGAGGCGCTGGCCTGGTTCGCGCTGCTGTGACCTCTTCTAAGGTGATGCGCAGGGTTCGGAAGACGGACTGGACCGGGCCCCCAAATCTGGCTTGTCTGGCTCGCAGAAGTATCCTTCTGAAGGCGAAAATAGGGGATTAACTGTCTGCGGGGTAATGCAATCAGCCTCCCACTTTCCCCTCTCACCCTCCTTGAAACCCTTCTGTGATTTCTCGTAGCGTCTCACCTTAGGGTCTGGAAGGACGAGATCTCCATCCTGCTTCTGATGCAGGGGCGCGTTGGTATCCAGTTACTTTACTGGATTTTCGGAATGGTGAGAACCAAACTTGCTTGGCTTCCAGGTAAGTTTTTTGATAAGAGGTTCCCCTTGTGTCCATGCATTAATGTACTAATGCTAGTGTCTTTTTCCCCATAGGGGCCAGGGTACGGAATGCCGGGGAACAGGCACCGACCCGAGATGAGAGGTGAAATCCTTGTAGAAATCAGGTAAGTCTTTAATGAGCGTTTTTTGGTAATGTCTTTTCATTCGCTCATTAACGCTGATGTCTCTTTTTCCCCTTAGGGGCCGAAGTCCGTAAATGCCAGGATGCGGCGCGGCCCGAAATGAAGAGGGAATGAATCAACAGGTAAGTCTTAACATGGAGATTTAGCTTTCCTTATTCCCTTCTCTCTCTCACCTTTTGTTCTGGTCTTTTTCTCCCTAGGCGCTGGGGCGTGACTGCGAATCCGGATGATCGCTGCTGAACATGGAGGCGCCCTATAAAGGTGAGTGGAATGCGGCACTGCAGCGATCGGCGCGATGAGCTTTTAAATTAAAGTCTTCCTTTTCAGGATTGTCGGCGAGATGTCTCCGGGATGCGGATTTAGCAGGTAAGGACTTTTCCTTCTTATGTTTTCTTCTCTTCCTTTGCAGGTGATCCAGGATGCTGGCAGGCGTGGCAGAAGTCAGGATGCAGGAGCAGACACGGTGAGCGTCCAGCTGCTAGATGCAGAACAACGCGAAGCACGTGTGGCTGTTCGGGTGGGGTTTAAATAGCCTTGGAAGAAGTTCCAGGTATGTATCCTTCCTCCAATCAGGTATGTATCCTTCCCCGACCACGCCCGGATGGTAAATTAGTCCCACAGGTAAAGTAGTTCCTTTCAGGCCTCAAGGAGGCCGGGATCCTGCAGCATGGTCTGCATCAGGTAAGTGCACCCAAGCATTCCCATAATGAGCCTGGCGCCATAGGCGCCAGGACTGATGTCTTTTATGAGCCTGGCGCCATAGGCGCCAGGACACTGTCCAAAGGGCCCCTATATGGGGTTGCTGGGTCCTTCCTTGGGGACTGGATGTCCGCTTTCGGGGACGCCGGGCTTGAACCGGCTCCCCGGGAGCGGGCATCATGACACCATGTCACACATGTGACAATAGGACTGAGAAATGCCTAGTGAAAGTGGTGGAATGCAAACAATCAGCCTGAATTAACACAGAATAATATGCAACAATGTTGTGGCAAGATGACACTTCAAGGACAACTGGCGTGAGGTTCGGCTAAATGTCTACTGTTGCCAGAAGGGATACTGCAATACCCAAATCCTGGTGCGCAGAATGTATTGGATGAAGCACATGGGTGACCCAAACCACTCAGGCACACACACCCTCACCTGGCACTCAATCAGAAGCCCTCACACACACACCATGCACATGGATGACACACACATGCATGTGCACTCACCGGACAATGCCTCGTAATCTGGCAGGTCTCCCACGCCTTGGATCTGTCCCTCCGTGACGTAGGTCCCAGCAACATACTCATGTGGATTGAGTTCAATGTCCTCTGCTGGAGACCCACCTCCAGTCACTAGAGTAGCGGCATGACTTGAGGCCAGCTTTTTCTTTGCCCTGCGCTTCAGGTCATTCCAGCGCTTGTAGCAATCATTAGCTGTGCGCCTCACGAATCCAAGGGCACTTAAGATGTCTGCGATGGTCTGCCAGTGTGCCAGACGTTGTGCAGTTGTGGTCTTGCATCCTGCAGGAATCACTATTTCGCTGTCATGTGTGGACACATACTCCACAAGTGCATCAAGTTCGGCCTGATTGAAGCTGGGCTTCCTTGGCGGACCGGACTGTGTAGCCGTGTCTGGGGCATCAGCCTGTACTGGACGAGCACGCTTCCTCTTCCGCTTGGAAGGTGGTAGGGATCCTGAGTGTCCTACGCCGTTCTGGACACTAGGGGCAGGAGCCCCGGTGGACTGTGTACTAGGAGTGTGGGAATGAACACTCACCATGGGACTTGGTGCAGGCATTAGCTGAAGTGTGATGTAGTCAGGGGGAACGTCAGCAGGATGGACTGGGACCGACACTGTCCTGGCTGGGAGACTCAGAGCTGGGGTGGATGGAGCCGCAGCTGCCCCTGCAGCCTCCCCACCCTGCCTACTCGGGGCAGCAGATGACATAGCTGCCCCTGATCCACGTGGCCTGGTGACACCAACGTGCACCGCCACACGTGGCCTAGACCTGCTGACCTGGAAGTCAGCCATGGAGTCACCCTGTGCCAGGTCTGGTGCCACAATGGGCTGGTCCAACAAGGGCTGAGCAGGGATGGTGTCATCCACGTTACCCTCAACCAGGGGGGGGCATGGGTGTCCCTGACTGGTCATCCAAACATGGGGGGCTAGGGGCACCCTGCAAGTCCCGGCCACGTCCCTTACCGTATCCACCACGCCCACCTCTTGAGGCTCGCCACCTTTGCCACCCTTACCGCGTTCTCACCTCCCAACCATGGCACTGATGATGTTGTGCGTATGGGAGTTGCAGTAAACTATTGTCCTGGGCAATTGAGGGTCAAAGGGGTAGGGTACTAGATGGAATTCGTACCCTAGTGCTCTAGCAAGGCTGTATGTGACCCCTGGGGGAAGATGACGGGTCATGCAACGCACAGGCACCCCAAAAAAGGGAGATAATGTGCACGCAACCCCTCCTAGAAAAATAAACCTGCACTACGCTGTGGCACCCAGAAACACAAAAATGAACGTATGCGTGTCACACGCAGCCTAGAATGACCTCTGAAGGGGTATGCGACACACGGGGCAAGCACAGATGTTAAATACGTGCGCGACTCACCGTCTGCCTGGAAAAATAGCGTGAAAAAGACACGCGTGTGCGCGTTGGCAACACCCCCGCCAAAAGAAGAATTGTACGCTGTCTGTGGAGACAGGACAACAGAAGAAGTGAACGCTGATGTTGAGGAAACAGGGCCAGGAAGAAGACAAAAAGAGAAAAAGCTGTCAGAGGTAACAGGGAGTACGAACTTGGAATGCCGTGAAGTAAATCGCGTGTGAACCGACAAGAAGTACAGATTTCACCCACTCGCTCTCCACGAAAAGCACATACAAGGAAATGGCGTTCTACACGTACCTTTTAAACATGCCCACACTTCCAGCGTCACTTCCGCGTGTACGCGCTAAGGCCCTGTCCTCCAATTACACGAGCTGACACTCTGACGTGCAGTCATTGGACGTGTAACATGCACCCTTGTACAGAGAAATGCCCACGCACGCACGTCACAGACACGCATACGCGCTGAGGCCCTTTCCACCAATTACACGCTATGACACTCTGACATGCTTATTTTTTCTATGCGCCATGGAAAACGCACGTGCACGTAACGTCATAGACGCGCCTACACACTGGGGGCCTTTAGGCCAATGAATTCACGTACGTGTGCTGACGCGCTTACGCGCTAAGGCCCTTTCCTCGAATTACACGCAGACGTGCTGGATTTTCACGTGCCAAATCACTCCGTATCAAGCTGGCCACGCATAAGCACACGGAAGACCACGCTCCTTCCCAGAAGGCCGAATTACTGCCCCCCAGAGCCCTGAGCACGCTCCCACCTGCCATCTGCTGCTGCCTGACTGCCTGCTGCCCACGTGCCCTGCCATTTGCTGCCTGCACATCAGCCAGGGGTGCTGTTGCTGTGACCACCCCTGCTGGAACCGAAGACTCCCGACTGGGATTCCATCGCTCCACAGACCAGGACCCAGTTGCCCACCCACTCCTGCCTCTGGGGTTGTCATGTCAGGCACTGCAACATCTGGCACCACTGGCAACCCCCGGCCAGAGAGGCAGAGGGGCACCAGCTTCACTGCCACCAAAGTTGGTGTCCTGGTGGAGCAAGTCCTGGGGCAGTATGATGCCCTCTTCGGATGTTTGCGCGCCGACAAGGAAGGACGGACTCGGATATGGACGGACATTGTGACTGCCATCAACGCGGAGGGGGTGGCAGTCCGACTATTCCATCATGTGAAGAAGCGCTGGGAGGACTTCAGGTCCAGGACCCTCAACAAGGCCTGGCGCCTCTTAAAGGCAGAGGATGCTAAGGGGCACCGGGGCCACTTGTCGGAAGATCAGATGAGGGTCCTGGAACGCATATCCCCAGCGCTCCACGTCCAGGTCCTTGAGAGGCAGACCCGTCTGGAGTCGAGCGGTAAGTGTACATGCATCCTGATTGTAAGATGTGCGTGTGGTGGTGTGCCAGTAGTGTGCAGGTTGCACATGTGTTTTTATGGGGCCAAGTATGGGGGGGTTTACAGGGCCGTGAGGCTAACACATGGCAGGCTCTTATGTGTGAGACATGAATGGTGCTTGTGTGTAGGCTTGCATGCCAAATGCAGATGTGTGGGCACACATGTTTGAATGAATGTGTATGTAATTAGGTATGTTTGTGATGTCACACATGGATGTTGGTTTCAGCTGCATGTATCTGCACTGTGTACATGTGCATGTGTGTGTATTTGACAAGGGTGCAACAGTGATACATGTGACACCGGGATGTGGAAGACTGATTGGCAGATGTGACATGGATGCCGATCTCAACACTGCGACAGTTGGCAGAGGTATACACATGCATGCAAGTGTGGTGGTGTGTGTGCATGTGTAGTGCACTTCCTGTGCTGCATGTGATGTCTGGCTCACCTTTGCCTGCTTATGTGTATGGATGGTGCTGGCTGTTGCGATATGGCTGTGGTATGGCTCATGTGTGCGAGTTGAAATGACATGTGTGTTGGCAATTGTGATGCCATGTCTGAGGTTTGCAAATGCCACTCATGTACAACTGTCATGTGTGTATGTGTCCATTGTACAGTGCCCTGATGCCTGTGTTTTATTTCTCCCTGTCTGCAGCGTCCACTGATGAGGAGGGCGGAGAAGGTGCTGTGGAGCACAGCGGCAGGGATCGCACCGCCAGCCGGAGACGCAAGGCCCGGCTCCCCTCCCAGGTTGTCATCTCGTCGGGGAGTGAGGAGTCCGGTGCCACCTCCCAGGCCGCAGCTGCCAGGGGGAGGTCCAAGAGGCGGAGGTCGGAGTTGGACTCCTCGGCAGCAGAAGGGGCAGCTGGGACCCCACAGGGCCCAACGGGGGAAGATGGCACTGAGTCATCCAGGTTGGTGGGGGGTTTGGTGGAGGAGGAGGCTGTGCAAGCGACAGAGACGGGGTCTGGAGGTGGGGATTCCACTGGTACTAGTGGTGCAGTGCAGGACCAGGGACAGGAGGCAGCACAGGCCGCCGCGGAGGTGCCTGTGTGCAATCCTGTCCCTGATCCTGTCACTGCGTCATCTTGCACCAGCAGGGATGCCTACGTCCAGACCCGTTTTCAGACAGGGGATGAGCTTACATCAACTGGCCTTCCTCTGCCTGTGGACGTGGCTATCCAGGTACGGGTTGAGCCTGTCCTGACTGGTGTGGCGTTGCGTCAATGGGCCATGCGAGGTGACCTGCAGTCTTTTCATGAGGAGACTGCACGTCATCTCAAATGGCTCGTTGACCGCGTCGGCCTACTGGGACAGGTCACCCAGGCCGAATTCCTCTGTTTGCTGGAGCTTGTTCCGACCCCCTCCTCAACTGAACACCCTATGCGCCAGTCGTCCTCCGTGCCATCTTTCCACCCATTTGTCACCTGGGTGCCCTGTGGAGCTGCCTCTGACGGTGCGGCCAGGCTGGTGGAGGACACATCCCTGCCACAGTCGGGAGTCGGACGTCCAGCAGGGGTGGCCACATCAATGACTGCACCCCGGCCGGTGGAGGATGTGCAGGCGCAGGAGCCAGGGCACGGGCACAGGCACAGCAGCAGCAGCAACGAGGTGGGAGCCATGATGGCTCGGGGCCTTCGACATCAGAGGGGCAGGCATCGGCCGGAGGGCAGGAGGACCCAGGACGGGAAGTGTCTTCTGTGTGGCAGCGTTTGGGCCACGCCATAGATGTTGAGCGGCAGCGGGCGGAAGAGGCACGGCTCACGATGGTCAGGGCGGAGAACTCCATGCGGAGGGCCCTGAGGCGGGCCGAGTGCCTCGAGGCAATCCGCAGGGAGTTGGAGGAGAACATGTCATCATCCCTGCGGACTCTCGGGCCCATGTAAGAGGACCGCCTCCGGGACATTGAGCAGGAGTTCGATGATGCCCTGGCCCGGAACATCCAGAAGTGAGCCGTCGGACTAGCCCGCTGCCCTTGTAAATAGTTCTTTAGTGTTAAGTTTCCTTTCGTTTTTTTTTTTTTGGGGCGCTTGGACAGCCCCAACTTCCTGTATATAGTTCTTCATAAGGTAGGATTTTATTTTATAGGTTTCATTTAAAGGATTGGGCACATGGACCCTCGATGTTCACTTTGTACATAGTTTGACAATGGATTTGGATTGTTGATTTTTTTTTTCCCATGGATCAATGGTTTCTTATTATTTTTGCACCTTGGATTTATTTTCTCAGACTGACACTTTGCAGACTTCCTTTTGGATTGCTTTTCATTTGGATTTCATGCATCTTTTTCATTTATTGAACATGCTGGATTTCATTTATTATTTCCATTTTCTTCTGTTCCATTTCATTGCCTTGCTTTTCTGTTTAATACATTATCATTTGGTACTTCAATGTGTGGTATTCTCTCTTTGATTTCATGCATGTCACAATGTGTGTTTTATCATTCACATGCTGTCATTGTGTGGGTTTGACGGATATATGTTGATGTGCAGACTAGCAATTTGGGATGCATCATGTGCTGGTGATTTCTTTGTGGGGTGGATGTCATACCTGGTGGTGTGTTCGGACTGGGGTAGCGTAGGCAGTGTATTGAGGGGGCATGGGGGCCATGATTATGGATCGTCATGAGATGTTGGGGGACATGTATGGGGGCCTGCTGGCAGGTGCCCTGCACTGCTGGTGGGTGGTGGTGCAGGGGGACATGAGTGGGGGCCTGCTGGCAGTTGCGCTGCACTGCTGGGGGGTGGTGGTGCAAGGGACATGAATGGGGGCCTGGTGGAGGGTGCCCTGCACTGCTGGGGGGTGGGGGTGCTGGGAGACATGAGTGGGGGCCTGGTGGAGGGTGCCCTGCACTGCTGGGGGGTGGGGGTGCTGGGAGACATGGGTCAGGGCCTGGTGGAGGGTGCCCTGCACTGCTGGGGGATGGGGTACAGGGGGACATGAGTGGGGGCCTGGCAGAGGGTGCCCCTGACTGCTGGGGGTTGGGGGTACTGGGAGACATGTGTGGGGGCCTGGTGGAGGGTGCCCTTGACTGCTGGGGGGTGGGGATGCAGGGGGACATGAGTGGGGGCCTGGTGGAGGGTGCCCCTGGATGGTGGGGGGTGGGGGTGCAGGGGGACATGAGTGGGGGCCTGGTGGAGGGTGCCCCTGGATGCTGGGGGGTGGGGTTGCAGAGGGACATGAGTGGGGGCCTGGTGGAGGGTGCCCCTGGATGCTGGGGTGTGGGGGTGCAGGGGGACATGAGTTGGACATGAGTAGGGGCCTGGTGGAGGGTGCCCCTGGATGCTGGGGGTGCGGGTGCAGGGGGACATGAGTTGGACATGAGTGGGGGCCTGGTGGAGGGTGCCCCTGTCTGCTGGGGGGTGGGGGTGAAGGGGGACATGAGTTGGACATGAGTGGGGGCCTGCTGGCAGGTGCCCTGCACTGCTGGGGGGTGGGAGTGCTGGGAGACATGTGTGGGGCCTGGTGGAGGGTGCCCCTGACTGCTGGGGGGTGGGGATGCAGGGGGACATGAGTTGGACATGAGTGGGGGCCTGCTGGCAGGTGCCCCACAGTGCTGGGGGGTGGGGGTGCAGGGGGACATGAGTTGGACATGTGTGGGGGCCTGGTGGAGGGTGCCCCTGACTGCTGGGGGTGGGGGTGCTGGGAGACATGAGTGGGGGCCTGCTGGCAGGGGCCCTGCACTGCTGGGGGGTTGTGGTGCTGGGAGACATGCGTTGTTGATCAGTAGTGCGATGTGACATGTGGCTTGGCTGGGGGGCATGCCCATGGTGGATGGGCTGCCTGCGGGACATGAGCAGGGGTGCAGGGTAGTCCCCTGTGGTGTGGGCTGCCTGCAGGGGCCGTGGAGGGTGTAGAGGGAACACCTGGGAGGACCCACACGGCCAATTCACGTGTAGTACTCCCCGGGAACCCCTGAAATACACGTACCCTGCTGAAATCGCATGTGAGACTTCCCGCGCACCCCGAAATACACGTACCCAGGGCATTCGCGTGTGGAACTTCCCGTGCACCCCTGAAATACACGTGCCCTGATGGAATTGTGTGTGAAACTTCACGCGCTCCCCTGAAATATACGTACCCAGGACAATCGCGTGTGGAACTTCCCGCGCACCCCTGAAATACACGTACCCTGCTGAAGTTGCATGTGAAAATTCCAGCGCACTCCAAAATACACGTACCCTGCAGTATTCGCGTGTGAAACTTCACGCGCACCCCGAAATACACGTACCCAGGACAATCGCGTGTGGAACTTCCCGCGTGCCCCTGAAATACAGGTACCCTGCTGAATTCGCGTTTGAAACTTCCTGCGCACCCCGAAATACACGTACCCTGCAGGATTTGCGTGTGAAATTTCATGCGCACCCTGAAATACACGTACCCAGCACAATCGCGTGTGGAACTTCCCGCGCACCCCTGAAATACACGTACCCTGCTGAATTTGCGTGTGAAACTTCCCGCGCACCTCGAAATATACGTACCCTGCAGGATTCGCGTGTGAAACTTCACGTGCACCCCGAAATACACATACCCAGGGCAATCGCGTGTGGAACTTTTCGCGCACCCCTGAAATACACGTACACTGCTGAATTCACGTATGGAAATTCCTGCGCACCTTGAGATACACGTACCCTGTTGGGATCGCGTGTGAAACTTCCCACGAACCCCTGAAATACACGTTCCCCGCTTGGCATTTGCTGTTTGGCAGCCCTGTAAACTGGTCCAGGGTTAGCGCAGACATTTGCGATGAATTGGGGATTTTGATGGATTTTCCTTGCACAAGGGCGTTCTTGGGGGCGTAACTGGCGCTGCTGCAGGGTCGCTGCGCCACGGCTGGTTTTGGAGGCTAAAATCCATGAATACGCTGTGCGATGAAATGGATTTTATCGCACGCGCTAGCGCAGTGTATCGCACGGGGACACTGTGCGCCAGCCGTGTGCGCCACTTTTGTGCGAAATTCTATGAATTACCCAAGTCTATATATAGCCTGCTCAATATGGAAAACCATAGAAGTTAGATGGTGTTATATGTGTTTTTGTCTTCCCAGACTTGGAGAGTTACTGTGATAGACTGGCATTGCAGTCTGAGGGGATAAGAAAATAGAGCGAACCATACTGTCCTCACAGTTAAGAGAAATAAAAATGGGGATGAGGTAGGAATGGCCAGCCCTTTCTTGGTTGGATGCATTCAGTTGAAGCACTACTAACGACTATTATGAGTTTCTGGACCCTAATTTGTTTGTTATGTTTTTGCAGGATTTGGTTTCCTGCCAGTATTTTGAAGCTGGAGTTTTCCACGTCAAAATATCTATACGAGAGTGTATTGTAAACATTTCTCGTTATATAAGAATGGGAACTGAGCTGAGATATAGTGGACATGGATGATTTACAGGCATTTGTATATAAATGTTTTTAATGGCATATATGTGTGTGTTTATATTTTTTAGAACCGATTGAGACTATCTTGGATGATTAATGAGAATTAGAGAGCTATCAAACCAACTGTGGATACAGTATGGTCCTGTAGAAGACGAACATCAGTTCTAGTACTGATGTTTTTTCCCCATCGAATCTAGAAAAAGGGGAGACATCGAAGAGCGAAGGACATTGTTTAGAGGTTTTGTTCCTCATTCAACCTCTAGTAGACTGTTCGGAGTGATGAACCTTTATGTTTATGAATGCATTTTAATTTTATTTATGTGGCGATTGTCTGACATAATGCAATTGCTTTAAGAACAAATAATGAGTCTTTTGAAACGTCATGTAGACAAATGAGGATTGCTTCCATAGCAAAAAGATGTTTTGCACTATTATGCGTACTTGCACGTTTGATGCTTGTCTTTTGCACATTTTCTGACTCTTGGCACTTAAGCACACTCTTTGATGAATTTTATGAAATGTGTTGTGTCTATGGTGTGTTATTGTAGTTTCAGAATTAAAGCATTTGTCGAATTATGTTAATAAAGGAATCATATATATGCATTTGCCTGTCAAGATCCATGATTACTTGGGTAGTCCCAATTGAGAATTTTATGTGATATTGCTTTTAATTGGCATTCCTGAGGCACCATGTTCTGTATTTTTTATATAGTTTTTCCCTGGGTGCCTGCAAAGTTAGCATAATACCCATCTTTAGGTTTGAGTGTGACCCATACTAAACATGTCATTCTATCTGAGTCTTACTCTTGATCCCTTACAATTCTGACAAGGATAAGGAAAACGTAACTGTTCCCCTAGATGCATTTAAAATGGTACAGATATGTTCTGCAATATCGTATCTGGCTGGTGTTGTATACTACAGGTGCTGTCAGCTACAGTGAATAGACCCTGAAATCTCTGAGATAATGAGCAAAGATAATTTGGTAGATTTGTCATTGCATCTGAGGTGGGTTATCATAAAGCAATGAGATCCTTCTCTAACTGCATTTTCATGTTATCCTGGGGTAACTACCATATCCATCTCTTCAGAAAGAAGAATGGTGACTGAAAATTCTTGGCCGTGTTTCATTAGTAATTGCATGAGTCAAATTCGATATGTTTCCCACTATATACCACTTGATTATTCTCTGATACCATTTACCTGCAAAGTATTAGTATTATAATATCATATCACTCCTGTGGGACGCTTTTTGCCATTTTACTTTGAGATGCACACTGGCAGTACCAGGGGTAGTGGGCTTTGTTGGCAGGACAAGGCTTGCTTGGTAAAATAGGATAGATTTCTGTTAATATGTCTTGATATTTTTCAACAGAGGTACATTTGGGAAGTGCATAGCTGTTTTAGGGAATTTGATCAAAAGTCGATTCGGCTCACCCAAGAAATAATCCAAAATAATAAAACACTTCTCAAAAACATGCAGACATACCACAAGTTCCTTCTTGCTACACAAGAACTTTGTGCCTTCGCTCCCACGGTCAGGGTTTTGCTTGACCTGTGTTAAGAATGACTGTGATATTGATCATGCAATGCTATCTCTTAGTAGATTGCTGCTAACACGTCACTGTTGTATCAGTTGTCGACAGGGCTTGGTAGGTACCCTCCCACGCAGTGCTAAACCCATTTTACAATGTTGCCCTTTGACATACGTTGGGGCAGATTTCCATTTTTATGGGACCCGTAAATCTTTTAGATTTTTTCTGCTTTATTATTTGTGGTTTCTTATTTATTTTGATGGTCAAAGGGACATCCACTAAAGCCTCCAGCCACTACATCCCTTTGTTACTCCTTAAGAGTATATGTTCCCATAAGGCTACCCGGCCAAGCAGTGCTTCTTAAGGGATGTATGTGATTTGTTTAGAAATATGTCACCTAATGGAGATTTCACCTAATCCATTTCACCAAAAAAGGAAATCTACTTTTTGCTTTTTCTACTTCTTTTAATGTGGGCAGAGACCACCTTAACCCCCCTACCCTAACTTATACCTTTACCCCACACCCCACCTATTATGCATTACACATATACCATTTCCTCTACCATTTCCGGTGAAATAAATTTGGTGAAATCTCATTAGGTGAAATGGTATTCTAAGAAATCTACTGTAACGCTTCTTAAGCACCCCATTTGTGCCCAATTATGATGATATCACCCGACATTTGTTTTAGAGGGTAGTCCGGTGACAGCTTTGGTTTCATCAGGGGTGCAAGCCTATTTACTTTATTAGTAACCCAATATACTTTCATGGTAGCCACTAGGGTATGTGAGGGATCAGAAATGCGAGGCAGACAACTGAGTGATTTTCAAAGTTAGCTATTTTATCAAATTAAACAGGTTGGTTAAACGTCTCATTATTTCTACCCTAACGAGGATTCCCTGCCCAAAATAAACTAAAGGAAACACTCTTTCAAGGGATATCTGGCCCTCACACTCATACATTCAAAAGCAGAATAAGGAATACGTGGCAATGTCATTTAACAGAAAACATAATGCATCATTGAGTTTAAACAATAACCAATGTCTCTTCTGGGTGAAATTTCCCTTCCCCAGATTTGAGCTATGTCCTGCTCAACAGTTCGAAAAGTAAGGTAGGATATCCTGATCCTTGTCCACAAAGTTCCAAAACAGTTCTTGGTATTTTCAGTTTGACAACAAAGTTCTGCCACATCAGTAATACTTCAAAAGAGTAACAATCTACATGTATGTCTTTTCCAATAAACACAATATATATAGAGGAACATGGTTACACCCACGCTTACACTTCACACGATTTGTGATTACACCACTACCTGACTCAATGCTTAATTTATTATCAGCATTAAACAACAGAGCATTTTACTATCCCAAATATAAATGTATTCTTTTTTTCTTTAAAATGTTTTTTTGTTCTCACATATATAATTAGGAACAGACGTATTCATTCGACTAGTCTTTCAACAAACAGTGAGACTCTAAAATTGTGCCTAGGGGTTAGTAGAAAGTGACTTTTTCAATTAAAGTAGACAATGTTTTGTAAACCAATTAGACATATTTCATAATAGTCAAAACAACCCCATTTGGTCTCATACCTCTACCCAAGGATCAAAAACGGTTTTAACCTAATCAAACCTTTGCATAGGTTTTTTCATACAGACGTACGTTTATTGTGGTGCAAGGACACACATATGTATGTGTCCTTTATGGAAAAATGACTAGTCAGCCCATGTTATTTAGTCATATCAATGTTGACACATGTTTCGGCCCCTCATTTGTGATACGCCTTTTCAAAGCGTTCTCACTCAACTTTCTATTGGGCCTTCATCAGGACGTGGGCATTGCTTGATGTAAGAGTACATTTTTGTATACCCCCAGTGTTTTGTAGACACCATAAAACAAAAACATAAAAAAACATCTTATTTTGTACTCTGTGAGTCTCTGCCACGTATGTTGTCTACTAACCTGAGTCTTAATACAGGGTGTGCAGGCAAGACTTTTAGTTGCGTTTCTTCTGTCTTTAAAAACAGGATTGGCATCTGTTCCATTCTATTGGACAAACAGAAACCACGAATGAGATTTTCCATTCAGTTGGCTTGCTGACCAGTCGTTGTATTATTATATTACTAACCTATAAGTGGATGATGACTTATGTACCACTGGTTAGAACTCTGGCCGTGCTTGACATTAGTTTTTGTCGGCATACTGCTTCCTTAAAGCTTATGTTTCTCTAAAAGGAAGAGGAGTTAAACTGTAATTGCATTCCAACCCCCCTTTCATGTATATTTAGCATTTAACATTTGTGACACACCAACATGTGGTATTCCTAATTGTGTGTAATTCATATTTAGTATTACATCCATTGGCCAAACAACGCTGTCAATTTCGCTTATGGTGTTCTCTCACAATCCCATATTTCAGGTACCTATGCTTTGTCGTGTCTCTAGGATTCTTATCTTAATGGGCAGCTAAATATATCCACCCCCCAATGGTGAGGCACACCCATTGTATTTACACATTGAACAAAACTATTGTTGCAGTAGTATTTCTTTGTTTTCGGTATTTTGACCCGATTTAGGAAGAGAACTCTTACCTTTCCTTTCTTTAACTCCTGCAGTCACCCGATGTGTTATTTGTTTCGCTACAATTTTTGTGTGAACACTCATTAATAGGGGAACCTCGTTCTTGTGCAGAGTGTAATATCTCTACTCGGCGGCCATCTTGGGGAGGGTATGTCCACACTCAGCTAATGCCGATTCCATAACAATCCATTACGCCACCTCACAGTTGTATCTTTTGAAAAGATATTTGGCTATTTGTTGTGCATGGCTCTAAGCACAGATTCGTACGAGTGTTGCATTGGGACCTCCTGATATTTATAATACAGGTGGTCAAGTGTACTATCCATACTTGTTTAGAAAGTACCAATTATCATGTTCCATTGGATATTTTGCACTTATGAGGCTTGGATGTTAAGCTAGTTGACAACGAAGTTTTAAAATTGATATATATATATATATATATATATATATATATATATATATATATATATATATTACACAGCCACGGTAGTGGCGGCTGCGTAGTTATGGTTAAGTTGTTAATCCCATAGAAAGAGCACTCTTTGGGCGGCTTATAACCTCGCTCTCCCTGGACAAATCCTCACCAAAGTTTGCAAAAAATGTATATGAACCACTCTGAATCAATTTACAAAGTTTGGTGAGGTTTGGTCCAGGGGGGGCAAAGTTATAGGGGGGTCCCAAAATGTCTTTTTTTCCCATAGACTGAATGGGGAAAAAACTTTGCGCACGCCTACAGCCCAAACCGCTGGATGGATTTTCACCAAATTTGCAGCAGGAGCAGAGGCTTGGTCCTGAAAGTGTGCTTTTGTAAATTTGGTGAAAATCCGTCCAGTAATTTAAAAAAAAAACGATCAAAAAGTAGGTCTAAAAAATTAGTGATAACTATATCTGCTCCGCGGACACACTTCCCGGTTTGCTCCGCGGGCAGGACACCGATTGGCTAATCGGCTTGCGTCATGTCCGCGGACATGTGAAGGATTCGCTGATTGGATGTGCGTCAGATTGTTCCAATGTGTTTTGTTTGTTTATTTGTTAATGCGCGCCAAACCCATGGGTAGCCGGGCGCAACAGTTTACATGAAGGCTTAAGCTTGTTACAGTATTTGGCATGAGTATATACAACACAGTGGCAAATAAGAGCAAAAATATGTGAGACTATATACAAGCATATGCATATAAAACACAACGGCAAAAAGCAAATATATACAAGAATATATACAAACATATACCCAGAAGCAGGGCATGTCTTGGGGTGTCCAGGCAGAGGGTAGGTCGTTGCTGGGTAGGAAGCTAGGTGTAAGTTATATGTCATTGACGTGCAGGCAGTTGATTATCTTGTGCCTGAATTTCGGGTACGGTTTTTCTGTTCTGAGGTCAAGAGGTAATTTGTTCCAGTAGTGAGCAGCTTTGACAGGAAAGCTAGTTCCTCCCGCGGTTGAACGTTTAAACCTTGGAATCTCTAGTTTGGAGGTGTTAGCAGATCTTGTGGGTTGCGTGGAGATTTTCCTGTTGATTTTTTCCATAAGATACGGGGGGGGCTAGGTTGTTTAGACATTTTGATGTGAGGGATGCTGTTTAAAGTAGGATTCTGTCTGTTATTTTTAACCAGTTAACCTCTTTCCTGAAATTAGTGATGTGCTGTCTGTAGGGGATATTTAGTGCTGCTCTTAGGGCATTGTTCTGTAGTCTGGTTTGACAAGTTTTAAGTGATAGGGTGTCCAAAGTTGTGCAGATTCTAGTAGGAGTTTGATCACCGCTGTGATTGTTTAGGTGAGCGGTGCAGGTTTTTTGGTTGGGTAGTAGTACGTCTGTTGGCGTTATTCTGGTGGTTTCCTACCGGTTCATAGATACTAGGTAGTCTGGACCTGAGTCTCAGGTTTCTATCCTTGGGAGGGCTGGTTTTGAGAGTGAAGGCCATTATACTGGATATAGCGGTGAATAGTATTAGTGTCAAGGTGACTTTCGTGCGGCAAGTGGGGAACATTTTCTTAACTATGCCAGAAGCATACTGTGAGCTGGCGTCTAGATATTAAGTTTGGCCGTAGATACTTCAGTGATATGCCTGAATCGTTAATGTCTGGGAGGTACAGTGAACCAACATTTATTACCTTTACCTTGTGGAGATGGAATAGGGGTATTCAAGCAAATTGACATCTAGATTCGACTTTAGCACAAAGACCTAAAACACTAGTGGCTGGAGAGCAGCAATTAGTACATTTTAGTGCATTTAAGTTATGGAGATGCAAAAAAAAAGTGGGGCAGAGATTCACCTAGATTCAAAAATCAAGTAGACATCTGAAACACACTAAATTGCATTGACTAAGTGGGGCAGAGATTTACCTAGATTCAAAAATCAAGTAGACATCTGAAACACACTAAATTGCATTGACTAAGTGGGGCAGAGATTCACCTAAATTCAAAAAACAAGTAGACATCTGAAACACACTAAATTGCAGGTACAGATCAGCATGGGTAATGACTCAAATGCACATAGGCACAGTGGGCAAAGATAAACATAGGCAATGACTCAACAAGCAAAGGCCCAGTGGATGCAGATCAGCAAAGGCAATGACTCAAATGCACACAGACACAAAGGGCAAAGATAAACATAGGTTTGCAGACTACCTGAAACATTGGCTAGGCAAGCAGAAAAAAAGGTTATGGCTCCCAGCTAAGCTTTAGTGGGGAATCAGGTTAGCTTAATGGATTCAGCACAGTTAGGGAGGGTCTTAAGAGATTGCTACTTGAATGGACAACCTCATACACTGGGCGGTAAAAGCTGAAGGAGTTAGGCCTGGGCGAATCCGCACGGCTTATGGGTGGCTGGTAAGTCTCATATCGGCAGGTTTTCGGTTTACCTAATAAAGGTGTGCCCGCCATCTTGGATCCGCCGACAGCACGGCGGCGAACAGAGACGAAATGTCGTTTTGGGGAGTGTTTTGGTGTGCAAGAGTGCTTGGGGAGGTTTGGGGAGTAAGAGATGGGTCAAATACTGTATTTGTTTAGGTGGCAGGTGCTACTGATATATTCGCCATGCCCGCGCTATCCGGAATGTCCGTAATTAGTGAAAATGAGGGGTGTCCTAAGGACAGTATTCCCGTCCGTGCTGTCCGCAGGCAAGTTGAACAAGTTGAAACTGTTGTACACGGACATACAAATTGCCCATATGCCACAGTTAAAATGTTGGATTCTATGGGTGTGATATGCTGCGGTGGTTGTGGCCAGGGCCTAGAGTCTTGGATGCATGGCTCAAGGCCATGCACCCAAGACCGAAGTTATAAGCACTGAAGTTATAAGCCACCATGGGTGTGATATGCTCCGGTGGTTGTGGCCAGGGCCTAGAGTCTTGGGTGCATGGCCGAAGTTATATGCACTGAAGATATAAGACACCACGGGTGGCTTATAACTTTGCTCTCTCTGGATGAATCCTCACTAAACTTTGTAAAAAGTGTGATTTGGGTGGGCCCATATAGACACTTAAAATGTTTAATTCTATGGGTGCGATCTATGGGTGTGATATGCTGCGGTGGTTGTGGCCAAGGCCGAAATTATATGCACTGAAGTTATAAGCCACCTTAGGTGGCTTATAACTTTGCTCTCCCTGGATGAATTTTCAACAAACTTTCTAAAAAGTGTGATATGGGTGGGCCCATATAGACAGTTAAAATGTTTGATTCTATGGGTGTGATCTATGGGTGTGATCTATAAGTGTGAAATGCTGCGGTGGTTGTGGCCAGGGCCTAGAGTCTTGGGTGCCGCAGGCTGTAGGCCGTAGGCCATACTCCCAAGACTCTAGGCCCTGGCCACAACCACCGCAGCATATCACACTCATAGATCACAACCATAGAATCAAATATCTATCAAATATTTGCAAATCTACAGTTTGTGTACTGTTTGATTTGTATAGTTTGTATGTGAAGTTTTGGCTACGTCATGTCATTAAGATTGTAGAGTTTGGTAACAAGCACTGCAGTATAACATATCCATGGAAGTAAACTTTTTGTATTGTGGTGTATGATTAGATGTTTGCATCAATGGTTCTGTTATGAAGCAGTATTTATGAATTGTATTAGAATATACTTACTGTTTGATTTTTTGAGATTGGATATATTTTTTTCATGATTTGGGTAACTGGAGCACATATTCTTTTTCAATTTATGTGATAAAAGAAAAGAGCATGTTAGTGTATGCATTTTATAAAGACTTATTACATTGCATAATGGACATTTCAGCTTTTTTTCGACCCTGATATTTAGTAGTTTACAAACCAGTGTACTGTGCAATTTGCACAGTTTCTGTGTTTGTTTTTCAAATCATTGGGTCTGTGTGAAAAAAATCCATGTCGGATTAAAAAAACATTTTTTTGTTATGCTACAGTCTATTTGTTTGTTTGTTTTCAGTGTTCACTTGTTTCTGGCTAATGTTCTATCTGTTGGCTTGTTGCAGATTTTTGTAGCAGTTAGATACCTGGTGGCATATTTTAACTGTCTATTTTTGGCTATTAGAGGTATTGATTTATCTGTTTGGTTGTTGCAAAATCTTGGGGTAGCTAGATACCTGTTGGCGTATTCTAACTGGTTATAGTTTTTTAATTGAAGTTTTGTTAATGTTTAAGTACAGATTTAATTCTTACTTAATGTTTACTTACTTAATGTTTAAGTACAGATTAGTTATAAATTTTGGTTTTAAGAAGATTAAATAAGCGTTTGTATTTGATTTTTTATATATGCAGTGTAGTGACCTGCATTGGTTGTGACCACTGTGTGGTAGATTATACCTATTGTTGTGAAGGTTTTCTTACCAAGTGATACTTGACCATGTGTGAATCCAGTCAGCTTGCAGTTGTTTTTGGTACCATCTGCATTGTAACGTAATAGCATTAGTATTACGTATTTACTATGTGTTTGTATTAGTAAGGTGGAGCGATTATCTGAATTGCAGGTAGTACATAATCTACCATGGTTTGCATTTTGTACAAGTTGCTGAAATGGAACAGATTCACAATTAGGTATGGATATATACACAAAGCGCTCATTAGGGATTTGTTCCTGTGCCACATTGTTGCAGAGGGTGCATGTATGTTTCCACATGTATGAAATCTGGAAGATTTCATTTATAGGTATGTTTTTGCTTTCCAGTACTTGTAGTAAGTACATTATACATTATTGTGGATCTTCTTGTGAGTTTTTAGTGAATTTCACCATTCCAGCACAGTAGTCCAATTCTTGTCTTATTCCATGAACACTATATGTGTTGTCAGGATTGTTGGTTGCATTTCTATGAAGGACTAATATTTGCAAACACAATTGGTCTGTACTGTGTAAGTAAATGTTGCCAACAATTGGTGGCAATTGAAATAGAATATTCATTGCTACATTTGCGTAGCAACTTACACCACTTATATTTGAAAATTTGAATGGACCAGATAGTTCTGTGTCAGTCATTTTTTTGGGGGGTGTGTTGCTCATTTGAAGAAGTACCTGAGTTACTTTGAGTAATAGGTTCTTCTTTGGTTGTGGTAATTGATGAAGTATTCGCTTCTTTTATTCTCTTTGGAGGATTTGCAGTGAGATCCTGTTGCATTTCTGTTTGAATTAGTTTTCTTTTACAATGTTTTCCTTTTTGTGGAACATGATATGTTTTTAGATGGGCGGTGTATAGTGAACGTAGTCTATTGTATTCTAAAATTCAAGGAATATCAGCGTTTACTTGCATCAAAGTTGATTAGAAATAGACTGTCAAGTTTACATAAGCGTGATAGTGCTACGTAGCTCATGCCTCTTTAAAGACTGTGTTCCCAATATCTAACAATGCTTTGTGTAGGGTAAGACCTTGTGATTTGTGAATGGTGACTGTGTATGCTAGAGTTAGAGAAAATTGTTCTCTGCGTACATACATGTCTTTGAAGAGAAGTAATCGAGCTGTTGAGCACCCTATCCTTTTTACTTCTGAAAGTTTGTCAAAGAGAATATTGACAAACTGAATGTTGTTGTGACGTGGGTATGTTTGAAAGCCAACAACTTTACCAAGTGCTCCATTAACTAGCCCTTGCTCCACGTCAAGGTTACGTTTAAGCATTACTCTACAGTTTAACGATAATTGTAATATTTTCTCCAAACCAGCTGTGTTGCAGATATAATTTTCTAAGGTATTTAATCTTGTTGTGGCTTTTTGACACACGGGTAGTGTCATACAGTGTAGGTCCAGTGTGTCTGTGGAGCAAATTTCAATTATTGGTTGCATTTCCTTTTTCAACATTGTTTTATTTAATTTGGAACAGCTTGCAAGAGTTGGCATTAAGGA
This sequence comes from Ambystoma mexicanum, assembly GCF_040938575.1. Taxonomy (NCBI): domain Eukaryota; kingdom Metazoa; phylum Chordata; class Amphibia; order Caudata; family Ambystomatidae; genus Ambystoma; species Ambystoma mexicanum. The sequence continues at coordinate 580,661,565 of NC_090924.1, read as the reverse complement.
CATACAATTTACATTTTTGTGTGCTAATTGTCCCATGACATCAGTAGCACATGAATTATGGCCATAAAGTGCATGGATGTACTGGGTTTTTAATATTGCTTGTGCTTCTTGAGATAGTACACTAACTCTAATACTTTTTAAAATGTTGGCGTAATTGAGGTCTGCAGATTGGCGCATGTTTTCTGTTAATTCTCTGTATTGGAAATGTTGCCAAAGGTTGGCATTTCCTATGCTGCCAACAGTTTTACCGCAGAGTTTGTGTCCTAAGGTTTTAAAAATAGGTTCACCTTTCACTGGTGTCAATTGAAGAAGGTCTCCGAAAACAATAATGTGTTTTCCTCCAAAGAGCTCTTCGTAGTTTGTTTTAAGTACTTCTTGCAATCTGAGGTGAATCAAAGCCAACATTAGGTTGGAGACCATGTTCACTTCACCTATTAGTGGCATTTTCATTTGTTTTAACACTCTGCGTGGTTCCATTGCAGCTTCTGTAGAAAGTTTGTAATATTCTAATTTGTTTTGGTGTTCTACTGGAAGGAGTAGTTATCGGTGTAAAGTGACACCGCCTATGTTGTAGGCAGCTAAACCTGTGGGGGCAGTTAGAACAGTTGACAGTTTGTTGTTTGTCAATTGTTGAAGGTACTTGCTGATGATTTTGATTAAGAATGTTTTACCTGAACCAGCTTAACCACTGACGTATAGTAGTATAGGTTTGTAATTTTGGCAGAAAATTTATTTTCATGTTGTACACCATGTGCAATTTCTTTTGTTACTTCTTGAAAAATGGTACTCTGCTCTTTGTTCAGTTTTGATTGTAGTACAGGTAAGTCTTATGTATCTTCTTCATAGTGACACATGGTGTTCTCTACTTCTGTCATAGCTAATTCTGCCTCATTTGCTATTAGTGGCTTTCCCAGTGGTTCTTGGCTTCCTGTTACAGAAGGTTGACTACTGTCGGGAGTGTCCTTATCTAGTTGGGCCTGGATTTCTTCGTGTTGCTGTTCATTGTACAACATTGTTTTGTACTGCGTAAAGTTTATATCGGTGATAGTGCTTTCATTTGCATTGAAAGCGTCTTCATAGGAGTCATAGGATAGGTCATTCCAGAGGTCTTGAAGCTCTGTTTTTTCTGCTTTTGTTAAGTAGGCTGTAACATATCGTGCAACTGCAGTGGAATTGTCTGCAAGGTACTGCACATCTATGTTTGCATTCCATAAGAGGGCAATGATTGCATTGTAATCATTGATATATTTTGATTCGTCTGTTCTTTTTATGTAATACGTGTTCTTAGGTGATTTACCTTTAACACTATGTCTAACTGAAGACATGAAGTTGTTCACTTCACCTGTTTCTGTAACTTGTCTAGGGAAACCATAGCGGCATTTGGTGTACTATTTCCCTTTGTTTTTGTATTTGCAAAGACAATATTTGCCACATTTGTGTCTTTGAAATTGTACAATTTGTGCATGAAGATCACTATTTGTTATTTCCTATGGAATTTCACAAGTGACATATTTTTCGATAAACTGTAAAACAGTGGCATCACTGTCGTGACCAGATTTGGGAGCATCTTTAATCCATAAATCATGTGGATATGTGGTGCTCCTCTGGCTTGGTATTCTTTTCTCCAAAAGAAGTGTTGCACTTCTCCGAGGGGAGGAACAGTTTTATTACAAATAAAGTGTAGCATAGCAATGAAACGATGATGGTAATATCTTGAAACAATTACAGGATCTAGAGAGCAAAGTTCTCCAGGTGTTAGAATATCTATGTTTTTTTTAATTTTTGTTTGATATGCGTAGGAAATCATGCAAATCTTCCCATGCATATTCTGCACAACTTAATGTAACAAACCAAGTGGGTGGGCCAAGGTTTCTTATCATACAACGTACATCTCTGTGGCGTCGGAACCAGTACTCTTTCGTACCACGCATGTTTGCCAACAGATTTTTAATGCTTGATTGTAAAACCTCATCTTTTTCTTGCACTTTTTGTATTAACTGCGTAGCTGACATATTTTGAAAGTGGGTTCCTGATTTCAATATGTGTGCAACTCCGTAACATAGAGTTGCTAGTTCACTTTCAAAGAGTAGGTGGAATATGTATTCCACATTTTGTCTAAATCTGGGATCTTCAGAATACATTCGTAACACGCAGTATTCTGATGCTGTTATCTGAGTGGGTCTATCATTGTACCGTCCTCCTTTGCCAGTAGGAAAGTGTAGAGGAAAAGCACATGCTTCTATACTTTCTATGGTGTCATTAGCGTGTATTGGATGAATTGTATAATGGTCTAAAATATTGGATACTGTAGAAGGATCTAGAAGTTCAAATTGACCGGTTTCTGATGACTCTTGAATTATTTCAGTTGTTTCCCTTAAGTTTTCTTCAATATTTATTTCTTTGTAGTATTCATTATTGTCTTTTAGATATTGCAAGGCTTGTCTAACTTTATGTAAGTCTACGAGTTGTTGCCAAATCTTTTTGTCTTTTGTTGGTACACCATTTAATAAGACCATTAAAGATTGCTCTATTGGACGTTGCACTCCCAGAGTGTGCACATTTTCTTTCAGATCTAATGGTAAATAAACTACTTTGCCACAAATGCCTTTCACCAATTCAGAGGGAGGTAATTTTGCTGTTTTTGGTTGAAGGCATATTATTGCTTGAAATGGGTGCACTGTTTGAATTATAATGTTCTCATATAAATTGAGTTGTTGCAGGGGTTTTGGTAGTGGGAATAATTCAAAGTTATTTGTGATAGCACGTGAAGGAGTTTGGTTGTTGTCCAGTTTTGTAGTGCAGTAACTGCAAAGTATTAAGGGGTCAGTTATTTCGTATTTGTTTTCTGCTATAAGGTAGAGAGCTAATTCAAACCATTTGGAATCTTTATTGTCTTCTATTTTGTATGTTATGTCTACAGTTTTTGTGTTACTTTTATTAAAAGTTCTGCGGCCACACACACACATGGTTTGGTACTTCAGCGGATGTACTTTTAAATGTTAGTATTTCTTTTTTGTATGTGTGTAGTAGAAGTTTGCCATGTGCAGAATTGTTGCTAGTCTGTTGTAAAGCTATTGGATTTTGTAAGTGGCTTTCACTTCCAAAATATTTTCTCTGGATATGGTCGATTTCTTTGAGTAGGTCTTTGGGTGTACCATGTAGAAGCGTGTTATTTAAATTGGCTACTGCTAAAGCATGACTTTTAGCATAGTACAGTTTATAGACTAGATTACTTATAGATGAATGATGTGTTGATATCATTTTGATATGATAGAAAGGTCCTGAAATGCAGGCTAATGAATGTCCTTGTAGTCCTGCGTATTTGTGCACTGGACAGGTATCCATATCTTGCAGCACTTTCATTTTGATTTTGTCTTTGCCTTTCACATACTGATTGAGGAACTGGCGTAAAGATTTGAAAGATTTTTTGGGAATGTTATACATTGACATGCATGGCCATTTGTATACTGGACATTCTGGTTCAGTCGAATGGAGAGGTACATTTCTGGGGATATTTTTGTAAGCAGTATTTCTTGTTCCATTATGTTGGCCGATTCATGGAATTAATGTGCACTGAAATTTTCGGCGCAAATATGCGAAAGCGTGCGAATCGCAGTGCAAGTGCAAAAATCGCAGCGAAACCCGCGCACAGTGATTCATGGAAGTCCGTGCGCGTGTAAATCGCTGGATGTGCGCTAAAATTCTGCGTGGCGCACACTGCTAAGCGCACAGCGAAAGCGCACATAGCGCAGCGCACACAACAAAAGTAGGCGGAACAGGGGCATAACACGTGGAATGGGGAACAACACGTGAAAATGTGGGCGTCACGGGGGAAGTACAGGAGGCAAATGCGCGGAACGCCCACACGCGCGTCTACAACACGTATTCATGGAATCGAACGGGGCTAATGCGTGCGCCAAAAAAGACTGGAAACACGTACGCCAGCAGGAAGCAGGCATACGTGGACCCGCTCAGGCGCCAAGATGAATATACCGTTCCTAGCAGCAGTGGTTGTGGGATACCGCAGGAGGAGGAGGATAGTCAGGCCCAGAATTTTTACACCCAGAACCAGCCTTTTTGGGATGCCTGATGACCAGTTGTATGGGAGGTACAGGTTTCCACCTCACATAATACTCGACCTGGTGAGTGAGTGGGAGGATGACCTCACATCACTCACCCTGTGCTCCCAAGCACTCAGCCCCCTGGAGAAGGTCCTCAATGTACTGCACTTCTTGGCCACTGGATCATTTCAGCAGACAAGTGCTATAGTCGGGGGGTTGTCACAGGCCACACAGTCATGCTGCCTATACCAGGTGTTGGCCATCATGGCTGCACGCTCATCAGTCCGCAGGCACATATACCTGCCCAGAACACCTGCAGAAAGGCAGGCTGCCATCCAGGATTTCTATGGGGTGGCACAATTCCCCAAAGTGCTAGGTGCCATTGATTGCACCCATGTGGCACTACGTCCCCCCAGGGCATCTGAGCACATCTATAGAAACCGCAAGCACTGGCATTCCAGCAACGTGCAGGTAGTATGTGATGCCAATGGAATCATCACCTCAGTATATGCCAACTATCCAGAGTCCACCCACGACAGTTTCATTTACAGAATGTCAACCCTAAACCGGGACCTAGAAGCTGGGCGGCATGGCGATACATGGCTGCTTGGTGAGTATAAATGCCACTGCACATGGCATGCATGTCAGATACTGAGTAATGTCACAACCCCACTAATGATACCCATCACCACCTCCCCAGGGGACAGTGCCTACCCTCTGAGCACCCACATGATGACGCCAATTCGGAACCCCACCACGCCACCCGAGGTAAGATACAACACAGCCCATATTGCAACCCGGGGCATAGTGGAGCGCACATTCAGAGTGCTCAAGTCAAGCTTTCGTTCCCTTGACAGCTCTGGTGGGCAGCTGTTATATGCTCCCCCAGTAGTGTGCAGGATCATAGTGGCAGCATGTGTCCTGCACAACGTTGTAACACGCCGGGGCCTGCCGGTGAACATGGCGGTGCCCCCACATCCCCGCCCACTGCGCATGGGAGGGGAAAGGGCACATGGTGAGGCAGCCCGTACGCAGCTGGTGGCTAATTACTTCACATAAAATCACACCCCTGTGGAGTGCACACAGCACTGGCACATGCCAGCTGACAATCAATGATGATGACATAAGGGACACTCAACTGTCACAACAATACCATCCTGAGATTGGTCACCTGGAAGTGTTACATTGTGTGCATCCCTACCTACCCAAACACCACCAATGCTGTGTCATACATCTATGCTGCTAAATTCATTACCCCCTTGCTAAATACAACATGAGAACAGCGCCATGTCACCCAACCCTTCCCCAGCTCCACCACCAAACACACCATGGCATGTCATGCAATGTGAAAGCAAACAAAGCAATGCACAAGACATGACACAAGTTTCACAAAGTACACTGTCCCTAATGGAAACTGCCCATACACAATATGCTCCCAGTAATGTATAACTAACAGCACACAATACCAAATACTTACCACCAACACAATGCTGCAGCACACCATGGAAAAATGACCCCTTACAACTGTATAGTGTTGCTGACACCCAAATGCCTCAGTGTACTGCATACAACATGAACTGCATCTGCAAAGTAGACGGCCTTGTGAAGACACCAGGAAGGAACCTGCAGATTAGGAGGAAGACATGAATGCACAAGCACATATCAATACACCATGCAGTGTACAATACAACAACAATATCCACTAGGGATGTCTACACAGTATTGACTACAGACAGCCCACACAGCTCATGGGAGCCCAACGTCACTGTGTAATTCACTGTCACTTGGTCACACCCTTTGCAAGCCCATGGAAACGGGAAGCAGAATGGGTGTGTGTCTCACGAACCCAAGCATCTAACCCAAACTCGGGACAAGCCTGCATGTGCCCAGCCGGAATACAGTGGATGCCCACGGGAGCCACACAAGACAACACACTGTAAAAAAAATAAAATCAAAAATGGCCATGTGGGGGCCAGGGAGGGAGGAGGAGGCCACACAGGAGGTTCGAGGACAGGGTGCACACTAACACCCACCTGCGTGGATGTTGCAAAAAAAAAAAACCTCCTTGGGCTCATGGCTTGCATGGTTCTGCCATTGTGGGAGAACTGCTGTCGCTCTGCTCATCCTCTGCTGCTGCATCAGGAGGCGGTGGCACTTTGGGAGGCAGCCCACGCAAAGCCCTGGTATGGTCCTCCATGGCAGCAAGCATGCTGGTCTGGAAGGTCTGATTCTGGAGGATTAAAGTGCGGAGATCCCCATGCAGCACATCACGGGTTGCCTGCATTTCTGCACGCATGGCCTCGCGTGATGCCCGGATCTCCTCACGTATTGCATGCAGCTCAGCTGAGCTGCTGTTCTGCCCTCAAATTACTTGAAGCATCAAGTTCAACCAGAGTCTGCCTGAGGTTATGTAGTTCTACACTCAGGTCTTCCCTGTGCCCTGGGACTCTATTGATATGGATTTGCGCAGAGTCTCCAGTGCCGCCCGTCTGTCCCTGTTGGATGCCAACATGTCTTCCCTGTGTGATTGGCAAATGGAGTCTGTTGCCTGCTGTTGTTGCTCCATCTGCCTTTCAGGGGGGATAATGGAAGTGGCCACCCTCTCCATTGCCTGAGCCATCATTTCTACTGATGCTGCCTGTTGGGTTGCCATACCGTACATGGATTTTTCCCATACAGTATTGCCTGGTGGCGCACGGCCACCGCGTCGACGGGCACCACACCTGTTTGGGGCAAGGCGATCTGCACCTTGCTGTGCTGGTACTGCCTGAGGCTGCAGAACTGCATTCCCCCTCTGATCTGCTGGCCCAGGAACAGGATCAGATGCTGTGGAGTGTGACCCTACATCCGTAACCGCCAAAGGCGGATTTACCAACACTGACATCCCCATAGAGGGTTCTACCCCTGGAGCAGGTGGGTTGGACAGAACAGAATCCCTGCCAGAAACACTTACCTGCGACGGCACATAAGTCTCATCATCCGACTCAGCACCTGAATAGAGGTCTGGGGAGGTGCACCCAGAGGCACCCCTGGACAGTATGGTTTGCAGTAACATTGGGTTTTCACCCACCACCACACCACGTCCCCCAATGGTGCCCGGTCATGCCTGAGATTCCTCCTGGGTCTGCACCATCTCCTCAACCTCAACAGCACCAAGTGTGTCATCACCTGCAAAAACATGAAAGGCAACAAATGGAAACAGGCATGAGCACCATAGCACACACATAGGCCGTGACAGGCCAGAGATCCAGTGCATGATTTACACATGTCCCACACGACTATTACCCTGCCATGCATGCACTGTCAAAGAGTTGGAAGTGGAGTCAAAAAGGCAGACACTGGGGAGAGCAAGATGGAAATGCAACACATTTGCAGCATGTTGGGTTTCACTGGCATCACATATCAGGCTGTGAGTGGCATGTCCAATACACATACATGGCACATGCCACCACACAGGTGTCATGTAGCATAATAGCCACGGTAAATTACAAAACTACAGCAATATGTGTCGTGTCTCCCAACATTCGCCACCATCAAGACTCACGAGGCCTTCGTGTCCCTGCAGGCGAGCGGCGATGGTCTCCTGCCAAACAGAGGAGACCCATACGTCACGGCCCGAGGGATCTTCGCCCTTTCCTTCACTGGCACCTCCCATGGAGGTTTTCGCACGACTGGCGCTGCCGATTGGGCACACACAGAACCGCACGTCACGTGACAAGGCATCCACAACGGCCTTCGTCATCATCACGGGTCACGTGACACAGACTTTGCACGTTCCCCTCCCGTGATGTAATCACGTGACCTTCCACACAAGTTAAAGGGAGCAGAGAAAAACGGAAGCACCGCTTCACAGCTGCTCCTTCACGGACTGCCTTGGCGTTTTTGGATTTTGCTACCACGATTACTTGATCACGGAACTGTACCCGGATTGCCTCATTCTTTATCCCGGATATCACGCTGTTTGTTTACTACTGGTTTCTTGACTCGGAATTGTTCACTGGACTGCCCACGGATATCCCATTGAACACTGAACTTTCGGTTATTGACCCCGGAACTGCCTTTTTGGACTGCTCACGGATTGTCCCACGTATTTGCCTCGGAGTTTTACGTCACAAGTCCTGTCAGAGACACAATCGACCAGTGCCTGCTGTACCCCCACTACTCCGCCAAACATCTCAGGCCACCCTCTCCTTCACTTTCGGGTAAGCCCATTTTCTGCTATCCTATCATAAAGGCTTTGTTGTCCATTCCCTGTGTTGATTAACCCTCCGTTGCCTTACAGTGGTCAGGGGGTCCTAGGCGTTTCTGGTTCCTGATAAGACGACGTTCTCCACCTGTGGCTTCAAGCGCTGCACGGGCCGTGTTATTATTTCCTGCCTGTGTGGTGCTTGGAGTCGGAGGTGGTAGGACTAATCTGCACGACCACCAAGGGCTAGACAGACTGTGAAGCCTTTTCTTTGGTCGTCCAGATTATGAATATCTCGGCCGAGGACCCTGTGACAGCTCTAATGCAGGCAGTCGCGGCCCTTCGGTCAGACATGGCCGCAGCCACGACTGCCATTCACCATCGCCTTGACGCCTTACAGAGTGCCCGTCACCCCTTACCCGAGGACACTGGCTTTGGGGACGCCCCAGCTCATGATCCTCCATCATCCACTCCACCCCCCGTTCCTACACCCATGGTTCTCCCAACCCTGTTCCCACTTGCAGCCCCGGAAAGATACCAGGGTGACCCAAGGAAGTATCGAACCTTCCTAAATCAATGCAAGCTCCATTTCCTATGTCGACCCCAGGCGTTTCCGGACTCTATTACTAAGGCGGCTTTTCTCCTCTCTCATTTGTCGGGGGTAGCGGCCACTTGGGCGAACCCCTTATTGGAAAATGACCACCCTGCTCTTTACGATTTTGACCTCCTGGTTAGTGAGATGGCCAAGGTGTTCGACACTAGATACAAGGCACATTCCCGGGATCTGGAATTACTCGATCTTACACAGGGCAAACAATCACTCATCGAGTACATCGCTCGCTTCAACCAACTCTCTGCAGAGACCTCATGGCCGGAGAACAAAAAAGCTATCGTGTTCTACAGGGGCCTCTGCAGTGCAATGAAAGATGCTCTTTCTGTGGTTCCCTCTCTCCCGGCCGTTTTTTCGGACCTGGTGGACCTAGCCCTGCAGGTGGACGCTCGACGTTCAGAGCGGAGGGCAGAAGCCGGGTTTTCCGTGCAATCACCTTCTTTGGGGGACACAAAACCCGAACCCATGCAGATAGGGGGAATACGTAGTCCTATAACCCAGGCCGAGCGAGAGCGCAGAAGGACAGATAATGCCTGTTTCTACTGCGGCATCAATGGGCACTACGTCAAGGAATGCCCCCGTCGCCCAAGAAACAAGAATCCGGGTTTTCCGAAAGCTCGCCCTTGAGACCGGGGGGACGGGTGAGCGTTTCTTTGACCCCCACTGAGCCCTCATTCGGTCCCATTAGACCCATCGTTGTCCAGGCTCTATTGAAACCCACCGGGAACTGCATTCACCCAGTGCATATAGTAATCGATTCAGGGGCCACGGGTTGTTTCATAGATATCACGCTGGCCCATCACCTCAACCTGCCTTTGATAACCAAGGAGTACCCAGAACCCGTGCAAGCGGTGGACGGGACCTCCCTTGCTTCGGGCCCGATCAAGCATCAAACCGCTCCTCTAGAGGTGGTGATCCAGGACACTCACAAGGAAACCATGTCCTTTGATCTCATCGCCACACCACAATTCGGGATCATTCTGGGTATACCATGGCTTAGGCAACACAACCCGTTTATTAACTGGGGCACTGGACAGGTCTCCTTTGAGTCTGAGGTCTGCCAACATTACTGCTTAACGGAACCCAAAACTATCTCCAACCCTGCTAGTGTTCTTGGGGCCTTGGCTGCTTTGCACATGAACGATGGGGACCATCCAGTTGCAACGCCACATACCGTTGGAGCCGTTCAGGCTGGGATTCCCAGCGAATACCATGACTTCCTGACTGTTTTTGACAAGGCCTCTGCAGAAGGCCTGCCACCCCATAGGCCATATGATTGCCCTATTGATTTATTTCCTGATGCCCCGATACCGAGAGGCAGGATTTATTCACTATCACAGTCGGAGGAACAGGCCCTAAAAGAGTACATACAACAAGCCCTGCGGGTAGGTCACATTCGACCCTCCAATTCACCGGCTGCCAGTCCCATTTTTTTTGTCCCGAAGAAAGAGGGTGACCTACAACCCTGTGTGGACTATAGACGTTTAAATGCCATCACCGTGAAGAACCGTTATCCCATTCCCCTCATCTCCACGTTACTAGACAGGTTAACACATGCATCCATCTACACCAAGCTGGACCTCCGGGGGGCATATAATCTGGTTCGCATGCGTCAGGGGGATGAGTGGAAGACTGCGTTTTGCACCCGACAAGGCCTTTTTAAATATACGGTAATGCCTTTTGGCTTATGTAATGCCCCAGCCACCTTCCTGCGCTTTGTTAACGAAGTATTCAGTGACATCTTAGACGTGTACGTCGTGGTCTATCTGGATGACATTTTGATTTTCTCCCCTTCTCTGGAAGACCACATCGTCCACGTTAGGGAGGTTTTGGCTCGTCTACACAAAAACGCCTTGTTTGCCAAGCCCGAAAAGTGCCTGTTTCACACTAAGGAGGTCGACTTCCTGGGGTTCCACCTAACGCCTGGGGGTCTATCTATGAACCAGTCAAAGGTTCGTGCCATCACAGATTGGCCTGCTCCAAAGACCATCAAGCAGTTACAATCTTTTCTGGGTTTCGCTAATTTTTATCGGAGGTTCATTGCTGGTTTCTCCTCCATAGTGGCTCCCCTTACCGCTCTTACCAGTCCGCTGGTTCCGTTCTCTTGGACCCTGAAACATCAGCAGGCGTTTGAGGAGCTGAAAACCAGATTTGTAACAGCTCCCGTGCTTCAGCACCCGGACCCTGTACTCCCATTCATCGTGGAGGCGGATGCTTCCTCTTTTGCTTTGGGTGCAGTTCTTTCCCAACCCTGTCCGGCCACTGGTCGTTTGCATCCCGTGGCTTTTCACTCACGGAAACTCACCTCAGCCGAGTTGCATTATACTGTCACTGAGAAGGAATTGTTGGCCATCAAGGACGCACTGCAAACCTGGCGTCACCACCTCCTTGGGGCCCGGCACCAGACCACGATTTATTCCGACCACAAGAACCTGCAGGACCTGGCCACCCTTAAATGCATTAATAGCCGACAGGTGCGTTGGCACCTGTTTTTCGCTGCTTTTGATTTTGTAATCAGGCATAGACCGGGTGCTGTCCATGGGAAGGCCGATGCACTGTCACGTTCCCCGGGGGGGGAGTCTCTTCCGTCCTTTCCTGCCACGTTGCTCGAGGGGGGTCATGTCATTTGTGTCTGTACACCGTCCTCATCCATGCAGTCCACCATCCGTCATTGGGTCACCCAACATCCACACGCATTGGCGGAATGGGATCTGGTTCTTCAGGAGGGATTACCCTTTATCCAAGACAAGCTCTTTCTTCCCACTACCGACACACGCAACCAGGCACTAGAATGGTCACACGATGCCGCCATTAATGGCCACCCGGGGCAACGTCGCACTCTGGAACTGCTAAAACGCTGGTGCTGGTGGCCATCAATGAAACGCGACGTGGAGAACTACGTAAACACGTGCTCGGTGTGTGCACAGGGAAAATCACGCAGAGGTCGCCCACTGGGTTTACTCCAGCCTTTACCGATTCCCCCCAGACCCTGGCACACTGTCTCGATGGACCTCATCACGGACCTGCCACGCAGACAAGGTTTCGACACTATCTGGGTAGTGGTAGACTCCTATACCAAGATGGCACGCTTTGTACCATGTACGGGGATACCCTCCGCTCCTACACTGGCCCAGTTATTTTTTAAATCTGTGTTTTGTCTCTTCGGTCTGCCGCAGATCATTATATCAGATCGTGGGACTCAGTTTACTTCCCGTTTCTGGATAACCTTGACAAAGCTACTCGGCATTGATGCCCGCTTTTCCTCGGCCTATCACCCGCAAACAGATGGGCAAACTGAGAGGGTGAACCAAGCCCTCGAACAGTACTTACGCTGTTTAACTCTCCAGTACCAAGACACGTGGCTTAACTTACTACACCTGGCGGAATTTGCCTATAACAACTCCCTGCATTCCTCCACTGGCTTTTCCCCCTTTTATTCCATGTACGGCCAGCATCCCCGCACCCTTCCATTCCCTGATTTCGCTTCATCCACAACTCCTGCTGCCAATACCTGTGCCCGTGATCTAGTCTCGGTCCATGCGCAAACCCTAGTCCACTTGCGCGAAGCCCAGGTCTCCATGAAGTCCGCAGCTGACAAAAAACGGGTGGCGGCTCCCGAGTATCGGGTGGGGGATCGAGTGTGGTTGTCCTCCCGCCACCTACACATCCCTGGCTGCCGCAAGTTGCTTCCCCGGTTTGTGGGTCCCTACCGTATAGTTAAAATCCTGAACCCTGTGGCTCTACGGTTGTCTGTTCCTGCCACCTGGCGTATCCATCCGGTTTTTCATACCTCCTTGCTCAAACCTTGTCTAGGTCCTACCCGTCTCACTGCCCCTCCTGCCCCTGTCGCCTTGTCCTCTGCTGACATCTTTGAGGTCAGTGCTATTTTGGGTTCCCGCCTTGTTCGGGGTCGCTTGCACTATCTCGTGGACTGGTTGGGTTACGGCCCTGAGGAACGTTCCTGGGTGCCCTCCAGGGATGTCCGGGCCCCCCAGTTAGTTGGCCAGTTCCATCGTGATCATCCATCCAGCCCACGGGGTTGTGGGCCGTTAGGGGGGGCTCTGTCGTGTCTCCCAACATTCGCCACCATCAAGACTCACGAGGCCTTCGTGTCCCTGCAGGCGAGCGGCGATGGTCTCCTGCCAAACAGAGGAGACCCATACGTCACGGCCCGAGGGATCTTCGCCCTTTCCTTCACTGGCACCTCCCATGGAGGTTTTCGCACGACTGGCGCTGCCGATTGGGCACACACAGAACCGCACGTCACGTGACAAGGCATCCACAACGGCCTTCGTCATCATCACGGGTCACGTGACACAGACTTTGCACGTTCCCCTCCCGTGATGTAATCACGTGACCTTCCACACAAGTTAAAGGGAGCAGAGAAAAACGGAAGCACCGCTTCACAGCTGCTCCTTCACGGACTGCCTTGGCGTTTTTGGATTTTGCTACCACGATTACTTGATCACGGAACTGTACCCGGATTGCCTCATTCTTTATCCCGGATATCACGCTGTTTGTTTACTACTGGTTTCTTGACTCGGAATTGTTCACTGGACTGCCCACGGATATCCCATTGAACACTGAACTTTCGGTTATTGAACCCGGAACTGCCTTTTTGGACTGCTCACGGATTGTCCCACGTATTTGCCTCGGAGTTTTACGTCACAAGTCCTGTCAGAGACACAATCGACCAGTGCCTGCTGTACCCCCACTACTCCGCCAAACATCTCAGGCCACCCTCTCCTTCACTTTCGGGTAAGCCCATTTTCTGCTATCCTATCATAAAGGCTTTGTTGTCCATTCCCTGTGTTGATTAACCCTCCGTTGCCTTACAGTGGTCAGGGGGTCCTAGGCGTTTCTGGTTCCTGATAAGACGACGTTCTCCACCTGTGGCTTCAAGCGCTGCACGGGCCGTGTTATTATTTCCTGCCTGTGTGGTGCTTGGAGTCGGAGGTGGTAGGACCAATCTGCACGACCACCAAGGGCTAGACAATATGTCAGTGAATGAGTACTGTCACACATCCATGTCACATCGACATGATGCGAAGATTGATGCTGAATAGTGTTGCAAAATATGCATGTGCCACACACTGAAACACATCCAGTGTCCAATAACACAGTCATTGTGGGCTGATCAATGGTTGGTCACTTTAACATTACAGGAAACATCTGTCATCTTCCACATGCAAACAGGTCCTAATAAAAAATGTCTGCAGCCCAATACTCCATCGGCCTGAATGGTGTAATCATTAACATAACCAGATAAAAATAGTGGCCCAGTGTGGGCTGCAAATAATAACCGAAGCATATCACATATGTTGCAATAGGGCAGAATAATGCGTAGCAAAAATGGGAGAGTGGAAACAATCAGCCTGAATGAACACTTACAAAATCTGAACAATGTAGTTGCAAGTTGACAGTTCAAGGTAAAGTGCACTAATGTGGGCCTTATTGGCAACTGTGGGCAGAAGGAATACAGTCATACCCAAATCGAAGGCACGTCAATGTATGGGAGGAAGCAAATAGGTGACCCATAACACTCAGGAGTACACACCCTCACCTGGCACTCAATCAGAACCCGTCACCCAAACAACATACACATGGATTACACACACACGCATGGGCACTCACCGGACAATGCGTTGTAATTAGGTAGTTCTCCCACACCTTGGATCTGTTCCTCTGTGACGAAGGTCCCAGCAACAGACTCATGTTCAGTGAGTTTGTTGTCCTCTTGTGGAGACCCACCGCCAGTCACCAGAGTAGCGGCATGATTTGAGGTCAGCTTGTCCTTTGCTCTGCGTTTCAGGTCATTCCACCACTTGTAGCAATCATCAGCTGTGCGCCTCACAAGTCCCAGGGCACTTATGCGGTCTGCGATGGTCTGCCAGTGTGCCCTACGTTGACCAGGTGTGGTCTTGCACCCTGCAGTCACCAACATTTGGCGGCTATGTGCCGACACATAGCTCACAAGTGCATCAAGTTCAGGGTCATTAAAGCTAGGCTTCCTTGACATGCCGGACTGTGTAGCCGTGTCTGGCGTCTCAGCCTGTAGTGCCAGAGCACCCTTCTTCCTCTTCTTCAAAGGTGGATCTGAGTGGCTTGCGCCGCTCTGGTCAGTAGGGGCATAAGCGCAGGTGGACTGGGTACTGGGAGTGTGCAAAGGCACAATGACCATAGGTCTTGGTGCAGGCATTGGCTGAAGTGTGATGTTGGCAGGGGCAACGTCAGTTTGATGGACCAGGACCGACACTGTCCCGGCTGGGAGACTCAGAGCTGAAGTGGATAGAGTTGCAGCTGCCCCTGCAGCCTCCCCACCCTGCCTACTTGGGGCAGCAGATGACATCGCTGCCCCAGATCCACGTGGCCTGGTGACACCAACTTGCACCGACACACGTGGCTTAGACTTGCTGACCTGGAAGTCAGCCTGGGAGTCATCCTGTGCCGGCTCAGGTCCCACAATGGGCTGGTCCAACAAGGGCTGAGCTGGGATAGTGTCACCCAATGGTTTCCCTCAACCATTGGGGGGCATGGGTGTCCCTGATTTGTCCTCCACACATGGGGGTCTAGGGGCACCCTGCAAATCCTGGCCACGTCCCCTACCGCACCCACCACGCCCACCTTTTGAAGGTCGGCCACCTTTGCCTCCCTTACCGCTAGGTCGCCTACCAACCATGGCACTGATGTTGTCGTGCGTATGAGAGTTGCAGTAAACAATTGTCCTGGGCAATTGAGGGTGAAAGGGGTAGGGTACTAGATGGAATTTGTCCCCTAGTGCTCTAGCAAGGCTGTCTGTGACCCCGGGGGGAAGATGACGGGTCACGCAACGCACAGGCACCCCAAAAACAAAAATTAACGTGGACACAACCCCTCGTAGACCACGTGTGAGGAAAAATGAACCTGCACTACGCTGTGGTACCCAGAAACACAAAAACAAGCATACGCGTGTTAGACGCAGCCTACAATGACCTCTGAAGGGGTACGCAACACACGGGGCAAGCACAGTTGGTAAATACATGCGCGACTCACCGTCTGCCTGGAAAAAGAACGTGAAAAAACTGCGCGTGTGCGCGTAGGCAACACCCCCGCCAAAAGAAGAACTGTACGCTGTCTGAGGAGACAGGACAAAAGAAGAAGTGAGCGCTGTTTGAGGAAACAGGCCCAAGAAAAATAAAGAACGCTGTCAGAGGTAACAGGGAGTACGAACTTGAAACGCTGTGAAGTAATCGCGTGTGAACCAACAAGAAGTACAGAATTCACCCACTCGCTCTCCACGAAAAGCACTTACAAGGGAATGGGGTGCTACACGTACCTTTTAAAGCGGCCCACACATACAGCGTCACTTACGTGTGTACGCGCTAAGGCCCTTTCCTCCAATTACACGAGCTGACACTCGCAGTTTTTGGACGTGTACGATGAACATGCACCCGTGTTGATGGAAATGCCTGCGCGCGTCACGTCACTTACGAGTGTAGGCCCTTTCCTCAGATTACACGCATCCACACGCAGACATCCAGTTTTTTCACGTGCGCTGAACTACTATGCCCACGTCACGAGGGAAACACCCGCGCGAGTCACGTCACAGAAGCTCTAAGGGCCTTTGGTCCAATGAAACCGCTTACGTGTGCTGACGTGCTTATGCGTGAACGGCCTTTCCTCGAATTACACGCTGACGTGCAAGGTTTTCACGTGCCAAATCACTCCGTATCAAGCTGGCCACGAAACAACACACAGAAGACTACGCTCCTGCCCAGAAGGCCGAATTACTGCCCCCCAGAGCCCCGAGCACGCTCCCACCTGCCATCTGCTGCTGCCTGCCTGCCTGCTGCCCACGTGCCCTGCTATTTGGTGCTTGCACGTCAGCCAGGGTTCCAGTTGCTGTGTCCACCCCTGCTGGAACAGAAGACTCCCGACTGGGATACCATCGCTCCACAGCCCAGCCCCAGGACCCAGTTGCCCACCCATGCCTTCCTCAGGGGTCGCCATGTCGGGGCAAACACCATCTGAGACCACTGGAGACCCCCAGCCAGAGAGGCAGAGGGCCACCAGCTTCAGTGTGAAGGAAGTTGGTGTCCTGGTGGAGCATGTCCTGGGGCATTTTGATGCCCTCTTCGGAACATCACGCGCCAACAAGGAAGAACGGGAGAGGATCTGGGACGACATAGTGGTTGCCATCAATGCGAGGGGGTGGCAACCCGCGACATCAAGCACGTCAAGAAGCGCTGGGAGGACTTGAGGTCCAGGACCCTGTACAAGGCCCGGCGCCTCGCAGAGGGGGCCGGGTCAGCATGAGTGACATCCAGATGAGGGTCCTGGAACGCGTAGGCCCAGCGCTCCACGCCCAGATCCTGCAGAGGAAGACCCGTCTGGAGTTGAGTGGTAAGTGGCCAAGCATTGGTGTGTGAGACAGGGCATGTTGCAGTGTGCTGGTAGTCTGATACTTGCCTGTATGTGTGACATAGGCCATGTATGGATGTGTGTGTGCAGGGACATCATGGTCATGCATGTGAGACCTGTAATGTGTGAACCACATGGTTGGTGCATGAGTTACAATGCAACATGGGTAGCTGTATGGCAAATGCACACATGAAAGCATGCCAGTGTCTGTTCTTGCACATGGTGGGGGTGTGAGGGATGGGTGCTGCTGTCATGTACATGTATGGTGCACATGTGTGTGTGTCTGAGAAGTGTGTGTGTGACTTAGGTACGCCATGGATTCATGACACATGTCTGTGATGATGTGTACATTCACTCATGCAGTGCGGTCACCGTTGTATGCACTGTGTCTATCCACTGTGTCTGTGGTGTGCAAGGCATGATGTGTGTGCATGGGATCAGTGTGAGCGATGATGCATGTGAGTTTGAAGGAAACATTTTGGTTAATAGAGGCCCTTGTACATGGATGCTGATGTTGATTGCAGGCGCCGTGCCTGTTCATGCATGTGTGTTGCGTTCATTCACCCATGTGTTGTGGAGGGACAGGATGGAAGTGACGTTAGACACTGCAACTCATGTGTTATTGCTTCCTGTCTAGGGGAATGTTGTACTGTACCCTGATGCTTGTGTTCTATGTCTCCCTCTACGCAGCGTCAAGTGAAGAAGAGGGCAGAGACGGCGCTGTGGAGCCAAGCAGCGGGGATGCCTCCACCGGGCGGCGACGCAAGGCCCAGCCACCCTGCCAGGACTTGCCATCATCCGGGAGCAAGGGGGCTGGTGCCGCGTCTGCCACTACGGCTGTGGCGGAAGGGTGGAGCCCCACAGGGGCTTGCAATGGCAGAAGACGGTACGGAGACATCCAGGTTGGTGGTCTCTGCAGAGGAGGAGTAGCCCGCTACTGAGCCGCACATGGGGCCTGGTGGGGTAGTACCACTGGTACTGGTGCAAGTGGTGCAGTCCAGGGCCAGGGTCAGGAGGCAGCACAGGTCACCGTGGAGGGCCTGTGCATGTCCCTGTCCTTGACCCTGTGACTGTACCACCAGCAGGGATGCCCCATCCCAGGCCCGTCCGCAGGTAGGGGAGAGTGCCATGTCATCTGCCTCTCCACTACCTGCGGACGAGGGGTCCCATGACTGTATGAGCTCCGTCCTGATTGGTGTCACGTTGCGCACGCGTGACATTCGTGATGACGTGCGTTCGTCCTGGGCAGAGAACGCACGCCATCACGAACAGCAGCGTCGCAACGTGGCACTGTTGGGAGGGGCCCTGGTTGGTGGGTTCCTACATGTGTCGCGCACTCTGGTGGACCTCTCCTCCTCTGTGGAGACTATGCGCCAGTCATTCACCCTGCCGTCTTCCGCCCAGATTCCACTAGGGCCCCCTGTGGACCTGACCCGACCAACACAGCCAGCTTGGTGGAGCTCACACCCCTGCCGCAGTCGGGAGTTGGCGGTCCAGCAGAGGTGGACACCACAACTGGAGACCAGCTGATGGAGGATGTGCAGGCACCATCGGACAGGGCACATGGACAGCAGCAGGAGCAGGCTGTAGGTGGGAGCAATGATGGCTCGGGGCCATCAACATCAGAGGGGCAGACATCGGCCAGAGGGCAGGAGGACCCAGGAATGGGAGTGTCTTCCGTGTAGCAGCGGTTGGGCCAGCGGATAGATGTGGAGCGGCAGCGGGCGGAAGAGGCGCGGCTCACCATGGTCAGGGCGGAGTTGTCCATGCGTCGGGCGTGGTGGCGGGCAGAGTGCCTCGAGGCAACTCGCAGGGAGTTGGAACAGGCCATGAGTTCCTTCCTGCAAGACCTCGGGGCCAGGGCAGAGGCCTGCCTCCGGGACATCGACATGGAGTTCGATGATGCCCTGGCCCGGGACAGCACAGAGTGAGCCGCAGGACTTGCCCGCCGCCATTGTATATAGTTAGATAGTGTTAGGTTTCCTTTCTGTTTTTGTTTATTTTGGGGTGCTTGGACAATGCACCACGTTTTTGTATATAGTTCTTTATTAGGTAGTCTTTTTTGTAGGTTTCATTTCATTTGTTGGGCTCATGGACCCTGCGTTGGTGATTTGTATATAGTTGAACAGTGGATTTTTTTTTTTCCATTTCAGCATGGAGCAATGGATTTCACTTATTTTTTTCCCTTGGATTTGCTTTGTTGGACTGAGACTTTGGACACATTTTCATTTGGATTTCTTTGGATTCTGATTTCATATTTTTGATTATTTTCTGGACATGCTGCATTTTATTTCTTCACATTATTGTGTGTTTTATTTTCATTTCATTAATTTTGGGTTCAATACATTTTTGTTTCATACTTTGATGTGTGGTATTCTCATTGATTTCATGCATGTCATGATGTGGGTTTTCACATTCACTTGCACCCATTGTGTGTGTGTGACGGACATGTGTTCATTTACATACTTGCCATTCGGGTTGTATCATGTAATGGGTATTTCTATGTGGGTGGATGCAATACTTGGTTGGGTCTTTGGGCTGGGGTGGCGTGGGGTGTGATGTGGCTGGCCATAAGGCCCATGATTGAGGATCGTCATGACGTGGGGGCAGAGTGTCATGATGCCCGCTCCCGGGGAGCCGGTTCAAGCCCTGCGTCCCCGAAAGCGGACATCCAGTCCCCAAGGAAGGACCCAGCAACCCCATATAGGGGCCCTTTGGACAGTGTCCTGGCGACTATGGTGCCAGGCTCATAAAAGACATCAGTCCTGGCACCATAGGCGCCAGGCTCATTATGGGAGTGCTTGGGTGCACTTACCTGATGCAGACCATGCTGCAGGATCCCGGCCTCCTTGAGGCCTGAAAGGAACTACTTTACCTGTGGGACTAATTTACCATCCGGCGTGGTCGGGGAGGGATACATACCTGATTGGAGGAAGAATTTAAACCCCACCCGAACAGCCACACGTGCTTCGCGTTGTTCTGCATCTAGCAGCTGGACGCTCACCGTGTCTGCTCCTGCATCCTGACTTCTGCCACGCCTGCCAGCATCCTGGATCACCTGCAAAGGAAGAGAAGAAGAGAACAGAAGAAGGAAAAGTCCTTACCTGCTAAATCCGCATCCCGGAGACATCTCGCCGACAATCCTGAAAAGGAAGACTTTTATTTAAAAGATCATCGCGTCAATCGCTGCAGCGCCGCATTCCACTCACCTTTTCAGGGCGCCTCCATGTTCAGCAGCGATCATCCGGATTCGCAGTCACGCCCCAGCGCCTAGGGAGAAAAAGACCAGAACAAAAGGTGAGAGAGAGAAGGGAATAAGGAAAGCTAATTCTCCATGTTAAGACTTACCTGTTGATTCATTCCCTCTTCATTTCGGGTCCGCGCCGCATCCTGGCATTTCCGGAGCCCGGCCCCTAAGGGGAAAAAGAGACATCAGCGTTAATGAGCGAATGAAAAGACATTACCAAAAAACGCTCATTAAAGACTTACCTGATTTCTACAAGGATTTCACCTCTCATCTCGGGTCGGTGCCTGTCCCCCGGCATTCCGTACCCCGGCCCCCTATGGGGAAAAAGACACTAGCATTAGTACATTAATGCATGGACACAAGGGGAACCTCTTATCAAAAAACTTACCTGGAAGCCAAGCAAGTTTGGTTCTCACCAATCCGAAAATCCAGTGAAGTAACTGGATACCAACGCGCCCCTGCATCAGAAGCAGGATGGAGAGCTTGTCCTTCCAGACCCTAAGGTGAGACGCTACGAGGAATCACAGAAGGGTTTCGAGGAGGGTGAGAGGGGAAAGTGGGAGGCCGATTGCATTACCCCGCAGACAGTTAATCCCCTATTTTCGCTTACAGAAGGATACTTCTGCGAGCCAGACAAGCCAGATTTGGGGGCCCGGTCCAGTCCGTCTTCCGAACCCTGCGCATCACCTTAGAAGAGGTCACAGCAGCGCGAACCAGGCCAGCGCCTCTGTGGGAGTCAGGCGAGCGTTACACAGGGGGACATGAGTGGGGGCCTGCTGGCAGGTGCCCCTGACTGCTGGGGGGTGGGGGTGCTGGGGACATGAGTGGGGGCC
Organism: Ambystoma mexicanum; assembly: GCF_040938575.1. Lineage (NCBI taxonomy): Eukaryota > Metazoa > Chordata > Amphibia > Caudata > Ambystomatidae > Ambystoma > Ambystoma mexicanum. Next base: position 580,640,228 of record NC_090924.1, on the reverse strand, counting down.
TGCTGGCAGGTGCCCCTGACTGCTGGGGGTGGGGGTGCTTGGGGACATGAGTGGGGGCCTGCTGGCAGGTGCCCCTGACTGCTGGGGGGTGGGGGTGCTTGGGGACATGTGTGGGACATGAGTGGGGGCCTGCTGGCAGGTGCCCCTGACTGCTGGGGGGTGGGGGTCCTGGGGGACATGTGTGGGACATGAGTGGGGGCCTGCTAGCAGGTGCCCCTGGCTGCTGGGGGGTGGGGGTGCTGGGGGACATGAGTGGGGGCCTGCTGGCAGGTGCCCGTGACTGCTGGGGGGTGGGGGTGCTGGGGGACATGTGTGGGACATGAGTGGGGGCCTGCTGGCAGGTGCCCCTGACTGCTGGGGGGTGGGGTGCTGGGGGACATGAGTGGGGGCCTGCTGGCAGGTGCCCCTGACTGCTGGGGGGGTGGGGGTGCTGGGGGACATGAGTGGGGGCTGACTGCTGTGGGGTGGGGGTGCTGGGGGACATGTGTGGGACATGAGTGGGGGCCTGCTGGCAGGTGCCCCTGACTGCTGGGGTGTGGGGGTGCTGGGGGACGTGTGGGACATGAGTGGGGGCCTGCTGGCAGGTGCCCCTGACTCCTGGGGGGTGGGGGTGCTGGGGAACATGAGTTGGTGATCAGTAGTGCAAGGTGACATGTGGCTTGGCTGGGTTGCATCCCCATGGTGGATGGGCTGCCTGCGGGACATGAGCAGGGGTGCAGGTTAGTCCCCTGTGGTGTGGGCTGCCTGCAAGGGCTGTGGAGGGTGTAGAGGGAACACCTGGGAGGACCCACACAGCCAATTCACATGTAGGACTCCCCGCGCACCCCCAAAAATCACGTACCCCGCTCTGACAGCAAAATCACGTGTGAAACTTCCCGCGCACAACAGGAATACACGTACCCCACTAGCACAGGGTCTATCGCGTGTGAAACTTCCCGCGCACCCCCGAAATACACGTTCCCCTCTCCAATCGCGTGTGAAACATCCCATGCACCCCAGGAATACACGTACCCCACTCGCACAGGGCCTATCGCGTGTGAAACTTCCTGCGCACCCCCGAAATGCATGTTCCCCTCTCCAATCGCGTGTGAAACTTCCCGCGCACCCCAGGAATACATGTTCCCCTCTCGCACAGGGCATTTCGCGTGTGAAACTTCCCACGTACCCCCGAAATACACGTTCCCTGCTCCAATCGCGTGTGAAACTTCACGCGCACCCCAGGAATACACGTACCCCATTCGCACAGGGCATTTTGCGTGTGATACTTCCTGCACACCCCAGGAATACACGTACCCCACTCGCACAGGGCATTTCGCGTGTGAAACTTCCCGCGCACCAAAGGAATACACGTACCCCACTAGCACAGGGTCTATCGCGTGTGAAACTTCCCGCGCACCCCCGAAATACACGTTCCCCTCTCCAATCGCATTTGAAACTTCCCATGCACCCCAGGAATACACGTGTCATCTTTGATGTCCTGGGTGTTAGTGTTAGCAGTGCACGGTGGCGCGAGTTATGGTTGCTTATGTTACCATAACTGCCGAATTTCAGGGGGGTTTCGTTTTTACTTTGAACCATAACGTCCCTTTAACAAAGTTTTTTCACTGAATATATATATATATATATATATATATATATATATATATGTTTCTCCGTTAGAGTTTAACAATTTTAGATATAACTGGGGATGTTATAACTCTACCGCACCCACCCATGTGTTTTGGAGCATATACTGAATTATTTCTTAAAAGTTTTCAATTCTAAGAACTATTCAGACCCAGAAGATGCACTACATTATCTCTTGATAATTTCATATTGGTGTCACTTAATTCTGCACTCTTTTGTATGATGCTAAATGGGTGATAGAAAATCTGACTAACCTCTTGTCAAAACATAGTACAATAATTGATTTTATTTTATTTATTTGGATTTGTATAGCGCACATCTGCCCGGGGGTATCGTGGCACTGACAGTAGGCTTACTTGGTACATAGCATGCATGGTGCATATATTACAGCAGGTAAATAGTAGAGGGTGTTACTTACAAACATTGGGTACAGTACCTTTGTGAAGTCATAAAGTTGTAACATACGGTCGTAAGGGAGGAGGGTGGAGAGGGTTAATTGAAGAGTGGTTTTAAGTAGTCAGCGGAATGCATGGTATGATTTTTCATGGTTTGATAGAGATGTGGTATCAATAGTTGTAGTGCATACAAGCTAGTTGCAGAAAGCTTCAGTAAGCTCTTTAAAGAAGTCTACAGTAAGCTCTTAGAAGAAGTCACGATGCAAGCATGCTTAAATAGTAACTGAAGAAACCATCTCATTCACAATGTGAGTAGGAGTAGCGTGAAGCCAAAGTGCCAAGCATGCAAGATGCTAGGGCATAGGTGTTTATTTGCATGTACCAGTAATGCTCAATGCATAGACCCATGATAATAAGGGTGTAGTTTAAGACATCTAATGATGTCCAAAGTCTAAGAAATGGGGAAGGAAAATAGCAGTGATTCAAGTGGCAAGATGCCAGAAATCTAAATAGATACAAATAGAGACCGCATGAGAGAATAAATAAATACCTCAGAACGGGCACTTATACTGATCTCTTTCTGTATAAAAAGTGAAAGCAGAAAAGCTAATGAGAAAATAAATCCCGAAAAAGGGGAAAATTAGAAAACAGAAATTCTATAGTCACGAAAAATGTAGAGAATCCATTACCAGTATGATGGTAGCTCTTTAAAAGAAGGATTAAAGACTGTCAAGGGTCCTCGGTGAATGCAAAAGAATACGAATCTAGACAAGATAGTCCCACTAGACGCGTAGTCCGTCAGTTAAGAAACATGTCGAAACAAAAGAAAGGCCGTTTTTTATGTAAACAGAATCCTGTGTCCAGTGCTCCAGATAGGATTTTGGAGTGAGAGTATTTAACTCCCAATTTTTAGAATTAGAGAGTAAATCCAATTTCAAGAGAGTAAAAATGATTTTCCTCCTTCTCAAGAGAGTAAAAAGTGTCTGACAACTATCGAATTTGTGCGTAAAACTTTGTTGGAAAAAATAAGTGACAAAACAGCTGTATTTCAAAGTGGTTCTAAATAGTGTATTGGGTCTGTTGAAAACATTTTCCCCACACAAGAACCTTGTAGATGCATACTACCCAGCTTCATCTTCATGATACTTGGGCACAAACTCTGTTAAGAGTTACTACAGATGCCAGCAAGTTACATCAGGTGATTGATAAATCAAATCCTTCACTCTACCAGCATCACTTTTCTGCCTCGCGCGCAGACTGCTGCTGCCTGTTACTACCTGCTTGACAGCCACTCCATGTTTTTGCCCCATCTCTTCTTCCCTTTGCTACTTTGTTTCCCCTGTCTCTAACTTTCTGACACTCTTCCTCTCACTCTTAAAGGGATGGTTCGCCCAAAACTCTTTATTTCAAAAATAGATAGGCAATATTAAAAAGAAAGGATTGGCATTTTTTTTTTCAAGTCCTTATGTAAACTTTTGAGCAATTCAAGCTCAAAATTTGTAAAAGCAAGCACATGGGCGCATCCATTTTGTGAAATGGATGCCCGCCTGTGCTGGCTTTTGCGGCACTAATGAAGGAAAAGTCAGCCAGCTGTAGTAAACAAAAGCTACCACTGGGTGGTAGCTGAGAAACTTAGAAAGAAAAACCGTAGCGTTTTCAAACACAATAACGTTGTATTTATGTTTGCGGTCGCTTCAAAAACGACCGCAAACATAAATACAACATTTTTAAAGCTCCTCCAGCCCAGAATACTTAGAAAAAAAAGCTAGTGCTTATTTAAAAAAAAAAAAGAAATAGCACTTAGAGATGGAGCTGCAGCTTTTCTGCCTGTAGTCTCCGGTCCCCGTCCTCCGCATACAGCACCAATGAAGGAAAAGCCACCCAGTGGTAGCTTTTGTTTACTACAGCTGGCTGGCTTTTCCTTCATTAGTGCCACAAAAGCCAAAGCGAGCACAGCGGCGGGCATCCATTTCACAAAATGGATGCCCCCATGTGCTGTCTTTGAGCTTGATTTGCTAAAGATTTTACATAGAGATTTGGAAAAAAAAAATTGGCAATCGATTTTTTTAAATATTGCCTATCTATTTTTGAAATAAAATTTTTTGGGCGAACCATCCCTTTAAGTGTTGCATTGCCACATTTTGCGGTCTGTTTCTCTGTCACTCTGACTCTCCCGTCTCTGCATTCTATTGTTGCTTTTTCCCTCCTATATCTCGATTCATCAGTTGATTAACTCCTCTTCCTCGCTCATGTCATTACTCTGACTATATTTGTTTTGTCATTTTCTTGGTTGTGGTGGCTACTCCTTTTGATGATCTTTCTTGCGCTGTCTTTTATGTTATTGGCCTGCCCTTCTCTACTCTTGCTTTTCTATTTCCATATCTCCCCACCTGCTGTTGATCTGTGTTTTATTTTACTGTCTCCAAATGTCTTTTTTGCTTTGCTTCTATCCCTCACTCCTATTGTGTGTTTGTCCTATTATTAACTTTGTTTCCCTCCTCACTTTCTTTGTTGCCTATCACGTAGCTCTCTTCCTGTTGCTCGAATTCCTGTTTTGAATTGTCTAGTATGTTCTCTGTCCCTTCGCCCCTCCTCCCTACCACACCTTTGTTCTTTTGTGTTGCTTAAGTTCAGAGTTGCTCTTCCAGTCCTGTTTTTCTGTTTGTCTTTTAACATAGCACCAATAAATATTCAAAAAGCTGAAATTGGCTTTTCTATTTACAAATCTAGTGCAGCTTTACCATTGGGTGCTTATTGTTAGATGTGTGCAAACCTTCTTTTGGCCATTAATTGGTAATTATACAGTTAGAGGTTTGTCTGACCAGATGCAACACTTGCTTGAATGCAGGTGCTTTACCAACACTGAATGACATTACAAGTACAAGACCCCATATGAGATGTGTGTTCGGAGCCATTACAGGTATAGCAGCCTTGATGAGGTATATATTCTGAGCCATTACCAGTATAGCAGCCCTGAAGAGTTGTGTGTTTTTAGCCATCACGGATATATCAGCCCTGATGAGGTGTTTGTTCTGAGCCGTTACACATATAGCAGTCCTCAGGGGATGTGCTTCTTCTGAGCCATGAGCAAAATTGAGCAAGGTCATAGGATACCTGGCTGATTAACGAAGGGTGAACACACACCTATGGGGTTTACACCTTGGTAAGTGTGTACAAGTAACTGTGAATGACTTCTGACAAAAATATATCAGGACAGTTCTGAGTACTGCAGTTAGATTTTTAATAAAACTGCAGTTTACGTGTTTTTAGATACACTTGATTGAGAGTAACACAAGATACAACAGTATTTACACATGTTGAAGGTATAGTAACCAGTTTGTGAGTGACAAATTTCAAATATTTGTAACGTCTTTTCAATGCTTACACATCAACTGAGTGGTCCTTGGGAAGGAAACCAGTGGATTTAGTGAGGTGATAGCATGTTATAGTCAGCACATATACATCAAAACAATGAGGGGGTGAACAAGGACAACGCAGACAATATAACAGTCAACACGACAGTGTTTCGGCCAGAAATTGAGCTTGGATGAGCTCTGATGGTGTGGCCTTCATCAGGACGAGATATTCCAAGGCGGGAAGTATCTTGTGAGGTCTGTTGAAATAAACAGACGGGGTGTTATAGGAGTGGGCACATTCGTTGAAAACTAGCACAGGTAGAGGTAACAATACATGAACGACCAGTGCTTACCGGAACTTCGGAACTTCGGAGCGCAGTGGCTCAGGGAGTGGCAGTGTCAGCAGTACACATGGAGTAGTGGAGCAACTAAGGGTAAAAAAGGGGTAAGAGCAAGCTTACCTTGAGGGCCTGTTGCCGCGCATATGGGTAGAACAGGCTGGCGTGATGAGTACGCTAAAGTCAACCGCAAGCATGAGGGGCTGCGGAAAAAAGGAAACACGGGCTAGGATTAAAAGCCTCGGAGTATGTCAAGGGTCAAGGTGCACGTGAGGGTTGGTGAAACGTGCAGGTCACGGATGGCCACAAATAAGGTGTAGCTGATGAAAGCGTGTGTGTTCCATGCGGAAGTGGGTCTGAGTATGACTTATAAATGGACAGAAACGTCCGTGATGCTAAACTTCCAACACTCTCAGCCAAAGGGGGGCATACTAGTGCACCATCACCACCACACGCTGGACGCTGACCAATCAGCATCCCAGCCCAACAGTGAGGCATCCTCCGCCCGCCTGCCTAGACATGGATCACCTAGAATCCATTCTATTAAAGAAAAAGGCTAGACCTGCAGCTTTCGATGTCTTACAGAATTGGAAGAAAGAAGCTTTGTCAGAACTTAAGAGTAGAGAAAAACACACGCTCCATCATAAAACGAACGCCGAAAAAGCGTTGTTATACGACCAGGATAAACAGTCTGAGTCGGCTAGGAATATGGATAGGGCTTTCTCACTTGGCGTTCAAAAAATCTATCCTTCTAAAGACTTTCATATTTCTGATGAATTTATTGATAAATTGTTAAATGAACGAAGGCCTGGTGCCACTGTGCCACCTCCATATGTTCCTCTTCCTGCTGCTTTGCCTCTTCCTGCTGTTATTCCTGCTCTCCCTGCTCCGCCTGTTGTTCCTGCTCCTCCTACTGTTCCTCTTCCTCCAGTCGTTGTTCCTCCAAATATTTGAAATTTGCCACTCACAAACTGGTTACTATACCTCCAAAATGTGTAAATACTGTTGTATCTTGTGTTACTCTCTATCTAAAAACACGTAAACTGCAGTTTTATTAAAAATCTAACTGCAGTACTCAGAACTGTCCTGATATATTTTTGTCAGAAGTCATTCACAGTTACTTGTACACACTTACCAAGGTGTAACCCACATAGGTGTGTGTTCACCCTTTGTTAGTCAGCCAGGTATCCTATGACCTTGCTCAATTTTGCTCTTGAATACGTGACTACCCACCTGGGTAGAGCAAGGCATCAACCAGGTGCCCTTTTTGATAAACACTTCTTCTGAGCCATTACAAGTATGTCAGCCCAAATGAGTCGTGTGTTCTGAGCCCTTACAAGCACAGTGGCCCGGAAGAGTTGGCTCTGAGCAATCACAGGTATAGCAGCCCATATGATTTGTGTGTTCTGATTAATTACAAATAGAGCATTCCGGATGAAATATGTGTGTTCTGAATCACTGAATATTTAGTAGTGCTTTTGATAAGTCGAATGTTAAGTCAACTGTGTTACAATTGAATGTTACCTGCATCTTAAATGCATATCTCTGATGCAGACTCATTAACTCACCTATTAAAAGGATTTGATCTAACAGTTTACACAATAATCTCTGCAGCAGGGTTATTGACCCACTGAGCTGCCTTTCCCAATAGGCTGTTGACACTGAAAGGCACATAGGGTAGGGCACTGGCAGTTCCATGTGAGGCGTGCCTGATATAAATGGCTTGTCAAAAGCTCTAGGCCTGTTTGGACTGTCGAACGGAAAATCATATTGTGCCCCCTTTACTGTATGAATATATGTATATTGGCATACGCCAAGCTGCTTATAAGCCACTTGCGAGGAAATCTGCGTTGCAAGGTCTTGACCTTAGATCAGTGTAAACCGCCATTTTAGGTCTATCCGCCATTTTAGGTTCTCCTTCTAAAGTCACCCTGTGTTCTAAGATGGTGGACAGTGTCATTCCGAATGTAACATGGCCGTCTTGACCTCTGTGTACAAACTAATGTGTAACTTGCCTGCAGGCCACATGTTAGGGTCATGAACTGAGACCTTGTCCTTCGTTGACCTGTGTATAGAGGATTAGCTGCGCCAACAAAGCTAATCCGCGAGCATATGTTAAACACAATGTATTCAAATACCGAAATGTGAACACGTGTCTGACTGCATTGTACAAGACTGTTTGAGAAGGCTTAACGAGAAATCCTAAGACATACTGTTGCCATTATCATTTGTTAGTGAATGTATTAAAGGTAAACCCTAAATGTATAGATGTATGAACTCGGCACGAACCCTAGATCTGTGATGTATTAACTTGTATTAACTTGAAGGTGGGTTGAACATCATGTTTTGGACTGCATAAAAGGCACGACTATTCTAATGTACAGTCCCACTCACTGAGCACACCGAACCAAGCTGGAGTTCGCTGTGTTGTACTGAGGGCCGATAGCTATCTGTTGCTTTGTCCTTTGAAACTGTTTAGTATAAAATAAAGATCTTTGTATTTTCCTTTGTAACCCGTGTTTGGTGTATTTCCTTTTGGGGTACTTAGCCTCGATATCTTCTTTTTGTTTTCACAGATGGTGCCCGAATAGGGACCCTCATGATTGATGCCAGCTCTTTTAAAGGTTGATGCACGCTATCGGACCGGGATCGGACGGTGTGACAAAAAAAAAGGGGGGCCCTTTTTGAAAGAGATGCGACACCTCAACAGCGCTGCACGGCCCGATCCCTGGACGATTGAGCACATGGTCCGAGTCGGCATCTTCACGAGGGTCCACTTATCGAGGCGGGCAGATTTGCTGAAATCACCAAACACGAGGTAAAAAAATCTGTTAGAGAAGAATTTTGATCGGACCTCCTTAGGATTGATCAGGTGAGTCGTGACCCGATTCTTAAGTATCCTGATAATTTGTTTTGGCGCATTGTATCTGCAAATACAATTATTGACCAGGTAACACCAATATTTTGATATGCCTGGGAAATTGTCTACCTGCTTCAGGGCGTTATTCCGCAGCGATAGGCAATCTTTGGAATCTAACCATCCGCCACCACAGGAGGGGTCGCCGGCTTGTACTATGTACTGTAAGCCTGGCATTAGCCTGGCACAGACAAACCAGACATGCTTCCAAACTTCAGTGGCCGATCAATGGTAGTTTTGAAATCCCTCGTATTGAATATTTAGAATCCATTCTATTAACGAAAAAGGCTAGACCTGCAGCATTTGATGTCTTACAGAATTGGAAGAAAGAAGCTTTGTCACAGCTTAAGAGTAGAGAAAAACACACGCGCCATCATAAAACGAACGCCGAAAAAGCGTTGTTATACGACCAGGATAAACAGTCTGAGTCGGCTAGGAATATGGATAGGGCTTTCTCACTTGGCGTTCAAAAAATCTATCCTTCTAAAGACGTTCATGTTTCTGATGAATTTATTGATAAATTGTTAAATGAACGAAGGCCTGATGCCACTGTGCCACCTCCATATGTTCCTCTTCCTGCTGATTTGCCTCTTCCTGCTGTTATTCCTGCTCTCCCTGCTCCGCCTGTTGTTCCTGCTCCTCCTACTGTTCCTCTTCCTCCAGTCGTTGTTCCTCCTTTTGTTGCTGCTCCTCCGCCTCTTCCTATTGCACCAGTAATAGTACCTCCGCTGAACTTGCCTGCTCTTCCTCTTCCAAGTGGTATTGCACCACTTGTAGTCGATCAGGGAGCGGGATCAAGGGTTGTCACTCGCAATACTGTACCTCCAGAGACAAAACGTAACTTGATTGCGTGGGCTAAACATTGTATGGAGAGAGATGATCGAGTTGATGTTTTCGCCACACTTTCTAATATAGACAATTTTCCTGAGAAAAATGTTTTTATTGAAGGATTAGGGATTCACTTATGTGTAATGTGGGACAGACTAAACAATACAGATCTCCCACAAGGGTTGAGGGATCTGAACACCTTAGCGCTTTCTAGAGACACTGTGGAGAAAGTACAAGCATGTTGAGAGGATATTTGAGTATAGAAAGGAGTTGGAAAGGTTACAGAATGAGGATGACGATGAGGATAGTATGTATGTACAGAAACGGTTCCTTCCTTGACTTAAATCGATATCCGAGGGAACACGAATTTGTACAAAGAATGCCATTAGATGGATCACAGATATGTTGATAACTCCAGTTGAAGTATATGATACTTATAGTCAGTATATGCCAGAAATGCAGAGGAAAGTGATATAGGTAATGGTAGAGTACCTGCAGGATGAATGTGTAAAAAGGAAGATTTGTTGTCCTGCAGAGTTATTGAGTATTTATAAGAGAGCTTTTTCACTTGACACTTCTTCGACTGCTTTAGCGCTCGATTTGGCTCTGTTGCTTAGTAAGCGTTCGGAGTTGCCTACTTCACAGTTGCCTATGAGTGAGGTTCCTTCAACACTTGTCCCAAAGGTTGAGATCCCTGCTAATGTTGCAGCGGGTACAGCTGCTGTGGAAATACCTGCACATTATGTGTCGCAGTTTGTTTACGTCCCGTTCTCAAGACAGGAAGTGAACACTATTAGATAATCTATTCCCGACATTAGGAAAAATCTGACAGGTTTCTATAAAGAAATGGAGTCTGTCTTACAATCCTCAGTATTCACCTTAAGTGATATTGACTTGTTATTTCCTGTACTCCTGCCGGTAGATTTGTGGAAACAGGTTAGGACTATAGACGATGTACCAGGGTTGGGAGATACATGGGCTAACATAATTAGACTTGATGGAGAAAGGTGTTACGCTCACCTGGCTCCCACAGAGGCGTCGATCTGGACTGGACTGCTGTGATCTCCACCAATGTGACGCATAGGGCCGAGATGACGGACTGGACTGGCCCACCTAGCTTCGTTTACTTGGCCCGTAGGAATATTCTTCTGCAAGTGGAGAAAGGGAATTAACCACCAGTGGAGTTGAGCGTAAATCCCCCCACCCTGTTGTTCTCCCCACTGATCACCTTGGATGTCCCCTCTTATAGTCTCACCTGATGATTTGAAAAGATGAGCTCTGCATCCTGCATTGATTGCAGGGGCGCATAGATAACCAGTTGCTTCACTGACTCGAAGGAATTGGTAAGTTCCAGGTAATATTGACTCTGATATTCCCGGCAAGACGCTGTAAGTATGTAGTTCGTAAGAGTTCAAATGCCTGACTTTCACTCTTGTCCGATTCCTTGCAGGTTGCAGCTTGACCTTACTGAAGAGTTCCTTGTGGCAACCAGTAATGTTCTGGTAAGGATTTGTATTATCCAACACAATTCGATAAAATAATGTCCATATGTAACCTGTTGCTTTCTCCCTTATTCAGGTGCTGAGAGAAAGTAGGGGGCCGGGGTTCGGCTAGGATGCAGTGGAAGCTGCGCCGACCCGTGAAGAAGAATAGTACCCCCGGTGGTAAAATCAGGTAAGTCTATGGGGGGTATTCCTCTGTGTATTCCCTTGGCTCACCTTGCTGTTCTTGTCTTATCCTCAGGTGCCGGAGTGCGGCAGGAACATGCAGGAGGATGCAGTGAAATGTGAAGATGCTGCGAAGGCCGATGAGTTCAGCGCGGCGCTGCAGCAGACGAGGCGACGCGCATAAAATAAGCTCTTTCTTCCAGCTCGAAGGCGCGGTGAATCGGGAATTCAGGTAAGGATCAAAGGCATTGCTCTTGTTCTAACCTTTTCTCCTTCTTTCTCCCTTTTTCTAGGAGCTCCAAACTCGAGGCGGGCGTGGCAGAAGACTGGATGCAGACTTGCAGGCACGGTGAGCGTTACACTGCTGGATGCAGAATAACGCGAAGCGTGTGCTGCTCTTCGGGCGTGGTTTAAATAGCCTCCAAAGTAGTCCCAGGTAAGTATTCCTCCCCAGCCCCACCCAAGTAAAAAAATAGTCCCTAGGTAAAATAGTCCCTTCCAAGCCTTGTTTGGCTTGGAGCTCTTGCAGCATGGTCTGCATCAGGTAATTTTGCAGCATGGTCTGCATCAGGTAAGTTTTAATCTGTGAGCCTGGCGCCTATGGCGCCAGAACCGACTCTTCATATGAGCCTGGTGCCATAGGCGCCAGGACTGCACCCAAAAAGCCCCTAGCGGGGGTTGTTGGGCTTGCTTGGGGTAACTTGATGCCTGCTTCCGGGGTTGCTGGACTTGGTCTGGGTCCCCCAGGGGTAGGCATCATGACAAAAGGCCAGCTGGCGAGAGACCGCCTCAGGTGATACTAACTTTACCTAATATAATCATTGCGAAATTGAAAACCATAATTCCCGAAAAGAGAATTATTTGGGACAAGCTTACGGCCTGTGTTCAAGGGAAGTCTGAGGGTGCTACCGAGTTCTTTAATCGGTTTGAACATGTATATTCGGATTTCAGTGGACAAGACTTAGGCACAGAGTCTGGGAAAAGATTATTCGTAGACAAATTTGTGCGTGGATTGTTGCCTGATATCCAGTCACAAATTATGTCTTCTGAGTGTGCTTGCCAAGCGAAGTCTGAATCAGAAGTACTGCACATTGCTCAGTACTATGAGAATCGTGTCAATAATGAAAAGGAAAGAGTCGAAAAGAGAAAAGGTGATTTGAAGACTAAAGTATTATTGCAGCAAATTATTAGAGGCCCTGGAGGGGGTAGTTCGCAGATTAGAGGTCAGTATGTTCCACAAGGAAATGTGCCCTTGGGTCCTGTAAACATTAACCAGTGTGCCTATTGTAGGCAAGAGTTTGCACAGGATCCACAGCAACCTTTTTCACAGGATAATCAGGTACCAAGTATGGATACGAAAAACATTTTTCATCATCCTTCTGCCACTTACATCTCTGAAGAACTTCCTTTTGACGATATTCTGTTTCGTTAGAATTGCCCGAAGCAGGGTTTGGAACCGACGCCTATTCCCATTAATCAGGAAGGTCCCTACATTGAAATGGTAGTGGGAAATAGGAAACATATATTCTTGATAGATACAGGGGCACAGAAGTGTTCCCGTGATCATTCTCGGGTTCCAAACATTCCACTGTCAGGGCATACCAATGTTTCTGTAGGGTTTTCTGGCACACCAGTTGTTTGTCCAGTTACTTCGCCGGTACCTATTTCTCTGGGTCAGTTTACGGACCACTGTCCATTCCTTTTGACTTCGCATTGTGGAGAGAATTTGCTGGGGTTGAATCTGTTGAAGGAATTAAATGCGGTAATTCATTGTTCTTCTGATGGAGTGCGTTTGACGATTTCACCACAGCAACTTTCTGTCTCTCAATTCTTGACTAGACCTTTGCCGCCAGAATTCAGTGATGTACCAGAGAGTTTATGGGCAATTGACAACAATGATGTCAGTGTTTTGCAGATCGAGCCTGTTAAAATAGTCTTGAAACATGGAGTAAAGCTGCCACGTATTCCACAATATAAGATTTCAGTTGAGGGTGAACAAGCTTTGAAATGCATTGTTTCCGATTTTGTGCATCATGGGGTGATTGAGGAAATTGCAGGTAGTTTGTGCAATAGTCCAATTTTGCCCGTGTACAAAAAAGGCGATAATGCAATTCCATTTTGTTTCATAATTGATCTACGTTCCATCAATAAGGTCATCGCTCCTCAATTTCCAATTGTGCCTGATGTGACAACAATATTAACTATGATCCCGGCTTCAGCTACTCACTTTAGTGTTGTGGATCTGAAGAATGCTTTCTTTAGTATTCCTATACACAAGGACAGTGGATACTTGTTCGCGTTCACCTTAGGGGACGCTTGTTTACCTTTACCCGTGCACCACAAGGTTACACGGAAAGTCCTAGCATCAATAGTAGGGCTTTGAAAGAACAGCTTGATACCCTTGAATTGCCCTCTACTTGTACACTGCTTTAGTATGTTGATGACTTACTTTTGGCTGCCGATTCTTAAAAAGTTTCAATATTGTTGTCAGGAGGGAAGAAGATTGACACCTGAACGGATAAAACTCATTTCTGGCATGTCTGTCCCAAATACACAGAGGGAAGTTAGAGCCTTGATAGGTATGGCAACTTACAGTAGGCAGTGAATTCCAAGGTTCTCACTAGTGATTAAGCCGATGTTGGCTTTGACGAAGAAGGGCATTTTTTCGCCATTGCCGTGGAACATGGAGCACCAGCAAGCATTTGATCTGCTCAAGACTGCATTGTGCTTGGCACCGGTTTTGGGCACACCAAACTATGAAAAGGCCTTTGTGTTGTTTGTGCATGAATGTGATGAATGTGCTTTGGCTGTATTAATGCAGGAACATGGAGGGAAGAATAAGCCATGCGTTTACTTTTCTTCCGCCCTTGATGTAGCATGCGCTTTGCCAAGATGTTTGCGAGCTGTCGCTGCTGCGTCTGTAAAACAGAGGCCATCCTCTAACCCTGATGGTGCCTCACTCTGTAGATGTTCTGTTAAACAGAACTCAAACACACCACCTCACTTCCGCACGGTTGACGAGATATGAATTGATCTTGTTTGCTCCTCACATACAAATTAAGAGGTGTTGTGTTCTTAATCCGGCTGAGCCCTTACCTTTCCTGCAAGGTACTGCTTGCAGTGACGAAGAGTCACATGATTTCCTATACACTACCGAACATGAGACAAAGGGTAGAATTGATCTAAAAGACACTCCTTTGAATAATCCACAAGGGGAGCTGTTTTGCGATGGCTCCTGCTTCAAACTTCCAGATGGTACATCCACAGCTGCTTATGCAATCACCACATTAAGCACGGTTGTGGAAACCAAGAGAATCACGCATAACTCCACGCAGGCCGCAGAGATTATAGCATTGACCCGAGCTTGTGAACTTTCCGAAGGGCTTACTGTGAATATATACACTGACATTCAGTCTGCCTTTGGGGTGGTCCACAACTTCGGTAGACTTTGGTCAGAAAGAGGGTTCTTAACTTCACATGGTACAAAGATCCAGCATGCTCCCTAATAGTAAAACTGCTCTCAGCGCTTGCACTTCCCACTCAGTTAGCTGTCGTAAAATGTGCAGCGCATCAACAGATTGTAGATGATATAGGAAAAGGGAACGCTTTCGCTGATCAGATAGCTAAACAGACCGCCACCAACCTCTCTGCAGATATGTACATTTCAAGGGAGACCGTAAATGCCTATGTAATGGATGAGGGTGTTGACTCTGCAAAGGACATCCAAGCCGATGCCACACTAGAAGAATCCAAGAGATGGGCTGAAGGCTTGGGGAAACTTGATGATGATGGGTGTTGGTTGGACATAGTTGAAGGGAAATGGCTACTTCCTGACACATACATAATGATGATGGTCGTCATGGCTCATGGCCCTACCCACATATGTGCCCGGAAGCTTACAAAAATGATTACAAAAATGTTGGAGAAAGTTTGGGCAAATGACAAGATTTCTAAAATAGCTGAACGATATGTTCAGAACTGCATGATCTGTTTACAGCACAATGTAGGAAAGGGAACATTAACTCCCAAGGGAAGTTTCGGTCCACCTTCTGTCCCCTTTGAAGTTATACACTTTGATTTTATGGAAATGGAATGGTGTAATAAGTTGAAATATGTGTTAGTTCTCATTTGTGCTTTCAGCAAATGGGTTGAGGCTTTTTCCTGTTAAAGACGCTACAGCCATGACTACTGCAAAAAACTATGTTAAAGGAGTGCTTCCCTAGGTTCGGGCTACCAAGAGTCATCTGGTCGGATAATGGTCCACGTTTTGTCGCTGCTGTAATTCTGCAGATATGTGCGGCATTACAAATCGACAAACGGTTCCATTCGGCCAGACACACTCGGAGTACCGGATTAGTAGAAAGACACAACGGCATCATCAAGAAAAAGCTTGCTAAAACGTGTGCCCGCACCAAACTAAAATGGCCGGACGCCTTACCGATCGTGTTGCTAGCCATGCGTAAAACCCCTCAAACTAAGACTGGGCTCTCTCCATTTGAGGGGGTAATGGGGAGACCTGCTAACATCTGTAACCTTCCGAAATGTCGGTCTTTGAAAAATGTCGAAAATTTACTTCTTTCAGATTACTGTAGCCAGTTGACTAAAACCTGTATTTGATTTATCACCAGGTGCGAGAGGCTTTACCTGTATGATACGAGGGCCCAGGTCATAGCATTCGGCCCGGTGACTGGGTGTTGACGAAGGCATTTGAGCGATCCTCTTGCCTTGCACCTCGGTGGCGGGGCCCATTCCAGGTCCTGCTGGTCACACAGATGGCGGTGCGGGTCACAGGCAGAAAAAACTGGATCCACGCGACCCATGTAAAGAGGATTCCACGCCCAGTGCCATACCATACAGAAGAAACAGAACCCCTCACCAATACTGCAACCAACGATCCCAAAGCAGTAAACAGCAACTAGAGTGCATCGGAGTCTTGCTCTGAGCCCGCGATGCCTGGGAAAACAGCCATTTTGTCTCCACACTCTCCAAAGATTTTGCTTCCGGAAACTGTTTTTTCGAATCTTGCATCTTCAATTGCTCTTGATACATCGCTTCCAGCGGGAAGTGACGACACGTTGTTCTTAGATCAATCAGTACCAGGGACAACGAGGTACAATTTGCGTCCAAGGAAATAGACTTACGGCACGGTTCGGCTGTGCATTTGAATAAGGAAGGAAAAATCATTAAGGGCTTGCTTTTGCCAAAGTAATTGTTCGAAAAAGGGGATTCTATTGGCTAGGGTTGTGGAAGGACTAAGAAGTCGCTCGGCCGGGAGGTTGCCATAAAAAAAAACACTGGGTTTTTTTGTTTGAAGACTGCAATGCCTGCAACCGCTGCCGCTCGTAAAGGACTGATAAATGATCGTGTGTCCAGCTATGAGAATGGACAAACTGTTTGGGCCCCGAAAAAGTACTGCTGTCTTTTTATAATGTCAATTAGTTTTATAATAGTAATTGTTTTAGGCTTTTGGTACCTGGAAGAAGTGCATCCATTGGAAACCTTGTTACCGACTGAAAATGTATCCACTGTTTCTATTCCTTTTGTGCATCTGCATACTCTATCTCCTAGAGACTCTCAGCATAGACAGAGATACTACAATAATACATTGTTACTCATCATGAATGCTACACATGCCATTTTTTATAAATCCAACTGTTGGGTCTGTTCGCATTTACCACAACACGGGGATAAAGAGCTAGGTTGGTATATTCATCCTTTACCTTTGACAACTGCTTGTTATGCTTCTCTTAGAGCACTATTCTTTGGCCGATGGAACAATAGCGTCTCAGGGAACTTTGACGGTACTAATTTGAATCGTTTTGAGAAATGTGTTCTTACGTCCCAGGGATGCTCGCTTTTCGATAATAGAAGCAAGCTCAATGTTGCTTCTATTAGGCCTTCTGATAGATTGTCTCGTCCTTTTCAATCTTTGATCTCCTTCAAAATGGCTCCTATAGGCAATAAGGATGCCATGCCTCCTTCTTACACTGTTAACCATAGCTCCGATTCAGTTTCTTTCTGCATACAGAGGAATGGTACTCAGTCAATGGGAAATTTTAGAGGTTGTGCCAATGTTGCGAATTTGACTGGGAAGATGGACCTTTGTATGTAGGCAAACCGGTCTACTTTGTTTACGGTAATGTAGCATTTCCCTGGTTACCCAGGGATTGGCAGGGAACTTGTCATTTAGGGATCCTGTTACCCGGGGTATTCATAGCTAGTACTATAGAGGTTTCAAAGGCTTGTCCACGGCAGGACGAGAATGGTGACACTCCAGCACAGGTTTTATATACAAATAGCGAACTCAGAAGACATCAGGAGACTAGCGAGAGTACTGGAGAGAACAATGACCCGGACCACAGACATACTCTATAATATGACATTAGAACAGAAAGCAATAAGATTAGTAGCACTTCAGAACCGGATGGCATTAGATGTCATTCTAGCTGAACGTGGTGGAGTGTGTAAATTAGTGGGGTCCGCTTGCTGTGTTTTCATGCCAGATTCCTCCCCAACTATCTTCAAGGCAATACAGAATCTGCACGTCCTTAGTTCAGAAGTGCATGTTCCTGAGGGAAACTGGGATTTTAGCGCTTGGTTCTGGGACTTCTTGCGATCTTGGGGTTGGAAGGTGCTTTCGGTCTTTCTGATCACTTTGGGAATTCTGTTGTTGTAGGCGATAAGTACAATAGGACACAAGGTATACGCCCTAGATAAGAATTCCAAAGAGTATGTGCTGAAAGAGATTCTGATAACCGATCTAATGGCAATAGATATTTCTGACAGTGATTCAAGGTGTATGGATGTTGAGAATTGGAGTTGTTCATAAAGTGATTAGAAGTAGTTTAGAGCTTGTCATAGGCCAAAAGGAGGGTTTGTTGAACGGAAAATCATATTGTTCCTCCTATACTGTATGAATATATGTATATTGGCCTATGCCAAGTTGCTTATAAGCCACTTGCGAGGAAATTCGCGTTGCAAGGTCTTGACCTTAGATCAGTGTAAACCGCCATTTTGGTCTATCTGCCATTTTAGGTTCTCCTTCTAAAGTCACCCTGTGTTCTAAGATGGTGGACAGTGTCATTCCGAATGTTACATGGCCGTCTTGAACTCTGTGTACAAACTAATGTGTAACTTGCCTGCAGGCCACATGTTAGGGTCATGAACTCAGATCTTGTCCTTTGTTGACCTGTGTATAGAGGATTACCCTGCGCCAACTAAGCTAATCCGCGAGCATATGTTAAACACAATGTATTCAAATACCGAAATGTGAACACTTGTCTGACTGCATTGTACAAGACTTTTTGAGAAAGCTTAATGAGAAATCCTAAGACATACTGTTGCCATTATGATTTGTTAGTGAATGTATTAAAGGTAAACCCTAAATGCATAGATGTATGAACTCGGCACAAACCCTAGATCCGTGATGTACTAACTTGTATTAACTTGAAGGTGGGTTGAACATCATGTTTTGGACTGCATAAAAGGCACGACTATTATAATGTACAGTCCCACTCACTGAGCACACCAAGCCAAGCTGGAGTTCGCTGTGTTGTACTGAGGGCCGATAGCTATCTGTTGCTTTGTCCTTTGAAACTGTTCAGTATAAAATAAAGATCTTTGTATTTTCCTTTGTAACCCGCGTTTGGTGTATTTCCTTTTGGGGTACTCAGCTTCGATATCTTCTTTTTGTTTTCACAGGACTATCCTACATTGAAATGTGCTAGATTTCTGGCAGTGGGACTCAGTAATCAGACATGGGAGAAGCAGACGTTTTGAAAAGTAGAAGGGATTGAAGTATATGACAGCAATGCCATCTTCTCACACTGTCGCAGGTTGGTGGGAAAAGTTCAGACATTGTTCATGCTCTGTACTTTAGCTCGCTGCAGAAAATGGCAACACATGTTTGTGCTTTCTTAACAGCATCTCTGTTAAGAAATGGAGGTACTGTCCCAAAACATAGCAGTCCTGCTAAGAAATCGGACATGATGCAATCAGCCCGGCTGTGAATATTTGGGATTGTGTCATGACATGTGAACGGTATAGCTGCTGCGTCGATAAATTAGGCTACTTTGCCTGAATATATAGCAGACCTGTTGAGAGGTACAGGTACAATCTGTGCCACTGAAAATATATACAGCACTGCTTCTACCTGTGTCCATTATCCTTGCTTGCGGTAGGTGGTCAGAAAGGAAGTTAAAGGTTCAGACTACATGCTTAGCTATGCAATTGGCGTGTTTCTGTGATGAAAACAAAACACAGTATGAAATGCCCATACTGCTGCAACTGCGCTGCCTCTAGTAAAGCTGATTAAGCAGAAATGCAGCACTCGTTTAAGACAATTTTCATTTTACACAATAATACCTGTGTCCTAAAGCACATTAAGAAGCATGTTCATGATTCAAGATGCTTTAATAACACTGTAAGCTACAAAATGCAGGCAGTTGAACAAAGTGAACAAAACACAAATTCCCTTTTACATTACTCAGAAAGTATTATCTTGATAGAATCATTAACAGAGGAGAGTGTTTAAAAAATTAAACAGACCAGGAATCATCCCAGTTACTTCTTTCAAGGAACTGTGTCAATTACTAAAGTAAAGAGTGGATTTGCAAGCTGCTGCTAGCCAGGCTGTCACCAGTGAGCTCCATGATTTATGGGGGTACTGCCATAGATAGCCTGTGTAAGTGGTACGCAAGGAAGATTTAAAGGGGACGTTTTGACAATATTTCTGTGCGTAAAAAGGCCTCATACACACCTTATCTGGAGGGCTGCCTGTGTCATCTATGTTCTAAATGCACAGGTATGAAATTATCTAATAAAGGAGAAAATAAGAAAGTCTAACCTGCAGTGGCTGTTAAGGATTCTGTTAACATTAAAAAAAACAGCTTTTCGTTTGTTTTGACAGCTTTCTTAACTGACGGACTATGCGTCTAGTAGGACTCTATCTTGTCTAGATTCTTATTCTACTGGATTCACCCAGGACCCTTGACGGTCTTTAATCCATCTTCTCAAGAACTACCATTATACTGTAAATGGATTTAGTTTTTCATTTGCTTTTCTGCTTTCACTTTTTATACAGACAGACAAGCGCCCTTTCTGAGGTATGTATTTACTCTCTTGTGCCATTCCTTTTCGTATTTATTTAGATTTCTGCCATCTTGCCACTTGATTCACTGCTATTTTCTTTCCCCATTTCGTAGCCTTTGGCCATCATTAGATGTCTTAAACTACACCCTTATTATAAAGGGTCTACGCATTTGGCATTACAGGTACATGCAGATAGGCAGTATGGGAATCCCATTTAGAATGAGACAAAGGCGCTACAAAACAGTGGCCAAGGAGATCCAGGGTCGTGGAAGGACAGGGACAGACAGTTATTTCTCTTCTATCCTACTGTCTTCCAAAACCGACCCTGGATCTCCTTTGACACTGTTTTGTAGTGCCTTTGTCTCGTTCTAAATGGGATTCCCATACTGCCTACTTTTAATGATATACAGTTGTGTGATGCCCTCCTTTTCTGTGTTACAATACTAGCCTGTTAGGGCTTCACCCTGTGCCTTTTGGGTTATAAACATGCAAATAGGCACCTATGGCCCTCCCATCTTGCATGTTTGGCACGGTGGCTTCACGCTACTCCTACTCACATGGTGAATGAGATGGTTTCTTCAGTTACTATTTATGAATGCTCACATCACTATTTCTTCTAAGAGCTTACTGGTGACTTCTTTAAAGAGCTTACTGGAGCTTTCTGCAATTAGCTTGTATGCACTACAACTTTTGATACCACATCACTATCAACTCATTATCATATGTTATATTCCACCTATGATTTTGACTACTTGCTTGTTATCCATGTACGGTTGAGAACAGTTTCCAATGTCTAAAATTAGTCTTGATCAAACAACTTGTACTTTGAAATATTACTCTGTACAGATCTTTTACACTTTGAATCCTAACATACTGACAGTTTGTTTCTTATATTTTATTAAATTGTAGACCTGATGAAAGGAATATACATCCCTAAATGCTTTGTGCTGCTAAACCTTGAATATAAAGGAAGACTTGAACACAGAACTTATCTCTGATTTGTATTGTTACTGTTTTTTTCCCAAAGAATCTTGCTATATTGAATGCAATTAACTGCACAAGTTGTTAATTAATTATGTTTCAAATACAGCCTTATTTATTCAGCAATAAGGTGTGCAGGGGACGGGAGTGTCCGATACAGTTCGGACACCATCTGTTTTGCTAGTGAATAAAGAAACCCCATTCTATGCTGGTGTTTAGGCCATTATTAACAGTGTCCAATTTAAAAATCAATGTTTCTTTCCGCTTTCCTAAGTAATAGATCACGGTTACCTCCGTTCAGTGGGGCCTCAATTGTCTGAATTGCAAACCTGAACAAATCTGTTGGTTTATGTTTAAATTTAACAGAATGTGCCACCAATGGTTTTTGATCCACTTTATTTTTTAAGCACGAACAGTGCTCACATATGTGTTGTCTTTTTTCACAGTTGGATCTCAGTACCTTTCCAAACCATGAACACATCATCGATGTAACAATGCCATCCACCAAGCTTTGTACTATAAGAATTTTCTTCACTGTAAATTGTTTTTGACTCAAGGTGGTCCATATACAAGTTTGCTGTATCAGGGTGAAATTTGCCCCCATACTTGTATCAAATCTCTGATTTTAATATTTCCCTTCAAACAGAAAGTAATTTCCTTGTGGGTGCAAGCTTAATACACTCAAGTATACATTCTGTGGGTACCTAATTGGATGTTTCAGTATGTTGGTCGGGGTACTCCTTCATTCTCCTTACACTGGCCATTTACAGAATACTTGTATTAAATGCCTCTACATCTAAAGACACTATCAAATTGTCTTGGTCAATATTAATTTTAGCTATGATGTTAATAATTTCTGTGGTGTCTCTTACAAAGGATTGCAGCTTTCTTACGAAAGGCCTCAAGAAAAAGTCAGAATAAAGGCAGAGAGGCTCTAAAATGTATCCAATCGCTGATACAGTTGGTCTACCTGGAGGCATAACACTGTTTCTTGGTATCTTCGGCAGGATGTAAAATGCCGGAATTGTGGGATTTGACCTTGTTAGAAAAGATTTCTCATCAGTGTCTATCCACCCCTGAAGGAAAGCATGGGCTGTCAAACTACTAATTTCTTCCTTCAGCACTCTGTATAGGATAATTCTCTAGTTTAGTATAGAATAAAGGATTGTGCAAATGTTTGAAACCTCTTCCTTATAGGCCTCAGGGGGCCATAGCACAATCCCACCCCCTTTATCAGCTGGTTTAACTATAAAATCGGGGTTATCTTGTAAATACATAAGTGCTGATCGTTCTTCCTTACACAAGTTATCTTGATGGTAGTTTTTTTAGAGCAATTGTTTCTTCGTCCCTGTCAACATTTTATTTTAAAAAGCCAGTATAGCACACTGCCTTCTCTTGGAGCTTTGGTACTAGATGTACGGAAAAAATATTTCAAGCATAGAAATCTAAAAAATTGTTTTAGCTCTACTTCTGTCTGGAAACGATCAGCACGTGTTGTAGGCACAAAACTCAGTACTTTACTTAGGACACTTGTTTCATAGCAAGACTGCAAGTGATCTGTTAAGTTGAAAATGGGTATCACCCTTCGGTTGGTGTCTGGAATTCCACTGGCGAGTCCACATTCTCGCTTCTCCTTGCTGTCTGTTTCTGCCTCGTCCCCGAAACAATCTGTGGTTGATGTTCTGGAGGAGCTGCAGATGAGGTGGAAGCCCCTACCTTATTTGCTTCGGAGTCACACCCCTTGGAACTGTTTAAGGTATCTGAAAAGGTCACAAACCTCCTCCTCATGTTAGTTGTATTGTTGGACCTGTTCTTATTATATGAGGTTTTATTCTGTTCTTCATAGTAATTTTCAAAAAGATATGGATACGTTTTTTCTTCTTTGTAACTGTCATCATCTTTTTTCAGTTTCCACATTTTTTTGTCCAGTGTAAGTTGTTTAAATTTCCCAATTTTCTCATTGATTTTC
Source organism: Ambystoma mexicanum (assembly GCF_040938575.1). NCBI lineage: Eukaryota > Metazoa > Chordata > Amphibia > Caudata > Ambystomatidae > Ambystoma > Ambystoma mexicanum. The sequence goes on along the minus strand of NC_090924.1, from coordinate 580,617,061 downwards.
TCACATTTTATTTTGATATCTTGTGTCACACTGTCTTGTTGAATTTTACTTTCCAAAGTGTCTACTTCCTCCTTCTGTTTCTTTGCTTCCTCTTACGTGGTCTCGATAATCAATATCACCCAATCTCTCGAACATTTATTTCCTACTCCACTAAAGTTAAGCTTAAACTCGGGATTGTCAAATCAGGCTTTCGGTACATTATGTACTTGGAATCCATCTGGGATCACACCTGCTTTTAAATATTCCAGCATTAGAATTAGAGGTTGTAAGAGGTGCACCATCCCTGAATAGCTGATAGTCAGACAGGAATGTGCGAAGAGAGAGATGAGGGCGAGGGCAGCCTGAAAGTTAGAGGAGAAAATAGAGATCAGTTGGGCCCAGGGGGCGAGATAGACATTGACGAGCCAGGCTGAGAGGATAGAGCCCTGTGGAACAGCACATGTGGAAAGAGAGATGGTGGAAAGAAAGGATCAAAGTTGGACCTGGGAGGTCAGCAATGCCAGAGCCTGTCTAGTGATGCCAAGGTCCACATAGATACGATTGATCAGGGTGGTGTGATTGACAATGTCAAAGGCAGAGGAGAGGTCAAGGAGGATGAGGACAGAGTGAGAGCTGCAGTCAGTGTTGGAGAGCAGATCTTCACGGGAGTTCAGGAGAGAAGTTTTCGTGCCTATGGCCGATCTGAAGCCAGCCTGATGGTCATGGAGCTAACCCGCAGATTCAGTTTGTAGGTTTAGCTGAGAGATGGCCAGTTTCTCAAGGAGCTTGCCCAGGAAAGGAGTGATAGAGATCAAACAAAAGTTGGCCGGGCATGAAGGATCAGCAGAAGGCTTTTTCAGGAGGGGGTGCACAAGGGAGTGCTTAAGAAGAGATGGGAAAGACTCAGTGACAAAGGAATGATTGCAGAAATCGGCCAAGGCTGGAGCGAGGGAAACAATATTGTGCCTAATGGTTCTGTAGGAGCACGGGAGTACCTGTTTGGATGAAACCTTCATAGACCAGACTTGTCTGGAAACATCATCAGGTGTTATAGGAGAGAGAGAGTAGAGGAGGAGAGGAGAGAGCAGGGTGGCCGGAGACGGGGGACCCTGAGACCATTAGAGGGAGAGAGATGAGGAGAGGAGAATAGATAGCATGGACATGATGGCCTGACCTTTAGGGGTGAAATAAGAGGGCACGGCCGTAGAGAGGGACTGGGAAGGAACAGGAGAGGTAGAGACTGCAGTCAGATTTGCCAGCTCCTTGCAGATTTTAAAAAGTTTGCCCCTGCAGAGGCGCAGGCTTGAATGTGGTCCCTCTTCTTGGAGAAGACGGAGGATCTGTATTGCCTTCGGAGAAGGAGGAAGCTCAGTTTGTCAGAGGATGAGCCGGAATCCCTCCACTTCCGCTCGCTCTCACTGCAATTGCGTTTAAGAACGGCCAGGCCGGAGTCATACCAAAAATTGCACTTGGAGACAGGGCTTCAGACAGATCCTCATGACAGCGGCAAGGATATCAAGAGCATTGGAGATAGAGAGATGAAGGTTAGAGAGGGCTGTGTCAGAGTGGGCGTCAGCCACAGGGGTTTGGAGGAGGAGAGAAAGTAGAGGCAAAGGTGGCAACTGATACCCGCTTCATAGACAAATGACCGCAAAGGAAGGGGACAGTGCTGTGGTAGGTTTTGCCAAAGGGACAGACAGTTTCAGGTGGGAGGAAATCAGAAACTGGTCAGTCCAGGAGAGTGGAGTAATGAGAGGGTTAGAGAGAGGGATGTGTAAGGAGGTGAGAAAATCCAAGACGTGTCCAGCTGAGTGTGTGGGACCAGAGGGAAGAATAGAGAGGGAGAGAGAGTCACAAAGGTTGCAGATAAGGCCAGGGTGGTCAGAGGAGTCCAAGTGGATGCTGAAATCCCAGAGGAAGAGAAGTGTAACGGTAGCGGCAAGAAGGGTGGAGGAGAGATCGACCCATTCAGAGAGGAAGAGTGTGACCTGGCCAAGTGGCCTGTAGATGGTGCCAGAGTCAGAGAGAGGCCAGGAGAGATAGAGAGCCTACAGACCAGGCATTCACAGGAGGAGTAAGCCTGGGTAGGAATGATAGAGGCAGGGTCCCACTCAGGAACAATCAGGGCCACTCCACCTCTAGGCTGATTGGTCATGGGTTCGGAGAGGATCTTGTAGCCCTCAGGGAGGAGAGTGTCAAAACTCGTGACAGAGCTGGACATGAACCAAGTCTCAGTGAGAGCGAGCATTGAGAGTAGCTATGTGGATCAGGTTGCCACTTTTGAAAGACTTTCAGGATAGGATACAGGAGAGAGGTACACCCAGTGGAAGAGGCAGAGGGGCCCAAGAGAGGGCAGAGGTAGAAGGAGGGGGCAGATGGTCCAAAGAGGAGGAATAGGTGGGCGCCAGAGAATAGCCAGCGGAGGAGGAGGTGAGTGGCAGCAGAGCCGGAGCGGTAGAAGAGGAAGGTGGCAGAGGAGCCAGGGAGATGGTAGAGGTAGCACTAGGTGGTAAAGGGCCCAGAGAGCAAGCAGAGTGGAGAGCCACAGAGGAGGCAGCGGAGGTGGAAGGGAGTGGCAGAGTAACCAGAGAGATAGAAGAGGAAGGTGGCTGAGGGATCATAGAGGTGGTAGATAGAGTAGCAGGAGAAGGGAGGAAGTTGATAAGATCTGGGAGACACCTATGCAGGAGGAGGAGTTTGGGCTGAGTGCCCTGGACCATGACGGTCCCATTTAGATAGACATTAATGAAGGATTTGGAAAACAGGAAGGAGGCCATGAGGAACTCCCATCTTGTGCCACCATTAATGGGAGATGAAGAGAAAGGAAAGAGAACAGCAACCATATGTAGGGTCCATAGATCGAGAGAGGGAACGACGAAGAGGGTGTTGTGAGAGTCAGTCTAGAGTGTGCGAGATGGGAAGGCATACATTGGAGACCAGGATGTCCTTCTTGAACTTCTTCTTTCCAGGCTTTGTGAGAGGGATATATAATAGAATAGCAGTTAGAGAAGATGGGTGAGACCGAGAGCACCATAGAGGGGTCTAGATAGAAAGGAGATGGAAAAGCGAGAGGTAGAAGAGAGAGAGAGGAGAGGAAGCACAGCACAGAACTACACCACATGTGATGCACCGGGTGGGGACACTAAGGGGTGGGGGGGTGACACAGAGGGAGGGACAGTAAGGAATGCAGCGGAGAAGCCCAACCATGTAGACTCAACAGTGAGAATGAACCTGCAGGGGAAAGGGCAGAGGAGGCAGACAACTAGGAGCAACAGGACTAGAGGGGGGGGGGCAAAAGTGAACAACAGCCAACAGTAGCCAATGTGGACGCATAGAAGAGCAGGCACCCAGAAGGGACAGAAAGGCCTAGTGGGCACCAACAATAACCAACAGTAAACACAGAGGTGGACCCTGGGGGCGCGTAGGGGGTGCAATAGAAGCAGAATGGACGTACAACGAACAATAAATTAGCAGTAACACGCAGGGGGAGGAACCTAGAGATGGAAAAAGGCCTGGAGGGCACAACAGAAGCAGAGTGGATGTAACAGCACAGGAACAACAACCTAGAGGGAGAAAAGCACAAAAGAAACAGTGAGAAAGAAAGTGAGGCTACCATGAGAGAGGAAGCCTATTGGGTGTGCGGAGATGGTGTACGTTGAAACAAGCGTTTAAATGGAAGTATGCACGAGGGCAGAGCAGTTTAGTAGAGAGCACTAATGGCTGCTCCCCCTGCCCGCACCTTTCCTACCGTACGGTTGCTGATGGTTGATGGCTGCGCACTAACCCCTTCATCGCCAAACACCTGCGTCGCACAACACCGCCGCAGAGGGTCTGATCCTTGGTTCTTAAAGCATCTGCCGCGTGGAACGTAGTGCAGTGTGCTACGTATCAAGCAGCCAGCGTCTCTGCGTTGCACAACACTGCACCCTTATCCTGCACAGGCTCTAGCGCATAGGGGGGCTCAATCCTTGGTTCTTAAAGGATCTGCTACGTGGAACATAGTGCAACGTCGAACCTGCATCACACAACATTGCGCCCTTAGCCTGCACAGGCTTAGCCACAAAGGGTCCGATCCCCGGTTTTTAAAGGATCCGCTGCGTGGAACGTAGTGCAACATGCTACGTATCAAACGGCCAGCATCTCCAGCTGTCCTGTGTCGCATAACACTGCGCTCTTAGCCTGTGCAAGCTTTGCCACAGAGGGTCCGAACCTCAGTTCTTAAAGGATCTGCTGCATGGAACGTAGTGCAACGTGCTACGTTTCAAACATCCAGTGTCTCCTGGGGTCCTGCATTGCACAACTGTTGATATGATATGATATATTATATGATATGGCATTTATAATGCGCCTATACACAAGTGTTTCAAGGCGCGCCTATACACAAGTGGTTCTGTTACATTGTATCAACAGGTTCCTGCCAAGCCTACAACTACCACAATACCTGGTTTACTTCTCATACCAGGTGTATCACCACAACAGGTGTGCCATTCGCGTATACTCGCCTGCCCAACTAACACTAAAGAAAATGTACCACAGTGGTCCCTTCCAACTTTGGACAATAACAGCTCTGCAGTGTTTTGGCAACACATATTGTTACAACTTATTTTTAGGGAAAACAAGCGTGAGAAACCTGAGGGTATTCTCCCAAGCTAGCCTCGAGAATCCCTTATTCAGGTAGCCTGGGAAGGGCCGATGCTCTTGGTCCACAATTCTATGGGCAAACAGAAGAGAAAGAATCACCTGGATAGGGGAACCCGGGGTGGTGCTGTGGCAAGTACCCCAGGTAAGACGCAGTATTGTACCACGGAAGAGGAATAAGAGGACAAAATCCTTAAAACCTTTGTAGGCTGTGCTACATCTGCCTCCCGCCCTTCCTTCCGTTGAATGTCTCTGGATCAGCTCCAACGACCCCTCTGTAACTAACAAGTCCCCTAGGATCCCAAACTCTGTTACACCCCGAGACGATCAGAGAAGAACTTTGGAATTTTGTTGACATTTTCTTTACTATTTTGAGAGCTCATCAGACATTGGGAAGAGAGAAGCTTGAATAACTAAGGGCCTGAAATGACTAAACATTTGTTGAGGATCTGAGCCCGAAAGACGGGATCCGGGGGTGAAAAGGGATCACCCAATGTACAAGCAGAAATAAACTTTTGTTTATTCTTTTTTTGAAGACACCAGTTCCTCGGAAGTAAGAGCCTTTTTGTAGAAAAAAAGACTTAACCACCGAAGGCCCTGATAAGCAGAAAGCGGAACTGTTAGCTTGTGCTGGGAAAGCTCAAGTGTGTGCTGTGCTCCAGAGTCCTACCTTGTCCTATGCTCAAAACGTGGGGAAGGTAGACCCGACTACCGCATCCTGACTTATTATTTGTGTGAACACTTCTTTCTTTTCTGTGAATCCTATCCCACACTCTTTGCTTGTATTTATCGCAAGGATTGGCCATAGGTTTTTCTTAGTATAGGCCCTTTTATTTGAGAAGATGCCACTAGGACTGCATTATTATTATTTGATGGTGGTAGCTTGCTCCAATCTTAGATTTAGGCTTAGATTAGGCGTTTTACCAACCCACATATACAGTTTAATAATCACCCTTGAACTGTGATCACCTGTGTCTGTCTTTACTGTTGTCACCATGAGTTCCTTACACAAAATTCATCTGAGCCCTTATGGACTCCCTCGCAACCCTGCTCCTCTCCCTCTGGATAACCTTCTCCAGAAGGGCAGCATGGTTTTCTCTGGTTTCTCTTTTGGCATTGGCTTTGGCTTTGGCAATGTAGGTTTGTATCAAGTACACATGTTGGTATCCCAGAATCTGAGTAGTAGTCTGTAAAACCCTGGGGGTTTTCTACATTTCCCCTTTTGACCTGGGTATTGCTTGTGTGACTTAAGTTTCAATGGGACTTTCTCACCAGGTTGTAGCAGTCTCACAACCTGCAAACTCAGTTCTAGATTCTTTTATCTTTAAGGAATACTGCTTTTGCTGGTTTTCGGTATTTGTAATATTCATCTGCACATTCCTTGCTGACTCACGATTGGAACGGTCTGCACGACACACGCGGCCAGCATCAGAGCGCCCCGGAGTCATTCATACGCTGCAAAGTAACTGGGTAGGTTGCTCTCGGGTGCCCTGTTCGCTGCTTACAGGACCCCTGTATTTGTGGCTTCTCCCGGTAAGGCAAACACACTCCTTTGTATCCCTGTCACGTTCGCCATGCTGAATTGGACCCGCCGTGACTCCTGAGAGTTTCGGGTGCAATTCAGCCACCTGGAACCTCTCTGATGCTTCCACTGCTTATGCTTACGGCTGCACAATCTGCACGGACAAGCGTTTTCTTCTCACGCTTCCCGCCGCGTAGCCTCTGCAGTTAGCCTATGATAGGCACAGACCCTTTAAGGACCTGTATTGGTCCCACCGTCTTCTTGCTCCTCTAATCTTGCTTTCCACTGCATACACTGCCTGCAGGGATTTCTCAAGTCGTGCTTCCTCTGCTTCCCTTTTAATTGCACCTGAGGGGGCCTTTTGAACTTCTACGTCTCCCTCAGGTGTGGGTCATTATTACCAGTTAGCTGACCACTCCTACATCTTTGTTCATTTAGCTACCTAGTCTATGTACTGGGGGAATTATGGAACTTGAAGTCCCTGATGACAAACTTTGTTTTCTCAACTATTTCTTCACCAAGTCATGGTCGGTGCTGGCGAATCTCATCTTCAAGGCCTGTATCAAGAATGCTGTTTTCTTAGTCCAATGTGTTGCGCACTAGTCTCTCAGACTGAATTGGACTTCCTTTTCTCTTCAGATTCTTTAAGTTATAGGGTTGTAACCCAGAAGTTGTCCTCTTACAATGAAGTATCTCCTTTATGATTTCCTCTCCAAATATATACACGCTTCAATCCCGGGTGTGGTTGAGGCATAGTGCATAGTCTTGCTCGCCAGCACCGACCAATACTGTGACTTAATGCTAGGGGTTTATATGGGCAGACCCCTTGGTACAAGTGACACAGCTTGCCACCACACAGACTTAAGTGGCCAAAGCGCACTTGCTAGTTATTATACCCATACACCTCACCATTTCTTCACCAAAGTCCCGACTTCTACTCTTTAGGACATTTATCAAATGGGTGTCATTAGAATTAGCCACAGTGCAGGTTTGGAAAGCGGAATATGGATCTTTAGTCATAAGGCTTTTAGTATTCAATAACTTCCTATTGTGATGCATTTGGGAGTTAGGAAAACGTCACTCAGCATGAGTTTCTGAGGTTCTAAAAAGAAGTTCATTATTTCCAACACCGCAAGGTTTCTGGCAGATTCTATCCACGTTCAAATGGCTAATCTGTGGCACCAATGGCTTATTATGGCAACAGAAAAAGGAGTTAAATACAGTATTTCTCATCCCATGAGCACCCGTCATTCACCTGAACATTTTCTCCGCCCAGGTGATCCCTACGCAGAACACTACCTGCATGGTCGTGGTCAGGAAGCGTCTGCCTTTCCCTGGCCAGGAGGCTTTAGGCAGGGTTTCAGTAAGGGGTACACAGGATTCATCACGGGTACAAACAGGCTTTTAAGATCTACTCTTGTGCATTGTATTTTAGGGGCTTCCTTTATTGATAGAAACCTTAAGTCAGGCCTAAAATTGATGATCTGCTCACATAGGCTCTTTGTGAGCCCACAATGCCAGCCTCTGTAGAGGTTTGAGCTGGTTAATACCAGTTCCTGGCCATGGCTAGGCCACTACACTTCTTGTGGGCTAAGGGGGCATCAGGGTGTTTGGTGGTATTTGGAAGCAACCTGATTGTCTGCTAATAACTTTGTTTTAATTCCCTTATAGAATTTGGTGGGCTGGCAGAAGCCAGCCACAGTAGGGGGTGCTACTGAAGGGCAAGCAAGATGGCTGCCTGAATGTGAGCTCCACACCCGGCATTATAATGTGTAACAAATAATCCTCTGTTGTGCCTGATTTCTGTTAAGACTACAACTATACGGGCCCCGTAGGTTGTGAAGAGTTCCGATATTCAATCTCAGCCTGATCCGGCATGCGCACAGGGAGGAACGAGCTGCTGAGCCTGCCTGCGGGGCTGTGGTGTCGCTGGAGCCGACTGTGGGCTTCGTGACTGCAGCTACATTGGTACATGGCAGCTGAGGGCTGTGTCTGATGGGAGCGGAGGAGCCAGTCGCTTGCTGAGCGGCAACTACAGTGCTTCCTCGGGACATATCCTTGGCTTGGCGAGGGACCAAGAGGCGAGAGCCCATACCAGTGAAGGGAGCCAGGCGAGGGCGGACTAGCAGGCATGTTTCCATTTCCAGAAGCACGTCAGTGCGCAACAGATCTAGGTTTGATCGGCCGTGAGGGGACATCAGCGGGGTGACGCGGGCCGCCTCCGGCCCTCAGTAGGTGTTATTTCAGGCAGCCACCGGAGCTTTGTTTCAGTTCCCACTACTTAGAGGAGCTTGGTGATCCAGAGTGCATGCTGTAGCTGGCTGATTGGGCTTGCCTGAAAAGTGGCTCTGAGCAGCGGCGCAGCAGTTTTGAGGTGCCTGCTTATTGATGAGGGGTGCTGTGGGGCGACCGGGACCATTGTAAGGTCAGTGTGGAGCAGCCCTGGAAGGGAGTTCGCGGCACTGTCCCCCCAACAGTGAAAATAAATAAATAAAACAAAAGAAAATAATAAGCAGACTCAACCATTGTCTGGGGTGTGGAGTTCTTGCACCAGGGGGTTAGCCTGGACTGCTGAGGTCTCACCCGAATCCATAAAGGGCCCGGTTGGTTGGACGTAGCAGCTGGCTACTGCAATGCTGGAGGCAGTCTGTGGGTAGGGGCCCAAGGGAGACCTGCTCCTCGGAATTTATTCAGCCACGGCTGCCTGATGCCCCAAGGTGGCAGATCCGGATTAAAGCCATTGCGATCTCTGGGTGACGACGGTCTTTAAGGAACCTCTGGAGCCTGGTAGAGGTCAGAAAGGAAGGGGAGAACAGTACTATTGGCCTGCCCAAGGTCTGGTTGCAGTGTAACAGTGGCTCACAATACTTGGACTCGGGAAATCAACATGGGAAAGGGGGCTGGCAAGAAGCGGGCCCCATGGACTCTTTCACCAATGCTCCTGCGAAGACCCATGGTACAGATACTCCGGAGCAAGTCAGCGGCCCAAGCGTGATGCCTGGTGAAACCCGTCATGACCAACTGATGACAGCGTTGCAGAATGGCTTCATGTCGGTAAACGTTAAATTTGACGACATAGTGGCAACCATCAGATCACAAAAGTCTAAACTGGACAAAGAAAGTGGCCGTATCAATGAAGCTGTAACCAGGATTGGGGATGTGGAAGATAAGGTGGATCAGCATGACCACAGGCATGAATTCCGAATTGACCACCATCTGTGTAAAATGCCATGACCTGGCACTGCGATCCTGGCGCAACAATGTGCGCATTGTTGGTGTGCCCGAGGCAGCAAATAAGGGGCCCATGGAACCGTTTGTTGAGGAGTTGCTACGGACTATGTTTGGGTCGGAAACGTTTTCTGCACATTTCCTGCTAGAGCGTGCCCTCCGCTCCCTGGCCCCGATGACCAGGCCCGAAACCCTGCCTCGCACCATCATCGCAAAAATACTTAACTACTGGGACAGGGATCTTATCCTGAAATTGTCTAGAGAGCAAGGGACACTACAATACGAAGCTAACAATGTACACATTTACCCTGATTTCGCTGCTGTAGTTCAGGCTCTACGTAGATCATACAACCCGTTTAAGAGGATGCTGCGAGCCCACCAAGTTTCATACGCCCTCATGTTTCCTGCTAAACTACGAATCCAGCACAGAGGGCGTGCACACTTCTTTGAGACTCCTGCGGATGCCAGTGTATATGTTGAGGCATCAAACCCACTTCCCCGTAGAGAGCGCACAAACAATAATCGAGGCCAGAACCCAGCTGCAGAGGGTGCGCAGATTGATTCAGACGACTGACAGGGCATACCGATGGTCGTGCCGACTTGCACAAGGAAACAACTGCAGGGCGCACTGCACTCATGGGATACAGCCGAGACGCATGACTGTGTGTCTCAAGTGTGACAGCCTGGCTGGTACTTGTTGGAATTACTGAGGGTATGGGTTTCTAACATTTACATTGCAACCTTCGCCACAATGCTGATGGGCAGTTGGGTTAGGGAAGGGGGATTGGGCGGCGGGGTAGATGAGAGTGGGGGGCAGTGGAAGGGGTTTGGTTACAAAAGTTGACAGACATGCTGTGTCTCGACTAATAGGTGGGACCAGAACATCATATGGGAGATGAGAATGTGTGCTTGGGACATTGTTTTGATGATAGTAATTGGGTGACTCGCTCACACTGATCATCTGGAACGTCTGTGGTTTTAATAATCAGATTAAAGCCAGGAAGGTACTGGCGTATTTGGACTGTCATCATTCTACGAGTTTGATGTTGCAGGAAACGCTTGCGATGGAGCCTCTACATAACGGGTTTGCGCCTAAATGGGGCAGCAATGCTTTTACACAAATTACTCATCTCAGGCTAGAGGGGTGCTCACTCCGATACACCAGTCTCTATGTTTTCAGATGGATAAGAGCTGTATTGACCCCGAGGAGCGCTATTTAATTGTGTGGGGGAGCATTCTGGGATTAAAACTTGGTTTGGTCAACACATATGGTCCAAATATAGATGACCCCGATTTTTACTGCCACTTGTCAGAATAGCTAATGAATACATCAGACGCCCCTATTGTGTGGTGGGGAGATTTTAATACCGTCCTTGATACTATGTTGGACCCCTCCAGGTTTACCCGGCGTGAACTATCGGGTGCGGCACTTATGATCAGGCAGGTTATTTCTCAGATTAGTCTGGTCAATGTCTGGAGGAATAAACATCCTGGGACAGAGGAATATACTTATTACTCAATGGTTCATGACACTACGGGCCTCATTATCAGACCGGCGGTAGCCTTGCTGTTAAAACCGGCACGGCTGCCGCCAGTCGCCAGTATCATATTTTTTCTGGTGCCCGGTAATTGCCCATTCCCGGGCGTCATAAAAAATGACTCCCCATTCCCAATTGAGTCCCGTTGAACTCAATGAGAATGGGGAGGCCGGATTCACTGGCACCATTTGCGAATGGTGCCGGTGCATCCGACATGGTCTGCTCCCGGGTGCCGGTCCGCCCGCCATGTTACATCTGGCGGACGGAAAGGCGTCCGCGAGCAGACCTCGTAGTTTGCTGGTACGGCAAGCTTACCTGTACCATTGTTACTGTACTTGTTAAACTTTGTCTCTGAACCAAACTTGCAATCTCACTCTACGAAGACTGTTGTTGCTCAAAATGATAGTGGTCCGTAAACTGCTATATTATTTCAATACCGTTCCAATATGGCCTCGACAAGCAGTTTTTAACACACTATGTTTATTGGCGGTCGACTTTGTCTGGGGGGCTGGAGTGTCTCGAATTAGCTGGGAAAAATTGGTGGAACCATATGATCCGGGGCATTAGCCGCACCAGATTCCGAACTGTATTATGTGGTAGCGCAGGCTCAGTATGCTCGTTAATGGTATACTCCGGATCCTGGCCCGGTGCACAATGCATAGGAGCACTATAGCGTGGCACCTATGTAGCTGAAGTCGATCATACTCAGTGACCGACATGTGGTTTCCTTTACCTTAGACCCGGTTTGCACTACCGTTAATGTGTGGCCTAGGCTATTTAAAAGGTTGAGTCTCTGCGCCCCATACAGTTGCACGATCCCCATTGTGGAACTGCCCAGCGCTTCCCCCTACGTATGACTCTGATATTCAATTTGACCAGGATGGTGATAGGCCAATGGTTCTGGGGGATCTATTTCCGGGTGAGAGATTTGTGACGCTGGAGGAATTTATGGAGAAACTGGGTAATACGCCCAGTAAACCTTTACTTTACTTTACTTTACTACATTTATATTTACTTTACTTTACTTTAATACATTTATATAGCGCAGCCATAGACCCGAAGGCGTGAGGGCGCTACATGACATATACAGTGAATAACAAAAAGAGTAGAGGAGCCAGTGTGCAACGCCACAAAAAGTGATATTCCAGAGGCAGCACAGAGTAATTTAATTTACAATACTTTCCGATTAGGGCGGCTGTCAGACTAGATGGCTGTTGTTCCCACAAGATACCCAAAATTGCATAGAAGTAACACTATTGAGTGGGGGTACTGCAAAATTGGTATCTAAATTATATAAGTTGGTCTAAGCCGGCCAAGCTTCAGGCAACACTGTGCGCAGCAAATGGGAATGTGATCTGGGGGTGACAATACAGGATACACAATGGCAGAGAAGTCTTGCTTAATACGTTACCTCATACAGTTTAAGGTTGTGAACCAATTGTACTATACGCCGTCTAGAATTGCCAGGTTTTCGGCCAACTGTGAGCAATGAATGTCCAAAATGTGGCAAGGCGGGCCAGATTGCTACCATATGTTCTGGGATTGTCCGAGTGTGGGACGGTTTTGGCAGGAGGTTATAGTTGTATTACACGAGATTGTGGACATACCCCCAACTTTATCCTTGCTAAAATATCTTCTGGGAGGCATTGGGAAAGTAACTATAATTGTACGTATCTTCTTTAACCTTGGATGTGCCATTTCGTAAACATTTATATCAAAATACTGGAAACCTAAAGTATCTCACACATGGCCTGAAGAATTAGTTTATGTTAATGAGAAGGAGGAGGGCTACGTGATGTTCGTTATATCATCATGCCAATAAAAGGACATTTGGCAAGCCTACCGGAACTACCTTCTACGAGTACAAAGGACATTTGGCAAGCCTACCGGAACTACCTCCTACGAGTACCTGAAGATGTAGAGTAAAGAATTACATTTAATGGTGTGCCAGAGGGGGGTGCCCCTGCAGGTCAGAATGGGCCCCTGAGATCACTCGGTCAAATAATGGATGGTAGAATAGAAACTGAACCAATGTTCTTAGAATGCAAATTGTATATTGTCAAGTGCAACGTGTCTGCCTGTTTTACTGAATAAAGTTTTATTATTTTTAAAAGAAGTTAGCCACAGTGATTGAAAGTACATGTAGGGAAAACAATTTTCCTACACAGTTTTGCCAGATGTTTGGATAATAAGAAGGATGGCTCACCTGCTGAACAATTCTGCAGCCAGAATAACACAATGACTGATTTTGAGACCCTGACCGGCCTTACTTGTGTACTGTGGTCTCTTGTATTTGCTCCAGTTTGCATTTCCAAGTGCTGCGCCTTCCCAGGTCTTCATCCTGCTGCTGGTCATCCTCAACTGCTTGGGCCAGACCTTAAACTTCAGTACAAACGACCCTCGAAAATATGGTCCTAGAATGTATCGTTACTTACTGCCAGATTTGCCTCGTTGGTTTTGGGAGCTGCTGTCGCCTCAACACCCTAACAGATCTGCTTCTATGCGCTGCCCTGATTCTCCACCATCATTGCCCGGCTGCAGGATCTGTTTCTGCATTGTGCAATCCATGTTTGCATGGTAAACCACAGGAGTCTGCTTTGGGCAGGTTCTTCCTGGAGCCATTTCTGTCACTGATTCCACTTCTGGATGGTGATTCCCACTTCTGTGAAGGATGATTGATCGCCTTTTGGGGTGTCTGGCCCGTTGTTGGCCAGGGTTTAAGTCCCAAGGGTGACAAATACTTACTTTTGCCTTATCATAAGAAGTGTTTACTTACCAGGTGTTTCTGCTTTCCTGGAATGGTGTTCTCAGGAACCAACACTGTTAGCACTTACGTCTGGGTCCTGGGTTGGTGGGTTATTCAAGATACTCACCTTCAGGGGTCCCTGTTGTCTGTGATTGTCGGGTTGTTGGGTCCTTTTCTTCAATTGCATTTCCACGTTGGTTTACATTGGGGGCTAAATCATGATCTTCTTCTCTGCTTCTCGGCCTTCTGGGTCTGAAACTGAAACCCTCCACTGTATCTTGCTTTTTGGGTCTTCACTGGATCTCGTCTTTTGGTTCTTCACTGGTGTTCCCTGTGGTCAGATGCATTCTTCTTTGTACCCATGGGGAAGAACTGCAGCTTATCTGGTTTTCATAATCGCAGGTCTACATACAGTCCGTGGGACTCATTACAAGTTTGGCAGTGCAGTAAAAAAAGTGGCAGTAATTCTGTCACTGCATGATGCTGGAGGTAAATCTTTCACTTCGAGGTAAATAAATCGGCAGATTTGCCATGCAGAATTACTGCTTCTGGGAAATCCACCAAAAAATCTACATAGAGTCCAATGAACTCCCAAAAACATGGGAATTTATACCTCCATACCACCACTCGTATTCCTATGGTAAATTACATAGCAGAGTGTTTGTAACGGTAAACGAGTTTGGAAGTAAAACAGAGGATTCACTGTCAAACTCATAAGGAGGCCCTTGGTCCTGTTGTTTCCTATGGGCCACTTTCTTCAACTTTAGAACTCCTACAAGTGACACTGGAAGGTACTTACCTGGACTGTAAAATAACCGATTGCCTGAGCTCTCCTAAATGGCTAAGTCTATATTGTCCTGAGAGCTGTGACTCTTTGTAAACAAAGAAAAAGATCCTACATGTGCACTAGACAAGAAGTTTTGTCTGAGTTTTAAAGAAAGCCAGTCACACTGAACGTAATGGCTGCGCACTGTCATGGGATAATGCTTGTTACAGTGTAATATCGATTTATCAACCAGATGCTACATCCAACATAGAACGTGGGAGACACGCACAGCCTCAGATTTTCTCACATCTCTATTCCATTGACTTTATGGTAGCACATATTGTGCTCTGAGGATGTGCACCCTTTAATGGGGATCAACTGTTAACATTGAAGACATGTTGAGTGCATCCGCTCGGAACACTGCTTTAAAGGAACCATTTATTCCACAATCCTCCGGAACCCACGAATACTACTGTTGCGTCCTGATGAAGGCTTGGCTTCAAATAAATGTTTCCTGGTGGACAAAACTTAAGTGCTTAAGTAGACGCAGAAAAAATACCTCTTTAGAAATTAGTACTGCAGCAGAACAAATTGCATTCTTCTTGTTTTTCGATTATATGTTGAAATGTGTTATGCTCACAGACTTTGACAGCTCGGATGTCCTTTAATGTTGACTTTTGTCTTTTCAAAAACAATTCTGTACAAAGATGTGTGATGAATCCTACGGATCCCTCACTAATTCCCTGCCTACGGTCTCCTTCCAGATGGCCAGGGAAAAGGAGACGCTTTCTGATCCTGACCTTGGGGTGTTGTTCTGCGGGAGGAGAAAAGGCCCAGGGAATGAGAGGAATCTGTGGGATGAGACACAGTATTTGCCCTCTTTTGGGGAGGATGACTACATAATGCCAAAGTATGTAATAGCTTGATGCAATAATCGTTTGACTATTCCACAAGATCCACCTGTAAATAGGAATGAGACCAATTATATACTCTCAGGACTTGGGAGTAATAAAACTCCTTACAAAGATCTTAAAACATAGACAACTGAAGACCTCTCTGATGCCCAAAGGTACAGTGAACGAAGGTCTAGGGAAAAAAACAGCTTAAAAGTATTACCTATCCCTTGTCAATTATGCCTAGTGTCTGATTCTTATGAAAGTCCAATCATTAATTCCAATGACCCACACCTGAGGGAGACTGAGAGACTTAAACAACCCCCTCAGGTGCAAGCTATGAGAGAGTAGGAGAAGAGCAGTAGCAGTGAGAAGCAGCAGCATGACTCGTGCAAGCAGCCCATACGGAAGCTGGAGGAGAGAGAGGACACAGGACCTCCAAGTGGCATATTGCAGCTGCCAGTCCTGAGAGGGACTGTGCCTCCTGGAGTCTGAAGGGCAGAGGTCGCACAACGGGAAAAGTTCAAGAAAAAGCTTGCCCATTAGTGACCCATGGTGCAGAGGCTGCGCAGCGGGAAGCGAAGGCAAAGGAAGCTTTCCTACCTGGGAGGCCGACTCAAGTGGCTGCCATGCACCTGAGGTACTCAAGGAGGTTTCTGGTGGCTGGCGTGCATTAGAAGACCTCTTGAGCAAGAGATGCTACCAAAGCAGGTGGCACAAGCGAAGGCGGACTGAAGGAAGCAGTCTGCCGAGAAGCAAAGAGCCACAAAAGCAGAAGTCCTGTGCGCAGCAAGGGGAATGGAGACGCGTGCTTTACCCAGTGAGTTCACAGGTTTGTAGTGACCCCGGAGCCCTCCATCGCCACTTGCGTGGCTCAGGCAGGTGTTCAGCGGGTGGCAGACACTCGCGTAGGAGTGAACGAAGTCCAAAGCTCAATTTTGAATACCGAAATATTGAACAGCAGCAGATGCGACACTCACGTAGGAGAGAAAGTGATTCACAAAGTGATTTTGAATCGCTAACTAGAGAAAGGCAACACCTTGTGACCAAGGTGAATGACTGTAGTGTTAAAGGTGTGTGTTGGTGGGAAGCTGAGCCAATCAAGGGGGTGAAATTGATAAAAGCTAAGACCAACCAGTCGTGCCCAAGCCAAGAGAGACTATTGGTAAAAACTAAGACCAACAAGCATTACCCAAGCCAAGAAAGACTATTGGTAAAAGTCAAGACCTACAAGCATTGCCCAAGCCAAGAGAGGCTAAGACTTAGGCAAGCACCATTAAAGTCATCAAGGACAAATAGATGAATGAGGTAAGTTCATTTATTGGGTAAATATTATAAGCTTAACAAATAGAAGAACCCAGTTGGCGGTCCCAGAACTAGGCATCAAGTGACAGTTGGTGATGCTAACGCCTATGTCATAGCCTCGGGCATGCGAGGTGAGACCATGAAGAGGTTCCACATGCGCACCTGAGGCACATGCGGCTAGGATACAACATACGTTTCCCCTTATGGGTAGCAGAGCTATAGATTCAAAAAGACAGACGAAAAATAATGTACAGTATCAGGATCATTTGTATAGTTCAAATTCATCAAATTTAGGAGGTCTTTTCCTCATCCGGCTTGTACCTGTCATGATTCCTGCCCCTCATGTCCCCAGCCCTCTAAGATGTCAGGCTGGAGCCAGGCCACAATCACCTACATGGCCCTCAAGGGCCTCTCCATCCCTCCAAAGACCCACTTGGAGTCTTGGAGACTTGGCGCTTGTGGCACCAGATTCACTCACTCCCATAGGATAACATTGGGGATTGGACTTGTAGTGCATTGATGGGGACAAGATGGATGCCCCAACATATTTCGGTTCCCAGAACTGCATGTGCGGTCTAGTCTTTTGGGTGTGGTTCAGCCCAGAGACACCTGGGATACCCAGAGACTATTTAAGCCACACCCAGGCTGAGAAACATGCTTTGCGTTTTCTGCACCTGGAGTGTGACACTCACCATGTTTGGATCGGTCTCCAGTAGGCCTGCATCTTTCTTCTGCGCTCAGCTCCTGCAAGAACAAGAACACCATTAGGAACAGCCTTACCTTGTGGCGCTTCTGCCCATCATTCATCGCTCCTTCTGTTCTGCGGACATCTTCGGCGGTGTCATTCCCATCCCGGCACGCCGCTTCCTAAGGAAAAGGGAAAAGAACAGAAAAAAGGCATTTGTAAGCATTCTGCAAATCTTAGCTTATTTTTAAATACTGTACGAGCTTCAAACACTTACCTGAATCCCAGCCGCTCTGGGGGAACTCTGTCTCCGGAACTTCTCATCCATCTGCAAGAGGGAAAAGACACTCCAGGTTAACGTGGAAACATCTAGAGGCGCTGCATACCGCGCTTACCTACCGCATTTGTTCTTCATAACCGTCATACTCGCTGAAAACGATGCAGTACCTAAAAGACACAGAAAAAGAACTCAGTTCAGTGCAAATATGGAATGGGTGCATCGCGCTCTCACTCACCTTCAGCGCTACTCATCTCAGCAGCACGCCGCCATCCCCGGACACCAGCCATCATCTAAGGAAGGAAAGGAACGAAGTCAGAGAACTGTTCAAAAGACTCATTATACTTACCTATCGGACTCTTGCCAGTGCTGAAAGCAGGATGGAGAGCACACTATCCTAGAAAACAAGGTGAGCTGTGGATCAAAGGGAAGGGTTGGACCCGGGGAAGAAGGGGTTCAAGCACACAGAGACAATAGGGAGTTAAACTCTACCAATCCTGTGTTTCAGGCCCAGTCTCCAGTCGAATAGCCTCCAGGGAAGGATTTGAGGTCGTAAGAGGTCAGAACAGGCTGAGTGACGTCCCCGTGGATACCAGGTGAGTGTTACAGTACCATTCCCTTCAGCTTGCTTTTTCCTACTACAGCCGTCCTTTTCCAGTGTAGTAGGTTGAAAACCACTTCCCGGTGACCCATTCCTGGACATTCCCTGTCCACCTGTACTTACCAGACCACCAACATCCACATTATACTCGAGAACAGCATGAGATGGACCCTCCTCATACCACTCATGCTCAACATTGCTGTAAATTGCACAATCCTTTAGCCTTCTCTCACATCGGGATGTCTCATCACTGTGAGCTTATGGCCCTTGGAAGGTGCATTTGTTAATTGATGGGATTACACCAGAATAATTCTGAGTCCAATAACTGGACAAACTCAAGAAGATAGCAAGTTACTGTTTTTATTAACAATTATCTAAAACAGGGAGGTTACACTGAACATCAACGGACATACGCTCAGTCTCTCAATGATTTCCACAAAAAATACACTTCATATACTCCATTATGCATTAGAGTGGCTTCAAACGACGTGGCAATATTGAAAAACCTGTCAAGGGTTGGGATTGGTTAAGGGAAACATCTAGATATACAATCATATAGGAGCTAGGATTTGTATTGGCTGTCCTTTATCAGATGGACAATTTATGCCTACCTCTTTAAACATGTCATTTAAATAAAAATAGTTACACAGTGTTTCATTGGTCTTCTAGCTATTAGGTCCTTCATTATACAGACTAATACAATTGGTTGGCACACTTGTGCCATGTCTGGAACATTTGGTTCATTGAGCAGCACGTAAGCCAAGACCCAAGTGCAGGGAGATAGGACATGAAGCTACCTCACCACCCAATTAGCCCAACATCTCTCATCACCCATGCCTTCGGCCATGAAATTGTCTTTGTAATTGGCCTTGCAGAGTATCCTCATCCTGGGAATGCACGGGAGTGAGGGCACTTGCTATCATGCCTGGAACTCCAAGTTCTAACTCTATTTCCATCCTTGGCTCATGTGACAAGAGACTACGATTTGGTCCATTCTGCTGCTTTTAAGTGCTTTAAATGAATTCAAACTTGGCATCCTTTGTTTTCTTTCTTGCACCTTAACGTGAGAGGATTGATCCTACACACACTTATTCTTCTTCAGAGCAGATATCTGACCTCGATTTGTAAGATCTTGACTTCAGACTAGACAGCCACGCCACGTAGCTCCACCCGCCTGCTATTCTACTGCAACACAGCTTTTCATTCCCCCTTCATGGTTTTTGGCTTATTTATTACATGATACCAATATCCAGTTTCTGTACAATGCCGGCTTTGCCTGCATTCTATTCACTACTCATAGCTAGCCTATACAATGACTTAATCTACCTTGCGTTTCAGCGTCTGTACATTCTTCATGCTTCTGTTTACTGCAGTGTTTTGTTAATGTGTAATCTTCTTCTTTTCCACTTTGATAGTTCACTCTGTTCTTTACTTCATCATTTGTCCTCTGGGATCCATACCTTCTTATGGCATCATAAGTTCATTTTCTTAGCTCTTGCTCGTATTCCTTCAGTGAGTTCCTCCTGTAGTTGTCAACAACTTGAGGGTACATTGGATAGGGTTGTCTCAATGGATATCCTCTTCCAAATACTTGCTACGGTATTGGCATGGTAGCTAGTGTCAGGCAAGGCAAAGTCTCATTTCTCCAATACAAAGGAGGTAGGGGGTGGGATCTCCTGGTGATGCATACATATGCGCCGCTACAGCCCCCACTCAATATTCCTGCTCCAGCATTTGCCAACACTGGTTACCACATGTTTCTCCCCCACTTTAATGGGGGTTTACAAACTTCTCCCCAAACCATCTCAAAGCAGCATAGTCAACCACAACTATGGCATCCTGTTCTCTCTCACCGAGCATCGGCATCGGACCCATAAAGTCAATGGCTATCTTCTCCCATGCGCCATCAGCGATTTCCACACCACCTGTTTCCACCTTCAGGGTTTTAAGGGACTTGTCACTAACAGAAAGTGGGATGCACTACCCCACGTTTAGGTCTAACATGGCGTCCATGCCTGGCCACCAAAATTTGGATCTTAGTATCCTTTTTGTTAAACCTTTTCCGAAATGACCTTTGTGGGTGCACCTGGTCTGGTAAGGAAAACAGAGCTATCATCCTCTCACCCCGGGCTAATTTTAATTTGTCTTTATTGCTAGATGATTTCACTTTAGCAATGTCATCCACCATTTCCAGTCGTGGTACCATTCCCTCCTTTGTAAGACTGTGGCCCAAATAAGAAACCTGTTGCACTTTGAACTGGTACTTGGCTATCTTGACAGTCAACCCCGCCTTTTCCAATCTCTGTAACACTTCATATACCCTGGCATCATGTTCATATTCATTTTTGGAACCTATCAGAATGTTGTCCCGGAAACATTGCACACCAGGTACATCCCCCAATACATTTCCATAACTCTTTGGAATACGGAAGATGCCGATGCCAAACCAAACAGCACCCTTTTGAACTGATAAGTGCCCATCAAGGTGATGAAAGCCATTAAGGCGCATCATGAGGGATGCAGTTCTACTTGATAATATGCAGATGAAAGGTCCAGGGTACTGTACCACTCTGCCTCTCCCATGGTCATGAGCATCTCACTGATCTTGGGCAGTGGGTTTCTACCCAAGTTGACCTACTGAGGTCCATCAGGTCAACACATATTCTAATGCGCCCATCGGGTCATTGGGTTACTACAATTGGGGACAACCACTCACTGCTCTCAATAGGCTCAATAATGCCTTGCTCACATAAACCCTGTAATTCTTCTCTCATCTTCTCTCTCACTCTCAGAGGAAGATTCCTTACTTTGTGTGCACATGGTCATGCATGCAATGACAATTGAATCTTTTGGCAGTACCCCTTCAGTTTTCCAATACCATGCCCAAACACACTCTTGACTCTTGATCCCTTCTCCTTGGCAAATTTCTCTGCCCTGTTTTCCCCACTGATGTCACTTGTAGGTCTTTGCCTGGATGTAACTCAATGCCCAATTTGCCTGGGTGATACCACCCCAATAAACAATCCCCATTAACAGCCACATACATATTTGCTTGTGTTATTCTGTCATCATAGGCAATGTCTCCCCATACAATACGTCTTTATATCCATGTTGTGTAAATCCTGACCTTTCTCTCCTCAAATTTCTTTGTGCTTATTTCCAGGAATAACAGTATAAGGAGACCCCAAATCAGCTAATGCTTTTAAATGACATCCTGCCACAATGATCTCCACTTCAGGGGGGACGTATTCCTCATCATCGTCCTCTTCTATCTCCCCTACAATGTTAACAATTTTATTTGCCCACTCTCTCTTCTCCTCACCCACAAACTGCACATTCCTGTCCCCTTCCTGGAACTTGAAGGAGACAGGAATTTACACAACCTTGCAAAATGTGCCATCTTGCATCACCGCCTACATTTAACCCTCATTGCAGGGCACTCTTTAGCATTCCTGGCATGTTTTCCGAACCCACACCTGGTACATTGCCCCTTGTGGGTGTCATGTGCAGGCATGATATTACCGCTGACAGATGTGGACCACCCCCCAACACTGTTACCCCTACCAGGCTTGTATGACTTTTTCATAGCACATACCGTTGTTTCCTCTCCCCCACTTGTATTTTCTCTTGGCTTTTTTACATTGGCCTGTACTGTCTCCTTATTCCCTTTTGAATGAACCTCCTTAAGGGACATGCTAGTTAATTCCACACCCTTGGCAATTGCCAAAGCCTCAACTAGCAGTGGATTATTTGCCTGCCACAACCGTTCCTGTATTGTAGGGTTTGACATGTGCATCATTAACATGTCTCTGATATATTTCTCCTCATTCCAAGTGAATTCACATGATGCCAATAATACCCTCAGGTCTGCTACAAAAGAGTCCACTGCGTCCGCCACCTCTTGTTTCCTTAAAAAAAATGTGTACACAATATTAATTTGCTTACAAAACTGCACCTGCAATTGTTTCATAGCCATGCCATATAAACCCTCTCCATCCGTTCTGCCCCCTTGAGCACTGCCATCATCTACTACACAAGGAATTATTTTGATTATCCTCACTATTCTGCACCCAAACAACACATTAAGGTGGACATTTTTTGTTCATCAGAATTTCTTGCATGCCCAGATGCCACAAAGCAAAATTTAAATAAATCTCTCCAATCTTCCCATGGAATTGGTGGTTCCCCTGATGTGGCCAAAAACATGGGTGGTGGCTCCAAATGTTGCGGGATGGATCACTTCACCAGAAGAAATGCTATGTGTCCCAGCAGTCTTCAGACACGAATACCTCTCACTGTCACTTACAGATGGAGCTGGGACAGTCTCACACAGTGTGCCACAAGTGATGAAATACAACCCCTCTGTTTTGTCAATGTTTTCCTTCCATTAGTACTTGCAAAGGGTGCGGATACTCTAGATGCAGTATATTTGTGATGTGATGGGATGATATACATAATAATGCAAATGTTACTATATTGCCAGCACTCAGGGGAATGAACTGAAACCTTAGGAGTTGTTCTGCCAACATTAACAATTCCAATTAGTCTGCCAAAAGTGCATGGAATATGTGGGGCCAGTAACGCCTTAAATCGCCACTGGAGAGAAAGGATCCTTAATAGCCTTTTCTGTGACATATACTAAGCCACATGAGAGCAACGGCTCCCTCACATTGAAGTAACGTGAAGCGCTGTGTACGCCTCTTCGACAGCCGTTCTGACAGACTTCGACTTGGAGCAGCTCACCCAGACCCCTGATTGCCAGTTCCTCACAGTATTGGCCAAGTTTGAAATCTCACGTGCGCCTTCACACGCTGTGCACCTAAACCTAGCACCATCCGTTGGTGGCTGTCGTGACTTGCCACGTAGTGAAGAGAGTATGGACCTCCGTTCCCAAGTTCCCCACAGAGAGGTAGAATGAACTCCCTGTGCGAGCCTTGGGACCACAGGTGGATGGTGTTTCACAGGATCAGCAGCTTCGAGAACCCCAAACCTGTTGGAAGGAAGGCAAGGTTAACACAAGCAATAACAGTACCTTGAGTCAGTGATAAGTACTAGAATAAGGCTTACCTAAACTCAAAGGGCTATGGTGTTCAAAGCTGTGGTGCGAGGGAACGCCAGCGATCCTGAAAGCCAGATGAAGAAACACCGACTCTGGGAGAATCACCCGAGAGACTAGAGTCTTTCTTAGTACTGTGACAAAACGTGGTTCGAAGGATTCAAAAGCAAAATGCTCCGAAGATCGAGGTCCAGGTTGACAATTCAGAAAAGGGAATATCCAAAGCCAGTCCGTTTCCGTTTAGCCATAGTCCAAGTATCAAAGTTTGAGCAATATCCAAGGAAAAGTTTTCGGGGAGCAAGAAAGCCAGTCCGGGTGTCGTGAGCCGAGGTCTTGAACAAAAGTATCCGTAACGCAAATGCCTAACAGTGTAGGAAACAGCTGTGAAGCGAGGAGCGTTTGAATCGCCTGGCTTTTATGTTCGTCGACATCCGATCACGTGATTTGGTTCCGTGACACGTGATCGGGATGCCGCCGCGAAACCAGGAAGCGGGCGTGATTGACTGCTCCAGCCCGTTCTCGTATCCTCCACGGCAGCTGCCAGCAAAAACGAGGAAACGAACTAAGCCGCTTCCTGCGGCTGACACTAGACCACAGAGGCTGACGTTTCCCAAGCACCACAGGTAACGGAGCATGATGAGGAGGCAATTGTGTAGTGGGCATTTGGGCTTTGTTTGGTGTCTGGGCGTCCCTATCTCCAGAAGGGGCATGCAAAGCTGTGAGTGAGGAGGGATTCTTCCCGGAGTGTATGACAGAGCCCCTCCTCAATGGCCCACGACCACGTGGGCAGGTGGGATGGTCCCGATGAAATCGAGAAACGAGCCTCGGGGCATGGACATCATCTGCAGGGACCCAGCTCTGCTCCTCCGGACCAAAACCCGTCCAATCCACGAGGTACTGGAGACCCCCCCTGACCAAACGTGAACCCAGGATGCCAGAAACCTCGTACTCAATGGAATCACCCACAGAAATGGGACCAGGGGCAGAACGGAGGCGGGTAGAAGGAGGGCAAGGCTTCAGGAGAGAGGTATGGAACACCGGTGGATGCGCCAAGACACAGGGACTGAAAGGCGATAGCCCACCGGGTTAATGACCCCAGAAATCCTTTAGGGACCCACAAAATGGGGAAGCAGTTTACGACAACCCGGCAGTTGGAGATGGCATGTAGAAAGCCAGACCCTGTCACCTGTCACATAAGAAGGCGCCACGCTTCTCCGTCGATCAGCCGCTGCTTTAGCAGATATCTGAGCCTCACGAAGGTGAGTGAGTTTTTGAGCATGAACGGCCGACAGATCGCGTGCACAGGCGGCCACTGCTGGGTTGTCGGAAAGCGCGATATCAGGAATAGGAAGGGTTCGAGGGTGCTGACCATACAAGACATAAAAAGGAGAAAAGCCCGTGGAAGCATGGACTGTGTTGTTGTATGCAAACTCAGCAAGGTGTAGGACCCTTAACCATGTTTGTTAGTGCTGTAAAATGAGACATCGTAAGTATTGCTCCATGGCCTGGTTCTCCCTTTCCGTTTGACCATCCGTCTCCGGATGGTAAGCAGAAGAAAAACGGGAATCAATGTCCAAGAGTTTTGTAAGTGCTCGCCAGAAACGAGACGTGAACTGCGATCCCCTGTCTGAAATGATAATCGTGGGTAACCCAAATAGACAAAAGACTGATTTGAAGAAGAGGCTGGCCAAGGCAGGGGCCGAGGGGATGCCAGAACATGGGATGAATCGGGCTACTTTAGAGAAGGAATCGACCACTACCCACACGGTGTTGAAACCTCTGGTCTGGGGCAAGTCTGTCACGAAATCCATGGAGATCGTGTGCCAAGGGCGAGGTGGAATAGGCAAGGGCTGAAAACGACCCACGTGGCGCCACCGACGATGTTTACACTGGGCCATATATCACACGAGTTAACGTATCCTTCCACATCCCATTTCATAGAGGGCACCACCAACACAGATTGCAGGCTTCCGTTGTCAGTAACCACAACCTATTCTGGATGAACGGTAAGCCGTTATGAAACACCGGACTCCAATCAGAGACCTGCTCGGGATGTAAGGAAACCCACGTCCTTATAGATTGTACTAGTGACATAGGGGCCGTGCAAAGGCAGATGACATGCTGGTCCAACAATCTTTCAGGGTATACCGGCAAGGAGACCCCACCAGGGGAACGAGATAAGGCATCTGCCTTTCCATGGGAAAGGCCTGACCGATGTTTGATCTGGAAGTCGAAGTCAGAAAAAAACAAATGCCAACGCACCTGACGACTGTTTAAACACTTGAGCGAAGCCAAATCTTGAATGTTACGATGATCAGTGTGTACTGTAATTGCGTGTTTGGCTCCCAAAAGGTGGTGCCGCCAGGTTTGAAAAGCATCCTTGATGGCCAACAACTCTTTTTCTGTGACTGTGAAATGGTGTTCAGCGGAAGAGAACTTTCGTGAATTAAATGCCACCGGATGTAGGTGGCCTGTAAACGGACAGTTTTGGGACAACACTGCCCCGAGAGCAAAGGAAGAAGCATCTGCCTCCACGATGAAGGGAGGCAGATCGGGATCGGGATGTTTTAGTACTGGAGCAGTGGTAAATGCCGTTTTTAGGGCGTCAAAAGCATCCTGGTGAGTATCTGACCACAAAAAGGGCACTTTGGGACTGGTCAAGGCGGTAAGTGGAGCTACTAGGGATGAAAAATCCTGAATAAACCGCCTATAAAAATTGGCGAACCCAAGAAACGACTGTAATGTTTTGAGATTACTGGGTTTTGGCCAATCCAACACTGCACAGACTTTGGACTGATACATGGTTAGTCCGCCTGGAGATATGTGGCAACCCAGGAATTCAACATTGTCGGTGTGGAACTCACACTTTTCAGGTTTGGCGAAGAGTGAATACCGTTGGAGACGGGACAAAACCTCACGGACGTGTAACACATGTTCTTTAATATTACGGGAGAAGACCAGAATATCATCGAGATAGACCGCTACACACACGTCCAATAAGTCATGGACAATCTCATTCATAAAGCGTTGGAACGTGGCTGGGGCGTTACAAAGCCCAAAAGGCATGACCACGTATTCAAATAATCCGTACCGTGTACAAAAAGCCATCTTCCATTCGTCTCCGGGGCGGATTCTTACTAAGTTATAAGCCCCATGAAGATCGAGTTTAGTATAGATGGAGGCATGACTCAACCTATCCAACAACGGGGTTCTCAAGGGAATCGGATACTGTTTTTTTACGGTAACGGCTTCCAAGCAGCGATAGTCAACGCAAGGATGCAAATCGCCCTCTTTTTTCGGGACAAAAAAATAGGACTGGCCGCCGGAGAGGTGGAAGGGCGTATGTGGCCAATCCTAAGAGCCTTCTGAATGTAGTCCTTTAATGCCTGTTCTTCTAAGGGCAACAGTGAATAAATGCGTCCTGAAGGGATGACAGAATCAGGGATTAAATCAAAGGGGCAGTCATAGGGACGATGTGGTGGGAGTGTTTCAGCCGACCCCTTATCAAAGACGTCATGAAAGTCCTGATACTCTGCAGGTACTCTGATTAAAACCACTCCCACTATTTGAGACCCAATGGGAGAGGTGGATCCCTCCTGCAATGCAAGTTGTGCAACGGCTCCTAATGCGCGTGAAGGAAACTCATTGTCGTCAGATGTGATGAGGCAAAAGTTCTGACAAACTTCAGATTCAAAATGAACCTGCCCCGACTTCCAGTCAATTAAGGGGTTATGCTGTTTCAACCAGGGAAGACCCAGTAAGAAACCAAATTGAGGCATAGATATTAGATCAAAGGATATCACCTCCTGATGAGTGTCTTGTATGGTTAGAGTGACTGGGGCCGTTTTGTGTTGGATAGGACCAGAAACCAGTGCCGTGCCATCCACTGCTTGTACCGGTTCAGGATGATGTTTGGTCACCAATGGTAAATTCAAAGATTCTGCCAGCTTAATATCAACATAATTACCCGTGGCCCCAGAGTCTATAACAATTGATACTGTATGGACAATGTCCGAATTGGGTTTTAAGGTGGCCTGAACCAACACAGGTCTGACTCTCCCAAAAGAGGGTACTGAGTCCGAGGGAGAAGAATAACTGCTCGATCCCGCCCCCGGGTCTAAGATCGGGCATTCCGAAAAACCGAGTTCTTTAACTTAGGACGTCGGGGACAGTTCTTTACAAAATGGCCATTCAACCCACAGTAGTAGCAAGTGTTGTCGGTTCTTCGGCATTCTCTCTCCATTTGGGAAATCGGACTACGAATTCCACCTATTTGCATGGGCTCTCCTCCAGTATCTGTGGGTGGGGGGTTCAATCCTGTGTTAGCAAACCCTGCTTCGTTCTTACGTTCAGAACGCCTAGCATCAATTTGGAGGGCGAGATCTACTAAATCCCTGTATGTCGTGGGTAAGGAAGGGATGACTGCCATAGCATCCTTCATGGGATTATTAAGGCCCTTATAGAACACTACTGCCATCTTTGTTTCGGGCCAGGCTGTTTCGGCAGCTAATTGATTAAACCGGGCTATGTAGTCCAAGAGAGACCCTTTCCCTTGAGTTAGATCTAATAACTTGAGATCCCGAGATTGGGTCTTGTGGCGGGTATCAAACACATGAGACATTTCAGTAACTAACAAATCAAAATCATAGAGAACAGGACTTTTGTTTTCTAGTAGGGGGTTAGCCCAGGCAGCGGCAGTGTCAGCTAAATGAGACAGAATAAAAGCCGCCTCGGTGGTAGAGTCAGGGAAGGCCTGGGGTTTGCAGAGGAAATGCAATTTACAATGATTTATGAATGTCCGGAATTTCTTGGGGTCTCCATGGAATCTCTCAGGAGTGGCCAAAGGAAGGGGCGTAGGCAGGGACACTGGAATCTGAGGAGACAGAGCAGGTTGTGCTATGGGGGGTGGTGCAGGGACATCACCTAACTCAGCATCAGCGGGTAGAGGGTGTTGAGTGCTTTGGATAAGGTCTAAGCGCTGATGTATGGCGGCATTGGCGGCTGTCATATCTGCCCGAAGTATTGTTATTGCTTGTACCAATGCAGCCATGGGGTCATCGGGCACGCCCTCCATACTCTCCGTAATGCAATGGCTTCACAGTCTGTCGTGACTTGCCAAGTAGTGAAGAGAGTATGGACCTCCGCTCCCAAGTTCCCCACAGAGAGGTAGAATGAACTCCCTGTGCGAGCCTTGGGACCACAGGTGGATGGTGTTTCACAGGATCAGCAGCGTCGAGAACCCCAAAGCTGTTGGAAGGAAGGCAAGGTTAACACAAGCAATAACAGCACCTTGAGTCAGTGATAAGTACTAGAATAAGGCTTACCTAAACTCAAAGGGCTATGGTGTTCAAAGCTGTGGTGCGAGGGAACGCCAGCGATCCTGAAAGCCAGATGAAGAAACACTGACTCTGGGAGAATCACCTGAGAGACTAGTGTCTTTCGTAGTACTGTGACAAAACGTGGTTCGAAGGATCCAAAAGCAAAATGCTCCGAAGATCGAGGTCCAGGTTGACGATTCAGAAAAGGGAATATCCAAAGCCAGTCCGTTTCCGTTTAGCCAAAGTCCAAGTATCAAAGTTCGAGCAATGTCAAAGGAAGAGTTTTCGGGGAGCAAGAAAGCCAGTCCGGGTGTCGTGAGTCGAGGTCTTGAACGAAAGTATCGGTAACACAAACGCCTAACAGTGTAGAAAACAGCTGTGAAGCGAGGAGCGTTTGAATCGCCCGGCTTTCATGTCCGTCGAAATCCGATCACGTGATTTGGTTTCGTGACATGTGATCGGGATGCCGACGCGAAACCAGGAAGCGGGCGCGATTGACTGCTCCAGCCCGTTCTCGTATCCTCCACGGCAGATGCCAGCGAAAACGAGGAAACGAACTAAGCCGCTTCCTGCGACTTGCACTAGACCACGGAGGCTGACGTTTCCCACGCACCACAGGTAACGGAGCATGATGAGGAGGCGATTGTGTAGTGGGCATTTGGGCTATGCTAGGTGTCTGGGCGTCCCTATCTCCAGAAGGGGCATGCAAAGCTGTGAGTGAGGAGGGATTCTTCCCGGAGTGTATGACAGTGGCTTGCAGTGGCGGCCGTACCGCTTCGGGGCCCTGAATGATGCACAAGAGCTGCAAAACAACAACGTACGTAACAAGATGTGTGTCGCTGTCAATCACACCCACACAACTGATCTGAATCACAGTCCAGGTGCTGCTTCCTTCTCAACCGCCCACACGCCTCACTTGAATCACTTATTGAAAATCTGTAGCTCTGCATGGCCAAACCCAAGGATCCTCTGTGCGGACACAGTGAATGGCAGTAACCTGATGTGTTGTTTTCACTTGAAAGACTCTCCAGCAGTGTTGCTCTTCAGCATGAGACCACCTTTCCTGTCTGCCTTTCCCTCGCGTGTTGCCCGCAAAGCACCACCGGCTCCAAGATATTTCCCATGCGATGAGGGTCTTTTTCCTCCTTGTTGTCCTTCCTCGCCACCACTGATTATTTGATCATGGACGAATAGATGAATGAGATAAGTTCATTTACTGGGTAAACATTATAAGTGTAACCAATATAAGTCCCCAGTTGGTGGTCGCAGAACTAGGCACTAAGTGTCAACTCCTGGATCCTCTCGCCCCTCTAGACCCCCTTCCTCCTCATCTGAGTCTTCTGTGGAAGATTTCTTTCTTCTGTCTTTTTTCTTGGGAGTCCATCTTTTTTTTTGTGAAGAGGAATGGTCGTTCCCGAAAAGAAGCCACCCTGGGCCCTAAGAACACTGGGTAACAGGGGACCCCCTTCTGGGTAATGCCGGTTGAGAGGAAAAAAGAAAGGCTAAAAAAAACTCTCTTCGTGTTGAATGGCTGGTACCAAGGGATGGCGTCTGGCTCCTTCTGTAGATCTTGAAAAGTTCACCAGGTCAGTATACAGGCGATTGAAGACGTCCCAGGATCGGATGGAAGTACTTCGGCGAGATGTAGCAGGAGGGTTATCCACGGTAAGCCGCAGACTTCAGGGAGCGGAGTGGAAACCCACAGGACCCTGCCCCCGGGTAAACAGGAGAGGGCGAACGAGAAAAGGGGGAAAACGAGGACCGTAGGCGTCCCAGGTAAGTCGAAGGGAGAGACCGGAAAGCAAAAGGGAGCACAAGAGTTAGCGAACGAGAGGGAGAGAGAGAGAGAAAGAGAGAGAGAAAGAGAGAGAGAGAGGGAGAGAGAGAGAGAGAAAGAGAGAGAGAGAGAGAGAAAGAGAGAGAGATCGCTCACGCCGCGTGAAAATACCCAAGAACTACAGGGGGTGAGCGACGAAAGAACACCAGCAGAAACCGTGGAGCGCTGGAAAGGGCAGAACGGCAGGGAAGAAAAAAGGTGGGAAATCCCACCGCGAAAGCACAAAGCACCAAAACTGCAGAAGGGGAAGCAGAAGAGCAAAAGCACCCTGAGCCGAAAGCAAAGGGTTGCAACGCACCGGTCAGGACCGAGGGGCGTGGCTAAGTAGCGGAAAGTAAACAAAGGTGAGAAAGACTAGACCGTAAATCCAGGAAGTGAAGGTACCTAATGGAACATCTTAATGGCGGCGGAGCTTCCATCTACTCCATACCTGCCAAGGAGGAGTGCGTAGGCAGCGCATGACACTAAGTGAAAGTTGGTGACCTTAACGCCTATGTCGTAGCCTCAGGCACGTGATGTGAAACCAGGAAGAGGTTCCCCTTGTGCACCCAAGGCACATGTTGCTAGGATACAACAACCATTTTGTCAATATTGCTAACAGCAGAAGGGGGCTAATGAAAGGTCCACAGGCTGGGAGACTTGTTGCACACACTTTGTCAAACATATGGTGAAAGCTGATAAAAACTCACAATGCCAAAGCCAAGGGAGAAGCAGAAAGAAACCCTATACTTGGCAGTCATTGGTTAGTGGTGTAGTGGGGAAACAAGAGTGACAACAAGGCTGCCCTTCTGGGGAAGGGATATCCAGCAGGAGAGGTGCATCATGTGTAGAAGAATAGTAAAGAGCACCAATGTGAATCTTGTTTCTCCTAAAAGGTTGCCGTCAATTCTGAAGCTACAATTTGCTGAATACTGTTGTGAACCTCTGTCTTGCTCGCCAAGAGTGCATGGACAGTTATTTATCACCATTACATTTGCAGAGCAAATACTTTGAACGCAGGTAGACGAACCAATGACTTACACTCACACGCGCAATTAGAGGATAAGGAGCACTTATATGGCTATTTATTCATAGTTAAACATACATAAGCAATAAGTGATAACACAGAAATAAATCACAGAAAGGATAGTAAGTTAGCAAGAATACATCACCATGGGCGTAACTGAATTCCTCATCTCGCTAGAAGCGGCTGAAAGACCCGGTAACAGCCAGGCCGAGAGCACAACAATCCACAGGGATTTCGGAACAAGACTGAGGTCTTTGTGCTTTTCCGGCCTGACCTTTCCAGAGCTGCGCATATATGCCCTCCTCAAAAGGGGTGGCAATTTCTCAAACCTTCTGGCAAAGCACCACAGAACACAATTCCATAACTCATCTTCAACCTTGGCACGGGAATAACAAATCTTCTTACCCGGTACCAGCCGGCACCTGCGGATCCTAGCTTTCCCAGCGCTGTGTCCTTGGCTGAGACATGCATACCAGTCTCAGCAACGAATAACGATGAAAACACGTTTTTCAGCAAGTGCACCTTCCACTGAGGCATGGAATAAATATCCATTATGGCTCTGAGTGCCCCCAGAATGCACTGCGCACCAGCACCATGTTTTAGCTCAGGCATCAGAATCCACCCTTGGATATTTACTTTCCATAGCCCAGTGGTAGAGGAGCCGGTCTTTGAAACCGACGAAACATCAGAACTAAGTTGGGAATACATTGAATAAAACAACAACCAGCTATTATAATAGCTAATATAATACAAATGCAAGCAAAGGCGTAATGCAGTTTACCCCCAATGTCAAGAATCCATGAAAATAACCAATCCCACCAATTCCCAGTATGATCTTGAGACACTTGTGAAATGAGGTCCCTCAAACCTCGAATATGACTTTCAATGGATCGTGAATGGTCACTTAGATTAAAACAACACATACCTTCAACTGTGTTACAACCCAAATTATGTTTCAGCAATAGATAATCAACGGCAGCCCTGTTTTGCAACGTTGCTTTTGTAATAACTTTGCTATCAAGGAGCAACTGTTCTAATGCTGGAGAAGTATGATTAAGTCCTTTTACTGCTAAACATGATAGTTTAATTAAAGATTTGTAGCCCACAGCAGCTAAACCCCAAATTCCCACTAATGAAAGGGCTAATGCTAAAACCTCAGTCTCTGATAGCAAATGCACATGTGAATCACAATCTGGAGATAGACCCACAGATTCAAAAGTTGACCTTTTGCTGCGAGGCATTGCGTGGTGTAAAGGGAACATCATTAATCCTAATCGAGTTAAGGCACATGGACCTCCGGAAATGTTAGCCGGAATGTAAGTGTATGTGATGTTGCCACATGAGAAGAGCCATCCTGTTGGAAGTTTCACATGATTTAGATGACTGGCAGCTATCACTGTATGATTGCAAGACATAGTATTGTTCACTTGTACATGTGCTTGGAACTCGTGAACACAACCTTTTTTCAAATACAGTTTGATTTCCCTGTTTTGTTAAATTCAGCTGTTGGCATTTGCCAATTTCACTCGGTCGACAGGTCATAAAATAACAATCTCCTTGAGTCACATTGTAAGTTATAATACGTGTCAGGTTTCTCCACTTGCGATCTGTTTCCTGGCAAAACCTGCAGTACTCGTACACAGAAAAGGACTGTCTGACGTCGGAAACTTGTACCGCAGAATCATGGTGCATGATGCCAAAAATATGCTTTAGAACCGGAACTGGCGTTGGCACCGCTACTAAACAAGCAGTCAGCAAAGCTTCAGCATTGGGCACGTCAGTAAGGCAAAAGTGGGTAATGTTCAGTACTTGTTGTGCCAAATATATCCACATATTCTCTGTTTGGGTAATCATCGGGGAATATCTTCGCCGTCCTAAAGACATCTCTTGCATAGCTGGCATCAACGTTGTTTGCGCTCGCACCTGACGTGTTTGCTGCATCCATGAATCCATTTCTTCGGTCTGGCTTGCTTTTTGGCATTGGCATAGGGCTGCTTTTGGACATCATTGCTCATCATCATCGGTTTCCCTTGGATCGCTGGCACAGATGTGACATTTCTCATTGGTAGCAGCATGCCGTTTGACTCTCCCAAACGGAGTCCATTTAGTCCCACAATTACACCAACCAGACACAGGCTCTACAAGGCAAACCCAGAAAATAGATATCAGTGTTGTAAATCAATCTCTTATGTAACATTTGTCTGCGGGCACATACTGCCATTTTTCTTTGCCGGGTTCCATTACTAAGACTACCTGGTCTTTGCCTGATGCAATAACATCTCCGAGCACCGTTAGGCAACTTGGTCTTTTGACACACACCTTTGCACCCGGTACCATACTATCTGAATAGCCAAAACCACAATCCCCACAAGTAGTTAATACTGTGGGAGGCTACCGACTGGGCCACTCGATCGCCCTTATGAATCGGTAACACTTGGTCCCCACTATTCATTAAGATGACTTTGATCTCGCCCTGATAATCAGCATCAATGACACCTCCCAGATCTTGAACTCCCTTCTATGCTAATCCAGATCTAGGGGCAATCCATCCCATATGCTCGGGAGGAACGTGTATTCCAATCCCTGTTTCAATCACAACAATCCCTCTCGGTTCTAATCTGATTTCTTCATGAGAATACAAGTCTACCCCTGCTGACTCTGTAGTCGCCTGATAGGGAGCTAAAGAACCCAGGGTAATTTCCCAGTATAATAGTCTCTCTCTAACTGAGTTGGGTTGAATCTGTAAAACAGGAGTCATTAGTCGCAACAATGGAGTCTCATGATTATTCATAGGCCTATTGTTTAGCACTTGCACCGCATCAAACACACAATCACGCCAGCCTGCTAAACTGCCATCTCCACATTTGCACAGCTGTTCTTTCAATAACCCATTGATCCTTTCAATTAATCCTGATGCTTCGGGGTAATAGGGGCCATGGTAGAGCCACTCAATACTCTTTTCCTGACAGTATTCCTGAATTAATTTGCCTTTGAAGTGTGACCCATTGTAACTTTGGATTTGCAAAGGCACTCCGTAATGCAACGTGATCTGATCTAACAACTTTATGGTGCTCAGTTGTGTAGCACGTTTGCATGGCAAAACCATCATTTATCCAGAGCATGTACCCACAATGGTGCATGCATACTGACAGCCTTTGCTAATTGGCATAGGACTGATATAATCAATCTGCCAAATTTGACCTGGTAACTTTCCTCTTCGCAACATGCCCTGGACAACCTGAGGGATAGGCCTATGCTGTTGGTGTTGGCACACCGGACATTGCAAAATGATGGTTTTCACTACCTCTAAAGGAATACTGATTCCTCGAGCTTGTGCCCACCTGATACTAGCCTTTTCTCCAAGGTGCCCACATTTGTGGTGAGCCCACTTGGCCAAACCCTCCAAATCATCTTCCTGAGCCTCCGCATCCACAGATGACATCTTGGTGTGTTCATCTGCAACAGAATTAAACCAACGTTCTAATGAATCTGTAGCACAACGCGCATCGACATGATACACAGTGACTTCACCTTGTGAGAACATTTCCGCAATATATTGCCACAGTTCTTTTCCCCACAACTCTTTTGCATGAATCTTCCACCCATTCTTTTGCCAGGTTGGCAGCCACACCGCCAACCCATTCGCCACTGACCATGAATCTGTGTATAAATGACATCGATCAGGGGTCTCTTGCTTCAATGCTTGGTAAACTGCGTAAAGTTCTGCAAACTGATTGCTCTTCCCTTTCCCTGACGTTATCAAAATCTTTTTAGTCTTGGGATTGTAGGACACTGCTTTCCAGTATCGCTCGCTTCCCACATATCGAGCCGAGCCATCTCTAAACCAGGCATGCTCTGTCTGCTCTACGGTCAGATCGCCATAAGGTACTCCCCATTTCACGGGAGACTCGCGTTTCTCAGACACTTCCGGTGGTATGTAGTCTGAGGGTGGTATGTTGGCTACTTGCGCATGTAATTTTGCAACCCCACCCTTCCCTGATTTAGCTCTGTCTGAATGTACCATTTCCATTTAATTATGCTGGCTTCTTCAGCGTGTCCTATTCTGTGTGTTTTAGGAGAGCTCAACACCCACTGCATAATCGGGATTTCCAGCCTCATCAATACATCATGCCCCACTGTCATTTGCTCAGTATCGACAAGGGCCCAGTAACATGCCAGCAACTGCTTCTCAAACTGAGTGTATGAGTTACCAGCATCGGACAATTTATGACTCCAGAACCCCAATGGCATACGTTTCCTGTCCTGTTTCTGCCACACACTCCAGTTAGCGTAATTGTCTTGCAGAGACACATTCAATTCCACTTCGCCTTCCTTCAATGGCCATAAGTCAAGCACCTGCTGCACGGTGTCTTTCGCCAAATCAAATGCTTTTTGCTGCTCCTCCCCTCACTGAAACTCATATTTCTTTCGTGTCACTTTGTAGAGGGGGGCCAGTATCTGCCCTAAATGGGGAATGTGCTGTCTACAAAACCCAAACAGCCCTATGACCTGCTGAGCTTGCTTTTTGTTCATTGGAGTGGTGAACTCAAGTATTTTCTGTCAGGGCTTCGGCACCATCTCTCGATGCCCATTATGCCACTGAATCCCTAGGAATATCACTGTCTCAGCTGGCCCATGAATTTTGTTCGGGTTAATCTTCCACCCTTCCTTCTTCAATCCTTCCATAATGACTTCTAACTGGTTTTGCACACTTCGCTCATCCTTGCCCTGAATAAAAATATCATCAATGTAGTGAGAGATTTGTATGTCAGGTTTATACGGTATCTTGTCTAAGTGCTCTGCCACCAGCCGGTGACAGTCGTGCTATCTATGTACCGTATAGGTAACCCCGTGAAGGTGTACTGACGCCCGCTCCAAGAAAATGCAAACTGCTCTTGGCACTCTTCAGCAATTGGCACAGAGAAAACTGAATTGACTAAATCTACCACTGCATACCAGGTTCCCTCAAACTTTTGGACATTTTCAATCAAGGTAATGGCATCTGGGACTGGGGGCACTAAGGGAGGAGTGCGTTTATTTAACTCGTGGTAATCCATGGTCATCCTCGAAGACCCGTCCCCTTTTTTGACAGGCCAGAGAGGGTTGTTCCACACGGTATTAATAGGGCGTAACACACCCGCCTCCACGTACCCTTTGATGGTGTCTGAAATTTCCTTGTGCCCCCCCCGAGAATGAGGTATTGTTTCATTGCTACCCGCTTGGTCGCCACAGGCACCTGCACTTGGGGCATCTTCAATTTGCCTACGGTAATGGGTGTGCAGGCCAATGCACTCACCCCAAACCGATATGTTTTACCTCCAAGCCCCAAAGTCAGTCCTTCTAGAATGTCAAATCCAATTTTGTACTCAGGTATCGGGACAATCAACTCTTGGTATTTTTGCCTAGTCAAATTACCTATTTTCATCTCCACCTCAGTTTGTACTGCGGGGGTCTTCTTTCCCCCTAAACCTGTAATGGTAAAGTGTCTGCCTTTGAATCATGTTGGATTTCCATGAATCAGAGAGGCCTCCGCCCTGGTGTCTATCAATGCTCGCACCTCTTGCGTATTTCCCGGCCCCCAAAAAATCTTAACATTAACATGGGGCC
Organism: Ambystoma mexicanum; assembly: GCF_040938575.1. Taxonomy (NCBI): domain Eukaryota; kingdom Metazoa; phylum Chordata; class Amphibia; order Caudata; family Ambystomatidae; genus Ambystoma; species Ambystoma mexicanum. The sequence continues at coordinate 580,580,059 of NC_090924.1, read as the reverse complement.
GCCTATCAACTTTTAGGTGAGGAGACGCTGCCGAAGCGTGGCTGTAACCCTAGTCAAATTTTGAATGAGTGTAACCTGACTCTGCCTCTAACATCGCACTCACCACCTTCCTTAAATCAGCATATGTTGGCTGGTACGGGAAAGGAATCCCCATAGACCCTTCTTCCTGTTCTTCCTCAGGAGGGGCGGAAGGTGAGGTGTCCCTCTGTGGCTTAGTCACCACCTGTTTCTTGACTTGTTTATAGCGCTCCTTGGCTGCACGCCCTCTCTTTTTGTATAGTTCATACATTACCCTGGTTTCAATGCCATCAATTTGTTCTCGTGGCACACCATCTTTTAGCAAGGCCAAAAACATGTCTTTCTGGGACACTCGGGAGTCTCTACTATCTTGCCTCCTACCTTCAGTTCTTCTCTCACTACACCCCTCTCTCTCCCGCGGCTTGTCATCACTCTTGTCCAACTCCCCTAAATCTGCCAGTTGTCGAATGGCATCCACTAATTCATCAGTGGGTTTGCCCGTCATACCTATGAGCAAAGTCATAATGACACTTTTGTATGCAGGTGGGGCAGTTCTGATCACCATATTCCTGGTTGAAACTGAAAGCAGCACGACCCCCATGTGTCCTGGTTTATCTACATGAATTGCCTCCTTCATAGCATGCTCTCTGACCTTTTGATTGATTGATTGATTGATTGATTGATTTGTTTATTTATAGAGCGCCTTACACCAAGGCACTGTACAATGGAACAACTAATACAAAGAACAACAACAAACATTGGGAGCAAAAAATTACATCATGAATCATTCAACAACAAAACAGTGCAAAGAGCAATTAACTGAGGGGGTGGGGAAGTGGAGTGGGAGTAGGATTGGTGAGGGGGATCATGAGAAGGATAGAACGAGTGAAAAGGGAAGGGAGAGAGTGAAATAGGAGTGTGGAGAGAGGAGTTAGAAGAGGGAAAGAAGGGGGAAGAAGATAGGACGGGGGGGCTTCAAGGTGGAGAATGGAGGAGGAGGGATTTAAGGGAAGTGCGAAATGAGGGGAGGGTCGTGGAAGAGCGGATTGAGAGGGGGAGAGAGTTCCAGTGAAGGGGAGGAAGGAGTTGGAAGGAACGGAACCAGGAGGAAGCACAGGGGGAAGGAGGTACAGTGATGAGGAAATGGTCAGCAGAACGAAGGGAGCGAGAGGGGGAGTAAAAGGTGAGAAGGGAAGAGAGATAAGGAGGAGCAAGACCATGTAGGGATTTGAAAACAAGGCAGAGAAAGCAAAATTTTAGCTGTAAGTGGAAAGGTAGCCAGCGAAGGTGAGAGAGCGAGGAGGAGATGGAGTCACGGGAGGTAAGGAGACAAAGAGTACGAACAGCGGAGTGGTAAATGGATTTAAGGGGTGCAAGCTGAGATGCAGGAAGTCCAAAGATTAAGGAGAAGCAGTAGAAGAGTCGGGAAAAGATGAGAGAGGAGATAAGGAGTTTGGTCGCGTGGAATGTGAGGGAAGGACGGATTTTGCGAATATTGTAGAGGTGGTATCGGCAGGAGCGGGAGGTAAGTGAAATGTGTTGTGAAAAGGTAAGAGAGGAGTCAAATAGAACGCCTAGATTACAAGCATGGGAGGATATAGGGAGGTTGAAGGGAGGAAAGTGGATGAAAGGGGGAGGAGAGGGAGGAGGAAGTGTGTTAGAAGGGAAGAAAAGAACTTCAGTTTTATCAGTATTAAGAGAGAGGAAGCGGGAGGACATCCAGTTCTTGATGGCTGTGAGACAAGAGGAGAGTTTAGGATGGAGGTCTAGTGTGAAGGAGGAGAGAGAAAGAGTTGAGTATCATCGGCATAGAAGTGATGGGAGATATCAAAGGAGGAGATAACAGGGGCAATGAGGGAGGTGTAAAGAGAGAAGAGGAAAGGACCAAGTACAGAGCCTTGAGGAACACCGTATATGAGAGGGAAGGAAGGAGAGGTCTGGTCCCCCCATGAGACGGCAATGGAACAAGAAGAGACGTAAGAAGATAGCCATTTCAGAACAGGGCCTTTGAATCCGAAGGCGGAGAGAGTGTGTAGCAGGAGTGGGTGATCAACAGTGTCAAAAGCTGCAGAGAGATCAAGGAGAATAAGGATGGAAGATTGCTTGGCATGCCGAGCAGAGAGGAGAGAATTGAGAATAGGTGAGAGCAGTTTCAGTGGAGTGTTTGGGTCGGAAGCCAGATTGGAAGGGAGGAGAGTAGGCGAGACGCTCAAGGAGTTTAGAAAGGAAAGGTAGAAGGGAGATAGGTCTGTAGTTAGTGGTGAGGAGTGGATCAACAGAGGGTTTCTTTAGGATAGGAATAATCATTGCATGTTTGAAAACTGAGGGAAAGGTAGATGAAGAGGGGCAGGAGTTGAAGAAAGTGGTAAGGTAAGGGATAAGAAGAGGGTAGATCTTGGGGATGAGAACGGAGGGGAGAGGGTCAGAGGGGGCGTATGTGGGGTGGGCTTTGGCAAGAAGGGAGGAGACATCCGAAGTAGAAACAGATGAGAAGACAGACATAGTGGAAGAGGGAGGAGAGGGCTGAGGAGAAGAGAGGGAGCTAGAGAGGGAGTTAATTTTTTGGCGGAGTGAGAAGATTTTGGAGGAAAAGAAGTTAGCAAAGTCAGAGGGAGAAAGCGTGGAGTTGGATGAGGGATCGGGAGTAGGAGGAGAGAGAAGGCAGGTAAGAGTTTGAAAAATCCGACGAGGATGAGAGGCTTGAGACTGGACAAGGTTAGAGTAGTAAGAGGACTTGGTGGTTTCAAGACAAGAGTTGTAAAGTGCTTTTGTGAGTAGACCCTCCAAATTTTTCTTAATTTCCTCAGTGGGGTCAATGTCTAGTAAAGCATATATGTTGGTATCATTGAGTTGCCTGATACATTCTTGATCGTAATCTTGGCTGTTGAGTAATACTAGACTGCCTCCTTTATCCGCAGACCTAATGGTAATACATTCATCTCCATATAAATCTTTGATTAACCGGAGTTCATGTAGTTTCATGTTGCGATTTTTGGAATGTCCAAATTTAATTTTCTCAAGGTCTCTGGTAACTTGTTTTTGAAATATATCGACAGAAGGTACAGTGATAGGAGGAATGAAGTTGCTTTTACTCTTAAATTCTTTGAAATCTAAGGGGTCATCATCTGTGGGTTGATCCTGCTCTAGTTCACTGAAAAACACTTTGAGCTTCATTTTGCGTATTAGTTTGTAAAGTTCAATCTTTGACTTAAAAAGGGTACTTTCATATGTGGGAACATAGCTGAGTCCCTTCTGTAAAGTCTGATTCTCTTTAGGTGTTAAGACCCTCGAAGATAGATTAATCACTATGTTTTCTTTTGCTGCAATCTTGTGTTCGGTTTTTCTTTTAGTTTTTCTTTGGCCCCTTCTTGTTCTCTTCGGCCTTTGTCTAAAAAAGGAACTCTGTTTCTATCTGAGTTATCTGGAGTACCTGATGATCCCGAGGTATTTGGAGTGGGTTCTTCTTCCTGTTGAGTAGTTTCTCTTTCCGTATCTGTTCCTGAACTTGATGTTTCACTTGTATGGTTTGCTTTAGGTTTTCTTATTGAGGGTCCGTATTTTTCCATCCAGGTATATACCTCATCCTTTAAATAGTCATACGTGTCTCTTTAAAATTTTCTAATCTTCTTGCTTTCCAGCTCTTTAGTGTAGTCTGATAGTTTGGTATTGATATCCTCTAGTATAATATTTAATTCTTCTCTATTAAGGGTTGCAACTAATTCTTTCTCTATTTCTTGTATTTCTTGTCCCAAATCATCGAGATTCTTTGCCAATTCTTGTATCGTTAATACAATGAGATGTAGAGAGCATGAATTAAGTATAGCTTCCCACCTTTTGACAAACCCTTTGTTCTCCTTACAGAGAGTAGGCCTTAATTGAATGCGTAGGCCCCTGGGTATTCTTTGGTTCTTGTAATATCTGCCGAGTGTTATTGCATGAAGTTTTCGGTTTATTTCCTTGCAAATCAGGTATTCTAACTGTTTGATTTGCCGTGTTGGATCTCCTGAAAAGATACATTTTTTGGATGTGGAAATAAGCATCACAGACCATGAGGACCAAACAACTATTTTCAGAAAGAGTACTGATCGCAATAACCTTTTGCAAAGACTCAGTTTTCACCAACCGAGCCTAATCAAAAATCTTCCCTATAGTCAGATGCTAAGGGTAAAAAGGATAGTCAGTGACCCTTCTGATTATGAAAAAGCAGTGAAAGACATGGGAGACAAGTTTTTGGAGAGAGGTTACTCTACGGTTGAAATAGAGGCAGCCACCATCCGCACAGCAACACAAGACAGAAAAGATTTGTTGAAACCTCAAGTAAAGAAGAAATCCACACCTCCTTTAGTTTTTGTATCCAAATTTTCCAGACAAAGCAGGCGGATCAAAATCATAATTAAAAAGAACTAGAACACAATAACGTGTGATCAAAGAATAGAACACCTTGTTTAAGGAATTTCCTACTTTTGCGTATCAACGTAGTCAAAACCTTAAAGACAAACTAGTGAACACTAAACCTCCACGCAAGAAGAAATTCACAGACCGCATTGGAACATTTCCTTGCCTCAATTGCAGTAATTGCAACTATATTATAAAAGGACCAATTATCAGTCATCCGCACTCTGGAGAAAAAAATCAAACTAAGATACTATGCGACTTGTGACCCTCAAAACATCATTTACGGTATTAAATGCCCATGTGGATTTTTCTATGTAGGTCAAAACAACGCACGGCGAAAATTCGCTGGAACGAACATAGATCATGCATCAGGAACCCAACAGTTACCTCAGCAGTAGCAAGACATTTGTGCGAGAAACGACATAGTTTGGCACAGATAAAATTTGTGATCCTGGAGGTGGTACAAAGAAACAACAAATATGAAAACTTACAAAAGCGACTTGACCAACGAGAAACGTACTGGATTGATTGACGAAGTGACGTTGGGTCACCATGGAAACATTCAAATACAGAAACAGTCATTCGCGTGCGCGCTCGTGCGAATGCAGTTGTCACTGATACAGCGTCTCTGACAGGTAAGGTTGACTCCATTTTCCGCGCTCTTACGGCTTCAATTAACGTTTCTTGTTATTGATTAGTTTCCCTGTGTGACAATTACTGAAATGTTGGTTAATGTAGATAGATCACTGAATCAATGTACAGCTCTGATGAAGGTTGTTGTAACCGAAATGCATTGGCCTCTGTACATATGATCCTAACCAGATTTGGTGCAGCCTCATTGAATATGACAGAATAATATTCAAAAAGAGCTACGAAAAAGAGATGCAAATAAAAATGTCTATAAATCATCATAATTGAGGGCGATAATTTATTATTATATAAGTTGTGGACAAACTATTTGATACATTATCTTCCGAATGTTCAGCCCTCTTTAGGGCCAACTGCGAGCACCAGTTCTTGATAGAACATTTTTACTCTATCTCTTTGTTCCATGATTTTTTGGTCCTTATGCCACAGGACCTCTTTATAACTGGTAGCCCCAGGCGAAAGCTTTACTAGATTGAACAACTTTCAATGTTCAACGTATGAGTTGCATCGTAGTGCCCACCTTTACCTTCGTTTTTGTTACTTTTCTTGAACTGTGGCACAGAATCAAGTTAAATCTGGGGAATGGGATTTTGCCCAAGTTGTGACTAGAGACTGTGGTTACATTGTGAATTTAATTATTTGTTATTTTGAACTGCAATACATTTCCTTATTCGTTTTTTAAATGTATAAATGTGAGGGACGGATATCCTTTGTTGTAGTGTTTTCTTTAGCTTATTTTAGGCATGTAAACCTCGTCAGGGTAGGGCTAGTGAGGCCTTCATCCAACCTTTAAATATAATAAAATGGCATTTGTTGAGAAAAACTTACAACGTGGTCCGCGTAACATTTCTGACCCCTCCCAGATGTCTGATCTCATATGTGTTTCACTCTTCACTAAGATTTATTTTATGTGCTCTTGTTTTAGCATTATTGTTTAGACTTTGCACTTAGTTCTCAATGGTTTTGTTGTGTTTGACTAGTGTCTTGTAAATAATTTTGCAATGTCCCTTATTGCTCGTATGTTGACTCAATTCATGAATACATTTCTAGAGGCTAATAAATGAAAACTAAATAAGGATACAACTAAGATTGTGACGTTTGGGAGAAAGGACAGGAAACTGAAGCGGGAACTGAAAGGGGGTCCAGTGGAGGTAGGTATGAAATTTACTTGAGACTGTAAGTGGTTGCAACATATAAAACACCAGGCAGAGAGAGAGGGCCAGAATTGGTCTTGAGGGCCAACGCAGGTTTGATTTTAGATTGGGTGCCCGAAGATTGGATAAATTAATTGAGGTTTTTACATTTAAAGCTTTAACTCAAATGTATGGCAGTGAGATCTGGGGCTACTGTTCTTGTGAAGCCCTCAAGGTGGTACAGCTGCAATTCTGGCATCATACTCTGGGGCTTCCACCAGGTTGCCCAAGTAGTGCATTGAGGATATGATATGATATGATAGGTTATTTATAACGCGCTTAATACCCAGAGGTTTCTAAGTGCGGTCCCGGGGATCAAACCTGCATGCTCTGGGCTGTCTTGCTTCCAAGGCGAGCATGTTGCCGCTGTGCTATCCTCCCGTGACATGGAGTTGGGGATCCAGAGTATCACTTCTTTGGCTCAAGCCAGACACCTAGCCTATTTTGCAAAAGTAAAATTGAAGGTAACCACTAACCAGAACCTTCAGCTGGTATTTTCAATCATGGAAAGTCGCCCAGGAGTACACAAACCGTCCTGGTATGAAACTGGAAGTAGACTCTTGGAAATGTTTTTGGCAGGAAGAGGAGAAAACAATTACGACCAAGTTAAAAAAAGAGATCAAAACATGGTCTAGAGGAATTTGGCTGCGGGTGGATGGGTGGAAATGTGTGCTCTACCCTCCCTTGCATCTTATGTACAGTATAAGTGGAGCCTGTATGCCCCTGGGCAATATTAGATTTAGATACCACAGCGTGACGAGGACTCCTGCTGAAAGCTAGATTAAACTTGTTACCACTGGTGAAAAGAACCTGGCTAAAAGCTTCAACAAAATGCAATTGTGGTATGTTTATAAAAGGAAGATGATGAGGTGGCTGAAACCTCATTTCCTAGCATCAAATATTAGAACTTTCAAGGAGGCTATGTTTTTATTTTTTTACTGTAATAAGTCGCAATTTCTTTACGATTCGAGGAATTAATACATTTTAGGACAGGTTTTTAAGGAAAGGTCTGCTGGTGATTTTTAAAACTGTAAAGAACGTGGTTTAAACGGGTTTGAGTTATATTGTATGGCCTATTTTTATTATGTAATGTATTGTGATTTAATGTATACTATGTTAATGGAGAAATGAGAATAAATATTATGAAGAAGAATACATTAAATGCTTACCATAATAACAACTGCAGGTTTTTCTTTAAAACTTAGACATAACCTGTTTTATAGTGCGCATGTTAGGTCTTTTCCTTTGCTTACACTTACCTGGACTGTGGCATTTTCTAGGATCTCTGGACTTCTTTACCAGGCCCTTTTTTGGTCAATTTCCCTGATTTATTAGGTATTTTCAAATCTATGTTTTACTGTTTGGGCAGAAGGATTTATAATGTATCACTGATTGTTGCTACTGTTTCTCTCCATGGAGTGTAATCTGCCCTTATGGACTGCCTTACCACAATATAACCTGGACTTTGGTTGCTATAACTCTGATTTTTTTAATAGAGGTTTTTATTGCAAGAAGTAAAAGCAGGTATAACCACAGTTTAAACAGGTTAAAGACAGTTCCTCGATCCCAAGCCAAGCCCAACCCCATTCTATAACCCCCTTCCCTTATCCTTGTCTTATACCTCTTCCTCTCCCTCTGAAAGGTTGTCCCTCAATTATGAGCACCATTCCCACTAATGTCCCCTTCACCCTTGCCTGCCTCCCTCCCACCCCCGCTAGTCAATTGCACTTCCAAGCCCTAGTCATCCCCTCTACAATCCACCCAGCTACCCCATACCTGATCATGCTTTTCCTTCAATTTTTCAATTCCATATTCCTATCCATTGTTGCCTCTCACTCCCTTAAAGATGGGACTTCTGCCACCCCCTGCACCTTAGCTATATCCCTTTTGGGTACCGAAAAGGCTAAGTCCATCAGTGTTCTTTCTGCAGGGCCACTTCAAGCTCCTCTCCCAGGACCCGGTCACTGTGTTGATATCACTCTGCCACAAGAAAGTATGAATACACTCCCACACCATGTGTATAAACAAACCTACTTCAACGTGACATTTGGTACATTCTTACCTTTCTCGCCTAGCCATTCTATGTAGCCTCTGTGGGTTGTAGTATATTCTAAGGAGGATAAGTGTATTATCTGGTATTTGACATTTATTGCAATGTCCATTGCCAAACACAGCACGCTGATGGAGTTCTCACCATCCAGCGGACCCATGTCTCCTTCCCACCTAGTTCAGAGTCCGGACAGAGGTTTATGGAAGCAATCCACCTGTACACCGTGGAGATTGTCTTCTTCTTAAAACGTGCCACCCCCATCAGTGTAAAGATGGGGCATTCCTGAGGAATACCCACCTCTCCAATGAGCTGTTGAGGATCCACAATCTTTTCTTGATATCCTGAAAGGAACATATAGCCCCTTCAGGGATCAGGTCCCCCAGGTTCCTCACTCCCTCATCTCTCCATATCCGTAACCCCTGGATAGACTGCAGCTCAGGTAGAAGCCTGTTTGCGCATAATACCAAGTCCCCTGCCAAACACGAACATCATCCAATTTTTAACTAGTAATGCATTGCCACGTTTTGACTACTAACTTGCCTGCCAGGGTAATTCTCTCAAATTCCTCCTCCCATATAGCATCTTGCCTGGGTCGTAGGATCTTGTTCAACTCCTTTCCACCAGATCGCTGGTTCGGTGTAATACATGAAGAGCCATTCATTCGCCACTGCTGATGGTTTTATTGGTGGCTAATGAATCAAGTGGTTCTCCATCAACATGGCTTGGAGGTAATGAGGTATGATTGAGGACAGAACAGCAAATCAGTGATGTGGAAATTATTTATTATGATTAGTTTGCAATTATTGACTTGGGAGGTGGACAGATGCTGTGTTTTCATTTTTACTGGCTATGCAGCATTCGGTACTGTGGCATTTGAGAGGAGCCCAAAACTAAGTATTCTGATAATTGTATCACCAGCACAAGAGATGCTACAAATCAGACACTGAAGGGAATGTAACACCAACAGGCTCTAGAACAGTGATGTAATAAACTAATGGGTGGTGTCTATCACCATGAGTACAGCTAAAGGAACCCATCACATTCATGACAGGAAAGTGTAAAGGCATTGCACAATTAGGCAGGCCTATCGCTGGTGCAATATCAAGAGTGCTTTATGGTTGTGAATGCCTTTTCAACTTCTGATGACCAATGTAAAGTTCTTGGTCTTTTTAAATGTGTGAGATTTTTCAGTGGTTTAACAATAGCGGCATATTCTGATATCCATTGTTGACAATATCCAGCAATCCTTTGGAAGGACCGCATTTGGGTTATAGCAGTAGTTCTGGCCATTTGTATAATAGCTGCTAGGTGCGTGCCGGTCAGATATCTGTCTGCTGTAGAAATATCATGGGCTGAATAAAATAATGTACATTTCATAGCCAAGGTAATCATGTATATGCCCTTTGTCCATGCTTTATAAGACAATGATGCTAGGAGTAAGTCACCTATGTACTTAATGAGCTCAGATTTCCCTAGAAATACTCTGTCATCTAGATCCCTTTTCAGTGTATGGGGTGACTGGGTTGGGATATTCAATGTACCTCTGTTCAAGCCTTGTCCATGTTTATTGCAGCCCATGGTATGAAACGTCAAATGAAAAACTGAAAGTCTGGATGTATCTTTGTATCTTTATAGAGCAGAAGGTAGAGCATGGGTCTACAACAGTGAAAGGGGTTGCTACATGCTTAATTCAGGAAAGAATGATAGCATGATTAGGGACTACTAGAAAAGACAGTTATACAGAATGTAAGCCCTGTACAAATCAATGTGTTTTCTTTTCCATTTTGTACAGACAGGAATGGCGTATCGCATGGTCTAACAATCAGGACGGTAGTTCCTTGCTGTAACATTGAATTAATTACAGTAGCTATTGCTTCTTCGCGCTCAGGCGTAACAAGTAGTGTGGGATTTTCAGGAGGCGGTTGCAGGGAAGTATTCATATTTTCATGGGCTTTATATTTCATATGCATCCTACTTCATTGTTATGTTGGGACAACAGCCACTATGGTAAATGGAACATAATCAGTAAGATGCTTGCTAATATTCTCATTCACTGGGGTAGAAGGGGAAAGTGTACCATGTAGCGTTGCAAGTACTATTGCTCAGAAGGCAAACATTTTTGCATACTATGAAGGCATTATGAAGTACGACAGAGACAACAGATTCAAGATTCAAAACAAAGTAATTTTTTTACTCAAATGTCAGGATGGTAGAAGGCCTAACTTGTCCTATGCAAATGTGGGATTTCCCTACTTGAACGAAACTAACGAAAGTCTGAGTCGAATAGTTCAACTTAAAGCTTGCCCTCACAACTAAAGCTAAACAATATGTAAGGATGTCAGCAATAAAAAGAAAACAATGTTCAACAAAAGGTTCTGAGCTTCTTCTAGCTTCTTGCTTCCATTCAGATTCCTTCCCCAAGTGTAAAACAGTTCACAACAAGTCTTAAAGTTACCTCTCTTAAGTTCATGGTTTGCAGTTCTAAATAATTGAAATGCCCAGCACTCTGAGACTTTTGAAAACGTTCTTATTACAACACACGACCACTCCGATACAAAGTTTTCCTTACTCTGCAACATTGAACAATGGAATTGACTTTAAACCGGAGACCGTCCAAAACGCTCTCTTTCGGAGACAAGCAACCACTCTGATACAAAGTATTCTGTAACATAGGCAAAGTTCAATCATTTGCGCTCTGGATTTCTCATCTTGTAGAAACTCAACAGTCTCTGTAATAGCTCATCCAGCAGCCCGGAACACACACACTGCAGCCTCTTCTGCCAGGTGTCCAACTCCTGCCCCTCAGACAGTCCTGTGTTGGTTTCTTGACACAGGAGAACAAGCACTTTGAATGAAAGGAAAAGGGGTAGCCTCTCCACACAATTCCTCTCTCTGCTGCGAGTCCGCTCCACGGAGCTCCATCTCCCAACCCAATCTTTCTAAGACCACTTCTCCTTGCTGTCTCTAGCGCCACAACGTGCTGCACACAATGGACCATCCCACAGCAGTTTCCTCCCGTGGCTCGATCTCTTCCAACAAGGTTCCCTGCTGCTCCGCTCGGTGTTGCTTTTCCCACCTCCTTTTATATACCTTCAACCTTCTAACAGGTTGCAGGCATTCTTTCTCAATTAGACTTGCCTGACCACGATTAAGGGTGCATGCCTGACCTGCACAACGCATTGCATCTTCTTCATCCCAGTACCAGAGTGTGGAATTGGTATAGAGTTCATTACTCTCAGTTGCCTCTTCCTGTTTCAGTACTGTCAAGTGTCACAAGAGGGGAAATGTGGGGAGTTGACCTACAATAACCCATAAAGGTTGAGGGCGGGTTAGGTTGGTCGCCAATAGGGAATGGGCGATACCATGTGTCAGCTGAGGGCACCCCATTCTTAATCCTCAAGGACGCTCCATCCAGGTGATCCTCCCTCGCTTCTCTGCCCCTCCAGGGACAGGATCCAAAAACAATGGCCTTTCCCTGGCCACCTGCGCAAAGGTTCCAAGGGGAGTAGAAGTAAGAATACCCTCAGGTTTCTCACAATATGAAAATGCAAAAGTGACTGGCTTTGCCAGTGCTTGTTAATGTTATTTTTATAGTGTCCTCTTCATTATCAACTGCAGTCAGAGTGGAGTGGTGACATGCACATGCATGTTAACTTTTTGCTTCTGAAAAAATACAGTGCAGATTCTGTATCTGGACCCACCAGTGCAACAAAGGTTCGGAATAATAATGGACTACATGGGACATTATCTGATGGTACAGTGCCTTGGCATACTCTTCTCTCATTAAATTCAACTTCATTAGAGGTCAAAGCATTCAAGTGGTGACAATGTCTTTAAAACTAAGAACCACAAGCAGTAGTAAAGAAAAGTCTTGCCACTTAAAGTTAAGAAATTACCCATTTATGTTGCCAGGTTGGCAACATTTGCCACTTACAATTTGCCAAAAACTCAAGTACACCTAAGAACAAGTTTTGGACGTCTGAATACTTGGTGCTGTTGCAGAAGAGAATAAGCTTGATTTTTGAGGTTCAGTTTCAGTTGCCACTGGACATTCTAGTTTGGATGAGGGATTACAGAGTAGCAAGGTTTAATTCGGCAAATGTCATTCACTTATTTATCTCACGTTAAAGTTGCAATAACACATTGATGGATCTGACTGTCAAGGCTATTAAGCAGCTACTCTGGTGGGTCCATGTACAAGTTACAAATGGGTGGCCTCACTCCTAAACCCCCTGGATTCTCTTCTCAGGTGGCCAAGGAAAAGCCATCGCTCTTGGATGGACACCAGTGAGTTTCTGATAGATGAGAAACCCAGTATAATTTGGTGCACGAGTGCCTGAACATTTCTATTGCTGAAGTATACTTTGTATCAGAGTCATCGCGTGTCCCACAGAGAGCGTTTTCAAAGGTCTCCGTTTAAGACATTTCCATTGTTGAAGCACAAGTAGAAATACTTTGTATCGGGAGTGATCGCGTGTCTCAGGAAGAACATTTTCGAAAGTCTCGGAGTACTGAGCATTTTAGTTGAAGTAAAACAAATGAATACTGAGCACTGGGCTGAGTGGAAATTGAATCTTAAGCGAAACTAATGCACATTGAATACCGAATTGAATAAATATTTTACAATTAAGCAAAGTCACTACATGTTGCATATCGAACTGAATAGAACTTTAACTTTAAAATTAAGCAAAAGAAAGACGTATTGAACATCGAATGGAGTGAAAGCCTCAAACGGCATGAATGCATATTGAGAGCAAAATTAAAAGAAACCCTGAAGTAAAACATATTATATACAGAAAGAAAATAAAGCTTTATGGGCCCAGGAAATAAATAGAACAGCCAAGATGCCCACATGAAAACCATTTATGGAAAAGTGTGACAGAGAGTCATAACAAGGCAAGGACATTGTGATGGTGAAGTTAAAGCCTTGTGGGAGGGAACCTGGAGACTTGAGGAACTACACTTGTTGTCTTGAGGACGGATCCTCAAGACAATTTTGTGTTTGAACTGTGTTATTTGGAGAGCCTCAATACCCTTTTGTGTTTGAACTGTGTTGCTTGGAGAGCTTCAAAGCCCTTTTGTGTTTGAACTGTGTTGCTTGGAACTTCAGGAATTTAACCCTGAGGATTGTTTAAAACTGTATCACCTTGAACCGAAGAAAAGTAATTTTGAGACTTTTTGGGGAACTATTTTACATTTGGGCAAGTGATCTGAAAGAAATCTGCAAGCTGGAAGAAGCACAGAACTTTATTTTGAACACTGTTTATTTGGTTCTTGATATTTCTACATATTGTATAGCTCTAGTTGTGAGGGCAGGTATAGGTGTTGGATACAGGCAGGCAGTTAAATCGAACTCTCTAACTCAGACTTTCTTTATTTTCATTTGGGTAGGGAAATCCCACTTTAGCATTGGGCAGGTTAGGTCTTTTTCCATCCTGATATTTAAGTTAGTAAAGTATTTTATTTTGAACTATGAATCTGTTGTATTTGTCTTGCTTCATGATGCCTTCACAGTGGGTATAGAGTACAACCACGAAAGATCCGCAGGTTACAGGTAGGGCTTGGGATCTGCAGGCATCCATCAAGACAAGTTGGTATCTGTCCTTGAGGTAGGAAAGAAACTGGTGTGTGCAGTGTTCTAATCTTGAACATGCAGTAAAGATGATAGGGAGGGCCTTTTGGTGGGTGGTGTTGAAGCCGGTGGAGGAATCCATTTGTATCAGTAGGCAGGAGAATGTCATGTCTGATGCATCATCTGCGTCTTTAATAGTAGAGGTTTTGGTGCTGCATCTTAGTCAGAAACGTGGTAGGTAGTCACAGAGGAGGTTGCGTAAGGTGATCTTTTTATATGTGGTTAAATGGCATTCCGACTTATTTCCCAGGTGAAGGCTTACTTCTCATTGCAAGGCCTAGTTCACAGCAGACCTGCAAGTACTCTGTTCTAAAAAACGTGAGGCTGAAGCCAAATGGAGGAGTACACCCTTGGACTCTCACACAAAGTCCACTTCTCTACCGCCTCCGAACAAAATTACTCTAGGTCTCTTGGTTGGAGGTAAATCAGTGACCCAGACTGGCAAACCTGTGTTTTGCTATTGCGGTAAAAGTGCCAGTCAATTACTAGCATTTTTCCTGCACCAGCAAATCTGTAATTACCCCCATGACTTTAAACTTTGGTCCCAAGTGGTTTCCAGTTTGCTTGCTTGTTTATTTCAATAGATGCCTCATATTTACAATAGATGCCTCATATTTACACAGCCACCATGTGTGGTAATTGTGTTCGCATCTTTATTCGTAGGGCTGGTGATATATCGATATATTTTCAAAATCGATATAGGGTGAGACAATATCATTAACATTGAGATATATACACATGTTCAAAGTACTGCCATTCTGATGCAGAAGATTCAAGCTGCCGGATCCACACCTTGTTAGCCAAAATTACCTTCCTTTATTTTTCTTGCAGGGAATATTGTATGATACAAAAACATGGAAATCCTTTAAAATCCCAAAACGACCAAAATACACGGGTCTTCCCAAGTGCAGCAATCAGTTTGCCGAGGTGTTCACGCGTTCCGCGGCCAAATCGCCGCTTGTTCACAACGATTTACATCATTGTCAAACAAACATTTAAAAAGACATGGAAGAGAGGCAGCCCAATAAAATTGGGTGTAAACACAGTCAAAGGACTGGTTTTCCTAGGATGCTGCAGTCCCAAAGATAACATGTCGCCATATTGGCCTAGTGTTTTAGGTAAGTAACCAACAACTTTTTACTTTCTGCGAGTGTCATTCTAATATATGCACAGTAATATATTTACAATAATTGTATAATTCCATACAGCGTATTGCATTCAGGTGCATTAGTTCTCGTGACATTATTTTTATATTACGGCTGATAGATAATAAGGCATATTACCATATGTCTAGCTGAAGGACAGTGACAGTGCCAGTACCCATAGAGAATTTTACATATTACAAGTTTACGAAACATTTCACATGGCAATTATTAATGTAACCACCATATGTTTAGGCGATCTTTTTTTCAAGGTAAAGTGCTTAGTGCATTAGCAGCATGTTATTTAAGCAATAAAGTGCAAGGTGCCACGAAGCATTTAGAATCTAGTAATTCTAGCTTCTCTATAACGCTGTGGTTTAATCACATGCCGGAATGTATCACGGTTACCTGGTACATACTAGGCAACCCTTGTAGAACATAAAATGCATAGTGCAAAAAAGCATAAATGACAGCATCACTAATAGTTTCATCAATTTCATCTATAAAGTGCGTCGTGCTCTAGCAGCATGTTGCCACTATTTCACAATTCCAACTCAATACCAGCTCAACCAATGTTCAACTACCAATAAAGTGCATAGTGCAAATCATGATTGTTCATTATGCCATACCTATCTTGAGAATGTCCCAATAAATCAATTATTGTACTCGCATTAAACTGATGCTAGTCAGCATAATCACCAAATCATTTTGCATGGGAATTACAGTGTCCTTTTGTAACACCTGTTACACCTCCTCTTTCACCATCATTTAATTCATTCAATATTTATAATAAACATAAGTGGAAAAAGAAACAATCACCTAAAAAACCTTAAAAAATGTAAAACCTTAAAACCTTGATTGTAACTGTTAAAACATTGTTGGTGTTAGTACTGTTCGATTCACCATCAACACATCTTGTTGCTTTGTAACCATTCAATCCGGGTATTGGAGAACTAACAGAATACTCAGGAGAGGTTTCTCTTTTAGATTAGGTAAGGGACTCTAATACCTATACGCCTGTTTCCCCTTTGAGTTATTTGTAAATATATATACCAGGAAAACATGGGAGTTTGTTTAACACCCCAGAAAGGTATACAACTCTTCGTCAATATTATGTCCATCGGGTTGTTTCAAAGTCCAGGATACAGCGGGTTTCTTTTTGTCTTAACAATTTCTTCTTGTTTCCTCCGCTCGGGCCCATTTCTATTTTGTGTAGTCCAAAGAAACTAAAATTCTGAATATTACTTTGGTGACAATCAGAAAAATGTTTAGCCATGGGGTAATTGGCATCGTTGTGCAGAATTGCATGCACGTGTTGTTGGATACGAATTTTAAGTTTGCACTTCGTGCTGCCAAATACCATTTTTGGCAGGGACAGGTAGGAACATAAAGCACATGATCAGATTCACATGTGATCCATTGTGGGATCCATGTTTTTTGGCCAGTCACCAGATGTTTGTTTGTTTGTTTGTTTGTTTGTTTGTTTATTTATTTGTTAGGCGCACCAGACCCGTGAGTAAAAGGGCGCAACAATATGGAAATGCAAAGCTTACAAAGGTTATGAATATACACAGGATACAGTATTTACATAGTAACGAGAAATACAATATTTACATGAATACAAGATATACATAATGTACAGAATAAGGCGAAGACAGGGAATAGCCAAAGTAGTTACAGAGATAAGCGATAGACACTGTGCAACGGATATCTATGCCAAAAATGGGGCCCCTCATGTAACACTTAGGCTCCCGGGTTGGTTACATTACACAACGTCTTCAGAGTTAACACAGTAGTGCACTATTAATGCAGAATGGACAGGTCTCTTTGGATGTGGGCAGGTCCCCAGTGGGTAATGGGAGACTAGGGGTCAGTAGTGATGATGTGTTTTATTACCTTTTTCCTGAAATGTAGGTAGGTTGGTCTGCTCTAAGATCCTGAGGCAGTGAATTCCAGAGTTTAGCTGCCTTCACAGTAAAGCTATTGCCCCCGATAGTGGTGAGCTTATATTTGGGTATGGTCAGACAGTTAACATTCCCAGTTCTGCTAGGTCTGAGAGAGGTTCTTTGGAGTTTATCTATGCGGTAGCTGGGGGCTACGTTATTAAGGGCTTTGTAGGTCAAGCAGAGTGTTTTTAGTTGTATTTTGTTAGATGTGGATAACCATTTATGTTGGCGTCTCAAGGAGGAGATGTGAGTTTTCTTGTTTATGCCTAGGGTCGCTCTTAGGGGGTTATTCTGAAGTGTTTGGAGCTTTTGGATGGTAGATTTATTGGCACCGCTATATAAGACATTACAGTAGTCAATTCTGGAGAGTATTAGAGCCCTTAGAGCCCTTGCCAGGATCAGGCAGCTATTGTCAGAGAGGAATGGCTTGCCAGCTCTGAGTAGCTTACAGTTGTAAACCGTGGCAGAAGTGAGAGATTTGACCTGTTTATCAAAGGACAGTGTGGAGTCCAGGTAGAATCCAAGGGTTTTTACTTTCTTGGAGACTTTGATGGTGTTCCCGTCAATATTAAATGAGGAGAATTCTTGGCCTAGTGTTTTAATATTAGCCTGCGAGCCCAGAATTATAAATTCAGTCTTATCATCGTTCAAGCACAGGCCATGAGTGGCCATCCATGCTTTGATGATAAGGTAAACTTTGTTCACTAAGCCCTTTGTCCACGCTGTAATCCCCAGAAAGTGGGAGAAGAATCTGGGTATCATCTGCATAATTAGTGTAGGTGATACCCAGCTTGTCCAGATCGTCAAACAGTGCCTTAGTGAAGATATTGTAGAGGGTAGGGGAGACGCAAGACCCTTGGGGGACACCGCATAGGATGGGTATTGGCTTGGCGGCTGCTGAGGGGGAGAAAACTCTCATGGTTCTCTCACTCAGGAAGGACTCGATCCATTTGATGGCGCCCGTGGAGAAGTGGGCTGCAGAGTCGAGATGCCGGCATAAGACCTTGTGATTGACCAGATCAAATGCGGCTGAAAGATCAAGTAGGAGCAGGAGTACTGTCTTACCTTTGTCTCTCTGCTCCTCTATTTGGGACTTTAGGTCTATTAAGGCTGTCTCTTTTCCGTGTAGTGGACGGAAACCAGATAGTCTGTTGCCTAAAAGTTTGTGCAGTTCCAGGTGTTTTTGAATTTGGATATAAGCAGCTTTATCCAATATTTTCAGTAGAAATGGGACCGTGGTGATGGGCCGGTAGTTAGTGGAAAAAAGCGGATCTAATGTCTGTTTCTTAAGGAGGGGTAGCACCCAGGATTGTTTGAGGCTAGCAGGTATAGTGCCTGTGGCAAAGGAGGCATTTATCAGTTTAGTGATGAATGGGGAGAGGTCTCTGGCAGCATCTTTTATTAGTTGTGCTGGGCAAATATCGCCTTTGCAGTTTGAAGGCTTCAGTGATAGGATAATTTTTTATCCTCCAGGATAGACATTTTAGAGAAATGGAAGGTAGTATTGTGTGCTGATGGTGAAACATTAGGCAGGAGGGTGTTAGGCGACTGCTGTAGGTTCAGTGCTTCTTTTTTGTTGCTGAATTTTATACTGGAGTGTATTAATTTTATTAACTAAGGCATGTTGGATGTCTGTACACCAGGATGTGTCCTTGGTGCAGACATCAGGTATAGCAATTGGGGACTCAAGTTCTTTGAGTATAGAAAAGAGTTCTTTCATACTCGAGTTAGAGTTAGCAATACGCTCGTCGTAGGAATTTCGTTTAGCTCTGCAAATTTCCTTCTTGTAGTGTGAGGAAAGTGAGGTTAGTTTAGCTTTATTCTCATTAGAGGGGCAAAGTCTCCAATTGGTTTCACTTTTATTCTTTAAAGTGCGAAGGTCTTTAAATTGTGGAGTGAACCATTTATTTAAATGGGCTATTGGTTTGCTGGGTCTGAGTTTGACAGGGACGATTTTATCCAGTGTGGTGAGCATGATGTTGTTAAATTCCTGAACTAGGATGCTAGGGTCAAGATTTTCTGGTAGTGCGTTGAGGATGGGAAGAATGGGCGGGATAACTTTCTCTACAATGATGCTTTTTTTACTTCTAGTTGAACATGGTGGTGCTAAAGGTTGAACCAATGGAGTAGGTCTTATAGTGGATAACTGGAAGGACACCAGAAAGTGGTCTGTCCACGATAATGGCACGATGGATGAAATGGTAGCTGAGCAGTTAAGGTCCACTATCCAGTCCAGTATTCTCCCTTTTAGATGGGTGGGTTTATTAACTTTTTGGGTGAGGCCTAGTGCGTTGATAGTGTTGGCTATATCTGTTGCGTTTTTATCCATTTGGTCGTTAAAACTTAGGTTGAAGTCTCCTAATAGGAGTAGTTGTGAGGTAGGTTTAAGGTTATTCATAATTATGTTATGCAAGACTTCCTCAAAGGTACCAAAAGGGCCAGGTGGTCTATATATTAGGTGCATAGTAACGGATTGAGAGTTATTTATCTGAAGTTTGGCAGTGAGAACTTCACATGATTGTGATAGATGGGTGGGGGCTAGTCTAAGGCTGAGAGCAGTTTTAGAGATAATGGCAATGCTGCCACCTCGGGCATTATCTCGGTCTTGTCTGACTACAGTGTAGCCATCAGGGATAGCTAGCATAAGAGCAGCATGTGTCACCACAGCTAATGGTGACACATTACTGTCCTATAGGACTCTATGGGAATGGGGAACACGGAAGCACTGGCACCGTTATATTCCGTGATGGTCTGCTTACCGTGGCCGATGTGTCTGTCAGGGTCCGACCTGTCGGGCACAGCGGCTCCGGCAGGCAGACTCGTAGTATGCCGGTCCGGAAACAACAGTGCCGGTAACAGTTGTTTCTGGGCCAGCATGCTTGGAATGAGCCCCATTTATCAAAATAAAGTGCAAATATAGGGTTCCTCTTCCTATTCGAGAATACACACAGCTGTGTAAATATCAAAATGTAAATACAAAATTGTAGTGTATGAAATAATGTATATATGTATATTAAAAGTCACCCACAGATAAGCTTTAGAAGAAATAGATCTTTCAAAGACATCTTGGTCCAGAGTTTCATGTCCAACGATGAATCTAAGATACAAACCAACTGGTTGACTATGAAAAAGAAGGCGTTCCATAAGTGCATAAGGTGCAACATTTGCAAATATGCAATAAATTGTGAAGCATTTACACATCTTTGCATTAAGGAGCACCTTTGTGTGCATTTTACCTTCATTCCGATACACAAGGAGCTGACCCTATCCAAAATGGTCGCCCGATGCTGCCTGGAGCCTCATCTGCCTAACCAGGCTCCCAGAGCAAGCCAACGCCATCCGCTGATTGGCTACTGATCATCCTTAACACCCATTGGCCACCGGCAGGTAAAGCCGGCCCACGTTTTCCAAGGCACAAGGTTTCAAGACTGTTGCCTGTTTTATGCCTGTTCGATGCCGATCGACTGCCGTATGCCGGGCCCCCTATTATGAGGTCACTTTTCACTCCCCCTCCAGTTCGCCTGCACCTAGTCAAGCCACGCTCACATACACCGTACTTCCAACACTGAGTAACTTGCACTGCAGTACACTGATCTGTCTTCGCTGTGTAACCTACTGCCACAGACTGGTCTACTAACGCTACTTGATTGCCACTTGAAAGATCTCTTCATGCCCCACTTACGAAGCACCCATGCCCAGTGTGCTTATTGTTTGAATACCCTACGCGCCCTCCAGCGCAACTAAACTTGCCTATTTGAGCTCACTAACTGCCAAACTGAAGTTATCTACTGTATACTGCTTAGCCCTGCCTACCTAGCCTGTGCTACACTGCCAGTAAATTCGAATCTGCCTATTGTTACATACTGCTTAGCCCTGCCTACCTAGCTTGTGCTACACTGCCAGTAAAATCGAATCTGACTATTGTTACATACTGCTTAGCCCTGCCTACCTAGCCTGTGCTACACTGCCAGTAAATTCAAATCTGCCTCTTGTTACATACTGCTTATCCCTGCCTACCTAGCTTGTGCTACACTGCCAGTAAAATCGAATCTGCCTATTGTTACATACTGCTTAGCCCTGCCTACCTAGCCGGTGCTACACTGCCAGTAAATTCGAATCTGCCTATTGCTGCATACTGCTTAGCCCTGCCTACCTAGCTTGTGCTACACTGCCAGTAAAATCGAATCTGTCTATTATTGCATTTTATCTAGCCCCAGCATTCTTGCCTGCGTTATATTGCCCTAGCAAACCTGATTCTGCCTTGGCCGTTTCTACAGTATTCCTAGACTATGTGCCCGGTTGTACTTACAGTGCTCAAGCTACACCTCCTAGAGTGACCTATCTTGCCCTTAAGTGTCACGTACTCCTAGTCACATTAAGTGTCACATACTCCTAGTCACATTAATTACTGTTGCATGTGTGCCTTAGCTTCTACCCGTATGCCATTATTGGACCTTGTTAGCTGTGGTGACACATTACTGCCTATAGGACTCTATGGGAATGGGGAATTACAATTTACCGGCGCTTAACTTTCCGGAACGCCTGGGTTGTAATCCCCTGGTGTTACCGGCAAGCCAGGTGCTGGTAAATCATTATGGGTCCAACAGCAACATGCCGGTAGTACCAGTCTTATAAATAAAGGTGTTTGTGACATCTCACATGTAGTTGGTGGTTTACAACTGAGCGGTTGACCCACGTAAATAATATCGGGATATATACTGCTATTCGACCCAAAGATATCGAGATATGATTTTTGTTCCATATCACCCAGCCCTATTTATTCATAATCTTTGCTTTTTTCCCTTCTTGTGATTCTTCTTGATTTAACTTTGCTGACAATAGACCAAAACTGCTATCAGTGTTTTATTTCAAACTAGTTTATTTACTCGACGTTGCCTGGGATTTAATTTTTTCATAGGCACTATTTGTTTGAAATATCTTAGGATAGCTTTACGCTTGTCGGAAAGGCTCATAAGAAAGGTCACAAGAAAAATTCACTACATTTTTTGATTATTTAATATTTTAAAAATGTTTCCTTATAAAGACTACACAACACAATTTGTTGTTCTTCTTAAAAACTCATTCTTAAACTTGTAACTGTACGTGAGAACAAAATGGAGATTCCGGAGCAGCATGATGGGTAACATGATGCCGACGGTGCCAACAACTATGGATCTAAAGTTTAATTTGACCAAAGTGCATGTTCATTGTAAGGCATGTTTATAAACAACATGTTTTGTTTTTCCAGTTGGTGCAAAAATATACAACTGTTTCGCGGAGCACACTCTGGAAAACACGACATATAACTGTGCATGGGAGAAACATGGAGATTCCAAGTTAATAACGCAGTGCACTTGAATGACTGGCCCTGTGCCTTGTTGATTGTGATACCGAATGCCAGCCTGACTGGGAACTGTAGGCGCTTGATACTGAACGGCATGTCTGTCGGAATGAGTGGAATGCGAGGGATGAATACATCTTCTACTTTTCCCTTCCGGGTCAACACTGTCATTTCAATTACGTTGGGCAGCAATTTTTTAACGCACAGCCTTGTGCCATTACACAGCCCAGGTGGGTCGGGATTGCAAAGCAGCATGATGGGTGACCCAACTTTCAGTCGAAGGTGATGTGGTGGCATTCCCAGGGGGTCGAGTGAGTTGAGGAATTCTGTTGGATAGTTTACGGCGTTGTCAGCATCCACCACTGTATCAATTGAGTTGTACTCAGTAACTGTGCCCGGAAGCATATCCTGAATCTGATTATTAATTTCATTGACATCATCATTTTTTAGCAGCAAGGATGGCTCATTCACACAGCCACTCAAAAAATAACACTTCAGCACTGTTCGTAAGAGAGAAACAGAAATGCCTGTCCCACCACTTTATATAGCAACCATTTTGAAGCTTCTGGAATGCTACCAGCCTTCACCTTTGCCTCTCAGGTCCATTTGCCTCCCAGACGCCTTCCCTTTCGCCTCTCGTTTGCCTTTGCCTCCCACACCCCAACACTTCTCCAAGCCACAAACGATTTTTGATTTTTATATATATGGGTGAAATTAATTATTCTATTTTATTGTAAAAATACTGTTCGATTTAAATATATTCCCTACCAATTCCTCCAATGTTGACCTACGTTGCCCCCCATTCTGAGCACAGCTGAATTTTGTTTCTTGGGATTAGTACAATCAGTAATTACTGCACACAGTGATTACAATAAACCACCACATCAACAGCTTTGTCAGGTTGATGTTGCTAAAGGAGGGTTTACAGAAATGATGTACCCTGTATTTCTGTAAATCTGTATGAATTATTATTTTTTTTAATTAAAAAGCATTTCCACACTCTTTTTGAGGATGGAAATGGAATGTGTACAGTAGCAGATCATACCGCCTCTTAGCAACGTAACGTGAAAAGGGGACAGAATTGACCCTTTCGGGCATTCAAGGAAAATATGAATGAAATACAGAGATGAAAGGTTTTTCACTCCTTACATTCATGTAGAAAGTTTTTTTCCTGCACTGAAGGGGAAGCGCTTGTGTTTCTTTTCACTACATGTAAAACATTGTTTTGGAATTTGAGCTTTAGGGATCCTTTTTTAATGTTTTGCTTTACCTTTTTGTGGAGTAAAAATGGAAGTAAAATAAGCCTTTCATCTCAGTTGGCATTTAAATACTGCATGTAATAAATTCCTCATTGGCTGTAATGTGGCAGGAGGTTAAAAAAAGCGAGTAGTTTCAAATACCCCCTTTTTAGTTTGGGCTGTTAGGTGGCGCTGAAAGCGCTACCTTAACGCCGAAACTATTGTCATTAAAATAAGAGCTTTAACATAAGAGCTTCAAATATGGCCTCTGAATGTGTGTCTGTAATGTTCTTCAATGGAAATTACATTTGAAGAGGGGTACACAGTGTATTTGGTGTTGTTTGGTTGTGGATCCACTCCCATTCCCTGCCCCTAGCCATGCTAATCCCTATGGCTACTTCCTCATATTCCTGCCCATCTAGGAACTCTTTGAGCTATTCCGTGGAGGCAGCCATCTTGGATGACTGTCTCCAAGAAAGCCCTCTGGAAACAAGCCAAAACTAGAGGCCATCATTGAATGGGAAAGATACCATGCATCTTCCTGTACTTGTGTTACCCCTAGGTACACCTGACCTGCATCTTCAATCCCCTCCAGCACGCTTCATCTGTGGAATTGGCCCTACCTCATGATTCATAAAGCAGAATGCCTGTCACCCCCAGAAACGTCCAGAAAAGAATTGAGTGTCTGGATCTCGCTCGCTAAACGGAGCTCCCGAACGTCTCTTCTGTACCGTGGAGTTTGGGCAGGTTTCCTGCATTTTTCAAATCAATGCCAGATTAAACCAGATCAGCGCCTAGGGTGTTCCCCAGCAGAAAGGAGAGCTGAGTCAAGCCACCCTGCACAGGGCGAGCTCGTCTAGCGAATGGAAAGTGTGAGGAAGGTGAGAGGAGAAGGTGGCCTCAGATGTCTGAAGCACAGGTGTTGAGTTACTAATTCACCTCTTAGTTTACATAAGGTGTGTGTTTGGCCGCAAGTCACTTCTGAGATGAATGGAAAATATTCACATCAGCCTAGAACCAGCCCAGGTGCTCTCAGAAGCAACACATAGGGCCTCATTACAACCTTGGTGCTAAGTGCACCAACTTTACCACCATGGTGTAAACTCTGTTTACACCATGGTGGATGGCGGATTTACCGCCCCATTCCAAGGTGAGTGGGGCGGTAAATCCCCATTTCCCATTTTCCCTTCCCCATTCCCATTTTTGCCCCATAGGGCATAATGGGAGTGGGGAAGGCGCTAATTACGCCGCCGTAAATTACGGCGTCGTAATTAGCACCATGGCAGGTTAGCGCCATGGATTTTAACGCCTGCTAAAAGCAGGCGTTAAAATCAGAATCAGGCGTTAAGGGTTAACGGTGGCGTTAACCCTTAACGCCTGAGTTGTAATGAGGCCCTATGTTGATGCCGAGCAGCATGCCTTCCTTACTGGGCCGTAATCTGAAACTGGCGTCTTTTTTACTGTCTGAGAGAGAGAGAGAGAAAATACATTTTATTGGAACAATGCGTCCATTAACACAATAATACATACACTTATCATCGGACATCATATAAAACTAGATTCCTTTGATTGATTGATTGATTTTTTATTTCTATCGCGCTTGTACACAAGTGTTTCAGAGCGCGACAAGGCAAGGGAGGGGAGCAGGGGAGAACAAAACAGCGATCTTTGAAACAAACGTGTTCATTTTGCTCTACCTCTTTTACATGTGCGCCTGCTTTGCATTAAGCATTTAATTGATTATCATTTGCGATGGTGTTCACTTTGTTTTCTTTCAGTAATGGTATAAACTTTGTTTGGGCATTTAAGGTTGCACTTAACATATGACAAACAAAACATATTGGATTTTCCTATGATTGTTTGATTGTATGCCTCCTTCGGCAGATCAAGAGCTACATTGCTCTCACTCTTGCCCCAGGACTGTGGTTCCCCTCCCCATTTCTGGGCTCCATTCCTCTCTGTTTTGTTCATAGTTCGTTCTGACCCATCTACTGGCCTTGGGTCCCTGTATCCCTCTTATTTCATTTCTTAATCTTCTAGTTTCAGCTTTTTTTGCCTCTGATGGCCTTTTTTCCCGTTCTTCTGCTTTAGCGTCCCATTTTTTTAGTTTGAGTTATTAGATGGTGCTTGTGCCACCCATTAACCAAAATTATTTCATTATAGTGCGGATAGGAAGAAATGATATATGAGGACGGACGGAATGCTTGTAGGTGTTTGGTTTTTCGTCCACCCATTGACTGCCCGTGGCCATGCTAATCCCTAGTGATGAGGCCCCTTCGACCCATCACCTTGTTGGTTATACATGCTAATCCCTATGTCCATTCCCACCCAGTTCCTGCCCCTCCCCGCCTCAACAAACCTCCTCATGCGAAGTTTTTGAGCTTTCTTTAAACAAGCTTTACAATCAAACTTTGCAGTCAAACTGCCTGAGAGTTAATGATTTAATAGGAGCTGTAACACGCTATTGGTGTAATAAAAACATCTTAACCAAATCTGCCTGCAGCCACTCGATTTTAGCTCTATGTGTGTCCTTCACTGAAGCCCTATTAGAACAAGCATTGACAAAGCCAACAATTTTGGCTTGTGTATAAGTATTAGGCATTTGCCAGGCACTGCTATGTGCCACATTTTGCACTGCCAGGCCCAGGTATTCACTGCATCTTGCACCTGCTATCATCAATGGCCAATTTATACCACTACAACAGTGTCTGGCGAGTGCCCTTCCAATATCTACATAAAAGCCCAAACTGTTGGCATTGCCAATTCATGTTTACTTTTGCTGCCACACTCCTGGGGGCAGGGGGCGGTCATTTTGTAAAAATTTTCACTGCATGCAAGGGACTATCAAAGTTAGCACTTGTTGGTTCCCCTCCATGAAATTTTCATCTTTTACAAAATGGTGTGCAAAAATGAAAGCACATGACTTTTAAAATCGGAGAAGGAATTTGCGGCAGAAATGTTAATTCCTTCTGGTACTCCTTCTCTGCCTCCAAATAGCTATAGAATGTACCAGAGCAAATGGTCGGAGTAAATAGCTTCAGTTTGTAATAATGTGCTATTCATTGAAGCCTTGGCTGCTATCCATGAAATCTGTGCTGACTTTACAGGTCCTTATATACCTGATTTTCCAGTACTGAGAACAAGTTGATCTTTCCACAGGACTTTGTGTAATCCCACATTTGTCCCGCACCTCCTAATTTTTGGTCTCTCTTACTTATATAAAATAGATGTGAATGAAGTACATATCACTACCTAGTATGCATTAATCTTATGCACATTTTAGTGTTTAAGCTACTGAAGAGGCCTCAAACATCACTTGCCGTCGCAATTACCCACTTTGATAAAGAACACCATTTCTTACTCGCCAAGTCATTTATAACTAACCAATGGTTATTGGAGAGTGCACATTTTGAGGCCTGCATATTCAGTTGCATCTACCGCATCAATACTTGTACCGACCAGATATTGTAGTTTTGCAGGCACTGCATTCTTTGTGCACACAACCCTTGAGGCTACCAATCTTTTTAGTGAAAACTTCCAGAAATAACTTCTTTTCGAATAGCTTATCACAAACCTCACCCACTTACAAGATGGCTTATTTACCGTCCAGCTGTATTCACACAGAGCTGTACTGTGTTGCGCCATAGATTTTGCAATTGTTTTCCATTATTGACAGGCACCCACTACTTCTTCTGGCACCTTACTGAATGCGCGTAGCCTGTTAATGTTCATGTTTGCTCTGTCGCCTGTTAATTTTCATGGGTGCTCTGTCATGTGGTCGAGTAGTTTCTATATAGGACACAGAAAATATGAATTTCAAACCAACTTTTTATTGGAATATTTCACCAACCATGGGGTTAAGTGGTAAATCAAGAAATGTTTCAGAAAGCCGACCCCTCCAAGTTCTCTAGGTAAATGTTGATGGTCTCCCTTCAAAAACCTCACATCCTTGTACCACCTCATGCATGCACCCGAAGGATTGGGTATTGTTCTTCCCTCTCTGTTCTCCTCTATCCTATTCTAGAGTTACCATTCTGATTGCAGTACGATTTCCCTAAGTAGGACATGAAGTACTTGCTAATTTCACAAACACAGTCTGCAATGTTCTGTGTGTTTCTTAAAGATATGTACGTAACTTGCACAGAAATGTGAGGTGCCACGGGATCCTGCCTACACTACCTGTCAGGCCCTGTTTCAAGGAGTGGGTGCTGGCACCTGGCCCCCATGGTCACCCGCAACACACCGCAAGGTTCAGGCTAGGGTTATCACTACAGCTTCCAGCTATTTTCTCAAAGACTTGAACTGGATTTACAGTCACCTGGGCACCTGAGTCTACCAAAAACTGAAATTGTTTTGAAGATAATTGAAACATGGCATGTGGCTCTTTTTTTTCCTGTTGCTCACTTGCAACAAAACAAGAAGTTAAAAATGCACTTCAGTTAAAAAATCTTTGGCCCTGTTGATGGTTGACCCCAGGCCTGCGTGTTAGCTTGCTCCATTGCACTGCTGCACCGTGGGAAATGCCACTTTCATTCGGCGTCCCCATGCGAGCAGTTCAGGGTCCTTTGACCCCTGTGGGCCAAAATAAATATTTGGCCTTGTTGATTTTTGCCGCCAGGCCCCAGGTGTTACCTCACTTCCCGGCTCAGTGTCCTCTCTTTTCCCCTTCCTCTGCCCGCCTCCCTCCACCCGTGATTGACTGTTACCTTTGTATTTGCGTGCTCCATTGAACTGCTGCACCGTGGGAGAATGCCACTTCCATTCGGCGTCGCCAGCTGAGCAGATCAGGGTCCTTTGACCCCTATGGGCCAAAATAAATCTTTGGCTGTGTTGATGGTTGCCCCCAGGCCCCGCATGTTACCTCACTTCCCGGCTCCTTTTCCTCTCTTCTCCCCTCCCTCCGCCCGCCTCCCAACCCTCCCGCCACCCGGGATTGGCTGTTGCCTTTGTGTATGCTCCTTTGAACTGCTGCACCGTGGGAGAACGCCACTTCCATTCGGCGTCCCCAGGTGAGAAATTCAGGGTCCTTTGACCCTCCTGGGCCAAAACAAATCTCTGGCCGTGTTGATGGTTGCCCACAGGCCCTGCGTGTAACCTCACTTCCTGGCTCCTTTTCCTCTCTTTTCCCCTCCCTTTCGCCCGCCTCCCAACACTCCCTCCACCCATGATTGGCTGATGCCTTCGTGTATGCTCCATTGAACTGCTGCACTGAGGGAGAACGCCACTTCCATTCAGCAGCCCCAGGTGAGCAGTTCAGGGTCCTTTGACTCCTGTGGGCCAAATAAAATCTTTGGCCGTGTTGATGGTTGCCCCCTGGCCCTGCGTGTAACCTCACTTCCTGGCTCCTTTTCCTCTCTTTTCCCCTCCCTTTCGCCCGCCTCCCAACACTCCCTCCACTCGTGATTGGCTGTTGCCTTTGTGTGTGCTCCATTGAACTGCTGCACCGTGGGAGAGCGCCACTTCCATTCGGTGTCCCCAGGTGAGCAATTTAGGGTCCTTGGACCCCCTTGGGCCAAAAATAATCTTTGGCCGTGTTGATGGTTGCCCCCAAGCCCCGCGTGTTACCTCGCTTCCTGGCCCCTTTTCCTCTCTTTTCCCCTCTCTCCACCCGCCTCCCAACCCTCCCTCCACCCGTAACTGGCTGTTTGCCTTCTTGTGGGCTCCTCTACCTGTGATTGGTTAGTTCTCTGGCCTTAACGGACCCTCCCAGGTCAGCCCTCTTCCCGGCAGCCCCTGCGACTAAGGGCCCCAAGGCAAAGGGTGGCTCCAGAAAAGTGTCTGCAGGTGTCCACAGGGGAGGCCAGTGAAGCCAGCCCCCAACCGACAGCAAGAATAAGTAAGTGTGGCATGGGTGGGGTGTAAAGCAATCACTCTACTCCAATAGCCTTGCCACTCTACATTGCCTTACCAAAACATAGACTGCCAGGCAAACATCACTTACAACACTCTTTCTTAGACAGAATTGTGACCATCTGCCTACATCTACCCGAGACAGGATTGTAATGTTGCCTTACATCTAGCATGCTAGCAAGTTCCACACTTACATAGAATGTTTAGGGTTATTAAATACCACATTAGACAGAAGTGTGAACATTAGCATGTGCTGGACCCGGATGGAATCGTGAATGTTAGCAGGTGCCACACTTAGATCGAACTGCGAACATTAGCCTGCGTCGCATCTAGATAGAAATGTGAAGGTTTAGCATGCGCTACACCTAGATGAAATTGTAAATGTTAGCATGTGCCACACTTGGGTGGAATTGTGAATGTTAGCATATGTCACACTTGGATGGAATTGTGAATATTGGCCTGCGTCGCATCTAGATAGGATCGTGATTGTCGCCATGGGCCACACTCAGATGGAATTGTGAATGCAAGAATGTACCTCTCTGTGAATCATGAACATTAGCCTGCGTCACATCTAGATAGAAATGTAAAGGTTAACATGCGCTACACCTAGATGAAATTGTAAATGTTAGCATGTGCCATACTTAGATAGAATCGTAAACGTTAGCATATGCCACACTTAGATGGAATCTTGAACATTGGACTGAGTCACATCAAGGTTAGCAAATGCCACATTCAGATAGATCAGTGAATGTTGGCAAGTGCCACACTTAGACTTAATTGCAAATGTTAGCATGTGCCACACCTAGATTAGACTGTGAACAATAGACTGTGTCACAACTAGATAGGATTGTGAATGTCGGCCAGTGCCACATCTAGATAGAATAACGATTGTTAGCGAGTGCAACGTCTAGACTGCATCGGGAATACTATCAAAGCCAAATTCTGACAGAATTGTGAACACAAGCTTGCTTCACATATAGACAGGATTTTCAAAGGTGGGCTAGTGCCACATTTGGATACAGTTGTTAAATTTTGGTGGGCATCATATATAGAAAGGATTGTGAATATTAGCCAGTACCAGATCTAGACAGAAATGCAGAAATATTCATGTGCCACATCTAGAAAGAATGTGGAAATCAAGCACATCACTTCTAAACAGTGATGCCAATAACCAACCCACTAACAAATGTCACCCCTGTGCATACAACTCTCAAACTAAACAAACACAACCACAACCCTACAGCACAACAAACCGCACAAACTTCACTACATCGCAACAACAAAACAAACCACACATAGACTTGCACAACAGCACATGACAGCTACCAAACGGAAAGCACCCCAAGCCCAGCGAACGGTGTTAACCGGGCTGAGGCTGCCAACGACACCTCACTGCTCTCTTGCACTTTTCCCGATCGTTCCCACAAACTCACCTCCTTCCCTTTTCAGAAACACCAGAGCGCCAGTGGACCACTCCAGTGGTGATAGTGAGTGATACAAATATCCTTTAACATTAACAAAACATCATTCTTAGGCGTTTGCATCTACTTGCCATCACTTCCTGGTCTTTCGACAGAACTCGAGCATTTTTGCTTTTTTGACATTCATGTCTGTTTTATTTCTCTCATTGCGCACATCATTTTCTCTTAATTTTGCAACAACCATTTCCAGAACATCCACACATCCACAAATCTTAACATATTTATATATTTATGAAGTATTGTAGAGCTACCTTCTCGATTTTCAAGGGATCACACTGGCCCCTGGTTGAATAAACACAACTTCTCTCTGCCAAAAATACAGGTACTGCTGAGACTGGCGATAGACTGCCACATGTGCTGTTGAACATAAGCGCTGGCGCTTTGCGCCACGTGAGGTTTGCAAAGCAGCTCCACCTTCTTGATCTTAAAGGCACAGAGTCAACTCCGGCCAGAGGTTGAATAAACACAACTTCTCCCTGACAAAAATACAGCTACTGCCGAGCACTTACTTTGGACAATTTGATTTGTGTTCCTTTTTTTGCACATCATTATGGCTGGATGTAGGAATTAAAAAAGGACATTAGTACTTCCATTGCCACAATAAGGGCTATAAGCGCATAGGTGTTACCAAACTAAAACACAGCTATCCCCAGCCTACTCTACAGCACACTTACAGGGTGGTGAAACTAGATTGGGACCAAAATGATGTGCTTAAAAAGCACCTATCCTGGTAGCCATATAGGCTACTATTGCTGCACAGCAGAGAAAGGGTTTCAGTGGCAGGAGGGGAGGACTTCACTAGTAGTTCCTCTGGCCACCAACGGAGAGATACAAATCCAAGTAATACAGCAAGAAGTAAGCAAAAGATTTAAGGGAATCGCCCAAGCTGACTGAGAGGATCTTAAAATATAATTCTGCCCTGAAACTCTTGTAGAGTGGAAATTAAAGTTTTGTCACCTTACACCTTGTCAGTAAATACTTCTCTTCTAAAACGAAAAATTGATACCATTGAGCCTGCTGACATGGAGCTTGGAAGTCACCCATAAGAGCACTTCTGGCTGAAGTCCATGGATATTTAGCCTTGTACAAGTGAATATTAGATCCCCTGCGGCACCTTGTCTGTATATACTTATGTAGCCACCTCTCTATCAGCTGTGTGTTCTCGTATGTATCTATTAAAGTGTCCAAATACTGCCATGTATATATACCTTCTCTTGTCATACTGTGTAACCCTGCTTAACCTGTGTAACCGTGTATATATACCCTCTCTTGTCACACTGTGTAACCATGTTTAACTCTGTAACTGTGTGTAACTTAAGCGTCGCATATCCTTGACTGCTGCGCCCTGATACCCCTGGGTCTGGTGCGCATTATAAATGAATAAACAAACAAACTTCAGAAACCCTTTACTCCACCTGTTCCTTTTTCCTCTGCGTTCGACCATGCTCTGAACTGCAGGTGCACCCAGAGTAGGAAGCCAGGATCAGCCATTTGGGGCCTGAGTGTGCAGCAGGGCAAATGAGGCAGCGATGGGAGCACGGGGCAGTTTGCATCAGCGTCACGATGGATGGTGATTGAGGCACAGCAGGAGCTTGTCCACAATCCTGGATCAAGTACAGAGAGACGCTTTCCCTGTATGTATGAGTATTTTGCATGAAGGTGTTCCCCAGAATGCTGGATTTCACATGGATGTTTCTCCATATCCGAGAGACTGCTGCAATTGTTCATTGTGTTCATTGTGTTTTCTGCTGCCTGTTCGTTAATACATTCTCAGCTGCTGCTCGAATGGCCTCTGTCCGTATGTTGGCTAAGGAAACCCAATGTAAGAGCAGGCCTGAATTGCTTAAAAGCAGGTCTGGAAACGTTCTACCTTAGATAATGAAAAGCTTGCTTAGCATTTCTCAAGCACTTCTCATGCAGATTGAATGCTCAAATAACCGTTCCCAAGCGTTGTTCTCTAAGCATCTGGAAAACTGCTTATAAAATGCTTCCTGACTGTTTATTTACTGAACTTGCGCTTTCCATGTCCTATACAAGCTTGGGTATGCCCTATAAAGTGCTTACATAAGCATTTTGGAATTAGTTTGTTTGCTTAGTCAGTGCTTAAGAAATGTATTTCATTTTGATTAGGGTGGTATTTCAATGTGAAAACAGGTACGCCCTCAATGGACTGAGGGAGGGGGGAGGTCTACTCTGATGCACAAACCACTAAACATAAATACTGATTTAGTTAGGTGTTATATCCACTCAATTACATGTCCTTGCTGCAAGGATTGCCAATCCAGACTAAGGGTCCCCTAATGAGCCTAGCACACAGTATAAAGTCAACGTCTTGGTTTCTCCACTGCGCATAGACAAATGTTCAGTTCCTTCCAAGTATAAGATCACTCTTAATTAACAGATGCAATCTTTTTTGATTCTTGCAAATGAGAGATCTCAGTAAACTTTTCTGCTTTCAAATCCATATTTAATTTCTGTTGGTGATTAGCATAATCCTGACAACACATGTTTCAACCTTTTAGGACACAAGTCTTCTTCAGGTCCAATACATCACCTTTTTTACATTAAATTGGTCCAAAACATTCATCATGTCGTATTATACAATTTAATCATGTGTTTCCAAATTCAATCAAAGAAAATGTGTTATATAAATACTGCATAGTAAGTGAATCAGTGATTGTTCCATATCAGGGGGGTAAAGTTACATTTTCAAATGTAGACAGAGAGGGGGAAAAATGTATATCTACATCAATATGTCATCATAATTACATCATATCCCTTTTCCTGAATATTAAATGCATTCATTCCACTGCCATGTTATATCAAAATTAAACACAGTTTTCAGCGTGAATTAAGATAAGTGCGTTTTAACCACATCCTGAAGTATATTATGTTCTTCCCATATAATCAAATTACCTATTAATAGTGACCACCTTTAGTGAAATCCTGTCTCCAGCATCCACATGTCCTCCATACAGTCCTAAATTAACTCCCTTCGTGTTTTGTCCACGTGAAGGCTAACATTAGAATGTGATCAAAAAGCCATGCATCTTACTGATTTAACATTGGAGAGGTATGACCATACCTTTCTCCGATGTAATACTTGAACAAATTAGTTGTGGACTGGTGTCCAAAATCAATCAAATTATCTGTAATAAAATATATAGATCAATCTAATGCCAGACATTTAAAAAAATCTCAAATGACACACACCTTAACGTTCGTTCCCCTTACCTTCCTGACTGGCTAGCTTTCACAATATTTTTTGGGATGTTTCTATCAGGTTTCATGGTAATATTATCTGGTAGGTTGGTAATATCTTCTTCTTCACTCAGGAAATGTAGCTCTCCCTCTCCCCTTCCTCCTCACCTGATGTTGTAGAAGAATAATCCAACTTTTTCCTCTGAGGTCGCCGGGCTTCAGCCTTCTTTTCTTTGTGCAGATATGGTCTGCCTCGGAAGGAAGCCACCGTGATTCTAGCTCTGTGAATCTCCGGTGACTCCTCTCCGCAACAGCCGGAGCGGTGGAGGGAAAAAGCCACAGGGGTAAAAAAAAAAACAGATCTTCACGAGTAAAGTACCGCCACCGGTCAGGATGGTATGTACCAAATGAACGTAGAATCCAGGACAAATAGTGGACAGGAAGGAGTCTCCCTGCAGGAGATCGAGAGGAATCCAGAAAAAACAAATAGCCAAAAATTAAATGGTAAGCAAAAGGAACAAGAGGATCCTCCGACAGGAAGTAATCACACAAATTTAGACAATAATGACAGAACAGGGGAAACAGAAAAAGAGGAAGGAAGCCAAGAGGGAGAAGGGTGACAGGCAAACAGCAAGCAGAGAGCCTGAAAGGAAGCAGAGAGGAATACAAACTGTCAGCAATAGAGTGGGCGGATCACCGCCAAGGGAAGTAACAAGGAGCGTAGGCAACAAGGAGAAATCCAGTAACTTGCAACGCGCCGGGCCGCCGAGAACTGAATCGGAAATAGAACTCAGCGCCGGCCATGTTGAAAAAAGACTAGACTGCTGTGAAACGTTGCAAAACAGTGTGATGGCACACTCTAATGGCGATTGAGCTTCCATTTCCTCCATGCTCGCCAGTCTCCCGAGTTCGTGATAGTTTCCCACTGGCTTGGGGGATCGTACGCTCTTCTTGAACCTAAAAGCCATCATACAAATTATTACTTAGTTAGCTGATTCAAATTTCCCATTGCCACTCTTTAAATAATTGAATTTGAAAAGGGTGGAGAGTACCCGATGGTCTGGCTAAATATTGAGGGAATTAAAAGAAAGGAGCTAATAAAAGCCAATTTTTACCTATATTGGGCTTCAGGTAGAGCTGTCCATATATCCCCGAAGGTCTGCCACGCGGAATGAGACTTAAATGCGTGTCTCCTAAACCGCGCATGGGTGCTGTGCACCAATTGCTCTTGAATGCGCACGCATTCTGGTCAGACTCAATCGTTTCAATGGCCCGCACAGAGGCCACATGGGGACACTACATACAGCACCTGCTCAGTCGCCCATGGGGGACAGCAACTCTAGTCCCCTATGCGTGTGAATTACAAAATGAAGCAGCCGATTTTAATAAATGTAGTCATGCTTGCCCATTGGTATTAAAGATTAAGTTCAAGACTTGTTATGTTATGTTATTTTCATTTATATAGCGCCTTATGTACCACTGGTATAGTCTCAGTTTAATTCAAATTAAAAAAAGTATAGTCTCAAATATTAGGTTTGTTAAATTAAGCCACTTCACTAAATAATTGTTGCTGCTGATTCCAGAAACCTAATAGTATCCACACCTAGCTAAATCCATTTGAGACATACCAGAGTAGGACTGGTGCACTAATTTAACCAGAGACCCTGCTCTCTCAATGGTTGTGAATGACAGCAAATCCCAAACTACTATTGGGTTTTATAATCTCCGTTCATTATTGAGGTTATGACGGATTCAGATTGCTGCATTCAGCTACTCTGCAATTGTTTGAAAGAAAATCCAAAGATATTATTGGGTTTTTATTCTCCATTCATTGCTGGAGTTGTGGCAGATTCATATTACTTCATTCAGCTACTAGTGTTAGACATAAATAATTTTAGGGCACTTGCATAAACCTTCCACAAATAAGCTATTACTGCTTTCCTGACCTAGAGGCACTATTGTCTCAGAGCTTTTAATTATTGGTAGGTTCCAGAGTTCGCTCTTTTCTTTATAAGTGGCATATACAGTACTAGCCTATATTGGATTTTGATACAATCTCTTTACATCTGCTCGAAGGGACACACATGATGGAGACATTAATAAATCTGATAAACTATGCTCAAATGGATTTCAATGTGTTTGCTCTCTCCTACCCATACTGCTCTGCATGTAATTCGAA
Organism: Ambystoma mexicanum; assembly: GCF_040938575.1. Classification (NCBI taxonomy): domain Eukaryota; kingdom Metazoa; phylum Chordata; class Amphibia; order Caudata; family Ambystomatidae; genus Ambystoma; species Ambystoma mexicanum. Next base: position 580,543,745 of record NC_090924.1, on the reverse strand, counting down.
TAGGGCTCTGAAATTAATTAATCAAATCCTTCAAACTGAAAGGCTGGACCAGCATTTTCACAAAGAAAATCCCAATGTACCGTTTCAAAAAGCTGCTAGCTGCACCTTAGGGCTGCCAAATAATTGCATTGACTGTAAACTGGTATCTTTTGTAGAAATGCATGACTCCAGGTTATACGAAGTGTGTTGCACAGGGACTTGAAGATCCATGCAATATATATATCCCATACCAACACAACGCACGTAGTTGCTCTTTGCCAAGACCTTTTATTACAGGGCCGTGACCCAAGTGGGAGTGTTGGTACGTTCATTGTCACTGTGAAACACCCACTTTTTATCCTTAGTGAGTACTAGTGCAATCTTAGATTCCATTTCAGAAGATGAAAGCAACACAATAGAAAGCAAAGACTGACATCTCACAAAGATGGTCAGCAGTCACAGACCCATTTAAAAAAAATGGGGGCCATCTTGGAACAAGAACCCTTTATCATTGCGGCTGCGATATCTTTTATGAAATCAGACATATAGAGGCATCACCACTAAATAGCCCTGCTAACTACCCACAACTCTGCACAGAATGTATGTGGCCAAAACTGAGGGAGTACGCTAAAGCACCACCACTAACCAACCCCACTAAAAAAACTCATCCTTCTGCTAACACCACTGAAACTCTAAACAAAACACAATCATGCCTATACAGCACAAAAAACTGCACACACTTCACTTCACTGCAACAACAAAACCAACTGCACAAAGCCTCACACAACAGCACATAACTACCGACCGAAAATTCACCCCTACGCTCAGCTAACGGTGTAAACTGAACTGAAGCTGCCAACAGCACATCCCAGCCCCTTTGAGCTTTCTCTCTCTTGACAAATAATGTTCAGTTGCATAAAAAAATAACGTATGTTTTTGCCTGTCATAGGGATATTTGTATAAGTATTTAGTTAACATTTTCTTTCACAAATTACCTAATCAACTTGCTTTTCAAGTACATATTGCCAAAGGCACTTAACAGCCATAACATTAGTACTTATCCAGAACTTTGGAATTTTTCACTTGAATGGGCTACTGAAAATCAACTTGCCCTCAACACATATTTCCCTTTAATTGGGTAGACTTTATCTCACAAGAGGGCCGAAAATCATTTCTCCAAAGAAAACAGGAAGCTGCATTGGGGAGCAGGACAGACGTTTTGATAATCACGAGTCATGACAGCTCTGGCGTCCACACACGCCCTTCAGAACCAACAGACTTGACAGCACTCTCTCAAATTGTAAATTGAGGGAGTCAGATTGTATAGGTACCTTTCAGTGCACTGAAACACTGCAATCCCCGAGAGTACTAATGGCATAATTTGTATATACTGATAACAGTGCTGAAGTGCAGCACAAGAACTACCTTAATGAGTGTCACATGCAGTTTTCCTCCCGGTGCTGTAGTGGCCTGGAGGGAGCGCTTTTATGTCGGCTCTCCCACAGACTCATGGCCCCGGTGGCAGCATCCGCAACAGCAAAAACCCACAAAACCGCCCTGACACCCCATCCCTCCCAATCTCCCTCTTTACCTCACCAAAAAGGTGGCAGTGGCCAAGGCCAAGCACTGTTGCCTTATTATACTGGGTGCACTAGCCGCACACGCACAGCCCTCCACAATACCTTGGCTGACACCCCTTTGCCCCATCATCGCCAGTACCCCTGTAGTCCCTATGCAGACTTCAAAAACCCCACTTCCCTTGCCCTCCAAAAACAGTTCCTCTAGCATATCCCCATGGTCATGTTCCTCACCCCCTCACCCTTAAGGCACTTTTTCTGCGTCTTGTGCGATAGCACCTTCAAGTAGCATAAAAGTGTACACTTAGCACATTTATTTCGTAGCACCTGAAAAAAAACTGCAGGCACTATTCAAAAATGGTGCAGTGGCACATTGTACATTGTACAAAGTGTCGCGCGACACTTTGCTAGAAAAAGCAGAGGGGGAGCACAAATGACATGTTTGCAACGTCAACGTTGAGTTCCTACGTCTGCGAAAAAAAAATGATTGCGTATTTGCAAGACTTTCCCTTGGCCTATAGTGACTTCTGAAAGGGGTTCGTGTCTGTTCTACAGGAGTCAAGATAAACTGAGAGCTTTACAAGGTGTTCTTTTCTCGGCGAAGATCTGTGGTTGTAATATTTGCTCAGCTCATGTGTAAGCCTTTTAAACAGATACCCTATCTTGTTTGCATTCTTATGTAAACTGAATAAACAAAAGATTAATTCAGGTTTCTACGACCTTCTTCTAGCATCTCTCTTTCAGTCCCGGATTCGATTATTATGCTCCCCCTTTATGATTGGTATTTGAGTAAGCATTGGATAATGTTATATTAATGTTAAGAGCTTGTATAGTGCTACTAGCACCATTGTAGTGGTTCAGACACGCCAGCACTTGTCCGTAGAGTGGTATATATCCTCATCCAAATCTTGCCACTTGCACCTTAGGCTTCGGAAACACATCTTCCCTTATCTCACTATGCAAACTCCCTTTATCTGAGTGCACCGGCCTACCAACTACACAAACTCCAAAGAGTACAAAACTCAGCGGCCAGACTGCTACATGCGCTAGGACCAAGAGAACACATCTCACCTGCTCTCCACACTTTACACTGGCTCCCGATTGGATGATTGGCCACCTTCAAAATCCTGTGCATTAGTCACCGAGCGGTGCACAAAGTTACCCCAAATACGATCAAGAAAAGATCATGCCTTACCACCCAACCTGCAGTCTAAGGTCAAGCACTGACCTCCTTCTAGTGGTCCATGCCTTCAATTCAGCCAGGATCGGAGGGTCCTCCTACTCAACTCGGGTGCCAACATTGTGAAACTTAGTGCCTCCCCTAATTTGACACAACCAAGAGTATATGGCAATCAGGAAAACACTCAGAACCTGGATCTTCCCCTAAAATGGTACAGAAGACTGCTTGGTCTTCGATCCTCCATAAATTCAGCCTTCTCGACCAGCCACCCACAGCCAAGAAAGTGCTGTTATCCATCATTACGGGCAGGTAAGAATGACCAGGACATGGAACCTGGTAACCAGAAACCATTAAGTTAATTCTATGAACCTGCTGGCCACCTTACATGCTCTGCAATTGGACGCCAAGCTGCACTCTTGCGCCAACACATTACTTGTCTGGAAATTATAGCCCTGGACTCAAACCCGGGAACTAGTAGCACTTATGTTCTTACTCTATGACTGGGTTTGACGATTGTCTTCCCACCAAGTAGGCACTATGCTCTCAGAACAGGTGATGTTTACCTTTATTTTGTCTGATAACTAATGCACAGTACCCCAAACCCAGGGCCTAATAGCATGCATGTTCTAACGCTATGATTGGGCTTGACTCTGTCTTCCACCGTGAATGTGCTGTGCTCTCTCATGAGGTGAGGTGATGCTTACCTTTATTTGTCTGAAAATTAATGCCCAGAGCGCCAACATCCGTGGCTTAGTAGCACTTATGTTTGTTTGGGTTTGCTCTTTGTCTCTACTGGGTATAGAGTTGGGTTCAGGGATACCCAACTGCTCGCTGTAAACAAATACCACTGACTTGGAAAAAAGGGGCCCATTAGTACTTATACTCTTGCATAAAATGGACTAGCTTTGGCTCACCGTTGAGGTACTACACTCTTAAATCAGGTGAGGAACCTGGCAAGACTGGCTCCTGCAAGTGCCAAGGATGTACAGACACCTGTTACCAACACTCAAACCATCCACTAGACCTGGAACGCCAACTTCCGCTGCACTTTTTTTTAACAATTATTTTTATTGCATATGGTCTAAATAACCTTTACAAATTCATTCTAATTAGATAAATAGCATTATAATATTTCAATACAATATCAAAAAATGAAAAGAATTACAATATTTCAATACAATAATACAATATCAAAAAATTCAAAGAAAAAAGAAAGCAAAGAAAGAGACCAAACAAAATATATCCATTCCCTACTTCTTATAAAATCACGCTAATCATACAGTGGATATTAAAACAAAATCATAAACTACTAAAAACTTTCCAAGAGCATCAGTACTAGATTTTACACATAAAGGATAAACAATTTACATGTATCAACACTAAAGAACATAATATCACATCATCTTTAAAACCAAGATAAAAGTACATAAGAAATACACATTAAATGAATTCCACAACTTGCAGCTCTTATACGATTAGCTTTCTGTTTTTGGTTGAAGAGATTTTAAAAAAAAAGGTGCTACCACTATTGTGTCTGAGGTGTTTCCCACACTTAAGCATCGATGCCAGATGTCTTCTTTGGTGCACCACTGATTATTAGGGAACAATTTACCTAGATGTCGTATCCTTTTGTCATTTAGAGTGTACAATAGGATAGTAGATATAAAGTAGATTCAACTATATTTTTGTGGTTACAGAATCTACACACAGAATCTTCTGGTGCAATAATGCCTTGGCATAAGAGAATTTCATTAGTAGGCAATATATTCCATCGAAATGTAAGGATTATTGTTCTATATAGTCTGTTTGGGAATCGAATAAGGTATGAGGGTAAATTACCCCTTTTTTATGTTTGTGTTCGATATGAGACATAGATACATAACTATGTAATTTTTCTGAATTCTCAGTCAGATCATAATCATATAGTTGATTTTTTACCTTTGTCGGATTGTTGATCAAAATATCAGTATTTAAACTTATTTTTTGTAAGATCCTCTCACTCATAGTTCGAATCATACTAATATAATTTATACATTTCCCTTTAGGAATCAAATACATACACTCATCCAAATTATTATAGAGAGATTTGCTGACTAGAAAAAGTAATTTCCTAAACAGTGACAAATGATTCCATTCAAAACGGACGTGGATAGAAATAAGTTTGAATCTTATAGCAGCTAGAGGGATATGGTTAGATAACCCCCAGACTCTCCTCCAAATTTTGGCTTTCAGCAGATCTAACCATTTTGGGGCCACATTAAAAAATAATTCTTGTTCATAGATGAGGTTTGGGATCACTTTTCCCACATAGAATTTTAAAGCTGGAATAAAAGAGAAGGAACCGAATTTAAGATGTACTACCAAAACTTGGGAGAGCAGCATAGCTGGCTTTTGGTTAAGCATGTGTTTCACATTACAGACGCCTAGTGACGCTGATATAATGAAGCCGAGGTATGTCATACTTGATGCTGAGGTAATTACGGTATTCTCCCAAGACCACATCTGGGCCTCCTTTACTTGCTTTTACATATGACTAGAATTTTCGTTTTCCTTTGATTGATCTTGAGACCATTATCGCTCGCATATGTGGAAAATGCAGTGAGTAGGCTTTTTAGCCCTACTCGAGATTTTTCGAAGAGTAAGAAATCGTCCGCATATGCGAGCCAAGATACCTTCAATGCACCCACCCTGGGTGCCACCAATGCAGAACAACTCAATAGTCATTCAAGGTCCGACACATAGAGGTTGAATAGACAGGCGGCCAGAATACATCCCTGTCGCAGGCCAGACAGGGTCGGGATATGATGTGACATAGCCCCCTCTCTATTCAACCTCACCTGGATGATACATTTTCATGATGTCCTATGATGAGTTCCAATAAACCACTTGGAATATCCCAACTTTTCAACTTTCCCCATAGTCTTGCGCGATCAACGTGGTCAAAGGCCGAAGACAGGTCAATATGGTATATATATATATATATATATATAAATACAAGCTTCAGAGATAGACCAAGTTGTTTGTTGCATTGATCTTAACACCAGACCCTTTAAGCAGGTTGAATGGGCCTTACGAAAGCCTGTCTGAAATTTAGATAACCTACGCGATTCAGAGGCCGATGGTTCCAAGTGCTGGAGTAAGATGAATGAAAAGATCTTGCTATCAACATCTAACAACCAGATGGGTCTCTAGTGCACTGGTTCAGACCTTACACCTTTCTTAAAAATTGGGACAATATATGCAATTTACCACATTTTAGGGAAAGGTTTTGTTGACACAACACCTTTAAATAGTATAGTCCAGGCGTTTGCCCAGTTTTTGGGATCTTTTTTTTTTAATATCATTTGGAAGCGCTTTAGGCCCAGCAGCTCGAGATGATTTATTTTGGATTATTAGATCATGCACCAGCTTGGCGACATTCTTAATATAGAATTCTGGCTCATCTCATTGTTAAATCCGTCGGCAAGAGTTAAGGATTTTGCCTTGCCAAAGTTGTAAAGATTCGAGAAAAGCATCACCCATGTTGGCTCATTTACTGCGTTTAGCTAGGCAGTACATGCTAGAAAATATTTATTAACTACCAGAACATAGCCAAAATGTTTTGGGAAAGTGCTATTTGCCTACATTCAGAGTCCTGCAGTACCAAAGCTGCATGCTGATGTTTACAATAATTGTTATACCTTTATTTTACAACTTTGCATTTGGTAAACTTATCATCCTGGGAAACAGTTTGACTCGTTATTGATAGCAGCACTGATCTCATATCAGCTTTCTTATGGGCCAACTGGTCATAATAAATGTGCAGATGTCTGTTGTGTATGGGATGCCTCACAAAGTTAGAGCTATATGTTGCACCGGTTGTAAGTGCCTCAATTGTACACTCAAAATGGTCTTCATTAAAAACTTGAATTTTCCATTCCAGTGTTGTGTAGGACATCAGATACCTGAAATCATCAATGAACATTTCCATATTCAATACAGACCTACAAATAGCATTTCCGCGTTGGGTTACTTTTAAGTCTGTTGGGACAGTTATTTGCTTATCTTTAATTTTAACGGGTATGTTAAAAATAGCCCTCAAGATACAATGATCACTCCATGCAGTTTGTTCGATAGTAAAATTTGAGCAAATTTCAAACATATGCAAATCTGCAAAAATATAATCAATCATTGATTTACTGTTACTATCTAGCTTCTCAATTTGACCATTAACTAAATGTAAATTCAAAGCGACTATCGCGCTACTTCATTGCCAAACCACTCTAGATATTAGATCATAAGGGGGGTTGTCAATGTTGTTCCTAGATAGTAGATCTTCAACCATCATTGGTACGCATTTAGCATTAAAATCACCAGCTAACACGAGGTATCGTGGGCCTTTTCTTATTTTCCACTTACATATTAGATCAACAATTGTCTGTAGGTCCCATCCAACTATCCCACCTCTTTGTGTCAATATATGTTTATCAACAGAACATGGTATTTATTGGAAAGCACTGACATCTCAACAGCTAAGATCCCATATGGGAGATTAACAATCTGGTGGCTATCCTCCAATAAATCTGATTGTCGTGCTATGACTAGGCCACCATAGGGTATACCGGCTTCATTTGATTTTGCAGCTTGGAAGAAGACATGGTACCCATCTAAAGAGGGGCTGGATGTCAACCTGTTTTCCTGAATCATTATACAGTTGCAATTTCTTAGCGCTTCAATAACTGCCTTGTTGGTGTGTAAGTGGGCATTCCTTGAGAGTAATTTTAATTCCCCTGCAGCAAGGCTATTAGCTATAGGTTCATCTTAATCATCATCTCGAGAGGGCGCTAGAGGGTCAACCAAGATGGCCGCTTCTCTGTGAGCTTCCGAAAGGCCTCCCAATAAATCCTGCACCATCACCGTTTCCCTGGCATGAATCCACCCTCACTCGACCCGATAAAGATAGCACTAATCCATCGCCCTGGACGTGTCCAAAATTGCTTCAAGTGTCACCCCCTGCACCTGAGGTACAGAGTCGACACACAATCGGGAGATGGCCTACCTGAGACTGCACTTCCTATGACATGTAAGGGCCCCTCTGTGCATCCAGAGCGGCCGACGCAGCAAGTATCTCCAGCAAACGCGGGAACTCGGACCTCCGAGCACCACCGTAGATCTCCTTACGCCTCTCAGGCCTCCTCCACGGACACGGCATCGGAGTGGAGACACCAGCCATCGCTCCCAGCAAAGAGGCGAGCTGTTGGCAAGCAGTGCGTGTACGCTCGCGCGCAAACCTGCCAGCCTCGGACAAGCTGAGACAAACACATATCTCGAAGCAGCAGAGTAGAGAGCTGTGTCCGTCTCGGTCCAAGACCCTCAGCCCCCCTCACACCTGCGGCAGGCAGAGAGCCGACACTATAGCAGCAGCGCCGAGGTGAAGGACGAACACTCCGCCCCACAGGGCCTGCCAGCTAGACCCGCGGTGAAATCGCAGTATCCCACACACCGCCCCTTGGGGCCAGGCGGAATAAGTCCAGCAACAGCAGCACTTAGACCAGCCCAGCACACCCCAGTCTCTGACGGAAGCCGCAAGCACAAGACGGGTGTGGGAAAGCAATGGGTCCCCTTGAGGCCCACCCACCCGTGGACATATATCGCGGCAGTGCACCCGCCCCGCTGACGAGGTCGGAAGCCTCGACTCAACGGCTCAGGATTTACAGAAGCGGCGAAGCTACTAGAGATGACGGGAGTAGCCACGCGACAACTCACATCAAGTAAGATGTCTCACTAAAGCGCTGACTGTAAAACGCAACCCTCATATTACACATACAGAGCGTCTCTATTCGGCCCCAAAAGACAACAAACAATTCACCCTGCAATCCTGCAGCAACGCCGCAAGACACTACATCCCTTTAATGGGGCAAGCCACGAAAGCGCATACGACTTCGGCCAATAGCATTGAACTACCCTAGGTGGGAATTGCGCTCCTCATCTAGACCGTCCAGAAAAAACGTGACCAGGCCGCCTACGGTTGACCCACCCCCTCTCAGGGGCGCTTTCAGATAACCCTATTGAACTTCGCAGCATCGCTATCAACACCACCAGCGATACCATCCCCATCCCCAACTGCAGGAAGTGACCCAAGACACGCTTGTTAAACAATCTTGTCCGTTCCTCGACTTCCTTCATGCGAACGACCCAGCTTGAGTCCAATCGGCCCAGATAGTGAATCAGCCCTACCTCAAAGACTCCAAATTACAGAGGTCCGAGACCCCAACCCCTTTCACCACACCAGGGGAAAATCAGACAAGTCCCAGTGCAAACTAAACTTTGAGTCTGGGGCTCCGTCAAAAACTATGAAACCTAACTGCCAACCTGGTTCCCCACAAGGAGAAGCACCCCAAGAGGACGAGCCCCTTCCAACTATGGACATCAGGGAAATCGTTTTAGATTTGAAAGCCGGGATCAATAATATTGACGGCAAAATCGATGTACTACCTTCCAAAGTGGATCAACTACAGCACCGCCTCGACAAACATGGGGACAGGTTGGACAAAGTGGAACAGAGGGTCTCCAATCTCGGTGACAACACCACGGCACTAATGGCGAGAGTGACAACCCTAGAAGGGCAGATGAAAACAGTTACCGCCAAAATCGAGGACCTGGAAGGCGCTCCCACCGAAACAATATGCAAATAGTTGGGGTCAGAGAACGACAACTCCACACCAAAATGGAAGATCACGTAGAGAGCATATGCAAGGAACTCTTCGGAGCAGCAGCCTTATCGCAACTTTTTGTCGCGGAGAGAACGCACCAAGTCCCGACCACCAGATCCCCGGAGCAGCCCCATGGCCCATTATCGCTAGATTGCTAAATTACAAGGATTGTGACACAATCCTAAAACTGGCCAGAGACAAAGGGAGACTCCAGTTCGATGGAGACGATATCCAATTATACCCAGATTTCTCCCCAGCTGTCCAAGCGCAAAGGAGATCCTTCACGAGCATCAAACGTCGGCTGCAAGAGAACCAGATAACTTATTCAATGCTCTTCCCAGCCAAACTGCGTATGCAACACAAGGGAAAGATCCAATTCTACAGTTCACCAGAAGAGGCCAATTCATTCCTGGACAGAGCTGGATGCATACTCCCCACCAACAACTCAGGACTGCCGCAGAGAGACCAGGTGAGTAGAAATCCACTGTAAATACCACACTGAGAAAAACTGGTTCCCCACAACCAAAAATGAACCCGAAGCCAGGGAATCTCGACTCCTGACATTATGGCAGCCTCCACACTTGGGAGGACGCTAGCGCCCCACACGCAGCACTGTTACCACTACCTAGTTACTGGTTAATTGAAAGGGGGGGGTATTTTCAAATATGGGCATGTTGGGGGTTGCCCGTGTAAGAAAGGGGAGAGACAAGGGTGAGTTGGGGGTTGCCCAGACAAAGTAGATCCACTACCGCCCGCCCGCTTCTCGACCTCACCGTAATTCACTGCTCCATGCCACATCAGGCCGCCTAAGGGCCACCAACCAACGAATAACAGGGAAACATCACACCACAAGCACAGACGCAGAAGACGTCAGAAACTCCATCGAAGGGCTAAAACTCAATCATCAAATTCAACCTAGCCACATGGAATATCAGAGGAGGCAATCAACCAACCAAAACACGTAAAATAACACAATTCCTGCATAGACACAAAATTGATGTGGCTCTAATCCAGGAAACGCACCTTCTCCCCAGCTCCGAAAATAACTGGGCCCGTCATAGATATTTCGCCTCTTACTCATCCTACTCCAAAGGGGTCACCATCCTAATCGACAAAAAAGCAAAGTTCAGACACATATCTACAGAAAAAGACCCGGAGGGCAGGACACTTCTGGTATGAGGGATCATAGAAGACGAAGAAGTCATCATAGTCAACTCTTACGGCCCAAACACTGACGGACCGAATAACTACGATTGGGTGATGATGCACCTAGAAGTGGCATCTGGGGAGGCGACCTATACACAGCATTAAATCCTGAGAAAGACAAATCTCATAACTCAAAGATACCTCCCTCCAAATCAAGTCTACAAATCACAGAAATCTGCGATGCCTACAACCTCAGCGTCATCTGGAGGCGCAAGCACTGGGAGACCCGCAAGTATACCTATTATTCATGGGTCCACAATACTAGCTTGCGACTCGACTACCTCCTTGCATCCACACACAGCCCACTGAGCTGGGGACAGTGCCAAATTCTGCCCAGAACACTATCGACCACTCTGCAGTAGTCCTTGAATGCACCACACCAAGTAGCAATAAAAACAAACCCCACTGGAGGTTCAAGCCAGGAGCCCTCCAAGATCAAGTCTTCGCAGACGAACTACGGGCCGAGATACAGTCCTTCATCGACATAAACCAAGGTTCTGTAACATCGGCAGGAACATGTTGGGAAGCACTAAAATGCTACGTCAGGGGGAAATGCCTAGCAAAGGAGAACCAGATACTGAAGTTGATAAGGAGAGAACTGGCTGCGAGTGAAGCCCGACTCAAGGGACTAGAACACGATTGCTCAATGTCAACTGATCCCAACTGCCTGGCAGCACTTAAAGCAGAATCAAAAAATAGGGCTCCTGGTGTGGAACCTATTCTACCCAGTAGGGTTAACTAGGAAAACAAAAGATACAAATGAATAGGTCCAAGGATGCTAGGCTCAGAACAACACCTCCACATGTATTATCAAAATCTGCATTGCTAAGGAAGGAATCACTCTTCAATAGTATGTTGTAGAGATAAATCTCATTTTTTTTATATTAAAGTTGTGTGCAAAAAGACATAAATCCAACATTTAGAGAAATTAAGACATCAAAATGGTTTGCTAAAACAGAACAATCAGACAAAAAAATATATTTACAACACACAGTGCCAAAAAAACATTTTTTGGGACAATCTCCAAATTGTGTGTGTGTAACAAACCCGACTCCTATTAGGATTTGCCAAGAAATTCACATATTGCAGTGTACATATTCAAGTCAACATTTGTGGAAAACACATAGAACAATGGTAGGTACACAAAATTATTTTTCTTGCGTAAACAGCATTAATGTGCTGTAGTTTTGGGGGGAGTAGTGCGTCTACACCAGGTGTTTCAGCCGTTTCTAGGTGGGCTAGGTGTGCCTCATCTTTTACACGGCCTTCATCAGGGCGGAGTTCTGTGTAGATTGACGTCTGTGCTGCAGGGGAAGGAGACTACAGTCAGGGGGGTGTCTGAGCCAAAATTATTTAGTTTGAGTGAATCACGTGTGGTTGATGTAAAATCAAAAAGCACATAGCTTACCTATGGGTTAATAGATTTCACAGGCGCTAAATTTGAGATCTGCTAGCCGCATGGGCTGGTCTCTGTATGGTCCTGTTGCAAATAACAGAGAACGAGAGAAGCAAAGGGAGGTTGAAGCTAAACATGTCCCCGTTTAAAAAGGCATGAAAAAAAAGTTTTTTATTATATGCAGGGAAAAAAATCTTACCTCTCGCTGGAGGTCGAAAAATGCTGATCCAGGGTGGTATCAGTGGGAAACAGACACGGCTTGCACAGCTAAAAAATATATATGGCTCAAGGTGAGTGTGGTTACCTAGTAACAACTGTCTCATATATATAGCAGTAAGTGCAGGGTTTATTTTAAAGTACCTGTGAGGGTTGCAGCATGAGCAGCCTGTCTGCCAAAAAAGTACGAGCTGGAGCTCCTCAGGCTGCTGTGTCACAGTTTAGACTGCAGGGGCCTGACTGCAAAGCGTTGGTAACGCTGTTGCTAGGTCCCTGTAGGTATTTATATGTCAGCCATCTTGGAATGGCCCTAGGATCGAGTGAGAAACAAAATGATGGATTCTGCTCCATCCGGGGGGCACAAAAAAAGCTCAATCAATTATGGGTGTGATTGGTGTCAACGCGTGTCTAAAAAGTTAATTTAGACAATATTGTTGACAAACGGTTGTCATGGCAACCGTAAGCATTGCGGGGTGGCATTGGTTTTTTATACTCTGAGACAACATAGCTAATGGCCCCATGAGGTTGTGATTACCGAAAATACTTCATTTCAATATGTTGTGGCATGGATCACAAAATGTTTATGTGTCTCAGGAATCTCAGCAGAGAAAAACCATAATTAAGTAGGTGGACAGTTTGTATTGTATTACTAACAGCCCCAGAGGGTGAGAATTAGGGCGTGTCGCCTGGAAACTTAATACGTAGTTTCATAATGACAGAAAACATTTGGAATTAACAAAGAAAGTATAGTTTTTCATGTAGGTGATTTCATACATTGACCAAAAAAAAAACAAAAACACAGTGTCATAATGTCTACTGACTTCTGCATTTCATGAAATGAAAAATGATCATAGTGTTAAGAAGTTCATACTCAATCATTGGGCACATGTCATTACAGGAAAGACTTCCATTCAACTGACACATTTAGACCAGCCTGAACGGAGTTAAGTCTGTGGACCCACCGTTGTTCTAATTGGGTCAGCGTTTTGTTCAGATCCCCCCCACGCTTCGCTGGTTTCACTTTTTGGAGGACAAACCATCTTAGATCAGTATCACTATGGTTCTTACTGATAAAATGTTCTACTAGGGGCTTGTCTGCACCTTGTTCCTGATACAGGAACGATGTTCAGAGATGCGCATTTTGATGGCACGTGTGGTTTTTCCTATGTAGAGGAGTTTGCAAGGGCATTGTATTACATATATGACACCCTTCGTGTTGCAGTTTGTAAAATCTTTCATTGTCCATTTAACTTGTGCATGTTCGAAAGATTTCTTTTGTAGGGTCAAAGGGCATGCCACACATTGACCACATTTGTGATGTCCAACTATCGGAGGTAAATCCCATAGTGTGTTCTGTGTTTGTGGGGGTGGCTCTATGAAGGTGTGTACTAGAGCGTCTCTGAGATTTCTCTTTTTCTTGAAAGCAAAACATGGCACATTGTGCAGAGTGCCGGGGTGTTTCACCAAATGACAGTTCTTCTTGATGGTTTTCTGGATCAATAGGCTCAAGGGTCCAAAAGTGGTGACACATACCAGTCTTCCCAAATCTTTTTTTGGTTTGTTTTCCAAACAGATTTCTCTAGGTGTATGTTTGGCTCTCTTTTTGGCTTGGTTGATGGCCTTTGTTGGATAGCCTCTCTCTGCAAGTCGTTGGGTTAGTCCTTCCACATGTTGATGGAATTTTGCCAGGTCTGAACAATTTCTTCGTATACGCAAAAATTGTCCGTAAGGTAAATTGTACTTTAATCCCATCGGATGATAACTTTGGAAGTGCAACAAAGTGTTGCGGTCCGTGGGTTTTTGAAACAACTCAGTTTTTAGTCGATCCCCGGTCTTGTAGATATGCAGATCCAAGAAATCTATTTGGTGGTGGTCCCAATGCATGGTAAAATTAATGTGAGTATTTCTTAAGTTGATCCAACTGTGGAACTGTTGTAGTTCCAAAGGTGTCCCCTGCCATATAATAATCACGTCGTCAATGTATCTCTTCCATAATGAGATGTTTCCTAGGAAGGGGTTGTCTGGCGTGAAGACATGGCTCTTTTCGTAGCGGGCCATATATAGATTGGCAATGTCCGGGGCGAAAGTAGCGCCCATACTCACACCTTTAGTTTGTTTGTAGATTTGGTTCTGGAACAGGAATACATTTTCAGACATTGCCAATCATTGCCAATCTAGTGCACTCAAGGATGAAATTTGTGGGGGTAAAATCTAATACATGTGGAGGTGTTGTTCTGAGCCTAGCATCCTTGGACCTATTCATTTGTATCTTTTGTTTTCCTAGCACTTAAAGCAGAACTTGAAACTTTCAGAGCCTCAGCCGAGAGGGAAGTGAAGTTTCTATCCAGAAACCATAAAATACTCCAATATGGCGAGGGTGAGAAACCCAGAGCCGTCCTGGCAAGACTCATAGCGGCCGACAGAAAACCCACCCTGGTCGAAAGGATTTGCGACCCGAACAGCAACTTGATCTGTACCGGAGAAGAAATAGTTGAAACCTTTTGTACATTATATCAAACGCTTTACAACATCCACCACACTGCCGATCCAACCAACCTGGCCCGCTATTTAGACAACATTGAACTCTATCGGACGAGCGCTGAACTCTGTGAACCACTCAACAAACCCATCACCCTAGAAGAAATCCTCGAAGCAATCAAAGGACTACCTAACACAAAGGCCCCTGGCCCTGACGGCCTGATAGGCGAATTATACAAAACCTTTGCACACTTACTGGCCCCACTCCAACTACAGGTATATGAAGAAGCCCTGACTACCGGCAAGCTACCACCAACTCTTCGAATGGCCAACATAATCCTTCTTCACAAGCCCAGTAAACCAGAAGAGGAATGCGCCTCATACAGACCTATCTCTCTGATAAACTAGATAACAAGATACTAGTGAAGGTCCTAACAACAAGGCTGCTCCCCCTAATGCCAGCCATGGTCCTGGCTGAACAAGCAGGCTTTATACCGGGCAGAAACACATCATTCGGCATAAGAAGAATGTTTGGGGTGATGGAAGCCCTCAACCCAGAAAGCCAAGCGATTGCAGTACTGCTCGACACCGAGAAAGCCTTCGACTCTGTCGAATAACCCTTCCTCTTTACCATCCTGGAACGAATGGGCGTAGGCAAATGTTTCATCAAACTAATCACCCTCTTATATGAACATCCATCGTCCAACATCATCCTGGGAAACTCTCGATCAACCAACATCGCTCTGCAAAGAGGGACTTGGCAAGGCTGTCCATTATCAGCAATACTATTGGCATTAGTAATGGACACACTAGCCTCCGACCTCCGCGCCCATCCCCTGGACAGGGGTCTTTCCATAGGCCCACACAAGTTGATCATTACCTTATATGCTGATGACGTTGCACTCTTCTTCCGCTACCGTGCAGAGAACCTGAACCCAGCGATGCGTGCAGTGCTCAATTTCGGCAACTTCTCAGGGCTGAAAATCAACCACTCAAAATCCATATTCTTTCCTCTGACCACCAATAGCCAAGAATTCACGCATGACTTTCGCTTCCAGTGGCAGCGGTCAAAGGCAGATACCTAGGCATTTTTATGTCCACGTCAAGTCGAGATATAATGTTAGATAATTACGAGAAAACAGTCGAAACCATCCAAAGCAAGATAAACAGATGGAAACTCCTCCGCTGTGGAGAAGGGTCTCCCTGGTTAAAATGAACATCTTACCCAAATTCCTACACCTTTTTGCGAATATCCCACTGGTGTTGACACAGCAGTTCCTTCGGCATGTCAGAACCCTGATCCTCGATCTATTATGGGCAGGCAAGGCAGCAAGAGTGGCCTACACCACATTGGTCCAACCCGTGACACAAGGAGGACTCGCTCTCCAAGACCTAGAGCACTACTACTGGGCCGCACAAGCCCAATTTCTCAGCCATTGGTACACCACACACTTTATCAGACCCCATGTCCAGATTGAGAGAGCCCTCGCAACCCCCTTATCTCCTTAGAGCAGTCGTCTTCGGCCAACTACAGGCACTGCGCACACAGATGAACATCGTATTCACCACATACACCATCTGGAAAAAGATTGCTCTGAAAAGTAAAATGCAAGTCAGATTGTCTCCTCTTATCCCAGCAAAATTCATACCAGGAATACCCTTAACCACAGAAAGAATCCATCTACAATGGTCCGACAAACTACAAATAAAAACACTGGGCGACCTCTTCAAAAAAGGAACATTTCTGACACTGCAACAAGCGCAAGACAAGGGATGCGACAATGCCCTAGGTATGTTCATTTACTTTAGGCTACGCTACACTCTCCGAACATGCCTTCCCACTTTCCCTCAACAGCCTCCCACATGGCAGCTTCTCCACGGGGTGAAACAGTCTCAAGGCGACAGATGACTGGTCTCCAAAATCTACAAATCACTCCTGACCGAGACGACACTACCACTTACAAACCCCAAAAGGAGATGGTAAAAACCCTAAATACCATAATAGCAGACGACGACTGGCGCTACATACTGCGACTCACACAGAAAGTGGCTATTAATACAAGAAACAAACAAATTCACTTTAACTACCTTCACCAAGTATACCATACGCCAGCAAAATGCCACGCGCAGCGCCCAACGATATCGGCAGCCTGTAGCCACTGCGGGACCCCAGAGGAAGACTTCATAAATCTGCCGTGGACCTGCCCAGGCATCTTATCGTTCTGGCACCAAGTACTCGAGAAGATTTCGGCCATCATAGGAACGCAGCTAGAACCCAGACCCATTACAGCACTCCTAGGCCTAACCAAACACCTGAAAGAGGCTCATCGAAGACGGGCAAACCTTTTGCTGGTCCTGGCATGCAGAAGGATCACAATCAACTGGGGGAGAGGGCCATTACCAAGCTTACAACGCTGGCTAAACGATGTGACTTTCAGCCAAGACGTAGAAACTTGCTTTATTAAG
This sequence comes from Ambystoma mexicanum, assembly GCF_040938575.1. Classification (NCBI taxonomy): domain Eukaryota; kingdom Metazoa; phylum Chordata; class Amphibia; order Caudata; family Ambystomatidae; genus Ambystoma; species Ambystoma mexicanum. The sequence goes on along the minus strand of NC_090924.1, from coordinate 580,526,555 downwards.
ACACTCCCTTTACATGCTCGCCCCCCAGACATTTGGGGACCCTTCCTATCACACCTGATATCTAATGCAGACACATCCTCTTCACAGACTTCATCTCCAGTCTCAACATGGCACTCTCCTCCATAACGAGGAAGAACCAACATACTTATGTGACCTTAGATGGGGCCCAGACATCTGAACCCAGAACCAATTACGAAGAAGTGGAGAGGTGGGGTGGGGAGTAGGGGTAGCGGGGGGCTTTGCTTCGGCTGGTGCATGGTCTGTTTGTTTGTTTTTGTTCAAGTAAAAACCAATAAATACAATTCTTTAAAAAATATATCTTCATCATCGTCTCGACCAGGAGCCAGGATTACCAGGCCCCTGCAGTCTCTTCGATCTATCTTCATGGAATGCTGCATGCAACATTTCTCCATTCCACCTCTTTAGAAAATTGAATTTAGAATTATCTTTTGGCTTTGGGGAGTATGCACCATGGGATTGTCCCTCTCATCTAACAAGTGAAAAGCCCATATGGTTCAGAGGCAATCTTTTGGGTAGAATCAAATCCATCACCAATTTAGAGCAGAGATAAAGCTGAGCTTGTGACATGTTGTTCTTATCGGGTAACTCTACCCTTTCAATGTCTGCTGAGGAGATTGTGTATAGTCTCAGAATCTCTGCTGAAATTAGTAGAATATAAGTGCGATTTAGGCATATAGGCACATTGTCACAGGGGAGGCTAGAAATCAACAGAACATATTTTGACTGTTGTGCACTCTAGATGCATGTTTTATTTTAGGTTGTGTCGCAAGATTTGAGTTTGAGTACCCCAAAACAGAATTACGTGGTTGATTTATTAAGTTTCAGAAGTTAATTCCCTGTGTGTGACCATTAGTGTGTTACCTAAGGGGGTTCTACAAGACTGCATAGAGTTCACTGGACCCAAACTAACTTCTGAATGCTGTTCACTTGGAGTATGTAGCCTATCGAGTAGGCAACCTAGATTTGTATTATGTCTTTGTTAAGTGTAATTCTGATCTAAACTTGAAGGAGTTATACAAGGGTGTATAGGGTTAGATATACCAGAACAGACATCAGAATGGCGTTCACTCTGGATTTATAGCTTATCAAACAAGCAACCCAAATTCCTATTTTTAGTCTGTTCAGAGGAAACATGATCTGAATGTTTATTGTCGAGGGTAGAAGATAAGCACATCTGATCATGGCTACAAACAGGGCCATCCTATGGTTTATCACCAAAGGGGAATGCAGTTTTGATGGAATCATGATCCGTGTTCATAGCACCACTCTTTTGCCTGGCATCACATCTGCAATAACACGAGACCGCATGCACTGCCTGCGATATCGGGTTTAAAGATGCCAATGCAGGTGATTCTGCCAGGCACACCAATGATGGAACTTGAGACGTGCAGGTTTTGAGTTGCTTAGAATCTATTTTTTTCTGCGTCTCCAGACCCCGAGGGACGCAAGAGAGCGAGAATTTTACAACAGTTACATATATACAAAGCGAGCATCTTACAATCAGCGGTGACATATTCAATACTGCCCACAATGTATTTCCCTTGAATTGGATTCGACAATTAACAATTGGGACAAGTATGACACCTTCAGACATTCATTTAGCAACAGTTTGCAATTTCGTGAGCCTGCAGACACAATTCTTTGTTTTACAAAACACATTGCTCCTGTTCTTGCAAGGAAGCTGCGTGCAGGGGAGAGACACATTCCAGTCCTCGCTATCTTCTAGTTTCTATTCGTGTGCTGGGGGTCAACTCGATCTCCAGGGCTCTACTGGGCTCAGGGAAGGGGGGCCGCAAAGGAGAGCATAATTCAAACCATTAATTGTTCATTTCTACCGTTTCTTCCGCAAGAGCAAGACTAGCTGGCACCTGTGTAATGATTAAATGCCTTGTTGCCTACTTCCAAGGATTTGTGAGGGAGGAGACAGGGCATTACTGTCTGGGTCGCCTGCGTTATGTTTCAATAAGTATCTCGCAGCCTTGCTCTATGCATGAATAACAATGTAATAGTGGAATAGAATAAACTTACAGCAAAGCAGTTTAAAAAGAAGGCAAGAAGCGAAAGTCAAAAACTAAATGGCGATTTCTATTCCATCAAAATGGACGCACTTTAGTCAGGCTTATGAGTCTGTATTACTAATACCGAACATATGAGGCGGTTGGTCTTCGGCCAACAAAATACATTGCCTCTGTTATGGAGGGGTATCTACTTTTTCTGGACTGACAATATAACTCTACAAAAGAACTTAAAACCTGTTCAGGTCTGAGAGGCTGGGTGATGACAGTTTAATAAAGTCATCAGCCTCCCTAAATGTGTGATGAATCGCTCCTTCACTTGGTTGTGCAGAATAATCAGGTGATTAAATAGATTGTTCTCTTTGCTTTTCTTGTTCTAAGAAGTCTGCCAGCTCAGTGGGGGAGCCGATGCGAGAGGCATCACAAGTTTGTTGGGTGACACTGTCTAGTGTTTCACAGGCTTTTGTGTGTACAATTGAATCTGCATATTCACTTATGCTTAGATCATTTAATATGTTTATTTGGGTACAATCTATTGTTGCAATTTTCCTAACAGGCAGAAAAGATTTAATCTCAGTACTTGTACCAGAAAATTTAGGGAAATAGTACATCATGCATTGGACTGCTATATGAGACCTCAGTGGAGGGATAACAGCCTTCACCTCAATATTGGTTTTTGGGCCTCGCTTACCACAACCCTTATGCATTCAAATGAGAACAAGGTTTTGGAACACCTAGATTGAGTCTAAGTGCGGCAACAATGTCAGCCTCGTTGCAGCATCGAATGCATCTGTCCGGTACGATTTGCTTGTCATCAGAGCCATCAGTGGTTTGAATGGAGCATAATTGCACATCTGCGATTTTGCTCTTAGCTGATATATGAATTTGGGGTTGGCTTCGGAGACCGGTGCGAAGAGCCATAGTAGTTTATATTCTCAAAGTACAAAAGGGTTGAAGGAAGTATGTACGATACCGAGATCCACCAGTAATAATATCCAGAGGTGAAAAAGAAGATGAAAAAATGACAATACAGGGCTCAAAGGAAGTAGAAAAAAGGAACACCCCAATCACCGGCACAGGAAACATAGTTTTCAGTTAGGTCTTAGAAAACAGTGGGCCTCATTACGACTCAGGCAGTAAGGGGTTTACGGCGGCGTAAACAGCGCCGACCCTTACTGCCTGATTCCGAGGTCCCTTAGCGCCATGGAGGGTTTAACACCTGCATTTAGCAGGTGTTAAAATCCTTTGCGCTAAGGGACCTTGATGTTAATTACGCCACCGTAATTTACGGTGGCGTAATTAACGCCTTCCCCACTCCCATTATGCCCTATGGGGCAAAAATGGGAATGGGGAAGGGTAAATGGGGATTGGGGACTTACCGCCCCGCCAACCTCGGACTTACCGCCTGGGTCGTAATGAGGCCCAGTGCGTGGATCAAAGGGAGTAGAAAAAGGAGACCCCCCCACAGCCACCGGCACAAGAAACGTAATGTTCAGTTAGGTCATAGGAAACACTGCGCAGCTCAAAGGGAGTAGAGAGAAGCAACCCCTGCAGTCACCGGCACAGTAAACTCAGTGTTTAATTTGTTCTTGATGGCCAATAAGCGTTCTTTTAATATTATTGAGAATCATGTAAACAGTGCACGGCTCATAGGGAGTACAAACCCCCCGCAGTCACTGGCACAAAGGTGATAGGTATTCAAGTAGCTCTAGGCACGCCTGTTGAACTCTCAAGATCACTCCCAAATCGGCACGTACCTGGATTTTTTTTATGTATGGAGTACAGATCTGTCTAGCGATCGCAGCCAAAGACAGTAAAAGGCAGACACCTCAGCAGACAATTCCATGGATGCTCTGCCTTTAGCAGGGGTGTTTGTAGTATTAGCTCCTCCTCTGTTCCGGTAGCCTGGGAAAACAGACTTGAGACAGGTAACCAATATCCAGCAAGTAGTGCAGTAAAAGGCAGACACCTCAGCAGACAACTCTGCGGAAGCTCTGCGTCTAGCAGGGGTGTTTGTAGTATTAGCTCCTCCTCTGTTCCGTTAGCCAGGGAAAACAGACTTGAGACAGGTAACCAATATGCAGCAAGTAGCGCAGTAAAAAGGCAGACACCTCCGCTGCACTTTATAATGTCAGACAGGAACAGCACCTACAACACGGCCTGGTTTTGACACTGGACCTTCCAGTTCAAAGAGTACAGGTCCTCATATCTAAGATATACTCGTAATTCCAATAGAACAGAACTGGATGTAACTGTGCCCCGAGAAGGTATTACCCGATAAGCAACTGCAGACTCATTTAGACATGGAGATGACCATAGACCTGAAATCAAATGGCCAAGTAAAGATTTGAAATCAGCCAACTCAACAACTGATGACACTGTCAAGCCGGGAGAGATACGGTCAAGCCTGGTAAATAGAACTACTCACATAGACCGAGAATGTGCCCAGGAGAACTAAAGCACCAAACCTCAATACGCAGGCTCTCTCCTCTGCACAAACAAACAATAGAATGCAGCTATACCCTTCGAGTAATTCATCGTAGCTGCACACATAATTATACACCTTCTGAACACCTCAACAATCTTTACAACGCAGCTATCACCCACGAAACATTGGCCTAGCTGCACACATAATCCCAGATACAAGCATAACCCCTGCCAGAATGCAGCTACCCCAAGTCAATCAGCCTCGCTGCACACATACTACTAATCTCACACAAACTCCACACCACTCCTAGAATGCAGCTACCCCCGCCCTCCACCCCCACGAAAATTCAGCCTGGCTGCACACATACAGAGTGCACACAGGCACTACTTACTTCCCTACTCTCTCTCCACTGACCTGGACTACTGTCCCCAAGGGCCTTCAACCCACAGCACTTTGAGATCATGCCAGTGGTAAAAAAGGAAACTGTCCAAATGCCAAATAACACAACATAACCTAACAGGGGTGTTCAAACATTGGTCTTTGTGTGAATAGAAAAGTGCAGGGGTGGATCTGAAGGCACAAATAGCCAGGAAGATTAAACACACATGAACGATTTGTACAGCAAAGAAAAAGAATCAGGAGGGATGCAGCTCATCATAGTTTGCATGCCTATGGAGTGGTCTTCAAACTGTTGGGCTTCAAAAAGGGAGTACAGTGAGTGCTTGGAGGCCTCTTTGTCTGTTAGATGTTACCGTAACCTGACATATACTAGGGATAAAGATCTGGGACAAACACATGCATATGATTTGGTAATGAATTGCACATGTTTTTTCTTGTGCAACAAAGCACTTCCTTTTGTAGACCCTATGCAGCTGAAGGTTATGTCCATTATTACATAGAAAAAACATGTTTTTTGTATTGCTGATAACCTTGCCCCTTACAAATGTGTATGACTCTTTTAAAAAAGGGATTTTCTCCATCTAATTAGCTGATTTGACATTTTTATTCAAGCAAAGCAAGCACTATATAAGCCAACAGTTTTGACTTGTGTAAAATTAAATGCTTACGTATTCACATTATGCAAGTTATTCCCATCAAATGGCAGGTATTTTGATCATATGCCAGGTAGTGGCATAAAAGCCACATTTACTCCCTTCAAGTCCCCGGTACTAACATCATGCCAGGTGTGGCCATACAATGGCAGATACCTTCAAATGAAATGGCCCCACATTGTTTGCCATTTATTCGCTACGCTGTCATAGGGAGGAGGAAAGAGATTAAAGATGAGGAAACCGGGCAAAGGGCTATAGTGCCTGTACAAAATCGAAACAATAGAGTAGGCAGGGAGGAAAATAAAAGCATGGGGGGGAAGGAGAAAAATGTTGGGAGCAGAGACCCTTAGGATTCAGAGACTCTGTGGCAGGCAGGGAGACTAGCTTTCTTCAGCAGTAGGGGTCAGAAGGGACGCAGGGTACACACCCATGGCCACAAGAGCAGCAGGCCTAGTGTGGCACATACCTACAGAAAGAAATATGGAGTACAGTGTTTATTTATGTGTTTACGTTGCTAGAGCTGGAGCATGTTGGGTTGGACATAGTAAAAGAGGCCAAAAAGGAGGACGATAAGAGAGAAGGTATAGTAAGAGAGTAAGGAAGCAGAGCAACATAATAAATTGGCTGTATGCGTTCAAGAGGTATACATCCACAATTGTGGAAAAATACTGTGGGGACGCTGCTGTGCTGATAACGTATAAGTAGCACATTCACGAGGCTCACAAAGAATATGGGAGTGAGGCATGATGAAGGTTTCAGGCTAAAAATGCTAATTTATCACAGCATGAATTGGGATGACGAAGACATGTCAGGGTATATACACAAAATGATAGCCAGTAATGGGCACAAGGACAGTGCGGGGGGTGGGGGAAGCAGCAGTCAATTAGGAAGCAGTACCCGAGTTGGATGAGCTATCATAGCAGCAAAAGAGGAAGGCAGCCCTTTCGGGATATGGGTGGTGTCTGGCCCAGGGGTTACGGAGCAGGAAAGGACACCGCCTGCTGGGAATTTGAAAAAGGAAATTGCACTTGGGGAGCCAATTGTAAGTTCAGGCATGCATGCAGCTAATGCGGAGGAGACCCCACGGCCGCCCTGTGTGGAAATAAGGAAAAGCAGGTCCCAAAGCAAAGCAAAAGGGCTAGGGGAGCGAGTTTAATTAAAACAGTCTCAACACCGATCAAGCTGGAGACATTACGGCCACTTGCTAACACATATCACAACAAAATAGCAGCCAAAAAACTCTTAAAAGGTTTCTTGGATGGGGCCAAGATAGCGAGACACAATATCTTCAGCGGGTCAGCCCCCCCAAAACCTGAAATCTGCAATCAGCAAACCGGAAATAGTAGAACTAAAGATTCAGAAAGAAACAAGGCGTGGCAGGAATGAGGGGCCATTTGAACAAGCACTGTTTGAGGAGTTTGTAGTGTCTGCCCTGGGTGTGTTTCAGAAGAAGAAGGGCAATTTAGACTAATCCACCATCTGTCATAACCCAAGGGAGCCTCTGTAAACAGCGGGTTAGATCCAGAGCAGTGCTCAGTAGGATATACATCTTTCGATGAGGCACTGGACCTGGTGAAGCATTCGGGCAGAGGAGAACTGTTGGCAAAGGCAGACATTGAGCCTGCATTTCGACTATTGCCGGTCCATCCTGAGAGATTTAGGTTGCGGGGGCTCCACTTTAAAGGACAGCTGTACTTCGACAAATGCATGCCTATGGACTGCACAGTCTTGTGCCACTATTTGGAGCTGTTCAGCACCTTCATAGAGTGGGCAGAAAGGAAGCGATATCCAGGGACAAAAGTTTCTGTTTGTGGGAAAGAAAGGAGAGGAAAGTTGAGAGGCAGCATTAAGTGCATTGGAGCAATTGGCTGTGCTGCTAGGCGTCCCACTGGCCCAGAGCAAAAACGGTTAAGCCAACAACAAAACTGACATTCCTCGGTATAGAGATAGACTCAGTGGAAGGTAACTGCAGGTTCCCCGCAGAGAAGGTAGAGCAATTTAAGAGGGCGGTACAGGACATGTGTAAGAAGAAGAAACAATGTTAACAGAACTGCGGAAATGAATGGGGCAACTTAACTTTTCCGTAGGGTCATCCCGGCCTGTAGGGTATTTTCAAAGAGGCTTGCCCGAAAGACTGTGGGGTTGGCGCAGGCGCATCTCCATATGTGCTTGGGAACAGGAGTAAAGAGAGACCTGCAGGTTTAGGAACGTTTCCTGGAATCCTTTAATGGGGTGTAAGTATGGGCTGATCGATGGCAGTCTAGCAAGGAGACGGATCTGTTCACAGATGCTTCAGGAGGCTTGGGCTTTGGGGCATTTTTGGCAGGAAGCTGGTGCAAAGCATGGCCAGCGGCATGGAAAGAGGAGAAGCTAACAGAGTTTCCTGACAACTGGCTGAGGTTGAACACAGAGGTTAGGTTGAGGCATATTCCAGGTGTACAGAACAACATAGTTGACACATTGTCTCATTTGCAGTGGCGAAGATTCAGGCAGCTCGCACCAGGGGCATAAGAGGAGATGTCAGGATTGCCAGAGTGGCTCTGGGGGATAGCAAAGATGATCTAGGTAGTAGGGACACTGGTGGAGAATTTGTTGGCCTCAACTGTACAATGGTCATTTCGATAACTTTCTTGCAATAGCGAACCCAGAAGAGAAGGCCATCGGCGGCGACAAGCTTAGCAGCGGTGGCCTTTTTCAGCAGGACCAGCTGAGTCAAGGACCCCGCAAAAAGCAAGGTTATAAGGGCAGGCATAAAGGGCTGAGGGAGGCTGAAAGGCAGGGAGCCAGATCATAGGGGGCCCATTTCGTTCCAAGACCTGTCAGAGATTATGAGCAAGATCGCACTGATATGCGAAGGGGAATACAAAATGAAACTCTTCAGAGCATCGTTTGGCTTAGCATTCTTTGGTGCTTTTAGGGTCAGTGAGCTGGTTGTGGTAAACAAGGCAGGTGATGGAAAAGGGGGACTCAGGGAGGCTGACGTAGAGTTACACGAGCAGGAGGTGGTGATATTATAGAGAAGATCAAAGGCCGACCAGGCAGGGAAAGGTCAGTGGGTCCGGCTGTGCTGCATACGAGATGGCAACTGTTGTCCAGTATGTTTGCTAGTTAATTTTTTGACCGTTAGACCCATGGGGGAAAGGAACCTGCTAGTCCACAAAAATGGGCTGCCATTAACAGTGTTCCAGTTCCGGACAGTGATGGGCATTATGTTGAGAAAAGTGGGTAGTGACCCAAAGCAATACGGCACCCACTCATTCAGTATTGGGGCTGCCATAACGGCAGCAGGAACAACAGGGGCAAGTATTCAGGAGAATAAGGATATCCGACGATGGAGATCTGGGGCATATAAAAAGTACATAAGGAAGGAAAAGATGTAGAGCATGCCAATGATGGATATATATTTTTCTGCCCCTGTGATAGAGGACGCCACGTGAAGCAGAAAAATATCATTGGTGATAGGTCACTCACTCGTAGTAAGAGCAGTAGTATGGGCATACTTTAGGAGGAATGGAAGAAAGAGGACCTTGGAAAAGACCAACATTAGGTGGTTTGGTAAGCAAGGCATGAGATGGCAGCAACTGGGGAGAGTGATTAATACACTGAGACGGAAGCTCCCCCCGACTTAGTAGTAATTCATCCAGGAGAGAATGACTTGGCCCAGTTAGGCAGGGGGTAACTGCTGGATGAGATGCACTGCACATTGTGGGCGCTGAACAAGGACCTGGGGGTTCCCTTTGAACATTTGATCAACCAGAAACTTTGAAAAGACTTGTCTTTTGTCATACGTGAATCTATGTTCTGGAAATAAATTTGTTTTGCCATCCTTAAAAGTAGTAAAGAGGTTCCTTTACCTTATCCAAACCAACACTATGGAAAATGTACTTTGTTTTGCCAGTCTGAAAGACTAGAAGAGACTTTCTCTTTTCCAAATCAGTCTCATGCAAGGAACATTTATTTTGTCATCATGAAGAGAGTATTAGGTAAAAGAAACATGTGTGATGCCTTTAAGAGACTAGTTCTGGCACAGAACATTGAAGGAAGCCAACCCTTGGATACAAGAAGTATTTTTGAAGTTTTTACTTTGCATATTTTGTTTATATGTACTAGTGTGAGGGTCAGATTGAGTTTGAACACAAGGACATCCTGATTTCATTTTAGTTTCATAGGAAGGGGCACTCTTGTTAGGAAAGGGAAAGTTAGGCCTTTATCCAAACCCCTTTCTATTAATAAAATGGCTAATTTTGAGAATGATACCTCTTTGTTGCTGCCTCTCATTGCTGACCCCTCACATTTCCCTGTAAAACCGGTGTTCTATGGGGAGCCACGACCATCACCAATTTGGTGAGTTTATGTCGCCCTGTTTTTATTTTTATTTCAGTAACCCTATCTACAGGAATTTGTTTCCCGTCGAAATTGTGAAGCTCTCTAAAGAGAGGTCTGAGATTAATCCAGTGACTGTTCCCCAATCCTTGATTGAGAGTCTCAAGAACTTCTCTAGATATCAAGGTCGCTTGGCACCCTGTATGGATGAGAGCCGGTAAGTCACAATGTCCCTGAACTTGTACAGGCTCAAAACACCTACCAACTTTCATCGCTAATTTACAGAGATAGTGTGTGTTAGAAGATAATTCAGATTGCATTTGGTGGATGTTTGGAATTTCATAAACTTGGCCTTGGACATTCGCATTAGGAGTATGTTCCGCAGGGTCAGGTTCATGTGAGTAGGTCAATGACTCTGGAGGAATGAAGTAACATTTGGAAATAACATTTGGGCTTAGCAAGGACTCCCACCCCAGCCCCCATTTCCAGGGTTTTATTTTACTGCTTGGATTTTGAGGCCTAGATACACCTGAAAAGGGAGGCTTGCCCATTTGTTTTGGGGTTTCTATCAACATTATTGGATTTCTTTATTTTGGGTCTCACATCTAGGAGTTTCTTTGTTACTTTCTTTATCATCATTCAGGTTCTTTCTCTGGTTTTATTTTGACGAGTAGAGAGAGTTCACTATTAGCCTTTGCCAATTCTACGGCAAACTCAGGTATTTTTGTGTGAGGTAAAGGAAGCTAAGGCTTGGCATATCCTTTCCATTACCCCCCCCCCCTTTCCTCTTCTTCTTGTGTATTTATAACTGGAACAATACCCTCTTTTCATTGACCAACCTGGCCTGTCGATTCATTCTAGCCAAGGTTTCTATGAGCATGATAATCAGGATTTCCCTGTTGGGATCTCAGGAATTGGCTAATGATCTCTATCAATTGCTTGACCTATCGCTCCAGTTGGAGAATCTCTTTCCACTTCCCCAACTACTGCATCTTTTTTAGTCATATCTCTGTTCTTCATTAGAAGGGGGAACTGTCTCTTCTACTGGAGTAGTTCTGGGAACGGTTGCATGAATTGTTGGATCTCCACTTACCCTGGTACTGTGATCTGTTATCCTGGAATCTAGGAAGAAGTGGAGGGTAATTCTCTTGGTAATTAATCATAGGTGGTGGAGATTGGCTTCTCCCCTGGGAAAATTCAAACTTAAATTTCCCTGGGAACCTACTCGTAGCTTCTGAACATTTCTCTCTGTAGGAGAAATATAGTTGTAGCCTAGGATAGGCTTTGAGCCTAAATATGGAGGACGTATGTAAGTCTCTGATTTTGTGGGATCAGTATTTTGCATGCCATGTGGAGGACTAGTCATCTGGCTTTGAACAAAGGGTATGTCTTCGTCCCCCTTGTCGAAGTCCAACTGAGGAGGACTCTTCACCTCAGCTACCTTAATGGTGACTGGAGCAAGCATTTGTTTGGGGTTCATTTCTTTGTTTTTAGAAATTGTTGGGTTCTGTACTTCATAGATTATTGTAGCCGATGTGATTAGCCACTGGAGGGTTAATGAGTCTGCAAAATCACACACTAACAGATCACTATGTTTTTTTGAAGGGCATGGAAGAAGGTGCTTTTGAAATCTCCACTTTTGGTATCGACACGTCGAGGAATCTGGACAAATGCATGCTTGAGTTCTTGTGTACACACCCTAGGAGATTGATCCCCAGCACACATTAAATTGCAGGCTGCCTTGGAGGCTCTTTGCGAATTTCTGTAAGTAGAGCAATATGTCAAATTTCCCACCTTGTAAAAGGACCATATGTAGTGGTATGGTTCTTCGAGCTCACCGAAGAAATGAGAAAACTTGGCTAAGAACAACCATTTCACAAAGTCTACGTTATATTGATCATTCTTCAATCCCAGTGATGCCATCATCGGTGTTAAGAAGGATTTCTGACTCTGACCTGGAGGGGCAGAGGGTCAGAAGACCAACCTAGTTTCTTGGAACAGGGTAACCTCTGGACAAGCCAGACCAATCACGGTAGCTATGGCATGTGGTCAAGACTACGTCTCAGGAGGGGTGAGGGTGACTGAAGGACCTCAGTGAGCACACAGAGTAAGGACACTTACAAATTACTCCAGACAGGTGTTATATCAAAAATATAGACACATTTATTACAAGGCCTTTGTAACATAGACCATAGCAACAAAAATCACCGTAACACTAAGTAAACCAATACATCACACGCAATACTATATATATATATACAAGATCATGGGGGTTTAAAGGATTAAATGCACGAAATATGTCGGCAACTAGATGGGAAGGAAACAGGCAGTGCAGTTAATCTTTAGGCCCAGTTCAACATCAATAATTCACCTAACTAAGAAGCAGTCCAAGCTCTACGAAGAGAGGAGCCTTGTGCTCAATAATACATGCACTTGCTTGTGCTAATGGGCGGAATAGGGTCTCTTCAAGGATCTCTAGGAGCTCAGGAATGTGGATGAGGCGATTCAGAACAGGTTCCCACTATTCAAGAAGGACCTCCACTTGAAGGCAGAGGCCGTTCGAGAGTGCGGGATGGAGTCGCTATTTCACAATAGCTGTGGAAAGGAGAGGGGCCCCCAGGGGCCACTCATGTGTAACAATGGGCTCTTGACCTAGGGGCCACGAGTTGGGGTAAGGAGTACTCACCGTTCCACGATGCAAGCAGATCCAAACTTCGCCAGTTCAGTCCACTTCGCTGGCAGGTTCAAATGCGGCAAAAAGGATGTCTCAGCACCTTTCAGTTCCTAAGATACAGCGATGATTCCAAAATGGGACAGTGGTGATTTCTCCACTCCGGGTGGAGGAATCGGCCCAGTTTCATTGCAGCAAGCTTCAGGGGCAAGAAGGTCACAAATGCAGCGAACTTGCACAGGTCGTTGCCGCAGCAGGGCAACACGGTAACCGTGTTTACTCCGGTCCTGGCACACTCGTCTCGCTTCAGACCTGGGAACGTCAAGTGTACAACATTTGGTGTGAGGTTGCCGGGGACACAGAGCTAGCAGTATACCAAGTTTCGAGGGCCTCCTCGAAACGGCGGCGGTGACAGAGCAAAGCAACTTGGTAAGCTGGTCAGTCCGCTGGTTGGCCCAGGGACACTTCTGAGAAAGCTTACTTGCAGGGTTTGATGAAGGTGCTGAGAATAGTTGGTCCCACTATTTGAATGGGTTAAAGCGTCTTTGCAGACCTTCTAAGACGACCAGATGCAGAGGGGTTCCATGGGACGACAGCAGGTTCAGGGTGCCAAACCTTCCAGCGGGTCACCATCGGTTCCTCGACTCAGCTTTGTAGTTGCAGGATACTTGGATCCTATCCTTTGTTCAGTGAGAACTCAGGAGATCGACATGGTAGTGGTGTTTTCAGCCTTCTCTTATCCAAAGTTCCCTTTGCGCCAAAACGGATGGGACCCAATGGGAAATCTTCTCACAAACACACACTCTATACGTGGACCAATCATGGACCACGGTGGTCCCAGGCATTCATGGCACTCCAGACTCTCTGGCACCCAGGATGTGTATTGAAATCAGACATTCCAGCCCACATCCTGGAGGCACACACACAAGGCATGCAGAAGCCAGCGAAAACATTGGGATTCGCGGGAAAGTGCATGACCAAATAAGGGGTGACCCGGGTCGACTCGACCTGGGGAAGGTGAAGGGGCAAGATGGCCAAAGGACAGGACAAAGAACCTCGTGGCATGGCCATTTTGGAGCCAGGCTACCTATTTGTGCCAAACACGGTTAACATGCTTAACATTGCAAGAAAGGGTTCAAACAAAGGTGAAAAGATAGCTGCCACCAGTCCTGTCCATGACACATCTGCACATAAAAAGTCCAGCAAGAGTATCTAGGGCATTTGGAAATGACTATAGACCCAAATGTGCTGTATGGTAAGATACATTGCACACTTGTTACATGTTGCAGAAAAGTTGCAACAGGAGGAAAGGACTAAGGGAAACAAAGTCTCCCAGTACTGACTGTTTTAAGGGCATATCAGTTTCCCCATAAAAAGTGAGTGAAAACCCAGAGGAGTGCAGCTGAAGGCTTTTCTTCTCTGGCAAAGTCAGTCAATGGTGTCTAAACAGGAGCAAAAAGATTGGGGGTTGACACATCGAGGGAAAATTACATACAATTATGAAATCTTTCCTAACAATCAGTTCCTATTATTCCAGATGTTCCCATGAAGAATATTTAGCAATGTTGTGTTAAGGAGTGTGTAGTATCTTATTGTCTGCATTAGTTCAACTGGTGGAATGTGCTGTGGAACAAGGAATCTGGGTATCTTGAGATTCCAGGTCCGACCATTGCACTAGACTTCAGGATGTGAGCTGGGGATGAGTGGAAGCTACTTCATAACTCTCCATCTGATCCACTATACCTATGATCTGTAATCAATAAAGAAGTTTCCATTTGTACTTACCTGGGTCCAATGTCGTTCCTGCTCCCTGAGTGACTTACCTGATGCCCAGGATACTACATATTTGTAAAGCTTTTTATAGCCTTAAGCTGTTTGATTGGGTCTCTACAAACTGTGATGGTGGCTTTCTTTTTCTATGTCTGTTTACTCAGATGCAGTTTTCCTCATCAAAATCAGAGACACTGCTTGAAATCCCATTCCCTTGCTTATTCACCTCTGTCAATAGGACTGTAAGGAGTTTTTTATGTGAATTTTACTGGGGACCTTCTCTCATTTCTCTTTCCCATTTTTCATCTTTATTGTGGGACTCAAACCTTTTCGGAGAGGGTGGATAGTATGGCATGTCATCATAAAGTTGCTCAAACTCAGTATTTCACCATCGACCTGGGGTTCTGGAGCATCACCATAGTCCCTGGCATAGATTTAAAATGCTCTTTTAGGTTGCATTTTCTGTCTCTCATTTCAGCCAAACAGGCTGAAAGGTCTCTCTGTTGAATCATGCGCTGTAATTCTTGTTCCCTTAACTCATTTTCATCTCTTAACTCTCTGTTTGTGTGTGCTTTTCATTTCCTCTCCACTCCTGACATGCTAAGTGCACCACTCCCCTATACACTCACCTGGATTTCTCTTTATTCCTCTATATATGACAGGAGAATTAGATCTTCCTCTGCATATTGGTGGGTTTGGAGAGAAGTTATAGTGGGCCTCATTACGGCCCAGGCGTTAAGGGTTAACGCCGTCGTTAACCCTTAACACCTGATTCTGATTTTAACGGCTGCTTTTCACCTTGGAATGGGGCGGTAAATCCGCCATCCACCATGGTGTAAACGTAGTTTACACCATGGTGGTAAAGTTGGCGTAATTACCGCCTGGGTCGTAATGACCCCCAGTGTGTCTGATGCCCCCTATATCTTACAATGTCTAGGTGCACCAAAACCACTAGTGTGGCTATGGGAAGTTGTTGGCACTGAAGATTTATTTTCAGGGATCGGGGACAATCACTCCAATCTACCGTGAAACGTATCTGTCTGTGAATGTTCAGACTGTGATTTCAAACTCGCTTGAATATCTTTATTTTCTTGTCTCATTCTAGCATTATGATCCATTTCAATTATTAATTGCAGTTTTCTTCGCACTAGCTGCTCCCTAGACTCATTCAGACTTGGCTGACTATTTTTAAATTCTCTAGTTTTGATAGCTAGTGTTTCATTCATATTCTGTAATTCATTCTGCACTGCATCTCTTTCTTTCTGGTAAATCTGTGATTTTTCTGCCAGCTAGTTAATTGTTTCTTCAGATGTTCAATCCTAGACTTTCCGTCATAAAGAACTTCGCCTAGTGTGTCCATTTTCTTCTTTAATGAGGCCTTTTTTACTCTATTCTATGAATGGATTCTTGCACAGCCACTTTATTTTGATCTTTCTGCATTAAGGTGTTTATCACTTGTGAGACGAGCTAGCAAATTTGCTGAATTGTAGAATCTTTCTCTTGAGCTGAGACCTTTGTTTCTTAATGATGTTTATATCATTTTATAGCTGATCACATTCTGTCTGTGGATCAATCTGTTTTATTAGAAGTTCACAATGTCATCTGATGAGCTATCAGTATAAATGGTGTGGGTACCCATGAACCTGTGTGCATCCCACCTTCTGGAAAAGTTTCTTAGGAGAACCTGCTCTCCTGGTTATACGGGTGGCTGCTTAAGTAAGTCCTCGTTGTTCTCAATGCTGCTGTGCTCTTCTCTTGCTTCAGGCCTCTCCTGGTATCTTTGCAGCTGGCCAGAAATAAAAGAGGCAATCAAGGAAGTTGTATATTCATACATTTCTTGACCCAATATATTTACCACATTCTCAGCATCTTTCACTGCTCTAGTTGGAGGAGGCTGGGGAAGTTGCATGTGCTGTCTTGTCACCACCTCGTGTGGGGTTAAATGGCGGTTGGATCCAAGCTTATTGCGCATTGCGAACATGGCTAGGGGTAGGCAATGCAGCCAACATTTGTTCAAACTCTTTTTAATCTTGGCTATAGCTTCTTTAAGAAAGCGGTTGAGGTGTTCACACATCCCGTTCGCTTGTGGGTGATAGCACAAGAGAATTTGTGTTGGATTCCTAGCAAGGTTGTAATATGCTGAAACATTTCATTGCTGAAGTGAGGGCCATTGTCAGACCGAAGGACCTCACACACGCCCCATCGTGGGAATACTTTCCAGGGCCTGGAATTTAAAGGCGACAGGATGAGAACAAGGACCGGCTTCGATCCAGCGGAAAAATGGACACACAACCACTAACAGCAGTACACTTGGCAGACTTGGATCATGGCGACATAGTCAACGTGTAAGTGTTGGAATGGACCCACTGGGCGAGGCATGGCTCCTCTCACTACCCTTAATGTATGATCTGCAGTATATTTACACACCAAAGAATTAACCATGAATTCAGCCATGTGTTCCGCCAAGTTAGGACAGCACCATATTTCTCCAATATGGGCGGAAAGCACCTCCTTCCCTATATGGGTGGGATAATGTAGTTGTGTCAGTGCTGTGTGCAATAATGCAAGTGGCATAACTCCTTTCCCTGTGTTATATTGCCGCCAGAGGGCGTCTGTTGGAGATACTGTACATCTCTTCCTTAGACACATTTCCTTCTCCTCCCTGGGTGCAGCTCCCTGCAGCTCCATAATTTGGCATTTCACTATTGATATTCGCTCTCGGAGATCTATGACGTCTACCAATTTGCCCAATACGAGCATGCGCTGCACTGGTGACCCATCAGCATGTCTAAAGCCCCTCCTCATCCAACGTGACAGCTCAGAATGCACTGTGGACGTCACGTAGGCTGAATCTGAATAAATCGTCACTTCCTTTCCCTGTGCTCTAATGCTAATAAGAAGGCCATTCATTCTGCTGCTTGTGCTGAATAATGTGATGTCAGGCATGCGCTTGTCACTACCTCACTTGTCCCGTCCTCTCTCAGTCTCACAACTGCTGTGCCAGTATGTCTTTCCCCAGTTGTCTGGTCAGTTATTGAAGCTCCGTCAATATAAAGCACATCTCCCCCCCTCAAATGTCGCCGGGTTGACAAGTCTGCATCTCGCTATTTTGAGAGTTGGGTTAGATAGTAACACCTCATACCCGAGGCCCTCTTTTTTTGTCAGTGTGCTCTTTGGTCTTTCCAGTATTGCGAAGAGAGCATGCGCCATGTAGAGAGTAGTGCTGCATCCCATGGTAATACTCGCTGATTTGCCCAATGCGAATGGGGCTGCAGCCAAGGCTTGCTCGCATAGATAGCATCCTCTTATTACTGTGTCTAATTTCCCACTGCAATAGGCTAGTGGCTTGTGTCCTAAGCAGGTCTTCTGTGTCAGTACCGCGGTCATCACTACTCAGTTGGAGTATGAGAACAGAAAGAATTCCTTTTGATATTCTGGGATCCCTAACACTGGAGCTGTGCATATTCCTTCCTTCAGCTCGTTAAATGCCTCATTCATTTCTGTTATCCACCGTATTATCTCCTCCCCTGTCAGTGCTTCCTTCCATGCACTTAATAAGGGCCTAGTGTAAGTGCTGTAATCGAATACCCATGCCCTGCAGTAATTGCATAGCCCTAGAAACTGCTGCATCTCTCTTAATGTTGTGGGTCTTGCTGTCCTGCGGATGGCCTGGCCCTCTCTAGTGTCACTCGTCTGCCATTTTGGGAGATCATCTGTCGAATGTATTGCACTTCTGTCTGGCAATATTGTAATTTATACTTAAAGGGGGGAGGGTAATTATGGGAGTCAACTTCTTCGGCCTCGTGACTTCTTAAATCACAATGTGCCAGTGTCGCAAGTGTGTGAAAGATCAGAGGAACCACTACCCCTCCTCCGAGGTCACCACACAAAATTAGGTCGTTTCAATTGTGAATTTATCTCGTTAGCAAAAATTTAAGGAATGCAATCACAGATCTCCTGAAGGAGAGCCCATTTCTATGACATGTGTTTCGGCTCTTCCTGAGCCTTTTTTCAAATTAGGGCATATTATATGTAAGCATAAGTTCCATTTGTATAGTATTCTGTATTTGCAAAAAAAATTCCATTTCGTGTATTCTCTGGGTTAGAATCCCACATATAAAGTTCCACTCTTCATCTCACCGCGTCGGCTTTTGGAATGAGAATGCCAGCGTTCCCTGGAAGCCATGCTATTATAATTTCAGTCCCATATTGGAACAGCTCCTCGTCCACTGACACCCCCCTATGCACTGTTCGTCCACAATAATGATTTCCCTCACATTTAGAAGGTGTATCCCCGGTGTGGAGCACACCATCCCCTTGTCGGTGAATGACATGGTCATCATGTTAAGTCTGCTCATGTTGTCTCTCTCCAGTATATTTACAGGTGTCTGTCGGGAATAGAGTACGGACAAGGATAGATCATGCTGCCCTATAGAAAGTGCAATATCATCTGTGAAAGGAACCACTTCCGTCGCCCCAAAGAATTCTTGAGCATTCATGGCATCACATGTATGTCCCTTCCCGGATGCAGGAATTAGTCGCCCCTGTGGCTACATGAAAGGGAAAAGTCTTCTCACCTATCATACCTGCATCCTCTAGGTGGCCCCCTCTTCCACGAAACCCATGCTGCGCATTCCCCGCCACATGAATCTTACCCCCCGCGGCCGCTGGTGCGTACTGCATCTGTGATGCCCTTTGTCCTCCCATGCTCGTCAATACTGCCCCATCCATGGCATCTTCTGTACTAACTTCCCTTCTTCCTGCTTTCTTCCTCACGCTTCTTTCCTTGCGTTCTCTTGCATTAGCCTACAGTAATGTACTATTGTGAGCTGTATTTCTGACCACGGCTGTGCCTACATCTGCACTCATTTCTTCAGTTGCCTTTGCACCTGCTCTGGAAAGCCTTGGCATAATATGTGGTAGACTAATGCTACTGTTTTGTCCCACGGTTCTTGGGATTCAAGGCACCAAAGCTCTTGAATGGTCTGAATATAGCGTAAGGTGTCTTTGTCTTCCCCCATTTTGCATGCCATAATCGCACACGTCTGACATGTCTGGGTACTGCTTCCTTAGAGCTTGCCATACGGCTACCCTGCAGTTAGCAAATGGCTCACCATTGTGTACCATGTCCTGGGTGGTTACTCCTGGGTACCCCACCCTTTTCCATACATCATCAGTGGCTTCCCCGAGGATTGCCACTAGTAGCCCCTTTATGTCCCCCACTGCTAATTTCTGTCCCGCTGTCATCGCCTCCATTTCATATATCAATTTTCCTGCACCCGCGGTTAATGAGGGCAGCCTACACCTCAAGTTTTCCTTGTCTATGTGCTTCCATGGGATGTATTGAGGTCGTCTCCCTCCCTTTTACAGTAAGGGCAATTGGATGAACCCGATTTCCCCATTCGCCCCCCGTGTCAGCCTGATCTGCCTATCAGATCTATCAGTTACTTTAATGTCAGTTCATGTCTTTGCTGGCTCTGCCTTCTACTGCCCTGGAAGATTTCTAAGCCTCTCCACGTATGGGATTAGGTCGTCCATACTATGCGATGTGTCTCTGGACTGTTGTGATCGATCGTCCTTGTCACCCCTTAATCCCCCTTTGTCTTTTCCTACTTCCCATGTCACGCTTCTATCAGCGCTTTTCCCCATTGACCGATGTTTGGGTCGCCCACTTCCCTCTGCATCCTTGTCTGAGTCGGTGTCCATATCACCGGCAAAATCTTCAGCGAAGCTCAGCCTCCTAGAGGTTGTGTCTTCCCTGGGCTTCCCTCCAAAGTCAATCAAGTACTTGCTACCCCTTGCCCCGAAGGATCCCATGTCTGTACAGTCCGATGCAGTGGCAGTCCTGTCCTGTGTGGTACTACTGTCTAACTCTGTTTGCCTACCTCTTCCCACTTTGTCATCTCCCATGCCCATTCCCCACTTTGTTCTTATGTCTCTCATTGCGCGCACCTCATCCTCCTCCTTGCGCTCTCTTACAAGTCACTCTATTTCCCACTTTCTCTGTTCTCTCTTCACTAAAACATGCTTTTCCTTCTCGTCTTCTTCCCTTCGCATCTCTATCTCTTTGAGCTCCCTCCTCCAGCTCTCTCGCTGCTCCCGCTCTTTCTCTTCCTCCCTTTGCTTTGGTCGGCCCTGCTTCTTCTCCCATTGTTTTCCCATCCAATTTCAGAAGTATCTGCCTTCCTACCCATTCGTTTGATGCTATGCCATCTAGCCCCTCCTTGGTGCTAGTCTTGCTGCATGCTCTCTTCTCATTGTCTGTCTCTCCACCCCCTTTTTGCCCCTCTTCCTTGGTATATGGGGGAGGTTGAAATATTGGATTTGTGTACCCCTCTGTTGCCTTTAACTCCTGTATTGGGTACAACACATGCACTTCTTCTGTAACCCCTTCTTTTTTTTTGCTCTCTCGAGAAGGTGGTGGAGCGGAGGCTGAGGGCGCTTCCCGCAGTGTCTCCTGTTGACTCAGCATCCATGGACACCTCGCTACTTCCCCCTCATCCTCCTGGAACATTCTCCAGAGCTCAAATAATGCTATACGACTGTCCAACCTCTTCCCCCTATCGGTGTCTTGTATGTGTGTCTGTACTGGCTGCTGCACATTTTTGGAGAAACATCCGCATTGTGGCCATGGCTGAGTCACTTTACCCTCTGTACTTTTCGTCCATTCTGCCCTATATTTACAAATCTTGTCCTTATAGCGATGAAGGGTCTTGCATAGGTGCTGTAGGAGCGTATCCCCCCACACTCCGTTATATCACAAGCACAATGAATATTCAGATTTATGAATACCACAAATACCAGTTCTTAACAACTCTTCTCGAGCCTCTCTGGCCCCAAACCAACCTTTCAGGCATGCTCTGCGCACCGCTGTCCTGCAACTCTCCACTTCTTCAGGCACACCCAGCAATCTCATGCATGCGCCTTCCTTGCAGTGCCACTGGACAGCCTCCTCTGTCAATTTTAAATTTCTCAAAACCAACTTCTATACTTCATCGTGCTCTCCGAGTCCTATGAACAGACCTAATGTGTGACGTCACCACTAAAGATCATTTACAACGCTCACAATGCTACTGTCCCATTACACAAACATTTACACAACCCCAACATGAACCCACAGCTGTCTTCCTGCCTCCTAACAGGGGATACCAATATTATTTGGGTTCAGTCTGTACCTTCAGCGTTGCCTTGCAGATAAAACGCCTCCTTGAGACTTAACCAGACAAGAACTTTCTGCAATCTAGGCCAGCTCCCTTTGCTTCGCCCTTACACAGGGATACCATCATCCATGACCCGAGCTAAAACACCCAATCCACAGGAAATCCAATATACACATAACCTATGTCATCCGTGCCCTTAAGACAATAGCCTAGGTTATTCACCAGAACCTTTTCCCTTAAGACCGAATGTGCCCTAACCACAGAAATGACATATACCGCCACTCCTCTCCCTACTGTGCTTAACGATACTCAATACTACTAGACAATACTCAACAATAATTTGAAGATACTCAACAATACTCATTACCTCCCTCACACCTGCCCTTACTTTGCCACTCCCCTTAGTTACTGCGTGGCTGAGTCAATACTTACACTCTGTGATTCACTGATGCTGTTCGGCTACCAGGTCCCCCAATGCTGCCACGCCACCCTTCTGGTCTGCTGGACTCCTCATGGACCGCTGGCAGGATATTTCCAAGCTGGCTCCTGACAGCCTTTGCACAGGGTGCACACCCCATCTTGCTCACTTTCCGCAAGGCGCCCTGCAGCCTTGCAAGCGCTGCGGCGGAAGAGGGGGCTTTATGCCAGACGGGTGTAATAAACCATCCCTCTGCTACCAACTTGTTAGTGGGGTCTGGTATGTCAGAGGTCTGGGGGTTACTATGAGCTCACCCATTCAGCGTCCAAGGGCCCAACAACCCTGCCCCCAGAACAAAAATGGAGGACTCAGTCAAGGGCAAGTTAGAACTGTCATTTATTACAAAAACCGACAGGGACCATACAGGACATTCAAAAATCTCCACAGTCACCGCTCCCAAACCCGTGTCAACCCTTTTTGATACAGAATGTCATCACATTCATGGGCCCTCCCAGAAAAACCTATCAGACTTTGTAGTTGGGTGCTCTGAGTTGTATACAGTATGGATTGCCCTTATAGATCTTACTCAATTGGCCCTTCTAGTTCAGGTGGCTGGCCTGCCCCAAGAAACTATCCATTACATTGTTGCAAGGTCGCAGAATCACCATTGGCCCTTGCCCCCTGCCACCCACCCCTGGATTTCTGTCCCTGATTGGCTGGAACTGGTCGCCCCAGGCCTGGGACCCAGCTCTGTTCTCAGTGCTCTGTGCGCCTCTTCAGGGTAATGAGAATGACTATGTGTAACCAATGTATTTGTCACTAGTACCACTTTTGCCTGTGAGAGTGCTCTCCATATTGCAACATTGCTAACTTGTTCGTGTTTCACTTCATGTCTGTGTTGCTGAGAACTGTTCATCTTCCCACTGTGGGTGAATGACCATTGTCTAGCTCGGCTGCATCACGTGGTTGTGGGCCACAAAATCGAGCTCTTCTGGTCTGCAATTTATGAGGATTTATTATTTTTTTCTGCAGATGGCCCCTTGTCGTTTTAGGTTTGGAATGTGCTGCTTGTCTCTGACCCCTGGCCTTCCTGTACAGCCTGGTTCTGCTTTCCCTTCGTCTCTCGTTCTGCGGCTTGTGGCCTTATGTGATTCTCGTTATACTTGTACTATGATTTCTGCACATCTATATCATGGTATGTTTCCCATAGGTTAGGTGTATTTGGTCCGGCCAGGCTCCTTATGTGATCCCGTAGTTCCATAGGGTTAGTTGCCATAAGCATCTGCAAGCTTGCTCTGCATCTTTTCGTTGCCTTGCATTCAGATTTTCTGCACTTGGCTAATGAGGAAAATAATAAAAAGCTTTGACAGTATGTATATGTATCTGTCTGCTATCTACAGAACTGTGTAAGCATGTTCGTAATGTACACAGGTGTGTGTTTGTGTAACATTGTGCATGTTTGAGAGTGTACTTTGTGACTAACGTGGCTATGTCGTGGTGTCACTACTGTTGTCAGCAGAGTGGTCTCTCTGCATTAGTCAACATCATCCATCAAGGCATTTGGGTACATGACCATTGTTAAAGCGCCTGTATCCATAAAGACATTCACTGGATAAGGTTTGAATGGCTCGCTGCGAGAATATCTTTCTGCATATGTGTCAGTCACTGATCCTCCTGAGGACTGTCTGAATAGTGAGTGACTTTGTGCATTCTTGCCACTTCGGCCCATCATGTTCATGGGGATGAGGGGTGGCATTCCATGGACCCTCTCTTCAACACTCCTTCTCCCCTCCCTCAGTGCCTATCTGTTTGCTAATAGCACCACTATTTGTCACCCCATTCCTGCACAGCACCATTCTGCCCAGTGTTCTTCACTGTATCTCACAAAGCCCACAATGCCAGCAGCCATTGCACCAGAGCAGCCAGGGCAGGACCAGAGAGGGAGGGAGTTGGGCGAATGAAAGCAAAGATGACCACGCAGCACCCTGAATGTAACTGCCCGCTTTGCATCCCACCACCGAAGGTACAGCGATGCAGAAGTGAGTGGTTTTGATGATCCCACTCGCACAGGCAGAACAACCTATCGTGGCACCATGCCAGTGTGTGTCAGGGCACGGAATGCCCAGTGAGACTCATGCTTCAATGGGCATTGTTCTATGGGAGCTGCAAAGCGGTGCCCTTGTCAAACTGTCATCCCCCAGTGGGTGGGAAGGGCTCACTCGAACTGGGACATTGACTATTGTAGGCTGCCATTGTCAGAGACTGGTTAACCCACCTATATAAAAAAGGGGCAGGTTGTGGGACCCCTTTTTACTTGTCTGATGTATGTAACACCTTGACTGGTGAAAGAAAAGGTAGCAGTTGGGCCGGGGAACCAGATGAGGTGGAGAGGGAAGTGGGAGTCGGTGGGGGGGCATTACAGGAGGCACTGGATAGGTGAGGTCAATGGAGTAAGGAACACAAGGCCCAAAAGATCATATGCAGGAAGGATGGTGCAGAGGAATATGGAGAAGACTTATTGACAGTGTGAGCAAGGTGAGGTCTTAGTTGGTGGGAGAGAGTGGTACTTGTGGTTGAGTGAGTGTGAAGAAAGGTTTATGTGTGTGTGTGGGGGGGGTGAGAGAGAGAGTGACTGATAGGGGGAGATTTTGGAGTGATTGATAAGGTGACTGTGGAAAGTGAAAGTAGAGGTGACTGTGGGCGAAGGTGTGGGTGGAGAGGAGAGTAGTAGTAGGGTGGTGAGGAGAGCAGAAGTAGAGTGGAGTGGAGAGTAGAAGAGTAGTAGGAGAATGGAGAGGAAAGTATCAGAGAAGAGATGGAAGTCATAGTAGTGTGAAGAAAGAGAAGAAGAGGCAGAGCGTAAGGTCAAAGGGGGAGGTAGTACAGAAAGAGAGAGAAACAGAGGAGGAGCAAAGAAAGTGTATTAGGGAGAGGAAGGAGGGACACAGGGTGGAGCAGGAGGGAGTAGAGCAGGAGGAGGAAAGGGTGGGTAACAGCAAGATCTATAGAGAGGAACGGTAGGTGGGAGAATAAAAACAACTTGGGTTTGAGGTGTTAATAGCATGATGCCCTTCATTTCCATCCTGGCAAATCTTAGAGTACGGACCTTCTAGATTTTTCCGTAAGCAAGGGGCTAGATAAAAAAAGGTGTTCACCTTCAGCCCATCACCTGGAGACAGGTAGTTTGTATATAGGGTTTACCAATCTCGAGCTTCCATCCCGTGTTCAGGTACGCTTGCGTTAGGGAGGGAACGCCTGTCTTTAGATGAGAGGGGGGTTTCCTTACACAGCCCCTTGATTACGATAACAATAAAAACCCTTGAACTCTCTTCATCTCAGCCATCTGTGAAACTATTCTGAAGCAAAGGTATTTCGTAATAGCAAGGAAAAATGTATTCTGTTCAAATATCTAGAAACTGGAACCATGCTACTGCGTTTCTGCTTTGCCTATTCGATTAACTTTATCAAGAAGTATTTAAATTAGTTGTAATCTAATTTGGTGATATAGAATATATTGTTATTTTATTGTATCTTTTAATGGATTATTGATCCAAATAAAGTATGTGATGATGTTAATGTTGACTTAGAAACTCGGACCATAAAAGAAGTACTGCTTGGAAGACAAAGGGACACAGGGATCAGCACAATGAAAAAGAATCTACAAACAAGGATTCACACAGGAAAAGTCATCAAAGGCCAAAGGACATGCAAAGACGTTTCAGGAAGGAAGCCTGCAAGCACGTAAGTCTCAAGTCTGGGCAGGAGATAATCAGGAAGTAACGAGAGAAAGCAAACCAACAGCTGTCAAGCCATCAACTGGAAACTGCTCTTGTTCAGTGGGACTAAGGGGATTTTAAAAGGCAGGTTTATAGATTAAATCACTTGTAGCTGGACTGGCTGCAAGCATTTAGGATTGCAACTTCTCAGTGTGATATTTGCATGGTTCGAGAGTAGTAACTAGTATTTGCTTCTGCAATTCATCATGGTGGTATGTTACCAATTACCAGGAGGCATGTACAGTGTGGTAGCATAAATAGCAGAAGAAATAACCATGTACAACCACTGAAAGTGCATATGGTCTCATAGGGGGGAGGTCTGCAAGGACCACAATGTTGCCAACCTGGCTCTAAGATACAGAACCACATCATGGAATAGAGTAGATTCAACAAATCATCTTAGAGGGTTTTAAATAGGTGCCAGGAAACATGCATTGGGTAGGCACTGGTGTAACAGGGGCCCCCGCAGCCCCCGCAGGGTGGGGGGCCCGCTAGCACATGTCCTGGGAGGGGGCCCCACTTGAAAAAAAATTAGATTTTTTTTTCAACATCTTTTTTATTTCTTTTTATGTCCTGGGAGGGGGCCCCACCTGAAAAAAAATTAGATTTTTTTTTCAACATCTTTTTTATTTCTTTTTTAAATAACTTTGCCTTCATAAAGAAATTATTTCTGTAACAGAAATAATTTCTTTATGAAGTCAGAGTGACTTCAAAAAGAAACAATCAGCCACATTACAAGTTTGGCTGTAGCCTTGCCGGTAAAACCGCCAGGCTGCCGCCAAACTTGGACTTTTTTCCACCATCCGCGAATGGGCAATTACCGGGTCATTACGGCTCCGCCGGACCTGGTAATTGCCCATTTGCGGGCGGCGGAAAAAAATGCTCCCCATTCCCATTTGATCCCCATAGGGTTCAATGGAAATGAGGAGATCGGATACACCGGCACCATTCATAATGGTGCCGGTGCACCCGACATGCTCTGCTAACGGGTGCCGGTATGCCCGCCAGGTCAGACCTGGCGGGCGGGAAGGCACCCTCGAGGAAAACTCATAGTTTGCCGGTCTGGTAACAACACTACCGGCAAGCTTACCGGTACCGTTGTTACCGGACCGGCAAACTTATACTGAGGCCCAATTTCTTTTTGAAGTAATAGGGCTCCCCTCAAACCCATGACGTGTGTGTGTGAGTGTATGGTCAAAGGGTGCACACAAATGTATGGGTGACTGTGTGTGCGTGTACGGGTGCACACTTAAATGTATGGGTGGCTGCCTGGGTGTGCCTGCTTGGTGAAAGAGTGCACACTTAAATGTAAGGATGGCTGGTGTGCATGCGTGTATATGGTGAATGGTGCTTGTGCTCAGGGGCGCAACAAAACCTACATTTCAGGGGGCTGATGCTTCAAATGTTGGGGGAGGCGCTAAGTTCACGGGTGGTGGGGGAGGCAAACTTTTTTGTGTGGGGGCTTTTAACTTCTTTACGCATTTTAATGAGACTATTCTAGTGCAGCTTCAATGTTACAAGCAGTTAACTCTCTCCTTTAAGTGTGAAAGCACCCACTTATGAACTGTTGTGAGAATGAACGGTCTCCTGTTCCCTTTCTACACTTCCAATCACTTCCCTGCCATTAAAGGTCTAAACACATATCACAATTTCAATTGCCTAAAAGATTTGGCATTTGAATGCAGGTACTAACAGTGAAATGCTTTATGTTAGTAACTGCTTGGCCCTTGTTAACCCAGGTGCCGTTTAACATCGGTGTCCTGTTCTGTCCGGCAACTGCTCTGAAGGTCAGCCAGGTTGAGTCAACATAGCCCAAAATTACTGGGGGCGAGTGCTGCAGCCCAGTCAACTGAATATTGTTAAGACTCTACTTGTGTTTAATGCCTTAATTACTTATTGGTAATCGTCATTACTCCTAGCCCTGTTCTTCCTTGTCCCTGTAATTGTGCATGAGGCAGTACTTGCCTCATACACAAGGACTGGGATGAGGTAGAGGTACACGGGGGTAATGCCTGACTTAGCTACCTGTATCTTCATTACTCCTAATCCCACTCTTTCTCATCCCAGTACTTACCTATGAGGCCAGGAGCCTCAAACGTAAACTCTAGGACAAGAAGGAGGGACGTGAAGGTAATTCTGGGCCAAGGAGGTGATTTTGGAGGTAGGGCTAGGGCATGGGAGGGAGAGTGCAGGTGTGGGAGGTGGGATTGTGCGATAAATCATAATGGTTGTCGATGTCCAGGCTAAGCAGGCATGATATGTGGTATTAGTGGCTAGAGGGGCATTTTGGTGCAGCCAGTCTAGTTATTCCTCAATTTGGTATGACTTTTTTTTAACTGCGCATTTCTGATAAGTGTAATTACCTGGCTAGATTGGCATGTGGGTGCTGCCAGTCTAGCCATTTCTTACTGCAGCATTGTATATTTTTTTGAGCATCTCTGATAAAATGATATGATAGAAGTCTATTATAACACGCCTGTACACAAGTGATTCTTGGAGCGACAAGCAATGGAGTGAAGATAGAGGGAGTGACAAGACAAATGATCTTACTAGGCCTTGTGTCATTCAAATCGTGCAAGTGCGAGAATGAGAAATGCAAGGGGAAAGGGAGGGGGGAGTGCAAGGAAGAAGGGCGGGGAAAGCAGGGCTGTAATGCTCTGAGTAAGTGCAGCCAGGACAGTGCAGCGCTGGGTAGTGCAAGGAGAACAAGGGACTGTAGGGTTACAATACAGTCCCTAAGTGCATGGTAGGCCATCGGCAGTGCAAGGGTGACTGATCAAGAAAGAGCCTGTACTCAGTGAGACTCTGAGGGTAGCCAAGCAACCAGTTGGTACAGCAGACAGGTAGGTCAGCAGGGGAGGGAGAGAGCAAAAGCAGAGAAGAAGAGGAAAGTTTTGAGCTGCTTCTGAACATCAGGTGGTCTGCTAAAGTTTGAGAGGGGCAGGGAGGCCATTCCAGAGGGAGGCATCTGCAGAGGAGAGAGATCTACCACCCCCACTCTCTGCCTGAAGAAGCATCTAGCCCTTAGAGAGTTGGAGGTAGCCGGTGGAAGGGCTAGAGAAAAAAGGTATTTTGGAAGAGAGCGTTGGTTGTAGTGTGGGCCCGACCCCAGAAAGCCTTGTGGATAATGCAAAGGGCCTTGAACTTTATTCTTGCAACCACCGAGAGCCAGTGGAGAGATTTCAGGGCTGTAGAGGTATGATCCCTGGGCTTGTGGCCAAGGACAAGTCTCGCTGTCCTGTTCTGGATAAGTTGCAGAGGGCGGAGAGTAGAGGAAGGTAGCTTGAGAAAGAGGCTGTTGCAGTAGTCCAGCCTAGAGAGAAACAGGGCTCTGGAGACAGTGAGCTTCTGGGGGAAAGTGAGAAAGGGAAGAGTCCCTTTGAGGAGGAGCAGCTGGTAGGTAGTGGGACTTCTTGGTGACGTCCGAGATGCGAGGAGAGAAAGAGAGAGTAGAGTCAAAGATGACACATAATGTTTTTTGCCTCGCAGGAAGGCGAAGGAAGAGGGCCCAAGGTGGTAGCCAGAGTGAGAGAGGGAAAGCAGGGGCAGGGGTCCCAATGAGAAGGATTTCCATCTTAATGGCACTAACGTTGATATCGTTGGAGGTCCACCAATCCTGAATCACCGATAGACAGTCAGAAATGAGCAAGAGATGAGAGGAGCCTGAAGGAAAGCTGAGTGCCATTCACATAACACTGAAAGTTAGAGGAGAAGGTAGAGATCAGGTGGGGCAAAGGGGCCAAGTAAAGGTTGAAAAACCAGGGTGAGAGGATAGAGCCCCGGGGAATGCCACAGGAAGAGAGAGAGAGGTGATGGAAAAAAAGGGACCAAGTTGGACCTGGGAGGGGCAGTCCAAGAGGAAGGAGGTTAGCCACTCCAGACCCTGATCCGTGATGCCCAGGTTCTCACGTAGTCGATTGATCAGGATGGCGTGGTTGACTGTGTCGAAAGTCGAGGAAAGATCACAGAGGATTAGGACAGAAGGAATGCTGGAATCAAGGTTAGAGAGCAGATCATCACAGGTATTCAGGAGAGATGTTTATGTGCCTCTGGCAGCTCTGGAGCTAGACTTATGGTCATGGAGACAACCAACAGATTCAACGTGGAGAGTAAGCTGGGAGATTGCCAGCTTTTTTCCAAGACCTTTTCAAGGAAAGGTGTAATGGAGATTGGGCGATAGTTTGCTGGACAGGTAGGATCGGCAGACTGCTTCTTGAGGAGTGGGTGCTCAAGGGAGTGCTTAAGGGGGGAGCGGAACGTTACAGTGGTGTAAGAGTGATTACAGAAATTGGCCAAGGTGCAGCGAGGGTGTCAATATGGCCCTTGATGGTTCTGGAGGAGCAGGGGAGCACCTGTTTGGACGACACTTTCATGGATCGGACTTGTCTTAGAAACCTTGTCAGGTGTTGTCAGAGAGAAAGAGGAGAAAGGAGGAGAGGTAGAGATGGCCAAAGGGGGGCCGAGAGAGGAAGAGGGAGAGGAAGAGGAGATAGTGGACAGGATGTCCTGAGTTTTAGCTAAGAAGTGAGAGGCCAGAGCCATACAGAGGGCCTGGGAGGGAACCGGAGAGGTGGAGACCGCAACAGGATTGACCAGTTCCATGAAGATTTTAAAGAGTTTGGCCATGTTGTTCGAGGCAGCAGAGACCCGGGCTTCAATGTGTGCTCTCTACTTGATGAGTGTTATTGCTTCGACTGGCATTTTTGTGCATCCAGTCTAGGTCTGTATAAATGTGGCCTGGCATGCTTTACTGTAATTTCATAACGCGTCTACACTGGTCTACATTGTGCAGCCAGTGGGACATGTTTTCAATGTGGCATGGCATTTTTAATAGCAAACCATTTATGTTCCTGTGCACCTTTGGTAACTTGCATATATTGGATTGGTGTTACCCTACAAAACAATTGCAAACACTCTGGCTTTTTGGCCAATTATTCTCAGAAAATGTGTTATATATTGCATTAAAACACATATTTATATCTTTTTCCTAGTACAGTGTGCGGCATACCCTTCAGCAGTACGTTCATGCGTATTGTGCAAGCGTGATCATCTAGGCCCAGAGTGTGGCACGACCGTGATTTGTTGCCGAGATGGGGGGGCCCCCTCAGCATGGCTCGCAGGGGGGCCCCCACATTTTGTGTTACGCCACTGAGGGTAGGCCATAGACCTACCAGTCTGTTTAAAGGATTGCACAGACCCATCAGGAACTAGCCCTGATTGAAAGAGGATAGATTTGTGACATTAGGAGACATTCCTGGGAATGACAAATGGTGTAAGATGTTCTGGGGAAGATGTAGTCATTGTGAACTAAAAGCCAATTGAGTTAAAACAGGTTGACAATAATGTAGAGGAATTGTTAGGCAGAATCCTGTGCAGTTCCCTTGGGGAACACTGCAAAAAGAGTAAGACTACAGGAGTAAGCAGTAAACCTGATTGGTAGCAGTCTGTACCACCCAGATTTACCTGGTAGCTGTGGCTGAGCAGACTTCTCTCAAGAAGAGTAGGGCAGTATATAGAGTATACACAATAGGTCTAAAACACAGTAGAGCAAACAAACACTGACCAGAGCTTTGTATAAAAAGTATATAATGATTTATTTAAAACACACTTTAGGCAATATACTAGTACTCTAAATCAAAAGCAAGTTAAAACACAGTCAGGTAAAGTATGCACACCTCCCTTGCTAACTATCAGACAAGTCAGGGTTAAAACACCACGATTTGTTAAAACAGATGTGAGCGCGTAACCTGATGGCACTCCAATAGTTCAGTTAAAGGGAGAGAAAAAGGAAGAGCATATAAAAATAAAAAAGGTCCCAACACTTTTAGGAGTTCTCAGCAAGGGAATAAAGGCAGTACATACTGTAGAGCCAAAGTTCATAGGCCAGGCCCACTTTAAATGGAGCAACGCGAAAATGTGCCCAGGATCACATGGTTTAAAATGC
The DNA here is from genome assembly GCF_040938575.1 of Ambystoma mexicanum. Classification (NCBI taxonomy): domain Eukaryota; kingdom Metazoa; phylum Chordata; class Amphibia; order Caudata; family Ambystomatidae; genus Ambystoma; species Ambystoma mexicanum. Next base: position 580,494,977 of record NC_090924.1, on the reverse strand, counting down.
ACTAAAAGTCTTTGCAAAATGTTCAAAAGAGGTTGGGGCGATTCAAGAAGGTAAAGTTAGAAGGTCTGGGGCCAACCCAGTTGGAAACCCAAGATTTAAGGGTCACCTTGGGCAAACCGACGAAAGGGAGGCCAGGCAGGACACAGTACCTTAAAGAGAGACGAAGCTCCAGTTGTTCCTGGCAGTGGTTGCATTTTGTTGTTTCGACCAGGGGAAGAGAGGATCTCGTTGAGGAGGAAACGGGGGGTCGTTGCACTGCACAGGGATGAAACCAGCCGCGGAGTTCGTCGGTAAAAGGTGCGTTCCTTTTATTCGCGGTCAAAGTGGTGAAGCTTGGCTATCCAGCCGCCGGGGTGCTTGGCACGGGCGATTCGATCAAGAGACGTCTTTGGAAGCCGAAAGAGATGAACTGGTTGGTCCCACCAGCTCAGAGGAAGAAGACTCGTCCAGCAGAAGATCTTCTCTTGTCGTCGGGAAAGTGGTGAGGTAGTTGCAGCAGGGCTTCACCGGTGGTGTCGTCGTTGCAGATGGCTCAGCTTCTTCCCTCTTCGGATTCCTAAATCCTGTGGCGACTTCTGAAGTTCCAGTCCCAAAGGCCCTGCTTTTATGCAGAAAAACCCCCATTCAACAGCCTAGCTATCAATCAAACATGCTAAGTGGTGAGCCGGGCGGCTCACCACTGGCCCAATCAGACCAGAGTGTGACTTGAGTTGCTAAGGCAACACAGTCCAGGGTGCCAATTCCCCTCCCCACACATCCTGTGGAACCCAGACAGAGTGGCACCATTTGGAGGGCTTCTGTGGAGAAGCCCGCTAAAAAGTGGAACAAAGGGCTCGACCTTGGTCAGAGCTACAGAGACGGACACGGACGCCATTTTAGAAAAGAGTTCTGGCAAAAAAAAACAAACGTTAATTTAATATTAAATAAATAAACCAGCGGTATCTTTAACAGTGCACCAAAAAGTGGTGCGTTTAAAATCAATGGGAAAATCCCATAGAGAATATTCCAGTGGAATATTTCGCGTGATAACCACTGCCACCAGCCAGAAACTCGACAAGGGGGGACTGGACAGGGCCCCCTTGAAAACAGACCCAGGGGCAATATAATTAACCCCTTCCAGTACTTCCACAATATGATGGTTTGTACTGGTTCTGTTCACAATTTTAGGACTAGTAAAGTCAATGGTGACTTTACATGCCCTGGGAGACAGTAGGGTATGGAGTCTATGTTTGTGTTACTGCACTGAGGGTGCTGTGTAACACACGCATAAAAGATAGATGATACCCTATGGAGTAAAAAGAAAACCCCATAGCCCATAAGCACACAAAGAGTCAAAGACATACCTCAAATCATGCCTAAGAGTGGGAGGAAAAGAGTCTCACTCTTAGCAGGAGAAAAAAACAAACCCCAAAAATCCAGCAAAGCTGCTGGGGGACTCACTAGGTTTGGGAAATTAGTGTTATAAGAGAATTCTCCCTAACAGGAATGCACTATAAAAGGAACAATATGAGTGATGCAAGTTGGGTAAAGCAGCAATGACAAAACTGTATATTTGGGAAATAAAAATGGAACTAAATGTCTATGAAAGAAGAATTGATAAGTCCTATCGAAATGTTATCTAATTTGGCAAACGAACAGAAAATAAAATGTAAAACAAAGAGAATGGCATCAGGGCAGATCCCTGTGCATAGCTGTATTCACCCACATGGTAGGTACTAGACAATGGCAGGTACCTGTGCGAGAAATTACAACTTCTCCACTAGCTATTGGCAACAAAGTGAGAGGATTGGTTACATTGTCCTAATAGAACAGTGAAGGGGCAGACTTCTCCAGGGCAATTTCAAGGATAGTGGTCTGAAAATGAATAAAGTGGATGTACTACCCTTCTTAAAATGTTGAGTGCCTTCCCCATAACTTCCCAATGAACGCTCTGGGCACACGACCAAAGGAGCAGTCGTCCTCCATCTTTAAACGCTACCAAATAAAGTAAAAAACATATTAGGACTGGCCGACCATAGTTATTTTAATCTGATGCCATACCATGGTGGACCAGGGGTGTGCCGTTGGTTATTTTATTATTAATATTAGGGTATTTATTGTGCAAGGTTATTTCATTTTCATACTGCTGTTGGAGTAGCGAGAGGGGGAGGGGAAGTGAGAGGGGGTGCATCGCGGATATGCAGTTTATTGTGCCGGTGTAAACATCAAGTCAAGTAGTGGCTGAGATTCATAATGTCTGTGTCATCTAGTGTAGTGTTACAATTCAGTCGGTTGATGGGACACTCTGTCCAATTCAATGAACCGTTCAGTACGCCAAGGTATTACAAAAAACAAATGTTGTTTGATGGTCTTTAGATTATTTTTATTAACGGTTTGAAGTTCGGTTGCTACTTCATTGCTTCCCTGTTCAAAAAGTGACCTTTTTATGTTTTTCATTAAACGTTTATTAAACAGAAAGCATAAACTAAAAGGCAGCAAACCATTAAACTACTTAGAAGAATACAAAAAACAAATAATAAAACAGTTTAATAAGTGTCTGCTTTTTTTCCATGTACTGTATACTAATATTTGTCAGGTTTGGCAAAGCATTAGCCAGGCCTGAGTAGGTTTAAAGGCACTGCACAAATAGGAGGAAGGCCGGGTCCAATGTAGAGCAAATCATGATATTTCTGGAACAGCATACACCAACCATGATTACTGTACCTCCTTTAGGAGTTAGCCAGTTGTGACGGGCATGCATGTCTCAACAAGTGGCCTTTTCTTGAAGGAGAACGAATAGTTAAAATAGAAACAAAGGGTTATATGTGATGATTTTACCGACCACAATTACAGAGTGGTACATTTAATCGCGGACAAAATACCCCTGTTTTTTTACCCTTATAATGCCACCGCAACCCCATCCCAACCCATTTTAACCCTTTATTCAACTACCCTTTATTTAATTAATGTTTGCTGTGTTTTTCGGTGTTATGGTCCCTTCTGAAATTTACCACTATCTAATGTTTTAGATAGGTTGACTGGATACCGAAACAAAGGAACCATTTGTGATAGAAATAAAATATCAATATCAATTTCAATACATCATGACTCCTTCAATCCTAATTGTTGTTAGTGGTGCTCTGTGGTGTCTGTTCTAGTGTCATATGCTCGCTAAGAGATTCTAGGGTGGTTTGAGCCTGCAGCCAGTCGAAGGTAGAACCTTGGGGGTGTTGGAACCAGATGCTTTCCGGTCTGTTTGTACTGGCTTAATTCTCATTAAAGAATTCTTCATTTAATCACCTCAATGCCTTTTTGATGCCTGAGTTATTGGTCTGCCCGCCAGCTTGAGTATGATCATATTGTTGGCGACAAGGATAAAAACTCAAATAACAGACTCCAAAGGGCTGCTCTATCCTTAACTACATTTATATACCAGCTTCTGCTGGTGATGCCCAAAGGAGGTTTTGGTGCACTGTGTGATGGGCGTGATGGGAGAGGGTCGAGTGTTGTTCTCACTGCAGGCGTCTCAGAGTTTGATTCACAGCATCTGTGATTGATGACAGCATTGAGGTTGAGAGCTTGGCTTCATGGTCTTATAACAGAAAGAAGCCAGTGGGTGTTAACGAGAACACAAACCGCTTTGTCCAAAAGCTTAAAGAACACATGTTGAGGAAATGCCATTGACTTGTTACTGTGAAGTCAATGGAGCACAAAACGTGGCAACGTGTTCCTCTGTCCTTCAACATCAAAGATCCCTTTGGAACATGATGCAACATGTTTAGTTCCTAAATGACACAAGTCGTTTTGGTACTGCATAGAAATAACTTTCAGTGAGGGTTCATTCAGCTTAAGGATATGGTCAAAAGTGCCAGTGCTTTGAAGTAGCCAATCCCCTGGCATACATTCTTTGGGAAATGTCTTAATAGTCTTGCATTAGTCTGGAAATACAAAATGTGCCAGGATCTGCCTGCATTTTGCAGGTGAACCATCATTGAAGTGGAACTGAAAATGAGATTTCAACAATACATGTTTACTGTGTATTATATTTTACAAAGTCCACTGCGGAACCTTGTTGGCAGATGATGGGGTCACCAAGTGGGAACGGTGCCTCCTCACGTCTGATAATGCTGGGAACAGTAACAGCATGGGGAGGGTCCACGAGCTTTCACCACCATACCATGCGTGGCGGGCAGGGGCTTGTCACATTGACACCTTTGACTATTCTGGAACTTTAAGGGAATTGAGGAGCAGTAATCCTATGGAGTTGGCAGCCCTACACCTTTGGCTTCCCTTTTGCAAGTGCAAGAATTCCATATGATTTTACAGAGTGTAAGAGAGGGTCCTGAACTAGGGCCAGAAATTCGAGAGGCAGTCAGCCAGTCATCACACATGAGCTCCAATCCGGCACAGTTAAGAACAGATAGGCCCATGGAGTGCCTCCTAGAAGCAATGGCAGGGTGTGACCACCAGGAAAAGGACCTCCCAAATGGAGGAACTAGCAAGTCCTAGGTCCCACATCAGAACTGGAAGCAACCCTCATGGATGAGGCCCACCAGGAAATCCCTACACCAACTGTCTCAAGAGGCACACCTGCGATTCCTTATCCCAAAGAGAGGCTGGAAGGCAGGGCCAAGGTGTGGCGGGCAGATGGTGGACCACCCAAGAAGAGGGATGAGCCAATCCAAAGCCCATTTCAATCCCAGCTAACACACCCAAATCCCCTTTCACCAGAGAGAATCTATAAAAACAGGCCAAAAATATATACAAGGCAGAGCCTGTGCCAGAAGGTTGATGAGGTGGGAGCAACAGCTCATTTGGATCTAGATGCAGAGTTGAAAGGAAGGAGCTGGAGCATGATCTGGGGATAGGAGAGTTGAGGAGAGCAGGAGATAGCAGATTGGAAGAGATACCTCGAAGAGAGGAGGATACGGGAGAAGTACAGGAAACTGGAGAAAGACAGACCCAAGAGCTAAGGAATTAAGAGAGTCAGCGGGCTGGGGAAGATACTGTGGGGCATGGGAAGAAAAAGGCTCAGAAGATCGGGAGAAAAGTAAACCAAAGGGCTTGGAGAAGAGACCAGAGGGGTAGAAGAAACATGTGGAGGGGAAGGAGTGAAGTCTAAGGAGAGGACAGGTAGTTTGAGGAGTTTGCGCCAGGTGGTCAGAAGGCATTGGAAATTGGTGAAGGAGGTTTTGGTGCAAGCTTGAATTGGCTGTGGGGTCCTAATGGGGGAAACACAGGTGGTAGAAGAATACCACCTCTTGTGTTACTCCATTTATTCTGTGATACTGGACTCTACTTTTCCTCTCCGTCATCTGTGAGAAACCAAAGGTGTCTCACCCGCTAGTCCCCAGGGATCTGTCATCCAGGTGGCCTGGACACAGCCATTGCTTTTGGATCCAGTTCCTGGGGGTGGAGCAGTGCAGGAGGATCACCTGGATGGGGGGGGTCTTCGGGGAATGGGAGTGGAACACCGGACAGTGAGATGCAGTATCCCCTTTCCTCTACCACCTTTTCCCCATGCTACCAGGTAGGATACTTAGTAACTCGATCCTTCCTTCCCCGCTTCCCGACACAGACATTTTCTCACAGACAGCTCACTGTGAGAGAAAACGGACTAACACCCGAGCCGTATACCTGACATGTCCCAACACAAGGGTCAGGCAGAGTCAGGCAGTTACTGATAATTACACACAACTGACTTCCATCACATTTCCCCACATGGATAAAAGGCAGAGCACGAAAGCGGACTCTGAGCAAGGCAGAACACACGAGGAAGCAGCAGTTCCGAGATGGTAGTTTAATAGGAGGAGAAAGACAGCAAGACCAGAGAGAGTTGCAAGGAGGGAAGGGCCCTTGACCTTTTCGGAGAAGAAACTTGACTTTGAAGACCCCTCGAGAATAAGAAACATAAGACTGGGAATTAAAGCTGAAGAAAGGTGCAGTGTGTGTCGAAGGTAGCCAGGGCCATCCTGCATCAATAACCAAGGCAGGGTGGAGCGATTGCCACCGTCGCACTGTCCTTAGCTCCTACAACGAAGCAGCACCAGTAAAGTCAGCACAGCCGGTGAGTCGGGGAGACTGATAGCAGACCGGTCTGTGTTAGAACCAAGGTTGCGAGCGGCACCATTGCATGAAGAAATCTGCAAAGAACAGAGTGTGAGGCGTATGTGATGAACAATGCAACTGATTGTGTAAAAGGGATCTGAGCGCGGCTGAGGGGAATCGGGGGTGAACTGTGAGTCTCCCGAGAACAGATATTCTATAAGCATTAGATAAGAGGATCTGAGCCCGGAAGAGGGGGATCCAAACTAAAGATTGTGGCATAAAAAGGATCTGAGCCTGATGGAGGGGGATCCAGGGTGAAGAGTGACTCACCTGACTTGAGTATTTGTAAAGGAACCTTTCATTTGTTTTGGTACATCAGGCACTCTGAATCAAGAGACTTTGATAATTTAAGAGACTTGGGCACAGAAGGCCCTGATGTTGGTAATGGAAATGTGTCCTCGTGCCAAAGAAGTCAGAGAGTGTGCTATGCTTGAATGAACCGCCTTTTCCCATGCAGAAAAGGTGGAGAAGGGAGGCCAACGGCCTGAACATCCTGGCTTATCATTTTGTGAACACTTCTTTATTTTTCATGAACACTATCCCACACTATTTGTAATTAGCGGTAAGGATTGGCAATAGTTTCTTTTAGTATAGGCCCTTTTTATTTTGACGAGACTCCACTAGGACTGCATTATTATCACACCTTCGTCAATTTCGCTGCAAAAATATGGCGATATTTTTGTATCGCGATATTTTTGCAGCGGAATTATCTCATGGAACCGCGATCTCTGAGTGACATAGGGTTCACATTCGATTTTCATCTGACATATTTGTGGTTTATTCTTTTTCTTTCTTCTATTGCTTAGGAGAGAGACACTTTGCATGAGCCCAGAGCAGGCTTCTCTTCTGCCCAGGCATGCACAAATATAAGAGGAGCACCAGAGATTCATATGACAGGCAGCTTTATTACTTCTCTCCTATCTCTGCCTGTGTTTTTCTCTTTCCCTATAGCGAGGAGCTATGCAGCGCTCATTTCTTTTTTATCTTTTGCTTTTTTAAATTTGGGAATACTTTGGGATTTTCGCAGGCACATATCATGCCTCATAAAGCTCTCTCCTGCAGGAAGCAGCTGCATTAGCGTAACCTTCATTTATTACTTGCAGGGAACAAAAGGAGCAGAGCGGATGGGGTAGCGTTTTGTCATTTCCCTTCTTGTGGCTGATCTATGCCCGGCTTCTTTTCTTGGCTGATGGATCTCTCCTTTTTCACATAATGGCTTTGCAGGAATGGGAGGGGCTGGAAATGCTACTTTCTTTGAAGGATTCTGACAAAACAGGCAGTACATGAATGAACTGACACTCTCTGTAAGTGGAAGAGGAGAGTCCAATTGAGGCAAGCCTGTGAGGGGCACCGTTTGTTATATAGTTTCCCCCTAGTTATTGTCATATTGTCAAAGTGGCATATCTCTGGTTCTCGGCTCTTTGTTTGGCTGCATTTCTTGCAACACACTGCTGGCAACATAATTCACTGAAGTCTGCATTCATCACTATTGAGGGTCCAAAAGTCTTCCAGGAGTTTCATTGCTTGATACATTTTCCTTTGCTTCCTGTATTATGTATATAAATAATTTTTTCTTTTCTTTGCATTTGGTCCCATCTCTGAAAAACAGAACTCCATGGTACAATGGTACAATCTTTATTTCTTGTAGATGCAGTAAACAATTTCAAATGTCCGTGCCCTGGCCGGGATTGCAGTTTTGTGCCGTGCCCTGGCCGGGATTGCAGTTTTGTGCCGTGCCCTGGCCGGGATTGCAGTTTTGTTTGCATGAGTAGTTTGAAAACAGGTGGAGCCTGTGTATCCGGGAGAACTGACATTTGTTAACCCCTTAACTGCTGGACTATTATGCATGTCTATTATGCATGTCTATGCAAATAGGACAAACATACTCGTCCTCAGCACTTCAGTTAAAATACTCGTCGCTCCGGTGGGAAACAGGACTCTTTTCATGTGATGGTCCGTGACCTTCCAGGTTCCCCTGTCCGCGCCCGAGCCAGTACATAGGAGATGGGGACATGAGTATTTTTCTCAGGCTGCATATGCCAGGGTGAATTCAGGACTCGGGCTGTCCTATTATGCACCTATGACACAGCCAGGCCCAGAGGATCTCCTGATCCTACCTTCGCACCAGGGCATAGTAGTGACCCAAGGGCACCATGGGCCAGAGAGCACTGAGCATTTGCCTTCCTTATCCTGCTCTCCTAAACACAGTTTTAGACTAAGGTAGCCACTTCCACTCCGGGGATGCGCCCCCGGAGATATTATGGCAATCTTCCTATGCTCCACAGCCGGGCCACAGTTGCAGTGCACGGCTCAGGGGAACAACCTGATCACCCTTCTTCTCCTCTGATGGCAGCGGCTCTCCATCCTGCCCACTGGAGTGCTGCATATGCAGGAACCCTGTTTCATTTTATTTTCATGGGATGCCAAAGGATATTCTCCCTGTGTTGGGTAAACTCAGCAACAAGCCCTGATTAAGAGATGGCTGCCTGTGGGCTCCAGCTCCCCTCCGCCCTTTCCTTACTCTCCTACAGTTACTCAGGGAGGATTATTTCGACAACCCTCATATTTGTCAGGAGTATCACAGATCTCCAGGCCAAGGTTAAAAGTTCAGGTTACAGGATACAATGGACTTCATCACGAGTTGTGACTGTGGGCAGTGTGTGGGAGCTACTACAGGCACCTACCACAACATCCATGTGCCAGTGCACCAACGCCACCCCTCTGAGTCAGAGCAGTGGCGAGGGCAGCCAAGGGACACATCCACGCGCCAAAGCGGGAGCACAGCATTGCCCCATAGGGACCTGAAAGTGACAAGTACCACCCCCCTCAATATCACGTGTGTCGCCAAAGTTAGGGCATGTGGATCAGATGCATGCAAGACAAACAACAGCTACTTCACCAAGGTACCCTTTCCATCCCCCTATGGCCAAATGCAAACCCCCTGTTTGCTCCCCCCTTCCTGCACCTGTTCCCATTGTAGGCAATCCACTTGCAAAAACCGCAAGCCAGTTCTGCGCATCAGTCCAACAGCCCGGTGCCACACACATCACCATGTATACATCACTGTACATGCCAAAGCACATGGGAGAATGTGTTCTAACGCCATCCCCTATGTCCCCTACAGGGACACAAGCTTTGCCAGAGGCGTCGGAGGATGAGGAAGCAGCCGTGTCCTCCGGAAGTGCACCATCCGCAACACTACCACCACCCTGCATAGGGGCAGACATGCGACGCATAGGCGCTAGATCCATCCCACCACCATAGCAGTGGAACGCCTACACCATCAGCCCAGCCCACGAGGACCACACCTATTGGCACAGAAAACATCTCTGCCGCTGTTGACACCGCCCCAGAGGATACGCCACTGCCTACCATGACAAAGGAGGAACAAGTGGACAGAACCAATAGCAGCAACCATGCGGCAGTGCCCGCAATCCCAGGCTGTAGTCTGCGCAGGCAACCCAGCTCCACACCCAAAAGCCCACCACGCCGCCGACAGCGCAGTCGGAGCCCCCAGAGCTGCTGACAGCGCAGCCAGTACCTCCAGAGACCACCACTCCGCCGACAGCTCAGCCAGAGCCCCCAGAGCCAACCACATCGCCGGTGCTGCCACACATCCCGAGCCGGACACAGACTCCCCCTCCTATGGCGCCCCTGTTACCGGCCCATTCAGGCAACATACCCCCACACCATCGCTGCCTACGGCCACATTGGTCATGTTTATGCTGAGGCTGGATGACATGGAAGCAAGGCAAAGGCAGATGGAGTACATCGCCAAAGTCCACTCGCACAACATGCAGGCAATCCGGGACGCCATCCATGGTGCAACACGGAGGATGGCATGTGACAATATCCGTACACAGAGGATTGTAACTGCATGCACCACATCACTGACGGGGTTCGGCCAAAGGGTGTGCAACATGTCTGAGGGTGTCTCAGCCCTTGCTGACCAGATCTGGAAAAACGATGACCTCCAACGGTAACAGCTGCAGCCTCAATACCCCCCAGTTCAACCATGATGACTGAGGAACCGCAGAAGCCTAGGCGCCAGTCCCTGCACCAGCTGTGCTTACAGTCACCGGTTGCTGGGAGTGGAGAGAAGAGGACAAGGCCATTGTAAATGTTGGGCTGGGCAGCCATCCCATGGACACTGTGAAGGTAAGGGGGAGGGGTGATTGTGTGCTGGGGTGTTGGTGGTGGGTGGGTGTCTGGGCGGTTAGTTGGTGCTAAATGTTAGATAAAGGTTAGTTGAAAATCAATAATGCATGGACATTCCTGGTTGTTTACAAGTGCAATTTATTGACAGTGCTGGTAGTGGACAAAGGTGGGGTTTAGTTCTAGAACAAATTGTCTATTAGTGCCAGCCGGGCCTGTCTACCTTCCCTCATGTCATCCCTGTGAGTGTCTGCTCTGGTTCTTGCCTCATGATGTTCGTCAGCTTCTTCCTCAGGTTGTGGTCTGTCCTCATCAGGGGTAGTGGCACATTCCTACTTAAACACATGTTATGGAGCATTGCACACGCCAGTACAATTTTCCCAACTTTGTCAGGGGCATACATTAGGGCTCCACCAGTGTGATCTAGGCAACGGAATCGTGCCTTGAAGGGTCCGAAGGCACGCTATATGCATACATGGTAAGGTTGTGGGCATGGTTGTAGGTGGTCTTGTGTGGTGTACGTGGGTCACATACAGGGTTCAACAGCCACGCCAGCTGCGGATATCCAGTCACCTGCATAGGGTGACATTCAGACATCAGTCAATTGTCTCATACTAGGTTTTGATGTCTAAAGGTATTGGGGCATTGTTAGCCGTGTGTATGCATGTGTGCATCCCGCCCATGCAATGAGAATGTGCGATGGCTCTGCAGCATTTGTAAATGGTGGCATGCATTAATTTGCCTGTTCATGCACCCTGGGGCCATGTGGCGGGTGGGGCAATATGGTGGGTGCTCTGTGGCGTGTCCATGGTGATTGCACATGGGCACAAGGCTGTCCTGGTGGGCCTGGGTGGTGGGCAGTGCAATATGTCGGTTCACATGGCGCAGGAGGGCATCCAGCACCTGGCCCAGGACTGCACTGAGTGTGGGCTGTGCCATGCTGTGCATTATGGCCACAGAGTGCTGGAAGGTGCCTGTCCCCGGGAACTGCAGGACTGCCACCAGCTTCAACAGTGAGGGCACGGCTGTACGAATGTTGATCCTGCTCCCAATGTCTTCATGAATTGTGGCCAGCAGCTCAGTGATGGTCTCACTGTTCAGGCGGTACTCATTTACCAGCTGGGTGTCACTGAGAGCCGAGGCGATGGCCTGACCCTGGGGATGGGTTCTCGCCTTGCTGGGGCTGCTCTCCTCCTCATCATCACCCCCTCCCGTGCTCCCTGTGCCCTGGCCTAGTTGGCCTGTATCTCAAGGTGAAAGCGCAGCATGAGCAGCTGGTGCTGGAATCAGTGTTTGGGGCCTGGGTGTCTCTTAAATAGTCCTCCAGTGAGCATTTTGTACACCTGTGGCTTGATTCCTGGCACCTGGATTAATTTACCTCAAGCTGGAGGCAGGGGGTAATTCTCGGGTGTATTAGCGCCGTTTATTTTTGCGCTAATACCACCGTACATGCACTTGTGATATGGCTGTAATTGCGCTTTGTGTTGCGAGTGCTATTTGCTCAGGTGAAAATGGCGCTGGTTGTAATTGCACTGGCTGTAATAGTGCCGGTTCCTTTTGGATCCAGCGTTATTTGTGCCGACTCATAATCCATAATCTGGCAAAGCGGTATTGGCAGCGGTAATACCATTACAGCGGATTTAAGGGCTAACGCCCAACTCGTGATGAGGCCCTATGTCCTGTAATTTACATCACAATTTTTCAAAGGATATGTTTTACATAAAATAAAACAGTTAAGTATTAACAGTTCATTTAGAGCACGCTAGGGCAACTTGGCAGGAACAAGAACCTGATGCCCATGAGCATATAACATTTGTTTTCAGTTCCCTTGTCCATAATAAATGTTTAACTATTCCCACTATGAAAGTGTACTTTATTTATAAGCAAGTACCTCTGAAAGGAAAGAAAGATATGGAGCGATGAGGGATGAGTGAGTGTGATTGGTTTATAAAGGTTTATGTTAACCGAGGCAAAGGTGTGGACTCGTTTAAACGCTGGGTTACATAAGTGATGCAGGTCTAATGCTGGGAATTGAGAAATGTACATTTTGTTGCAGTGCCATTTACTATCTAGGACGTGTGATGACTTGGAAAAGAGATAGACTTAAAGATAATTTGTTGAGAGCAATCAAGGCAATGAAAAGTTCACACACTCCTCAAGAGTTGTGAGTGCTTGCAGTTTTGAAATATTATTAAAGGTGTGTACAAAGGTTTGCAAAACATAGAATATGAGGAAACTCAATAAGAGGAAGGCTGTTTTTAATGGATGAATGATCGTGAGAGGGAATAATATGGGTTTAAGCATGAGATTTTGGAAGCCCCTCTTTGTCAAGAATTGAAAGTGAAAGCAAAACTATTTTTTTATTCGGATGCCAATGAAACAAAAAAAACAAATCACTTTATTTTGGCATATTAGCCATGAAAGCATAAATATACAACTGTATCAACATTATAAATCAATAAAAACATTAATAAAACTCCATAAGTAATACGTGTGCAAACATTATATTCAATTAAAATCTTGGGAACCATGTTTGCAGTATTATTCACAAACTGAAACCAAGTACAAATCAGAAAATCTAACATTCTACCCTTACATTTTAAGAATAGTGTCATTACTCTTAAAAATGCCTGTGCATGAATGCGAGTTCAGTCAAAGAAAACTTTGCAGATATAATTAATACACAAACATTGAAATCATGAAAAAAACATCGGTTTGATCATGATTACAAACATGCTAACATATTTCATCTGTGAAAGCATCATGAAGCAAGATATACAACAGATTCAAAGTACATACAAAACGTATTCATTAACTTAAATCTCAGGATGATATAAGGCCTAACTTGCCCTATGCTAAGGTGGGATTTCCCTACCAGAAGAAACTAAGGATAGTCCAAGTCAGTAAATTCAACTTAAAAGTCTGCCTGTGCCCAAAACCTATACTTGCTCTCACAACTTAGCTATACAATATTTAGGGATGTAAGCAACAAGTTCTGAGCTTTTTCCAGCTCTAGGCTTACTTTCCAGCTTCCCTTCCCCAAGTTCAAATCAGTTCTAAAAAGCCTCAGGGTTCCTTTCCCCAAGTAGACAACACAGGTCCGAAATGGCCTCATGGTTCCCTTCCCCAACTCCACAATTCTTCCACCTGCCAGTGCACAATCAGCTCAAGTCCCTTCATTCTGACTACCAGCTTCAGGTCACCTCTAATCCTTCAGGCTCAGTAGATATAGATTGCTATATTTCCCAATCACTTCAGCAATCTTAGTTACCAGTGGAGATTCTTTATCTGGACTTCCCTTGACTTTTCCAGACAGGGTAGTCTCGGTCAAGGCGCAGTTGTCGGGCGACACGGTCTGCCCAGTACAGGTCACACAACCAATAACCCTAGGTTTCTTGCCCACACAGGTTTCTCTTGGTGTCTAGTCAAAGGATCCAAAAAAAAGGGTCCACAGGACAAAGGATCGACACCAAAGGGTCGACAGGACAAAGGATCGATTTTTTTTTGTATTATATAATTTTTTTAGGTTTTCGTTTTGGAAAAAAATTGTTTTTTTGGAAAAAAAGGGGGTTGGGGGACCCCCCCAACCCCCCAAAAAAAAAGTAATTTTTTTTTTTTAAAAATTCGATCCTTTGTCCGGTCGACCCTTTGGTGTCGATCCTTTGTCCTGTCGACCCTTTTTTTTCGATCCTTTGACCTACAACCGTTTCTCTTTCATAACGCCTGTGCTTCGTTTTGCATTCACTCTGAATTTTCATTGCCAGCCTCTTGGCCTTGCCACAGTGTGTTCTTCCACACAACTCACTTAGTGGTGCTCACTCTCTACCACCACCTTGTTTTCACAAAATTCATAAATGTTTATCACTTCACCTTATTCATAACGTTTCATTCTTTGCTCTTTATAATGTTCATTATGAAGAGAAGACCGGAAGTACAGGACACAAGCCACAGACAAGGGAAGCCAGCGGTAAAGACATAACGGCCCGAAACTACCTCTGCCCTCCCCCTCCCGACTCTCACGCTAGCTAGAAAACATACAAACTAATGAAGACTCTGTACCATGCAGGTCCATCCCGCTCCTGATGCACTCCTGCAGTGCAAACAGCGTTCACTGGTTCTGACTCCTGATATTCAACCCATCGTCTCCCTTCCCTCCTCCCCCCCCGTCGTCCCCACTGAGACTTTACAGTCTCGTTGTTTTTGTTCATGTTTATTGTCTTTTGTAATAACAAGCAACTGAGCGAAGTTTTTGGCGCATGTAATATAATCCCGTAATGCCTGTCTGCTTGTAGAAAACCAATAAAAAGAAGTTTGGAAAAAGAATTTTTTTTCATTATGTGTGTTTCACACTTGTTTCCATTTTATTCCTGGGTTTCTCAAAGCTTTCCTTCAGTTCGGTATTCATTAATATTTGTAAAGCGTCTCTTTACTTTGATATTCAATAATACATGCTTCTTATTAAGCTCCTTCACTTTAAAGTTCAGCATGTTGTTCGTAGTATTCACAAAACCCTTACTTCGGGTTCCCAGTGACTTGTGCATACATTTACTTCCACCCGGCATCACCAAATGCCTTGCAGTAGCCTCAGGAGTGTCCCGGTATGAGTGATCCCTCTACCTCACTCACCGGTCCTCAGTGGCTCCTCCGGGCAGTCTCTCTCGCTTTTCTTGGCTCTGTGCAAACTTTCCTGTGGGTCTACGAGCAGCGCTGGCCTGCTACTGATCCCGCTTTGGGTTGCCGGTAGCTTTGCATCTCTCTCGCGGACGCTGCCGGTGGCCTGCAGCACTTGTGACAAAGAGGACTCTGTCAACATTGATCCTTGCATGGCCTGCTCGGGCCCTGCTGTCACGACTTCCTGACAGCACACGCCAGCATCCTGGACTCCAGGCAGGACCCTACTCGGCAGCCTTCTTCTCTGCAGGACTTCAACCCTCTCAGGTTGACTTCTCCCAGCCCGGCATCTCTCCTGCTGGTCTCACTTTCCCTGCAGACTCCACCTTTTATGCACCTGTAGCTCATTAACAGGTTGCAGGTGCGAACCCTTGTGTGTAATTGCCTGACTACAATTACTGGCGTTCTCTGGATTGACTGACCTTCATAATAGTGTCCAGGACTCTTCCTCATCTAAATACCAGAGTGGTGTATCTGTATGTTAGTGTGAACAACTCATAGTCGCCTCCTCCTCCTCCTCCAAGTACTAGAGTGGTATAACTGAGGGAAAATAAAAGGAAGTGATTGGCAACAACCTATGAAGGTAGGGTGAGGGTAAGGTTCACTCTCACAACGGAAAGGGGGATACCATGTCTCACAAATTCCAATATTGGACCAGGTGGACCACCTGGACCAAAGGGCCGTAGGCAGGATACACAAAAAAGTCCAGGTGACTTTTTATTATTTCAAATATTTTTTCTAAAAAATATTCTAAATAATAAAAAGTCACCTGGATACTATGTCTCGCCTGTGGACACCCTCTCCCCAAGGACCCTCCACCCTCCCTCGCATCTCCACCCCCATGGTCAGGATCCAAGAGTGATGGCCTTCCCCTGGCCACCTGAGAAGAGGATCCAAGGGGAGTAGTTGTGAGATGCCCTCTGGTTTCTCACACATCCCACTTAATTTCTTTGACTTTCACGCAGTCATATGTGTGTACCCTCTATGTTAACATAAACCTGGCATGAGGCATTCACTAGACAGACTTAATGAATAACACAAATGTCCTTCTAGTGAGAGCTTCTCTTAAATATGACAATCGCGACCATCTTACTCACAGGTTCTCTGCCCATAATAAGTATAGCAAAGCTGGTCGGCATTGTATAAAGTGCCTGTCTTTCAGGACTCTGACAAACGTTCTTGCTCTAATATCTTTGAGAACTGGACAGAAAAGCATGAATTGTAGAGTATCCTCCTCGGCCTCATACTTAGCTCTTTATGAACATCATAGTTTGGGGCTGATTGTGGAAGTCCGAGAATTAATTGAAAGAAGACATCAGTAACTTCAATGTTGTGTACATAGTCATAACTCCATAGCGTGGCTCCATATTTCGAAAAAACTGCCTTTACTTTACTACTATACACCGTCTTTATAGGATCTGGTGGCTTGGTGCTAGACATTGACTTAAATCTCATTAACCCCCCAAGAGCTTGTTAGAACATGACCGCTTGTTTCCCAATGTGTGCCCCTTGTTTTCAGATTAGAGGTGAGATGTATCCCCAGGTAATCAAAACTCTGCACTTTTGGGATTATTACACCATTTGTCAGCATTGGTGCCATTTTCAGGCTCTTCCTAGAGAGATGAAATGCCATGACAGCCAACTTTGTGGCATTGATTTTTCGATCTAATGATGTCAAATAGTCTGTATATACCATGACGAGGTCCTGCAAGGCTCGTGGTGCATGGGCGATTAGAACTGTGTCATTGGCGTATTCCAATACCGGATATAAATTCCTGTTCATTCTCGGCACATCCGAGCTAGCCCACATCAGTACATCTATTAACCCATTGAGATACAAAGAAAACAAAGCAGAAGCCATTACACATTCCTGGCGTATTCCTGCCGTAACCGGAAAATAACGAGTGCAATGTCCAAAAGAGCCTCTTCTCACACAAGCCTGAGTGTTTTTATGTAGATTGATTAACAGGTCTATTATACCCACCGGGCAACCCTGCAACCCAAGCACAGCCCACAACGTTTTCCTGTTAACCTTATCAAAGGCTGCGCTCAGGTCAGATCAGGTAAAAAGAATTAGTCAACAATCAAATAAAGATTTAAAATGTGTTCACTTGTGCCCGACCCAAATGTATATCCACAGTAGTGTTGCTAGTATCAATCCACAATTCGATTTTACCCAGCAACACTCTTCTGAATATTTTAAACAGAAAATCAAGGAGAGAGATAGGTCTGTACAAGGTTGTCCCCTGGACCCTTTTTGTAAATGGGGTGGATAATCACTTTTCCCCATAATGCCGGGAATCGTGCATTCATGTGCACAGCGTTAAAACAAGATGTCAATATTGGTGACCAAAGATCTACATTTTCTCTAGTCACATACTCAACAAGATTATAAATAAATGTCAAATCCACACAGTTTATTATAAAACACAATGTTTCTTTACATGTTTTCAATTCTTCCATTTAAAAGAAAAGGTAGAAGCAAGTGCTTTTGTGGTGCTATATAAAGTGGGCAGATTAACAAAAAGTGACACTGGTCTTCACTATGGACAAACTCACACATGCATTGGTGTGAGTCTGCTATCCACGTTAATCGTTTATTAAGCAGAAGTACATTTAAACGGATCTGCAGCACAGATGGTGATCTAATTTGATAAAAGTTCCCAACTGGCAAAGGGAAATCAGGGAGCTCAGCATAAGTAGCCAACGAAGGTCGAGAACGTGTGTTTCTCATATCTAGTTCTTTGGCTTGACCGCTCATCATATCTTTAATAGCTGATTTTAAAAGAGTGAGTGAGCCAGGAATTTAAAAGGCCCCACCATGGTCACACCAACATGTTTTGTGACCCATGGAATACCCTGTCTATATTAGGGAGTGTGTACTCCTGGAAAATATATGTGAAGGGAGCTTCTACTGCAGAGACCCATTTCTTATCTGTTCTGTGTGGGTATCTTCTACCCTTTGTATGGGTCAAAAATGAGAGGCGGACACAAAGTGGTAATAGTCTGAACATTAGCCATTTTATTAACACAAAGGGGTTTGGATAGAGGCCTACCTTTCCCTATTCTAAAGCAAATGTCCCTTCATATGAAACTAAAACTAAAACAAGCTGACCTTGTGTCCAAACTAAATCTGACCCTCACACTAACATATACAATCAAAAGATGCAAGGTAAATGTTTCAAATTTCAATTCAATAAAAATTTGCAAATACCTAAGCATATAACTTCAACCAAAACAATCCTTGTGTCCATTATTTGAGAAAAATGGTTCAAAATGTTCTGTTTCAAGACCATTCTCTTAAAGGCAATGCAAATGTCTTTTTTACCTAATACTTTCCAAAGGGTATCAAAATAAATGTCTCTTCCACAACACTGTTTGGAATATAAGAAAGAGGAAGTATCTCCTAGTCTTTCAGGATGTATTGTAATTTATTGTATTGTACGAGTACTTGATAGAGCACGAACAAAGAGCAGTGAAGGCATCAAGGCGCTAGGTATGAGGGAGAAAGTGAGATGTCCGAGGGAAAAAGTTTAAAACAAGAGTGTTTTTAGGTGTTTACAGAAGGGCAGAAATTAGGCAGTGTTCCGCAATTCAGCTGGGAGATCTTCCAAAGAGTGGGTGATTTTTATACCCAGGCTCTTAACCGTACGAGCAGGTTCAGGACAGGGCCCAATCGATGAAGGCCAATATTCAGAGGTCCAGGGGGACTAAGGGGAGATGGAACCAACCAGTAAAACTTAGTTTTTTCCCCCATTGAGCTTAAGCCAATTTTCTGACATCCAGTCAGCAACAGCAGAGAGGCAGTTTTTTTAGTTTAGAAGTGGGATCAGTAGATGAGGCATTAAGGAGAAAGAGAATTTGAGTGTCATCTGCATAGGAAAAAAAGTGAATGCCGTGACTGGAAACATGTTTGGCAAGAGCCAGCATGTATAGATTAAAGAGAAGAAGTGAAAGGGCTGAACCCTGCGGAACCCCAGAGGTCAGAGTAAAGGGGGTAGAAGTAAAAGGAGCAAAAGATACCATCTGAGTTCGGTTAGAAAGAAAAAATGAAAACCACTTCTGAGGAACGCTGAGGATTCCGGCTTCCTGAAGACAAAGAAGGAATCGATGATGGTATAGGGTATTAAAAGCCAAGGAGAGATCAAGGAGAATAAGAACCCCAGTCTCTCACCGGTCCTCAAGCAAAGCGATATCATCAAGTAACAAGACCACAACCAACTCTGTGCCCATCCCAGGACGGAAACCAGTCTGGAAGGGGTGAAGAAGATGGTTCCTCTCAAGATAAGCAGAAAGCTATGGGGTGACAATATCTTCAAACAGCTTCATGATGGCCGGAAGAAGCAAAATCGGGCGATAGTTAACACCCACGGCAGGAACTATATGAGACATTTTGAGAAGAGGGGAGATGACTGCAAGGATTTGTCCGGTAGAGAGGGAATGGTGAAGGGCTGAAGTAAAGCAGCGGGATAAGACTATAATAAAGAGATTGCAAACTTTGAAGGGGAATAGGGTTAGCGGGGGAAGCAGATTTAAGTTTGAAAAGGGCAGTAGCCACCATAGCATCAGTCATAGTGCTAACCTGAAAAGTTCCTGGTAGAGATCGAGAGAGGAGAGATCTCGGGTGGGTGAGGGGGTTGTCAGAGATCCGTCTTTCAGCATTAATCTGCTCTCGGATTTTGCAAAGTTTTTCTTGAAAAAAAGAGTGCAATTCGATCACAGTGTTTTTGATTGTGAAGAGTGGGATTAGGTGGACGGATAGGGGTGGTCAATTCCTTCGCCACCTGAAAAAGTTCAGCAGAGGAGCAAGAAGCATTCATGATTCGATCAGAAAAGTACTCAGCTTTGATTTTTTTTTATAGGGTTTTGATAGATGTTTCGGGCTTCAAAATAGGCTAGTTTAGCAGTGGGATCAAGGGAGGAACGATGCCATCTGCGTTCCACCTGTCTGCATCTCTGTTTATGTGAGCGCAGTTAAGAGCAGTACCAGGGAGCAGATATTTTTTAGGGGGTGTCAAATTATCCGCTGTGAGCTGTAGAGCCTCAAACAGGGAATCACAGGGATTGGAGTCAGCTGTCAAGTCTTGGCAAGTGAAACTTTCAATAGACATGGCAATATCACTAGGGGAGATGCATGCCCACCGACGTTGGAACTTAACAGAAGGGGAAGACCTTATTTTGGGTAGAGCAAGAAGTATAGAAAATTGAACCAGAAAGTGATCAGACCATACTGGCAGAGGAGCAAAAGAAATGACAACAGGAATATTGGAGAAAATAAGATTAATAAAATAGATGGAAAAACAGAATGTCTTTTCAACAATATTGGTTGGAGTATGGCAAAGGAAATTCTTTCCTACTTTTCAGGATGGTTAAACAATTTTATTTTCTCTAATAGTGATCAAAGCATGGCAGAAGGCAAGTCTTTTCAAATTCTCTGGATGCAAAAATATTCAATTGAATCTACAACTTAAGATGACAAGGTTTCTCTTCAAAATGCCAGTTCAAAGTTGGTTTCCTGGTACACTCTCCTGCCATGAAACTTCTCAACTGAAAATTCTTGATATCCCAGTTTACTCTCCTACCAGGTATCTCTTTCCAAAAAGGTTCACTACCTGATGCTCTTATCAGGTCTTTTTGCAATATTCACATTCCTCGTAAGCATCACACAATTATACTTCTTCACTAGTGCAACTTTGTTGGCTTCAGTTATAACTTGTGCCAATTTTCCCCATACTGACATCGCATATATGAGGGCTTGCTCACGCTGTATCTGTCAACTTTTCTTTCAACACCGCTTGGCTCTTGGCAATGTGTGTTCCAGGCTTCCCCAACTGTCATTTCATATCAGGATAATTGTACAACTGTTGCCTCTTTGTTTCTCTTACAATGTGTTTTGGCTTGTGGCAATGCGGTTCGAGGTATCCTGCAACTGACAACTCTTATCAGGAGAATTGTACCATATTTGAACTTTTGCTCTTTCTGTAATTTCTTTTGGCTTGTGGCAATGCGTTTCCAGGTTTCCCCCAACTGGCATCTCATATTAGGAGAATTGTACCATATTTGCCTCATTTTGTCAGTTCTTATTTGGTCAGTATTCAAAAATGCTTCCCAAATGCTCTTTAACGTGTTTGCATGTCCCAGGGCACCCTTCTTGTTTAGGTTGACTCACTGGTGGTTCACTGTGCGGCTGCTGCGAGGGGTTTTCACTGGGTAAGTGTGAAGAATCCTGCAGATCCCTCAATGAAACCATGCCTAAAGTCTCCTCCCCGGTGGCCAGGGGAAGGCAGACGCTTCCTGATCCCAAACCTGGGGGTGGTGTACTGCGAAAGATCACCTTGGTGGAGACAAGGCCCATGGTAGTGGGGAGATTCTGTGGGAAAAGACACAGTATGTTTCCTCTAACAGGGAGACTCTTACCACTGTGACAGAACGTTCTACTCCCCTGCCAAGTACTGCCAAGAGAAAATTGACTTGCAATATACTTTCTCTTACTGTCTGCTTCAACAGTGGTTTGGCACCAACCACTGTACAGAGGAAGATGACTAGTGAGGCACTCTCTCGCTTCTTTCACCCGGACATTCTCGTTCTCCTGTTACCTCTTTCTCTGGAGCTGTTTGCCGGTTCTTGACTGGTCTGCTTGTCTTGCTTCGTGCTGTCTCTTTCAATTTGGTGCGGATCTGCTACAGGATATTGCTGGCGGTTACGTTGTTCTTCAGTGACCATTTGGTCTACCAGCTTTGGGATATGCCTCTGCCTATCAGGTCCCAGCTCTGCTCTGGACTTGTCCCACGCCACCGGACCATGGACTCCCTTCTGCAGTCTCCGGACTCAGAGAGTGGTTTGCTCGTGGCTTCTTTGGCGTCCACCCATTGAACTTCCCGGGCGGGACTGCCTCTTCTGCTGGTTTGCTGGCTCTTCTCATGTAATCCTTTGTCTGTTTTTGTATAGGCTGGTTGGAAAAGTCCCTTCCAGCACTTCTATCATCATTCTCCCTTGGGTAGGCCATGTTTTTCCTCGTCTCAGTGGAAGTCAACTCTATGGACCTACATAGGTACATTGGTTGGTTTGGTATGTGACTGGAGTATACAAAGTGGGGAGTTGTATAGGATGTTGTGTGAGGGGATTTATGCTGCGGCTCCCTTAGATGATGGTCCTTGTCCCTAGAGGGGGAATCTCTCTGCTTGAGGTCCTCCCGCTGAGTACCGCCCCCAGGGGGACTATTTGGTAGCAGCCTCACCTTCCTAGCCTCATGGGAAGGGGCTACTCCTTACGGCGACGTGACGACATCCAAGGATTCGACACAAAGTATAGAATGAATGCTAAGTTTCATCAAGCGCTGGAGTCTGTGAGGAAACTTACGGTGTCCTTGTATTTCTGTTTTTTTCTCAATCTGTATGTTATTATTCAACTGTTTATAAAAGATAAATAACTCTTTAAAAAATCATAGTGACAATGACAGCCCCATTTACACTCAGTTTATGATTATGCGTAAGATGGAGTCTTCCAGGCAGAGGTAAGATAAAGATGAGGGAAATGGTTCCCCCATTTACAAAGATATACAAAAGTGCCTCTGAAGTTACTTTGTGGTGAATGGTTGTCTTAAAGATCCAGGTTGTTTTTTTACCCACAGTATTATGCAAAATTAAAAACAATCATTGAGATTATTTGGAGTTTACAATAACTCATCTTCAAACTGTTAATTAATTAACTTCCACACACTTTTATGACTGAAGACAGTTACACAGTCCACAAAATTATGGCTTTTAAATTGCATCTCATATTCAGACACTGTCGATTTACGTCTGATTAATCATTTGGCTTTCATTTTCTTTGCAGGGGACAATGAACCCATGGCTACAGAGGGCCTGGTAACAACAGTTGCAGTAAACAAGAAGGTGCAGAAACCTAAAGCATTTGAGGAGCGAATACCCGTCAGAGGGGTGACCCTAGAAATGCTGGGTGACGGAAGTCTGCATGATCAAACGGATCCATGGCACGTGCACTTGGACATCCACAGGCTGGTGCAGGTTGAGTATCAGAATTTTCAATCAAATGTTGCTCAGGACAAGGACAAACAGGCACGCTTTGATGACGAGAGGATGGCTCTGATGGAAAATGCACTAGTGCCTGGGACAGATTCTGTTGAAGTCTGTGCATTGACCGCAAACGATGAACATGTGCTTTCAAACATAAGAGACAGTCGCACGGGAGAAAAAGTTGGATCTTATAGAAGCATCCAAAGGAAACCTTCCTGGAAACCTCTCACGTCTTCAACTTTGATACACGACCAAATGACAGCTGTAAAACAGATGTCGGGCTCGCACAAACTATTCTATTACCCTTTCCCTCAAAAGAAAGCACCCCGGATTTCGGAAGCGGCGAGACGGCTCGGCTTATATGTCACTCACTGAAGGCGTTGAACTTAGTGAAGCATCTCAGTCTGTTGGTTTTCGAAGAAGAAATAAGAGAGGCAGGCGCCACCCTCTCTGTGTTTATTAATATGGAGAAAAGCCAGCTATTGTTCTTATATTTGCGGCGGCGGCATCATTGATGTCTCTGCCAAACAGAAATCATGGAACGAAGGAGTTTCTGCTCTTCAAAACCGAGAATGCCAATTTTTCATCTTTCAAACTTTGTGGTGCCTAGTGCACCCATCAGACCTTGCTAATGGATAATTGTATCCTACACATAAGGCAGTGCAGCGGCCACTGCTGTACTTGCCCACTGTGCATTTCATTTCGTTTGTCTGTGCTTTTTGACACAGTGCCCAAAATGTGTAGCTCTAATGCAAGAGTTTGCAACGCCTTTCCAGGAAGAACTACAATCAGGTGGGGCTTTCAGACAGCGAACACTAATCCAATTTGCAGACACATAAACAGCCTGTATGGCAAGTTTAAACCGGTCTGATAACCGCGAACAATTGCATCTCGGATGTCAAACTTCACTCAAACCGTTAAGATATTCTTAACAGCCTTTTTGCCTTCCCTTTTGACAATTAAAGGCTATCCCATTTTTTTGCTGCCCGTTCATGTATTTGCACATTAGAAGATGAGTCTTCAAGAGGTGTTAGGTTATGCTTAACATATGGACAGCCAGAAGTTGCAAAGCGAAAGAGATGAGTCTTTAGACTTTTCCCGAAGGTCAGAGTGATTGGACATTATGTCAGCTCAAAGTGGTATGTGTTCCACAAGTTAGTAACCAACCGAGAACCTTCGTACCCCTGATCAGTTATGATTTCAACCTGGCGCGTGCCCCAGGATGGCTGAAGAAAGTTGGCCCTCCAGCGTATACCTCTGCATTGTTTCTGATAAAATCCGGTAGCCAAGCGTTAATAGGCTTGCATATTACTTAAACTTTGCAACGGTGCAAGTGCGCTGGGGCAAATATTGTCATAGTGCTCAAAAACATTATTTCAATGCATTTTAGCACCAAAAGAAAGGACTAGGACAACAGCAAGCATTGCCCCATTACAAAAATGGACGGAAAGAATCCTTTTTTGTGGTTGGGCAATTGTTGCCCTAGTGGGAATAGTACTTGTGTCATTACAAAGTTTCTTTAATACCAGGACAAGTCATTTAACCTTGAGGCAAACAAATGTGTAATTGAGCTAGCGATTGATGATTGATTTTTTTTTTTAACATTAACTTTTTAATTCTCATGAACATGTACGTGGAATGATTTTTATGTGAAGCCTACATCTAAGCAATGCTGGCATCCAAGTGGGTACCCACTCATCAGAAAATGCAAGCAATTAAACCTGGCAATGAGCTTAAAGTATGCCCAGTTCTCAACCATGTTTTCAAGTTCATTTATAAAGGCGGCCTAGGCATTTCACTTAACAAATTGCCTTTACAGGTTTTTTCAAAAAAGGTTTTTTTTGCAACCGTGCTAATCCTAGAAAGAGTTTTTCTATGCTGTATGCTACATGTTACAAGATCATCAGAAGGAGTCAAAATGTGGTTAGGAACATCTGGGCCCGTGGAGCGTTAGTCATCCCTCCCTGTGCGCGGACGATTGGTGGGGCCATATGTTTAATGGAACTGATTTAAAAATGTTAAAACCTTTGACACAATTCTTAAAAACAATTGAAGGGCACCTAAGTTTGCTTGCTGTGGTCTAGGATGAAAGTAATTGCGAAAAGGAGAGTTGGGGTAAACCGGATGTTGGAGGGAGGAGGAGGAAATGAGGAACACGTGGATTGATGTAAAATGATGTATGTTACATGTTGTTTGTTGATGTGTTGAGAAATATTTTAAAGGTTTGTATAAACCGTATAAAATAAAAAAATAAAGAGTACACAAATTCCTTCTTCAGAGTTAAGCAGCAGAAGCAAGGAGGTATATTTAAATAAAACCAGTACGGTTTGTGTCTGTTGGCAGAGGTGAATCGGAGGACTAACAGGGTACGTTTGGCAAATGTGATGTTGTTTCTGAAGTTGTAGTGAAGGGGACATACACAGAGGTTCTTGGATTAGCCCAGTTTTCTGTACTAGAGTATTCACCCCAGTCTTGGCAAATTGAAAGGGGTCCCACCCAGATGGTGATTTTGCGATTGTTAAGCAAGTGCTAGATGGCAGAGTGACAGTGGAGGCAAGGCAGCAGAAGAGCCAGAGTTTGAGGTTCAATTGAATCCAAAGGTTGATGGAAGTTGAAGAGTAGGGAATGTTGTCAGGTGTGGACCAAGTTTTGTTATTGCGAACAACCTGATCCTGTGGATAGAGGGGAGGTATATAAAAAAAATACTCGGATTGTGAGGGTGTCCCCTGAAGGGAAAAATAAAAAACTCGCGGCTCCATGGTTGTCTCCTAAAAGTTGTGCAACTTTTAGGAGAGCTCCCCCATTAGCGGAAGAAAATGGATCTGCATCGGGTGAGAGCGGAAGTGGAGAGCATGTAGGAAGTGGGGGGGGGGCAGTGTGAACAATGAGGGCCTGATTCAGAGGTACGTGTTAGTATGGAAAAGTGCTGTGGCTGAGTTGCCACTTATCCATGAAGACGTGTTCTGAAGTAATAAGGGAGTGGCGGCAATAAAGGAAGTCCGCCACTCCTGCAAATCGGTGATGTACCGCATGACAACAGCCCTGCCAACCACCTCACATGTAAGGGGCTGGCAAGGACTGTATTCAGAGGCCAGAGCACCCTCCCTGCACCAGCCAAAAGTGCTGTTCATTAAGGGTACCCTAGGAGGTGCTGTTAAACAACAAAGCCCTCTGTTTGCCATTTTCAACATAGCATTTCTCAGACTGCAGCACCACCTTTCTAGTTTCATGAAAGTTTATGAAAACTTTCTTAAATGAGAAAAGTGGCAGTCTTTTGGGAAATGCTCACAAGGCCACTGGAGCACATATTTCCCCCACAAAGTGTGACTTTAGCAGCTTTTCCTGCTGGAAAGCACGACATTTCCCATCCAATATTTCCAGCCATCTCAGAATGATGGTGCTGGAACCTGGAGGGGAGAATGTCGGCTTTCCACACTATGATTAGCGCAAGCTCTGAATCAGGCCCTGAGTCTATTCTTAGCAAATAGGACCCACGGAATCCTGACCCCGATCCTTTAGAATGCTGTTGGAGATGGAATATTTTTGCGGGCAGTGGATGAAGGGCAAAAGATGATTTCAGTCTTGGCGGAATAAGGTTTCAGGAGCAGACGCCCCCAGTACCAATTGCAGATAGCATGTGAGTGATGTGTGCCAGTAAAGGAGGGAAGACGATGAGAAGAAAGTGTGGGTGTGGAACCGGATGATTCAAAGAGATCCTGTCACAGGGAGAAAAGGAAGGTGCCCAGCCCAGACTATTGTGGAACACCGCTGGTAGTGATTTGGGCACACTAGGGACACTATAAAACAGCCCAAGAGAAGTGACAACTATAGGAGAGGAGACAGGAACGTGTCCAGATTGTGGTGTGGTGGCCTGCTATTCTGAAATTAGATTTGCAAAAGCCTTTAACATGGGAGCCCAGAAGTGATCAAATAGCCAAATCACAAAATGTGGGTTTTGATTCTCTGTGGGAATGGTTGATTTTTACCCCAAAGTCATATAGTTACCGTGGACAGCTGTGCAATTACTATGGTCCGTTATTCAGCCAGAATCTAATGCACACTATAAACGACCACCTTCCGCTACCTATCATGAGGGGCCTGTCCCCCCTTTAGTAACTTAATTTGCCCTTGCTTCACGAGGCATGATTTCAATGTACCATTTGCCCTTAATGTGCTTCCCTTCTTACACTTCCCGATTATCAGGGTTTTTTAGGCCTGGTTTATTGCAACCTTCCTCCAAAATTACAACTGCTTACGTCTGAGGCTGGGACCTATGTGATCCTGAAAGCTATTGTATCATGCAGTCCTTGTGCTTCTTTTGTTGGTCCAACAAACGTCATCTTAATCTGCTGTGAACACGGTGTGAAGCATTTCCTGATGACAAACTAGACACGTGATGCCTCTAATCGATGATCCTTGTCCTCTCCCCAGATGTGTTGTAGAGACCCAGGGTACTTACTACCTATCCAAGGATACATTCAACAGTGCCATTGTGCCCAACAGAAGACCAAGTCATAATGTTTCGGCAATAACGTTAAAGTTCATTTATTTAACTAATTCCAAACATGTCTGTATAGGTGCAATGTAAAGTTTTTGAAAATGTGTATAACGCATCAAAGAATAGCACTTTCTGTACAGTGGTGAGTCTATGGTGTCTTTATTGACCTACGCCCCAAAAGGATCAAACATTTCAACCAAAACGTTTGCATTAGGAATGAGGATAGGCTTACAATCACTGCTAATTGTACAGGGGGTTTAATGATAAATCTCATTAGTAAATTAGTCAATTACATTTTACGGGTTAAGTCTCATTACACTGCTTAATCTCTGGTCTGCTCAAACAGAAAACAATTTCATGACGTATTACCCAAAGTAGTTCTCAACAAAATCTGTATATATGGAAGAGTTCTCAGAGCATAAAGCGCTCCCTGGCAAGCATCTGTGCAGATATCCCAGGTTCTGCATATCATTGACGACCAGCCACTAAGCTGGTTGCATGCCATTTTTTACTTACTCAGGCTCAAAATATTTTAATTTAAATCATTTAGTGGCAGATGAATTTGCTAATATTTCACACCTGGCAATATTTTAAATTATGCACAGCTTTTAATCAATTTAGCAGTTGGTGAAGAGGTGCCAGGAAATCATCTTATGTGGTTTGCCTGCTTTTCACAGAGGTATAGGCCCAGATCCCGTGCTGACACCTGCTCCTTACTGCTTTTTCAATTTGAAAAAGAGAAACACAGACCTTACACAGTTTTCATCACTGCCAGTGCACCCAGAATCTTCTAGGCATTTTATTTTGCTATAATGAAGACTAAAAACATAACGAGCCTGGTTGCAATGACGTAGAGACAGCATAAGGTGCTTCTTACTTTCATTGTTTCATTATCACCCGCTTCTTTCACTTGTGGGTTCTAATCTTGAAATTGAGTCATCTGCCCCCATGCACTCTTTGCTTGCAACATCCATCTCCCCGTAAATCCATCCAGATCCCTATGGCTTCCAGTGCCCACTATTCTCCTCCTTTTAACTATAGCATCTATTCTTCCCCAACCACAATCTCAGCTGCCATGACTCTCCTGCACGATTCTTACTTCTTATTTGCTTTTTTGAATACATCTAAGTAACCCAGATGTAACACATATCAGTGGCACATTCGCATTTGTTTATTTCTTCATTTCTTTTTTTTCTTAAAACCTGAATTTGCCCAGCTGTGATGCCAATTTTGCATACACATTTTATTTAGATATTCATTTTTATTTTCTTGCAACCTTCATTTTGTTTTTTACACTCATATCTATTTCTAACTTCAGGGTACATTTTTATTTGTTTGGGGGGGCATTTCAGGGATTGGGCTGGAGCCATATTCGATGTATTACTTTTTCAATAAAGCCTTTTAATAAGTGGCATACTTTCCAAGCAAATGACCTCCCTCTTCTTCTACATGTTCCTTTCTCTAGAACCCTAATGTCTAGGCTCTATCCCCCTTGCTAGACTATTGACCTCTTTCACACTCTTCAACCATTACCTCTGACTTTCCTTGTCCAGAAATCCTTTTCTCTCCTGATGGTCTCTCTGGGTCCTTTCGTGCTCAAGATTTTCTTCCTCTTTCTGGTCTCCCCCTTTAGACCTCTTCCTAGTAATCCTTTCCTCCTATGCCACGTCCCAATACGTTACTCTGTTTTCATCTATCACTTTCACACTATCACTGCCTCTTACTTCCCAGCTGCTACCCTCACATCCTTCTCTAAGGCGGTATCCTTTATTGTTCTTTCACTGACAGTCTCTTTCTCTGTAGTCCCTTTCAACCTTCTTTGTGTTCCACTCTCTCTCTTAATTCCCGGATGGTACTCCTTGTCACTCTATCCAAACTGGTAGCCTTTTTCTCTAGTGACTTGCTCTTTTGTAATCAGAAATCTTCTATAATTTCCTGCACTGCAACAATCTCACCTCCCACCAGGGCTTCCTCCCTGCAGCACTTCCCCATTGCACTTCCTTCTTCTGATGGACCCTCTTTGATCTAAGTCTCCCAGGGTCTGATGCTTCCCTCCCTCTGGCCAGCGTTCCCTAGGCCTGCCTTTCTCTTCTTGTCAATACTTCCTGCTTGGGGTGTCCCAGGATCTGCCTCCCTCCACTAACATCTTCAGTGGACTGGCAAAGAGTGCTTGGGCAGGCTGCCTTTTATTTGATGGCTGCCCCGCCTTTGGGCTCATTTTCAAGGGAACGACTTGTGCTGCATGATGGGTTTGGTACTCTTTCCTGCTAGGGCAATAGGACTCTGGCCAAGTCGGTGTTCAGGGGGCTGACCTTAAGCTATATAGAGGCCAGATGCCATTTTAGATTATACACTAGCCTCTGCTGCATTGGTGCTTTCATCCTTCTCTCCTGTGATCTCTTCTGATGCTGACACCTGCTATCTGCGGGCTTCTGTTTGTACAGGGTGTTTCCTTCTTCAGAAACATTTAGTCAAGTCTGGGGAAATGTTGGTTCAATTTGGTTCCTTTGCGGAGGGTCTAAAGGGACCCTTTCTCTTTTCTTTACGCAGAGACTGGGTCTGCAAATAGGATTATCTACCCCTCTTACACATGCTGCTTTTATTTCAAAGGGTGTTCTTTGGTCTTTGGGCCCCGGGGGCTTCCCATTGGGGGAGTGTAGTGCCACAATATGATTGACAGTTACTACTCAGAAGTGATGTGTCATCAGATATCTGTAATATATAATACTCTAAGGATGTCTATGAATTGGAGATTAGGCATGCTCACACTGGGAAGCAGACCACCCTCTTCTAAAATACTCCAGAAACAATATACAGGATAGCGTCAGGCATCCAGTGAAGCATGTGAAATAGACCCAAAAAATCAATCCAAGGAAACAATATTGAGAGTCACGTGTTGCAAGACAAACAGCTTTAATGCATGCAATGACAGTGTCGGGAGAATCAGTCGGCTCTGTGGAACTGAAAAACTGAAAACTCGACCCACCCACATTGGGTTACAGGCAATAACCACAAGATTAACATACAATACAAATGTTCAGGTGTATTATAATTCCTTCATCCCCATTGACTCCCACCAATATTAGTACCTAAACACAACATGCATTATCACATTTTAATGGTTAGTGAAATCCTAGTGACGTAGTGCGTACACTCCCCTGCAGACGCCCTAATTGTATAATCAGCAAAAAAAGTTAAACCAACCCCCTGTGGCAACAAACTTGAAAGAAGCTTCTCTCCCATGGAACCTGTTATCTAGGCAACCCCCTTGTTCTCAAGCTTTGCAGCCCCTCAAACTGTAACATACTTTTTTTGCAACAATCTTTTTTTTTATTTTTAATCAAAGATTTTATTGATTTTCAAATTTAAGCAACATTACATTCATCTCTCCTCGCTCCAGGTATGGGACATGGGAGGGGAAAAGGGGGGTAGCGAGGGAGAGGAGAGGAGGAGGGATGGCAGGGGAGGAGCGCGGCAGACAAGAAAACAATAACATTAACAATTCAGCTTCAGGGACCATGGTACAACATTACGTCGGAGTTGACATCGGATGTCCTTGTGATATAGGGTGCACTTAGTAGGTTCAATATTTCCCCTTTAGTGGGCCTCCCACAGTCTTATCGACTACAGTACTTGCTCATGACTCTCAGTCATCTTCCTCCCACCTTTTCCATATTTTCTCTGCTTTTTTCGGGCAACTTCTTGCTTTGTACAGACGGTGCTCCATTACGGCACATATGTCCACATCCGTAACCCATTGCTCGTAACTGGGTGTTCGGTTTTTTGCAACAATCTTAGTGTAACATGCTGCTGTCTGCAGTACATTTTTCTAACCATTTTCTGATTCCTTTCGTATGAAAACTCTCCTCGCCTGCTATCAGATCTAATATTCTCTGTGTAGCCCATCGCAGGTGGCATACTGTTCTCCCTGCTGAAATTGTGACCTCTTTGGTTGCTCATTGTGATGCTTAGGCTTTATTAGATCTGGATTGTGTCTCTCTGGCCTGCCTGGCCTCGGCTGAGTCCTTGGCCCCTCTTAAATGCTCTAAATCTAGAGCTCATTGTTCGGAACTTTGGTTCAATGACTTTCTTCGGGGACTTCGCCTTAAATGGAGACAGGCAGAGCTTAAGTGGTGATCCACCTATGGCCCCAAGGATAAGCTGCTACTGCGCCTGGCCTCCTCCCTTTATTCTAAGGCTGTTCGTGAAGCCAAATGCGCCCATTTCTCCACTCAAATTGAAGGTTCTCTCAATCGGCCTAGAGAGCTGTACAGTATTGTGCATTCTCTTTTCTCCATTTCCTCTGAGGCTGTTGCCCCTTCCCAGATTATGTGCGATCCTTTGTGGAAAAAATGTACATTATCGGTAAAAAAATTTGCCCTTCTGGTGTGTAGGTGGAGCAGACTTTCTCCGCTATGCTGATTCCAGAGCCTCGTGACTTGTGGTCTTCTTTTCCATTTTTTTCTTTGCAAGACATTATGATAGCTACAGCCAAGCTTAGATCTGCCTCTCCTACCAATGCTATTCCTCTTTATGTGTTGAAGGGTACCATGCCCTTTATTGCTACGCTCATTACCTGAGATATGAATCATTCTTTTAGCACGGGCACCATTACGGCTAGTCCTAAACACACGCTTGTCATTCCCATCCCGAAAAAAAACCCACTTTGGACCCCTCCATCTTAGCTAATTTTCGCCCCATCTCTCTTCTGCCATTTTTTTGGCTAAACTTCTTGAATCACTGGTAGTCCCCGGTCTCAGCCTATTTCTGGAAAGCTCTTCCTTCTTTGATTTTTCTCAATCTGGCTTTCGGTCTGCGCATGGGACTGAGGGAGTGCTTGTTGCTGTAGTGGTTGATCATTTGAGCCTCTAGGGCAGTGTGGGAGCTCTTGTTTTACTGGAACTCTCTGCCGCATTTGATACTGTTAACCATCTTGTCCTGCTGGAGCGCGTTGTGCAAGCAGGAGTCGCTGGCAGTGTGTTGGCGCGGTTCAGTTCTCTTTTTGTCGAAGCAGACGCAGTCTCTTCTCTCTTCCCCCTTTTTGGTCTACTCCTATCCCTCTCACTTGTGGGGTTCCCAGTGGTCTGCCATCTCACCTATTTTGTTTAATGTTTGCATTCAGCCTCTGGCCAAACTCATCTTCGCTCATTGCTTCCTTTGTTAATGCTCAAATCTTTGTGCGTTTGATCTTTCATCGGTGGAGTCTGCCTCTCATTTTAGGGCCTGTTTGGAGGCCATGAGGAAGTGGATGAGTATTATTTGGCCTATGCTGAATGGTAGCAACACTGAGGGGTTGGTGGCCCTCCTCTCTTCTGCTACTGCTTTCTGGAACCCCCTGTTCTGGCCCTCCTCTCTTGGATCTTTGGTAAAAGATCTTGGGGTTAAGATCTCTGCCACCCTCTCTGCTGATAAGCAGATTGGCTCTGAACCCGTAGGCCCTTTTAATGAGGTAACGCTTTCTTGGATGGATGGGGATGCAGAATGTACTCTTACACCAATAATAAGACCGACTCAGGAAGTTGGCAGAATATAACAGTTTTATTGTCAATTGTCTAAAACAGGGAGTACAACGGACATCAATGGACGTCTCAAAGCATATCTCTCAATGTTTCACATGAAAAAATACACTTTATAGCAAAAACTCTTCATCATTGACGTCATACAACGTGGCAAACTAATAAAACGTATCTGGGATTGTGGTTGGTCTATGGGGAACATCTAGGTATACTTTATATGGGGGATAGGATTATGATTGGGTCTCTATAGTCAGGTGGACAACTATGCCCACACCTAGTGCAAGTCATCTTCGTTCTCATCAACTACACAATGTTTCATTGGCTCTCAAACTATAAGGCTCTTTGCTACGTGGCCCTCTATAATTGGTTGGCACGCTTGTACCCTTCTGGAATATTCCACTCTCTAGCAGCACGCAAGCTGGTACCCCAGGTGCTTGTGGGTGGACTTGACCATGCCTCCCCAACCAATTAGCCCATCATCCATTATCACTCCTGCTGTCTGCCATTTGAATTGTCTTTGAACTCAGCCTTGCAAAGTATCACTGCACCTGAGAATAGAAGGGAGTGTGAGCACGTTCTTATCTTCTGTCTCGATGTAGCTTGCCCAAAGTCTATTTCCATCTATCCCATGTGACAGGAGACCGTGTTTTAGCTCCTTCTTCACATTCAATACTATTAAATGAATAAAACGTGGCACTCGTAGTGTTTTTCCATTGGACCTCAACAGGAGCTCGCCTCGCTTCTCACTTTCATTGTATCTTCTCGACTAGATAACCAGTTTCTTGGCTGCCTCAACCCTTGACACTGGGCCAGACAAGCCGTCTCGATTCTTCCTCCGTTTTCAGCTGCTTTTTTCTGCTGCACCAAACTTTCAGACCTTTTTCTAGTGAAGTCCAGGTTAGCTAAAATGCAACATCAAACATCCAGATTCTATAGACATATATATTTTGGCGGCATCACCTGCAATCTATTCACAACGTATAGACAGCCTTCATGGTTACTTGATCTACTTGCGTTGCAGCATCTGTACAGTTATAAAGCGTCTTATATTTTCTTCAGTGTTCTTCGCATGTGCAACATTCAGTCCGCACATGAAATGTTACTCAACTCTTTATTTCGTCATCAGGTTCTATAAGGTCTATTCGCCTTCTCTCTTGGAATCTCTTCTTGGCGCGTCGTCTTTGCTTCATGTGACATCACCAGTCTCCTCTTTCATTCATCTTTACACTTCTTCCGGACCTTCTCCTAAGAGGCCATCAGCTCTACGAGGATACATGAAGAACGGTTTTCTCAAAGGATACCTTGTATCAAAGGCTTTTCGTGTCATAGGCATCATTACTGGTGTTTTGCTTGTCAATATTTCTGGTTCCCAACATACTGTCAAAACGGGGGGAAGGGAACTTCCGGTAGATGCATTTGGCTCCTCCTCTACACTCCCCCCTCTGGTTGATTCTTCGACCATTCTCCCGTCAGTCTTCACGTCTAGGCATCCTCATCTGAAAAAGTGCTTCTTTGGAGTCCATATCTTCATTACTCCTTTCAGAGATCCTGCTGATTTCACATCAACACTCCAGGTCATGTGACTACATTGTCCATTCGGGCTGCAATAGATCCATCATCTCACCTACTTCTTGTGGTTCCCCGGATACAGGAACTTGGTTCCCACAAGTGGTAGAATGCTTGCTTCTATATATGTTTTGATTTCTTCATCTGTCAGCTCCTTGTGTTCAAACCCATACTCGACGTAGATCATGATCTTCATTCGTACTGCTTTCTTTGTTATCTTCTTGCACTGCGTGATTATTATTCTGATCACACAGAATCCAAACATGATGATCAGCAGTAGTGCTCCAAGAAACTTGAAAATTGAAAATGTTCGCCATCCATTGTGGAACCCATGAGAAGATCAATCCAAACCTGCTGTCATCTGCAATATCTTCTACTTCATCTTCCATCTTGGTATGCAAGTTCGCTAGCAGTGTTATGGCTTCTGTCAAGGTCCCATTCTCGCCATCATGAGAAGGTGTGAACGTGCAACATGATTCTCCAATTTTGGCACAAACTCCTCCATCCATTGCTGTAATCATGTCCAGGACATATCTGTTCTGGGGGGCCATATATCTTATGGCTCTCATTTCTTCCTTGATAGCATTGAATCCCTTTATGGTAGTGTTGATCATCTGCAGGAACTCCCAGCGAGTGATTTGCAACCACTTTGCATTTGCCATCGTCTGGATCCTTGGCATAAAGATAGTCGTGAATACTGCAGCAGTTTGACTGAACAACCTGTGTCCATACTGAATAGAATCAAAAGCTTCTATGGACTTGGCTGAAAAGTAATTCTCCCTTTTTGTTGGATTGAGAAATCCAACTGATCTCCTCTTCCTCATGTGAGCACATGCTTTTGGAAACTCGCCAATGTTCAGGCCACTCTTTGGAATCACCAACGCTGGAACATGAATAAGTACTATGGAGCATGTTCCTCCCCAATCCCAGGGCAACTTTATATAGGCACTAAATCTACAGGTCCTGTATCGATCCATTAGGAGAGGTGTCCCTGCTCCCATTTTAGAGACATCAACTGTAGTCTTGCACCCTACATTAGCTCCCATGAACCCTTTCCCTTTTCTCTGAAAGCACAATGTTGCATTTATCAATGGGATCACCGTCATTGGACCTGATTCATATTCTACCAATGTCAGCAATTTAGCATGTTCGGCCCATGACTTTAAACACTCATCAATCACCTTTTGTACTTCCCGCACGTATTGCGACTTCAATAGATAAGACGGACAGGACATCAGACCCTCTCCCCATCCTTTCTTTGTTCTCACGTGTCCGTAGACTAACGTCTGAGTTCGTTCCCAGCATCCAGGTGCCCAGGGCCTTTCTTCCTTGTCCGGACAGTCCATTTTCTTAATTTCCTTTATGGCCACTTCATCCTGTCCTGACCCTGAATATGTAAGCATCTTGTTTTTCCATGCAGGCTCTTTTTCCATTTGATTAGTCTTGATATAATCATCCTGGAATGGGAACGACCATCTCAGTCTCCATCGCAAAGTGCCCCAATTCCCTTGAAACTGGCCTCTTGTCATGCATTCTGCAAGGTAAACGAGACATCTGGCATCATACTCCTGGATTTCTTTAGCAATGGAAGTTCGGGCTGCATTCATGGCATAAGGCATGAGAGCACAAACGTAGCAACTCTCTTTAGATGTCTCTCTCCCACCTTTTTCATGTGCTGATACCACATGTTGTTACCCAGGTGTGCTGTACTATCTAAGTATGTATTTATCCCATTATCATCTTCCTCTGTGCTTCTCCTGTGTCTCCCTTTTGCAAAGTGCTAGCATATTATTCCAGAAGCATATCAGTAATGGTCTTACCTACAGGGGAGATCATTGGTGCATTCGCTTTAGCAATAGGCAACCTTACATGAGCTACTGGTGTGGGAAAAATCACAAATGGTCTTGGTCTTTCAGTAATGGACAACTCTGTAAGAGTCACTGAAGTGGGAAGAATCAAAGGGATTTCTACCTTACTTGGACCAATGAAATAAACAGTATAGACCAAAAGATTCAGGAAAACAACAATAAATGCTGAGCATGAATATATTATGCACCAATACATTAATCCCAACCAGTTATGATTCTCCACACATCGTTGAGTTTGCTCACTTTCGAAAACGGTACCATGTTCAATGTTCCTCATTGTGCCTGTATACTGCTTTAAGAAAGGTAAACAACTTTTTAATCAGGCAACTCTGTTAGATGGTCAGGTAACTGCATGATCTGTTCAACTATCGCCATAAGCAGCCTCGTGGTTGCAGGGCCATTTTTAGGATCATGCAGAAAAGTGTGTATATTAACACTGTGCCCAAAAAGAGTAGGATAAGCTTGAAGAATGAAAACGAAATCAGCGAGAAGGAGCCTATGGGCATCATCATCTGTCAGAACCATTGAATTAACCAAACAGAAACTCAGTGAGAAGCTAGGGCCTCATTACACGGTAGGCGGTAAACCATGGCGCTATTAGCGCCATGGTTCATGCCGGTAATTTACCGGTACCGCCTTGGAGGAAAGGGGAATTACCGCCCTATTCCAAGGTTGGGAAGGCGGTAATTCCTCCTTCCTCCATTGCCCTTCCCCATTCCCATTTTTGCCCCATAGGGCATAATGGGAATGGGGAAGGCGCTAATTACGGTACTGCAAATTGCGGTACCGTAATTAGCACCCCGGTCCCTTTGCGGGTTTGTTTTTTAACGCCTGCTGAAAGCAGGCGTTAATTTACCAACCCACAAAGGGACCTCCTAGTAAGGCGGTAAGGGTTTACCGGTACCAGTAAAATACCGGTGCCGGTAAACCCTTACCGCCTACCGTGTAATGAGGCCCCTAGTCTGGAAACTGCTCACGTTTCCAGTCGTCAAATTCGAACTCTAGGTTTGGCATATTTATAGTACATCAACACTTTCTAAACTCCAATTGAAAAGATTCCTGTGACTCAAGAACCGAGTTTGCACTCCTGCTATAATATCTATAAAGAGTACGCAGGGTGAGCCACTGTCCATATGCACACTTGCATTTATTTAATCAGCAACCTTAGCGTCCTTCTTCCTCGTCATCGATCGGGTCTGCACATGCAGAACTTCTTCTTCTTGTCTTGTTTCTGAATCGATAGTTGGGGGTGCATCTGTCTCACCCGCGTATGGCTTTGAAGTCACTTAAATGGATCCAAGCGCATCTCCCTTGGAATTTCACTGCTGAGGGAGTAATATTTTCCACCAAATAGGGACCACTAAAGTGTGGCTCATGCCACTTCCTAGTGAAATTACTTATTAGGACTGGATCTCCAATAAAAAGTGTAGGTACAGGTAGTAATTCTGCAGCTCTGGTTTGTTTGTTTGTTTATTTTTATTGCGCACCAAACCCGGAGGTAACAGGGCACAGCAATAAGAAGATGCAAGGCTTACATGGTTACAAATAGTTCACAAGATGAGCACATATATGTACAAAAGGGAGTGCTTCACAACAAAAATGAGTAGGGGGTCAAAAAATATACAGATCATATAGACATAGAATATACAGTACAGTATCAGAGATTGAGTTGCAAAAGGCATGGATGATGGGAGAAGGAGGAAGGGTGCCTACATTGTGGTTGAGTTGAGAAGGGTGATGTATTTTCTTCTGAATTGTAAGTATGGTTGGGCTGCTCTCAGGTCATGGGGTAAGGCGTTCCAAAGTGTGGCTGCTTTTAACAGGAAAACTGTTACCGCCAATCTTGGTCAGCCTAAATCTTGAAACCACGAGGCAATTAGCATTGCTGCTTCTTATGGGTCTACTAGAGGTTCTTCTTGTTAGTTTATCTATTAGATAACTGGGAGCAGCATCATTTAAGGCTTTGTGGGTCCAGGAGGCCATTTTAACTGTATTTTGGTATAGGTGGATAGCCACTTATAGTGGTGTCTAGTCGGGGCGATGTGAACTCTTTTGTTAATACCTAGAGCTGCTCTTAAGGCGTTGTTTTGCAATATTTGTAGCCTCTGAATGATGGCTTTATTGGCACCACTGTAGAGAGCATTGCAGTCATCCAACCTAGATAGAATTAATACTCTAGACAGGATAACGCAGCTTTCATTTGATAGGAATGGCTTGCCAGCTCTGATCAGTTTACATGTGTAAGCAGTCGTAGAGGCCAAGGATTTCACCTGTTTATCAAATGACATAGTAGAATCAAGATAAAAGCCCAGGGTTTTTACCTCTTTAGAGACTATCGTGACGTTTCCATTGATGGTAAAAGAGGAATAATTGTGACCTAATTTGATAATATTCGCCTGAGTACCTAGAATTATCAATTCAGTCTTGTCATCATTCAGGCATAGGCCATGTGTGGCCATCCATGCCTGAATGATGAGTTATACCCTATTCACCAACGATGAGTCCTTGCAGTG
Source organism: Ambystoma mexicanum (assembly GCF_040938575.1). Classification (NCBI taxonomy): domain Eukaryota; kingdom Metazoa; phylum Chordata; class Amphibia; order Caudata; family Ambystomatidae; genus Ambystoma; species Ambystoma mexicanum. The sequence goes on along the minus strand of NC_090924.1, from coordinate 580,456,067 downwards.
ATCCCCAGAAAGTGGGAGAAGAATCTGTGTATCATCCGCATAGTTGGTGTAGGTGATACCCAGAAGGTCCAAATCGTTGAACAAAGGTTTGGTGAATATATTGTATAGGGTAGGCAAAACACAGGAGCCCTGGGGTACGCCACAGAGGATCGGTGAGGGGTCAGCTGCTGCCGAAGGGGAGAACACCCTCATAGTTCTCTCACTCAAGAATGGTTAGTGAATGGTCTTCATCTGTGTCCTGAGAGAGACCCCCCTGGCGTTTGAGTTGATCTGAAATGACAGAGATACTAGCGGTCATACATGTCAAATAAGCACATAACTCATTTCTTAACATTTCTGCAGTCTTTTGGGCATCACTTCTGCTCACCGATGGAGGAGCCAAATGCATTTTCATTCACCTCCCTGTCACTAGCTCATGGGGTGTGAGGTGGTGGTCCAGCCCAGGCTGATTCCTTAATGCATATAATGCAAGGGGCAGGCAATTCAGCCATCCCTTCCTCAGTGTCAATTTGAGTTTTGCAAATTCTCTCCTTAAGGAAACCGTTGAGTCTCTCACGTATCCCATTCGCTTGTGGGTGATAAGCAGAAGAAAACCTATGTTTTATACTTAACAATAGGCTAATCTGTTCAAACACCTCATTAACAAAATGGGGTCCATTGTCGGATCTCGGCACCTCACACACTCCCCATCTGGGAACGACTTCTTGGACTAAAATCTTCGCTGCACAAGTGGCACCAGGGTGCGTATAAGGACCTACTACGATCCACCTGGAAAATGGACACACTATTGCCATCATATACCTGTTTCCATGACATACTTGCAGCATATCAACATAATCGATATGTAAATGCTGAAAAGGACCATTTGGTTGAGGAATCACTCCTCTGATCATTTGCAGTGAACTTTTGACATACAATGCACTTTACTACATAAAATGCAGTGTGTTTTAACAGGTTCGGTACCAACAAGTCCACTGCAATAGTTACTGCGAGGCTCTCCCTAGTTACATGCGCAGGGTAATACATCTGTTCAAGCGCTACCTTTAACAATGCTACTGGTATCACAGGCTTTCCAGTGCTGTTTTTCAGCCATAATGCTTCATAGGGGGATAAAGAACATCCCCTTTGTTTCCATAGCTCTTGCTCTTCCTGCGGTGCACTGCCCTGAACTTCCATCAACTGTGTTCTCAATTAATGATTAAACCCTTCATTTACTATCATGATTGTGACTACTTTCTCCTTTATATCTGGAGTATCAAAACTTGAAATATCTGGTGAATATATCCTGGAGTTTTAGTGCCTTAATAGGCCTGTCCAATATTGCTACATGTTGCACTGGAGTGCCATCCACTCAGAGGTAGCCCCTCCTTTTCCAACGTGCTAGCCCTGCGGTTGACGTCACATAGGCAGAGTCACTGTACACCATAACTTCCTACCCTGCATGATTCTGTGACAATAAGGGCCACCAATTCTGCTGCTTGTGCTGAACATTGAGACGGTAGTCTTGTACTTGATACTACCTCAAATTCACCATTTGCTTTGTGTCTTACCACAGCTGAGCCAGAATGCCTTTACCCACTAGTTTGATCGATTTTTGAAGAACTATCAATAAGGAGAATATGCCCCCCTGCTAACGCATTTTCCTTTACACATGGGATGCCATCAGAGAATTCTTCATAGTTAGCGCAATCATGCACATGCTCACCTTCTGCCACAGGCTCAGCTACAAATGTGGAAGTATTTACTATTTTACACCCGACTATTTTTATTGCTGTATTCGTTATAATTACCTCATACGCAGAAGCTCTCTGAGATGTCAAAGTACCCTTAGGTTTTTCCAATTTGGCAAACAAAGCATGCTCCACAAAGAGTGTCATAGAACACCCCATCACAATACTGGCAGACTTCTCAATTACGAACGCGGCTGCTGCCAGCGACTGTTCGCAAGGAAAGTGCCCTTTCATAACTGGATCCAGAATCCCACTATAATATGCCAGAGGCGTATACCCCAATGTAGTTCTCTGTGTGAGCACTGCTGTCATGACTGTGCCATTTGTGTGTGAAAATAAAAAGAACTCCTCGTCATAATTGGGAATTCCTAAAACTGGAGCTGTACAAATTGCTTTCTTCAATTCTTCAAACCCTTCCTCCATTTCCTCATTCCATTCTATTTTTCCCTTATCCACTTGTGCTTTCTTTAGAGCCTGCAAAAGGGGTCTTTTGTATGAGCTATAATCAAACCCCCATGCTCTAACATAGTTGCATAATCCCAAAAACTGTTGCATGTGTTTTACTGTTTGTGGTTTGCTGTTTTCATGATCGCCTCAGCTCTATCATGTGTGACCCTCTTTCCCTCATGTGAGATCAACTGGCCTATATACAACACTTCCTCTTGACAATATTGCAGCTTCTCCTTGTCTACATTATATCCTTTGTCTGCCAGGATAGTCATTAACTGAACACTCATCTTCTGTCATGCGACAAACCAAAATATCATCTACGTACTGTACCACAATGCGTTTCAAATCAATATTGCTTAGGTCCATCTGGAGGACCCCATTCAAGATTGATGGAGACTCACAATACCTTTGGGGAAAACAAGTGCCACGACTCGCTCCCTTCGCTCCCGTTCCCACCACTTGGGGGCATGATTTGGGGTTTATTCCCTACTGGACCTTTCCTCCGAACCTTATGCTACAGTGCTGTGATGAATTGGGAGCGCTAAATCCCTATTTTCCAAGCTACTTCCCTTCCGGATCCATTCCAGGTTTTTGGCAGCCAGCATGCTTCTTTAACCAAATGACTATGCTTCCCAGAATGCCTGGCCCACTGCTCCACCTCCACCCTTGCAGGACAAGGTTGGGTGGAGGACAGGTAACAGCTGTGGCTGCAGGTGCAGCAATCAGCACACCTGAGGTGTGTGCTCGTTAAGCAGCTTTAAAAGCCTCAGTCTTACTTCAGTCCAGCGCTGGTCATCGTTTGCAGTGTTCCTGTTGTGACTAGTCCCTTGTTCCTTGTTCCTTGCCTTTGTACCTAGTTCCTAGTTCCTGTTTTCTTGTTCCTCCGCCCTGAATTTCGGATTCATGCGCTAATTGATTTCTGCTCCCTTGATTCCCTTTTTGTCTTCCTCTGTTTGCAGGCAGCATTTCTCAGTGCTTTCCCCTTTTAGATGCAGCCCAGTTTGTCTGTGTTCTATATTTCTTTGACTCTGTCCTTTGCTGCTGTAAAACCGTATGCCTTAGCCTTCCTCTTAGATTAGCATCCTGTCTTTCCCTTGGAGGGGTAGGGGGAAGTTTGCATTGGTTATTTCGTTTTTCCCTGCTCCTGATCCTTATTTTCCATTGGGATCCATTCCATGCTTTCCATTGCACGACTGCATTTATTTCCCATTTGATATTTAGGTGTGGTGTGCGGTTGTAGCTAGCTCCTGTGTGAATGCTTATGTTTTCCTCACTAATTTGTAAACACTATTCCAACTTAGGTATTTAGTTTTCCTCCCATTGCTGTTATAGCCTTTCTGGGTCCCAGTTTCATCAACAGGATTCGTGGGCTAGCTGACATTCAAGAGGTTTATCTCGTCCTCGTGAGTACTGTTCTTTAGTTCCCTTATTTAATACCATCAAGAGTGTTAGTTCACAGATCCTGTCATTGCTTGCCCTCCACGTGGGTTTAGCGCTGTCAGTACCTGTAACAGCAATTGGGGTTAAGGCGCTTGCCGACTTTCCTCGCGGTCAGGTGCTTACCCCACATCCCTTTTCATATATTGGTTTTGTTGTCACACTCTATTTGCACTCCTGGGTTCTAGCATTCATGAGTCTTTGTTCCTGTGTGCACGTAGTTTAATTCGAAGCCTTTCACTGTGTAATTTAGTGCACATTTCCCTTGCCATATTCGCTGCCTTTGTACTCGCCTGACTAATCCTGACAGAATGACCAGCCCAAAATTCCCATTGAATATGGCAAGTTTAAGAAAGAAAGGCAGCAAGGCCTCTGACATGTTTGTACAGAAAGCTTCCCCTACATTTACCTGTGACAATCAAATCACTAGTCCTGACTTAAATGAACTCCTTGTCACAAATGGGTATTTACGTGCAAAGTATTTTTCCCATAGGATGGCACATCCTACATTGCCTGATCCTAGTTCTATCTTTTGTTTTGATCCCGATTCTATGTCAGCGCAAGCCTTAGCCGCAGAAAACAACACACTGTTAGACTTATTATACAAGAGTACCTCTGTTGTTGAACCCCATGATTCCAGTTGTGCTTCACCTCAGATAGAACAGTTTCATGGTACAAACATAAAGAATGGAGGGGTTCCTTGCATAACGTCTGTTTTCTACCCTCAGTCTAAAGCATACTCCTTTGCACAAGTACATACTGTAGTCCCTAATGCCAAGAGGTCTAATGTCAATAGTTTGCTTAAGGGAAACACAGACCAAGTTGGTAAGAGAAACTATAAATCACAGAACCTGCAAGCAGTAGAGGACAATGTACAATCGGTGCACATCCAGATTGCTAGTGCAGGATCCAGCCCTGATGCCACTATGCCTCCCCCTGTGCCTACTGATAGTGATGTACAGTTAATGCAGGGCATGCTAAGAGCTAAGCTTGAGGAGTTAAGACAAGAATTCATTTCTTTACAAGAGGAGAATAAAACCTTGCACTCTTTACTGAATACACCTCAGACTTTATCCGTTGATGTTGATGAAGTGAACACTGTTCAGCCCCTGAGTGCAGAGACTTTGGTAAACCATGATATTTGTCAATATGTTAGATCTATTGGGAGTGAAAGTCTTTCTTCTAGCACAGCGCTTAATCTGGGCACAGTTTCTAACAATTGTTCTGCTGTTTGTCAGGGATTGCAGTTAGCTGAAGATTTACAAGCCACTCCTTTACCTAAAATTTCCTGTGTAGCAGTTTGTCATAATTCTGAGCTAGCACACATACAAGCTTCTGATTTCCAAACACAATCCACAATGGTGGCATACACAGATTCAGTCACTACAGTAGGCTTAGGCCCTGCTCTTGATACAGATGCTGAGACTGAAGTAGATGTTAAAGCTGATGTGGAAAACGATGTTACCTCTGGGTTCACTCTTCCTTCTGCCAATTCTGATCAATACGAACAGTCAGAGACAGTACAGATTTCATGTTCTGATGGACTCATTCCACAGTATACAGAACCAAAAAACCGGCAGGCGATTCCTGAACTGTTGATTGTTAATCTGCCTCTTTCAGAAGCTAAAACAGAGGAATGGACAATTGACGAAATCCTGATTAACAGAGACTTTACTATGGTGATTCCACTGGTTGATTTTGACTTCTACAAAGAAAGAGACTCTGTGTCACCCACTAAAGAAAGGGACTGCAAGGGTACAGCTCAGTCTTTGGTTACTGGTGCCAAGGAGTCTACTGCCCTAAAGATGCCCTCCATTCTTGAGCCACCAATGTGTCTGTCAACTTCTGAGACTTCTGTCTGTCCTCCTACAACCATTGACTCTTCTATGATCCAATCCACAGCCCTGCGGTCATCTTTGGCACACGTGTCTTCAACCAATGAACCGCTGCCATGTCTGCCATTTACTCAAGAGCCAGTCCCAAAGACCTGGACATGTTTGTATCCAGCAACCGAGATTGCTTCAGCTTGCATGCCTTCAGCCTCAAGGTTTCCCCTGGCCTGCCTGTCTTCAGCTACAGTGACTCATCCTGCAGATCATCCTTCAGCTTTAGAGCCTCCGGTAGTCCATCAAAAGTGCATGTCTTCAGTCCCGGAGTATACTGAGTATTTGCCTTCAGTTCATGAGACGCCTGTATCCTGCTCAGCCTCGCTGCCAATATCAGAGGTATACCTGTCTACACCATCAGATCCTGCTGTATTTTCTTCTGCTCCAGCGATTCCTCCTGAATCCCAACCATTTACTGTCAATGAACGTCTAGCTTGCGTTTCTTTTGCTTCAGGAGGAGCACCAGAATGCCTGCCTTTTCCACAAGACGATTCTCCCAACTGCTTCACTTTAGCATCAGAGCCTCCTAAAAATGCAGCATCAGAGTTTGAGACTTTTGCCAGCTCCCGCTTCAGAGTCATCAAGTGTAACGCTCACCTGATTCCCACTGAGGCGCGGGTCTTGGCGGGAAGGTGTCTGTATCACGAAACGTGATGTGCAGGATTCGGTTGGCTTCTGGGGTCGAACCTCTCCGCACTGTGTGTCGGACTCGAAGGGTGAGGTTTCTGCAGGTGAAATAATATGGGGGTTAAAGGTCTGGGATGTGAATGTCCCTATCTCTCTCCTCTCAGCCTGACTGTTGAACCCCCCTCCCAGGTCAACGTGCTCACCTTAGATAGGTGAATGCTGGGCTCTCCATCTGCGTCTAGTGCAGGGTGCCGTTGCCAGTTCCTTCACTGGTGAAACGTTGGCCTCTTGACTTCAGAGGATGGGTACCGTTGTTGTCTGCACGACCGGTAAGTTTCTGGACACCTTTACTCTTTATAGTCTTTTTATGCGTGGCGGAGAAGCGCCTGGAATTGCGTAAGTATGGCAAGCGCTCTTACTGTCTCTTTCTTTGTCTTTGCAGGCGATGATGCAGAATGAAGAAATCCAGAATTCGCCGCGTGCCGGTAAGTGTAACACTGCTGTTTATCTTTGCAGGTGAAGATGCAGCGTGAAGAATCTGGAATGCACAGCGTGCCGGTAAGTAGAATAATGCTGTTTATCTTTGCAGGTGAAGATGCAGCGTGAAGAAGCCGGAATGCACAGCGTGCCAGTAAGTATGATAATGCTGTTTATCTTTGCAGGCAAAGGTTCAGCGTGAGACACGGCCGCTGCCGATGGATCAGGTAAGTAAACACTGCGTGTTAAAGTTCGTTCTGCTAACCTGTTGTTCTGGTCTTTTGCAGGTGCTGATGTTGATCGGGTACAGGAATGGTAAGTATAATTCTTGCAGGTTCAGGATCCAAAGAAGAAAGGCTGGAACAGACTCGGTGAGCGTTCTGCTGCAGATGCAGAATAACGCGAAGCATATTTCATCAATCGGGTGTGGTTTTAATAGCCTAGGAGTGATGAGGCGTCTCCTTCCACGGCCCCGCCTAGGTAAGAAAAGAGTTCCTGCTTCCAGAAGAGTTCCAGTGCTGTATCCAGGGAGTGGAGCTGCCCCACCCAGGTAAGAAAGTAGTCCCAGTTCACCAAGGACTTCTAAGAGTCTGGTAAGTAAGCAGCATGGTCTGCCACAGGTAAGTCCACCCAAGCACCTTCACACCAATGATGAGCCCGGCGCTTCCAGTGCCGGGACCGATGCTTCTGATGAGCCTGGTGCCACCGGCGCCAGGACAAGGTCCAAAAGGTCCCTGTGGGGACCGGCTGGTGCCTAGGATCAGGGTTAGGGGCCTGCTTCCAAGGACGTTGGGCTGGTCCTAACTCCTTGGAAGCAGTGATCATGACAGTATCCCCCCTCAAGGCCCCTCCTAAGTGTGTCTTTCCCGGGGGCTTTGGCTTGTCGGGGTGATTCAGATGGAATCTCTTGACCAGACGAGGTGCGTGGACATGTTCTGAGGGTTCCCAAGACCTTTCCTGGGGACCATATCCTTTCCAATCAACCAGATAGTATAATTTAGACCTGGAAATTTTGGAGTCTAGGATGTTCTTCACTTCGAATTCGAGTTCTCCGTCTACCAAAACGGGTTCTGGGAGTTTAGTCAATCGGGTTTCTGGTTGTACTGGTTTTAATAAGGAGACATGGAATACTGGATGTATTTTCATATGCGTAGGTAATTCCAATTTGGCAGCCACCGGATTAATTATGGCAGATATGAGGTAGGGCCCAAGGTATCTCGGGATGAAAGTGCGGGGTCCTTTTAAAGGCAGGTGCTTAGTGGATAACCAGACTTGATCTCCTACAGCGTAGTGAGGGGCCTCTTTACGGTGCCGATCGGCTGCCTTTTTGAATTGAGCTTTATCTCTTTGCAGATGGGCAGTGGCTTCCTTAAAGGCACAGGTGATCTCCGAATGCAAGTGATGCACAGCAGGTGCTTCAATTTCTTGGGGAGGATCCAGGTTGGAGGTTCTAGGATGGTGTCCATATAATAGGAAAAAAGGAGTCTTCCCGGTTCCAGAATGAGCCGAATTGTTGTAAGCGTATTCAGCGATCCAAAGAATGTCCTTCCAGGGTCTTTCTGTTTGTTGGAGCATGCAGCGTAGATATTGTTCTAATGTCTGGTTTGTCCTTTCGGTTTGTCCGTCAGTTTGGGGATGGTGACTGGTCGAAAGTCTTACATCAACTTGGGCTAGACGACAGCAACTGCGCCAGAAGTGGGAGATGAATTGACTTCCCCTATCGGAGACTAAAACCGAAGGAAAACCGTGCAAGCGAACAATGTTTGCCAAGAATTCCCGGGCCAATACTGAGGCTGAAGGCAGACCCTTCAAGGGTATGAAGTGAGCCATTTTCGAGAATAGATCCACGACTACTAAGATGGTAGTATATCCCAAGCATGGAGGTAAGTCCGTGATAAAATCCATGGACAGGGTATGCCATGGACAGGGAGGAATGTCAAGCGGCTGTAATAGGCCGGCTGGTTTTTGCTTTTGACTTTTATTCTGGGCACACACACCGCAGGAGATTACAAAGTCTCTAATATCCCTTTTCCACGATGGCCACCAGAAATGTCTTTTAATCTTTTCCATGGTTTTGGTAATGCCAGGGTGCCCTTCCATTAGAGAATCATGATAACCGGAGATTACTTGTTTTTGTAGTTTCTCACAGGGCAAGTGCAATCGTCCTTGGAAATATGGTAGGTCTTGATCTACTGAGAAGTCTTTTCCCTTTAATTGCCAGTCCTGCAAATCGGTCGGAGTTAGGAGCGATTTCACTGTGGTCTTGATGTCTTCAAAAGATTGAGTGCTGACCAAACCCAAAATCCTTTGTCTGGGATTATGGGTATTGGATCTGGATTGATCAAATGTTCATCTACTCCCATCCGGGAGAGGGCATCCGCCTTTCCGTTCTTACTACCTGGTCGATAAGTAATTATAAAGTCAAATTCTGCTAGGAACAGAGCCCAGCGAAGCTGTCTGGAAGACTGAGCTTTGGCTGTCTTTAGATATTGTAAATTGCGGTGGTCAGTCATTACGGTGACCGTGTGTCTGGCTCCAAGAAGATAATGCCGCCAGGCTTTAAAGGCCGATCTGATGGCCAAAAGTTCCTTGTCAGTAATTGAATAGTTGATCTCAGGAGGCGAAAACTTGCGGGACCAGAAGGCAACCGGATGTAGTTGGTTGGTGACCGAATCTCTTTGTGATAACACTGCTCCCATAGCAAGACTAGAAGCATCCGTTTCCATGATGTAAGGAAGTTCTGGGCGAGGATGTTTTAAAACAGGTGCAGAAATGAATTTAGCTTTTAAGTCTTGAAAAGCTTGTTCCGCTTCAGGAGACCACTCAAAACGTTTGTTCTTTTTCAACAGAGCGGTGATGGGCTGGACTATCCGGGAAAATTCAGGAATGAATCTGCGGTAAAAGTTAGCGAATCCTAACATGCTTTGAACTCCTTTTACAGAGGTTGGTGATGCCCACTTGATAATTGCATCAACTTTCTTTGAATCCATATGGACTCCGTTAGGTGACAATATGAATCCCAAGAACTCGACTTCCGTTGCGTTGAAAACGCATTTCTCAAGCTTAGCAAAAAGACTATGTTGACGCAATCTCTCGAGAACCTTTTTAACGTGTCTCTGATGTTCTTCTTCAGATGATGAATATACAAGGATGTCGTCAATGTAGACAACTACACACACGTCAATGAGCTCTCTAAGGACATCGTTCATAAAATATTGGAAAGCAGCAGGAGCATTACACAGTCCAAAGGGCATCACTTGATATTCGAATAGCCCGTACTTGGTGCGGAAGGCCGTTTTCCATTCATCGCCCTCTTTGATCCGTACCAAGTGGTAGGCTCCTCTGAGATCCAGCTTTGTGTATATACATGCATCTTTGACTTGGTCCAGGAGTTCAGGGATCAAAGGTAACGGGTATCTGTGTTTAACAGTGATCTGATTCAGGGCGCGGTAATCTATGCAAGTCCTAAGGTCTCCTTCCTTTTTCGGAACGAAGAACAAAGCCGATGAAGCTGGAGATTTTGAAGGACGGATAAACCCGTTAGCTAGGTATTGGTCCAGGTACTGTCTGAGGTGAAGGTTCTCTGGCTCGGTGAGGGCATAGATCCTGCTGCAAGGAGGAGTTGTTCCAGGTATCAGATCTATATGACAGTCGTAAGACCTATGAGGAGGTAGAGTGTTAGCTTGATCCTTCTGGAAGATGTCTTGGAACTCCTGGTATTCGGGAGGTAATTTGAGAATCTCCTCAGAAGAGATCGCCGCTAATGAAACATCAGGTCGAGGATAACAAGTGGTAGAACACTCTGGAAACTGATCCGTCTTTGCTCGCCAATCAATCTGAGGATTGTGCTTCTCTAACCAAGGGATTCCCAGAATGATCTGGAACTGAGGGGCCTTGATTACATCGAACACTATTCTCTCCCGGTGTCCATTGTGACTCAACAACGTCACTTCTGGGGTGGAATGCGTTACTGATCCGGAGGCTATCTCCGTGCCATCCACAGTAGTGATGACGTCTTTTACTGCCTTAGGGACAAGGGGTAGATTCATCCTTGATACCATTTCACGGTCCACATAGTTACCGATTGCTCCGCTGTCAATGTAAGCTTCAATTGCATGCAAACGATCCGGACGTTCAGGACTAATGAGGACAATGGGTATCACGAAATGCGAGGTCACGGGACAGATCTTAACGCTCGGCAAGAGGACCTCTACTCTTGTCGGGCGAGGTCGTTTCCCTGCTCAGAATTTGTGGTACAGGTATCCGCGGCTCCTACAGTCTTCTTAGCTGGTTTCACGGGACAGTCCCGAAGAAAGTGTCCTGAATTACCGCAATAGAGGCATAATTGCAGCTGCCTTCTTCTTTCCCGCTCTTTCTGGGTTAAAGGTCCTCTCATGCCCCCTATTTGCATGGGTTCCACAGTGTCAGCTCCCTTATTCGAGGTCTGTGGTTTAGAAAACACTCGGGTATCAAATCTGGAACGATCTGCCTTCCTGTTCTGTAGTCTATGGTCCAGTTGGACAACTAAGTCAATATAGTCCGAACATTCTTGTGGAGGATTCACAACTTGCGCTAGCACATCCTTGAGCTCCCCACGCAGGCCTCTGTAGAAAAGCGTTATTCTCTTGTCCTCGGGCCATTGTGTTTCCACTATGAGTCTATTGAAAGAGGCTATATAAGTCAAGAGGTCTTGGTTACCCTGTCGTAATGAGAGAAGTTCATTGTCCAAGGCCTGCCCTTGTGCATGTCTTGCGAACAGTTTCTCCATGCTGGACTGGAAGGCTTGAAAATCGTGTAAAACCGGATCATCCTGGGTGACTAAAGGGATCGACCAATCTGCAGCGCTGCCACTGAGATAAGAAAGCACGAAAGCCACCTTGGCCTGGTCTGTTGGGAATGCAGCTGGTCAACATAAGAAGTGCAGGCGGCACTGGTTGATGAACACTGCGAATTTCTTTGGATCACCAGCAAAGCGTTCGGGCGGGGCCAACGGCACTTTACCGGGCAGATTGATTTGCACTGGATTTGAAGCTGATGCAGAAGGATAACTCCCTCCTGGAACGGGCAAAGGTGTCTGTCCTGCCTGCGTTTGTAACAACTGCCTAGCAAGGTCCTCTGTTCGCTCCTTAGAAATTATCAGTTCTCTTCTTAGAGAGCTCGTTTCCTGGCAAGCTGCATGTACCTCTGCTCTTAATTCCCCAAGCAACTGGGCTAGTTGATCAGTATCTGAGGTTTCCATTGCGCCTGGGTAGGAGTTTTGTGGTGGGCTTCGCGTTCTGTAACGCTCACCTGATTCCCACGGAGGCGCGGGTCTTGGCAGGAAGGTGTCTGTATCACGAAACGTGATGTGCAGGATTCGGTTGGCTTCTGGGGTCGAACCTCTCCGCACTGTGTGTCGGACTCGAAGGGTGAGGTTTCTGCAGGTGAAATAATATGGGGGTTAAAGGTCTGGGTTGTGAATGTCCCTATCTCTCTCCTCTCAGCCTGACTGTTGAGCCCCCCTCCCAGGTCAACATGCTCACCTTAGATAGGTGAATGCTGGGCTCTCCATCTGCGTCTAGTGCAGGGTGCCGTTGCCAGTTCCTTCACTGGTGAAACGTTGGCCTCTTGACTTCAGAGGATGGGTACCGTCGTTGTCTGCACGACCGGTAAGTTTCTGGACACCTTTACTCTTTATAGTCTTTTTATGCGTGGCGGAGAAGCGCCTGGAATTGCGTAAGTATGGCAAGCGCTCTTACTGTCTCTTTCTTTGTCTTTGCAGGCGACGATGCAGAATGAAGAAATCCGGAATTCGCCGCGTGCCGGTAAGTGTAACACTGCTGTTTATCTTTGCAGGTGAAGATGCAGCGTGAAGAATCCGGAATGCACAGCGTGCCGGTAAGTAGAATAATGCTGTTTATCTTTGCAGGTGAAGATGCAGCGTGAAGAAGCCGGAATGCACAGCGTGCCAGTAAGTATGATAATGCTGTTTATCTTTGCAGGTGAAGATGCAGCGTGAAGAAGCCGGAATGCACAGTGTGCCAGTAGGTATGATAATGCTGTTTATCTTTGCAGGCAAAGGTGCAGCGTGAGACACGGCCGCTGCCGATGGATCAGGTAAGTAAACACTGCGTGTTAAAGTTCATTCTGCTAACCTGTTGTTCTGGTCTTTTGCAGGTGCTGATGTTGATCGGGTACAGGAAAGGTAAGTATAATTCTTGCAGGTTCAGGATCCAAAGAAGAAAGGCTGGAACAGACTCGGTGAGCGTTCTGCTGCAGATGCAGAATAACTCGAAGCATATTTCATCAATCGGGTGTGGTTTAAATAGCCTAGGAGTGATGAGGCGTCTCCTTCCACGGCCCCGCCTAGGTAAGAAAAGAGTTCCTGCTTCCAGAAGAGTTCCAGTGCTGTATCCAGGGAGTGGAGCTGCCCCACCCAGGAAAGAAAGTAGTCCCAGTTCACCAAGGACTTCTAAGAGTCTGGTAAGTAAGCAGCATGGTCTGCCACAGGTAAGTCCACCCAAGCACCTTCACACCAATGATGAGCCCGGCGCTTCAAGTGCCGGGACCGATGCTTCTGATGAGCCTGGTGCCACCGGCGCCAGGACAAGGTCCAAAAGGTCCCTGTGGGGACCGGCTGGTGCCTAGGATCAGGGTTAGGGGCCTGCTTCCAAGGACGTTGGGCTGGTCCTGACTCCTTGGAAGCAGTGATCATGACATCAAGCTGGACCAAGTGGTGAGTCAGAACCACTCACCTGGGTGTGCACAGGGGGTGGTGCAGACCGGCGTATTACCTACAGGACTTGTGCAACAGAATTCCGCCAAGAAGCACCAGTTGGGTGCTAGTAGCCAAAGGAAGGGAATGACTGCTGCAGTTCAAAATGTGTCTGTTATTGCTCCTTCTGCGAGTGTGCCTGAAATACCAAGTACTGCGTCTATCACTCCTATCAGTATGCCAAACATCTCTGCTGTTGTATCCCACGTGCAACAAGGTGGTTACACGACTGTCACCAGGAGTACCAGCCTTGTACAACCCATTGGACTTTCAGGTCTCCAAGGCGTAGAACATGTGCAGTCAAACCTTAGTCACTTTCAACCACAAGCCTTTTCCCAGATGGATGACAGAAGAAAATCTGGACCTCTACATCAGCCGCCACCTTCTCTAATGGCTGAACATAAACCTTTCCTGAAGCCAGCAATTTCCTCACCTCCCGCATGTCCACTCTCGGCAGAAAGGCTAACAGGGCTTCTACCATTGTCTAAGGCATGTTGCACCAGCCTGCCTCCCTCCTCAAAGACTTATAAGGGTCCACTCCCAGTGACTGAGCTTCCTGGACCTTCCAACTCTGCTTCAGGTCCTGCAAGTCCTTCATGCCTTTCTTCGAACCATGAGTCTCTTCCTCACCAGAAGCCACCGTTTCCATCAGTACCACCTCCAAAGACAAAGCACTCCTATCATAGAAGTCCATCTGCCTTTGCCCACAGGCCACCATTTCCATCAGTCCCACCTCCAAAGAAAAAGCACTCCCATCATGGAAAGAAGATGTCTCGTGTGGGTGGCGGGCACCCGAAGACGGCCGTAGGAGGGGGTATACTGTCACGACTCGCTCCCTTTGCTCCCGTTCCCACCACTTGGGGGCATGATTTAGGGTTTATTCCCTACTGGACCTTTCCTCCGAACCTTATGCTACAGTGCTGTGATGAATTGGGAGCGCTAAATCCCTATTTTCCAAGCTACTTCCCTTCCGGATCCATTCCAGGTTTTTGGCAGCCAGCATGCTTCTTTAACCACTGGCCCACTGCTCCACCTCCACCCTTGCAGGACAAGGTTGGGTGGAGGATAGGTAACAGCTGTGGCTGCAGGTGCAGCAATCAGCACACCTGAGGCGTGTGCTCGTTAAGCAGCTTTAAAAGCCTCAGTCTTACTTCAGTCCAGCGCTGGTCATCGTTTGCAGTGTTCCTGTTGTGACTAGTCCCTTGTTCCTTGCCTTTGTACCTAGTTCCTAGTTCCTGTTTTCTTGTTCCTCCGCCCTGAATTTCGGATTCATGCGCTAATTGATTTCTGCTCCCTTGATTCCCTTTTTGTCTTCCTCTGTTTGCAGGCAGCATTTCTCAGTGCTTTCCCCTTTTAGATGCAGCCCAGTTTGTCTGTGTTCTATATTTCTTTGACTCTGTCCTTTGCTGCTGTAAACCCGTATGCCTTAGCCTTCCTCTTAGATTAGCATCCTGTCTTTCCCTTGGAGGGGTAGGGGGAAGTTTGCATTGGTTATTTCGTTTTTCCCTGCTCCTGATCCTTATTTTCCATTGGGATCCATTCCATGTTTTCCATTGCACAACTGCATTTATTTCCCATTTGATATTTAGGTGTGGTGTGCGGTTGTAGCTAGCTCCTGTGTGAATGCTTATATTTTCCTCACTAATTTGTAAACACTATTCCAACTTAGGTATTTAGTTTTCCTCCCATTGCTGTTATAGCCTTTCTGGGTCCCAGTTTCATCAACAGGATTCGTGGGCTAGCTGACATTCAAGAGGTTTATCTCGTCCTCGTGAGTACTGTTCTTTAGTTCCCTTATTTAATACCATCAAGAGTGTTAGTTCACAGATCCTGTCATTGCTTGCCCTCCACGTGGGTTTAGCGCTGTCAGTACCTGTAACAGCAATTGGGGGTAAGGCGCTTGCCGACTTTCCTCGCGGTCAGGTGCTTACCCCACATCCCTTTTCATATATTGGTTTTGTTGTCACACTCTATTTGCACTCCTGGGTTCTAGCATACATGAGTCTTTGTTCCGGTGTGCACGTAGTTTAATTCGAAGCCTTTCACTGTGTAATTTAGTGCACATTTCCCTTGCCATATTCGCTGCCTTTGTACTCGCCTGACTAATCCTGACAACAAGTGCTTTTCAGTCTAGTTTGGCGAAACGTAAATGACGTAAGATCTTGGGAGTCCTTATGCAACGGGATTGAGAAAAACATATTTTTCAAGTCAATCACCGTAAAATATAGTGCTTCTGCTGGGATACTGCATAATATTGACACCGGATTAGGAACTGAAGGAAACTCTGCTTCTACAATCTTGTTAATCGTTCTCATGTCTTGTATGAATCTCCACAACCCCCATTTTGATGTCTTGATAGGATAAACTGCAGTATTGCACGGTGACTCTGACGTCACTAAAATACCTTGTTCCATCAGGGCTGAATTAGTCTTAAAAATACCCTCATCCGCCTCTCGAGACATTGGGTTCTGTCTTGCTCAAGGTAAAATCGCTCTTGGCTTCAACTTTATCTTGACCCCCTAACCCCTTTGATAGGCCTACGTCATAGGGGCCTGTAGTCCATAAAGAGTTTGGTACTTTTTCCAAGTCTTCTTCAAAAAATGCTGGATGCTGCCGTGCTATTTCCATTCGATGTGGGATCTCTTTTTTCGCTATTCTGATACAATATGTAATACTCATCTCGAATATTGCTTCATCATCTGCCGGATCATCTCTAAACATGTCTTCGTCAGTGACGTCAGTCTATACCCTTCCCCAATGGCAATCACTGTTCTCCACTGCCTGCCCTCATCATTTGTTCCTTCGAGCATGGCCATTTCTCCTCGTACTATGGCTGCATTTAACTCTAGGGGACTATTCTGTCCCCCCTCTTCTTCCATAGGTATCGGTTGCCTGAACAAGAATTCATCAGGTTTTCTCATAATCTGACGGATCATCTCTAAACATGTCTTCGTCAGTGACGTCAGTCAGTCTATACCCTTCCCCAATGGCAATCACTGTTCTCCATGGCCTGGCCTCATCATCTGTTCCTTCGAGCATGGCCATTTCTCCTCGTACTATGGCTGCATTTAACTCTAGGGGAATAGTCTTCCCCCCCTCTTCGTCCATAGGTATCAGTGGCCTGAACAAGAATTCATCAGGTATTCTCATAATTTTTCCCACTAAGCCAGGTAGCCATGTCAACAACATGCATACCCCATAAAGAAAGACTTCTGGTTCCAGTGGCATTCCTCGCAGAGCCATTTGCCCTGTAAATGCCAATATAAATCCACCCACATTCATATGATGTATCCCTGGAGTACAGCACACTATACTTTCATCAGTGAAAGAAACCATCATATTAAGCTTTATCATTAAATCTCATCCTAAAATGTTAACTGGTGCCTGCTGTGAATACAACAATGGAACAGACATGTCACACTCTCATATAGAGACTGATAATTCATCAGTTAAAGGAACTCGACTCGTAGCTCCAGAGAAGCCTTGAGGATTCATGGCATTTCCTGACATTATGTATTTTCCCTCTCACATACATGAACGAGTGGCTGCAGTGTCTACTTAAGAAGAAATAGATTTGCCTCCTATCGTCAAATCAACCCTTGGCTCCTCTTGGGGGTCTGGTGTCAGTGATAGTACTGATCACATCAAGTAGCCTGCCATATTATGGATACATGCATATCCCCGTACATGTGAAAGGACTTCCTCCCACCTTTCCCCAAGAATGGCTGCTAGGAGACCCTTAATGTCCCCTATTGCTAACGTATTTCCCCCTCTCATTTTCTCTAGCTCATATATCCATTTTCCTGCACCACCGTTAAACTGGGAAGTTTACACCTTAAATTATATTTATCCATTTGCGGCCATGGAATATACTGCGGTCTGGCCCCTTCTTTCTCCAATAAGGGGAACTGTGTGAACCCAAATCAACAATCGGCTTCCATCGTCTGCCTATCCATAGTGGGGACAATGGTCCCTGATCGCCTTCTGCCTGGCAATGACCTCAGCCTGCTCACATATGGTGGTGACTCTCCCTTTTCACTATGCGATTGTCCTTTAGGACGCTCTGGATATGCCATGGTATCTGGCGTCCTATCTTTAGGCTGTTCTAGATCATACCATCTCACTTCCTTATCTGTCTGCAGACATCCCTCGGGCTGCATGCACCTCCTCCCTCTTCCCCACAGAAGGTTTCTCTCTCTTCGTCTGACATATCTAGCCCCCAGTTAGTATGCTATCATCCCTTTCACCCTTATCTAAAGTCAGCCTGTCTAAGGACAAGAGTGTATGCTTGAAACTAAATTGGTCTCTTTCTTTGCTTCATGATTGGAAGAACAGGGACTGATCTCCCTTCCCTCGGCTTCCCGATTTGCTACCTTCTCTCATGTCTTGATAGGCTTTATCAATCCTATCTCTGATGCTCCCTATGTCAAAATTCTCTTCTAGGGCTACTCTAGACAGCCCTGACGTTGCTCCCTGTAATGAGAGGAACTTCTCTATATTACCCCATGATATCACTGGACTTGGTTCCATTAACTCTTTCTGAATGCGATTAATATTGCTCTCCCTCTGTCTCCTTTTTCGCTCCATTTCTTCATCTAACTCTTCGCTTTCTCGCTTCCCATTTAACTCTTTTCTTGTCTTGTCTCGTCCCTTCTTTCGTTCACTCTACGCTCTTCTTCCCTTCATCTTTGTATCCTTTTATAGCTTAATCTCGGTGCTTCCTACTTTTCTCTCTTCCTTTCTTGCCTATCTCGTTCTTCGATTGCTCTCTGCCTGTTGTCATATTTCCTTTGTTCCTCCGCCCTTTCTTCTGCTGTTCTTCCTGATACATCTGTTCTTGCCTCTGCCTACTCTTTCTTATATATTCATCCTCTTTCAGTCTCTTTTCTCATTCTGTGTCTTTTCTGTCATGCTTGTCTTCATCTTTCCTTTGCCTGACTTCCTCAATACTTTTCCCATCAAGTTTGAGCAATATTTATCCACCCATCCATTCGTTCTGTACAAATGTTACCTCATCAGCTTTATCCTTTTCTCCTTTCCATTTCTTAAACTCTCGTTCTAGGTCTGTGTTTACATTCGATCGTTTGCTTTTCTCCTTGTTCTGTAAGATCTTATGGATCTTCTTTCTTCTAGTTTATTCTGGACTATCGTCACTGCTATCAGCAGGTGGTTCATATATCAGATTACTATACCCTGTCACCGTTTTTAGTTCCTTTAATGCATACACACCTACATTTTCTGAATTTGTTGTCATTTACTTCCAGCGAGGTAAGGGGAGAAGAAGGCTCGACACCTTCCTCCTCCCGCTGGCTAAGCATCCATTCCTCAGGCGGCGGGTCCTCCCGCTCCCCTGGTACATTTTCCAGAGCTCTAAAATAGCTAACCTTTTCTCCAATTTCTTCCCTGCGTATGCAGCGTGCAAGTATGTGGTCATGCCTTCAGCAGCGATCCCACCTAAAAAGGTGCGCCATGGAGAAGCCCACTTTATTTCAACGCTGTTCGGTGTCTCAATAGTTTGTTGAGTCTTATTCTGCCGCCATCGATCCCAGGAACCTTTTTCCCACACTAATATTTCCAGGTGGGGGCAAGACAGCATGCCAAGAAGGATATGTGCTACCACCGAAAGATGAAGCCAATACGCAAATAAACAGCTATACAAATTGCGAACACGTAACTAAAAAAAATTGAAGTTACAAAGAACACAAGTTAGAGTGTGTGCTCAGAGGTCCCGAAAACCAATGTATGGACAACAGATTAGAAGATCTACCACTGGTGAATGAAATTGACTTTCATGAATATATTGCTTTGTCCTGAAGATAGCCCAATAATTATATCACGTGACAGCCTTTGAGAGGGTGTAGTACATGCTGAAAGGGCCGAAACATATGTCAACCAACTAGGGAACCTTAGATGTTTTTCCCTATCTCCTGTGCATAAATGACTGTTGTGTGATCTAAGAAAAACAAAATTAAGTTCGCCCGTAATTGTAGAATAATGTTGTATGAAAGTGGTGAATGGTGAATAGGAAGTAATTGAGGATATATTTTTTATTATGTTTTTAAGAAAAGAAAATAAAGAGAACAGCTTTGTAATAAAAGTTTGTGATACAGAGAAATGCCTAAGTTGTTATAGGTGGTCTTTCTACCAAATGATACAGTAGATTCCGATCATCCTGCCTGTTGTACAGAAGGGACCTCTAGAGAGGGGTAGTTGATCTGTCTCCACACTGTACAGATTCGACCCCCTGTCAACAAAAACAGGAGAGTACCCAATTTTGTATCTCATTGCAGCATCTGTACAGTTATAAAGCGACTTATATTTTCTTCAGTGTTCTTTGCACATGCAATCTTCATTCTGCACATGAAATGTTACTCAACTCTTTATTTCGTCATCAGATTCTAGAAGGTCTATTTGCCTTCTCTCTTGGCATCTCTTCTTGGCGCGTCCTCTTTGCTTCATGTGACATCACCAGTCTCCTCTTTCATTCAATTTTGTATTTGTATTTGTAAAGCGCCTATCAGCCCAGAGGCATCTTTATTATTATTCATCTTTACACTTCTTCTGGGACTTCTCTTAAGAGGCTGTCAGCTCTCTAAGGATACATGAAGAACGGTTTTCTCAATGGATACCTTGTCTCAAAGCCTTTTCGTGGTATAGGCATCATTACTGGTGTTTTGCTTGTCACAATTTCTGGTTCCCAACATATAGGCAAAATGGGGGCGGGACTTCTGGTAGAGTCATTTGGCTACTCCTCTACAGCACGGTAGGTCAACAATGCCATGAAAATCTTGAGGAAGGTCCTTCACTAGATATCACTACAGTTCAGGGCTCCAGTGGTGGCGTCTTTGGTGCTGTCTGCCCTGGATTATTGTAACAACCTGTACCTGGGGCAGCCTGCCTATCTTATCACACATCTTCAGAATTCGTGTGTCTCATGCTACTCCCATTCTTTGTTGTCTACACAGGCTCCCAGTCCACAGGTCCACAAGTGAATTTCGTTCAGATCTATTTGTTTGGTCCACCAGGCATACTATGGCACCAGAGCAGGGTATTTGCAGCAGAAGTATGTTCATTATACCCCTACCCAGGTGTTGAGCTCCACTCACCTGATCTTTTGGTGGCAGGGCTTTCTCTATTGTTGTTGCAAGAATGTGGAATTCTCTTCCATCATTTCTTTGTGCTATTGAGGATTATCTTGCTTTCAGGAGAGACCTGAAGACCTACCTGTTCTGATCCTCGCTATGTTGTCTGCCTCCCAGTGCTTCTCTTAGCGCCAAGATGCCCCTGGGTGAATGCTGCGCTTTATACATTCTGAATACATACATACATACATACACACATACAGGGCCTCATCACGAGTCTGGCGGTAACCCTTAAATCCGGTAGTAGCGCTGTTACTGCCGGATTTAAGGGTCCGCCAAATCAGGGCTTTGGCAGATTTCTCCCCAGCTCTGAGCTGGGGGGTAATCCGCCGAAAATTTGCGCTCATACCGCCGACGGGAAATCCGCCGGCAGTATGAGCGCTAAATTTCCCCATTGAGCCCAATGAGGAATGGGGCATTCCCTAATGGGCTCAATGGGGAATGGGGATTTCCCAATCCGCCAAACCCGTGATCCGACGCTAATACCGCCAGTGGGTTTGGCGGTAGGGCAGATAGCACCAGTGCTATTAGGCCCACAGTCTTCTAGCTAAGACCCCCTATTTCTTGGGAAGCAAGTGACCTCGTGGGAGGTGTAACTAAAGCACCACTCTTGGAGAACTAATTCTTCATATTTATGAGTGTTTCTAAGCCACCCTACCAGGTACCCGGCAGTCCTTTGACTCGATAGAGGGCAGTAGAACCACTGCCTGGTTTAGTGTTCTTACACCATCTCTACACAAAGTCTTTGTTCATATTGAAAAAATACCCTTCAGTAACTCTTGTGTTTGTCTGCTCTGCTCCAAGAACAGAAACTATTACTTTGTGGAATGCTCAAATGTCCTGGGAACAGCTTCATGAAAAGGAGCAGTTAGGGTCTAATTCTTGAAACAATAGCTAGTGCATGCCCTGCCCCTCCACCTGAGACTCTGGCACCTTGGTTTTCTCTGAAAGGAAGCAGGCCTCCAGTTTGATTTTAGTAAAAGACAGGATATTCCGAAATGTGCCTTGTCTTGTGAAGGGCAAAACCTATCACCTTAATATCAGTAAATAGCTCTAAGGCAGCAGACAGCAGACCCTGTCATCTTAGTGTTAGACATTAGACCTAATGTGACAGAATGGTATACCTGGTGGTGTTAAGATCATAGTGAAACACAAGAAGAGTCTGGTACAGTAAAATAAATATGTGGATGAAAGTCCCAGAGCCTATACTGCCTGTTACGTTTGGTGTGTTGACAGTGCATCCCCATTACTACATTCCCCCTTTAATTGAATTATGAACTACTCTACGCTTATACCTTCTCTTATCACGGATCAACTGGTACCTACACCTTTCTAACATTTCTGTTATCCCCTGTATACGCTTCCAGGCTGCATGGCAAGAAAAAGCAATCCCATCTCCTACACAATCAACATATGTCTCTATGTAATTCTCAATATTGTGTGGTCATTTTCATTGACCATCTGTATGAGTTCCCACCGGGTGATCTGGAGCCATTTTGCATTGGCTGCTGCTTGTATTTCTGGTGCAAAGATTGAAGCAAAGAAAGTGTCTGCCTTGCTGAATAATCGATACTCAGCTGGTATATCTTCTAATTTTTTTGCTGGATTCTTCTGATAGGTAGTTGCCTCAGTGACAACGCTGCAGACCCAAGGACTGAAAGGCCAGCTGATGCATCTTGTGTGACGGTTTTGTCATGGGGTGCTCGCGGATGGCTGTAAATTTGGCATCTGGCAACAGCAGCATCAGGGATTGCAGGGTTGCCAACGAACATACACCTTCCCAGGTCTGAGGTAACTGCATATATAATGGTGCCCCGCAGATCCAGTAGATGTCAGTTAGGGCTGCGGTGCCAGTTTGGAGGTTGGGAATGCTAACAGTTTTGCCACAGTGATTATTATTCCCCAAAAATATATTGCCACTGCCTCTGAAACACAGGGAGAATTGGAAACTGTCCATTACTTTAATGGGTTTGTACTGGTCAAATCATGTCCAATTTTTAACTACTTATTCCAAATACAAGGACACGTTCCATTAATTTCTGATACTATCTCTTCAGGCAGCCCCACCATCCCTCCTGCTCTACACCCAATCAGGCGCTCAACCCATTTATCTTTAAAGCAAACAACTCCTTCCATCTGTAACCTAGGTCTGTCACACTGCGGCTGTCCCCTCCCTATACTGTTAGAACACTGGACAGTGGGTGGTGCTGTGAAAACAACCTTGTTCTTCCTTGCTCTTTTCTCCCCAAAGTCAGCTCACCCCTTTTTGGAAGCTTTAGTATCCACATTCACTTCCTCGGTCAACCCCTTCACATAGATGTTCTCATCTATAGAAGTGTCAGCACCACCCACTCTATGTTCATTGAGTGTCCCTGGACCATACCTCACACCTTGCATAACGCTAGGTGTACTAAACCTTGTGCTTCCATTGGTGTTATTTATTGTGGTATAAAGAGTCTGGGCATGGCTGTTGCATGGGGGATCAATGAGCAAACGAAACAGGGCTCGCTCGATTTCTCCCTTCTAACCACTCTCATATGTATTGTGACGAATCTGAGGATGTCGTCCCTTCTCCATAGGGGGAGACCTTTCCCATGGGACCAGGTAGTGAATCCACAGTACATTCATTCCCCCTAGGGGTGGTGCACCTAGGGAGGATCACATGGGGAAGGAAACTTCTAATTGGATTGGGTACGACTTTTCTTAGAAAATGCGGTATACTCCCGTTTCAGTACCGTCAACCCCTTCTCCAATCCTAAGTACCCCACCCTAGCCAGAGCCAATGTGTTTTACTGTGAAGTTAGTCAAACTAATATACTTGACAACACTGAAATATGAAACAAGTATTTTGCATCTACTTTTAAAAGAAGTAATGTGAAGAAGAAGATGACTGAGAGATTGAGGATTACTTTGGAGAATCAGCGTAAGCAGTCTAGCTTCCACACAGGATCTCATTGGCCCAAACAAAAGCAACAAACCAGCACATGAGTTAAACATTAGATCAGCTGGGATACAAAATTAAAATGATCCTCCAAGGAGGAACTGCAGGAGCCGTGCACTGGGCGAGCAGACGGCAGCCGAAAGGGAAGCCGAGAAATGAAGTAAAGGAGAACTCAAACCTGGTTCATGCTGTTGCCGAGACAAACCTCTGCGCACCCCAGTGAAGCACCTGCGAGGAAGGACGCGCAGCCAGGCAGAGTTAGATGGCTGCAGACCCGCTGCAGACCCTGTCGCTTACCTGAATGCTACCGGAGCCTCCAGAAGCAATGTAGCTGCTAAGGAAATGCTGGTATGTACAACACAGAAGCTAACAGGTATGCAGGTTACCAGAGAGGCATTGGAGGTCAAAGGAAGCAAGGGGGTGAAAAGAGAAGCTGTAGCAAGAGGGTCTGGGACCCTGAGAAGGGACTGCAAGTCTGGGACCCATACCCATATGTGTCACGATCTCAGGAACCCCTAAGATTCAAGGGGGTACTTGTACAAGAAAACTGGCTGCCTGGCGCCAGAACAGGCCTGCATGCCCTTAGCCCCCTCCAAAAAGCCCCCCAGCTTGAACCAGACAAAGTTATCCAATATGGCCACTAGAGGGCCGTAGTGTGAAGTCTCATGGTGGTCTAGTGGATCTGGGTGGGCCCAGGGCTATGTAAAACCCACCCAGGACCGCACCCAGTGCTTAGCGTTTTCTCCGGCTGAAGTGTCAGCATAACGCTTGCCTGCTCGACTTCAGCATTTCCCACGGGTCAAGATTTCTCCGTGTCCAGCCCTGTTCGGCGCTCCAAACATCCTGTGACCCAGCGCAGCTCTTCGGGTCACGTCTGCACTACGGGTCAAGGCTTCCGGAGCAGCTGTTTTCTGGAACTCTTCTCAGCTCTCCGGGTCCGCCGCCATCATCAAAATGAGCGCCTCGTCCGCTGCGCGTCTTTTCTTCCTGCTCCGTGGCTCCTGCAAAGAAAAAAGAACACGGAGAGGGTAAGCGGCAAACTCGACAGTGATCAGCTGTCTCTTGTAACCCTCCTCGCTCCGCCTGCACCTTACTTACCAGTTGCAGAAAGCAAAAGCAGCTCTTTGAATCCTGTGAAAGCAAAAACGAAAGACATTAATGTACACAGTTGGGTGCACAAAAGACATTGAGGTACACAGTTTGGATGCTCCCGACCCAGCAGCATAGTTCATTTGCAATAAGACAATACACCTACCTATAAGCCATTCCATCGCGGTCTGTGTGCCACAGCAGGTCTGGGCCACAGTTATCCGCAGTGAAGGAACTGGGAGGACTATTCACCCGCCGCAAAACCAGTTAAGTATCTGGGGACAAAAACAGCAAGAAACACTTGGAAGGATTCCAAGGACTGACCATACAAAGGGCGGACATATCATCCGGGCCACCCCCGCCTCCCTGACCACTGGGTGTTATAACCTGCAGTGAGCAGGGTGGAGAGGGTGTCTTGGGCAACAGCTGGAGCAGAAGGCCGTCGACAGACCGGACCAGAACCGCCGACAGCCCGGACCAGGGACTTCTGCAGGGCCCCAGAGGTAAGCATTACAATATGGCAGTGAAAGTATAAGTGAGTCTGGGGCCCCATGGAATAAGAGGGTCTAGGACCCTGAAGGGACATTGAGAATCTGGGACCCGCACCCATACCGAAGTCAAAGTCTAGTAGGGCCTGGAACCCCAAGAATAACCAAGAGAGAGGAATTGTATGTTTGACAGGAGAGTTAACCAAACAGATATGACAACGAAGTGCGAGTCTTGGACTCTCACCCAAATTAGAAGCCAGGAATAAGAGGGTCTGAGACCCTGAGTGAAAAAGAAGCAAACAAGGGAAAGTTGTTTGCTTGGCAAGGCAGTAAATCAAGAAGTTACAACCCTACATTGTTAGTCTGGGACCTGCACCCATTTGAAAGGCAAAAGGCTGTAACCACCGAGGAACAAGAGAGTGTGGGACCCAGTTAGAGAAAGGGAGACAGTCCATGAGAGGACAACGTCTTGGCAGGAGAGTAAACCAAGCCGTTCAAATCCTTGCAAATCTGGGATGCGCACCCACTTAAGAAGCTGAGAACAAGAGGATCATGGACCCTTCAAGTGAAAAGGACATAATCCTATGCTTGGTAGGGAAGTGTGCCAAGCTGTTAGGCTAAAAGAACTGTGAATCCGAGGTGTATATCCTTGTGAATTACCCAGTGACTTTTACCTAAAAGGATACAGGGCCCAGAAGCCAAAAAGTAATCACAGTAGAAGAAGCCTAAAGGAAAGGAGCACAACCCTAGCCTTGGAATCCTATACTTATGAACATTGCTTATTTCATAACTTTTGATTTCCCGAGAGACTGGGAACTTTTCTGTTCATTGGTTTTGGACATCCCCACAATTTCACTGGTTTTCTTGGAGGCAGGGAAACCCCTCTTAGTTTTAGGGATAGAGGCCTTTTTCCAACCCTTTTTTGATTAATAAAAGTCTGAACCCAAAAATATGCCACCATTGTGTCAGAGCTTTATTTTTGCACGCTTATTGTATATACCACAAATTATTGTCTGCATGGCGATGCACATCACTAGATATATCCAGTAGAACATTTGGTTTAGAGACGCTAATATTTGCTGATGCTTCTGTAATGTTATTGCCACTATACCCTCTGTGAGGAATATGACGGTATCTTCACCCCTTTCCCTGGCAATACCTGCACCCAGGTGGCCATGGAAAGGCCAAAGCTACCAGATAATGAGCCTGGGGGTGGCAATGCGAGAGAGGACTACCTGGGGGAGGTAACTTGGGGAGAGGAGGTGAGGTACCCTTTGGTGAGACTCATCATACCCCTTTCCCCTTTCATAATGAACCATTCCTTTCCCAAGTCTTTGTAGGCTATTGTAATTCCCTTGCCCATTTTCTCAGTGAGTCACAGCCACCAGTTAAGTACTGGGATAAGGAAGAGGCAAAAAAGATCAATGCATCCTTTTACATTGACTCGCACAATCACCTATACACGTTAGGTACTGTGACAAGGAAGAGTCAAGCAAGACCAATGCAGAGCTCACAAACAGGAAGTGAGCAGTTTAGTCTTTTTTGGACTAATCAACCTGGTGGAAGGTTTAACACTGACATGAATAGAGAGCTGGGGGAGCAAGTCCAAGGACTGCTGGAGGAAGGCCGACCCTTACTGGAAGGCAGCGTGGCAGAAGAAGCACCAGGCAGATGCAGAGTGTATCAGTGGGAAGTGGAGCTGAGGGAAGCTGGAAGCCCATGGCAGACTGCAGAGAGGAAGCAGTCGTGACCAGGCGGAGTGAGGTCCGAGCTGCGTGTGACGCATTGGTGGCAGACACGAAGCCATGCAGCGCCTCTGCGGAGGAAAAGTGAGGCACTGCACGAGAGAGAGATCATGGTAATCAGAAGCCTTGCTTCATCGCCCTGTGTAACAACTGGTGAGTCAGACTAGAAAAGGGGGACACCGGGCATGGCAGACAGGCTCTCAAACCTGTGAGGACATTTGTTTTTGAATACTGATATGAATGAAAGCAAGTACTTTTGAATACCAATTAACAAAAGCAAATACTTTTGGAATACTGAATTAACAGGAAAATATTAAAGAGCAATTGTGAAGCCATTTAAAGACCCCATGAGAAATGGAAAGTGGACTTTTCAGAAAACAGCATTTCCTAAATCTATGAAGGAACTTCATGAATTGTGAGAAGGAACATTGTCAAAAGCCATATGAATGCATGAAAGCAGTAACAGATGAAAGGCAGCAATGCAGTGGTGCAATGTATACAAGGAAATTATGAGAAGTGTCAAGTAATGTGTAGTGGTTGCGTGACTTCTAATGGTTGGGCCATGTGGTCCGACAACTGCACCTAGACCGAGGACACATACCTATTGAAAATCCACTCAAATATCGACAGAGAAACATGTGGTTGAATATGAAGGAAGTTTTGTGTTTCAAGTCAAAGAACATTTGCTTTGGGAATCCTATGAAATTTACACTTGTTAAACCGGTGAAAAGTAACCACATCAGAGGAGCTGGAGCTTATCCCTGAGAACTGTGTTTTGACAAAGTTGAGAGACTTGAAAGCTTGGGGGAGGGAACCGCTTTGCATTGTGAACTGTCTTGAAGTGTGGGAAAGAGTACCCAATTGCAAGCCCAGAGCTGAGAGAATCTCTGAACAGTTATTGAATACTTATAATTTAGATATTCAAACCCGTACCCATTTCTCCAAGTATTAAGAGAGGGCTAAGTTAGGTTTGGACACAGACAGAACTTTTTATTTGGACAACCTGACACAGACTTTCCTTCATTTTTGTTAGGTAGGGAAAATTCCCCTTAGACTACAGCAAGTTAGGCCTTTTTCCCCAATCTTATTTTCATTTAATAAAAGTTCATAGCCAAAACTCTACATCTCTTGTCTGTGTCTACTTCATGATGCCGTTACGCCTCCTCCCCCAGAAAGAAACTATGTAAACTCGACCATGAAAAAAGAGAGAGAGAGAAAAAAAAGAGCGAAACAACAAAAGGTATCCATCTTTTCATAAAATCTTGGTCTTCTTGCGCCCGAGATGAAGTGTTACCCTTGTCCCCAAATGGCTGTATTGTGTTGATAAAAGTGAAAACACTAATACTCCCCTTCTCTCCATTCCCCTGTAACACTCTGTATCCCACCCCGTGCTGTATAGCTATTCTGTTGTTACCTTTTAAACGCACTTTGTTATGCACCTGTCTTGTTCAATACCCCTGTAACGTGCTCCATTGCTTCTCAAAGCTATGCCTATGCTCAATAAATACCAAAAATAATAATAAAATTCCCCCTATCTCCTGCTGATGTGGGGGGAAGAGATTGCACAGGGAGCTGGCGTCTCTCCGGATGTCGCTTAGGTGAATCCACTGCTTGTGGGCAGCTACCGTTACAGTTGTAGGCGTGGTGTAGATCACTTTGTGGGGTCCAGTGTAGCGCATCTGTTTCCATATGTGGATGAACCTCTGGACGTACACTCAATTGCCCAGGTAGAGCTGCTGTTCTTGTTGCTGCTGTGACAAGTCGCTCTGTAATGGAGCGCTCTGTTTCTGGTGGGGCCCAATCTGGCGAGATATACATCTGATAGATTTGATTAGGTCCCTAAGGTACCCCTAAAAATCATCCCCCAGAACCTGCAGAGCTGTCTGGGCATCATATGCGGTGCATGCAGTTATGGCAGGTGCATGCAGCCTTCTGCGGGTCACTATCTCATGTGGTGTAAAATGATGGTCAGATCCCGGTTGGTTTATTAAATCAAAGAGCGCCATAGGGAGGCAACGTAGCCTACTCTTTTTCAATCTATCACACAACTTGGCAAGACTTTGTTTTAGTAAATCGTTGAGGCGTTCTACCATCCCCTTGGCCTCGGGTGGTAAACGCTACACAGCATGTGCTTTATTCCTAGCAGTGAACCACTTCTTTAAAAAGATTGTTAATGAAACGGCTTCCGTTATTATGATTTCACATTTTCTCCAATAGGGAAACACTTCCCGCACCAGGAACTATATGGCACTCTTTGCATCAGGGTAGACACAGGGTCCAGCCTCTATCCATCGTGAGAATGGACAAACAACAACAATGAGGTGTGACGAATCTCAGGATGTCATCTCCATTTTACAAGGAGGAGCCCCTTCTAAAAAACCTCAAAAAACAAGATACCTTACTGACAGAACACCTGGGGTAAAACCCAACAAGAGGACCTGGTAAAAGAAGATTCCATCTCTTACGAATATTCAGAGAGAACGTGGTACCCATGTCTTGACTCCACCTCCACAAGTGATTTCTCTTCACCTTGCTTATCCCCAGGACCATCTTTTCTTTCTCCTTTATCCTCCCTAGTGAAATAAATACTCTCCAGGGACAAGTACTATTCCCAAACACGTTTCTTATTAGACAGAAAATAGCATATACTGAATGATCAGCTGAGATTCAGTTTGGCACAGTATGACAATTGGCAGCAGTTGTCAAATGGAGCTCCGAGGTTCTTGCCCCAGGGCACAGTTTATAAAGGCATACCACTAATATGTTCTGGCAGTTTTCTAATTGTAGGTGGTACTTTCCATCACATTTCAGACATCTTGCAATAACTGACAGCACTCAGTTACACCTAAGCCTTGGGGTTACTTCAACTTGATTATATTCTGTTGTAATACAGATAAGCAGCATTTGCAAATAACAATGGTTACATTCTGTATATGCTGATAATGCAGACAGTACAGAAAACAAATGGGAGAATGTACATGATGTGTCCTTGTACCTTTTGTAGGGCCAAAGGACCTATTCTGCCAAGGCAGGGCCTGGACGTGTAAATGGTGTTAGGTGTAGAGTGAGGCCACAGGCTGGGTAAAGACGGAGGAGCCAGAGCCTAAACCTGTGAGGGAGATTAGCATAGCATAGCATAAGAATCCTGCCACATCAACCCCCCATTTGGTCATCCCTGAAACAGGCTGTAGACCACAGGGCACAAGATTTTACACAAGTCATCAGTTAAGCATACCCTATCTACTGTGGATAGACATACGTATTTCGATCATCATATAATTGGAGTGATGGAACCCCTAGCATCTGGTACATCTCTTCATCTGAGAGCTGCCCTAGGATGTCAAGCATTTCCTTTTCTTCTATGGGGTCGTACAGTGCAGGGGGTATTTCTACAGCCAGGGTGTTACTCACCGGACGGGAAGTATACCAAATCGGTGGCCGGAAGGCACAGGACTGAACTACTGATTGAAGAGCTAGGTTGGGGCCACCAACCTAGCCTCCTCTCTGTGAGGGCACAAGACCTTTTTAACGATATGACCCTCTGCTGGGTAGGACCAAGCAGAGGGACTGATCGCTCAAAAGGACGGGGAGGACACGCCGCCAAGAACCCAGCTGTAAAGGAAAAACAAGAGGTGAGAAATTGGAAATTTAAGAAAGATCCCTTTCCCTCGATACTTCTTTCTAGTAGTACCTGAGCTATGCCCTCCCCTTGTTTCAAGGCAACCGGAACCACCTACAAGTAAGAGAGGAGAATGTAACGTATCCTGACTATAGTTGTCAATTAGCTAAGGAGAATGGATAATCATACAACAGAAAACCCTTACCACTGATGTGCTGTTGAGTCTGTGTTGTCCCAAAGAGTTCATAAAAACGGAAGTGCAAAATAACAAATGGGTAGGTTAGTTAGGGAAACTGAACCCGGGCGGAACGAGGGCCGCACTAGAGTCCGGTAGGTGCACTATCCGCAAAGCGTCCCTGTGCACTACTGAAGAATGTCCAATGGAAGTCTGATTGTGGAGAGGATGGTAACAGCAACAAAAAAAGGGCACAATTGAGTTGGAGTATTGCAGGTGATATAGTTCAGCGGCAAGGTACAATGAGTACAGGAGATATGCTTGTTAGCAAGTGGTGAAAAGAAGAGTCTTACCGATGCCGTGATCACAAGGTTCCAAAAAGCGGCAGGCAAAAGCAGTCCGTGAAGGAGGAAACAGGTCTGGTACACGGGTAAGTAGTTTTCCAAAAAGCGGCAGGCAAAAGCAGTCTGTGAAAGAGGAAACAGGTCTGGTACACGGGTAAGTAGTTTTCCGAAAAGCGGCAGGCAAGAGCAGTCCGTGAAGAAGGAAACAGGTCTGGTACACAGGTAAGTAAAGTAGGATTAAAGACGGAACTTCTAAATACCGGGATGCAACTTTAATCAGAAGCAGCGTTTCGCCCAGTTCCGAGGTTTAAATTGGGAAGGAGAAGGCGGAACTGGACGAAACCGAGGCTCACGCATCATCGCCTCTCAGCTGGCAGCGGGAGGCGGAAAGCTGGGAATCGTAGTCCAAACTTGCCGCAGAGTGCTGCGGAGTGAGCCGAAGCCACTATTTTCCAGGGCAGTTGCCAGTGGGCGTAGAATGGGTTTGCAATATGACGCATACCCTTACGGAGGGCAATAACCTTCCTGCGGGCCTGCCGAGGCATAACACAGGGGTAGCAGTTTCATTTCAGCGGTCAAGTGGGACGCCTGCTTGGCACAGCAGCCCAGAGACACCGAATGAGGCATCCTATCATGGCCAGGGCAATAATTACAACTATATTGATGGGAATGCTGTGCAAAATAGAGGAGACCAGGAAACAGAAAGTATCTTGTATCCAGCCAAACAAGGAGGGGAAGTATCGGAGACCCAGGTGCGACATTCTTGTCCTATTATTTTACAAGTTCCTCCTTGTGCAGACATGATGTAATCAAGAACCATTCTATTCTGCAGTGCCAGGGTGCGGATCGCCACTTGCGCACCATTCAGAATCGTAAGGGCCCAAGTAGTATTATTTTCAACCTACTCGAGGTGGAGAGAGAGAATATATTTCCGCCCTGTTAGGGAGGTCCCGATCGACGGGACCACAAATCCTACTAGCCTTTTAAACCATTCTGCAACCAAAGGTCTACCTAGCCGCCCCCAAGCCGGTAGATGGGAAACTGGGGGTATGCTGGAGCACAGGCATAATGAACCCAATGGTACAGGCTCCATGGTACTTCTGGGAGCCACTGGTAGGGAAATGGGCCGCACAGGAAATAAGTGCCCGGACAGTGATGAATATCCTGGAAAAGTTGGTGTTGGCCCCATGCTAAATCTGCCTTTGGCTAAGGTAAAATTAAATTGGGTCAGGTTGGTGGAGGTGTTGGTGTAGTGGAGTTTGGTGGAAGGCATAACATCAACAGCTATTGTTCCGTTCTTTGCATATGAAATGAGCCCCAGGGGTGTAAACACAGTGTCCAATCTCAGGGAATTTGCTGAGTTATTGGAGGGAATTAACCAGTCATGTCTGAATGTGCAGCTAGACCTGTGGCAGGAGGGATTACTAAGATTGTAAAGGTAACGCCAATCATCCAACATGAACAGAATTGGAATCAGTGGGATATCCCCCTCGCCCCGGACATGAAGGGGTTGTGCGCGTAGACGTAGCAGTCTGAGGCCATTACTACTTTGGTCCAGGACCAAATCAAGAAGGTGTTGCTAACGGGAGGGGGGATAAGTGCAGTGGTAGGAGGTCCCCCCAGGCAAAGTAGCATTATCATAGTCAACATGGTGCAATATTATAATTTTTTGTAGTTTTTTTGATTGTTTATTGGCTAAACAACAGTTCAACCGTAACAATACATATCAATCAAATTATACATAATAAAATAGGCATTATCTAAAACCAAAAACTAAATAATTGTACCTATAAAGCTAATAAAATCAGTTATCTACTGTATTTCATATATCTCCTATTTTCATTCCAAGGAGTTTAAAAAGCACACTATTATGATAGACAGTGATCTATTTTGCCACTCAAATGTAATTTCCATATATAATCAGAGTTCAAAGATTTCATTTTATCTACATGGCTAGAGAAAAACATCCGACCCTTGGTGCCCAAATTATTACAATGAATAATCAAATGTTCCAATGTTTCAATCGAATAAAAATCACCACAGAATCACCAAGGAGCACAGTCTGAATTGATCAATTTAAAACGCAATAGTGTTTCTCGAGTCTCATAAATGTTCAATCTGAATGAATCTCGTAAAATCTTTTCTAACCTTCGGACAAGGAAACAACCTCTAATGGGCAGCCAAAGTATCTACAGTCTTATGCTCATGGCTGAGATGTCTCATGCTCTTCTGAGCATGGAAGGCATTGGTTAATATGCCCCGGTCAAAGTTTTTCAGGGTATGTTTTATTTTTTCTCGGGGTCCTCTTTAGATCATCTACTGTATACCCAATTTCAGTTATATTATGCAAGTCTATGCAAAAATGTCCACCTTTCCATGGTACGAATACAACATGTCACCAATTCAAATAATATAGCACTCATGGGAATAGAATTCGGAATTCCCAGTACCTTTCTCCAAATGTTGCTTTCAATTTTCTCTAACATTGGCAATACCCAAACAGGATAAACCTCTACTCCATAAATTAGCTTGGGAATGGCAGGAGAAGTATAATATTTCAGTAATGAATTAGGGATTATTTACAGAATTTATGTTTTATTAATTTAATTTGGCTGGTCAGTAAAATAGCACGACGACTGAGAAAGCTTGTCAGGCCTTCTCGTTAAGAACATCAGATATGTAGAAACCTAAATACACTAACTCCTTAACTTTCCTAATTTACAACTTCTCATATAGCAGTTGTTTTTAATCACACAACTTTTTTCGCCTAAAGGCAAGAATTTTAGTTTTTTTTAGCATTTTCAAACAATGCTTTTGTGCATATCCCTCAAAGGCATTGGGCAATTTTTGCAGGCCCACCACCGTGGTGTCAAACAAAAGAAAGTCGTCAGCATAAGCGACCCATGATGGTTTCAAATGTCCAACCTTTGCGTTAGCCAATGCTGTGCTTTCAATTTCATCCCCCATTTCGGAGACGTACAGGTTAAATAAGGTGAGAGCTAAGGTACAGCCCTGTCTCAGCCCATTTTAACTGGTACTGGTATTTCTTTAGACAGGGTTCCTACATTATTCAGTCGAACTTGGACCAAATTAGATTGATGAATTTTCATATTGAGTGTCAACAGCTGGGCGGAATACCCCACTTCCACCAGAGCTGATTACGGCTCACTAAATTGAATGCTCGCTTAGATCTGTTGAAGAAACATGGATGTTTTTATAGTTACTGTCTGTCAGTGAGAAATCCATTTAAAGTTGTCCCGTGCAATTCCCTAAAGCCTACCTGTCATTTTTTCAACCTCCCCACTTGAGTAGCCCAAGACTCTAAATGCTGTAATAATATAGCAGCAAAAATGTTGCTGTCGGAATCAATTACAGAGATGTGCTGATAGTTCTTTGGGTCGCTACGGGACCCAGATTTATAAGTTGGTATTTTGTAAGATAGTTTCCATGTAACTGGAAATTGGCCCACCTTTATTATATTATTAAATTAGAATGAAAAAATGACAGCCCACCCGGCCGGGTTACCCTTAAACAGTCTGTTGGAGAGGTTATTTGGCCCTGGGGCTTTAGAGTTACTAGCTTTCAAAATGACTTTGCGCACTGCTTTTGGAGAGCAATCTACGAAAAAATTGCTGGTGGGTTCTACCAAACTTTGTTCTACGGTTAAAGCAATGGTAAATGCCTGCTCATCCCTGTATACTTGTAAAAAGTATAATATCCACTGGGATTCAGGCACATTATTAGTTTGAGAACATTGGTATACATGATTCGACACATTCACTAGCTGCCAAAAGTCAATTATTTTTATTTTAATTTTAAAATAGACAACATGATCTCTGCATCATGTTGTAGAAGACTGGCATGATAATGACTACCCCAGTTTTTATATTTCAATCTTATCTTAGAGACCAATTTTTATTCCTGATTTAATGGAAGGGTCTTTTTTTATGGCCCTAATACTAGATCTCATTTCTTTCTTTTCACCTGCTAATGTCGAATCATATTCATGAGATCCTGTAAATCCAACTTTTCACACTCTTGCCAGTCTGACCTCATTATCTACATTTTCAACATTGGTTGTTATAGTGTGATCAAAGTTATCGACTGTGAAACAGCCAATTTTATGTTCTAATCCTGTTTGCTGTAAATAGGCATTACTTTTGTGATTTTATCTTGAGATGTTTCCTTTATTCCAAGACAATCTATTACCCCTGAGATTACTTGACAACTCCTGCGCATATTGTGATGTATCCTGCTCCAATCGACAGTCTAAGTCACAGCTAAGAAAGCAATAGTCACTTAAAGGGGTTGAAAGTACACGCAGATTACTGCATTCCTCAAAGAGAATTGTGTCAACAAAAATATAATCCATAATCGAGGTATATTTCCCTCTCGACCATGTCGATTTTCCTGGGATATCTCTGTTAACAGACCCATTTAGTTTAAGTAAACCTAGTGAACCCAGACTACTCATCCATTTAGCACCTAAAACTATGAAATGGCTGTGAATCATGTGTTCTAACCACCATGCCACAC
Source organism: Ambystoma mexicanum (assembly GCF_040938575.1). Lineage (NCBI taxonomy): Eukaryota > Metazoa > Chordata > Amphibia > Caudata > Ambystomatidae > Ambystoma > Ambystoma mexicanum. Next base: position 580,420,627 of record NC_090924.1, on the reverse strand, counting down.
AGGAGGTGATCCTGTGTGTTATAGTATCAATGGTACTACACCCTCATGCCAGTATATATTTACCATCAATATGTTCATTTCTTTTCCCCCAGCTAATATCCTGAATTGAACTGCCAGGTAACAATAAAATGTCTCTATGGCCTGGAACATGTCCAGACTGTTCCCCAGTCTGAAGAGACTCATAACTCCACCAGATGGTTGCCCTCTTTCGCCCTTTTTTGCGCTCAGAAAGCAGGTTTGATAACCGTCCAGACTAGGCGCTGTCATAAGCCAATGTTCTTGAACACAAATAATGTCGTGGGCACGGGCAAATTCATTCAGGTCAAAATAAATAAATAGTGAACGTTACCTTCTAGAATTCCACGACATTATTTGGGGCCTCTCTCAGCTGTGTTGAGACCATAAAACTGACAGATCAGAAAGTTCCCAGAAAACAGCGGATATTTTTGACCGATTGAGAGCATAATAGATATCGTCCATAAATCCTTAAATACACTCTCTATAATAAATATGTTTGATATGTCCTTCTGTGAAAATTGTGCATGCTTTTTGTGCGTCCTGAAAGACATCCAATCCTTCTTTTCTCAATGTATAGTTTCATGGATGACAGCTTTACTATCGGCACTCCCCAAAACACTGTAAGCATGAGATAAGGATGTGTTTTCCCTTAAGCAATGCTTAGAAAGGGGACTTGAGGACTGTGCCCTCAGTTTCTCATGAATGAGATAAGCGCTTGGATCTATAGTAACCATGTTTTCTGATAGCACCTGATCCCTAGCTTTTATGATGGCCAAGGGAGTCAGGAAATACTTCATTCCTCGTATTTAAGTGATCGCTCTTTTGCCGGTCTCTATCCAGACAGGATACATCGGTACGTCAGAAGAATTGGTCCAGGGTCGTGAGTTTGCCATTTGGGATGCCGAGCTGAATAAAGAGAAGCAATCAGCATTTTGGTCTATCAAAATGTCCCTTTTGGGTGATGTTGCCCAAGGTCTGCGTTTATTAACAGTTCTTGTCAGGGACAGTCCACTTGGTTCAACCCTCGCTGTCTCTGAGTAAAAACCTGACGGGACGGCACAGTTGGTGTAATCAACAAGATCTGGCTTGTATGTAGTAAATATGGTGGAGTTCAAGCTTTTTGTAACCTTGGTACCGGCCCCAGAGAGACATTGCATGCTGATAATTTGTGGCCGGTAAAAGGGTTCACAGGGCATGGGCAAAGGGGCCATTTCACTCTTATTGCATCTCAATTCCCGGGTACCTTCAGAAGAAGTTTGCTATATCCTCTCATCTATGTTGGGAACCTTCTTCTCTTGGGCATCCATGATTGTTAAGGAACATGGTGAACGTGCCACTCTCCTACTCCAATTCTTGTTCCTCATCAAGGAAGTTGCAGTTTCACGTGTTCTCCTACTCGTTGTGTGCTCTGTTGAATCCCCCTCTGTGCAGTAGCCTTAGCTAGAAGACTATGAGAGGGGACTTGTTCTAAAGGTTCATTTCCCTCCGAAAAAATATTCCCAATAACCTCCTTACATAGATCAATAGCCGGAGGATGGGGGGAATTTCATTGTGATCTTCTTAGAGATCTGTCCCATATTGCCCACAGCATCTCTAATTGAAAGATTCAGAAAGAATAACTTTGTTGCTCCATTGTTCGTATTTTTAACAGGATATTTTTTGACTTTTTTATTTGTGTCTTGTCTATATTTATTTATTTGTGCGGGTCCATCTTTCCCTTTTTCACTGTTTCAGCTTTATTTGGGTCCTGATTGCCTTTTGCAATATGATTATAGTCCTTAGGAGTGTGGTGAGCTTAGTTCAGTAAATCTCCTTTTGGATCTGCATATATTATCGTTGTGTGCATAGAGAGAAAAGTGTAGAGAGCTGAGAGGTGTAAGGAAGGCATGGTAAATCTCACGATGGTCGCAACGTACGACCATCAAATAATAATGACGCAGTCCTAGTGGTGTATTGTCAAAATAAAGGGGCCTATACTAATAAACCTATTGCCAATCCTTACTTCTAAATACAAATAGTGTGGGAAACCATGTTATACAAAAGAAAAGTGTTCAAGAAATGATGTCAGGATATTCAAGCCATTGCCCTCACTTCCCCACGTTTTTCAGCACGGGACAAGTCAGCACACTCGAGCTTACCAGTCTTTGGCTTCTCTGCAGTTCAAATCTCAGTATCAGGGCCTTCTATGTCAAAGCCTCTTTGCCATTCAAAATCTCTTACTTCAGAGGGCCTGATGCGACAAACAAACATTCAAAAGTTCCTTACTCCCCAGGATTCTCATGTATAACTTCTTGGGTAAATTTTGTTTCACCCCAGGCCCGCTCCACCGGGCTCAGACCCACTTTAACACAAAGCTCTTAATTTATCTCCCTCTGTCGGGCTCAGATCAAATCGTGACAAACACAAATTCAATAATTCCTTACTCCCCAGTATTCTCACGTACAACTTCCTGGGTGATTTTCAATTCACCCCAGGCCTCCCTCCACTGGGCTCAGACCCACTTTAAAACAAAGCTTTCAATTGATCTCCCTCCGTCGGGCTCGGACCAAATTAGTATAGTTTTCCAAACTTTCTTTACTTCATCGAAATTGAAGACTTTCGACTATGCGCAGGATTTGACTTGACCCGTCGCAGGACCACTTTGATTTGCATTTATTTGTTTGATCTCCCTCTGTCAGGCTTGGGCCAAATCCATCTACTTTTATCACTTCTCAGCTTGGTACCTTACAGAGACATTTCACTGAGCACCCATACGGTGGCGTCCCACTCTGTCAAAGGTATTGTTTCTTGCTTTAAAGTTCAATCTCTCATCAGCAGTTTAACTTTATTCATGTCTGCGTTTTAACAATGTTTGTTCCAGCGCTCGCCATACAATGTTGCCGTTAGCAACCTCAGCTTCAACACAGATCGGGTTACCAGTCATTTGGTCGAAAACCAAATGATCGAATGCCATTTGGTCGAATGCCAAATGGTCGAAAAAATGGTTGATTATTTATTTATTTATTTTTTATGGGGTGTTCCCCCCCAACCCCGCTTTTTCTTTATTATTATTTTTTTTTTACCAGCCGAAACGAAAAACAAATGTAAAAAAAATAAATAAAAAAATTCGACCTTTTTTTTTCGACCAATTGGTATTCAACCAAATGGTCATTCGATCTTTTATTTTCGACGAAATGACTGGACACCCAGAGATCGGTCTTGTATCGGTCTCCCCAACTCACCGGGTTTGTTGATTTCACTGACACTGCTTTGTTCTTGGAGCCAATGACAGTACCACGCCAGCTGGTGCTTCTTCCCGCCTTGGTTACTGATGCAGGAGGGCCCCGGGTACCTCCGACACACAATGCAGGATTCTTCAGCCTGATTTCCTGGTCTTACACATTCTCTCAAGATTTCGTGGAGTAACTGGTCCTTGTCGAAGAGGCCAAGGAAACTTCCCTCCTTGCGACCCCTTCTATTTCGCCGTCTTTCTCCTCTCGTTAAAATACCATCTTGGGACAGCTGTTTCCTCATCTGCTTTGCCTCGCTCAGAGTGTGCTCTCATGCTCCTCCTTTTATCTGTGTGGGAAAGTGTAATGGAAGACAGGTGTGAGCGATTGCTGATAATTGCCTGACCATAGTATTGGGGCATGTCAGGTACACAGCTTGGATCTTAGTCTGCTTTCCCTTAAAGAGGGCTGTCAGTGAGAAATGTTTGTGTTGTAAAAGGGGAGAGGGGTACAGTTCCTAAATATCCTACCAGGTAGGATGTGGTAAAGGTGTTACAGGGAAGAGGATACCACATCTCCCCATCCGGTGTCCCATTCCCACTTCCCGAAGACCCCTCCGCCAGGTGATCCTCCTGCACTGGTCTACCCCCAGGAGCTGGATTCAAAAGTGATGGCCGTGTCCTGGCCACCTGGATGACAGATCCCCGGGGACTAGCGGGTGAGACACCTTTTGGTTTCTCGCAGAAGAGAGAGAGGAAAAGTACAGTTCAGCATCACAGAATAAATGGAGTAATACAAGAGGTAACTAGATTATGGAAACTGATGAGGATGAGAAGATGGGCCCACCAATTTCGGCAATTCTTCTCCATGGAATATCAGCTTGGGTAGCTTCCGAGCAGTAGAAGGGAGCGGTAATCATTAGAATTACAGAGTAGGCACAAATCATATGTCGGAAAATGAACAATTATGGCTAATGCAAAAGTTATGTGATACAGCAGCATTATTCCTAGCTTGTGCAGTCCAACCATATGGAGATTGGGGCCTTGTGAGCAAAAGTCCTAAAGAGTACCGGCTGTTAGAGGTCCTGGTAGATTGGAGAGTAAATGATGATAAAATTCAGGATCCAGGCAGGAATGACGATGATGCTGGCGTAGAGCTGGATGAAGTAAGGTCTTTGAATGTTTGGTGGGCCGCAATTAGAAAGAACAGATGGGTACACAAGACTGTTCCTGCCAGATGAAGAAGGCAGAATTCTCAGATCAGGTAGACACACCAGCGAGAAGGGGACCCAGAGATCTCACATGGGTCTGGTGTCGGTGTCATATGAAGAAATGAAGAACGGAAACAATGAGTCACGCAGCTGATATGCTGGGCTCTCTTAGCTGGCCACCGAACCCCTTGGGCTGGATGAACTTATGCACCTATTTCAAGTGTGCAGCGTTACTGTAGCAGCTTTAGGGCAAAAAGTATTGAGGGCGTTGGGCCACCCGTAGGTGACAGGTATAGCAGTAACGTGCTTTTATGTGGCAGGTAGCTTGGTGCAGCACTCTGCAGGTTATACCTTGTGAAGGGTAGCAGAGTTCCGTCATCAAGGAGAGCTGGATGCGGTGCTACTTGGGATGCGTTTCATTGGTCCACAGTAGGTAGCTGCAGAGGGGTTTGATTATCCTGGATCCCGGAGATGTAAGATTTTCTGAGTCTTTCGTGCTGGTATACAGTGGGGTGTATTTGTCCTGGACCCCTTTCTGCTGGACATCATCGGCCGGCAGCACAGGTTTTACACACTGTCTGGCGTGAACCCAGGAGTCATGTCCTTTGTAGCGGATGGCAGTGTGGGTAGTGTGAAGGTATCATGAAGCAAGACACAGACAACAGATTCAAAGTTCAAAATAAAATGTTTTATGAAATCAAATATCAGGATGGTAGAAGGCCTAACTTTCCCTACCTGAACGAAACTAAGGAAAATCTGACTCAAACAGTTCAACTTAAAGGTCTGTCTGTGTCCAAAACCTATCCTTGCCTTCACAACTAAAGCTAAAGAATGTGTAGGGATATCAATAAAAGAAATGGTGATCAACACAAAGTTCTGAGCTTCTTCCAGCTCTTAGCTTCTTCTTCAGATCCCCTTCCCAAAGTTCAAGAAAGTTCCACAAAGGTCTCAAGGTTGCCATGCTCAAGTTCAGACAGTTTCACACAATCCTTGGGGTTCCCTTCCCCATGTTCAAAGCAACAGAGTTCAAAGTAAAAGGGGTCATGAGGCTCCGTCCTCAAGACAGCATTTTGCAGTTCACCAGGTCTCAGGGTTCCCTTCCCCAAAACTTCAGCGTATCAACAAATTTTGTTTCGGTCTTTCAAAGTTTAACTAAACTCTAGGTCAACCTGACCCTCCTTCTGGTTTGCGTCACCAGCTCACTTACAGTGTTCTTTCTCGGACTGTTTCACAATGTCTTTGGCTTTCACAAAGCAAGGCGCATTTGTGAGACCACACGGTCCACCCATCAATGGTTGCGCAACCATGACCCGTAGGCTCTACACCCCACACAGATTCTTCTGAATTTGCCCCTGTGTACAGATTCCCATTCATTTAGGCCCCCTTTGTCAGCCTCTTGGACTTTATGTGCAGTTGTATACTCTTCTGGCTTCTCCTAGTTAGGCCTGCGCCTTTGCCATAACGTATTACACACCTCTTGCCAGTCTTTGGCCTTGCCACACTGTACTATTCACAAGATTCACTTTGTGGTGGTCCTGCTCATGCCCAACCTTTTTGTTGCACTCTTTCACACTTGCTCTTTTTCCCATAGGTTACTTTTACATGGGCACTCTTACTTTCATTAGCTATTTGCTTTGCTCTTAAAGTTGTATTTCAGCTAACTATTCAATATGTTTAATTTCAAGTTTTCAGACAATTCGGTATATGCACAGTTTATTGTTGTTTCAAACTTTCATTGAGTTCGCCATTCAATATGCATAGTTCAGCTAGGGTTGAAGCGTTCATTCATACGGCACTTCATTATTCATGTGTAGCCTGCCCGGAGCGCCCCGGCTTTTGAGTGGCTTCTCAAAACAAGCATCAGTCTTCGGCGTCCCTCTCCGGTGACTCCTGCGGCTTCCTTCCTGCATTTCATGCAGGTGCTCCGACCTCCTGGATGGAATCTCGTACACGCCAGAAACTTTGTTGCTTCTGCAAGGACGCTGACGGTGTCCTCCTTCTGTCCTGCTTGCCCTCAGCCTTAGCTACTCAATCTCCACCACCGAGGCTCACACACCTCTGTCAGCACAATGGCCCAACTCACCTTGGGCTTCACAGGTTCTCAGGTATGTCGGCTGGTGTCCTGCTCCTCCTCAGGTCCCACCAGGGCTGCCTCCTTGCAGAAAGGGTCCCCTGGTTTCTCCCACACATGCCTCCCTGTGACTCTCCTTTCTGTTCCACTGGTCTCCCTTTATACACTTACAACCATTTGACAAGTTGCAGGTGTAAATTCCCAATTGGGTTTGCCTGACTATCATTAAAGGGACATGCCTGACCTTTCAAATAATCTGCAGGCATTTTCCTCGTCCCAGTACTAGAGTCGTCAAAAGAGGTCTTAGTTTTAATTACTCTTAGTTGCCTCTTCCTCATCTCAGTAATATCAAAGGTGAAATGTGGGGAAATGAGAGGAAAGGTTCTACAATAGCCCATAAAGGGCAGGGGAGCGTTAGGTTGGCGTCCAATAGGGAAAGTGGGATACCATGGCTCGCCTGTGGGCACCCCACTCCCAATCCCCAAGAACACTCCACCCAGGTGATCCTCTCTCATCCCAACCCCAGGGTCGGGATCCAAGAGTGATGGACTTTCCCTGGCCACCTAAGAAGAGAATCCATGAGGGGTCCTTTCCAGTGAGGATGAAGTGAGGATTTCCACTGATGAACCTTCACGACTACCGAATCACAGTGTTTCTGGTGGTAGTGGAAGCGCTTCTTATATTTGCTGGAAGGGATAACTGACAATGAGCATTAGTCTTTTGCAATAGGATACAACAAGCTCATCATTCGGTAGTAAATCACAAAGTTCTGGAGATGGTGGGGGAGGTACTGGCATTCGCATGGGCCTTCTCATAAGTATTTCATGTAGTGAAAGGCAATGTACCATATTGACAGTGTTTCCTATGTCCTTAGGTACAAGATGGAGGGCATCGGACCAGCTCAGGCCAGTCTCATGGCACACCTTTGCAAGGTGGTTTTTCAGTTCCAAATTCTGTGTCTCCAGAATAGGAGCTCTGGGGATGAAAACTACAATGAAAGTTCTGGAAGATTTTTAAGGCATTACAAATGTTCTGTACAATTTGTCCTGTGAAGTGAGTGCCTTATAGGAGTTTTCTTTTTTTGAATATATTTTTATTTTATTTTAAGGTCAAACAAACACACTACAACCGTTTCAAAACATAGAAAGCATCATATTTCAACACATGTCCAAACTCCCCAACTCTCCCCTCCCCCTTTAAACTAGAGCCAGTTCTCACATATTATTTACGGGAACATCACTGGGTGGTACACTACCTAGACTGCCATCAACCGGGTCCTCTGTCTCGTTGTCACCCTGGTGAGGGTTTGCCAATGAGGCCACCAATTGTCGCCAGGCCAACAAGGGCCCTACTTCTTCTTCGCCCCCACTGGTGACCGCTTCAAACCAGACTACGGATTCAGCTTCCGCCCATCTCAAGAGGTCTTTCCACCACAACTCCACCCTGGGTCTATGGGCCGCCTTCCAGCCCATGGCGATCCTATGTTTGGCCAAGACATAGGCCAGGTCCTTCATCTTGCTTATGTGTTTCAAATGCCCGGGTCTAGGGAATAGTCCAAGCAAGCATGACCAGGCCGATTCCACATCCAGCACTACCCCCCCCCCCCGCCAGCCAGTTTCGTCTTGACCTCATTCCAAAATCTATGCACCTCCGGGCAAGCCCAAAACATGTGTAGCAATCCCGCGTTCACCTCCCCACACCTGGGGCATTGCTGCATAGCTGATCCCCCAAACTTTGCAATCTTCCCGGGGGTTAAATAAGCCCTGTGGGTAACATACAACTGAAGCTGTTGGAATCTCGCATTGCGGGACACCTTTTTATGGTACCTCTGGGCCCGCTCCCACTGCCCATCCGTCATGGGTCCTCCCACCTCCTCCTCCCAATCTTGTCTCAATTGGAGCAACTCCTTCCCTGCCCTTGCCCACAGGAGCTCATATATCCTCGATATTTCGTGCCCGCCCTCCGATACATCGTACATGGTTTCCAGGGAGGCATCTGGATCCTCTGCGAGCACTGTCTCCGGCCATCTTTCTCTAGTCTTTTTCACCAGCCTAGTGTAGGTTATATATTGGCCTCCATGTACTCCCGTCTCTTCCTGCAGCTGCTGAAAGTCCATCGCCTCCCCTTCCTGCCATATGTCCCCGAGGGTGGCTAGGCCTACCTGTTCCCAGTATCTGCGGACCGATTCAAGTAGTTGGGAGTCGCTCCCACACAGAGCCGCCAAAGGGGCTTGCTGGGAGTATGGATCCGAATCCCCCCCATCTTCCATGTCCTGTGCCAGATCTCCCAGCCCAACCTCAGTAACCGCCCCTTGCCCACCAGTGTATCTCTACTCAACCACACCACTTCCATCAGAAAGTATGGGGCTGTATCTTCGCGCAGGAGCCTGGCTTCTGCCGAATCTTCAGTCGAGAGCCACCTGGCCACGTACTGCAGCTGCCCTGCCAGGTAATAGAGTTCTAAGTTAGGCAGGCCTATCCCCCCTGTCGCACGGGTTCTGGAGCTTCCACAGAGCCACCCTATTCCTAGAGCTGCCCACACAAAACCCCTACACATGCTGTGAAGTTTCGCAAATAGGCTTCGGGGTATCAGAAATAGGACATTTGTAAAAAAGTGCAAGAGTCTAGGCAGGACCACCATCTTGAGCAAGGCCGCCCTCCCCATCATGGTCAGGGGCAGTCTGGACCAAAATACCATACTGTTCCTAATCCCCTCTATTGCCTTTTCCGTGTTGTGCTTGTGTTCTGTCTCAATCTTGTGGTAAATGTTTATTCCCAGATACCTAAATGTTACGGGCTGTCATGGTATTGGCAGAATAGGCAGCCTCTGCACCGGGATGTTCCTATATCTACCCAAAGGGAACAGGCTTCACTTTCCAGGGTTCACCGATATACCGTAGAGGATGGCGTACTGTTCTATCACCTCTAGGATATACTGTAGGTTTTCTTCTGGATAGCGTAAATAAAGGAGCATATCATCCGCATATAATGATATCAAATGCTCTCCACTGGCCGTGTTTATGCCCACCTCCCCATATTGTTGGCGCAGGCATATTGCCAGCGGCTCTAACGCCAGTATATATAGCATTGGTGACCAGGGACATCCCTGTCTGGTCCCCCTGCCCAGTTGCCAAGAATCTGAGACCGTGGACCCTGTCTTGACCCTCGCCATCGGGGTGCTGCAAAACAACTGTACCCATCTGAGGTATCCGGGTCCCACTCCATACCCCTTCAGGACCACCTTCAGCCAGGGCCATCGTACCGAGTCGAAGGCCTTGACCGCGTCTAACGACACTATGGCCAGCTCGCCCGTGTCCTCCTCAGTTTGGTCCATGACATGATGTAGCCTCCGGTGGTTAATCACCCTTTTCAGTCTATTAGCCAGCACCGCCGTGAGTATTTTGCTGTCCTGGTTGAGCATGGACAACGGTCTGTAAAACCCGCACTCCACGGCCGGCTTGCCTGGTTTCAAGAGTGGGATGATTACGGCCTCACGGAGAGACAACGGGAGTTCCCCCTTCTCATAGGCCTCATTGAAAGTGGCAAGCAGTGGCTGGAGCAACTCTTGCTGGTATGTTTTGTAGAACTCGCTGGGCAGCCCATCCGAACCCGGCGCCTTGCAAGTGGGCAAGTTCCGAATCACTACCTCCAGCTCATCCGAGGTGACGGGTGCGTCCAACTCAGAGCGCTCTAGATTATCTAAGGTGGGCAGCTCAATGTCCTCCAATGTGTCTAGTATGTCTTGACTCATATCCTCCCCCGTGTCCTCATACAAGTGTCTGTAGAACTTAAGAAATTCCTCATTTACCTCTTTCTGGGTGTTGCATATGCTACCATCTTCGCCCTGAATCTCGCTAATCACCGAGCGGGGGGTCTCCCTCTTGTACAACCAAGCGAGAAATCTGCCCGGCTTATCGCCCCCCACGTGTATCCGCTCCATATATTTCCTGTAGCTGAGTCTGCACAGTCTATCCCAGAGTGCACCACAGGACAACTGTAGCTCCTCTACTTTAGTTCTGTTATCATGAGCGGAGCTCACGCAACGCGTGAGCTCCTCTAGCTCTCTTTCTGCCTCCCGGAGCTCTCTTTCAACCCTCCCCCCCTGTAGCCCTTTGACTTGGGAAATAGCTACCCCACGCACCACCACCTTAAACGCTTCCCACAGTGTGCCCACAGAGCTTACGCTTCCCGTGTTTTTGTCAAAATATTCTTCAATAGCGTCTCTCAGGCCCTCCCGAAACCCCTCATCCTGCAGAGCCTCGGTCCTAAGTCTCCACGTAGGGATTTGCGGGCGTGGGGGCTGGTGTCTCCAGTCTACCACCAAGGGCGAGTGGTCCGACAGCACTCGGGCCTTGTATTCTGCTCCTTCTATTTCTCTCACTATCCTGGCTGTTACAAACATGTAGTCTAACCTTGTGTACAGATCGTGTGGTGCTGTGTAGTGTGAGTACTGTCTATCCGTGGGATGCAGCCTCCTCCACGCATCCTCCGGGCCTAGGTCTTTCAGTAGGGTATTCAGCGCTTTAGCCTCCGGTGCCATTTTCCCTGCCCTCTCCTTGGACCTATCCATACTGGGGTCTGCGGTACAGTTAAAGTCCCCCCCCACACTACCGTACCCCCCGCCAGGGGGCCAAGTTTACCGTAGAGGGTCCTAAAGTAAGCTGCTGTATCGTTATTGGGGGCGTACAAATTTATGATGTGTATTTCTCTGTTTTCCAAGAGACCCGTTACCACCACCATTCTACCCTCCGGGTCCACCGAAGAAGCAAGCACTCGAAACGGCACGTCGGGCGCCACCCAAGTGACGACCCCTCTGGCATACGCTGAGTACGCCGCCCCCACAACGGTGCCCTTCCATTTCCTCCCGACCACCTCCAGCCTTTCCCTAGTGAGGTGGGTCTCTTGCAACAGGGCTATGTCTACGTGCATCCTCTTTAAATACATCATCACTTTGTTGCGTTTAAGGTAGCTGTTGAGGCCCCGTACATTCCAGGTCACAATTCTAAGATTACCCGATGCCATCTAGTCGGTCTATCTCCGTCCCATCTCTCCCCATAATATTCCCCATATAGGGTCATTTCCTGGCTTCTTCCTGTCATGATGCCTACCTCCAAGGAGCCAGGTCCGACCCAGCAACCCCAGAGGCAGGCATCATTCCCCCCAGGGAAGTGCCAGCGGGCCCAAGCTGGGGCCCTTTGGACACAGTCCTGGCGCCTTAGGCGCCAGGTTCATATTGGACCTCTGTCCTGGCGCCTTAGGCGCCAGGCTCATAAAGCTAGACATGTGTTCAAGTGTTTTAATGTGCACTTACCTGATGCAGACCATGCTGCTACATCCAGGCCCTCTTGAGGCCTGAATGGGACTACTTTCCACCTGGGTGTGGTCGGGGAAGGATACATACCTGATCGGTGGAAGGATACATACCTGGAACTTCTTCGAAAGCTATTTAAACCACGCCCGTTCAGCAACTCACGCTTCGCGTTGTTCTGCTCCTCGCAGCTGGACGCTCACCGTGTCAGCTCCTGCATCTGGACTTCAGCCACGCCTGTCAGCATCCTGGGTCACCTGCAAAGGGAGATAAGAGAGAATTGGTGAGAAAGAAGACCTTACCTGCTAAAGCTGTATCACGGAGACATCACACTGACGATCCTGAAAGGGAAGACATCATTTTTAAAAGCATTTGGCTTCGATCGCTGCAGCGCTGCATTTCACTCACCTTTCCTGGGCGCCTCCATCTTCAGCAGCGATCATCCGGATACGCAGCCACTTGCCAGAGCCTAGAGAGAAAAAGACAAGAACACAAGGTGAGAGAAGGAAGGGAATAGGAAAAGCTCAGTTTCCTTCTAAGACTTACCTGTTGGGTCATTGCCATTTCATTTCGGGTCCTGCCGCTTCCTGGCATTCCGGACCCCGGCCCCTATGGGGAAAAAAGACAAAGACATTGAATGAGTGAATGCAAAGACATTACCTGAACGCTCATCCAGAACTTACCTGTCATTTATTGGAACTGCACGTTTCACTTCGGGTCGGCGCCATATCTCCGGCATTCCGAACCCCGGCCCCTAAGGGGAAAAAGACATAAGCGTTAGCGCTTGCTGCAATAAGACAATGAACATTATTATTAAGCTTGAACTTTTGAACTTGCAACAGAACTCTTACATCGCCTTACCTGAATAGTCAAGCTTATTTGAACTTCCATCAAACCTCAATCCAGTAAAGTAACTGGGTTTCAACGCGCCACTGCATCAGAAGCAGGATGGAGAACTCATCCTTCCAGACCCTAAGGTGAGACTTCACGGGGAATCGTGGAAGGGTATCGTGGAGGGTTGGAAGGAAGTGGGAGGCTTGAGCATTATTCCGTCAATAGGTAATACTCCCTTTTCACGCACAGGGGAATATTCCTGCGAGCCAGAGAAGCCAGAGTAGAGGGGCCCTACCTGTCCATCTTCAGAGTCCTGCGCTTCACCATTGAAGAAGCATCAGCACTCGAAGCCAGACCTGCGCCTCCGTGGGAATCAGGTGAGCGTGACACTTCCCTACTATTAACAAACCGTGCCCCCCTGACCCCTTCTCCAACCTCACACCACTGCACACAACTCCCCCCCTCCCCACCAACCCCCAACAATAGCCCAGCTCCTTCCCTGGATCTCAGGCCTACCCACGTCTGGACCGGTCTCGTAACCAAGAACAAGGACCCCGCGGGGTGTCACCGATCTAACAGTGACCTAACTAAGTATACTACTATCGGGTACAGAGGTTGCTCCCCAGGAGCTCCCAGTCATCTGTTTAGAAGAAGTGAATTCAACGGGACCCGTCGGCAGATGCCATGACTTCCCCCTCACAGGCACAATATCAAACTATATTCTAGTCCCAATGTCATAGCCATGGCCCCACGGGTGCCTCTGCAGCGTGCTACTTATCTCCATCCGCTTCTGTCTGGGCATCCGATTCCTGTGGTCGACCTTGCATATCGAGCCATTCCATCGCGTCGCTCTGCGTCTCAAAGAAGAGGGATCTGTTCTTATGGATCACCTTTAACCTGGCGGGGTAAAGCGACATGTAGCGGTGGCCTGCCTCTCTGAGCCTCCTCTTCACCGTTCCAAAGTTCATTCGACTCCGTTGTATAAGCAGCGTGTAATCCGGTTACGCTGTTATATTCGCTGACCCTCTTTCTATCGTGCCCCCTTTCTGGAAAAATTCGAGAATCTTCTCGCGGTCACGTTAGTTCAAGATCTTAGCAATCAACGGCTGCGGGGGGGCTCCTGGGGCCGGTCTCCTGGTCAGGGCCCTGTGTGCCCTTTCGACCGTGAACCCCTGGGTCAGCTCTCCGCCTGTGATCTCCTGCAAAAGCATGGTTTCAACGAAATCCGTGGGGTTCGATCCTTCCATTCCCTCCGGTACCCCCACTATGCAAATGTTGTTGCGCCTGGCGCGCCCCTCCGCCTGCTCTGCTCTGTCCTCCAAATTGCCCACTCGCTGCACGAGGGCATGAAGTTCCTTGGCGTGTGTATTGCACCCCTCCACAGTGGGGGCCAACTCCTGCTCCAGTTCCCCAGTACGCTCCGCGATCGTTCGCACATCCTGGCGCAACAGATTCACTTCTTCCTGGACCGCTCCTATCTTAAGGTTTAGGCCCTCTTGCAACTCTTTCATGGCCAGGCCCAGCTTCGTCTCCCAGGCCACCTTCAGGTCAGCAATTGCTGCCAGCATCTCCTGGATGGTGCCCGGTGGGTCCGTCGCCGCCGCTGGGGTTTCTTTGCTCTTGACCCCTTCCGCACCCGATGGCGACCGAGCATAGGTCTCCATCGTAGGCTGCTTGATCCGGGGTTGCACCACCTTGGAAGACATCTTGTTGCGTCGATTGGGCCCACACGCCCAGCTGTATCCAGCGGGTTCAATCTGCTAGTCCGCCACAACCCATGGTCGCTGCAGCAGGGGCTCGTCCTTATGTGCTTGCTTTCGGCCCGAGGCGCATGCGACCCGTCTATCTAGTTGGGCTCACCCACGTTCCGACCAACCTTGTCTTCCTCAGCGCGTCGGACCTTTTATGGCCCTTTGTCCACAGGCAGCCATCTTGGGTGCTCCCCTTCCTTTGCGCGACCGCCAACTTCTTCGGGGTCTAGTTCTGTGAATATGCAGTCCCGCCGTTGGGGAGGGCACGCACCGTGTGCCCCCCACTTTCATACGCCTTTAGATGCGCCGTGGGCTCGAAAGTCCGCCAAAAACCATCACTTTTTTCCCCAGGATCAGGATCGGATCATCGGGAGCCCCTCCAGGGGACGTCCTCTCATGTAGCCATCAAGCCACGCCCCCCGAGTGCCTTGATACTGAGAGGCCAAAACATGGGATTAATTCCTGAAGCAGTTTCTTTGCTACTGTAATAGAATCTGCATGCTTACAGGGGTAGGCCTCAGTCCATCCTGAAAACCTAGCAACGATCACAAGAACATACTCAAAGGAGGCACACTTTTGCATGGAAATAAAATCAGTTTGCAGATTCACAAAGGGCCCATGGGGCTGTTTGTGTGTCCCGGCTTTTGTTTTCACAATTTTTCCCGGGTTGAATGTAAGACATGTGGGACAGTGATCACAGAATATGTGGGCGATGGAGGGAAACCTTGGGGCATACCAGTACTTCTCTTCTTCTGCTGTCATCTTTCCCTTCCGTAAATGAGACACAGAGTGTGCAATACATGCTAAATATGGTAACAAAGACATTAGGGCTACTAACCGCCCCGAGCCATCACACCATAGGTGATCAGAGCAACAAACACATCATTTACTTTCCCAGCTCTGTTTCTCAGGCTGGGTGGCAGCATCTTGGAGGTCCGCCGTGATGGAAAGGGATGCTAGCGGATCCTCAAAAGAGAAGAGAAACAGCGGCAAATAAACAGAAGCCCTAGGACTACATTTGTGCATAGTAGTCTGCCAATGCATTTCGCTGCGGGATGCCGTCAGGAAAATGAGTGTGAGCCTTCACAATGTCCCAACTTGGAGTGTAGCAAAATGGCGTTAAGCAGTGCTTCAACATAAGGAGCATTAGGAATGGGAGTACCATGGACAGTCAGCATACCGCTCTGTTTCCAGAGGGTCCCGTAGTCATGTGAGATGCCAAAAGCGAAACAGGAATCAGTGTATATAGCGGCTGTGCGTTGTGTGCGATCGTGCAACCCTGAGTGAAGGCGATGAGTAACCTGTGCTGATTGTACTGATGGGAGTTGGAAGGCTTCTAACACCTCAAAGGAAGTACAGACAGCAAAACCTGCCTGGAGAATCCCTAAGGAATCCCTAAGACACAAGCCATCCACAAAGAGGACTTGGTCAGCATTGGGGAGGTGGATATCTTTGAGGGCGGCTCGTGGAGATGACACTATGTCAATAGCAACAAGGCAGTCATGCAGGTGACTTTTATCAGAAGTGGGTAGAAGGGAAGCTGGTTTAAGTGCAGCACATCTAATAAGAGTGATGTTGGTGGCAGAGAGGAGCAGTTTATCATACTTGGTGACACAGGCAGCAGATAGATGTTGTGGTTTTCCCCTAAGGAGGAGTGCTAATACAGAGTGAGGCACTGCCACGTTTATGTGGTGGGCAAGCGCGATGTTGTCTGTCTTGGTAAGAAGAAGAGCAGCAGCAGCTACTGCTCTGAGACATCAGGGGAAGGTGGAAGCTACAGAGTCTAACTGTGAACTGAAGTGCACCACAGGACTTTGTAGGTCGCCATGTTTCTGTGTGAGGACACCTAAGGCATACCCCTCTTTCTCATCACAGAACAGGGTGACACATTTGAAATAATCATCAGGGGCAAAGGAGGGGGCAGTCTTGATTTTAGAGAAGACCATATTAGCATCCAGAGTTGACAGAGTTTGTCAGGTTGGGAATCCAAGAGCATTTTCTGCGTAGGACCTCTAGTGGAGGCTTAATCAAGGATCCATGAGCAACAAAAATTGATCATCCCTAAAAACGAGCAGAGGTGTCTTTTAGTGGCAGGGATGGGGCATTGCAGGATTCAGGAGACCTTGGAGGCGGTTAGGTGCCTAGAGCCTTAAGAAATGTTGTTGCCTAGATGGCGAACTCTGGGTAGGCAGAGCTGGAGTTCACTTTGTGACGTTTGGCTGCTAGGTTGGTGAGGAGGACCCTGGAATCTGAGAGTGAGCCATCAAAGGAAGGAGATGCTATCAGGAGGTCATCAATGTATTGGATTATCATCGAGTCACCAGGGAAAGTGAGGTCTTATCTGAGAGAATAGAGAAGGTGAGTCCACAAATCCAATGGGGAGGGATCTGTAGGTGAGCTAACGTCCCTTGTAAGTGAAGGCAAAGAGGTATTGCGAGTCAGGGTGGATGGGCACTGAGGAAAAGGTCTCAGCCTTGTTAAGGGCTCTCAAGTCGTGATCAAAGGGAAATGTGTCCATACCCTTTTTGGCTAGCAGAAGAATAAAAGTATTACATGCTCTAGTGGTGTAGTAGAGAATGCCTTGGTCAATGAGGGAAGTCATGGCAGGTTTGATACATTTCTTAGTTTGTGAGGGGAACCTATACTGAAGTATCTGTGGCAAAGGAACCTCAGGATTTGGAGTGATGGAAACGGGTTTAGCAGAGTGAATGTGACCCACGTCGTTATCATGAGACGCCCATAGGGCAACAGGTAATGAGTCCATGAGGTGTTGTACCTGTGAGGCTTGTGTGGGTGTGAGGAGTGAGGGAGGGTCTGGAGGTGTGCAGTGCTGCAGCATAAACACACATTCAGCTTCCCTAGATTGTGGAACCTCTAAGTAAATACCATCAGGTGAACAGGGTACAGTACATTTTGCAAAAAAGATCAATAACCAACAAGTTTGCAGGTGAATAAGGGCTAAATAGGAAAGCATGTTGGTCCATTATGGGACCAATGGAGACAGATAACTCATTTGACACAGGATGTGGAATGGTTGTTCCAGAGATACCAATAGCGTTGACTATTTCATTAGAAATAGACACATTTTGAAATTCTGCAGCATGGGGCGCCCAGCCCCTATATCTATCAGACAATTTACACCTTTTCCATGAATGTTAGGGGCCAGACTGGTCCAGTGGGAGCAAAGCAGCAGATATCACAGCAGAAGTGCTCTGGCAATCCTATTCTTGATCATACGAGATATTCATGTCTTGGTAGCCACAGTGGGGCGACAGAGGTGTAGGGGACGGTGGCAGATGAGGAGGTTGGAAACTAGAATTGCCTGAGTAAATGAAGTCATGTCGAGCAGAAGAGGGACTAGATTGCTTTGGTCTAGGTGTCTTAGTAGGGCATTGTTTGATGAGGTGTCCAGTCTGCTTACAATATCTGCAAAAGGGCTGTGGTTGTTGAGGGGGCCGAGATAGGTGCACAAAGGTTTTCTGGCCCTGGGCAAAAGGAGGAGGCTAGTGCCTGAGGCTGATGCAAAGGTCCCAGGTGTCCCTGGTTCCCTGAAGTAGTTTTTGTTGAGCATACTGTATTTGTAAAGCTATGAGGTGGGTGACACCATCTTGCTCCTGTCTTTTCATTTTGTCATAGAAGTGTTGTGCAGCTTGCATCACTTTCTCAATATATTTCAGCCTGCCAGCCTATCTGAATGTTTTGAATGTTATTTGAGATTTCAGGGAGGAGACCAATAACAAAATGTGAGACCAGGGCAGGATTCGCTTGTTCACCAGCGTTTGCAATATCAGAATATTTAGTCAAACAGTCAGTAAGCATAGACAGATAGACAAAGGGTGATTCAGGCTAGTTCTGTTTACATGCTGCAATTTTGGTCCAATCTGACTTGACAGGGTATTTCTGCTGAATGAGAGTGGTTAATGCAGTGACGCTGGCAGTAATCACAACGCCGTCCAGCAGAGTGTATGGCCATTGGAGAATGTCCATGATTTCTTTGTTTCAAGATGGCAGGTAGGAGTTGCTTTAGATCGGCAATAGTAGGGCTGTAATAGGTAATCACTGTTTAAATGTTCCATGAATGCAGTGGGGTTTTTCTGCAAGGAGGGGAACTGTTGTACCATATGGAATAAGTCCGAGGAGCTCCATGGAGTGTGTATTCTCATAGGTGCTATGTTGTGATCAGTGATGGGGTAGGTGCGAAAGGGCATGAGGGCGGTGTCTGCCGTGGTAGCCACAGAGGCGTACATAGTTTGCAGAGAAATGGGCTTAGACATGGTGAAGTGTGATGGTTGTATATCTTGCTTAGTGAGGTCAGACCTAATATTTGGCTTGGGGGTAGATGTTAAAGATTTCGACATTTCCATGAGTTCAGTAATATATTTCTGGCAAATGGAGTAAGACATGCGCCTGTAGGCTTGTGGGGTGGAAATGCTGTCGGCATACAGTAGGAAGGTGGAGGTAAATTTGGAACGTACTGGTTGCGGAGCGAGTCCAAGGTGGGGAGTAGGTTGAGGTAGTGGCGGTGGAGCAGGTGGTGAGGAGGCCAATATGTTGCCTTGAGTGGGTGGGGGTGGTGTACTAAGGGGAGTATGCATAGGGGGAGACAGTGGTTGGGGGTGTGGCAACCCCTAGTGGTGGTAAGGTGGTAGATAATCTAGAAAATCTACAGGCGGTGCCGGTGCATTAGGGGCTTCTTGTCCAGTGTCTTTGGTGTTGTCTGTAGGCAAGCTTGGTTAGAGGCCTGTCTGTGTGGTGGATTTTGGTTTTGGCCGACCTTAGGTGACTGCTTTTATTGTTCTAATACTTTCTCTAATTTAGCTTGCGTATTCTTTAGTGATATGGTCTGCGAATCTCTAAGGCGTTTGCTATCTTCCTGGTACCACGCAAAGTACGCACCCCATTGGGCTTGAGTAACCTTAGACTTTCTCTATTCTAATGCCCCACGCAGGACCACAAGGTGGTCTAGGTCAAACAAAACATTGATTTGCCATTGACAGGACTTTTGAAACTGTGTCTAAAATTGCCAATCAGCAATATGACGAAATGTGAATGCACCATACGTAGACTACATAAAGAAGGCATTTGTTCCTATGGCGGGTGTGGTTGTGTCTGTCTTGGAGGAAGCAGAGCCCATGCTGAAGTCCATTAAAATAGAGCAGGGAGACACAAAAAGGGAGGTGGGGCCGCAGAGGATGCAAACCCAAGAGTTGGTGTAACACACACCCGATGGATGATTGGTATTCACTGTCAGGTATAGTGGGAAAAGACCAACAAGTAGGGTGGGTACATACATGGCGATAGAAGCAAGCAAGTAGTGATAGTGGATGCGGAATATAAAGTAAAGATACTAAACGAAATGGGACAAGGGGAACAGCTTGCGATCACCAAGGTTAAAACTGAAATCACTTAACTAATTCCAGGCCAAGTCTTTTTTGCTTGCTTCACCCCTACAGCTTTAAAAGAGATGGACATGTCCATAGACTGCGAGGCTCTGGTTGTTGGGAGTGGCACAATAGTGATGGGTTTGAAAAGAACGCAAACTAGATTTTGTTTTGGTGTTTTATTTTGTAGTCAATCAGATTCAACCAGTCGAGCATGCTAGTGAAGCTTGTGTCTATATGTGGGTACGAGTGTATATGTGTTTATATGTCAGATAAAACACTTCAGTGACAATAAAGCAATGCACAACAAAAGTCAAAATATCGCAATGGCAATAAAATGAGGAGGACAACCGTTATGGCAATCCGAGAGAATATGGAAATTCCAAGATAACATAGGTCTGCAGGCAGCACGGGTACCCGTCAACAGAGAATAAACTGAATGTGTGGCAAGGGCATACCACAGAAACAATAATGAATATGTGGCAAGGGCAAACCATGGATACAACAATGTTGCAATGTATATATATATATATATATATATATATATATATATATATATATATATATATATATATATATATATATATATATATATATATATATATATATGACAACATGCAATGAATGAAAACCTGCAAAGATAAGCAGCGACCAGCAGAATGCAAGCCTCACAAAATGCACAGAAATAGAACGAAGTTGCGCTCAGGTTGAAAATTGAAGAGAAACCAACATGCAAAATCGAGAGACATTGGAATTTCTACCCACAGATACCTAGATGATAAATATAGGGCTCCTACTATACAGTCTTATACAAACTGGTGATACTAGAAGCAAGATGGAACAGCCGTGGTTCAAATGGTTTTAATGTTTTAATATTTGAATGTTTTAATGGAAAACTGTAAACTGTTAAACTATTTTAAATAGTGAGACAAATATTTCAACTCACTGACTACTCAAAGTATGCTAAGTATTACATAGTTTTAGCTTGTTTCATTGAGTTACATGTGAGCTAGATGTGAGATATGTGTTGCAATTGTAATGATGCAGTGTAACGTGTAATTTAATATATGTAATTTAATTTCAATTTTAATTGCAAATATTACCTATGTAAGTTTAAGTTCATGTATAAAATATAATGCTTTAATTTTGTAAAGATTTTATGAAACTAAACAAATAAATAAATAATGATAATAATAATAGGAATGCCCCCAACCTAGTTACAACCGAAAGGTCGATGTGACAGAACACATGGACCCTCTTACAATAAGACAAACATCCGACTGTGGTCGGTGTGGCGGCACACACAGACAATCAGTCAGCAAAAGAGAATCACAAGAACAGTGGCAATAACTCACAAAAAAAATAGTCACATCTAAATTATGGGAAGAACAAGAGGGTGTTTCACTGCCTAGACCCCAGGGATCCCTTACTCAGGTGGCCAGGGCACGGCCATTGCCTTTGGATCCAGACCCTGGGAGTGGACAAGTGCAGGAGAATCACCTGGGTGAAAGGTCCTCGGGGAGTGGTGGTGGAGCGCCTGATGGCGAGGCATGGTATCCCCCTTTTCAAAATACCCTTGTCCCATCCTATTTTATAGGATATTCCAACTTCCCAGATCCCCCCCTTTTCTACACAAACATGAAGCCAGGGAAGGGGAGATCTGAGGCTGAAAGGAGTACCACCCATGCAATACATTGGACATGTCCCACTAATAAGATCAGGCAGGTTCAGGCACTTGTTCTTCATTACAAACACCTGGTACCTATTAACTCTCCCCACATGGATAAAAGGTGGAACACTGTGACACCCTCTGAGCAAGGCAATGCATGAGATGGAGCAGTTCTTCCAGGGTGGCGGCGAACCAGGCGGAGCAGAGAAACAGGCTGAGGGATAGAACTGAGGTACGGAGAAACCTTGGGCAGCCCAGCAAGAGATCTTTACCTCTGAAGGGCCTTGAAGGTTGCACAAGGAAACCCAGCTGGAGAGAAGAGACAAACCTATTTTGTGTTTCAAGGATACCATCCACCCTGCTGGGTGAATGGCAGAGTTGGGAACGTGCAGCAGCAGTTGTGGTATCAGCCTTGACTACAGGATCAAAGCCGCGAAAGACGAAAATCAATTAACACAGCTGGGGAGTTGATGAAAGCAATAAAAGTCCAGCCTGTGTTAAATGAAACTTGACAGCAACGGTATCCGATGAATGAAGGTTGCGTGTGTGCCGATAAAATGTGAGAGAATGCAAAGCAGTGTAAAGAACTGTAAATTAAAGATACAAAGTAACAGAGTAGTCCGGCGAAAGAAGGTTGCCCAATTGAAAGTCTTTGTGAAATGTCTGATGCTGTAGAAGCGGCGGGAAGAGAAAGAAACTGAGATACAAGATTTAAACTCTTGTTAGGTTTGATCCTAGCAGAGGGAAACTTGGATGTGAAAACTGTCTTTGAACTATTAGATTTCATCCCGGCAGAGGGAAACCTAGATGCGAGAACTGTCTTGGAACTGTTAGGTTTGATCCCGGCAGACGGAAACCTGGATGTGATAAATGTCTTGGAACCGTTAGGTTTGATCCTGATGGAGGGACACCTGGATATAAGAGATATCTTTGAACCTTGAGATAAGTACTGTACTCGAAACTATAGTTACCAAGAGGCCTTGGTGTAGGAGAGAAAAAGTAGCATTTGAGGAAAGAAGGGCAAAGTGATCATGCCGAGGTAAGAGCAAAAGCCTCACAGTTTTAAAGGTCTCCGACAGCGGACGGAAAGTGAAAGGAGGCTTGAGCCCGACAGAGGGAAGCCTATGAAGGTGTGATTGAAACTTTGGGAAGGGAACCCCCACAAATTGTGATTGAAAGGTTTGAGCCCGGCAGAGGAAAACCTGTACTGAATTGTCCTTACCAGAATTAAACAAACTTTGTTGAACTGTATGATTCGCTGAAAAGTGACCTGGGCTTGAGTGAGAGAAAGCAGAGAGGTCCAGCGGATAAACTAGTGAATTTTCCTGGAAGGCCGAGTGGGCCCTGGTCCATAGAAAGAACTGCATCCTTGTGTCCAGAGCCAGAGTATGTTGCAAGGTCCAAGTGTACCACCTTACCCCATGCTTCAAAACGTGGGGAAGGGAGTTTACTCAGCCATATTAACATTTCTTTTGAACACTGATTTGTCATTTGTGCATTACACATTCCCTTTACACATTTATCATATTAGAAAGAGGGCAGATACTAGGTTTATTAGTATGGGCCATTTTATTTTGACTAAGGACTGACTAGGACTATCTTTTCATTTTGTTTGAGGGTCAAGAATACTTTCATCTTAGTTATAGGGCAAGATAGGAGTTTTCCAACTCCTTTTAAACCATAAAAAATATTGTTTAAACTTGCAACTCTTGTGTCAGTGTCTACACGTGATACCATGCCTCCCTCATGTATGGTGTCAGGCGTGGGATACTTCTCAATTGAAACAAGTTGGGGAACCCTAACATTTCAGAAACTTAGTAAGCGAGCCTCATATCCCACTACCGACACAAAAGAATATATCAGCTTTGATACAGGCAGCGTTAAAAGAGGCTACCATCCCTCCAGGCAAAAGAGGACTGATTCCCACTGACGTAGCTCTAATACCCCCCTTTGGTTGTTACGTTAGACTGATACCGCAATCTGGTTTAACCTGGAAGTTTGGTCTGGATGTACTTGCAGGAGTTATAGATCCAGACATTACGGGAGTCAAAAAAGCAAAATCATGGAGAACCCCCTTTTGAGATACGTCCTGGGGACAAGATTGGACAGGGAATTCTTCAGAAAGCTTCATGAAAATGAACCCACCATCCTTTCAGATGTAGCCATCACCCAACGAAACGACCCAATGCTGGCAGAGGCTTTTTTGCAAATAATTCCTGAGGGAGAAGGCCAAGAAAAAAGAACCCCTTTTTCTTTATGGAACAGAGACTACTAGATCAGGTTCCATGTCTTAATATCCCCGCAAAAATATCACCATACAAAAATAACGCCATATTTTTGCAGCGATATTAAGGCATGGAACCTGTGACACCCCAAAAAACCTGATATTATCCCCACTAAAAATATCGCCTATGGCCGTTCCCGAAACCATATATACAGCGATATTTTTGGTGGGGAAAATATTACCTGATACCCTATATCATAGAGACACCTCAGGGGAACGCATAAATAAAACCCAATTGGCAATACCTAAAACCCCTGGGAAGATTGTGTTTGAAATTGCACACTCTCACTTGACAGACCCATGCTCACATTAGTGGAAAATTCTTTTGGCCGGGGATACATGCCGATATAAAAAAAACTTTGTTCAGACATGTGATATATGTAAAAAGACCAGCTTACATATTCCTCTACCTGCCCCTTTAAATCCACTACTGATAATCGAAGTTCCCTTCTCCCAAATCAGGATGGATATTATCGGACCATTAGAAACTTCTAAGTTGGCAACACATTTGTTCTTGTGATCACTGACTATGCCACCAGGTACCCAGAAGCCTTTCCCATGAGAAATAACACCACCCAGCAAATCCTAAAGCATTTGCTACCATTCTTCTCTAGAGTTGTATTCCCCAAAGAAATTCTAACTGACGAGGGGACAAATTTCATGAGTAAGCTTATGGGTGAAATAAAGGAATTGCTACATATTACAACCTTAAGGACCTTGGTGTACCATCCCCAACCTGATGGATTGGTAGAAAGATTTAATAAGGCTCTCAAGGTGATTCTAAGAAAGTTAGTAGACGAGGATGAGAAAGATTGGGATTGCATGATCCCCTGGGCCCTGTTTCCGTTAAGAAAGACCCCTCAAGCGTTTACTTGTTTCTCCCCCTGCAAACTCTTTTAAGGTACAGAATCAAGAGATGTCCAAGACATGCTCAGGGAAACCTGGGAAGAAAGGGAAGAAGCACCAATACCTCTTCATGGACAGCCACCCGTTTGTGAGAACACATGACTCTAGTAAGAACTCTAGTTCATACTCGTATGGTAAAAGCTCAAAAACAACAGAAGCTTTTCTATGATGAAAATGTAACTTTTAAATCATTTTCAGTAGATCAGAAAGTTCTGGTTCTTTTACCTAACTCTGAAAATAAGCTTGTTTCAAAATGGCATGGGCCCGATGAAATACTAGAGCAAACTGGAACACATACTTATAGGGAAGGCCAACCTGCTAGAAGACAAAAGAACCAACACTACCACGTAAATCTCCTGAAAGAATGGAAAGATAATCCTTTTGCCTCCAACTCTTCCATGTTATCCTGTTTGGTACTCCAGAAGAGTGATAACCCAGAACTCAATTCCCATGAACTACCTAAAGACAAACAAAAAAATGTAAAGTACCTTGTTACCGCTTTCCCTGATGTATTTTGTGAAAAACCAGGGAGGGTACATGGAACTTATCATTACATCAGAACCCCAAAAGGAAAAGTGGTTCATCTAAAACCATACAGACTCCCAGAGGCGCGAAAGAAAATAGTCGTTAATGAGGTTGAGAATATGCTGAAGGCGAATACTATCGAGCCATCTTCAAGCCCATGGTCCTCCCCTATAATGTTGGTAACTAAACCAGACCAGTCTTGGAGATTTTGCATAGTCTTTAGGCAAGTCAACGCCATCTCCGCCTTTGATGCATATCCCATGCAATGCATCAATGACTTGCTCGATAAACTGTAAAATTCAGTGTTCTTGTCTACTCTAGATTGAACTAAAGGTACATGGACCGGATAAGGAAAAAACATCCTTCTTGACAACCATAGGGCTATTCCAATGTAAAGTTCTCCCTTTTGGTCTGCATGGGGCACCAGCGACTTTCAACAACCTATGGACAGAATACCACAACCCTACTCCGATTTCTGTGGGGCCTACATTTATGATATAGTTATCTATAGTAAAATGTGGGAGGAGCATCTTTCCCATCTTTACAGTATTATGAGAGCTCTCTGAGAGGCCGGATTGACTGCCAACCCTAGGAAGTGTAAGCTGGCTAAATCAGCTGTGAAATATCTGGGCTTCTCCGTAGGGAATGGTAGGGTACAGCCTCAGCAAGAAAAGGTGAAAGCCATTTTACATGCCCCCAGACCCAAGACCAAAAAGGATATCTTAGAGCATTCTTGGGCTTGATTAAGTATTATCGCAGGTTTATGCCATAATGTTCAGACATAACATCACGGTTCACAGATAAATTACGTAATGCAAAAACCCAGAAAATGTGTTGAACCGATGAGGATGATGTTTGTTATAACAACCTCAAACAAACATTATGTCAGAACCCTATTTGTTTTACAGACTGATGCCTCCCTACTGGATTAGGAGCCGTACTGTCTCAAATCCATGATGGCTTGGAACATACTATATTATTTACCAGTCGCAAACTATTTCCCAGAGAGAAAAAATGACTCTGTGTTGGAACTAGAAGCCCTTCCCTTCAAATGGGCGATCGTCCATCTCAGGTACTACCTATTGGGAAGGACATTTGCTGTTAGCGCTGATCATTCCTTCTTAGTTTGGATAAGTCAGAGCAAAGAATCTAACCCTCGAGTTATGCGTTGGTTCCTGGACTTGCAACCATACTGTTTCACGGTGGAACATTGAAAGGTTAAAGACCAGGGGAACGTTGACTTACTTTCCCAGTGCCCCTGCAAAACAAATCCATCCATACTGCATAGGGGAAGGATGTGTGAAAGGCCGGAGGGTGTTTCACAGCCTAGATCCGGGGATCCCTTACTCAGGTGGCCAGGGCACGGCCATCGCCTTTGGATCCAGACCCTGGGTATGGACAAGTGCAGAAGGATCTGGGTGAGGGGTCCTCAGGAAGTGGGGGTGGGTGGCCCTATGGTGAGACATGGTATTCCACCTTTCCAAATACCCCTGTCCAATCCTATTTTATAGGGCATTCCAACTTCCCGAGTCGAGGAAGAGGATACTGAGACACGCTCTGAGCCAGGTGATGCACAAGAAGGAGCCGTTCGTTCAGGGCACGGCGGACCAGGTGGAGCAGAGCGACAGGCCAAGGGACGGAACCAAGGTTCAGAGAAACCTTGGACACCCCTGTGAGAGATTGTTACCTCCGAAGGGCCTTAAAGGTTGCGCAAGGAAGCCCAGCTGGAGAGAACAGACACACTTCTTTTTTGTTTCAAGGATACCTGCCATCCTCCTGGGTAAACAGCAGAGTTGGGGGGGGGGGGGGTGCAGCAACAGTTATAGTATCAGCCTTGACTTCAGGATCAAAGGTGCAAAAGAAGAAAATGAATTAACACAGCCAGTGAGTTGATGAAAGCAATGAAACTCTGGCCTGTGTTAAATGAAATTAAGGTTAATTCGATGAATGAAGGTAGCGCATATGCCTATAAAATGCAAGAGAAAGCA
This sequence comes from Ambystoma mexicanum, assembly GCF_040938575.1. Taxonomy (NCBI): domain Eukaryota; kingdom Metazoa; phylum Chordata; class Amphibia; order Caudata; family Ambystomatidae; genus Ambystoma; species Ambystoma mexicanum. The sequence goes on along the minus strand of NC_090924.1, from coordinate 580,393,474 downwards.
AAGCAGTGTAAAGGACTGTAAATTGAAGATACAAAAATACAGAGTTGTCTGGTGAAAGAAGATTGCCCAATCAAAAGTCTCTGTGAAATGTCTGATGCTGTAGAAGCTGCAGGAAGACAAAGAAACTGAGATACAAGATTAAAGCTGTTGTTTAGTTTGATCCCGGCAGAGGGAAACCTGGATGTGAGAACTGTCTTTGACTATTAGGTTTGATCCCGGCAGAGGGAAACCTAGATGTGAGAACTGTCTTGGAACTGTTAGGTTTGATCACGGCAGAGGGAAACCTGGATGTGAGAAATGTCTTGGAACTGTTAGGTTTGATCCCTGCAGAAGGAAACCTGTGTGTGAGAAATGTCTTTGGACCGTAAGGTTTGATCCCGATGGAGGGAAACCTGAATATAAGAGATATATTTGATCTTTTAAATATGTATCATGCTCGAAATTACATTTACCAAGAGGCCTTGGTGTAGGAGAGAAAAGGTAACGTTTGAGGAAAGAACTTTGAAGTGGTCATGCCGATGTAAGAGCAAAAGCCTCACAGTTCCGAAAGTCTTCGACTGTGGAAGGAAAGTGAAAGGAAGCTTGAGCCCGATGGAGGGAAACCTATGAAGGTGTGATTGAAACTTGGGAAAGGTAACCCCCACAAATTGTGATTGAAAGGTTTGAGCCCGGCAGAGGGAAACCTCTGCTGAATTTTGCAAACCAGAAGTAAACAAACATCCTTGAACTGTATGATACTCTGAAAAGTGACCTGTGCTGGAGTGACCTGTGCTGGAGTGAGAGAAAGCCGAGAGGTCCACTAATGACTTTTGTGCAAGGCCAAGTGTGCTCTGTTCCATGAAATGAACTGCATCCTTGTGTCCGAAGCCAGAGTGTGTCGCAAGGTACAAGTGTGCCACCTTACCCATGATACAAAACGTGGGGAAGGAAGTTTACTCGGCCATACTGTTTTTCCTTTTTGCATTACACATTCCCTTTGCAGATTTATTGTATTAGAAAGAGGGCAGGCATTAGGTTTATTAGTATAGGCCATTTTATTTTGACTAAGGACTGTATTTTCTTTCCTTTTGATGGACGAGAATACTTGCATCTTAGTCATAGGGCAACATACGATTTTTCCAACCCCTTTTAAGCCATCAATAAAGGTTCTAAAACTTGCAGCTTTTGTGTCATTATCTACTTGTGATACCATGCCTCCCTGACAATTAACAGTGTACAAGCTTTAGGCGTGAAAGCCAGTGGCATTGCTAGGGGGGGGGGGCTGCAGGGTCCAGGCCCCCCCCCCTGTGAAACCCTGTGCCCCCCCTACCTAAGACGAGCAGTGACCATGTTCTCCCCCTACTTTCGTCTGTGCCCCCCTACTTTTGTCTTTGGCCCCCTCTCTGCCCCTCCTAAATTTGATTCCTGGCGACGACACTGGTGAAAGCCCATTGGAAGCAGCCACAAGTTCAAGTCACGAAAATGAAAAAGTCGTGGTAAGAGGCTGGCTGTGTGCAGACAGCCTCAGGAAACCTTCTCCGAAGACGGGCAGTGAAAGTCCCTGCCACAAGTCCCTCTACGAAGACATGGGCAGGGCTTTGTTCCTGCTCAAATGAGTGTGGAAAAGATGCAGGCAATGTATCTGATGGGTCTTGGATGAGAAGTTGCACCAAAAGAGATGCAGTATAACACGGTTTAATTAAAACAGTGAATAATACTGTCTAACTTTTGCGCCAAAGCATTTTGCCTCTACTCAGCATCCCAGGGATCTGTGAAATGTGGCAACATTTTCAGGCCGGTTACGGACAGGAGAAGCCTCTGGCACTGATTTAGTTCTGGGCACCCTATCTAAAATCAATCTCTACACTGTAACCCAGATACCCAACATATTACAATTATCATAAGAATTACCACACAGACTGTTAGGCAGAAACCTGTGCAGTTCCCTCTGGGACCACTGCAAAAGATTTAAGACTACAGATGTTTGAAAGTAAACCCACTTGGTAGCAGTCTGTACCACACAGATTCACTTGGTAGCTGTGGCTGAGCAGTCAGACTTCCCTCAAGAAGAGTTAGGCAGTATACAGAGTATTCACAATAGGTCAAAAGAACACAGTAGAACAAGAAAACACTGACCAGAGCTTGGTGTAAAAGAGATATAATTATTTATTTAAAACCACATCTAGTAAAACACACAAGCACTAATGTTAAGCAGTTCAAAAACACGGTCACTAAAAGATATACCCTCCCTTAAAAGAATATTAGACAAGTCTTAAGTAAAGCCCCACTTATTTTCAGACAGCGATGAGCGCTTAACGCAGATGGCACTCTAATAATTCGTTTTAAAAAGGGAGAGAAAAGCAGAGTATAATTTGTAACAGATCCCAACACTTTCACAAGAACATAACAAGAGAGGAAGGCAAAGTAAAACCGTCAAGTTAGAGTTCAGAAGGCCGGACCCACTTTAAGAGGATCAGAACGAAATGTGTCCAAGGTCACACGGTTGAAGTGCACAAAAGTCTTGAAAAGGTTCAGAAAGAGTTGGACCAAAGAAAGGGACCAGTTAGATGGTCAAGGCGGCCAGCCCAGTCCAGAAGGTTAAGGGATTATTATTACCTTGTAGCAATCTTTAGAAAGGGAGGCCTGGCGGACACGGTACCTTAAAGTGGTGAGAACACTCCAGCGGTGGCAGTTGTTCCTGGCAGCGGATGCAAGTCGGTGCTTCGTCCAAGGGAAGAGAGGATCTCGTTGGGGAGGAAGACAGGAGTCCGTTGCACTGCCAGGGAAGAAACCAGCCGTGGAGTTCTCAGGTAAAAGGACCGGTCCTTTTATTCGCGGTCCAGTGGTAAGTGGCTATCCGGTTGCCGGGGTGCTTGGCACGGGCAATTTGACCACAAGATGTCCTGGGATGCGAGGAAACGAAGGTAAACTGGTTGTGCCCACCAGTCAGGGGAAGAAGCCTCTCCAGCCGGGAGATCTTCTCTGTCGTCGGGAAGTGGTGAGTCGGTTCCGCAGGGCTCCATTAGTGGTGTCATCGTGGTAGGTCGGCTCAGCTTCTCCCTCGTCGGATTCTCAGGTCCTGTGCGACTTCTGAAGTTCCAGTCCCCAAAGCCCTGCTTTTATGCAGCACACCCCCATTCACTCAGCCTAGCTGTCAATCAAACCTGCTAAGTGGTGAGCCGGCCGGCTCACCACCTGGGGCAATCACACAAGAGTGCGACTCTTACCAAAGTACCAAAGTAACTCAGTCCAGGGTGCCTAAACCCGCTCCCACACCCCCTGTGGTACCCAGACAGAGAGGCACCACTTTTGGAGGCTTCTGTGGAGAACCCACCAAAAAGTGGAACAAAGGGCTCGACTTGGTTTGGAGTCACAGAAGAGAACACAAACGCCATTTTAGAATCGAGTCCTGACAAAAAATACCAACCGGCGAATTAATATTAAATAAATAAACCGGGGGTATGTTCGAGGCTACGAGAATTAAATAATTAAAGTTGGTAGCCTCGAACAATGGAAGAATCCCATAGGGATATATTTGCGGTCGAATATAAAAAGTAGTATCCACTGCCACCAGCCAAACCTTGATTAGGGGGGACGGAATTGCCCCGACCAGTACGTCCACAATATGATGGTTTGTACCGGTTTCTGTTAATAATTTGGGACTAGTAAAGCCAATGGTGACTTTACATGCCCTGGGAGACAGTAGTCAGTCCCAGTATGGAGTCTATGGTAGGGTGTCACTATGACACCCCTGTGTCACTGCACGGAGGGTGCTGTGTAACACACATAGTAAAAACACATGAGGCCCTATGGAGTAAAGGACCCCATAGCCCATAGAACACATAAACAGCCAAAGGAACACCATAAATCATGTCCAAGAGTGGGAGAAAAAGAGTCTCACTCTTAGCAGGAGAAAAAAACAAACTCCAGAAATCCAGCAAAGCTGCTGGGGGACTCACTAGGTTAGGAAATTCAGCCTAAAGAGAGAATTCTCCCTAACACAGACAAAAAAGACAATGGACACCGACAAAGACATGTATCACAGATGAACACAACAGCAGTGAGCACTTACATGGAGAAAAGGAGAAGAGAGTAAAGAAATAAAAATCGTGGAGTTGCAGAAATCAAAACTGAAACAGTACGCCCTTTAGAGGAAGTTGACAATGTAGGCAGTATGCACAGAGAGTACAAATAATAAGAGCTTGTCTTACCCATAAGCTGACAGGGAAGTGGAAATAGGTTCTCATCCATACTGCGACAGAGATCGCCTGTGGATCGTTAACTGAACCACAACGAGCATATGGCATATTCAAAGTCAACAGGTTATGCCCACTTGGTCAAAGCACTCACCTTAAATGAGAACCGATTAGCTTGGGCTGTTGTAGGGGGATCTTGTCAGTGTTCTTCAGATATCTCTGACACAAGCAGGTGATTGACAAGTCAAAACCTCACCATTTGAAGTGTCCTTAAAGGGAAGGTTCCTGTGAAGAACCCCTGCAGTAATAATAGAGACGGGGCCAAGGCTGATGAATAAAACAAGTTTCTTATCAGACAGAAAATAGGCAGTATTTAGTGAATGGTCATGCTAAACTGGCTATATTAAAAGACCAGTGCTGCCGCCTCTTGGTAGGGGAAGCAAGATAATGAGATTAAGTAGTTTATGAATATTGATGGGTGTTAGGGGCACAAGGAGGTACTGGTACTCCAAAGCTGAAGAGAGAATCATAGACAGGAGACAGTTACGAAAAGAGTCCTATAGTCATGAAGGGCAGGCTATAAAAGTTACGAAAAGAGTCCTATAGTCATGAAGGGCAGGCTATAAGTATTGACTAGCAACAAAAACAGCAAACAGAAAAGAGAAAGACATGAATCTAAGACAAACACATTTAGTCCATACGTGGGGTGTGAAGATTAGTTGCAGGGTTTCCCACGATGTCAGGGCAAACTATCCTTATGAGTAAATTGCTATTACAGTGCCTCACTCTGAATGCTCATAGAATGGAGGAGATTCGGTAGGATTTTCTGCCTGGGCCCTAGGGCACGAATAAGGAAATGATACTTACAAAACAGAAGCATGTGTGAGTGACTGCCTTCTGAAACAGGAATCAGCACATTGTTAACAGCTATGGCACAATGGATTATACAGAGAGGTGACAAAGGAAAGGCCAGATGTTGCCTGCTAGAAACCCCAGTGGCCAAACCTTCAACATATGGATTACATAAGCACAAATTAGGAAAATAACAGAAACACAAACCTTCAAGGAAATATCCAGGGAAAGAGCCTGAAGTCTAAGTAAAATAGGTCCATGACAGAGAACGTGGAGTAAGAGCATAAGCAAGAGGATTGAAAACTAAGCTCAATGGTACTGTGGCATGGAAATGCAGACTAGAAACTATGGACTGGAATCAATGAATTTTGGATGGCTCTACAGACTAGGATCCGGGAAACTACAGAAAAACTAGACTGAACCTATGGTCTAGAATCAAGGAAACTTTGAACTGAAACTCTGCACTGGAATCAAGGAAGCTGTGGGCTGTGTGAAGAATACTGTGGATCCCTCACTGAAACCCTGCATAAAGTCTCCTCCCAGGTGGACAGGGAGAGGCAGACACTTCCTGATCCTGACCTTGGGGGTGGTGTACTGGATCATTTGGCGGGAGACAGGGCCCAGGGTGGGGAGGAGATCCCGTGCAATGAGACGCTGTATTTGTCCTCTGAAAGGAAGTGCCTTTCTGTGTTGCCAAAACATGTAGTGGCATATTGTCATTATAATGTCCCTGACCCACAAATACGATCTGTGACCCAGGGTACAAGTTCTGTTAAATCTGAGCAAGCCTTGTTAACAGAAAGATCTTTTAAGGCATTTCAGGATGAACTCCATCTTTACTGACAAAGGTATAAGGTAAAAGGATCTGGCAAAAATGCCTTAAATCAAATGTCTTTCTCTGTAACAACCAATTCTAACAGTCCATCTTTTAATGAGTTTAAGGGAAATAAATCTACCCTTAAAATTAACTCAATTGTTAAAAGAAATAACTTTTCTGAAGTGGACTGCATGTCCCATAATCCCATGAGTACTGGGGCAAGGAAGAGGGCTGAAGAGACATGCTGTAGCAGTAGTCAGGCAATGAAGCCTAACAGCCCACACCTGAAGGAACCTGGGAGGCATAAAAGGCCCTCTCAGGTGTAGTCAATTGCAAGGAGCTGGAACTGTGACTGGAGTTGTGAGCTGTAGCAGTAGTAGCAGAAAGAAGAAGGCACAAGACTGGCAAACCAAGCAGAAGTGGGAGAACAAGAGGGACGCAAGAACATGGAGACCGCAGATTTCTCCTGCTTTTTCTGAGAGGGTCCTGTTTCCCCAAACTCTGAGGTGAAGAGGCATGAACAGCAAAAGGTGTGCAGCACAGCTGTCTTTTCCCATGTGAGCCTGATTGCTGTGCTTGCCGTGCAGCGAACATGTTGGAGACCGAGGCGAGAAGCAGTTGTCAAGCCATAGGTCTCAGGAGTGAGAGGGACACCATAAACATGTGGCCGGACCAGAGACACCTTCAGAGAGGAAGGGTATAGTTCCCTAAGAATCCTGAAGCAGTAGAAGTTGTGGCAGAAGTTGAGGAAGCAGTGCGATCTGCAGAGCAAGTGTTAAAGAAGTCGGTGAGTGAATTATGGCATTATAATACCCTGTGTGAGCATTGCCAGCAACAGTATCCAATTCCCTATTCCTATTCACCTGTGTGTAATTTAAAGCGGGTTAAAGTTGTTAATTGAAGTTATAATACAATGGAAAAGTAGCACCCACGTATGTGAGGAAAGTATTTGTATTCATGTGAAGAGCAAACGCTGCTTAAACCCATTAAACACTTAACAAACTGTATCTACTTGAAAGAGTGGTTGCGTGTCACTAATTAAGAAGAGTGAACGTTGCTGTGGCCATTACCGGGTACCTAAAATTGATAAAAACAATTATTTAAGTCTTTAACTTGCGAAAACTATATCAAAGAGTGGTTGTGTGTGCCTAATTGTGATTCCCAAAGGAAGACAGAACTCTATCCTTTACTTTCACACAGGAATAGAATTCAATGCAAGTCTTTAACCTTTGAAAATGACTTTAAGAAGTTGTTGCGTGTGCCTAATTATGATTCCTAAAGAAAGACTAAACTCTATTATTTATTTTAACGCAGCATAATTTTTCATATATAAGAAGTTAAAGTGTATCTACTATTGAAGAAGAGAAGAAGCATTGCCCAAGCCAAGAGTTTCCCCATATTAAAAGTGAAACCAGCCTTTCTCAGAGTTGAAAAGCAATCTTAACTTTTGCTATGAAGTTAATAACAGTTCAACTGGCCTAAGATACATGTGTGCATGCATTACCTGTCACTAAGAGAGTGGCACCAAAGGTTCCAGGTAATTACTTGGGCTGATAGCTGGCAGAAAGGTGAGGATGAAGTTGGGGAAGGAAACTGGCTGCTGGTAAAGACTATTTTGAAGTTGGTACAACCTGTAGTGCCAAATACTGTGCAAAACTGAGCAACGTAAGTCTTAAAGGCAAACCCAGGAAGTACAAATCACTGAAGCTTTGGTAGTAGTCCAAAGTACTGAAGCTGTCATGGTATATCTGGTTGTCAGTAAATGCAACATTGTGGTGGCTTATACAAAGTGGAGTACTGGGAGACAAAGGTGACTGTTCTCATAGTGAATAAAGTCGAAGTAAATTTGTTGAAGTGGAAGAAGCAGCACTGAGAAATCATCCTTACCAATACACCATTGTGAAGTCTAAAACTGTAACTAAATAAACACTTACTGTTAACTGTGTATTACTAACAGTTGTGGATATTGCATTTCTTTTTAACTGTGGCAAGTCGTCTTGAAGAAGTGACAAATGATTGTGGTTGGAATTACCATTGCGGCTATTTGGTGGAAGTGGAAAGTGGATATTTCACCAAGGAGAATAGATTTGCTATCATTGGAACTTTGGTTAAAAAGCCTTACTTTGACTTTGAAACATTAAGAACTGATTTGAGACATTTCTTTCATTGGTTGAACATTAGCAGAGTTGACCTTTAACCCTGGGGAAGGGAATTTACCCCAGACATCAGAAGGTTATTCAGAAACTGTGAATGTTGTTTATGTTATATTGTATTGTCATACAGTTTATTTGTGTATTTGTTGCTTAGTGTTATCCTCTGTTAGAGTGTTTTCCCTTAGTTTTGGGTAGGCAGGGAACTCCTGAGCAGAGTAGGGATAGTGAGGTATTTTACTACATTTATTTGAGAATAAAATAGCATGTCTTGGTAAATCGTCAAACAGTTGTCTGCCTCACATTACTGACCCCCACAGCTAAGAGCAATAGACTGCAGGCAAAGAACAAGGAAACAGAGCAAGGGGCACATAGCAGGGGCTGCTGTGATGAATCAGCAATGATTCCCGCTGAAAACCTGTCCTGGGACCCTTCTAATGTGGTCCAGGAAAGGCAGACACTTTGAGATCCTGACCCTGGGAGTGGTGTTCTGTAGGAGGATCACATGAGGGAAGAAGCCAGTCAAGAGGAATGGGAAACCCCATTGTTCAACTTTCCCTGAAGCCCCACTCTTCTAATGGCTTATTGTAAAACAAAAGAAATTAGAAAACCTGGTTTTATTATTAGGGACTTCAAGTCCCTTAATTCCCTAAATATTGGGATGAAGAAGAGGACTGAAGAGGCACAGTGTTGCAGGAGTGGTCAGTTCATTAGAGCAGATGACCCGCATCTAAGGGAGACTGACAGGCTTAACATTGTTGGTGTAGAGTAGAAGATGTAAGCAGCAGAAGCAACATGCTAGCAGCCCAGCCAAAAGCTGGAGGAGCGAGAAGACTCCAGGACCTTTGCTGGGCAGATATCAACTACCGGTCCTGAGAGGATCTGTGCCTCCAGAAATCTGAAATGCAGTGTTTGTGCAGCGGAAGGCGTATCAGAGGACGGCTTTCCCCCTTATGACCTGATCTGTAAAGGTGGCACAGCTGGAAGCATGCAGGAGGCTGTTGGCTGGCATGCACCTGAAGGCCTCAAGGCTGTCTCTGGTAGCTGGCATGCACCAGAGAGCTTCAGGAGCAGAAGGTGCTCCAATTGGAAGTGGTGTGGACGAAGGCAGACTTACTGAAATGGTTTGCCGGTTTGAGTGGAGCCACAGCAGCTGAAGTCCTGTGATCAGCAAGGGAAACAGAGGCACGCGTCTGATCCAGTGAGTTCACCACTTGTCAGTGACCCCGGAATGCTCTGTCCCACTCACGTAGTGAAAGCAAGCACCCGGCGAGTGAACAGCACTCGCATAGAAGCAGAAGCAGCACTCGCGTGTGACTGAAAGTGAGTCACACGAAACTGATACATATCAGACTATTGTAAAACAGCAGCAGAAGTATTCCCCTGTGAGTGAAAGTGATTTCCAAGTTGGTTTCAAACACCAAACCAGGGGAAAGCAGGAAAACCTGATCAACCCAAAGCCAAATTAATATAATTTTGAAAGTGTGAGTCTGTTGAGAAATCAACAACCCGTGGAGGCGACTTTGTTAAGAGTTAATTAGCATTGCCCTAGCCAAGAAAAACTGAAACCAAGAAAAATACTGTGCAACCAATATTGCCATCAACAGAAGGGGGGGTTAATGCCAAGTATTATAAACTCTGGAACTTGTTTCCCATATTATATGCAACATCTGGTAGAAGTTGGGATACACAGACATTGTGAAACCCAGGGGGGAGGCAGGAAGAGACTCTATCCCTATCAGTCTTTGGTTGTTTATGCAGTGGGGAACCAAGAGAGGAAAAAGGGCTGCCCTTCTGGGAGTAGTGATCCAGAAGGAGAGGAGCATCATTTGCAGAAAAGTATTGAAGAGCATCAATGTGAATCTTGGTTTGCCTGAAAAGGTATTGAAAGTTTTGAAGATGCAATTTGTTGAATGCTGCGAAGCTGTTATAATTTCCTATCAGTTGACATTGACCACAAAAGCACATGGAGCAGTGAAAGGCTGTTTGGGCAGAGGAGTACATCCGGATTGTCAACCTTTAAGCCTGGCAAGGAAGCAGGCCAAGTGTGGGAGTGCTACAAAGTGGTCTTGATATTTTATTTTGTTTATGGAGTGAGAGGAACTTTGACCACAAAAGCACTTGTAGTAGTGAAAGGTTGGTTCGGGCTGGGGAGTACACCGGGATGGTAAACCTTTGGGCCTGGCAGGGAAGCAGGCCAAGTGCAGGAGTGCTACAAGGTGGTCTTGGTACTTCCTGTTATTTGTGGAGTATAAGAAGGATCAAGGCTGTTACAGAGATATTGTATTCCTGGGGAGTTGTTAAAATGGCAAATCACCCTGACAGAGACAATCATTGTTGCTATTGAGGAACTATGAACCTCTGACCCCTCACACTGCAGACAGAGAACAAAGGGCTTTAGACAGATGATTAGAAAGTGCAGGCAGCAGTGAAAGGGCAGCAGGCAGAAAGCATGAGGCTGCAGGACCTTGGTGTACCATCCCCAAACTGATGGATTGGTAGAAAGATTTAATAAGGCTCTCAAGGTGATTCTAAGAAAGTTAGTAGACGAGGATGAGAAAGATTGGGATTGCATGATCCCCTGGGCCCTGTTTCCGTTAAGAAAGACCCCTCAAGCGTTTACTTGTTTCTCCCCCTGCAAACTCTTTTAAGGTACAGAATCAAGAGATGTCCAAGACATGCTCAGGGAAACCTGGGAAGAAAGGGAAGAAGCACCAATACCTCTTCATGGTGTGAGGTCCCTCACCTCATCAACTTCCTTCTGTCTCCTGCTACTCCTTCTACTCATTCTCTGGCTCCACTGCCACCTCCTTCTTCTACTGCTTCAGCTCCTATGCCATCTACCACCTCTCTGGCTCCTCGGCCACCTTGTCCTCCACCTCTCTTGTCTCCCTTGCTATCCACCACCGCTCTGGCTTCTCTGCCACCTCCACCTTCCACCTCTGTGGCTCCTCTGCTGCTTTCTATGGGTACTACTCTCCCCTGTACCCAGTCTTTCAAAAGTGGCAACCTTCTTCATGTGCGACTCTCAACTTTCGCTCTCCTGTCAAACTTCCTCTAACATCTGCCACCTCCTTGAACTCCTGGACGTGGATGTTCTTGATCTTACTGAGACATGGTTCAAGGCCAGCTCTGTCACAATTTTTGACACACTCCACCCAGAGGGATACAAGATCCTCTCTGAGCCCATGCCCAACAGGCCCATAGGTGGAGTGGGACTGATCTCTCCTGAGTGGATCCCTGCTTCCATCATCATCACTCAGACCTATTCCTCCTTTGAATGCCTGGTCTGTATGCTATCTATCTTTCCTGGCCCCTCTCTATCCTTGGCCACCATCTACAGGTCACCTGGCCAGGCCACCCTCTTTCTCTCTGAATGGGCTGTCCTCACTTCATCTCTCCTTTCCTCTACCTCCCAAATTCCCCTCCTTGGGGATCTCAACATCCACCTGGATTCCCCAGACTCCTGTGGGCTTTTCCGCAACCTATGCGATTCTCTTTCTCTCTCCATTCTACCTGCTGGTCCGACTCACTCTGCCAGATTCACCTTGGATGTTCTCATCTCTTCAGGTATCTCCCTCTCTTATCCTCTCACTACTCCACTCTCCTGGACTGACCACTTTCTTCTTTCTTCTCACTTGAAACTTCCTGTCCCCTTGGCAAAGGCCCACCCAGCACTGCCACCTCCCTTTGCGGTCATTCAACCTATGAAGTTAGTGTCAGTTGCTTCCTTTGCCTCCACTTCCTCTCCCCTACCTACGCCAGCAGCTGACTCCCATCCTGACACAACCCTTTCCAACCTTCACCTGTCCATCTCTAACTTTCTGGATATCCTTGCCCCTGTCATGAGGATCCGCCTGAAGCCTGCCACCAAGTGCAACTCTTGGTATGACTCCGATCTGGCCACTCTGAAACGCAAGTGCAGAGCAGATGAACGGAAGCGGGGAGCTTCTTGTGCACCCTCTGACAAACTGTCCTTCCGCCTGCTCCAAAGGCAAAATAGACTCTCCATCTTCTCTAAGAAGAGGGTCTATATTCAAGCCCCCATCTCTGCAGCCTCTAACAACATGGCTGACATTTTAAAAATCTGCGAGGAGCTGGCCAATCCTACTGCAGTATCTACCTCTTCCACACCTTACCAGACCCTCTGCACAGCTCTGGCTTCTCATTTCACCACTAAAACACAGGACATCCTGTCCACGCTCTCCCCCTCTTCTCCTCTCATTCCTTCTACCTCACAGGACCTCCTTGACTGCCCCCTCTCCTCTCCTTCGCTTCTCCCTCTGTCCTGTAACACCTGATGATGTTTCCAGACAAGTCCGGTCTGTGAAAGTCTTATTCAAACAGGTGACCCCTGCTCCTCCAGAACCATTAAGGACAATATTGGTTCTCTCGCTCCAGCCTTGGCCGATTTCTGTAATCACTCCTTCACCGCTGGATCTTTCCCCTCTCTTCTCAAGCACTCCCTTGTGCACCCTCTACTAAAAAAGCCTTCTGCCAACCCCTCCATTCCAGCAAATTATCACCTGATCTCTATCAATCATTTCTTGGGCAAACTCCTGGAAAGGGTGGCTATCTCCCAGCTAACCCTCCACACTGAATCTGTTGGTTATCTGCATGACCATCAGTCTGGCTTCAGAGCATCCAGTGGGACAGAAACTGCACTCCTGAATACTCGCAAAGATCTGCTCTCTAATCTTGATCCTAGCTCGCCCTCTGTCCTCATTCTCCTCGATCTTTCCTCTGTATTTGACACGGTCAATAACAACATCCTGATTACTCGTCTCCGTGAGACCCTGGGCATCACGTATCATGCTCAGGCGTGGGTGACTTCCTTCCTCCTGGACAACCATCACAGGTTCAGCTTAGGTCCTTTCTCTCCACCACCTCCCTCTCCACATGTGGTGTTCCCCAGGGCTCTATCCTTTCCCCCTGACTCTTCAATGTCTATCTGGCTCCTTTGGCCCTCCTGATTTCTACCTTTTCCTCTAACTTTCAGTCTTATTTGGATGACACGCAGCCCTCTTTCAGGCTACCCTCGGCCTCCTCTGCTTCATCGCACATCCCTGACTGTCTATCATCAATTACGGCATGGTGCGCCTATAACGATCTCTGCCTTAATGCCAGTAATACTGAGATCCTTCTGATTGGGACATGTGCTCCTGCTTTTCCTCTCTCAATCTGGCCGTCCCTCTTCGGCCGTCTGCCCTTGCCCTCTTGTGAGGCAAAAAACCATGGGGTTATATTTGACTCTAATCTCTCCTCTCCACACATCACAGACCTTGCCAGGAAGGCCCATTTCCAGCTGTCCCTCCTCAGAGGTTTTCATCCCTTTTCTCACCTTCCCCCAGAAGCTCACTGTCTCTAGAGCCCTGGTTCTCTCTAGGCTGAACTCTGCAACAGGCTCTTTCTCTATCTGCCTAACTCTACCCCTTTCCATCCTCAACTCATTCAGAACAGGACTGCAAGACTTATCCTTGGCCTCAATCCCAGGGACCACATCTCTCTGGCCCTGAAATGCCTCCACTGGCTCCCAGTGGCTGCAAGGATCAAGTTTAAAAACCTCTGCATTATCCACAATGCGTTATGGGCCATGGCTCTCACTACTTTCAATTCTTTCTTTCTAAGTACCTTCCTCCTAGAGCCCTCCATTTGTCTACTTCTAATTTTATGGGGGTGAGTCGCTTCTCCAAGCAGAGAATGGGGTATAGATCTGCAGGTGCCTCCCTCTAGAATGGCCTCTGTGCCTCTCTCTGCCTTGAGCCGGATCTCCTTAAGTTCCAGAAGCTCCTCAAGACCTTCCCTTTCTCCTCTTCTTTCTCACTCCCTCTCACCTGATAAACCTCCCTTGCTCCTGCTCTGTCTACTGACTGGCTGCTCGGTGTCCTCTCATACAGAACAGCAGGCACCCACCTGACCAGTCCCTATGCACTTGCTGTCTGGCACACTGTGCAGTGCTACCTGGCTAACTGTGTGCTACCGGGCTGGTATTGCCCCCTGTAGTGCCAGCCTTCCTTGCACTTAACTCAGGGCCCTGCTGCTCTGGGTATAGTTCTCCCTGTACCCTTTTCCCTGCACTTCGTGCTGTGCACTTGCATGATCTAAATGGCACTAGGCCTAGTCAGAGGCATAGGCAGGGTAGGGCCTGAGGGGCAAGGCCCACCCAAAATCTGTAAATGCCCACTCAGCAGTGCTGTGTGGTCATTTACAGATATTTCTGTCAGTGCAGTGGGCCCAACTACATTAGCATCAGGCCCCATTTGCTAGACAATCCTGGCTACGCCTCTGGGCCTAGTAAGATTGTTTGGGCCTCATTACAACTCAGGCGGTAAGGGGTTTACGGCGCCGTAAACAGCGCCGACCCTTACCGCCTGAGTACGAGGTCCCTTAGCGCCATGGCGGATTTAACACCTGCTTTTAGCAGGTGTTAAAATCCATGGCGCTAAGGGACCATGGAGTTAATTACGCCACCGTAATTTACGGTGGCGTAATTAACGCCTTCCCCACTCCCATTATGCCCTATGGGGCAAAAATGGGAATGGGGAAGGGTAAATGGGGATTGGGGACTTACCGCCCCGCCAACCTCGGAATGGGGCGGTAAGTCCGCCAACCACCATGGCGTAAACGTAGTTTACGCCATGGTGGTAAAGTCACGGCCCAGGCGGTAACTTACCGCCTGGGTCGTAATGAGGCCCTTTGTCTTTGTTCCGCTCCCTTGCCTGGTTGAACCTTGAAACACTTGTGTAGAGGCGCATAATAAATAACAAATCAAACAACCAATCAACTGTAGGGCAGAGAGCACAGACACGAGATTCAATCAGGCTCTTGAAACATCAGAAACAGGACTAAGCAGGAATCACATTTCAAAGCAAGAGGGTCTGGAAACATGCCCAATGTAAACAAAAGTGCTCATCCAGGAAGTAGCTTAAGTACTGAAAACACCACAGCTTGAACCATGGTCAATACTGTCCGGGCTGGCTTGAGGGCTCACCTGTTTAGGCTTAGCAAGCTTCTTTCTTGTTGGATCTGGCTGCCCGCGTTTCCTGGAGGTGCAGGTCTCGTGGAGGTAAGTACAGCTTCTTCAGATGCCACACTGTCTGTGGCAGTTAACCTAGAGTTCAGCGTTCAACTGATGAATTGTCTGGGCCGATGTGGCGGTCCAAAGGCAACTGTAGAAGTCCTGGAGGGAGAGCTGGGGAAGGTGGTGAGTCACAGTCATAGTCGAGACCCGGAAGGCTCTGGGAATCCTGGGTATGAGGTAAGGCGTTCCGAGGGCAACCGCAAGAGCAGTCCTGGATGGGGAGTCGCGGTAGGTGGTGGGTCGCAGCTGCAGTCGAGGTCCGGAAGCTCCGGGGAATCCTGAGTATGAGGTAAGGCGGTCCAAGGGCAACCGCGAGAGCAGTCCTGGATGAAGAGCCGCGGGAGGCGGTGAGTCGCAGCCACAGTCGAGGTCCGGAAGATTCCGGAAATCCTGGGTAGAGGTAAGGCGGTCCGAGGACAATCGCAAGAGCAGTCCACGATGGGTAGCCACGGAGGACATGGTCACGGAGGACCAGGAAGGCACAATGAGGCAAAGGAAATTCTTAGGAGCGAGCGCGAGGAACAACACTCGAGCAAGGAATTGTGAGCGCATTGATACGCGCAGAACCGCAGGGGCGTGGCGCTTATCTAGGCGCGCTAGAAACTATACCGCTGATGAAGGAGCGGCGTCCGACATGTTGAGAGGGTTTGGGGAGCATTCTGGCACGTTGTTGAACGGACCAGGAGGTCCAAAGTGGGCGGTAGTGGGATTTCATGACAAATACCTGAACCAGGAGCACCACACCTCAAAGTAATTTGCCTCCAAGCTCTCTTCTCTCCCATTGGAAAGTGAAAGCAAAGAATCACCATTGGACCACTGGCGATTGTAGTTCTCAAGCTCTTTCACACTAATAGCCAGGTTTTCCAAATTATGAAAAGGTGCAATCCAATAGGGAAGTCCCAATACTTTCCAGAGGGAATCATGTAAAGTAGGGAATGTAAAGTAGAAAATAGGCACACATGTGGTTCAAGGTCGGATAGGACAATGTATTGCAAGCCCCAGATGCCCACAATGAGAGCCCTTGCTGCTCGAGTATCACTTTGTGACAATGTTGTACTTTTAGAAGTGAATACACCATAATACTGCTGAGACAATATCCATTTGTCTAATTACACTAGATACCACTCGTGAAAGACCTGTTGTCAAAATTTAAAAAATGTGGTCGTTGAAAGGTGGGAAAGGAAAAACCTTATAATAAAAAGGTAATGTGGGTATTGTCATGAAACACTAATGTGCATAGGCTTGAGGCTTGGACGAATACTTATTTTGGGAGCAGGAGAACAACCAAATGTGTTAGTGCTTGTGTGTGTGAGAGAGAGCCGGGTAATGCAGGGCCAGATGTGCCCGAGTTTTGAGATAGAGCCCAGGAGGGTTCTAGTTACTGGCGGTGCTGCACAAGATATACTTGTCATTGAGGCTCTTGCTGCTGTGGTCCTATTTCACTGACAGGATGTTGGGGGAACCTCCCCCTACTGAGCCCATGCATGACTAGCAAGGCATTTCTACAATCATATGGAAATCCCAGGGTACTTGTGGAGGGGGCTTTAACTACTGGTTCTCTGTTGCCCTCACAGGGGCAGTGTTGGAGGAAGCTTGCACTTCTATAGTTGATAGCACTGAGTGTACCTGTGGGGTGAAGATCACTGTAAGAAATTACCATCTGGCAAGGTTGTAGAAGCTTTGGTTTTTTGATTTGTATGATTTAATTAAATGATGCAGTGAATTCCGTATCTGAAGCGGTAATCTGATAATCAGATTACCCTTTCATAAACTCCATGCCAAAAGCTTAGTGTAAGCCTGTGCCATGCTGCATCAGTACCCTGATAATAGTAGCCTGATAATGCAGTGCCTGTTCATCAGTGCTACAGAGCATGTTCAGAGGTCACAGCTGCAGTAACAGCCAAGTCTCTGCAGTGCAGGGGCTGCATTTAAGATATTCACACCCATAAAAATACATAACTATGAGACTGCTGTCCTGGTGGCACACTCATCTGTAAATATAAATCATACCTGAGTTTGGGGTATGGTGGCAAGCATCTCTCACAGTTATTTATCCCAGCCACATCAATTTGATATCACACATGTGTCAGTCCTGTGAACCCAGTCCAGCTGCGGAAGGGTTATGTGTCTTCTCCCCAGACAGGCTATCCTTGCTGCTGCTAGCAAGACTGTACCCTTGGGAGTCACATCTTTGTATTCCTTTTTGAGGGCCGGTAGCACCCTCCCCAGAGAAATAGCCACTCCACATGATGCTGTCCTTGGAACAGGAATCAAAGGGCATACCCATTCACAAAGGGTGTAGCCTCAAACCAGGGTGCTGCATACTAAAGGGCCTTTTTTCTATTCAGAAGGAAAGGGGACAGTGTTAGTGTGGACAGAGTTAGCGCTTTACAGCTGTATGAAGGTTCCACCACCTTGTTTCTCTCTGCTTCTATGTGCTGACCTGGCCTCCTCTCTACTTTCCTCCTCCTGCTGGGTTATCTCAACATCCAACTGGACTCTCCTGACTCCTCAGGACCCTTCTGCAACCTATGCGATTCTCTCTCCCTCTCTATCTTACCCTCTGGCTCCACGCACACAGCGGGCCACACTTTGGATGCTTTCTTTGACACGGTAAACCACAACATCCTGATCGTACGTCTGTATAACACCCTGGGAATGACAGGTCAACGCCAGTAAGACTGAGATCATTCACATTAGGACTCCTGCTCCCGCTTTCCCACTCTCACTCTGGACGGCCTCCCTTGGCCCTGCGTCTGCACCCACTTGCGAGGCAAAAAACCTTGGGGTCATCTTCAACTCCACTCTCTCCTTCTCCACTCACATTACGGACATCTCTAAAAAGTCCAACTGCCAGCTACACCTCCTCAGACATAATCTTACTTTTCTCACCTTCCCCCAGCGGCTTACTGTCTCCTGAGCCCTTGTTCTCTCAAGGCTGGACTACTGCAACAGCCTCTTTCTCAGCCTCCTTGCCTCTGCTCTGCACCCTCTGCAACTCATCCAGGACAGAACGGGTGACGCATCCTTGGTCTCAAGCCCAGGGACTGCATCTCTCCAGCTCTGAAATCCACTGGCTCCCCTTAGTTGCAAGGATCAAGTTCAACACCCTCTGCATTGTCCACAAGACTTTCAGGGTCTTTCTGGGGCCTTGGACCTACCTATCTGTAATGTTGCCTACTTAAATACTGTCCTTCCCGAGCCCTCCGCTCATCTACCTCCAACTTTCTGCGAGTGAGCCGATTTTCCAGGTAGAGATTCGAAGGGAGATCTTTATCCTCTGCAGGGAGCCTCCCCTCTGGAGTAGCCTCCCTGCCGCACTCCATCTCGAGCCTGATCTCCTTAAGTTCCGGAAACTCCTTAAGACATTCCTCTTCTCCTCTTCCTTCTCTCTCCCTCTCTCCTGCTAACCTTTCTCTCCGCTCTATCCCTCTCTCCCTCCTTTTCTGCGCAGCCTGCTGACTGGCCACCTGCTGTACCTCAGAGTCTCACAGGTCCCCGGCACCCTCGCCAGTCCTCTCGCACTTGCCTACAGGCCTTGCACTTGCCTCATTGTCACTGCACTTGGTCAATGACCCATGAGAGTTGCATACCTCAGCACTTACCCCAGCTTCTGACTGACTTGGCGCATGGGACATTTTTATCACAATGAATTTAATATGTGATGTCAACTTTGATGTTCTGGGTGTTAGTGTTAGCAGTGCACGGTTGTGGCGTGATTTCTGGTTGCTTAGATCACCATATCTGGTGAATTTCTGGGGGGTTTCGGTTTTACTTGTAACCATAACGTCCCTTTAACAAAGTTTTCTCACTGAATATTACATATAGTCCTGCCCACTATTGGTGACTTGCATCTATTTGGTTTTGTCATCAATGACCCTACATTACCGATTGAAAACTGGCTTCTTATCCAATTTTTCACAGGAAGGGTGCTGTATATGCCATTTTAACCCATTATTAAACAAGCATTGACTAAGCCAATAGTGTTTGCATTTACTGCTGTTCTATGCATTTTGAATTAATAGGGTGCAAGAAAGAGAGTGCAATATGTGACGAATCCCTCAATTTCATCACTTCTCCCCGGGAGGGGGACCCTTCCCATGGGTCCAGGGTGGTGAGGCCACTATGCAAAAGCCCCCCCGCGTGTGGTATTCAGTGGGAGGATCCCATGGGTGGAGACGCCCCCTCTGGGAGAAGTGAGGGCTGGCGAGGGAGAACGCAGTATATACACCATCATGCTGTTAAACATGAGGTATGCAGCCCTACATGCTGTTAAACATGAGGCATTCAGCCCTACATGTAGGGCTCAGATACCCCCATTGTCTGTTTTTCCTTGTTTCCACTCATTTCCTTATACATAGTAATTGTGTTTATCAGGCAAATAACACTATGACTAGGAAGAGTGAAGGAAGAGTGAATTTGGATAACTTTTAAAGTACTGTGTGATGGCATCATGAAGCAAGACACAGACAACAGACAGAGTTGATGTTTGAAGGCCTAACTTGCTCTATGCTAAGGTGGGATTTCCTTAACTTATTACGCTCACCTGGTATCCACAGGGACACCACCCAGCCGGGTTACTCGCTGGTATGCTTCTCAGCTTTGCCCTGATGTGGTCTGCGGGGAAGGTTCTGCCTGAAAATACAGGAGGACTGTGTTCAAGACTGACCGACTGGGGTAAGTATCCTCCCTCCCCTCCGTATGATTTCAGTCCCTCTGGCGCCCTCTCCTCCCCTTGTGGTAGAATTAGGCGTGCTATCCGTCCTGCCTTCTTTGCAGGGGTGCGTTGTCTTTCATGGGCGAGTGCGGTCCAGTTACTTCACTGACGACGGCCCGTTTGATATTGTTCAGGTAGGTCTTATTGCTGTTCTTTAGTTTTGTTGCTATCCTGCATGCCTTTCTTTGTTTAAAATGTCTCTTTTTTTCCCCTTAGGTATGCAAAGCTTCAGCGCGGCGAACTGGCTTGGTTGAGCCCCGCTGGTAAATGATGGCGCATTAAGAGCGCTATGATGCGGTCAGTAAGCGCTATACGCAGCGCTGCAAAGTCTTGCCTTTGCTAACCTGTGTTTTCCTCCCTTGTAGGTTGCGGTGTTCATCATCGCGAGTGGAATGTCTGGAGTGGTGCCAGCCGAGAGGCGACCAGCCAGGTAAGCCTTTTCAGCAGTTCGTTATTTGTAAATGTGTCGACTGCTTTCTTTAATGTTGCCTCTATTTTCCTATTTCAGGTCGTTCTGTCCAGGAGGCGGGCAGATTCGAGGAAGCTGTTCTCAGTAGCTGCGAGTGTTTAAAGATGAAGACTGCAGGTAAGATGCTGCTGCTAATGATGTTCCTTTTGTCTCCTTGCAGGTTCTGCTTCTCCAAGGTTCGAGGGAATAACTGGACACAGTGAGTGTCACGTTGCAAGCTGCAAAGTAACGCGAAGTGTGTTGTCTTGCTCAGGTGTGCTTTAAATAGCCCCAACAAAATAGTCCAGGTAAAGTAGTCCCTAGGCTGCCACACCCAAAACACTAGACCGCATAGCTTGGTTCTTAGGACCAAGCTGTGTGGATGCCTCCATTTTGGCTGTCAATACAATAAAGTAGTTCCCAAGCACATTGATTTTCATGGCGTATGAGCCTGGCGCCATAGGCGCCAGGACTGGCCCCAGGAGGGCTTTTGAAGAGGATGCCAGGCTCTAGAGGCCCGAGTCCTGACTCCACCTGGCCAATGGGTTTGCCAGAGGGGGTTTTGGGCGAGTTTCGTGACAAACTGAACGAAACTAAGGAATGTCTGAGTCGGAAAGGTCAACTTAAAGGTTTGTCTGTGTCCTAAACCTATCCTTGCCCTCACAACTAAAGGTAAACAATGTGTTAGGATGTCACTAATAAAAGAAATGGTGATCAACACAAAGTTCTGAGCTTCTTTCAGCTCCTAGATTCCTCTTCAGCTCCCCTTTCCCAAGTTCAAGAAAGTTCTACAAATCCTTTCGGTTCCCTTCCCCTAGTTCAAAGCAATGCAGTTCTGCACAATACACAAGGTACCCGTCCCCAGGTTCAAGGCAACACAGTTCCCCACAATCCAAAGGGTTCTCTTCCCCAAGTTTAAGACAACACAGTACAAAGGAAAGGGGTCCTCTCGCTCAGCTGTCAAAACACTCCTCTGACATCTGACGCCTCCTGGTAGAACTTGACCTCGATGCCCTCGGTCTCACTGAGACATGGTTCACGGCCACCTCTGTCATAAGCTTTGACACTTTCCTCCCTGATGGCTACAAGATCCTGTCAGCACCCAGAGACAACCGTTCCGGAGGGTGTAATAGCCCTGACCTTCCCGTTATGGATTCCTGCTTCTGTCATTCCCACACAGGCCTACTCCTCTTTTGAATGCTTTGTCTGCAGACTCTCTCTCTCCTAGCCATTCCCTTACTGTGGCTACCATCTATCAGCCACCTGGTCAGATCTCCTGCTTCCTCTCTGAGTGGGTGGACCTCTCCTCCTCCCTCCTGGTCTCGACCACTCAACTTCTCCTTCTTGGAGACTTTACCATGCACCTGGATGCTTCGTGTCCTTCCTCTGGACTCTTTCGCGACCTCTGCGACTCTCTTTACCTTACTTTACATTTACTTTAAAAGATTTATTATGCGCAGCCATGGACTCTGGGGCTTGAGGGCGCAACAAGATGTGAACAACAATTAGCATTTAAGAGCCAGTATCATAATCAGGTTGTAGATTCAGTAAATAGGTAAGTCATTCAGGGATAGACAAAACGTTCCGGTAATTCGATCTCAGTGATCTGCCACAAGTTCTTGTGGCCAGAAGATGCTGTAAATAACCGGACATTTTACCATGTCTGCACTTCTGTATGATAGTCAGAATTCTAAAGAGATTTCTGGACTCAACTGGTAGCCAATGAAGAGTACGTCTTGCTACTGTGATATGGTCTCTGCACTTGAGCCTCATTACCACTCTTACAGCTACATTTTGGCAAACCTATAGTTTATTGCAAGTAGATTTATCAACACCAATTAGTAGGATGGACCAATAGTTGATCTTAGCCTCTATGATCGCTCTAGCAATGGTTTCTGCATTGTCTTTTGAGATAAGACGTCTTAGGTGCGCCAACAACTTTATATAATAAGCACAAGATGATACTATACTGCTTACGTGAGGTTTCATGGTGAGACACTGGTCCAATATTACTCCCAAAGTTTTAACTTTCTTCAAAGGGATGATTTTTTCAACCCCTAGGTGAAAGCTTTCATAACTGGGGTCCGGTTTCTGTAACATATGGGGCGAGCCTATTATCAGCAGCTCGGTTTTATCTTTATTAAGAGCTAACTTATTACGAATCATCCAGGCTTCGATAAGGGCAAAGGTTTTATTGATTACTGCTTCATCCTGGTCATGAGAGCCGGACAACGGGATGACACATTGCGTGTCATCTGCATAATTGGCACATATCACACCCTCATGAACTAACATAGCAAATAACGGGACAGTGAAAATATTGTATAAACAAGGTGACGTGCAAGCCCCTTGTGGTGCACCCCACCTAACAGTAGTAGGTGCGGATTCGGCCTCTCTAAAGAAGACCTTACTTTTTCGATTGCAAAGGAACGAGGTAACCCATTGGGTAGCTAGTGGAGAGAAGTTAGCAACCTTGTTCAACCTGGTGGACATGATGGAATGGTCCAACAGGCCGAACGCAGCTGAAAGATCAAGCAACATCAATAAGGAGGCTTCATTCCTATCCATGCAGGCCAGTAACTTGGACTTAAGCTCCAAGAGAGCTGTCTCGATTCCAAATCCCACACGAAATCCCGATTGATGGTAATTTAACACAGCGTGAGCTTTTTAAGTATTCAGATATTTGTTTGAAGGCCACACGGTCTAAGATTTTCAATAAGAAGGCAGTGTTCATAATGGGCCTGTAATTATTAGGCAAATCAACTGACAGACCAGTTTTTTTTTTAAATGGGCATAACCCAAGCATTCTTTAGATCCTGTGGCACAATTCCAGTTTTCAATGAGGCATTTATGAACTTGCAAATTTCTATTAGTAATGTGGGGGAGCAAGTTGTAATAATCATTGCTGTATGAACATCATTTTTGCATTTGGTGGTTTTAAGTTGTTTAATTATTGTGGCCAATTCATTTACTGAGATCACGGTAAAATTAAAGACGGGAATAGATGGAGATCTCTCAAAAGGCCAATCTGTTTTCTCAGTCTCCTTGCTCACTAGATTGTTATTTTTCTCAGTGATATTTTCTGTGATTTGATGCAGCTTGTCTTTCATGGCCTTTTGAATGAAATCACACCAGACATCATTGTCTTTAATAGACCTTTCAGGAATGGTGTGGTTTGTGGATTCCTGCTCCTTTAGAATGTTAAAATGCTCCTTAGTATCTATTTGAGAATTTTTTATTCTATTATTAAAGAAGTTTTTCTTGGCCTCTATAATGGCTTGTCTGTAATTGTTTGCAGCGTTCTTATGAATTCCAAGAGAATCCTGCGTTTTATGAGTTTTCCAAGCATAAAAAAAGCTTGAGAGTTAGTGATTTCAGGCGTTGTAGTTCAGGAGTGACCCATGCATTACACTTAAGTCTCCGCCTTAGGCGTTTTTTTCTTTATAGGGGCTAATGTGTTAGCAGTTTTTTCAAGGTTCGATTATATGGCCCTTGATAGCTCCTCAGAACAGTCCACATTGGAGAGATTTATAAGTGAGAAGCGTAATGGTTCAGTTTTATCAACAGTGATGTTTTTCAAGTTTCATGATAAGATTTCTGTACCAATTCTGTTTTATTTTCTTGGGGAAATCGGCTAGTATAGTGAATTCTACAAAGAAATGGTCAGACCAAGGGCAAGGTAGGACAGATACATCCCCGGTCCTAAATTTATGACAGGCTACCCAGTCCAAGGTATGACCCAGGGTATGGGTAGGTTCAAGAATGAGTTGCTCAAAGCCCAGTTCCTCCAAAGCAGTTTGTAGCTCTGCCGCAACAATATCTTCCTTATGGTTTATCCATAGGTTGATATCTCCCATAATCAAGTAACTCGAGTTAGTTTTCAAGGAAGAAAGAAGAAAGCTGGAGATATTTACCAGAAAGTCTTCAGTAACAGTAGGGGGTTTATATATGAATAGAACATTCAATGTGGTTTCTGTGTTCAGCCAAATTTTGATGCAAAGAGATTTAACCCCTTCCATGATATGTCCCTTGGTTTCCCAGATGGTAAGTCACAGACTATGGATAAGGGCAACCCTACCACCCCTGCCCTCCTTCCTATCGCATCTAATCATCCCATATCCTGAAGGAATCGCCAGATTGAGTGAGGGCCCAACGGCCACATGTGCCCAGGTTTGGAGATGGCCCACACATCTATGTTATTATCTTTTATATGCGTGGCAACCTCTATGGCATGCTTCACAAGCGATCTAGTGTTTAACCAAGGAAATCTAATATTGGTGGTGGGAATTGGTGACAATCTTGGATTAGCTACAATAACAATAGCTTCCTTTTCAATAATAGGGTCAGTATCTGCTGGTATGGTTTTTCCAAAAGAGGGAAGAGCTGGCCTAGACTGGTTTAAATTACCAGACGGAATCAGCTGATTGTTATCATTAATATCCGCACAGTATGCTGTTTCCGAACGGAGAGGCTAATCAGTCGGCCTGGTGTGTTAGAAGCCATTTCTACTTCTACACACCGAGCATCGCATGCACTCTCTATCCTCCCGTCTGGCCCAACTCACTCTGCAGGGTACACTCTGGATGTTCTGATCTCTTCAGACCTCCCCCTTTCTATCCCTCTCACCACTCCTCTATCCTGGAGTGATCACTTTCTCCTTTCCTCCCATCTCACCCTCTTTACTCCTCAGGCCAAGCCACCTCCAGCACTGCCACCTACCTTCTCGTTTATCCGACCAATGAAGCATGTGTAAATTGAGACTTTCGCCGCCACTTTCTCACCTGCCCCCTCCCCCTTCGGCGGACTCACACCATGACACAGCCCTTTCTGTGCTGCACTCTGCTATATCTGATACTCTTTATGTACTTGCCCCTGTTATGAGGATCCGCTTGAAGCCCAAAGCCAAGTGGAGTCTTCCCTCCGCCCCTGAAGCACTCCCTTGTGCACCCTCTTCTTAAGAAACCCTCAGCCGACCCCTCCTGCACGGCTAACTATCGCCCGATTTCCATCACTCCTTTCCTGGGCAAACTTGGAAAAACTGGCCATCTCCCAGCTTAATCTTCACACTGAATCTGTTGGTTGTCTCCATGACCATCAGTCCAGCTTCAGAGCTGCCACAAGCATGGAAAATGCTCTCCTGAACATCCATGGAAGACCCAGTGGGTCAAACACTTTGAATCAGTGTACGAGAAGAAAGGTAAAACTCCTGATCCAAAGCTACCGCAAATGGCGAAATGGGAACTGCATTTTGAGATAGAGGACATCCTACAGAGCATTCAATGGAATTCCCTATCACGGGCCTCTGGATCTGATGGTATAACAAACTTCATCATCAAACAAAATCTAGATGACTGGGCCACTTTCTTAATGAAGTTGTTTGCAATGATAGCAAATGAAAGAGCAATTCCGACAAGTTGGAAAATAGCAATAGTAATTCAGATTTTATGATAGCAAATGAAGGAGCAATTCCGATAAGTTGGAAAATAGCAATAGTAATTTAGATTTTTAAAAAGAGCAATAGAGCAGAGCCCAAGAATTACAGACCTATTGCTTTATCAGATGTCCTTGGTAAAATCTTTGCATCCCAATTACAAAAACAATTGTTGACGTGGATCAAAACAACTAATCACTTAGACTGCCGGCAAACTGTCTTCGTAAAAGGCGTGGGGTGTGGATTAAACTTAATGATCCTCAACATGCTTAAAATGGATGCAATTAGAATGGATAAAAAGATCTATCTTGTGTTTGTGGACTTATCACAAGCATTCAACAGCATCGACAGAGAGCTACTATGTAAGAAAATGCTTGCATGGAATTGGCCAAATAACCTTCTTATGGCCATCAATGCATTGCACACTGACACTGAAATAAGGGTAAGGTTGGACCAAAAGGGCTCACTATCTGAACCAATAAAAACTTGTCTGCGAGTAGAACAGGGCTGCCCTCTTGCCTCGATAATTTTCAAACTCTTTATCTCGTATCTGGGTGAAGCATTTGCAGAGGCAAATGTATTCCCTCCAAAGATCAACGGAAGAGAAGTTAATTGGCTACTGTATGCGGATGATCTGGTCCTCTTGGACCTGACACCAATAGGTCTCCAGTGCAAGTTAAATATCCTCGAACAATACATCCAACAAAATGGCCTATGTGTCAACGCAAGAAAATCCAAGATCCTGATTCTACAAAACTTGCAAAAGAATAAAGAAATCATTGGGAAACAAAAGTTTGTTTGGAAAATGGGCAAGGAAACAATTGAACTGGTAAAACAAACAATGTACTTAGGCATGTGCATCAGTTCCAGCCTCAACAATGCCCCTTGGGTACAAAAAACAAAGGACAAATGCAAGCAACTGAGAGCCCAAGCTTGCATCAGGAACAGAAAATACGGCAAATACTCACTGAAGCCCGTCCTCAACTTCTATAAATTGAAGGTTGCACCAGCAGTAATACATGGAGCAGACGGTGCTCTTGGATGTCCAGCAGATTTTTGGGCTTCACTTGAACACTCATTTTGGTCATTGTGGCTCCCGTTGGGCATTCCTACTGCGTGCATCAGATATGAGCTCAGCCTCCTATCCATTAATGTAAGGATAATGTGGAACACACTAAGGGCCTCATTACACGTCGCGCTAAAAATCGCAAATTACCGGCATGGCGCCCTTAACGTGTCCGCCCTCGCATGAGGGCGCTAATAGCGTACCATTACGAGTACGCGGACACGAGCATCGCGCCATGCCGGTAATGCCCCAACTGCCATGCCGCTAAACTCCCCCAATAGTCCCTTACCGGCTTCATCGACAGTGCAGATAGCACCTCCGCCTTGACGCAGCATGCAAATAGAGGTCACCGCTAATAGCGGTGACCGTTAAATAGCGTCATCTCACAGTAACGGGAAAGAGCACGGCGGCCATCTTTAAAAACACAATCCATTGCCATCCTCTGCCCCCTGGACCTGTTTGTAGTACTTTGCTGTTGGAAAATATCTGGAACACCCTTACCATGCCCAAGGCTCTCAAAAAAACAACTGACCGCGAGCAGAAAGAAAAGTTTTCGACTGAGGAGCTACTAATGCTGACACAGACCCTATCTGAAAATGCTGCAGTGGTCTTCGCAAACGACATGCGGCGGGAGACACTCCTCCAAAAAAAGCAATCTTGGAGGAGGTGGCACTGAAAGTAAGTGCTGTGGGCACCAGCACCCGCAATGTACGGGAGTGCCGGAAAAGATGGGATCACCTTAGATTCGGGGTCAGAATGATCTTGGCAGAAAATCACAACATTGCCACAGCAGGTGGTTCGGGGTCGCCAATTAAACTAAAAGAATGGGAGGAGACATGTGCCAACCTCATAGGAGTTGAATGCATCGAGGGAGTCGGGAGGATGGAGCATGGCGTGGCAGGCACTTCGGATGGAGGTAAGTGTACCAATGAAAGCATGCAATGTGAATCTACTGGTCCCCGCAAATGTCAGCCCAGAATCACCTCATGGATGGCCAAACAGCCACACATGCATCCCACCCTGCCCATGTCAGTGCCAGACTCAAACACACACATGCACACATCAACAGAGCCAAGTGCCACACACAACACTGCATGGATGAGCCACTGAACTGGCACATCACCTGCATCCTTCACAATGAAGTCCAAATGCCCACAACTGCATTGATGATGTATCCTGCATTAAGTACATCGAACCGTAACCAATGCCATCCCCCTTCTTGTCCCCGACAGGGTCACATACAGACAGTGGCGATGGTGGGAATGCATCCCAGGCACCCCCTGCGCAGAAGAAAAGAAGGCCACAGCCCACAGAGGACACCCCCACAACATACAGGGGAAAAGGCACAAGGCTCCATTTGCAGAGTCTCAAACATCGGTCGAGCGCCACTGCCAAGGCCACACCAAAGCCAACTGCCCCACTTCCGGAGGTCCACTCACCACCACCGATCACAGCCACCGAGGGACCACCATCAGCTGCAGCCAGTTCGGCAAGAGACGCGGCAGCCACTGCTCCATTATCTGATGTGGAGGACCCAACAGAATTTGACCTGGGCACGCACACTCCAAGCCCCCCTGCAATCCCCCAGCCATCACCACCACACACACCTGGCTCCAACGTCACTGGTGATGAGACCATCAGAGCTTTCAGTAGCCCCCCGGTGCCTCCATCTGGTCACCTGATGGCATCACAATGCACACCAGCCACACCACCAGAGCCCGACACTGCCCTTGACCTGGCCAGCATCAGCCAGCGGCAACAGGGTCTCACTGTGCTGGTTGGGCAGCACGTGGAGGAGGCTGCCCGTCTCAGGGAGGAGATAGCGGAGACATCCAGGCAGTCCAGGGAGGGGATGGAGGCATGCACAGACAGGCTGTGTGGGGAGATCATCCGAGTTCGCAAGGTCCTCACACGTATTTCGGATGCTATGGACCGCTAATTCCCACCATCACCACCACCTGGACAGTCTGCCCCTTCTTCGTCCGCCAGTTCGCGGCAGTCAAGCTCACCCCGACGATCCGCATGCACCACCAGGCGCACCTCTAGGCAGCCTCCGAATGCTGGTTTTGGCAATGACCAATAGGGAGTTAATGTTCATGCTTCTGCGTGCATGCCTGGACGCATAGATTGTGGAAGACACATGAGGGACTGTTGTGGGGGTTGGGGGGAAGGGTGTGATGGGACTGTTGTGGGGGGTGGGGGAAGGGTGTGATGGGACTGTTGTGGGGGTGGGGGGAAGGGTGTGATGGGACTGTTGTGGGGGGTGGGTGGGAAGGGTGGTGCAATGTTTGGGGACATACACATTTTCCTGTTTAAGTTCACAAATACACTGGTGTTTGAGCAAAACACAGGCCTGGACTCCTTCATTGTGTATGTGTACTTTATTGACGCCAGGGTCCATTGTGAGCTCACAAACAGACACCAGTGCATTACTAGTCAAATCCAGGTGACAGTACGAGAACATGTTACTCAGAATATTTGGTCGATCAGATGCAGTCTCACAGCACGTCCCTCCTGGCCATCCCCTCTTGCATGACCTGCATCCCCTTCACCTCCATCACCATCATCATCCTCATCAGGTGCTTCTATTTCAACGTCAGGGGGCAGTGGCACATTCCATCTGATACACATATTGTGCAGCATGACACATGCCATGGTGATCTTGGCCATCTTGTCATGGCCATACAGGAGAGCGCCACCAGACCTGCTAATGCACCTAAACCGTGACTTCAAAAGTCCAAAAGTCTGCTCGATCACGATGCGGGTACGGGTGTGTGCATGATTGTATTCCTCTTCGTGCCTGTTCTGTGGGTTCCGTACAGGTGTGAGGAGCCACCTCTTCAGGGGATTGCCGGCATCACCTATATGGGGGAAGGTATGGGGTCCTGTTACTGTTCACCTCAAGTGTGGTCTGTTCATTTCACAAACATTGACTTGGCATTGAGATTCAAGTACACGATTAACAGCATACGTGCAAATGGTCTGTGTAACTGCAATGTGCAAAGGTGGGCTCAACCCTGAAAGTAGACATGCCCCATTAATGTCTCCAACAGTAAATGACATGTCCTGTGTGAGGCCAGGTCTTAGGTGTCCATGTGCCCAGGCAGATTTGGTACCACACTGGTGGTGTACTGCCCTTCCAAAATTGACGTTGCCATGCTGAGAGGCATCACTTCAGTGGTGCTATGGGTTCGTGGTGCATTGCTATGGCTAGGGGGTATCCCTTGGCATGCATTGAAACGCACATTGCATTATTGATGTCGTGCTGTACGAATTCAACATGACTATGTTGACGGCATGGATGACATTTGTGTATTTTGTGCCGTGGAATGTTGTGCAGTGTGGATGTGGTTTGATGTTTGATGTTTCTAGGCTTGGATTGTCATCTGTGTTGTGTAGCATATACTTGCATGTCCGTTCATCTGAAGTATGTTGCGGCCCTCACAGATGCACATTGGTTTACATCTATATGTGCATTTGTCCGAAGGACTACAGGCTACACCCAGTTGGAGTATCTATCTCTCCCCCCCCCCCAAGCACACCCAGTTGGAGTATCTATCTCTCCCCCCCCAATCACACTGCCATGTGCTTGGCCTGCTACTCACCAAGTAGCCACGAACGTTGTCCCGTTTGTCGCTCCATGTAGCGGGGGATAGTTGAGTTCCGCAGAACCATGGAATCATGGGTTGATCCGGGAAATCTGGCACAGCAATGTGTGATTATCTTGTTGGCGTCACATACCATTTGGACATTGATGGAGTGGAATTGCTTCCTGTTTCGGTACACTACTTCATTGTGATGTGGGACGACCAATTCCACATGTGTACAGTCCATGGCCCGGTGCAACTTGGGATGCCTGCCAGTGAATAGAAACCGACTTTGGTGTTTGCAATCTCCTGGGCAGTCCGTGGCATGTATATGTGTTCGGGTGCATGCTTCAGGAGGGCATTGAATACCTGGTTCAGTGTGCGTGAGAATACCTGGGAGATGCCATGCATCTGCCCCACTGTATGCTGGTAGGTGCCTGTGGCCAGGAAGTGGAGCACAGTCACCACCTTCAGTAGAGAAGGGATGGCACTTCGGATGTCTATGCGGCTCACAATGTCGTGGTGTATCACGTCCACGATGCTGGTGATGGTATCCCGGTCCAGACGGTACAGGGTGTGTATCTGCTCAGGTGTTAGGTTAAATGGACTGGCTCTGGTCCTGGGAATTGGTGGGTGCCTCTGTGGTATGATTAGGTGCCGTGGTGGTACTTGCTGTGCCTGTCTTGCCCTCCTCCTCCTCCTGCGTCTCCTCTGTGCTGCCTGTTGTTGTTGCAGCTGTGCTGCAATCAGGTCCTCCAGGCCATGTAATGCTGCTAGTATTGGAACCATCTTGGTGTGGGTAGGAATGTGGGAAGGGGTGTGGTGTGCTCCTTTTGAGCAGCCACAGTCTCCATAGCCTCCACCTGTGCTGATTGTGGCCACCTGTGGCAGGTGGTAACACTGCACAGTTCTTTTAACGGGTGGTTCACGATGGCGGTATTAGCGCCATGCCGGTAAGGGGTTTTGGGTGCTTTTCCATGCCGCTATTGGCACGTCTGCCTGGCTTGTGATGATGTGCTAATAGCGGCATGGCGTAAATTACGGTCTCAAGGGTTGCGCGCCCTTGGACTGGCAGTTATTAGTGGCACCATACTTAGCGGTGCCGCAAATAGCGGTGAGCAAGGTCATAATTTGGATGGGGATTTAGCGTTACTGGTATTCCATTACCGGTAACGTTAAATCCCTACCGCCTACCGTGTAATGAGGCCCTAAATGAGTATCGTAAAAAGACTGCAGAGAAGGTAGAGCCGCAATACGCAATTTTCAAAGATCTATCCAGTGGCAACAATGACAGTGTGTTAACACAGTAGGCCCACCGTTGCGAAAAAAACTTTGATTGACATGGGTGCTAGCAGAAGCCTTCTGCAAAACAATCCAAACAAAGTCAAATCCATGTTATGGTCACAAGACTAGATAGACACTAGTGACACACGTGCCAAACACAGAATCATGTAGACAGTCCCTCCTGAAGCCAGGGAACAGAACAAGATCCAGCCATATTTAGAAAAGGTTCCAGGAAATGAGCGCAGGTCCCTCTTTATGAAGCTCTGCTTAAATCAATTCCACACAAG
Source organism: Ambystoma mexicanum (assembly GCF_040938575.1). Taxonomy (NCBI): domain Eukaryota; kingdom Metazoa; phylum Chordata; class Amphibia; order Caudata; family Ambystomatidae; genus Ambystoma; species Ambystoma mexicanum. Next base: position 580,361,579 of record NC_090924.1, on the reverse strand, counting down.
AGAAAATTTGAGCATCCAGATAAAAGATGGATCTGCACCAGTAACATGTCAGCTGTGTAGGGAAAACAATGAAACTCTGAAACACTTAACTTATAATGCCCAGAATTGAGACAGGAACGCACTAATCACCTGGGAAGGTTTATTCTAGCAAAACCATCATTGACTGTTGACGACTGGTGGAGCGAGTCCTTTCAAGATACAGATCGAAAACTAACCATTGAATTAACTCTCTTTCTAGAAAAAATGGTGGAAAAATTGTCAAATGTAGAAGCAGAGCTTAAAACTTAAGTCCCAAGACTCTTGGTACCAGACATGGAGCAAATAAGGAAATTAGCGACTGATGTTCAAGGACTGTTATGTTGGTTTTGTCTTATGCGTTTTCTCTTCTTTCTCACTTGCTTATATTTTATATATTTTTTATTTTTTCTTTCTTCACTTCTTTTCACTTTAGTATGTGTTATTCTATTTTCCTTTACTTGAAATGGAACATGTTGTGGTACAAACTCCTTTTTCTTCTCATTTTTAAAGGTTTGTAACAAACCAATAAAATTTAAAAAAAAATAAAAAATAAAAATGAAAAGAAGACCTGCTCTCCAACCTCGATTCCAATACCCGCTGTGTCCTCATCTTACTTGATCTCTCTTCTGCTTTGACATGGTTGTTAGGGAGAATTTTCCAGAATAGCTAATTTCCCTTACCTACTGAGTCCCTCAGCAGCTTTGCTGGATTTCTAGGATTAATTTTTGTTACCTGGTAAGCGTGTGAGCCTTTTTTCCCCACTCTTACATGTGTTTTACTGTGGGTGTTTAAACATTTTTGTGTTCATAGACTGTGGAGCCTCACCTACTCCATGGGCATCATCTTTTTACTGTGTGTTACACAGCACCTTTTGTGCAGTGACACAGGGTTATCTTTTTCAGACTTCCCACTTTAAACTCCCTCTGGAACAGCCTTCCTGCCTCCCTGATACTTGAGGAGAACCATCTCTGGTTCCGGAAGCACCTCAAAACCTTCCTCTTTGCTTCTGCTTTCTCTCCCCCTCCCCCCTGCTGAATTCCTGGCAGAAACTGCACTGGTTACCTGGCCACCCTTTCTGATCTCGGGCCCAGGCCCTGCAAGTTGCCCACTGGCACTGCCTCCCTGGCAACCCCTGCACCTGGGGACTGTTTTCTGTATCCCTACAGTCCCCCTACAAGCACTTATGTCTGCACTTACCTTGCACTTGCCACCAGCTGGCCGTTTTTATTTATCTTATTTATTCTACTATCCCATGTACTGCACTTTCCCCTCTCCCTTCCCCCACGCACTTTTCCCTTTCCCAGCACTTGCGTGATCTGAATGACACCTGGTCTAGTAGGATCGTTGTCCGTCTTCCCTTTGTTCCCCCTCCCTTGCCTCGTCGCGCCTTTGAAACATTTGTGTATAGGCGCATTATAAATGCCATATCATATGATATCATATCATATCAAACTCCATTTTCTGGGACTGACTACTGTCTCCCAGAACATGTAAAGTTGCCATTGACTTTATTAGTCTTTTTAATTTCACAGACCCAGTACAAACTATCTTACATAGAGTTCTGGAAAGGGCTAATAGTTATCCCTTTTTGTCTGTTTCTCATGGAACATTATTTTAAGATTTGGCTGGTGGCAGTGGTATCTAACCTATTTTTCTTACAGCGGTCTATTTAAATAGCCTTGGTACTGTTTTAGGCTAAGTTAGTAGCCTCAAACTTAAATCCGCTGGACCCCATTTACTTTTATTTGGTTCCGGCTGGGTTTTTTCACCATTTCTTTTTGTAAAGGTCTTTTTCGTGTTTTACTTTGCGTGCCAAACCAGGTTTGGTTCCTTTGTTCGTCCTCCTTAGACGCCTGAATGTCTGAGGGGGACAAGATGTGTTGGAGGGGTTTGAGACTCCTTGCACAGGGTCTCCTTGGAGACCCATGTCGCACTCTGTATGATTGGCTGTGGTGACTGTCCCGGTGGGACAGTCACCCTGCTGTGTGATCGACAGCCAGGCTGGGTGAATGGGGGAAAACTGCATAAGAAGCAGGTCTCTGGGACTGAGAAGGCAGAGTCGCCACTGGATCGAGAGAACCGAAGAGAAGCTGACAGAAGAGGACCTCTACCACGACTGAACCTCCCGGTGAAGCTCTGCTGCGGGTCCGAATCTCCAAACTTCGACGACAGGGAAGATCTGCAAGGAATTTTCTCCCCTTGAGCTGGTGGGACCAACCAGTTCGCCAAACTGCAAGCCAGGCCTCCCTCCTCTGATTGAATTTGCTGTAAACAGCTACAGTGAACCGGATAGCCAGGAGGACTGGACCCTGCTTGGGTTTTAAGGAGTGCACCTTTTATTCGTTGTTTTGCTCTGCTGCTGGTTTCTTCTCTGCGCAGTGCAGGACCCTCCAGTCTTCCTACTTCGTGTCAGTCCGACAGTCGCTTCAGGAACCGTGAGCCTGCAGGACCTGCCAGGAACGTCTGCCTTAGCTACAGCCTTCTTCTCCATTTAAGGTACAGTTCAAACCTGGTTGTTCGTTCCGTCCGACCGCAGTGAAAGTGTTTGAAATCTTTCGCCAACCCGAGGGCTTGTCCTTTTCTATTCTTAAAAGTAACTTTTTGTCCGATCAACTTCGTTCTGAACTCTTGGCAAAGACTTAACCGGGAACTACTCTGAACTGTGTGATCCTCTGCAAAGACTTTGGTCCATTGACTTTGGCCCAGGCCCCTTGATTTGATTTTCTCACCGTAGTTGCCTTTTCTAGATTGCCCTGCTTACTTACTTGTTGGTGCTGCTCCACTGTTGTCTAACCTTGTATTTCCCTCCCTTTGAAATTGCTGGAGTGCCATTTTGCTCACACTTCATTTTGAGCTTAATTTGTCCAGAATCTATTGGGTGGTGTATAGTATATTAAGGGTGTGATTTTTCTACTGCTTTACTTTAGGGAATTGTTTTACAACTAGATAGAAATGTGAATGTTAGCATGCGCCACACTTAGATGAAACAGTGAATGTTAGCATGCACCACACTTAGAGGAAACAGTGAATGATGACATGTGCAACACCCGAATGGAATCATGATCACTTGCCTTCCTCACATCTAGACAGAATTTTGAAATTAGCAAGCGCCACACACACAGAAGGAATAATGAATGATAGCAAGCATCACACCTAGACACAATTGCAAGGACAGAAAGGCCAATTAACCAATTCACTAACAATCTCATCTCTCTGCATACACCGCTCAAACTCTAACCAAACACAACCACAACCCTAATACGCAGCAATCCGCACAAACTTCACTACACTGCAACAACAAAACAAACCGCACATAGACTTGCACAACAGCACACAACGACTATGGACCGTAAAACACCTCAAGCCCAGCCAACGGACCCACCGGGCTGAGGCAGCCAACAGCAAATCACTGCTCTCTTGCACTTTTTCAGCTTATTACCACTAACTCACCCCCTCTCCCTCTTTCAGAGCCGCCAGAGCGCCATGGGACCACTCCGGTGGTGATAGTGTGCGGTACAAATATCCTTTAACATTAACATTACCAACTGATGTGTAAATAAATGTATATTATTTTACTCAGAAACCTTGAGTCAGTGTTTATTTGAATCATAGCAACTGCTGTCCTTTGTGTAAATATTGATACTGCTCACTTTACTCTTGAGATAAGTCTGGCTGCTCAGCCATCGCTACCAATTTACTGTATAGTACAGGCTTGTACCAAAGGTGAATTTGTACTGTCACTTGTAGTCTTAATTGTATGTGGTGTTCCCAAAGGGTACTGCATATGATTCTGCCTAACAATGGTCAACCATGCCATCCTGCTCAACCGTCTCCGAAATAACCTGGGTATCACCGATCAGGCATTGGCTTGGCTGAGCTCTTTGCTCTCCGATCGACCCTCCCAGGTCCAACCTGAGTCCTTCCTCTCCTCTATCTCTCTCTCTACCTGTGGTGTTCCCCAGGGGTCTAACCTCTCTCCCTGGCTGTTCAACTAATACCCGGCACTATACAGTACTATGCAGATGACACTCATCTAATGTTCAGGCTCCCTTCTGCCACCTCTTCTTCTTCTCTCATTTCTGACTGTCTGTCTGCTATCCAGGATTGGTGTGCCGCCAGTAAGACTGAGATCTCCTTTGCCCTCTTCCTGCTCCGACCTGTGAGGCTAAAAACCTTGGGGTCATCTTCGACTCCACATTCTCCTCTCCTCACAGTTCTGACGTCTCTAAGAAGTCATACTACCAGCTGCATCTCCTCAGAGGTATTCTTGCTTTCCTCTCCTTGCCCCAGAAGCTCACTGTCTCCAGAGCTCTGGTTCTCTCTAGGCTGGACTACTACAACAGCCTCTTTCTAAATCTGCCTGCCTCTACTCTCCGCCCTCTGTAACTCATCCACAACAGGACTGTGAGACTTGTCCTTGGCCTCAAGCCCAGGGATCGTATCTCTCCAGGACTGAAATCCCTGGACTGGCTCCCAGTGGCTGCGAGGATTAAGTTCAAAACCCTCTGCATTGCCCACAAGACCTTCTGGGGCCTCAATACCTTCAACTCTCTATTCATGAATATTTTCCTTCTCGAGCTCTTCGCTCATCCACCTTCAACTCCCTCAGGGTCAGTCGCTTCTCCAAGCAACAAGTTGGTGGTAGATCTCTTTCTTCGGCTGGGGCCTCCCTCTGGTACAGCCTCCCTGCCTCTTTGTAACTTGAAGAGAACCATCTCCGGTTCCGGAGGCACCTCAAAACCTTCCTCTTTGCTTCTACTTTCTCGCTTCGTCTCCCCTGCTGAACTCCTGGCTGTAACCGAAACTGCACTGGTTACCTGGCTACCCTCTGATCTCGGGCCCAGGTCCCCTCCCCACCAGTTGCACACCTGCACTGCCCCCCTTGCAATCCTTGCACTCGTCGCTGTTCTGTATCCCTACAGTCCCCTACCAGCACTTGACACTTGATGTCTGCACTGACCCTCGCACTTGTCACCAGCTGGTCGCACTTTTTATTTATTGTTTTTTATTTATGTTTATTGTTGATCCCATGTACTGCACTGCCCCCTCCCCTCACACTTTTCCCCTCCCGCTCCCCTCACTTGAGCAATCTCAATGTCACCTGGCCTAGTAAAATCGTTGTCTCTGTCTTCCCTCTGTTCCCCCTCCCTTGCCACGTCGTACCTTAAAACACTTGTGTATAGGCACGTTATAAATGCCATATAATATCATATCATATTTCAGTTCAGCAAGCCCAGCTTAACTTCCCCAAGACTTCAACACAGCAACTTATACTTATTTCAGTATTTCAATATTCAACATACTTCCAGGTCAACTTGACACTTCTTCTAGATCGCATTAACAGTTCACTCACAGTGCTCCTTCTTGGCTTGTTTTACAATATCTTTGGTTTTCACACTGGTGGGTTCCCTCATCTGCGCGCAGTTGTCAGACCACACGGCCCACCTATCACAGGTCATGCAACCAGGAGCCATGGGCTCTTCAGCCCACATAGGTTCTTCTGCATTTGCCCCTGTATAAAACTTTGCATTCACTTATTTATGTGCAGTTTCACACTCTACTGGCTTCCCCTGATTAGCCTCTTGGCTTTGCCACGATGTGTCACACATCCTATGCCAGTTTTAGGCCTTGCCGCACTGTATTTGTTCACAAAGTTTACTTCGCTGCGGTCTTATTTACTCCCCACTTTTTTGTCATGCTCTTTCACACTTGCACTCGTATTTCATATGTTGCTTTTAAATGGGAACATTCCCATTTAACTTTCATTACCTGGTTGTGTTGCTTTCAACATTTTCATTCAGTTCGGTATTCAATATCATGAAGTTTCATAGCTTTGCTTTCAATGTTTCCATTTAGTTTGGTATTCAAGTTGGTGCTTACGGCATTTATACATAGCCCCTAGGAGCGCACCGGTCTTGAGAGACATTCCCCTGTACTCACCGATCCTCAGCATTCTTCCCTGGCAGCTCCACTGCTTTACGTCTGCTCTTTCTGTGCATTCTGTAGCTCCTGGTTGTTTGTGTCTCCCTTTCGCTGCTGCTCATTCTTTTTCTAGGCTCCCCGGTTGATTGCGCTGTCTTTGTGCATCTTTAGCTCCTGGTTGTTTGCGGTGGTTGCGTAATTTTATTGCCAACATCTTGCTCTTCTTTCCTTCCTTCAGGTTCCCTGTTTGATTGTTCTGTTTTCTAGCGGTGTTTAACTCTCATGTGCTTGTCTGTATTTGTATCTGAGCTCAGTCATCGTTCTGTCTGCTTGTGCCCCCCCTTCTACCTTCTGTTTCCTACCCTCAACCTATTGTTTCTACCCCATCCTAGTTTTTCTCTCCTCTCCTACCTGGCGCCTAATCCAGCGCCCACCTCCCACCCCCCTCTCTCCACTCTCCTTTTTCCCCCACTCTGTACTCTGCACCCTCTATGGTGCTCTCTGTCTCTCCTATCTTCTCTAAGTGTTGGTAGGAAGAAGTTCAAGAGGGATATCCTGGTCGCCAACCCAGGTCTCCCCATCGCTGATACCTACACCCGCGCTTCCTCCAGACAGACCCTTACCGACATCCTCTTTGTCGTTCCCTCTCCGTGCCTATGGTCCCTTCATATGGTCTCTGTTCTTTCTCCTTTTTCTTCTTCACCCATTAATGGTGGCACCTGATGGGAGGCATTCATGGCCCCCTTCCACTCTACCAAGACCATCATTAATGTTTACCTAAATGGTACGGTCTTGGTCCAAGGCCCTCAGGCCAACCTTCTCCTTTTCGATGGATGCTTCCCGCGCAATATCAACTTCATTTCTTCTCCTACTGCCCCTTCTCTCCCCTCCTTGGCTCCTCTGCCTCCCTCCTCCTTGGCGACCTCTACGGCTGCCCCTGCTACTTCTCTGGCCACCCTGTTGCCTCTTCCCTCTGGCACTCACCTCCTCTCTCTTGGCTACCTTGCTCTCTCCTGCGTCCTCCTCTGCCCACCCTCGGGCGCCTCCAACACTTCCTCAGGGTGTACCTCTGACATGTACCCCTCCATGGAAGTCCTTCAAAGATGGCAATCTGCTCCACATTGCCACTCTCAACTCTCGTTCAGCTGTCAAACACTCCTCTGACATTTGCGGTCTCCTGAAGTGCTCGATCAGTATGTCCTCAGTCTGACAAGACATAGTTCACAGCTAGTGCTGTCACAAGCTTTGATACTCTCCTTCCAGATGGCTACGAGATCCTCTCTGCACCCAGAACGAACCTTCCTGGTGGGGGTGTATCCTTGATCTTTCCGGAGTGGATCCCTGCTTCTATCAGTCATATGCAGGACTACTCCTCCTTTGAATGCCTGGTCCGCAGGCTCTCTCTCTCCTTGCCTTTTTCCTCACTTTGCCCACTATCCATCGGCCGCCCGGCCAGGTAGCCACCTTCCTATCTGAGTGGGCGGATCTCTCCTCCTCGCCTCTACCTCTCAGCTTCACCTCCTCTAAGACCTTAGCATCCACCTGGATGCTTTGAATCCTTCTGCAGGACTCTTTTGCAACCTCTGTGACTCCCTCTGTCTCTCTATTCTTCCCTCTGGCCCAACTCACTCTGCAGGGCACTCTCTGGATGTTCTCATCTCCTCAGACCTAACCCTCCCCAACCCTCTCACCACTCCTCTCTCCTGGAGTGACCACTTTCCCTTTTCCTCCCATCTCTCTCTACCCCACAGTCCAAGCTGATCCCATCACTGTCACCTACCTTGAAGGTCATTCGACCCATGAAGCATGTGTCAGTTGAGGCTTTCGCTGTTACTGTCTCTCCTCCTTATGCACCTTTGGCTGACTCACATCCTGACACAGCCCTCTCTAACCTCCATTTTTCTATCTCTAACACTCTTGATGTACTTGCCCCTGTCATGAGAATCTGCTTGAAGCCTAAATACAAGTGCAACTCTTGGTATGACTCAGACCTCGTCTCCCTGAAACGCAAGGGACACTGGCCTGCCGCCTGCTCCAAAGGCAGTACAGACTCTCTGTCCTCACCAAGAACAGAGCCCACATCCAAGCCTGCATCTCTGCGGAGCTGGCCAACCCTGCTGCAGTCTCTACCTCTGCAGAGGCGTAGACAGGATTGGGCCTGAGCAGGCAATGCCCACTCAAAATCTGTAAATGCCCACTCAGTAGCACTGTGTGGGCATTTACATATGTTAATGTCATTGCGGTGAGCGCAACAACATTAGCTACAGACCCCAAATGTAAATTGAAATAGTGTCTCTTTAATTTCTTATGTCGTAGACAGCCGACACGTGTTTCGACCATAGGTCGTTTTCAAGGCTGTTTATATATTCACCCATCAATACCATTAACACTAATCACATATATTAGTCACAAAAGGTAAAAGAAAATATATATGTAAATAATATGTACATTCCAACAGAATTTCAAAGAGTATGATTGTCACAAGTAAATTCAAATAAAAGACCATACCATATTATGTCAAACATCAGGTCAGGACGGAGTGGTAGGTCCAGGGTAGTGGAGAGAATATTTGCAAAAAATGTAAAGAAAACCACATATTAGCATATTCTCTCTATTCATACTTCAGATAATTCTAAACTCAAATCTTTCAATTTCTCTAAAATATTTTTCTATTCACCCATTGCGACTGTAGCGTGTGAAGCCATCGTCTAAGGGTCAAATCAAATGATTATGAGATATAATCCCAATTTTGTAGTTAGCCTTTCCCAATTTAGTGACTAGGTATTTCCTGTTTGTTAGTACTCATTGTGAAATAATCACCTAAATGAATATAATGTGCACAATTAAGTTGAAAGTGCTGCAATGCACATGTGAGATTATTTTGACTGGGCTTACCCGCACACTTGTTTGTTACTCTTCCCGTTCTGGAAAAGTGATTGACAGATGTCCCAAATGAGCTTCCCAATCAATGTGTTATGATTCATCAATCTTTGTCTTATTCATCTATAAGAAAGACCAAATTCAAACTTTTAGACTCCTTAAATTACAGAAAATTCAAATGAATATAGAATTGCTATAACCTACCAACCTGTCAGAAGTATCACCAATATTCTCAATCTGTTGACCGCCAACACTTTCTCTCAATACATGGGTCTACAGATATTAATGTTCCCAAATTTTGAAAATAACGAGGATTCTGACTTGGCAGAGGATTGGGAAAAGAATCTCAATCAGAGCTCAAGATTATGTTAGAATTACTTATCACACATGCCACACGGGAGAACAAAGGGGTTATTACACAAATTAATGTAATTAAGGAAGAGATTAGAGGCATGCCAAACGCAGAAGCGACTAAAGAAAAGAATTATGAGAAAATGCATGAGATTTTACGTGACTAGCAGGATGAAATCAAAATGAGAAAATGTGAACATTTTTCAGGGATGACAAAGATAATAGGCAGGATCGGGATTATACCTTCCAGCCTAAATATGATAATATTGTACCAAGAACTAAACTTAGCTCCTCCAATACTACACCGGCTAGTTCAGATCCTGATTCTGAAGAAGATATGAATGGAACAGGCTCTGTGGATAAAGAAACAGGCTCTGTAGAGAAAGATACCATGTAACCTGCTTTAGAAGGAGGTCAGAGTTTTTTAGATCAAATATGCAGACACAGGAAAGGAAACACAAGATCATTAAATCTCAAACGGGTCAGATTCGCAGTACCACCTATAGTGTCTTCACCAACACCAAGTGTCACACTAGGGGCAGGGGAGGTGGGGAGAGGAAGTGGGAGTGGAAGCTCCGACAAGGATCAGAATCGACCAGGAATCCTGACCAGGTCAACGTCAAAGAAACGTCAGACGAAGTAATACAGCCTGATTTATTTACTAATTTGTCGAATAGACACTTAACGAGTGCTGAGATTTCTGTGCTTAATACAGGTTTTTCTTTTTCACCGAGTGTGGGGACAAATTATGTGAATTTACAAATTGATCTTTTTAAATTTTTAAGGAAACTCAAATTAAAAAATGTTTTCTCCACTCAGGTTCATACATTTAAGCCTACCGCCACTCTGAACCCGCTTAGCACATATTCTATCTCAGATATTAGTAATATCGAAACTTTAACAACATTAAATCAAGAAGCAGCCACAGATTTGGATAATATCTGTAATGATTTAGATGTTAGACCTAGACATTTGCCAATAAAGGAACTCAGACCTAAATCAAAATGTACACCCCAATTGGGAGCGGACAATTTTATTGATGAAACCTTTCATAAAGATATTACAAAAGACATAATCATAATACAGAGCAATCCGTATAACAGAAAGAAACGCAGATCCAAACTAAACAAAGATGAACTTCATGCTCTGGAGAATTTGGCCAAGGATAAATCCATAACAATTAAGGAGGCCGACAAAGGGGGTAACATTGTGGTAAGGAATACCAAGGACTATGTATCTATGGCCATGTCCCATCTGAATACCCCACAATGCTACATCCCCTGAAATCTAATCCGACTAAGAGAATTGTGGATGAATTGCTCACTTTAATCCAAATATGGTATGACAAGGGGTTTCTAACTGAGGAAGAAAAGGCATTTCTGACCAACACTGAACCTACTGTACCCACCCTATACTTCCTACCCAAGATACATAATCCTTTTGATATTTTACCATCAGTAAGACCTATAATGAGTGGTATAGGGTGGGTCATGGAGGGACTTTCCCAGTATTTGGATGAGGCATTGAAACCCCACGTCCTTCGAATGCAATCATATATTAAAGACAGTGCGCATGTACTTCAATTTTTCAAGACTCGAGAATGGGAACCGGACTACCTGTTCACTACTTTAGATGTTTCGGCTTTGTATACAAGCATTGACCACGATTTGGCAAGTCAAACAATTGACTACATTTTTCGAGATTCATCTGCTTCTTACTTACAACATGTTAATATGCTCAAGAGTTTTTTGAGATTCATGCTAGATAATAATGGATTCATCTTTAATGATCAGTATTATGTACAGGCAAAGGGGGTTGCTATGGGCGGCAAATTTGCCCCCTCGCTGGTAAATTTGTTTATGTCTCAATATGAAGAAACACACATTTTCAATCAAGAATTGTTCAAGACTAATCTTATTGCATGGAGGCGCTATATAGATGACGTTTTGATTGTCTGGAAGGGAATCTTGGCATTGTTTGACATTTTTGTTACACATACTAACACTAACCATTTTGGCATAAATTTTACTGGTTCAGAATCCGCACATTGCATTGATTTGCATTGCAAATGTTTTGGATTTGCATATCTTTGTTGAGAAGGGTTCTATACAAACCAAAACATACCGTAAGCCAACAGAGGTAAATTCTGTATTGCATGCTGAGAGCAGTCATCAGAGGGCTACGATTAATAATATTCCTGCAGTGGAATTTTATAGAGCAAGGAGAAATTGCAGTAAGGATATGGATTATCTGAGAGAGTCACGATTACTTATAGGAAGATTTACCAATAGAGGTTATCGTCTAAATAATGTAATCAAAGCTGCGAATAAATAAAATGGAAGGAAGCAGTCAGATCTTTTACAAGATTGCATTAAAATGAAATCAGAACAAATACACTTATCGATTATAACTCAATTTTTGGGAGATTCCTCCACTCTGTATCATATGGTTTCCAAGCATTGTCATATTTTAAGGTTAGACAAGGATCTGCTACCCTTTTTATCAGAGGAACCTAAGTTTACCTTTACTGGGGCATTAACGATAAAACAGAAATTGAGTCCATCTTTTTTGAATCTCAAGGAAGCTAAAGATGAGAATTGGCTTAACAAGAGTAAAGGTTTTTTCAGATGTGGGAGTTGCAATCATTGCAAATATGCTTACAGGAACTGTAAACTCTTTACAGACACCAATGGAGATACCATTAAGATTAAGGAGTTTATTATTTGTAAATCATGCTATGTGGTGTACGCTATTATTTGTGCATGTGGCCAACTTTATATAGGCAGCACCATCAGGCAGTTGAGAATCAGAATTAGAGAGCATTTGGCAAGTTTGAGAAGTTGTGCACCTAAATCCCCATTGGCCATCCGTTGGCAAGACCAACATCAGATGAGCAATAAAGAGGATATAAGATTCATAGGACTAATGAAAGCTAGGAAGGGCAAACGAGGTGGTAACCGGTTTTGCTCTCCAAGTGTGCACGGACAATTATTCATCACCAGTACATTTGTAGAGCAAGAAAATAATTTGAATGCAGGGAGGCGAAGCAATAACTCACAACCAGATACGCAGTTAGCGAAATAATAAGCACTTATACTGCTATTTATTCATAGCTTCGAAGCAACAAGTGATAACACAGAAATAAATCACAGAAAGGACAGAGAATTCAGAAGAAAATACATCACCGTGGGCGTAACTGAATCCCTCATCTCGCCAGAAGCGGCTGGAAGAATCCGGTAACAGCCAGGCAGAGAGCACAACAGCCCACAGGTAGGTCGGAACAAGGCGTCCCCCCTCCGACTGAGGTCTTTGTGGTTTTCCCTGACCTTCCCGATAGCTCTGCATATATGCCCTCCTCAAAAAGGGGTGGTCATTTCTCAAACCTTCTGACATTAGCGTTTGCGCATTGCTAAGTGACTGTTGATTGCCGGCCGGTCAACCGACAGTAACCCCAAGGAGCAAAGCTTCGCTCTTCTTCTAAAATACCACGGAAAACAATTCCATAACTCATAGCAAGACATAACAAAACCAGCTTTCCCAGCAGAATGTCCTTGACTGGCTGCATACCAGGTTTACAAAGCATGTCTTTCAGCAAAGCAAGTACAGCTTTTCACTGAGGCATGGAATAAATATCCATTATGGCTCTGAATGCCCCCAGAATGCACTGCGCACCAGCGCCATGTTTTAGCTCAAGCATAACAATTCCACCCTTGGATATTTATCTTTCATAGCCCAGTGGCAGAGGAGCCGGTCTCTGAAACTGACGAAAAATTAGAACCAAGTTAGGAATACATTGAATACAACAACAACCAAGTATTATAATAGCTAAAATAATGCAAATGCAGGCCAAGGCATAACGCAGTGTACCCCCAATGTCAAGAATCCATAAAAATAACCAATCCCACCAATTCCCAGCATAACTTTGAGATGCTTGGGAAATGAGGTCCCTCAAACCTCTAATATGACTTTCAATGGATTGTGAATGGTCACTTAGATTGAAACAACACATACCTTCCACTGCTTTACAGCCCAAATTATGTTTCAGCAAGAGATAATCAACGGCAGCCCTGTTTTGCAATGTTGCTTTTCTAATAACTTTGCTATCAAAGAGCAATTCTTCTAATGCTTGAGAAGTATGATTCAGACCTTTTACCACTAAACATGCTAGTTTAATCAAAGATGTGTAACCCCCAGCAGCTAAACCCCAGACTCCCACTAATGAAAGGGCTAATGCTAGAACTTCAGTCTCTGATAATAAATGCACATGTGACTCACAATCTGGGGATAAACCCACAGATTCAAAAGTTGACCTTTTGCTTCGAGACATGACTGGGTGTAAAGGAAACATCATTAGCCCTAATCGAGTTAAGGTACATGGACCTCCGGAAATGTTAGCTGGAATGTAAGTGTATGTGATATTGCCACATAAGAAGAGCCATCCTGTTGGAAGTTTTACGTGATACATATGACTGGCAGCTAACACTGTATGATTGCAAGACATATAATTATTCACACTGGTACATGTGCGTGGAACTCGAGAACACAACCTTTTTTCAAACGTAGTTTGATTTTTCTGTTTGGTGAAATTCAACTGTTGGTATTTGCCAATTTCATTTACATTACAGGTCATAAAGTAACACACATCGCCTTGAGTTATATTGTATGTTATAATACATGTCAAGTTCCTCCACTTGCGATCTGTTTCTTGACAAAACCTGCAGTACTCATAGACTGAAAAGGATTGTCTAATATCGGAATCCTGAACCAAAGAATCATTGTGCGTGACGCCAATGATGTGTTTTAGAACCGGAACTGGCGTCAGGACCGCTACTAGACATGTAGTTAACAAAGCTTCTGCATGTTGCACGTCAATAAGGCAAAAGTGCGTAATGTTGAGTACTTGCTGTGCCAAGTATATCCACATATTCTCAATTTGTGTAATCATCGGGGAATATTTTCGCCGTCCTAAAGATATCTGTTGTATAGCTGGCATCAACGTTGTTTGCGTCTGCACCTGATGTGATTTCGCATTCCATAAATCCATTTCTTCGGTCCGGCTGGCTTTTCGGCATCAGCATAGGGCTGCTTTTGGACATCATTGCTCATCATCATCATCGGTTTCCCCTGGATCGTTGGCACAGATGCGACGTTTCGTGGGAAGCAGCATGCTGTTTGACTCTCCCAAACGGAGTCCATTTAGTCCCACAATTACACCAGCCAGACACAGGATCTACAAGGCAAACCCAGAAAAGAGATATCAGCGTTGAAAATCACTCTCTTAGGTAACATCTGTCTGCGGGCACATACTGCCATTTCTTACTACCGGGCTCCATCACTAAGACTACCTGGTCCTTGCCTGATGCAATAACATCTGCGGGCACTGGTGGGCCACTTGGCACCCGGTACTATATTGTCTGAAGAGCCAAAACCACCATCCCCACGGGTAGTTAACACTGTAGGAGGCTCCCCCTTTTTCTTCATGGACAACTTAACAGGAATAATAATCAACTGGGCCACCCGATCGTCCTTGTGGATCGGTAGCAATTGGTCCCCACTATTCATCAGGATGACTTTGATCTCGCCTTGGTAATCGGCATCAATGACCCCTCCCAGCACTTGAACTCCCTTCAATGCTAGGCCAGATCTAGGGGCAATCCATCCCATATACTCTGGAGGAATTTGTACCCCAATCCCTGTTCCAATCACAACAATCCCTCTTGGGTCTAATCTGATTTCCTCATGAGAATGCAAGTCTACCCCTGCTGACTCTGGAGTCGCCGGATAGGGAGCTAAAGAACCCGGTGTAATTTCCCAGTACAATAGAGTTTCTCTGACTGAGTTGGGTTGAATCTGTAAAGCAGGAGTCATTAGCCGCATCAAAGGAGTTTCATGATTATTCACAGGCCTATTGTTTAACACTTGCACCGCATCAAGCACACAATCACGCCAGCCTGTTAAACTGCCTACTCCGGATTTGCGCAGCTGCTCTTTCAACAAACCATTCATCCGTTCAATTAATCCTGAAGCTGCAGGATAATAGGGCACGTGATAGAGCCATTCAATACTCTTTTCCTGACTGTACTCTTGAATTAATTTGCCTTTGAAGTGTGACCCATTGTCACTTTGAATCTGCAAAGGCAACCCCATAATGCAACGTGATCTGATCCAACAACTTAATGGTGTTCAGTTGTGTGGCACGCTTGCACGGTAAAACCATCATGTATCCCGAGTATGTATCCACAATAGTGCATGACAACCTCTACTGATTGCAGGGGTCCGATATAATCAATCTGCAAAATTTGACCTGCTAATTCTCCTCTTCGCAACCTACCCTGGACAATCTGAGGGATAGGCCTGTGCTGTTGGTGTTGGCACACTGGACATTGCAAAATGATTGTTTTCACTACCTCTAAAGGAATACTGATTCCTCGAGCTTGTGCCCACCTGGTAGTGGCCTTTTCTCCAAGGTGCCCACATTTCTGGTGAGCCCACTTGGCCAAACCCTCCAAATCGTCTTCCTGGGCCTCCGCATCCACAGATGAAATCTTGTTGTGTTAATCTGCAACCGAATTAAACGAATGCTCTAATGAATCTGCAGCACAATGCGCATCCACATGATACACAGTGACTTCACTTTGTGATAACATCACAGCAATATCTTGCCACAGTTCTTTTCCCCACAATTCTTTTGAATGAATCATCCACCCATTCTTTTGCCAGGTTGGCAGCCACACCGCCAATCCATTTGCCACTGACCATGAATATGTGTACAAATGACATCGACCAGGGGTCTCTTGTTTCAATGCTTGATAAACTGCGAAAAGTTCTGCAAACTGACTGCTCTTCCCTTTCCCTGATGTGGTCAAAATCTTTTTTGTCTTGGGATTGTAAGACACCGCTTTCCAGTATTGCTCGGTTCCCACATATCGGGCCGAGCCATCTGTAAACCAGGCATGTTCTGTCTGCTCTACAGTCAGATCACCATAAGGTACTACTCATTTCACGGGAGATTCGCGTTTTTCAGACACTTCCGGCGGTATGTAATCTGAGGGTGGTATGTTGGCCACTTGCTCATGTAATTTGGCAATCGAACCTTTCCCTGATTTAGCTCTGTCTTGAATGTACCATTTCCATTTGATTATGCTGGCTTCTTGTGGCTTCTTGTGTGTGTCCTATTCTGTTTGTGTTTTAGGAGAGTTCAGCACCCCTTGCATAATCAGGATTTCAGGCCTCATCAGCACATCATGCCCCACTGTCATTTGCTCAGTATCGACCAAGGCCCAATAACATGCCAGCAACTGCTTCTCAAACAGAGTGTATGAGTTACCAGCATCGGACAATTTACAGCTCCAAAACCCCGCTAGCACAGGTTTCCTGTCTTGTTTCTGCCACACACTCCAGTTAGCGTAATTGTCTTGCACAGACACATTCAACTCCATAGATCAAGCATCTGCTGCACAGTATCTTTTGCCAAATCAAATGCTTTTTGCTGCTCTTCCCCCCACTGAAACTCATATTTCTTTCGTGTCACTTTGTAGAGGGGGGCCAGTATCTGCACTAAATGAGGAATGTGCTGTCTCCAAAACCCAAACAGCCCTATGAACTGCTGAGCTTGCTTTTTGTTAATTGGAGTGGTAAACTCACAAATTTTCTGTCGGGCCTTCGGCACCATCTCTCGATGCCCATTATGCCTCTGAATCCCTAGGAATATCACTGTCTCAGCTGGCCCTTGAATTTTGTTCGGGTTAATCTCCCACCCTTCCTTCTTCAATCCTTCCATAATGACTTCTAACTGGTGTTGCACATTGCGCTCATCCTTACCCTGAATCAAAATATTCATCAATGTAGTGAGAGATTTGTATGTCAGGTTTACACAGTATCTTGTCTAAGTGCTCTGCCACCAGCCGGTGACAGATAGTCGGGCTATGTATGTACCCCATAGGTAACCTCGTGAAGGTGTACTGATGCCCGCTCCATGAAAATGCAAACTGCTCTTGGCACTCTTCAGCAATTGGTACAGAGAAAAAGGCATTGGCTAGATCTAACACTGCATAGCAAGTCCCCTCAAACTTTTGGACATTCTCAATCAAGGTAATGGCATCTGGGACTGCGGGCACCAAGGGAGGAGTGTGTTTATTTAATTCACGGTAATCCAACGTCATCCTCCAAGACCCATCCCCTTTTTTGACAGGCCATAATGGGTTGTTCCACGAGGTAGTAATAGGGCGTAACACAACCGCCTCTACGTACTCTTTGATGGTGTCAGAAATTTCCTTGTGCCCCCCTGGAATGCAGCATTGCTTCATTGCTACCCGCTTGGTCGCCAGAGGCACCTGCACTGGGTGCATCTTCAATTTGACTACGGTAATGAGTGTGCAGGTCAATGCACTCACCCCAAACTGATACGTTTGACCTCCTAGTCCCAAAGTCAATCCTTCTAGAATGTCAAAGTCAATTATGTACTCGGGTATCGGGACAATCAACACTTGGTATTTCTTCCTAGTCAAATTGCCTATTTTCATATCCACTTCTGTTTGTACTGCGGAGGTCTCCTTCCCCCCTAGCCCAGTAATGGTAAAGTGTCTGTCTTTGAATCGTGTTGAATTTCCATGAATCAGAGAGGCCTCCGCCCCGGTGTCTATCAATGCTCGCACCCCTTGTGTATTTCCCGGCCACCAAAAAATCTTAACATTAACATGGGGCCGCCTATCAACTTTTATGTGAGCGGACGCCACCGGGGCTTGGTCATAACCCTAGTCAGATTTTGAATGAGTGTAACCTGACTCTGCCTCTAACATTGCACTCACCACCTTTCTCAAATCAGCATATGTTGGCTGGTATGGGGAAGGCGTCCCCATAGGCCCTTCTTCTTGTTCTTCCTCAGGAGGAGCGGAAGGTGAGGTGTCCCCCTGTGGCTTAGTCAATGCCTGTTTCTTAACCTGTTTATAGTGCTCCTTGGCTGCAAGCCCTCTTTTTTTGTATAGTTCATACATTAATCTAGTTTCAATGCCATCATTCTTCTCATGGCACACCATCTTTTAACAAAGCCAAAAACATGTACTTTCTGGACACTCGGGAGTCTCTACTATCTTGCCTTCTGCCTTCAGTTCTCCTCTCACTACGCCCCTCTCTCTCTCAGGGCTTGTCATCACTCTTATCCCACTCCCCTAAGTCTGCCAATTGCCGGATGGCATCCATAATTTCATCAGTGGGGTTGCCCGTCATACCTACGAGCAAAGTCATAATGACACTTTTGTAAGCGGGCGGCGCAGTTCTGATCACCATATTTGTGGTTAAATCTGAGAGCGGCATGGCCCCCATGTGTCCTGGAGCATCGACATGAATTGCCTCTTTCATAGCATGCTCTCTGACCTTTTGAATCGCCTCTTTCAAAGTGTACCACTTTGTTTCCTCGCTAGGCCAATCTGTGGTAATGGGATACTTGTGGATACATGCCTGGGCTGCTAGGTGCAACAAAGACACCTGTGAATCTTGCCCATTATCATCAGGGGGCGGCCCTGCACTTAAGACCTCCTGTACATTGGTGTCAGTTGACAAAGGCAAAAAGCACGGTGAGTCTGTGGAATCTACCAACAACCCTGCGACGTCCCCATCTAGCAATCTCACCATCCATGTCAGTAAAGGTTCCCCTGATTTTTGCCTCAAACGAGTAATGATTTCCCCAACCTCCTGCTGGGTGTAATCCTCCAGCGTGGTTAAATCCACAACCCCGCCCTCAGGATTCTGCGGGTGGGGTCCGGCACGCCGTCTTCTAACCGGCTTAGCCGCCACTGTCCTTTGACTAAATTCCGCTTTAGGATCTGACTCATTTGCCGAGCTGCTCTCTGGGCTTGTTGAGTCAAAAATGTCTCCATCCCACTTATCAGGGTCCCAATCCATACCTGCGGTAGCGATTACAGCTGCCACTTTTCTTTGGTTGATCCCTCCCCGTCTTTTCCTATACTTATACCGGGCTACTCTGACTGCTGCCCTCTCTGCCACAGCCTGATAATTTATCAGCTTTATCTTTACAAAGTTTCATCTGAATCTGCTGCATCAATGCAATTTGCTTTTCTGCAGCCAACTCTTTTTCTCATCGCGAAAAATTCTCTTTCATTTCCACATTTTTCGGATGCATTTTCCTATAGGCATGCAGGAGGACCCAACCCCGCCTGCCGAGCACGGCACATTCCTTTCCTCTCTCTACTGAAATCTGTTGTAAACAAAACATTTTTCGGACGGAGCAGCTTCCCCCAAACCATCATCCCACGTTTCACACAGACCGCTCCGCACGCCCACACCTGGGCTAATTTATCATATGGGCCTTTAGCCCAACTTGGAATGATAACATCCGGACATTCACCGCCAGCGGGAATTCCCTTTTTCCTGAACAAACTATTCATCATTACAGTAATTTGCAAAACCTCTTTTTTCTTTCTCCTTTCAACACTGCAGTCACTCGCGCAGGCATGCACACACACACAAAAAAAAAAACAGATTAACAAAGCCCAACACTCACAGCCAAATGAAAACAAACTTTCGCCTGCAATGAAAGCAAAACCTATCTGCGTTTAAACAGATTATTTAATATTTGGAAACAATTCATCACAAATACCCTGCTCACAGCGCCAAAATGTTTTGCTCTCCAAGAGTGCACAGACAATTATTCATCACCAGTACATTTGTAGAGCAAGAAAATAATTTAAACGCAGGTAGGTGAAGCAATAACTCACAACCAGGTACGCAGTTAGCGAAATAATGAGCCCTTATACGTCTATTTATTCATTGCTTGGAAGCAACAAGTGATAACACAGAAATAAATCACAGAAAGGACAGAGAATTCAGAAGAAAATACATCACCGTGGCTGTAACTGAATCCCTCATCTCGCCAAAAGCGGCTGGAAGACCCCGGTAACAGCCAGGCAGAGAGCACAACAGCCCACAGGCAGATCGGAACAAGGCGTCCCCCCTCCGACTGAGGTCTTTGTGGTTTCCCCTGACCTTTCCGATAGCTCCCTATATATGCCCTCCTCAAAAAGGGGTGGCAATTTCTCGAACCTTCTGACATTAGCGTTTGCGCATTGCTGAGTGACTGTTGATTGCCGGCCGGTCAACCGACAGTAACCCCAAGGAGCAAAGCTTCCCTCTTCTTCTAAAACACCACGGAAAACAATTCCATAACTCATAGCAAGACATAACAAAACCAGCTTTCCCAGCAGAATGTCCTTGACTGGCTACGTACCAGGTTTAAAAAGCATGTCTTTCAGCAAAGCAAGTACAGCTTTTCACTAAGGCATGGAATAAATATCAATTATGGCTCTGAGTGCCCCCAGAATGCACTGTGCACCAGCGCCATGTTTTAGCTCAAGCATAACATAGCTTAATTTGAGGCAAATGGAATGCAAAATAATCTGTTTTTGGAGAAGTACATTAGTTGGCCTCAATTGCGACCATGGCATGCATGTTTTCTTGTGAATAAGTGATCTGGGGTTATGCCTATTTCAACCTAATGATTATTAGGGAAAGGCACCACAGAATGTTTCTCCTTTTCAGGTTTTGGTTGAGCTGTGAAGACATTCTATCTTTGCTCAAATCATGAAAAACCCAGAATAGGGAACAATGATTTCTCATTTTCACATTTGGAATCCTTTGACATAGCATTTATGTTTTCAATTTATGGCAAGAGTTTGCAGTCCCTTTTGTAATTATGACAATCCAGAATTTGGGGACATTCACATCCCTTTATAATAGCTACTTTAAACGCCACTTACAATCACAGTATGGATAAGTGAAAAATGGAGTCTTGTATCTTTAACATTCATTAGCAGTACAGTTAGAGTTGCTATAATGCAGTGGGTTTGTAGCTTGATATTCTGTATTTAAATGGAAACAGGAATGCCTGGGAGTGATAATGCATTGCCACTGGAATTCTGCAGTGTGATATTCTGTGATTAATAGGGAATATGAGTCTGTGTCCATGAGGCGGAATGATCACGGCACTGGCTAGGTCCCAGCTGTTGTAATAAGTTGTAATATGGATACATGATCGATGGGAACTGGTGTGCACAGACTAATGTGTGGTTTGAGAACTCATACAGGAACTAAGCATCGGCATCACAAATAAGCACAAAATTGAATAATAATCCGTCAGGAGTGGTGTATATTGAAGCGTTTGTTTACATCTGACGTCATCATGCAAATTGATTCTTTTTCCCGTGGTTTACCGCAGGAGGAACTCTTTGCTCTAGCCGAGAGGCGAACGGCACGTGATTGATCCCGGGATTAGAATCGTGTAATAGGTAAATACATAACAATGTAGCTTGTTACTTATTAGTTGGTTGTTTAAGTTGTACTTTTAATGATGAAGATAGAGTTTATGTTTATGTTTATTGAGTTTATATAGCGCTTTATGCCAAAGCGCTTGTGAACCGTACATATGATCTTAGATTGATTGATTCACGGTGGATAGTCATTTCAAAGGGACTGAATCTCGATTCATCAGGGAGTACGTTGTAAATAAAGGGAAATTATGCCTGGTATTTTCATTTCATATCCCATATAGGGGGTTGGGCGAATGAAAGCCAGGATTTGGAGCTTGGATCTGACCTCATGTTTGTACATACACATGTTGTATGAGTCAAATGGATTTAAATCACAACATACGGCTTGTTAGAACATTGTTTTTTATTCTGAATAGGTGGTCTTGGCTATTGGAAGCCTGGACCTGGTGCTTGAATATGTATTGAGAGAAATTGTTGGCGGTTAACAGATTGAGAATATTGGTGATACTTCCTACAGGTTGGTAGGTTATAGCAATTCTATATTCATTTGGATTTCCTGTAATTTAAGGAGTCTACAAGTTTGAATTTGGTCTTTCGTATAAATGAATAAGACAAAGATTGATGTATCATACCACATTGGTTGGGAAGCTCATTTGGGACATCTGTCAATCACTTTTCCACAACGGGAAGAGTAACAAAAAAGTGTGCGGGTAAGCCCGGTCAAAATAATCTCACATGTGAATTGCAGCACTTTCAACTTAATTCTGCACATTATATTCATTTAGGTTATTATTTCACAATGAGTACTAACAAACAGGAAATACTGAGTCACTAAATTGGGAAGGGCTAACAACAAAATTGGGATTAGATCTCATAATCATTTCATTTGACCCTGAGAGGAAGGCTTCACACGCTACAGTCTCAATGGGTGAATAGAAAAATATTTTAGGGAAATTGTTCGAAAATAAGGAAGATTTGAGTTTAGAATTATCTGAAGTATGAATAGAGAGAATATGCTAATATGTGGTTTTCTTTACATTTTTTGCTAATATTTCCTCCATAATATCGTATGGTCTTTTATTTGAATTTACTTGTAACAATCAAACTCTTTGAAATTCTGTTGGAATGTACATATTATTTACATATATGTTCTTTTATCTTTTGTGACTAACATGTGATTAATGTTAATGGTATTGATGGGTGAATATATAAACAGCCTTGAAAATGACCTATGGTCGAAACACGTGTTGGCTGTCTACGACATAAGAAATTAAAGAGACACTATTTCAATTTACATTTGAAGTTATTTTTCTGCCATATAATGTGTAATCAGTGGACTTTTTTCAATATTTAGATTGGGTTGGAGCACGAGACATCGTCCCATACTCATCATTTTCATTTACCAATTTCAAAACTTTGGGGGAAGTTTTGCGGGAATGAGTTTGCTCGCTGCCACCCTCCTATTTCCCTTGTAACAGAAGATTGAAGAAAAGACGAGAGTGGAAACTAGCGCACAGTCAAGAAACAATCTCAGACTCCAGATTTACTTAGCTTCAGACCCCACTTCTTAGAAAATCCTGGTTATGCCTCTGTACCTTTCTTGTCTCTTCCCAGGCCCTCTACACGGCCTTGGCCCCTCATTTCATCACTAAAACTCAGGACATCCTGTCCACCCTCTCTTCCTCCTCTTCTCCCATGCCTGGCCCGCCTGTGGTCTCCTCACCTCCTACCTTCTCCTCCTTTCCCTTATTCACCCCAGACAATGTTTCTAGACAAGTTGATCTATGAAAGTCTTGTTAAAACAGGTTCTCCCATGTTCTTCCAAAACCTTCAAGGACCACATTGACACTCTTGCTCGGCCCCGGCTGATTTCTGTAATCACTCTTTTGCCACCAGAACTTTTCCTTCCCCCCTGAAGCACTCCCTTGTGTACCCCCTCCTCAAGAAGCCCTCAGCCGATCCTTCCTCTCCGGCTAACTATTGCCTGATCTCTATCACTCCTTTCTTGGGCAAACCGCTGGAAAGGCTGGCCATCTCTCAGCTTATCCTTCTCACTGAATCTGTTTGTTGTCTCCATGACCATCACTATGGCTTCAGAGCAGCCAGAGGCACGGAAACTGCTCTCCTGAACATCTTTGAAGACCTGCTCTCGAACCTTGACTCCAAACTTTTTTCTGTTCTCATTCTTTCTTCTTCCTTCAACACAGTCAACCATGCCATCCTGCTCAAGCACCTCCATGATAACCTGGGTATCACTGATCAGGCCCTGGCCTGGCTAACCTCCTTTCTCACTGTCTGACCCTCTCAGATCGAACTGGGGTCCTTGCTCTCTTTTATCTCTCTCTCTACCCGTGTTGTTCCCCAGGGGTCTAACCACTCTCTCTGGCTGTGCAAACAATACCTGCCTCCTCTCGACCCACTGCATAGCTGCTCTTTGCTCCAACTTTCAGTGTAATGCGGCTCTCTTTCAGGCTCGCTTCAGCCACCTCTACTCCTTCTCTCATTCCTGACTGTCTCTCTGCAATTCAGGAGTGGTGTGCCGCTAATGATCTCTGTCTCAATGCCAGTAAGACAGAGATCCTCCTCATCGGTACACCAACTCCCTCATTCCCTCTCTCTCTCTGGCCACCCACTCTGGGTCTTCTTACTTCCCCTACCTGTGAGCCTATTAATCTTGGGGTCATCTGTGAGTCCTCCCTCTCCTTCTCCCCTCACATTGCTGACATCTCTAAGAAGTCAAACTATCAGCTGCGCCTCCTCAGAGGTATTCTTCCCTTCCTCACTTTCCCCCAGAAGGTCACTGTCTCCAGAGCTCTGGTCCTTTCAAGGCTGCACTACTAAAACAGCCTCTTTCTAAATCTCCTGCCTCTACTCTATGTCCTCTACAACTCATCCAGAACAGGACTGCAAGACATGTCCTTAGCCTCACGCCCAGGGATCGTATCTCTCCAGCTCTGAAATCGCTTCATTGGCTCCCAGTGGTGGCAAGGATCAAGTTCACGACCATCTGTATTGTCCACAAGGCTTTCTGGGGCCTGGATCCTCACTACCTCCAACTCTCTCTTCCTAAGTATCTCCCTTCTCAAGCTCTCCACTCATCCACCTCCGAATCTCTGAATGTCAGACACTTTTCCAAGCAGAGAGTTGGGGGCAGATTTCTTTATTTGGCTGGGGCCTCCCTCTGGAACAGTCTCCCTGCCTCTCTCAAGCTTGAGCAGAAGCATCTTTGGTTCTGAAAGCAACTCAAGACCTTCCTCTTCGCTTCTGCCTTCTCTCATCCTCTCCCATGCTGATGAACCATCTTTTCTACGTACCTGGCCACCCTCTGAACTTGGGGCCAGGCCCATGCCTGTCCAGTTGTACCTCACACTGCCTCTTCGGCCCCCTAGCACTTGTGGTCGGTATCTGTAACCTTACAGTCAACCCGCTCTCTGCACTTATTAGCCACCCACTGGCTGCACCCTCTGATTAACAGCACTTAGCGACCCGTTGGCTGAACTTTGTTACTTGCACTTCTACGTCTCCCTTCCCTTTGCACTTCTCTACTCCTCCTAACCCCCTCTTGCACTTCTCCCCTCCTTCCGGCACTTGCGCGATCTGAATGACAGAAGTCCTAGTAGGATCGTTGTTTTGTCCTCCCTTTCCCTGTCTTGTCGTGCCTAGAAACACTTGTGTACAGGTGCATTATAAATACCATATCATATTGTTGGCTGGCTTGCCAATCACAGCAAGCCCTGATCATGCTGAGTGTGCTGTTCCACACTCGCCAGCAGCTCTGCTTTCCTTTTGCGGACACGGGCGGCATCCAGAGTTCTTTCTTCTTTATCAGCAGCTCTGGGTGAAGTTTTGCGACCTTGCGACCACGGAGGCTCCCGCACATGTGGGACTCCAGCGGCCCAATTCGCCCTGGTCTCCACAAGTCTCCTTGGTCATCTCCCGACATCCTGGCTTCCTTTCAGGTCCCACCACGGCTGCCTTGTCCACTGCAGGTCTCTCCCTCACAGGCCTCCCCGTTGGTCGTCCTCTTGCTGCTCTTTTGGTCTCCTCTTATGCACCTGCAACCTCTTTCAGGTTTCAGGTGTTGGCACTTAATTGGACTTGCCTGACTGTAGTTAAAGGGACCTGCCTGACCTTCACAGTACTAGAGTGGTGAAAGGAGTTACTAGTGTTCACTACTCCTTGTCACCTCTTCCGCATCCCAGTACTGTCAAGGGAAAAATGTGGGAAATTGAGGGGAGATGTTTGACAATAGCCCATAAAGGCCGTGGCAGTGTTAGGTTGGTCTTCAATAGAGTAAGGGGGATACCATGTGTCGCCTGCAGGTACCCCACTCCCAATCCCCAAGGACCCTCCACCCAGGTGATCCTCCCTCACTTCTCCGCCCCCAGGGTCAGGATCCAAATGTGATTGCCTTTCCCCGGCCACCTGAGAAGAGGATCCAGGGGAGTGAGGATACCATCAGGTTTCTCACAACTGTCATGAGGTAGAGCAGGGCGATGCAGAGCCCTATGTGGAACTGATATGAGCATGCTAGCTATTGGAAGCTCTGAAGCAGTCAGGACATAAAAAACTGACAAGGGACTCCCATCGGAGTCTGTCCTGTCCCAGAGCGGCTTCCCTCTGGGGAGCTGAATTCTGAGGAGAGGTCCTGTGGCAAACCTGACTGCCTGGAACCGAGAGGCAGAGAACGGGAAGGTGGGGAAGCACCACGACTTACCTGGTTGTAGGATCCAGTGTCAGAAGCAAAGCAGACAGAGTGGTCCATGTGAGACCTGACGCACTGAGAGAAAGGAGTGTGGCACAGCCGCCGAACACTGAACAAAGACCGCGAGAGTCCAGGAGAAGCGGCAGAAGCTGTCCAGTTTCCAGAGGACCAGAACGTGGGAATACCAAGTCCAATGGTACACAAGATATCCTGTGGGCTGTGGTTGGGAGGAAGTGCAGAGCCATCTTCCTGGGACCGAAGAGAGACACAAGTGGAGAACAGAGGGGGGGAAAGAGCACCCCAGACTGTTACGCTCACCTGGTCTCTGCGGAGGCGTTGGGGCACGGTTGCAGCCCTCCCGGGGGTGGGGTCGCTCAGGTCCGACTTCGCCCTCTGCACTTATGTGGTGACTGGTCGTAATAGGTGATGTTGCTCGGGACTGCTCCCACGTGGAGAATAGGGGGCGTGAGTATGCCAGCTTGTGCGCCTGATCCCCTTCCAGACCCCTTCTCCCAAACCGTGGTACCTGTGGGATGCGCTGTCCCTCACCTGTTGATTAGTTTTGGCAAGCACTCCAACCTGCTGCTTCTGGCAGGGGCGCTTGTGTGATCTAGACCGAGTTCCTTCACTGGTATGTGGTAGTCCAGTCCTGCTGTGACTAAGCCACTATACTTCAGGTAAGTGTTCCTGTTTGCCTTTGTCTTTCCTCGTCTGTTTTTGTTGTATTGTAAAGTTTGTTGTCTTGTATTGCTGTCCGTTCCACTTTTGATGTTTGCTCTTTTGCTTTTTTCCCTTGCAGAAGCTGCAGAGCTCAAGGCAGCAGCCAGAGGGAATGACGAACGAAGCTGCAGTGGTACAGTAGCTGGTAAGTTGTTAATTAGGGGGTGCGTGGGATTCAAATGCGGCGCGGTCCTAGGACAGATGTTCTAACATTGCCTTTCTTCTTCTTCACACGATCTGAGTTTGTGGATGCGGAGTGCGGTGCTGCAGCGTCGGGATCAAGATCACTGGATGCCAGGAGATGAGTCTGCAGATGAAGCGATGAAGCACCGGTTTCCTGGAGGTGAGTATGCAGGAGAATGTCTGGTTTCAAAGGTAAGTAAACTGGTCCAAGCGGCGTTGAGCATCACGTTGTATGCGAGTGCACAGTAACGTGAAGCACCGGCCTTAAGGATGGAGCAGCTTATATAGCTGAGCTTCTGAAGCCATACCCACCAGGTTCAGCCTGCCTGTCACACCCGATAAATCAGCACATAAAGACCAGGCCTAGGGTGCCACACCCGATGAGTCAGCACATGAGGATGTTCTCTGGAATAAAGGCTTCCAGCTCCTGGAAAGTTCTTGTAAAATAAAAGCATTCCTGCACTGGAATAAAGTAAAAGCACTCCTGCACTGCAATAAAGTGTTCCTGCTCACATCTCTATATAAGCCTTGTGCCAAAGGCACCAGGTAACGTATCACGTGTAACCTCTCCGTTGTCAAATATACCCTATGCAGGTAGTAGAATTGGGTGAGTTTGAATTGTGCATTTCTAGATGTTCTTTTGACCTGTCCCAACATTTTTGTCCATCTCTCTTCGGAGATAGTTGTTCCCGAGTCCCTTTCCCATTTACTCTTCACCACCAGCTCCCCGTCCTTTCTTGTTGCCTGCAGAACCCCGTATGCCTGTGACACTCTCCCACCACTCTCTCCTACCGGGGTCTAAGAGGTACAAAATCAGAAGAAGATTGCGTGATTTCTGCTGACATTGGCCAAACGACTGGTCGCAATAGAGTGGAAGAAGCTGGCAGGTCCGTTGGTGAGGCAATGGCTTCATGAGACGCGCAATTATGGTCTGGCCTAGGTAGATTACCTGAACAAACATATGGACCCGGAAGGGGAAAATGAACTAGTAATGGACTGGGGACAGCTACTGAATGAGCTGACGTCCACTCAGGACCTAAAACCTCCTTGAACAGGCACACAGCCAAGAGCATAAGACACGGAGGGGGAAGCATAGACCTAAATGGAGGAAAGTGGTGCCTAGCCCGTGAAGACTGAACAAAGGAAGGGGACAACGGGAAGCGATTGGGAAGGGGAGGCACTCGGGGGTTAGGAGGGGGCAGGAAGAAGTTGGGGGTGGACATGCGGGAGCGGGGGAGGAGGCGCGCATGGGGGGCAGGGAGGAAAAGTTGGGGGAAAAGGTTCTTGTTGGAAAATTAGCTATATAAAATCATATAGGAGATATGAGCCGGGGCAGCGCCAATAAAGGGGGAGACCTGGAACATTTGGTCAGACCATGGTAAGGAGGAACATACAGCAGAAATGCAGTCGCCACAGATAGCTCTGACGGCAACACAGAGCAAAATGTGCGGCACAAATGTGGGGGATGCGGCAAAGAACTGGGGACAGATCCCCCCAAACTGGGGGAATGACAAAAAATCACTTGGAAAAAACTTGATGCAAATGCTTGTCAGGTGAATCGGAGCCCAAGATGCATATTAATGGACGTAGCCTTAGAAGGAGTACTATTCGTGGCTCTGCTGAATTAAGCTCATGGGTGGGCTGAATAGCCACAAGAAGGACACATGGGCCAGTGGGGACAATCTCCATAACTGCAGGGAATGCATTGTCTCATGTTGCAATGTTTACTTGTCTTGTATTATGTACAATCAAAAACAATTTTAAAAAAGTTTTTGAAAAGTCTCTTGCCTTCGAGGACCTGATGCAAACAAATAACAAATCAAAGTTCCTTTCAAAATGTACATAGGGTGATGCCTTTCACCCCTGGGTTCCTCTCTTCTGTGCTCCTAACCACAAACCTTTCTTATCGATATAAGGATATTCGGAAGTTAGGTTTCTTGCTTCCTATGGCTTGATAGGTTCAACAAAACAAATAAAATGTTCCTCTCGGATTGCACCTGAGGTGATGTTTCTTCACCGCTGGGTCCTCTTCTTCCGGGCGCAGACCCCTCTCGAATTTCAGCCTCCCTCCTGTTGGGTTCACTCTGGCTTATATTCAAAATGACTTCTCTACTGCATTCACTTCTTGGAGTCATGGCCTCTCACCTCTGGATCTCCCTCTTCTGGGCTTAGACCCTTTTCCAACTTTTGCCTCCATCTGTCAGGCTCACTCTGGCTTTTGCAAAGATATTTTCTCCTTGCCATTCAGAAATCTTAATGTCTTTTTAAACAGTTATCTTAATGCCTTTTTAAACAGTTCTTCTTGGACATCCCACTGCCAGGTTCACTTTTGTCCACACACTGTTTCTTAGGACTTTAGACTTTGCCCCTCTTTATTGGCATCCCTCCATCGGGTTCACTCTTGCCACTTCAAATTTCTTTTTGCTTTCTCTTGATGTGGGATTCACTTCCCTTGCATTCTCAAAGGTTTGTCGGTCAAAGACTTTCAACTGTACAGGGATTTTGCTAGACTCCTGTATGACCACTTTGGTCTTTCTTGACGTCTCTTCTATATCTTTCTGGTATCGGTAGTTTCAATCAACAAGGGATCACCAAAGTCTCTTGAGTAAGCACCCATGTGGTGCTGTTCACCCCTGAAGCTGGTCTTCCCTTAATGTAAAGACGGGAGGGTGGTATCTGTACTCTTGCCCTCTATATGGCAGAGTAGAAGTACTGAGCACCCCAGCCGAGGTTCTCTATTGTTGGTAGCAATGGACGAGCAACCAAGGCTTAAACTCTCAGGAGGTAATGTGGGCTGGTTCTTAAGTACAGTGTAGTCCACAAACCCTCACAAAGGAATGTCCACACACTATGTTATGTGATAACACAGGTCTTTATATAAATAAGATTCAGTATATATACACAATCAATGACACACTTTGTGCTTTGACAATACTAATATGTTAAATATGTACAATGTCTCTGTGGTACCACAGTTAACTCTTGACTCCTTTAAAATGCACCAACTGCTGACAGTCTCTATGGCATACAAATCAAATAGCAATGTGAATCAACATCAGACATAGGAAGGAAGATAAGTTAGGTTAAACAATGGCAGAATACTTTGTCCCTACCCAAGACACAGTTCAATGTGAGAATCCCCCCACCTGGGCAACATGTAAATAAAGTATATCAACAAGCCCAGTCTATGGGCCTCATTACGAGTATGGAGGTAGCCATGCCCATAACGGGTACAGGGTCCGGGTTCCAGGAATAGGGAATTACCGGGCCATGCCGACTTTGTCGGGCCCGGTAATTCCCATTCTCGGGACCCGGACCCAGTACATCCCCATTCCTCCATAGGGCTCAAGGGGAATGGGGAGAATGCTAACAATGGGCCCTTTAATAACGGGCCTGTTGTTAGCATCCTGGTCTGCTAGCGGGTTCCGCTAAGGACGTCTGGTCTGACCAGGCGTTCCTTAGCGGGATCCACTGCAGACCTCGTAATAGGGTGGACCGGAATGAACGGTGCCGGTCCCTTACCGGCACCGTTCATTCCGTGGCTGCCTACCTCGTAATGAGGCCCTATATATGTTTAAAATAGTGTTGTTTCCTGCTAAAATGTTCTACTACCCCAATGTACCTGGTTTAGCAGAGTTTCTTTGATGATTCGTCAACAGATTCTCGTGGGTGAACTCTATTTAAAGCAGGAGCCACATGGCATCGATAGTCCTCAAAGAACTGTGAACACTGTCGTCGAGCCCTTTGTGGTGCTCGTCGATGATCGTTAGTGGACGTCCTGTGACATGAGGCATGCAGTGCACCTCCATGACAAGAGATTGTTGCTGCAAAGATGATTCGATGAAGAACGTAGGTCCGACGATCGGGACTCAACCACGGCTGGCTTTTGGATCTTTGTCAGCGTCTTTGTGGACTTCGGGTGGTGGGAAACCCACTGGCGGATTCTCCTCTGTTCGTCGATGACCTTGACTTTCTCTTGCGGGATGGCAAGGGAGTCCTTGATTTCAAAGTGTCTTAGGCAAAGGTGGAGCATTTCGGCTCCGGTCGTTGGCAACATGGTGTCAAGCTGTCCCTGCTTCTGGGCAACACGACTCAACAGGCTTCCAGCAGTTACGGCGGACCTCCCAACACTGGTCGATGACAATGGACTTTGATGTCTGGGTGCTTCACTTCAAATTCCTCTGAGGTCCACGTCTCCGGTGTACAGTCTTTCGGGACTGGCTTCCATGGTGCCTTTGTGAAGATTAGCACTCTGCACAATGTTCCCTTGTAGCTCGGGAAGAGGTCTCTTAACCAGGTTCTCTCTTAGATCAGTCCTTAACGGACACGACAGCTTTCGGATTTCGACGACGGCAAGCAGCAGCAAAACCTTCTTCTTCCAGCTGGGCTTCAAGGTTAAGCATCAAGTTTCGACTTCAGCTCCTGAACAATTCTGGTAAGTGAGAGGTCCGCTGATATACTGTTCTGTCTCTCATTCACACTGCTGAGCCAAGCTCAGGCAGCTAATCATTCAGAAGGGCATTCATGCAGGCAGGCAATCAGGCTCACAGTGCATTCAGGCCATTCTCTTCCATCCAGACACCAATAACAAGGAATGTGGATTGGGGCAAGCACCCAGCCTTTTAGCACACTACACTGCATTCATGTCAGTTTCGGGCAGGGCTGTCTCATTCTTTGTGTCACACAAACAGATACCAGACACCCATAACATGGAATGCATATAGGTCACACACTCCATTCACCCAGGTCCCAAAGTGTTCAGCTCCAGGGCTGACTTATGCTGCCACTGTCTGCAGAAGGCTTCTTCAATTAATGCATTATTTTTACTCAGTTCATTATTTTTACTCAGTTAAAGGCATTGTCAGTTAAAGGCGTTGTAGGTTACACAGATGGTGGAGTTGTTTTCTGTCTGGGTATAGTAAAAAGAGTAATCATTTTCCTACTCATTTTTTTATAATGTGCATTCTGTACCTTGCCTGCTTACTAAACCATGATAAAAGCATTTTCGACTTTATAAACATAACACCATTTAAAATACTAATGTCTTTTAACCCTAGGAGTTCTATTTTTACACATTTACAATACTAAATCATTCCATACGAATTTCTCTGCCTAGCTTTAAGTGGTGGAGGTGGGGGGGCTGTCCCCTACTGCATTCAGTTGATGGTACCTCATCTTCATTTTGGCACATCCATTACACATATATGGTTCTTCCACTCAAAAGCCAGTTAGGGGAACAGACAGAGTCGGGGCTTCCCAGGACTTTGGGAAAACACAGTAACAGGTAATAGAAACCAAGAGGCCACAGGTGCCATCCTGTCTCCTATCAGGAATCCACTAATACTATGGCAGGGCCTGGGTATTCAAAAATGGTGGATACTCAGAGCACCTGCAAATTCTGCATGGAGCTGCCACCAGCCCATACCCTGCTCTGCGGGCCACACACAGGTGCCCAAATACATACACTAGGGGTACAGGGTGGTACCCCCACCCATGGGTGCCATAAGGGTATCCCAAGGGTCTCTGTTCACCACAACCAAAAAGAGGAAGAGCTGCACTGCCACGAGTCCCACATGGACTCCTGTGCCGAAATAACACAGAACACACATAATAAGGGTGTACAGGACAATGACATGGAGGCCATGTCCTTTCAATGCATTTCCAGCATCACACTTAACAGTTTACAATTCTTTGAACTTTCTTCAATGTGCCACTTTGCAACATTCATTTAACACAGTTCGGTTTCTTAAAGGTTCTCCCCTCGACTCACCATCTGTGCTGAACCGCTTGGCTTTCCGTGTATTTGGAGTCAAGGCCGGTACCGCAATAGCAGACGTCTCCCTTGGTCCTGCTTATCAGGGTAGGCACACCCAGTGTACTGTTGACATCTGCTGCAACACACTTGAGCTATTATTCACGGTCTTACGGTTCTTTCCGCAGAGGTCTCAAAGGCCAGGCTCTGAAAAGGCAAGTTTGCTTCTCTCCTTTTCATCCTCTCGGTTCACGCCATCTTTCTCCTCCTCTTGAACTGTCGTGTCTCAATAGCTGTATCATTGTGCGGTCTGCTTTGCTCGTCCAGTGCTCTCGTGCTCCACCTTTTATCCCTGTGGGGAAGGAAAAGGGCTGTGTGAGAAACCTGAAGGTGTCTCTCCAGCTAGTCTCCGGGATCTGTCATCTAGGTGGCCAGG
This sequence comes from Ambystoma mexicanum, assembly GCF_040938575.1. Classification (NCBI taxonomy): domain Eukaryota; kingdom Metazoa; phylum Chordata; class Amphibia; order Caudata; family Ambystomatidae; genus Ambystoma; species Ambystoma mexicanum. Next base: position 580,328,331 of record NC_090924.1, on the reverse strand, counting down.
GACACAGCCATCGCTATTGGATCCAGTTCCTTGGGGTGGACCGGTGAGGGAGGATCACCTGGATGAGGGTCCTCGGGGAGTGGGACACAGCCGGATGAGAAGCAGTAACCCCCTTAATTTGACACCTTTTCCCATCATCTCGCGTAGGACATTCAAAACCACTGCCCCCACCCCCTTTTTCCAACATGAACACTTTCGCACAACACAAAGGACAACATACTAACACCAGAGCCATTTACCTGACATGTCCCAATACAAGGGTTAGGCAAAGTCAGGCAGTTCATCAGAATCGCACACACCTGATGGCCATTTCCCTTCCTGTTCTGTGCTTGATGGTCGTGTAGATTAATAATACCTCCGTCCCCAAGTACCGCAAGGGTAGGAATTAAAACCACTACACCTGCAATCTTTGAGGCCACAGGTGTAGAGTGCCGTCAGCCAGGAACCAGGAACACCGGAAAGACCCCTTGACCACTGCAATACAATGGATTGTTATGTATACAGTAACAATGAACAGTGATGTAAGAAAACAATGATATCTAAATGGGTTTACCTATATGTGATGACAACAAGGACTTGACAGGCAAGGGGAACAAGATGGGATCAGGGCAAAAGGAGACTGGCAGGGACTTGGCAGCACTCTGATGGAATCACAACACCTTAGCCAAGATTCAGTACACAGGGTGATCCTAAGGCAATCCGGAGAAAAAGGTCTGTGGTCAAAAACCAGTAAGGCAAAAGTCAACGATGGTGATCTGTGAGTTTGTAGCAGCACTGGAAATGGAACACCAAAAGAACAGTTGTACTCCAGGAAAAGGCAAAGCAGTCCGTGATAACGTTCCGAGGTCGTAGCAAAAAACAAAGTTCTTTTAATCCAAGGGAAAAGGTGAAAGAAGTCTGTGATAACGTTCCGAGGTCGTGATAACAATAGAATCCACAAAAAACCAGGCGCCGACAGTACTTGAGACAAGCAGCTGAGAAGCGTTGCTTCCTTGTTTCCCGGGTCCATTTATCTGTGTCGGGTAGTCACATGACGTGGATTATGGGGAACGTGAGAGTCGTGTCACGTGATCCACGCTGTTGATGGTACCAGCAATGGCTGTTTGGTCACGTGACACGTGGCTCCTGGTGGTCACGTGACACGCGGTTCCTGGTGCTCTCGCATGGAAGCGCCATCCATACGAAAAAACGCCATGGCAACTGCCAATGTAAAAAAGGGCGCAAGGATCTTCCGGCCGGAGCTCTGTCCAACCTAGTGCGTCGTTTCCATGCCCTATGTGAGTGAGTGTGGGAAGTGCATCGGGCTCTGTGGGGAATGTGTGGGGATTGTATGGTATCTGGTTGAGCACGAACGGGGAAGTGTCATGGGAGACGGGGACGTGACACGAGCACAGCAGACAGCACGATGCGACAGCTAATCAGGCGCAGCAGTTCAAGAGAAGGAGAAAGGCGACAGGAATCGAGAGTGTGCCAAGGAGAGAAGTGACCTTGCCCTTTTCATCCCAGACCCACGGAACCTTCGAGGGAGAAAGCCTAAAACCATGAACAACAGCACAAGTGTCTTGCAGTAGATGTCAACGGTACACGGGGCAAGCCATTGCCAATAAGCAGGCGCAAGGTAAGCTCCCACATCCATAGTACCGGCCTTGACTCCAGGGAAGCCGAAAGCCAAGCGGTTCATCATAGTCGGTGAGTCGAGGAGAGAACCGATAAGAGCTAGGCTGTGTTGATTGAGAATCAAAGAGTGGCAAGTTTGAACCAAGTTCAATAAACTGTGAAACAACTGTAAAAAGTGTTCAAGGAGAGACCAGCTGGGTGCTAACTCCAAAGACTCTGGTCGATCCCCATCTGAGCGAAACTACAGATACCAAAAGGCTGTAGGACAACCAACGAAACAGGTCAAAGTGGTCATACTGAGGGTCAAGCAAAATCCCTGTACAATTGAAAGACTTTGATCTACAAACTGTGTGAGAGAAAGGGAAGTGAATCCCGCAGTGAGAGAAAACAAGGGAAGCAAATCCCAAGAGAGGCAAAGTCTTAAGTCCCAAGAAACAGTGGGCCTCATTACACGGACGGCGGTAAGGGTTAACGGTCACCGTTAATGGCAACGGTGACCGTTAACCCTTACCGCCGTACTACGAGGTCCCTTGGCGGGTTGGAGGATTTAACGCCTGCTTCTTGCAGGCGTTAAAATCCAACCCGCTAAGGGACCTTGGAGCTAATTACGGCACTGCAAAATTGCGGTGCCGTAATTAGCGCCTTCCCCATTTCCATAGAGCCGTATGGGGCAGAAATGGGAATGGGGAAGGGCAATGGCGGAAAGGGGATTTACCGCCCCTCCAACCTTGGAATGGGGCGGTAAATCCCCTTTCCGCCAAGGCGGTGCCGGTATTTTACCGGCATGAGCCATGGCGCTAATAGCGCCATGGCTCACCGCCTACCGTGTAATGAGGCCCAGTGTGTTGACAAAAGTGAACCCGCCGAGGGATGTCCACTGGAACTGTTCAAAAAGACATTAAGATTTGTGAAGAAGGAAAAGCCATAGTGAACCTGACTGAGGGAGGCTAAGATTCGAGAGGGGTCAGAGCCCGGAAGAGGGGGACACAAGGGTGAAGAATCCTCACCCTAAGTGAAACCAAAAAACAAACTTTCATTTGTTGAAGGAACTTTTCTTTTATTATTTTGAAGACATCAGGTCCTCGAAGGCAAGAGACTTTTAAGTGAAACAAGACTTGCCATCGGCAGCTCTGATAGCTGAAAACTGAACCGTCATCTCGTGCTGGGAAATTTCGAGAGTGTATTGTGCTCCACAATCCCACCTTACACGATGCTCAAAAACCGTGGGGAAGGGAGACCCAGGCTAACGCATCCTGACGTATTATTTGAGAACACTTCTTTCTTTTCTTGAGAACTATCCCACACCCCTTTTTGTATTAGTTGTAAGGTTTGGCAATAGGTTTCTTAGTATATGATCTTTTATTTGATATAACGCCAATAGGACTGCCTTATTTTTCATTTGATGGTTGACGCTTGCTCCCATCTTAGATTTAGGTTTTAGATTAGGTGTTTTTCCAACCTGCATAAAGCATTCATTGTTCAATAAACACCCTTGAACTGTGATCACTTGTGTGTGTCTTACTTGTTGCCACCATGAGTTCCTTACACCAATGGAGGGTGATCAATTGAAAGCTTGGTGTTAAAGCAAGTTTGTGTTACAATAGATAAATTGGTTGGAGCCCGGCAGAGGGAGACTGATTGAAGAGTTTGTGTTAGAACAGATTGGAGCCCAGCAGAGAGGGATCCGGGGGGAACCTTGAGTCACCCAAGACATTGGATACGTGGAAATTCTAAGAAATGTGTGTACATGTGAAAAACAAACTTTGTGTTAAAGGCATCCAAGATGAACAGTAAATCCCCTGAGAAAAGTGTGCATATGAGTAAAGGAACTTTGTTATTTGTTTGTTGCATCAGGCCCTCTGAAAGAAGAGACTTTGAATGGCAAAGAGACTTTGGTACAGAAGACCGTGATGTTGGAGTTTTGAACTGCACCCTCATGCTAGAGTAGCTAGTGTAGCTAGTGCTAAGCTCGAGTGCTACCTTATCCTGTGCTGAAAACATGGGTAATGGAAGCCAACGGCTTGAATATCCCGACATATAATTTCTTGAACACTTTTCTTTTGTATAACATTGTTCCCCACACTATTTGTATTTAGAGGTAAGGCTTGGCAATAGGTCTATTAGTATAAACCCTTTTATTTTGATGACAAGACACCACTAGGACTATGTTATTATTATTTTATGGTTGCAAGTTGCTCCCATCTTTGGATTTAGGAGTAGATAGGTGTTTTTCAAACCCAATTAAGGTTCAATAAACACCTTTGAACTGTGGACACTTGTGTCTGTCTTACTGTTGATACCATGCCTTCCTTACACTTCTCAGCTGGATACCTTACAGAGATCTTTGATTGAACACCCATGTGGTGCTGGACCACTCCAACGAAGGTATTGTAGCTTTCTTTAAATCACTTATCAGCAGTTTAACTTCACTCGTTTCCCTTATCACACACATTTTAACAATGTTCGCTCCAGCACTCGCCAAACAATGTTGTTGCTTGCAACCTCGGTTTCAACACAGACCGGTCTTGTATCGGTCTCCCCAACTCACCGGCTGTGTTGACTACACTGATGCCGCTTTGTTTTTGTAGCCAAGAACGGTACCACAATGGTTGATGATTCTCCACGCCTTGATTACTGACTCAGGAGGGCCGTGGTATCTCCGACACACAATGCAGGATTCTTCAACCTGGTCTTATGCTTTCTATTTTCGAGGTCTCTGGAAAGTCATGGTTCCTTGTCAAAAAGGTCAAGGGATTTTCCCTCCTTGCGATCCCCTTTCGTTTTGCCGTATTTCCCCTCTTGCTCAGTTGCTGTCTCGAAACTGCTGTTTCCTTGTGTGCTTTGCCTCTCTGAGTGTGCTCTCGTGCTCCGCCTTTTATGCGTGTGGGGAAGTGTAATGGAAGTCAGATGTGAATGATTGTCGATAATTGCCTGACTTCGCCTGACCATATTATTGGGACATGTCAGGCACACGGCTCGAGTGTTAGTCTGCTTTCCCTTATAGCGGGCTGTCCGTGAGAAAGTGTTGTAAACGGGGGAGGGGTAGAGTTCCAAAATATCCTACCGGGTAGAATGGGGTAAAGGTACTACAGGGAAGGGGATACCGCGTCTCACCATCCAATGTCCCACTCCCACTTCCCGAAGACCCCTCACCCAGGTGATCCTCCCGCACTGGTCCACCCCCAGGAACTGGATCCAAAGGCGATGGCCGTGTCATGGACACCTGGATGACAGATGTGTCTAGTAGGTGAGACACCTAGTGGACTAGTGGGTGAGACACCTTCTCGTTTCTCACAGAACCCTTACCCCTTCTCAAAATATGACAGATATTGAAGCAGTCGTAGCTCAACTTGCTGCCCATCAGATTCAGGCCAAGGCTCGCCTTCAAGAAAATCTGATGAGATTAGTTAAATGACGAGCAAGTTCCCCTATTACCTCAAGGGATATTATAACCCTACCAGGAATTAGAAGTCTTCTGGAATTTCTTTTTGAATTTCGAACGACTGGCTGAACAACTCGGATGGGGAGAAATCTTTAAAAAATGCTACTTGGGACCCCTTCTAAAAGGCGCGTTACAAACCGTCTATCAGTTGATTAATCTAACCTTGGGAGCTACCTTCATATCCATCAAGGAAGGACTTCTTAAAAGACTAGGTCATACCAGTAATTTTTATCGACAAAAAATAAGGTCCATCCTCTTAAACCCCAGTGAGACGCCTCTTCAAGTTTGTTTGTTTGTTTGTTTATTTATTTATATTGCGCACCAGACCCTTAGGTTACCGGGCGCAGCAACAAGTATATGCGAAGCTTACAATGTTACAATGTTATATAAATGAATTTACAATATTACACCATATTGCACAAATTACAAGAATGTACAGATAAAGATTTGCCGTATTTACATGAATGTACAGTTAGCAACATACAGGATTTGCGGTAATAAGCATAAAGGTTAATGTCACGTCAGGGTGCATTGGGTCGGACTACACTTGTGAGTGTTCGGGTGTTAAGTCGTTGTTGGCGATAATGTGTTTGATAAGGTTCCTTCTGAAATGGGGGAAGGGTTGGTCAGCTCTTAGGTTAGGTGGCAGGGCGTTCCACAGGTTAGCAGCTTTCACAGGGAAGCAGGCGCCACCAATTTTGGCGAGTCTGAATCTAGGTACTGCCAAACAATTGGAATTGGCGATTCTCATGGGTCTATTAGAAGTTTTTCTTTTTATTTTGTCCATTAAGTAGCTGGGAGCTGCATTATTTAAGGCCTTATGGGTTAATGAGATCATTTTTAGCTGGATTTTATTCTCCGTAGAGAGCCATTTATGTTGCCGCCTAGTCGAGGAGATATGCTCCCTCTTTTTTATTCCTAATGCAGCTCTGAGAGCATTATTTTGTAGAATTTGAAGTCTTAGGGTAGTGGCTTTATTGGCGCTACTGTATAGGGCATTACAGTAGTCTAGTCGGGAAAGAATTAAGGCTCTAGCCAGGATTAGGCAGCTGGTATTGGACAGGAAGGGCTTGCCTGCTCTGATCAATTTACAAGTGTAGGCAGTAGTGGAGGCTAGGGAGTTTACCTGTTTAGTGAAGGACAGGGTAGAGTCGAGATAGAAACCAAGTGTTTTTACTTCCCTCGAGACTTTAATGGCATTTCCGTCTATGCTGAAGGCTGAGTAATCCGGGCCCAATTTGTTAATATTAGCTTGTGTGCCCAGAATGATTAACTCTGTCTTATCATCATTCAGGCAAAGACCGTGAGTGGCCATCCATGCCTGAATGATGAGATACACTCTATTCACCAACTCCCCATCCCTGCTGTGATCCCCAGAAAGTGGGAAGAGAATCTGTGTATCATCTGCATAGTTAGTGTAGGTGATACCGAGATTGTCCAGATCGTCGAACAGAGGTTTGGTGAATATATTGTAGAGGGTCGGAGAGACGCAGGATCCCTGAGGGACTCCACAAGTAATAGGTATAGGGTCAGCTGCTGCCGAAGGGGAAAAGACTCTCATAGTTCTCTCACTTAGAAAGGATTCTATCCAACTGATGGCTTGGGTGGAGAAGTGAGCGGCAACGTCCAGGTGTTTGCAGAGGACTTTGTGGTCCACAAGATCAAACGCAGCTGAGAGATCTAGTAGGAGGAGGAGGGCTGTCTTGCCCTGATCTCTCAGTTCGTCTATTTGGGCCTTTAAGTCAATCAGGGCTGTTTCCGTTCCGTGTAGTGGGCGGAAGCCAGATTGTCTAGTTCCTAGTAGTTTGTGCAGTTCAAGGTAGTTTTGAATCTGTATATAGGCCACTTTGTCCAGGATCTTTAGCAGAAACGGAACTGTAGTGATTGGGCGGTAATTGGTGGGGATAAGAGGATCTAGAGTTTGCTTTTTAAGCAACGGGAGCACCCAGGATTGTTTTAGATTAGCTGGGATGATGCCTGTAGAGAAGGATGCATTGACCAGTTTGGAGATAAATGGTGATAGGTCTCTGGCAGCGTCTTTTATTAGCTGTGCTGGGCAGATGTCACCTTTGCAGTTGGATGGTTTGAGGGTGAGGATAATTTTTTCAATCTCAAGTGTGGAAGTTTTGGTGAAGGAAAATTTGGTATGTTGAGGCATGTGGATCGCCTTAGGTGGTGACAGTGTAGGGAGTTTAAGCGAGTCTTTTTTCAGTTGAATTTTGTTTTGGAGGGTAGTGATTTTATTAGATAGAGCATATTGGATGTCAGAACACCAGGTCTGATCTTTAGTGCAAGTGTCTGGTATGGCAATAGGTGACTCAAGTTCCTTTAGGATGGAGAAGAGTTCCTTCATGCTTGATTTAGAATTGGCGATACGATCGTTGTATGAGTTTTTCTTAGCCAGACAGACTGCGTTTTTGTATTGACGGGAGATAGATATTAGGTTAGCCTTGTTCTCAGCAGTTGCACATATTTTCCAGTTGGATTCATATTTTCTCTTGGTGAGGCGTAAGGCCTTGAGTTCGGGCGTGAACCATTTATTTAGATGGGCTTTGGGTTTACTTGTGCGCATTTTAAGTGGGGCAATTTTGTCCAAGGTATCAGTCATAATTTTGTTATACTCGTGAACTAAAGTGCCGGGGTCTAGATTGTCAGGCAAGGCGTTTAAGGTTGGAAGAATAGCAGGTATGACATTATCTATTGTCATAATCTTTTTGTTTCTTGTGGGGCATGAAGGTGCCATGGGGACGACTGTAGCGGATGGTTGGGAGGTTAGGAGGTCAAAGGACACTAGTGAGTGGTCAGACCATGATAAAGCCGAGATAGAGGAGATGACTGTAGTACAGTTAGAGTCAGCGATCCAGTCTAATATTCTACCTTTCGTATGGGTAGGGTTGTTGACTTTTTGGGAGAAGCCTAGGGAATTAATAGCTTGGGCGATGGTCGCGGCATGCACATCTGTTTTGTCGTTAAATCCTAAGTTAAAATCCCCTAATACCAGCAATTGAGAGGTGGTTTTAGCATTGAGGGTTAGTAACTTGTGTAGATCCTCTTCGAAGGTCCCAAGCGGGCCTGGAGGTCTATAGATTAGGTGAATAGTTAGGGATTGATTATTATTTATAAGGAGTTTAGCAGTGAGGGCTTCACAGGATTGTAGCGTTAGTGCAGGGGCTAGTCTTAGTGAGAGGCTTGATTTAGAGATAATGGCAATTCCGCCTCCGCGGGTGCCCTCTCGGTCTTGTCTGCATATAGTGTAGCCGTCAGGTATGGCTAACATAAGTGATGGGCCTGCTGCCTGGTGTAGCCAGGTTTCAGTTATAGCAATGAAGTCCAGGTTATTCTCAGTGATTAGATCAGCTATCTCAAGGGCATGTGCAACTAGTGACCTGGCATTGAGAAGTGCTCCTTTATAGGAATGGTCCTTAGTTTCCTCTTTGGTAAGTGTAGGATTAGGAGTGTTTTTTTAGGAGAACAAATTAAAAACACTGTCGCCCTGTGGGTCGGCAATATAACGCTGGAAATGTTAGTAGAAATTTTCATCTTAGAACAGTTTATCAACTCCTTTCCTACAGAAAGCTTTATTACAATTAAATCGGCCCACTCTTAACATGGCTAATGAGACTGCTCAAAATCATTCAGATGCAGTAAAACATTTCCATTCCTTCGATAAAAATGAAGATAGAAAAGACCGAAAACCACATTCTGGCTCTCAAAACCTGACATTAGAACGAGGAGGACTCTCTAAAACCCAAAAGTGGAGCCTGAAAGAAAAAATAGAAATAAAAAAACCTGACACCAGGATTAAAGAAGAATTAAGGAGAGAGGAACTCATAGGGATTAAGCCATCAGCACCCATTTGTTTCTCGTGTAGGCGAACAGGTCATTTAGCTCAGTATTATCCCAAAAATCAAAAGGAAGAGCCTATGGAAATAGGATGCCTAAGAGGAGAGGAATGGGAAGAACAAGAGGAGGATCTAGAAACCTTTAACATATGTTTATGCCGAGCCTCAGTGGATTTTACATATGAAAAAGCTCTGGTGAATGGGAGAACAGTGAAAGCATTAGCTGATTCTGGCAGTAAACAGACAGCCATATGAGCCGATTTGGTCTCTCCAGCAAATCTATAGCATGTAACCATGGTTAGAGTCACCTGTGTACACAGCGATAATGAGATCTATCCCTGAGTACCGGTGTACATTAATATTAGAGGGGAGTCCAGGCTAATATCATAAGCCATTATCCCTGGCGGTTATTATAGGAAGAGATTTTCTAGAATTTTCCACCCTTCTTCAAGAGCCTCCTTTTCCACCCAGAGAATGTATGTTACAAGATCAATGGCAGTCTGACTCTATTCCCAGACCTCCCCGATATGGGAATGGACAGAAGCAGATCCACATAGAGACATTAGTTGTGTCAAATTTCCTCAATCCCAGTTCATGAAGAAGAACAAACCTATCGACCTCGCATAGGGGCAGGGTATGTCAGAAACCAACAGGTGTCTCACCTGCTAGTCCTCAGGGACTTGTCATCCAGGTGGCCAGGACAAGGCCATCGCCTTTGGATCCAGTTCATGGGGGTGGACCAGTGCGGGAGGATCACCTGGGTGAGGGGTCTTTGGGGAGTGGGGGTGAGACATCTACCCCATCCCATTTTGTAGGATTTTCCAAAGTCCTAACTAACCCCTCTGTTTTACACAAACACTGGGCTGAGGAAGAGGGTGACTGAGAGTAACCAGACTAAGAGTAACCAGACTAACTCTCTCACATTGTACTGGACATGTCCAATTAATCGATCAGGCAAAGTCAGGGACTTTACACTAAGTGCATACACCTGATACCAGCTAGCTCTCCTCACACAAATAAAAGGCAACACCTAAAGGCACACTCTGAGCAAGGCGCAACACGAGTACTCGCAGTACTTCTGGGATGAAGGCACACCTACTGGAGCAGAGCAGTGGACCAAGGGACAAGAGCAGCAGGCTGAAACCCCCAAGGGTTCCCTACTGGATGTCGTTGCCTCTGATAGACCGCGAAAGACACGTGGAGAAGGCCAGATACCACAAGTGAAGATTGTACTGTGTTTCAAGGATGCCAGCGACCCACCCGGGTGAACAGCAGAGTTGGGGAGGTGAGGCCAAGCCTGTGGTACTAAACCTGACTCGTGAATTGGAAATAGCAAAACAAGAAAGAAGCACACACAGCCGGTAAGTTGGCAAGCGACCTGAGAGACTGGTGTGAAGGCTACACACGTGTGGATGAAACATGAAGAAAGGCAGACCTGTGAGTGAACTTTGAAGTAAAAGGCAGCTGTGAGTCCAGCAATACTAAGTAACGGAGTTGTCTGGTGAAAAGGAGTAGCTCATCTGAAAGTCTCTGTAAAAGGTACATTGTTTGATGCTATAAAGCAGACAAATAGCAAAAGTGAATTAAGCGATAGTAAGTCTGAACTTTGAGTCAAAGTGGTCCTGCGGTGGTCTGGCAAGAGCGCCACGCACCTTCGAAAGTCTTCAACCTCCGAAAGGGGCCGGGCTCAATTGAGGGAGATCTGAAGTACAATAAAGCTTGGGGAAGGGAACACCCCGGCAAGTTTTGTATTGAACTGTGACGCGAGAGGTCTGAGCCAGACAGAGGGAGACCTACGTGACCTGTGTGCTGTATCGTCTGAGCCCGCCAGACGGTGACCTTTGTTAACTTTACGTTGGAATACAATTTTGAAAGTCAAGAAAGAGACTTTAACGTGGAAGGCCAGGTGGGTCAAAATCCATGGTTTGGAACTGCTTAGAGTGTTAGAAGCCTTGCTCCATGAGGTTTAACATGAGGAGGAGAACTGGTTCAACTACCTTTATTCTTTGAACACTGATTTTTACTTTGTATACATTTCTCCTTTTTACACTTTTTGTACAAGGAATAGGGCAGGCATTAGGTTTTTTAAGTATAGGCCATGTTGATTTGACAGACTTCACTAGGACTGTTTTGTTTATCGTTTGATGATCGAGACTACTCCCATCTTAGTTATAGGGCAAAATAATAGGAGTTTCTCCGACTACAACATTTTCAATAAAGGTTTTACAAATTGTATCCATTCTGTCAGAATCATACTTATGATACCATGCCTTCCCTACAGCAGGCATTAGGTTTTTTTAGTATAGGACATTTTGACTTGACATACTGACTAGGCCTGTGTTTTCTTTATTATTTGATGGCAAAGACTGCACCCATCATAGCTATCGGGCAAAGTAGGAGTTTTTGCCAACACCAAGAATTCAATAAAGGTTTTGAAACTGGTACCTCTTGTGTAAGTGTCATAATTGTGATACCACGCCTCCCTTACAACGCCCTAATCGAAGACAATGAAAGAAATACAACAGTCCTTAGGTTTATGCAATTATTGTAGGTCATGGGTTTTTGTTTACTCCACATCCACCAGGCCACTCCTCCAGACACTTAAGGAAGCACAGAAAGAGAAAAGGAATATAAAGTGGACAGCTGAGATGAGTGAACATTTTGACGATCCCAAAAACCAGCTGGCACACACACCAGTATTGGCTACACCCAATTACAAGGAAAAGTTTAATTTGTTTTCCCACTCAGATGGTAAAGTAATGACAGCTGTACCGACACAAAAGAAGGGACAAAGACAAAAGGCACTGGCAAACTACAGTAGGTCACTAGACCCAGTGATGCAGGGACACTTCCCTTGCCAACAGGCACTATAAGCCGCTGCATTCACAATTGAGAAGGCATCATCAATAACAATGGGATGTCCAGTGATTTTCTATGTGGAACATGCATTGTTTACAATACTAGAAAGGTCCAAACCAACTCTGACAACCCAGAGAGACTCAGGTTATGAAATTATATTGACAAACACTGCAATAGAAATTGTAAGATGCAGAAAAGTAAACCCAGCAGAATTCATTGCAGAACCAATAGAGAAAGGAGATTATGTACATGATTGTTTGGCATGCATGGCCAAGAGCGAAGGGAATCGCATGGTAAACGAAGAAGCAATACAAGGGGGGGGGACATGATATTGATTGATGGGTCTTCAAGTATCGATCCAAATTCAGGGCAAATGCATTCTCGTGCAGCAGTGGTAGGACACTAAAATGGAATACACAAGGAAGGGGAATGTACAGTTTTTTCCCAAACACGACTGCCAGCACACTATTCTGCACAAGCGAAAGAATTGGTGGCATTAATTGAGGCCCTAAACATGTCTGAAGGTCAGGCAGTAGAACAAGTTACTTACCAACTGGTAACGTTCTTTCGACTGGATGTTCCTCCAACGTATTCCACATCTTTGACATGTAATGTCCACAGCTGTGCACTTTGGAAACTTTTTCGGCAGAGTGCGTCCTGCGTTGATGACGTCTGGTCGATGTCCCTCGAAGGCCTTCGTCGAGGGTGACATCACCAGATGTTATAAATAGGACGCACGGCGCCCGTAGCCTCCGTTTATGTTTTTATTTTATTATTCTTTTTTTTAATTACGAGTTAATAATCGTCAAAGCGATTTTTACAAGATTCCAAACACAAGCAAACATTGGAGTTGAAAGTATAAAAGTTTGGTTTCACATTTTAGACTGGGCGGTCAATGCTTTCATCTGTAGTTCACCTGGCCCATCAAGGAAGGTTTTTCTGGAGGCTTCTGTGCTAAACTGGAGAAAATTTGGTCTAAAATCTTTACTGCTGCAATGGCCCAAGAGGTCCTTTCTCCTCCGATCAAATGCGACCACCATAGATCTTCTTCAGTGACGTATGCTTTAGCCAAATGATGGGACGAGTAAGGAGTTCAAAAGCGATGGGTTCCAGGACAAGACAATAGCAGGTGCCGTATTGATTCAGGATCTGAAGTTGAATCACAAAGGCGACAGCTGTTAGTAGACAATGCCCCTCTAATCTTCAGTATCTCGTTCGATGGTAAAAGGTTTAATCGTGCTCTTAATAGAGCAAATCTTACATTTTTTGTAGCATGTCTTTTAAGGAAAGGCTGTATGATGTTTAACTTTCGTGCTGTAGGCGGTAAATGACATGTCAGTTTATAAGTGAGAGCTTTTTCTAAAGTAGAAATCCAATCAACTTCATCAAGTCTTTTTTTGTTTTTGTAGGATTTTGTAGCAGCTCTTCAATCGAACTTCCGCACATATCCATGTCTTCTTTACAGTCCCTTTTCTATTGAGACAGCGATTTACATTTTCCAGCGCTCATCTCTCACCTTAGCAGGGAAAAAATTGGGGGGCTTGACAAGTCAATGGTTTTCCGGTACAGCATGATGCTGTTTCTGGACACGATTGACGTGAGTGAGGTTAGAGACAATTCTCGCCTAATCAAAATAAAGGTTCTCGATTTAGGCAGGTTTAGTACTGATCGCCAAAATAGGCTTTCTAATGTAAGCCAAATCTGTTTTGGAAGGAACAACAGGGCCTCTGCCCCATGTGTGATAGATGGTATCACTTTGGCACGATAGAATTTTATCGGAAACAAAGAGAAGTGACCATACTTCTTGTCGAGGATTATAGCTTGGTCAGTTAGATTCCGCATTTTTTTGTGCAGGTGAATTTGCATTGAGTTTTTTGTGCTGTCCACCATAACACCTAGGTATTTGAATTCCAAAACTTCTTCAACTCTTGCCCCTTCCAGATACCATTTTTCGTTTCCTTTTTTTTTTTTAGTCTTTTCCAAGACCAAGATCTTTGTTTTGGATTTATTTACTTCGAGATCATTGTCCGCCATATACTTCGCCAGAGAGGCCAGCTGCCATTGCAAGCCAATGGCTGTCTGGTCCAGTTGGATCAAGTCGTCTGCATATAATAGAAGTGGCACCTTATCGTGGCCAATTGTTGGAGGAAAAGATCTGGCCTGGGCGTTTGCTTCTTTATAATCTCCAAAATAAGCCAGGAAGAGGGCCGGACCCAAAGGGCAGCCCTGCTTTACTCTTCGTGTTGTGGATATCGCCGAAGAAAGTAAACCGGCTTAATCAAACGCACACAAATGCTGGTGTAAGTATGGAGGGCTTTTAACGGCCCTACAATCTCCACGGGGCAGTTCCAAGAGTCTACCTTTAGCCAGAGTTTAGACCTGTTGACGAGATTTTGGCCTTAAGTACGCTGAGGAGCATGACATTAATGCTTGTGCCGGTTACTTTCTTAAATCCTGATTGAAGAGGATCTGCACAAGGAGCTTCTTTTGCCCACAGGTGGATTTTTTTTAATAGCAGGCTGCCGTAGACTTTTCCGATTACGTCAAGAAGTGCCACTGGCCGAAAATGTCAGTGGATTGTTCTTACAGCCCTTTTTGTAGATCGGGATCGGAACAATCACCAACGTCGACCATGATGCAGGAACTTTTCTTAATTTTGAACATCTTTCGAATATTAAGCTCAGCAAGTTGGACGATTCGACCAGCAAACTTTTTAAGTACACATTTGTAATGCCGTCCGGTGCTGGTGCTTTAGAGTTTTTCAGCTTAGCTAAACACAGCCTAATCTCTTTGATGTTGTGAAGATCCACCCATGGCGAGGAATTGTTTGGTAATGATGTTTCAAGGGCCGACGTAGGGGCTTCAAACAGCTTTGAATAGAATCTTACCCAACTTTGTTCGGAGATTCCATTTGTTAATAGATCATCTGGAACATTTCCCAATGGTCTAATTAGCTTCCAAAAGTCACGGGAATTTGCATCTGTTATTCGGCATAACATTTCAACAGAGTCCTGTTGATAAAGGACCAGACAATAGGATCTCAGCCAGGACTTGTAACTCCTCGCTGCCTCTTTTGGACTAGCCCTGTTCTGGGCATTGTTAACTCAGGCTGCAAGCCTTTTGGCTTTCCAAACTTTGTTTTGGTTTATTGTCAAATGGGGGGTCAAAGGTGTGAGTGTGAGGTTTCTGGGCTTTACCTGGTATCTTAGCCCTGCTGGTTGTACCTCTGAATGGTTCGAGGAGAGGTCTGTAATCGACTTACGAATCGTTATCTGCAGTTGTATATTTTCTGGTTAGTGTCTTGATGTTGTTAGCAGACAAACACAGGCGATTTCCATTTCCAGTTGGTTCTACGGCTGGCTCGAAGTAAGAGGTTGTTGTGGTGGATTAGGCCCACTTTATTTATAACAGGTTATGGTCGCTTTCAGTGGTTTTTATCACATTTGCTTCAGAGAGATTTGGTAGAAAGGATTTTGAAGCGAAGATGTAATCAATGATAGAATTTGAGTGCCCCCTTTCCCATGTTGGATTGAACTTTGTAACCCCAAGTACTGTGGTCGTATTAAAGAGGTTTCTAGATGTCATTAGATTACACCATGCCTTGCCTCGAGTTTTTGTGTGGGTGTCAATTGTGCCTGAGGTGCCAGGGGTCGCAGGGCATGTTTCGGTCACCACAGATCAGTAGGTCAGCACCTCGAAAATCTGTGAAGGTTGAGTCGATTGTTGCTGTGATGTGGGTGTCTGTTCTGATCCCTTTCGGGTTCCAATAAATGTTTGCAATCACCAGCTCAGTCAAATGCATTTTGCCCGTCGTTCCAGCTATTTGTGATCAAGAAAGAAGTGCTGTTAAGATAAATGGGTTAACCAAAAGTATTTTCTCGATCTGCAAGCCGCTTCCAATACGGACGGCGATTAGCCGTCCAGAAGATGGACGGCCCCTTGCCCCGACATTCGCTGGCGAAAAAGCGGATTCAAAGCCGTCCAGAGTCTGTTTGTCTTGGAGCCACAATTCCTGAAGCATAGGATGTCAAAGCGACTTAGGTCAATGGCACCCGGTATACTCAAGTGGTGAAAGCCCCTTGTGTTCCAATAGCCCAAAGAAAGTGATGAAGAGGCTTGAGCAATATGCTGGTGAGATGGTGGCTATTTTTGGAGTCTTTCAGCGAGGACTTTCAGGAGCCATGACCAGGATTGTTGTTTTAGGTCTAGCTTGGTTTCTTGGTGCTGAGTTAATGTTGTTGCTTCGGGGGGTAAGGAAAAAGTCATGCCACCTTTTGTCAGTGGGCCATTTGAGCGGCGAGATGAGTCACGTTTTGTTGGAGAAAAAGTTGTGAAACTTGATGCTGAGCCACCTTGGCTCATTGCACTTGTAGCAGGATTTATTTGTTGCAAAGGTTAAGTTGCAAGGCCCAGATGGAATTTCTTTAATGAGAATTAACGTTGAACCAACTGCTTGATTTGAATTGCACTGGTCGTTCAGTAGATTCTGAGGTTGAGCAGTAAAGTGTTGAGGTCAGTCATCGGTTTTTAAAGAAATCAAATTAAAGCCTTGTTTGTAAAGTGTATCTGAGGCCCCAATTAGTAGTTTATCGACCATTTTTGAAGTCGTGTATAGGTGACATATCGCTTTTTTTCCTTCATGAGTGGGTTCCACAAGTTTAAATTCATCCATTTTTATTGATCTAAGTGAAGATAGACTGTGGAACAAATTTAAGATGGTGCGTCTGTTCAGAACCATATATTTTTTATTGCCTGAACGTTGGCGTAACTTACACGTTGGATCTCCTTTATCTCTAAAGCCATTGTTTCGATGATTAAGCTGGCTTTTAGCAGGGCTTTTCTGTGTTTCCCTCGATCGTTTGTGTATCTCTTGATTAAAAGGAGAGTGCTTTGTTGTCTGGTCGCCCTTCGGTCTTTCTTCTCTAGACCGATGATTTGAGGTTGACTGGTGGTTGATCGTTTGCTTCCAAAGTTTAAAGGACTGTCCGATGAGTAGGTAGCCGATGTAAGTTTCTTTTTAGCATCGGAAATGTTTTTTGAATCGGTCACTCAAGGACAGAAAACTTTGGGGGTTGACTTGAACAGTCTGAGACTTGTATTCAGCTGATTTTAACAGGTGGGCCTGAACCTCCACAGGACTACCGTCCGGCGCCTCATGGTGGATGGTGAGATCCATCAAGTCCTTCTGGTTCAAAAAGTCCTCAGTTGTTTTTGGGGAGGGTTGAATTTCAACAGCCCCCACACAGAATCATTTGGGTCGTTAAGTTCCAGTGGTTTCGTCATGGTTTGGATAACTTTTCCTTGAACTAACCCCACGTCTGTTAGGTTTGGATTCCTAGATTTTTGTGTCACTGTTTTTGTTGTCTCTGCAAGTCGGAGACAGGTTTGTTTAACACTTTGTGTTTTTAGGTAGTGAAAATATACTAGCACAGCAAATCTGGGGACACTGTGTCGTAAGAGGTTCTTTCGAGGTAATCTGCTTCAAAGATCTTTTTGTTGTTTCAGGAGCCAAGTCATCAATGCAAGTTACTTTGTTTTCTAACGAGGTGCTTAAGAGATCTGCAGAGCTTGCAATGTTGCAAGTTGAATCCACAATTTGAAGGGGTACAAGCCCCATAGATGTCACTGGGCAAGTCTCCCCCTGCTTTCCAAGTAAGGTACAGACTACAAGGTCTGTTTGGGTGGTCACATCCACTGTTTGCTTGGGTGCTGAATGAGGCAACTGTGGGACGGGTTCAATTTAAGAATGAAAAAGATTTGTGTAGTCAGAAATGACAGGTCCACTTTGTCGCTATTCCAGGGCGTTTATGTAGCCTTCCAAGTAAATTAACTTTGAATGCATCATTGTAACTAGTGATGTATGGTCCTTCAGGGTGTCGATGATCGACTCATATAATGTTGAAAAAGGTGCTAAGGCTATAGTAACCGAAGACATAATTGCAAGGATGTCAGGTTTTTAGGCCGGTGAATCTTTTTGAGTAGGATAGAAAAGGTCACTCTGTTTTCTGTTTGAGGAGTGATGAGGAGTCAAAGGAGTCACAAGGGTTTTTTCTTGAGAAACGGTTGTTGATGCACTTTGTCTTGTGATTTTGAACGGCCAATAGCCAATAGCCTCGTAAAGATGAAGATTTTGTTCCATTGTAGGACTTGGCTCCTTTGTCGATACTTTCACCTGAGGTCTCTCTGTAATCAAAGTAGGTGATTCCACCTGTGGTATTTGGTTTAAAGGGGTTGTCAAGGTAGGAAGCAGTGCTGGTGATACATCGTCTTTTGGAGATGGACCATGTGGTTTATTCACTGGTGTTTGTAAGGCCGGATTTTGAGCCACCTGGAGAGATTCATTTAGAGGTTGGTTGTTGGTGGTTTTCTCAGGGGTTTTCTTGATCGTTGAAGTGGAAGCCCCGGTGGTCGATAGTGCCAAGGCTTCTGGATTTTGAAGGGGAGAAGGAGGAGCCTGACCAATCCGGTCACTATCCAGATTCGTTCTTGGGTTCCTGGGAGACAAGGCCCCCCCGGTTGTTTCATTTTCCGCTGGGCAAGTTTTAGAGATCGACTGGGCATCCAAGAAGGCCTCCAGTAAGTCTGTGTCAGAGACCTCATTGAGGCTACACTGTTTCTGCCTATTATTTTTTGTTAAAAAATGTTTCAAGAAGTGCAATGGATGTAGACGACGTAATCTTTAGCGCGCTCCTAGATGGTCGTTTCAGTTTTGTTCTTGTATTTTGAGAAGTAGTCGTTTTTGATTTGTAATTATGACCGTAGGTAGGACCTGGGGGTTTTAGCCCAGAGCCAGTACGTTTTTGTTTTGAGTAATGTGAGATTAATGTGTTTGACTTCGTCCCCTGTTGAAGAGGGCGTAGAGGCAACTCGATGGGCACCAAACTTAAGTCCGTTTGCGTGATTCCCTTGGTAGTTGAGTCAAGGTCCAAACAATGAGGGGAGAGCGATTTTACAGACCTTGGTGCATGTATCATTGCTTTAACTGTCCTTAACGCGTTTTAGTCTACTCTTTCTTCTAAATACGCCTTCTCTCTGTCTGAGGTGCTCGTCTCGCCCTCATTTGGCATAGAGCTTTGGGCTGGGTTTCATCTTCAAGCTCTTCCAAGTGCCCAGCTGAATCTGGAACGCCCTCTGCCGAGCAATGGGCCCCGCCTATGCAGAATTCTTCTACGTTGGACCCCAGTCCTCCATTCACGGGGTCTCCTGGTCCTCCTCCAAGGGAAGGGAGCATCCCGCTGGCCATTGATGGTAAAGAGGCCAGACTCAAGTATGTGGGGGCGTGGCCTGGGAGGCCCGACTGGAAGATGAAGATACGTGGGTGGATCAAGGGTGAAACTGTAGCCAACGCCCCACCTTCTGCGCAGGGTACCCAAAGCTACCCAATCAGTGTCCGGGGTTGATGAGGGTTCGATGACTCCAAAGTCCTGCACGCTGCTTGGTCGAGATGAGCATCGGAGCACGGTAAGTTGTGTGCTTTAGCCGCCGGTCTCTTTGTTAATGATGAAGGTAATGTTGTGAGGGACCCTGCCGCACTTACTGCAATCGTGGGTACAGGAGGAAGCTGCAGAGCCTACGCCGGTCCTCCTCCCTGTTGGAGTCATCATGGGAGGGGGCCTCAGGTCTTCCCTCTGCCCTCTCCGACATAGACTGCCACAGACTGCACCACTGTTTTTCCCCCAGAACGTGTGGCATCAATCCAATGCCTGCTGGCCTGCATATAGCCTTGCGGAAATGTAAGCTGCAATCGCATAGGAACTTCTCCAGAGGGGCAGGTCGGCAGGGCGATGAGGAATACGTTGGGGGAACATCCAGTCGAAAGAACATTACCATTTGGTAAGTAACTTGTTCTTCGAATGGATTGTGTCCTCCAACGTATTCCACATCTTTGACAGACTCCCAAAGCAGTACCATAAAGATGGCGGAATAAAGAACTGCCTTACCAATGGCCATATCTTGACCATGGATCGTATCCAGGGAGTAATGTTTAACAAAAGTGTAGATAGAAGCCCATGTGGCTGCTTCACAAATATTCCTAACAAGAACTCCCCGTTGGAGGGCGGTGGAAATAGCCACGCCCCTAGTGGAATGAGATCGCAACCCTTCAGGAGGGTCCTTATCCGCCAATCGGTAACACTCAGTAATGGTGAGGATAATCCATCTGGACAAGGTCTGTTTGGTAACAGCCTGGCCCAAACGGTGTCCAGCATATCCCATAAAGAGTTGATCGTCCACTCTGACCCTGGACATCCTAGAAATATAAAAGCTCAGAGCTCTCCTAGGATCCAACCTATGGAGTCGCTCCTCTTCCTTACCAGGATGAGGAGGAGGATAGAAAGAAGTAAGAACCACTTTCTGACTCAAATTAAATTCAGATACTACCTTAAGTAGAAAGGAAGGACGTAAACGTAGTACAACCCTGCCCTTGTGGAACACAGTAAAGGGCGGCTTAGATGAAAGTGCCTGCAACTCACTCACTCATTCACTCACTCTGTGAGCGGAAGTAACCGCAACCAAGAACACTATCTTGAAGGACAACAATCTCAAAGGACAAGAGTGCAAAGGTTCAAACGGAGCACCCATTAGGAATTTGAAAACCAAGTTCAAATCCCAAACTGGCACCTGGAAAGGGGACGGTGGGAATATATTAATCAGTCCTTTAAGAAATTGAGAAATCAAAGGAATCTTAAAATAAGAGCATTCTTCAGACAAGCGCTTAAATATAGACAGCGCCGCCAGGTAACCTTTAATGGTACCTACATAAAGGCACCTCTGGGCCAAAGAAAGTAAAGAAGACAAAACCATAGGAATGGAACACTGAAAAGGATCAACATTGTGTCCTCTGCACCTGTCACAAAACATACGCCAATGGAAATGATACAGGGATTTTGTTGCTGGCCTTCTGGCCGAAAGCAATACCTCCATCACTTCATCCGTGAGGTCCCAATCCTTATATCTCAACCTTTCAGATTGCAAGCGTGAAGGTTGAGAGTCCTGACCTCTGGTTGGGGACCCCCCTTTCATGAGAGCAGATCCTCTCGGTACGGTAGACAGCGTGGAGGGCAAATGGACATTTCGAGAAGGTCCGGTACCATGCTCTCCTGGCCCAATCTGTAGCAATGAGGATCATGTGGGACCCGAACCTCCGTAACACTTGAGGAATGACGGGGACTGGAGGAAATGCTTACAGCAGTGGGAATGACCAATCCACCATGAAGCTCCTCTCGGAGGAAATTCCCTTGAGCATAATCTCTCATACTTCCGGTTGGCACTGGTGGCGAAGGGATCCACTTGCCGGGTTCTCCAAAGGGTGAAGATCTCCTGAAGGACTTCCTGAGCCTGCTCCCACTCGTGAGAGACCCTGCTCTGCTGCTCAGAGCGTCCGCCGCCACATTTTCGTCTCCGGCCAGGTGAACTGCCGAGATCGAAATTCCCTGCTGGATGGCCCAGAGCCAGAGCTGCATTGCCTCTCTGCACAACAGGAGTGCCCCTACCCCCCTTTTTGTTGAGGTAATGCATGGCCACTGTGTTGTCCGTCATGATCAGGACACTCTTCCCCCGCACAGACGGCAGAAAAGCCCTCAGGGCTAGCCTGATGACCCTCAGCTCTAACAGGTTGATGTGGAGTTTGGACTCTGAGGGAGACCAACGACCGCTGGCAGTCAAGGCTTTGGCATGAGCACCCCATCCTGTGAGGGAAGCATCCGTCACTACAGTCCCCTCCGGCCATGGATGCCAAAACGGCTCCCCCTTCATCAGGTTCCCATTTGTCAGCCCACCACAGAAGATCCTGGAGGCCTGGAGTGGAATTTGAACGGCATCCGACATCTTGCCTGAGAACTGTGACCACTGCATCTTGAGGACCCATTGCCGGGATCTCATCTTCAGTCTGGCCTCTGGCACCAGAAAAATGAAGGATGCCATGAGGCCGAGCAACCTTAAGAATTCGAAACCGGGAGGTTGGGCACGTTGAAACTTGTCCACCATCTGCACAATGTGATGAGCCCTCACCTTGGGAGGCGAGCACTTCCCCAAGGACGTGTCCAACACAGCCCCTATGTGCTGGAGCTGTTGGGAAGGTGTCAGATGCAACTTCTTGAAATTGAGGGAGAGGCCAAGCCTGTGGAGGGAGCGGCAAGTGAGACCGAGGTGAGCAAATGCTTGCTCGGCAGGGCGTGCATGGATCAGCCAGTCGTCCAGGTAGGGGTAGAGGTGAATCCCCCCTCGACTTAGATACGCTGCCACCACCAACATTAGCTTGGTGAAGACCCTCGGGGCAGAGGTCAATCCGAATGGCAGGACCCGAAACTGAAAGTGCGAGTCGCCAGCCGCAAACCTCAGGTACTTTCTGTGCTTGGGATGAATTGGCATATGAAAGTAAGCATCCTCTAGGTCCATAGACACCAACGAATCCTGAGGTTGAAGGGTCTGGAGGACTTGTGAAAGAGTTCAACCAACGCAAGTCCAGGATGGGTCTCAATCCCCTGTCTTTCTTTAGGATCAAAAAATAAGGGGAATACCAACCCTTGTTCCTCTCTGCTACAGACACCAGTTCTATAGCACCTTTCTCCAGCGGGGTCAAGATTAAATGCACAAGGTGCGGATCTGGAAGCTTCAAAGAGAGTTTCCCCGGTGGATTGTCGTGAGGCCGCTTTAGGAAAGGAAGGCTGTAGCCGTGGACTATTGTATCCAGAACTCATGCATCCGAAGTAATGGCTTGCCACTCTTCGAGATGCTGAGACAGCCTGCCCCCAACCATCGAACCATGTGACATGGACTCATGACTGTTTTGGAGCGGCTGTGGCAGTGCCTGAAGGCAAAGAGGCAGCTGCCTGAGCGGCTTTGGCACCTCTATTTCCCCGACCACCATGGGTACTTTTTTTCGCTGACCCCTTTGACTGGCGGCCCCTCTCGTTCTACCAAAGGAGGAGTAGTAATGAAAAGTACCTCCCCTCCACTGCTGTCCCCTAGGACGAAAAGGCGGAGGTTGAGCAGAGCTACACTTAAAGATTTTGCCACAGCTTTCGAGGTCTGCAACCTTTCAAGGCTCTTGTCAGCCTTGTTGCCAAACAATTGCGTGCCATCAAAGGGCATATTCAAAAGACGGGCTTGCACATCCGGGGCAAACCCCGAATCCACAACCACGCAAACCTGCATATAACGGTGCTCGCAGCCATGGACCGGCTAACACTGTCAGCCGCATCCAATCCCGACTGAAGGGATTCACACATGGCATCCTTGCCATCTTGCACGAGAGCAAGGAACCCATCCCTTTCTTCCCCCTCGGGAATATGCTCAGCCACTAAAGAAGCACAGTTCCACAGAGTGTGTGAAAACCTTGCTAAGGCACAAGTGGAGTTGACTGATTTCAATGCCATACTCCCCACAGAAAATATCATGCGAGCCCAACCGTCAAAGCGTTGGTCGTCCCTATCAGGAGGGATGGTAGGGTACGCCGCCTGCCTTGAGGTGGCCGTAACCACTTGAACCGCCAAACTCTCAGGAGTGGGGTGAGTGGACAAATAGCTGGGGTCACTAACGGAAGGGCGGTACTTCTTTGTCAAAGATTTATTAACAGCCGGAAGAGATTCCGGTGACTGCCAAGCAGCCGCCACCCTTTTGTATAAAGTGAGATGAAGAGGCAACACCGGGTCAGAGGACGGACCTTGGTCTAAGATGTCCTTAAGATCATCTTGTACAAAATCTTCAGGAGGACTGGACCAGCCCAGATACTCGTTGACCCTAGACATGTATGATGACTCTACATGAGCCCCAGGCTCAGGCCTGCCAAATTCCACTTCCGGAGAAGTGTCCAGCCCACTGGCATCATGGAGAGTTTGCCTTACCTCCTCCAATTGACTGTCTCCAGAAAAGACAGGAGCCACATCCTGCTCAAGAGGGACCTCAAAGTCAGACCTTTTTTTTCTCCAAAGGGAGGTGAAAACATGGCCTGGGGACAGAAGAAGGCCTGGAGTCCACCACTGGCCGCACAGACTTAGCAGTAGCCTTCCTTGGAGGATCCACCAGATCAGGGTACTCCAATGGTACATTTCAGGCAAAAATCCACGAAGGCATCGAGGGCGCCGAAGGCTTTGATGCAGAGAGCGTCGACAGCTTTGGTGTCGAGGGCGCCGAAGGCTTCGGCATCAACGTTGACAACGGCTCCGATGGCTGATAAGAAGGCAAAGCCTCGCTGTCCGAGTCAGACGGACATGGCGCCGACCGAGTCGATGCAGGCTTTGAGCCCTTAGCAGGTTGCAGTGGTCTCGCTGGGGACAAGGACTGAGACCTGGAAGCATGTCTCTTGCGACTATCCGAAGCCTTGTCCGAACGGGACCTTGAAGGTTCCCTATGTGAGTTGCATCACGGACCCGAGCCAGAAGGCGTGCGAGCCATGGTACGAGACCGTTCCCTGCCAGCTTCATCAGAAGGCACGACCGGAACCGTGCCCTCCGATTGAAAAATCGCCAACATCTGCTCCTGAAAGGCAGCCCATTCCTCCGGTGTCGAGGACTTCATCGGGCATGCTACTTTCCTCGGGGGAAGGTGACCGGTGACGGCGCTTCCGAGAATGCTGCGACGAGGAAGAAAAATGGCAGGAACCACTCCGGGACTGAGAATCCCGGGCCCCCTCCCGACATGGAGAGTCGCCCCTCGAATCGTCGGTGGACACCCCTTTGAATTTAGATTTAGATTGCCGGGACTTACTGGGCTTACAACCCCTACCTACCTGAAGCTTCCCCTTACGCTCCCAAAAGGTCTTGGCAGTCAGCGATTGGCATTTAGAACAGTTGTCGCTGTTGTGACTCTCGCCCAAGCACCACAAACAAATGCGATGCGGGTCGGTGATCGACATTTTAGACTTGCAGTCCCGGCAAGTCATGAAGCCAGAACGCGGAGTCGGAGGGGTCGAAGATGAAGACATCTCTACGATGAAACACACAAGGCGCGCTAAGTTCCCGAAGCAAACACGTTTGTGGGAAAAATGGAACTGAGGCGACGGGCGCTGTGTGTCCAATTTATAACATCCGGTGACGTACATTCAGGACTAACAAGATGGGAAAGGAGGGGATTCAGGAGAGGTGATGGCTCACAGGTACAACATGCAGCACTTTTGAGTAAATTATTGGAAATGCTACCGCTCCCAGCAGAATTTCCTACAATTAAGTGCAAAGCACATACTGGACGACATAGTTTTATTTAATTGGGTAACGAAATAGCAGACAGAGCAGCATAAGAAACAGCATATTTGCCAGAAGGGACACATGTGCTGTTCCCTGGTGAAAAGGAGAGAACACCACTTATACCATTGATGAAAACAACTAAAGAACAAAATGCACTCCCAGAGGGCTTTAACACCTATATTGCAGATAATAGAATTACAGGGAGAAGCCTGAAATGTTGAAAAAGCTTTGGAACAAAAGGGGGTGTTCGCTGTCTCCATTCAACTTGATTTGGCAACAAGACAGCACTGGCAAGGTGGTAAGGCAGAGAAAGTTGTTGAATGTGGCTATAGAACAGCTTCACTACCCCGCCACTTATGGAAAGAGCATGTTGCAGCAGGGATAAGTGAGGATTATGTATCTGCATTTGTGAGCAACTGCATGGCATGTCAAATATTATTTTTCTGGTCACACTATGAAAGTGATCCAAGGAACTTTGCTACGACCGGAACGCCCCTTCCGGCACTTGCATATAGACTATGATGAAATGCAAGATATATGTACCTCTTATCAACACGTGCTTACTGTGGTAAGTCTGTTTTCACGTTGGCTTGAGGCTGGTCCCTGTGCCCGTAATGACGCCCGTTCAGCTGCCAAATTCTTGGTGAGTGAGGTTTTCCTGAGGTGGGGGATCCCAGACAAAATTCACTCTGACAATGGTCAGCATTTTGCAAATTATTTGATTGGGGAAATAAGTGCCCTTCTAGGAATACGGCACAAACTATGTACCATTTACTGCCCACAGGCCAAGGGTGTGGCTGAGAGAATAAATGGCCATCATTTGACTCCTTATGAAATTGTTACTGTCCGGAGAATGCATGCACCTATCTCTCCGGCAAGTACACTTTCTGATGCTTACTCTTCTTCTAACATTCTTGGGGGGGACTTACATATGTATCTCACAGAACTTACAATATCGATTGACTATACATCCCAACAGACAAGGACACAGACAGACCAAGCAGGTGAAATAACCGGTGGCAAGCAGGGAAGGGAATTTCCCTGAGCAACACATCTCTTTCCCGGGGGACAAGATCTTCATAAGAAATCACGTTAGAAAGTTGAAATAAGAACGTTTTACTGGTCTGCATACAGTGACATACTCAACACCAACAGATGTCAAGGGCGAGGGTCTTCAAGGATGGGTCCACCCCACCAAAGTAGCCAGGGACAAGAGCACCAGCTCCACAGGAGACGAGAGGCAGAGAGCAACGTGATGGGAAGTATCAATCAACTTTCATGAACTCTTTTTTCAGCCATAAGGTTGTATAGAAGACCAACGAGGGAAGAAGGACATTATGTATTTCAGGACAATATTAATATAAAGAGATGGCAAAACATTTCTAATTTGTGGTGTGCAGTAATATTAATATGCATTAGTAAAGGAGTAATATTATTATTATTTTTCCTTAATGAAAAGAGTGTTACATGGTCAAATATTAGTGTGAACAGAGCAAAAAGAAATGTGTTAACGGAAGAAGGGTTCCATCATGACACTGGAAAGGGGCAGTATACAACATCTGGAAACGTCTGGTATGATGAAATGGTGCATGTGGGAAGAGAACAGGCAAACAGCATGTGTTACATCTGCTTACTCATCCCACACATAATAGGGGCACCCAAGCTTTTCCTTCCTCAGGCTATATCATATGAGGAAGCAGGATGCGTAATGCACCTATCCCTCTGCAAAGGTAGGGGTTTGTTTCAAGGAACAAGAGTTTCTGTCCAGTGGGTGGACGAAGGGGAAGAGGCTTACACAGATATTTATGTGTAAATTGACAGGATGGCCAAAAAAAGAAACCAAAAAGTTGATAGACCAAATTGTAATTACCAACTACATAACGGAAGGCTCTAAAAGGGGGGAGCAGGTGATAAATTAACACAAACGACTGCATTGTATAGATAAAGAAGGGAGTAGAATTCCATGGTGTCACGCAAGAACATTAATGAGAATAAAAGGGGCAGTATGGTTTGACTCAAATGGGAAGGGGTATTAATACAGTGTTGTGATAAAGGTTTAGTAGGATTTGAACAAAATGTGGTGTCCAAAGTAAACAATAGCTGCAAGGCAGTTTGGGCAATACATGTGCATGCATTGACATGGATAAGTGAAACTCTTAAAACAGCTTATATAAAGAACCTTACACTATTCCCTCTGTGTTTCAGGTCCAGTGGGTCCATATATCTGGGCACTAAGACTGGCTGTGTGAAGGCGTTCAGCAGTGTGCCACTGACACAGGAGACAGCTGTCATAATGGATCTGTGGTGGGCATGCGGATCGAAGGCCTACACTCAGCTTCTTCTGAATTGGAGTGGGGTATGTGCAATCGTTGCACTGCACAGCCCTGTCCTGGTGGTGCCCCAAAGCAACAACATGGGGCTCCCGTTAAAAGAACAGTTAGTGTGGTTAAAAGAAAACGTGGTGTATCAAGGGGAGGTTTAAACAATATGAGGAGTACTAAACAGAAAGAGGGGAGCAAATAACAATTGGTCCAAAAAGAGTGCAGAAACCTTGGCAGCAATTCCTGCTGAGTTTCAACTGTTATCCAAGGCAACCACTTTTTTCATGTCCTTATTGCTTCACGGTGTTAAAACTGCAGCTAGTGCCAAATGGCTGCAACTAACTGGGTATGAGTTGCTTCGACTGGCCAATTCAACAGCAAAGGGCCTAAATGTAGTAAAAGAAGAGCTGAGAGCACTACACTTAGTGTCATTCCAAAATATGTACGTCTTCGACCTCCTCACTGGCATAGACGGAGATATTTGTGTAAAAATAGTGAGTAGCTGTTGTACGGTAGTGCCCGATGGAGAAGCATAAAATGGAACACCGAGTGAAGCTATTAATGAAATAAAGACACTCCATGAGAAGATGA
The DNA here is from genome assembly GCF_040938575.1 of Ambystoma mexicanum. NCBI lineage: Eukaryota > Metazoa > Chordata > Amphibia > Caudata > Ambystomatidae > Ambystoma > Ambystoma mexicanum. Next base: position 580,300,478 of record NC_090924.1, on the reverse strand, counting down.
TAAACAAAGTTAGTGGAGTGCCATCAAACAATTGGTTGGACACCCTTTTTGCTTGGGTGCTTGCTTGGCTCTCAGGAGTATTTAAAGTGACTGTCCCCATGCTTGTCCTCATGCTCATTGCCGTCTGCATCTGAAAAAAGTATTTTGAGACTCTATACTAACAAAAGGGAGAGGAAAATGTATGATGCCCTTGAATGTTGACAGAGTTAATGATAAAAATAAGAACACTAACAAACTAATAAAGGGTGAAAAGATTGATAATGAAATTGATTTGGTCATAATACCACCAGAAGATATAGACAAATATGACGCCTTTTGGATGGCATGCATTAAGGATGACAGGAGTGTGTGCTGATAGAAGGTTCATTGGAAAACCGGTAAGAAGATGTAGGTGACATGAGTATGGATCCCTAAAAAGAAAGCAGCAGAGTGCGGACTGGGAAAAGAAAAACAGTTAGTCGTTGAGGGGTCAATCAAAGGGGGGAATGATGTGGTCAAAATGCAATTCAGCATGGTAAAAAGGCGCAAACATACTAGCTGTGGGAATAGTCTGCTGATATGGGTGAGGGCTCCAATGATAGCCACTCAATTATATTCTATGCATTAGGATGCAGAATGCCCTAAATGATTGTGTTTTAAAGAAAGTAACATATTGGCAATACAAATAGACTGCAGGTAAGTATACATGGCTTAACATTAGACTCAGGCACTGATAACAGGCCTCAGAGCATGCTTTTATTTAGACACAAATTCACATTTTACTAACATGCTTAATAGCCGCAGAAGCTGACAGCACATTGCAAATGACATATTCCCAGGATCATACGGTAAGAAATCAATAGCTCTTGATACCTTTGAGGTCAGCGAGCTAAGCTCATGGGAGCCGAAGAAAGGCAGTGGGCACACAATTATTTTAAAATACGGCAAATTAATTTATGAAATTAGTCTACTGGCGGTTTTGAAGTGTCCCATAGTGGTTTCAAATTGCCCCTTGGCACATTTGAGCCTGAGAAAAGGTTTGAAGAGTTCTTAATATGCAACATTAAAATGGTAATTGTTCAGTGGTTCAAGGCTCCTCTAGTGTCATGATCGAATATATTCTCATGAGAAACGGATGGAGATGACCGGAAGCAGATGAATAAAGATCTGCTGGTCATCTCAAATGTCTCAATGTTTTGGCCCTATTTATGTGGGAATTGTGGGTTGGAATGTGATGTCACAGAGGTGGTCGAGGGTGGTGTGGTGAGGTTTGCACGACCCAACTACGGCAAGGTATAGTATGCCTTTCCATAAGGGAATGACGTAGCTCTACCAATCAGCTCCACACAGAGGACTATCTCAATGTTGCAATGTGCTTTGATGCTAATTAGTTTGTATGGTTATAAAAACATTCGTTTTAGGGGCATATTTTGACAGCGTCTTTCATGCAGCACTGTTCTGCCGTATGTATGAATTTTGCTTTTCCAGCTGTGCCTGGGCCCAGAACAAATTGGGTTACTTCTTGCCTGGTATACACTCCTTTTTGGATCTCCTTTTGTAATTTTATTAGTGAGTTCTGAGGCAACTTATAGTACAATACCCTAGGCATCACAGACTGCGCATTGGCGTGGCTGACCTCCTTCCTTTCAAACAGACCTTCCCAAGAGCAATTGGGCCATTTTCTCTCCTCCACTTCACTCTCTACCTATGGCGACCTTCAGGGCTCTATACTGCCCTCTTGGCTCTTTAATATCTACCTGGCCCGTACTTTCTCCCTCATTTCCAGTGTTAAACAGATAACACACAGCTCTCTTTCAAGCTGCCTTCCTCTACCTCCTCCTCCTCCTCCCTCATACCTGACTGCTATTCAGGCATGATGCTCTGCCAATGATTTCTAACTTAATGCCAATAAGACAGAGATCCATCTCATTGGGACGCCTACTCCTTTCTCCCCCGCCACTCTCTGGTCAGACTTCCTGGGTCCTCTCCCCTCACCCTCTTGTGAGGCAAAACACCTTGGGATTATCTTTGACTCCTCTCTCTCTTTCTCTTCACACATCCAGAAGCTCAACGTCTCCAGAGCCCTGGTTCTCTCTAGGCATGACTTCTGCAACAGCCTCTTCCTCAACCTGCCTCTTTCCTCCCTTTGCCCACTTCAACTAATCCAGAATAGGACTGAAAGACTTATCCTTGGCCTCAAACCCAGGGATTGCCTCTCTCCAGCCCAAAACTCCCCCACTGGCTCCCAGTGAGCCCAAGGATCAAATTCATGACCCTTTGCATCATCCATAAGGCTGTGTGGGTCCAGGGACATATTTGCATCCAGATCGCCCTCCCTAAATACCTTTCCGGCAAGAGTCCTTCGGTTTTCTGGCTCCAACTCTCTGCAGGTCAAACGCTTCTCCAAGCAGTGAGTGGGAGGTAGATCAGTTTCCTCAGATGACTCCTCCCTCAGGAACTGCCTCCCTCCACCTCAGACTTGAGCCGGATCTTCTTAAATTCTGGAAACTTCTCAAGACTTTCAGTTTCTCCTCTTCCTTCCCTCTCCCCATCTCATGCTAACTCTCCATCTGCTGCTGTGACAGAGGCCTAGTCCCTTTAGAGTCATACAGGGACCAGGCCCCCTACCAAGCCCCCTACCAGTCCCCCCCAGCATCCTTTGCCAGCACTTGCCCTCAGGCTCCCTTCCCGGACTAGCCCAACTTGGTCCTCCTTGTCCACTGTACTCATCCTCCCTCCCCCTCCCCTTTCCCCTAGCACTTGCCACCCTGGCCCAACTAGCACTTGCCTGCTCCCACCTTGGGGTTGCCTCACTCCTGCACTTCTCCCTTTCCTGCACTTACCACCTTGTCATGCACTTGCATGGTAGGAGTGTCACAAAGACAATATAATCATCTTTGTTGCTCTTCTTTTCTGACTCCATGCCCCCCCAACCCCACCCGATCTTGTCTTTTGGCACTTGGAAACACTTGTGTATAGGCGCCATACAAATGTCCAATAAAATAAAATAAGGTTTAAGTTACTTACTATTGTACTCCAGCATGGGCCTGGCATGGATTCACATGCTCATGAGTATTCCCCGTCGTCAGGCTGGGAATCCTATGTAAAAGGAAAAACAGTTTCACTTTTACTTAAAAACTGTTTTTCTCCTCTAAACTAATCACTGTGTGTTGTGACTAACTTTCCTGCCTGGTCCCTGTCTCCTGAATGCATGGGGTGTGAATGCAAGGTATGATGTCACAAATGGAATGTTAGGAGAGTGACTGGAATGTTGAGTGTGAATGTGATTCCACTCAGGGCAGTTGGAACATGTAGCCTGGGTGGTGGGAGGCAGTGGGCTCCCCTATGTACTTCCCCATCTCCTTGATGTACCTGATGTGCCCTGATTAACATTGTAATCGAAATTATCGAGTCCTGAAGAATACCTGAAGCTGTCAAGTCTCGTGGGTCGTGTAGAGTAATTATGCCTCCGTCTCTAAGCACCCAACAGGGAGATATGAATAACTTGCTGTTTGGTTATTAGAGCCACAGGTGCCAGGAACTGGAACACCGGGTCCTCTGAGTGGCTGCAAAGGAAGGAGCAAATTGAACAGTGTATGCAATACCCCCGTGTAGTAAGATATCCAAGCAATAACAAAATAAGGGCACCTACCTGAGGTTGGTGATGGGGCCAAATAAAGTAAAAGGGCCAGCAGAAATAAAAGGAGACCAAAATGGAGTCCCTATTCCCTCAGTGAGGAATGCTGCAGCAGCGAGGAGGATACCGGAAGACAGATTGCAGACAAACTGGAGACTCACTGGAGACACCTGGGGTCCAAAGAGAGGATTCAAGGACCCTCAAAGATGGTGATCAAGGCAAGTAGGAGACCAAGAAGTGTTCATGGATTCCAGGACAAGAACAGAGCAAAGGTGCACAATCCAGGGCAAAAGTACAAGAAAGGATAATCCAAAAACAGTCCCTAAAGCGATTCCGTGGGTCAAAATTCAATGAGCAATAGAGTAGCAACATAGCAGAATGGGCGAAGCAAAAGACAGTCCAGGCAAACAGGATCCGAAGCCAAAATCAGCTAGAAATCTGAAAGTGGGCAAAAAAAGACACGAAACGCCAAACGCCGTGTAGAACCACAGTTGAGAAGCGGGGTTCCGGCGCACACAGCCGTGATTTATGGCGTTGCCATGGTAAATGGGTCACATGAGGAATATGTGTGCGTCACGTGATGATCGCCGTAATTCGTCATCATGGCATCGTGCCTAGGAGATGCGGAAACCAGAGAGGCTGAATCACGTGATCCCTGCCTTCGTAAGACCCACCTCAGTCTGTAGGCCTGTCCGCATCTAGTTGCCATGGAGGCGCCATTCCTTGAAGCTAGACGCCATGGGAACTGCCAAGGGTGTCGGAGATGATGCAGTTTCCAGGAGTGCCGTAGATGATATCCCTTCTTCTGCCTTGTTGCAGGTATATAGTCCTGATGCTGCAGTGTGGAACTAGTGGGAGTAGTGTGGGACCTGGAGGGGAACCGGGATTGAGAATGCACGACAACAGCCTACCTAAGTATCCTTATGAGTAACCCTCAATCTTTTGAATATAACACTGTCCTCTGGGTCATACTGCGCCCATCCAATGACAGTCCTCTCCCTAAGCCTCTCCTCTGGCAGCCATCTTCAGATTTGGTAAGCACTTAAAGTGGCAGTATAACCAAGAACAGCCGCAGAGGGGTAGGAGGGAGGGTTTGCATGTGAATCCATGCCAGACCCATGCTGGAGAACAATAGTTACAGGTAAGTTCCTTAAACCTTCTCCAGCATTGGGTCTGGAATGGATTCACATGCTCATGAGTAACAAAAACATAGCAAAATTACACAACCACAAGAGATATCAATGCTCAACAGAAGCAATTAACTCTTACCACTGGAACAGACTCACCTCGAGCGAACAGGTTGCGTAGCACTGCATGGCTGACTCTGGAGTCCTCCCCGGAATCCCTGTCAATGCAGTAGAACTTTGCGAAGGTGTGTGTGGACCTACAAGTAGCAGCCCTGTGGATGTCCAACAGGGGCACACCAGACAGGAACGCTGTCGTTGCAGCGATCGTTCTGGTGGAGTGGGCTCTCGGATGGCCAGGCAGTGGTCGGTTCACCAACCGATGACAGTGAATGATGCAGCCGGACAGCCACCTTGAAATGGAAGCCTTGGACAAGGCCTTCCCATGGTTCACAAGACCAAAGATCACAAATATTTGTCAAGTCTTCCGAAAAATCTTTGTGTGCGTCATGTAGAACTTCAGGGCATGAGCAACATCCAGCGAGTGGAAGTTCCTTTCCGCCGGCAACAAAGGTTTCAGGAAAACAGGCAACACCAAAGGCTTGTTGAGGTGGAATTCTGATGGAACCTTCGGCATTAAAGAGGGGTGCATACGCATTATCACCCTTAATTTGTGGAAAGTCAGATACGGTTGTTTGCATGATAGTGTCTGAATCTCACCTACCTTCCTGGCAGAGGTGATGGCCACAAAGAAAGTCATTTTCCACGAGAGGAACTTGAGTGGTGCATGATGCATAGGCTTGAAGGGGGCACCCATGAGCCGTGTCAGAACCACGTTGAGTTCCCACGCCGGGGCAGATGCCTTCACCGGCGGGAAAGACCAAAAAAGTCCTTTGAGAAACTCCTTGACGAGTCGGTGGGACCAAATTGAAGATCTTTCTGGAGACATGGTGTAGTGGGAGATAGCTGCCAGATGTACCTTGATAGAGGTGTGCGCCAGTCCAGCCTTGCCCAAGGATTGCAAGTATGGAAGGATCTGCGGGGCCGTGACCTGCGAGGGGTAATCTTCTGAGACTGGCACCACATAGCAAAGCGCTTCCACTTGTGACTATAGCACTTCAAAGTCGACAATGCACTGGCCTTGGCAAGGATCTCCCTACAGTCCGCAAGCAACTCATATCCTCCAAACTCTAGGGCTGCAGGAGCCAAGCCCTCAGGTTCAGCGATCCAGAGTTGTAATGAAAGATTGCGCCTCCTTCTCTGGCGAGAAGATACAGAAACACTGGCAGCTTGACCGGAGGTGACGCTCACAGGCTGAGAAGGTCCGGATACAAGATCTACCTCGGCCACGCTGGGCAATGAGTGTCATCTTGCATGGGCACTGCCTGAGTGTGTTGATGACTCGTAGCAGGAGAAGAAACAGAGGGAACTCGTATAGGAACAGCCCTTACCACAGGAAGGAGAATGCGTCCCCCAGGCTCCTCGGCTGGTGGAACCTGCTGGCAAACATCTGGCACTTTCAGTTCGCCTCCGTCGCAAACAGATCTATCTGGGGACGCCCCACTTGATGAACAGGCGGTTCACACCTGATCCTGGCAAAGCTCCCACTCGTGGCAGGAGCACAGCTTCCTGTGAGGAAGTCTGTGATGGTGTTCTTGACTCCTGCCAGGTGGAGAGGGACGAGGAACATCCCCTGTCCGATGGCCCAGCACCACAAGTTCTGCACTTCTTTGGAGACCCCCGAAGATTGAGTGCCCCCATGCTTCCAGATGTAGAACATGGTGGCGGTGTTGTCCGTAAAAATCCTCAACACCTTGCCTTTCAGAGACTGTAGGAACGTCTTGAGGGCCCAGAACACTGTCCTAAGCTCCAGGATGTTGATATGAAGATTCTTCTCACGTGCAGACGTCTGGTGTGCGCTTCTCATCCCTCTAGGGAGGCGTCCGTGGTGACTGTCTCCTGGTATGCCAGGCTGCGAAATCCTGTGCCTTGGGCGATGTTGGAGCAGAGGCACCACCATACTATCACCTGACGGAACTCGTCGTTGAGAGAGATCTTGTCCGTGAAGCTTCCAGACTCCTGTATCCAGCTGCCATCCAGGAATTCCTGAAGCGGTTGCATTTGCAACCTGCAGAGGCAGACGAGGTAGATGCAGGATGACATCATGCCCATTTACAACTTGATGGCCTGCACCGTGGCCATCTTAGTTGATGACAGCCGTTGCATCTTTCCTAGAATGGCTGCTATCCTCTCCGCCGAGGGCGATGCCAGGCAAGACACCCTATTGAGTCTAGCGCCTAGAACAGTGCGTTCTGTGATGGCGTTAAGCAGGACTTTGGATAGTTGACATAGAATCCCAGATCCGTTAGTAGCTGGACGGTCGCCTCCATGTGTTCATCTGCCAGCTCCCGTAGTGGGTACGAATCAGCCAGTCGTCCAGGTACAGGGATATGTGTATGCCCAGTAGATGTAGATGGGCCGCCACTTGTGCCAGGCATTTTGTGAACACTCTGGGGGCCAACTTCAAGCTGAAAGGTAGGGCCTTGAACTGGTAGTGCTGTCCCTGCACCACAAAACGTAGAAACTCTAGATGTTTCTTGTGAATGGGGACATGGAAGTAGGCATCCTCCAGGTCCAACAACGTCAAGAGGTCTCCTATTCCAGATGGCTGAGCATGTGTTGCAATGTGACTATCCTGAATTTTTGGGACTTTAGTTATTTGTTCAGATGTCGCAAGTCTAGGATGGGCCACCAAACCCCTGTCTTCTTTCTGATCAGAAAGTATCTGGGATAGACTCTGGAGCCCCAGTGCCATTGGGGAACTAGCTCTATCGCCCCTTTTCGCAGAATGGCCCGTACCTCTTCCAGGAGCTGAGGGATGTGCTGCTCCTGATGGGTAACCGGAGGGATCCACAGATTCATGCATTGAAACTCCAGGGTGTGTCCTTGGGCGAGAGCGTCCAGCACCCACCTGTCGGTGGTGATCTTTCTCCACTTGCTGATGAACCTCATCAGCTGGCCTCGCACAGGGGGGTAAACGAGTGGGGGGCTGACATCCCGGTCGGTTCAGGCTTGCTTCAGCACCGGCATCCTGCCCTGTGCGTAACGGCAGTGCTGTCCTCCGCTACCGTAGGCCAGGGAATTGCCTCTGTAGGCTTCCTGAGTTGTGGATCTGTAAGGCTGATGGTACGATGTGGAGAAACCTTCATTTGCCTCTTAGACAGCTCACTGTACAAAGATTTGTGTATCATAATTCAATCTGCAAAATGGTCTTATATAGTATGCTCTTCATATTTACCAATTGAAATTGGAGTAGTGAATTTTGTCAACATGCTTAAATTGAGTGTATGATGTGAAGACTTTGATCGGTTATTTTTTGTGCAGTGGCTGACAATGTTATCATTTGCAATGTGTTTGTTTTAATCCAATCAGTGGGACCTAACGAACCAATGTTCTTATGTGGGATGAAGCAATCATGTTCTAACTAATTTTGTTAATCAACGAATGATGACTATTGTAATCTGTTCTTTTTTATGATGTTTTTGAAAAGTTGATTAAATTCAGCTATATCAAATAAAATAAAAAATAAAAAATAATAATTCAATCAGCTAACATGAATATTTAAGAGATTTTGCTTTATTGTGCGCATGCTTGCTGAACTCCCTGGGACTAAGCGAGGAGGGCCTCTCATTGAATCCTATGGGGGACAAGGAAACGTTATATGAGGAGGACTGGATTCAGATGCTTTAGAAATTCCATGGATATGAGTCTTTGGAGCATTTTAGGATCGACCACAAAAAAAGAGGAAATGCAGCCCCCTTTCTCACAATCTATTCAAATAGAATGATGAGAAGGCAGTTCCTGAGATTTCGGTGGTATCTGCTCCCGACCAATCAAATTAAATTCAGATATGGCCTCATTCAAAGTGAGCACTTGAAAGTGTAGATTTATTTTGTCAGATGGGAAGATCAGTGGAATCCTTGAACCATTTGCTGATTGCTTGTCCTGCTCTTGGTGCATTGCTACTTTAGTAAATATGCATATTATGAACACTCACATTGGGAGGATACGTTTTGGAAAGACTGCTTAACTTGCAGAACTATCGCTCTGGTGATTATAATTATGGGATATGTAAAAAGTTTGCACCTGGTTGGTGGTACTCCCCTGCAGGGACAATTCACCGAGAATATTGAGTCGAAAAGACAAATGTAATAAGTGGTGAACAATGGCTGAAAGCAATCTTGGCCCTTTCCTTGTTTGTTTAATTTTCTTGCTCTGTCCACATGGATTTGCGTTGTTGAACGAAACTCAGTGATGCAATTGTTTTGGTGATTTCCTTTCCCTTGTCTTGGAGAGTACGCTCCCGTTTTTGTTTTCAGGTTGAGATATTCAAGAATATTGTTTAACTGTTGCAGTGAACCTCATGAATCATGAAATGTAATGAAATTCTATTTTATTGTATTTTATATTACTTGGTTGTATGATCTTAATTTTTGTTAATGGTTATTTGATTAACCATATCATTAAAAAAAGATGGTAGGGTGGGTGGGGGTAGAGACAGTGGTGGTAGGGTGGGTGGGGGTACAGAGAATGGAGGTAGAGTGGATGGGGATAGGGTGGGGGTAGGAAGAGTGGGAGTGGGTGGGGGTAAATAGTGGGGTAGGGTGGTGGGTGCGGTAGAGAGAGTGAGTGGGGGTTAAGTGGATGGGCGTAGAGAGAGTGGAGGTTGAGATGGGGATTGAGAGAGTGAAGGCAGGGTGGAGTTGGTGGGGGAGAGTGGAGCTAATGTGAGTGGGGGTAGAAGGAGTGGAGGTAGAGTTGGTGGGGGTAGAGAGTGGAGGTGGGTGAACAGAGAGTGGAGGTTGGTGGATGGGGCTAAAGAGGGCAAAGGTAGGATGGGTAGTTGGGGTAGAGAGAGTGAAGGTGAGGTGGGTAGGGTTAGAGAGAGTGGAGGTAGAGTGGGTGAGGGTAGGGCGGGGCAGGGAGTGTGGGAGTAGGGTTGTTGGCGGTAGAGAGAGTAGGGGATGGGTGAGTGAGGGTTGAGGGAGTGGGCGTTAGGGAGACTGGCGTTGGGGTGGGTGGGGGTAGAGAGAGTGGAAGTTGGGTGAGTGGGGGTAGAGAGACTGCCAAAAGGGTGGGTGGCTCAGGGTAGAGAGACTGCCAGTATGGGTGTAGGGAGACTTGCAGAAGGGTGGTTGGGGGGTAGAGAGTCTGGCATAGGGTGGGTAGGTGAGGGTCGAGACTGGGGGTAGGGTGTGTGTGTGGTGGGGGTAGAGATATGGTGGCTGGGGGTAGAGAGAGGGGGTAGGGTGGATGGGGTAGAGGATGAGTGTAGTGTGGTTGGGGGTATAGATAGTGGGGGTAGGGTGGGTTTAGGTAGAGAGGGTGGTGAATGGGTGAGGGTGGGTGAAGGCAGAGAGGGCGGGGATTGGGTGGGGTTATAGATGATGGGTATAATGTGGTTGGGGTTATAGATAGTGGGGGTAGGGTGGGTGAGGGTAGAGAGGGTGGGGATTGGGTGAGGGCGGGGGTAGGATGATTGGGGTAGAGAGTGGGGGTAGGATGGGTGGGGGTAGTGAGAGTGGGTTAGGGTGGGTAGGGGTAGAGTGAGCTGAGGTAGAGTGGGTGGGGATAGAGAATGGAGCTACGGTGTGTGGATTGGGGTAGAGAGAGTAGGGGTAGTGTGGGTGGGGGTAAGGGTAGAGAGAGTCGGGGTAGAGTGGGTGGGTAGAGAGTGTGGGGGTAAGGTGGGTGGTCATGGTAGAGACAGTGGTTTTGAGAGAGTGGGGGTACAAAGGGTGCAGAGAGAGTGGGGGTGGGTGGGTCTAGAGAGAGTGGTTAGCGGCAGAGAGAGTGGGGGTAGGGTAGGTGGGTTAGGGTAGAGAGAGTGTGGGCAGATTTTGGGTAGGGTGGGGTAGAGAGGGCGGGGGTTGGTAAGGTGGGCGGGTGGGGTTAGAGAGAGTGGGGATTGGGTGGGTGAAGGTGGAGAGGTTGTGGATTGGGTGGGGGTATAGAGGATGGGTATAGTGTGGTTGGGGGTATAGATAGTGGGGGTAGGGTGGGTGTGGGTAGAGAGGGTGGTGAATGGGTGAGGGCGGGGGTAGGTAGAGAGGGTGGGGATTGGGTGGGGGTGGGGGTATAGATGATGGGTAGAGAGTGAAGGTTGGATGGGTGGGGGTAGAGAGAGGTGGGCTGCAGGCTTGGGGGTAGAGAGTTGGATAGGTGGGGTAGAGAGCTAGGGTGGGTGGGTTTGGGTAGAGTGGGAGTAGGGTGGGGTAGATATAGTGGGGATAGGGTGGGTGGGGGTAGAGAGGGTAGGATATTGGTACCTAGGGTGGGTGGGGTGAAGAGGGATGGGGTAGGGTGAGAGGGCGGGTTGGAGAGAGTGGGGGTTGGGTGGAGGTGATCATGTGATGGTAGTTGGTAGGGGCAAAACAGCCTCAGGAGGACTTGTCAAAAGCAGCCCAAAATAGCCCAATCAGTGCACATAATTGGGATGGGGAGATAGAGTGAGTGGGGCATCATGGGTGGGGGTAGAGAGAACGGGGGATGGGATAGAGAGACTGAGCATTGTAGAAAGGCAGCCTCAGGAAGACAACAAAACATATCTGCCATCCAAACTAGCCCGAAATGAAATCTAGGAAATGGAAAGCCCAGCATCCTATGTGCCTCTTTCAAAGCTGCTGATTGGTGCATATATTTTTAGGGAACATTTTATTGGGTAGAGCAGAGGAGGAGTTTGGGAAAAAGAGCTTTTAGTGATTTGCAGTTTCATGGGATGGCATCACCCGTGGCTATGATATGATAGGTTATTTATAACGCGCTTAATACCCAGAGGTTTTTAAGCACGGACCGGGGATCGAACCTGTGTTGTTCTGTGTCGTCTTGCTTCCAAGGCGAGCACGTTGCCGCTGAGCTATCCTCCCAAAACGACGTTGAACCAAATTAAAATTCAATATCCATCATAGCAACAAAAACTCAATTACACTCTGGCGTGGACATAGTGCCATTAAAAGTAATAACGATCTTAATGAGTTTGCAATCGACACGTGTATCTCAACTTTTTCAGCATACAAATACAATTTCAAGGAACCACCCACAGATACAGGAATCTGCTAATCACGGCTAGTGTTTCATTTTACAGTATTAACTCAAAATAGAGATGAGCGGCAAAAAATAAAGACACCAGCAGATGGCACTCCTTACTTAAAAGAAAGAAACGTGTACCTACATTTAAGTTGCTTGCTATGGGTGAATACACATTGTTGATTGGGATATTGTTTACATGTACAAAATGGTGGTAATTGATTATTCCAGTAACCAATATATTTCCAAATGGGAAATGGCACAAACGTGCAGAGATTTTGTTTCACATTTAAGGAAGAGGTAGCCACCCCGAAGAAGGAGGCGGAATTGTTATGTACAGAGCCAGACTGAGGCCTGGGCAGTCTGTGCAGTGGCACAGGGCCCAGCTGTCAGAGGGGCCCAAGGCACCAGTGTCTGCCTCAGCTCCTGTGCAGCTTCCATTTAGGAAGCTCCCGTGAGGCCACGGTGTCACCTCCCAACCTTCTGCGGCTCTCTAGATAGACACCCGTTCCCAGCAGCCCATCAGGTGCTGCTGGCTCTTTAATGACTGCTTATCATTTTCTTTCTTCAAGCAGCGCACTTTGGGGGCGATTTACAAATGATGGCCCAATAAAGAGACCATTTTTCTGGAGGCGATATTAGTATTCTGTGTTAAGAAATGCAAATAGGCATTTTCATTCTGAAAGCACACACAAAGCAACAGTTAGCTGCCTAAGTCTACACTCTCCTCCCGGTCAATTACAATATATCAAACAAAACTGTTAATTTTCGACGTTATTTTCAGATGTTCATATATGACTCACAAAAAAAGAGTTTATTTTTGGTAGATTGTGATATTTTTATCAATTCACATATGAACCCTTCATTTGTCAAACATTGAAACACAATGAGGAAACCTTTTCACACATTAAATGTTATACGCCTTGAAAATACATTTTCAAAACCCAAAGGCCATTCTTTTGATTTTGCTGAATTGCATTCTGGTATTTGCAGTCTCCCAGCCAAGATGGCGGAATAATGCCACAATTGTACACTTTTTGCTTAACACATTTCTGTAATGATTTATATATTTGAGTGGGTACCTTACTGTGTATTTTCAAGTCCTCTTTATAAAACAGAGTATTGTTGAAAGCCAGACGTGGGGTTCAGGAGGGGGAATGATGAAAGGGCAAGCAAATCCTGAATATTTATCCAGGATGTGGCAAGAGAGGTTGCAATCCTGGAGAATAGTGCAGTTATTTTTTTCCCCGATTGTGGCCATGTCCTGCTTTTCAGGGCACATGTAAAAGATACACATGGGTGGGCGGCGTAATTTTTTTTCAGGGGGTGGACATATCAGAATTTCACCCAGGTTGTCATGTTTTCAGTGCAGACACTTACACCCAAGACGTTTAAAATGATCATCAAACCACATGCTCATATTGGGATTGTGTTTTCTTGGGAATATTTCACTAGATGTTGCTGTGTTACCAAGTTGAACACCTTTTATACTTGGCCAGCGTATTTAATGAAAAATTCCTCTCTTAGATTATGTTTCTGTTGTTGGTTACTATTTTTGAAAGGCCAATGCTCTTTTGCCTGGTGAACTTTCTTCTAATGTTAAAACTGATATAATATTGTTTCGTCCTCATTGTATATGTTGGCCTATGCCCAGTCGCTCTGCGAGGAAATCCGCATCGCAAGGTCGTAACCTTAAGTTAATCGAGCCTCCATTTTAGGTTAAAGCCGCCATTTTAGTTTGTCGTGCAAAGTCACCCTGTGGCCTAAAATGGCCGACCTGTGTTCTCTTATTCTTACTTAACCTCTTCAACCTCTGTAGGCGAGTTAATGTCCAACCTGCCTGCAGCCTACATGTTAGGGTCATGTAGACCTTGCCCTTTGTTGACCTCGGGTTCAGGGGATTACTTGAATCAAGTGATGTTAACCTACAAGTATATAAGAACAATAACGCTATTTAAACATGACATGCGAAACATCTGTTTGACCTGCATTGAAACAAATGTGTAAAGAGCGTAAAGTTAAACCCAGAGAACAATAGTGCTCGTTAGTAAATGTATTAAGAAGTAAACCGCATGCACGAGATATGTAAATTAGGAATGAACCTGACGCGAACCCTAGCCCAGTACATGATTAACTTGTAGGAGGCTGGACATCGTTATGAAGAAACTGTATAAATATGCTGATGTCCAGCTAGGAATTCGTGTTCACTGCTCACATTGAACCTTCTGGTGGTCTCCGTGAAGTACTGACGGCCAAATAGCTATTTGTGTATTTTGTTTCGGAAACTGTTCAGTATTGCAATAAACATTCTGGGAATCTTTACAAGCCTGTGTTGGTGTATTTCTCTTTGCATGGTGTAAAAGCTTTAATATTATATTTTATGATTCCACACTAAGGGTAAAGGCCAAGTTATCTAAATTTGTATCTTTCACTTTAAGATATGTTCACTTACTGGGTGTATATTCTTGGGTGCCAGCTTTTCGTTTTCGATATGTGGGCAAAAGTTCACACACTGCGTGAAGCACCGGGGGACATGCTTATTCCCATGTCAAAACACTACATTTTACAGCACATGTATTGATTTATTTTGATATTTGTAGAGAGCGCACAAAGCCCATGGGCATCTAGGTACTGATGCCAGAGGAATAGGAAGAAGACATTTGAATTACAGGAAGGTCTAAACGTATAACATCTCAGCAACAATCTCCCAACCTGCTCATTTGCCTTTGCAACTTTCTGCTATAGGGTCTCTGACCATTCTGCACCGATCGAACAGTTTTGGCATCCCATCCAATCAAGGCTCAGGGGACACATTAATGGGGCTAACTTCTCATTTTGTAGTGAGCAGCACTTGATAAACGTAGTTTTTGCTATTATTTTTTTGACAGTCAAAATAATCCTTATCTGTAGCTTATGAAATAAAAGCAGTTTGCAAATTTGAACAATATGCCCAAATATACACAAATTAAAAATAAAAACAATCGTGAAACCTCTGCAAAAACAGCAGTTGGTTACAGTTGGCAAAACACAATCACCATATTTTTGCAATGACTTCCACAGATAGTGCTTTTAAAGCAAAGTTTCAAAAGACCTTTTGCAGCAGTATGTCTATCAATTACATCTGGGACGAGAAATGTACAAGTTCCTGTATTGCAGACTGCTCTCAAATCTGTCCTTAGCCACTTAACCAAAGGGAGTGCTCTGCAACTTTTATCACACTATACTTTATCTGCCAAAATTATTTATGTAACTGTTTTTTTATAACGTGTTTAATGCCATACCTGAGTTTGGTTTCTAAGCGTGGATCCGGGATTGGAATCTCTGTTGCTCTGTGTGGTCTTGCTTTCAAGACCAGCGTGTTGCCCCTGTGCTATCCTCCGTTCACAATTAGAAGTCTGTACAAGGTATTCAGCTGTCTGCTACTTCAAAATAATGCCCCACTCCTGATATTGCCACATAGGTAAATTTTAATGTTGATCATTCATATACTGGACATCACAGTGTATTTGTCTACTACCTTACACATGGCAACATAATTTAACTTCCCATGAGACCGTTGCATACTAAAGACTAATTCTGTGATGTCACTAATATCACCATCTATGCAAATTGAGGGGCTCAAACATTTTTTGACGCCCAGGGCCCTGCGAATCCTACGGTCGGCCCTGGTTATGTACCCTTCTGCTCAAATATGTATTTGTATGGTCCTAGGTTGAAGACGATGCAAGCGCAGGCCTCCTGCACTCGAGAAAATACAAGGAGAGAGTGAAAGCTTAGTCTCTTTATTGCGCCCTGGCGTGTACTGCTGTGCCTCTAACATCCCCATTCCTTTCTCCCCAATCCCGTCACAGCGTGCAGCCCAGGCCGGGTCAGCGTTGCCACTCCAGGTGACCCCTGAGATGCCTGGATGCAACATCTCCCCCAGGCAATAAGGTACCTTGTGACGAGCGGTCATTTCATTGTTTTCATATCTCTTCAATAAGTCGTATGGGTGTCCTGATCAGGTAAACCAAGTGCGGGTGTGTTGCACGGCCTAGGCACCCCTCGGGAAAGGCAATCTGCACTAAATGTTCCCATACTTTAAATGGAACATCCTTAAATTCTGGTCACTGGCAACCCCCGGGAAATTCAAAAGTTGTCTCCACTTATCCTGATGCATCTGACTGGGCAAGTGGAAACAGTTGGCTGCTCAGTCGTGTCTGTCGGCCTCTGCTACCGGTTCCTGATCGCAGGTCAGTAGGTATTTATTAGTGTGACACGTTGCGAGTGATCACCCTACCTGGAGTTCTCAAAGTCACCACGGATCCGTTGATATGAGATACTACCATGGGCATAGAGTGAAAATGAGATTTTGTTTTCGTGGAATGGTGATGGCAAACTAAAACACTATCTCCCATGTGTATGGCGGACCATGTAGCCCATGTAGCGTGCCTCCTCTTGTCAGCATATTCATCCATGTCTTCCTTCCTTTCCGGGTCATCCGTCATTACTTCTCAGTGAAGGTGTTTATTTCTGCTAGGTATGTGTGTTAGCCTTGTCCTTAGCTTCCTTCCATACATTAGCTCAAATGGGTACTTCGCTGTGGTGCTGTGGGGCGACGTCCTGTAGTCGCTCAGCAGGTTGCAAGGAGCTTGATTGAGAGACATGACGCTCTGCTCCCGTTGTTGCAACATCCCCTTTGAGCTGCACATGAACCTTTCAATCATTCCTTTGGCTTGAGGCCACAGGGGGAATAATTGTCCTGTGATGGAAACCCATGCATCGTAGAAAACGAGCAAATTCCATCCCATTGAAAGGGGGATACACCACGCTGTGAAAATGATGTCCAGTGCCGGAACCAGCACTGCCGCTGATGTGGACAACACCACATGTACGATGGGAAATCAAGAGTATTCATCCATTACTACTAGAGGTGAACCAAACGTTTCGAGTAAGTATTCTCCAGAAGTTCGGCTGGAAAAAACAGGTATAAAAAAGAACCCTCCTAAACACAAAAGGCCTCACCCAATATGCATTTTTAATACTCCTATTCTAACTGCGTAGATCAGGAATCAAAGCTTCAGACCAGTCTCTGAACCTCTCCCAGCTATCAGTAGAGTGGCCAACTGTCCCCTATGTTGCGGGATTGTTCCGTATTTGAGGACTCTGCCCCGCAGTTTTCAGAGGGGCCGCGCGGGACATAGGTTGTCCCGACTGGCTTTGTTCCCTGGATTGTGACTCTCGGTGGACAGCAAGTAGGGACAACTTGCGTTCAGCATAGCCATGCTGCAAACTGAAGTGGCCGTCTACACATCACAGCACTGCTGCCTGCAGTTTTCTTTCGCTGGATGGCTCCGTGGCCCCAGCTCCTTTTGTCCTGCTGCTAACGCTCTGACACCTGCTTCATTCCAGTGCTAAAGCTTTGTTCCTGGGGTCGTGATGGTCATGTTTCCAGTTAAAATACGTGACCATCACCTCCCAAGGACAAACCATTTGCATTGCAATAAAGCCAGGTGTTAAGAGACATTAACAAATTGTTTCAATTACAAATGGGGCGGGCCAAATGTGAATGACACTGTGGCGTCATCACCGCCTTGTGGGCAAGTGTCCCGCAAAAGGATCTAAAAAAGTTGGCCACCCTAGCTATCAGTGTGGGTCAGCGCTCACAGCTATCTCTTCTGAACGTGAACGCCAAGTTCCCTTGCTCCCGCAGTTAACTTTCTGGATAAGCAGCTGATACCATTGATCGAACACGGCCAGCCAATGGGCGCTGTCGTTTACACAACATGATCAAACATAACCAATCAAAATAATTGTCTGCTCAGTTTAAGCGACGGAAAAGCTCCACAGCCAAGCCGATACCAGAGCTGGGTCTGTGTAGTACCTGCACAGCAGTTACTTACTGTCTGCGAGCATTTCAGAGCCTGAGCAGTTAATGCGTCTAGATACCAACAACAATAGGCTGCCCTGTGTAATTTCAAAACCAGAAAGTCACGTAATTAAATGTTTAATTTCAACATGTGATAAGTACACTACAACGAATTACAGCTTCAACGTGCATTTCCAGAGTCTGCAAAAGGGCCCCTCTTACCAATGTAACAAAGGAGTGAGAAAACGTCTACATTAAAGGATGCTAAAAGAAATGCATATAAAATTCACTACAAGAGCTGATTCGCATACACTTGCCAGATGCTGCCTGGATTCAGGACACGAGCATTTTATAAAGGAAGCCTTATATTGCTTTCATTATCAATCACACGTCTAAAGTCCCTATGAGAACCGATAGCATTGCGTGTTTGTTTAAAAATGTGCCGACACTTTCTGAAATGCCTTTAGTGTGTCCTGACGTGTGTGTCTGTTAAGTTCTCGTGACTTTTACACGTACGACGTGCTTAGGAAGAGAATCACGGAGGAAGAAGTATTACATGACGTGTATGGGCAGGTATTTATTTTTTATTGTGTGTTTATAGGGCGCTTATACATCTCGGAAGTGTTTGCAAGTGCCATGTATATTTAGGTGTCAATGGGTTTGTTTTTCCTATTTTGATTTTGGTTGCAGAAACAGTGATTCTGTGTGTGTCTTCTTGGCTGGTATTATCCCCATCCCGACTCCCTCCGCCCCCAAACAGAAGTGATTTAAGGCCATGCCGTGCACGCCGAGGGAATTTCAGGACTGATGTTTTTTTCAAAATTCGGCTGCTAGCACCAAGTCTGTTTTTTATACGGCATTTGTTTACTCGACGCTGATAGTAAATTCGATTGGCCGTATTAACTTTTAACTGCAGACTGGCTTCCGAAAGGGATTTTCTACTAATGTTTTTCACGTGCATAGGAAAGTATTCATTTGCAAACCCAGAAACGCTGCTGAAACTTGCTGTAAATACTTATGTGTTGCTGAATGTCCACACACCGGCTGTGGAGCCATAGCAGTAAATCTAGGTTGCTTTATTGTACATAGGTACATTTATACATCTCAGGT
The DNA here is from genome assembly GCF_040938575.1 of Ambystoma mexicanum. NCBI lineage: Eukaryota > Metazoa > Chordata > Amphibia > Caudata > Ambystomatidae > Ambystoma > Ambystoma mexicanum. Next base: position 580,281,694 of record NC_090924.1, on the reverse strand, counting down.
TACTTGCAGATATTTACAGGATACATGGGCAGGCCCCCAACTGACATTCATGGAACACTCGATAACATTCCCCTGAGCTCATACACCAACATTCTATCAGCATGCATTCATGGCTGGGTAGACTGAACAGGACTAACTGGCATCATAACACTTGCATTCACTAGTTTTCTTAGGGATTTTTTTTTTTGGAGCACCACACCAATACGCAGTAATTGTGTGCCCCTTGCTTTGTGTTTTATCACAGGTTATATTTAAAAGATGTTTATGAAACTAGTTAATCACAAATACATTCTTCTGTTTTGCTGACATCAGTTATTATGAAATTAAACTGGGTTCACGGGTGCCAACTTCTGGTTTTCACTGTAGCAGCAGAAATACCCCAACCCATCCCTTGGCCAAACTCATTTTATAGCACTTCCTTTTTTTTATATAAGTAATTGCAGAAAGTCATTTGATTAACAAGTTTTGCATATATATATATTTGGTTAAATGCAACCTTAAACATATTAAAAGAAACTGCAATATATCAATACACATAATTATATTTTGCATATATAACATCTCAGCAACAGTCTGTCAATCTGCTGAGCTACTCCTGGTAGCCATCTACTATAAGACGAGTCTATGGGGAAGGCAACCAGGGAAATTGTGTGGGAGGGAAAGAACAAGGATAAGTCGAAATCACCTGATGACACCAAGGGGGAGGGGAGGGATGGCGTTTCCCAACTTTCAGCACTATCACGAGGCAGCACAACTACGGGTGATACGGGAATGGTTCTCCCAAGGGGAAGCGAAACAATGGATGCAAATGGACAGGGCAGTGGTGCAGCACGGCCTGGGGGAGGTCCTATGGCTCCCACGTCAGACTAGGCCCAGACACCTATATTAGGATGCAATTACCAAGGCGCTGTCAAATACCTGGGACAAAGTGGTGCAGAAGCAGGGTATCGCAACCTTTCCGTCTCCATTCACCCCGATCTTTAACATCAGGGAGTTCACACCAGGATTGGAGGGGGGCGCATTTGCAAGCTGGGGGCTGTAGGAAGATCAGAGACATGTTCACGGGGAACAGAATGAAATCTTTCCAGGAATGTAAACAGGACTTCGGAGTTGGGGAGGGGGAAAGACTTAGGTATTTTCAAATAAGGCATTGGGTCACGAGCGGGGCCGTCAAACAAGCCGCCACCCGCCAGCTTACTGCCTTTGAGAAATACCTGGTGACGAATGACGGGTCCAAGGGCCTTATATCAGGGTTATACAGACTATTGGATGAGGCCTCCTCACTTCAGAAATGGCGATATATGGCCCTCTGGGAGAGGATGCAGGGTAAAGAAATTTCGAAAGAGGATTGGGAAAGGTTATGGAGGAAAATCCCAAAGGTAGCGAGGGCAGCATAACTCCCAAGAGGTGTGGTACAAATACCTATACGGTTGGCATTACACGACGGCGCATCTCCATAGCATATATCTGGAGGCCCCGAGGGAATTCTGGAGGGGTTGCGGGGAAGAGGGAACAGCGGTACATGTATGGTGGGAGTGCCCAAAGATTCAGTAATTCTGGGTGGAGGTCCTCCAAGCACAGACCCAAGCATTCAGGGTAGGGCACAGAGACCCCAAGCATGTCCTACTAGGGCTGAAGGATACAGAGATAGGGGGAGTTTGGGGGTAGAAAGGAGAAGGCAAGGGTAATTCTAACAGTGGAGGCAATGACCCTCGTAGCTCAGAAGTGGAAGAGCCCGACAATCCCGACAGAACAAGAATGGCTTCGAAAGATGAGAACTGATCACCTTAAAATGGGCTTCGTACGCCATGAATAATAACCTCCAGAAATGTGCATCGGAATGGGGGGATATGCTGACCTTTTTGAAAGGAGACTTCAGAGCGCAATGGTGCCCCCAAAGACTGAAACTGCTAGACTTGAACTAATGGATACGGAGAGGCACAAGCAACGCGATTATGAGACTTCCATTAAGCATTTTTAATTTGTTGTAAAATCAATAAAGAGAAGCTTTAATTGTCTATGCATCCCTTGAAGTACTAAAATCACTGCAATACCAACAGTACGTTGAGTGCACTACTGCCATAGAAGTGATTTAAAGTTGTATATCTTCCTGTTGTGGGTGCCAGGCCTTTGCTTACATGGGGCACCATATGTTGCAGAGAAGCCACGGGTCCTAGTAGTTGACATGGCAGCCGCGGCAGAGTCTGCTGCTACTTCAGCGCTGTCATTGAACTGCAGTAAAACCTAAATGGCTATTACTCAATGTTTCCAAAATTAGCTTGATGGGTTAAGCACTACTGTCGGATTCTATGTAAGAAATGAAGATGAATGATTGGAATACCAGCAGGATGGACTTCTCAACTATTCTAGGCAGGGAATAGAAAGGGTAAAATATAACAAGCTGATGCTCTTTCTCTCGCTCTGTCCTTTTTTTTGTCTGTGACCTAGTAGGAATAATGCTTTCAGGTATGTGCTCTGATTGCGCTCTGTTCTCTCTGCCAGCTGTGGTGCACTGACCTATAGGGAACTTTGGAAATTTCCCACTAGGATCCTGCACCCTAGTCCCTTTTTGTGTGCAGGGGGGAGGATGTGCGCTGACAGGTAGAGTGTAGTGCGCAAATATTGATACGGTCAATCTGGTACGTCTATAATATTTTTTTATTGTACTTTTTTCAATTGCACGAACACAAATTGGCTCTATCATCCCATCTAGGACAGCAAAGTACCCAGCAGTGGCACCATAAAAAATCCTGACATCTGTAGTAGGACTTGCCGACGGTAAGAATGCCTTTTTTTGTTTGTGTTTTTTTACTGTATTTTGCTGTGGGTGATGGTGGGGCAATTTTAAATTTATAGTTGGGAGTCACAATCGGGGGATTTCAAATCTATTTTTGAGGCTGTTCCTTTCTCATGTCTAGTTTGGGGCGGTACTGAAAGTTCATGTCTCATGTGGGAGTTGTATTTAAAGTGCACTGTGTGCTCACTCGTGGGTTCCCAGCGCTGGGTCCTGCTTACTAGCTGATGCCTAACACTGAAGAGCTGGTTTTAACCCCTTCTCATCTAATCTTAATTTTGAAGTCTCAGACCCATGTATCCTTGACTAACTGTTTGTTTACATTGCAGCAGCATCGCTCCAAGCGTCAGTGTGTCAACCTAACCACCTGTGTCCCAGCAAGAAAAATCCAGTGAAGCACTTGACCCAGTCAAGCAGGCAGGTAAGGATTTCTTTTCCCCTATGTACCATTGGCTGAGTAGAAGTGCTGAAGGTTTATATCCGCCCTGTGCAATTTGGTTTTTGCCGCCATCTGTGGCCTATTCCAGGATCACACTTCAACAAAAATTCGAGCTAGAACTTCACAATCTGAACAGGGAGTCTTCTGAGACTTTTATCAATGTGGTGTTTTTTTAACCAGTATTTCTGACCCATTTTTGCAGAATTATTCCCGCATTCATATGGTTCCCTTTTAGTCTTTGCATGTGGTGTTTGCCATTGTTTCAATCTTTTGGGCTATCTACATGTATCGGACCGTGGCGCATGTGTGAGAAACCATGCCTCGGCAAAATTTACCCATAACTTCTACATTTTTGCAGGATTATTTACCACTGCTCATGAACGCTGCACTAGTTCAGCTATAGTGAATAATTTATGGCAAAGTAGTGATGCTTATGAGGTGTGCGGGGGGGGGGGGGTTGTTGCGCGCCTTCTGAACGTTCTGGAGGATAGTTCCTGGCTCACATTAACAAAGGTATGCCTGCTAAAGTGTAAATCTACATTTTGTTCCTCCAAGTAAAGATCACTTTGGTCATGGGTACTGTCCCTGCATACCCTCCTAATTCCGGTCCCTATCACTTCCTGTACATGTTGTTGTCTGCAAGTTGGGATTCTCTATGGTTGATATTTACATTTAAGAAACTGAAACGGTGCTTGTCTTTTAAAGCGCGAGTGCACACGCTCACACACACACGCTCACACACACGCTCACACACATGCACACGCTCACACACACATATGCTCACACACACGCTCTGCATTTAAGAATGTATTGCCTCTCCAGAACATCCATCTATACCTTTTTATCAGCGAGAAGAGGCAACTAGTTGAAGCCACAATGGGTGTAAGTCTTGGAGGAAGTTACCAAGCACCAAGAGACGCGTCGCTCACAAATCTGGACACATCAGGCAGGAACATCCATAGCAAGCCCACTATAAATTAATGGTTTCGGGTACAGACACGGTTCACAAATACTTGGAGCATACTAAATTTACTTTTTTTTTATTCTTTTAAGCAATAACTCAAATCATGGCACTCCTTTAATGTGCGTTTCTTTGATTCCAACAATTCTCTGTGTATTTGAAAGGATGGGGAATTTGAGCCTTTAGCAATTCCTGGTGAAGTTAATTGTAAATGGCTGAGTAGAGGGTCTTGATGAAAGTAGAAGAGAAATGCGTGAAGAAGGATTTCAAGGCAGTAGTGCTTTTCTAGTCGGCAGGTAAGCAATTTGTTTTTTTTTTTTTTGTTCATCTATTTGATGTTTGGGGGAGGAGGGTACATCCGACGTCCCTACACAGAGGCATTCCCCTTTTTCCCACATACAGTATAGTGCTGCACAATGCCTACCGCTCCTTTACAGCATCTCTTTCCTCTAGAGTAACTTGCTTAGTATAGATGGTCTACATGACGTCTCCTATGTTATTGGCAAAGCGCGATGGGTTGAATGCCCTCGGGGACCGTAGTCCAGATCAGAATATGTATGCAGCTAGACTGAGTTGTGGGCAGCTGCATGGAGAGGGAGGGAAAGCGCCAAGGAGCGCAAGAATAAGTAAAATTTCAAGGGGACGGATATGGTCGCTTTTAAGGGGAGTCGCTTACCCCAGTATACAGCGCAAGCCAAAAGTTTGTTGTATTGATAGTCACATTATGAAGTTTCAACTTGCCTTTTTCATAAACGCAGTCAAAAAACAGCGTATTAAGACACAGAAAACATTTGATGAAATAATGAAAACCTATTGTGATGCAGAGTGACTATTTGAGGTTTTAAAAAGAAAGGCAGAGGTGGAAAAGCAGCTACTGGTGGAATCTGGAAAGTGCTGGAATACTTTGTGTTGCGTGAACTACAAGAAGAAAATTCAGTGAAATAAAACAAGAGAATTATATTATAAAAGCTAATGGGTGGAAACTATCCCCAAACGTATTAATAGCTGTTCGCAAAAGCTGAAAAACCTAAGTCTTTTGACAGGTATGGCTAGTGTTCTTCATTCCTCCTACATTCCTTCCTCAGAACCAGCCTCTGTTACTTCACCCGGACAATTGAAAGAAGCAGAAGTAAATCGGCAGATGTCTCCGTGTAATGTTGCAGTTCCCAAAAAGGTAGATGCGCAACAACTACAAAATATTGGACTATAAAGTAACAGTCAATTGTCTGCTACAAATGTTTTGTTGGACAGATCTAATTTGACAAGCTCAACTCTATCACTACATCTTCTCAACAGTGTGTCCTTGTTACAGTATGACGGTCATGCCTGTTTGAACAGTGAAGTGACACCTACACGTTACCACACACCTGCTCAATCATTCAGATTACGGTCTTTAAAAACAATGGACTCGGAACATCCCCACAACAGAGTTTGGTTGCTACGTCAGCCCCCGCTACTAATCGACAACGTAATTGTAGCTCTCACGCTGCTCTGTGAAACTGAAGATGCAAGTGCTCTTGTGTGTAGAACTATATAGTTGATTTGGTGAATTTGTAGGTTTGTGCCAATTTGTAAATGGTACATGTTTTTGTGCTATGTATTTCTGTTGGGGGTCAGCTAGTGTTTTCTTGGGTGTGGTGAATGGTCCCAATTGCTAGCTGCTCATGGTGATATTTGGTGAAGTGATTGGCAGTCTGTTATGGAGGTAGACCTTTAACGGATTCTGTTTAGGTCTCCAAAGTGTGTATTTTAGTGCAGTGATTTGTAATAGTGGGAGTTTATTGGATGTGATGCCATGTTAGCTAGAGGTGAGAACTGTAATGAGGGAGTTTAGAGGTTGGCCTGTGACATTGTGGAGTGGATTTGTAGTTTTGTATACTAAATCACCAAACTTAGTTAATGACATTTGAGTGCTCTACCAAAGATGGAAAGTGATGGCTGCAAGTTCCCTTGAGGTTTTTCAGTACACTATCCATAAGTCTAACTAGACTCACTCTGTTGTAATACCACCCGTCTTACACACAAGGAATCAAAACCCTTTTCCTAATTCGTTTGTAAGCAACATGAAATAACTCCTGAAGTTGTCTGCAATAATCGTTCACAAATCCAAACCCATCCTGGAGTAATGCAAGATCATCACTCTAACTCATCCTGGAGTAGTTTCTGTGATTCATTCTAGTCATTGCATTTAAATATTTCAGCCTATACGCATACTTATGGATGGTTTTGGATGATCTCCCTGAACTAGCCATGGATGAATCTAGGGTGGAGTCACTGGATGACTTCAGAAAGATTCCAGGTAGATCTTCCTTTTTGACTTGGGTTAAGGTGATTAGGGGTCCATCCGCACACATGTACAGTATGAATGTATAATCATAAGTGGCATGCCTACAGTGGCATGCTGTGCACTGCCAGCACATTCTCTCTTTGGCAGCCTGATATATTCGTCACATCCAAAGTCCAAATGTGTTCTTGCAGTGGCAATTCTGTGATAAAATGTTGGCCATTGACAGGATGAAAATGTGTTTTACATGCCAATGCAGACATATTGTTGAATTAGGCCTCATGCTTTTTCTGTCGTTTTAGGGTATCTACTACACAGAACAAATCCCCCAAATACTCCCCCCTGCGCAGCAGAAATGCTCCCTACACACCAGAAACCAAGTATGAAGCCACCCTGCACAGAGCCACACAGCCTTAATTCATTGTTAACGGTGGTGACTTGCACTGAATCAGTTATCAGTTTTTGTTCTCAGTACTTGTTCTCAATTGTTAAGGAATGCCTGTTTTGGTGTTTTTTTTTGTCTCTGAGCCAGCCCACGCCTCCCATTGTGTGCAACAATCAGTGCTGTACTGAAAGGCCTTGGCTGTGGCCCAGGAGCTAATGTAGATCGTAGACGTACATGGCCTAAAGTAACGTGGCTCTCATGTGATGAGGAAGAGGCGATGGAGCATTTAATGGGTCCGTTTCTCAGTTAGGAAATGAACACTATCCACCCACGTTCGGGTTAGGCACAGGTCTTCTTAACTCTGCAAATCGCTTAAAGATTGAGTACGTCTCCGTTGGGGTCAACTAAAAAATTCAGGTGCGTTATTAGAACCGTAATTGACAAAATGTCCAAGCATTTGTGTTGTGCAAGTTTCATCGCAGGGGAGGTTTTGGGGGGTGGGGTGGTTTTGGGGGGGAAGGGTTGTTTTGGGGGGGGTGCAGGGTTGATCCTAATTCCGAATTCTTAATGTGTACTTTCTGCTGCAAACTGTACTTATATATATTTGTAAAAGCTTTGTGATCTTCTTCAGTCTAATTAAGTTTACATGATCCCAGTCTACAAGTGTTCATGATGACTGCTGCAACTTAAAGTGAAACTGAAGCAACGTTTAGCAGTGCCGTTGTATGCTCAGAATCGTGCATACATGTTTAACTTATTTGGGGGATGGCCCTCTGTTTACCTTCAAGTTATTAGTTTGATTTTTACATTTTGACCATTGAAAACATCGATCGGCTCCCATGATCTTGATACTAAGTCTGTGCAGCATGAAAAGTGGATGTTTGTGCATCGCTTTCATCTCTGTGGGTCAGCTGTTCTCTTTTACCTTTCACTTTCTTCTGTCTCCATCGCACAGACCATTTTGAAACATATTGGTATATAAGCTGGTCTTTTTATACGTTTGAGTGGCTGATCATGGTTGTTTTTCTGGGTGAATATGGGTCTGTTGGTGGGATTAGTATGCTGAGAGTATGTTAGATGAGCAGATAAATACGGTGGATACATGGATGGATGGGTGAGTTAATATCCCGTGGATGGATAAGTTGGTGGATGGTAAGTGATTGAATATGGGTCGATGGAGGAGTTGTTGAGTATGTTTGGCTGGGTGGATGGAAGATTGGGTGAGCATGGTTGGAAGGGTGACTAAATGAGTGGGAGAAGGATGGATGCGTGTGGTTGGATGTTTGGGCATAGTGATTCCTGCTTTTCTTCTGCATCTGAGGGGACAGCGTGAGGCTCTCCACCTGGCCCACACTGCTGCATCCTTATTCATCAGATCACAGGGGTATGCCTGGTGATATTTGAGCAGAGCTCGTCGGTGCAGCGTTTATTTAGAAAAAAATGACTTTGTTCATTTAAATTGCTTTATTTTGCGTGCCGGCTGAGGAATCCACACAGAAGCAGCGTTTCTCTGCATTTCGGGCTTTTCTGTCTGATTAACCTTTTCAAGTCTGGGCTATTTCTCTGTCAGATTTCGCCTTAACGTTGCCCACGTAGTGTAGCCGAGGAATTCTACCTAACAATATAACCCTGTGTATGGAGATGAAACCAATGCCAAGGGATTTATTATTCGGAAGAATGGACCCGAACACGAACAGCAGACCTCCTAGAACCGGAAAGGAAAGGCAGGTAAGAAACAATCCTTTCCCAATATCACAAAGGTATTCTTAATGTGAAAACTGCACCCACCTGCCGAAGGGCTATTGCAAAACGGGAATTGTCACAACGAAATGCTGGTAGGTAACCTTTATCAGTGTGTTATTGTAGTCAGATAAGACCTAGAGGACATGAGAACATGAACATAAATAACCATAGACCTAATGAGCAGGGAATTGATAATAGTACTCTATGGAGTTGATGATTTACAGAAGTATTTCTTACCTTGATCTGGGAGGTAAAGATTCATATGGCAGGGTAGCAAACAGAAACACTAGACTTAAACCCAGGAAGCATTTGATTTGGAGAATAACTGTACCCGACGGCACACGTACGCCTAATGGACAGGAAGTCTTAATAGGAAACCTGACGGAACGAGGACGCTCCTCTATCAGCCTTCCCAACGTATGTAGGCAGTCTCTAGTTCATACGAGAATGACAGTGAGGAGGATGAGGCTTCCGAGTTTACCAGTCCGTGTTTCCAGGTGAGTAGTGACGTGCAGCCGTGTAGATGAAAGGCAATCCGTAGCGCAGTCCGTGTAGAGTTCCAAGTTGGTAGCAGTGCAGGCATGTAATATCCGAGGGAAGAAGCAGTCAGTCTGGGTAGAGTTCCAAGTTGGCAACGTGGGAAGCAGTACAGTTCCAAAGTAAGGCAGCAAGACTGAACAGAAGGTCAGAAAAGGAAAGAAGGAAAGCAGAGTTCGTAACCAGTGGCAGCAGTTCAAAATATCAGGCAACTCCATAGCAGGCAAGGCTTAGACAAACGGAATCCACTTAATAACGGGCTCAAGATCAAAAAAACAGGAATTCAATGGTACGAAAGCAAAGCACAAACACACTTCAACAAATTCAGAAGCACCGATCAAGTAACAGGGAGCTCTGGAGTGAACGCAAGCGTGGCAGTGTGTTTGATTTCAGAACAATATGCTTTTTATACAAAGAGTAACGTGATGTGGAAACGGGTACTATGCCTGGAATCCTGATGCTCTCTTTGTTGTGGAATTCCAAGATGGCGTCACCTTCTTCACCTAACCACCAGTCTTGGCCTGGCCCTGCTCCCCTCCCTCCCATTGGCTGCAGTCGGCTCCTTAGCCAATCACTGCAAACGGGAGGCGAGAGCCGGCCACTAACATCGAAGGCCCCTGTCAGCTCCCTGTCCGCTACAGGTATGCTGCCCCCCCTCCTATGTGATGATGTGTGTACCCCCTGGTCACCTGTGATGCTGTGTGCCCACAACCCCCGCTCGCCTGTGATGCTGTGTGAATCCAACCCTCCCTTCCCGGTCGCCTGTGATGCCGTGTGTGCTCATTGCTGCATGCTGCTGCTGCCTTGCAACATGGGGTAGGCACCATGCATTTGCCCATTGCTGGACTTTCGCATCTGTGTGCTGCTGCCACCCTGCAACATGAGGTAGGCACCATACATTTTGCCCATTGCTGGACTTTCGCATCCGTTTACTGCTACCGCCGTGCAACATGGGGTAGGCACCATGTATTTGCCCACTAATTTGAAATTCGCATTTGTGTGCTGCTGCCGCCGCCCTGCAACATGGGGTATGCACCATGTACTTTGCCCATTGCTGGACTTTCGCATCTATGTGAAATGTACCTATTATGTCCCTAATATGGACTCCTGATGTAGTTCCCCACAGCAAGAGGAAAACTTTTCCAAGTATGTATTTCTTTGCACTATCCAGGTCCAATTGTAGGCCTGGTCTGTAACTAGTGCAACTTGTTTTCTTCAAGCACTTAAATGCTGCAATACAGAGCTTAGACCATCTTGGCATTAGTCTGCCAAGAGCCCAGTGAATTATAGGGGTGATCAAACAGGGGTGCTGACTGTGGTGTTGTGTCTTTAAGAAAGACACATGCGGCAGAGTCATGTGCGTGCGAGAGCACCTGGACGTGTAACAGTGAGCTCTGTTGGCTGGGGGTGTGTGCTGCGCAGGGGCCTATTGACCCTCCATGCCTGAATACAACCTTGGCGACCAGGTGGTTGCATCCGATCAGGCAGACCCACAGGATCACTGCGGCCCTGCGCTCTCTTCTCATGCCGCAGGGTCAGCGCCTGTGAAATGATCACCTGCCATTTTTTGACAATGTGGTGAGGGAGGTTGCAGCTTCTACAGGAGTGCTCGTGTTTTTCCCGGGCACCAATCTTTGGAACCCGTACTGGGGGTGAGGACATTATTCACAAAAAACGAATTTTCTTTGTGGATGAAGTGGGTAGGTTTTTCTCTGAATTTAGAAAACAGGACATTTTGGGACCATCAACCATATGCACCCATCCTGAGTGTGGTTGTGTAGACGCTGTGGGAGGTAGGACTGGACCAACAGGCATACTACCATGCTCAATATTTCTTAGTGAGTTGCGGCCCTTGGGCAGTGTGACAAGGGTGCCTGTGCGCTCACCATCATGGCAGACGACCAAGCTGCTGGGGCACCGGCAGCAGTGGCCCTGGGTGGTGCTAGATTCCTGCGTCAACAAGGGGGCATTGACTCCCATGCCGGAGTTTGATGTGTTCGGGGCCCAGTTATGTTTGGGCTCGAGGTGGAAAGCTTGGATAGATTGAATGGATATTTACTTCAAGGCCACAGGGGAGACAGATAATGAGAGCATGGTGGCAATGCTCCTATACTCTGCTGGACCAGCAGTTCACCAAATATATCAATCTCTTCAGCTGCCTGACGAGACTTATGTGGGGGCCAAGAATGCACGACAGGAGCACTTCATGACCCTTGCCAATATTGATTATGCGAGGTTCATCATGTGCAGTGCAAAACAAAAGGACGATGAATCCCTGGACACATGGTTGCCTCTAACGTATGGCAATATCCTGCGCTTGAGATAGTGAGCAGAGTATGAAATGCAACCAGCTCAACCAAGGGTGCACGTCTGGCGAATTGAGATGTCAAGTTCTAAGGGAACCCGGCCTCACGCTGCCGTGGATCAAGGAGCTGGGGCGGTCACATGAGGTGGCGTAATCAAGTGCATCCAAGATGGAAGCTGTGCTTTAACCGAGGAGGTGTGTGCTGTGGGGCGTGGCCAAGGCATGAGAGGAGCATGTCCTCTGATAAGCCAGCCCAGGGACAGAAGAGGTCGGAACACAGTCATGCCTGAAGTGCGGCTATGACCTGCGTGCGTAGGTGAGCCGCGATGGATCACTATGCGCACATGTGCTGAGCGCCGCTGCCGGGTATAGAGGGGACCCAATCGCGCAGGTTTCTTCAGGCAACAACGCCCATCGACCGTGGTTCTGGTGGACCAAGAAGAGGAGAGGGTCAATGAGGTGCCCGAAGAGGATGAGAGGATGAAGATGACAAAAACATCTTTTTCATCACCAGCGTCGGTGTGCTCGGGTCGAAGGCCCGAAGACAGCCGAAATGCACTGTAAAAGCGGAAGGATCTCTGGAACTGGTAGTGGTGGACACTGGTTCCTCCGTAAACATGTTGGCCAAAGAGCACTTTGAGGCGATGGTCAAGCCCCCAGGTCTGCATCTTTATGTTTGGAGGCGAGCAACCAATTCCCCTGCTGGGGGCCTTTGTTGTGAAAGTTGAGCATGCCAGCAATTCAATCAGGGCCCGCTTGTACGTCACTGAAGTGAGCCACAACACATTGCCGAGTTGTGCAACTGCAGGGGCCTTGGGTATCGTCAGCTTGGTCTATGGCGTCTACACCGAGGATGTGCAGGACATCCTCCGAAGGTTTGGTGGACTCTTTGTAGGCATTGGCCAGCTGGTTGCCGAGCCGGTGCGTCTCCACATCGATGAGTCAATACAGCCAGTCGCCTTGAAACATCAGAGGATTCCATTCCACCTGCCTGACCTAGTGGACAGAGAGCTGGAGGACCTGGTGAGGTTAGATATCATTGTGAAAGTGGATGGTCCGACACCCTGGGTGTTCACACATAGTGGTTGCCCGCAAACCAAAGCAGCCTGACGCAGTTTGGTTCTGCGTCGACATGAGGCTACCAAACAAAGCCATCAAAAGGGAGAGGAACCTCACACCAACGATAGATGATGACATTGCAGAGCTACAAGGAGCACAATTCTTCTCCAAGCTGGACCTCCGAGGGAGTTACCATCAGGTCATTCTGCACCCAGACTCCAGATGCATAATTACATTCACCACACACCGGGGGCTGTACCGATATAAGCGCCTGATCTTTGGGGTGTCTTCGGCGGCCGAGGTATTTCAGAACATAATACGTGTGGTCCTGGCTGACTTGGAAGGGGTCCTAAACATTAGTGACGACATTTTGGTGTTCGCGAAATCTGAAATGGAACACATGACATGCCTTGTGAAGACCCTCGAGCGCATTCAGGAGTTGGGACTCACCTTACAGGCGGGTGTGTTGCCAGACCCCAGGAAGGTCAAGGACTTTGTGGAGGCGAAACCACTGGAAAATGTGACGGAGGTCCGCAGCTTCCTGAGAATGGTCGCGTACTGTGGCCGATTTTTATCAAGAACTGGCCACACCATCTGAACCCCCTGAGGAGCCTCATCAGGAAGGACTCCACCTGGCAATGGGGCCCTCTAGAACAGGCATTATTTGACGACGTGAAAGGAGCGCTAACGGCAGAGGACACCATAGTGTACTTTGATCCCTTGTTGCCATCAGAGATATTCTCGGATGCCAGCCCATTGGTCCTAATGTAAAAGGACGGCAGTGGAGAGGACCGACCCGTAGCCTATGCAAGTCAGGCGCTGTCTGGTACGGAGCAACTGTACTCCCAGATAGAACGGGAGGCCTTGGCATTGCTGTGCGGGTGCCGGAATTTGCGATTGTACGTACTGGGTCGGCCAGTGACTGTCGTGACGGACCATAAACCATTGTTGCCGATCATGGCAGGCTCGTCGTCGACTGCCAGTGAGGATTGAAAGGTGGATGCTTGCCCTGTTGGAATACAGGGTGTTGCTGATGTACTGGCCGGGAACCTGGCGGTCTATCTGTCACTACATCCCCGGGCTAGAAGAGATGCAGAGGAAGAAGCAGGCATCGATGAGGCTGATGAGTATGTCCCAACTCCTGGTGGAATTGGCCACTCCAAACTCCATGCCCATCCAATACCCTGAGAAGGCATCCGAGTGTGACAAGCGTTTTCAGTTCTTGCGTGACGCACTCCGACTGGGAGACTGGAAGTCAGTGTTGGAAGGCTTGGGGAAGAGGATGCAGGAAGCATGTACGACACTTGAGCAACTCTGGCGAGTGCGAGAGGAGCTGACATTCGTTGAGTCAGGTCTCGTGCTGCGGGGAGACCGGATGGTCGTGCCAGCGGGGAAAATATAACAAGGGATTGAATTGGCATCAGGGGATGACCAAAACCAAGACACGACTACGTCTCAAGGTGTGGTTCCCTGACCTGTAGGGGCGAGTGGGGCAATTAGTGGCATTGTGCGTGTGTTGCCATGCAGCTACGCCTGTGCAACGTGACCCACAGATCGAATGCATGCCCCAGGGGACACGACCATGGGAGGCGGTGCATGAAGAGTATGGCTCCACTGAAAGGGGTGTCCACTTCTTGGTGGTGGTCGACCAGTGGCCTTTGATGACTTGGCAGTGGCCCTCAAAGATCTTTGCGACACATGGGTTACCCCCCTGACACTGTGCTCAGACAATGGGCCACCATTCCAGGGAGGAAGCTTTGCCCAGTTGGTGGAAGAATATGGAATCCATCACAAGAAGGTCAAGCCAGTCTGGCCATTGTGGCCACGCTCCAATATGGAGGCAGAGAGATTTATGAGAACACTAAACAAATAATTCCGGATTGCACATGGACAAGATCAGGACCTGAGTCGGGCACTTTATTAAATCCTTTGGGAGTACAGAGCGACTCCTTATGGCTCCGCCGGAGTTGCCCTGGCCGAGGCCATGTTCCAAAGGTGCCTGAGAGGTCTTCTGCCGGCAGCGGTGCCGAGGGAGCTGGCGATAATAGACGATGACCAGGTGGAACGAGAAAGGAGACAGTGGACTGAGAGTGAAAATGTGAGAAGCGGGCTCCAGTGACATCAACTGGCTTTGGGCGACAAGGTGCTGATCAGAAACCATCTCACTTGAGGAGAAATGTTGTTGAACTATGAACCTACTCCTCTGGACATTGTGGCTGTGAAAGGGTCGATGGTAACGGCATCGGATGGGCGGTCTACAGTAACCAGGAAAGCCAGCTTCTTCAGGAAGGTGGGGGAGGCTGTACAGCCGGAGGCTACCCTGAGGAGAGAATCCGCTGAGGTGCCAAAAGGGGGAGGCCCTGCAGGTACATTGGCTCCCCTGGAATGAGGGGACACAGGTGAGGAGAGTCCAAGCCTGGAGGGGGGCCTAATGTATCCAATGATAGTGGCAATGGGGAGGCGTGCCCACCTCAGTGACATGTACTGCACTCCTGAACTGACCCGCATTGCAGCAGATGGACCCAAGCAGGTCGTGGCATACCCAGGAAAATGTACTGGACATGGTTAGTTTAAAAGTTGGATAGCATTATGGTGTGCTGTGTTTTATTGTTATGATAAAGGAGGGGTGGTATCTGTATCTTTAAGAAATACTCGCGACGGAGTGATACAACTCCACCGCGTGTGATTAATAAAAGGGGCATGTCATGTGCGCGCCCGGACGTGTAACATTGTCTGGTGTGAACTATGTTGGCCGGGGGAGCTCGCGGCGCAGGGGCCTAGTGATGCTCCATGCCTGAATACAACACTGACTTGGGATCAAATCGGGTGAAAATGCACATCAGCAACATCTTCTAAATCTCCCACCTGAGAGAGCAGCAAGCCTTTGCGTTTTAACATCGTTAACGGGCAGCAGTAATCCAAGGACAGAGTCGGGGGACAATAGCATGGCATGCCCATCTATCCCCCATGAAGCACCTGAAGGATGAATACTATGCTGAATATTTTTTTTTTTTAAACAGGCTAGTACCTTCGACATTAGCATCTCTATGAAACTTAACATCCGTGAACTGCCCCACAACCATGGACAGTGTGATTAGTGCTACATAGGGACACTGTCAGAATTGCCAGAATGGAGGGTTGGGTGCTTACGATGGACTAAAAAGTGTTTTTCTTTTGGTAGCTTATTCAGGGGCATCTGGCTGCTTACAGGAGGTTGTGATTGCAGGGGTGGACGACAGAAGCAAATGGTGAAAGGAAATCAGGATATATAAGGAATGGAGAAATTTGAGTTCATTCGTTTTCTTGTCACTAGGTACATTTTTCTGTACGCGTGATGTTTTAGTGCTATGAAATGAGTGACCTCATGTCAACTGGCCACCACTGGGGTTTATTTGGAATATCATTGTTTTCTGGTATGTTAATCCAGCTACTACTCCCACAATGCACATACATTACGTGAAAATCCAGGACTCAAAAACACACATTCAGGTGTCATGGAATCACCATGCCAAACTATACTGTTTATGGGAAGGCAAAAAAGCTTTCAGTAAGTAGGGCCAAAAATAAATAAATAAATAAAAATATATATATATATGTTGTGCCAAGATGGACGAACAAAAAACAAAAAAGCCAGAGGGGGGGCCGCAAACACCAAGGGACGAGGACAAGGTGGAAGAAAAAAACAAGGAGGGGGCAGAGGGGCAACAAATTCAGACAACTCTCCGCCATCAAGATCGCTGCGCTCTGGAAAATGACTAGTCAAGTCAGAGATGCCACTAAAAATCAACAGATTATCAACCTATCTGATCATGTTCTTACCACAGAAGAGGAACATATTTTGAAACTGGGGCTGAATTTCTCTCCACTTGCCGGTTTTAATTATGTGGAAACTAGGATAGATTTGGACAGATTTATTCGCAAACTACGACTCAAGAGGTTTTTTGCCACTTATATGTATAAGAAGAAACCAAAAGACATTTTGGAGGGAAAGACAGAAATCACAATTGCAGAAATGGATACCCTGATCATTCTAAATGATCTAGAACAGGAGAGTCATGCGGAAAACAGCGAGTTTGATACTAATTTACAAAGACTGGGGATTTGCACAGACTGGCCATCTACTAGTAAGCTCCGATGCAAATCTAAATTTAATCCGTTAAATGCTCAGAATAGCCACATCGAAGCTTTTGCGAATGTAGTCATAGATAAATTAAAAGAAGAGAGAAGAAAAACTCATAGACAACCCAAAAGCAACCTGTCGAAAAAACAAAAGAAAGTATTAACTGAGATTGCTAAGCTAGATAAATATATCATAAAACCAGCTGATAAGGGTTGTAATATAGTTATCATGAATAAACAAGACTACATCACTGAAGCTTATAAACAATTGAATGATGTGAAATGCTATGAACAACTAAAAATTAATCCCATTAAGCAATTGGAAAATGATGTATGGACTTTCGTAACCAGATGGCAAAAGGCAGATATTCTTGAGGAAGAAATGGCGAAATTCTTTTCCAAGAACTCTATAACTCCGACCATCTACTTCCTCCCTAAGATTCATAAGAACCCTCTCAAACCACCTGGCAGACCCATTGTGACATTGTGTGGATCACTCTTGGAGAATATTTCACAATTTATCGACGAGGTTCTTTGTACTTTTGTTACCACACTACCGTCATATATTAGGGACACAACGGATTTCTTGTTGAAAATCGACGAACTTCCCTGGGAACCGACCTATTTGTTGGCAACCATGGATGTCGTGTCCCTTTATACGTCTATAAAACATCAAGACGGGATTTCTGCTTGCCAATACTTCCTCAACACACGATCATTAAATCATCTACAGCACTCTAAGATGATTTTAGAAATGATCGACATATGCTTGAAGAATAATGTTTTCATTTTCAACAATGAGATTTTCCGCCAAACGCAAGGGACTGCGATGGGCACGACCATCGCACCATCATATGCGAACTTAATGATGGGATACTGGGAAAAAACGACAGTATGGGCTGAAATCAACGAAAAATATAGCGAAAAAATTGTGTTGTGGCTTCGCTACATCGACGATTTGTTTGTAATTTGGGACGGCTCCGCGGAGCTGTGGTGTGAATTTGTGAAAGTACTTAACAATGTAAATCTCAAATTTACGGAACAACAACACAACCGCACATCTATTATATTTCTGGACGTGGAAGTGAAAATTGAGGAGCAAAAAATTGAGTCCTGCCTTTACAGAAAAATCACAGGTGCAAACGTCCCACTACACTCACACAGTACCCATCCCAAAACTCTTCTATGGAGTATTCCGTATGGAGAATTTATCCGTATCAGACGGAATTGTAGCAAAATTCAGGACTTTGATCTAGCCAGCAGGGTAACGGCTCATAACTTCCTACAGCAAGAGTACCCAAAAAAAATTATTGAAAGGGCATATCTAAAGGTCCGAGAAATGAACAGACATACAATGTTAACAACATCAAAGAAGGACCTAGCAAAAGAAGAGGAACAAAACACCACCAGACTAATTTTAACATTTGGAAGCCATGCCAGTATCATCAAGCGGATAGTTAATAAGTACTGGAATGTACTAAAAGCTGATAAAGATATAGGCGGGATGCTACATAACTATCACCTATCGCAAAAGTGCCTCCATCAAAGACCGGTTGGTGAAAAGCTATATGGCTGTTGAAAGAAGTGATACAAATACCAATTGGCTCTCCTCAACAGGAGCTGGCTTCTATGAACATCCTATATTGAAACATCCGGTTTTCATTAACAACAGAATCACATGTGAATCGGAACTGGTGGTGTACGCTTTGATGTGCCCATGTCTAAAATGGTACGTGGGAAGCACAAAATGCAAGTTGAAAGTACGTTTATTGCAACATGTGAGAGCCATTGTTAACAAGGACTGTTCTTACCCCATGGCCAAACATTTTTCAGCAATGCATAATGCTGACTCGGCTTATCTTACATTCTTCGGCATACATAAGGTTATTCCTGGTCCCAGAGGCGGAGACAATGAGAAAATACTCAGTCAAGAAGAGACTAAATATATTTTAGACTTTGAGAGTAAGACGCCTCTGGGCCATAACATTGATGAGGAGCTTTACACCTTCCTGGGGACATAAGCATTACATTGAATAGGATATGAGACCCCAAGTAGCCCATATATATGTGTATAACCTTATATAGTAACTTTATTTGTTTGATTTGTTGGTGTGTTTCTATTTTTTCCTTTTTTACTTATCACTTTTAATCTTGTATTTTCCTTGGGGTGACTTGAAATTTGATCTAAATTCTGAACTGGTCGTGGAAAGTTATAAGCGTGGCTTTTCTTTTTATGACTCATTGATTGCAGTATAGTATTAGAATGAGGGAACTTCGACATATCTGTCAGACTATTTATTGTCTTTTGATTATGAACATAGGCTCGATTAGGGATTGTGACATTCCTTATTTAGAGTTTGCATTAGGTATCTTAGAACACCTTCTTTTCTTTAACCTACCGTGCAACATCACTATGTTGAAGACATGGTTAATACACAATTGACAACATATATATATATAGAAATTTACCATAGTAAAGGTACTATTAGAGAGAGATAACCAGTATGTGATATTGCTAGATATTTTTGTGTTTAGCATTATATTATACAAGAGGTAAACTTTTTTAACATATTGAAGTATTTTAGAAAATGTCAAAAAATATGCACTGTGCATTTTATAATATGACATTATTTCTCTTTTCACTGTGAAAGTATTTTTATCATAGGAACACATTTTTTTGCACACAAGCACTATGCACTTTACACTCTTGTAACAATTACTATGTAACGCGAAACCGTTATCATGTACATACATCCAAATTATGTGGGTGTCAAGTATTTATAAGAACTACCTCGCTTCAGGAATAGTCTTTACAAGATTATATAAGAACATGTTATCATTGTCCAGGTACTTTTCCAGAGAAGAGAAGATTGTACACTTTTTCGCTGCCTTTTTTCACATACTTGCAAACTCGATAACATTACGTTTTGAAAATGTTGATATGGATATCTAAGAATTATCATTTTCTTTCCCAATCAACTGTGTTACTATGCATATCTGCGTATCCCAAAACATAATACTGCAACGCCATGATTTGTATGCATACCACTAAGGTTTTAAAGTCATGCTTTATTTGAAAAACATAGCTTTGCATTGTCAGCTACACGAACCAACAGCCCAAACCAAGATGGCTAACTACTATTAGCTTTGGCTTGGAAGTCACCTTCTTTTTGTCTTTCACTGAGGTGGGTGTGTTTTTTATAAAAATTAACTCCCTGCAGGTGATGAGTGACTGTGAACAAGCCACTAGGGAGTGGTGAAACGCGTCAGGCTGCCGTCAGGCTTGAATACTCTCACTGGGAGAATTTTCCTTTTTGTAAATGCTGCAAAATGAAATAAAGGTTGTTTTACACATTACAACCGAAGTCGCTGTGTTTGCTACTGGCTTTCCGTGTATTTTTATATTAATGGAACACTTGTTGTGGAGTGCTGCTCGTTTGGACAGTTTTTTGTGGAGTTTTCTGTGGATGCCGTTCACATTTCAAAAAAGAAAAAAAAAAATATATATATATATAAATGTTTGTTGCTGCCCCTTAAGTTAGTTTTAGGCAAAGAGGCCAGGAGTTGGTGAAATGGGAGAGTAATCGTAATCGTTTGGAGCTTAATTGGGCAACTGCCTTTGCTTGGTGGTGTATGCATCTAGGAACAGTTTCTTGTGTGTATTAGGGCGAACAATTCTATGTGCAGAGTTGGAAAACAAGCATTAACAAAGCCAATGGTATTGACTTGTGTGTAGTGAAACTGTTCTCTTTTTTGCATGCCCATTTAACCTCATGATTTGTCTAGTTTTACAATTACATGTACTAGTTATCGTTTGCGAGGGTAGGTTCATATACTTGCAACATATTAAAGGTAATGTCATCATGCAGTAAGGTACTCATCATTGCCAGGTGGTCACACACATTGCCAGATTTGGCATCAGAGAACAGCAACTCACACAATTTACTAGGTATTTCAGCATGTTGCCCTTATACTTTCATCATCATTCTCATCAGATCATCATAGAATATAATAAAAGGACAGCTTATGTTTGTTCGATGCAGTCATGCGCAGTAAAGACTGCCTGCTTGAGCTGTTGCCTTAGAAATATATTAGGCCAGCTGTATTAACTCTATGAACATTTCTCTCCTCTGTGTACACAGGCTTTCACACTAGTATTATAATATTTGCTTTTGTACATTTTTAAAAAAAATGTTTCATGTAGATGGAGCGCTTCGAAGCTCTGCAATAATCAGTGTGTTATTACCCAGTGATGGTACTTGATTCATCACCCACAGAAGGATGAAGGGCCTAATTGGACAAACCAAGCTGAACTTGTAGCATGGCATCATATCATTCCTGAACGGAGCACTTTGTGCTCGAGCTATCCATCAAATGTGCAACTATTTTCCATAAATTCTAATTATAGGCCCAGGTACTAGCACCTTTAGGCAGCTATTGCTATAAATCCCTTAATTAGTCATGCCGTGTTGTAGACATTGCCATCCTATAAAAGGGTGCTTTCATTATGTCGCATATTTCTTTTAATTGTTTTTATTGTGAATTGTTTAAAGAAAATTAAACATTAGACCAATACTTAGGTATATAGTCAATTCTTCCATTAAATGCTTGGTTCATTTGGCATCTGTTGTTCTAATTGGGACTTTATGCTAGCATCGTATGGCAACTTGACTGCTTCACCTCATAGCCTACACACTTCTCTTGTCTACCCCGCTAGGTCTTTGACGCAGCTTTCAGGTACTCTTCGTATCCCTAACTTTACTTAAGGCAGGGAACAACCCCCATTTCTGACCGTTTCACTCCCTTTCATTCACACCCCACTTCCATACCTCGCTTTGAGCATTTGGAACTGCCTCTGAGCTGTGTTTGTCAAATTAAGAGACATATTGCCTCTTGCTGCAGTTTTAATTGAGTGTGTAATTGTTGTAAAAATTACTAAGCACCAAAAGTACCCTTCATTTAGATAATGTACATAAACATGGGATAATAAAAATGAATTCCTGTTTTTAATATTTTTGTATAGGTCTTTTCTACCTATTCATTTTAAGTACAAGCCAATAAAACATAATAAAAACTGCAATGATTTATTAATGGTGGAGGGATTGCAGGGTAACAATAGAGAAGTAACGCGAGGGGAGGCATATTCTGCAGTTTCGCCCTGGACGCAGTATTGTCTAGAAACTGCCACGCTAAAGGCAAAAATCTAGAGTTTATGAAAATGCTCAAAAACCAAGTTTATCGGGGTTCTGGCTATTTTTTAGTAAGTACCCTAATCCCTTCCTGTCGAAAAGCAGTTAATCTGTGGCACAATTGACTTTATCATACAGTACATTGCACCATAATACACACTGCATAAAGCCTTCTTTTTTTGCTTTTGTTTTGTCTCTCCCGGTGGTCGGACTCTCAGTATTTCTGCTTTGGTTTTGGACTTCTGCAGTCTTCCCCCTTCTCAAGGTTTTTTTGTTAATAACATTTTTATTATTTTATAAACAACACTCCAAACAATTAGGACTTCTGTGTTTAAGCTTCACAACATTACATCACAAAATACTCTTCAGTCCTCCCCCCCCCTCTTACCCCCTTAACTCGAGCCCCTGTATCCATGTCATCGACCTGTTCATCTTCAGGCATGTCTACTGCCATTATCTCTTCTGTATCATCATCATCATCATCGCTATGGTCTGCCTGGGAGGGATCCACCATTGAGGCCACCAATTGTCTCCATGCTATTAGGGGTACCACCCCCCCCCCCTGCTGAGCGCTTCATACCAGGCAGCCGTTTCTGCCTCTGCCCACTTCATGAGGTCAGCCCACCAGATCTCTATTCCAGGCCGATGGGCTGCTTTCCAGCACATTGCAATTTTCCGTTTGGCCAGGATGTAGGTCAGGTCCTTCATCTTACTGATGTGCCTCAGGTTGCGTGGTCTGGGAAAGCCCCCAAGCATGCATGCCCAAGCTGACTCCACATCCAGCCTAGTGCCTTTTCCTGCTAAGCGTATCTTCAGCTCTGTCCAAAACCTTCCCACCTCCGGGCAAGCCCAAAACATGTGTAGCATCCCAGCTTCCTCCTCCCCGCACCTAGGGCATTTCTGTATCACCGACCCACCAAACCTGGCAATTTTACTGGGGGTCAAATATGCTCTATGAGTGACATATAATTGAATCTGCTGGAGCCTCGCGTTTCGAGACACCTTCTTATAATACCTTTTGGGCTCTATCCCATTGCCCATCCGACATGGGTTCTCCCACTTCCTCTTCCCAATCTCGCCTCAGTTGGAGCAGCTCCTTCTCAACCCTAGTCCCCAGTAGCTCATATATGCAGGATATTTCATGCCCACCCTCAGAGATATCATACATCGTCTCGATGGTAGCATCAGGTTGTTCCGCAAGCACTGCCTAGGCCACCTTTCTCGCACTCGTTTAATAATTCTGGAATAGGTAATATGTTGGCCCTTATGCAACCCGGTGTCCTCTATTAGCCTCTGAAAGTCCAATGCCTCCCCCTCCTGCCATATATCTCCAAGGGTAGCCAGGCCCATCGGTTCCCAGTATCTACGGACCCCTTTTATCATTTGGGAGTCCTCTCTGCATAGCGCCACCTGCATGAAGAACGGGGCTGGGCATCCCACAGTCTGCCATGCTCTATGCCACACTTCCCAGCCAAGCAACAGCAGTCTTGCCATTCCTAGTACCTTTGTTTTAGGTAACCACACTGTCTCTCTAAGGAAGTAGGGAGCAGGATCCTTACATAACAGCCTGGCTTCAGCCGTTTCTTCTTCAGACAACCACCTGCCCACATATTGCAGCTGTCCCGCCAAGTAATATAACTCAAAATTCGGCAGGTTTATACCTCCCCTGTCACACGAGTTTTGTACTTTCCAGAGGGCCACCCTGTTCCGGGAGTTATGCCATATGAACCTCCTGCACAGGCTGTGGAGTTTAGCAACAAAGCTCTTAGGGATTACATACAGATATTTACAAAAAAGTGTAACAGTCTGGGCAGGACTACCATCTAAATCAGAGCCGCTCTTCCCATCATGGCCAGGGGTAGTCTGGACCAAAATCCCATGCTATTTTTAATACCTTCAACTGCCTTTTCCGTATTGTGTTTGTGTTCTTCTCCTGTCGCGTGGTATATGTCAATGCCTAGGTATTGAAACGTCTCGGTTCGCCAGGGTATTGGCAAAACCGGTAGGCTCCTCGGTAGGGCGCGTCTATATCTCCACAGGGGAAACATGCTGGATTTCTTAGGGTTCACTGCTATGCCCGAGAGGGTAGCGTATCGTTCCATCACCTCCAGGACATATTGTAGGTTCTCCTCTGGGAAGCGCAGATATAAAAGTATATCATCGGCATACAATGCTATAGGATGCGAACCTCCCACAGTGTGGATCCTTATCTCCCCATATTGTTGTCTGAGGCAGACTGTCAATGGCTCCTATGCTAGGATATATAGCATAGGCGACCAGGGGCAGCCCTGTCTAGTGCCCCTGCTAAGTTGCCATTTATCTGAGATTGTAGCGCCCGTTTTGACCCTTGCATTTGTGGAACTATATAAAATGTTGACCCACCTCAGATACCCTGGCCCCATTCCATATTCTCTGAGTCGCTAGCAACCAAGGCCATCTCACTGAGTCGAAGGCCTTAACTGCATCCAGCGAGATTGCCAATTCGCCGGGGCCCTTCTCTGTTTGGTCAATAATGTGGTGAAGTCTCCTATGATTGTCAGTTATGTTCGACGTAGCCTGTTTGGTCGGGGTGTATCAGTCTGCCGATGACTCGCTTAAGCCTGTTTGCCTGCACTGCTGTGATGATTTTGCTGTCCTGATGAAGCATCGATAGGGGGTCTATATGACCCACAGTCTTTGCTTGGCTTACCTGGTTTTAAGAGCGGGATGATCACTGCCTCCTGTAGGGACTCCGGCAGCCTACTGCGCTCAAATGCCTCATTAAGCTTGGCCAGCAGCTGGGGGAGCAGCTCTTGTTTGTATGTTTTATAGACTTCGCTGGGGAGCCCGTCCGACCCCGGAGCTTTGCATGTGGACAGGTGCTGATTCACTGTCTCTAGTTCTTCTGAGGTGATTGGGGCATCCAGGTCTGCCCGTTCCAGATCATCTAAAGTGGGCAAGCCTATGCCTTATAGTGTTTCCTGGATCTCTTGGTCCATTTCTTCCCCTGCGTCCTCATAAAGACGTTTATAGTATCTAAGGAACTCTTCGTTTACTCCCTCTTGGGTATCCCAGACCTGGCCCCCGTCCCCTCGGATTTCCCTGATAACTGGTTGTGATGTTTCATTTTTATATAACCAGGCCAGCAATCTGCCCGGCTTGTCTCCTCCCGCATGCTGCCTTTCGACATATTTCTTATAGCTCAACTTACATATCCCAGCGCTCACTGCTGGCTTGTTGTAGCAGCCTCAGCCTTACCCTATCCTCCCGAGAGGTGCCCCCCTTACGCATTATGTCTTACAACTCATTCTCCGTTTCCTGCAACTTCCGTTCTATGCCCCCTTGGAGCCCTCTGGATTTTGATATGGCTACACCCCGCACTACTATTTTGAATGCCTCCCATACGGTTCCCACAGATTGATCGCTTCCGGTATTAATGTCGAAGTACTCAGCGATCGCCTTCCTCAGGTCCTCCCGGAATCCTGAGTCCTACAGGGCCTCAGCTCTGAGCTTCCACGTCGGGATTCGCGCTCTAGGGGGTTGGTGTCGCCACTCCAGGCCAACGGGGGGAATGGTCCGAAAGCACTCTGGCCTTATATTCCGCGCCCATCATTTCTCCTACTAACTCGGCAGCAGCAAACACATAATCCAGCCTCGTGTGCAGGTCATGTGGTGCCGCGTAGTGAGTACTGCCTCTCCGCTAGGTGTAGCTGCCTCCAGACATCGTAGAGTTCAAAATCTCTCAGCAGGGCCTGTAACGCCTTTGCGGCCGGGGTGGGTTTGTCTGGTTTACCATCTGATCTGTCCATTTTAGGATTCAATGTACAGTGAAAGTGCCCTCCCGATAGGATCGCGCCACCCAGTAGGGGGCTAATTTTGCCGTATAGAGTCCTAAAGTAAGCCGCTGTATCTTGGTTAGGGGCGTATAAGTTTATAATGCTCACTTCCCGGTTTTCCAGCATCACCCGCACTACAATCATTCTGCCTTGCGGGTCCACCGTAGACTGAATCAGCTGAAATGGTACATGCAGTGCCACCCATATAACTCCCCTTGCGTAAGCTTAGCATGTGGCTCCCGTAATGCTCCCTTCCACTTTCTCTTGGCCACCTCCAGTTTCTCCCTAGTAAGGTGGGTTTCCTGTAATAATGCTATGTCAATCTTCAGCCTTCTCAGATACATCATTACTTTACGCTTCAAATAGCTATTGAGGTCCCTCACGTTCCAGGTGACCACTCTAAGGCTACCCAACACCATTTTATAGAGTATCCCGCCTCCCCTCCCAGTTTCCCCTCCCACCTGATGTAACACAAAATTTGGCTTGTTCCCCTCCCACTTCCAACAAACTCCACCTCCCCCTTTCCCAACTCTAAACCACTGCACACAACCCCTTCCCTCCCCCCACCCCACGCAACACCAACAAGTGCCCAGCTGTCATGATGCCTAACTCCAAGGAGCCAGGTCCGACCCAGCAACCCCAGAGGCAGGCATCATTCCCCCCCAGGGAAGTGCCAGCGGGCCCAAGCTGGGGCCCTTTGGACAGAGTCCTGGCGCCTAAGGCGCCAGGCCCATGTTGGACCCCTGTCCTGGCGCCTTAGGCGCCAGGTTCATAAAGCTAGACATGTGCTCAAGTGTTTTAATGTGCACTTACCTGATGCAGACCATGCTGCTACATCCAAGCCCTCTTGAGGCCTGAATGGAACTACTTTACCTGTGGGACTACTTTCCACCTGGGTGTGGTCGGGGAAGGATGCATACCTGGAACTTCTTCCAAAGCTATTTAAACCACAAACGATCAGCAACTCACGCTTCGCGTTGTTCTGCTCCTCGCAGCTGGACGCTCACCGTGTCAGCTCCTGCATCTGGACTTCAGCCACGCCTGAGTCACTGGGTCACCTGCAAAGGGAGATAAGGGAGAATTGGTGAGAAAGAAGACCTTACCTGCTAAAGCTGCATCACGGAGACATCACACCGACGATCCTGAAAGGGAAGACCTCACTTTTAAAAGCATTTCGCTACGATCGCTGCAGCGCTGCATTTCACTCACCTTTCCTGGGCACCTCCATCTTCAGCAGCGATCATCCGGATCCGCAGCCGCTTCCCAGAGCCTAGAGAGAAAAAGACAAGAACACAAGGTGAGAGAAGGAAGGGAATAGGAAAAGCTCAGTTTCCTTCTAAGACTTACCTGTTGGGTCATTCCCATTTCTTTTCGGGTCCTGCCGCTTCCTGGCATTCCGGACCCCGGCCCCTATGGGGAAAAAAGACAAAGACATTGAATGAGCGAATGCAAAGACATTACCCGAACGCTCATCCAGAACTTACCTGTCATTTACTGGAACTGCACGTTTTTCTTCGGGTCGGCGCCATATCTCCGACATTCCGAGACATAAGCGTTAGCGCTTGCTGCAATAAGACAATGAACATTATTATTAAGCTTGAACTTTTGAACTTGCAACAGAACTCTTACAGCGCCTCACCTGAATAGCCAAGCTTATCTTGAACTCCCATCAAACCTCAATCCAGTGAAGTAACTGGGTTTCAACGCGCCCCTGCATCAGAAGCAGAATGGAGAACTCATCCTTCCAGACCCTAAGGTGAGACTTCACGGGGAATCGTGGAAGGGTATTGTGGAGGGTTGGAAGGGAGTGGGAGGCTTGAGCATTATTCCGTCAGTAGGTAATACTCCCTTTTCACGCACAGGGCAATATTCCTGCGAACCAGAAAAGCCAGAGTAGAGGGGCTCTTCCTGTCCATCTTTAGAGGCCTGCGCTTCACCATTGAAGAAACATCAGCACT
Organism: Ambystoma mexicanum; assembly: GCF_040938575.1. Lineage (NCBI taxonomy): Eukaryota > Metazoa > Chordata > Amphibia > Caudata > Ambystomatidae > Ambystoma > Ambystoma mexicanum. Next base: position 580,254,106 of record NC_090924.1, on the reverse strand, counting down.
CGAAGCCAGACCTGCGCCTCCATGGGAATCAGGTGAGCGTGACACCAGCTCCATCCCTGGCTCTCGAGGGCCCCCCGCGTTTGGTCCTGCCTCGGAATGCCGAGGTCAGGAACCCGGCAGGGTGTCACCGGACTACCGGTGACCTAACTAAATTTCTCGTTGTGGGGGTATGAGGGCTGGCTCTGTAAGGCTCCCGCGCTATTGTCAAGGTTTCTCAGTGCTAACGGATCATGCATATATGTATAGCCCTAGCAGCACCCTCCCATAGGCAATGTCTTATGCTATATTCAAGTCACATTGTCTTAGGCTGTGACACCCTAGGTGCCACAGACCCGTTACTTATCTTCTCCTGTCTGGATACCCGATTCTTGGGGGCAGCTCTGCGTGTCCAGCCACCCCATAGCGTCCTCTGGGGTTTCAAAAAACAAGGTTCTGTTCTTGTGGAACACCTTCAGTTTTTCTGGGTAGATCAGCACGTGTGGCCTGCTTCATGCAATCTTCTTTTCACAGTCCCAAAGTTCATACGTCTGCGCTGCACCTGCAAGTTGTAATCCGGGTATGCGGTTATGTTTGCTGACCCCCCTTTGTATTGTTCCGCCCTTCCGAAAGTGTTGAAGAATTTTTTCCCAATCCCGGTAGTTCAGGATCTTGGCTATCACCGGCCTAGGGGGTGGGGGGTTCCCGGCGGTGGCCTCCTCATCAGGGCCCTGTTTGCTCTTTCCACAGCAAACCCCTGGGTCAACACTCCCCCGGTTATCTCCTGCAGCAGCATAGATTCAATGTACTCTGTGGGGTTGGATCCCTCGGCTCCTTCCGGCAAACCAACGATACGGATATTATTCCTTGGGGCGCGTCCTTCCGCCTCCTCTGCCCTACTTTCCAGGCTACCCACGAATTGTACTAGGGCGCGAAGTTCCGATTTATGGGTTGCGCAGTACGCTGTGTTCAGGGCCACCTCTTTTTCTAGGCCCCCCCCCCCGTGCGTTCCGCCAGTGCCCTGACATCTTGCCGGAGAAGATTCACCTCCTCCTGCACCGCCCCGACCTTGAGCTCTAGTGCCGCTTTCAATTTGTTCATGGCCAGTCCCAGTTTGGTCTCCCAAGCCACTTACAGATCAGCAATCGCAGCAAGGATCTCCTGGTTCGTGCCCATAGTGTCTGTGTCCCCAACGGGGGTTTTGTCTTTGTCTTGGCTCCTTCTACACCTGGCGATGTTCTGGCATATTCGTCGAGCGTGGGTTGCTTGCTCTTTGTCCTTAAGGGTTTGTTGGTTATCGTGGTGTGTCAGAGAAGTGTGGGGAAGCCCCACCGCTTGTGGCCCCCGGCCTTAGTAAAGTTAGACTGCTATTAGTGTCAGCGCCCAGCCAGGCTGTGTCAGAGGTGTCCGTAAGCTGCCTGTTCTGCTCCTGGAGTGGGCTGTGTCCTCCCACGTAATTATGTGGGTTTATTCAACCTCTTGAACCCTGAGCCCCAGCCCCAGTTGGTCCTCGGGCGCACCAACAGTGCTCGTGGGGCCCCCCGGGCGTATTTGGTGGCCCAACGTGCATCACCCTTGAGCCCCGACAGATTACTGTCACTTCCCACCTGACGGTGGTATCTGTGGAGCTTCCCACCAGGCACGCTTCACGAACAGGCTGTGTTGAGAGTGCCCATGAGCTCCCAGTCCAGCCCCTGGAGTGGGCTGTTTCATCCCACGTGGTTATTTAGGCTATCTGGTTTGCTCAAAGCTGGAATCCCATCTCAGTGGCTCTGCTGGCATGCCAGCCTCCTGTGGTGTAATATGTAGGGGCCCCATCACTGTATGATGGCCTTCAACATCGCCTCCCGCTGGAGGCCGAACCAGTGGCCTTGTCCAGCGCGCAGTGTGACTGGCCTCAGTGCGGCCTGTTCATGTCAATGGGCCATGGCCTCTTAGTGTCCTCTCCTCAGCTAGTGCAATCCTCTGGATGCCGTCCTGTTGCCGTGGGTGAGGCGGTGTTTCGGGCCTGTTTTCTCTGGTTCAACTCTCAGCTGCGGGCACGCGTACTACCACGCTTGTTGGGTGCCTGTCGGGAGACCAGCTGCGTGCTGCATATTAGGTGCGGCACCTATCAGTTTGGGCCCCCAACTGCTGAAAGAGATCCCACACGCTGGGCGTCTGCAGGCTTCCCCATTGATGTTGCCAAGTGCTGCGTGCCCCTCCGGAGCTGGCTCTGGCACTTACTTCGATACAAATGCATCCGTTGCTGCCGAGGCAGTGCAGTTCAGGCGCCACCGCTCTCGGCGTGTCAGTCAGAGCCTCTCCGAAGGCTGGAGCCTCTCCGAAGGCTAGTGCCTCCCGCCGTATCTGCACTCCTCAAGGCCAAGGCGTCACGGGGGGGCTCCCGTCCCACAGGCAACGTCAAAGCCCGATGACCGGGCGTTGGACACGGAGTTGCGACTTCTCTGTCGTCCAACGCTCAGACGCTGCCGTGGGCAATCCTCCCAGGCCTCGCACAGCGTCCCGCTGACCGTGCCGCCCGCGAACTCACACTGCACTCTCGCGCTCTGTGGACCTCGGCCCCAACATCCCAACATGGCAGGACCTGTTCCCATCCGCAAAGGTCCTCCTTTGTTGGCACACACGCCAGGCTCTACCTGTCCCGCCAGGACACGACGGGCTCGGTCTCCGCTGAGCCTCGCCTGCAAACTATTCCTGCAACGCAGCAGCCAGTTTATATGGCCCTTTGTTCGCTGTCCGCCATTTTGTTCAGCCCCGAGACTCGGGCTCCCCAAAGCTTCCAGCATCCGTTCCACGCCTGTCATGCTGCGGATCGGGCCATCATTGCGCTCTATTCGTGCCCCTGATGTTCATGCATCCATAGGTGTGCGGCAGACACATGTGTCAAGGGTAAAGCACATTCATATCCAAGGATCAATGTCAGATCTGCGGGAGCCATCCAAGAACACGTCCACTCATGCGGCCATGTAGCCACACCCCCTCTCAAGGTTTCTCTGTTTCAGACTACTACTACGGCTTCTCTGCTTATGGCTGCTCTTGCGAAGGCTTTACCTCTGGTTGCTCCAGAGAGATGTGAGGGGTCAGAAATGAGAGGCGGACACAAATTTGTAATGTTTTCAAAATTAGTCATTTTTATTAAAGAAAAAGGGGATTGGATAAAGGCCCAGCTATCCCTATCCTAATTAAAGTGTCCCTGCCTGTGAAACTAAAACAAGCGGTCCTTGTGTCCATAATATATCTGACCCTCATACTAACATGCATAATTAAAAGGTGCAAGGCAAATGTCTCTATTCAACAAAAATTAGCAAAACTCCAAATGTGCAATTCCAAAAAAACAATCCTAGTATCCAGGGGTTGGATCCCTTCCCCTGAACTGTTTCAGGAAAGCTGTTGAAAATGTTCTGTTTCTACAATGTTCTGCTAAAGTAAATGAAAAGGTCCCTTTCACAAAATACTTTCTTCAGGATGGCGAAGCAAATGTCTTTTCCACAACACTATTTGGGTTAAAACAAAATATAGTCTTTCCCACTTTATAGGATGTCAAAATGTAAAATTTTCACAACTGCATGGAATGTCAAAGATTTTCTTTTCTCTTTCACACCACTATTCTAAAATGATTTCCTGGCATGCTCTCCTGCCAGGAATTTCTTAACTGACTCTTTGGATATTGTGAAGGCATCATGAAGCAAAACACAGACAACAGATTCACTTTTCTTAACAGAAAGGACCTTCTTTTTTATGTCAGGATGGAGTAAGGCATAACTTGCCCTATGATCAGGTGGGATTTCCCTACCTAAAGAAACTAAGAATAGTCTGACTCAGTAAGTTCAACTTAAAATTCTGTCTGTGTCCAAAACCTATACTTGCCCTCACTGCCCTCACAACTAAAGATATACATTGTGTAGGGATGTCAGCACCAAACCTAATGGTGTTCTGATCTTGGCTTGGGCTTATTTCAACTTCCCCCCTCCGCCAAGTTCAAATAGTTCACCATGAGACTTGGGGTTCCCTTTGCCAAGTACAAAACCGTTCCAGGATATGTCCGGGTTCCCTTCCCAAAGTTCGATATAGTTCAAGTCTCTTGACTTTCAACAATGCTTTCAGCTCCACTTTATAATCCTTTAGATTCCATGACAGTTGGCACAGATGCTTTCTTTCACTTTAACACTTACACCACACAGCCTTTCTCTTTTGGCTTCTCTTGGTTCTTTCCCAAGTTGTATTACTCAAAAATGGGTCAGTACTCCACTGAGCTACCTCTTAACACATTTCAACCAGCTGCTATTACCCTTAACCCAGTGTCACTGAATTTGCAAGACTACAACCGAGCTCTGGACCAATTGCGCCACACCCTAATGTTATTATCTGTGTTCCATATAGATTTCAATGAAGTCTGACAATTTCCAGTTTTGTCATATATCCTTTACTGGTTTTGCTGCCAACACGTGATTCAACCTCCTCCAGAGGTCTTCCTCAGGGTTACAATACTAATCACATTGTAACATAATAATGTACCACACACACATTCAAAATCCAATTAGTAAAACAAAAAAACAAGTTTTACATTGGTCAAAGACACATAAAGCAAAACAGTTAATGAGTCAATATAAACCAACGGCTGGTGCACAAACGGTTTGGAGTTAGTACGCGAAAAAAGAAAAAATACATTGCATCGGTTACTATTCACTCAGATTGACAGTTGACATGTTAACTACCCCAACTGTGCCAGTGTGTCACCATTGTTGTCCTGTATAAAGGTTCACATCTACATCCTTATTCAAATGGTTGCTACCACTAAATCAATATGACATGCTCCCCTAAGAACCAATATAAGTGGGCCCCCACTACCTGAACTCCACACTCATGCAGTGTATGCGACCACATGACACTTTACAACCTGTGAAGCTATCCATAGCTAAATATTTTCTGTTCTCTATAATGATGATAAGCCCACATTCTTGCTGAATCCGATCAGTGATTCTTCACCACATTGTCATAATCATGTGAAAATTAGCAAGGTTTCTATAACCTCATGTAGTAAAGATAGTGACACACTATTTAAACATCCATATTCATGTCCATATTGCCCATAATCGTCATGTAAACAGCTTCTTCCATTTAACACATTACTATACCTGATTGGCTCGGACACCACAAATACCTTCCCGGTATCGCAATATTATATTAAGCGACACGCTGTCCGTCTCAGTGTTTAATTCCCACTTCACACTGACCTAATAACCTGCCAATTTCCAAGAGTTAGAAAACAACAACCTATAATCAGTATCTCCTTGTGCTCATTGAATGTCCCATCACCAAGGCAGCACCCCTACTACTAAATGCACTGTTTACCTGGAATTCCAAATATATATCGTTCCTCAGATCAACAATAGCTCTGTATCCACAATTTTAAATATAGGTCCACAAAGGTCCTTTAGATTTGTTTATCTGAAACAAATACCTAAAGTTATTCTCTATTTACTAAAGTGACCAAACCAGTCAATCATCACATAGTAGTGTAACCAACCATATTGTTCTTCTACTTACTTCGGCTGCAAGTAGGAAGATCTCAATGGATCTTTCTGCAGCGTTCCGCTGCTCCAAAAAGGCGCCATTTCACTCACGCCACTGTAAATATTAATTCCACATCAGATGCAATGCATCCGATGTTATCACTCATTAGCCTTTCAAAACATTACACGGTGAACTCTTGCTGCCCACCTGGATGGACTCCGCACATAAATGTATGTTTAAATCTGTAATCACCCCACTTAATATTAAAGCAATCATGTTCTGGCTAAATGTACCAAACGTGTATCTCCCTCTAACATGAGTTGAGAACACAACATAGCTATGCTCACACAAATTGTTTCTCAATTAGGCATCTACTATACATCTGGCGGCAGACCTATTTTGCTGTGAACCTGTTTAGTGCCACATAACCATGTGTGCGCACTTGTGCTGCAAGTGCCAAATGTCCATTTACTCCACTTCATCCTTACTGTTATTCCAATACCAATGCTACCGCTGGCTCGCATATCGTCAAACCCTATTAGGTGCCAGTATCTTATTCATATATGTAGCTACCTTTTAATAGCACAAGTTTCTCTATATATAGACTCGGAATGGGCCAACATACGCGGCTACTGTGTGACCTGCCAAAATTGTCCATCCAGTGTCTAATTCTTAAATCTGAGTAGGTGATTTAGTGCTGGCAAGAAACTTTAAATACTTTTTGCATTGTTCCGTTACACGCAGATATTACAACATTCAAAATGAGCTAAAGACTTTAGCTCTTACAAATAGTATGCTTCATTACACAGAGCCTGACCTCACAAAACCCATATCCATGGGAGCTGCTCGCCAGTGCCGCACTGCCTGGGTAAGTCTTTATGTGAATGAGAGGAACCCAGCGGCGTAAGGATGGCTGGAGCAGGAGTGTTGGCTTGAAGGAGAAAGAAAGTAAAGCTGTGAGTGGAGAGAAAGAGCAAGCAAGGAAAAGCAGTGTGTGCATAGGGCGTGAAGCGAAAGACAGTAAAGTGAGGGTGCAAGCAACCAGAAAGCTGGTGAGGGGGTGCAAGCGACCCAACAGATGGGAAAAGTTAAAGATAAAGTCAAAGTAAGTAAAGAAGGGGTGAGACCGACCCGCAAGCTGGAAAGGAGAGTACGGAAGACCTGCAGGTTGAAAAGAGAAAGTGCAAGAGGCACGAGACAAGGAAAGGAAGGTGCAAGGGTGCACAAGCAAGGGACGGAAAGTTCCAGGAGTACCATAAAGTCAAGAGGAGTGTGCAAGAGGCACAGCAAAGAGAGAAAGGTGCAGGTGTGCACCATAGAAGGAAAGAAAGATGAAAGAGAAACAAAGCCGGAATGGAAAAGAGCACAAGGGGGAAAGGTGCCCAAAACAGAGTACAAAGAGGGGGGTCAGGAGTCGGAGAGGTTGTGCAGTGGAAGAGCCAAAGCCTGGCAAGTCTCTGACACTACCCCATGGAGAGAACTGCGTGTTAAAACAGTGCATTTTGACATGGTGAACTTTTGTGTAAAACTAGAGTCCTAGGCTTGGGGAAGGGAACTCTGAGAGACCCACAAAAGACGTTGTTGAACTAGAAGAAGAAAGGCCTAAGCTTGGCGAAGGGAGCCCTGAGAGGTCCACCAGAGACATTGTCGAACTTTGTGAAGAGAGGCCTAGACTTGGGGGAGGCAACCCTGAGAGACCTAACAGGAACTGTCTTTTTTTGTTTGGAACTGGAAGGATCGAAGCTTGGGGAAGGGAACCTCAAGAGACCCAGAGACATTGTGAACTCTAGTAACCTATGGCAATAGCCCTACGTGGAAGGTTCCAAGGGCACCCCTTTTGAGTGGAACTATTTTAACTGGCAAAACTACACCTATTGGTAAGACTACCTGAAACCAGCTATGGTTTACATTTCTTCTTTTTTTTTTTTTGTGAACCACTATTTTTCTTTAAGTAGACTTCCTATCACATTTTGTCAAAAAGTGAGGGCAAGCATAGGTTTAGACTCAGACACATTTTGGTTTTGGCCTTTCAGACATCGACGGCCCTTAGAAACATTAGTTGAGGCAACTATCCCTTTAGAGTTGGGACCAGTTAGGTATTACACCAACCCCAGAACTGTATTAAATAAAGGTTCTGAAACTTTTGTCCTGTGAGTCTGTGTCTCTTGATACCATGTTTGTCCCACACGCCATGACTGATGGGTCACTGCTCGTGCCTGTGAAACGTTTTCGTAAGTGGTAGGGGCAGGGCTGCAGGGGGCACATACTTGGGAATGGTATAACCTGTGGCTGCTTGCATGGGGTATCACCCTTGTGAGGTGGCCGTGCTGTGGAGGTTGTAGGGGCATCACAGGATGCAAGGGTCACACAGGTGGGGGTTAACACAGGGTGCTGGGGTTGCCGTTTCTCATCCCTTAGGGTCTTCAGGGACATCTTCTAAATTCTCAACCATTCTCCAAAGCTCAAGAATGCCCTGCCTATTCTTCAACTTCCTCCCTTTATACTTTGCAGCTAAGTGTGTGTCCGTATGTCCCAACACATCTTTTTTTGTTTGTACATACTTCCTCTTGTATCAGCGATCTGCTCGCAATCGTACTTCTTTTCCCGGTGTTGTGGAAGCAGGGTACATAGATATTCAAGTGGGGTAATACTCATAGTTACGTCTAGTTATGCACTCGTTATAACCTTTTGTTTCCCTAAATGCCGGTCCAGCAGCGCTGTTCTACCTCCGCCTCCCAACACCACACACACTCCCCATTCCCTTTTGCCGTCACGCTCCCCCACATACCACACATCACAACTCCACAACCACCACTCCACACTATGATAATTCCATAAACACTTTAAACAACAATTCAATGAAACACAATTACATACACAATGGTTTTGACCTTTCCTCAGCCTCCTCTTCGAGATGAGGGAATTTACCTCTCTCAGCCCCCCAGATGAGGGGATCACAGGTCCGCCATATAATGGACCTACACAACAAAATGAAACTCATTTACACAATGGTTTAGACCCTTCCTCTGTCCCGTTGCCTCAGACAAGGGAATGTACCTCCTAAACCCCCCACCCCCCTTGTGCCGTCTGCCATATATTGGAACTCTACTCTTCTTGCAGCGCTGCCTTTCCCCCGTAATGGAGAAGATCTGATTTCCTCCTCTTCTCTTTTTCCCACACTATACTACTTTGACGTCACTTTTCTTCTCAACGGAGGAGATCCCTCTGGCCACCACTATATAAACAAAAACCAATATTTATATTGCCATGTGGGTTTTCACAATCCACACACTCAATCAACAACTCACTCCACACGCACTCTCCCTTTGTTTTTTTTCTCCCGCAAAGGTGCACTTACATTTATGTGTTTTCCCAAGCGCCTCTGATAAGGGTTCCCTGTCAATTCGCCTGCCAACTGGGCACAGCGCCCTGCTCCAAGGAGCCGGCAGGCCTTCTAGCAGCACAGCGCCTGCAAACCTCATGAAGTCGTGCACGGGAGACTGGTCACTGCAGATGGGCGCCGCAACCCAGGATGTGTGGCTGGGACACCCCCGATCTCACGGAGAGTAGTGTGGGATCATGCCAGGGTCATCTGTTTTGTACAGAGTAGTAACCCAAAACCCATACGATTAAAATTAATCCAGAAGGCCAAATGACCACTGCACCGTTTTGCAAGGGGAAATATGTGATAGTCAGGTTTGAGGTGGTCAATGATAAACCATCTGCTCATCTGCACTATGGTTAGTCTGCAAAATGTGTTGGACCAAGGGAGCTGACGTAATGGGCGTTCTAATTTTTTAACAATACTCATTGATTCTTATGGCCACCTTCCGTGTGGTCATACTGATGTAAAGCAAGTTACACTGACATTACACTGACAGTTAATTACGTGCAACACTTTTTGCAACCTAAATTCAGCTCCTCAAAGCTCGCATCTCCTATCAAGACCGCATGGCCGCCACAAACACTACGCCCAAACAAAACATTACCTTTGTCCCACCACCCATGCCCAGCTCCTCGGCTCCATGCTGATACCCCCTTGATTACTGTTGGTACTGCACTGCCTAATGTTGACCCGTTGCTCATTGCGGATGCCCCCTTGATTACTGTTGGTACTGCACTGCCTGATGTTGACCCATTGCTCATTGCTAATGCCCCCTTGATTACTGTCGGTACTGCACTGCCTAATGCTGACCCATTGCTCATTGCTGATGCTCCCTTGATTACTGTTGGTACTGCACTGCCTAATGTTGACTCATTGCGGATGCCCCCTTGATTACTGTTGGTACTGGTTGACTCATTGCTGCTGCCCCCATGATTACAGTTGGTTCTCAGGCACCATCCTCGCCAACTAGCCCTCTCACCAGTCCGCCCACCATCATGCCTCCACCTGCATACACGCTCAGCTGCGCCTTGCTTAATGCCCACTCCGTACCTGCCCACGCGCTTGACATTAATGACCTGCTCATTAAGGATGACCTCGACCTCCTCTTCCTTACTGAAACCAGGCTCAATGAAAGCTCAGGCCCAACAGTATCACTGGCAATCCCTTCTGGGTACTCCATCTACAGGAAAGACCATACCTCCCAGAGAGGTGGAGGCGTTGCCCTCATCGCCAGAGAAACCCTTGCCATCAGAGAAATTGAAGCTACGCTTAACCATAATAGCGACTACCTCCCTCTAAAAATCATTGTCTCCCCTAATTGCACTATAACCACCCACATTGTCTACAGACCCCCAGGCCCATGTTTCGACTTCAATGACACCCTTATCCCTGCACTGCCAACAACTTCGAAAAGACCTCACAAGTCATACTTCTGGGTGACTGCAACCTAGGGCTGAACGACCCAAAGGACTCCCCTGCTAAATCCCTCAAGAATGCGCTGTCCAACCTCGGTTTCACACAATCCATTTCTGACTCCACCCATATCAAAGGGCGCACCCTCGACTGGATCAGTCATCACAACTGCTCCCTCCTCACCACTGCCAACATGCCCATCCCATGGTCCGACCACCACTACATCCAATTCAAACTTGGTACCAAGAAAGTGGCCCGCTCACCTCCCCCACCGTGCCCAGCCACCTACGCTAGGAGTTCACGCCTACTCAGTCGGAACCTAGCACCATATCTTCTCAACCCCACCCAACAGGCCCCCTCCTCTAATAACCCTGAAACCTTAGCTAACACCTTGAAGGAGGTAATCACGTCAGCAGTAGACTCCATCCCTCTACTGACTCTTAAAAAAGCAAAAAAAGCCAAACATGCTAACTCTTGGTTCACCAAAGAACTTCTTGATCAACGTGCGCTAAAGAGGATTGCCCTCTCCACATGGAAAGCTAGCCCTTCTGAAGCCACCAAACAGAAATTCAAACCCATCTCCAAATCCTACAAAATAAACATTACCTTAGCCAAGGCTGCCTCCTTCAACGCTAGGATCTCTGATGCCAAGTCAGGGTCTAAGGAACTTTTCTCCATTTTCACGGAACTGGAAAAACCCTCTGCTCCTCCCCCATCAGTCATCAAAGATGACAAGTGGTGTAATAGCATTCAATCTGCTATGCTAGAGAAGCTCAACACCCTTCAAACCAAAATCCCCGGCCACCAAAAAGCCCTCGACGGCATTATAGCCAACTTGCGTGCTGAACCACCCACCAAAACCACGTCGTCCCCTCCATTTGATTTCAAAGACATAACTGAGACAGAGGTCATCGCCCTGCTCAATTCCATCAAACCTTCAAACTGCAAGGGTGATACCTGCAATGCTAACCTCATCAAAGACTCCGCACCCACCTTAGCCACCTTCCTCACAGCATTTATTAATGCCTCCTTCCAGTCAGGCCATGTCCCGTCTGGACTCAAGGAAGCTTGGGTACGCCCACTCCTCAAAAAACCCTCGCTCAACCCAACAATCCCTGAGAACTACAGGCCCATCTCTACTGTACCATTCCTGCTCAAAATTTTGGACAAAGCAGCATACCTGCAAGTCCAAAAGTTCCTGGAAGACAACCGTCTCCTCGGCCTGCAGCAATCTGGATTCCGCCCACAACACGGCACCGAAACGGCTCTCCTAGACTTAAAGAACCAAATGGACGATCTTAGAGACGCAGGCAAACCTGCTCTCTTGCTGCTCCTGGACCTATCCGCGGCCCTTGATTTGGTTGACCACAACACCTTGTGCCACCATCTTGCCACCCAAGCCAACTTCTCCCCCAAAGCTTGTCAATGGATCACCTCCTTTCTCCAAGAAAGGGCCATGAAAGTCTTTTCTGACTCCGCTTCCGCCTCCCCCAGCCTCCTCACCTGCGGTGTCCCTCAGGGCTCCTGTATCGCGCTGACGCTCTATAACCTCTTTACTAGGCCCCTGTTCAGCATCCTTGATTCTCTTGGCATATCATATACCAATTACACGGATGACACACAGGTACTCATCCCACTCTCGGGCGATTACCTAGCAGACACCACCACCCTTACCACCATCTATTCTACCATCCAATCCTGGATGGCAGAGAACTAGCTCTGTCTCAATAGTGAAAAAACTGAACTCCTCCTCATGGGGTCACCCTTCACACTGGGCAACCTCGGAGATCAGTACGCCTCATTCACCATTGATCACATCCCTATCAAGGTATCCAACTATGTGAAGACACTCAGTCTACCTGGATTCCGACCTGTCCATGGACAGACCGGTCAATGCTATCGCCGCCTCCTCCGCCTACTACTCCAAAATCCTCAACGCCGCTAGGCCCTTCCTCACCATAATTGCCTCCCCATCGTAAGGGTTATTATCGGGTCAAGGTTAGACTACTGCAATGCCCTTCTCGTTGGGACCTCCAACAAAAACCTGGCCAAACTTCAGCTAGCTCAAAACAATGCTTAGAGGGCAGCCACAGGTAGCGCAAGAAGAGTCCATATCTCCGAAATCAGAAGGCAAGCTCACTGGCTCCCTGTCAAAGAGAGAATTGTCTTCAAAACCCTTGCGCTCACCCACAAATGCCTTCACGAACTCGCCCCTCCCTACCTGACAAACAGAATTACCAAGCACACTGCCACCAGACTCCTTAGATCTTGCTATGCCAACACGATTGTCACGCCCACTTTCCGAAAGGTGCGCGCTGGTGGCTCTAGCTTCCCCACCCTAGCAGCCACGCATTGGAACGCACTGCCACCTCACCTAAGACTTATCGAGTCACACCTAGCCTTCTGCAAGGCCATCAAAACCAGACTCTTTGTCTGAATTATCAATCTGTGTCAGTCATTTCCTGTACTTTTGCTTGCTACTGTGTAACCATGAAACGACCGGGCTCCTGCCTGCCAATTTCAAGTCCGTTGTATATTCTGTAATAACGCCTCAATGCCTTTGTGGCTGCAAGTACGCTCTACAAATGCAAATAAATAAATAAATAAATAAATAGTGCAGATGATAAATGGTAAACAGGCTGCTCAAGTTAGAGCCAACTTGGATGCATCGTCTGAGCATGCATGAATCTGGCTTCAAAGAGAAGCTGCAATAGCCAGTGATGCTAGCATGAGCAGCTTTTAAATTGTGTCTTGTATTACTGGAGATTGCTGGGTGGGTTTTTGACTCTACCTACACGGCTCTGCTTTTAGCTTGCATTTTTCAGCAGCTCAGCCTCCTGTTGACGGACACAGTATGCCATAGTTGCGCTGAGGTTCTATGGGAGGATCCCCTGCCAACTTTGGGCATTTGTTCCCATGCCCCGCTTTCTTTGGTGAAACTGTGTTCACAGGTGTAGTGTTTAGTATGGATTTGTACCCTTTGGCCGTCACTACGCAGACTTTCGAAAATGGCTGACAGGATGCCTCACTAAGCAGAACTGTGGCTAGGGCTCCAGTTCTACCTCAAGATGGGTGCCAAGTTTTCGAAAGTGTGACTCGTTAAACACAGGGACTCCGGTAGTCACAGACCAGGTTGTAGCTGGGTGGTGCGTGAGCATTTGCCAGTGTATGGAAACGGATTAAGTAAGTCTGGGACTTGGGATGGGTGCGTAATGAGACTTGGAAATGCTTGCCAGACGCTGACCAGTTATGAGCACAATATGTGTGCGGAGTGGTCAGGTGCATGATGCATATGCCTTTATATTCTTTCTACAGTTACTACGCTTTGCCTTATTAAAATGTTGGCATGCTTTACCCTGTAACCTGATGTATTGATGTTTGTCAGTTAGCTCCATTGGCATCTGTTTGCAACTACAGGTATGGTTAAACCTGTGTGTCAACATGACGGCTGTGGTGCACTTAGTTAATGGATTGTATTTGTACTCTCATGTACAGTCATTTTGAGTGACTTTTGGTGTTTGCTGATTTGGTGGTTGCATGGTCTTTGGCCAAGGTTATACTATAGCATTGACATATGTCTCATGTGGATTCAAAATATTGTTGGAATACATTATTTGCTCTTTTTCTTCCTTTTGTGAGCACTTTGGATGCTAAACACTGCGTGAACTCCACTAACAACTATTCAGACCTTCTTTTGTGGGCTGCATTTCAGACGACAAGATGTTTTCCTGTGTGGCATGAACATTTTCTGACCTAAAGAAGGCTGGGTCGGGTAGAAAGGAGGGACCCTGGGGCGTGGCTTGCCGCTAAGGCTTATGGCTGCCTGTTCTCGCACCTCCCGCCCGTGGCTTCTTTCCATAAAGACCCAGGGTACTCCATGAACAATTTAAATTCATATACGAGGAAACTGTACTTCTTTTGGGGCTTCTCTCTTCAGCACTTCTGGCGCTTTTGCTGGCATTTCTGCTCCTGAGCTACGACGCGACTACCAGCTGACATGAGCCGACGCAGCTGAGGAGAATCTCGGCAACCCCTTCAGGAAACACTGTTGATCTCTGTGTCGGGCCTCTCGCATATGCCACCTGCTGGACAAATAATAATTAGCACCAAATAAAGTGGAAAAGAAAAGCAATAATACGGAGTACCAAGCTAATCGTTGCTTTACAACAACGGTACCATGCTGCCATGAGAAGTCTAATATTTATACCTATTTTATCATTTTGGCGCAGCTGCTCACCGTTCCCCATGCTCCATTGTGTTGTAAATTGTACCAAAATTCTACTTTTAACTATTACTCTCAATACTATCACAGACACCTTCCCTGGCTGAAACCCTGAAATCTCTGAACATCAAAACTGACCATACAGAGATGTATCATGGCGTTGGGGGGTGGGTGGGAAGCGGCCATAACCTAGCGCAGGCCAACAAGGACTCCCAGTCAACCTCATCCCCAGCCACATTAAAAAAGTTCAAAACTGATTCCCCTCCTCCGTCCAATCCCTCCGACCCCAGCATGGAAATATTATTACAGGAAATGAGGTTTTTGAAGACTTTCATAGATACTGCCAACTTAAAACTACAACACCTTGATGACAGGTGGTGTGCATTTGCAAATAGAGTGGAGGAGGTGGAAAAAAGAGTTGGCGTGGTGGAAGGTCTCTTTCCTAATATCACTTGAAAGTACCGTCAAAGAACTCCATAAACATAATGAAGAACTTGAAAACCGAGGAAGAAGGAACAACCTCTGTATCACAGGCCTACCTAAAGGATGTGAAGATGACGACGCCATCCTGTTCCTGCAGAAAATGCTTTCGGCTCTTCTCCACATTCCACCGGACATCGTCCTCAATATTCAACGAGCGCACATAATTGGGCCCCTCAGATCTGCTCATCCACATCATCCCATGCCACATGCTCTCATTATTTTGCTACTGGAATATACCAGCTGCAATTTATTATTTCCAAAGCTAAGGAAAAAAAATTCTCTCATCTAGCAAGGCAAC
The DNA here is from genome assembly GCF_040938575.1 of Ambystoma mexicanum. NCBI lineage: Eukaryota > Metazoa > Chordata > Amphibia > Caudata > Ambystomatidae > Ambystoma > Ambystoma mexicanum. The sequence goes on along the minus strand of NC_090924.1, from coordinate 580,238,812 downwards.
AGAATTTTATATTTCTCAGGATGTCGCTTGGAAAACTGCACAGCGGCATAAGGAATTCCTTGCATACCCTCCTGCCCTGAAGCAGCTCAACCTCATATGGTCTCTTCCATCCCTGCTCTTTCAAAAGTACACATAATGGACGAACATCTGTCTTTGACGATCCTGCGGACCTTAAGTCCTTGATAAGATCCCTTAAGGCTGACTATGGATACTTCTACTCCACCTATGCCACTTGATTTCCCCATCCAGATTATTTTACCTCATTGTTGTACTGTTTCTATTTTCGCTGCGGGCATTGACTTTATATTGAATCTCTCTTCATAATGTTTACGGGTGTGGTTGTTACAATGTGGGTACTCTTCATCCTGCAGGACTCTTTTAGAAGTCCGTCCAGGTGTCACCTCGCTCTCAAATTGGCTCAGGTCATTTTTCTGTATCTCCCTGACATCTGTCTTATCTCTTAACCTGTTGGCACGTTTTGCTCTACTCATCTATCTCTACATTTCTTATTCCTCAGTTTCCTTGTGTATCCTCCTTATGTGGCGAGTTGCCTCTCATACAGCATTTTATAGACACTAAGACTTTTATATGCTTACTCTTCTGTTAAGATTTTGTAATGGGTATTGCTCCTGTTCAATTGCTATGTTTTACATGTATTGTTCATATTTTCCTTTTAAACATCTGCAGTAGTTAATTAATGGATTTAAATGCATTTCCTGGAATGTGAAAGGGATCACTAACCCCATCAAGTGGTGTAAAGTTCTTTCACACCTTAAAAGATTTGTTCCCTCTGTTGCCTGCATCCTGGAAGCCCACCTGTCCATGATCGAATCAATGTAACTGAAATCTCTTTGGGTTCAAGATGTAATCGCCAGTCCTGCCTCTGCAAAGAAAAATGGTGTTGCCATACTCCTCAATAAGAACCTTCCCCACAAGACATTGATGAAAACTGATGCGCGGTGGGTGTGGCTGAAGCTGCATATTGGGGCCAATGTTATTTCTATCATGAATATATATGGTCCCACCGGACCAGATCCTAATTTCTGGGACTCGCTGAAAGAATATATCTTAAAATGTAACCTCTCTAACCATGTATGTGGTGACTTAAACAATGTTCTTGAGCAGACAGAAGATCCAAATGTGTCTTCCGAAGCTCCAAATCCCATAACTCATTAATTCGCTGCATCTTAGAGACAGGTTTGGTCGATACATGGAGATTTTCACACTCCACATACTTTGACTACACGTCTCTACACGGTTAGACTATATCTTTGCTACCAAATCACTGTCACACACTATTCTCAATTCTCGTATCGCCAACATTGTTATATCTGATCATGCCCCTGTTACCACCTTTGACTTTCTTAATATCCACAAACACTCCAGCAGATGGCGCTTTAACAATATACTGTTACAAGATGATCAATTCATTGAGGCATTCACCAGATTTCAGCAGCAGTTCTTTGTAGATAACAAGGATGAATACACCTCTACGGGTAATAACTGGGACACTTTTAAAACGGTGCTTAGTGGCCATGTCATTCAGTACTTTAGTAGAAAGAAGAAAGAATACAAGAAGGAATTGGATGATTTTTTTTCTTAAACTCTCTTGAATCGAGAAAGCATACTACCAATCCCCCTTTCAGTCTAAACCTTGTCATGTCTTATCATTACGTACGCAAATCAATAAGAAACTTTGAGCACATGCATCAACATGATTCAAATCCAAGATATATCAAACCTCTAAAAAGCTGGTAAAGCCCTTGCCTCTTACCTCAAATCACGCAAAGAGATAACCTTCATCTCACATATAAAAAACAATACGGGCACTACCGTTACTAAATCCGATGAGAAGTATTCAAGACCTTTTACTCTTACCTTTACTCACCGGGCACTACTAACACTTCTGATAGCCTGCTCTCTTTCTTTCAATATATTAAGACTCCTATCCTCAAGTAGATCTCAGCTGCCTTGATTGCCAAATATCCACCCAAGAAATCACTCAAGCTATCAAGGATCTCAAAAAGGGCAAAGCACCTGGTCCTGATGGCCTATTTTCTGAGTTCTTCCATCGCTTTTCCAACATCATATCCGCCCAACTCAAATCACTCTTTGCCTACTTCCCTAACAAAAAGTCTTCCTCTGGGTCTTTTGCGGAGGCTAGCTTAGTTCTCTTTCCTAAAGCCCTAAAAGATTCTGATCTCCCTAAAAACTATATGCCCATCTCCCTAATAAATGTCGAATGCAAGATATTCTCAAGGATTCTTGCTAACAGAATTAAATAATTAATCCCCAAATTAAAGCTGATCAGGATGGCCATGTAAAAGGGAGAAACATTTCTTTGAATGCAAGATTCTTATTTTATGCCATTCATCTTATAGAGAAAGATAAAACGGAAAACTAAGGCTATGCTGCCATTGCGCTTGATGCTGAGAAGGCCTTCGACTGGGTGGGTTGGAAATTATTGTTTCAGTCCTTACGCTGACATGGTTCTGGGGAAGGTTTCATCTCGCTGGTCAAACTTTTATTCTCAAATCCCAGATTCTCCATCTTCATCAATGGTCAATCCTCATTCTTCTTCCCCCTGAAACGGGGCACAAGACAAGGCTGCCCACTTTCACCTATTTTATATATCCTATCTCTCGAGCCTTTATTGCAACGTATAGAACCAACACTCAGATCCAGGAGTAACTTGTGCCCAAAAAGAATTCAAAGTAGCGGCATACGCCGATGACATTCTTATTCTTTTAAAAAACACTAAAGATCACATTCCAGGTTTACTGTCAGTCCTAAATGATTTTTCTTTAGCCTCCGGATACAAATCAAATAAAGATGAATCGGAGATCTTGCCTCTAAACTCATTCTGCCTCAAGCATGAAATTGATTTGTTTGGCTTCAAATGGTGCGACAACTCACTCAAGTACCTTGGCCTTCTTTATACCTCTTCCACTAAGCTCACTATTAAACTGAATTCTTCATCTCTCTTGAGTCTTAACTCAAGGAACTTGCCTCTCTCTGGTCTCCCTTACATCTTTCTTCGTGGGACGTCTTGAAACTATCAAGATGATGCTGTCACCCATCATTCTTTATCACTTACAAATGCTCCCTATTCTGCTCCCCTTATCCTTCTTTTCCAATCAACTCTATCCTAATCAATTGTTTATGGGGCATCGGCAAAAACAAAATAATTGCCATCAGTAAGCTCTGAGCCCCCTTTGAACATGGTGGTGTCAAATTTCCAGTCTTTAAATCCTTCAACGATGCATTCCTATTTAAACACTCATGCATTTGGCTCACTGCCTCTGAAGTAGAAGACCTCCCCTCCTGGTTTCTTCTTGAAACTGAATTAATTACACCTATAAAAACCCAAGATCTGGTATATATATTCGGATCCCGATCTTCTAAGCTCCCCAACCCGATCAAGGTGGCTGTGTCTGCCCTCAGAACCTTCTTATTCCAACCTACTTGCTTGCTGTCTCTTAAACTTTCACCATTTTTATGGAATAACAAACATATCACACACAATAACAAGACACTTTACAGGAGGGCTTGGATCATCAAGGGTATTATTTATTCTACAAATGTATCATACCACAGGTTGGGAATCCTTCCAAGATCTCAAAAGAGAGTCTTCCTTACGTTCTTCGGACTTAAGCTTACATAACAAATTAGTTCATGCTTGCCTCAACAGTTTTGATTATTACACCCAGAATGAGCTCACTCCCAACCCGCAAGAATCGTGCTCATGACCTCTTCTCCCAACGTCAGAGCGGCCCAACTTTATAAAGTATTCGGTGCCAAGAACTCTCCGACTAGCAGATGGTCTATCCAAGTTTAATGGGAAACAGATTGTGGGAAGCGGTTTGATGACAATACCTGGGAATTACTTTGGTCTAGGGTCAAAACTATCTCCACTGAAGCCAATATATTACAACATTTATTTTTCTTTCTCCACGGGGCCTTCATACCCCCAACGTGTCTGTTAAAACTAAGTTTGGCTCAGATGGAGGCTGCTGGACTTGTGCTGACCCTTATGGATCCTACCATCATATGTTTTTTTTTTTTTTCAATACCTCTTTGTTCAATCATTTTGGCGGGAGGTGTGGTCTCTTCTGAACATCCTTTTCAAGGTCAATCTCCCCCTTACTTTCTCGAACATACTCCTTGGGAGTATTGCCCTCGAGAATGGCTGTCGCCATTAAACTCATTAGCCAACTGGAAAGATTTAAAAAAATCTATCAGTAAGTGGTTGGTAGAACAATATATGCCACTGTGGAGTCATGCCTCTGGTGGTGCCGCGGCGTGCACTCAACCCGCACGGGCCCGGAGACGCTGGACACCCTGGCGGCATGTCCGCCCTTCCCGGTGTATCAAGGAAGGGGGAAGCCGCCGCGGACAGCCGCGGCGGGCCCGCGGAACACTCACCTGGGTTCCACTCCGGTCCGGGGAACGGGGAGCCATGCTCGCGGTGGTGCCGGGACGCAGGAGAGCAGCGACCGGATCGCCGCTTCCGTGCTCCTTCTGATAGAGCCGGGACTTCATGTGGCTGGAGAAGGACGCCCATCGTCCGGATGCGTCCTTACACCACGCGGCCACGGCTGCATGGCCAACGTGAACCCTCACCACCTCAAGGGGAACGGGAAGGGCGACAGCCCGGGGCGGCAACCTTTAAGGGAGGCGGGACAACGTCCCAGGAACCAATGAGAAGGGGGTTAGCCCAGGCTCCTAGTGATTGGAGGGGGTTTGAAACCTCCTGTTATGATAAAAGGGCGCCAAACCAAACTAATGGTTTTGCTCTCATTCCACAGGATACGGAGAAAGGAGAGAGGGGAGAACCAGAGTGGTGGGCCTATCCGGACACCTCAAGATAAGACCAGACCAGGACTAACGTCGTTATATTTTGGAAGGCCAAGACACCGGTGAAGTTAACCGGGAGGACTTGAGAATAATTCCCTTAAACATAACGCTATCCTTCAACCAGTGAATAAAATATTGTTTCAGCATCTCCCTGTCTCCGAGCCTAATTCCACAGCCACATACACAGATTAGAACACTATGGCAGCGCGTCTTAATATGAAATTCAAACATGATGTGAAATGGTCCCTCTTTACTGAATATCTCTCCTTTCACAATATGTCAGTGCATGGTTCGTTAATATCTTTTGCTCTAATGTTCCAAATATTTTATTACATGTATATTCCTATTACTTATACCCAACTTAGTATACTCTGAACATCTCCCCTTTCCCCTTCTCCCTCTGTTTCCTGTTTGTACTTGTATGTCCTCTCCTTGTTCGTCCATTCATAATTATTACATGCTGATTAGATCATCCTTCTCGTTTACCACAATATTTGTTACATAGTTGTGATACCCTAGTTATTGGTAATTTCGCATAGTCATGTTAAACTACCAATAAGATTGATCTAATCATTTGTTACACTGTTATTACTATTAAATGATTAATACAAATCATTAAACAAAAAAAAAGAAAGGAGGGACCACAGAGCAGAAAGTCGAGTTGGAAAGTCATTATGTTGATGGGATTTAGCTTCTAGCCTGCAACATAGGTTATGGCCGCAGTAAATGCTACTAAAATGCAGATGGGCTACTGAAACAAATAATTCAATGCACTGAGTTTTATTGTGATGGGCTTTGGGATGAATTAATGGTCCTGTCTTGTGTGTCGTTTGTTTTAATGATTTAGCTTTAGCACGAGACGAGTGAGCATGGTATGTTTGTGTCTGCTTATGAGATTGGAATGACAAGGTTTAGTATGTGAACTTTTTACACAAAGGTAGTATGGACTTGCACTTTAATATCAGGTGATTATGTATTTTTTAATTTGATGTTCAGCATTGGTTATGTATATAATTTTTGTGATTGTTGGTTTCATATGCGATAACTTCAATTTCTTTAAATTCATGATGTCTTAAAATGTTTTTTTACTTTAATGCTGTTTGCCTTGAAATATTAGCTTATGCTTGAAAACTATTGAGGACCAATTTTGCTTTGTGTAGTGTTTATGATCAGTTTATACTTGCCCTTAGCAATCGTGGAATTATATAAACATTTATTTCTGCTTCCTCAGGTTCACATTGTAGTTTGCCACTAATGCATTAAGCTGTGTTGATAGAACCATGAGGTCTCTAGTCCATTTCGTTGCAATGTAAAGATATTAGCCATGAGGTATTCTTTCAAAAAATGTCAATGGATTTCTGTCGTGGAGCACTTTTTTTTTGTTTGTTGATATTTTGGTAGTTAGTTGTGTGATGATATTCTGATTGTCATCCGTAGCATTAAAAAGGGAAGGGCCATTAATTATTTCTGAATTGTGTTCCTCCCTGCAACTCTAAGTTGAGTTATCAGCCATTCTTCTAATATGGAGTGCACACCCCTTGTTATGGCTAGCCTGCCAAATTATGTAAATTAGTTTGAATACAAAAGCACTCGAATATGAATGAGTGTATAGTCCATGATCCTTAAAACAACAAAACTGCTATACATATGCTGTATACAGAAGGGAAGCTACTTCTACACAACAGGGAACTAGTGTAACTACATCAAATGCAAGGAGTTTGTTGCCGCTGGAATAACAACTCAAATTGCTGCAGAAATAAGGCAAACAGAAAAAAGCAGTGTTTTTGTTGACTTGTTTTGTAAAAATGAATTAAGGAATATTGATTTATGTATTTAAAATGTGTTTGCCCGTTGCCTGGAAACATGAATTGAATACCAAGAGACCAAAATAACACCTTTTTTTGATAAAACTAAAAATGTGATGTGTACATAGACTAAATCAATCGCCACGTGTCATCTTAGACTATGTAAAGCCAACATTTTGAAACAATTGAAAAGGCTCCAAGTGTTCATGAGAGTATTTGTTTCCTTTAAAACTGCATTTACCAGTCCATGTGAAGACCCTTCATACACAATGCCCATTTTTCTTAATTCCTGGGCTTGTTTTAAGTACAAGGAAGAATAAGTGAAGTATTACGATATTTTGACAGATTTTTCCTTGGATGTGTGTGACTAAGCCTTTTGTGGTCCATTGTTTCTGCCCATACGAGGGATGAAAGTAGCAGTGTAAATTAAGTAATCCTAAATGTTTCTATTTCTTCGTTTGATTGCAGGATGGCGCAACTGAATTACCTCATGGCGAATCTTAAAAATATTTTGAGGGAAGAGCGAATTCAGCTCTGGAAACCTCCGTTTACAAATGACAACAATGAAGTTGGTCCAGAGTTAAAGGTTTGCTATTGACCTTTTTTAAAATTGTGTATATCTATAAGTATCAAAGCTTGGACGTGAGGCAATACACCATGCATTCACATCATTCTTTTTGTGATCGAGTATCTATAGTTTGTGTATATTTGTATTTGTGTTTTATATAGCACAAACCTAGCTCATGAGCAATGGAGCACTATATGTGTGTTATGGAGAATACGATGGCTAAATTTAGAAGACCAGCCTGGAGTGGTGGTAAGCTGGGAACAGTAGATCCTAGGTGACACCTAGGAATTCTCTAAATAGCAGGGCTTAAAGTTCTTTTCTGACTGACAGAAGTGTTGGTGTGATCCTGATGGCAACTAGGGGATGGTATTCTGGGGCATAGTAGTAGAAGGACTGTTTTCTAATTCTATGTTAATACTTGATGACCGCTTCCTATTTCCTCTTTGCTGCTCGAGCAGCATATTTGCTTTATGGTGCATGATGATTAGTTAATTGCCCCCTGTAGTTATGATATGGCATTTATAACGTGCCTGTACACAAGTGTTTCTAGGTGTGACAAGGCAAGGAGGGTGGTGGTGGTGGTGGTGGTGGTGGTGGTGGTGGTGGTGGTGGTGGTGGTGGTGGTGGTGGGGGGGGGGGGTGTGAGAAACAAAGGGAGGACAAAATAACGATCTTACTAGGCCTTGTGTCATTCAGATTGCGCAAGTGCGGTTAAGAGGGAAGGGGAGAAGTGCCAGGGGGGTGGGGAAAGGGGGAAGTGCAGTTAACTCACAAGTGCAGCCAGCAGGTGGCTCATAAGTGCAGAGAGAAGGGACTGTAGGGGTTGCAGATACAGAACCTTAACTGCTATGGAGCCCAGAGGCAGTGCAAGGGCAACTGGGCATGCAGGAGCTTGGGCCTGAGTTCAGAGGATGACCAGTTGATCAGTGCGCGGAGCAGTCAGGTGCATCAGCAGGGGAGAGGAAGGGAGAAAGCAGAAGCAAAAATGAAGGTCTTAAATTGATTCCGGAACCGGAGGTGGTTCTGCTCAAGTTTGAGAGAGGCGTGGAGGCTGTTCCAGAGGGAGGCCTCAGCTGAGTAAATAGATCTGCCCCCAACTCTCTGCTTGGAGAAGCGTCTGACCCTCAGAGAGTTGGAGGTAGATGAGGGGAGCGCTCAAGAAGGAAGAGGTTTTGCAAGAGAAAGTTGGAGGTAGAGTGGTCCCAGGCCCCAGAAAGCCTTGTGGACGATGCAGAGGGTCTTGAAGTTAATCCATGCAGCCACGGGGAGCCAGTGAAAGGATTTCGGAGCTGGAGAGATGCAATCCCTGGGCTTGAGGTCAAGGACAAGTCTTGCAGTCCTTGTAAAGATTGAAGAGTAGAGGCAGGAAGATTTAGAAAGAGGCTGTTGCAGCAGTCCAGCCTAGAGAGGACTAGAGCTCTGGAGACTGTGAGCTTTTGGTGAAAGTGAGAAAAAGAAGAATACCTCTGAGGAGGTGCAGCTGATAGTTTGACTTCTTAGAGACGTCAGAGATGTAAGGAGAGAAGGAGAGGGTGGAGTCAAAGATGACACCTTGGTTCTTAGCCTCACAGGAAGGAGCAGGAAGAGGGTGTGGGTGTCCCAATGAGGAGGATCTGTGTCTTATTGGCATTCAGGGAGAGATCATTTGCGGCACACCATTCCTGAATTGTGGTCAGACAGTCTGGTATGAGAGAAAAAGCAGATGTTTCTGAGGGGAACCTGAAAGAAAGCGCAGTGTCATCTGCTTAACATTGAAAATTGTAGCAGAAAGTAGCGATGTGGTGGGCAAGAGGTGCCAGGTAGTGGTGTAAGAGCCAGGGAGAGAGATTAGACGCTCGGGAACACCACAAGTAGAGAGATGGAAGAAAGGAAAGACCCCAGTTGGACCTGAGACGGTCGGTTGGTGAGAAAGGAGGTCAACCAGGCCAGGGCCTGATCAGTAATGCCAATGTTGTTGCAGAGGCGATTGAGCAGGATGGCATGGTTGACCGTGTCAAAAGCTGAGGATAGATTGAGGAGAATAAGGAGAGAAGGGAGATTGGAGCCAGGATTGGGGAGCAAGTCTTCACGGGTGTTCAGGAGAACAGTTTACATGCTCCTGGCAGCTCTGAAGCCAGTCTGGTGGTCATGGAGGCAACCATCAGATTCAGTATGTAGATTAAGCTGGGAGATTGCCAGATTTTCCAAGAGCTTGCTCAGGAAAGGAGTGATGGTGATCGGGCAATCGTTAGCCGGAGAGGAAGGATTGGCTGAGGGCTTCTTTAGAATGGGGTGTACACAAGAGCGCTTAAGGGGGGAGGGGAAAGTTCCAGTGGCAAAAGGGTGCAGAAATCAGCCAAGGCTGGAGCCAGGGTGTCCATGTGGTCCTTGATGGTTCTGGATGAGCCGGGGAGAACCTGCTTTGATGAGTCTTTCATAGATCGGACTTGTCTAGAGACCTTGTCAGGGTTGAACAGAGGAAAGGAGGAGGAGAGACTGCCTCAAACGGGCCAGGAGTGATGGTGGTGATGGTGATGGTGGTGGTGGTGGTGGTGGTGGTGGAGGAAGGAGAGGATGAGAGGTTTGGACAGGATGTCCTGAGTTTTAGTAGTCAAATGAGAGGCCAAGGCCGTTCAGAGGGCCTGGGAGGGAACAGGAAAGGTAGAGACCGCAGCAGGATTGGCCAGCTCCTTGCAGATTTTGAAGTTTGTCAGTTTTTAGATGTCAGAGATGCAGGCTTGGATGTAGGCTATCTCCTTAGAGAGGACAAAGAGTCTGTACTGCCTTTGGAGCAGGCGGCAGGCCAGTTTGTCAGCGGTTGCGCCTGATGCCCTCCACTTCCTCTCCAAGGCCCTCCGCTTGCATTTAAGGGCGGCGAGGTCGGAATTGTACCAAGAGTTGCACTTAGATATGGTTTTCAAGCAGATCCTCATGACAGGGGCAAGGACATCCAGAGTATTAGAGATAGAGAGATGAAGTTTAGAGAGGGCTGTGTCAGGGTTCAAGTCAGCAAAAGGTGCAGGAGGAGGAGAGACAGTAGCGGCAAAATCCTCAACTGAGACAGGCTTCATGGGTTGGATGACCGAGAAGGTAGGTGGCAGTGCTGGAGTCGGCTTGACCTGAGAGAGAGGTGGGAAGAAAGGAGATCACTCCAAGAGAGAGGAGTGGTGAGAGGGTTAGAGAAGGGGAGGTCTGAGGAGATGAGAACATCTAGGGTGTGCCCTGCAGAGTGAGTCGGGCCAGAGAGAATAATGGAGAGTGAGAATCACAGAGGTTGCGAAAGAGTCCAGAAGAAGAGCTGGTAGCATCCAAGTGGATGTTCAAGTCTCCAAGAAGAAGTTGAGAGGTAGAGGCAAGGAGCGAGGAGGAGAGGTCAGCCCACTAAGAGAGGAAGAGGGTGACGCGGCCTGTGGATAGTGGCCACAGTGAGAGAGAGGCCAGGAGCGATAGATAGCCTGCAGACCAGTCCTTCAAATGAGGAGTAGTGCTGCATTGTAATGATAGTAGCAGGATCTTGTAGCCATCGGGAAGGAGAGTGTTGAAACTCGTGACAGAGCTGCCCGTGAACCAAGTCGGGTGAGATAGAGTACATCCAAATCAAGCTCTTCCAGTAGACAGCAGATGTCAGAGGAGTGTTTGACAGCTGAACGAGAGTTGAGTAGCTATGTGGAGCAGTTTGCCACGTTTGAAGGAGTTCTGGGTTGCAGTACAGGCCAGTGGTACACCCTGCTGAAGTGTTGGAGATTCCCGAGGATGGGCAGAGGAGGAAGGAAGAGAAGGCAAGGTAGTCAGAGGGAGAAGAGAGTGCCAGAAGGGTGGCAGAGGGAGGCAACACTGTGGCCAGTGAACCAGCAAGGAGTGCTCGAAGAGGTGGCAGAGGAGCCAGAGAGGGGTAAGAAGGGATAGCAGCAGAGGAAAGGAAGTTGATGAGGCGCAGGAAGCATCTATCAAAGAGGAGGAGATTTGACTTGATGGCCCTGGACCAAGACTGTGTCATTTAAGTAGGCATTGATGATGGTCTTAGAAGAGTGGAAGCGGGCCAGGAGGGCCTCCTGCCGGTTGCCACCATTAATACGAGAAGAGGAAAAAGGAAAGAGAACAGAGACCACATGGGGGATCCATAGGCCTGGAGAGAGAAATGCAAAGAGTGTCTGGAGGAAGCACTGGTATGTGTATCGGCGATTGGGAGGCCTGGGTTGGAGACCAGGATGTCCCTTTTGAGCTTCTTCCTGCCAGACTTAGTGAGAGGGATAGGCGTGTCGATAGAAAAGCAGTTAGAAAAGATAGGTGAGATAGAGAACACTATATGGGGTGCGGGGAGGAAAGAGGGGGGGCACAACAAAGAACAAGAACAGACCTACAAATTAGATGCAGTACAGAACCATCAGATAAAAAAACCGCACAACAGGGAACATAGAAGTAGAGAATGCAGATGCAGTACAGAACCAAAAGCTAAACAGAGGTCAGCAGGGAACCTAGAAGTGAAAAAGCCAGCAATTGCAGTGTGATGCCACAAACCATGGATAGCAACACAATATCAAGAACCGTAGAGTAGAGAGCAAACACAAACTCCATACCTACCAGGCCCTCTGCACGGCCCTGGCTTCTCATTTCATCTCTAAAACTCAAGCCATCCTGTCCACCCTCTCGTCCTCTCCTCCTCTTCCCTGTACTCTCTCCTCTACCTCCGGCCCCCCTGTGGCCACCTCTCCTCCCTCTTTGTCTGCCTTTCCTATGTTCTCCCCTGATGCGGTTTCTAGACAAGTTCGATCTATGAAAGTCTCGTCGAAACAGGTCCCTCCCTGTTATTCCAAAACCATCAAGGACCACATCGACACCCTTGCCCCCACCCCGGCTGACTTCTGCAATCATTCCTTCACCACAGGAGCATTCCTTTCCCCCCTGAAGCACTCTCTTGTGCATCCTCTTCTCAAGATACCCTCTGCTCATCCCTCTTCCCTGATAACTATCGCCCGATCTCCATCACTCCTTTCCTGGGCCAACTTCTGGAAAAACTGTAACGCTCACCTGATTCCCACGGAGGCGCCGGTCTTGGCAGGATGGTGTCTGTGACTCGAAAAGTGAAGTGCAGGACTCGATTGGCTTCCGGGGCTGAGCCTCATCGCACTGTGTGTCTAACTCGAAGAGTGAGATATCTGCAGGTGAAAGAATATGGGGTTAATGATCTGGGGTTGTCTGGTATCTCTCTCCCTTTCCCTTCCTCGCTTTTCCGTGGAGCCCTAAGGTCAACGTGCTCACCTTAGATAGGTGAATGCTGGACTCTCCATCTGCGTCTGGTGCAGGGTGCCGTTGCCAGTTCCTTCACTGGGTGAAACGTAGGCCTCTTGACATCAGAGGATTGCTACCGTCGTTAACTGCACGAACGGTGAGTTTCCGGACACCTTTTAAGTCCTTACAGTCTTTAGGTGCGTGGGCACGTTAATGTGGAACAGGGCTCTTTATAATGCTTTTTCTATTTGTCTTGCAGGGCTCTTGAGGTAGAAGATGGTGTGAAGAAAGCCGAAGTTCGAGCCAGAGTCTTGGAATGAAGCTCTTGGAAATGCGTAAGTAAATGCCGGTTGCCTGCTTTTCAAAAGCTCTCTGTCTCTTTTCCCTTGCAGTTGTGAGTTTGGGTGTTGAAGAGACGCTGGAAACGCCGGAGTATTTGCAGGCGCCCTATTGTGGCGGGCGCGATGGCGCGTAAGTAAAATACCTGTCTAATGTCTCTTCTTTTGTCTTTCAGGTGCAGGATTGCAGTGTTGAAGAAAACCGGAATTCGCGGAGTGCCGGTAAGTAATTCCACACAGGAATAACTATGCTTTTGTCTTCACAGGCGGAGGAGCAGCGTGAAGAGATGGTAGCTGCCGACAGATCAGGTGAGGAAAGCACTGCGCGTGAAGGTTGCCGTGCTAACCTGTTGTTTCTTGTCTTTGCAGGTGCTACTGAATGCTGGATACAGGAATGGTAAGCGTTTGTTCTTGCAGGTTCAGGATCGGAAAGAAGAAAACTGGAACAGACACGGTGAGCGTTCTGCTGCAGATGCAGAATAACGTGAAGCACGTTTCATCAATCGGGTGTGGTTTAAATAGCCTTGGAGTGATGAGGCGTCTTCCTCCACGGCCTCGCCTAGGTAAGAAAAGAGTTCCTGTTCCAGAAGAGTTCCAGTGTTGTATCCAGGGAGCTTGCCCCACCCAGGTAAGAAAGTAGTCCCGGCTCACAGAGGATTCCTATGTGGCTGCTAAGTAAGCAGCATGGTCTGCTGCAGGTAAGTCCACCCAAGCATCTTCATACAAATTATGAGCCAGGCGCTTCCAGTGCCGGGACCAGTGACTTTGATGATCCTGGTGCCACCGGTGCCAGGACAAGGTCCAAAAGGTCCCAGTGGGGACCGGCTGGTGCCTAGGATGAAGGTTAGGGGCCTGCTTCCAAGGACGTTGGGCTGGTCCTAGCTCCTTGGAAGCAGTGATCATGACAAAAACGGGCGATCGCCCAGCTTAATCTTCACACTGAATCTGTTAGTTTTCTCCATGAGTCTGTCTTCAGAGTAGCCAGAAGCACGGAAACTGCTCTCCTGAATATCCATGAAGACCTGCTCTCTAACCTTTATTCTAATATCTCCTCTGTCCTCATCTTACTCCATCTCTCTTCTGCCTTCGACACGGTCAACCATGCCATCCTGCTCAATCGTCTCCGTGATAACCAGGGTATCACTGATCAGGGCCTGGCCTGGCTGACCTCTTTCCTCTCTGATCGACTTTCCCAGATCCAACTTGGGTCCTTCATTTGCGAAGGATTCCAATCGGGCGTCACACAGACTTTCGCCCTTAGCCTTAGATGTAGCGCGCAATTAGAATGCTTTCTCTTTATTTTCTACGAATTCAATTTGAGATGGCACACAACCCGTATCACACCCCCTTTTTCAAATACCACGGGTCACAATGGACCATGAACCAGGCCGGTGGGTGGAAACACAATATTTATTTTGTTTTTAAAATTCAAAGAAATCACACACATTTTTATATTGGGCAGCAATCACCACGGGGTGATAATTACAATGAAAACTACTGAAATACATTTGGGTAACCTACTACAAGAAAATATCCAAAGCACAATTGAATAGTAGCACTGTTTCAATTACGATAGATAGCACCAGAGTTAAGATTTCCCCCTGCAATGTTCCCTCAGACCACAATTAATATCATTCTGAGTGGATAGAGAAAAGCAGCAGGGAATCCGGAATATTAGGCAGCAAACAGAATCAGAATCCGACCTTCCCTCACAAAATAAGAGGCAAAAACCCTTTGCAATGGCCTAAAATGACACTCGGATTTTAACAAATAATTAATTATATGTGTAATTAAATAATGATTTACAGTATCAGGGATGTTATATCACTAGCAACCATAAGGCAAGGTATCAAAAAAGGCATACAGTTCAAAAGCAATGTGAAAGTGAGAACCCAATGCAGTCGAAATCACACGTATAAAAGTTGCTTTTAAACTTTTTTTTTTCATTTTGAAGGTCAAAACTTTTTTTTTTTAAACGGGTGAAAAACACAGGCACGGAATGCGGTTTTTGGGTTGGGGGGATAGATGCACATCACAGGGACAATATGAATGTGAAAGAGTGACTATAGCTGATGAACTGGATGAGATTTCCAAGGTGAAAGGAGGTTCCGTTTTGGTAAAATGAAGCAATTAAGAAAAGAAAACCGGTTTGAACAAGGAAAAGTTTTACTTAACCCCTTAAGTGCCAAGGGCTAGGTATCCCGTCCTTGGGATTACCTCCCTTTTGCCAAGGACGGGATACCTCGTCCCTTGGCACTTAAGGGGTTAATGAAACAGAAAACATTAGAAGGCATTGAATGGCGAAATACCAAAATCACCAAAAAAGGCCTTGGCACTGGGAGGAAAACCCATGGCAGTTAAAAGGTAAACTAGATTTTTAAGACTAGATTGTTAAAGAAAGACACGGTACGATCCCAGGTTAATTTGCAACTAAACCCTTTCACCCCGCATTCAGATCTATGTGGGAATTAATTTTAAATTATTCCAAATATTGCTAAGGAGTTACAAGATGAGGTGAATGAAAGAATTGCGCTAACACTAGAAACACAAGGACAGGGTGCACAGAGAATTCTAGCAGTTTTGGACAAGTAACCAGGGTATGGATAGGATTACTTAGAGAGTAGAACAAAGACAAAGTATCAAGATGGGGTAGGCAATGCATTGCTATGGGAGGGGAAATACTCACAATCCGCTCTTGGATTTGGGATTAGGAACAGCCAACCTGGTTCTGGATTCCAAGGCTCGGGTCACCAGATAGCGGGCTCTCCTGGCAAAAGACAGCTGGGAAAAGGTCTGGTCACTGCACAGCGACGCCTTAGCGGGATGGAGCGTGTAAGCAGGGCAAGCAGGTGGCACTGGAGAATCCCAATGCGTGCTCAGCCACCTTTCCCTTTTTCTCCCTGAAGTTAGTTGGATTTTGTTATGGGGTTTTAGTGGGATTTCTGGAACAAGGCCTTGCTGGATAGGATCAGCTATGCTTTGGCCTTGCAGTAGAGTCTGGAATCTTGCAAAGGTGGATCTGGAATGTCAGGATACGCAGGCGCTAGAAATGGAGGAGAGAGTGGGTCGAGTTCTGTCGGCCACCCTTATTTATAATGCAAGGTGACATCATAGAATTATATGGTGGGGCAGGCTTAGCTGGGCACACCTCTAAACAACTGGATTGGTCGGGGGTGATTGTTACTGCCTTGCTGTCAGCTGGTTGGATTCTTAAGGACATGACATCAGCTTTATGATGTGCGTTTACTATGTCCAGAACCTCCCACAGTTAATTTTGCCACAACCCAGTTTTGACATAAATAGCACATTTTTACATTAGTGACATTTGAACAAATTACATAGTCAGCTTACATATTTTACGCAGAGCATGTCAGTCCAATTCTCATGGTTGTTGGACTTTGTTTCGCCCGTCTAACAGTTTTTCGGGATTTTCAGTGCTAAATATTCGACCTAAAATCCTTTACTTTATACATGTGTAGTGATTATCATAAGGCATGTCAGTATTGAATTTCACAGTGGCATCATGTATACTTTTCTCAACATGCCAATTCTCTGCCATTTCTGTTCCTGATATAGCAGTGAAGGCTACCACGTCTTGTTTGAACACCACAAAAATTACATTTAAACTGTCAACTTTTTACATTCCTGCGAAGTCCTTTTGCAAAGATAAGTCTTAAAAGTGTATTAATAAAATAGTCTTTTGAAACAAATGGTCTGCCTTTGTCCTCGAAATATGGTTATGTACTTCCCTCCAAATATGGTCATATACTTCCAGGCTACTCTTGAGTTGGCTTTAAAGCTCCAAGTAGAAGTCGCAGGGACATATGATTTCCTTTTTCACATGTCCGTGTCCCAGAATCCCTATTTTATGAGGCCTCAGCCCAGACAAGTCTGATGAGCCTAGACGAGTGCTTTTGATCCCCGAGGGCGTTCAACCTACCAGTGCTTTGAGTTCATACCAATGATACAAAGTTTTCTAAAGGTAGCAATTAGCAATCATCCGTCCTAGAATCTATTTTGGCTCCTTCTTTCAGGGGTTAGACCACTCCTATGGTCAGCCAAATGTCCCTTGAGCCATGGCAGAAACCTGTTTGGGCTGATTTCCCAGTACAGCCAAAAACATTTATTTCTTTATTTTAGTGTATTTTGTTTTGAATCTGAAGCAAGCCTGTTGAATAAAACATCCCATATGTTTCCCCGCAAAACCCCTTTACATTGGTAGGCCAGGACAGGTTTTTATTCAACATTGTACTTTTAAAACAAGCATTTTTTTTTTGGTTTGCAAAAGCCAATTTTGACACATTGTGAATGCTGCTTGGATTTCTCTTTTTTTAAATTTGGGTTTTCTCTATCCCACCTGGCTTCCCAATATTGTTTTGCAGCACTATTCAATTTATTTTATCCAGCAGTTTGTTCAAGCCACAGGTTCACTGAAATTGACATATGCCCATAGAGCTAGGATTTCTTTAAAGCCTTGATTTTTTGATATTTTGTAACTCAAAAGTTAAGCGTTTTCTCGCATGGCTGAAAGTGAAGTTTCTTAGATTTCCAAGATTTGGCTTGACATTAGCCTGTCATTCAGGGATAATGCTCTCTTCTGCTGAAGCACAATGTGAATATGGATGGGCATGGCAGGGCCCTATTGATAAAAGCAATGTGATATGGAATAGATGTAAATAGCATCAGGGCAGCATCTTTTGTAGTGTAAAATATTCCCTTTTCAATGGGAACTTTTTGCAAGCAGCTGAGCAGCGCTGTCTTCAATTCTCTTCGTTTGGGGCACACAAGAACACACACTGGCACTTTTCTCCGTGTGCTCCCTGTTCCAACTCGCCCAATAGGTTTTTAGCAAGATGGTGCAGCCATCCTTTTTGTCGCTGCCAAACACAGTTTTGATGCAATGGTGCTCCAAGGAGCCAGCGCAGCCATTTTGCTGTTGACTGCAGAAGCACAGCTTGGTTATGGATGGGAATTCTGCTTTGTGAGTCAATGTAGCCACACTTTCCTCTATCTCACTCTCTACCTGTGGTGTTCCCCATGGGTCTATCCTCCCACCCTGGCTGTTCAACCAATAACTGACACCTCTTGCCCACTGCATTACAGCTCTCTGCTCCAACTTTCAGTGCAATGCGGATGACACTCAACTCATCTTCAGGCTCCCCTATGCCACCTCTTCTCCTTCTCTCATCTCTGACTGTCTGCTATCCAGGAGTGATGTGCCGCCAAAGATCTCTGCCTTAATGCCAGTAAGCCGGAGAGTCTCTCATCGGCACAACTGCACCCTCCTTTCCTGCCACTCTGGCCGAGTTCTCTTAGCCCTCTTCCTGCTCGCTCCCACCTGTGAAGCTAAGAAACTCAGGGTCATCTTCAACTCCACACTCTCATTTCTACTCACATCTCTTGCATCTCTAAGATGTCAAACTACCAACTGCACCTTCTCAAAGGTATTCTTCCTTTGCTCTCCTTCCCCCAGAAGCTCACTGTCTCTAGAGCTCTGGTTCTCTCTAGGCTGGACTACTGCAACAGCCTCTTTCTAAATCTGTTTGCTTCTACTCTCTGCCCTCTGCAACTCTTCCAGAACAGGACAGCAAGACTTGTCCTTGGCCTCAAGCCCCGGGATTGTATCTCTCCAGCACTAAAATCTCTGCATTGGCTCGCAGTGGCTGCGAGAATTAAGTACAAGACCCTCTGCATTGTCCACAAGGCCTTCTGCGGCCTGGGTCCTCAAAACCTCAACCTCAACGAGTTGGTGGTAGATCTTTCTTCGGCTGTGGCCTCCCTCTGGAACAGCCTCCCTGCCTCGCTGAAACTTGAGAAGAACCATCTCTGGTTCCGGAAGCACCCCTAGATGTTCCTCTTTGCTCCTGCCTTCTGCCTTCCTCTCCCCTGCTGATCTGTCTGTTTCTGCATTGGCATCTGGCTACTCTCTGATTTCGAGCACAGATCCCTTGCCCACCCTGCGACTTACCTGCACTGCCTTTGGCTACCCTTGCGCTTGTGTCTGTATCTGCAACCCTACAGTCCCCTCACCTGCACTTATTAGACTCCCGCTGGCTGCGCTTAAGTCATGCACTTGCCACCCGATGGCTGCACTACCTATTTTCGTTCTGATCCTGTGTTTTGCACTTTCCACTCCTACCCTGCCCCTCGCACTTTCTATTTCCCTCTACCCTGCACTTGCACGTTCTCAATGTCACTGATCCTAGTAAGATCGTTTTGTCCCCTCTTGTACCCCTAACTTGCCTTGTCGCGCCCTGAAACACTTGTGTATGGGCGCAATATAAATAACATCGTATCATATAGTCACAAGGCACAGAACACAACAGGAACATAGAAGAAGAACGCAGGCAATGCAAAGTAATGCCAGAAAAACAGTGGAAGTTGAGACAATGTCAAAATAGTACACAATAGGTCGAAGAGGGAAGAACTGAGATGCGAGAGGAAAGAAGGGAAATGCAGGAGGGGGGACGGAACAGGATGTAGGGACCTGTGATGCAAGGGAGTGAACGCGGCTAGAGAAGCAAGGCAGCACATGCAGCCAAGTTGTGCGCACTAAGTTGTGGGCTAAGTATTTGAGCACAGCCCAATACAACACACCCAGATTCTACTTTCCCAAAAGGGGGGAAAAGGCTATGTTTTTGAGCACAGCACAATACAACACACCCAGATTCGACTTACCTGATCAGTCTCTGAAGGTCGACAGCTGCAGGCTAGGTGCTGCCACAATGGACACCGGCAGACACTACTGGAGCTGTCCTTAGCCTTTGGCCCTTGGGGTACCTTGGGTGGCCGATTTAAAGGCCCGCCAGCCAATGGAGGTGGGGTTGGAGGGAGGGAGGGTGGTCCAACAAACAAGGAAGCAACCGGGACAAAGCGAGGGGGGAGCGAGCACACACACTGGCTGCAGCGTGAGAATCCAACTTTTACAGATGCACAACTTACTGTGCCGCGGAGCACCTGTCCACCCCTCCCCCTCTCACCCCCCCCACCAGCATGTGAAAAGTTTACTTTGGTGTTGCCTGATGATGGTGGGATGGCCTGAGGGGACACGGGTAGAAAACACATGCATGCTTACCTGCTGTCTGAGCAGAGGTTCAGGCCTTGGGTCCTCCTGGTCCGAACAGGTCCAAACAGGAATTGCCTTTTTCTTTGCCTGCCCTTCGCTTCGGACGCCCGGGCGAGAGACACCCTTGATCTAAGAGTTAAGAACAGAAAGGAAGAGGCAGGGATAAGAAGGTGGGTGGTGCCTAGGCCAGGTGGCCTAGATCCACTTCCACCTGCTCACCAGCTGCAAGGAAAAGAGGCTGGGGGCTTCTCGTATATTTATTTGTGGTACTTTATACATATTGCGGGCCCGTGACTACGCCTCTTGTGTAGGGCCGAGGTAGCTGCAGCGAGTGTGGCGTGCTGCGGCACACGCTGGCGGCGCCAGACAGATTGGGTTTCCTGCAGCGTCCCCTCGGCAGAAGCATCACCAATAGGATACTCTCTTTTTCGTCAGGAGTTTACACGCAAGTAGCAATCACACGGTGGGGATGGCGGGCCTCCGAGCTGCCGAAGGACTCTGTAGCGCAATCCTTTGTCGATCTGTTGTCTCCGACGGCCCGCCTGTTTCTCCAGTGATGGTTTTCCAAGTGACAGAGAACCACACAGGGAGACATGCGAAAAGCAGAAGAGGGCTGCGGGGCCATGGGGAGCGGATGACCATATAAATGAAAGAAAAAAAACAATAATGATTTTTAAAGATCCTGAGCCACTGTTGGACGTTGAAGTCCAGAAAAAAGATTAAAACAAGTACTTTTTAAAAATCTGAGAAAGGGCAAAAGACAAAGCTTCGTATTGCCATAAGAAGAGATCAAAGACGGTGACTGATAACACTATGACACACAGGCAGGTGGCCTCAGACCAAGAGTGGTCAGGTGTGGTGGAAGACTACCCTGAGCAGCACCTGACATCGGCAGCTAGTTTGAAATGGCTACAAGGCTCTTATGTTGAAACCACCTTCAAGAAGGCAGTATCAGACATGCTAGTGCAAACCCAGCTGTGGCTCGGCGACATGGAAGTACACATGGGAGGCACTTCGAAGGCTCTAGTCGTCCAAGTGCCAAACAGAACATAAGAGCACTCTGACGGCAGTACCCCCGGCTTTCAAGAAGAGGCAGGCCTCACAGACCCCCCTGATCAGAAAACCAATGCAGCCAGCTCCTGCGGCACTGTTGGGTGCCTTCAGCAGCCTTAAGAAAGCTTTCCCGGCGAGAGGGCTGAAGCCCCCCGAGCGCCAGACCCTCTAGTTCAGAGGTAACTTAACAGGGTGAAACAGATGAAGACTCGTCAACAACCAGCGATCAGTACCTGGAAGAGGTACAGCAGTCGCAACTGAGTAGCCCAGCACTGTTCCACGAAGAGCAGCACGAACCAGAGCCCAGGGCAAGCACTTCATAGGAAGTGGATGAGGAGAAACGGGTCGATATGTCAGTACTTGAAGACCTGGTACACCGGGAATCCTCAGAGTGGTCTCCATTCCCCAGAGTGGATGATTACCTCAAGAGCAGACTGCAGAAAGTGCTCAATAAGGAGGTTAGAGCCAGGTTGAAAGTGGAGTGCCCCAGGTCAGACATCAAAGGGAAGGTGGCTAGCACTCCGCAGCTAGATGCTAGGATAATCAGTGTTCTAGGAAAGACATCAAGGACCTGAGGAAAGGCATTGATAGAGCTTGGAAGGCATGCCAGGACAAGCTACTGGACGTAGCAGACCTCTGGCAAATATCCTGGATCCCACTGAGGAGGTAATGTAGACTGGAAAGGTCATCGACCTGCACTCTTTAGCAGGATAGGCCCAAAGCGCAATTTGCCTCTTGGATACTGCCAACTGCGCTATATCCTCAGAGGCAGAAAAGAGTGCTGATCAAATAGACCCTACATCTACCTGAGAATCTGGGCCAGCAGCACAGGCCTCCTGCTTGGTGACCCGGTTGCCAAGGAAATGGCTAAATACGCCAGTACTTTTACCACCTTGGAGAAGGCACAGAGCTCTATAAAGAGTGTTTTCCACTAAGATTTTTGCCAGTGCCGGAAGAGGCAGGGGCCTTTCCTCTGTCCGTTTTTTTACCTCGATAGGAGGTCCCAGCAAAGTCACGAGTCGATACAGTACTGGCAGGAACAGAAAGCAAATGCATTTTTCCCCACTTTACGATCGAGCCAGAGGTTGCAATCGGAATCCTGCAGCTAGACAGACATCCCAGGAACCGGTGGGTGTGTGTTGCGTAGCACCAGCGTCGCACATCCCGAAAGGAGGCAGGACAGCATGCTTTGCGCAAGCTTGGGACGAATTATCAAGCGATGCGTGGGTCAGGGACACGATCAGCGGGTTTCACCCAGACTTCTTTACAGAACCCTCGCAATCGTGCATGCCCCAACAGATAGCAATGACTGCGGCAGACGGATCAGCTGTAGAGACAGTGGTGCGCGCACTAGAGAGCAAAGGCTTGATCGGCAATGCCGCGACAGCCAAGCAGGCTTCATCAGCGCCCTCTTCCTAGTCAGGAGGAAGGACAAAGTACAGCTGGTGATCAATCTGAAGAGCCTCAACGAGTTCATCCTATACAGGCACTTCAAGATGGAGGGCATACACATGCTAAGACAGATCCTGCTTCATAGAGACTTTTTGATTTGCCTATATCTCAAGGACACGCATCTTACAGTCCCAGTCTGCCGAGCGCACAGACGGTTCCTGCGCTTCAGGTGGGGACAATGCCTCTCGGAATTCATGAGCCTACCCTTCAGGCTCGCCTCAGCGCCTTGGACCAAGCTGATGAGGCCAGTCGTATTGCATCTCGGAGAAAAAGGGATCTGATGATGATCTACCTCATCAACATGATTTTCATGTCTCAGAGCAGCAGTCTCCTGTAGGAGCAAGCGCGCACGGCAATTGCCCTATTGCACAGCCACGGTTTTCTCATAAAGTGGAAGAAGTCGGAGCTGACGCCAGTGCAGTGCCTTGAGTTTCTAGGGTGTTTAGTGGGCACAGAGGAGGACATGTTATGTCTCCCCATGGCCAAGATACATACTACATGAAGGGAAATCAGGCTGTTGCTGAGCGTGAGCACGGTATCACTGAGGGAATTAGCGTGTGTGATAGGACTGCTATCCTCCATACAAGAGATCTTCCCAGGGGTGTTGCACTGCATGGAACTGCAGAGACTCAAAGGCAGTGATTTGAGGCGCAGTCTTTCTTATACGCAGCTAGTAGTTCTATCTCCTGAGAATGGAGCTGCATTGGTGTTTAACCCATGTGGAGGCCTGGAGCGGAGGGGCTATTTTCAGCTCTGTACCAGATCGGGTCATAGTCGGACGCCAGCCGGTTGGGCTGGGGAGCGAGATGCAGGCCTATTTCCACAGGATGGAAATGGTCCTCTTAAGAGCTAGAGCTTCACATCAACTGTTTGGAGCTGCTAGCAGGGTCCTTTGCAATACGAAGGCAGGCAAACTGTTGCATCCTGCTTAAGCTGGAACATATATCAGCCCTCCGGTATAGCAAACATCTCCGAGGCACTAGATCCAGGCCTGCAGCTAGCAGAATTAGCAAAGGATTTTTCCACTTCTGTCTGCAGTACCAGATCTCAGCGACATCAGAGTATCTGCCTCGACTCACCAACGAGATCGCAGATTGGAACTCGAGGTACTTGTTGGACTACAGCGATTGGAAGCTGTCCAGGCAAGTCTTTCTATGCTTGCAAAGGGTGGCCTGCTGGAGAGGGACCTTTTTGCCTCCCGGCTGAATGCTCAACTGCCAGAATACTTCAGTTGGAGGCCAGTGTGAAGCATCAGAAATGGGAGGCAGACAACTTGGTAAAGAGTTTTTGACTTCTGCCATTTTATTAAATAAAACATATTGATGTTGAATAAGCACATAACTATCCTTACCCTAACGTGGATTTCTCTGCCTACCGTAAGCTAAAAGGGAACACTCAAACCATGGGATCTCTAACCTTCATTCTTATACAACAATCAACACAAAAGGTATAATATGGCAACTCAATTCAACAACTGTATACAACCTATAACCTGGTTCACAGTATAATCAATGTTTCTCCAAAAACAAAGAGGTGATGGCTGGAAGGTTTAGAATGAATCTTAACCACTGGCATTGCTCTGGGCAACCCTCCAGACCATTGTTCTTCGCCTGCCGAGCCATTACAGAAGGGGAAACACCATATGCAAATCAGGCTTCGGCCCACCCCAAAAGGGCCATCACCTTTTTGTTTTGCTATAATCAATGTCTCTTGTCATGGATTGGGCCAACTTCCCTTCCCCAGATGCAAACAAGCGTTTTCGCCACAGTTCAAAGGAAAACCATGGAAATCCGAATTTCCATTCTTGTCAATGTCAAAATCTATCACTCCTCCTGGAATAAGAATTGCTTCACACCTATGGCAACAACACATGGTTTGGTCAGAATGGTCAGCTTCAAGAATGACTGCAGGAAGAATTGCTACTTTTCCTAAATCAGCTTTCACAATTCTTCCCCAAATGCCACAATGTAATGTTGCTTTCTAATAATCCCACTCTTCAGCACTTGCTCCTTCTACCCGGCATAACCTTTCACCAGGTTTCTTCTGGGTAATCCCCTCTTTCCCTATGGGTCTACTCACCTGCCTGTCTTCTTTGTCAGAGCCCAAACAGATAAGTGGAACTTAATGGTTCAATGGTAGCTTTCATAGTAGAATAACAAGAACTTCAGTGGCTTTCTTTAGCATAAACAAGTCAACAGCTTTCGGGGAATGGAACATTCACATTGTTCATTATCAGGACTTCTTGTCATGACCCTTGCCCCTGGCCCTCACTGGCAAGTCAGCCTTCCAGTTAGGGCCAGGTCAAAGGCCTTAAAATCTCATCCAAGACTCTCTTGGAGTCAGTCCTGGTTCCTTTGGCCTTTGGCGCCAGGCTCATAACTATCATGAAGACCAACATTAGAATGGGATTATTTACTTGGGACTATTTAACCTGGGGGGTGGTGGGAGGGGGTCATCCAACATGGAGGCACACACATAGCTCAGTTACAAAGAACTGAGCTATGCGGTGTAGTCTTTTGGGTGTGGCAGGCCTGGGACTATTTTACCTGGACTACCTTACCTGAGACTATTTAAACCACGCCCAAACAGCAGAACATGCTTTGCGTTATTCTGCTGTGGGCAGCGTAACGCTCACCGTGTCCAGTTCTTTGATGCCATGTTACCTGAAACCAAGGACCTGCAGAGAGAAAGAACACTACGAAACTTACCTGGAACAGTATCCTGTCTTCAATCCATCGCTGACTTCAGTTACACTCACCTGAAGGTACGAACTCCATCATCCGGCACCGCATGCATCCTGGAATACCTTAACCTGGAAAGCGGAGAAAGAAAGACAGCATTAGTAAACGTTTACTCACGTTTCCTCCCAAATGAAGAAAGCCACACAATTCTTACCTGGGTAGTCATCTCCTGGTCAGTATCATTGCTGGAACATTACGGCGCTCGGCGAGGAACATTGCAACCTGCAAGGAGAGAAAAAACACAGGTTAGCAATATAAAAGGCGAAACAGCGCAGCGCATCGCGCATTACTCACCGGACAGCATCGCGCACACCGCGCTTTCGCCTACCGGCCCATGCTCATCTTCAAACTGCATGACCACACCGAAATACCTTTCCACCTAAAAGGAAAGATGCAAGACATTATTATTCGAACTAAGAGGAACATAACTGCATATAAAGACTGTAAAGCAGCAAACTTACGGAGTCGCAGCAGGTCTGGATTCCCACAGGGGGGGCTTGAACCAGTGAAGTAACTTGGTTGCTGCTCACCCCCCACATCTACACGTCCCTGCCTCGAGGAGCAGGACGGAATATCCACCTCTTACAATATTAAGGTGAGGAGACGGCCCAAGGGGGAGGAAGGAGTTGAGGCCAAGGGAGGTGGGAAAACATAAAGACAATCTGGTATTGAATCCAGCTCTCCTATATTGCAGACCCATCTTTAACCAGAGGCCTTACTAAGGGACCGGGAGAGGGTTTGAGAGTGCAAATCATCCAACCAGGGCTGGGTGGCGTCCCCGTGGATACCTGGTGAGCGTACACGAACAATGCTCATCTCCCTCTGAATAATCACCTCCAGAAGCGCATTTGTCACCTTTCTTTCCCTTCTGCATCAATATCGAAAATAATGTTCAGGATCAAGTCTCTTCCTGCTTCTCTTTTGGCTGTAGCAATGTGAATCTTCATCAACCACAATGATAGATATCCCCAAACCTTAGTGGCACCCTTTGCAACGTTGGGGCTTCTCACCATTCCCCTATTGTGTTTGGCAATTATTCGACTGATATTGCCAGTTTCTCAAGATATCTTGTCTTGGGTGTCGGTGGTATACCTGGGTTTCTAGTACGACCTTCCCACTAGGTTGATGGTGCTTACCCAAACTCACACTTTCATTCCTGGACCTCGTTTGGTTTACTATCAGACACTTTTGCAAGTTTGCAACAGTTCGGTATTTGTAAGAATAGCTTGCCTTTGTAAGTTTGTAAAAGGTCACCATTTGTGATGCCTATTAGCTTGTTTTTGTATGTTAACAACAGTTCGGCACTCGGAATATTACTTATTCTGCCTTTCTCTCACTCGCAAGTGATGCTGCTTGCGCTGAACACGCGGCCTGCACCGAAGTGCACTGGAGTCACTTGCGTGGCTTAGACTGACTGGGTAAGTCTCTTCTGACTGGGTAAGTCTCTTCCAGATGCTGCTCTTTGGTCACCACCACGCTGATTCAGAGTCGCTCTGATGCCCGAGAGTCTCTGGTACAACCCTGCCACGTGAGACCGTTCGACTACTCACACTACGCCTGCTTCCTGCTGCGAAAGCTCAGCATGACGTAGTCTTCCTGGGTAAGCGTTTCTTCTTTACGCTGGCCAACCTCAGCAGTTTGGGATGAAAGAGGCACAGACCCTTTCAGGACTTGCAATGGTCCCGGCGTCTTCCAGCTCCTCTACTCCTGTCTCCCGCAGTATACACGGCCCGCACTACTTCTGCTTCTCCTGCTGCTTCTGATTCTTCTGCATCTTCTCTACTACCTGCACCTGAGGGGGCCTTTTATGCCTCCCAGTATCCCTTATGTGTAGGTCATTCTTGTTAATTAGCTGACCACTTCTACATCTTTGTTTCTCTGTATCCCTATCCCTCGTCCCAGTACTAAGGGAATTATGGGACTTCCAGAATTAAAGAGTTTGTTTTCTTAACCTTTTTTACATTGCACAATTGATTTCCAATTTCTACAACATTTAACAAAGGGATATTACAAGAGCCAGTCATAAGGCGGATTTGATAAAAGGAATATTGTTCTTTGCTCTTAAGATTTCCATTCTTAGACAACTTCCTCTTAATAGGCTTGTGGGAGCTATGGGAATTTATAACTGCATGCATTTCTGGGGTTATACCAAGGTGTTTGTTACTTTTACCACTACAATGTTCATGGCTGAATTGGTTTCCACGGAACAATAGAATTATGATGGCAGCGAGCCAATACATACTGTAGTATTGGTGGGATGTCTTCTCTGAAAGATTTTAAATACTGTGTCGCATCCCATAGGTATCTCTCTCTCTTTCCTGACCCTTTTCCCCTCCCGGGCCATCCTCCCGGAGTACACCAGCCTCTAGTTCAGGCTCAGGAAGCGTCTGCATTTCCTTGCCCACCCAGGAGGATACTATAGGTAGATTTTCAGTGAGGGATCCAATGGATTCATTACACCTGACCCTGCAGCAAAGGCAACTGATGCTTGTCCAGGGGAATGGGCTACGCCTTTCCTCCATTTATCATGGTGGCGAGGACCCTGGCTAAGGCACGGCAGGAACAAGGAGAGTTTATTTAGATTGCACTGCTTTGGCCCTCTCAAGCCTGCTTTCTAGTTTTTATGGAACTTTCTTCTGTTTCTCCAATCCTACTACCCCATGATCCATATCTTCTGACGGGTCCGAAAGGGGAACAACATCTCCTCATCCGGAGCGGGACTTTGACTCTAGTGTCCTGGAGGATTTCAGGTCTAGATGGAGAATACCGGCCATTTCAGGCAAGGCAATTAGCCTGATCACAGAAAGCTGGGCTCCAGCTACCTCAAAGCGATACGCCAATTCTTGGGCAGCCTGGTGCGCGCTGGTTCGTGGAATGGAGTCTCCATCCAGTTTTAGCACCTTTAGCAGAAGTGGTCAACTTTCTGGCAGCACTAGCAGATTGAGGGCTAGCATACAGGAAGGTGAACGCTGATACATCAGCTATATCCTCCTGCCATGAACTGGTGGAGGGTCAGCCAGTCCGAAAGCATCCGCTGGTCTGTCGAACCCTGAAAGACATGCACCTGCTGACGCTGCCCACGGCTAGATTAGTTATGGGTTGTCAATCATATGTTGAATTCTTTCATGTCTTGGCCAAAGAACGCAGAGCTATCACGTATAGCTTTGTCAGGCAAGGTGACTACCTTGCTATGAAGCAATGACGGAACCTCTCACAAGGGATAGGAGGGGTCAGATGCAAGCCCCACAGAGAAGTAGCTGCTCAGACGCTTGCCTGATGGGTACGCTGGATCCTGGCTCAAGCCAGAATTGATACATCACTCTTCGGTGCACACTCAGTCAGAGGAGCCATGGCTTCAAAAGCCTTTCAAGTAGGGGTCTGGTTGGAAGACATTGTCAAGATTAGTCAGGCGAGTACAAAGGCAGCGAATATGGCAAGGGAAATGTGCACCCAGGAACTACGACTCAGGTTTGCTAGAACCCAGGAGTGCAAATAGAGTGTGACATCAAAACCAATATATGAAAAGGGATGTGGGGTAAGCACCTGACCGCGAGGAAAGTCGGCAAGCGCCTTACCCCCAATTGCTGTTACAGGTACTGACAGCGCTAAACCCACGTGGAGGGCAAGCAATGACAGGATCTGTGTACTAACACTCTTGATGGTATTACATAAGGGAACTTAAGAACTGTACTCACGAGGACGAGATAAACCTCTTGAATGTCAGCTAGCCCACGAATCCTGTTGAAGAAACTGGGACCCCGAAAGGCTAGAACAGCAATGGAAGGAAAACTAAATACCTAAGTGGGAATAGTGTTTACAAAATAGTGAGGAAAACATAAGCATTCACACAGGAGCTAGCTACTACCGCACACCACACCTAATAATCAAAGGGAAAATAAATGCAGAAGTGCAGTGGAAAACATGGAATGGATCCTCTAGAAAGTAAGGATCAGGAGCAGGGAAAAAACGAAATAACCTATGCAAACTTCTCCCTACCCCTCCAAGGAAAAGACAGGAAACTAAACTAAGAGGAAGGCTAAGGCAAACGGGTAACAGCAGCAAAGGACAGAGTCAAAGAAATATAGAACACAGACAAACTGGGCTGCATCTAAAAGGGGAAAGCACTGAGAATTGCTGCCTGCAAACAGAGGAAGACAAAAAGGGAAATCAAGGGAGCAGAAATCAATTGGCGCATGAATCCGAAATTCAGGGCGGAGGAAACAAGAAAAACAGGAACAAGGAAGTAGGTACAAAGGCAAGGAACCAGGAACCAGGGACTAGTCAAAAACAGGAACACTGCAAACGATGACCAGCGCTGGACTGAAGTAAGACTGAGGCTTTTAAAGCTGCTTAACGAGCACACGCCTCGGGTGTGCTGATTGCTGCACCTGCCGCCACAGCTGTTACCTATCCTCCACCCAACCTTGTGTTGCAAGGATGGAGGTGGAGCAGTGGGCCAGGCATTCTGGGAAGCATAGTCATTTGGTTAAAGAAGCATGCTGGCTGCCAAAAACCTGGAATGGATCCGGAAGGGAAGTAGCTGGGAAAATAGGGATTTAGCGCTCCCAAATCATCACAGCACTGTAGCATAAAGTTCGGAGGAAAAGTCCAGTAGGGAATAAACCCCAAATCATGCCCCCAAATGGTGGGAACGGGAGCGAAGGGAGCGAGTCGTGACAGACATTATGAAAATGGCAGCTCATTACATCATACATATAACTGGCTGGCCATGCACGGTGAACAGCTCAACAGTAGGAAAATCCATGGAGCTCCTTACATGTGAATACCTGCAATTACATAAGGGTTCGGCCAATTATGTCCACACCTACAAGAGCAATTCACAGGTGTGGTCTATGCATGGAAGAAAGTGCTGACCTTTTTTTCATCAGCCTCTGTTGCTCACACAGCCAACATCTTCCTCTGGGACACCAACCTATCGGGATTCTAAGCGACTAAGAGCACCAGTTTGCTATCCTTATCCTGGCAGATTCCCCGCATAACCTTCAACATGTGCACAGAACGGAAATATCCTTCACTTTGTTTCATTTTTCCTCCTTCATAAACTGACTCAATGCCATCTCACTGGACTAGTCAGACCATGGTGCTTTCCCTATTCTCTTAACGCACACCCTTGCCACCCACAAGGGAAAGGGTAAGCCTACCATGTCTGGCCACAGCTCCTTCAAAAATGTTCTGTTGAAGTACTGGCTCAACCTTGCTAATGCTGCCACACCTAACCTAGACATCCTATTGGAAACCGTCAAACAAACCTTAAGAGTTGTTCAATACAAATGCCCCTGTGAGCTTGGGGGGTGTACAGAAAATTCAGACCGCAGGTTTATTTTAACAATCTTTGAGTTTCCCTTTTTTTATCAGCAGCTCTCTTCCTCTCTGCTAAGGGTGCTAACATGTTTTATTATGTAGTGGTCGAGGGATGGGGCTCAGAAATCTGTTGTATTCTTCTCTCATATCTGGTACAGCCTCCTCTGGAACTAAGACAAAAGAATCCAGCAAAACCCGAGAAGCAGACGAAATGGCTTCGCACCAGCGTGGAGAACCACGGTGCTGCAGGAGCACTGTAGCGCTGCTTGGGAAAGCTGTCTACGCACTGTGAAAGCCAGAAAAAGACCTGAATGAGAGCGTGTGAAGCAGAGCATGAAACACAATACCAGTGAGCCCACGTTGTAGGGTTGGGGCGCCAGGGAACTGTTATAAGAGACTTGAGAAGTTCATTTTTGCTATGGAGTTTGGGGAATGAGATATCCTCTTTGTGCCTCCTCCGTAATCTTCACATTCCCAGTATTTGAAAAACTGGGAAATAAAGTAAATATAACCGAGAAAATTATAAGACAGTGGAAGAAATCAAGAGACGATCCATACCTCTTGGGTATTTGTGCATAGTGCCCTGGCAGGAGACTATACCAGGTGAAGAGCAGATCGGGGATCTGCACCCATATAAAGTTGTGTGAAAGCCTTGGCAGGAGAGTATACTAAGCAAAGTCAAGTGTGTAAAACTAAACTGCATTAAATACGAGGAAGGAACCTGGCAGGAGAGAATACCAGGTATCTTTCGGTGTGTAAAGAGAACTGCATATTGTGAAAGTAGGATCCTAAGGAAGACATATGCCCTTAGGATAGTTTGAACTGCAATGAAAGTGAGTAAAGAAACTGCCTGGAGATTATACCAGGTGTCTTGTGAGTCTGGCATTCGCAATCCAGTTGTGGTGTTTTTTTTGTTGTTGTTGCAAGGAAAATCCCTAAGAAGATCCATACCTTTGGGATTCAAGTAATTCTGGAAGTCATTGAAGCCTGGATAAAGGAGTCAAGTCTCCTGGAGTAAATAGTGACAACAAGAGGAGGAAGGTATCCTTTTGAGCTATTAAGAAGCGGTTTCTTTGAACTTTTGTTTTACTATGAGGAAACCTGGGGAAGGGAGCAATTCCCTAGAACTGTGAACATTATCTACTTTGGTTGGAGTTATACCTTTTTGTCGAACTTGAACATGTGTGCACTTTCAATGCCATAGGTATATCTTTGTTAGTTTGTAGAATGCGAGGTGTAGAATAGGATTTCGGACACAGGACATTTTTGCTTTGGATATCCCTCCATGGTAGGGAAATACCTCCTTGAATAGGGATAGGGAGACTTTTTCCAACCCTTTTTATGTTTTAAATAATGGTGTGTAGCAACCACTATGAGTCTTTTGTGTCCATGTCTCATTCCTGGTTTCTCACAATAAGTACCACACCTCTGTCCAGTTTGCATGTTTGGGATAAGGGTGTCGTAAACATGGGAGGAGGTGGGCAAGAGCCATGGTTTGTTGAGGAAGATGGCATTGAACCTGGGTGTGGTGATAGCGATCAGCAATGTCTAGTGCGTGCAGTATGGTTTAGTGGGGGTTGATAAGCATCAGGAAATGAACATGTGATGCAGGTTAATAGTTTTGAGAGGAACTTGGATAAGGTTTGAGAAATCGAAGGACCAATGATGTTAAGCATGTTAGAGAGAGCAGGTCCTTAGTGTATGGTTTGGCCCTTGACCCTGTCCTGGCACACACAGGAGATGTCATTGTCATGGTGCGTACTTAGCTGAGGACGCCAGCGATGAGAGAGCCTAGGGAGTGGTGTCAAAGTAGTTGGGAAGGATGAATCGGCTGCGGGAAGTGGCAGAGGTCAGGTGACCTAGATCCACTTGCACCAGCTGACCAACTGCAAAAGAAACAGACTGGAAGGCATATTAAGAAGGGATAGAAAGGGATGGTGTAAAAAAGAGCACTAAAATATCAATGGGGATTCTCACGTGGGTGAGGCAGACGTCCCGGGACCTAAATCCACTAGATTGTCATTTATGTGTGGGTCTGATCCTCTAGTCATGCATTCTTGTTCCTCCACCTGCTTATGTACTCTTCCCTGGTCAATTGTGATCCTCTGGAACCACCCTATCCTTGCTACCTAAGTTCTGGCTTTATGTCCCTCTCTAGCTGTTCAGTCCCTTCTTCTATCCTTTGATTCCTCCTTCCAACAACATGTTGTCCTCTGCAGTTACATCTCCTTAATGTAATATGTTCCTGCCTCAAAGCCTTCTCCTTACTCTTCTCCACACCAAATGTCGCCTACCTCTTGACTTGCCTCCGGTTCGCCAGGACGAATCTCCAATTCGGTCTCCTTCAACATACCACTCTCCTCCACTGTCCCCTTTCCAACAAGTTTTCTCTCCTGTGCAGTTTTCACACATCCTAGTTCCAGATTTGTTCTGCCAAAGATGGCCTCAATAACACACCTAATACCAAAGGTAGTTCGAAGAGTTTTTTTTTTCTTGAAAGAGGCTTTAAGGGTTGTCCCTCTCTCTTCTATAAAAAATCAAGATCCTTCTTAACCCAGGCATGCTTACTCCCTAGGTTAGTGTCTACTGATTGTTTACACCTACTGTCCAGTTTCTGCCTTGCTGTTTGTGAGGGCTGAAAGATCAACCGCCTTATCTATCTAACCTCCCTCTGAGACTTCCTAGGTGTGGCCTGCTCTATCTTATGGTTGGTTCTAGGAGTGGGCGTAAATGGCTAATTCTGTTCAGCTGGAACATTTCACCAATCAGTCATTTTCACCTTCTGCGCATTTTCACGCTAACATGTTTTATTTTTTTTAGAAAACTGAAAATCTGGTTGAGGCAAGGGGTGTTAAGCCTCTTTAAATTTTGTTTTCCCTGAAATCCTATTTATCAGTGTGTTTCAGACCACACAAAAAATGTCATTTTGGCAAACTACTTTCTGCTGCAATAAAAAGAAGGCAGAAAAGGTGGAAAGATACCCAGCCAGCGGAATGGAGTTGTTCGCGAATTTCACCAATTCCGTTTCGCTGGTGGAATTTTCACCCACCCCTTGTTAGTTCTAAGGGGTTGTGTTTTCCATACACTCATGCCCCACTCTATCTTCTTACTCTGCTGGTGTACATTATTGCTCTCCCTTCAACCTGCCACTCTCCTCTCCCCAACTCTACCCACCTCTCTTGTGCTGTGAAGGCATCACGAAGAAGGACACGGACAACATTTTCACTTTTCCTAAAAGCAAAGTTTATTTCTTAAATATAGGATGCAGTAAGGCCTAACCTGCCCTATGCTAAGATGAGATTTCTCTACCCAACGAAACTAAGGATTGTCTATGTCAAGGCTGTGTTCAAAACCTGTACTTTCCCTCACAACTAAAGATATACAATGTGTAGGGATGTCAACAACCAAAGAAATCGTTTTCAAAACAATGTTCTGAGCTTCTTCCATCTCCTGGCTTGCTTTCAGCTTCCCCTTTCTCAGGTTCAAAACAGTTCACAAAACACCTCAGGATTCCCTTCCCCAAGTTCAGCAGAGTTCCACAAAATATCCTTGGGGTTCCCTTCCCCAAGGATAACGCAGTTCTCTTGACTTTTCAATTGATAGTCAATTCAACTTTCTTAGCAAATCTACTTGATAACCTTTCAGGCTTTTTATCAGCTCTCGTTATTTGCCATTCTTTTTTGTCTCTTGCACATTTATTAGGCATAACAGCTTCAGCCTCTTGACTTTCCTTGGTTCACTCTAAGTAGGGGTTATTCGGTCTAGGAGCGTTTGGCGCACCACACAGTCCACCCATCACAGGTCACGCAACCGATAACCAATGGCACTTTGTAATGTTCAAGCAACTTTACTTGAAAACACAGATTTCCCTTCTGCAACTGTGTGTTTAGTCCATATACCCCTTTGTATTACTTTGGCAGTCTTTTGACTCTGCCAACATGGGACTTTTGCACACTTCACTTTGTGGTGGTTCTACTTGTTACCACCTTGTTTTTACACTATTACATAGTGGTTTCCCAAACGCTGTACACTTGCCTGCCAGGCTTTCATTAATAGCTTAAAGTTGATTTTCACTTTCTCTCAATTCAAAAAGGCTTTTTTCTTGTTTTCAATGCCTTCTGAACTTTTCACCACTTTCCTTTCACTCCTGCCGTATTTCATATACATTGTAAATCTCTTTCATTAGTTCGGTATTCAATAACTCAGTAAATACTTTGCCTTTTGTTCATGCTTAATATTTCACATTTGGTCTTTAGACCCATTTTTCACATACTTTTACTTGGTTTCACACACCATGCCCCTGGAGCGCCCCGGGCAGAGTGATTTTCCTGTGTCACTCACTGGTGTGCGGCATGTCCTCCAGGTGCTTTGACCTTCCTCTTTGGTTCTCGCTCGCTCCTCTCTCTCAAGGAGCAATGCTTGCTTCCTCTAGACTTTCCTGCAGCTGTCAGTGGCGTATGGGAGACTTCTGTGTTCCCCACTTCCAACGGAGAATGCACAGCACAGGGCCCTGCAAAGCTCTTGACCCTCTCGCAGCCCCCTCTGGCCTCTGCATCTATCTGACTTCCCTGCAGTAATCTGCATACTATTCACTGGCCCATATTCTACATGCTCCACCTCGGATTGCCTTGCTCTCCTGCCCAGATGGAGATATATTTATTTTTTGGCTGCAGGTGCAAGTCCTCTGCCTGACCATAATTAATCCCTGGGACATGCCTGCCCATCATAGTAGTGTTCTACAGTCCTCTTCCTCATCCCAGTACCAAAGTGGTTTCAACAGAGGGTAGTGTGCATCGCTCCTAGTTGGCACTTCTTTGTCCCATTCTTAAAGGGATATGCATAGGGGCAGATGGAGTGTATGCCAATGGGGAAGACTGATGATAACCTACAAAGGTAGGGGATGGGTAGGATGTATTCTGTTAAGAGAAAGGGGGATGCCATGCTTCACCTAAAGGCACCCTTCCTCCACTCCCCAAGGACCATCCACCCATGTGACCCTCCGTTGCATATCCACCTTCAGGGTTGGGATACAGAAGTGTTTGCCTTTCCCTGGCCGCCTGAGAGGAAAACCCAAGGGGAGTAAATGGGAGGATGCCCTCAGGTTCCGCACATACTCTTCCCCTATGCAGGGTGGACTTGGATGTATCACAATGATACTGGGAGAGATAGTCGTCATTACCCTGATCTTGACCCTTCTGGTATTCCACTGTGAAACAATAAGGTTTAAGGTCCAGGAACTACAGCATAACCCTGGGATTCGACTCCTTAAGCTAACTGATGCAAACTAAGGTAGTCTGTTATCAGTCTGAATTTACGTCCCAACAAATAGTATTTCAGAGGTAGGAAAGATCATGTAATAGCCAATGCCTATAGTTCGATGACCAAGTAGTTCTTTTCTCTAGGGATCAACTTCTGGCTAATGTATAATGTCGGTGTTCTAGCCTGTTATGGTTTTGAGAAAGGACAGGCCCTAGACACATCAAGGAAGAATTGGTTTGCAAAATAAATTCCTTAGAGAAATCAGCATTTTTAGAATGGGACTTTGACACAGGGTTTGCTTGAGAGTTGTGTAACAAGTCTCCTCTTCCTCATCCCGTTTCATCTTTTGTGGTTCCGCTTTCTTCAATTTGTCAGTGAGTCAGGAGGTCTTGTTTTTGTTTTTGGCATAGTGGTATCAAGAACTGCCTCAACCTTTCCTAGTTGGGGTTGCACAGTACCATTAGCAACGAGAAACCTGAGGTATTTCACTGCAGATTGAGCTAGTTTGCATTTTTTCGGGGGGTTGCGGTTAGGCTTGCCTTTCCTAATACTTGTATGACAGAATAAAGATGTGTGGGGCACCCAAAGTAAGGAGACGGACACAGTCTTAAGTGGGCCACAATTGCTCTATTTAAATAATAATGTTGGGGGAAAAAGACCTCACTATCCCTAACTCTGAGGGGTTTCTCTGCATCAACAAACATAACTAATGGACCAGTCGTCAGGATGTACAAAGTAAAGTCCACTGTTCTGTGTCCAAAACCTATCTAACCCTCACACTCCAATCCTACAAAACGACTATTTGGAAAAAATAATACGTTGGCTGCTATTCTGCAGCGGTTTTTCTCATGGGAACAATCCTTTCCCTGAACTCCCCAAATGCCAGGGGAACAAGCCCTTCCTTATTGTTGGTTATACCAGGGGAACAAGCCCTTCGCTGGCCTTGCTCCCGTTACATCCAACTGCTTGTTGGGTTTCCCGCAACCTTTGCTGTTGTTGCTTTATGCCACCCAATGTAAACCTTGTCATGTATGCTTATCTTCACTGGGTGTTGTTGCCCC
Organism: Ambystoma mexicanum; assembly: GCF_040938575.1. Lineage (NCBI taxonomy): Eukaryota > Metazoa > Chordata > Amphibia > Caudata > Ambystomatidae > Ambystoma > Ambystoma mexicanum. The sequence goes on along the minus strand of NC_090924.1, from coordinate 580,202,082 downwards.
CGCCCCCACAGCTTGGGTGTACATAAACCATTGGATATGTTTATGTATTCAGTGTGCCTGGCAGCCTTGTAATATTATTTTACCCAAGACTGATACATTTGCCCTTGTTTAAATCCCAGGATACTGAGACGAGGAAGAGCAGGTTTTTCGTTTCACAAGCATGTATTTGTGTCCAACCTGCATCTGTTTGTATGTTTGTTTTTTACGGGTTCGTCTGACAGTCTTTCCCAATTCTTTTTAACTAGCGACTCAGTGCTGCTTTACCCACTGAGCAACCCGGGTCAAGCTTCATCCATCCTCTGTCTCCAACAAGAGCTGCGTTGGTTTTCTACTTTGGTTGTCGGCTTAGGCGGGGTTGGGCTTTTTAGGTGGAAAATGTCTTCCTTGTTCTGACACTGGCCTCCCGATGGGTATTGGCGTTGCCTTTTGAATGCTTTACGTGTTCCAGCGCCACTCCCAGCTTCAGTGGCAACACTGCTTCTGGCTGACACTGAATGCAAGGCACCGTTGGTTTCCACTGAATCCTTGCCTGGTTCTCTCGCAGCTGGCACCCTTCACTGTGCCTGCACCGCGGAGAACATGCCATACATAAAAGGGCCATATTGTAGTGCTCCGGCAGCCCTACTGTGCATGTTCAAGCCACAAGGGGAAGGGGGGGGGGGCATAGCACTGTTGCACACTGACAACCTTGTACCCATGCTCGGTGGACCGTCCCTGTGCAACTGGGGTAGTTTACATTTTTTTTTAAATGGCAGAGGCACCACTGATCAAAGCTGTGGTTTGGCTGTCTCTCAGACTCGGACTGTGGTTCCCCGCCACTCTCCAAAAAGGGGAGTTTGTTGGGTCTGTGTCTTCTGCTCTTTCACCAATACTGTGTTTCCCTCTTGCTCTCCTTCTTTCACGACTCCAATTATCTTAGAATTAACTTTCTTCTATCATCACAGTGTCTGTTCCCCCTCCTGCTACGGCTAACAATGCTTCTGTCAGGAATTACACTCCTGTCACTGAACTTAATAAAGGTGCATCACACCTCTTACCAGGAAGACTCTGGCAACCCTACTGGACCAACCGGTATAGTCCGTGATAGGGGAAAAGACTCCCTTTCCGAGATGGCCAATTCCTTAGCCAGTTCACACAGGGAGGGTATTGACCCGGAAACCGTGCAAGACCCCTATTTCAGGGATAGCGCGTCCTAGCGTGCTTGTCTTTCAATGCAAATCCATGCCTGTAAGATATAGCGGAAGACCGATTCCCAATTCACAGAATCTGGTGTTTTTGATTTGTGCAAAGAAAATGGCACAATATCTTTTGTCTCCTTCCCCACTTTGCCCAGAGTCATGGAAGATGACCGACCCTATTGGGAACAACTATTTTTATGTTTCTTTCTCACTGCCGCTTGTCCGGATAAGACGACCGTTGGGTTAACGGTACATGTGGCTCACTGGAGACCACCTCTATCAACATCACTAGAACTACTACAAAGTGAGGAGCTGCTGCAACTATAGGTATGTAGTAGTGTTCTCCCAAACTATTGATTTTGGTTGGTTTCCTTTTGTTTACCGAACCCACACGTGGCACCCTTAATTAATGGAATTATTGTTCTGAACTACAGCCGTGTGGGTACAACATCTAGTGGTTCATTCCATTTCAATACCATTGTGGACCAGAGTGCCTAATTCCTTTTCCTCAGCGACTCGTCTATGAGTCAGCTTTTCGCAGTATTGTGTACTCTCCCTTACACCATGGTGTGACTATCCTGGGCAGGTAAATTACCCTATCCTGGGGGTACATAAAGATAGAGAAACTACACGAAGGGTCTCTAACTCTCTATTATCTCTCCCTATCTGACTGCAGTTCTTCAGACCAGAAGACCTGGCCGCCCGATCTTACGGCACTCAAGATCTCCATAACTATCAGCAGCCGCCCATCCTGGAAACTATGCTATTGTTGGAAACGTGTGGCGCCATTGTTGTTCCATCACATTCTCCAGAACATGCATTGCCGGTCTAGTTCATTTCAAAATGGCCACCACCTGTTCCCTTCACAAGCACTCCTCGGCCCGGTGCGTTGCAACCGCTTACTTTCTCCTTTGTGGTAAGACTGTTTTCCTCTGTGTTTTCCCTTCCCTTCACCAACAGAGAAGAACGTCTTGCTGGCCTCCATTCTATGAGCCTTTCGTCAGGCAAATATTGTTCCCACAAAAAAGATCTGTGAATTCATTGATGCCTGTATTATGCATTTTACATTCAGACCAGCCACCTATGCTACAGATCAATCACAAGTGTGCTTCATGGTTTCCAACATGGTGGGTAATGCCCTAGCCTGGGCCACACCACTGGTAACCTCGGCCAACCCGTCTTGCGAGATTATCCTTTCATCAGTCTATTCAAGCAAACTTTATAGAGACCAGAAGTGGCGTTTACTGCCGGGTAGACATTGTTGGACATACAGCAGGGTTCAGCGGACCTTGACCTACATCAACACTTTCAAGAGAACAGCAGTGGAAGGTGGGTGGCCCGAAGAAACCCAATATACATATTCAGGCGAGGCTTCAATGAAGATTTGAAAGATGAACTTGCCCGCATCGCCCGTCCATCCTCTCTGGCTGATCTACTTTCCTTGGTTTTCGAAATTGACTATCGTCTACAGGAGAGGAAAGCTGAACTGAAGAAAACGCCAGGCAAAGGATACGTTTCCTCACCTCGAAGTACAGCCCCCCAGGCCTTCGGATCTGTACCTAAGGAAGAACCCATGCAGATTGGATCGGCTAAGGGTCCATTAACACCCTCTGAAAGAAAACGGAGACAAGATCTCAGACTTTGTCTGTATTGTGGTTGCAGTAGCCATCTATTGCATGAATGCCCAGAAGTTCCACAGAGGGGATCCGGAAACTAATGACCCCGGCCCTAGGAGCATACCTCTGGCCGGGGTACCTCTAACGGTCCCTTTCTCCCTACCGTAACCTGCTCATCTTCAACGGACACTCGGCTCATGGTGTTTCAAGTAATTCTACAAATCTCGCTGAGGACAATAGAAGCCTTGGCACTAATAGACAGCGGAGCAGCTGGCAACTTTATGGATGTGATTTGGGCAAGGAAAGAAGACATTCCCCTTCAAGTACGCTCTGAGACACAAGCCGTTCAAGGTGTGGATGGCAAACCCCTTAGCTCTGGACCCATTACCCATACTTCGGCTTCGGTTCTGGTGTCCATATATGATCACCATGAGACTTTCTTTTGACCTCATTGTTAGGCAGAAACCTGTGCAGTTCCCCCTGGGACCACTGTAAAAGATTTAGGACTACAGGTGTTTGGCAGTAAACCCACTTGGTAGCAGTCTGTACCACACAGATTCACTTGGTAGCTGTGGCTGGCAGTCAGACTTCCCTCAAGAAGAGTTAGGCAGTATACAGAGTATTCACAATAGGTCAAGAGAACACAGTAGAACAAGTAAACACTGACCAGGGCTTGGTGTAAAAGAGATATCATTATTTATTTAAAACCACATCTAGAAAAACACACAGGCACTAATAGTAATCAATTCAAAAACACGGTCACTAAAAGATATACACTCCCTTAAAAGAATATTAGACAAGTCTGAAGTAAAGTCCCACTTATTTTCAGACAGCGGTGAGCGCTTAACGTAGATGGCACTCTAATAATTTGTTTTAAAAGGGGAGAGAAGAGCAGAGAACAAGTTGAAACAGATCCCAACACTTTTATCAGAACACAACAAGAGAGGAAGGCAAAGTTAGAGTTCAAGAGGCCGGATCCACTTTTAGAGGATCCAAACGAAATGTGTCCAAGGTCACACGGTTGCAGTGCACAAAAGTCTTGTAAAGGTTCAAAAAGGAGTTGGGCCCAAGAAAGGGACCAGTTAGAGGGTCAAGGCGGCCAGCCCAGTCCAGAAGGTTAAGGGGTTATTATTACCTTTTAGCAATCTTTAGAAAGGGAGGCCTGGTGGACACAGTACCTTAAAGTGGTGAGAATGCTCCAGCGGGGGCAGTTGTTCCTGGCAGCGGGTGCAAGTCGGTGCTTCGTCCGGGGGAAGAGAGGATCTCGTGGAGGAAGACAGGAGTCTGTTGCACTGCCAGGGAAGAAACCAGCTGCAGAGTTTCTCAGGTACATGGAGCGGTCCGGTGATTCGCGGTTCAGTGGTGAGTGGCTATCCGGCTGCCGGGGTGCTTGGCACGGCCAATTCGACCACAAACCGGGCTGGGGTGCGAAGAAAGAAAGGTAAACTGGTTGTGCCCACCAGTCAGGGGAAGAAGCCTCTCCAGCCGGGAGATCTTCTCTGTCGTCGGGAAGTGGTGAGTTGGTTCTGCAGGGAACAGAAAGAGGATTCAACTTGGGAATCCTCCCGTCCCCTGCACACTTTCAAATGTTTGGATTAATCCAATACAGTTGTTTAAACTGCGTTATATGCATTGTACATACATTTGTTTCTAACACATATGGTCAGACACAGGAATGTGAGATAAAAGAATATATATCTTTATAGTCAGGCTGTATTATTTTCAGCAAGAATTATAGTTCAGACAAAGATTATTTACAGTGCATAGAAACAGTATCAATAGATAAAGCTCAAATTGAAGAAAAATGGAGTCCAAATTGATTAGCGACGCGTTTCGAGGAAGTTCTCCTCTTCTTCATAAGGCCACACTTGGGCTCTTAATGTAAAAGGAAAGCATAAATTCAGTAAAGAAAATTTTGTAAGCACAATGCATAGACTGTTCATGTCATATTAAATGTATACAGTTAAAAAATAAATGGCATTAATTGTATTTAGAACATTAATCTGTCCCTAAAAAATAGGGAATTGAAACAATGTAACATGTTCTAATATGCATTGTAATCCATGCAACATTATAAGATTAACTAGGTTGCCCCTGCTCGAGAGAGGGGCTGAAGGTCTACTGAAGCATCTTTTCCTGCAAAATTAACTGTATAACGTCCATCATACTGTAATTTAGTAGAGTACTACCTCTAATGGGATCTATCACGTGGATGGTGAAACATAAGCTAAAGAAAATTAAATATGTAGGTAAAACAACACACAGATAATTCTTAGGTTATATCAATCTAATATGGAAGAAATACAAAAATCGTTACCTCTGTGAGTAGAAAGTGCCGGAAACAGAGAACCGGACGGAGCGGTGAAAATAGATAGACAGTCTTCGTACATCAGTTAGTTCCTTAAAACATGGCTAATTCCCAAAAAGATACCAGAAATCTAAAGAAAACAAAGCCTGATCAATGCCAAGCTCAATGTTCAAACGTAGCAGTCATAGGTGTGAGATAAAAAAATTGAGTAACATACCTAACCAAAATATGGAGGGCGGAAAATAATCAATACAGCGGCCCACATAAGGATGTAGAACTTAAGTTTCCCGCCGTCACTACAGAGGTGCCTCAGTATGTGGGAATTCTGTCATACGAATAGCCAAACTGAACAGGAATGAAGTCCTGATTAGTATAATATACCTAGCAATCTGATATGAAGTAATGGAAACATAATATGGTGTTTAATCAAGGCAAAAAATGTAAAGAATTACCGTGGTAAGAATGTGCAAATGGCACAATTCTCAAAGCTGATGTGCAACTGATGTCAAGATTGTGTGGCCGGTCAACAGCTGAAGAATCCGGCAGTAATAGGTCAGTTAGAGTATCAACTAAAGAAAGTGTAAGGAAAACAGAAAAAAAAGAATCATGAGACTAAGGAACTATTTCCCTGGTCCCTAGATAGATAAATGCACATGCATTCACGCTTACCTGGAGCATAGGGGGGCAATCCTGAACAGAGTCTGTTCAGCCGAGTGGCTTGTTGTTCACAAACCATGGAGACTACATGTGACCATGGAGATAAATAGAGGACTGAAGTAATAGGTGAAGAAAAAGGACTAAGAAGTAAATGGGCCTCAAGGTCGGCCATCTTGGAACGAGGTTATATTGTAATGAAGGTGTAGATCTCTAGGCATTCAATGACAAGAAGTAACTTAAATCGGGAAGCGTAAAGGTGCGTAACTAAATAAATTAAAAGGAAAAAATTCATACAGTACAGAAACCTATTGTGCGATGTAAATCGGACATTACAAATACTAGTCCGCACATCGTAGAACGGGGAGAGGAAAGTTGAGAAGAATAGTGTACCATGTGAAATAGAGTCGAAATTAGCAATGACAAAGGGTCTTGAATCGAACGAAACGCTCGGATCTTAAAAGGGAAAAAAATAGCACGGAAAAAATGAATATAATGTTCAGATTATCTGGCTAAGGTCATTTAATGACCATGTGTAACCTATCAGTTCAAAATAGGTGGATCACATGGATTCACATTATGCAGGAAGAGGGAAAAAAAAAAAAAAAAACCTTAAATCTCTCTCTCATTGCATGGACAACCTAGTGCAATATAGCAATCTCAATGGGGTAAATGCATTTATTTTACAAAAGATCAAAATTAAATGTGATAAGTATAACAGAATGACAAAAAATGAAAATTAAGAATAAGAACAATTTTTACACTGTGTTTACAGGCAATTATTTTTATGGCAACCATCTACTAGTCTCAACAAAGTAGTGCCTTAGATCACAGTCAGACACAGGAATAGCAATGTGACTCACAATTTTATGTTGAAGATCAATCATTCCTTATTGTCAAATTCAAATCACAGAAAACAGTTCAATGTGAAATCTTCATTTAGACCCCAGGGCTGTAAAGAGCTTAACTTATCAATCCAATAAGCTTCTCTTTGTAGTAAGAGTGACTGATAGTCACCTCCTCTTGTAGGTCGTTTAACAACTTCTAGCACCTGGTATTTTAGTTGGGCAATTGTATGTTTTTGCATGTTGAAGTGGCGAGCTACCGGTGAGTATTGATTATTACATCTTATGTTCGACTTGTGTTCAGACAGTCTTGATTTAACAGGTCTTTTGGTCTGTCCTACATACACTTTGCCACAAGGGCACTTCAACATATATATGACACCTGATGTCAGACACGTAGAATAGTCTCTTAATTTGATTTTTTGACCATTCCTGGGGTGAGTCACTACATTACCTTTGATTGTGTTATTACAGTGTATACATCCTAAGCAGGGGAAGGTGCCTAGTTTTTTGGTAGCTAGGAGAAGTTGTTTCTCCTTTGGTACTCTTTCAGCTTTCACCAGCTTGTCTCTTATATTTTTACCCCTTTTAAAACACATCATTGGTGGTGTGGGGAACAATTCCAATAGAGTTTGATCATTATGAAGAATATTCCAATGTTTCTTTATACTTTTTGTGATCTGAAAACTCTGTCTTGAGAATTTTGATATGTATAAAAGTGGGGTGTCTTTAACCTCCGATTTAGGTTTCAGTAAATCTGTACGGGGGATCTCTGAAGCTCTGTCTTTGGCAATTTCCAAAATTTCTGGTGGATAGCCTCTGTTCTGAAATTTACTAACAAGATTTGTGCATTCCTTATCTAGAACTTCTGGGTCCGAAATTATTCTTTTCAGGCGTAATATTTGACTATATGGTAAACTTTGGAGCATCGCCCTCGGGTGGAAGCTGGAATAGTGAAGCAGATTGTTTACATCAGTCGGTTTGTGGTATATAGACGTAGCTATCTTATTGTTAACAATACTTAAGTTAACGTCAAGAAAATGTAAATAAGGGTTACCAATCTCAATAGTAAATTTAATCCTAGGATGCACTAAATTGAGGTATTCAAAAAATTGGTCCAAGTCATCTCGTGTGCCACACCAAATGCAGAAAATGTCATCAATAAACCTCTTCCAGGTTAAAATGTATGCTGCCCATGTGGGATGTTCCAGTACATGCTGACTTTCGAACTGAAACATAAAAGTATTAGCGTACACGGGCGCCATCGATGATCCCATCGAGGTACCCGATGTTTGTAAAAAGTATTTGCCCTGATGTCTAAAATAGCTATTGTAGAGGATTAAGTTTAGTAGCTCCAGAATGAATTGAGGATTACCTTTCACACCTGAATTGTTAAGTAACAACCATTCAACAGAATCTATACCTTCACTATGGGGTATTGAGGTATATAAGCTACATACGTCCAGGCTGAATAGTATGCAGTCTTCACTGATAGCTGAAAAGTCTTTAAGTCCATTAAGGAAGTCTGTTGTATCCTTTAGGTATGTGGATGATGCCTGTATAAGCGGTTGTAGTAATCTGTCAATGTAGACTGCCAGTGGGTCGAAGATACTTTCTGTCCCAGCAACAATCGGTCTGAGGGGTGGATTTTGTTTATCTTTGTGAATCTTAGGGAGCCCATAAAAGACTGGTGTAATCGGATGGGAATTAGTGAGATATTGATGTGTTTTGTCATTAATCCATTCGTTTTCTTTGGCTTTTAACAGAGTATTGTTAATTAGTTCTCTGATTTCTGGTAGCGGGTCCCTATCTAGTATGGCATAGGTGTCTGTATCGCTAAAGAGTTCAATGCATCTTTTGACATAAAAGGATGTATCCATGATTACGATTGCTCCCCCTTTGTCAGCCGGTTTAATCGTAATGTCTTCACTTTTCGCCAATTTATCTATTAGATCTAGTTGGCGGTTTTTGATATTAATGGGTGTTTTTCTTCTATAGTCAATTCTGCTTAAATCTTGTAGGACACTCTTCTCAAATAAATTCAAAATTGAATTTTGTACCTGTGGGTCAAATGTACTCTTGGGACGTATTACCAGTAAATCACTTTCTGGTAGTCTAGATTCCTTTTCAGGTTGCGAGTCAAAGAAAATTTTAAGTCTTAATTTTCGCATCAATCTGTGTAGACAGATTTTTTCTTGAAATAATGAAGTATTACACGTAGGAACAAACGATAATCCTTTGTTCAAAATGTTAAGTTGTTCTATTGAAAGAATCTTGCTGGAGATATTCACCACTAGATTATTGTCCTTTATTTGTTTCTCTTTTTTGTTTGTGGCTTTCTTCCCTCTCCGGGTCTTTCTCTTATGCCTAAAAAAGCCCCCGTTGATATATAAGGTTCAGCGTCTTTATTAGTTGGAGATGTGGACACCCCTGGTCTATTGGTGTCTTCTGTTTGTTCACGTTCACTAGTGCGGTCTGTGGAAGGCCTCTGGATGGGTTCACCAACACTGCTGTCGCTACTGTTACCTGAGTTTGCGAAGTTAGAGTCTTGTTGGTTATTACGATTAAAATTTCGCTGTCGGTAATATTCTTGCCAATTGTATACTATATCATTGAGATAGTCAAAGGTGTCTCTTTTAAATTTTCTCAATTTCCTCTGTTCAATTTCAGTCTTATAGTTTGCCAATTTCAGGTTGATATCCTCTAGTATCTCAGAGAGATCTTTTGCCGATTTAAATTTAGATATTTGGTCTTGGAGAGTTTTAATTTCAGAATCAATAGTTACAAGGGATTTTGACAGCTCCTCAATAGTTAGTAGTATAAGGTCCAAAGAACACTTATTCAAGATCTGGTCCCATTTTTGTACAAATATCTTATTTTCACTACAAAGTGTTGGTCTTAGGTAAACCCTCAGACCTCTGGGAATTTTCTTAGCTTTATAATATTCCACTAGTGTGCTAGCGTGTAATTTTTGGGAGATCTCACGTCTAATGAGTTTTTCTAGTTTCTGAATAGTTTTTTCGGGGTTGTCTTCACTTTGTAAAGTTTTTTCAGTATCTTTGATGAGACCTAAGATACGGGTTGCTTCTTCTGCACTGAAAGCTAGTGTTGTGGCGTGCTTGTCGGTTAGCTCATTTAACCTTGAGAAGGACATTCTAAAGTTAAGTAGTTAGTTGAGTTAAATGTGGGTGCACCCTATGATTTGTGCCACACTAGATGACTAGTGAACAAAATAGCGAAGGGCTCCACTGGTGGTGTCGTCGTGGTAGGTCGGCTCAGCTTCTCCCTCGTCGGATTCTCAGGTCCTGTGCCGACTTCTGAAGTTCCAGTCCCCAAGCCCTGCTTTTATGCAGAAAAACCCCCATTCACTCAGCCTAGCTGTCACTCAAACATGCTAAGTGGTGAGCCGGCCGACTCACCACTTGGGCCAATCACACAAGAGTGCGACTTGAGTTACCAAGGTAACTCAGTCCAGGGTGCCTAAACCCCCTCCCACACCCCCTGTGGTACCCAGACAGAGTGGCACCACTTTTGGAGGCTTCTGTGAGGAAGCCTGCCAAAAAGTGGAACAAAGGGCTCAACTTGGGTTGGAGTCACAGAAGAGAACACAAACACCATTTTAGAATCGATTCTTGGCAAAAAATACCAACCAGAGAATTAATATTAATTAAATAAACCGGCGGTATGTTCGAGGCTATGAGAATTAAATAATTAAAGTTGGTAGCCTCAAACAATGGGAAAATCCCATAGGGAAATATTTGCGGTCGAATATAAAAAGTAGTTTCCACTGCCACCAGCCAAAACTCGATCACGGGGGGCGGAGACGTGCCCCCTCGACTAACAGAACCCGGGGCAATCGAATTGCCCCGACCAGTACGTCCACAATATGATGGTTTGTACTGGTTTCTGTTAATAATTTGGGACTAGTAAAGCCAATGGTGACTTTACATGCCCTGGGAGACAGTAGTCAGTCCCAGGGTATGGAGTCTATGGTGGGGTGTCACTATGACACCCCTCTGTTACTGCACGGAGGGTGCTGTGTAACACACATAGGAAAAACACATGAGACCCTATGGAGTAAAGGACCCCATAGCCCATAAAACACATTACCAGTCAAAGGAATACCATAAATCATGTCCAAGAGTGGGAGAAAAAGAGTCTCACTCTTGGCAGGAGGAAAAAAACAAACTCCAGAAATCCAGCAAAGCTGCTGGGGGACTCACTAGGTTAGGAAATTCAGCCTAAAGAGAGAATTCTCCCTAACACTCATCAGAGCAGCATGCTTCCCGATCATTTTAGGAGTACCATCATTAAGAGGTCATAACCCTCATAGGAAAATACTTTACACTTCTGTTCTGAATTCCACCCATCAACAAACAACCCTCTCCGGCCAAATGTGCTGTCTCCTGGTCCCCTGTCGCTAGGATTAACTGTATCCCTTCACATTATCAACAGTTTTGGGAGGTTTTTCTGGATAAAGTGCCCCAGGAACTCCCTCCACACCGTCCTGAGGACACAGTCCCGTAGACTGTGTTATCGAACTAAGACCAAAGGCCCTGGTAATGTTTGGTCGTATGTTTTCCTTGACCATCCCAGAGAAGAAAGCTTTACAAATATATTTGGAAGAGAACCTGCAGAATGGTCTTATCCCTTCTAAATCCCATGTTGGGGCTCCTTTGTTTTTCATCCATAAAAAGATTCTCAATAACTCTGACCGTGTATTGACTATAGAGGACTCAACAAAGTGACAATTCCAGATAGATATCCTATGTCTCTCATAAGGGACATCCTTGAGGCTGTCCAAGGGGGCGTCCTATTCACCAAGTTGGATTTACGTGGTGCTTATCTGCTGTGCATTCGTGCCGGAGATGAATGAAAGACCGCCTTTAGAATATCAGATGATGCCCTTTGGGCTAGTTAATGCCCCAGCGATTTCCAGCGTTTTATAGTTTGGCTGTTTTCAGTCTTGTTGTTCAGGACTGTCAGCATCTACCTCATCGACAGCTTGGTGTATTACCGATCTAAAGACCAGCATCAACAACATATATCGGAAGTATTAAAAAGGTTGAGAAAGAATCGGTTACTGACCAATTCCCAAAAAAAATCTTTTTGAGGTGTCTTCAGTCCCGTATTTAGGCTTCATTTTGTCGGAGAACGATATCTCCATGGATCCTCACAAGGTCTCCGCTGTGCATAAATGACACACACCTTCTTCTGTTAAGGACATTCAGCGTTTTTTGGGGCTGGTACATTTCTACCAGAGATTCATTACAGACTTCACCACAGTACTGCCTATTACTTCTTTACTGAAGAAGAACGTAAACTTGATTTGGAACCAGGCTGCTGATCAGGCTTTTTCTAGTCTCAAGGAAAAATTCTGTTCTGCTCCCATCTCAAACAGCCAGACCAACACCTTCCGTTTATCGTTGAGACTAATGCTTCATTCTGGGGAACTGGGAGCAATCCTCAAATAAGAGTTTGAAGGATTAGAACACCCTGTTGCCTATCTTTCCAAGACTTTCAGTCCCAGCGAGTTGAACTATTCTGTCATCGAGAAGGAACTCATGGCAATGAAAGAGGCCTGGACCGAATGGCATCTTCTGTTGCAGGAAACAACACATCCATTTATTATCCGCACCGATCATTGGAACCTATGAGTATTACAGCAAATGTACTGTGTCAACGGCAGATAGGCAAGGTGAGCCTTTTTCTTTGCTCACTTTGATAACGGTTATGTCTTGGGTTCCTGACAGCAAGACAGCAGGCCACCGAGGTTATGAAGCCACCTTGAAGATTATTTGGTGCTCCTTCTGGTGGACCACTACTATTTGCAAGGACGTTGGACTCTGTTCGATCCTGTCCAGTCTGTCTCCAATGCAAGGCCAAGACCAACAAACCCATCGGCCTCCTTGAACAAAGTATGTCTCCCTCTTGGCCTTGGAGCCATGTTTCCACTGGCTTTGTGGTTGATCTACCCCCTCTCTGGGTTATATGGCAATAATGGTGACGATAGACTTGTTCAGCAAGATGGCTCCTTTTGTTCCATTACCAGGAGTTTCAACAACTTCAGAGATCGCGGCAGTGTTCCTTCAAGAAATCTTCCATTTACCCGGTTTTCTGGAGTCCATAACATCTGACAGAGGCACCAGTTCACTTCTACATTCTGGAAAACACTGTGTAACCTCTTGGGCATTGAACAAGCCTTATTGTCAGGATATCACCCCCAGACCAATGGGCAAACTGAACGATTAAACCACATAATACCACACAATACCTGCGCTGTTTTGGTAACCTTCAAGATAATTGGGCAGATTTGCTTCCTACCGCAGAATTCTCATATAATGACTCTGTTCACTCAGCATCGGCATGAGTCCATTCTATTGCACTTATGGCCTTAATCCTTGATCTTTGCCTAGTTCAGCCCATCTGATGACCTGTGTTCCCTCTATTAATAACCTGCTACAAGACGTGATCATTTACAAAGAAAGAGAAAAGAAGATAAGAAGCAAGCAGACATGCACAGCAGTCCAAACCCTGATTGGGTAGTGGGTACCGTAGTTTGGCTTTCAACTAAATGCCTACCCCGATGGGTCTGACCTTCAAAGCTGTCTCCAAAGTTTATAGGACTCTGAGATAATCTCAAAAATCAATCCAGTGGCCTTTCAACTAAGACTTCCACAGTCTCTACACAGGCTTCCTCCTGTGTTTCATTCGTCTCTGTTGGCTTCTTATGGACCGGAACAGTTTGGCCGTAGAAAGAAAAGGTTTCTCTTGAAAACGCCAAAGGGACCAGATGAGTATGCAGTAGTGCAGATGTGAGATTCACGCTACTACAAGGGAAGACTTCAGTATCTCATTCATTGGAAAGGTTATCTATCATCTGAAGATACATGGGAACCCGTCTCTCATATCAAGGCGCCAATGCTTTTACAACGTTTTCAACGTCTTCACCCTAGCAAGGCAGGGGTCAACAAACATAAAGGGGGGCATCTGCCCATCCTGGAAACTATGGTATCAGTCGAAACATGCGGCGCCACTGTTGTTCCATCACATTCTCTGGAAGGTGCATTGCCGGTCCAGTTCATTTGAAATGGACGCTGCCTGTTCCCTTCACAAGCACTCCTTGGCCCCCGTTTGGTGCGTTGCAACCGCTTACCTTCTCCTTTGTGGTAAGACGCTGTTTTCTTCTGTGTTTTCCCTTCGCTTCTGTTTGCCTTCCCCCTTACTTACCTTGCTTGCCTTTCCGTGCTCTTCCGCTTCCTCCTTTACTGTTCCTGCTCTCTGTACACGCTGCCCCCTGTCAGCTGCTTTCTTCCGCTCCGCTCAGTGTTGACATTTACTTTGAAGTGGGTGTTGTTCCTCGCTTACCTTTGTGCTCTTGAGGTAGTCTTGGCTCCTTTACCCTTTTGCTACCTTATTCATTGGGCTCTCGCCTCCTGGACCTCAGTACTTCACCGTGCCAGCGCATCTTTTGGTTATAAGGGGTTTTTATGCTATCTTGGCTTTTTCCCTTTTCTGCCTGGTTGTTTGCGGGCTGGAGCCTCCTTCCTTAGCTGTCAACAACAGTAGGCATAGTGGCTACCCCCCTGTTGGGGAGAATTGTATTTTTTGTGCTAATTCGATACCCCCAGCTCTTTTGCTGGACTTTAGGTCTTTTTAATTTTAACCCTGGAGAGAGCGAGCCTTTTTTCTCCCTCTCATGTATTTTGATCTGATTTGGATTCTGTATTTTCTTTTTGTTTTTGGAGTCTGACAAACTCCATAGGCATCTTCTTTCTGTATGGTAACACACAGCACCTTCAGTGCAGTGTCACAGAAAAATCCTTTAGATTTCTCTTAAGGTTTAAATACCCACTCTAGGGTGAACTACTGTCCCCAAGAGTAGTAAGGTGAAAATGACTTTACTTACCTTTTTCCTGTGTGGGTCCAGCACACCCCATCCTATATAGAGTTCTGGGGGGTCACTTACTCGCCCCTTTTCCTACTGACTCATGTAACATTTTGTATGTATCCTCATTACTTTAAATGTCTGGTGGCAGTGGTTTAATTTTCCTACGATTGTGCTTTTCTACCACAGGCTGAATCCTCAGCTGCAGTGTAGCACCCTTGGGTGACCATTGTGTCAAAATGGCCCTGGATGTCTTTTTTCGCCATTTCTTGTTTGTGAGCTCTTTCTTGGGCATTACTCTGCGCGCAAAGCCAGGTTTAACCCTTTTGTTCGCTTTGCCTTTTGGCGGGCTTCAGTACTGATTCCCGCCTCTGGCTCCAGTGTGTCTGGCAGGGCTGGAAGCGAGGGAGGTACCCGCAACTCCCTGTCCTTTAGTCCCCTTGGTAACCTGAATGCACCCAGTCATGATTGGTTGGCTGGCTGGCTGTCCTTGCAGGACAGCCACCCTGCTTTGTGAGTGACAGCTAGGCTATGCATGAATGGGAGAAATCTGCATAAAAGGTAAGTCTTCTTGAACTGAAGCCAGTCGACCACTGGAAGAAACATCCGATGAAGGAACCGTGAATAGAAGTTTAATGCATCCTCCTGGACCGTTTGACTGCTCGGTGAAGCCCTGCTGCTGTGCTGAAACTCCTTTTCCGAATTGACTAGAGAAGCTCCTGAGAGGATTTCTTCCCTTGGGTTAGTGGGACCGACTAACCCCAAGACCAACTTAGCTGGAAGACCATCCCCAACTGTCTGTACTACTTTGCTGCTGCTGGAACCTAGTGCTAGGGGTCGAGAAAACCATAGTTGAGTGCAACGTCTTTATGCCGGACCAAAGCTCCAGGAGCAGGACGACCCAAGCTTGAGTCACCTCACCAGAGTGCTGGACTCAAGGAGTGAAGGAAGCCCATCTGGGGTTCAAGATCCGTGGTGGTGCTATTTACTGGTAGCTGAAACCACAAAGTGCCGCTGAACTGAAAAGAACCCGTAGCTGCCGCCAACCTTCAAACTGCAGCTCAGGAGTCTACCAGACGTCCTCCCTCTTGTGCCCACGACTTTGGCCCAGGAACACAGGATCTGCAACTCCGCAACAAGGACAGAAGCCAGCTGGATCCTCCTCTTCTAACCTAAGGTACTGTTCTGACTAAGGGGAACTTCCCCTTAGACAGAGGTCTGTACCTTGCTTTTCTCACTGGAGGCTTGTAGTAGTTGCTTTTCTAGAGTTGATTCCAGCTCTAACCTTTCACAAGTGCAACAGCTTGTGGCCCAACAATGATTTACTACAACAAACTCTTAATTTGTGCAAGCCATTTTTCCATCTAAGAAGTGCCTCAGCTCCATAGACTTGGTTCCAAATTGACTTTGGCTGTCCTGGCTCCCTGCAAACTCTTCTTACCCATTGACTTTTATTCTAACTGTCCCTCATAGGTGATGCATTGGTTTTTAACTAATATTGCTGGGAAAGGTTTTATCTAGACTTCATTGGGAGATTTAAAAGTGCTCACATGCTCTGAGAACCTGGTAATCCTTTTTCCTTGCCTTAATCTTTCCTTTCTACCAACCTCAGAATTATACCAAGTGCAAAAGTGATATATAAACGCCATTACTGTCCTAGCATTTGAAGTCACCCCAGGGTGCAGGAAGTGTGTATGAAGCATCTCTAAAGAGTATCTACTTGTTTATCTTGATTCTGAGAATGCGTTATGAAGTGTATTTTTTTAGTTGCACATTGCCTTTTTTAAATAATGCTTATGTAAAACTGACCGTTAAATAAATAATTATTTTACTAGAAAACCTTGAGTGCAAGTGTTATTTCGATACTTGTATTGGTGGATTTCAATGCTACAGCTCTACAGCTCACGTTTACCAGATTATAACCTTCCCAAACCATGTAGACATACTGCCCGACAACGTTTTTCTATACCAAAACCTCAATGCTTTGCAGAACAAGGTAGATACCATGGCAAGTAAAAGCCTGGTGTGTAGTCTCTGGGTTGCAGCGAGAGTACTGGGTCCTAGATAACTGGTACCTCACGGCCTGTATTGTCTACTTTGCCGCCTCTGGGAACAGCCCCTAATATTCCTACACCTCCTATGCTGTCCAAATATGGAGGAGACCCCAAAAAATGTAAAGCATTTATCATGCTGTGCAGAATGCACTTCCTCAATCCACCATGCTTCTGACCAGGCTAAGGTTTCTTTTATCCTTCTGAATCTAGAGAAAACTGCCCTATCTTGGGCAACTCCATACATAGACTCCAATTGCCCTATTTTGCCAAGGGCTGATTTCTTTGAGTCTTTCCAGGCTATGTTCAGTCGGCAATATGCCACGCAGTCCCTCTGAAGTGAATTAATTGAACTTCGTCACGGAGTAAGGACCTCATCTACGATATTGCTCAATGTTGAAACCTGGCTTCCCAAACCACATTGCCAGAAGAAGTGCAATTAGCAATCTTCTAAAGAGGGCTCAGATCTGAAGGATGCGCTTAGTCAGATTGTGATTCCTCCAGTCAACCTACAAGAATGTGTACTTCTGATTGTGAGTTTGGACCAACAGTGGTAGGACCGAAATGGGGAACGTAAATGTATGGAATGGCAAAGAACTACCTATCCAATGGAACGGGAACCTCGCTCTCCCCAACGGATCAAGAAACGATGCAGTTGGGAAGTACCAAGGGGCCAGTGACTCCAGAAGGAAAGGAAATCTTTGTTTCTATTGCGGAGGCCAGGGGCATTCAGTTCGATCTTTTCCAAAACGACCTGTTCCACTCTTGGAAAACTAAAACACTGGTCGATTGTTAGGGAGAAATCAAGGAGCATTCATACCTTCTCCCCTACCTCTCTGCCTTCATTATCCTAGTCAATGTACATGGGACCTCCCAAACTTGGGTGGACGTTTTGGCCATGATAGACAGCGGTGCGACAGGCAACTTTTGATGCATCCATTGGCAATCGCTTGCGGATATCTTTAGTCCCCAAGAACTCAATAGAACCCATTATTTTGGTTGATGGTTCTAGTTTAATTTCCAGACCCATCACTCACCAAACCATGGTGTTGCAGATGGTTTGTTCTAACAGACAGGAACAAATACAGTTTGATGTCATTGCAGCACCTCATTTTCAAGAGATATTATGAATCTCGTGGCTCACCATCCACAACCTATTAATTGACTGGTCAATTAGAAAACGTACCTTTTCGGATGATAGGTGTCTCTTGCCATGTCAAAGACCAGTGAAAATCCATGGTTTTGGGGATAAAGAAATTCCTTGTACTGCCACGGTTCACACACCGAACATACCTTCGGAATACCATGATTATCTCGACGTCTTCCACCCGATTGAAGCCAACAATCTGCCACCACATCGGCCATATGATTGCCGGATCCATTTGCAGCCCGCAGCTCCAATACCTTATGGTAGGACATATGCACTCACCGAAAAAGAAAATGTCATCCTCAAACAGTACATAGATGATAACCTGGCTAAAGGTTTTATACACCATTCCATTGTATGCAGTACCCTGTGGGAGACTGCACCAGCCTTGTCCTCTTGGCAATACAATCGCGAAGGAGAAATGCGATCCCGCCCAACTCCTTTCAATTGGTGGACAAAAAACTGGGCCATCTTTCGAAATATCTGTTAAAATTCCCAGATGGACAGGTTAGGACCAACTTCCTCTGAGTAAGATTGAATCTGCTGCCTATTGGGGAGATCTTGACCAAACAAAAACAAGAAGAAAAGGCGCATAAATTGTGTAAAATAGGCGTGGTTCCTTCAGAACAAACACTGAGACATCTGCTAAAGGAGTGTGAAGGAACCTGGGATCTGAGATTGACCTTTTTTAGAAAGCATGTAAGAAATAAGGAGGGGTTAATATCTGAACCCTTTTGGAATAGAATTACATCTGGTCACGAAACAACTCTGATATTTACAGTTGTATACCTTTTTAAAAGAATGCGGGTTGTAAATTAAGGCTCTGCCTTAATACTCAATTCCCTTCTTCCTAAATGTGACTGTCGATTCAAGGAATTGAAAGAGAGTATGATCTACATGCAGTAACTGGATATGGTAATATAAAATATGATAGTAATGAATTTGTATATTGTTAGTGTTAGATGATTTATTGAGTATGAATTTGAAGTTGTTTCTATTTTTGTAAAGGTTTGAATAAAACCATCTACAAAAAAAACAGCCTTGTCCTCTTGTCAATAGTTAACCCAACCTTTGGTATAAGCATGTAGTACACAAGTTGGTAGAGTGACTGAGCACCCAGGCTTATCTCAAGAGGGGTCAATGTGAGCTGTAAGGTTGTAACAAATTGTCACAGTGACAGGTATTCAAATAACAAGTATACTCAACGTCTCTTGATTAAATAATTATTTATTAATGTACCAGTCAGTTTTAAAATATGCCTTCTTTAGATGGGAGCAATTGGCAACAATAAAAATACACTTCAAAATACACTCCTTCAAGTTCAATAATGTAAATTGATACCCTTTTGGGGTGGCAAACATATAGTCCTACACCCTGAGGTGACCTCAATTGCTAGGACACTGTTGGCTTTAATACATCATCTTTCACACTTAAATGGTAATACGGAAATTGTGGCAAAAAGGAAAAGGTTAGGGAAGGAAACAGTGGTTAACAAGTTTCTCAAACAGGTAAGCACTTTTGTACCCCCCAATGCAAAGTACAGTAACCCTTTCCCAGCTATACAAGTAAGGTATGTATGACTTTTGGAGGGATAGTTAAACACAAAGTCCGAGGGTAAGGAGA
This sequence comes from Ambystoma mexicanum, assembly GCF_040938575.1. Taxonomy (NCBI): domain Eukaryota; kingdom Metazoa; phylum Chordata; class Amphibia; order Caudata; family Ambystomatidae; genus Ambystoma; species Ambystoma mexicanum. The sequence continues at coordinate 580,182,772 of NC_090924.1, read as the reverse complement.
GTTTTCAGGGAGCCAGGGCAGCCAATGTCAATTGAGCAAAAACAAGAGCAGCTGAGACACTACTTGAAGGTAGATGAAAGTCTTGGACAATGTTATAAAGTTTTATTGTAAAAATAAATCACTTTTTGGCCACAAGCTGGGAGGCCTGTGAATGGCAAAGCTGCAAGCAACTCTGCAAAGGGCAGCCAATGCAAGTCTCCAGTGAGAACAAGCAAGCTACACGCAAAAAGAGGGGAGTACCCCTTAGTTCACAGTACCTTAGGTTTGAAGAAATGGTTCCAACTGGCTTCTGTTCCTGTTGTAGTTCCGGCAGATCCTGTTGTTCCTGGGCCTCAGTTGTGGGGACAAGAGGGAGGACATCGGGGGACTCCTGCATTACGATTTGAAGGTCTGTGGCAGCAATGGGCGCATTTCAGATCAGCGGCACTTCGTGATTTCCGCTACTCGCAAATGGCACAACCACAGTTCTTGGACACCTTGTGGACTTTCCTTGCTACTGGGGTCCAGCACTCTGTTGATGTGGCTCAGGCTTGGTCAGCCCTGCTTTGAGGGAGTCCGGAGGATGTTCCTGGAGCTCGGGTCTGGCTTAAAAACGATGCACTCGATTCCGGTGTTCCTGTCCCATGTGACTCGGTTGCTGCATCAGCAATGGAAGTACAGCCAGCAGAGAGAGGGGTTTCAGTCCAGTTCGTCTTGGGGTCAATTGGTCCCACCAACCCAAGGGGAGAAGTCGTCCTTTCTGGACTTCTCTAGTCGATGTCGGAATTGGAGCTTCAGCACTGCAGCAGGGCTTCGCCGGGCAGCAAGCTTCTCTTTTCTTCGGTTCCTTCGTCCAGTGGTCAACTCTGCGTTCCCTGCAAAAGACCTCGCCTTTTATGCAAGTCATTCCCATTAATTCGCAGCCTATCTGTCACTCACACAGCAGGATGGCTGTCCTCCATTCCTGTAACCAAGGAGACTAAGCACAGGGAGTTTTGGTCACCTCCCTTTCTTTCTCCCCTGCCAGACACGCTGGAGCCAAAGGCGGGCTTCACCATTGAATCTCGCCAACGACTAAACGAACAAAGGGACCAAACCTGGTTTGGCACACAGAGTAAATCTTAAAAAGGACCTTTCCAATAAGAAATGGCGAAAAAAGACAGGGGCCATTTTAACAAAATGGGCACCCATGGGTGCTATACTGCAGCTGTGAACGCAGCCCACGGTAAAAACACACAATGGTAGGAAAAAAGTAAACCACTGCCACCAGCCATTAATTGTAGAAAGGGTAACATAAAAATGTTACATGAGAAGATAGACAAAGGGAATACTAAGTAACCCCTCAAGCACTATATTGTAAGATAGTGTGTGCTGGGTCTACAAAGATAAATAATGTAAGTAAAAGTCAATTTCACTTCACTACTCTTGGAAACAGTAGTTTATCCAAGAGAAGGTATTTACACCTTAGCAGAGATCTGAAGGATTTCTCTGACACTGCACTGAGGGTGCTGTGTGTCATAATGTAAAAAGATGCCTATGGTGTTTGTCAGACTCCAAAACCAAAAGAAAAGCAGTGTTCAAATCAAAGGAACATGCATGAGAAAGTATGAAAAAGGTCTCACTCTCTTAAGGATAAACATTAAAAGTCCTAAAGTCCAGCTAAAGAGCTGGGGGGTCTCTAAGGTAGAAGGGAATTGGCACATTTCTGAGAATTCTCGCTAACAAACAGGTCTGAGACACTATGTAGCGTTTCATAATGTAGAGCAAAATTACAGTATATTCGACAAGGAATTACCAGTGATAAAGGAAGCTTTCATCAAGTGGCGACATTACTTGGAAGCGGCGAACCACCCTGTTCTTGTCATCGCAGACCATAAAAATCTGTAATTTCTGCGCACTGCCCGATCCATTAACCAATGACAAAATAGTTGTATCCACTTCTTTTCTAGATTCAATTTCAAAGTGACATGCACCCCAGGTAATAAACACACTAAGACTGACTCCTTGTCCTATAAAGAACCTGTACCATCAGATTTTCTCAGAGGACTACCTTTTGTAGCCCCTTCCCAAATACTGTCCACTCTCTAGTTGGAACTAGAGGGTTATAAAGAAAAAACTACGCCAGACTTATACCAAGACCCTAAACCAATGTTTTTACGATGAGTCTTCACACAACGAGAAACATGGTCTTTTGTTTCATGGACACCAATTGGGGTTACCAACCAAAGCTACCCTGGCCTGTTTCTTACGATGGTGTCATAACGATTTTGGGGTAGGCCACTTCGGTATACTAAAGACCCAAAAGAAAGATTAGAGGTACGCGTGGTGGAAGGGTCTCCGACATGTGTGATTATATTTGAGGATGTGGGGTATGTTCAAGGTCCAAGACTAATCGACAAAGGTCGATGGGATTACTGCAACCACTTCCCATACCAAGTGGACCATGGATTCGATGTTCAGTGGATTTCATCACGGACCTCCCTCCGGTACAAGGACAAACATCGATCATAACCATAGTTTGTAAATTCACCAAACTGGTCCATTTTGTGGCAATAGCTCAAGTTCCATCAGCAAATTCATTGATATGATATGGCATTTATAACGCACCTGTCCACAAGTCGCAAGCGTATTCATTGAGCACATCTATAGACTACACGTTCTTCCCCAGACCATAATCACTGACAGTGGTTCTCAATTACTGTTCCGATTTTGGAAGGAAATAAGTAAGCTTCTAGGTATAGATTTGTTTTTGGAAGGAAATAAGTAAGCTTCTAGGTATAGATTTGTTTTTCCTCACCCTCAAAGCAATAGACAAACGGAGAGGGTGACCCAGGTAATCAGTTACTACCTACGCTGCTGTGCTACATATTGTGTTAAAGATTGGGTATCTTTGTTGCCTATAGCAGAATGTGCTTATTACACCTACCACTCTTCCTTAACAGACTCTCCTTTTCATCTAACGTATGGCTACCATCCATCTTCATTCCCGCTGTTTCCTATGGGTTCATCTCTCGTACCAGCTGCTCAAGAGCATATACGATTGTGACAAGGATTCCAAAGGGCAACTTGTCAATTAAAACATGCTCAAGAACAAATGAAAAAGCATGCGGATAAGAAAAGACGAGACGCTGTCTATAAAGTTGCCGAAATCTGGTTAACCACGCAAAACATCCAACTACCAACATGCAATCAGAAATTCAAGCCACGTTTTGTAGGTCCATTCAAGATTGAAAAAGTCCTTAACCATGTGGCGATTAAATTGATGCTCCCAAACCACTATTGTATCATCCGATTTCCCATGTTTCCCTCCTCAAACCTACCACCCATTCCTACCGTTATGGAGACAAACATCTGCCCCACCCACCTGCGATAGGTCCCCAAGAGGAATACGAGGTCAAGAAGATATTGGATTCCCCTTATTGGAGAAGGACTTTTCAGTACCTCATTGATTAGGTTGGGTACTGGCCCGAGGACAGGTCATGAGTCTCGGCCAAAGATGTGTTCTCCCTGGCATTGGTGAAACATTTATTGAACCCTGGAAAGCCTTTAGATAGGTCCCGAACCCTACATCCACAGGGTGAGGGCCTAGAGGGGAGACATACTGTCGGGAATTACACTCATGCCACTAAACTCAAAAAACCTGCATGACGCCTCTTCCCAGGAAGACTCTGGCAACTTTACTGGATTAACTGGTATCGTCAGTGAAAGGGGAAAGACTCCCTTCCAAGATAGATTCCTTAGCCAGTTCACACAGGGAGGGTATTGACCCGGAAACAGTGCGAGACCCCTATTTCAGGGATGGCGAGTCTTAACATGCTCGTCTTTCAAAGCAAATCCATGCCCATAAAACCCATGTAAGGATTTAGCGGAAGACTGCTTCCTGATTCACTGAATCAGGAGTTTTTCAGTTGTGCACAGTAAACGACAGCACAACAATATCTTTTGTCTCCGTCTCCAACATGCCCCAAGTCACGGAAGACGACAGGCACCATTGGGAACAACTATTTTTTATGTTTCCTTCTCAGCGCCGCTTGTCCCTCTAAGATGACCGTTGGGTTAATGTACACGCGGCACGCTGGAGACAACCTCAATCAACATCACAAGGACTACTACACTGCAAGGAGATGCTGCAACTATAGGTGTTTCAGTAGTGTTCTCCCAAACTATTGATTTTGGTTGGTTTCCTTTTGTTTACCGAACCCACACTTGGCACCCTTAACTAATGGAATTATTGTCCTGAACTACAGCCGTGTGGGTACAACATCTAGTGGTTCATTTAATTTCAATACCATTGTGGACCAGCTTGCCTAATTCCTTTTTCCTCAGAGACTCACGTATGCGTCAGCTTTTCACTGCCCTGCCGTTGCAGTATTGTGTTGTGTAAGGAACTCATGGTGGCACCAGTAAAGACAGACAGAAGTGATCACAGTTCAAGGGTGTTTATTAAACCATATATGCAGGTAGGAAAAACACCTAAGATAAACCTAAATCTAAGATGGGAGCAAGCTACGACTGTAAAATAATAGGTAGTTCTAGTGGCGTCTTGTCAAATAAAAGCGTCTAAACAAAAAAAACTATTGCCGGTCCTTACAACAAAATACAAAAAGCGTGTTGGATAGGGTTCAAAAGAAAGCAAGAAGTGTTGACAAATGATAAGTCTGCATGTGGTAGCCGGGGGTCTCTCTTCCCCACGTTTTGTGCACGGGACAAGGCGGGACTCCTGAGCACAGCACACTCTCGAGCTTTCCCAGAACGAGCCGACTGTTCCATTTTCAGCTATTAGGACCTTTGGTGGTTAAGTCTCTTTTGTACAAAAAGTCTCTTGCCTCCGAGGACCTGATGGGTTCAAAATAACAAGCAAAATGTTCCTTTCCAAATGTACGTTGGGTGATGACTTTTCACCGCTGGATCCCCCTCTTCCTAGCTCACATCCACCAAAAAGTTTCTAGTGTTCAAAATAACAAACAAAAATGTCCTTTCTGATTGTACTTGGGGGGGGGGGGGGGTGGGGATTAATTCCTCAGCCCTGCAACCCCCTCTCCCGAGCTCAGAGCCTTCTCGAATAGCAGCCTCCCTCTGTCGGGTTCACTATGGCTGTGATATCCAAAACAATTTCACCTTTTGCATTCACAAGTCTTAATGGCTTTTTAAACAGTTCACGGTTCATTGGGACTTCATGGCATCCCTCCGTCTGTTTCACTCTTGCCAACTCTTGCCAGTCTCACAGATTTCTTTTCTCACTATGCAGGATTCATCTCCCTTAGCTTTCCAATTATGTGTAGGTCAAATACTTTCAACTGTACACAAGGTTTTGCTAGACCCCTGTATGACAACTTTGAGCTTTTCCTTGCAGCGCTCCCAGGGCAATCTCGTATCGATAGTTTAAACAAACAGGGGATCAACCAGAGACTCTCGAATGAGCACCCACATGCAGCTGGTTTTCCCTTAATGTTAACAGTTCTTTGAACTTTCCTCAATTTGCCATTTGCAACTTTCATTCAACACAGTTTGGTTACTTATCGGCTCTCCCCTCAACTTTACTGGCTGTGATGAACCGTTTGGCTTTTCTTGTCTCTGGAGTTAAGGCTGGTACCCCGGTAGCAAGCGTCTCTCCCTGTTCTGATTATCAGTGTAGGCGTGCTGCGTGTACCGTTGACATCTGCTGCAAAACACGCTGTCTATTATTTGCCGTCTTATGATTCCTTCCACTGAGGTTTCACTGGTCTGGGTTGGAAAGGGTAAGGTCGCTTCTCTCCTTGTCACCCCTTTGTTTTGCGCAACTTTCTCCCCCTCTTGAACTGCCACCCTGGGATAACTGTCTGGTTGTGCGGTCTGCCTTGCTTCTCATGTGCTCTCGGGCTCCACCTTTTATCCCTGATGCTGCCTGGAAACTGAAAAGGAGTGTTTGGTCAATTGCCTGACTCTGCCTGACCCTTGTGTCGGGACATGTCAGGTAAACAGCTTTAGTTTTAGTCCTTTGTCTGTCAGTGTGAGAAAATGTTTTTTTTTTTTTAAAAGGGGGTGGTATAGATTCAAAGGAACCTATGGAGTAGGATGGGTAAAAGGTGTTATATGGAATAATAGCCGTTTTACTAGGAGAAGGGTGAGATTGGTAGGGTTTGTGAAACAAACCGGAATGACTAGGATTATTATTGTGAAATGAACATGGGGGGGAGGGGTTGTGGGAATGGTAGTATTTTATCAAAGTAGACTGGGAGTTTGGGAAAGAATAATCAGAGGGCCGTGGAGAATGATTGGGAGTGTTCTGGTAGGAAACAGGAAAACAGGGACTGTGGGAGTTGTGGTTTTCGAGTGCAACAGGGGTTAGGCTCCTAGGGGATTTCACAGATTTGGAGGGTTTGTTTGGATTTGGATAAGGGAGATTCTTTTGGTGGAAGGGAGGTAGATGTGGAACAACCTACAAAAGCCTCAGGGACCTCGTCGTCCTCGCCTTCGCTCCTGGTATTGTACTGCATTTCACCTGGGGTATTCCCCCGAGCATAACCCCGGGATACCCTACCTAGGTGATTCTCGCTACCTCGTCCGTCCCCAGGGTTGGGATCTGAGAGCGCCAGCCCTTCTCTGGCCACCTGAATAAGGGATTCTCAAAGCCTACTTGGAAGACTACCATGAGGTTTCTCCCAGTAGTCTCCTTTACACTGTGTAGTACATTATCATATCCTGGGGGTATATAAAGATAGAGAAACTTCGAGAAGGGTCTCTAACTCTCTATTATCTCTCCCTATCTGACTGCAGTTCTTCAGACCCAAAGACCTGCCTGCTCGATCTTCCGGCCCTCAAGATCTCCATATCGCTCAGGCGGGATAGTGAAGGAGTTCCGATAGCATCAAGTCCGAGCTTCCTCTCTTTCTTGCCTTAGTGTATATTCTCCAAGGTTTCCGAAGGCCAGGTCTGTATCAAGCATCTAACAACTTCTCTCTCCACGACTTCTGCGGCTTCTACTGCTACTACTACACCTACAACAACAACAAATACTTTGGTTTCTGAGTCTTTTTATTCCTGAGACAGTTGCCCTTGTTTTATAACCACTAGACCATTGCCAGCAGTTCTGGGCCTCCTTTAAGGAGCTTTTTCGTTCCAGTACTACATTCATTAAAGATTGATATTTTACTGAACCTCATGCCCTGTGGTGTTTCGTTTGTATTACTGACATGGGAAGTAGGCAAAATCTTTTGTACCGGTCGTATGGTCAGTATGGGAATAGTGTGTGTCGTCTCATAGGGGTGGTACCCCTGGGTTCACCACAGGTAGTTCCAATGATCTTCCCAGAATTTACCATGTATTACAATATCATCTGTATAGGCTCTGCAAAAGTTTGCATATGGTTGTAAGATCATATCCATTAATCCCTGGAATGTTGCAGGAGCTCCGTGTAGACTGAATGGTAACACCTTGAATTAGAACAGACTTATGGGAGTAGCAAAGACAGTTTTATTCTTGTCAGACCCATGTAATGGGTCCTGACAATAACCTTTTGTCAGGGCCATCGTAGAAAGGTAGACCGCATTACCCAGCCGGTCAATAAGATTGTCAATACATGACATTGGGTAAGTGTCAAAGGCGGAGATGGTATTCACCTTTTTAAAATCGATGCAAAATCTCCAAGTCCCATCAGCCTTTGCTACCAACACGATAGTGGAGGACCAGGGGCTGATAGAGCGTGCAATGATGTTGGCCTCAAGCATCTGTTCTACTTCCTGAATAAAAGTCTCCTTTTGGGATTCAGGTAGCCGGTAAGGTTTTAAATGTACAACTTTGCCTTCTGGAGTGCGGATACTGTGGTAAATATCCTTCACTCTACTCGGTTCTTCCCTCAATACATCAGGAAACTGCCTTACAAGGTCATAAAGATCTTGCTTTTGGTTGTTAGTAATGCCAGGGGGTGTTGGGCGGTGTTATTTGTATTCACGGGCAGCAAACAAGACAAAATGGTCGTATTAGATTCTGAGGGCATTTCCTTCCACTTTTCAAGAAGATAAATGTGCTATACTTGGGTTTTAAGGCGGCGATCAGGTTGGGAGGTTTTATAATTTCAAGGTCCCATTTGCTCTAACACCTCATAGGGCCCGTGGTGGGTAGCAACATGAATACATTCTAACCAATGGAAGGCTTTCTGTTGTTCCTGGGCCTTAGTTTGGACCACAGATCAGACTGCCGTCATATTTTCCTTAAGTCTAGTGGCAGTTTGGGAGAGTGGTATTGGGTCTTCCTCTCTTTCTTCCCAAGTTTCCTTCACATTTCTAGGACATCCCAGGGGGTTCCAGTCCATGAAGTAACTCGAACGGGGAAAATCCTGTGGAGGCCTAAGGGGTTTTCCTAACAGAAAATAAAGCCCATGGAGTCATCTGATCCCTATTTCTGCTATGTATGTTTCCGCAGTATGGTTGTTAAGGTTTTGTTAAATCTTTCTATAAGGCCATCTGTCTGGGGTGGTACACTGATGTTCTCAAGGTAGTAATGTGCAACAACTGTTTTACCTCCCTCATGAGTTTGCTCGTAAAATTTCAAATATTTGCTCTCCAGAGAAATGCCTCTGGATATCGTGTTGCATAGTCTAGGATCACCAAAATGTACTTGTTCCCAAATTTTGATGTTTATAAAGGCCCTACAGTATCCATACCAATTCTTGCGAATGGAATTTCAGTGATTGGTAATGGAAGTAAGGGTTACGGTAGTGGCATATGAGTACTAGTTTTCTGATAAATCTCACATGCTTGGATAAAGCTTTGTCGGCATGTATTCCTGGCCAGTAGAAGTTGTTAGTTATTTGGGCCTTTGTCTTTGTCTGTCCTAAATGGCCTCCCATCAAATGTGAGAGTTATTGCTAGTACCACTTGCTTATGACTTTTTATGATAACCAGTTGGGTTCTTTCTAATCCTTCTGAAGTGGTATCTCCTCTATTCTTAAGCCCATGCTTGAAAAAGAAAAAAGGTCCTATCCTTTCACAACTCTCTTGTTCAGACGTAACTTGTAAAAAGGCTTCAGCCAACAGGTTGTTTCTTTGGGCAGAGGCTAGGTCGGGAAGGGTCTCGGTTTCTTCCTCTCTAATCTTTCTAGGTTCAGGTTCTGGAGGGTTATCCGGTGTCTCATCTGCCTCCCCGAAACCTCGAGTACCCGTGTCTGTTTTCTCCTCCCCAGCCTCTTCCTGGATCCTAGAGAACTTTGCCCTCTCAAGCACCCGTTGAACAATTTTATCCCCCTAATGGATGTGGAAGGGATCTTTCCATTGGTTCTGTAACAACACTTTAACATCACCTCTAAAGTCAGGGTATATATATAACCTGTAAGGAAGGCATTGTATCAAATAGTAAGACAGACACACGTGGTCACAGTTCAAGGGTGTTTATCGAACTTCAATTGGGTTTGAAAAACTCCTTTCTAATCCTAAATCTATAGATGGGAGCAAGCTACGACAATAAAATAATAACACAGCCGAAAACAACTTACAAGTAAACAGTAAAAAAACCAAGATCATGATATTTCATGCACTTGTGTGTTCTCAATGTCACTGGGCCTAGTAAAATCGTTGTTTTGTTCTCCCTTGTTCCCCTCCCTTGCCTCGTTGCGCTCTGAAATACTTGTGTACGAGAGCGATATAAATAAAATATCAATATCACTACTGAAGAAAAGCAATCCAACAAAGACGAGTGGGCACTGATGGTTCTTGTGGAAGGAAGACATTTTATGATTCTAATAGCAGTTACCATTAACATCCACGAGGCTTCTGCTCTTCATATATGGCTGCCCAAATCGATCTTCACTACCCTGAACGCCCTGTGGCCAGAGGCGACCGGATTGGCTGCATTTTAATACAAAGCCAATCACATCTCGCCGGCAGGCGAGTGCCGGCCCACGAAAGAAGGCACAAGAAAAAAGGCTCCTGTCCCGAGCCTGTCTGGAGCCTTTAGAACCGTTGGACCCTGCTGCCTTGCCTCTAGTTGTTGTCGTAACAAAACGTGAGTACTACATCATTAGTACAATATTCACCTCACCCCTGCTCCATTCTTGTACAATCCTCTCATCTTGCTCTAAGACGTTCAATGTGTACTCTCCACTAGTGCACTAACCTAAACACCCTCCCGTTATACCTTGTACCATCGGTACCCATATGCTGCTCAACCGAACACTGCTGTGTTGGCATAATTACCAACCTTGCTACTCAATGTTGTGGCACTACTCAATGTGCGTGCTGCCTTCGGCACCTTCAACAACTTTGCTATTTAATGCTGCCTTAACGATCTGTCACTGTGCACTGCCTTCGGCATCATTACCAACCTTGTTATTTGCTGTTGTGGCACTGCGCGCCGCCCTCGGCACCTTTATCAACACTGCCACGTTATGTTGCCTTAACGACCTGACACCGTGTGCCGCCTTCGGCACTCCTGCTGACATTTGCTGGTATTTCCTCACTTATGATGTTCCCTGCTGCCTCGGTAACATTGCAGAGTGCCTATATGCCTATCTATCATGCTTACTGCTGCGGACGCACTTGTTAATCTAAAGAGGATCACGAGGTTGTTAACTATTGCTGCACGTTTGTATGATTCCTGCAATACATACTTTTCCTGTACCTGCAACTGACTTTCTTAGACGACCGTACATGTCGCACTCTATTTAATAGATCCTCTGCAGTGTATACATATCGCTCCTGCTTTGCCACTGAATATAATTGTTCCACTGCTTTCACATATGCTCTTCTTGCTTGTACACATGTGCGTGCCTCACTCCCGATCCTTCTGATTGTACTTAATGTTGCTCCCTTACAAACTAATCTTCTAAGCATTAGGCACTCGTACTAGCCACCTCGCTGCACATGTCCTGCTCAGCATAATCTACATCCACACTGTGTTCTCTCTTGACCGACCTCAGTCACCTTCTGCCACACCTCGCGCTAACTATACTGCTCCTGCTGTACACGTTCCATTGGTGCGCCTCCTCAGGTTCTCACCCCAATCCAGAGGTTACCTTATTGCCTATTGAACTAGCCCACCGTTTATCCTGTGCTTAAGTCACCTGGCCTATTGTTTATATTGTGCCCATTTGAACTGGCTGACTGTTTATACTGTGCCTAATTGAACTGCCTATTGTTTATCTTGTGCCCAGTCACTATTGTGTGCTGCTCAAAGTGCCCAACTCCCAGCAAATCTCCCGCCAAACATGCACACCATTACTTACAGCCTCTTCGCTATCAGTATACTCTTTATAGCTAGCCTCCTAGTGTACTGTGATTGGCTCCCACCCATTGGTGTAGTACAAGCACTACCGAACCTCACCAAAATGTCAGTATATAGCCTTCCTATCATCCGCCAACCTAGCCACTTGGCCTTTCCAATTTCATACGCAAGCAATCCTTGCACTGTAAATGATAGGAATTCTAGACTCCGCACCAGACTAACCAAACTCTGTGAACTTCTAACGAGATCACTACCCTCGACAAACAAAAAAACGAACTTCCATACCCGTGTTAACAATGCCAATCATGTCACGATCTCGCCTCACCCTCAGACCACCTCTAAACAGCAGACTGTGCATAAACCTGAGACAGCCGACCTCATACCAACCACCCCTATCCATGCCACAGCCATAACTGAGGCCCACCTTCTTAAAGGAGCCCTTATAAACGCTAGGTCCCTGGTTGCCCATGCAACAGACATTTCTGACCTGATACAGGCAGACAACTTGGACTTCCAGGCCATATCTGAATCATGGCTACATGATGCGGCAGAACCTTTGCTCTCGCTAGCTGTCCCAGACGGTTATACAATATTTAGACAGGACAGAGATAAAACACGAGGTGGAGGTATTGCTATCATATCCAAATCAAGCCTGCTTATGAGACCAGCTCCTCCACAAATTATACTATCTTGGGAAGTCCTTACCGTGCAACTCCCTCTAATTAACTCCCAAACCCTTACTATCCATTTAATCTACAGACCGCCTGGTGCACTTGGGACATTTGAGGAGGATATCTACACCCTACTATCTAACAATCTTAAAACGACTACCCAACTACTACTACTAGGCGACTTTAATCTAGGATTTAATGACCCTGCAGTTAAACACGCTTCAAATATAGCCAACATCCTATCAGAATTAGGCTTCTCCAAAAAGATTAACAAACCCACCCACAATAAAGGGAGAACCCTAGATTGGGTAGCTGACTATAATTGTACCACCGCCATCACCCCGCAATTGTGGACAGACCATTTCCTTGTGTCTTTTATACTATCTACTACTAGACCACTCCCGATAGTCTCACCAACTGCCCCTCCTTGTTTAACAAGGAACAAAAAGAATATTACAGTGGACAAAGTGATCCCGGCCATTCTCCCTACCCTTAATTCACTGGTTGACAACCTGGATCCAGGTACACTGGTCAACGAGTACAATAGAGTTATGCTAACTGCACTTGACAAAATTGCTCCACTTAAACATAGACCCAGCAAACCTAAATCTCACCTAAACAAGTGGTTCACACCTCAGATAAAGGACCTACGACTTCTAAAGAGGAAATGTGAAACCGCCTGGAGACTACTCCCCTCAGATGAAAACAAATCCAAGCTAACTAAAATCTCTCCCCAATATAAAAATGAAATCTGCTTGGCTAACCGTAACTCCTATAATGAACATATCTCTAACGCCAATTCCAGTATGAAGGAATTATTCATCATACTAAAGAAGTTAGTCTCCTATCCTTACACCTGATATCTGCACCAAAAATAAAACATGGTGCTCAGATATTGAACAAGCACTTTCCAATAAAGTAGCTACCCTCCAGAACAAAATAGCCCAAAAAAAGGCATCCCTTAACTCGCCATCGCAACTGAACAATTCAAACCTCCCCACTGGTGAAATACCTTCTGACCATTCCGCCAGATTCCATTTCACTAAAACTTCCATACTCGAGGTACAAAGAGTCACTCTATCACTCAAGCCTTCCAATTGGCAAGGCCATCCGTGCCCAGCTCAAATTATAAAAGATGCCGCAAGAGATCCTGCCCCTTTTATCTCTAAACTGATCAATGCTTCCTTCGCATCTGGCACCATCACCACCAACCTGACGCAATCTCGGGTACTCCCACTGTTAAAGAAGCGAACCCTAGATCCACTTATACCCACCAATTACCGTCCTATCACAACGGTACCCTTCTTGCTCAAAATACTTGACAAGGTTGCTTACACTCGGATCCAAAAATATTTGGAACTCCATAAGCTCCTGGGAGCAAGACAATCAGGATTCCGCCCCCTACATGGGACGGAAACCACCCTTATCGACTTAAAAACTCAGTTCGATGAGCTAAGAGACAAAGGCAAAACAGCCCTCCTCCTACTGTTAGACCTTTCAGCCGCATTCGATCTTGTGGATCAAAAGGTTTTATGCAGCCGCCTGGACTCGGCAGCCCACTTCTCCACAGAGGCTATCAGATGGATAGAATCATTTTTGAGCGACGGAACCGTGAGGGTCTTCTCCCCCTCAGCAGAGGCTGACCCTACGCCAATCACGTGTTGTGTCCCCCAGGGCTCCTGTGTCTCCCCTACATTATACAATATATTCACCAAGCCCCTGTTCGATGATCTGCACCTTCTAGGTATCACCTACACCAACTATGCAGGTGATACTCAGATTCTTCTCCCACATTCCGGGGGTTATGACAAGGATTTGGCACTGGTGAATAGAGTGTATCTCATCATCCAGGCATGGATGGCTACTCAGGTGTATGCCTGAATGATGACAAGACTGAGCTCATCACCCTGGGCACCCACCGTAACCTTAAGAAATTAGGTCAGGACTGTTCATCATTCTCCATTGACGGGAACCTCATCAAGGCAGCGAAGGAGGTAAAGACGCTTGGCTTCTACCTCGACTCTAACCTCTCCTTTGACAAACAAGTGAAATCAATGGCCTCCCCCACTGATTACACGTGCAAGCTCATCTGAACTGGCAAACCTTTCCTATCAAATGTCCGTTGCGTGATCTTAGCCAGAGCTCTAATACTTTCTCGGCTAGATTATTGCAATGCTCTTTACATTGGCACCAATAAAGCCATTATTCAGAGGATACAAATCCTTCAAACAACGCCATAACAGCTGCACTTGGTGTGAACCGAAGAGTACACATTTCTGCGACTAGGTGCCAAAACAACTGGCTCTCGACCCATAATAAAATCTTCTAAAAACTGCATCCCTCACCCACAAAGCATTAAATAATGCTTCCCCCAGCTATCTCACGGATATACTACATAGAAGAACATCCACCAGACCCATGAGACCCAGCAATGCCAACTGCCTTACTGTACCCAGATTCAGACTCACTAAGGCTGGCGGTAGCAGCTTTCCTGTGAAAGCAGCCAAACTTTGGTACTCCCTGCCACACCTTCTCAGAGAAGATCAACCTTACTTGAACTTTAGACGTAATTACATTAACTTGCTCAAATCCACGGATCTTTAGAATTTATTGCTGCACTACTCATACTTAGGATGTATATGTATATTCCATCAAAGTATTTCTTGATACCTGCCCTCAGTATTTTTGTATCCTTCCTGTTTACAACTTGCATATATGTTTTACTTTCCTTTGCTGCGCCCTGATACCTCCGGGTCTGGTGCGCATTAGAAATAAACAAACAATTAAAGTGTAAAAGCCTTAAAATATATAGGGATGTACATCTCCCCCAACAAGATGGAAATACAAACCTGGACTGCCTTAAAGGGGAAAGCAATGATTCTGGCCAATCTGGTACTGATAATGAAACACAGGTATTGTCACTATTCCATCCTCCCCATTGTGGAAATGTACAAAGCTAAGGTTGCCCCAACCTTAACATACGGAGCAGACGCCTTACTCTGGTTTCCAAAAAAAACAGTGGCCAATACTAGAAGGGATTTTCTGGAAAAGGGTGAAGGGGCTCCGCAGATCAACACCTTTCCAAGTAATCAGATGAGAGTTGAGTCTCTGCTCCCTAAAAGCAGCATCAGAATTGAAGAACCTGAACTTTTTTGGTAAATGCATCGACCCAAACGCCCACTGTTGTTCGTAATGAGTAGGACAGGAACACGCTAGCAATCTGTGAGCCCAATGCAAAACCAAACTAACCTAACTAGGTGAAACATAGGAAGATCTTTCGTGCAAGCATGGGACAGTAAAGAGGAAGCTTTGGACACTGGATTGGATTTCAACAGCTGACGAAGTAAGCAGCTATAAACATTTCCGCAACTCAGTAATAGAACCCAGATGCTGGGTTTACAAACCAGAATATCTAAGAAAATTCCCAGATCCACTATACAGGACAGACTTTAAGAAAATACAGTTGAACCTGCATAAAACCAATAAAGTCCTAGCGGCCAGGGCCCTTAGAGGGCTAACCAACCCGGACTGCAGATTCTGTAAAACGGTTGGGCAGATGGAAAAACTCTACTACCTTATCAAGGAATGTAAGGCTTTAACATCTATCAGAAGTAAACACTTTAGTCGGTTTTTGAAGAGTATGTAACGATGTCTGCTGAAGAGTGGTGGCCAACGTTGTTTAGAGGAAAGCAAGTTGGCCCATCGCTCGCAGCTGTTAGATTCATAAGAGAAACACTTAGCCTAATGGAAGAGGATGTGATATGAGCCTGAGAAGGAAATGCGTTCCCTCCTATTAAATGGAAAATGCACAGAATGTTGGAGCCGAGTGGACACTGTTTCTTTGACTAATCTTTGCAAAAGTTTAAATTAAACTGTTATGCAATAAATACATTTAAAAAAAGAAGTTGTACATGAGAATCCTGAGGAGAAAGGAACTTTTGAATGTTTGTCACATCAGGCCCTCTGAAGTTAGACTTTGAATGGCAAAGAGACTTAGATATAGACAGCCCCGATACTGAGATTTAAACTGCATTATCGTGCTAGAGAAACCAGAGACTGTGCTTAGTTAGAGTGTGCTGCCTTGTGCCGTGCTGAAAACGTGGGAAAGCAAGGCCAACGGCTTGAATAACCCAACATATCATTTCCTGAACACTTTGCTTTAGCATAACATTGTTTACCACAATGTTTGTATTTAGAAGTAAGGATTTGCAATAGGTTTGTTAGTTTAGGCGCTTTTATTTTGATAAGACACCACTATTCCCTCCCGTGGCGCTTGGCTGGTCGCCTTGAGCATGATTATTTCTTTGTGTTATTACACTTTAACTTTATTTCCTTGTACGCCGCTCGGCGGGGGGTGCCTGGCCTCATTGACACGCTGCACGTTGCTTAGCAGCAGTGTCTTTCCATTCTTGCCTCCCCTATCGGACGCAGTCTTTCCTCGCTGCTTATACACAGCTTCAGGGAACGCCCTGGGGAATACCATGTGCTATATCAGTGAGACCGCAGCATGGAGGCGCAGCGGGCATGCACTCAGTGCGCCGAAGTTGTGCCAAAGTTAAACCTGTCTGTGCTCGTCCGTGCGCACTCGTTGCCATGGACTGATGGCATGGAGACTAAAGCATGCATCATGTGGTCCAAGGAGAGGCTTATGGTGCTTGCGCCATCTAGCACAGTTCTGCCTTTTCTAGATGACTTGGTAACTCATCTCCAAGATATTCTGCATGATATATCTACTGGGTTTTCTTGTCAACGCCCGCTCTTTGGTTAAACATACAGCTGCCTGTTTCGATCTGCTAGCTGATTTGTCCCCGGATGTGTTATGCGTCACAGAGACGTGGTTGAATGGCGCCTCCGGCCCCATAGTGTTTCAGCTTCTTCCCGACTCCTACAGTATTTTATGACTGGCCGCCCTTCAGCGCAACCAGGTGGTGGTATTGCAGTGATTGTCAAGTCTTGGCTAAGTGCCATCACTATTCCTTTGATCCACTCCATTAAAATGGAAGCACTTTTAATAATAAAAAATCACCATTTCTGCCCACCCTAGTTGTGACATCTTGGTGGTTTATTGTCCCCATGGAGCAGATAGTTCCTTCTGTGACCATTTCTTTGAGTTTATCACAGATTAGGGACTGAGGTATCCACACCTGGTTGTTACAGGTGATTGTAACCTTCGTTTTAACTCCTCTGCCATGATGGCTGAGAAACATTTTTTTGAAGCAATGAATGTCTTGGGTCTGGCTTAACTGGTTACATCTCTGACTCATTCAGATGGCAACACACTTGACCTCGTTATTGCCAGAACTCCCTTGGTCTCTACTTTCCCTCCTTTCCCCATTCTCTGGTCTGACCATCTGGTTGTGCCTTTTCTTGTCCAGGCTCAGGTCTCCTGTGCCTCTCCGGAAGGCAAATATCTGTTATGCCAAAATTGGCTTAAAACCTTGCATGAGGACATTGTTTCTAATGTTCAGGCACATTGTCAGGCATCAGGTGTCATGAATTTTTCCATGCTGACAAAAATGTTCACCCGTGTAGCAGATATTGTAGCTCCCCTCACCCTTCGTAAGTTGAGGTGTCGTCCCTCCCAGCCCTGGTTTACGGACAAGCTCAAAGCTTTACAGGCTAAAAAACAACAGGCTGCAGGCTGAGCAGAAATGGTGGCATACCTATTCTGCAGGTGCTAAATATGCTTTTACCCTGATTTGCAGTTCTTATTATCTTGCAATTCAGGTGGCTAAAAGCACTTTTATATACTTGCAAGGTTGAAAAAGCCCTCAACCAGCCCAGAGAATTGTTCTCTGTTGTTAGGTCACTTCTCCCCCCCCCCCCCCCCCACACACCCTGCCCCCAACACTGGCTCTCAGGTCACTCAAACTCAAAGTTAACCAGATACGCGAGCAGATTCACCTATCTTGCTCTCCCATTCTTGAGCAGGAGACTCTCCCCTGCTTATCTGACCACAGTTGGTCGGTATTGCCCATATTTTCAAGTCAGGATGTGGAGCTTGCTATTGGTAACCTTAAGTCTGCCTCGCCTTCTGACGCTATCCCTTTGAGAACTCTAAAAGAAATCACTCTGCAAATTTCTACATGGTTGACCGAAGCAATTAATGGCTACTGCCAGACTGGATCAATCCCTTCAGAGCTTAAACAAGTGATTTGTTATCCCCCTTTTGGAAAAACCTTCTTTGGATCCCTCCATGCCTGCAAACTTTCGTCCCATCTCGCTTTTGTCCTTCTTTATGAAGTTGTTGGAATCTCTTGTTTCACCTCTTCTCACCTCTTTCCTGTAGCACTCATCTTTTTTTAATCCATTCCAATCTGGTTTCCATCCTGGTCGAGGGATGGAGAGCATCTTGCTTTCAGTGCATGATGATCTTTCTTTACTGGATGACAGAGGTGGGGTGGGAGCCCTAATTTTGTTAGACTTATCGGCTGCATTCGATACAGTTGACCATCGGGTACTACTGGATCGTCTTGCAGTGGCTAGCCTTTTCGGGTCAGGTTTTGGCTTGGTTCGCCTCTTTCTTGGCTTACCGTAGCCAAACATTGACACTTGCTTCTTTTTTCTCTGAGGCCTCTTTCCTCCTATGTGGGGTTCCCCAGGTATCCGCCTTGTCCCCGGCTCTCTTCAACATCTATATTCAGCCTCTTGTTTTGCTCATCTGCTCTCACGGTTTTAGGTGCTACACCTGTGCTGATGATATGCAAATCATCGGTTGGATTCTACCCAACCGTGCCTAGCGTCTAAGCTTATGGGGTGCCTATTGGCCGTGAGCAAGTGGATGGGCGACAATTGGCTGAAGTTAAATTGGGGCAAGACGGGGATACTGGTGGTGTATTCCTGCATGGGTCTCACTCGGTCGCTTCTTCCCCTGCTTCAATGTGGTCTTCTGCGTTTTGGCCCACTGAGCTTGGCCCCTGCCCTACCCCAGTGTCAGATGTCAAAAACGTGGAGTGATTTTCTTAGCCTCTCTGACTATCTGCAAGGCTGGGTTTTTCGAACTCTGAGGTCTTCGTAAAGTCTTACCGTTTCTTCCTATACGGCTCAGGCCCATTTTAACAGCCTCCCTAGTTTTAAGTCGGCTGGATTATTGTAACTCTCTTTTTCTGGCCCAACCTTTGTATCTTTGCAGCTCCTTCAGAACTATGCAGCTCGTATCTGCACAGGTACGCCGTATGGAGCCCATATGTCTACCATCCTTCAGTATTTACATTGGCTTCCTGTCCTTCAGCGGGTTCGCTTTAAATCGTTGGTGATAGTCCACCGGGCTTTCGTGGATTAGGTGCTGAATACTTGCAGGAAAAGTTCCGTCCTTACGTGCCTTCTCGCGAATTATGCTCCAAAGGCTCCTATCTTCTTCCGATTCCCTGCTATCAGTTTGAGTGTGTGGGTGGCTGCTCTTTTTCTGTGGCGGGCAGTAAATTATGGAATTCTTTGCCTGTATCACTTCGGCCCACCAAATATCTCCTTTCCTTTCGTCGGCTTTTAAAAACATCTGTTTTAAATAGTTTTTTTTTAAGCTAGTTTTTAAAACTTCCTGTATTATTCCTGGCGGCAAGATGCTTCGGAGTGCGTGCGCTTTACAAATATAATTAACATAACCTAACAGGGCCTGTAGCTGTCTCTTTATGCCTATGGCGGTTTGGTTTAGGATGACCAGGTCGTCTGCGTATAGTAGGCGCAGGACTTTTACCACTCTCTATTGTTGGACAAAAGCATACAAACCTTTTCGTTGATTTGTGTAGATCTGAGACCTATAAATAGAAGAGGGCTGCTGCCAGTGGGCATCCCTGCTTTACACTTCTGTGTCGGCATTCCTCCTGTTAACCATCCCTTGACATTTAGACGTATTTTAATAGAGGTGTTGGAGTGGAGGGCCTTTATTTGGTTTTCACACCAAAAAACCACACAGGTAAGTGAATTCTGCTGTTATCCATGCACTTACATGTGTTACTCTAATCTTGCCCTTCAACCAAACTGTGCTGGACGCTAGGTTGCAGTTTTTTGGTTCTTTCATAAAAAGGTGGTAGTGCGAACCACACATATCTGGCAGAGGTAACTAAGGGTTAGTTAGTTTCTCTGTAGTGTATTTGGCACGAGTGTATAATCTCTCTCGTTTTAATTTGCGAGAGAGGAGTTCTTATGACCTTTTCTGTGAAGTTCTATCTCCATTCGATGGCGTCATGTAAAAGCCGACCGGTTTCAGTGGTCTGTTGTCATTGTGCCACTTTCTTCAGGGCTAGAAAGGCACCAATCTGCGTGCCTTATCTTGCTTGGTCTCAGCTCTGTCTGCAGGTAGTTCAGATGATCCCACCCTCTTTTTGGGTATGCAAGGCTCCTTAAATATCAGTGGAGCGAGTGGTGGGCATGCTTTGGGGATGCCGGAATTCTTCGCATTCCTCAGTACCTTCAAGTATGGAGCATGTGGCGTGTCTCCTGCAGATTCGTACGAGCTGCACTGTAGGTTGGATCCTCCATAGGGTAGCTATGGTCGAGCACTGAAGGCCTAGCTTCTCAGGAGGTGATGCAGGTTGGTTCTTAAGTACAGTGTAGTCCCCAAGCCCCCTCAAAGGAATGTGCACACACTGTATTGGTGAAAACACAGTCTTTATATAATTAAGGTTCAAGGTTATATACACAATCGCAATAACTCACTTTGTGCTCAGCTTATTTACAATGGCAAATATATAAACAGTTCTACGTGATTCCACAATCAATATCAGACTTCATTAAAGTGCATCAACTGTACTTAGTTTAAATGTGACACAAATCAAGTAATGAAGAGAACCAACGATGGGCATAGGAGGAAAGCAGTTGGTTGGAACAATTGGCAGAATACTGAGCCCCTACTACCAAGTACAGTTCTGTATGAGGATCCCCCCACCTGGGCAACCTGTAAATAAAGATATATTGTACAAGCCCAGTCCATATATTGTTCACAAGAGTCTTATTTCCTTCAAAGAGAGTGCGATCAAATCATCTAGGCACTCTGTCTAAGACAATTCCAACAACCAGAGGGGTGAAACAAGGGTGTCCCCTCACCCCGACACTCTTTAACTCCTATCTATGGGACTTTCGGGACTCCGAAGTCAATGTCAGATCATTTCCTCCAGCAATAGGAGGGGTCAAAGTCTCTTGTGTCCTCTACATGGACAATCTAATTTTACAAGATCAAACCACGATTGGCCTCCAGCGCCAGCTAGATAACCTGGCCAAATACATAAAATGAACAACCTAGAAATAAATGTTTAATAAAAGTTAGGACGTTTGAAAAGTCAACCAGGAAAAACATACAAACTGCAGTGGTACGAGCAGGAACTACCAGGAACTTCTGCCTCAGCTCCCTCTCCGTTTTAAGGTACTGTGCAAATCCGTTTGTTTCGTTCAGCCGCAGTGAAAGTGTTTGAAATCTTTCTCCAATCCGAGGGCTTGTCCTTCTCTTCTCTTTGAACTAACTTTTCTACCAACCAACCTCGTCCGGAAACCGTGTCATGAACTTTACCGCAAACTACACTGAACTGTATTATCTTGAGCAAAAGACTTTTGAACCATTGACTTTGGCCCTAAGCCTTTTCTATCTGATTTTATCATTGTATTCTCTCTTGTTCGATTGCCCTTAGTACTTACCTGTTGGTGTGATTCAATTTCTGTTAACTTCGGTCTTTCCCTCCCTTTTAAATTGCTGGAGTGCCATTTTGCTCCCACTTCATTTTGTGAGCTTAACTTGTCTGGAATTTAAGGCAAGTGGTGTGGTGTATTAAGAGTGTGATTTTTAGACTGCTTATAATAGTGTAATGTTATATAACTGAAGGGTGAAATAAATGTATATTCTTTTACTTGAAACCCTTGAGTCAGTGTTTGCCTGAATCATAGTAATTGCTGTCCTTTGTGTACTATTTGATACTGCTCACTTACTCTTGAGATAAGTCTGGCTGCTCAGCCACGGCTACCACTTTAACTGTGTAGTACAGGCTTGTACCAAAGGAAAGGTGTGATTGTACTGTCACTTGTAGTCTTAATTGTGTGTGGTGTTCCCAAAGGGTACTGCATATAATTCTGCCTCACAGTGCCCAGCACTCCTCCACCAGCTCCGGACCCCCCGAGCACCCTGGTGGACACTGACGAGGAGGAGGACCCCGACACGCCATCTTCAGCCAGGGCCTTCCACGAACGCCTTGCAGGTTTGGCAGAGTATTTGGGCCTACCTCAGCCTGAGGAGGGGGTCTTGGCAGAAGTCCTCACCTTAAGACCCCCTACCAAAACAGGGATCCCGATGCAGACAGCGTAGTTGCCCTGGCCAAGAAGGGGTGGCTCAAGCCGCACTTAGCTCAGTGTGTCAATCGGCGCCTAGACGGCAAGTACAGGCAGATGGAGGGAGACACACTCTTGCTTTCGGCGCATCCTCAACCGCACTCTTCTGTGATAACTGCAGCCTCAGTCTATTCCAAGCCTCAGTCATTCTCTGCCACCTCCTCCTCGACGCTGCTAAGCAAGGAAGAGAGGCTCTTCGAGGCGTACAGGAAAAAGCTGTACTCCAACGACTCTTTGCAGCTGCATCAGGCCAACACAGATGCCATGCTGGCAGCCGCTAACCAAAGGCTCTGACGGGAAATTGCGGACTTCCTCCCAGAACTTCCAGCACAGAGCCAAGCGCATTTCAAGGCGGGACTAGGAGAATTCCAGGCTGGTAGCGTAGGACATAATGGAGTCTACCGTGGCTCACATCAGTACCTCTGCCCGGGCCATCTACATTGCCACGGACATGAGAAGGACGGCCTAGCTCCGGGCTACTAAGTTTAATCCCGTTGTCCAGGAACGCATATTGGACCTTCCCTTCGAGGGTAGTGACCTCTTCCACTCCATCACGAATGAGGAATTAGATAAAAAGAAGAGCTTGCAAACTGCAAAGTCTTTATTTATTCTTACGAAGGCCACGCCCAATGCCCACACCCAGTCGCAGCAACGCTCCGACACGGGGCGGGCGTTTGTCGGGTTCCAGGAACAGAGCTCCAGACAACCTGATCATTCTCCGAGACAGCATCAGAGGAAACAAGAAAAGGGGGGGGGGGCGGAATAAAGTTTTTCCAATCAGCTTCAGAGGGAAAGAAGGCATGACACGCCCCTTCGGGTCCACTTGTCTTCAGTGGGGGGCAGGCTTGCCTTTCATGTGCAATTTTGGCGCCAGACTTTTTTGGAACCCTGGATCCTCTCTGTAGTCGACACGGGGTACCGCCTACCGGTACCTTCCTCTCCTCCCGCCCCCCCTCCTCTCCCACAGATTGGGACACCATCTCTGCTGGCAGAGATCCGGTCGCTCGTTGAGTCAGGCAGTGGAAGAAGTCCCAGCCTCCCAGCAAGGATTGGGCTTCTATTCCAGGATTTTCGGCATACAGAAGTAGAACCAGGCTGTCCTGAGAGTTTTGTTGGACCTTTCCACCCTCAATCTCTCCCTCTCTCTGCAGAAATTCAAGATGGTTACGCCAGCTCTTATTGCAGAAACACTGGAAAGGGGAGACTTGATGTGCTCCCTGGATCTGAATGACGCTTATCTACGCGTCCCTCTTTGGCAGCCGCATCGTTCCTTACTGCGCTTCAGGATCATGGACTTCCATTTCTGATAAAAGGTGCTACCCTTCGGCCTCAACTCAGCACCCAGAGTATTTACCAGGTTAATGAATGCAGTGGCAGTCCTCCTCAGGGCCACCACATCTACCCATACCTGGACGACTGGCTCGTCTGGGCCACCTATCCGGAAGCGGTTCAGCATACTGCCTCCTCATGGATGTACACACTCCACGACCTGGTGTTCACTATCAATCTCAAGAAGTCTCAGCTGTAGCCCACACAGAGCCTGAACTTCTTGGGCCTCATCTGGGACACAAGCTCTGTGAGAGTTATTCCCTAGGAGGACAAGATTGCGGCCATCAAGAGAGCTACAGCCTACTTACTCTCCAGGCCCGTGACCTTGGCCTGGTGGTACCAACACCTACTGGGTCTTATGGCAGCGGTCCTTTTGGCCGTGCCCCACACAAGACTCCAGATGCAGAGATTACAGCTGCACTTCGCGGCTTCATGGAATCAGGAGAAGGGCTCCCAAGAGGAGCCAGTTAACATTCCTCCCTTTCTCCTCTCGGACCTCCAATAGTGGTCCGTGGACTTCCACCTGAGGCAGGGCAAGCCTTTCCGACATGCGGCCCTTAAGGTCACAGTTACTACAGACTTTTACCTAGAGGGCTGGGAAGCCACCCTGGACAACCACAGCGTCCATGGAGTCTGAACTCAGCAGGAGTCCCACATCATTTGGCTAGAATTGAGGGCCATATGGTTGACTCTCAAGGCCCTCTTATCGAGGGCAAGACAGTTCTTATCCAGACAGACCAGCATGTTCTATGTCAATAATTAGGTGGGGCACCAGATCCTCTCCGCTGTGCAACCTATCTGTCGGCATGTGTGAATGGGCCCTCGAGAACAACATTTAGCTCATGGGGGAATCCAACTTGGAAGCGGAGAGGCTCAGCAGACTGGGGCAGACAATTACGAGTGGCAATTGGACTGGTACTGAAGGAGATGTTCCTCAGGTGGGGGCATCCCCAGGTGGATCTTTTTTCCTCCCGGGACAACAGGAAATGCCAACAGTTCGCCTCCTGGCAAGGGCAGGGATCCGGCTCCCTGGGCGATGCATTTCAGATACAATGGAACGACACAACGGCTTGTGCATTCCCGCCCACATCCCTGGTCCACAGGGTGATCTGCAAAATAAAGGAATCCTGGTACCTCAGCATCATTTTGATAGCTCCTTGGTGGCCGGCCAGACCCTGTTTCTCCGAGCTTCTCAGCCTATTGGACAGACCACCCATTTACCTACCTCTGGTCCCAGCTCCTCTCCCGGCCCGCAGGGGGGCAGGGTACTCCACCCTTCTCCTCTCAGACTAGCCCTCGCAGCGTGGTCCTGAGCAGGTCACGCTGAAACACTTGAGCCTCTCTCAGGCCAACCTAGAGATCATCCAGGGCGCTGGAAGCAAGGCTCCTAGGGGCCAATATATGAGTAAATGGTTTAGATTCTGTCATTGGGCTGACTCTAGGGAGATCGACCCTCTTAAGTGCACCTTGCATGAAGTTCTCTCCTTTTCAGCACACCTCGCCCACTCCGGTGTGTAGGTGGATACATGTTGCACCTATCTGGTAGCCGTAGGGGCTTACAGGAATTCAGAGGAGAGCCTCTTCTCCTCCAACCCGGTGGTCAAGCGACATCCGGCGGGCCTCCATAGGCTTTACCCGCCTATAAAGAAGCCACACCCTGTGTGGGACCTTAATGTAGTGTTGGGCACCTTGGCGCACAACCCTTTTGAGCCTATGGCGTCTGCGAACATCAGGCTGCTCACCATAAAAACGGCTCTGATCGTGGGCCTCACCTCAGTCCGCAGAGTCATCAAGATCCAGGCTCTGGTGGCATCAGAACCCTACACCACTTTTCACAACAACAAGGTCGTCCTGCGGACGCACCCTGCTTTCCTATCCAAGGTGACCTCCTCCTTCCATCTCAACGAGGAAATAGTCTTACCCACTTTCTTCACCAACCCCAAGGATGAGCCTCAGAGGGTCTTGCACCATCTGGATGTCAGACGCGCGCTGAAATACTACCTGGACAGGACCAAGGACTTCCGCAAGTCGGATGCCTTGTTTGTCACGTTGTGTGGGTCAAGGCCAAGTTATCAGGCCTACAAGGCCTCCATAGCAAGGTGGATGGTTGCGGCCATCAAGGAGGCCTATGTGGGGCAGCACAAACCAGTGCCAGCCAACTTACATACCCATGCGGTCAGAACATAGGCCACAGCCATCAGGTTCCAACAGCATGTGCCGTGGAAGGTCATCAACAGGGTGGCTACCTGGGCCACCTCTTTGGCTTTCTGTAAGCACTGTTTGGACGCCGCCTCTAGGTCAGATGCAGCGTTTGGGCAGGCGGTTCTAAGAAACCTGTTTTCTTAAGGAGGGGCTCCTCTCCAACCTGGGCCTACATTCAGTTGTAATCACCCATACAGTATGGAGGAAAGGGGACGGGACGTATGAGTAATTAATAGTTACTCACCGTAGTGACTAACATACTCTTAGTCCATAGTCACCTTTCCTCCATATGTCCCACCATCCTCTGCCCTAATAATACTGGTGTCATTGGGCAATGTCGATGCGTCAGTGGGGACTGAGGAGTGGCACCGGTGGGCAGAGTCAGGCGAGCGCATGCTCCCAGGGCCGCGCCCCTCTAAATTTAAAAGGGAAGAAGATTTTTTCTGGTGAAAAAGTTTCTGTCTCCCGTCCCTCGTGAGGGATGCCCATACAGTATGGAGGAAAGGGGACTATGGACTAAGAGTACGTTAGGCACTACGGTGAGTAACTATTAATTACTCTTGCATCCCTTTCCTCCATACTTGACCAAACTCACAAGTCCTAAAGTGCCCTTTGTCTGGATCACTCTTCAACAAGAGGCGTTCGACACGCTTAAAGTAGCATTTACGACCGGCCCAATATTAAAGCACCCCAATGTGGATTTTCCTTATGTGTTGGAAGCAGACACCTCTTGTTTTGCCCGGGGTGCAGTCCTGTCCCAGGCATGTCCGAACTTCGGCTTGTTACATTTAGTGGCTTACACTCTGGCATGTTTTCTCCATCTGCACTACATTACACGTCACTGAGAAGGAGCTACTGGCAGTTAAAGATGCCTTTCAGGTATGGAGACACCACTTGCTCAGAGTCAAATGGCTCGTGACGGTGAACTCTGACCACCCCAACATCCAGAATCTAGCTTCCATGAAGTGTAAACAGCCGGCAGGTTCGCAAGTATTTGTTTTTTGCTGTCTTTGACTTCCGTATTAAGCACCGCCCAGGTTTGGCCCATGGCAAGAGAATGTTTTGTCCCGTCTTGCAGGGGAGGGGCGGGGGAGTTGTAATTCCCATATTCCCTGATACCATTCTTGAGAAAACTCATTTTGTTTGTTTATGTACTCCACAACCCAGTCTGATTACCGAGATCCGTGAATGGGTCTCCCAACATCCGGCTAGCCTGGAGGAGTGGAAAGCCAAGTTTCTTGAAGGCCTGCTCTTCGTCCAAGAACGTCTATTCTTGCCGACCCACCACACTAGACTCCATGCCCTAGAATGGTCTCATGATGCCTTGATCAATGGACACCCTGGTCCGAGAAGGACTTTAGCTCTCCTCCAACGTTTATTTTATTTATTTTTTTAAACAATTTTTATTAATTCCAACTTGAAAACTATACACAGTAACAACAAGCTTGCATTTCAATCTTCATGTGCATTTTCATGTTGTTTCCCCACTCCGGTAATTGTCCCCCCACCTCTTCTCGAGCCTGCCCCACGTCACAGCCTTCCATAACCTATCCTAAATGGCGCCCCTCCCTCATCTCTTTCTGAAGAACTATCTTCCTCCGGGTCTGTCTGGTCAGTCCCAGCTAGTGTTGTGAGTATTTGCCTCCAGGCTATCAGCGTGCCCACTTCTTTCTCTCCACTTCTATTTGCAGCTTCATTCCACACTACAGTTTCAGCCTCTGCTCATTTTTGAAGATCATGCCACCAGGCTTCAACGTTCAGTCTATTGCTTGCTTTCCAGCTCATGGCTATTCTGCGCTTAGCTACTATATAAGCCAGATCCTTGAGCTTACTCGGGTGTTTCAGTTTGTGCGGCCTGGGTAACCCCCCCCCGGCCCCAACATGCACGCCCACAGGGAATCCACATCCAGATTTATCTCTTTCTCTGCCATGAAGTGGGTTACCTCCCCCCCAGAATCTCCTAATTTCAGGGCATGCCCAGAACATATGCATCATACCTGCCTCCATCTCTCCACATTTTGGGCATGTTTGTGTGCCCGCATTTTTAAACTTGGCTATCTTCTTAGGAGTCATATATGCTCTATGAGTGACATATAACTGTATCTGTTGCATTGTCACGTTCCTTGATACTTTCTTGTGGTATCCCTGTGCCCTCACCCACAGCCCATCTCCCATTAATTCTCAGCTTCCTCTTCCCAATCTCTCCTCGTCTGGATTACCTCCTTCCCCGCTCTAGACATCAACAGTTCATATATTTGGGAGACCTCATGACCTCCTTCTGACAACTCGTGAAACGTTTCTATGGCAGTATCGGGCTGTTGGGTCAACACTGTCCCCGACCATGTTCCTTTTATCATCTTTATCAGCCTTGCATATGTGATATATTGTCCTCGGTGTAAGCCAGTGTCTTCCGCCAGTGTGTCAAACTTGACCGCCTTCCCGTCTAGCCACACATCTCCCAGGGATGCTATACCAACCGGTTCCCGCTTCCTCTTAATCACCCTTCTCATTTGCTCTTCAACCCCTTTCAGTGCCACTAGCGGCATCTGTGGAGAACACAGGAACGGGTTTTACATTACCTGGCAGGCACTTCGCCACATTTTCCAACCCAAATCTAGCAAATCTGTTCCCTCTCCTTGCTGTAATTTTGGCAGCCAGATCCACTCGTTCAGAAAGTATGGGGTACATTTGGACCTCAACAGCCTGGACTCTGGTGTAGGGTCCTGTGATAACCATCTTGCTACATATTGGAGCTGGCTAGCTAAATCATACACCTCGGAATTGGGCAATCTGAAGCCTCCTTGTTGGTATGGGTTCTGTAATTTCCATAACGCTATCCTATTCCTGGAATTGTGCCATATGAACCCCCTACATGTACTCTGGACTTTGGTAAAGAATCGTTTGGGAATCATGTATGGTATGTTCGCACAATAGTGTAATAGCCTAGGCAGTACCACCATCTTCAACAGTGCCACCCTCCCATCATGGTCAGGGGGAATTTGGCCCACAACACCATGCACTTTTCAATCCTAGATAACGCCTTCTCTGTGTTTTGCCTGCGTTCCGGCTTGACATTATGGTGTATATCTACCCCCAAATATCTAAAAGTCTCGGTTTCCCATTTTATCTGTAGTACCGGTAGTTCTTCTTGTGGTACCCCCACGTATCTACCCAGGGGGAATATATCCGATTTTTTGGGGCTCACTGTTATGCCAGACAACATTGCATATCGCTCCATAACTTCTAAAATATACTGGAGGTTCTCTTCAGGGTACTTCAAGTACAGCAGCATGTCATCCGCATACAGTGATATCAAATGTCATTCTCCATTTGTGCTAATCCCCACTTCTCCATACACCTGCCTCAAGTATATTGCCACGGGTTCAAGTGCTAATATGAAAAGCATTAGGGACCATGGGCATCCCTGTCTAGTACCTCTACTAAGTTGCCACTGTTCTGAGATGGTAGCTTCCATCCTGACTCGAGCCAGCGGTCTGCTATACAGCATTTGGACCCACTTCAAATATGTGGGCCCAACACTGTGTTCCCTAAAGGTCGCTATTAACCAGGGCCATTTGACTGAGTCGAAGGCCTTCACTGCATCTCATGAGAGTATTGCTACTTCTTGGGAGCTTCCTTCTGTCTGTTCTATGATGTGATGAGTCTCCTAAGGTTATTGGATATATTCCTGCATGGAACATACCCCGTCTCATCAGGATGTATGAGTCTATTGATAACTGGTCTCAACCTATTAGACATCAATGCTGTTAGTATTTTGCTGTCTTGGTTGAGCATTGATAGTGGTCTATATGATCCGCAGTCAGTGCTCGGTTTATTAGGTTTAAGTAGCGGAATGATAATCGCTTCCCTAAGGGACTCTGGCAGCGTGCCCCTGTCAAACGCCTCATTCAGCATTGCAGGCATCGGGGGAGCAAGTCTGATCTATATGTTTTATAAAATTCACTTGGGAGTCCATCTGCCCCTGGAGCTTTATTAATGGGTAGTAGCTTGATCACTTCTTCTAATTCTTCTAACGTGATTGGGGCCTCTAAGTTCTCTTTTTCCGCTTCCTCCAGTTTGGGGAGATTAATCTTTGCTAATGTTTGTCATTTCGCTTTCCTCCCCCTCAGAAGCATCCGTGTACAGTTGCTGGTAATACTCCAAAAAACATTTGTTCACGCCATCCTGCGTATCCAATGTCTGCCCATCCATTCCCTGCACTGCTCTAATTGTTTGTCTGGAGGTCTCACTTTTACATAGCCAGGCTAATAATCTGCCTGGCTTGTCTCCTCCTGCAAGTTGCCTTTCTACATATTTCTTGTAGTTTAGGTTGCATAGTCTTTCCCAGTGATCCCTGCAATCTTGTTGCAGTTGCCCTATGGTCTCCGCCTCCTCTAGGGAATGCAAACCATCCCGTATTTTGGTCTCTATTCTCTTTTCTGTGTCCTGTAATTCCTTTGATATACTGCCTAGCAACCCTTTGGACTTGGATATCGCTGCTCTTCTCATCACCACCTTAAATATCTCCCAAAGTGTACCAGCCGATCTGACATTTGTGTTCAAAATACTCATGTATTTCTTTCCTCAGGTCCTCCCTGAACACTGTATCTTTTAGTGCCTCGGCCGTAGGTCTCCATGTCGCGATTCTCGCCCTGAGAGCCATGTACTGCCATGTCACTATCAATGGCGCATGGTCCATGAGGACCACAGCCTTGTATTCCGCTTTCACCATTTCTCCTGTCAACTCGAAGCAGCAAATATATAGTCTTGACGGTGTGTAGGTTTTGTGGGGCAGAGTAGTGAGAATATTCTCTGTTTAGCGGATGGTGCATTCTCCATACATCCACCAATCGAAAAATCACTTAATAGGGCTCTCAAGGCCTTGGCTACTGGGGTAGGCCTCTCGATCTTCTTATCTGACCTGTCGAGCTTGGGGTCCAATGTGCAGTTGAAGTTCCCCCCACACACACCATATAACTGCTCCATCCATATACAGACTAACCTTGGCATATAAAGTCTAAAAGTAGCCTGTGGCGTCCTGATTCGGGGCATACACGTTAATGATGCTCACCTCCCTGTGTTATACTGGTTCTACGTTATTTCGCCGCAGTATTTTTCATCGCAGGTTTTTTCATCGCCTTTTTTTTTTTAAAAAACTCGTTATTTTGGGGATGGGGTTACCCCCCAAGACACCTGTATTTTTTTTATTCCCTTACACCCACAACCATATATTACATTTTTTAACCCCCCCCAAAACATGATTTTTTTTCGAAATAAAAACGGCGATGAAAAAACACACGATAAAAAATACTGCGGTTAAATGCGTGTATACCGTTCTGCTATCCCTCTTATGAACACCCCTTCCCGTCTGATTCTACGGTGAACTGTAATAGCTTAAATGGGACATGTGGTGCTATCCACGTTATAACCCCTCTGGCGTTTGCTGAATATGTTGCTCCTATGGTGGCCCGTTTCCATTTCCTCACTACCACCTCCTGTTCATCTTTGGTCAAATGAGTTTCTTGAAACAAGACAATATCTATTTTCTGTCTCTTCAGGTACCTCATGACCTTATTCCATTTCAAATAATTATTGAGCCCCCTGACGTTCCAGGTCACTGTCTTCAGGTCTCCCATCTCATCCGTACCCTACTCCACTCACTTCCTCTCCTATCCTCCTCTTCGTACACTGTGACTTGTGGTTGTAGGCTCGCTCTTTGACAACTCCCCAAACTCCCCCCCTTAACTCCCTTAACTGTTTCCCTCCCTCCACGCTTTAATTGCCCCTTCTCCCACCCCAACTCCCTTCCCAACTACCCCAAACTGTCACCCAGCTCCATCCCTGGATCTCGGGCTATCCCGCATCTAGCCCCTTTCCCGGTGCCACCGCTACTCAGAGCTCAGCAGGAGAATACCGTACTACCAGTATCTTGACTATACTACCTAAAGGGGGGTGATAGTGAGTCCCTCGGCGCTGCCGTCTAACACAGCCCCTTTGTCTCCCGCATTGAGCTAACAGTATGTTGCTCAGTTTCTCTCTCTCATGGTCCCTACGCAAAATGCTGCACTATATTCAAGTCCCAAAGTCTTTTTCTTATACAACATTACAGTCCGGGAGGGTACAGGTTCACTTTTCCGTTCCGCTCTCCGTCTGGTCTTCCGCTCCTGCTGGACAGTTCAGTGCGTCCAACCACTCTGCAGCGTCCTCTGGAGTCTCAAAAAATAGGGCCTTGTTCTTATGAAACACCTTCAATTTCACATGTACATCAACATGTATCTGTAGCCCGCTTCACGCAGCCTCCTTTTGATCGCCCCATAGTTCAGTCGCTGTCTTTGTACTAGGAAGGTGTAATCTGGATACGCTGAGATGGACGCTATTTTTATTGTTCCTCCTTTCTGAAAGTGCTCCAGGATCTTCTACCTGTCTTTATAATTCAATGTTTTGGCGATTACTGGGTGTGGGGGGCTCCCGGTGGCAGCCTCCTAACCAGGGCTCTATGCGCTCTCTCCACTGGAAACCCCTGGGTGAGAGCTCCTCCCTTGATTTCCTGTAGCAGCATGGTCTCGACATAGTTGGTCGGGTCCGATCCTTCTTCCCCCTCCGGGAGCCCCACGATTCGTATGTTGTTTACACGCACGCCCTTCCGCTTATTCTGCTCTGTTCTCCAAGTTGCACATTTGTTGTCGCAGTGTATGTACTTCAGTGGCGTTCGCCGAACAGGTGGCCGTATTTGTCTTCACCTCCGTCTCTAGAGCACTTGTACGTTCCACCAGTGTCCTCACGTCTTGTCGTAGCAAATTGACATCCACTTTTACAGCGTCTATCTTAAATTCCAGCAAGGTCTTTAGTTCAGCCATTGCAGCATCAAGCTTAGCCTCCCATGATGCCTTAAGTCTGCGATTGCCTCTGGTATGCTGGTCATTTCGTATCAGGGTCACTTCGCTCTGTGTGTGTTGCCCTTTGTTCTTGACAACCTCTGTTGTTTGTGGTGATTTGGTAAACTCTTTCATCGTTGCCTGCTTCCCCTTCACTTTAGTCAGTTTAGAGGCCATGTCTCTCGGCGCCTGGCCTTGATCTGCAACCTTTGCCTCTAGAGGGCTGCTGTCTGCGTGATGCGCAATATGAAAGTGCCTCACTTTGTGTTCCTTAAATTGCTCTTTTGCCTCGGTTTGCCTCAGGTGTCCAAAACACTGGTTTCAGCCTCCCATTATGGGCTTATCTTCTGTGCGTCACTGTTATGAGGCCACCCCCTTATGTCCTTTACCAATCCGCCCGTGACATGCCCTTATTATGCTCTTGTTTATGCACAGGGTGTCCTTGTGCTCCAGTTCATGGAGCCATTACAGATCTCAAATCCTCAAGCCGCAATTTCATGCGCCTGCATCTGCTGCACCGTCCTAACCAACAACAGGATTTCTATAGCTTTTAGTGTGGGCTCTAGTCGTGTCTCGCTGCAGCCACTTCCACTAACGCCCGAGCTTCTTATCGCTGCTCCCCTGGCTGCTCCCTTCCTTCGGTAAGTTTGCCTGTATTATTGTATGTGTTACGCACTTCGTATGGCCCCTCTGAGCTCCAGCTTCATGGGCAATGAAGTTATTCAGGGGGCCTCAGCAGTGCCTCTGTCTTTCCGTTATAGTTGCACTCGCAACGTGAGCTTTGTCTATGGATTATGCATCTGAAAGTTTGCTTACCAATGCGCCTTTGATATCATTGGTTCTTTGGCAACAGTGTCTGTCAGCCGCGCACTTACTTGGTTGGATGACTTGATGAGATTGTCGGGCTTCCTCGTTGTTGGCTCTGTGCCCCGTGTGTTACCCTCCCCTATGCACTGTCCAGCGCAGAGTCACAGACAATATATCGTATCCCGCGGTCGCTCTTGTCCCCCACACAGTTTTCGGATCGCGCAGGGCCGATTTCAGGGTTAACACCCTGCAGGCTGGGGGCGGTTCAGCTAGGGCACCTGAGCTCATTTGACTGAAGGCTTGACTACACTCATGAGTCGGAGCACACAACGCTACATGCCCGAACCGTGCATGTGTTGGACCGCACAGTCGCACAATGACAGTCCGCTTCCAGCAGTGTATGAACTGCTCCATTCTGCTGTGACACGTTGCAGGGGCCCGGCACGCATCATGCCCCTGCCGTGCCTGTAACGTTGTTCGGCACTGTGGAAAACGCCTGATTGATCTTGTTGGGTTGTAGGCATTCTCACTCTGTTACGCTGAGGATCGCTGATTGTGCTTGTCAGTCCTTTTGTCCTCAGAGAGCGGCCATTTTGTCAGGACATCCTTGGGACTTTGTCACCTTTCTCTTGCGCACAACTTTCTTCTTGTATACCGGAATTGGCATTAATGTTGTGTGCTGCATGCAGCACCCGTTCACACGGCTGTAGGTCTAATAAAATGGCTTGCACACCACCTCCTTCTTGTGAGCATTCCAGGATTATGTCAGGATCCGCAGGAGCCACAAAGATTCACAGTTTATCCTATGGCTAGTTAGCCACACCCCCCCTCCAACGTTAGTGCTGGTGGACCTCAATGTGTTGGGACGTCATCAATTATGTTGACGGGTGTTCCATCTGTGCTCAACGCAAGAACCGAAGGGGAACACCACTGGGCCTACTCCAACCCATGCCAATTCCCCATAAACCCTGGCACACAGTCTCAATGGACTTCACTGATTTGTCCATAGTCCAGAAATTCAATACCTTCTGGGTTGTGTTTAATTGCTTCAATAAAATGGCTCGCTTTGTTCCTTGTTCTGGCATCCCTTCAGCTCCCGTACTGGCTGATCTCTTTTTTCGTCATGCCTTCTGACTGTTTGGTCTCCCATCCATCCTTATCTCAGATAGGGCTTCTCAGTTCACATTTCTGTTCCGATGGCCAAACGGAATACGTAAACCAGACGCTGGAACAGTATCTGCGTTGTCTGTGTTTGCAACATCAAGAATCCTGGGTCCATGTCGTATGTACAGCAGAGTTTGCCTATAACAACGCACCCCATTCTTGCACTGTTTTCTCGCCTTCCTTTTATTTGTATGGTCAACACCCCCGTACTCTACTTGCATCGGGTCTGCCGCCCACATCCACCCCTGCCGCTGATTCCTGCTTGAGGGACCTCACAACGATACACAAACAGACACTATCCCATCTTTGGGATGCTCAGGCTGCCATGTGTCGCTCAGCAGACAAGCAACGACACCCGGCCCCGCTCAGCAGACAGGCGACAAGGTCTGGTTGTCTACGCGGCATCTCCTTATTCCGGGTTGCCACAAACTTCTTCCTCGTTTTGTGGTCCTGTATAGGGTTATCAAAGTCATTAACCTGGTCTCTTTACGCCTGGTGGTGCCTGTCTCCTGGCATGTCCATCCAGTATTTCACACTTCGCTCATGAAACCATGCCCTCCTTCTATTCGAATAGTGGTGACGCCTCCGTCTATGGTCCAGGGATGAGTATGAGGTCTAGCCTTTTCTTGACTCCTGGCATTGTATGGGCCGCCTTCAATATCTGATAGACTGGACCTGAAAAAAGGACCTGGGAACCCGCTGTATTTTTGTATTTTTTATTTGTTTGGTATATTTATAGCACCTTAATCCAAAATGCTTTTACATAGCAAATTTATAAAAACAGTATGATTAAACAGGTGAAAATTGACATTGGATGCACAGAATCAGCCTTGTTGGGACAGATGTCATTTCTAAGCTTAGTAAGAGCTGATAGAGCGGATAGCTCTAATGTCCATGCCCCTGTCATGGTTTCCTGCTTCAATCGGGATCATCCCTCGCGCCCACGGGGTCGTGGGCCTTTGAGGGGGGACTCTGTCAGGAACTTACCTTCACTGTGGTCTGGCTCCTTTCACGCTCCTTCTTCCACACCGACTCCGGGGGGCGTATTATCAGCTCACTGTCATACCCATGGTATGACAGTGAGAAAAAGTTTAACAAGATTACTCACTTTGCCGTGTGCACCGGTATCCTTGCTCTTCCTGCATTCACGAAACCAAAGCGGTTGCTTGGCAACTCTGCTTTAAGTTGTCATGTGATCTTGTTCATGTGATACTAAAGGATACTAAGGGATGTTGGGAAATATAGTGCCCGATTTCCCTATTCTGAAATTAGTAATCGAGCTCATGTAATTCTGGGTGTGTTATTACATATGGTAATTAATTATTCTGTGGCTACCAACTTGTGTCCGCAGATTGTCTTTCCATAATTTCACAACGTCATTTCTTTATTTAACAGATTGTTGTTACATCATGTATATAGTGATTAACAGTTGTTACTTATCTGTCCACATATCTTAATGATAGTTACACATTTATTTATTTAGGGTATAACATATTCATTAATCAACATAATTCAAATCATGCCAAGTTCTATCTCCATTCATTATAAAAATACACTCAAAGAGAACTTCATTCATACCTCTTGGTTCCAGGGCGTCAAGTTTGTGAACCCAGAACATATCTCTGCGGGAGAGTATTTGTTGTAAATTACCTCCCCTTGCGGGTCGGGTTATTATTTCCAAAACTACTAATTTCAATTGTGAAATGGTATGGTGTTGGTCTCTGAAATGTCTGGTGACTGGAGATTTTACATTTCCAGTTCTAATGTTAGATTTGTGTTCAGAAATCCGGTCTTTCACACGTCTTAGTGTTTGGCCAACATAATATTTGCCACATGGACAAATGAGTCCATATATGGCACATTTGCTTTCACAGGTTACATAATGTTGGAAATCATCTGTATATGGATGTCTTATGGATGTACCCTTTTGTACATTGTTGCATTGACTGCAATTTAAGCAGGGGAATGTTCCTTTCTTTGGTTTAGACAGGAAACGTTGTTGTGTTGTATTTGTTCGTTCAACTTTCACTAATGAATCCCTTGGGTTTCGTCCTCTGTTATATGCCATTAACGGTGGTTTAGGAAATAGAGTGCAGAGTTGTGGATCCATCCTAGTGATTTTCCAGTTCTTTTGTAGTATCCTTTTGATGTGTGTACTTTTTGTAGAGTACTGTGATAAATAAATCAATGGAGGATTGTGTAACGCTCACCTGATTCCCGTAGAGGCGCCGGTCTTGACTGGGCGTATACCGTATCTTCAAAGGTGATGTGTAACACACGGCTGGCTCTTTGGGCTGGACCTCTGTGCACTGTATGTCTGGCTCGAAGGGTAAGATGTCTTAGGTAAGTGAACGCCGTGCTCTCCATCTGCCTCGAGGCAGGGTGCTGTAACCAGTTTCTTCACTGGATAAGGGGAGCAGGCCTCTTGACTTCAGAGGACTGCTGTCCGTCGGTTACTGCACGAACGGTAAGTTTCGAGTAATTCTAATGTCTTTAAAGTCTTTAGTAATGATGTCTCTTGTTTTGCAGGGTTCCGGCGATGGCGGATGGCGGGCTGAAGTGAGTTGAAGATGGAGCCCGTGTGATGAATAGAAGCGCCTGGAAGCACGTAAGTAAGCGCTTGTTGCCTGCTTCACGATGCGCTCTAACTGTCTTTTTTATTTTGCAGGTACAAGTTCGGGGCGGCTGCAGGGTGCCGGAATACCCACTGGGTTAGATGTGGAAAGGAGCAATGGCACGTAAGTATTAAAGTTCCCCAATGTCTTTAAACGCACCTTGTTTTGTCTTTCAGATGCGGGATGCGGCGCCGAAGGCCTCCGGAGCGTGCGAAGAGTTGGTAAGCTTTTGTCTTTCAGATGCCGGAATGCAGTATGAAGTCCTCCGGAGCGCACAAAGAGTAGGTAAGCCTTCGTCTTTCAGATGCCGGAATGCAGCGCGAGGCGTTGGTGACAGCCGATGGACCAGGTAAGTGAAGAGCTGTCACTGAAGACCGTAATGCTAACCTGTTCTTTCTTGTCTTTATAGGTGTTGCTGAAGACTGGATTCAGAATGGTAAGCCTTTTTCCTTAGGCCCAGGATCAGATTCAGAAGACACGATGAGCGTTCTGCTGCTGAGGATGCAGAATAACGCAAAGCAAGATTCATCCATCGGGTGTGGTTTAAATAGCCTCCTGTAGTGCTTAGGTGTCTCCTTCCACAGCCACGCCTAGGGTAAGAAAAGAGTTCCTGCTTTCCAGAAGAGTTCCAGTGTTCTGAATCTAGGGAGTGGCTCCTGCCCCACCCAACAGGAAAAGTAGTTCCAAACAGAAGAGGATCAGAGACTCAACTGGCAGGCAAGTAAGCAGCATGGTCTGCTGCAGGTAAGTCCACCCAAGCATTATGAGCCCGGCGCTTCCAGCGCTGGGACTGGGCATATTTATGAGCCTGGTGCCACTGGCGCCAGGACTGGGTCCAAAAGGTCCCAATTGGGACTGGTTGGCACTCGGAACCTGGGTTATGGATCTGCTTCCAAGGGAGGTGGGAAAACCCTGACCTTTTGGAAGCAGAGATCATGACAGATTGTCTTTCGCTTGTTTATGCTGTTGGGTGAGGAGGTCTGATCTTTTTTTCAGTAGGCATTTCTCTTTTGCTTCTAATAGAATCGGTTGTGGAAATCCTCTCTCTTCAAATCGCAAGATCTGTTCATTCTCTGCCTATTTGTATGTGTCCTCTTTGGAAACAATGAGTTTAATTCTTTGAAGTTGACTTAGGCGTACATTCTTTTTAAGGTGTTGTGGATGGTGGCTTGTGAAGAATAGGCTGTTGTTGACATCTGTGTGTTTCCTGAAAATCGTGGTTTGTAGTTTACCATTTTCTGGGAAAATCTTCATATCTAAGAAATTTACCGATGGGGAACCTGTTTCCAGGGTGAATTGGATCCGATTGTTACATTGATTCAAATATTCTAAGAAACTTTCTAGTTCTTGTTTTGTTCCTTTCCAAATTGCAAAGATATCGTCTTTATACCGCCGCCATATGGCAAGTTGGTTTGACCATCTTGGATTCTCTAGTATGTATTGTGTTTCAAAATAAAACATAAACGTATTTGCATAGACTTGGGCCATGGCTGACCCCATCGAAGTTCCAGATGTCTGTAAATAATATTTACCTTGAAATCTAAAATAATTGTTCTTCAGTATAATTTTTGCCAATTCGATGGCGAAGGTTTTGTTTGATGGAAAGTATTCTTGTTTAAGTAATAGCCATTCTAAGGCCTCAAGGCCTTCCTCATGTGGTATCGAAGTGTACAAGGACTGGACATCTAGTGTGAACAAAGTGGGGCAAGTTAAGTAAACTGACAGAAAATTGTTTGGATATATTCCAATACCTAAAGGTGTGCAGGGGACGGGAGTTCCTATTATCAATAGGAACTCCATTCTTTTCATTTAGGCACTTGACATTGAGAAAAAGACTAGACCGCTCACTTTGCTTCCTCCGAGTGATCTTCCTTGTCCCAGAACTGGTTTTCCTCTCTGAGGCAGGACACTCAG
Source organism: Ambystoma mexicanum (assembly GCF_040938575.1). Lineage (NCBI taxonomy): Eukaryota > Metazoa > Chordata > Amphibia > Caudata > Ambystomatidae > Ambystoma > Ambystoma mexicanum. The sequence continues at coordinate 580,143,709 of NC_090924.1, read as the reverse complement.
TATTCTCTAATAGGTGAAGGTTTTCAAGTATATTAGAGTCAGTAACCTTGCAACAGAGTATATTGTTTCTGCCTACAAAGGAGGGGGAAGTATTTGGTATCTGAGGGGGGGACTTGGCGTATTAAGGCAGAAGACTATAGTGTTCTCTGAGAACAATCGTCCCCAATTCCATAGTGGGCTTCCCTACCCATGCAATCCTCCCTCGGTGCACCACCGCCAGAGGGATTATTGTACTGTGGTTGCACCGCCATGGTTCCCTGGGAAAGCTCTCCTCCTAGGGAAGAAGGGGCGATATCCTCACATTTGTCACAGTAATTTCATCTTCAGTATTGCTAATCCTGTTCTCTGCATTAGTGATCCGTACTCTTTCTTTCTCAGGTTTTGCTCGGAGCAAGCAGATACCGGCAGTGATATCATCTAGTTTGGCTTTCACATAGGAAAATCCCACCTGCATTTTAGTGAAGATTTGTTGTAAATCAGTAGGCTCCCTTGCAGCAGGTGGGGCTTCCCCTCCATTGTGGCTTCCCCCTCCTTGACTATTTTAGGTATCAACTTTACGAAAGAGTCCATGCTGCCTTCATTCTAATGCACTACCCTGTTCCCCTAATCTCAGAGCACCATCCAAGTCTAGACGCTCCCGCACTCCGTCTTTCAGGCCCAGTCGGTATGCAAGAAAAGTGGCTAACTCATTGCACAATGGAGCATTGATTCTTTCGCATGATTTAAGGTCTGTGCAGTGATCAACTGCTGGCAACTCAGCCACACTGAGAAGCAGTGATAGTACAACCTCTGTCAGTGGAGCTCAAATCACGCAGTAATCTTCCACTTGTCCACCGACTCACCTGCGGACAGCAGGCACGAGGCCAGCGAAGGAGGGTTGATTAGAACTGCATGATTGTCATTGTGAGCTTCAATCACAGTACAAATAGGCTCTTACGTACTGGAGAGTCACAGAGCCTCCCAGGAAGGCACCCATGTTCGTTGGCTGCTCAGGAGTGCCCCCTGCACAAGTGTTTGTTGCTTAAAGTGCAGCCAAGAATGTACACTGTCACTAAGCCGCAGTATCCAGATGGATTGTGCACTGCATCAAATACTGCTCTGTGGCAATAACCGGGCAAGTTGTCTGGTCATTCCACGAGAAGGGAGTATGGTGACCTGGAATGAGGAGTCTGACCATGAAGGCATGTTTGTGGTTATAAACTTGTAGTCGACCCCCCCAAAAATAATCATGTCTATCCCTAACAATGCATGCTTCCCTACCTTAAACTAAAACACAGGCCGGACAGGAAGTCCATTATGTCCAAAAGAAAGAGTACCGTTCTTGTTAAAACTCCTACTCTATCCCTGTCACTTAAACACAAATCACTAAGCTAGTAGGGGCCCTTGGGAGTGAGCACACAGTGGAAAGCAGCACGGTTACAACATAGGGAGAGTCTGACATCAGGTTATGGGCGCCCATTAAATTACTGTGTCCAGTGAAGCCTGCACACAGAGGATATCTACAATCTGGAAAGTACGCAAGGCCCTGGAAGTGAGTCATAAACTGTGGAATCCGCTTTGTAGGGCACACAGATAAAGGACTTGAGTCTTGGGTGGACAGGGGGGGGGGGGGGGGGGGGGAGGCCCGCTGGCTGGAGGGACTGACCAGGGACTCATCCTTTTGGATGCACGAGGCAAGCTGGGTGTGCATAATAACACACAAGATTGGCGGCAGACTGGCAGATTTGGGTTCCCATTTCACGCCATGCGAGGCCCCCCTGTCATTGTTCTGAATCAGACTCAGTGTGGGAGCGAGCACCGGCTCCCCCTTCTGGGTGGCGTGCAAAGGCAATAAAGGTAAGGGTAAGCAGACCACCATGGAAACATGCTAAAAGTCAGGAGAACCCAAAAGGTGAGCCTTCGGGGAATTCGCAGTAGCCATGGCCGGCCCACAGGACAAGAGGAGATCAACAGATATTGGTGGCCATTGCAGCGTTGAAGATGGTGTTGGAGGCTAAGATAGACGCTGTAATGGTCGATGTTGGTCTGCTGAAGCAGGATGTGCGCTCACTAGCAGAAAGAAATGGACAAATTGAGGAACAAATGATACCAGAGCAGTGACACAGGCAACAGTGGACGTCAATGTGCTGCAGAAGAAGGTTAAATTGTTGGAAGGTAGAGCTGATGACGATGAATGCCGGGCCCGCAGAAATATTAGGATCCTGAACTACATCGAAAACTTTCTTTTGCAGGAAATTGGAACCGGCAACCGCACGCAAAGCTTCACGATAGAAAGAGCACACAGATCCTTGACCGAAAGGCCACCAACGGGGGCTCCTCCGAGACCAATCATTGCCAAAGTACTGAACTACAAAGATAGGGAAAAGATATTGCCATTCTCAAGGAACGGAGGAACTATACTAAGAGCGTCGGCTAAGCTGGCAATCTTCCCAGACTATACCTTCCAAGTGCAGAAAAGTAGAGCCCAATTTTTCCCCACGAAGAAGAGGTTGCATAAGGCGGGACTGAAATATATGGTAATTTATCCGGCTTGGCTGAAGATCCCGCATAACTAACGGGCGCTCTTCTTTGAGAGCCCTGAGGAGGTGCAAGATTGGATGGACAGCATGCGGCTGCCAGCTCCGGAGACAGACTGTAGGACAACAACTGGGAGCAGATATGGCTAGGGCCTGCTTGTGGGGGTAGCCTGGAAGGGGCCAGTTGGAAGCTGTGGTAGTAGCTCTAATGTCACTGGCACTAGCTCATATTGAAGGTGATTTGCTAAGGGGCTGGTTGCTTTCAGCGGATGACCTGACCTATCTGGGATCCAGAACTATGGTTGCTTCTCAATAACAGTGGTCTACATAGCAGGAGTGAGTTTGTGAGGACAGTCTTCAGAGGAATGGTGGTGCTGGTCCTTGTGGCACCCTACCTCCCCCCCTTAACTTTTTTGTTTAGGGTATCAATCACTCAGAGCCCACCCGATGTGTACTGAACACCTGGTCAGGTGGCCGGGGTGGGAGCAGGGTGCAAGAAACTGACACCTCTGAGCATGCGTTGCATAGCTGGGTAGTTTTTGTTTGGGAAGGGACTGGTGGAGAATGGGGAGGGAAGGGGAAAGTTAACTAGTTCTGGGGTTTGGCCTGTTATATCTACGATGTGTCCCAGTAACTACAGTCAGTCATTCATACTTGAGAGATTTGGTTCATCAGCCATAGACTTGGATAGGCAAGCAGTGATATCACAACATCCTCGTATATGTTATGGCTGACGGTATTGGTATAATGACGTGGAATATCCGGGGTCTTGATAACTATATCAAAAGGAATAGGGTTATGTCTTATCTGCAGAGGAACAAGATAGATATAGTACTGCTGCAGGAGACTCGTCTCTGGATAATAGGAAGGTATGCATTATTAACACCTATGCCCCAACCATGACACCACATAATTTCTTAGGTCATTATGCACATGAATACGTCCTTATAGAAGGGGTGCACTGCTCTGGGGAGGGGACTTCAATTGTACACTAAACCCTCTGGCAGGCAGATCTGATGATACATTTAGGATGCCAGCCCCGCCGGCTAAAGTCCTGAATACCCTACTCCAATCCTTTGAGATAATAGACATCTGGAGGACACTGTACCCAGATAAGTGAGGTTATTCCCACTACTCTGCCCTGCATAAAGTTTACATGAGACTAGATTATTTTTTTACTGGGGTGGAATTCAGACAAGCAGATTACAAGGCAAGGGCTTTGTCAGATCACGCCCCAATTGTGGTGACGTGGCAGGTAGCCCTCCCTAGACCGACGATACCTACCTGGAGATTACGAAGGGAGACCCTACAAGACACAGTATTCAGAGAACATGTACGTAAACACAATGAAGAATTCTTCACACATAGGGGTAGTGTGAAATCTGATGGCATTGTATGGGGAGCTTTTAAAATGGTGATAAGGGGTGAGGGGATAGCCAAATCGGGAGGAATACAGAAGGTAATTACTTCAGAGCAAAACAAAATGGAAGAGTAGCTGGCAGATGTGGAGAAAATTAATAGTGCGGGAGAGGGTGACCAGCAGAAGGAAGTAGTGCTGAGGCAAAATTGCTCATCACAATGGGATAGGGTGGGCAAATTCAACTATGCAAAGTATTTAGAGAAATTACAAGCAGAGGGGGACAAACCAAGTAGAATGTTAGCCTGGCTATACAGGGAGGACAGCAGGGGAACAGTAATGTACTCGATGCAGAGTAGAGATGGCCTCCCTTGTAATACGCAAGCAGAGGTGAATGAAGCATTCTATGAATACTACAAAACACTGAGGATGCCCGAGCTGTGCGGCTTAAATTGCTGCCAGAGGCATTGGACCTTATACAACTGCCCCATCTTGTTGCAGAGGCTGCAGAGTTATTGGACGAGCCTATAACGGCAGATGAGATTCGAGCCACAATTAAAACATTGACCTCAGGAAAAAGAGTGGGCATGGACAGACTACCGGGCGAATTCTGTAAGGAATTCACTGACATCCTGGCACCTGCCATGCTTGAAAATGTACACGCAAGCGTATGAAATTGAGTTGCTGCCAGCCAGCCTGAGAGAAGTGGTAATTATACCCTTGCGCAAGTCTAATAAACCAGGGACATGTTTTGGCTCCTATAGGCCCTTGTCTTTACTGAATCAGGATGGTAAAATACTTGGTCCTATTACCGAACAGGCTAAGGAGAGTGATAGTTGAGCTGATAGACCCAGATCAGACGGGCTACACACCCGGCAGGAATACCACGTGGAATCTATGACGTTTGCACCATGTAATTGACAGCACTATGACTTGGGACCAGCACTGTGCGGTGGCCTCACCGGATGCGGTAAAAGCATTTCATTCCATTCACTGGGATTGGCTATAGCCGACGCTGGAGAAATTCAGCTTTGGACCAAAGTACATCATTTGGGTGAAAATAATATATGCTATCCCAATGGCTAGAGTGAGAATGGGCAAAATCCTCTCTGCCAAATGGGAATTACAAAAGCGCACTAGACAGGGGTGCCGTCTATCCCTCCCACCCCCATGTTGTTTATACTGGGTATGAAGCCCTTTGGGGCATTCTTAAGAAGCGTATACCAGGAAGCGAGCATCAGAATAGGTAGTAAGTGACATGTCGTGTCCATGTATGCTGATGACATGCTGTTGTACTTGCACCACCCGGAGGAGAACCTGCCTCACGTTCTTGAGGTGGTAGATAATTTTAGCGCCTTGTGATCACGATTAGCAAAGAGAAATCCTGTCTATTTCCACTGGCTAGGTTTGCCAGAGGTGGAGACGAGGATCTGCCTACTCTGGCGTTCAAATGGAACAAAGATACATTTCGATATCTGGGATTAGATATTTACCACAAACCATTGCAGGAACACATGCATAATACACAAAGACCATGTGAAGGCATAGTAAACTCCATGAAATTCTGGAGCAAGCTTCTACTTTCTGTAATGGGGAGAGCTGCACTCTTGGAAAATGGTGGCTCTGCCTAGATTGCTGCACTGCTTTGGGAATATTCCCTATGATATCCCCAAACATTTTTTTTTGTCAGACTAGACGAGGAGTGAAGGAGTTTCTTGTGGCACAATGGCAGGCATAGAGTAGCACGAGGTACACTCCAAAAGGCAAATGAGGGAGGGGGTCTAAGAATAACGCACTTTGAGCTGTATTATCTGGCATGTCCGCTCCAGTATGTAGTAGGATGGCTGGCAGATGAACCAACTATAGACACATCTCTGCTACAACTGGTGATTAGGTGCTTAAACCTAAGAGACCTAGTATGGGTGCCCTCCTCCCACCCCAGTGCCGAAGGAATACGCACAGTTAGTGAAACTGGGCATGCAAATTTGGCAGAGGCCCTGTAAGAATTTAACGATAAATGACCCTTTATCACCACACATCCCCCTAGCTGCAGTACTTACAAATGGTAGAGGCCTGAGAGCCAGTGTCTTTCTGCACTGGAAATCGTGCATGGTTGCTACAATTGGGGACCTAATGACAAACAGCACCTTCATGAGCTTCCAAGAATTACAGGAGACCTCAGGTATACACACAGGACAATACCTTCTGCATCGCTCTATTATGAATACAATACAGAGTAGGTGGCCAACAATAAGTGGAGACACAATCGGGCAGGAGCCTGTTGAAACCATCATAAACATATCGGAGGCAGGGCATGCTATTTCGATACTGTGCAAAGTGCTCATAATCACTCAGGGACGGAACTAAGGGTTCGTATTAAATGGGAAGCAGACTTGGGGAAAGCATTTACAGACGCTGAATGGCTGAAGGTGTTACAATATCATAAGCGAGTGTCCAGGAATGCGAGACTGCAATTGTTATAACTGTGCATAACGCACAGGACCTATTTAACTCTGCAAACAATAGCAGAATTTAAAGGTGCTGGGAAGAAGGTTTGCCCCAAATGTAACACTGAATGCTGGTACGCTTCATATGTTTTGGGAGTGCCCTACTGTTAAGAGGTTCTGGTAGAAGGTGGCACAGAAGATGGCGGGGGAGAGATGGAGGGGGCTCACTTGAATGTCCAATCCCCGGCTGCCTGTTTGCTTGGATTGTACCCGAAGGGAAAGAGTGTGAAGGCAGTGGGTAAATTGAAAGACCTGGCCTACGTGTTGGCCAACTGCCGAATCACCATGGCTTGGAAGTCAGTAACTAGCCTGCTGGTTGAATTGTACTGGAAGGACTTATAAAAATGGACACTAGCAGAGATAGGGGTGTGGCAGCGAGCAGCCAATATGCACCAACAGGACCTGGGAGCCGATCTACTGCAGTGGCACAAATTCCTACAGACGTTGTTCAAACCTTGAGACGAGGGTTGTGAGAATGAAGAAACAGTGGATGGAACACAGGAGACATAAAAGGGAGGTGAACATAGACGTAAGAGTTACACGAAGAATAGTCAAGACTTTATAGAAGGCTAGTTGGGGCACAGGAGGGGGTCGGAGGTGAAGTTGATCCCGGGGGGATAGCTCAGCGGCAACGTGGTCGCCTTGGAAGCAAGACCACACGGAGCAACACAGGTTCGATCCCCGGGTCCGCGCTTAGAAACCTCCGGGAATGAAGTGCGTTATAAATAACCAATCATATCAATCATATCATAAGTTGTTGGGGGGGAGTTGTTAAGTACTGTACTGCAAACCTGCACAGTCTTTTGTGGTGTACTGGCAGAACTTGCATGTTTGCTCATTGGATGGGGGACTGTTTAAGAAAATGCAAATAAAGAAATAAAAAATAAAAAAAAGATATCATGAAGCTAACAGAAGAGTTCTTATCCCGACTCCCTTCTCCTGGGTAGCAATTTCTCAAAGTTCGGGTTTCACAATGTTCAACAGATATCACTGGACCAGGAGAATGGCTCCCTTCTTCTAGTTCACATCCAGCTTTCCAGCAGGCGTTTCTTGAGTTACTTCAAGTTTAGATTGTTCATCAATTCCTTAGGTTCTCTACACAGATTTTGGATTCTCTCAACTTGAACACTGTCCTTTAACTTGCCCCCGCCGGGATGAGGCAAAGACTGTCCAATTTTCTCATTGACGCTTCACCGTTTTACTGATACTCTTCAAATTGCCCCCACTGGGACAAGGAAGTGGCTCCCTGAGTTCTTCTTTACTCTTCAATACCACAGTTTTATGGAACTGACCAGGGAGTTGCCTCACAAAATAATTTACTTTTCTTTTGTCTTCATGTTTCACCTTCTCAAGTTCTTCCCCGCCCCATGGACTTATTACTGTTCCTGTTACCTTTTCTCAGGGAACTCTTCACCTGTTTCGCCAGGGATTGCGGGTTCATTCTCTTTCTTCTTTGGCCTGCTTGACTTTGTGGCCTGTTAATGTTGGTGGTCTGGGTGCATGTTTCGGAGCAGCCAGTCCACCCATTACAGGATGCACAACCACCACAGTTCTTCGTACTTCCCATGCAGTCGCCTACGCTGCTCTGCAGCAGGCTAGTGTTGGTGATCTCGGCATAATTCTTGGACTACACGGTCCACCCACTACAAGTCACGCCACCACCACACTGACTCTCAATTCCAGGGTTGTTGGCCGACTGAGAAGACGCTTTCCTGGTGTCCCTTGGTTCTCTGTCGTCACTTCACACGGCTGCTACGATACAGCCTTCGAACGCCCTGTTTCAACTCGCTGGCTTTTTGGCAGGCTCCTAGCTCGTCGACTTCTCCTTCCTAATGTCCCTCTCTTCGTCCTTCTTTACTGTTTAGTTTAAGTAGCTGGGACTGCCCCAGTTTAACATCAGTTTGATTAAGAACAACTGGACGAATACTTTTCATGCTGGACTGTGTCATTCTTGGGTTCTTCTTCGTCCCAGTACTTTAATGAGACTGACACATTACAGTAACACATAGTCGTGGACTGTATTATATGTAAGGAAGGGTTGGTTGTTATCCTGTGGGTTTGGGAGATAAGGGGGGCGTGTCCTAGACTCACGTCCTTTTTCCCAGGAGAGGAATCCCTCCCCATGAGATCCCACCACATGTTACCACCCCTAGGGGACTGTTGGTTAACAGCTTCAGATCCCTAGCTTCATGCAAAGGGGCTCCCCCTCTGGGGAGAAGTGACGCCATCTGAATGATTGTCTCAGAAGGCAGTGAAGAAAGTATTGCTTCTTTTCTTCAACTTAATTTATAACATTTTCATAAACAATGCAACTCAATCCCGTCCACCCACCTTCCCATCCCATCATACAGAGATTCCTGATGTATCCCCTCCCTCATCCACCCGTCTCCCTATTCACTTATGATTTGTTATATTGAATAGCAGTCACCCTATGCATCTTGTCACATTAGGCACTGTTCCGTATATAAGCCACCACCACTCTTTCCCCACTTTTCTCCCAACGTTTGGCCTTTTGAGTTAAATAATCCCTCAGGGGGCCCATATCTCCTTTGGTTTGCTACAGGCTGTGAGCGTATTCCCATATAGGGTCTTGCATACCTGACAGTACGACAATGCCTGGAGCCAGGATGCTAATGTGCTAATGTAGGTGTTGGCCCCCTATACCACGCTCTGGTTATTAGGGTTCTTGCCGTTATGGACATCATACTCAGGAATTTCCTTGTACGTAAAGCTTCCTCTTGAAATATACCAAGGAGCCATATATTAGGCAGTAACAAAATAGCTCCTGAAATCATCTCATCTAGCACATGTCGAAGGGGTGGAATTTGCAGGCAGTGGTCTTGGGGGTATAATATGTTTGATGCAAATATTTATGGATGGCAAGTCTGAATCTAGTATTCAATGCTATTATCCTAGTCTGTAAACATGCCTGCCTCTATTGCCTTTCCATAAAACCTTCCCGAGGGGAGTTTTCCCATCTATTTCTCACCACATCCTGTACCTGTAGTCTCAGTTACCTAAGCATCTTATAAATAGTAAACAGAATTATTTTGTATCTAGGAGAGCTAGTAATATGTTGAGCCAAAGGGGACATGACAGATGCACTAGGTGTACTCTGTGTATATTGTTCCAGCACATTTATAAGCCTTGTATATAAAAGTATCTTGATTTACCCTTCCTTTCTCTTTTAGCTGTTCTGTAAGTGCCCGCCCCAAACAAATCTTATAATGTGTGAATACTTAAGGACTTCAAGTGTAATTGGAATATCCTTTCCTGGGCCAATTAAAACCACTCAACCCTGTATATCGATAAGTTCGGGGCATACAGCCTGTATAGTCCCACCATCTTAGCCATCATTCTTCCTCAATATGCCTTCCTCTACTCTCTGCCCTCTACAACTAATCCACAACAGGACTGCAAGACTTATCCTTGGCCTCAAACCCAGGGACCATATCTCTACTGCCCTGAAATCTCTCCACTGGCTCCCAGTTCAAGACCCTCTGCATCGTCCACAAAGCTTTCTGGGTGCCGGGGCCTGCACTACATCCAACTCTGAGGGTCAGACGCATCTCCAGGCGAGATTGGGGGGCTAGATCGCTCCTCTGCAGGTGTCTCCCTCTGGAATGGCCTCCCTGCACCTCTCAAATTTGAGCGGACCACCTGAAGTTCCGGAAGCAGCTCAAGACATTCCTTTTCTCCTCTGCTTTCTCTCTCCCCCCTCCCCCTGTTGACCTAACTGTCTGCAGAACCCACTGGTTTGTTGGCTACCCTCAGATTCTCAATGGATACCAGGCTCCTCCATGATCAGTCTCCCCTGCCTCCAGGCCTGCTGCCATGATTGCACTTCCCCCTAACCTCTCTCTGGCACCTCCCCCCTCTCCCTTTCCCCTGCACTTTGTATTATCGCCCTTGCATGATCTGAATGACACAGGGCCTAGTAAGATTGTTTGTCTTGTCCTCCCTCTGTCTTCCCTTCCTTGTCTTGTCACACCTAGAAACAATTGTGTACAGGCACCTTATAAATTACATATATCATATCATATATATCGTATCCCATGCAGTACAGGTTTACATGCATAGTCTGTATTTCCTGCCTGTTGACACCCTCTTACCCCACATTATAGATTTGAATTTTGCCAGATCCATGACAGTCATTTCTATCTTCACATGTGGATATTCATGTTGTTCTGTAAACCACCAGGTGGCGCACTGTGCCTGAGCAGCCAAATAATACATTCTGAGGACCTGAGGGTGACCTCATTTCATTTTTCCCAGGATCCTCATCACAGGTGGCCAGGGAAAGGCCATCGCTTTTGTATCCGAACCTTGTGGGTGGGTATACGAAAGATGATTTCCTGGGGGGAGGGAACTTGCTGAGTGGGGAGAGGATGTCCTTAGATGAGACATGTTATCCCCCTTTCCCTTTTTACAATGAGCCCTCTATCCCTAAAAGCCTTGTAGGGTATTCTAAACCCTTTCTCTAATCCTCCTACCAAACTGTCCCCCCAAAACAACACCTTAGTACTGGCACGAGGAAGAGACCAACTAGGAGGACACATCCTAATTTTACTGATACACACACACACACACACACAGATCAGAGACAAAACAAAGTCATGAATGCTCCTTTTTAAAAAAAAATCAGCCCGTTCTAAACACCTCTCGGGTACTGAGATGAAGAAGAGGGCTGTGGAGGCATACCAGTGGAATAACCAGGCATGTCCATCTAATGGAGTTCTCCATAATCAGGCAATGGAACTCAATGACCCACACCTGGGGTCAGTTAGCACCCCTGATGGATATAAAAATGTCGGCTGTTTTGGGAGAAGTGAAATGGGCTGGAGGAAAGGAAGCTGGAGGGCCAGGTGCTGGGAGCAGTGTTGTGCAGGTTACAGATGCCGGAGCCGTGGTCAGCTGTGTGAGGGTCCGCAGGTCCTGTTACGCTCCACAATAGGTCTGCTTCGTGAAGCTGTGGAACTCCCATTGACCCCGGCCTCCATCACAAGAAGCCAGGAGAGCGAGCGATGCGTTCTGCACAGGCAGCGAAGGAGAGGTAGAGTTTGGGGAAGTTGGGAAGCCGAAGAAGCCTGGAGAACCCCTTTGCGAAGTACACCGAGGAGGAGGACGCTGCTGTGTGTGACTGGTGAGTGTAAAACAGTTACAAACTCATACTACACACGCATACCGGAGCGCTCCGGTAACGTGCAATAATGTCCTTTGCAAATATCGAACACCCTGAATGTAACTAAAAGTACTTTTGCATGTTGGAACAAGTACTTTTAAGATACTGATTGAACTGAAACTCATTGAAAGCACTTTTGAATGCCGCACAGAATGCAAAGCACATTAAAAACTTATACATGGAGTGAAAGCCAAGTATTACATGAGACATTCAAGGAATGCGTTGTATGAAAAAGTATGGACAAAGTCAAGAGAATACTAAGAAGGGTATGAAATTGAGAAAATAAGTATTGGCCCAAACCCAAGAAGGGGCCCAGAAATTGCAGGCTAAAAGGAAACCTATGTTGGCAAGAGCCAGGGGAATACAGAAAAGGATAACAAAGTGCATAATTGTTGATGAAAACAGTAAGAAGGGCTATCGGTTGTGTGACCTATAATGTGTGGACCTTGTGGTATGTTTTGCAACAGCCTGAAATGAGAAATTGAAGTTAAGAAGCCAAACTGTCTTAAGTGAATTGCTACAAGATACTAATCTTAAAGGAACTGGGAGGTGTGGCAAAGGAACTGTACTCTTTTGAAAGATGGAAGATTTTAACTCTTGGGGAAGATATTAACTCTTGAGGAAGGGAACCCCAATCCTTTGTGAAATACTTTGAACTTGGGGAAGCTGATCCTAAGCCAAGAGCTGGAAGGAGATCTGAACTTTCTTTTGAACACTATTCTTTTCTTGCTGACATTTCTACACATTATATATAGTTAGTTGTGAGGGCAAGTATAGGTTTTGGACACAGACCGACATTTGATTTGAACATCCTGACACAGACTATCCTTAGTTTTCTTTAGGTAGGAAAATCCAACCTTATCATAGGTTAAGTTAGGCCTTATGCCATACTGACCTTTAAGTGAAATAAACCCTTTTGAGTATACATTTGAATCTGTTGTCTCTATCTTACTTCATGATGCCTTCACAACATGTATAGGTCTGGATAATCTACCCCCCCCCTTTTCGAATGTCATCGTAAGAACATCGTAAGAGTTGAGGTCACTTACCGGCCCATACTAAGTTTGTCATCATTCTAATCCTACCACAGAATGCCACAGAAGGTATAAGTGAGATAGTGTTAAAGATAATCAATAATTTAAGAACAATAACCATTTCTGCAAGTGCCATCCTTGCAGATTGTGACAATGGTAGCTGTATTCATCTCCCCTCTTTGACCTCCAGGGATTCCCGTGTCACAACATAGTTATCCTGATATAGGCTTTTAGTGCTTATGGCTATGGGTCTCCTTAGGTACCTAATGCTATCACCCAATTGAAGATGTGTGCATATTACCTCTCTTGGTGCTCGGGGTAGTTGCCAACAGTTCAGATTTTTCCCAATTCATTTTCAGACCAGACAATTCGCCATAAGTACTAATGTCATCCATTACTGGCTGGAAATTATGCTGTGAGTGTTTTATATATGCAGTATATCGTCTGCGTATACTGAGATTATGCTAATCGCAAAGTATTGTTTTATTACCCTATGCCAATCGCATTTTCTAATATAACAGGCTAATGGTTCTATTACCAACGCAAATAACATGGGCGACAGGGGGCACCCCTGCCTGGTTCCTCTAGTGGGAAATATTATCACACGCTATACTTGGTTAGTCAAAACTGTTGCCCTAAGTACACTATAAAGTAATTGTATCCATTTCATAAAGCGAGTCCCCAACCTGGATCTACGCAGCACTTCATACATGAAAGGTGTGACGAATCACGCGATTCAGTCCCTTCTCCCCAGGGGGAACCTTTACCTGTGAGGCTAGGAAGCTGAGCCTGCTACACGATACCCTCCCCAGGGGTAGAGGCATGCAGGACCTCACTGGGAGAGACTGTGCCCTTGGGGACAAGGACTCCAGTGTCAAAGAGGAACTTCCTAGGTTACTCACCCACCTCCAACCCCACCCATCATAAGAACTCATGAAGTACCAATTAATGTATGTGTTACTGTGCTGCAGAAACATTACATTCATATGAGAAAGGAGATGAGTACAATACTGTGAAGAATATTGTCCGCATGCAGAGTACTCTGGTAACAGAAAGAAAGGATTTGGACACTCTTTCAGGGAAAACCCAGCTAAGTGTCATAAAAAGAACAGGAGATATCCTGTCAGAGAGGAAGTCTAGGAGATTCTAATCGGCTTTGTGTGGAACACTGAACCAGACAGGTATGCGCAACTTGCCGAACAAGAAAACAAGCTGGAGAGTGAAGGCAATGCAAGGAAAGTGTGCAGGCAGAAGAGCTGAGGGGAAGAAAACCTCAGAGAGTCTACCGAGTCGTAAGTGGTGGACTGTTCAGTCCATGAACAATGCCGAGACCACAGACCCATTCCCAACACGGAATGGATTCAGAGAACAAGCGCGAGAATTCGAGGGGCAAGAAGCCAACCTGACAAACAGAAGGAAGCATCCTGCACTGATCGCAGGTCCGGTGGCACTAACCCCATGTCAGGGAGGTAACGGGGAAGGCGGGAGACCCCGGAGGGATAACTAACATAACAAGAATAATAATCCTACTGGTCCCAGTGAGGAATGCAACCCAATATTCCCTAAGGGGAGTGGGAAGTTATATGGGGACATGGATTAGAAAAGAAATTGAGGAATCAGGAATGAAACTCAGAGTCATGTTTACGGTCAAGACTTTTATTGGGAGAAAAAAGGGTTTGGGAAAATGCCTCTCAGACCCCGCTCTAAGATGAGTTTCCCTAACTAAACCAAAAATTAAGTATCTGTGTCAGAATGCCCAAAACAAAACTGTCTTATGTCCAAAGTTCTATTATGACCCTCAAAGTGTAATAAACTAAATTCTAAGGTGAAAATGGTAATGCCTGTGGCCTTGGGTGGCTTTTAAAGGTGTTTAAAAAGGAATAACAAATAATTCCAACACAAACGTTCTTCAAGGATAAGGATTTTTGCTCCAGAGTGTGGCTCCCTTCCCCTGGATTTCGCTTTACTTTCTCATATTTTCATCAGTAGCAGTTTCTTGTGGCTTTTCTGTCCAGCAACAACACTGATATACAAAACTGCCTGGATTTCTAGTTTTGCCCTTCTTGGGATACCCGGTATGCTCTCCTGCCAGGTTTTTGCTCCTTCTCTCCTGGTTAACACAAACCCTTTTTCTAGTCCTGATATAGTTGTCTCAGGTCCTCTCTATCTTCTGTACTTTCTTGCAACTGCCTGATATACTCTCCTGCCAGGGCTTCTTGCAGTCACAAACTTGTAGCTGCCTGGTATACTCTCCTGCCAGGACTTCTTGATATATTGTCCTGTAAGGGTTTTCCGTATTCTTACACTGTATACATTGATAAACTTGAAAGGTTTTCACTCACAGTTCATTTCCTTTTTTGACAATTGGCTATTTCGCACTTTCTCTCCCAGCTTCTTTATTCACAATGACTTGCATTCTGTGTGGCCGATGATAAGCCCTAGTGTCATTGCTGTCTCTCGGTGGACTCACCAGTCCTGTTGGTATTCCCGGTTTCTCCTGTGGTCAGCCGGTGGCAGTCTTTTGGTACTTTATTTCTCGCGACCACCTTCTCTCGGCTTTCACATCTTTTGCGGCTTCTGTTGGGCTTGTCTGCTTTGTTCTAGGCTCCGGTGAGTTAGATGCTGCTGTTTGACACCTCAGAACGACCCAGGACTTTATCGTCGGCTCCTTGCATTCCCGTAGCTTGCCTTGTTTCCATGGCAGCTTCTTTCTTCTTGGCTCTCGAGCCGGTCAACTCCACAACACTGGTCCTAGCCCTTCAGTCTACCGGTTCGCAAGGACCGGCGCAGCTCTCTCCTGCAAGCAGCACTCCTCAACTCTCAGCTTCTCCTCTTTAGATTTCCTGGCCATAGGGGTGTGTGCCCAGCAACTAGTGCATTCCTTTGTCTTCTGCCCTCTTTCCCTCTGCATTGCTCAGTTCCTCTTTCTCTTCCCAGTATTTTAGTAGTTATGGAAAAGGAGGTCCATTCTTGACAATTTATATGATAAATCTGGGTAAATATTCTTAATGGTTTTCAAGAGCAAGTCCATCCCGGGATTTGCATGTGGAACCTGAGAAGGCGTTTTTATAAGTTTCTCAGGGCAGATCAGAGTCTGAAGGTTAGGCTATGGGTCTCGGTGGGGGGGCGGGGGTTTGAAAGGTTTTCAATACCCTTCATAGTTGAAACAGGAGACGTATGACAATATGACTTGAGGTTATCGGGTATGGGAGGGTTATCCTGAAGGGAAAATGGGGATACCATGTCTTATCTAATGATGCAATAACACCTCCCCGGGAGTTGTCCTCCCCACCCCCCCCCCCCTCTATTTGATCCGCCCTCCTAAAACCGGCCCCAGGGTCAGGATAAGGTAGCAGCTGCCATCGCCTGGCCACATGGGAGGTGGTCACCCCCGGGAAGGAAGTGATGACACCATCAGATTCATCACATACCCTTCCCCTAATGCTGCTGGTTCTCTCAGCTATTGGAAAGCAGGAACGGAAGTCTACACTGCCCCGTTATCTTCCTTTTCGGTGTTCTACCTTGAAACAATTGGCTGAATTTCTAAGAACCAGCGCATGACCCGTGCATTGGTGTCCTTGCGGGGGCTCATCCATGTTAATGGAGCGTGTTCTGAGACCAATCTAAATTTTCTGCCAGTGAGGTAGTACTTAAGGTAGGTTACAGCCCATTTTATTGCCAAGTCCCCCGATTCAATAGTGGCATAGTTCTTCTCTTGGGGATACAGCTTTCTACTAATGTAAAGAATAGGGTAATACCATTGTGATCTTGTGAAAGAACTACGCCTAATCCAATGTGTGAAACGTCAGTCTGTAAAATGAACTCCTTGTTCAAATCAGCCGCATTCAACACGGGTTCACTACACAGAATATGCTTAAGTTTATTAAACCGCAGTTTGTCTTCCTCTTTCGTCTTTACCTTTTGGGGTTCTGCATTCTTAGGATTCAGTGATTCAAGACGTGATGGATGAATAACTGGGGATGAATCACCTATAATATCCCACTAAACCCCTAAAGGCTCTTGGATCTTTCTCGGTTTTGGGCACTGGAGTTTCATGGATGGCTTGTACCTTCTCAGTCTGTGGTTGAACAAGCCTATTGCCAATGAAACATCCAAGATACTTGACTGCTGATTGTGCCAAGTGACTTTTATTTGGATTTGCTGTATCCCCTGGTAACTGGCTATAGGTTACCCAAAGGTCCAAAGTTCACAAAACGCTGAAGTCTTTCAAGAGTCCTTTGTGCGTGCCATGTCCAGAGAAAGCAAAGATCTTTCAGCAGGCGTATTAGGGGTTGCAAAGAAAACTAGCAGTATACCAAAGGCTTGCTTAAATGAAAGCCTGGAAGAACCTCGGCATAAAGGAAGGATGACTCCTTAGAGAGAGACTGTATTTCACCAACCCTCCTGGCTGAGGTGAGAGCCATGATGAAAGCGGTTTCCAGGAAAGAAACTTCAAAGGAGCATGATGCATGGGCTCAAACGGTGGCCCCATGAGCTTGGAGAGTACCACGTTAAGCTGCCACACCAGAACAGGGGCCTTCCCTGGTGGAAAACTCCTGAAGAGGCCCTTGAGGAACTCTTTGACAAGCCTATGCGACCACAGCAAGAGCTTGCCAGGAGTCTGGGTGTACCAGGAGATAGCCAATTCGGCAGAGTTTATCCCTGTGTTCTCGAAGTCCTGGGGCCCCTTTTTTTCTTCTTTCACCTCTGCTGGCACTGCTAGGCTCTCCTGGGCTTTCCAGGACTATCTTGGACTCTCGACAATTCAGAAAAAACCCACTCAGTCACCATGCCATGAGGCAGAGACAGTTTTTCAAGGACATCAGGTTTTTATTCACGCCAGACTGACACAAACAACATCGTTGTCAAGTACACGAGCTCTGGCCCTGTGCTGAAAACGGAGCTTGTTTTCATAGCATTTTGAGAAAGAGTTGAACCGCCACCCTTTTTTTTAATACTTGCCCAGGCAAAGTTCTCCATTGACTTTACTCTCGCACCTGGTAATTATTAATTCTTTGCTTAAATCTTCAAATCGAAATACATTTTGGTACCTGTCACTGGATTTTCCCGGTCAAGCTAACCTTATAGGGTCATACAGCTGTGTTCATTAGATAAAAACTCAGACACAGCCTTGTTGTCTGTCTTGTCTCAGACTGCTTATCTGATTCCGCAGGGCTCTGTGGCCTTGAAACTTTCCTGCTCCGGGGCTGACTCATGCCACCACTGTCTGCAGAGAGCTTCTTCATTTAATGCATTCTATTTGCTTATTAAAGGCATTGTTTGTATTAAAGGTATTGGCCAGTTACACAAATGGTTGTTAATTTCTGTCTGGTTACATTTAAACACTTGGGCGGTCATTACAAGGTTGGAGGTAAAAAACAGTTCTTACCGGCATGGAGAAAATACCGTGTCCATGTAGGAAAGAGCCCGCTAACAGTGGGCTATTACGAGTTTGCGTGCACGAGCATAACGGCATGCCGGTATCGACAGTAGCGGCATGCCGCTAAAGTGCCAAAAATGCCCCTTAGCGGCATCATGGAAAGCGCAGACAGCACTACCGCTGCCCTCATCCCCTATATAGCGTGACCGGCATCAATGGATACGGCATAAGCGGAACCGGAAGTAGCGTCATCGCGCCGGAATGGGAAAGAGCACAGCGGCTGGTAGGGAGAATTCTCATTTTATGGCTAATTTCCCTTACCTATAGAGTCCCCCAGCAGCTTTGTTGGATTTGAAGGGTTTGTTTCTTTTTCCTGCTAAGAGAGACTTTTTCCCACTCTTAGGCATTTTTGCTATGTGTGTTCTAGGCTATTTTTTGTGTTTAATGTCTATGGGATTTTCTCAACCCCATAGGAGCCATCTTTATTCACATGTGTTACACAGCACCCTCAGTGCAGTGACACAGGGTTGTCGTAGCGACCCCCAAACATAGACTCCATACCCTGGGACTGACTGCTGTCTCCCAGGGCATGTAAAGTCCCAATTGACTTTACTAGTCAAATCCTATGAACTAAACCAGTACAACCAATCTTACTATGGAGGTACTGGAAAGGGTTAATAGTTTTTCCCTTATGTTCATTTTCGAGAGGGTACCGTACAGTGCCTCTCTCAAAAGTTTCTGGCAGGTGGCAGTGGTTACTACTGTAAATATTTGACCGCAAATATTTCCCTATGGGATTTTCCCATTGTTCGAGGCTACCACTTTTTCTGGCAGCCTCCAACATACCGCCGGTGCAATTTAATATTAACTTGACTCCGGTAGGTTTTATTTGCCAGAACTTTAATATAACTTATTTCTCGTGTCTTTCTCTAAACTCCTAACCCAGGTCGGGGATCCTTTGTTCGTCCTTTTGGCAGGCTTCTACCGAGAAGCCCTCCTTTCGGCGCCACTGAGTCTGGGGTGGGTCCATTGTGTGGGAGGGGGAGTAGGACCCCTGGACAGGGTTGCCTCAGCAACCCATGTCGCACTCTATCCTGATAGGCTGGAGGGTCTCCCGCCAAGATGACCACTCCACTGTGAGTGACAGCTAGGCTGTATGAATGGGGATCTTTTTGCAAAAAAGCAGGGTTCTGAGGACTGGAAGAGCAAGACGTCACCACTGGAACTAAGAAGCCGAAGAGGAGAGAAGCCAAAGGTACCTGCAACGCCTGAACCACCGGTGAAGCCCTGCTGCAGCGTCTCACCACTTTTCTCCACACGACGAGAGAAGATCTTCATCTGAAAGAGCCTTCTTCCCTTGAGCTGGTGGGGCCAACCAGTTTGCCAATCGCCTTCCCGCACTTGCCTTGGTTGAATCTCCCATACCCCGTACTCGGAGGCCAGATAGCCAGGCACCAGTCCACCCGGACTGCAATTTTAAAGGAATGTACCTTTTATTCGTCGGGCAGCACCGCGGCTGGTTTCATCCCTGGGTAGGGCAGTAACTCAAACTTTCCTCCACGACAAGAACCTCTCTTGCTATGCTGGATCACTCGAACTGCAGGAAGAGCCACTTCTTCATTTTGAAGGTACATTGTTCCGCTAAGCCGCCCTTTTCTTCGCGGTAGCACTAAAGGTGTTTTAAATCCTTTACCTACCTATTAGGTTCGCCGCCCCTCTCTCAACATTGTCTTTCGTTTTCTGCATCCACCTTTTCAAAATCGTTAACCAAAGACTTGACTGCAGCTACAAGAACATTTTGCTCCTGGTCCCTAGCCCTGTACCACTGACTCTGGCACAGGCCTACTGACTCTGGCTACATTTGTTAGATCTGCCTTCTTTAGATTGATTCTCAACTGGAACTGTGTTGGTGCACTTACTTCTTATAACTACCCCTTTCTAAACCTTGTGAAATGCCATTTTGCTCAGTTTTCATTTAAGTATTTTCTATACTGATGCACTGTCTTGCTTAAACTGGTTGACAAACTTATGAGAAGTGTTGCTAGGGTGTGTAAGAAGGTATTTCTGAATAACTTGTGTTTTCCCTTCCTTTATGAGAAATTGCTAGAGAATCCCTTGTGTGTGCTTTTCACTGTGCTGTTTTGCTCAGTTTTCACTCTGGTTCACTTGGTCTACAATTTAACTTGGGAGTGTGTATATTTTTCCTTTGACTTAATTTAACTTGCTTGATGACTGTGATACATGTGTTTTATTAGAAGTGTATACAATAAATATATATCTACTTTTTAAATACAAAGCTTTGGTCAGTGTTTCCTTGTGCCATAGTACTGTAGGCCTATTGTGTAAACCCTGAATACTGCTCATCTCCATCTTGAGGTAAGTCTGACTGCTCAGCCACAGCTATCAACTAAATCTTTGTGGTACAGACTGATACCAAAGGGAATTTATTGCTCTCACTTGTAGTCTTAATCTTCTGTAGTGCTCCCTAAGGGAACTGCACAGGATTCTGCCTAACAGTGGCCATCTTGAAAAACAGAATTCATTGCCATCCTCCCTACACAGGACGTGGAGCCTATTTCCAACTGCAGAAAAAAAACATCACTAACAGGATCATGCCTAAGGCAGCAAAAAAAGGCGCATCCCGGCAGCGCAAAGAGCGCTTCCCAGAGGACGAGCTGACCATGCTTGCTGAGACACTGGCAGATAAGGCTGAGGTTGTGTTTGCCAACAACCTCAAGAGAGAGGCACAGATGAAGAAAAAGGAGATCTGGCAACTTGTTTCCCAAAAAGTCAGTGCAGTAGGGAACACCCCCTGCACAGTCAAGGACGTGCGCAAAAGATGGGACGACCTCCGGCTGAGAGTCAGGAACATAATGTCGGCCAACCGGAGCCAGGGCTTGGCTACTGGCGGTGGTCCTAGCTCCTCTATCAAGCTAAGCCGGAAATCTGCACCAGCACTATTGGCATCGAGGCAATAGCAGGTGTGGGCGAGATGGAACATGGCGTCACCTCATCGGCGGATGGAGGGGAGTGTCCTAAGAAAACACTGTAATGCAAAGTATGATGATAGTCCACCAATTTGTCCGTCCCAAGGGGCAATTCATGGCCCATTATATACACATGGGCACATCCATGCCTAGATGCCATCCCCAGCACTGACACATCCACATGCATGCAGCATGGCAATGCCATACCTGAGACACACCAGACAAATAGGAAAACAGCATTAGTAACACTGCACGCAGTCCACAACAGAAATGCATGTCACACAGCATACGCCAGCTCCAACATGTGTGACCATGACGGATGCCTGCATGCTCCACCCATATAGCAAGCAACGTGATTGTCAAAACCCCAATACCTAATCCCCTCTAATGTGTAGAACAGCATTCATACCAATGTATGCATGATGCTTGTAGAACCATCACTGGTGCCGTCCCCCTCTCGGTCCCCCACAGGCTCTGATCCTGACAGCGAGGCCCAGGACTCAGCCGCACAGGCAGCAACTCCCCGGAAGAGGCCCAAGGGCAGGGAAGAAGGCAACATGCCCTCAACATGGAAAGGGCCATCCAAGCCACAGCAGGCACAGAAGGGGCAGCCATCACAGGACGCCACGGCACTGGTGCCGCTAAGGGCCGCTGCTACAGTCCCCACAACAACTGTGTGCCCAGCACAGGAAACAGTTGCCGATGGGGCCCTTTCAGCTGCGAACAGCTCTGTTGTGGAGGCGGCAGCCACGGCACCCCATACGGACGAGGATGCGCAGAGCCAGGGCCAGGTGTGTCCCTGTGGAGGATGACTCTTCGAATTTACCTGTCACACCCAGTCCCACACCATCACCCCAGATCACCCCATTGTATTCCAACATTGACACCACACTGGAGCAGTCTGGAGGGGAGCCAGGTCAAGGGAGCATGAGCCCCACAGAGGAGTCGCAACAATCTGGGAATTTGACACATGCACCATCCACCTCCACTGCTGTCCGGGATGGGGGGCAGCACATGGAACATAACATGCAGCGCCAGGAGGAGCTAACAGCCCTATTCAGGCAGTTTGTTTCGGACGGTGCCCAGGCAAGGCAGGAGGGGGGGACAACACTGCCTCCCTGAGACAGGCCATTGAGGCCAGTACGATGCGCATATGCAAGGAGGCGTCTGCTCTGAGGCAGGTCCTTGCCCGCATAGCGGATACCTTGGAGGCCGAGTGCCCGGCCCCCAGACTGGAGCAAGTGGGCACCGCATCATCATCTAGCTCTACTCAAACCAGCCCCCTTCGCAGGGCAGCACGCACCTTGCGCCGATCGGACATGTCGCCACCAGGTGCGGGAAGTGGACAAATGTAGATGGGGCAGCCTGATTGACACCATGTGTGGGGGAGTTTTGGAGGGAGGTGGAGGGGGGAGAGGGTGTGTGGGGGAGTTTTGGGGGGAGGGGGAGAGGGTGGTTGGGGGAGTTTTGGAGGAGTTGGAGGGGGAGAGGGTGTGTGAGGTGGAGGGTTTGAGCACTTTGTACTATTTAAGTTTAATACACCCGTTGTGTAGCAGAAAAAAAACTTGAGCGGACATTCCTTATTGCATATGTGTCATTTATTGCTATACAGTGCATAGTGTACATGTACTCCCACACCCAGTGCCCTCTGTCCCACTTTCAATAACCCTCTGCACCCATGTGTCTTAGAAATATTGTCCAATCACAGACTGGCGCACAGCACGTCCCTCCTGTGCATCGGCACCGTAATGATGTGCGCCCACATCTTCTTCATCCCCTTCATCATCACCTGGTGGTTGCAGTTGAATGTCAGGGGCACGTTCCGTCGGATACACATATTGTGCAGCATGGCACATGCCAAGATGATCTTGGCCACATTCTCATGCCTGTAGAGGAGTACCCAACCCAGCCGGCTAAGGCAGTGAAATTGTGCCTTTAAGGCCAAAGGTCTGCTCGATGACCACACGGATACGGGTATGGGAACGGTTGTAGTCCTCGTGCCTGTTCTGCGGATTTCGGAAAGGCGTGAGGAGCCACGGCTACAAGGGATATCCACTATCACCTGCATAGGAGCAAAATAAGGTATGTGTTAGTCGATTCATGCTGGAGAGCTGTACTTATCACACATGCCTGCAGATATTTGTTGGCCACATGCACATATCCCTGGTAGTATGCACACATTTTCCTTCCCTCAGTGTGTGCTGTGCCATGGTCTTATGGTGTCAATTGCGTCTTCAAGATGATACACAGTGTACGCTGCCTTGATGTTGCTCATGCATTGTGGACGCATACCGCTGTGCTTGTGATATATATGTGATGTGTAGTGTTCTGTATGATTTTCTAACTGGCAGCGTTGGCAGTAGTCTCTGCATTATTTGGCATTCAGCGCTGATTATTCCCATGGTGACATGCTGCACTTCTGTGGTGGTGGCCCTGTGACAAGCAGTGGCTTCCCTTGGTGGTTTTGTTTTGTGCACTCTCATGAATGCTTGTCCTGTGTAGTGATTTGCTGCAGACATGTACATTGTGAATACTCACAGCATGTTGCAGGATTGTGTTACGGAGGGTGAAGTCAGATGATGGGTGGTGCACGTGTTGTGGGATGTGGGGTGTTTTTACATTTGGCATGTTGTGGTAGGTGTGCAGCTTACTTCATTGCTATGGGAAATGGTTGTCATGGTCAGTTTGGGATGCTTTGGGGCACAGCGTTTTGGGATCTGCACATTGTGCTGTCACCACAACAATGACACCATGGTGGTGTGTGCATCTCTCCCCCCATTTCACTGTCGTGCAACTTACCAAGCAGCCAGGCACGTCGTCCTGCATGTCGCTCCATGTAGCGTGGTAGCGTGGAGTTCCGCAGGACCATTGAATAATGAGTTGATCCGGGAAATCGTGCACAACAATGTGTGATGATATTGCTGGAGTCGTATACCATCTGTACATTGATTGAGTGATATAGCTTACGATTGCGGTATTCCACCTCTGTTGCATGCGGGACCACCAATTCCACATGGGTGCAGTCAAGTGCACCAATACAATTTGGCATGCCTGCCAGTGCATGGAAGCCAACTTTAGCGTCAAAGATCTCCTGGGCAGTGTGTCATAGGGATATGTAGTACCTTGTGTGCTTGTTTGACTCAGGAGGGCATCCAGCACTTGGTTCAGGATGCGAAAAAATAAGGGTTGTGATATGCCATGCATGTGCCCCACTGCGTGCTGGTAGGTGCCAGTGGCCAGGAAGTGGAGCACAGACACTACCTTCAGTAGAGGTGGGATGGCGGTGCGTATTTCAATGAGGCTGACTATGTCGTCGTGCATCATGTCCACAATGGTGGTGATGGTGTCCCGGTCCAGACGGTACAGGGTGTGGATCTGCTCCGGGGTTAGGTTGAATGGACTGGCTCTGCGAGGGATTGGGGCTGCCTGCTGGGGCTTGCTGGGCCTGTCTCACCCTCCTTCTCCTCTGCATAACCTCTGTGGTGCCTGTTGTTGTTGCTGGTGTAGCAATGCAAGCATGTCCTCCAGCCCCAGTATTGCTACTACAAGTGGAATCATTTTGGTGTGGTGAGGGGTGTGGTGTGTGGATGTGCTCCTTTTGTGCTGACCCAGACTCCATTGCCACCAACTGTGCTGATTATGTGCCCCTGCGGGTGGTTCGCGATGCCGGTATTGCTGGATCCCGGTATGCCTCATTACCGCCTTCATGATGCTGGTATTTGCATGTCAGCCTGAGTTGTGATGTCCTCCTGCTATTGCCGGGCCAAAGGGCCACGTGCCCGCGCGTATGCTGGTATGGGGGAGCACGCTATCAGCGGTGGCGCTAATACGGGCTTGTTGAGTCGGAATAGCCCGTAGCGGTATGCGGTGCCGGTAATCCTTTACCGGCATCGTTTTTCCATTACCTCCAACCTCGTAATGACCGCCTTAGTAATTTTCCTATCCAATTTTTTAATCCATATTCTGTATCCTGCCTACTTAATAAATCATGATAAAAAGCATTTTCGACTTTATAACCATAAAACCATTAAAGTACTAATATCTTTTAACCCTATGAGTTCTATTTTCACACATTTACAATACTAAATCACCTCACACAAATTTCTGTGCCTAGCTTTAAGAGGGCGGGGGGCTGCCCCCCACTGCATTCATTTGTCGGTACCTCCTCTTCATATGGGTACCTCTGTTACATTCCCCCGTCTTGAAAGTTCTTGGTTGCTAAACAATTGCTTTCAACCATATCCATGTCCACCCTCCTTGATACTTATCTAAAAAATATTCTATCACAATCCTACAATTTGTTAATTATTAACACATTATTTTTCTTTAAAAAAACATGTGTGTGTCTCTAAACTTCTTTTGTCTTCTTTCATCTGAGCCCCACCTTCCTTTCTCAATTTACTTTAAACTAACTGTATGCCTCAGATCATTTCACAGCCATTGTGAGACTCGAGAGTTTGGTCAAGCTTTGAGAGAACCCATTAGCCCGTTGTCTTTTCATGTGTCATATCTTGTTCGCAATTCCCACCCCAATGAAATACAATCTCTCCTTGACCACCTTCTGCCCATGCATATATACAATGTTTTCAAACTGTATTTATTTCCCTCTTGTTCCAAACATTTTCTTCCATATCTTCCACTTGACTCATCTCGGTTTGGCATTGGTGGACCGTCTGTGTCCTGTCGTCTTTGTCCTTTCTTTTGAGCTGTTTCACAGTCAGTCTCCCATGTCCTTTGATGCTTAGACCAGGAGTCCATTGTCTTTTTTTTTCTTTTTCACAAAAAGTTCAATCTTTTCTCGAGTGTCTCTCTTTCAATAAATACATTGTTCAAATAAGTCCAAAAGAGGGGACGTTTCAGCATGGGGACACAAGGTTGGGGGAGTCTTTTGCAGACACTTTTCAGACAATCATCTTGGCAGGGCTTTCAACTGGGTTTCTCTATGACCTCCCTCTTTCCTCACACGGTTCAACGTTAATTTACAGAGGCATACAGGTCCCTCGATGTATACCTGTAATATAAAACTGAATGAGTTTATTTTGTAAAATAATGTCTCTTTTATTTAACACATTTCCTACCTAGCCATCTCCTTAAAAACCCCTTGGTTGCATATTCTTGCTCTCATACCCTACCTCCTAAAGAAAATAGTTTTTCATTTAAAACATTTTTTATGGGTCATACCTGCCTCCTAAACAAACTATAACTCACAATGATTGCTGCGTGTCAGCCCGCTGAGACCTGGGTTTGTTTTGAATATCATGCATTACACTATTTGTCCTTCGTGGGACACATTTTTCTCTTGAGGGTGACACATGCAACCCTAAGGAAATTAAAATAACAATTAAAGAAAGACATCTTCTTTTCTTGTCTTCTAGGCACGTCCGTAGCAGATGACAGACGTCCTTGGGGATCCCCGTTGTCTGTAGAAAATCAAAATAAGAACACAAGCCATTCGGGTACTGGCAAGGGGTCAGGTTTTCTTTCTAACTTCAACCCCTTTCTCCTTTTCTGCTATCAAAAAATCCTTTCTGGATCATTCTCCGCTACTCGTTGGTGCACATAAACGACTATTTTCCAACCACCCTGCAGGATACTTAGTTGAGGCTTGGTTCTTTGCTCAGTTTAGCTGCGTGTGCTTCCTGGTTAGCGGCAAGTGCTTCCTGGTTAACGGCAAGTGCTTCCTGGTTAGTTGCAAGTGCTTCATCAGCTCTGCAGTAAATACTTGCTCCTTAGCAGCCATTCTTCCTTTTTTCTTGTCTTGGTTGGACCATGGCCTTTGCTTGTGTTTTTTGCGTTCATCCTATGCAGACACTCAAAAGCATCATCTCCTCCCTAATTTCACTAACTTAATTTAATCCACCCCTTGTTTTTCTAGACTATGGCACCAAATCTTACTATGTGCCTTCATGTCCATCTTAAACTACAATGTATGCCTATTCTGAATGTTTTATCAAAAAAACCCTTGGTACCCTGAGCTCAAAAATAATTACTTGCCTTCAATTTGGCTTTTGTTCTTTGTGGTTGTTTGAAGTGGCCATGTTTTCATCTATTTGCTACTCTTTCCACACCTGATTGCACCTATCTTGGGAGAATGGCTATACACTTGAAGACATTGTGTCTCTTACTACCTCTTTTTCTGTTACTCACCTGGATCCTCTTACTTTTAATGCTGATCAATTGTGTGTCCACACCCTTTTAGAGTGAATTAGTACTTACCTTTTCCTTGTTCTCCCTAATTAAGGCCATGCAGACATTTCTCGTGATTCCGCGCAAGGTCCACAACTGTTATCTGTAACATAAATCAACATCATTACAGGCACTTAACATTTATTTTTTTACTTGCCTAAATATATTTTCTTAAAATGGCTTTGTGTACCATTTCCTTGTTTGGTTGACCCAATTTTATTGTCAACCATACTCCTTTTCTCGGTCTTCATGGTCACTGATGCTTTTTATTGCCCTACACTCTTTTTTACTGTTGGTCAGGAAACCCCATTAGTGCTATTTGTTTACACATGTTTTGATTTGTTTACCCGTTTTATGCTTCTGGGTTTATTCCCTATCCTTTTATTCATTTGTCCAATAGTTCCCTTCCCCAATTTTTCTTTTATTCATTTTTTATTTAAGATAATCATTTTCATCTTTTTCCAATTTATTTTTCTGATCCTGTGCAACAAAGGTCCAAAATCTACCTAACGTTTTTGATCCTTTTTCTAATCGTCTTTCATTTATGTTGAGCACTTATTTAATTTTTGTCATGTATACTAAAACATACTTCCTTTCTTTTTTCTGTGTGGTGCTGTAAGGAAAGTACCACTTTATACTCCATTAAGCCCTGTATGGCTATACTGTTATCTGTGACGTTGTTTAACCTAAATCTTTTTATCTGAACCATTACTGTCCTTCACGATTCTTATTTCATTTTGTTTGCTCCTTAATCATTCGCCATGTTTCCCTACTTTATGGCTGCCTCTAATTAGAGGGAGGTCATCTGTCTCTTCCTCTTGTTCATAAATGTTCATGGCCTGCGCCTGAATTTATTAAATATTTTCATCATTTTTTCCACCAGGTCCCACAGCTGGCTATATTACCATGCTTTGCCACAATAATAAAATCCTTTAGTTTTTACCCAAACAATCTCATCGGCCTTCTGCCGTTTTCATGCCTTCAAAATTATGCTCATGGCTAAATGGTGCATGTCCCAAATAAACAAAATATGCTTCGAATGGATTGTGTCCTCCCACGTATTCCTCATCTTGTGATAAATCGCTATCTCCAGCTTCGCTGCTTCGGAAAAAAAAAATTCTCGGCAGAGGGCGCTGTGCTCGAGGTCGTGGCGTTGATTGTCCCTCGACGTACTCCGTACTCTGTCGACGTCACTGATGGTATAAATAGCTCGAGCCGCGACCGTTGCTTCAGTTCCGTTTTACCGATCAATTTGCTATCGAGAACGGTGCGCTTCTATTTTCTGTGAAGAAAATGTCGTCATCTTCGACACCTTCGACACCCAGAACTGGGTTTAAAAAGTGTGCAGATTGTGGATCTAAGATGTCGATCACCGATCCCCACCGGATTTGTCTCTGGTGTCTCGGTTCCAGTCACCGAACCGACGACTGCGGGTCCTGCCAATCGATGACCGAAAAAGCTCTTCGTGAGAGGAGAGGTAAACTGTCGGTGGGGAGGGAGGCCTCAAAAAAGGTTTCATCAAAAAGACACAAAGCGACTGATTCTAAGGAATCGGATCGCCATAGGCACTCGAAGAGGTCTCGATCTAGGAGTATATTGAGACACTCTTCGTCGTCATCGAAAAAAATGAAGAGGAGACATAGATCTCCCTCATCATCTTCTTCTTCAGAGTCGACCGAAGAAAGTCGTTGTCCGACTAAATCGGATTCTCCCAGTAAGTGGGAAGAATTCCGCAAAAAGATGATAGAGGTTTTCGAGAATGCGGCCCTGACCCCCTCGAAAGACCCTCAAAAAAGCCATACCCCTAAAGTCGCTCCACTGGACGACAAAGGGAAGTCCAAAGCTACTATGGCCAAGACCAGTAGCGTCGAGGAATACAAAAAACCTTGAGTCGACGTAAAACCGTCGAGGAATCTTCCAGAGTCAAGCACCTCTCCAGTGCCGGCCAAGAAACACAAGTCGTCGAAGACTTCGACAACTTCGTCGACGCCCTCAACGTCGATAATCTCGACGCCAAAGCCAAATGTGTCATTGACGCCATTATCAAAGTCATCTTCGAAGACACCCTCGAAAACTTCGAGGGATTTGCCATTTCCTTCGAAGCAGATGGAAGAGGAAGAAAGGAGATTCACTCATTTGCTCAGATCAGACTTTTTCAAATCTATGTCAGCAATCTATGCAGAGTCTGCTTCAGAAGAAGACGAGGTTACTCCTTTGGGAGTTACTTATGGTACAATACAAGTTCCTGAGGAACTTATTGACCAGGAATCTAGAATGAGAGACCTGAGTGATACTCTACATTCTGCCAAAGGAGTTGACACATCCCCAGAATGAGAGTTTGCCAAACCTATCAACAGAGTCAGTTCAGCCTGACCCAAAGAAGTCGCTATGCCAACCTACTGCAAGTCCCATTCATTGAAAAAGCTAATGCCGTTAATGCTGGAGGTCTAGGCTTCCCCCACATATCTCCCAAACCATGAACTGCCCTCCCTAGCGAACTTAAAGTGGAACCATCCCTCCTCATTTTTTGCAAAATCCTCAAGACTACCCTGTTTAACCCTACTAGTTTCCCCCTGATGCTTAATTAACCATCATGCCATGTGTTTACTCAATTTCAGCTGTATCCAATGTAAGCTAAACATGCAACTAATCCACTGTAAATACATTGTGTATTTTGTGTCCTATAATCACAAGCAAAGCTGTGGCATGCAACCACTATGTATGCCACTTTCTTTGTATTCTGCAAGTCTCTTCTTTGTAACAGCACCACCATGCCGAAGGGCTGCCGTGTGCTCTATACATTCTAGTAAATAAATAAATAAAAAGGTTTTTAATGCATTTAAGTCTTTCCTCTCTACTAGGAATTGCTTATTCCTTGCCAAAACTACAGTAGGCACCAATACTGTATCACTACAATGCCCCTTCTCTGGGCACTCATGGACAAACCCTCAATAAATTATACATCACACAAAATAATGCCTCTAGGCAATACTGAATATTCCCATAAGGAAGCCTTTCATAGGCAAGGAAAGAAGCACACTGGCTATCAATAAATAAATGCATCCTTTTTTAAACTCATGGCCATCACACAAAGATGCCTTTTTGTCCATGTCCCTTCATACTTATCAGAGTGAATCACTCTTATTAGTCCATCAGACCCTCCTGGTCAGTCCAATATATGTGCCTGCCTTCAAAAATCCACATCTGGGGGGCCTAGCTTTAGCCATCTGGCTCCTAAAAGCTGTAATGCACTGCCCATAGCACTAGAAGATGAAAAAACCTTACATTGTTTTCCTCAAAATGCTAAAAACATTCATGTTCACCCAGGCCCCTTCGTGATCTCACAATAATGAATAGCTAAGCTGGCTACAACAATGCCATCCATGTGCTAATTCTTCTCTTGTTCAATGTATTCCTGTACCTGTACCATTGAACCTTCTGTACTCGCGCCACAATGCCCCTGGGCTGATGTGCGCCTTTACATTTAAAGAACTACCACTCAAAAGTGCCTATTGAAATTACACCACAGCTAACACATTCTCCCCAAAGTCTGCTAAACCAATGCCACATCTGTAATTTGAAAAGCTGTCTTTGCTCCATGGACACACAGTCCCAATGTCTATCATCAGACCAAAAAATCATTTTTTCTTGCCATGTTTCTCTTTGCATTTTAAAACCCTAGTGCCACTTAACACTTCCAAACACATCAGGTCATCCTATGAGGCTGTCCTACTGTGAAACACATTCATTTTTCTGTTTTGCCAAAGTATTCCTTATTTTTTAGTTTGACAACTTTTTATTCCCAGGTGTCTCTGTGTATTCTGTGTATTGC
Source organism: Ambystoma mexicanum (assembly GCF_040938575.1). Taxonomy (NCBI): domain Eukaryota; kingdom Metazoa; phylum Chordata; class Amphibia; order Caudata; family Ambystomatidae; genus Ambystoma; species Ambystoma mexicanum. The sequence continues at coordinate 580,112,728 of NC_090924.1, read as the reverse complement.
TGAGCCTACATGTAAGCTCACTTACTCGTCCTCTGCACCACATTCATTTTGCATGTGATGCACTTTATTTTCACAATATATGCAACATAAAACACAACTAGCTGAGCATTTTCCAGCCTCACTCCCATCACTAAAAAGCAGCTTTCATCCAACAATTACACCAGCTGCACACATAACTAATACAACCACGCATCATACAATGCAATCTCTTTCGACTGACTTGACCTATGGTTCTCGAGGGTTTTTCAACCTACCAGTGCTTTAAAGTAATACCACTGATATGTAAGGCGCTATATAACTGCCAAGTAACATGACATGACATAACATATTTTTACTCATTTGAACCTAAACCTTTCCTTGCTCTTATTAGTGTGTCTTTTTACCACACATTTTAAAATAACGTATCTAGTTTACCAACCTGCTAAAAATGACTGCCACGAGTCATAATGAAAAATAAATGCAGAATGTAATGAACTGACCAAATCTGAGCTTTGCGCTTATCAGAAGTGGGCCACGCAAACATGGGTTACATCAACTCTCTCCTCTTAACAGTTGCGCTCGCTTGGTGTGCATAAGAAATGTCTTTCATTAAAAGAATGCTTTCAAACTTTTGAAATGTTTTGGCAAGTGTTTAAAAAATGCACGACAATGCTCGGGGGAAATCCTTTGCATACAATCTGTTTTTTAATACATGCTTCCTTGTTTACTAAACCCTGTCTTTGACTACATTTGTTTGTACACGATAGAGTAGGACCTTGCGAAACGCACGATCATTTTACATTGCTTTCTATTGTGGAGCAATTTGCTTAACTTAGCACTGTTAACTCAAAGAGCAGCATTCTTGTCTAAATAATCACCGTATTCACTCTAGCCGATCAGCCTGACTTTGCTTCTGGGCGAAACAAAATCATTGTCGCTTTTCTCATGTGCCAGTCTGACTTAAAAAATTCCCCTTTAAAATTCAACCTACTGTGCGCGTCCACATGGATCATTAAGCATATTAACTTCGTTGCATTCTGCTTAAACATTGATTCTCAATTGCGTGTTTTCAAGCAGCTTTTAATTCATGTTTTTATCATCGCAAAAGATGCCAGCTAAATTTGAAAAAACACTATCTTTTAAACCACGGCACGCAAGCCCCGAACATGACATTCCAAAAAACACAGCTTTGTTTCCGAGACACCCTTGTCCACACCTTTCTGAATTGAAACACAAATCAAACCTCGACTAGCATTCCACCATGCTATGCTTTTACTTTGAGAATCATTCACTTATTTCTTGCCTGCCAATCAATTGTCTTGCGCATTTCACAGGCTCGCAGTTCATTTCTTAAATCATACATTACTGTAATTTCAACTCGAGTTTTCTATCGCACACAGTTGAAAAGGCACTCCTGCACAGAGCATTCCTTTCCCCAGCGCTCTAAGGCACTGACACCATTTCCATGAATCACTATAACTCAGTAATTTGAATGCAAATTTTTATCATTCCTACTACGATTTATTACTTGACTTGGCCAGTACTGGGAAAGCACAAAATTAACTCTGTAGCTGCTGGATTGAATTTTTTGTAATGGTTATAAAGTAGAGCAGTTTGTTTCCATTTATCTCTGCTTGGCTCTTTTGAGGTGGGGCCACCACAATTGTATTCACCTTGAATTATAGTATCTAGCCATGTGAATCATTTTTTTAATTTTTAGCATTTTAATATTTTGGCTAAAAGCCAAGTTTTTAGATCATTTTGAAACTACATTTTTTTTAAAAAACATCTTACAATGCACACAACAATATGACACACAAAACGAAATCAAACAAGCAACATAACATATAACAAAATCAAACAAACAACATAACATGACATATGACAAAATCAGACAGACTCCGGCCGGCTACATGAATCTCTGCCCCTAAATTTTACCTCGACATGGGGTGTAAGCCCATCCCTTTCAAAAAAGCGTCTTTAACCGCTGGGTGACATTAACCGATGGGTGACATTCATTATGGCTGGGATAATTTCAGTAACAAGAGTTTTTACAACCTTTTTGCCGTGGTGGAAGCAAATCTCTGCAGAGATGTGATCTGCGTGTATCCTTGCCTAGACTGGCTGGGGAAGAGGACCACATCCATCAGTGCATTTTGCATACTGAGACGAATCCCGACATGTCATCTATTCTTCTGTGTCCACTTACGATTAAAATGAAAGAAGGACATACCATATTGTCAAGCCCTTCCTGCAGGAATTGCGAGCGTATGAGCTGTCCGGCCCGAAGAATAGAAGAGGCTGTTGACGAGAGGCTAGTGGGCAGGCAAAAGCATACCTACCCGGCACACTGTGGATGGACCAACCGGAAAGAGGGAGAAGCAGAGATCCAGGTGCGCAGCGGGACCGTGCAGTCGAGTGAAGCTGTGCATTCCGCAAGGAACCAAATGCTGCAGAGCTCCGCAGCACCACAAAGAACTGGAAAATCCATGAAAAACCCGAAGCAGAAAGCAGAAGAGCCCGAGACCAACCAGAACCCACCAGCAGCGCCCCTTAAGGTTCAGGTGGTTGCCGGGATCATTGTCGGAGGCACAGAAGAGTCATGGGGGACATTTAACCCACAGAGCAGTCGTGAGGAGGAAGCCCCTGGGGGAAAAGAACAAATTGAGAATGGAAAAAACAGAACAAGAAAAGATTGGGTCTGGGACCCGCACTCCCAAATCTTCGTGGCTGTACCTGTCAGAAGAGTGAACTAGGTCTGCCAAATCAAAGCAGTAGAGAAATATGGGTCTGGGAACTGCACCCACAAGAAAAGAGGAGTACAAACCATCTTCATTGTGGCATTTGTGAGAAACCTGATGGTATTCTCCCACCTCCTGTCACGGGGGTGGGGGACATCGCTTTTGGATCCCGACCCTCGGGGTGGACAAGCGAGGGAGGACCACCGAAGTGGAGGGTTATGGGTGATTGGGAGAAGAATGGCCAAGGGCGAGACATGGTATCCCCACTTTCTAATTGCCCACCAATCTACTTTGCCTCAGTCTTCATGGGGTATTTCCACCCTCACCCAATCTCTCCCTCCCCCTTTCCAACAAGTACTGGGATGAGAAAAAGGTGTTTGGGAGCAATGAAGATTACTCACAGACACCACATAGGGATCCAAAGAGAGGCCTACCATCAAACAACTTTGAATTGTCCCACTAAAAGAGGCTGGTTAAGGTCAGGCACATTGTCCCAATTGTGCACTCTCCCATTGACTTTTACCTGCAATATAAAAAGGGTGCTTCTGCCAGAGTCAGGGAGCGAGCTGGGGAAGCTGACAGGATAAGAGGAGCCAAGGAGAAGAGGGCTGCAGGAAGAGGAGCCCAGAAGGACCAGTGGAGTGCGGGACACTGAGACGCTGGCGCAGTGTGTGTAAGGGGCTGCAGCATGGCGAGGGAGTTGTGTCTCCAAGGACCCGGAGCAGGAAAAAAGGCAGTCTGTTGGCCTTGTTCAGACTGGTGCTCGTTCACCTGGGACATGTGCCAGTCCCAGAGGTGGCCAAGGGGCAGGTGGTGAGACCCTGACCTGGACCCAAGAACCCTCTTACCTGCTTGCAGCGCCGTGCTATAATTGGTGAGTTTTGTTAGCCAAAATGAAACTCGGTAGCGTGCGGGTGGCTGGAGTGGGAGCAGGAGTGTTGAAAAACCGAACAGTCCGGTGAGTGAAAGTGGGGAAAAAGAAAGGCGAAACAAGAAAAGAGAAAAGGCAAAGCGCAGTAAGTGAAAGCAAAGTGAAGGAAGCGAAGCAAGCGAAAGCTGAAAAAAGCAGAAAGAAAGCAGAGTAACAGAAAAGGGCACTAGAGGCACGGAAATACAGAGAGACAGAGCAAGTGTGCTGGCGGGGCGGAAACGGCCAAGAGTGGGTGCGAATGGCCCAAAAGTAAGGAAAAGGGGTGCAAGTGACCCGCAAGTGAGAAAGACACTAAAGAGACAGAGAGAAGGAAACCGGACAGGTAAGAGAGGGTGCACGTGACCTCAAATAAATGCAGAAGCCAACACCTGGAAGTGAATTTTTTTTATCCCCAACCCAGAAGAAGGGAGTCCTTCTGCTGGACAAAGAAGGTCTACTTAATCTTTAGTTTAGTTTTAAGTGTAAGGGACAGAAGTAGGGTTTTTGACACAGTACGTTGGACTATTGATTTGCACCGACATGCTGACAGAACCCTTAGTATTTTAGTTGAGGCAGGGAAAGCCCTCTTAGAGATGGGGAAGTTGGGTGTTCTCTTTATTTTCTTGACTAATAAATGCCTATAGCAATCACCATGCCACCCGTGTGCCAGTCATCTCCTTCTGCACCCTTACAATACACAGGGAGCAGTCCACATTCTACACCACCTGTGACTTACAGTGAGCATCTGCAAATCACATCTGGTCCCAAGCAGACTAAACCCATGTCTGTGAGCCTTAGTAGACTGTCGGGCACTAGCCTTTCACTCACAGGCGAGGATACAAAATTTGAGAACACAGTTGCATTTCAACAGTAGTCAGTCTCAGACCATGAAGAAAGTAAGCCTTCTCTGCAAAGACCAGATAGACTTGCTCTTTATCACAGAAACTTGGCTCTCCGATGATAAATCCCCGGTTACCCATAAGAGTATCCCATCAGGCCTCAAGATAATCTGTTTTAATCGCAACAATAGGGAGTGGGTGGCATAGCTCTGGTGAAGAGACTCCTTCATAGTTACAACACCCTCTGCTGGTTCTCCCGGACTGTGAATCACTCGCTATGACCTGCTCCATCTCTCCAACTGTTGGGCTAAGTTTCCTCTTACTCTACATACCTGCCTCCTACAGCCTGTACTTTGCAGACGTACTCGTTGACTCATCCTGGCTGTAGAATGCCCGCTACTAACTATACTTGGCTCGTGAAAGAAGACAACGCTTTTATAATATCACTTGGAGCAAACCTTGCTGCATTACACCTTAAATAGACCCACCCAGATAGCCAGACACACTCTGTATGGCATTTTCTGTAATAAAAACAAACACGGCCTACTCCCCAGTTCACCTCGCCTTGGAAGATCACTTATCTATCCAGTTCACAATATTCACTGAGATGCCACGCTTCACAGTACCTTAAAAGAAAACATCGACCATGACTAGACCGTGGAAAGAAATGCACATGAACTACCTACTTGAAAGACTATAAGCGACCAAATCTACCATCCCGCAGATGCACCAACTACACTGGATACCAAATTCCTCCACATTCATAATGGGATTATTTCTGCATTGGACTAGATTGTCCCAAAGAAACCTTTAAAAACCTGTCAATAACATGAAGGAAGCTAAGTGGTTCACCCTCAGACGAATCTACTTTAAAAAGAAAACTTGTAAACGAAAAAACCCGGCGGAAAAACAATCCACATACAAACAAATTCACCTACCATCAACAGTTACGCCTTTGCAGGGCTAAGTAGTCCTAGCAAAGAAAGCGCACTACTCCAAACACATTGAGTGTCAGGAAACTGCGGCAGCGCAGACATTCGGGGAAACTAAGAACCCATATTCAAGTAAGGGGTCCGCTCCCTAGCTCTCCCTCACGTTCGCACTGTCAGGCAACTGTTCCACGTAATCCCAAAGCTGTAACTCTCCGCCGTGTATCGGTTTGGCAGCGTTGGGCGTTACCATGGAAACAAGGTCCTTCCGTGTTCATCAGGTCACGTGTCTTTTCACGTTAAGCTCAGTTCCACCTTGTCATGTGATTTGGGGTTCCTACTTATGCCCCGCCCGTTTTGGAATTCAATGAATTTTTCTACAGCCTTTTTGCATCTGGTGATATTGCTTTCTAGGTTACCTACCCGGCTACGTCTTACGGAATCCCTTTGTCTTGCTCCCTGTCTGTCTGTTTCAAGAAAACTACGTTACGGCCATTGGAACGCTATTTGACCTGCTACATTTGCCGATTTTGTACTTCATTCTGTCTGCACGGTTATCGACTCGGAATCCACCTGACTCCTATTTCTGCTATCTCAACTTGCTGTCCATCGCACGCATTCAAATAACCATTCCCGCATTCACCCTAGGAATCCTTGCTCACTTACCTTTATCGAGACTTCCTTCCTCGCGTGTATCCGGACTGCCTCCTGGAACTCTGTTAGGCGTCCTCCTGCCGACGGGTGTTAGGAGGGGCATTTCTTCATGTCTGTTGTACAAGGACTGTTTTCCGGCTGGTAGGTGTTTTCAACATCATTCCCTAACAAATCCAATTCCGGATACTACATTCCACGGAACCCTACTCTTGGGCATATGGTAAGAGTGTTGTCTTGTTTTGTCATACTGTTCATGCCACTGCTGCACTTCTTGTTTAAATCCTCTTCATAGGATACGCCAGTTAACCGTACATCAGGATTACTGATCTTAGTACTGGGACCTTACCTGGTAGTCCAAAAGTACAACTCCTCGATCTTGCCTTGCTTATTGCTTGCGTGAATACATATTTTATTTACTAACCATGACTTTCCTTTGCAGGTCAGCAGAATCCTGTGGCGTCCATCTATCTTTGGATCAATAGACTTCTCTGACGATTAGTATACATCCCTCAGAGGTACATTGGCCAAAAGAACTCGTCTGCTACACAACGGGTTCAACTGCCAGAGCAGAACTCCAACCAGGAATATCGTAGAGTTCTGACATTGAGCGCATCACAGAGAAAGTGGAATTTTTACCATCATCAGAGAATTAAAAAACCGGATGCAATTCCTACACAAGAGCTCTGTGACCGGTTGGATGCACACTTGAAACAAACGATCCTAGACATCCAAGATCACCTTGACAATAAAGGATGCTCCACCCACATATCATCAATGAGATTTCACCAACACCTGCCACTACCTCCTCCTTACAGTCTTTCAGACTTTTCTCTGCAGAGGACCTACAAGCTCCCATTGTCTCATGTAACTCTTCGGGATCTCCTGAGAATCCATGTCCCTCATTCTTTACCGAGCCATCAAGAAATCTCCAAACTTGACGCCCATCTTCCTATCCCTCCTAACGATTCCATCAGCAATGGAAGAGTTCCAGCTCATATGAAATCTGCATACACCAGATCCCTACTTAAAAAGCTCAGAGCTGACTCGTATGACCCAACCAGCTAGCAGTGTATCTCAAACACCCTTTTAATTGGGAAACATTTGGAAAATTCCTAAATGAACACTCGTCTGTTGTCTTATTTCCCCTATTGACATCGCACCCCAAAGGGAAAGCAACAAGAACTATTTGAGGGAGAACAGTAGTGATTCTGTGTCACATGCCAGTCATTGGGAGACCAGGGCCCAACCATCAGTATTAAGCCCTGCAGGATTTGTCAGTCAACTGGTTCCAGAGAAGGACCGACAGAGGGAGAAGAGAGAGCCCCAGCTCCACCACTGTGTGGCAGGCTGAGAAGCTCCACAGTGCTGCCGTCACATTGTTGGATGGGGCTGTATTACCTGTGACTTGCCTGTGGGGTCCAAAGAACCAAGAACCAAGGACCCAGGCACAAACTTGAGCCTTCACCATCCTGGGCCGGCGTTGCTGTTCTGCATACGGTCCGCACTGAGGGAGTAGGCGGAAATTAGATCCTATTTGTGATTTTGGCTGCACATCAACCATGCTGGTGGTGAGGATGGGGCCAGATTGGCCTGGGTTAGAGAGCCAACCCAGAAAAGGAGATGGGGGGGGGTGGGGGGTATAAAGGGGCAACAGATATTTAGGTGAAGTCAGAGGAGGAGGAGGTGGAAGATCAAGAGACCAGCACAATGGAGGAAGCAGCGGCGGAACATGGAGGCGATTCTTGGAGAAGGTGAGATAATGGCTAGTGAGTGAAAGGGGGTACTGCAGTGGGAGTGTACATGTTTGTGTGGTTAGTAAAGTTAGCGTAAGGCGTGACTGAAGTGTATGGTACTGAGTGAAAGGAGGGTATTTGAGTAGTAGTGATAGTTGGAGGGAGGCATAGTAATAGCATGGAGGAGTATTAGTAGCAGTGCGGACTAGTCATAGTAGTTGCAGGAGGAAGGAGTAGTTGCAGGAGGAAGGAGTAGTTGCAGGAGGAAGGAGTAGTAGCAGAAGGAAGGTGGAAAACAGATTCGGTAGTGACATCAATGGGTGGAGGTGAGATCTAGGAGAAGTGAGATATATCAGATGGACAGGAAGTGGTGGGAGGTGTCAGAACAATCAGAGGAAAGGCAGTGATGGGAGAAGGGAGAGTGTGTATGATGGAAGATCGAATCAAAAGCACAAATCCCAAATCCCTTTAGACCACAAACAAATAGGGAAAGTTGGGAGGTTTCTGAGGCAGGTTAGTGAGGTAAGGCCAAGAGCCTTTAGGTAAGCATCTCCATTCATCAAGCACTTAGAATGCTGAGGGAGATATAGTCCCTGTATATTAACCTGGAGCTGACAACGTCTGTGCTCGGAAGGAGGTCTTGTTGACGAGGGAGAGAGAGAGGGATGGCCATAGGACCCATCACATTTCAATAAAATCCCTTAAATTGCCTTTGCGAGTGATTTTTGTGCTGTCTGTGACAATGCCTTACCACTGTTGGGAGTGGTTCATCATTTTTTTTCAGATCGGATTGGTTTAACATTTTGGGATCACAGGTTTTCACCCCATCTCAATGTTTGCGGAGGTGTGGCCGAGTGTTGATCACACCCGGCTGACATCTTGGATTTCTACTTTTTACCTGTCTGAAGCGTGGCAGATTGACACCTAATAGAATATGAGGTGGTTGGTGGGGTTGCCCACATAGGCTGGATTATCAATGATTAACAATTGTTGTATTGTATTGTATTGTTTATTTATATAGCGCACCAGACCCTCCGTTATCTGGGGGCATTACGTAGGTTACAGTGTTACAAGGTTACAGTAGCGGGTTGCATATACATCATATAAACCAGCAGAAATATCAATATATATATATATATATATATATATATATAATAAGTACAGGTCTGATTGTAGAGGATTAACAGTTACAGGAGGGAACAGGCATTTAACAGATATCATGAGTAGTGAGACAGTTTTTTACATTTGTCCTGAATCGGGAGACTGTCTGTTCTGCCCTTAAAGCAATGGGTAAGGAGTTCCACAGTTTTGATGCTAGGACAGGGAAGCTGCTGCCTCCTGATTTCATTAGATTACATCTGGGTACTCTGAGATAATGTAATTGTGCAGACCTAGTAGGTCGGTCTGATTGGCGTTTAGTGAAGAATCGCCATGTCAGGTATTTAGGTGCTGAATTAGACAGGCACTTGTGGGTGAGAGCAAGAGTTTTGAGCGTGATTCTATTCTTGACTGATAGCCAACAGGAGTTGCGTCTGATTTCTGATGTATGATGGGATCTCTGTATAATGAGGGCGGATCTCAGTGCATTATTCTGCAGTATTTGGAGTTTTTAAGTTTTGCGTGTTAGTTCCTAGTTATAGTGCATTGCAGTAATCCAATTTCGATACGATTAATGCTCTTGCTAAGGTAGAGCAAGTTGCTGTTGATAGAAAGTGTCTGCAGGCGTTTATTAATTTATAGGTATACACTGTGGCAGAGGCTGTTGCGTTCACATGTCTGGTCAGGGATGAGTCAAGATGGAATCCCATTGTCTTAACTTCCTTGGACACCGGTATGTTGATGCCGTCTAAGTTGAAAGATTTAAACCTGATGTCAAGTTTATTTATCCTAGCTTGGGAGCCAGTTAGGAGTAGTTTGGTCTTCTCGTCATTAAGGCAGAGGCCATGTGTGGCCATCCATTCCTGTATGATGAGGTACATTTTGTTCAGTAGTTTAGTGTCAAGGTAGTAGTCCCCAGTAATGGGGATGAGGACCTGGGTGGCATCTGCATAGTTTGTGTAGGTGACACCCGAATGGTTAAGATCATCGAACAGGTGCTTGGTGAAAGTACTGTACAGCGTCAGTGAGATGCCGGACCCTTGTAGTACCCCACATGTCTCAGGTGCTGGATCAGCCAGTGAGGTTGGTGAGAAAACTCTCATTCGAAGGGATTGTGTCCTCCTACGTATTCCTCATCTTAGATATCTCCTTCCAGCTCTGCTGGCCTCGGAAATTTTTTTTCTCTCCAGAGGGCGCTGCGCGTCGACGTCCTCCGAGTCGATGTCCCTCGACAGCCGCTGTATCGACGTCGACGTCATCCTGCCTATAAAGGCCGCGCGCAGCGTTCGTTGCTCAGTTCAGTTTTTCCGCGCTTACTCAGTGCCTCGGAATACTGTTGCTCAGTTCTTGTCAGATTAATCCTATTTACCTCGAGTCATTCGATCCATACTCGATGGCTTCCTCGTCGGAACCGACAACTCCTCGATCCAGCTTCAAAAAATGCCGAGATTGTGGGAAAAAGATGTCGCTGACTGACCCTCACAGAGTTGTCTGTGGTGTTTGGGAGCTGAACACCATTATTCGGAATGCGAGGACTGTATGTCCATGACAGCTAAGGCCCTGAAGGAGCGTAGGGGGAAGCTGGAGAAAGGTAAGACTTTTAAAGCTTCTTCTTCATCGACGAAGTCGAGACACTCGTCTCCTCGTCACCATTCGCGCTCCAGGTCTCGGAGTGGGTCTCATCACTCCTCGAGATCGAAGCTCTCGAAGAGGAGACGTCGAAGATCCCCTTCTCCGTCTTCGTCTTCCTCTGTTTCGCCAAAAAGAATCCCTTGCCCCACGAAACATAGTTCCCGGGCTGAATGGGAGGAATTCCGCAAAAATATGATGAGCGTCTTCGAGAAAGCGGCCTCGACCCCCTCGAAGACTGCCAAGAGCGATGCTCTGGTCGAAAGAACCGAAGGTCAAAAACGCCGCGAGTCGCAGTACCCGGCGAAGGAAACCTCTCGAGCGCGTCTCGAACCCTCGAGTAGGACTATGACCTCCAAACCTTCCTCGAAGGTTCCGTCGACGCCGTCGACGAGGGTTCCGTTGACGCCGAGGTCGATGTCTTCGACGCCGTTGTCGAAGGGACCTTCGACACACGGGTCTGTCGACTTGACGCCAGCTTCGACACCGGCGTCGACGCCAAGAAAAGTCACGGTTACGACACACCCAGTGACTATCCCCAGGTCCTCGACGTCGATGGCTTCGAGATTGTCGAGTAGAATTCCAATTTTGTCGAGGTCTTCGAGGCCTCCGCCTTTGTTTTCGACGCCACGCTCGAAGCCTTCGACGTCGACGATATCGACGTTTTCGAGGCCGATAATGACAAGTTCGGCACCCTCTGCCTTGGAAATGGGATTTACTCCCTTTATGAGTTCAGAACAATTGAGAACTATGTCCTCAATTTTGGAAGAGGGTGAATTGTCTGAACAGGAAGACACATTTGAGTTGCAGGGACATGTAACCCCAATTAGAGAGGAATTTTCCTCTGAAGAACGCAGGTTAAAGGATCTTCATGATTCCTTACATGATGCAAGTGGGTTAGACACTTCCCCTGAGGTGGAGTTTGCTAGGCCAGACCCGGGCGAGCATGCTGAAACCCCCTATAGAGCCCTAATGGCCAGGATCACAGAGTTCATGGGGTGGTCTGCACCTTCACAATCTTTCCAACAAGATGACCTCACGGATATTCTTGACAAAGGCCCACAGGAGGATCCTGTGGTGCCTTTTCATAAAGCTCTTCAGAGGAAGATCATGACAAACTGGGAAACCCCAGATGTCGTACCAGCAGTAAATAAAAAAACTGTCTACAAAGTACAGGGTATCTTCTACAGACCCGGAGTTTTTGTCTAAACACCCATCCCCAGAAAATCTGGTGGTACAGGCAGCATCCTCTACCGATGTCACAGGACAGGGACGATAAAAAATATGATGCTATTGCAAAGAAAGACTTTTCAGCATGTAGCATGGCGTTAAAATCTGTTAATGCTACTTGCACCCTTGCTAGGTTCAGCCATACACTTTGGGAGTGTGCTTCTACAGCGGCTGACTGCATCCCGGAGGGAGAAGAAAGGGATGCGTTCCTGAATATTATGCAGGACGGTAAAGACGCTATGTGCGAATCCCTCCAGACGGGCATTGATTCGGCTGACAGTATCAGCAGAGCAATGGCGGCAAGTACATCAACCAGGAGATTCGCTTGGTTGAGAAAGTCTGGTTTTGCCCCAGATGTGCAAGCCAGGCTCTTGAACATGCCATTCGATGGCTCTTCTTTGTTCGGGAAAAAGGCGGATGACAGTTTAGAGAAACTGCAAACTTCAAAAGCAGCAGCAAAATCCCTAGGAGCTGCAATCAGTCAGACTCCCTTTCTTCCCACAGGAACCTCTGCGAGAGGCAAGTCCTTTCGCTTCTACTGCGCATTCGGAAGAGGTAGAGGACGACCGGCTCAAAGGGGACAAAGAAGAACTACCCGAGGTGGACGGGGTAGATATTCAAAAGCCGCAGCAACAGCAGGTGCCTCTTTACCATCGGCATCTGCATCAGCCGCCCCAAAACCACTCTGAGGACTTCCCTCACAGGACACCTGTAGGAGGCAGGTTGACTCAACATCTGGCGGTATGGCAGGCTATCATGTCAGATGCTTGGGCATTGGAAACAGTTGCCCAAGGTTACTGCCTGCCTTTCCTACGTATACCTCAGAGTCATCCACCGGGGATCAGCTCTCAGAAAGCTCCAGATCCACTCCTCTTGCAGGAAATTTTGGACCTGCTAGAGAAAGGTGCCATAGAACCGGTACCTGTAGCGGAGAGGAACAAGGGCTGGTACTCCCCTTACTTTCTCATTCCAAAGAAAGACGGAGGACTGAGACCCATCTTGGACTTGCGAGAATTGAACAAATTCCTCAGAAAAGACAAATTCAAGATGGTCACTCTTTCTCAGATCCTCCAGGCCCTTCAGTTCCAGGACTGGTTGGTATCTCTGGACCTTCAGGACACTTATTTCCATGTGCCTATCCATCTCAAACAAAGGAAATACCTGAGGTTCGCAATTGGCAACTCTCACTATCAATTTCGAGTGCTGCCATTTGGGCTGACCTCCGCCCCGAGGGTCTTCACCAAGTTAATGTCGGTAGTGGCTGCAAGTCTAAGGAGGCAAGGGATTCACGTCTACCCCTACCTGGACGATTGGTTGATCAGGGCTGTTTCTTCGGAACAAGCTCAGATCCAGCTAAATCATGTGTGCCACTTCCTTCACAGACTGGGCTTCTCCCTCAATTTAAAGAAGTCACAAATGATACCATCGCAGAGACTCCAGTTCATAGGAGCGATCCTGGACACTTCCCTGGGAAAAGCCTCGCCACCAGAGTTGAGGGCTCAAGATATTCTACAGATGGTTACCAAGTTCCAACATGCCCAACGTCTCCCAGCCTTCGACTTTTTGAGGTTGCTAGGCCTCACGGCATCCTGCATTTTCCTAGTGCCAGAGGCTCGCCGGAGAATGAGATCCCTCCAGTGGGCACTGAGGACTCAGTGGTCACAATTCTCAGGGAGAATGACAGATCTTCTTCAGGTTCCCGGCAGGGTGGCTCGAGACCTTCAGTGGTGGGCCTGTCAGGAGAACATTCTGAAAGGAGAACAGTTTTGGCAACCCTGGCCGGAGATAACCGTAGTCACGGATGCCTCACTCACGGGGTGGGGAGCCCACGCCAACGACTTGACCATCAGCGGTCGTTGGTCTCCATCGGAGTCCAGACTACATATCAACCTGTTAGAGCTGAGAGCCATCAGACTTGCGCTGAAGGCGTTCCTGCCAGCTGTACAAGGGAAGAACGTCCTGATAATGACGGACAACACGGTGGCCATGCATTACCTCAACAAAAGAGGAGGCGTAGGATCACTACCCCTGTGCAGAGAGGCGATGCAGCTCTGGTTTTGGGCAATCCAAGAAGGAATCTCTCTATCGGCAGTTCACCTAGCCGGAGAGAAGAACTTGACAGCGGACGCTCTGAGCAGGCAGAACACAGTCTCACACGAGTGGGAGCTAGCTCAGGAAGTCCTTCAAGAGATCTTCACCCTTTGGGGAACCCCTAAGGTAGATCTGTTCGCCACCAGCCTAAACAGGAAATGCGACCTGTTCTGCTCAAGGGAATTTCCCGCGAGAGGAGCTCTGGGAGACGCGTTCATAGTGGACTGGGAGTTTCCGCTTCTGTACGCGTTCCCACCGGTCCCTGTCATTCCTCCAATGATCAGGAGGTTGAGAAGATTCCGGCGAACCATGATCCTAATTGCCCCGGATTGGGCCAGGAGAACGTGGTACCCGGACCTTCTAGACTTGTCCATCTGCCCTCCAATTCGACTTCCACTCAGAGAGAACCTACTCTCACAGAAGGGAGGTCAGGTTCTCCATCCAGACATCAAAACCCTCAACCTTCACGCTTGGCTTCTGAAAGGCTGAGGTACAAGGATTGGGACCTCCCTGATGATGTTATGGAGGTGTTGCTTTCGGCAAGGAGGCCAGCAACAAAGTCTATATACCGCTGCCGTTGGAACAGATTTTGCAGCTGGTGTAGAGAGCAGAATATCGATCCTTTTTCATGTGGTACACCAATGGTTTCGTCCTTCCTACTATATTTGGCAAATTCAGGCCTTCAAGTTGGCACCATTAAGGGCTATCTCGCAGCACTATCCATCTTTAAGCGTACTGCAGAAGAACCATCCTATTTGAAATTACCCTTGGTAATACAGTTTCTAAAGGGGTTAACCAATGTTTATCCCCCAAGACCATTCCAAGTTCCCCTATGGGATTTAAACTTAGTACTAACTTTCCTGATGGGCACACCTTTCGAACCTCTCCATTCTTGTTCGTTAAGATTCCTTACCCTTAAAACTATTTCATTAATAGCACTTACATCTGCTAGAAGGGTGAGCGAATTACAAGCTCTTTCTTGTAAACCCCCTCACACAATATTTCACAAAGACAAAGCTGCCCTGCAAGTGAAGCCTAATTTCATCCCAAAGATGGTTTCTGAATTCCATATCACTCAGAAGATTACCCTACCATCTTTCTATCCTCCTCCTCACCCGGGGAAAGAGGAAGAGAGGTTACACAGGCTAGACCCTAGGAGGGCTTTAAGTTTTTACATCAGTAGACTAGCCAGGATAAAACAGGCAGACCAGCTGTTTGTAGGTTACGTAGGTCACAAGCTGGGGTTACCAATAACTAAGCAGACCATTTCCAGATGGATCATTCTAGCCATTCTGGAATGTTATAAACTGGCAGGGAAAGAGCCCCCTCAAAACCTTAGGGCTCATTCGACCAGAGGTATTGCAGCTTCATCGGCCCTCAAAAGAGGCGTGCCGGTTAAAGACATCTGTGCGGCCGCTACATGGTCGTCTGTCCATACCTTTACACGTTTTTACAATTTGGATTCCTCCTCCAGTCAAGAGACTAGATTTGGAAGGTCTGTACTGCATTCTATTCATCAATAGAAGACAGCGTGAAGTCAGTACTCCCTCCTCCGATAATTGAATACTGCTATGGGAGCCTATCTAAGATGAGGAATACGTCGGAGGACACAATCCCTTCGAAGAACAAGTTACTCCTTACCTTGTAACGTTCTTTCGACGGGATGTTCCTCCGACGTATTCCTCATCGACCCTCCCATCCATCCCCGCAGTTCTACTTCCCTTGTTGTTGCAGCTTACGCTCCTTCAGGGTGATTAGTGTAGTCCAGAAAGTATTATTGTGGGCTACAAAACGGAACTGAGCAACGCACGCTGCGCGCGGCCTTTATAGGCAGGATGACGTCGACGTCGATACGGCGGCTGTCGAGGGACATCGACTCGGAGGACGTCGACGCGCAGCGCCCTCTGGAGAGAAAACATTTTCTCAGGCCAGCAGAGCTGGAAGGAGATATCTAAGATGAGGAATACGTCGGAGGAACATCCCGTCGAAAGAACGTTACAAGGTAAGAAGTAACTTGTTCTTCTATTGTCTAGGAAGGATTGTATCCAGGCCGTCCCTTTGTCCGAGAAATGAGCTGATAAGGTAAGGTGATTGCACATGACTTTATGGCTGACAAGGTCAAAGGCGGCTGATAAGTCTAACAGTAGAAGGAGGGTTATGTTGCTTTTGTCTTTTTGGTTGTCTATTTGAGTTTTCAGGTCTTTTAAAGCAGTTTCGGTGCCATGTGTAGGTCTGAACCTAGATTGTCTCAGTCCCAGAAGATTGTTAGCTTCTAGGTGTGCCTGTATCTGAAGATAGGCAGCCCTGTCTAAAATTTTCAACAGGAATGGCACTGTGGTGATGGGTCTGTAATTTGTGTGCATGTCCAAGTCGAGGTTAGGTTTTTTTTTTAACAGTGGAAGGACCCAAGCATCCTTCAGATAAGTTGGGACTATGCTAGTCTCAAATGAAGTATTTATAAATAGTTACATGTCTTCATCGAAAGATGTACATCGAGGTGATGTTACATCAAATCTTTTTTAGTGAAAGGTGGTTCAACGAATTGCCATACATAAAGTGGAATATGTTTACACATCGAAACCCTTTCATCAAATAGAGTTTCGTTATATAAACACTACAGGGAGCTGTCCAGCACTGAAGTAGAGTACAAAAAGTAACAATCTAATCCAGCAGTGGACAGCTCCCTCTAACTTGTGAAGTGTCAGCGAGTGCACTTGACACTTTTATTTTATTTTTTAATGGGGGTCCCCCCCAGACACCCAATAAAATAAGTCCCCAGTCCTGAAATTGCTTGCTAATACTACACAAGTCAGATGGAGCTGTCCAGTGCTGAAATCGATCCAATACATTTACAATGTATTTCAACTGGACAGCTCCCTCTAACTTGTGTAGTGTTTATTTTTTATTTGGGGGGCCCCCAAACCCAGTTTTCAAAATTGAACCCTTCCCCCGCCCAAACATCCATACATCTATTTTCGAGAAAAAATAAATGTTCTTTGAAAGATCTTTTAGATGAAAAAATCTTTCACTGAACATGTTTTGATGAAACATCACCTCGATTAAACATCTGTAGATGAAAAGACTGTATACCTTTTATAAATGTGGTAATGAAAGGGGAAAATTCTGTCGCTGCCTCTTTGAAGATGTTGGCAGGGCATATGTTGCCCTAACATCTTGATGGTTTAAGGCTAGTTATTATGTTTTCTACTTCCTTTGTGGATAGAAGAGTGAATTTGAAAATATTACATGGTTTAATAATTGAAGGCTTGGGTAAGACTGGTTCGGTGGCGATGCTAAGTTTTTTCTTTTCAATTTTGGTTTAGAGCATCGATATTTTATCTAGTAGTGCTGTTTTGAATCTTGGTGCACCAAGTATTATCTTTGGAGCAGGTTTCCGTAGGGGGAGTCGGCAACTCCAGCTCTCTAAGGATAGAGAATAATTCTCTGTTGCCTGATTTGGTATTGATAATTCTGTTATTGTATATGTCCCTTTTTGTCTGAAGGATGGCTGATTTGTAGCGGCTGGTGGCTTTTAAGAATGAGTCTTTGTTGACTTAGGTTGGGAAGGACCTGGTGCATTTGAGATCAGAATGGGAAACGGAGATGGGAGCCCGGATGGAAGATGGGATGTGGGAACGTGCTTTGGGATATCATAAGAAGGTGTCGAGAAATGCCAGGTTCAAACAAATACAGCTATATATAAGGCACAGGGCATATATGACCCCTCTGAGAATATCGAAGTTCCGAAATGTTGGGCGCTAGGCGTGCCCTAAGTGTGACGAGGAGAATGCCGACATGATGCACATGTTCTGGGCGTGCCCGGTAATTTAATGCTACTGGGGCGAAGTGGCACATAAGCTAGCGGAGAAAGGGGTCACGCTCATAATAGACTCGGCCTGGGCCTGCTTGCTGGGAGGGTATCCCAAAGCGCGAAAACTTAAACATGTAGGGAAATTTAAAGATTTGGCATATGTGCTTGCGAAACAAAGGATTGCCATGGGATGGAAGGAGCGTCATAAGCCGCGAGTGGAGGTCTGGTGGAAGGACCTACAAAAATGGGCGGAGGCTGAAACAGTGGTGTGGCAAGAGGCTAGTAACCCGAGGGGGGGTGAAGAAATGGGCTCCCTTATGGCATGGAAACTATTGATCGCTGAAATGTTTGGAGCAGTATCGGCTCCAGCTGAATCTGAGGGCAGCGATACCCTGACACACAAAACAGATACTGAATGTGAAGAACAAACAGGCTCATAAGGGGGGGTGGGACTGGGAGTGCAGTGTTTACGTTGTTAAATGTGTTTAATCATGTTTTGTTGCTTTGTTGTTTGGTTTGAATACAATAATAAAAATAAAAAAAATAAAAAGAATGAGTCTTTGTTAAAGGCTGAAGTGGTTTCAGCTTTTCTTTTATTGTTGCATATGTCTTTAAGGCTAGGGGTGAACCACGAGTTTGGGTGTGCTTAGGGCTTAGCTTTTCGTGATTTCGATGGAGCTATTGTATCAATGGCTTGCTGGAGTGTAAGGTTGTATAGTGCTACAAATGCTGAGGGGTTAGTATTGGCGGTCGGGTAGTTAAGGATAGGTTGTAGGAGGGTCAGTAAATTCTGTTGTGATATTCTTGTTATTTCTTGTTAGTGCCGGTGGTGCCAGGGCAGTGGGACGGTTCAGTTGAGTACTGGGCTGTAGGGTAAAAGAGATGAAGTGGTGGTCCGTCCATGCACATGGTGCATTAGAGAGAATGTTAGTCTTGCAATTCAAGTCTGCAATCCACTTTAAGGTTCTACTTTTATTATGCATAGGCTTAGTGATACGATGAGAGAATCCTAGTTCTATGATCGAGTTGGCTACAGTAGTGGCACTGCCATCATTTGCATCTAGGAAGGATGTCTAAAGCATGTGCTATTAACGACATTGCATTGATCAGTTCTCCTTTGATGGGCGTGCCTGTGTTGTTAGATGTTGCTGGAGGCACTGTGATATTGGTTGAATGGATTGTCTTTTTTGGCAGCATTTTTGTATGAGTTCATGGTCTTTTTCGTGGATTTGGTATTACTTAGAGCTTTTCCAAGTGGGCGAGCAAGTGCGTTCGGCTGTTTAAGGCTAGATCTTAGTCTGAGGTTCCGGATTTTTTTTAGTGCATGATTGGTTAGGAACGGGTTCAGAGGTATAGCGTTGGAACACAAGGATGTGTGTGAATAAGTATTGATTTATTTATTAACATTTATAAAGCGCACAGCAGCCCTGAGGCATTGTGGCGCTGTTGCATATGATAATCACTGGTTACAGAATAAAGCATACTTAGTTACATGACAGAGTTTTAGGAAATACGTACTTAGTTACAGGCATTACATGGCAAACCAAATGAGATGATAGTGTGTTTGGAGAGGCAAACTTCATTGCAGGCGTAACATAAGACATGCAGAGTTCCAGCAGGCGTGAGGTAGAGTGTTTTAGTTGAATAGCGTAGTTTTGAGGCCTTTGCGGAAAGCTGCGAGGGAGGACTCAGCTCTGAGTGTGTTGGGCAGGGCGTTTCAAAGTTTGGGTGCTCTGTGTAGAAAGCCGATTTCCCACCCACCCCCCCCCCCCTGCTTTCGCCCTTTTGATGGGTGGGATGCGCAATTGGTTGGCGTAGTGATTTCTCTTGGGACGCGAGGAGTATCTCTGATGATGGTTTCAGATAGTTAGGGGGAGCCAAGAGGCTTAAACATTTGTGTGTTAGTGCGAGTGTCTTAAACATGATTCTTTCCTTTACCAGTAGCCAGTGGGTGTCTAGTCTGGCCTGTGTGATATGGTTTCTTTTAGGGACATGGAGTGTTGCTCTAAGTGCATTATTCTGGACTATTTGGAGCCGATTTAGGTTTTTAGAAGAGGTGCCTGCAAGAAGGGCATTTCAGTAGTCTAATTTGGCTCAAATGGTGGCTCGAGTGATGGGGAGGCAGTTTTAGTTTGAAAGGAATGGTTTTATAGCATTTATTAGTTTGGTGGTGTGGGCAGAGGCGGAAGTAATGGCACTGACCTGTCGGGTCATGGACAGGGTGGAGTCGAGATAAACCCCAAGGGTCTTTACTGAGGAGGAGACGGGGATGATGGTATTGTCAATGGTGAAGTTGCTGTGTTTATGGCTGAGTTTGGACAATATTTCCTTGGGGCCTATGATGATGATCTTTGCTTTGTCTCCATTGAGGCATAGCCTGTTGTCTGCCATCCATGCTTGCATAGTGGAGTATATTTGGAGGAAGGCTGCTGAGTCTTGGTCGTGTGAGCCGGTGAGGGGGAGGAGTACTTGTGTATCGTCGGCATATTTGGTGCAAGCTATGCCGAGGGAATCCAGTTTGTCGAAGATGGGCTTGGTAAACAGGTTGTAAAGGTAGGCGCTGTGCAGGAGCCATGGGGAACACTGCAGTGGATGGTGGCAGGGGTTGAATTATCCTGGTCCGAGAAGAACTTCATGGCTCTGCCTTCTAAGAAGGACGTTATCCATGAGGAGGACTATTTGGAGAAGTGGGCTTCGTTGGTGAGATGGGCGGTAAGAATTTTGTGATCAACGACATCAAATGCGGCTGACATGTCCAGGAGCAATAAGAGGGCTGGCTTGCCTTTATCCATTATCTCGGTTATCTGATTTTTGAGAATGGTACAGTGGTGATCGGGTGGTAATTGTTGGGGGATGATGGGTCTAGGGACATTTTTTAGGAGGGGCGGACCCAGGCTTCTTTTAGGCTGGACAGGATGGAGCAGGTGGTAAATGAGGCGTTAATGAAAGCTGTGATGAGAGGAGCCATGGAGTCCATGCAGTCTTTAATAATGTTAGGAGGACAGATGTCTCCTTTACACGTGGAGGGTTTGAGATGTCGAAGGAGATCTATGACTTCCGATTCTGAAATGTCTCTGAAGGAGAAGAGAGGTGTGGGGGGCTTGTGCTGGGAGTGCTGGGCATAGCAGGACAGTCGGGCTTGAGTAGAGTTTTGCGTTGAGTTTGTATTTTGTCCTGGAGGAGAGTAATTTTATTTAGCATGGCTGCCTGTATTCTGGAGCACCAGGCTTCATCTTTTATGATTTCATATGGGCTGGTGGGTGGGATGGTGAGGTACTGGTATAGGTATTGTTAGCCGTTGTCGTGACAGTAGAGTGGAGTTTCGTAGGTTGTACAGGCCGAGGTGGCAAGAACTTGGTGGGTGCTACAGTATCATAGTGGAGTAATAGAGTAGACCTAGTGAGTGAGATACTATTCTTACTAGGTATGGAGGCATGGTCATAGGTAGGTTGCATGCTTTTCAGTGCTAGCAGTAATGGCTGAGGCGATCAGCATCATTGCGGTCAATATAGCAGCTCTAGTCGCCAGCCAATTGAGCATAAGTATGCAGTTGTGCACAGGCATGACTAGCTAGTTATAGGCTGGTTTAGGTTTGAGCATTAGACAATTACTTGTTCAAAGGATGAGGAGGTAACTGCTAAGAGTGTCTATGAAGATAGTTCATGTACTTGCTGCAGATAGGCTAGTAGTTAAAATAAAAGACAACAATAGTACATTTCAAGTGGCATACTGCCAAGTCGGTCAGTGGGCATTTCCGTAAAACGGGTAACAAGGCAGCATTTCGCGTAGTTCGGTAGCAATTGGGGGTGGGGTGGTCCAGCAATTGACTATTAGGCTGGCTACTGTCTTAGTATTGAACACTTACGTGTACAATTTGATTGGGAACAGTGGTGCTACCAATGCAAGTTAACAATATAGGCATGTAACTTACATTTTCAATTATACAAAAGTACCATACGGTTAAAGGTGCTGTGTGCACGAGATGTGAAGTATTTCTAAACATTGCCAAAAATCAGAGTTCGATACTATGTGGCACATACATCTTATGGGAATACATTACAGTTGAGATAAGAGGTCTATGCGACCGGAACAGTAAGCACAGGTCAGGTAGATAATGTATGGCGCACGCATATGATTAGACGTACATTATGAACGAGATCAGGCAAATTAGCGAGCTATACTCGTGGTTGAGTTGGAGATGGGGTGTCACTGTCGTATGTTCAATGGAGCATCCAGCCGGGTAGTGAGTACCAAAGCACAGGCAAAATTGGAAGTTCAGGTAGCAGAGGATAGGATGTTTAATTAGTGGAAGCGTTGTTCGCCCTAGACGATGGGCTTTGTTCGGGTAGGTTTCAGAGTAGAGTTCTTCTGGATCAGCGTAGGTTGCGGTGAGTTTGGCAGTGTGCTAGTAGGCTAGTAATACGGTAGGCTATTTTATTTATTTATAAAGCACCCAGGGGCATTGTGGCGCTGTTACAGAAGCCTTTGCTTACACACACGGTACAATCAAGTAATGGTACATACATTTGTCATTTGCAGAAGTACAGACAGATATTTGAATTTACAGAGGACATATTTACAGAGACCAAGGGGGTACAAAAGTACTTGTTCTCGTGTTGCAAAGGCTGATGTTTGTGCTTGTGTAAATTGAGGCAGGGCTTGTTGAAAAGCTTGGTTTTGAGCGCTCTGCTTTGATGCATTACACGCGGGAGGTAGCATTTAAACTGAGTGAATAGATGCAGCCTAAGCCAAGAGGATACATATTGTGATGGGGCAAGTGGATAGATAGGAGTAATGTGTGCAGGCGCTTACCCCAGTTAGGTCCTTCAAATATGTGGAAGTTCGCTAAAAGGAGGGGACCAGTCCTTAGTCCTCCCGGCTCCGACAGGCTCAGCACATGGCCTTTTTCCGCATGCCTTCGTCTGAGGGCCGGCTTCTGCCTGCCGGTGGTGCAAATTGGTAGAAGTGGTAGACTGTTGCTAGGCAACGCAAAACAACACGGAGTGTGCTGCTTTTGCATCGGCCATATTTGAATGCTGTAGGTGGGCATGAAAAATTGTGTGGTACTTGTCTAGATTCTAGTGTTTTTGTGGCAGCATTCTCTAGGTTTTCTCTTTGTAAAAGACCCTCCTCAACCTAATCAGTGTTGAGTGGGATGCAAAAACTGTGAGGAGGGGCTCTAACAAGGGAGTGTGGTCCGAAGGATTTGAGATATCTGCCCCAAACAATGTATCATGAGACCCAGCAAACATTCATTTTGATTAACTCTGCGTTGTCTCGGTTGGCCTGCATATTGTAAATTCGCCTCTCTGGCCTGTTTTCTAAATTAAACCTTGGGTGCTTATACGTGGGGCACAGAGGGTGCCCCAGCAACACCCAGGCTTGGTAGGTGTTTTTGGAGACTGCTCAGGGACCACCCCAGCCACTTGAAGCCCTAGCGTTCATAATACAGCATCTGGGTTGGATTGTGTTCTACAAAATGCTTCGAGAGTTGGAGGTCCCACTTCAGTGGTTGGGTTTTGGGAGCAATGGTGCAAAAGCATTGCATGTTGGTTGGTCACTTTGCTCGTGCTTGGAGGGTCCTTAAGGGAATTGGAGAATGTTGCAAACTAATGAGAGAAGCTGCTGCTTAACATTTGGGGGTTGGTGGGGTGGCCCAGTGGATCTTGCCCCCAAACCACCCCTCTGGCCCAAACCCACAGTGTGCCCCCATAGTCACCCCACTCTCTACCCCAAGGGTCAGTCAGGGGGACCTTCTCGCACTGTGAACTATTAGAACTGTCGGGATCACTGAACCCCATCACCACAGTTACCTTTTGCTCTTTCACGCTGTGCATATCATTTATGTTATCCTTTTATCATGATGCCATGCTCCTGTAGCCCACCTTGTTTTATTTTTGCCCTTAACAGCTGTCAGGCT
Organism: Ambystoma mexicanum; assembly: GCF_040938575.1. Classification (NCBI taxonomy): domain Eukaryota; kingdom Metazoa; phylum Chordata; class Amphibia; order Caudata; family Ambystomatidae; genus Ambystoma; species Ambystoma mexicanum. The sequence continues at coordinate 580,089,164 of NC_090924.1, read as the reverse complement.
GATTTTGTGTAGTCTGGATAGACCTTTGATGGTGTGGTAGCTGTAGCCCTAGTTGGAATTGAGTCATACTTCCCCATATCATTAGTGCATCCCAGCCTTTATAGTGGGCATATGCTCCTTAACCTAGGAAATTCACATTCCAGGATTCTCTTCTGTGCCCCCATACCTGGTCATATTAGGAGGCATTGCAGACTACTTCATTCAGACAGATGGGTCCTACTAACCTTGATGTGATAGCTTGTGCCCCCACCTCCCATGTATTTGACATCACTACATCACTACCCACAGTACTCATTTGGAAACTTCAAAGGCCATGCATGCATTTTCCTTTGTGGTCTCCACTTTCATTTTAACACAAACAATTCTTGGCTCTATCACTTTTGGCATTTGGCTTGGCAGTCTCAGGTTATATGCTGGGTGTTGGCAGGTGATGACAAAAATATAACATGCCGCCATGCTTCAAAGGCACACGTTAGTACCTTCTGAGTCCATCACGCAACCATGCTCTCACTAATTGTGGTACCACCCTCCCAAGCACAAGAAACATCTTTCACTGGAAAATGCTCTGTACCACAAGATGTTTTATTTTCCCTCTTTCTGTTCAGCATTCCATCTGATACACTGCCAATGAATATCTATGCATCTCTAGCACTACAATCACATATTCTCTCAACCCCCTTGTTTCATTCCAGCTATGAGCCTGTGTTTTATACTACTGACACTTTTCACATCTTCTCGCCTTTTCCCTTATTTCTTATCTTTACAGACCATGGTCTGCTTAACTTGGGTCGGGGTGCAATATGCCACTTCTGCGACAAGCCCTGGAGCTCTAAAACCACTGGGGTGGTGATTGGTGCATTAACAAATACTCCTAATTAACTTAGCATAACAATCCTGTCATGCAGTGTGCCTTCTGTAGCCCAACATTGAAAGCAGGATGTAACACGAAACATTTCTAGCATAGGATTGAAGAATTCTAAAAGGAGCAGCTAATTGTTTTCCCAGAATTAAATGCAATCTGTCTCTCTGCTTTTTTCCATATAGGCGAAAAAGCTTGTTCTAAATTAAACCATTCCGACACGCATTTCTTTCAGGTTCTTGCCGAGAAATATTCCACCAAGCTACGGTACTCTGCAGCTGAGGTAGAGAATGCTATGGAAGAGCTGCGATCCAAAGCAATTGAGCGTGGAAGTGGAAATGAAGCATATAAAACAAAAGGACTGGCCACACTGGAGGTTTTTTTGCCCAAAAGGTTACATCAGGTACAATATGTCATGCTGTAAATGTATGAATAAAACGAGCATTAACAACGCTATTCATTTTGGCTTTTATATGGTAATTCAAACAACACACACTTAGGCAGAAGGTAGATGTACCAAGGGGAAAGCATGCATGCATGGAGTAGAGATAGGGTACCAGAAGAGTTGAGGAATGAATACAGATGTGAGGATTGAGGAATAAATGGGAGCAATCGAGGATGCGTGAATGAATGGGGCTAGGTGATTGGGTAGAGGTATGGTGCTGGAGGAATGAATGATAGATTTTGAAGATGGATGGATGAATGTATAAAGTGAAAGGGCGTATGTTTTTATGATGTATCGACTGATAAATGCATATATGTGATGTGGATGAATGGGTTATTGACTAAACATGTAGGGATGAAAAAATGTGTGTGTGGATGAGCAAATCACTAAGAATGAGGATGGGTGCATCATTGAGTATGAAGTGTGCTGTGAGAAATCTGAAGGTCTCTCAATCACTAGCCCCCAGGGATCTGTCATCCAGGTGTTCCGGACATGGCCATTGCTATTGGAACCAGTTCCTAGGGGTGGACCAGTGAGGGAAGATCTCCTAGATGTGGGGGTCATCGCACAGTAGAAGTGTAACGCCTTTTCCCCATCCTACCAGGTAGGATACCGAGAAGCTCAACCCACCTCCCCTTTTTCGACACAAACACTTTATCACATACAGTTAATTTTGGGCAACAACGGTCTAACACCAGAGCTGTATAACCTACATGTTCCAACACCTTTAGTCAGACAAGGTCAGGCAATTACTGATCATTACACACACACCCGCCTCCTATCCTACTTCTCCACACGGATAAAAGACGTAGAACGAAAGCACACTCTGAGCGATGGAAAAGCACACAAGAAAGCAGCATTTCCAAAGTGGCGATTTAACACGAGGAGAATGGCAGCAAGACCAGAGAGGGTTGCAAGGAGGGACGTACCCATGACCTCTAGAAACTGCTATTTACACGAGCCTTGGAAAGTGTAAAGCCTATGACGAGCATCTGAAGCTGAGCAGACCTACGCTGTGCATCAAAGGTATCCTGGGTGCTCTCATGTCGATAACCCAGGCCGGGAGAAACGATTGCCGCCATGGTACTGTCCTTGGCTCCTGCAAGAAACCTGCGCCAGTAAAGGCAGCACAGCCGGTGAGTCAGAGAAACATTTTATAAAGCATTCTACAAAGGACTGGGTTTGAAGTGCATGTGTTAAGAGGTGCGAACAACTGGAAGCTTAAGGAGTGAATGATCTGTTGAAGGCAAAATCAGACACCAAATACCCAAGGGGGTGCTCATTCAAAGGTCTCTGTTGGGTATCGAACTAAATGAGAAATACCTTGTCGGAAAGAAATTCTGAATCTAAGTGGTCCTGTGACAGGTCCAACAAAAACCTGTGCACAATTGAAAATCTTTGATAAATATAAAGTGGAACTTACAATTTCTCCGAGTCTGGCTGAGGGAGACTAGTTGAACGTGAAGAGGGATCTTAGCCCGGCTGAGGGGGATCCAGGAAGAAACCTCTAAAATCATTTAGTTACAAGAAGAAAGGAACTTTCTACATTTTTGTTTTGCACATCATGCGCTCTAAAACAATTTATAGTTCACAGTTCAATGGGGCCCCTTGGGTACTCCTTACCCAAGTCCGGGTCTCCCTTTTCCTTGGTAACATTCTTCTTTCTTCTTCGTAAGAATTTACTAGCTTCCCAATTACCTTCCTTTGCAATAAACAAAGTGCATCTTGGTTCCTGTATTCCACAATTCCTCAGTTTTACAAGCGTCTGCAGTCAGACGTGTGATTGTTCACTCGCTACTTTTCTTCAACCTTACACAATATGTTGCACGGCAAGTCCCTCACTATCTTTTCGAATGAGTTGTGTCCTCCCACGTATTCCTCATATATGATGGGTGTATTTCGCCAGCTTCGCTGCTTTGGAGAAAAACAAATTTGGCAGAGGGTGCTGTGCACGAGGTCGTGGTGTCAATGTCCCTCAACGGTCTCCATAGCGTGTCGATGTCACCAGTCGTATAAGTAGCTTGTGCCGCACCTGTTGGCTTAAGTTCAGTTTAGCTTTGGGGGTGGGAAGCTTCGAGGGCCTCTTCGAAGGGCACTTCTAAGAAGCATAGAAAGTCCGGCGAGTCAAGAGACTCCGATAGGCATAAACACTCGAAGAGATCTCGATCTAGGAGTAGTTTGAGACGTTCTTCGTCTTCTTCTAAGAAGACAAAGAGGAGACACAGATCTACTTCCTCCACGTCAGACATATCTACCAAGATGGTAAGATGTCTGACTAAGTCGGATTCCCCTAGGAAATGGGAAGAGTTTAGAGAACAAATGATGAAGTGCTTTGAGAATGCGGCCCAAGCCCCTCAAAGAAACCTCGTAAGAGCCAGACCCCAGTCGCTCCCTTGGACGTCAGAAACTACTAAGGCCAAGTCCAGTAGTAAGGCGGAAACTCGACGATCTCGACTCGACGTTAAAACGTCGAAGGTTCCTCGAGATTCAAGTGATTCCCTGGTATCGGCTAGAAAGCATAAACCGTCGAAGCACTCGAGTCCATCGACGCCGATTACCTCGACGCCAAAGGAGATATTGCCTCCATTATCAAAGTCTTCATCAATGATTTCGAAGAATCCTTCGATTCCCTCGAGGCAAATTCTGGAACAGGAAAAAAGGTATACACCTGTACCCAAATCAGACTTTTTTTAAGTCCATGTCCTCTGTCTTTGAGGAAGAAAGTGCCTCAGAGGAAGAAATGTCTCCATTTGGAGTACAATTTGGTACTAGAAATGTGCCAGAGGAATTGATTGACCCTGAGTCAAGAATGAGAGACCTGTGTGACACTCTTCACTCTGCCAGTGGTATTGACATGTCGCCAGAGTTAGATTTTCAAAAACTTGATCCTGCAGAACATGCAGATCCCGGGTACAGGATCTTGATGAACAGGGTTGCTGACTATATGGGTTGCGGTATATCTTTACCAACCTTTGAACAAGATGATATGACCGATATCCTGGACCAGGGCCCCCAAAAGGACCCATTTCTTCTCTTTCATAGTGCTCTTCAAAGTACAGTGGTTGCAAATTGTAGTCTCCTGAGTCTGTTGCAGCAGTCAATAAAGGCTTTCCCAAAAAATATAGGGAATCAAGCTGTGACCCTGATTATCTGAGTAAACACCCTACTCCGGAAAGTCTAGTGGTCCAAGCTGTTACTTCCACGAGGCAGTCAGCTTACCCATCTAGCCTCCCAGATAGAGAGGATAAAAAGGTGGACGCTTGGGCTCGTAAGGTATTTACCTCGGGCAGTATGGCCCTTAAGTCAGCAAATGTTACCTGTACCCTGGCCAGGTTCACCCATACCCTGTGGGATTGTATAAAGGCTGCGGCTGAACATATTCCAGAAGTCGAAGAAAGGGAAGGCTTTCTGAATATTGTGAAAGATGGCAATGAGAGAATGTCTCCAATCTGGACTGGATACTGTTGACCGCATCAGCAGATCCATGGCTGCAAGCAGATCACTGCGCAGATTTGCGTGGTTGAGGAAGTCGGGGTTTGCACCGGACGTGCAAGCCATGCTACTCAACATGCCTTTCGACGGCGCAAGGCTGTTCGACAGTAAAGCTGATGAGAGCTTAGAGAAACTGCAGACCTCCAAGGCGGCAGCTAAGTCACTTAGCGCCTCTATGCGACAGCCTCAAAAACCTTATTCGGGCTCATCTTCCTGGAGAGGTTGTTCTTTTCGATACTACTCCTCATTTGGTAGAGGAAGAGGGCAGACCGCACAGAAAGGTAAAAGACATTTCCCTCATGGTGGACGAGGAAGAGGTGCAAAATCAGCCTCATCTTTGCCCTCAGCCGCACCTGCAGCCACCTCCAAATCTCTCTGAGACCTTAGCACACAAGACCCTGGTGGGAGGCAGAATCTCACAGTATCTGAACGAATGGCGGGGCATTACGTCAGATGCTTGGGCACTGGAAACAGTAGCACAAGGTTACTGCCTCCCCTTCCTAAAAAGTCCTCAGGACCATCCACCGGGAACCAATTCTGTCAAAATTCCAGATCCTCTCTTTGTGCAGGAAATTTTAACCCTGCTAGAGAAAGGTGCAATAGAACGGGTACCTGTAGTGGAGAGGAACAAGGGTTGGTACTCAACTTACTTTATCATGCCAAAGAAGAACGGAGGATTGAGACCCATCTTGGATTTAAGAAACTTGACCAAGTTCATCAGGAAGGACAAGTTCAAGATGGTAACCCTTTCCCAGATCCATCTCCAAGACTGGTTGGTAGTATTGGACCTTCAGGATGCTTACTTTCATGTGCCAATCCATCTCAAGCACAGAAAGTACCTGAGGTTCGCTGTTGGCGGCTCTCAGCATCGGTTTCGATTTCTGATATTCGGGTTGACCTCCACCCCAATGGTTTTCCCCAAACTGATGCCGGTGGTAGCCGCGAGTCACAGGAGAGGGGGATTCATGTCTACCGTCCCCTACCTGGACAATTGGTTGATCAGGGCTCGTTCCCCCGAACAAGCTCAGGAACATCTCTCAATCACCTGCCACTCCCTTCACAGACTTGGTTTTTCCCTCAATTACAAGAAGTCCCATATGGTACCATTCCAAAGACTCCAATTTATCGGAGCAGTCCTAGATACTTCATCAGAGAAAGCCTTGCCTCCCGAGATTAGAGCTCACCACATTTTACAGATGGTAACAAAGTTCCAAAATGCCCAGCATCTGCTGGCCTTCGATTTTCTGAGGTTGCTCGGTCTCATGGCATCCTTCATTTTTCTGGTGCCAGAGGCCCGATTGAGAATGAGATCCCTTCAATGGGCCCTCAGGACTCAGTGGTCCCAATTCTCTGGGAATATATCGGAACTTCTGCAAGTTCCAAGCATAGTTGCCCAGGACCTTCTATGTTGGGCTTGCAACGACAATATTCTCAGGGGAGAATGTTTTTGGCAACCATGGCCGGAGATAACAGTAGTGACGGACGCCTCACTCATGGGGTGGGGAGCCCATACCAACGATCTGACAATCGGCGGTCGTTGGTCTCCATCGGAGTCCAAACTACACATCAACCTTTTGGAGCTGAGGGTGATCAGACTAGCGCTGAAGGCCTTTCTGCCCTCTGTATGGGGAAGGAATGTCCTGATAATGACGGACTACACAGTGGCCATGTAGTACCTCAACAAGAGAGGAGGCATAGGGTCACTACCGTTGTTCAGAGAGGCAATGCAGTTCTGGTTCTGGGCAATACAAGAAGGAATCTCTGTGTCGGCAGTTCACCTAGCCGGAGAGCAGAACACAGCGGCGGACACTCTGAGCAGGCAGAGCACAGTATCTCACATGAGTGTGAACTAGCTCAGGAAGTCCTTCAAAAGATCAGGTGGATCTGTCCGCGACCTCGGTCAACTGAAAGTGCTCTCAGTAATGCTCAAGGGAATTTCCCCCAAGAGGAGCTCTAGGAGACACGTTCGTAGTGGACTGGGAATTTCCACTTCTGTACGCGTTTTCCCCCAGTCCCTGTGATTCCTCGCGTAATCAGGAGGTTGAGAAAGTTCAGGAAACCCATGACCCTAATTGCCCCAGATTGGGCCAGGAGGACGTGGTACCCAGACCTTCTGGACATGTCCATCTGCCCTCCAATACGTCTTCCACAAAGAGAGGATCTTCTCTCGCAAGAGGAAGGTCGAGTTCTCCATCCAGAGGTCAAGACACTTGACCTCCACGCATGGTTTCTGAGAGGTTGAGATATAAGGATTGGGACCTCCCAGATAACGTAATGGAGATTTTGCTTTCGGCCAGAAGGCCAGCAACTAAATCTCTGTACTGGCGTTGTTGGAATAAATTCAGTAACTGGTGCAAAGATAAGAATGTGGACCCTTTTCAATGTGGCACTCCTATAGTGCTATCTTTTCTATTACATCTGGCCAATCTGGGGCTCCAGATTGGGACAATAGAGGAATATTTGGTAGCGCTTTCCATATTCAAGCGCTCTCCAGAAGAGGTTTCATATTTTAAGATTCCTTTGATTGTTCAATTTTTGAAGGGGCTCACAAATATGTACCCCCAATATCTTTTCATGTCCATACTCTTATTTGAAACTTGTGTTGAAATTCCTAACTTGTATACCTTTTGAGCCCCTACATTCCTGTCCTTTAAGGCTTTTAACACTCAAAACTGTCCTTCTTGTGGCATTCACATCAGCCCACAGGGTTAATGAATAGCAGGCTCCCGTGCAAATCTCTGTATACTACCTTTTACAAGGATAAGGTGGTACTTGCAGTTAAACCTTCTTTCTTGCCGAAAGTAGTTTCTGACTTTCATTTGTCACAAAAAATCACACTTCCAACCTTCTATCCTCCTCCTCATTTGGGCAAAGAAGAGGAGAGGTTACACAGACTGGACCCAAAAAGGGCTCTGAATTTTTATATATCAAGAGTGACAAATTTGCGCCAGGATGACCAACTTTTTGTGGGTTACACCGGCCATAAACTGGGATTAGCGGAGACAAAACAAACTATATCCCGCTAGATTACTTTGGCTATAATAGAGTGCTACAGATTAGCTGGCAAAGACCCACCGGAATGGCTTTGTGCCCATTCCACAAGGGGTATGGCTACTTCCGCGGCTGTGAAGAGGGAAGTCCCTGTAATTGATATTTCTTCAGCTGCAACATGGGCATCAATGCACACCTTTTGTTAAGCTTTACTGCTTAAACGCCTTTCTTCCCAGTAAGGTCTGTTAGCAAAAGTTGTACTTGATTCCGTACATGATAAAAAATGATTAGTACTCCCAACTCCAAATTTACTACTGCTATGGGAATCTATCATAGCTGAGGAATACGTGGGAGGACACAATCCATTCGAAGAACAAGTTACTTACTAACTGTAACGTTCTTTCGACTGGATGTTCCTCCAACATATTCCTCATCGCCCCTCCAACATATTCCTCATCGCCCCTCCCATCCTACCCTGAAGTACAGTTTGTTATTTACACTACTCGTTCACGAAGAGCTTACAGTCTGAGGCATGCCTGGGTGGTCCTCGAATCATACCACGAAAAAACAGAACTGAAGCCAACGGGCGCGGCACAAGCTACTTATACGACTGGTGATGTCGACATGCTACAGAGACTGTCGAGGGACATAGACACCATGACCTTGTGCACAGCACCTTCTGCCGAAAAAAAAACTCTGAAGCAGCAAAGCTGGCAAGATACGAATATCATAGATGAGGAATACCTGGGAGGAACATCCAGTCTAAAGAACGTTACAGCTGGTAAGTAACTTGTTCTTCTCTTTGGGTGGTTTATTGGACTGCAAGTTCAATGATACTTTTTATCAGGTTCACAGGACTTAATCCGCTTTCACTTTCATAGTTACTTCTTACTGTGCTCGGAAAATATATACTTACTTTGTTTCTTCATTTATTCTGTATTTCTTGGTGTCACATGCTGTTACATTTTAACAATAAAATAGAGACTCTTGAAAACTGCACCAATATCTCCCTTGGGACGTGACCACTTCAACTATCGCTCTCAATATTTTGTTGCTCATTTATATATCTTGGATTCCCAGACAGTTCAACACTGCGTTCCCTTAAGCCGCGCCACTTGACATCGATATAAAATCTCATAAAAAAATGGTTACACTCCAGCTGGCTTTCTAGCTTTCCCACTTACTGGCCAGAGTTGAGGGATGTCTGTTATGCTCTATGGGTCTCAGTGCGGCCTCCCAGCCGGGTAAGGGCCTCCCCCTTCTCCGAGAGAGTCCCAGCTGGCTGACTCGTTATGGGAAAACAAACACACTTTGAAACATTGTTGGAGGTGGGGGGGTCCAAACTGTACCTCCTCCTTTCCCTGCCTTGCAGACTTAGCAGGGACCTCCTGCTCCACACCATGCCAGCGTCTCCACCAGTCAGTCATGGGCTTCACTGGGTTCTTGGTCCTGCTCTGTGCACCACAGCGCCCCTCTGTGTCTTGCTTTTTTTCTCCCTCTTCAGAGTATCAGCACTTCGGGATCCCCTGCTGGTCTCAGCCATGCGGCCTCCCTGTACCTGTGCTTGTCTTGCTCACCACCCTCTGAGTTTGAGCCTCCTCCCTTTATACACCTGCATCCGGTTAACAGGCTGTAGGTGTGGAATCGGAGAGCAGGTTGCCTCACCTTCAATTAACTTTTCTTTGTGACATGCCTGATCTTTCCTCTGAAGGAAACTTAGTCTTAAAGATCCAGTCCTTTGGATTGTATGTTCCCGTGTATGATGTGTGCTGCAGGGGAAACCTAGGGTAGTTAGATGGGAAAGGAGCATTACGGGAGATGTAGTGTCCCCTAGGAATTATGTTTGCATTGAGATTGAGGGACAGTGGCAGTATCCCATAAAAGCTGAGGGGATTTTGGGTAGGGGTGTGTCGGAAAGGGGGCGGGGGTACGATGTCTGACCCAAGGGCATTCCGTCCCCAAGGATCCCCTGCCCAGATGATCATCCCTCGCTCGTCTGCCCCCAGGTTTGGGATCCAAGCGCAATGCCCCTCACTTGGCCACTTGATCAAGGGATCCCGAGGGTCTACATCTCCCTCAGGTTTCTCACCGTGGCTACAGCATGCCATAAAACCTGAAAAGGGTCTGGGACCCGTACAAAGTCGGTGAAGCCCCACAATAGCAGCACACCAGGGACTGTGACACGCAAAGTCGCTGAAAGCCCTGCAACATCAGTACACTATGGACTGGGACCCACTCGAAGTCGGGGAAGCAACGTAAGAACAGCACACAGAGGTCAAGGACCTATTTAAATCCAAAGAAGCACACAACCAACGGGCTGGGGCCCACAACAAGTCAGGGAGATCCTGAGAAAACAATGAGGGGCCTGGGATCCACACAAAAGAGTGTGAAGGACTAGAAGTGAAGATAAAGGGTCAAGGACCCATTGCCAAAAGAAGGGACATTTTCAAGAACACTAAGTTCTACAGTCAGGTCTGGCAGTATAGTGAACAAGACTTGATATTACATTTGTGAACGGGAGAAGGAACAGCGGAGGAGACTCACCCCTGATACTTGGGAACTGTGTGTTTTTGTGAAATAAGACAGACTGTGAAAGAAAAGCAGAGGGAATGTGATTCCTGATTAATCCAGTTGTGTTTTATGTATACGTTTGGAGGAGCATCTGACATCAAGAACTTTTAAGTTAAAGAACAACTTGGTGCGTTTTAGAATCAAGAACTGAATATTTGAGTTGGCATCAAGAACAGAGAGGCCTCCTTCTGGACCAAGAAGATATCCAGTTTTTCCTTAGTTTGGAGTGTAAGGGACGGAAATAGGTTTGGACACAGGACGGTGAAGTTTTATTTTATTGGACATAAAATGTTGTTGAGGGTTGGCAACCCCTTGTAGAAATAGGGCAACGTAGGTTTTCCTTTTCTTTACTTTTATGTATAAATATTTGCCAACGAGCATGCCACCACTCTCTGACTCGTACTTCTGCACCCTTACACTTCTTACAAATTCTTTTGTCAAATCTTCCACTTAATTCTTTGACCTTTTTCACCCTTTTATGAAGAAATGTACCATGTATTAGACCATTTTTATCAGATTTCTTCTCAGCTAAATGCTGTCCATCATTATGTGTCTGTATGGTGCATGTGTAGACAGAAATTAGAAAAGGATGCCTTCCCTTTGACTGTCACACTGTGTGGCCCATTTACTTCAAAATGTCTTGTGGGTGCACAAAGGAAAGTGAAGGAATCCGGTGGAGAGTTGGATCCACCCACAATGCTTCTTCAGTGTTTAAGTCTTCTGGCAAGAAACTCAGAAAAGAAGCAACCAAGGCACATGGATTATTTGAAGCCTGTTCAGATAACCACCAGGGGTTATTCAGGATGGCACTGCTGCTTAGTGGTCAGTGATGTTGATGTTTAGGGCCATGGCAGCAGTTTGCTCCTCTCATAGGGCTTACTAGACTTCAAGGCAGTGCCTGATGTTGAGGAGGTGTTGATGTCTGTTTCAAGGTAAAGTCTCAAGGTCTAACTTATTGCCATCAGCGAAAAACAGGAGCAGAAACAACGTAAGCCAGACCTAATTTGAAGACTATAGTACCTCCTACTACCGAAGGCCCTTAAGAATCCTGATTCTGTGCTCCAAGTATCCCTATGCCCCACAAGGACCCTACACCTCCAAAGGGCATTTCACCTCCTCTGCCCAATACTTCCAGCTTGGACTACTGGCCCTCTTATCCATCAGTGCCTCCTACTAGGATTTCACTGACAGACAACATCTTGGCTTTCTCCAATATTCAGAGGAGAATTGCTCTGAAATTGAATATTTGTGTCTTCACATAATGAGGAATGACCTATTGTATTTAAGTTTTTGAAGCCCAAAGAACTTTCAAGACCACAGATTAGTTTGGTTCCAGGTTAAATGAACGTCATTGGGCTTCATTACGAGTCCGACAGTAGCCGTGCCTGAAAAACAGGGAGGCTGCCGCCAGACCCGTGATTCCGTTCCGCCTCCGTGATTGCCGGAATCACCGGGGCATTACAACCCCGGTGACCCGGTACTTCTGGAGGCGGAATTCTGTTAAGCCCCATTCCCATGAAGTCAGATAGGACTCGATGGGGACCATGGAAACACTGGTTCCGTCTATGACGGAGCCAGTGTTTCCATTTCCGTCTGCAGGTAGGAGGTGTTACTCCCGCCAGGCCAGGCCCGGCGGGAGTGACACCTCCTGCCTCCAGAACTCGGAATCAGCCAGTCTGGAAACAACGGTGGCGGCGCATTTACCGCCACCGTTGTTTCCGGACCGGCTGACTCATAATGAGGCCCAACGTTGAAAAGATGTCATCTCCATTCGTAGTAATGCACAGACAGAGGTGGGACAAAAACACAGGACCCGCCAATACAGAACTTTTCTCCCTAAGGAAGGATCCCAATCCAGGCCCCTCAGTAGTGTCTGCGGTCCAAGAAAGGTTTCCTTCGTCATCATTCACTTCCGTAGCTCCTCTGCATAAAGAGTCACTGGATGGGCTCTGAGGGGAAGAAGGTCTTCGACATATACAACTGCCATTAGATCTACCAGTCCTCTGGCTTTGCTGGGACGATACAACCTTTCTCTTTGAGACTCCATGGAGATAATGGTGAAATGTCTTTCTCGGGACAAATAATATGATCGTATTAAGTGGTCAAATAAGGTTCCCTATTCTCCAACTAGGTAATTAGTGATTAGAAACCTGTGACAGGTTTTGCAACCAATAGTTATTGCCATGGCTTCCTTTGTCAGAATTACTGATCTATAGGCTAATTTGCGACAGAGGTTGGTTGTGCTTCATTCTTTTTTGCTTCTCATGAGGATGAAGTCGCAAAAAAAGAAACAAAATATAGGTAATTGTACAAATTGCACAAAATAATCAATTACTCCATTACAGCCTTAGTACTGTCATACCATGGAACTGGGAGAGTTTCTAAAGGTCCTCCAAACCTCCCCTTCCGGGTGTCATGTTCTCTACCCTCTGTCCAAACTGTCTTCAAACAAGCCTGGCCCCTCTCATTGTCCTGCTGTGTGCTTGTGCCTTCTACAAATGTGGGCTCTACCCCTTCAGGGCTGACTCTCACCCATACTCCCTTCCGTGGTGAAGACGTGGCCCCTCATTCCTTCTTCCACCACTAGTTTTCACTTCACTAGTCATGTCTCTTCGTGCTCCAGCTGCCTTTGGCTAGTTCCTTAATACCACAACCTGTTCTTCTCTTCCCACCCTTTTCTGTTCTCCTCTCAACACCCGCTTCTCTTTGCCTCTTCTCACCGATTGGTTTGCTGTTTCCCATCCATACCCCACCTACTCTGGTTTGCCTCTTCTCACCCACTCTGGTTTGGCTCTCCCCTCTCCCCCCACTCTGGTTTGACTTTTTCCACACTTCCACAATGCCTCTTCCCTGCCCCCCCGGCCACTTGGGGTTGCCTCTCCCTCCCTCCACCCTGCCACACTTTTTGTTGCCTCCTCCCTACCCCCACAATTGATTTTTCCCTTCCCCCTCACTCTAGTTTGTCCCTCCCCCCACTCTGGTGTGACTCTTCCCACCACTCTGCTTTGCCATTCTTTGCGCCCACCCTACCCTAGTTTGTCACTCTTTGCACCCATTCTGGTATGCCACTTTCCTCCCACTTTGGCTTGCCTCCTTCCCCTGTTCTCTGGCTTGCCTCCTTCCCCCGTTCTCTGGCTTGCCTCCTTCCCCCGTTCTCTGGCTTGCCTCCTTCCCCCATTCTCTGGCTTGCCTCCTTCCCCTGGCTTGCCTCCTTCCCCCTACTCTGGATTGCTTCCCCCCAACTCTGCCTTGCCTCTTTCCCCCCACTATGGCTTGCTTCCCCACCTGCCCCCGCCCCCACTCTGGCTTTCCTCCCCCCTCCCAACGAGATATATATATATATATATACACAGACACACACTACATCCCCCATCCCAGTCTGCCTTCTTCTACCCACTCACGGGAGAGGTTTCTGTCGCAGTAAACTGTCTTCAAAATATGGTCTGCTAGTGGATAACACCTGAGACAGTCTACCCATCAGAGGGTAATATTATAAAATAAATCGAAATCCAGTCCCCCCCCCGCTGAGTAATAGTAAATGTATTCAAGCTTCAGTAATTGCAGTACTTCAGTTTATACTCTAAACAATGATTCATTTCTTTACTCTTTATGTTTGGATGCAAATATAATGATCAAATCAGACATAAGATAGTTATTATGGTTTTTTTAAAGGCCTCCATGCATTCCACGCGAACAGCTTTTGCAAAGCCACCAGGGTAGGGGCCTCCAGTTGCTTGACAGCTCTGCTAAATGTGATTCAGCCATGCGGCTGAGGTCATGTGGTCTGCAAGGGAGCTGGTCTGAGGTTCTTTCAAGACCAACTGCCATTATGGAGGTCTTAATGGCTGAGTTGTATAGGTGTTCTCCTCCCCACCGCTAAAAACTATCCTGGGGCTGCCTGCTTTTATTACAGTCCCTCCGTACCTGCAGTGTGTGAATGAAGTCTGAAAACCTGGTGGTAAGCTTGGGGCAGGGTTTATTTGTATAAATGAGTGTTTGTTGCGAGGAACTTGCAACATTGTTTCACCCGTTTCGTCTCGGAGTTGGAGAACAATCTGTGTTTGTTTTGACCCTCACGCAAGAGACATGATTTTCTTTACTTTTTAGTCCATACATAACGTGAAACAATGTATTCACATGGATCCTACAAACATGCATGGGTGCTGGAGGGATAAATGTATCCATAAATGAAAAAATGGCGTGGAGATTTCGTGATTTGTGATATTTTAGTTGTATAGTGTGTTCCTGCATCTAAACTATTTGTAGTTTGCAATTTGAGATGACATTTAACAGATCTCTATATGATGTACCACGAAAATATTTTGCCTACTTTATTCGTAGAAGAGATTAAAGGGATCAGCAAAAGTTTTTTAATGAATTGGTGTTTTCATTTGGCTTATTATAGGGGAAAAAGAACCGGTTGGAGACTAAACTAAGCATAACTGGCAAAGAACTGCGGTCACGGTAGGTTTGCATAAATTGCTTTGTCAGACAGCAATAAACTATGATGGGACATCATTCTGCGTTTTTTGTAACATTACATTGCATAGTATTTTCTTATGCTTACTGTTGAATCTAATCTGCCACATATAATGGGTCCAGAATGCTGCAGCCTGTCTGCTATTGCAACTGTAGATAAGCAAAAAAGGTCCACAACAAGCTACCTGCTAATATCGAATAGGGCTAAGAAAATTAGCATATATCTGATATGAAGAAAAATGGGAGAACCGTCTTATCTAACATATATAAAGCCGATATGGTCGGGGATTTATCCAAAAATAAATTTGTATTTATTTATACATAATGTATAGACATAATAAAACAACTGGGCATCAGAAAAGTGCCCAGACCCATAAAACAACTATTCACACATGGATACATGACAGACAAATACTGATACTATATATTATCCAAAGATAGTTCCTATATCTACAGGGTGATGTTAGTAGCTAATGGGTGACTTTTTGCACATTTCTTTTACAAAGCAAAAGAGAGGAAACCCATTGGGAAAGTGTCGACACGTGGTTATCCACAGCCGCAAAACCAGCCAACTTTTTCGCTTCCTCTGCCATCTTGCTGCACATTGCACTGAGTAGCCTGCGACTCTGAAGCATGTGGGACTTAGCTCCCTTCCGATAACCACGTGAAGAATAATCAAGCCCTTGGTATTGGAAGTGGTTCTACTATTGTCTATGCTGTTAACAGACTTGCTGAAAGGGTAAAGCAGGAAGATCTCCATATAGTATGTGTTACTACATCTTTTCAGAATTGCTATTTAGAAATACGTCATTCAACAATCCTTTCTACTTGGATCACAAGTGTCCTGATGAAAGCCTAAGCGGAAAATACATCAATCTACCACTGACCCTAAAGTGTGGGGCACCAGTAGTCACCGCATAAAGGCTGGAAACAGATTTTGTTTACTGTCGACACTTTCCCAATGGGTTTCCTCTCTTTTGCTTTGTAAAAGAAATGTGCAAAAAGTCACCCATTAGCTACTAACATCACCCTGTAGATATAGGAACTATCTTTGGATGATATATAGTATCAGTATTTGTCTGTCATTTATCCATGTGTGAATAGTTGTTTTATGGGTCTGGGCACTTTTCTGATGCCCAGTTGTTTTATTATGTCTATACATTATGTATAAATAAATATGAATTTATTTTTGGATAAATCCCCGACCATATCGTCTTTATATATGTTAGATAAGACGGTTCTCCCATTTTTCTTCATATCAGGTATATGCTAATTTTCTCAGCCCTGTATGATATTAGCAGGTAGCTTGTTGTGGACCTTGTTTGCTTATCTATGGTTTCTAGTCCTCCCCCAACAAGCCCCTAAAAAAAAGAGGACACAGTGATCGCTCGTTTCTTAATTACAGTGCTATTGCAACTGGACAGATTTTAACACATTTCACTGGTTTTCTGAAGGCTAAACTGACTAACCGTCATCATGCATACAGCTTTTTACATTTTGGCGCACAGATTTGTTTAGACTTGTATGGCTTCTATACCCCACCAGGCTCCTGACGCTCTTCTGCTGCAAATTTGGTTTCTATTTCACAGTTCATAAGTTACAGAGTGAGAGGCTGTGCTTTTCTAGTCCTGGCTTTGCAGGCTGGAGGAGGAGACAAAGTCAAAAGTAAGGGCAGGATGATTGACCGAGAAATTTCCCTGGTTTGACAAGGAGTATTGCTACATGAACAGAGAACTATTTCATGCATAGGAAAAAAGAACGAGGTTTGAACAGTTTTTTAGCCACTTATCTGCTCAATAAAGCAGCAATTTAGGGATGTAGCCCATACTAAGAAAGCTCAGAAGAGGTTGCAGGCATTAGACGAATTAGCCAGGACCATGTGTGATAATGAACCCTGGGCCTTCTGGTCGCTGGTTACTTGGGATGTGGATATTTTGTTCCTGATTAGTAGGAATTAGTATTTCATGGAGTATTTGGAAAAATCATTTCCTGACTCTTGATTGATACAGAGAGGTTGAGGAGGTTTAGGGCAGCGGGATGGTTTCTGCTTCTGCCACTAATCAAGACTTGACCATAGTTAAGAGTCATTTAGGGTTCTTCCCTTTTCCCTTGGAGAGGTGAGGTTGGCTCTTATGCCCTAAGCAGCAGGGAAGGCATTGGGCCAGATTATATCCCTCTGGACCTTTTTATGTCTAAGCTAACTATGTGGGTCGCTATGTTGTGTACTTGACTTAATTCAATTATTAAAACAGGAGTTTTTCCCCCATTCTTAAATTATGAAACTGTGCCCAACTTTAAGGATGATAAAGGCAGTCAAGTTGATTATAATCCTATCTCCCTATCGGATGCTGTGAGCAGGGGCGTTGCTAGGGGGAGGCGAAGGGGGCTATAGCCCCTGATCTTTTGGTTGTAGCCCCGGATAGAATCTCAGGAGCTACAGCCAAAAGACTAGCTAGCCCCCAGTCCCAACAGTTCCGACATCAGCATAGCCCTGGGTCTTTTCCAGACCTAGCAACTCCCCTGGCTGTGAGCAAAGTTTTTGTAAAGGTACTTGCAGACAGTCGCCAGTGTGGGAAGGTGAGGGGGACATTCTGTCACCTGTTCAGTTTTTTTTTTGTTGTCAGATAGACACTGCCCATCAGTACTTCCAACAAATGATCCTTATAATGGATCGTTTACTGATAGTGCCAAGAATAGACAGCAGAAGCCATATCTTTCCCCTAGCAAGCAGCAAAGGGCTGTAACTCCCTACCTAAGGTATTTAGGCAAGAACGAGATTGTGTGTGATTCATGAAAAAGCTCAAAGCATTGTTATTTACTCATACCATTCGATATGCTGATGCCTAGTTATTTCCCTTGCTAGGTTTGGTTGTAGTATAATGAAATAAGGCAACCTTCAGAAGAAGAGCATGTACCTGTGTTTTGCGGGTCTCAAGACAGCCTTTGACACTGATTGAAGCCATCAGACAGGGTTTTGCTGAGTTGGATTTCAGCCACAACTTTGATTTCTCAGATCAGATTACAAAACAAGAACTACTAATACGGAAGGGGAGATGCTAGAAATCAAGAGACATGGAATTACTTGAGAAGCTCCCCAAACTATTGATATTCCCACAATTTCAAGCTAAAATGAATGATGCACTGGGACTTATTCCTTACGAGGTTCCTCTTGGAGTGGTGGTGGGCAACTAGAAAGGTCCAAACCGATGTGATTTTCTTTGCCTGCTGCACCTTGATTTAAACCACCCATCACTTCTCTGCCCAAATTATGCCACCCTCAGGCTCAAATGGTTAAAGCCCCCTACTCTAGGAAGCATTTAAAATACATCCTAAAGAAGGTCATGTACAGCAAACAAGGTGGTTGTGAATGCTGTTTAACAAATTGTTAGGCAAGATTGTATGCAGTACCCTTTGGGTGCACTACAACAACCCTGACCTCCTGGCAATAGGAACCCAACCTTTGGTATAAGCTTGTACTATACAGGTTGGTAGCGTGTTGAGCAGCCAGGCTTAGCTCATGAGGGGTCAATGTGAGCTGTGGGGGAGTTACACAGAGATTCACAGTGACAAATATTCAAATAAACTCTTACACACAAGGTTTCTTGAATAAACAATATATTCATCAGTCAGTTAGAGTAAGCCTTCTTCATAAGGGAGCAATATAACAGTAACACTGCAATACACTTCAAAAATACACACTCTTAATATTTCTAAATCAGTAAGTATCCTTCCTTTTGGGATGGTCCACAGGCACTACCTACAGGTGACTTCAATAGTTAGGGTGCTGGGGACATTAATATATCACTGTTGCATTTAGAATCAGGTTAGAGTTTGGCAAAGAGAAAGGTTATTATGACACAACAAGAGATCCAATATTTCTTAAAGCAGGTAAATACTTTTTTAACCCCCCCCCCGATGCAAAGTTAGTTAACCCTTTCTTGGAAGGAAGACCATTCACAGAGGGAAGAAGAGTCATTCATGGAGCCAGGCTCAATTGAGCCTAAGTCTAGGTGAAACTGAAGCACTTCTCAGAGGTAGGTAAGTCTTGCACAATGTTTTTAAAAGTCTCTGTAGAATGAAGAATTCAAAGTAGGGCCACAAGCTGTTTAAGCTTGTGAGTTAAAGAAGCTATCAGCAACTCTACACAGCAACCACAACAAGTCTCACCAACAGAGAACAAGTGCAGATACAAAACAAGAGATAAGTTCTGTTGGACTGTACAGTACATTTGGGTTAAGAAAAGTGCAGCAGATGACTTCTGTTCCTGTGCAGTTCTGCAGATCCTGGTGTTCCTGTGCCCCAGTCGTGGGGACAAAGGGAGGAGATCTGGGGACTCCTGCACTGCAATGGGACGGTCACCGACCGCAACCGGCAATCTTAAAACAAGAGGCACTTCAGTGTTTCAGCTCATCGCGTCTACCGCAAACAGCAACACCTTGGTTTCTGGCTGTCGGGATGGACTTTCCTTGCATCTGGGGTCCAGCACTCTGTAGAGGTGACCCAGACTCGGTCAGTCCTGCTTCCTGGGAGTCCAGAGGATCTTTGTGGAACTCTTGGCCAACTGCAAAGCAACGCACACAATCTGGTGTTCCTCTCCCTGGCGTTTAGGTTTCCAGCATCAACTGTGGAAATACAACATGCTCCGAGAGGATGTCCAGGTTGTGGAGTCTGACAAACTCCATAGGCATTATCTTTTACATTGCGTCACACAGCACCATCAGTGCAGTGACACAGGGAAGTCTTTCAGATTTCCCAAAGGTTTAAATACCTTCTCTTGGATAAACTACTGTTTCCAAGAGCAATAAAGTGAAATTGACTTTACTTGCATTGTAACTTTCTAGACCCAGCACACACTATCTTAAAATAGGGTGCTGCAGGGGCTACTTAGTATCCCCTTTGTCTAGCTTCTCATGTAACATTTTTGTGTTACCCTTTCCTCGATGAATGGCTGGTGGCAGTGGTTTACTTTTAACTACCGTGTTGTGCATTTACCGCGGGCTGCATTCGGAGCTGCAGTAAAGCAACCAAGGGTGCCATTTTTGTCAAAATGGCCCTGGTCGTCTTTTTTAGCCATTTCTTTGTGGGAAGGTCCTTCTTGAGATTTACTGTTAGCGCCAAACCCGTTTGGTCCCTTTGTTCGCTTTGCCTTTGGCAGGATTCACGAGTGAAGCCCGCCTCTGGCTCCAGGGTGACTGGCGCGGGCAGGAAGCGAGGGAGGTACCTGAAACTCCCTGAGCTTAGTCTCCTAGGAGACAGGAAGGCACTCTTAGGTGATTGGCCGGCTGGCTGTCTGGCAAGGACAGCCACCCTGGTGGGTGATGGACAGCTAGGCTGGAATGAATGGGAGAAACCTGCATAAAAGGCCAGGCTTTTTGGCTTGGAAGGCAAAGTTGACCACTGGACGAAGGAATCGAAAGAACAACTTGAAGATGCCTGCTGCAACTCCTGGACCATTGGTTGGCCCGGTGAAGCCCTGCAGCTGTGATGAAACTCCAAATTTGTTTCGACTAGGGAAGCTCTGCAAGGACGACCTCTCCCCTTGAGATGGTGGGACCAATCAACTCCATAGTAAGCCACCTGGACATCCTCTCAGAGCTGGTTGAAATTCCACTGCAGTTGCTGCTAGAACCAAATAGCCAGGGAGAGGAACACCAGATCGTGTGTGTTGCTTTTCAGTTGGCCAAGAGCCCCAGGAAGATCCGCCGGACTCCGAGGAAGCAGGACTGATTGAGCCTGAGCCACCTCAACAGTGTGTTGGACCCCAGGTGCAAGGAAAGCCCATCTCGACAGCCAAGAGTCTGCGATGGTGCTATTTACTTAGACGCGAGGAGCTGCAACCGCAAAGTGCCACTGAATATAAGTTGGTCCTTTTCTGTCACTGACCGTCCCGTTGAAGTGGAGGAGTCCTCCAGACGTCCTCCCTCTTGTCCCCATAACTGAGGCCCAGGAACACAGGATCTGCAGAGCTGCACAGGAGCAGAATCCACCCAAAGCCCTTTTCTTCTAACCAAAGGTACTGTACAGTCTAAGAGAACGTGCCTCTTGTCATGTAACCTCACTTGTTCTTTGCTGAGACCTGTCTTGGTTGCTCTGGAGAGTTGCTAACATCTTCTTTACTTCACAAGTCTAAATAGCTTGTGGCCCTACTTTGATTGCTTCTTTTCTACATAGACTTCTAAAAACATTGTGCAAGACTTTTTACCTACCTCTGAGAAGTGCTTCAGTTCACCTAGACTTTTGCCCAAATTGACTTTGGCCTAGCCTGGCTACCTGAATGACTCTTCTTCCCTCTTACATTGTGTTTGGTCTTCCTCCCAGGAAGGGGTAACTAACCTTGCATTGGGGGGTTGTTCAAAAGTACTTTCCTGCTTTCAGAATAATTGTGAGAACTTGTTTTATCCTATTAACCTTTCTCTTTAAAGTACTCTTAAGTCAGATTCTAAATGCTAACAGTGATATATTAATGTCCTCAGTGTAGTAGTTACTAAAGTCACCTGAGGGTGTAGGAAGTGTCTGTGTGCCATCCCAAAAGGTTACATACTGATTTAGAAATATTAAGAGTGTGTATTTTGGAGTGCATTTGTGTGTTACTATTAGCTTGCCTCCTTCTGAAGAAGGCTTATTCGAAGGGATTGTGTCCTCCGACGTAATCCTCATCTTAGATATCTCCTTCCAGCTCTGCTGGCCTCGGAAAATTTTTCTCTAGAGGGCGCTGCGCGTCGACGTCCTCCGAGTCGATGTCTCTCGACAGCCGCCGTATCGACGTCGACGTCATCCTGCCTATAAAGGCTGCGCGCAGCGTCCGTTGCTCAGTTCCGTTTTTCCGCGCTTACTCAGTGCCTCGGAATACCGTTGTTCAGTTTTGTCAGGTTAATCCTATTTACCTCGAGTTATTCGATCCGTACTCGATGGCTTCTTCGTCGGAACCGACAACTCCTCGATCCGGCTTCAAAAAATGCCGAGATTGTGGGAAAAAGATGTCGCTGACTGACCCTGTGGTGTTTGGGAGCTGAACACCATTGTTCGGAGTGCGAGGACTGTATGTCCATGACAGCTAAGGCCCTGAAGGAGCGTAGGGGGAAGCTGGAGAAAAGTAAGACTTTTAAAGCTTCTTCTTCCTCGACGAAGTCGAGACATTCGTCTCCTCGTCACCATTCGCGCTCCAGGTCTCGGAGTGGGTCTCATCACTCCTCGAGATCGAAGCACTCGAAGAGGAAACGTCGAAGGTCCCCTTCTCCGTCTTCCTCTTCCTCTGTTTCTCCAAAGAGAATCCCTTGCCCCACGAAACATAGTTCCTGCGCTGAATGGGAGGAATTCCGCAAAAATATGATGAGCGTCTTCGAGAAAGCGGCCTCGACCCCCTCGAAGACTGCCGAGAGCGATGCTCTGGTCGAAAGAACCGAAGGTCAAAAACGCCGCGAGTCGCAGTACCCGGCGAAGGAAACCTCTCAAGCGCGTCTCAAACCCTCAAGTAGGACCATGACCTCCAAACCTTCGTCAAAGGTTCCGTCGACGCCGAGGTCGGTGTCTTCGACGCCGTTGTCGAAGGGACCTTCGACACACGGGTCTGTCGACTCGACGCCAGCTTCGACACCGGCCTCGACGCCAAGAAAAGTCACGGCTACGACACACCCACTGACTATCCCCAGGTCCTCGATGACGATGGCTTCGAGATTGTCGAGCAGAATCCCAATTCTGTCGAGGTCATCGAGGCCTCCGCCTTTGTTTTCGACGCCACGCTCGAAGCCTTCGACGTCGGCGTCGACGACATCGACGTTTTCGAGGCCGATTATGACAAGTTCGGCACCCTCTGCCTTGGAAATGGGGTTTACACCCTTTATGAGTTCAGAACAATTGTATGTTCTCAATTATGGAAGAGGGTGAATTGTCTGAACAGGAAGACACATTTGAGTTGCAAGGACCTGTAACCCCAATTAGAGAGGAATTTTCCTCTGAAGAACGCAGGTTAAAGGATCTTCATGATTCCTTACATGAGGCAAGTGGGTTAGCCACTTCCCCTGAGGTGGAGTTTGCTAGGCCAGACCCGGGGGAGCATGCTGAAACCCCTTGTAGAGCCTTAATGGCCAGGATCACCGAATTTATGGGGTGGTCTGCACCTTCACAATCTTTCCAACAAGATGACCTCACGGATATTCTTGACAAAGGCCCACAGGAGGATCCTGTGGTGCCTTTTCATAAAGCTCTTCAGAGGAAGATTATGACTAACTGGGAAACCCCAGATGTCGTCCCGGCAGTAAATAAAACACTGTCTACAAAATACAGGGTATCTTCTACAGAACCAGAGTTTTTGTCTAAACACCCATCCCCAGAAAGTCTGGTGGTACAAGCAGCATCTTCTACCGATGTCAAGACGGCTTATCCTACCGTCCCACAGGACAGGGACGATAAAAATATGATGCCATGGCAAAGAAAGTTTTTTCGGCATGTAGCATGGCGTTAAAATCTGTTAATGCTACTTGCACCCTTGCTAGATTCAGCCATACACTTTGGGAGTGTGCTTCTACAGCGGCTGACTGCATCCGGGAGGGAGAAGAAAGGGAGGCGTTCCTGAATATCATACAGGACGGTAAAGACGCTATGTGCGAATCCCTCCAGACAGGCATTGATTCGGCTGACAGTATCAGCAGAGCAATGGCGGCAAGTACAACAACCAGGAGATTCGCTTGGTTGAGAAAGTCTGGTTTTGCCCCAGATGTGCAAGCCAGGCTCTTGAACATGCCATTCGATGGCTCTTCTTTGTTCGGGAAAAAGGCGGATGACATTTTAGAGAAACTGCAAACTTCAAAAGCAGCAGCAAAATCCCTAGGCGCTGCAATCCGTCAGACACCTTTTCGTCCCACAGGAACCTCTGCGAGGGGCAAGTCCTTTCGCTTCTACTCCGCATTCGGAAGAGGTAGAGGACGACCGGCTCAAAGGGGACAAAGAAGAACTACCTGAGGTGGACGGAGTAGATATTCCCTCACAGGACACCTGTAGGAGGCAGGTTGACTCAACATCTGGCGGTATGGCAGGCTATCATGTCAGATGCTTGGGCATTGGAAACAGTTGCCCAAGGTTACTGCCTGCCTTTCCTACGCATACCTCAGAGTCATCCACCGGGGATCAGCTCTCAGAAAGCTCCAGATCCGCTCCTCTTGCAGGAAATTTTGGACCTGCTGGAGAAAGGTGCCATAGAACCGGTACCTGTAGCGGAGAGGAACAAGGGCTGGTACTCCCCTTACTTTCTCATTCCAAAGAATGACGGAGAACTGAGACCCATCTTGGACTTGCGAGAATTGAACAAATTCCTCAGGAAAGACAAATTCAAGATGGTCACTCTTTTTCTCAGATCCTCCAGGCCCTTCAGTTCCAGGACTGGTTAGTATCTCTGGACCTTCAGGACGCTTATTTCCATGTACCTATCCATCTCAAACACAGGAAATACCCGAGGTTCGCAATTGGCAACTCTCACTATCAATTTCGAGTGCTGCCATTTGGGCTGACCTCCGCCCCGAGGGTCTTCACCAAGTTAATGTCGGTAGTGGCGGCAAGTCTAAGGAGGGAAGGGATTCACGTCTACCCCTACCTGGACGATTGGTTGATCAGGGCTGTTTCTCCAGAACAATCTCAGATCCAGCTAAATCACGTGTGCCACTTCCTTCACAAACTGGGCTTCTCCCTCAATTTAAAGAAGTCTCAATTGATACCATCGCAGAGACTCCAGTTCATAGGAGCGATCCTGGACACTTCCCTGGGAAAAGCCTCGCCACCAGAGGTGAGGGCTCAAGATATTCTACAGATGGTTACCAAGTTCCAAGATGCCCAACGTCTCCCAGCCTTCGACTTTTTGAGGTTGCTAGGCCTCATGGCATCCTGCATTTTCCTAGTGCCAGAGGCTCGCCTGAGAATGAGATCCCTCCAGTGGGCACTGAGGACTCAGTGGTCACAATTCTCAGGGAAAATGACAGATCTTCTTCAGGTTCCCGACAGAGTGGCTCGAGACCTTCAGTGGTGGGCCTGTCAGAAGAACATTCTGAAAGGAGAACATTTTTGGCAACCCTGGCCGGAGATAACAGTAGTCACGGATGCCTCACTCACGGGATGGGGAGCCCACGCCAACGACTTGACCATCAGCGGTCGTTGGTCTCCATCGGAGTCCAGACTACATATCAACCTGTTAGAGCTGAGAGCCATCAGACTTGCGCTGAAGGCGTTCCTGCCAGCTGTACAAGGGAAAAATGTCCTGATAATGACGGACAACATGGTGGCCATGCATTACCTCAACAAAAGAGGAGGCGTAGGATCACTACCCCTGTGCAGAGAGGCGATGCAGCTCTGGTTTTGGGCAATCCAAGAAGGAATCTCTCTATCGGCAGTTCACCTAGCCGGAGAGAAGAACTTGACAGCGGACGCTCTGAGCAGGCAGAGCACAGTCTCCCACGAGTGGGAGCTAGCTCAGGAAGTCCTTCAAGAGATCTTCGCCCTTTGGGGAACCCCTCAGGTGGATCTGTTCGCCACCAGCCTCAACAGGAAATGCGATCTGTTCTGCTCAAGGGAATTTCCCCCGAGAGGAGCTCTGGGAGACGCGTTCATAGTGGACTGGGAGTTTCCGCTTCTGTACGCGTTCCCACCGGTCCCTGTCATTCCTCAAATGATCAGGAGGTTGAGAAGATTCCGGAGAACCATGATCCTAATTGCCCCGGATTGGGCCAGGAGAATGTAGTACCCGGACCTTCTAGACTTGTCCATCTGCCCTCCAATTCGACTTCCACTCAGAGAGAACCTACTCTCACAGAAGGGAGGTCAGGTTCTCCATCCAGACATCAAAACCCTCAACCTTCACGCTTGGCTTCTGAAAGGCTGAGGTACAAGGATTGGGACCTCTCTGATGATGTTATGGAGGTGTTGCTTTCGGCAAGGAGGCCAGCAACAAAGTCTTTATACCGCTGTCGTTGGAACAGATTTTGCAGCTGGTGTAGAGAACAGAATATCGACCCTTTTTCATGTGGTACACCAATGGTTTTGTCCTTCCTTCTATATTTGGCGAATTCAGGCCTTCAAGTTGGCACCATTAAGGGCTATCTCGCAGCGCTATCCATCTTTAAGCGCACTGCGGAAGAACCATCCTATTTCAAGTTACCCTTGGTAATACAGTTTCTAAAGGGGTTAACCAATGTTTATCCCCCAAGACCATTCCAAGTTCCACTATGGGATTTGAACTTAGTACTAACTTTCCTGATGGGCACACCTTTCGAACCACTCCATTCTTGTTCGCTACGGTTCCTTACCCTTAAAACTGTTTTATTAATAGCGCTAGAAGGGTGAGCGAATTACAAGCTCTTTCTTGTAAACCCCCTCACACAATATTTCACAAAGACAAAGTTGTCCTGCAAGTGAAGCCTAATTTCCTCCCAAAGGTGGTTTCTGAATTCCATATCACTCAGAAGATTACCCTACCATCTTTCTATCCTCCTCCTCATCCGGGGAAAGAGGAAGAGAGGTTACACAGGCTAGACCCTAGAAGGGCTTTAAGTTTTTACATCAGTAGACTAGCCAGGATAAGACAGGCAGACCAGCTGTTTGTAGGTTACACAGGTCACAAGCTGGGATTACCAATAACTAAGCAGACCATTTCCAGATGGATCACTCTAGCCATTCTGGAATGTTACAAACTGGCAGGGAAAGAGCCCCCTCAAAACCTTAGGGCCCATTCGACCAGAGGTATTGCAGCTTCATCGGCCCTCAAAAGAGGCGTGCCGGTTAAAGACATCTGTGCGGCCGCTACATGGTCGTCTGTCCATACCTTTACACGATTTTACAATTTTGATTCCTCCTCCAGTCAAGAGACTAGGTTTGGGATGGCTGTACTGCATTCTATTCATCAATAGAAGACAGCGTGAAGTCAGTACCCCCTCCTCCAATAATAGAATACTGCTATGGGAGCCTATCTAAGATGAAGAATACGTCGGAGGACACAATCCCTTCGAAGAACAAGTTACTTCTTACCTTGTAACGTTCTTTCGACGGGATGTTCCTCCGACGTATTCCTCATCGACCCTCCCATCCATCCCCGCAGTTCTACTTCCCTTGTTGTTGCAGTTTACGCTCCTTCAGGGTGATTAGTCTAGTCCAGAAAGTATTATTGTGGGCTACAAAACGGAACTGAGCAACGGGCGCTGCGCGCTGCCTTTATAGGCAGGATGACGTCGATGTCGATACGGCGGCTGTCGAGGGACATCGACTCGGAGGACGTTGACGCACAGCGCCCTCTAGAGAAAAACTTTCCGAGGCCAGCAGAGCTGGAAGGAGATATCTAAGATGAGGAATACGTCGGAGGAACATCCCGTCGAAAGAACGTTACAAGGTAAGAAGTAACTTGTTCTTTTGGCACATTCTGTTGTACCATTTGGGAGTCAGTCCCTCTCTATCGAGAGATGAACATGGCAGGGCTGGGTTCGACTCATGTGCGGAGTAGGAAAATTGAAATGCAAAGTATATGATGAGGTGATCCCCTAAATGTGGATTTTACAAACTCAAAGGCCCACTTTTTAGTTTTAATTGAGAGGACACAAAAAAGTAATCAATCCAATAAGGTTACAAACTCCTATGCCACGTAAAGATGGGGGGGGTTTAGTGGCAGCCACCGATTCTAATTGCGATCGTTCCCATTCTGCCTAGAAAGAGTCCCAAGCAACTCCCCTGGTAAGGCTGATCTGAGAAGAGTGCGGAATAACGGTAGATGCATTTAATTTCAAACCTTCCACACAATTAGAGTTGAAGTCAACCCCAACAATAATATTATGTTCATGTGTCTCTAGTAACCAAGCCCCAAAAAGCTCAGACCGAGCCAAATGAACCGATTTCATATTTGACCATGCTGGATTCCAGTACACATTCACTAGTAATAGTTCTTAGTTTGCTGAATTTTAATGAGGCGTACGGCCATGACGCATTCTGAAGTATGTATTAGTTATGATTTAAAGTGCTATCTATAGCTATAGCCAAACCTCCACTCTGTCGACCCATGTCTGCTCGAGTGGCTGGAGAGGTATAGGTCAGATATCCCTTCAAATCAAAGTGAGAGGTTGTCATTGTTTCTTGGAACATAAGAATGTTAAAACCTTTCATAAAATCTGAGTTGCAAAACTTTCTATTCAAATTTACAAGCCCACATACATTCCATGATAGCAACTTGATTGATGATGGGTTAGTGTTGAGTCAGACTCTGTCTTAGAACGGCAAATGTTTTAAATTCTGACTCATTCGACAACCAGTCTTGCGCATCTTTAAAGATGTTGGAAAATTGAACTGCAGAGGTAATAGAAAGAGGAGTGTCAGTGTTAGTTTTTGTCTTCTACCGTCTCTATCGCCCCTTGCGGGGGAATGGATTTGAAGACTTCCTCTGTGGATTTAATTTCATGGAAATCAAAGCCTTAATAATGTAGATCGGAATGCTTATCCCGACCATATTAGAGATTATCTCAGAACAGGAATAACATACCATGCGATTGTTGTTTAATAATGGCAATGATATTAAATCAATATCATCTGAATGTAGGGATCTCAAAGGAGGAATCTGTTGGAAAATATCCAGCAGTTTACTCCTATTCAAACATATCACTCAGTTAGTTTGAATGCTACTTTCCCACCCCATTATCTTGGAAGCCTAATGTTCATGTTGGGAGTGGACTGGCCATTGAAATGGGAATTGCCTGTAACCGTAGAGACCAATTAAGAAGTGGTTGTTTGTTCAGTTGCCCCGGTTAATAATCGAAATTCAATAGAAGATCCTGGAATGATGTTACTGTCAAGACGTGCTCCTATGATCCCCTCCTGGTTGTAAGCTTGATTAGTTTCAGAAATGGCAGATATTGCCTTTTTGGTGGATCGCAAGTAGGAAGTAATTTTTGTCTGACCCTTCATATGTCTCAATGCAGACACAGAGCTGGGGGGCAAGGTGTCTAAGGAAGACAGAGTAGTCACTCTGTCATGAGCCCACCCCTCACTTATTCCGGGGACAAATCATGGATCAGTCCCAGCATCTATTGTTGTAGCATGACAAACAATGTGTTCTTCGTTGGTAGTGGAGGATTAGAAGTGGGTAGAACCATTCCTGGTGGAATCTTAGTATTTAGCCCCTTATCTGGATTGTCCTGTGTATTAAAATCAATAATGCCATCCAACTTTTGAAGCAGGCATAAAAATGTTAGAAAAGAATTGCAGCGATTTAATTTAGGTGCTGGCAAATTTTGGGATTTTTTTTCCCTTCAATTTTTCTTCTTTTTGCAAAATTGTTTTTTTAGTAGCAGAGGCAATATGATCCTAAATATAATCGTTCGTATACTATTTCTGGGAGGTTTGGGTAAATCAAAAAGGACAGGTGAAACACTCAATCTTGCAACACATTCTACCAATGTAGTTGGTCGATTTTTGGATTTGACTAATAACTATCTGATTGTGTCTTACTAAGTCCCTTTGCCCATCAAGTACATTATTTGAGTCAAATGTTGAATTAACCTCATTATCAACAAAAACCGGCGGGATCACATTCCCGATTTTACAAGAATCATTTAGCCTTTGTATTTTTTCCTCCATCAAGGAAAGCATAACTGCATTAGTTGTTACGATGTCCTTAATTTTGTCATAGAGTCTCAGGAGAGACTCTAGGACTAAATGTTGTGCAGAGATGGAAGTGGGACCCAGAGTATCAACCTTTGGTAACATTGCTGATTGTCTTCTTAAATGAAGGTTTTTCGTAGTAAATGAGTCCAAAGTTGAGATGGTTTTGTAAATTTGATGCATCGAAATCACACTCTTGATCATGTGAATGAACTGTATTTAATATGCCCCCAACCGAGACGGTGGAAGACATAGGGCGAGCGTTGATAACTTGTGAGACTTCCATGTCCCTGTATAGTCTTAAAAAAGATTCGTCCAGGATAACAGAATTATGCTGAGTTGGGAAAGGAGGCAGCTGAGGGCCCGTTAATTGCACATTCCGGTTGCTTGTTGCCTCATCAGTTACCACACTGGTGAGTGGTTTGGAGTTAGAGGCAAAGCCCGGAGGCCGATAATAGAACTGTCAGAGCAAAGTACCCTAGAGACGTGATGCCCAACGAGATAGATTCAGGTGTCGCTCTGCGGGGCAAAGTCTGCCTCTTATCCAACAATTCAGATGTTAGAGAGTGTAAGTTTAGAAACTACCCTACCAAAGCATAGCAAGTATATTATGTTGGCCGAAAGCCAATCGGATCATAGGCCCTACATCGCCAACAGAGAATCGTCAACATAACCATAGAGCATCCATTTTGTGCTGTAATATCTGACATTTGCTTTCCTTTCCCTTCTGTTCAACGCTTTGCAAAATGTATTTTTCCACACAAGCTCATGCACAGAGCAAGGCCATGGTTTACACGTTGAGAGACTGGCACAGACAGAAATGCCAGCCAGTACAGAAATACATTGTTTCTCTCCCTCACAAGTCCTTGAAGGCGAGCAGCGAGGCATTTAATCAGTGGCCCAGGTGCCGGACGGTCTAGCTGAAGCTGTAGAAACAGGCCGTTAAAGCATGAAATATACTTTCCTAGCGGCCCCCCTTTCGGGGCTCTTCTTAGATCAAGCTGACCCGTAGTTCACGAATAGAAACGAGTAGATAACACGCTTTGGAATGTGTCTCTCCTATGAACACAGTATCCTCGCTGAAAAAGTGCCTTGTGTTCTTCATAAAAAAGAACCATGTCTGCTAATTGCAAATTGCAACTGTTGCTAAAACGAGTATTATAGATTGAGTAAGAAACGTCTCATAAATTGTCATATTTGTCATAATTGTCAATCACCGAACCCTAGCTCAAGAAGATACATTATGGGCGGTTTTGATGTGTCACAAAGAGATTGTATGATTGTCTTTTTTTTTTTTGAAAACTCTTTTTATTGAATTTTACAACATTTTTAAAACATTTTCCCCAACATAACACCCCCTCCGACTCCCAAGGCAACGATCATTCAGTTCCTGATTCTCTTTCTTTCCAGGCCCACCCTTCCCGTTTATTGTAGTTCTAGCAATCTCAGGCGTTGTGGGCACCACATCACCCTGAATGCTGTTGTAGAATGTTCGCTCTCTTCCGTCTCACGAGGTCTGGGTGACGCACGTTGCGAGACGTTAGACCCAGTCGGCCGACTGAGAATATTTGCTTTGCAATAAACCCTAGTACTTGGAAATCGAACCTCGTGTCTGTCGTATCACTTAGTGTATGGTGATTGTGCCTTGTTTCCATACGCGAGGGTCTTCAGGGCCTAGCTTGTAAAACCAGTATTGACGTCCAAAGCCACCTCCTTCAGGTAATGCACACTGTAAACAGAATCTGTTTGAGTCCAATGCTGCAAAAGTATAGCAGAGTGTAATGTGAGAAACCTGAGGGTGTTCTCCCAAGTAGACCTTGGGGAAACCCTTATTCAGGTGGCCAGGGGAGGGCTGGCGCTCCCAGATCCCAACCTTGGGGTGGACGAGTGAGGGAGGATAGGGGTATTGATATTTTATTTCTATCGCGCTCATACACCAGTGTTTCAGAGCGCGACAAGGCAAGGGAGGGGAACAGGGGAGAACAAAACAACGATCTTACTAGGCCCAGTGACATTGAGAATGTGCAAGTGCGTGGGAGAGGGGGAGGGGAAAAGTGCATGGAAGGGGGGAGAAGTGGAAAGTGTGGAGCAAAGGAGAAACAGATTAATAATAAAGGCAACAAATAGTGGTAGTGCAGCCAGCAATTGGGAAGTGCTGGGTTTAAGGCAGCAGACAGGGTAGGTCTGATAAGTGCAGGATGAAAAAGCGTTGGACTGTATGGGTACAGATACAGACCCCAGTGCAAGGGGTGGCCTGGAGGCAGTGCGGGAGGGTGGCAAGGTGAGCAGGTACCTGGGCCCGGAGGAAAGAGGGTGGCCAGGTGCACAGTGCCAAGAGAGAACAGATCATCAGGGGAGAGGAGGAGCGAAGGCAGAAGCAAAGAGGAAGGTCTTGAGGTGCTTCCGGAACCGGACATGGTTCTCCTCAAGTTTTAGAGTGGCAGGTAGGTTGTTCCAGAGGGAGGCCCCAGCCGAAGGCTGAGCTCTATCCCAAGGTACCCAGGTTATGCTCGGGGGAATGCCCCAGGTGACACGCGGTATGTTATCAGGAGAGAAGATGAGTGAGCTCCCTAAAACCTTCATGGGCTGTGCCACATCTCCCCCCCCCCTTCTTCCCATTGAATCTCTTACCCAAATCCACCGACCCCTCTGTATATAACCTATTCCCTAGGATCCCAACTTCCATTATTCCCAAAAAGCATAACTTCCAGAATCCTTGTTTCATCAGTTTCCATTCAAATACTCCCTGTCCTTCTTCTTTCCGTCCCTCCGGTTGTCATTTTCCGCCTTCCCAACCTGACAAGACAAAACACGATTCCTACAAATTGTGTATGTCATAATTCCAGCTATTCCTGTGTACCCTGCAAAGCCCACCAGCCCCTATGCTATGTTCTTCATCCCGGTCATTCTCGTCCATTTAACAAACCCTCCAAAACCTACCCTTCTGAGTTCATCCCAAACACAAATACAGAGGATACGTTTCCATATAACACCTCTTTCCCTTCCGACTCTGTAGGATGCTCTGACTCACAAACCTTCCCCTTTTCTGACACAAACACCCCACAATAGACAACGGACTAACGTTAAACCTGTGTAACTGACATGTTCCAAATGTAAGGTCAGGCAAAGTCAGGCCATTGACTCAAATCGCACACACCTGACAGCCCTTCCTTTTCCCACAGGGATAAAAGGTGGATTAAGCGAATGTAGTACGAGCAAGGGGAGTATAGCAGACAGCACGATGAGACGGCTACCACGCGGCAGTTCAAAAGAAGAAGGGCAGCGGGAATCGAGAGGTGGTGAGGAGAGAAGTGACCTTGCCCTTTTCGTCCCAGGCCCACGGAACATTAGTGGAAGAAAGCCTAAGACCGCAAACAATAGCACAAGTGTCCTGCAGCAGATGTCAGCGGTACACATGGTAAGCTTTTGTCGATAAGCAAGAGCGAGGGAAGCTTCTGCGACCGTGGTACTGGTATTGACTCAGGAGAAGCCAAAAGCCAAGCAGTTCGTCACAGCCGGTGAGTCGAGGGGAGAACCGATAAGAACCAGGCTGTGTTTAGTGAGAAACACAAAGTGGCAAGTTTTGAACCAAAGCTCATGAACTTTTGATTGAACTGTAAAAAGTATGAAGGGAAGACCAGCTATGGAGAGAACTGGCACCACGTGGGTGCTAAAGCAAAAGACTCTGGTCAGCCCCATATGAGAGAAACTACAACTACCAGAAGGCCATAGGAGGGCCAGCGAAATAGGTCAAAGTGGTCATACAGAGGATCGAGAAAAATCCCTGTACAGTTGAAAGACTTTGATCTACAAGCAGTGTAAGAGAAAGGGAAGTGAATCCCACAGTGAAAGTGAACATTGAGAAACTAAGGGAATAGAATCCCGTTAAAATCAAGAGGCGTCGGAGCCCGACTGAGGGAGATCCAGCGGTGAAGCCATCACCCAATGTTGATTGATAAAGGAACTGTGATATATTTTTAACTACAATACGTGAAGGGTCAGCGCCCAGAAGAGGGGGACCGAGGGGTGAAGTCATTATCCTACGTGAAACTGTGATAAACAATTGAAAAGGGTCAGCGCCTGCAAGAGGGTGATCCAGGGATGAACCCATCACCCAGTGAACATTGGTTACAAACTTTTCGTTTGTTAAAGGAACTTTTTGTTTTTGTTGTTGGAACATATCAGGCCCGAAGGTGAGAGACTTTCTAAGGAAATGAGACTTGGCCATTGACACTCCTGAGAACAGCCATCGGAACTGTCGTCTCGTGCTGGAGAGGCCCAAGACCCTACTGTGCTCTAATATCCCATCTTCTCCTGTGTCCAAAACGTGGGGAAGGGAGACCCAGGTTACTCATCCTGACTTATTATATAAGAACACTTCTTTCTTTTCTTGAGAACCATCCCACACCCCTTTTTATATCAGTTGTGAGGTTTGGCAATAGGTTTCCTCTTTTGTGTTGACATGACGCCACTAGGACTGCCTTATTTTTCATTTGATGTCAATGCTTGTTGCCATCTTAGATTAGATGTTTTTCGAACCTGCACACCGCATTCATTGTTCAATAAAGACCCTTGAACTGTGATCGCTTGTGTCTGTCTTACTTGTCACCATGAGTTTCCTCACAGTAATCACAACACAGAACACTCTGCATCAGACTGGCTCCCAAATCAGTACTATCGTGGAGATTTGGAATTGATGCGTTAGCTGGGGTTATAGATCCAGGCTTCAGAGGTGGCGTCCAAGTGTTATTACAGAATCATGGAAGGATCCCTTCCAAATCCATCAGGGGGTGATGCAAGTACTGTTGGCTGTGGACTGGACTGCTCTGCCCGCTGGACTTTTGACACAGCGCTGCCTCGACCCTGTGTTATACCGTGCTCCTCTGTCCTGTTGCCGTTTGTACGGCTCGGATTTCTCGAAGGCTGGAGGACGTCCTTTTGTGTTACACAGCTTGCCTGGCCTCTGCGTGTGGAAAGGAGGTGACTTTTCCTAAATTCGAACTGTTCCCAGGGAAGGGAACTCCTCCCCTCTCACTCTTTTGTTATTTTTATTTAACATCCGTTTTTGAGGAGTGTCTAATCCCCTGTTTTGTTGTGCTCTCCCCGCCCGCAGGTTTCCTCTTCACAGGAGGCCCCACCCCTTGTGCTGCGTGACGCTCAGGAAGCTTCCATAAAACCCTGCCTCCTCGCGCACCCGCGCCGCGCACCAGCCAAGTACCTGCAAGTACTGTTAGCGGTTCGCGTGGAGCTTGGAGGCGGCTGCAAGGTTGCCCCCGCCTCGCTTGTGCATGGTAGTCTATGCTTTTCTGGTGCCTGAGAACGCAACCTAGTCCACTTCCTGCCATATATTTTTGTTTCCCCGCATTATTAAGGGCGATAAGTGTACCGTTGCAAGCATCATCTGAGTCTCTGTGTAATCTATCTCACATCCTTGGTTTGTCCCTCTATAGGAGACTGTGGGCCTTAGGCCTTTCCCAGAACACACCTCTGAAGTGCATGTTACGCCTGTTGGGTCGTTGGGTGGTGGGTGGCGATGACACGCTGACATTGTAGCAGATAGTGGAGGCGGGGTGGACTGAAATTGCATTGAAGGTTAGAGTTAGAATATCTAAGGTGATTACTGGAATAGTATTGGAGGTAGGCATTTGTATTTCCTGCACTCGCTCCCATTGTGCAGATCAGAGTCTGGACTATTACCCAACACTGTTCAAAAATGTTGACAATGTCGAGGCGTCGCAATAGTTTTGAATATGTGTACAGTCCTTCCGCAAATGGTCTAGGTATTAGGACTGCACAAGGTCTGGGGGTAAGGATGTATGATGATATTCTCTCAGCCCCTTTGATCTTTACTCCAGTAAAGAACACGATGCGCATGGCAATGAATATGCCCTTGCTGCCTTCCCCTCCGGAGCCTAGTGACTCCCTGATATTGGAGGGAGCAGCCATGGCACACTCCTCTATGCTATCCCTAGGAGGAAATACCTCAAATAAGCAGGACATAGCATCTAGTTCATCCTTGTTTGAGAATATTGTGAGAAAAAATGGAAGCATTATACCTATTTCTTCCTTTCTGGATACCCCACCAGATTTCTTTTCGGCGGAGGCCGAAGCATGCAATATGTCTCATCACCTACACGAGCTCCCCTCTCGACAAACACCTGCAATGAGGGGATTTCCTGAACAAAACATAGCTACAACTGAGATTTTGACCCAAATTCTCCAAGAATTAAAAACACCTTCTCGGGGCTTTACAGAGCTGAGAATTTTGACTGAGCGCCAGATAGCTCAGGCAAAAATCAGCATGGATTTGATGGAATCCCTTCCTATAAGAACGATAACGCGCTGATATCATTGGGGCTGGTCCAGGCGAATCCCCAAGAAAAGAAAGCAGATGACAGTGTGGCAGAGGGGGAGAGTAAGGTAGACTCAGTCACTCCAGCGGCCCCAGAGTGCAAGGTTGTAGACATTGCCCTCCGCCAGCAGATGATAACACTGTTGGGTGGCAAGAAAGGTAACATGGGACAAAAAAAGAAAAATCCTCCAAAAAATAGGAAAAATAATTTTAAAAAAAGTTCTCTTACGCATGAGAATAGTCAAAATTTTGCCAAACACACTTGGAGAAAATTTATTAGGGAAGAGGTGGGACAGGCGTTGAGCTCAAATCAGGATGGGAGTGAAGGCCAGAACCCAGCATATTTTTGTCCCACCAATTCTTTATCTGAAGAACTGGCTCGTAAAAAGATATTGGTTGACAAGGAAAGTGCAGCCCCCACAAAGCAGATGAGTGACTCCTCGAGGGAGAAGCAGGGGGAGAAGGGGGTAAATCCTCCTTCCCCCTGGCCCACGAGAGAAATCTATGGCCTTTTTGCTAAGCCCAAAGAAAACCAACCAATATGGGAGGGTGCTCAGTTAGGGGAAACTGAATATCAGGTAAAGGCTGGTACGGGGCAGACAGGAGTAGGGGAACCTCCGGAAAAGGGCGGGCTAGGGCTGGAGGGTCCACTGGCGCCGAAACCCAGTGAAGACCTTGAGCAGGGGGCTCAGAATTATCCTCCAATTGAAGGTAGGGCGGGGAGGTTGACTTAGGAAAAGGACCTGGATCTCCATCTGAAACCCACCCGGGAAGTCGCCACAAAAGTTACAGGTAACAAAATAGATAAGGTACCGATTGACTGTCCCAGGAAACCTGCATCAGCAATCCCTCAGGAAAAGCTAGGGGCTCCTGCGGACATAATGCAAAATGAGCTTGCATTAATCGTGAGTAGAGCGGTGGAGGAGGCACTTAGGACCAAACTTAAGTGTGAGTCTTTACCGAGAGTACCCTCATCGGACAAAACAGTGGGTAAAAAACAGGAGAAACGGGACAAACAAAAGCAAAATTGGGAAGGTCAAGAGGTCTCGATTGAGATACAAGATGACAATGCCTTGGCAGAAACAGCTAGAGGGGACGGATATTCCCCACAAGTGAGGGCCGTTAGCCTTGCTCGATCCTCCCAGTCACGGCAGCCACAACAAGGGGAGGTTCCTTTATGTCCAGTGGGTGCTGCACGGGAACGGGCTGTCCATTCGACTACCTATGAGGGAGGAGGAGATCCGAGAGCGCCCAAACATTATATGGAAACGGATTTGAGGGATGTGGTTTGGAGGAAACCATGTCATTTGGATTTTCTAAGTATTCTTCTGTATCCTTTGTTTGATTGTGGTAAACAAACTGCACTGAACAGAAATCAAATCCTAACCTTCATTAATGATATTCCATCATTAGCAGATTTGTCCTGTCCTGATATCAAAAGGGTTGATTTTATTCACCCGTATTGTTACGATCATGTTCGGGTAGTTTTCCACTCACAACTCGTTTTTAATAAACTCTTATCTGAATCGGATCAATTGAATAGAAGGGGCTTTGATGTACTGATTTTCACTGATGGGTCAGAGATCTCCCCTGAAAATGAAATAAATGACAACTCCAGGCCTCTCTATCCGGGTGGATCTTTTCAAACAAGGGCTATAGATCACGTGCCAGAACAGGAAACAAGTTGGAGATGGTTGGCATTAAGCCTAAGAGACTCGATCTCCAAACTCCAATCACTAAAACAAAATCTTTAGGAACACAGAAACATCTCTCTTTAGTATGCTGGAATTCGAGAGGGCATTCTTATTGATCATCTTCGAATGAACTATGTTGTAAACTAAAATCAAAACACATAATATGTATCCAAGAATCATGGATGATGAATAGGGAACAAATGGACGGATTTGAATGTGTACATTTATTGGCTACTAAAGGTCTTATTGGCCGCCCGTCTGGAGATATTATTACAGCAATAAAGCTCAAATGTGGGATTTTGATCAAAGAGACATATAGAGAGTGCCCGCATGCTCTGGGAACCCTATTGGAAATCTGTGATTCCCCTTTATTGTCTCATATTCTTTTATGGAATATATACTGGACTCCGGGATGTGATCTATACACGCTTCTCCTAAATATAGAATCACCACTGGTGGACTGTGCAGTACGCTTTCCGGGAGTCCAAGTGATGTTAATGGGTGATCTAAACACAAATATGTTACGTTTGATGTCAGACACTAAAGATGCCCACATAGTGGCAGCTAAGGTATTTGATTAGACTTCAGAGTTTATGGTCAAGATGTGCATATCGGATAAGATATCTGATGCGAGAATCTGGAACTGGTTCTTTAAATCATGGGGCCTAAGATCAGTACACCAACAACTTGGAACTGAGGCAAAATATACAGCCTGGTCTGCAGGGGATAAGGTTTCCGCGATTGATTACATCTATGCCTCAGAAATGCTCCTTAACCTAGTAATACATTTTGAAATAAGTATGACCTTGATGAGTGATCATGGTATGCTGGAATTGGATTTGATGGTTGTTAGAGGAAGGGTGGCCCATGAAAAAATGCAAATTGATGTTCTTCCCAATCAAAGGGGGAACAGGATAATTTGGCATGAGGGAAATGTTGAAGCGTGTAATGCATCCTTAGGAAATGTTTTTTCCAGGACTAGTTATACAGAGAAATGTGTAAGATTGTCGCATGCAAATGTGGGGAACTTTTTTAAAAATCTGATTGACACATCTGTGAAAAAAACCAAGGTCAACAATTGTAATTAAACCACACATACATAAACACGACACAATAGTCATGCAGGCCAAGACCCTCCTACGTAGACACTTAAGAAAATTCAAATCCTTGCATATTTCCGATTCTGTATTACAGGATGGTGGGAGACATTTAAAACAACAATATAAAAATTGGATAAGAGGCTATAAATGTAAATTATAACAAACTGATAATGAAAACATGCTAGCTGCCTTAAACCATAACTCGGCATGCCAATGTTGGCGATTGGTCAACAAAAATCCTCCTATGAACATGGAAGGCTCCCTAAATCCAATTAATGAACATGTCTGGGTGAAACATATATCCAATTTAAATGCAAAGGGTGAATTAGGTTCATTCAAGACAGAATCCTTAAAACATTTAAAAACAGCTGCATGGAAATGTGATTTCTCCTTCTTGAGAATAAAGGAGAAAATTATGGCCTCTAGCCGGTCGAGGGCTGCAGGACCTAATGGTATATCCAATCAGTTAATGAAAGGGGATCCTGACACTTGGGCAACAGCGCTGTAAATTTTATTCAAAGATATCGGGCGTACTAATTCTATCCCACTAACGTGGAAAATGTCATTCATTGTGCCAATATACAAAAAGGGCGATAGACTCACACCCTCCAACTATAGGCCTATTGCGCTTTTAGACTCGGACTCCAAAATCTTTGCTGGTCTGATATTGCACCAAATAGATGAATGGATATCTGATAAATCTATTTTGTGCTCACAGCAATTTGGTTTTAGAAAAAACTGTGGTACGTTGGCAGGAGGCCTTCTCATAAATCTCCTACAAGAGATAGGCTGGAAAAAGAATGCTCCGCCACTATATATCGCCAGTATGGATCTGTCTCTGGCGTTTGATCTAGTGAATCGAGGACATCTTTGGGGCAAACTGCAAAGATTGGGTATGCCGATACTTAATTCATCTACACGATGGCTCGAGTGTTCAGATCAGATTAAACAACGATGGCCTTCTTTCAATACCAATTAACACCTTCAATGGCTTAAGGCAGGGATGCATATTTGCTCCAACCTTATACAACTTGTACACTTCGGATATCGGCCCATTTTTGCAGAAAGTAGCGTTTATACAGCCGTCTGTGGAAGGTAACAAATTAAGCTGGTGCTCCTATGCGGATGATTACCTTCTATTTGACAGGGCCCCGGTAGGGTTGCAACGCATACTGGAAGCATTTTTCATTTATATGACCAAAAATGGCTTAGCGGTGAATGCTCTTAAATCAAATGTTTTATGTCTTACTCGGAACAAAAAAGTCCATAATAAAAACTGGTTTATAGATAAGACGAAATTAGAAGTCAAACATAACATAATTTACTTGGGTCTGTATGTGAGTGATATTCCGGAAAGAGCACCAACTCTCAGCCATTATAAGATGAAAATAAAAGCATGCTGTTTACAGATGCGAATAGTTGACCAAAAATATGGGGCTTTTTCTTGCCTACCACTTGTGAAATATTACATCCTTAAAACCATCCCGAAAATTACTTACGGTATTGAATTCCCGTTTATTCATGGCAAAATTGACTCAGATAAATTGAAATCAATCCTATTGCGGAAAATGGTATGGTATCTTCCAAAGAGTGTGCCGCTTGTAGCAATAAGATATGAACTAGGGCTACAGTCATTAAAAAGTACATTGAATGGAAATGCTTGTTGCTTTTTCGGAATATCGTAAGTAAGAACGGAGAGACTTTATACAATGATATGGCAGCCAAGTTTATTAACGGTACGTCTAAATCTGTCTTTATGGGAAAAACTGGTGGAAATTTGTAAACATCTTCTAGGGGCGTCAGTGAGTTCACTTATAAATTACCCGGACACAGTTAAACTATTACTAAGAAATGCAGACTGGGACGGCACAATGGAGAAACCGTGTCATTATAAACTATATGGGCACATGGTATCTTTTTATAAATGTATGGGTCTTCCGGAACCGTACCTACACTCTTTTCCACAGAAAAGTTGGAGAATCTTCTTCATGAGATTCCGCCTTAATGTTCTCCTCACAGGAGAAATTGTTGCGGTTAGAACTAAAACATCTGAGGCAATAGTTCTGTGTAGCCATTGTAAAATCAGTGGTTATAGAGAGACATTAAAACATCTCTTAATTGAGTGTCCTGCGCTGAGTCAGAAAAGGCAGCTTTATTTTAAGCGCTTTGTCCCCGTTACCTCAAAAGTAGATTTGGAGCTATTATGGAAGCGTATGCTCTTTGACAACAAAATACCTTTACAAATGGCGGTAGTACGTTTTTTAAAAGTAGAATGTAAACTATTGTAATTTTGTATTAACTGCTAATAGTTTGCTTTAAAAGAGATTATTGATTTGTCATGCCTTATGGGATAAAAAATCATAGTGTGTAGGTTGCACTGCTAAGTCAATCTGTAGGATCAATATGTATGGAAAACAATGAATTGGCGTGTCTGTAAATTGTATGTTTTTAACTTTTGTATACAAATTTTGTAAAGGTTTCTTTGAAGCCATATACAAATAAAAAAAAAATCCATCAGAGGGATACAATTGTACAAGGGGTGTTTGAGAGAGCAGTATTCCTAGGATAAAGGAAGAGTCCTGGAAGGAGATAACAGATTGCAAGGCGGATGCTGCACCTGACGCCCCTGAAGACCCCGAACCCATAAGGGTCAAAGAATAAGAAACAGAAACTCTTCCCGACCTAGCCTTTGCCAAAAGACCAGTACCTATATACCACTGCCACTGCCAGTCATTAACATTTTATTTTCAAGAATTGGTATGGACATACTCCTACGTCCCGTCCCCTTTCCTCCATACTTGTGGGACATCTCTCCGTCCTGTGGGATGGGACGGGACCGGAGCACTTTGTAAAAATCATCCACATTTTTTAAAAAAAAAGTGTCCCTCCTCTCTTTCGCGCATCGCCCATCAGTCCTTTTCACCGATCGATTGTGGCCGGATGCACTTGCACCCTCGGAAGATTTTCTTCCCTTTTTTCCTCTCTGGCTCTCGCTAGCGTTCGTTTACTAGTCTGTCTATGTCTTTCAAATTAGACTTTCCAGATTGTTCATCGTGTCACCGTCGCTTCGCGAGGGTGGATCCCCATCCTCCTTGTTTAGAGTGTTTGGGTCCGGAACACCGTTGGGACTCCTGTTTTTACTGTGACTCCCTTTCGGTCCGGGCACTTCAAGGTCGGTTGGAGTGGTGGGAGGAGGTGTTCCGACGAACTCCTTCTTCGCATTTTCAGGCGTTCATCGAAGAGAA
Source organism: Ambystoma mexicanum (assembly GCF_040938575.1). Taxonomy (NCBI): domain Eukaryota; kingdom Metazoa; phylum Chordata; class Amphibia; order Caudata; family Ambystomatidae; genus Ambystoma; species Ambystoma mexicanum. The sequence continues at coordinate 580,047,317 of NC_090924.1, read as the reverse complement.
GAAAAAACGCCCGGTAAGTTCTTTACTTTTCACAGCACCCTGACCGGGAGATACCTTCCCGGCTTCCTCTTGGTCCGGGAGGGGCGTTGATCGCTCTGTTACTGGGGTTCGCCCTGAGGTGCCTGTTAGGCCTAATAATTCTACCAGAGTTTTCTCTGAGGGTCTCCGTAAGGGGCCTGTGAACACCGGAGTACGCTCTGAGGCCCCTCCTGTGGGGGCTGTTTGTAGACCCAGTTCTACTGAGTCGTGGGGTACCGGAGTTCGCTCTGAGGCCTCTCTGTCGGCTTCCCTCAAAAACAAAACCGGGGTGCGCCCTGAGGCCTTGGCTGGGCTTGTAGTTACCGAACAGCTGTTCGAGGCCCGCGCAGAAAAGGCTGTTACCGGGCCTGGGTCCGAGGTCCCTCGTACAGAGGCTAAAGCTACCAACAGTTCTGAGAGGCCGGTCAAGGCTTTGTCGGTGAAAGCGCACCGTTCCCGCTCTTGTGGTGACACCAGATCTGTTGTGCCGCAGTACCCCTCAGATGAGGACAAAATGGCACCCATTCCCGCCACGACCATGGCGGCCATTTTAGGTGCTACCCCTACAACTACGCCATTGGCTTCCGGTGTAGGGCTCGGTCTCTTGGGTGAACCTAAGGTCCCTTGTGCGCATCCTTACCGGCCGGTTTATGATTGGAACGCTGCACAATGTTTCATTGCCCGCGGGGGCGGCCCCTTTGATTTATGTGGATACGTCGGTGGAGGGGGGGGCGTGGCTTGAGCAGCCATGGAGTAGGACGTGCATCCGGTGCAGCTCTGTACGATCCGATAATAACTACCTTCTAAAATGTGCTATTAAGTCCACGACGGGCAGCATATGTATGGGAACGTGTGCGCCGTGCATTGTGCAGAGATCGAGTGAGATGCGAGCTGCACTTCAAAGGAATCGCCCAACAAAGCCGTCCGCTGTGGGTACAATGTTTGTCAAAATGGCCGGCGGACAAAGGAATCAAAACTGGAGTGTCGGGGCAGAAGTATGAAACTGGCAGCCGCTGTGCAGTAAGGAAGGAAGCAAGCGGGGACATAGCGGGACCTCTGCCTGGTGAGCCGTGGGGTCGCGCTGTGCTGCGTTGGCCAGTGCCACGGACAACAACAAAGGCGGACCGCCCCGGAGGCCAAGTGCCCAGAAACTGCTGGGCTCCGATTAGAGGGCGGGCGCGTAGGGATAGGTATTCCCTGCCTGCGTGCGCCGAGCGCCCGATTAGTGCGCTGTGTGAGGTGAAATCGGGCCGAAAGCAAGAGACACGGCTCGGGTGTGAGGTGCGCGTCCGAGCAGCAAGAAGCGGAGTGCTCTCTGCGCGGTGTTGTAGAGCTGGAGGGGCCGTGGAATAAAACATTGAATGCGCCCGCCCCGCACTGCCTAGCAAACACAGATTGTTGGAACAGACGGTAATAGGCGCTTGGTGGATGCATACGGAGCGCCCCAACGGCCGAAGGGGTTGGGAAAGGACATTTGGCAGCAAGGCACATAAGAACATACAGGGACATTCTGTAAACCGGCTTTGTCAAAAAACTATTGGGCTCCTAACAATATAATACACCATGGTGTGGGGAGCAGTTGCCATAATGAAGGGCCATTAGATGTAGCTGTCCCCTGAGATGCCAGGGGGCTAACGGAGGATTTCGCAACGCAGTAGCACGACATGGTAGACGTGCTTAAGAGAAAGAAGACAGAGACGCGCAGACTACCTAGGGCTTGGCAGCATGGTGGCCGCATAAACGGAAAGTGTGGTCCATGAGACACGGTGAGACACTTAATACGTGGGAGGACACAACCCACTCTGAATAATGGCTCTTCCACGGTAATCGCCCCATGGCTAAGAGGACACAGTGGCGCTGAATTGATACAGGGGAGTAAGACTGCCACACCTGAGTTCCGGCAACCGTCGGCGCAGGACGTAGGCCTCAGAATGGCGGCGCGAGGGGTGGCGAGCAAAAACGAGAACAAGCAAGCTACAATGGACATTTTTGCCAAAACACAGCAATCTCCTGCAGCCATAACGCCCAAAAGCTCGATAACAGCAGCAGATGGTGTGGGATTAACCGAAAACCATCATATATTGGCGGCCATCACGGAACTGAAAGACTCATGGGTAATGGCAATGTCAGACCTACGCACTTCCTTGGAAGCCAAAATAGATGCCGTGGGCATAGAGGTCACCCTGCTGAGACAAGATGTAAGGGGACTGGCAGAACGGACAAGCGTCCTGGAAAGTGCGGTGAAGACCAACACGGAAACCAGCTCCAGCAATATAAAGGAGATCCACGTGCTCTAACAGGTAGCCAACCTGGAGTCTCGGGCTGAGGAAGCAGAAGGGAGAGCGAGAAGGAACAACATCCGCGTGGTTGGGCTTGCCACAGGGAGAGGAAGGACGGGACCCAACAGACTACGTAGAGAACTTACACTTACAAGGAATAGGAGCTGAAAAACTTTCGCAAGGATTCGCAGTGGAGCGGGCGCATAGAGCCATCATGAGGAAGCCGCGACCAGGCCCCCCCCGCGCCATAATCGACAAAATATTGAACTATAAAGATCGCGAGAAAATTCTCGAGTACTTCCGAAAAGGTGGAACAATTGAGAGGGCTTCAAGCACCATCACGGCGTATCCGGATTACACTATGCTGGTCCAGAGACAACGGTACTGCTACGTGGCAATCAAAAGGAGGCTACGCGCGGCTGAGATAAAATATATGCTGCTGTACCCGGCGAAATTGAAGGTGGTGCACAAGAGTAAAATGTTTTTTTTTGACACTCCGGAAGATGCAAAGACATGGCTGGATCTGCAGGGCTGCCCGGAAGGAGACGTTGAGGAGGCGGAGAGGAAAACGATAAGTGACTGGGAAATTGTATGCACATTGTCAAGGTGTAGGATGGGCACCCTGGCGGTGCCTAGACTAAAATTGATGGGAGTAGTAAATTGAGAGTGATATTTTGTTAGGATGTCGCCGACTGTAATGAACTCAAAGGACTGGAATATAGTAGCGCATATATATATGCAAATGGTGTAGCAAAGCGTAGTCAATCTGAAGGGTAATTGGAGCGGCAGGGCGGAGCACCCTACCCCCTGTTTTATAGTTGTATCAGTAGTAGGTTAACCACTAGAGCGACCTCGCCCTTCGGAGCTTCCAGTTAAGGCGAGAGCCAGAAAGAGCTAGATGCGGGAGAGCCTGAGATCCAGGGATGGAGCTGGGCAACAGTTGAGGGGAGTGATGTTGGGAAAGGGAGGGGAGATGGGAAAGGGAGGGGAGTTTGGGGGGTGTTTTTGGTTCTGGGGAGTTCAAAACGGGAAACAAGCCTATATAGATTGGATTGGTATTCAAAGCTAGACTGCACCAGTGGGAGGAGGAACAGACCTTGCAGAGGCTATGGGAGACCTCAAAATAGTTACGTACATTAAAATGTTGTGTACAAATCTGAGCGCATGTGTAGGAAGCACGGTGATCTGGGGAGGGGACTTCAGTTGCGTATTGAACCCGAGGGTAGACAGATCGGATGGGAAGATAGATAGACCGACCCCTGCAGCCAAAGCGTTACAGGTATTGCTGAGTGAGTTTGGCATGGAAGACGCGCATTATTCTGCCCCACAGCAGTTATCCATGAGGCTGGATTTATCTTCATATCACCGAAATGGTAGCGGAGATCACACAAATAGAGTACAAAGCCAGGGTCCTGTCGGGCCACTCGCCCCTGATGCTTGAATGGCAGTACCGACACCCAAGAGCGAGGATCCCGACATGGCGCCTAGAGCGGAAGCGCTGAGACCCCCTGTTTAGAGAGGAGGATATTGTGAATTATTTTGAAACAAACACTGGAAGTGTGGACTCAGCGGGAACATTATGGGAGGCTTTTAAGGTTGTGATGAGGGGGGTGGCTATAGCTAAATCTAAAGGGTTACAAGGTGGGATTCTGGCCGACATGCAGAGGGCAGAGGAAGAACTTGAAGAGGCTTTAAGGAGTGAAGAAGACATGGCAGAGAACCTGGATTTGACACTCAGGCTACAGCAAAAATGTGCAGAATGTTGGGATAGACTGTGCAACCTCAACTATTAAAAAATACGTAGAGAGACAGCATGCGGGAGGCGATAAACCGGGGAGGCTTCTGGCGTGGTTATATAAAAGAGAGACCCCCAGAGTTATAATCAGGATTATAGAGAGGGAAGATGGTAGTTTCGAAGACACCCAGGAGGGAGTTAACCAGGCGTTTTTGGATCATTATAAGTTATTATATGGCGATGATGGGGGATGTAGCAGTGTGGAGATGGGTGAAACGCTCAAGGATATAGGGTTTCCCAAAATAAGTGATGGAGAGAGAGGAGCTAGATGCCCCGATCACCTTAGAGGAATTAGGCGAGGTGGTGAGGCAGCTACCCACCAGCAGAGCCCCGGGGGCAGATGGACTCCCAAGCGAATTTTACAAGGCATACATGGAAGAAGTCCTCCCCCCACTGTTAGAGATGCTTAATGAGGCGTTTGAGACGGGAAGCTTGCCAGAGTCGCTAAGAGAAACTATCATAATACCGCTCCCCAAACCTAATAAACCTGGGTGCAGCTGCGGCTCCTATAGACCTCTATTGATGCTGAATCAAGACAGCAAGATATTGACCGCTGTCTTAGCAAATAGACTGAAGAGGGTTATTGGCAAACTAATACACTCGGATCAAACATGCTATGTCCCAAATAGGAATATCACCAACAGACATAGACGACTCCAAAGGATTATTGAGTGAGGAAGACAACGAAATGGCAATTGTCGTTGGACGCAATTAAGGCCTTTGATTCGGTCAAATTGCCATGGCTGCTTGCGGCCTTGGAGAGCTATGGACTGGGGCCTGGATATGTAAGGTGGGCAAATATATTATATAGCAAACCACTGGCTAGAGTGAAGACAGGATCGGGGATATCGAGAAGGTGGCAGCTCAGCAGGCGTACCAGACAAGGATGCCCGTGGTCTCCGATGCTCTACATACTGGCCCTGGAATCCTTGGCAATATACCTGAGGCAACAATATGACACTATAGGCATTGAGGTGAAAGGAGAGCGGCACCTGATATCCCTATATGCAGATGATATGCTACTGTACCTGCGATTTCCAGCAGAAAATCTCCAGTACATCTTAGAAGTGATGAAGAGACACGCTGTGTTGTCTAGAATAGCAGAGAAACCCCAGAAGTCCAACATGTTCCCACTAGGTGGGTACAAGGGGATACCATCGGAAAGATTACCCGTATTGCAAGTGCCGTGGGCGGTTAGCACATTTCGCTACCTGGGGATAAATATTTACCATACTGTGGAAGAGGAGCATAAATAAAATACAGAAGTAGCCATTAAAAGTATTGAGAAGTGCATGCAATTTTGGGTGAGACTACCCTTGGCAATGATGGGACGAGGGGCAATGCTCAAGATGGTGGTCCTGCCAAGGCTTTTACACTATTTTGGGAACATAACGTTCCGGATTCCCCGGAAGTTCTTCACTAAGCTGAACAGTATGTGTAGGGATTTTTTGTGGCATGGCACGCGAAGCAGAGTGGCGTTATGGAAGTTAAAGAACTTCCATGACAAAGAAGGGATAAAATTGCCCAACTATGAAGCGTATTACATGGCGAGCCAGTTACAGTACGTAGCCAAATGGCTTTCTGACAAGGTGACCTCGGAACTAAGGCTGTTTGGACGTGATTGTGCACCATTTTATTTGAAAGAGATGATGTGGGTACCCAGGGCAGAAATGATAGGGTGCCCCAAGATGATGGTACTGGGGTGGAAAATGTGGCGCAGGGCATGCCAGATGATGGGGAACCCGACCCCATGCTCTTCGCAGATACCATTGGTTACACTAACTGGGATAGATGTGCAGCTATGCAGGATACTTAGGAACCATTGGGAACCGGTTGGGATAGCAACAATAGGAGACATCTGGCGGGAGGGCTCTGGCATTACTTTCGAGGCGCTGCGAGAAGAGACTGGGTTGCACGAGGGCCAGTACATTACATATCATAGAATGGTACAGTGTATGAAGAGGATATGGCCTGAAACTATGCTGGAAGGAGAAGCAGATGCCACCATTGATATGATATATGAAATTGCTGACGGTGGCCACGAGATTTCTAGAATATACGAAACGCTGATGGATAAAGTGGGGAAGGAGGCCATGCAGTTGAGATTAGACTGGGAAACGGAAGTAGGAGCCCCGATGGAGGACGGGATGTGGAAACGGGTGCAGGGATATCATAAGAAGGTGTCCAGAAATGCTAGACTGAAACAGATTCATCTGTATATAATGCATATGGCATATATGACGCCTTGGAGGATATCGCAATTTGCAAATGCGGGATGGCAAGCATGCCCTAAGTGTGATGAGGAGAACGCGGGCATGGTGCACATGTTTTGGTCGTGCCCGGTCATAGAACGCTTCTGGCGAGAGGTGAAAGGGAGACTGGAAAAAAGGGGGTCAAGTTGGTAGTGGATACGGTGTGGGCCTGTTTGCTGGGTGAGTTCCCTAGATCACAGAAGCTCAAACATGTGGGTAAATTGAGGGATCTGGTTTACGTGCTTGCAAAAAGAAGAATTGCCATGAGATGGAAGGCGTGCCACATGCCAAATGTTGAAGTGTGGTGGAGAGATTTGCAAAAATGGGCTGAAGCAGAAACCATGGCGTGGCAAGATGCGAGTAGCAGGGGTGGGGGGGAAGAGACTGAGTCCCTAATGGCCTGGAAATTGATAGCTGAGCTGACTGGGTCTATAGATGACCTGGCGGATCTCACAGATGAAGAGACTGTACCACAGGTTGCTGAAACTGAAGGTTTCAATCAATGGACTCGTACAGGGGGGCGGGAGGTGGGAAGCAGATACTTGAAGCCGAGAAGTATAACGAGACTGATGCAATATGTACTGGTTGATTGGTTTGTAATGTTTGGTTGTGTTTACAAATTAATAAGATGTTTTTAAAAAAAAATAAATATGTCGGTGAAGGGGCCGGTGTGGCACCCTTCCCCGACATATTTACGTCCCTGGATTTGTTCACCTCATGAGAGGCCTCCTCGGGTCCCGAAACAATCTCCTGAGGATGCCTTTTTCGGTAAATTCCAAGCGCTTATGCGCACCGACCCCATGAGGGAATATTTCAAAGGGCTTTTCAAGGAGATATGTCCACCGGCGCCTCCAGCTCCACCTGTTCCTCCGGTGGTTCCGCCGGCGCCTCCCTTGCCCGTGGTGCCCCCCCTGCTCTCCCGCCTTTGCCTCCATTGTCCCCAGTGGACAAGGCAGTGCCTGACACGGCTCAGCAGGATCCTGAGCTGTCAGATGACCCTCAAGGCGATCAGGACAACGAGGACCTTCCCCACTCTATCAGAGCCTTTCATCACCGGGTACTGGACATGATGGGTTTCTTAGATGTTCCGGTGCCCGAGGCACCCGCTCCGCAGGAGGGCGTGCTTTCTGGGGCGTTCACCCTGTCTCCTTTGGGGCGTATCGGCCTGTTCCTGCAGAAGGACGTTCTGGCCGAGGTCCGAAGAGTCTGGGAAAAGCCACACTCTGGACTTTTTGTCAATAAAAAGATTGACGCGAGGTACAGGCTGCATTCTTCGGAAGAGGTGGCCCTGTCGTCTTGTCTGCCTCCCTCCTCCACAGTGGTGGCTGCGGCTACTTTGCAATCCAGGCCTGCAGCATCCTCTTCCACAACGACTACTCAGGTTCTGGGAAAGGAGGACAAGCTCCTCGACTCCCTCGGGAGGAAAATCTTCGCCAACTCGGCCTTGCAGCTCAGGCAGGCCAACGCCGAATTGACATTGGCGGGAGCTAACATGCAGATGTGGAAAGGTCTGTCGGAGTTTGAGGAGCACATCCCGGTCGAGAAGCTGGAAAACTTCAAAGGAGGCCTTTCCGATGCCAGGGTCTTGGCCCAGGATCTCCTGGAGGCTTCGGCTCATCGCGTAGACACCTTGGCACGGGGCCTGATGCTTGGGGTTGATACCTCACAGCAGGCGTGGCTGCATGCCACAAAATTTTCTAAGGAAGTGCAAGACAAGGTGTTGGACCTTCCATTCGATGGTAAGGAGCTTTTTCATTCTTCTACTGATGTAGAGCTCACCAAAACCAAGGATAGCACTCAGACGGCTAAATCATTGTCTGTTCTGGTTAAAGCTCCTTTCAAATCCCAGAGACCGTTGCTGCAAAGTCCACCTTCCTCTGGTTTTAGGGGCTTTCTCGACCGCAAATCTCGCAGAGTGGATACTCCTGCAGGGAATAACCGCCGTAGACAACAGCGTACGCGATTTTTCTCCCGCTCCTCAGCTTCCTCATCAGGTTCAGGTGGCACTGCCACCGATAAGCCTGCCAAATGAGGGTTTTCCGCACCCGCACGAGCCCCCGGTGGGAGGATGCATTGCGTCTCATTGGGAGGCGTGGCAGACCATCACAGAAGACAGATGGGTCTTGTCAGTCGCTCGAGCGGGCTTCCGCGTACCTTTACCCCCTACCACACCCCTCAACCCTCCTTTTCAGCTGTCAGGCTCACCCTCCCTCAAGGCTGAGGTTCAGAAACTTCTGGACCTCAGAGCTGTGGAACCCGTTCCCCTTGGGGAGCGAGGGGAGGGTTTCTATTCCTGGCTGTTTACGGTGCCCAAACCCAACCAGGCTGGCCTGCGCACCATCCTAGACCTTTCCCAGTTCAATCTTTTCCTACCCCAAGAGAAATTCAAGATGATCACGCCCGGCCAGATACGCTCCTCTTTGCAGATGGGCGATTGGCTCAGCGTGGTGGATCTTCAGGATGCGTACATGCATATCCTGATTTGGAATCCACACAGGAGATACCTCTGCTTCTCTTTGGGAGAGGAGCTCTTCCAGTTTCGGGTCCTTCCTTTTGGCCTCAGCTTGGCGCCGCGTGTCTTCACGAAGATGTCGGTGATTGCGGCCAATCTTCGTCTCCAGGGTATCCATGTGTATCCTTATTTGGACGACTGGCTCTTATGCAGCCCTTGTCCGTTGGCAGCAGCGGGCAACCTCCAGACTCTCCTTCAGCTCCTGTTCCATCTTGGGCTGTCGGTGAACTGGCGGAAATCCCCCATGACGGTCTCACAGGACCTGATCTTCCTGGGTTTTCGTTGGAACACGATCGACTGCAGAGTGTATCTGACCGGGGACAGAATGGCAGATCTGTTGGCCACGTGTCGGATGTTTGCGCAGTCGGAGAGCATGTCGGCCTGGTGGTTCCAGAGGCTTCTGGGCCTCATGGCCTCGTGTGTACTGGCTCTTCCTCTTGCTCGTCTCAAAATGAGACGGACCCAGATGGCTCTTCAGAATTCATGGCGTCAGGCAGTGGATCCGGATTCTATAAGGATCCGGATAATGATTCCAGATTCCATGAGAGTGGACCTGGATTGGTGGTCATCTCTCAGCAATCTGGGGGCATGGGGTTTCAGGACCCGGTCCCCACGGTGACGATCACGACGGACTCCTCCCTCCTCGGGTGGGGTGCGACGTTGGATCTTCAGGTTTCGGACCTCTGGTCGCCTCAGGACAAGCTCCTGCACATAAATCATTTGGAGCTTCTGGCGATCTTCCTAGCGCTCAGGGCGTTCAGACCGCTCATTGTCAACAAGGTGGTCCGCATAAGAACGGACAATGTGGTATCATTGTATTACATGAACAAGCAAGGGGGAACAAAGTCTCCCTCCCTTGTGGACCTGTCCATCCAGATTTGGGAGTGGGCCGTGCTTCATGGTGTCTGGCTGCTTGCAGTGCACATCCCGGGCCAGCTGAATGTCACAGCGGATGCCCTCACCCGGCGGACAGTGGTCACGTACGAGTGGGAGTTGAAGGCGGAGGTCCTATCATGGATTTTCTCGCATTGGGGCACACCGGAGGTGGACCTCTTCGCCACCCCGGTGAACAAGAAACTTCCTCAGTATGCTTCCAGACGGGAGCTGGGAGCCTCCTCTCTGTGGGATGCTCTCGAGATTCCATGGCACAACAGGAGAGCTTATGCCTTCCCGCCTCTGCTTCTAGTTCACTGTGCAATTTGGAAGTTGAAGAACTCTGTGAACTGTTCCCTTCTGCTGATAGCCCTGTGGTGGCCGGCCATGTTTTGGTTCTCTGAACTTCAACACCTGTCGGTGTCTCTGCCGATCAGGAGTTACTGGTAACCTGATCTTCTTCACCAGGTGGATCAACAGATCATCACCCCTCCCCACAATCGCTCAGCTTGGCAGCATGGTGCCTGAGTTCAAGTCTTTAGAGCATCTGAGTTTGTCTGTGGATAACATGCGCATTTTTCAGGCAGCCAGGAAACCCTCGACCAGATCTCAATACAGGAATAAATGGCTCAGGTTCTGTCTTTGGTGTTTGGAGAAGAAGCTGGATCCGAGGGTGGCCACGATTGACACAGTGCTGTCCTTCGTGTCCTCCCTAGCAGAGTCAGAGGTTCATGTTCTGTCATGCAGGACTTATCTCTCAGCGGTTTCCGCTTCCCTTTCTACAGACCTTTGTTGTTCTTCTCTAACTAACCCAGTGGTGAAGAGGCATTTTGCTGGCTTGACACGCCTCTACGCTCCGGTTCGTAATCCGCACCCACCATGGGACCTAAATGTAGTCCTGACGGCGCTGTGCCATAAACCCTTTGAACCAATGGCTACGGTAGACCTCAAGTACTTGTCTTGGAAATTGTCCTTTCTGGTCGCCGTTACGTCGGCAAGGAGAGTGAGTGAGCTCCAGGAGCGTCCTTTCTTGGTCTTTCACAAGGACAAGGTAGTCCTTTGGACAAACCCGTCTTTCCTACCGAAGGTAGTGACCGAATTCCATCTGAATCAGTCGATCTCCCTTCCGGTCTTTTTTCCGAACCCTGCCTCAGAGGCTGAAAGAGTTCTACACTGTCTTGATGTCCGAAGAGCTCTTCAATTCTACCTGGGCAGGACTTCCGAGCTTAGGAGTTCTTCTCAACTTTTTGTGACCTTCGGTAACCCTCAGGGCAAGCCGGCGTCTAAGGCAACTATTTCCAGGTGGATTTCCGTCTGCATCACAGAGTCTTTCATCGTCCAAGGCTGAAACCTCCTAAAGGTATCCATGCACTCCTGCTGCGGGGCAAGGCAGCCGCAGTTGCTTTTCAGAAATATGTCCCCTGGGAGTCCATCGCTAGGGCAGCTACTTGGGCCTCCCCATCTGCTTTCTGTAAGCATTACTGTCTCGACATGAGGTCTAAAGCTGACGCACAGTTTGGTCAGAATGTGCTGAGGAACCTGTTTCAGTAAAGGGTATTTCCATCCACTCGTAGTTCCTGTAAGGAGTGCTTGGGAATCTCACACAAGTATGGAGGAAAGGGGACGGGACGTAGGAGTATTACCAGGTTACTCACCGTAGTGACCACCTTACTCCTAGTCCATAGTCCCCTTTCCACCATACGCCCGCCTGCCGTCCCCTCTAATAAGGTTCCTCTGTTATTGCTAGTGGGTCTTTGATCCGGCGATAGAAAAGGACTGATGGGCGATGCGTGGGGCGGAGCCAAGGTGGGCGGGGTTAAGGCCGTGTGCCGGGCCCCCCACATGAAAGAGAGGAAGGACACATTTTTGAAAAAAATGTGGATGCTTTTTTACAAAATACTCCGGTCCCGTCCCACAGGACAGAGAGATGTCCCACAAGTATGGAGGAAAGGGGACTATGGACTAGGAGTAAGGTGGTCACTACGGTGAGTAACCTGGTAATTGTGGGACCCCTGGAAACATCGAAATTGTGGAACAAGTACATCTTGGTAATAGTGGATTATGCCACTCGCTATCCAGAAGCCTTTCCCCTGAGAGCCAATACAACCCAGCAGATCTTGAAACACCTACTCCCTTTCTTTTCATAAGTGGGGTTTTCAAAAGGAAAAAAAAATACTGACCCATCAGGGCTCCACATTTTTGAGCAAACTCATGGGGGAAGTAAAACAATTATTGCATATTACCACTTAAGTCCCTCGGTATATCACCCACAGACAGATGGCCTTGTAGAAACGTTTAATAAAACCCTGAAAACCATATTGTGGAAATTGGTGGAATAGGATGGCAGAAACAGGGATCAGATGATTCCATAGGCTTTATTCGCTATTCGGAAGACCCCCCAGGCTTCTACAGGAGTCTCCCTGTTCGAATGACTCTGGACGGGAGCCTTGAGATATCCTCGATATGTTGAGAGAAACCTGGGAAGAATGGGAGGAAGCTCAATTCTATTCTTGCAAAGTGCAAACCGACTTAAAAAACACATGACGGTAGTTAGGTCTTGGTACAAACCCATATGGCCAAGGCACAAGAACAACAGAAAGCCTCCTAAGATAGAAAAGTTTCTTTAAGATCTTTTTCAGTGGGACCAAAGGTATTAGTGTTGTTGCCCACTTCTGAGAACATACCAATATCGAAGTGGCATGCTCCATCTGCAGTGTTGGAACAGACAGGACCCTGTAACTATAAAGTTTCACAACCTAATCGCTGCTTAAAAACACAAGCTTATCACATTAACCTGTTAAAGGAATTGAGGGAGAATTCTTCAGAGTCCAAGGCCACCATTTTGTCCTGTTTGTTAGCTGAGGATTCTGATAACCAAGTTCTGATTCCACCCGAACTTAGTTATAACCAGAAGCTAGATCTGTATGACATCATAATGCAATTTACTGATGTATTTAGCGAGAACCCAGAAGATTGAAGGATATCTATCATTACATCTGCACTCCAGAAGGCAAAGTGGTACATTTAAAACCATACCGATTACCTGAGTCCCAAAAACAAACCATCAGGAAGTCAAGCAGATGCATGAGGCTAATATTATTGAACCATCTACTAGCCCCTGGTCTTCCTCTATCATGTTGGTGGCAAAACCCAATGGGAGTTGGAGATTCTCTATCGACTTTAGGAAAGTTAATGCCATATCTGCCTTCGATGCTCACCCAATGTCATGTATTGATGACCTTATTGACCGGCTGTGTTATGCTATCTATCTACCATAGACCTCATGAAAGTCTATTGGCAGGTTCCGTTATACACATTCCACTCGGTACTGGACCAGAATTCATCTTCTCGATATTACAGCACATTCACTCAAAATGGAAAATACATGGCATAGCAACCTGGGGTGATATATTTGCAGAGGGATGCCTTGTCCCTTTTGAGGAATTAAGAAATATCCAGGATATCCCAGTAGGGCAGTTTTTAACCTATATTACCGTCATTGACAGAGCCAAACGACACTGGATAGAACTGCTGAAGGAGCTGCCCCAGTATAACTTCCTAAACACTCTTCATGAGTGTGGTGACAGAGGAAAGAACATATTGCTAATTTATGATATGCCAATAGATAAAGCTTCCCAAACTGAGTTCAACACCAGGGCAGCATGGGAGGAGGATCTGGGCTATATATATAATGGGTAGTCGATTCTCACCTACCCTAATTTGGTGTCGAGAAATCAGTGATTTAAACTAATTCAATTCAGCGTTCTCCATATAGTTTACCTGACCCCGAAGAAATTGGCACAAATATTCCCTGACACCATTCATTGCTGCTCTAAGTGCCAGGTAGTGATGCTGACTTGATCCACGTGTTATGGTCATGTCTGAAAATTTCAAAGTACTGGGATGAACACAGTAATTGGCTGGTGAACCTGGAGCTAATACATACTACACTGTCCAAGCTGCATTCCTATTGGGCCTCTGTTCTCAGAGACCCCCGCTGGTAGGATCTTAAACTGGCAGATAGCAAGGGACCTTGATCCACATGTGGTGGTCATGTACAAAGACTTAAGTCTTTTGGAAGAGGCTCCTCTCACATATTAAGGCAATCACAGGAGGGAAGCTTATCCATGGACCCTTGGTAGTGATCTTTGGGTGAAGTGGTTGAGGGCATTTACCATTTGAATGGCTTGTACTCCTCCCTCATAACACACTTAATGATGACAGCGAGAATAGAAGTTGCCAAATGATGGAAACAGGAGGGGCCCATTCTTAGCCTATGGTGGTGTAAGGTCTGGGATATTGGGACAGCAGAGAAAGTAACCACCATCAAACAGGGTCACTTACTGTAAATCATCCAGGAGTGGTCCTCCCTTCACAAATATTGCACCAATTTCCTTCAATAGGTTGTTAAACTCTCTCTGATGAAATACTTTATGTAATTTAACTATAACGGCAACAGTCTAATCCCACCTGGAGTTGTCCTGTTGCCTTTTCTGGGAGCTTGGAATATGTTCCCGGAACAACGACGGGGACCATAGTTATCCACTTGCAGTGCTGTTCTAGAATTGCATGTGAGGCGTGCTTTGGAAGTGATCAACCAAACCCATATGTTTTGAATTTGCAACACTGCAATGCTTATGTTTTTGTTCTGGATCCTTCGAACACTCCTCGCCCCGGACACTGACTGCCTTGCATCACGCTTCTTACATACACAGGCAGATCTGCCAACTGCGTCCTACGACGATAGAGCGGGAGAGCTCCGACTGAGGCAGATAGCTCTGGGGATCCCTGAAGCTGGCCGCGTGATGTCTGAACGGGCAGCAGTAAAGAGGATAAACATCCCTGAAAGTACTTCACATGTTGTCTTTTTGATGCTGAGCTTTGAAGAACATTGTGAACCTCTTGTCTCCAATTTCTGAGAGCATCTCTGATCCATTCCACTACTGTGCCAGATATTCGGATCCATTTGTCTAGATGGCTGCAGAATGGACCCACCACAGAACCTTGGACTGGTGGCAGCCACCTTCACTCTTATGACCCAGGATAGTGTGATCATCAACAATATTAAGGGGCACCTGGCCCTTCCCTGATCTACCCAGGTCGGGCTAGCCTGGATATGGTGTGACCCACTCTATTAATCTATTTACCTGATTAGTAGCATTAAAGGTGATTTTATTTATGCATTTATTTATTTCATTTGTATAGCATGCAAACAGCCTAGAGGCATTGTGGCGCTGTTACAGGTACATGTCATGTACGATAAATACATGCAAATTGGTATAATTAGGTTAAAAAGACAGTATATAAGGGTGCAGAGGACCCTTCAGGATAATGGCGGTGGTTAGTGATTAGGACAGCAGCTGTGTTTTGAGTGCTTTTCTGAATACCCAGTAAGATCTTTCTGCTCTGAGTGCGGGGGGGGGGGGGTGGGAAAGGGCGTTCCATTGTTTGGCTGATAGGTAGGGGACACTTGCGCTGCCTGCTTTGGTGCGTTCAACCTTGGGTAGGACTAGGCGGTCGGTGTAGGGTGATGTGGTAGGTCTTGTTGAGTGTGCTTTGACTAGTTTCTGGCAGAGATACGGGGGGCTGTGGCAGAAAGGCACTTGTGGGTTATTGAGAGGGTTTTGAAGGTGATATGTGCTTGGATGGGAAGCCAATGGCCCTCCTTTCTTGCTTCAGAGATGTGTTCTCTTTTTGGGATGCTCGGGGCTACACGTAGGACATTGTTATGAATGGTTTGGAGTTTCTTAATGTTACTGAAGGAGATGCCAGCAAAGAGGACAATGCAGTAATCTAGCTTTCAGCCTGTGATAGATCTTGCCACATTAAGCAGCTGTTTCTGGATATGAAGGGTCTGCCAGCATTTAGGACTTTGGTTGAGTAGACTGCTGATGAGGCAATGGCATTCACTTAGCAGGCCATGGTTAGAGAGGTATTGAGGTGCACTCCTAGGGTTTTCACAGAGGTTGAGGCAGGAATGGAAATGTTATCGATCAGGAATGCACAGTAGAGTTTGGAGAGATTATTTAGGGCTTTAGGAGGTCCGACTAGTAGGATTTCCGTTTTGTTGCTGTTTAGACAGAGGTGGTGCTCGGCCATCCATGACTGAATCAGCGAGTAAATATTGTTGAGGTGTTGGAGTCCTCTGCATAGTTGCCTGTGAGAGGGATCATGAGTTGGTTATTGTCGGCATAGTTTGTATAGGCTATGCAAGGGGAGTCCAGGATGTCGAAAAGGGGCCTAGTGAAGATGTTGTAGAGGGTGGGAGAGATAAATGGCCCTTGTCGTACTCCATAGGGGATGGGGGGTATTTTTTTTTTCTGCGAAAACCTTCATAACTCTTGCTTCCAGAAATGAGGCAATCCAGGCAGTAGCCCTCGGGGAGAAGTTGGCTGAGGCCATCAGGTGGTGGCATAGGATTTTATGGTCAACCAAGTCGAAGGCGGCGGGTAGATCGAGGAGGAGGAGTGCTTTCTTGCTCTCGTATTGAAAGGGGCCCCTAGGGGACCCTGACGTCTATGGAAACAAGGCGAGTCACCACACACGACAGAGATGCCAGACACGAGGTTGTATTCCCAAAGCTAGGGTTTTATTGCAAAGCAAAAGTCTCAGTTGGCCAACTCGGTCTCACGCCCCGCGACGTGTATCTCTAGACCTTGGGGGACGCAAGAGAGTGAATTACGTACATCAGTTACATATATACAAAATGCATATCAAACAATCAGCTATGACATGTTTAACACCCCCCTTTATTGGGTTTCTTTGAACTTGGTGTAATGATGGACATCTCCGACCACTATGACACCTTCAAACATCTATTCTAGTAACAATTTGCAATTTGTGAGTGCGAAGGCATCTTTCAGTTGTTGAATAGAACACAGCGCTTCTGTTCTTGGAAGCGAACCACATAAGGGGGGAGTTGCATTCCGGACCTTGCCATCTATCAGGTGCTATTCGCGTCCTGGGAGCCGACATGCTCTAGCGGGCTCAGCAAAGGGGGGGGCGTAAGAAAAGCATAAGTCAAGCCTTTAGCGGTATTATTCTAACATATTCTACCATATAACGAGACTGGCTGGCCGCTGTGCAATGATTAAATGCCCTGCAGATCTGCTTCAAGACTACATTCGGGAGGGAGCCGGCCATTCTTCCTGGCGCTGGCTACGTTTGTGTTTCAGCGAACTCTTGTTATCCTCATGGCCCTGCGGCCTTGCCCTTTTCACATACAGACAACAATGTTTCACAATCGAGCAGTGTAAGCGGAAAATATACTTTGAAGCAAATAGGAACAGAAAGCAATGAGCAATGGTTAGAAAACAAAATGGCGATTCTTGTTACATCAAAATGGCCGTTGATTGGCAAACTCGAAAACCTATATTTTGTCATATCGTGCATGAGACGGTTAGCCCACGGCCACCAAAATGCGTTTGCGGTCTCAAAGTACAGGTATGCGTATTTCTAGACTGACAGTATCTGATCTCGTCCTGCTGATTTTTCAAGTTTAGAATGGCTTACTCTGTGCCATAGCCGGCGTGAAAGCCAGATTTGTGTATTCATAGGATGTGGTTTTTTTCAAGAAAATTCTGTACTTGCAAATAGGCTGCATGATAAAGGATTTTTAGCAGGAAGGGGACAGTCGTTATTGGTCTGTAGTTGGTGGGAATAGTGGGGTCCAAGGAGGCTTTTTTTAAGGAGTGGGAGGACCCAGGCTTCTTTGAGAGTGGCTGGTGAGCTCGAGGAGATGGAGGCATTTATGAAGGTGGTAATGATAGGGGTTAGAGTTTCAGCATAGTCTTTAATGAGGGTTGCTGGGAAAATGTCCCCTTTGCATTTAGAGGGTTTGAGGATGTTGATGATTCTTAAGGTTTCAGTTTCTGGTAGGTCTTTGAAGCAGAACTGTGGGAGAGAGGGGATGGTTGAGTTGGGGGGTAAGCTTGTGCCAGGGGCACGTGGGGCCTAGCTAGTTTATTATTTTTTAAACAATTTTTATTGTTAATTTTTCAATTTACAAACAACACAGCACTTCCGACAGTTAAAGTTGTAAATGTCCGTCCATCAAGCTTCAACATATATTTACCATTGCCATCCCCCTCCTCCTCCCCCCATAACTTGAGCTTGCTCCTTGGCATTCTTAGTCCTATTCCTCCTGGGATGCCTCTTCTGCGCTCCCAGAGGTGTCATGTTTGCTTGGACTGGCTTGGATGGGTTCGGTTAACGAGGCCACTGTCTCCAGGCATCAGCATTCCCACTTCATCATCCTCCCCCCCTATAAGCTTCTTCGTACCATGCTGCTGTTTCTGCTTCTGTCCATTTCAGTAGGTCATGCCACCACACCTCTAACCTGGGCCTCTGGCTTGCTTGCCATCCCATGGCTATTCTGCGCTTGGCCAGAATATATGCCAAATCCTTAAGTTTACAGACGTGTTTCGTTTTACGTGGTCTAGTAAATCCTCCCAACATGCACGCCCACACCGATTCTACATTTAGCTTAATTCTTTTCTCTGAGAGGCAGTGGCTCCCCCCAAAATTTCCGAATCTCTGGGCATGCCCAGAACATGTGTAGCATCCCCAAATCTAGCTCCCTAAATTTGGGGCACCTTTGTGGTTCTGCGTTTTTGAATCGGGCTATCCTTTGAGGGGTCATGTATGCCCTGTGAGTTACATACAACTGTATCTGCTGTAATCTAGCGTTTCTGGACACCTTCTTATGGTACCTTTGCGCTCTTTCCCATAGCCTGCATGGGTCCTCCAGCGTCCTCCTCCATTCCTGAGACATTCCTGTCTCAACTGGGTCACTTCTTTTCCCACCCTGGACATTACCAATTCATAAATACGGACACTTCATGTCCTCCTTCAGAGACATCATATATCGTCTCTATGACCGGATCTGGTTGGCTTTCTAGTGCTATTTCAGACCATGTGGCTCTTATCTGCTTTACTAGTCTGGTGTAGGTGATATGTTGCCCGGGGTGTACTCCAGTTTCCTCCATTAGTGTCGTGAATTCCAGTGCCTTTCTATCCCGCCACACCTCTCCCAATGTTGCTATGCCCACCGGTTCCCAGTATCTACGTATTATCTTCCTCAGTTGTGCGTCCACTCCCTTTAGTGCCACTAGCGGCACTTGGGGGGAGCACAGGGTCAAGTTCTCCATGACCTGGGCCATGTCTTCCATCCCAATTCTAACAGCTTCGATTGCCCTCGTATCTCTGATTTGGGCAGCCATATTAGTTCTTTCAGGAAGTAGGGTTTGCATTCTGACCTCAGCAGTCTGGACTCTGCCGTTGTGTCTTCAGCTAGCCATTTGGTCACATACTGTAGTTGCGCTGCCAGATAATATATCTCGAAGTTAGACAGTTTTATGCCCCCTCTCTCATACGCGTTTTGCAACTTCCATAAAGCTATTCTGTTTCTGGTGTTATGCCAAATGAATCCTCTACATAAGCTCTGTAGTCTGTTAAAAGAGCGTTTGGGCAACATACATGGGATATTTATGAAAAGGTGCAACAGTCTAGGCAACACCACCATCTTCAACAATGCCACCCTTCCCATCATAGCCAGGGGGAGTTTAGCCCAGAACCTCATGCTGTTTTCAACATTAACCACTGCTTTCTCTGTTTTGTTTGTGTTCCTCTTCTATCTTGTGGTAAATATTGATCCCTAAGTATCTAAACGTGCTGGTCTCCCAGGGTATTTGCAATACTGGCAGGTTGCTTTGTACAATTCCCTTATCTCCCTAAGGGAAATAGTCATGACTTCCTGGGGTTAACCGCAATGATGTCATGACCATTGCCCCTGGCCCTCACTGGCAGGTCCGCCTTCCAGTGAGGGCCAGGTCAAAGGCCTTAAAACCTCATCCAAGACTCTCTTGTAGTCAGTCCTGGCGCCAGGCTCATAGCCATCATGAAGACCAACATTAGAATGGGACTATTTACTTGGGAATATTTTACTTGGGGGGGGGGGGGTGAGGGTTCATGGAGGCTCACACATAGCTCAGTTACAAGGAACTGAGCTATACAGTCTAGTTTTTTGGGTGTGGCAGGCCTGGGACTACTTTACCTGGACTACTTTGGGTGTGGCAGGCCTGGGACTATTTTACCTGGACTACTTTGCCTGAGACTATTTAAACCACACCCAAACAGCAGAACATGCTTTGCGTTCTGCTGTGGGCAGCGTAACGCTCACGTGTCCAGTTCTTTGATGCCATCTTACCTGAAACCCAGGACCTGCAGAGAGAGAAAGAACACTACAAAACTTACCTGGAACAGTATCCCATCTTCAATCCATCGCTGACCTCAGTTCCACTCACCTGAAGGTACGAAATCCATCATCCGGCACCGCATGCATCCAGGAATACCATAACCTGGAAAGAGGAGAAAGAAAGACCGCATTAGTAAGCGTTTACTCACGTTTCCTCCCGAAAGAAGAAAGCCACACAATTCTTACCTGGGTAGTCATCTCTTGGTCAGTATCATTGCTGGAACATTACGGTGCTCAGCGTGGAACATCGCAACCTGCAAGGAGAGAAAAGACACAGGTTAGCAATATAAAAGGCGAAACAGCGCCGCGCATCGCACATTACTCACCGGACAGAATCGCGCACACTGCGCTTTCGTCTACCGGCCGATGCTCATCTTCAAACTGCACGACAACACCAAAATACCTTTCCATACCTAAAAGGAAAGAAGCAAGACATTATTATTCAAACTAAGAGGATCATACGAACTGCATATAAAGACTAGAGCAGCAAACCTACGGAGTCGCAGCAGGCCTGGATTCCCACAGGGGGGCTTGCACCAGTGAAGTAACTTGGTTGCTGCTCGCCCCCCACATCTACACGCCCCTGCCATGAGGAGCAGGACAGAGAATCCACCTCTTATAATATTAAGGTGAGGAGAAGGCCCAAGGGGGAGGAAGGAGTTGAGGCCAAGGGAGGTGGGAAAACATAAAGACAATCTGGTATTGAATCCAGCTCTCCTATATTGCAGCCCCATCTTTAACCAGAGGCCTTACCAAGGGACCGGGAGCGGGTTCGAGAGTGCAAATCATCCAACCAGGGCTGGGTGGCGTCCCCGTGGATACCAGGTGAGCGTAACAATACCAGAGAATGACGCGAATCGCTCCATCACTTCAAGGATGTATTGCAAGTTTTCTTCTGGATACCTCAGATACAGCAACATGTCATCTGCATACAGTGATATTAGGTGTGGTCCATCCCTAGTGTGGACACCTATCTCTTCGAATTGTTGCCTCAAGTATATCGCTAGGGGTTCCAGTGCTAGGATGTACAACATTGGAGACCATGGGCAGCCTTGTCTGGTTCCCCTACTGAGCTGCCATTTGTCTGAGATGATCGGTCCTGTTTTGACTCTGGCAAGGGGCGAGCTGTACAACAGCTTCGCCCACCTCAGGTACCCCGGCCCCATTCCATATTCCTTCAAGACCGCCATCAGCCATGGCCACCTTACTGAATCAAAGGCTTTCACCGCATCTAGTGAGACAATTGCGACCTCGTTTGCATTTCTTTCAGTCTGTTCCATGACGTGATGGAGCCGTCTATGGTTTTCGGCTATGCTCCTACCCGGAACATATCCCATCTGATCATGATGTATCAGTTTGTTTATAACCCGTCTGAGTCTGTTTACTAGCACCGCTGTGAGTATTTTACTATCCTGGTTTAGCATGGACAGCGGTCTGTACGACCTACAATCCGTGCTAGACTTATTGGGATTGAGAAGCGGGATAATTATCGCTTCTCTCATGGTTTCCGGCAATTTCCTTATCTCAAAGGCCCCGTTTAGCATTGCCAGCAGTGGGGGGAGCACCTCCATCCTGTATGCTTTATAAAACTCGCTAGGGAACCCATCCGTTCCCGGGGCTTTGCCTGTGGGTAATTGTCTGACCACCATTTCCAGCTCCTCTAATGTAATAGTGGCGCCCAGGCTCTCTTTCGCTTACTCAGTTTAGGTAACCCAATATCGCCCAGTATCTCTCATCTCATTCAAGTCCGCCCCTCCTGTATCTTGTTATAAGTGTTGGTAAAAATGGAGGAATCCCTTGTTTACACTCACTTGGTTGTCCAATATTTGGCTGCCCGCTCCCTTTATTTCTCTTATCACTGGTATAGGTGTCTCTTGTTTATATAGCCATGTCAACAGCCTTCTCCTCCAGCATGTTGCCTTTCTATATATTTACTATAGTTTAAGTTGCATAGTCTATCCCAGTGTCCCCCACACTCTTGTTGCAATTGGTTCATGGCTTCAGCGTCTTCCTGAGAGGGATCCCCGTTTTGCCATAATAACTGAGTTTGCTTTGTTTTTTGCAGCTCTCTTATATCCCCTTGGAGCCCTTTGGCTTTCGATATTGCTGCCCCCCTCACCACTACCTTGAATGCCTCCCACCGAGTGCCTTCTGATGCTACGCTGCAGGTGTTCTTTTCAAAATATTCTATTATCTCCTCCCTCGGGTCCTTTCTGAACCCTGTATCTCTCAGTGCCTCAGCCCTGAGCCGCCATGTTGGAATCTTGGGGCGGGGGGAGTTGATGCTGTCACATCAAGATCAGAGGTGAATAGTCCGATAAGACCCTTGCTTTATATTCTGAGTTCACCACCTCCACAGTGAGTTCCGGGTTAACAAACACGTAGTCTAATCGT
The DNA here is from genome assembly GCF_040938575.1 of Ambystoma mexicanum. Taxonomy (NCBI): domain Eukaryota; kingdom Metazoa; phylum Chordata; class Amphibia; order Caudata; family Ambystomatidae; genus Ambystoma; species Ambystoma mexicanum. The sequence continues at coordinate 580,024,939 of NC_090924.1, read as the reverse complement.
GTATACAGGTTTTGCGGGGCAGAGTAGTGGGAGTATTGTCTATCATTTGGGTGGTGTTGCCTCCATATATCTTCTAGTTGAAACTCGCCCAGCGGGGCATTCACAGTTTTGGCTGTAGGGGTGTGCCAGTCTAGTTTCCTATCTGACCTATCCACTCTAGGGTCTAGTGTGCAGTTGAAACCCCCTCGCCCCAAATGACCGCGCCTCTTATGTATGGACTGACTTTACCGTACAAGTTCTTAAAATAAATCACTGCGTCTTGGTTTGGGGCGTACGTGTTGATAATGCACAGTTCTCTGTTCTCCAGCATTCCACGTATTGCCACCATTCGCCCATCCGGCTATACTGTGGACTGCAGTAGCTGGAAGGGTACGTGTGGCGCCACCCATGTGATTACTCCCCTGGCATATGCCGAATGCATTGCTCCTATAGTAGTCCCTCTCCATTTTTTGGCTATTATCCCTTGTTTTTCTTTTGTGAGGTGGGTTACTTGTAGTAACGCTATGTCTATTTTCTGCCTCCTCAGGTACGACATAATCTTGTTTCTCTTCAGATAGCTGTAAAGTCCCCTGACATTCCAGGTTACTATCCTGAGGTCCCCCATCCCTTATCCATGTCCCTTCCCGCCTCTGCCCTCCCTTGTCCTCTGCAGAAAGCCCCGCAGTGCCTGGATGTAAGCTTGTTCCCCCCACAATTCCACACCAAACTCCCCAACTTCCCCCACGCTCCCCCCTGCCCATCCCAACCCCAACTGTTCCCTCCCTTCCCCAACTAATGCCCAGCTCTACCCCTGGATCTCAGGCTCACCAGCCTTTAGTACTTTTCTTGGCTACAGCCGATACTTGGTGCACAGCGGGGGTACCGCCCTACTGGCGATTCGCCTTCTCTAACTATTGGGGGTAGGTCTATCCCTATCCTCGGCTCTCCCGTTAAGCAGTAATACGTGCGTACTTGGTTAACAATTCCGACCTCTATATTCCAGTCCACACAAGTCCTTATTTTGACATATTACATCATTATTATCTACACCTTATTGGTGCGCTCTATGCAGCAACCTTACATTCCCCTGCTGCCTCTATCCCTAAATCGGGTAATTTTAATATGGCTTTGCTTTACTTATCCTGTCCGCCCCGCTCCGGTCCATCAGCGTCGTCTGGGCAGCCTTGAGCGTTCAGCCAATTCGTTGCTTCCTCTGGATCTTCAAAGAAGTGTGCCTTGCCCTTGTGTAAAATCTTTAGCTTCGCGGGATATAGCAGCATGTATTTGAATCCTGCCGCCCTCAGTCGCCTCTTCACTGCAACATAGCTAAAGCGTTGTCTTTGTACCAGCATGGTGTAGTCTGGGTACACTGTGACCGTCGCCGAAGCTCGGGTTATTGTTCCGCCTTTTTGAAAAAATTCCAGGATCTTTTCCCTGTCCCTGTAGTTTAGAATGTTTGCAATGATCGCTCGTGGGGGAGCTCCAGGTGGCGGTCTCCTTGCTAAGGCCCTGTGTGCCTGTTCGATCGCAAACCCATGGGAGAGTTTGCAGGGCCCTATTTCTTGGATCAGCATGTTTTCCACATATTCTGTGGGATCTGTTCCTCCTTCTCCTTCTGGCAGTCCCACCACGCAGATATTGTTGCGTCTTGCCCGCCCTTCTGCCTCCTCCGCTGGATTTTCCAGGTTGCGCACTTGTTGCTTCAATATGTGGACCTCCTTGGCGGTGGTAGTGCCGACCTCCGTGTTGTTTTTCACCTCGCTCTAAAGGCTGCTTGTACGCTCCACTAGTGCCTTCATGTCTTGTCTCAGGAGGTTGACATCCATGCCTACCGCATCAATCTTGAATTCCAGTGCAGCTTTAAGGTCCGCTATCGTGGTGGTCCACGAGGATTTCATTTCCTTGATGGCCTACAGGCTCAGTTGATCTTCCCATGGTGGGGCCGGCGTGTCTTGCGGGCTAGATTTCGCTTGTGCTGATGTAGTCGGGATTGCAGCGGTTTTGTAAAAATGTCCATCGTTGGTTGTTTTGTTTTGGTCTTGCCCCCTTTTTGCGCCGTTGTCTCTATGGCCCACCAGTCGTCTTCTTGTCGCCCAGAGTCTTGTTCCCGTGCTGCAGTACTTTCCCTCAGCTAAACTGTCGCTCTCCTACTACTAGCGTTTGGTGCTTCCAGTAGGGCAGTTGCCTGGGTGTTGCCCGTTCTATTCCCGTTCTGGGGAGAGGGGGGGCATCACCATGCGTGATGATCTGCATCTCACACGTGCTGGCCCTTAGGTTTATGCTGCCTCTCTTGGGGGCCCCAGTGCGAGCTCCCCACTGGATTTCAACTGGTTTCGTGCAGTGATGCAAGCCTTTTGGGTACCTCGCCAGTGCGCTTCCAGTGGACACACAGTGTGTTGCGGCAGTGTAGTTGCTCAGGACAACTGCCCCGTGGGGCCTCCGGGACACTGCTGTATGTGGTCATCCATCTGGCGTCCCTCCGTCAGATTCACCTGACCCCCGCCTGGCTTTTGGCTAGGCCTCCCAGATCTCGATTGGGCCTTCCGATGTCGCTTCCTGGGCCTGGTCTCTGTGGTGGAGCTGCCCTATTCTGGGTGCCCGGGTCTCCCAAGGATCAGGTTCTGTGAGGGGGGCCATCTGCTGCAGCGTACTGTCTTCTGCCGGTAGCACCAGCTGCATTCACACGGCTCCTGAGCGCCGTCAGTGTCCTGTCTTTTCAAGGCACTCAGCCTCTCCTATGGCCTGCTGGTTTCTGGTTGTGTCAGGCAGTTCGCCCTTTATTGCGTGCACATGAAGCCTACAGCCTCTGTTTTTATCTCTGCGGCTTTTCTGCCTTCTTGACTCTCTTGTACTCCCCTGAGGTTGTGTTCCCCCAGTCTCCTGCTGCTGCTTTTCAGGTCTCCCTGCTGCACTCACTGTGTGCATTTAATTTTTATATTGTGCAAGGGGGCATATGCTCCAGCCCGAGCGTTTTCGCTCCTGTCCACCTGGCACTAACAGTACGTGGGATCACGGAGCCCTCCGCTCTCTATGGCTTCCGCTCCGCTTTGTGTAGCTCACTTATACCCGTTGGTCGGCCGACAATCTTGTTTTCCATTATACGCCCTGCCAACGCTGCTCGCTGGGACCGCCTGACTTAGCTTCCCCAGTCACACTGTAACAAGCCTCTGTCTGTTTCACGCTCCACGCCAATGGAGCCTCACCCACCGCGTATAACCAAGTATCCTCGCGGTGCTCAGGCAGGGGCTTGAAACAAATGTATCACCGTGCTGAGGGCAGAAGCTCCGTCCCGTCAGAGCGTATCACCTCCAGCGTCTCACAGCTGTCACCATTCCTGTCCGGCTCGGTGCTCCAGTGTGATCCTTTGTCTGTGGTTGTCCGCCATTTTGCTGAGACCCTGGGAATCCTTTTTTAGTCCGTAACTTCAGATTAAACCCTCCGTTCCACGCCGCAGGGCTTGCTATACGAGGCCCTTGTTCTCCGACTTCTATAGGTTGAATTGTATTGCTTTTCCACGTCTATTTCAGCCGTACGCCTCAGGATCAACTTTGGATGTACGGGAGCTCACGGGAAGGGCGCCCTACTCCATGGCTGTCAAGCCACGCCTTGTGTATAGCTAGGTTACTGAGAATGTTCTTGTTCATTGTGTCAATTTTATTTAGCATAACCTTTTGGATATCCGTGCACCTGTTTTCATCTTTGATGAGGGTGGAGGGAGGGGTGGCGGGGGTTTCCAGTTACCTAAAGATTGAGAAAATCTCTCTGGCGTCAGATTTGGCGTTAAAGATTCTGGAGTGTAATTAATTGGCTTTGGCAGATATATTGGCTGATTTCTCTTGTTTGGCAAGTTTGGCGAAGTCAAAGGGACGGTGGGATTTTTTTGCCAATGTATTTGTGCCTGACGTTTAAGGTTACAAAATTCTAGCAGGTCATGGGTGAACCACGCGTTTGAGTTCCTGACTGGTTTGGCTTTGCGAGGGAGTAGGGGGCCTATGGAATTGACTGCGTTGGATAGGGCTAAGGTGTAGATATCTACTAGTGCCTTCGGGTTGGTAGAGAATGGGACTTTAAGGCATGGGTTATCCAGCCAGGGCAGGAGGTTTTCTTTGGTGAGCTTCCGAGAGCGGAGTGTCACAGCTGGTGGAAGTGCTTATGAGGTTTGGGCTAAGCTGGTTTTGGGTAGGTGAAGTGAACTATGTGGTGGTCGGACCACAGGCAGTGGGTGTTTGAGCTTATAGTGACTTTGTAATTGTGGTTGGCAATCTAGTCTAATATGCAGCCTTTGGCATGGGTGGGGTTGGTGATGCAGTAAATGAATCCTAATGTTTCAAGTGCTTTGGCAAGCAAGATCGCCTGAGGGTCATTGGGGTCATGGAGGCCCAAGTTGAGGTCTCCCAGCAAATTTTTTTTGTGTGCAGGTTTTGATATTGTCCTCGAGAATGTGGAGTTATATCATGGGACCGGTGGATGGTGATGATGCAAGTGGATGGGTGGGACAATTTGAGGGATAGTAAATCTACATTGTCCCTGAGGGAAGTTTGGAGCTTCTTATAGGTAGAGACTCTCTGGTTATCAGCGCAAGGCCACCGCCTCTGGATGTAAGCCTGTCATTGCGGTAGAAGGTGTAACTAGGAGGGATGGCTAAGGACAGCGCAGTGCCCTATGCTTCATGGAGCCATGTTACTGGAATGGCTAAGGCATCCAGGTTACAATAGGTGATGAGATCATTGATTTCTAGAGTGTGAGCGCTTGAAAACCCTGCGTTGATAAGGACGCATGTCATGAAGGGTTGAGTTCTGCTGGCTGTGGTGTGTGGGTCGATATGTGTGATCAGTTTTGGTGGGGGTGGCAGCGATGTAGTGGTTGCCTATTGGGCTCTGGCTGAGGGGTGGTTGCGCTTGTTGTGGTGCGTGCTGGTGTGAGCATTACTGTGGGTTTTTGTGTAGAGCGTACAGCCTGGTTGGGAGGGCATGAGGAGGCTTGGTATTAATGTTGGCATGGTGTGCTTGGGGTGCATATGAGGCAGATGGACTGTATGGAAGATGATAGTTAAATACTTTGCTATCTCCAGATGCAAGAATTGCGGGCATATTGACTGTAGTGATGCATGAGGCTGAAGGGCTATATTTGGAACAATTAGGAACGGTAATAGCATTGCAGGTATTGTACATTTCAGCGCTAAGAGGGGGTGCTGAGGGCATTAAGCATTTAACATTGCAGGCAATGAACATTTCAGCACAAAGAGATGTTGCAGAGGGGGCCTTCAGAGCAAGGTTGTTGCTGGGGGTGTGTACCATAGGTGCCCTTGCCTTGTCTCCGCTGGAGGAGGCATCCTGTGGCCAGTCAATAGGTTCAGGTTTGCCGTTTGTTGCAATCAGCTTACTGGCTTTGCTTGGATAAGTGCGGGCTCAAAGGCAGTGATTGCATGCATCTGTGTGTAGTCATTGTGATGGGGCTGTCTAATCCCAGTGCGCGCCCTCAATCTGAGGTTGCGACCCTTCAGCGGTCCTCTTTGCATTCCAGTTTGATATATATGATATGATATGGCATTTATAACCCGCCTATATACAAGTGTTTCAAGGCGCAATGAGGCAAGGGAGAGGGAACAGAGGGAAGACGTATACAACAATCTTACTAGGCCAGGTGAAATTGAGATTGCGCAAGTGCAGGCGAGAGGGGGCAGGGGAGTACATGGAAACGACAGTAAAAAATAAATGGAATAAATAAAAGCAATAAGTAAAAGTGCAGCCAGCTGGTAGCAAGTGTAAGGGTAAGTGCTGACATCAGGTGTCAAGTGCTGGTAGGGGGCTGTAGGGATACAGAAAACAGTCCCCAAGTGTGGGGGATTGCGGCAGGCAGTGCAGGGGTGCAACTGACAGGGGAGGGGACCTGGGCCCGAGATCAAAGGGTAGCCAGGTGACCAGTGAAGTTTCAGTTTCAGCCAGGAGTTCAGCAGCAGAGAGGAGAGAAAGCAGAAGCAAAGAGGACGTTTTTGAGGTGCTTCTAGAAACAGAGATGGTTCTCCTCAAGATTCAGGGAGGCTGTTCCAGAGGGAGGCCCTAGCTGAAGAAAGAGATCTACCACCAACTCGGCGCTTAGAGATGCGACTGACCCTGAGGGAGTTGGAGGCGGATAAGCGAAGAGCTCGAGAAGGAAGATATTTAGGAAGACAAAGTTGAAGATATTGAGGCCCCAGGCCCCAGAAGGCCTATGGACAATGCAGAAGGTTTTTAACGTAATCCTCACAGCCACTGGGAGCCAGTGCAGAGATTTCAGTCCTGGAGAGATACGAAACATGGGCTTGAGGCCAAGGACAAGTCTCGCAGTCCAGTTCTGGATGAGTTGCAGAAGACGGAGAGTTGAAGCAGATAGATTTAGAAAGAGGCTGTTGCAGTAGTCCAGCCTAGAGAGAACCAGAGCTCTGTAGACAGTGGGCTGCTGGGGGAAGGGGAGGAAAGGAAGAATACCTCTGAGCAGGTGCAGCTGGTAGTGTGGCTTCTTATAGACGTCAGAGATGTGAGGAGAAAAGGAGTGTGTGGAGTCGAAGATGACCCCAAGGCTTTTAGCCTCACAGGTCCAAGAGAGGCCGGCCGAGAATGTGACAGCAAAGGAGGCAGCAGGAGTGCTGATGAGGAGAGTCTCATTCTTACTGGCATTAAGGCAGAGATCATTGGGGGCACACCACACCTTGATAGCAGACGAACAGATATGAGAGAAGAGGTGGCGGAAGGGAGCCTGAAAATGAGCGGAGTGCCATCCACATAGCACTGAAAGTTAGGGCAGAGAGCGGCAATGCTGTGGGCAGGAAGTGCCAGGTATTGGTTGAACAGCCAGGGGAACTCTGGGGAACACCACAGGTAGAGATGGAGGAGAGGAAGGACTCCAGTTGGACCTGGGAGGGTAGATCGGAGAAGAAATAGGTCAGCCAAGTCAGGGCTTGATCGGTGATGCCCAGGTTATCACAGAGACGGTTCAGCAGGATGGCATGGTTGTCCATGTCAAAGGCAGAAGAGAGATCAAGTAAGATAAGGACAGAGGGGGTGCTGGAATCGAGGTTGGAGAGCAGGTCTTCATGGATGTTCAGGAGAGCAGTTTCCGTGCTTCTTGCAGCTTTGGAGCCACCTTCAAACAAAGAATCAGGATGTGAGAGCCACACTTTCGAGATTCAGGATATATTAGTTTAATCTCTGAATTTTCGTAATGATACATACAATATATCACTTATTTGTATAATGACAGATAGACGGGCACTTATACATTTGGTATTTAGGTGTACCGTTGGGTACCACCCTCAAGAGTGTGGAGGGTGTTAACCTTCTGGTGGTGCAAAATCTCTTGGATACACAATCAACATGGGTTCACAACACAGGAGTGAATGCAGCCCAGGACCTCAGTTGGTCCATGGGTATTGTCATAAGAAAAAACACAACAGGTGTGTACAGGTAAGTATGAGGTGGAGTTGTGTCATAGATCGACACTGTAGTGTTTCGGCTACGGGTTACGAGGGCTGGACGTAGGTGGCTAAGATGGCCGCCTTCAGGATGGAGGTGAAGGAATGAAACACTGTCTGTATGGTATCTGTAGAGTTAAAGGCAGATAGTTAGGGAGGTGTGGGGTCTCCAATGTTTATTCATAATTTGAGCAACTTGATAGTGACTGATTGGTGTCAAGACAGGTGAACAAAATATGCACCAGTAGACAGAAGCTTACCGTGGACCGACAAGCGGTATGGCGGTAAAAGCTTCTGAGGATCTTTGACCATGCGTAAAGGCTGGTGACGGCAGTGGCCGAGTATCCACTGTTGCTAAGGATGTTAGTCCAAAGTACCGATTCTGGAACAAGGGTTTCCAGATGGTGGGTTCATCAATGAATGGCGCCAGCAACTAAAAGAAAAGGTAAGAGCTGCATGTAGTCTTGGTCTAGGGTCAGGAATGGGTGACCGGTCAGGGGTGGTGCTTACCTGACGAGAGGTGAACGAGCCAGAGGGCAGATTCGACGGAACTGGAGCATGCGTGATGTCACGTCCTTATGGAGGCTAAATAGCCTGTATGAGCCCGAATTGGATGAAGACAGGAGCCTTCGCGAGGAAGAATGCGTTGGAGACGCATGGTGGGAGGCAGAAATGGTTGTTTATGGTGCCCGTGCAGTTGGGCTGGGTAGTCCAAGGGGATCCAGAGAGCATGATGGCAGAAGTAGTGCTGGGTGAAGGTGCCTGTAAATACCAGTAATTCAAAAATGGTCACATTGCGGCATCTGTGGGAGTACCGAGAGGAGCCAGTCATGAGGTTTAAAGCTGAGGCGTAATGGTGCACGTGAGATCGTGCTCAGGACGTGGGATGTCCCGGACCGGTTAGGGGAACAGCGTGGAATAGAAAACAAACGGCCGTTATTCGAAAGTGAAACTTACTTGGTGGAGTGCCTGAGCAGAAGCGTCTGTGTGAGTGAAAGTAAAGAGTACAGGTAGCGCCCGCCCCTAGACCGGGCAGTCCAATCGAGTGTCAGCACGTGGGCCAATGGGTGTCTGAGGTTCCGCGTGTTGGAGAGGGAAAGGACCGCGTGAGTTATAGGCTGGTGCTCATGGGAAATGTAGTCCAGGCAGAGTAGAGGTGCCGAGTTGTAATGGAAAGTAACGAATCAGATGGTTGCAGTGTGGCACACACCAGGATATGTGGTGTGTTGCAAAGGTTAATGTCATGAATACAACAGGTACACGTACATATTGACTGAATGGGTGACTTCTCACGTACGAGATTCAAGCAGATTAAACGATTTATAAGCAGTGCATACGGTGAGCATATATTGCAGATGCTCATGACATCCGGTGTCTGGGTACTATCTGGCAAAGTAATAAATACAGCAAGTACACGTCAATAGTGACTGGTTGGTTGATTGTTGATGTAAGTTTCATGAGCAGTTGAGTGCATACGGTGTACATATATTGCAGATGCTCATGGCATCGGGAATCTGGATGATGCCTGGACACGGGATGTCAGGTGACACGACATGGTCCAGAGACAAAAGCCAAAATCAAGGTAGACTAAACTTGGCAATGTGATAAATGCAAAAGATACATTTTACATTTGTTCATAACGAATTAGTAAGTGACTAACAACGTTTAAATTAGTGCACTTCTTTTAAACAGTAAAGAACATTGGATGGACATCTAATCTTGATGTTCATATCATGGGGAGTCTGGATGGGGTCTTCATCGCTGGACTCATGGTTGTCAAAAACGGTCTAGGGAGAAGGTGGACAACGGTGATCATTAGGACCAGAAATGTTTCCATTCAACCGTAATGTTGAGGCCATTCTTCAGTGTGTTGAGTCTATGGACCAATTTTTGTTCTAGTCGTGTAAGAGCCAAATTAATGTACCCCCTCGTTTCTGGGAGTTCAGTTGTTGTATAACCATCCAGGTGAATTGTTCGTTGCTGTGTCCTTTTTTCTGAAAATTGTTGACGAGAGTTGACTTTCACAATTGGTGTGATTCTGCAAAATCCAATGGAAGTCCTTGTGGTCAAAGGTTTTGCTGGTTTTGGTGAATTTACCGGCCACGCAATGTCCACAACTGAAATGGCCGACCACTTGTGGTAGGTTCCATAGGGTAGATGTCTCTTTTTCAGGCTCGAGAAAGGTGTGGACCAAGGTGTCTCGGAGGTTTTTGTTTTTCTTGAAGGCGAAATGAGGTTTTTTGGCTAGTGTCCCTTCGTTTTTGATAAGGTGCCAGTATATGTTGATCGCACATTTAGTGAGGTTGCTGATGGGACTGAAAGTAGTGACGCAAACAGTTCTTTCCATGGGTTTCTTCTCTTTTGTTGTGAGGCAGATAGTACGGTCTGTGTTGGCTTCTCTTTTTTTCGCCATTCTCACAGCTTTTTTAGGGTATCCCCTGTCAGTGAGACGTTGTTGAAGTTGATGTGCATGGATCTCGAAGTTCTCTCTTTCCGTGCAATTTCTTCGGACCCGGAGGAACTGGCCATAAGGTAGGTTGTATTTGAGGCCGACCGGGTGGTAGCTGGAGAAGTGTAGTAGGGTGTTCCTGTCTGTTGGTTTTCTGAACAATTCCGTCTTGAGAATGTTCCCAGTGCGATAGATGTGTAAATCCAGGAAGTTGATGGTCTGGTGGTCCCATTCCTGGGTGAATCTGATGTAGGGGTTCCTCTGATTGCGCCAATGATAGAAAGAGAGAAGTTCGGTCTGGCTCCCTTGCCAGATAAGCAGGACATAGTCTATGTATCTGCGCCATACTAAGATGTTGTTGAGGTAAGGATTGTTGCTGTCGAAAATGTGATCTTCTTCGTACTGCACCATGTATAAGTTGGCCACGTCCGGGGCGAATGTCGCACCCATGCTGACCCCTTTGATTTGTTGGTACAACTGTTTTTCGAAAAAGGAAAACGTTTTCTGTCATGGCGAGGCGTATGCATTCGAGTTGGTGGGTATCGATGTGTATGGGGACTCCACGTCCATGGTCACCAAGATGCAGTCTGATGTTAGTGACTGTTTGTAGGATCTTAATGGTGTCCGTTGTCCTTTAGGTATGATTTCATGGTACCTATGAAGGGTTTCATAAAAAAATCAGTGTTTGTCAGCATTCGTGTGAATCTTGGGGAGTATGTAGAACGCGGGTATTCTAGGGTGGGTTTTGTTGAGGAATCTGCACTCCTCTTCGCATATCCAACCTTCTTCCTCTCACTAGACACGCAGAGGAAGAAGGTTGACAAACCACCAGGAAGACCGATCGTCTCTGCGTGTGACTCTGAACCTCTGTCAAACTACACAGATTCTTTTATGAATCTGCAAGACTATCAGGCCGATTAAGCAACGCATCAGCGAACACAGGTCCTGCATTAAAAATTCTGTGGCAGACAAACCTCTCGTCAACCATTTTCAGAAAAAAGGACACATCAGCGAACAATTCACCTGGATGGTTATACAATAACTGAACCCCCAGAAACGAGGGGGGACATTAATTTGGCTCTTACCCGACTAGAACAAAAATGGGTCCATAGACTCAACACAGTGAAGAATGGCTTCAACATTACAGTTGAATGGAAACATTTCTGGTCCTAATGGTCACCGTTGTTCACCTTCTCCCTAGACCGTTTTTGACAACCATGAGTCCAGCGATGAAGACCCCATCCAGACTCCCCATGATATGAACATCAAGATTAGATGTCCATCCAATGTTCTTTACTGTTTAGAACAAGTGTGTGACGTTAGTTGCTCCTCATGCACTAATTTAAACGTTTTAGTCGCTTACTAATTCACTGAACAAATGTAAAATGTATCTTTAGCATTTATCACATTGCCAAGTTTAGTCTACCCTGATTTTGGCTTTTGTCTCTGGACCATGTCGTGTCACCTGACATCCCGTGTCCAGGCATCATCCAGATTCCCGATGCCATGAGCATCTGCAATATATGTACACCGTATGCCCTCAACTGCTCATGAAACGTACATCAACAATCAACCAACCAGTCACTATTGACGTGTACTTGCTGTATTTATTACTTTGCCAGATAGTACCCAGACACCCGATGTCATGAGCATCTGCAATATATGCTCACCGTATGCACTGCTTACAAATCGTTTGGCACGTTCATCTGCTTGAATCTCGTACGTGAGCAGTCACCCATTCAGTCAATATGTACGTGTACCTGCTGTATTCATGACTTTGCCCTTTGCAACACACCACATGTCCTGGTGTGTGTCACACTGCAACCATCTGATTTGTTACTTTCTATTACAACTCGGCACCTCTACTCTGCCCAGACTACGATCCTTTCTCTCCAACACGCTGAACCTCAGACACCCATTGGCCCACATGCTGACACTCGATTGGACTGCCTGGTCTATGGGCGGGCGCTACCTGTACTCTTTAGTTACACTTTCGCTCACACAGACCATGACGCTCCAGACAGACACTTCTGCTCAGGCACTCTACCAAGTAAGTTTCACTTTCGAATCACGGACGTTTGTTTTCTATTCCACGCTGTTCCCCTAACTGGTCCGGGACACCCCACATCCTGAGCACGATCTCACATGCACCATTACGCCTCAGCTTTAAACCTCACACCTGGCTCCTTTCGGTACTCCCACAGATGCCACAACGTGACCATTTTTAAATTACTGGTATTTACAGGCACCTTCACTCAGCACTTCTTCTGCCATCATGCTCTCTGGATCACCTTGGACTACACAGCCCAACTGCACGGGCACCATAGACCACCATTTATGCCTCCCACCATGCGTCTCCAACACATTCTTCCTCGCAGAGGCTCCTGCCTCCACCCAATTCGGGCTCATGCAGGCTATTTAGCCTCCACACGGACTGGACATCACGCACGCTCCAGTTCCGTTGAATCTGTCCTCTGGCTCGTTCACCCCTCATCAGGTAAGCACCACCCCTGACCGGTCACCCATTCCTGACCCTAGACCAAGACTGCATGCAGCTCTTACCTTTTCTTTTAGTTGCTGGTGCCATTCATTGACACTCCCACCATCTGGAAACCCTGGTTCCAAAATCGGTACTTTGAACTAACATCCTTAGCAACAGTGGACACTGGGCCACTGCCGTCACCAGACTTTACGCATGGTCGAAGATCCTAAGAAGCTTTTACTGCCACACTGCTTGTCGGTCCACAGTAAGCTTCTGTCTACTGGTGCATATTTTGTGAACCTGTCTTGACACCAATCAGTCACTATCAAGTTGCTCAAATTACGAATAAACCCTGGAGACCCCACACCTCCCTAACTATCTGCCTTTAACTCTACAGATATCATACAGACGGTGTTTCATTCCTTCACCCTGAAGAAGGCCATCCTAGCCACCTACGTCCAGCCCTCGTATCCCGTGGCCGAAACACTACAGTATCGATCTATGACACAACTCCACCTCATACTTACCTGTACACACCTCTTGTGTTTTTCCTTATGACAATACCCATGGACCAACTCGGGTCCTGGGCTGCATTCACTCTTGTGTTGTGAACCCATGTTGATTGTGTATCCAAGAGTTTTTGCACCACCAGAAGGTTAACACCCTCCACACTCTTGAGGGTGGTACCCAACGGTACTCCTAAATACCAAATGTATAATTGTCCGTCTGTCATTATGCAAATAAGTGATATATTGTATGTATCATTACTAAAATTCACAGATTAAACTAATATATCCTGAATCTCGAAAGTGTGGCTCTCCCATCCTTATTCTTTGAATGTACATTCACCCTCCTGGGCATATCAGGACCTAGCCATGTGCCCTGTACTATTACCAGCTCTGAAGCCAGAATGATGGTCATGGAGACAACCAACAGATTCAGTGTGAAGATTAAGCTGGGAGATGGCCAGCTTTTCCAGGAATTTGCCCAGGAAAGGAGTGGAGGAGATTGGGTGATAGCTGGGCTGGAGGGGTCGACTGTGGGTTTCTTAAGAACAGGGTGCACAAGGGAGTGCTTCAGGGGGGAAGGGAAGTCTCCAGTGGCAGAGTGGTTGCAGAAGTCAGCCAGAGCAGGAGCCAAGGTGTCAATGTGGTCCTTGATGGTTTTGGAGGAACGGGGGTGAACCTGTTTTGACGAGACTTTCATAGATCAGAATTGTCTAGAAACCTCATCTGGGAGAACAGGAGAAAGACACTGAAGGAGGGAGGAGAGGTGGCCCAAGAAGAGCAAGAGGAAGAGCAAGGAGTAGAGGGGGCAGGGGGAGAGGAATAGAGAGAGGACAGGATGTCCTGCGTTTTTAGAGATGAAATGAGAAGCCAGGGCCGTGCAGAGAGCCTGGGAGGGGACAGGAGAGGTAGAGACTACAGCAGGATTGGCCAGCTCCTTGCAGATTTTAAAGAGATCGGCTGAGTTGTTAGATGCCGCAGAGACGCGGACTTGGATGTGTGGCTCTCTTCTTGGTGCGGACAGAGAGCCGGTATTGCCTTTGGAGCAGGCGGCAGGCCAGTTTGTCAGAGGATGTACCGGAAGCATGCCATTTCCTCTCAGCCACCCTGCACTTGCGTTTAAGGGTGGCGAGGTCTGAGTCATACCAGGAGTTGCACTTGGCTTTTGGCTTCAAGCGGATCCTCATGACAGGGGCAGGAACATCGAGAGTATCAGATATAACAGAGTGGAGTATGGAGAGGGCCTTGTCAGAGTGTGAGTCAGCCAAAGGGTGAGGGAGAGGGGTGAGAAAGTGGCGGCGAAAGCCTCAATGATATGATATGATAGGTTATTTATAACACACTTAATACCCAGAGTTTTCACACTCTTCATGGGTTGGATAATCGAGAAGGTAGGGGTGGCGATAGTGAGCTGGGAGGTAAGGACAAAGTGATCACTCCAGTAAAGGGAGTGCTGAGAGGGATAGAGGGGAAGGTTTGTAGAGATCACAGCATCAAGAGGGTGCCCTGCAGAGTGAGTCGGGCAGAGGGGAGGATAGAGAGTGAGAAAGAGTCCCGAGGAAGGACAGGAAGCATCCAGGTGGATGTTAGTCTCCAAGAAGGAGGAGTTGAGTGGTCGAGACCAGGAGCGAAGAGGAGAGGTCCGCCCACTCAGAGAGGAAGGAGGAGATCTGGCCAGATGGCCGATAGATGGTAGCAACAGTAAGGGAATGGCTAGGAGAGAGAGAGCCTGCAGACAAGGCATTCGAAAGAGGAGTAGGCCTGCGTAGGAATGACAGAGGCAGGAATCCACTCGGGGAAGATCAGGGCTACACCCCTTCTGGAATGGTTGGACCTAGGCGCAAGAGAGGATCTTGTAGCTGTCTGGGAGGAGAGCGTCAACGCTCGTGTCAGAGCTGGCAGTGAACCATGTCTCTGTGAGACCGACCAAGGACATCAAGGTCAAGTTCTTCCAGGAGGCGGCAGATGTCAGAGGAGTATTTGACAGCTGAGCAAGAGTTAAGAGTGGCAATAAGGAGAAGGTTGCCGTCCTTGAAAGACTTCTGGGGAGAGGTAGAAATCAGAGGTAGGCCCTGTGGAGGTGTAGAAGAAACCAGAGGGGGGGCAGAGGAGGAAGGAGAAGAGGGCAGAGTAGCCAAGGAGGAGACAGCAAGGGGAGGCACGGAAGCCCTGGAGGGAAGGGAAGGGAAGGTACAGCAGGAGAAGGAAGGAAATTGATGAGGCGCGGGAAGCGTCTATCAAAGAGGAGAAGATTGGCCTGAGGGCCTTGGACCAAGACGGTAGCATTCAGGTAAACATTTATGATGACCTTAGAGGAGTCGAAGGAGGCCAGGAGGGCCTCCCACCGGGTGCCACCATTAATGGGAGAATAAGAGAGAGTAGAAAGCACAGAGACCATATGAAGAGTCCATAGTTCTGGCAAGGGAACAACAAAGAGGATGTCGGTGGGGGTTTGCCCAGAGGAGGCACTGGAATAGGTGTCAGCGATAGGGAGGTCTGGGTTGGAGACCAGGATGTCCTTTTTAAACTTCTTCCTACCAGATTTAGTGAGGAGAGCAGATAGTCAATAGAGAAGCAGTTAGAAAAGATAGGAGAGACAGAGAGCAGCATAGAGTAGGTGGGGAGAGGAGAAAAGAGGAAGGGGGGTAGCGGCAGGGAGAACACTAGGAAGGGACGCAGGGAGGGGTGCAAGGAGACGAGACGACGAGAGACAAGACAATAGTAGACAATTGAAACACAACAAGGGCTCAGACAGTATTAGAACTGTTGCTAGGTGAACGCTTTGCTAAGAAGGCAAAAACCAAAGACGGCTCTACCTTCACAATGTAGTTTATCAACGGAGTCATAACACCTAGGTCTAAGAGTCCTGTATAGTGGGAGAAAGGCCTAGGTTTCACAATGCAACTTAAATATTTTCTCAATGCAGTTCAAATACAGCAGACAGCAAAATTATTCTAGTATAGGTGAGGTTGCTATGTGGCAGGGTTATCGAGGTAGAGTGATGGCTCTATTCTTCGGCCGGGGCTCCTACCTTACTAGCCGCTGATGGTTGACGGCTGGCCACTGGCTTCACCTGCAGACACAATATGGAGCCTCCTCTGTAGGAGTGTCAGGTTTCGTGGGATTTGGATGAATGAGGTGAAATGAGGATATGATTAACATAAAGTATGGTTTGGGCCTTAACTTTCTGTGCAGAGTGTGGAGAGCTTCCCAAGTCAAAATGGAGAATTCCAAAAGGATCAGTGATTGGCCAGAAGTAAAAGAAAGGCATTGTTGGAACATTCTAAACCGCCTTTCATTGTCAGAAGCCCAGCTGGAAGGTCTTATGTTTGAAGCTCTTAAGTTTTAGAAAACTTTAGTTAGGCCCTTGTGCCTAATATTAGTTATGTGGACCAGGAAAGTGTTGGAGATTTAAAAAGAAACTTAGAAAACGTTCCGGTGAAAGAAAGAAGCAAGCTAAGTGATTTCATTATCTTTTATGGAATTTTATGATTATCAAGCAGGAGTTAAATATCAAAACTATTAATTAACTTGTTCCTGTTTTTCTTAGCTTTTGTTTATATAGTAGTTCTTTTTGTTCTTTCAAGAATTTATTTTTGAACTTCTAGAACTGTATTTAAATTAATTGAACTGCGTCACATTTTTTGCACCTGGCAAATTGGAGTGTGGAGGTCTGTTATTCATTTTAGCGTTGTGTGTTTTTTCGGCCGTATAGAAGTTTATTGAGTACTGTACCTTTTGTCGGTAACAGTGCTTTTCTTAGCGTCGAACTAGCGTTAGAAATCTTACACTGTCTGCGCAAGTGACAGTGTGGTAGCCACGCGACTCCGAGGCGTTATGTTTAATTTACTAACATTCTAACCTGGCGCGTGATCTTCACTGGGCTGCCTCTTCAAGGATTAGTCTCCGGAACTGAGGAATTTCTCCTTTCATGTTTGAGCAATTCATATTAAGAAGAGTGGAAGACTATTCCTTTACGCATGCGCCCAAGCCAGTTTCATTTTTGAACTCAATTCCTTGTTCATGTGCGCTTCCATTTTAGAAGGAGTAAACAATATCTTCACGCATGCGCATATTCTGGTAAAAGGAACGCTTCTTTTACGAGCGATCTTCTTTGCAAGCAAAAGATCCAATTAATGAACACTTTTACACATTCAGAAAACAAAACAATTTTAAATTGAATAGTTAGAGTGTCATTCTTGGAATTTGTGTTGAAGCTAGACACCAATACAAACTACATGTATAATATTTCCAGCGGGTTGTTTGGGCAAAAGACAGTTGAACTGCTTGAAGACAAACTCCTTAAACTGAGAGAGATTAGCAGTTTTTTGCAAAACCGAATTGAAGAAATCAGTAAGAGCATCTAAGACTCTATTTTTATGTTTTCTTCAGTAGAATTCATACACGTCCTCTACGTTATTCACAGAGTATAATCAGGTATGGTGGCGTGTTTATTTATTTAAATTTATAAAGAGAAGTCAGAGCCAAGGAATTCAAAGGTTAGTGACTAAAGTGAATTGTTGTTATTTTCACCAACAGATTGGCAGATAAAGAAGCTGAGCAAAACCTGAAGTTTATTATGTTGTCCCATTTTCCCCCTTTCCCTTGGGGGTGCTCTCAACTGAACTGTTTGATACCAGTTAAGAGGTTAGCATCCAAAGGGGACTGCGGGGGTTCAGCAGCTTCCGGGGACAACATCAGATTTGAGAAAGCCTGACAGCAAAATTATTCTAGTATAGGTGAGGTTGCTATGTGGCAGGGTTATCGAGGTAGAGTGATGGCTCTATTCTTCGGCCGGGCCTCCTACCTTACTAGCCGCTGATGGTTGACGGCTGGCCACTGGCTTCACCTGCAGACACAATATGGAGCCTCCTCTATAGGAGCCACTCTTTGCCTTTGGGCCCTTAGCTGTAGGGGCTTCCGGGCAGAGGGCTGCCCTGGGGAGGTCGGTTAAGTGTAGCAACTAGCCTATTGGGGAGGAGGGTAGGCTGAGCAGGGAGGAGGAGGGAGGAAAGGGGAAAAAGAACCCAAGGGGGTCGGGGGAAGCAAGGAGCCCGCGACGGCTGGGGGCCTCAACAATGCAACAAAAATGTAAAAGTAAGGCCCAGGAGGGTCTTGCAAGGTGTTCAACTCACTGCAAGGCGCCAGGACACAAGAGGCGAGCGCAAGAGCTGCCGAGGGGTAGGTAGAGCCCAGTGGATGTAATATGCCCAATCGCGGGAGGATGGTGGGCTGGGAGGACAGAGGAGGGTAGGGAAGGGGAAAAAGAACCCAAGGGGGTTGGGAGAAGCGAGGAGCCCGCGGGGGCTGAGGGCCTCGACAAGGCAACACAAATTCAAAAGTAAGGCCGCCGAGGGTCTCACGAAGTGCTCAACTCACAGCAAAGCACCAGGACACAAGAGGCACAACAGGACACACGTATGCGGCGAAGCAGCCTGCCGGGAGGGGACTTTTGGACGAGGGATGGAGGCATGAATGTTGGTGGCAGACTGCAGAAGGTGCTCCTCTTTGTGCTCGGTGTTATGCGCTGATGCCATATGTTTTTGTTTTGCGTGACGTGGCGCTGTAGAGGTGGCGTCCGTGCTCATGTTCTTGAAGTGGGACTGAGCGAAGTTGTGGCCGACAGCATGACGGTGAAGCGGGCCTCTGAATTTTAGTGATGCACATGCGAGGACCACAGGGCAGATGAGGGTTTCAGTCCCGGCACCTCTGTAGACGGCGAGTGTAAGCTCACATGAGATTGAATTTGCAACATTACAGAGGGCTGTGCGTTTCGACTTGCGCAGGTAGGGGTTGTCCGTAATGGAGCAACGTGTCTTTCTGCAACCTAGGCATGAACAGCTTACGGGATGCAACCAGGCCAATGACGGCGGTGTCCTTATGCACCAATGCGTTTGTGAAGCTGTTGAGGACAGGGTAGTGCGACACGTCCGATCTACAGCAGAAAGGGACAGCAGACCTGAGGAACAATGTGGGGGCCTGCAGAGATGTGTCAGTAGCACAGGCTAGTCGTGTAGAACCAGACTTGCACACGTATACTGTGTTGCCAAAGCATTGTTAGGATAGAATACTGCTGAGTGAGGGCTTACCTCTTGGAGTGTCATGAAATACTTGCGCAGCATGTGTAGCTTCGTACCTAATGCGGCTGAGACCGGGTAAAGGCTGCTGCTATAGGCCTTGTGCTTTGGCCTTTGGTGGGGGCCGACTTCGCCTGCCGGTGCTGGGGTTTGAAGGGTTCAGATTGGTTCACTAGTCAATCATGGTGCAGCAGTCCCAGAGCAGCCTGGCAGCCTGGTGTGCATTGAGGCTTGGTGGGGGCCATCTTGGAAGTTTCAAGTGGGCCTCTAGACGCAGTGCTTCTTCCAGGGCAGATGGTGGCGCAGGTGTCCCAGTGATAATACAGCAATAAAATGTAATACAGTACAAAAATGTTGTACAAAAAAGGTGGCACAGAAAAACATAAGCTATACATTACATCTATAGAAACAATCAATAACGCTTGTCAAAGTGATCTACAAAAAGGGACTCGTATCAATGTAGAGCGGTCCCTTTGCATTATCTTGGGGCCATATACGAGTGGTAATTACTCCATTAGTCAGCTAATTATACAGTGTTGAGTGTCACTGGAATTTTATTCATCACTATGTGGCTTAAACTTGTCACCATATGGGATGTTGAAACTTTGCTTTCTGCAGTTAGCCACATTCAAGTCTTGATTGTGGGTAGTTTGGGTCAGAGGTGATAGCATCTGCACGCCTATGAACTCCCAGCCCACTCCTACTGTCCTAGTAGCTCCATGAGGGTTGCTCATACCTAAAGGTGGCTCTCTCTAAGCCTTTTCCTCTGGCCATCAGTTCTCTACAACCCTTGCTGGGTTTGCTCAATGCCCTGCCGCATGCCCCTTTTGAATGGATTGTGTCCTCCCACGTATTCCTCATCTTTTAATATATCCATATTCAGCTTTAGCTGCCTCGGAAAATAAATTCAGCAGGGGGCGCTGCACGTTGATGCCAGTCGACTCAATGTGTCTCGAGGGCCTCCATCCCCATGTCTGCGTCACTACTGGTATATATAGCGGGCGCAGCGACCATTCGCTTCATTTCTGTTTTTCCACAAGACCTATCGCTTCTGAAGATCGGCATACTTCGGTTCCTTCGAGAAACCTATTGAGTGAATTATGGCATCTTCGTCAGCATCATTGACTCCAAAATCAGGGTTTAAAAAATGCCATGACTGCCGGGTGAAGATGTCACTTAAGGACCCGATCAGGTGTGCCTGTGGTATTTGGGATCCGATCATAAGACATTGGAGTGTGGATCCTGCCTTTCGATGACGGTGAAAACCCTGAAAGAACATAAAGGGAAGTTTAGCTGTAGGTATGTCACATAAATCTCCAGAAAATATATGCTACCATTCAAGCCTGGATGGCAGAAAATGGGCTGTGTCTGAATGGAGACAAAACTGAGATCCTCCTTGTCGGACCCAAAGAAACCCTAACCAAACTTGGTATTCAATATAGTAATTTCACCATTGATAATACTATCATCCCTGTCTCCTCCTCAGTAAAGACATTAGGTGTTTAGTTAGACTCCACCCATGACACGACAGGTAAGCTCAATTGCTTCCGCCTCTGCTCATACCACCAAACTAATTAATGCAGCAAAACCATATTTGTCTAAACAAAATTGTCTGTCAATAGCTAGAGCCATCATCGGGGCTAAGCTAGACTACTACTGTAATGTCCTCCTAGCAGGCACCTTGACCAAAAACTTGAATAGACTCCAAGTCATTCAAAATAACGCTATCAGAGCAGCATTCAACATTCCTAAAAGAGACCACATCTCGCAGGCCAGACATACAGCTCACTGGCTCCCGGTTACGGAACAGATTACCTTCAAGACACTCGCCCTGACGCACAAGTGCCTTGCACTCACAGCCCTGCCCTACCTAGCAGAGAAAATTACTAGAGCCACCTCCTCACGTCCCTAAAGAAACTTTCATGCAAATCAACTGCTTATCCCGACAATTAAGAGGGTCAAAGTGGGTGTTATCGGTTTCCCTACATTGCCCCTAAATTATGAAATGCTCTACCTAACCCACTCAGATCTGAGGCCTCTCTCCTGTCCTTCCGGAAAATGCTAAAAACTACACTCTTTAAGTAACACCTCCCACCCCCACTAGCCATCTCCACTTTCCATTGTAATGATCCTCTCTGCTTCTGTCAGTTCTCCTCACCCCACCCAGTTGTACTGATCATGCAACTAAGTATGCTTTCTTGCAACAGCACTACGATGCCTCCGGGCTGTTGTGCGCTCTATAAATGTTAATAAATAAATCCCCTTCGATAAAACTCCGTCGAAAAAGCGATCCTCAGACGAGTCGAGGGGTGACTCTCCTGGTCGGAAGAAAGCTAAAGGACGTTCTCGATCCAGGAGTGGATCTCACTATTCATCTTTGTCTTCACGACGAATGAAGGAAAGGCGTCACAGGTCACCGTCCTCTTCGAGCAGTTCCTCCCCTGAACGGGTAACGTGCACGATGAAATCAGCTTCACCAGCTGACAAGGGAGAGATTCTGTCAAAAAATGCTCCAAGTCTTCGAGAATGCGGCTCGACCCCCTCGAAGCAGAAGAGTTGGAGCCATGCCCCTGTCGAGGGAAAACCTGACAAAGAAAAGGCAAAGGACAAACCCTGTGCGCCCTTGAGGCCGGGTGTCCATGAGAAAACTCCTTGAGAACCTGCTAAGGTCCTTTTGAGTCGAGAAACTACTCCTTCAAATCCAAAATCTTCGACACCTTCGACAACGAAGGGTTCGAAGCCCCTACGGCCTAAATCTTCGCCATTGTTGTCGAACTCCTCAACATCGCCGAGAACTTTGACGCCATCATCGACAAAAATGCTAAAATTGTCAAAGGATGTTGAGAAATCTAAAGAATCCTTCGATCCACTTCCAAGAAAGGACTATTTCAAGTCTTTCTGCAATATATGAGGAGCGTTAGCCAGCAGAGTGACCCTGCTAGAGAAAGTTGTTATAGAATCAGTACCTGTAGCGGAAATTAACAAGGGTTGGTACTCCCCTTACTCCCCATCTTGGACTTGAGAAACTTGAACAAGTTCCTCAGGAAGGACAAGTTCAAGATGGTTACCATTTTTCATATACTTCGGCCCTCCAGATTCTAGACTGGATGGTATCATTGGACCTTCAGGATGCTTACTTTCATCTGCCAATCCATCAAAAGCCGCAAAAGTACCTGAGGTTCGCAGTTGGTGGTTCTCATTATCAGTTTCAAGTTCTGCCTTTTGGGCTGACCTCCGCCCGAGGGTCTTCACCAAGTTAATGGTGGTGGTGGCTGTGAATCTCAGGAGAGGAGGGATTCACGTCTATCCCTACCTGGACAATTGGCTGATCAGGGCCCGTTCTCCCGAACAGGCTCTGCAGCATCGCAGCATAACCTGCCACTCCCTCCACAGACTGGGCTTCTCCCTTTACAATATGTGTCACATGATACCATCTCAAAGACGCCAGTTCATTGGAGCAGTAGTAGATGCATCCTTGGGAAAAGCCTCAACACCTGAGGTGAGGGCTCAACACATTCTGCAGATGGTTGCCAAATTTCAGAGTGCCCAGCGTCTTCCGGCGTTCAACATTTTGAGGTTGCTCGGCCTCATGGCATCCTGGATTTTCCTGGTGCCACACTCGCCTGAGGATGAGATCCCTCCAATGGGCTCTCAGGACACAGTGGTCTCAATTCTGAGGCAGGATGACAGACCTCCTTCAGGTTCCAAACAGGGTTGCACATGATCTCCTGTGGTGGGCCTGCGTGGACAATATTCTGAAGGGAGAACCTTTTTGGCAACCATGGCCAGACATAACAGTAGTTACGGACGCCTCGCTCACGGTGTGGGGCGCACACGCCAGCAATCCGACAGTCAGCGGTCGTTGGTCCCCATTGGAGCAGAGGGTGATCAGACTAGCGGTGAAGGCCTTTCTACTCTCTGTTCGGGGAAATAATGTCCTGATAATGAGACAACACATTGGCCATGTGCTACCTCAACAACAGAGGAGCCGTAGGATCACTTCCACTGTGCATAAAGCCGATGCAGCCCTGGTACTGGGCAATTCAAGCAGGCATCTCTCTATCGGCTATTCACCTAGCCAGAGAAGAGAACACGGCGGCGGATGATCTGAGTGGGCAGAGTACAGTCTCCCACGAGTGTGAATTGGGTCTTTGATCTTCACTCTTTGGGGAACCCCTTAAGTAGATCAGTTTGTGACCAGTGTCAACTGGAAGTGCTATTCTGCTCCAGGGAATTTCCCCCAATAGGGTATGCGTTCATAGTGGACTAGGATTTTCCACTCCTGTACGTACACGTTCCCTCCAGTCCCAGTCATTCCTCAAGTCATCAGGAGGTTGAGATATTTTGGGAAATCCATTATCCTAATTGCTCCTGATTGGGACAGGATGGCGTGGTAGCTGGACCTTCTGGACATGTCCACCTGCTCTCCAATACGTGTTCCGCAAAGAGAGGAACTTCTCGCGCGTGAGGAAGGTTGGATTCTCCATCCAGAGGTCAAGACACTCAACCCTCACGCATGGTTTCTGAGAGGTTGAGATGTAAGGATTGGGACCTTCCAGATGATGATGATATGGAAATGTTGCTTTCGGCCAGAAGGCCAGCAACAAAATCCTTGTACCGCTGCCAATGGAACAAATTCTGCAGCTGGTGCAGGGACAATAATGTGGACCTTTTTCTGTGCCATAGACCTAAGGTGTTATCGTTTTTGTTACATATGGCTAATCTTGGGACTCCAGGTTGGCACAATTAAAGGATATCTGGCAACGCTGTCCATTTTTAAGCACTCCTCTGAAGAGGTATCTTTCTTCAAAGTGCTACTAGTGATACAATTTCTGTGGGACTGATGAATTTGTTCCCTCCGATCCCATTTCAGGTTCCAGTTTGGGACCTTAATCTGATTCTAATATTTTCTCATGTGTACTCCCTTCGAAACATTTCATTCTTGTCCTTTGAAGTTGTTAGCCTGCAAAACAGTACTTTTAGTTGCTTTTACATCAGCCCGTATGGTGAGTGAAGTTCAAGCCTTGTCTTGCAGCCCTCCTTATACAATTTTCTTTAAGGATAGGTCCTTAAAGTTAAACCCACATTTTTACCCAAAATTGTGTCTAATTTTCATTTAACACTGAAAATTGTAGTACCTTCTTTTTATCCACCTCCTCATCCTGGAAAGGAGGAGGAGAGATTGCACAGGCTCTATAAGGTGAGCACTTATTTATATTTCTAGATTGTCGAAATTGCGACAGGATGATCAACTGTTCGTTGGTTATACAAGACATAATTTGGGGATGGCAGTGACAAAACAAACCCTGTCTAGGTGGATTTTCTTAGCCATTTCTGAGTGTTTTAGGCTAGCTGGAAAAGATCCTCTGGGGGTCTGAGGGCTCATTCGACCAGGGGCATGGCTACATCCTCTGCTCTACAGAGGAGTCCCAATTAATGATATTTGTGCAGCGGCCACATGGCCCTCAGTTCATACTTTAAAAAGCATTATTGTCTGGTCTCTTCCTCAGGTCAAGGAGGAGGATTTGGGAAGTCAGTTTTACATTCTGTTCATACAGACCCATAAGGAACTTTTAAGTTCTTACTCCTGCATGCAAAATAACTACTGCTTTAGGAGTCTATCAAAAGATAAGGAATTCGTGGGAGGACACAGTCCATTCAAAGAACAAGTTACTTACCCCTGTTAACGTTCTTTCGATTGGATGGAACCTACCCAACAGTAATTTCGAAGGGATTGTGTCCTCTGACGTATTCCTCATCTTAGATATCTCCTTCCAGCTCTGCTGGCCTCGGAAAAGTTTTTTCTCTAGAGGGTGCTGCGCGTCGACGTCCTCCGAGTCGATGTCCCTCGACAGCCGCCGTATCGACGTCATCCTGCCTATAAAGGCCGCGTGCAGTGTCCGTTGCTCAGTTCTGTTTTTCTGCGCTTACTCAGTGCCTCGGAATACCGTTGCTCAGTTCTTAGTCAGATTAATCCTATTTACCTCGAGTCATTCGATCCGTACTCGATGGCTTCCTCGTCGGAACCGACAACTCCTCGATCCGGCTTCAAGAAATGTCGAGATTGTGGGAAAAAGATGTCGTTGACTGACCCTCACAGAGTTTGTCTGTGGTGTTTGGGAGCTGAACACCATTGTTCGGAATGCAAGGACTGTATGTCCATGACAGCTAAGGCCCTGAAGGAGCGTAGGGGGAAGCTGGGGAAAGGTAAGTCTTTTAAAGCTTCTTCTTCGTCGACGAAGTCGAGACATTCGTCTCCTCGTCACCATTCGCGCTCCAGGTCTCGGAGTGGGTCTCATCACTCCTCGAGATCGAAGCACTCGAAGAGGAGACGTCGAAGATCCCCTTCTCCGTCTTCCTCTTCCTCTGTTTCGCCAAAAAGAATCCCTTGCCCCACAAAACATAGTTCCCGGGCTGAATGGGAGGAATTCTGCAAAAATATGATGAGCGTCTTCGAGAAAGCGGCCTCGACCCCCTCGAAGACTGCCGAGAGCGATGCTCTGGTCGAAAGAACCGAAGGTCAAAAACGCCGCGAGTCGCAGTACCCGGCGAAGGAAACCTCTCGAGCGCGTCTCGAACCCTCGAGTAGGACTATGACCTCCAAACCTTCCTCGAAGGTTCCGTCGACGCCGTCGACGAGGGTTCCGTCGATGTCTTCGACGCCGTTGTCGAAGGGACCTTCGACACACGGGTCTGTCGACTCGACGCCAGCTTCGACACCGTCGTCGACGCCAAGAAAAGTCACGGTTACGACACACCCAGTGACTATCCCCAGGTCCTCGAAGTCGATGGCTTCGAGATTTTCGAGTAGAATTCCAATTCGGTCGAGGTCTTCGAGGCCTCCGCCTTTGTTTTCGACGCCACGCTCGAAGCCTTCGACGACATCGACGTTTTCGAGGCCGATAATGACAAGTTCGGCACCCTCTGCCTTGGAAATGGGATTTACTCCCTTTATGAGTTCAGAACAATTGAGAACTATGTCCTCAATTTTGGAAGAGGGTGAATTGTCTGAACAGGAAGACACATTTGTGTTGCAGGGACCTGTAACCCCAATTAGAGAGGAATTTTCCTCTGAAGAGCGCAGGTTAAAGGATCTTCATGATTCCTTACATGAGGCAAGTGGTTTAGCCACTTCCCCTGAGGTGGAGTTTGCTAAGCCAGACCCGGGGGAACATGCTGAAACCCCCTATAGAGCCTTAATGGCAACGATCACAGAGTTCATGGGGTGGTCTGCACCTTCACAATCTTTCCAACAAGATGACCTCACGGATATTCTTGACAAAGGCCCACAGGAGGATCCTGTGGTGCTTTTTCATAAAGCTCTTCAGAGAAAGATCATGACAAACTGGGAAACCCCAGATGTAGTACCAGCAGTAAATAAAAAACTGTCTACAAAGTACAGGGTATCTTCTACAGACCCAGAGTTTTTGTCTAAACACCCATCCCCAGAAAGTCTGGTGGTACAGGCAGCATCCTCTACCGATGTCAAGACGGCTTATCCTACCGTCCCACAGGACAGGGACGATAAAAAATATGATGCTATGGCAAAGAAAGTCTTTTCAGCATGTAGCATGGCGTTAAAATCGGTTAATGCTACTTGCACCCTTGCTAGGTTCAGCCATACACTTTGGGAGTGTGCTTCTACAGCGGCTGACTGCATCCCGGAGGGAGAAGAAAGGGATGCGTTCCTAAATATTATACAGGACGGTAAAGGCGCTATGTGCGAATCCCTCCAGACGGGCATTGATTCGGCTGACAGTATCAGCAGAGCAATGGCGGCAAGTACATCAACCAGGAGATTCGCTTGGTTGAGAAAGTCTGGTTTTGCCCCAGATGTGCCAGCCAGGCTCTTGAACATGCCATTCGATGGCTCTTCTTTGTTCGGGAAAAAGGCGGATGACAGTTTAGAGAAACTGCAAACTTCAAAAGCAGCAGCAAAATCCCTAGGAGCTGCAATCCGTCAGACTCCTTTTCGTCCCACAGGAACCTCTGCGAGGGGCAAGTCCTTTCGCTTCTACTCCGCATTCGGAAGAGGTAGAGGACAACCGGCTCAAAGGGGACAAAGAAGAACTACCCGAGGTGGACGGAGTAGATATTCAAAAGCCGCAGCAACAGCAGGTACCTCTTTACCATCGGCATCTGCATCAGCCGCCCCAAAACCACTCTGAGGACTTCCCTCACAGGACACCTGTAGGAGGCAGGTTGACTCAACATCTGGCGGTATGGCAGGCTATCACGTCAGATGCTTGGGCATTGGAAACAGTTGCCCAAGGTTACTGCCTGCCTTTCCTACGTATACCTCAGAGTCATCCACCGGGGAACAGCTCTCAGAAAGCTCCAGATCCGCTCCTCTTGCAGGAAATTTGGGACCTGCTAGAGAAAGGTGCCATAGAACCGGTACCTGTAGCGGAGAGGAACAAGGGCTGGTACTCCCCTTACTTTCTCATTCCAAAGAAAGACGGAGGACTGAGACCCATCTTGGACTTGCGAGAATTGAACAAATTCCTCAGAAAAGACAAATTCAAGATGGTCACTCTTTCTCAGATCCTCCAGGCCCTTCAGTTGCAGGACTGGTTGGTATCTCTGGACCTTCAGGACGCTTATTTCCATGTGCCTATCCATCTCAAACACAGGAAATACCTGAGGTTCGCAATTGGCAACTCTCACTATCAATTTCGAGTGCTGCCATTTGGGCTGACCTCCGCCCCGAGGGTCTTCACCAAGTTAATGTCGGTAGTGGCTGCAAGTCTAAGGAGGGAAAGGATTCACGTCTACCCCTACCTGGACGATTGGTTGATCAGGGCTGTTTCTCCGGAACAAGCTCAGATCCAGCTAAATCATGTGTGCCACTTCCTTCACAGACTTGGCTTCTCCCTCAATTTAAAGAAGTCACAAATGATACCATCGCAGAGACTCCAGTTCATAGGAGCGATCCTGGACACTTCCCTGGGAAAATCCTCGCCACCAGAGGTGAGGGCTCAAGATATTCTACAGATGGTAACCAAGTTCCAACATGCCCAACGTCTCCCAGCCTTCGACTTTTTGAGGTTGCTAGGCCTCATGGCATCCTGCATTTTCCTAGTGCCAGAGGCTCGCCTGAGAATGAGATCCCTCCAGTGGGCACAGAGGACTCAGTGGTCACAATTCTCAGGGAGAATGACGGATCTTCTTCAGGTTCCCGGCAGGGTGGCTCGAGACCTTCAGTGGTGGGCCTGTCAGGAGAACATTCTGAAAGGAGAACAGTTTTGGCAACCCTGGCCGGAGATAACAGTAGTCACGGATGCCTCACTCACGGGGTGGGGAGCCCACGCCAACGACTTGACCATCAGCGGTCGTTGGTCTCCATCGGAGTCCAGACTACATATCAACCTGTTAGAGCTGAGAGCCATCAGACTTGCGCTGAAGGCGTTCCTGCCAGCTGTACAAGGGAAGAACGTCCTGATAATGACGGACAACACGGTGGCCATGCATTACCTCAATAAAAGTGGAGGCGTAGGATCACTACCCCTGTGCAGAGAGGCGATGCAGCTCTGGTTTTGGGCAATCCAAGAAGGAATCTCTCTATCGGCAGTTCACCTAGCCGGAGAGAAGAACTTAACAGCGGACGCTCTGAGCAGGCAGAACACAGTCTCCCACGCGTGGGAGCTAGCTCAGGAAGTCCTTCAAGAGATCTTCGCCCTTTGGGGAACCCCTCAGGTAGATCTGTTCGCCACCAGCCTACACAGGAAATGCAACCTGTTCTACTCAAGGAAATTTCTCCCGACAGGAGCTCTGGGAGACGCGTTCATAGTGGACTGGGAGTTTCCGCTTCTGTACGCGTTCCCACCGGTCCCTGTCATTCCTCAAATGATCAGGAGGTTGAGAAGATTCCGGAGAACCATGATCCTAATTGCCCCGGATTGGGCCAGGAGAACGTGGTACCCGGACCTTCTAGACTTGTCCATCTGCCCTCCAATTCGACTTCCACTCAGAGAGAACCTACTCTCACAGAAGGGAGGTCAGGTTCTCCATCCAGACACCAAAACCCTCAACCTTCACGCTTGGCTTCTGAAAGGCTGAGGTACAAGGATTGGGACCTCCCTGATGATGATATGGAGGTGTTGCTGCGGCAAGGAGGCCAGCAACAAAGTCTTTATACCGCTGCCGTTGGAACAGATTTTGCAGCTGGTGTAGAGAACAGAATATCGACCCTTTTTCATGTGGTACACCAATGGTTTTGTCCTTCCTACTACATTTGGCAAATTCAGGCCTTCAAGTTGGCACCATTAAGGGCTATCTCGCAGCGCTATCCATCTTTAAGCGTACTGCGGAAGAACCATCCTATTTCAAATTACCCTTGGTAATACAGTTTCTAAAGGGGTTAACCAATGTTTATCCCCCAAGACCATTCCGAATTCCCCTATGGGATTTAAACTTAGTACTAACTTTCCTGATGGGTACACCTTTCGAACCTCTCCATTCTTGTTCGTTAAGATTCCTTACCCTTAAAACTGTATTATTAATAGCACTTACATCTGCTAGAAGGGTGAGCGAATTACAAGCTCTTTCTTGTAAACCCCCTCACACAATATTTCACAAAGACAACGTTGTCCTGCAAGTGAAGCCTAATTTCCTCCCAAAGGTGGTTTCTGAATTCCATATCACTCAGAAGATTACCCTACCATCTTTCTATCCTCCTCCTCACCCGGGGAAAGAGGAAGAGAGGTTACACAGGCTAGACCCTAAGAGGGCTTTAAGTTTTTACATCAGTAGACTAGCCAGAATAAGACAGGCAGACCAGCTGTTTGTAGGTTACGCAGGTCACAAGCTGGGGTTACCAATAACTAAGCAGACCATTTCCAGATGGATCATTCTAGCCATTCTGGAATGTTATAAACTGGCAGGGAAAGAGCCCCCTCAAAACCTTAGGGCTCATTCGACCAGAGGTATTGCAGCTTCATCGGCCCTCAAAAGAGGCGTGCCGGTTAAAGACATATGTGCGGCCACTACATGGTCGTCTGTCCATACCTTTACACGTTTTTACAATTTGGATTCCTCCTCCAGTCAAGAGACTAGGTTTGGAAGGGCTGTACTGCATTCTATTCATCAATAGAAGACAGCGTGAAGTCAGTACTCCCTCCTCCGATAATAGAATACTGCTATTCCTCATCTTAGATAGGGAGCCTATCTAAGATGAGGAATACGTCGGAGGACACAATCCCTTCGAAGAACAAGTTACTTCTTACCTTGTAACGTTCTTTCGACGGGATGTTCCTCTGACGTATTCCTCATCGACCCTCCCATCCATCCCCGCAGTTCTACTTCCCTTGTTGTTGCAGCTTACGCTCCTTCAGGGTGATTAGTTAGTCCAGAAAGTATTATTGTGGGCTACAAAACTGAACTGAGCAACGGACGCTGCGCGCGGCCTTTATAGGCAGGATGACGTCGACGTCGATACGGCGGCTGTCGAGGGACATCGACTCGGACGTCGTCGACGCGCAGCGCCCTCTAGAGAAAAAAATTTTCCGAGGCCAGCAGAGCTGGAAGGAGATATCTAAGATGAGGAATACGTTGGAGGAACATCTCGTCGAAAGAACGTTACAAGGTAAGAAGTAACTTGTTCTTCTGTGTTACAATTTACGTTCTTTCAGGACAGAATACTGTCTTACGCAAGGTAGTACCATAAAGTATTGAGGGAACGCATCAAAACGGAACTGAAGCGAACGGTCACTACGCACGCTATATGTACCAGTGGTGATGTCGACATCGTGACGGGGGCCCTCGAGGGACATCGCGTCGATCGACATCGACGCGCAGCACCCCCGGCTGAAAGAAAATTCAAAGGTAGCTAAAGCTGAATATAGATATATCAAAAGATGAGGAATATGTGGAAGCAACATCCAATCGAAAGAACGTTACCAGGGGCAAGTAATTTGTTCGTCTCCCACCTCACTCAACCCCTGGAGCAAGGGTAACATGTTTCCCTTGCAGTGCTATTTTCTTCTCTCCTGGCCTTCCCCAGATTTTTCCTGTCGGGCCCTTTATTTTCCCACCATCTCTGTTGGTCTTACTCTTGCCACCTACGACTTTGCTTCTCTTCACCACCACCAGAACCACCTTCATGTTCCTCCTGTTACCATCCCCTCCCTATCCTAATTTGATCTTACTCCCTTCGCTACCTCTCCTGCTCCTCCTATCACTGCATTCTTCCTCTATGCCTCAGGCCTTTCCTTTATCTAGCTGCCTCCAAACTCACACTGTCCACTTTGCCAAAGAGCTAAACATTCCCTTTATCTCCCCAGGTTTTTGTGGGATTGCTAAATCCCTCCCCCGGGGTAAGCCTTTCGACAGGGTCTGCACCTCTGGGCTGTTTTCTTTCACCTTTTGAGGTTAGGTAGTTTTCAATTGTCTTACAGGTGTAGGTGTACCTGTGTAGAGTGGGTTTCCTGCACAATGAGGATTGTGCCTAGATTAGGTTGACTCACCAAGTTTATTTTGAGAATGCCTTTGCATGGTTGTGTGATATCCTTGCTGCTCGGGCAGTGGAACCACTGGTGGCTCTGAAGCATCTTCACATTCTGTAGTCCTGGTCAACTAGGAGTTCTATCGGCCACTTTTACTCCCTAAAAATAGACAAATACTCCCAAAAAATAAAAATAGGGAGTAGAAATACTCCCAACAAAAAATGGGAAACAGATACATATGACCTTGTGCCCCTGCTTTCACTCACACAGCCCCATGGATATGTTTGGACCAGCAGTGCACGTAGTAACACAGGAAGAAACTGCTATTATAACTGCCTGATTGGAAGAAATAAACCTGTATCTTTTAATCTGTATGCATAACTAGGTGCAAATAAATAATTATTACAAAAACATTTCAGTTTGCTTATAGAATACTCAGATTGGGAATTGGACTTATATTTTTACTCCCTAAAAAATCATTTTACTCCCAACTTTAAAAAATAGGGAGTAAAATACTCTCACTTTTCTGGATTACTGGCTGCGCTGATGTGCCCACTTTTGTTTTGTTCACTTATTTGGGCCATAATAATGTGACTAGACTTCGAATCAGACCAGATCAGAACATCACCTTCATTTCATCACTGTTTTCCTTTCTGAGCACAGGGAAAAGAACCCCATGTCATTCTGTATTTTATTAATCATGATGGCACCCCACTGGTATGCACCATGTTCACCTCCCACTGCCATTTCAGCAGCAACAAGCTACTCCTCTTCTGCACAGCCTGTTCACCAGGTCTGTGAAGCATAGCTTCTAAAGGTGATTTATCTTTTACAGCAGAGTCATAAATAATGTATGTTTTGCAGCACAAAATCGCATTTATTGCAAGATTTTTGCATGGCCTCTTAATAACGCAAAAATGCTGCAATAAATGCAATTATGTGCTGCATAACTTGATTTTGTATGCTGCAAAATATTTAATGGCGCAGTATCCTGGGAGTGGGGAGGGTCTGACCACAAGGCAGCCAACACCTTTGGCTCAGAGAGCCATTTGTGGATTCATGAGCATACGCTCAGACACCTGTTACCTCCTTTGTCCACAGTAACTCACAGTAATGTAATTCGTTGCGATTTGTGGTGAGTCAGAAGAAGGGCATGA
Source organism: Ambystoma mexicanum (assembly GCF_040938575.1). NCBI lineage: Eukaryota > Metazoa > Chordata > Amphibia > Caudata > Ambystomatidae > Ambystoma > Ambystoma mexicanum. The sequence continues at coordinate 579,992,396 of NC_090924.1, read as the reverse complement.
TATATATATTTTTTTTAAAGTAAAGGATAAAGCCTAACTTCTCCTAGGTCGGTGGGTGGTCCCTGCATATATTTCTAACTAAGGTGCTTGTTATTCAGTCGTGCATGTCCAAAACAAATAGTCTGTGGTCCAAAACTATCCTAACTGACACTAAGCACCTGCCCTGCTCTGAGGGATTCTAAGATTGTAGGCATCTTGAGGTGCATCCCGCGCCCATTCTACTCGAAGCGGTTAATGGCCGCCACATCGTTTGCCTGCCTGTGCACACTGTAAAGGTGCACGGCCTGCGGTTGCCGTGATTGGCTGCCTGGCCCCTTATCCTGCACCCACTGCCACCGCCAGGCGGAAGCCGCCGCGCGGAAGCTAGTGCCGAAGGGCGAGCTGAAGGATCTGTCTGCGCCTGTCTGCGGCCGTTCGTGCCGTCGGCCTAACTCTCTGCCTCTGCCTCATCCGAACATGGATCCATGGGAGTACTTTGACCCCCTCCCTACACTTAACCACCTGATATAGGCAATGACCTAAACCCCCTATTGATCCTTGCATTCTAACTTTTGCACTTTCTCCTTGCTTAGACACAGTTTTTGTCGTGCACCTATGGACTACTGGGTTGTATCAATTAACTTAACATGATACTCAGCATGTTGCTCGGTCTGCTGACCAGAAGCCTATTCACCTCATAAACGTACCCTCCTGCCTATATATGCACATGCCCTGCTTCAAGGTAGCTAGATTGTGCATTTTAGTCACGGCTGGGATGATTGCATTCAGGTGCCCCCATTGTCTATGCATTCTTAGTCATTGTTGGGTTTTTGCACTTAGGTGCCTCCCTTGTTCTTTTGCATTTTAGTCACTGCTGGGATTGTTGCACTTAGGTGCTGCCCTTGTTCTATTGCATCTTAGTCATTGCTGGGATTGTTGCACCTAGGTGCCTCCCTTGTTCTTTTGCATTTTAGTCATTGCTGGGATTGTTGCACCTAGGTGCCCCCCTTGTTCTTTTGAATTTTAGTCACTGCTGGGATTGTTGCACCTAGGTGCCTCCCTTGTTCTTTTGCATTTTAGTCACTGCTGGGATTGTTGCATCTAGGTGCCTCCATTGTCTGTGCATCTTTAGTCATTGCTGGTATTGTCACACTCAAGTGCCATTGCTACTTGTCTCCCAACATGTGCATTACTAAGACTTGCCTACATACATACTCTGTTCCCTACTCTGGACCACTCTCACCATTATCATAACAATGGCCCACACCAATGCCACACCTTGTAATCTTCAAGAAAGAAATATGCGACTTAGAGCGAGACTACCACATCTGTACGACCTTAAAAACAAAAGAACAAGACCCCCTGGTTCCACGCTAACTCTAACTGCCTCTGATTCCAACCCCTCTGCCCTAGCTGCAGAAAGACGCCCTAAAATACACATTGGGTCTCTTCTGGTTGTGAAAGAGGTCAATCTTCCTAATCCCAGACCTACCCAAAAATAATCACAACCCCTACCTTATCAGGAGCCCTCATCAATGTGAGGTCCTTCATAGCACACAATACGGAAATTGCCGACACACTAGCCTTGGACAACTTAGATCTCCTAGCTATCACTGAGACCTGGCTCCATGATGCTGCTGGCCCCGCACTCATGATTGCCATACCAGACGGCTACAATATACCAAGAGTCAATCGGCCTAACTCTAGGGGAGGTGGCCTGGCCATCATTGCCAAAACGAAATTAGCTGTAAGGCTCACCCCACACCCAGCTATCACATTTTGCGAACTTCTTTCTGCTAAAATACCTATCTCTAACAACAGTACACTAACTGTCCTTCTGGTGTATAGACCACCAGGCCCATTAGGTAACTTTGAGGAAGACCTATCTAGCCTCTTTACAAATATCATCAAAGATTCCACTCAGCTCCTGCTACTAGGCGACTTTAACTTGGGATTCAATGACGGCACGGACAAACAGGCCCACTCCATCCAATCAATCCTAGTCGATCATGGCCTTACCCAAAAAGTCCTAGCCCTACACATATAAAAGGATGGACATTAGATTGAATAGCTAACCGAAACTGCGCCACTACCATTTCCAACATTTTACCACAAACGTGGACTGACCACCACCTCATCTGCTTCTCATCCACCATCAAGCCTCCTAAACTAGATAAGCTTGAAACAGCTCCACCTATGCCTACTAGAAGCAAAAAAGAATTCACAGTTGAAAAACTACTTCCACTCCTCCTACCAGCCCTCACCGCTAACGCTATCAATTCTGACTCTAACCGGCTAGTTGAGACATTCAACAACACTATGTCCAAAGCCTTGGATACTATTGCCCCTATCAAATTGTGCAAAAGTAAACGAGAATCTCATCTTAACTCATGGTTCACCCCCCACCTCAAAGAATTACGGATCCAAAAACGTAAACTCCAAGCTATTTGGAAGCATACACCTTTAGTTGAGAATAAAAACTCACTCGACAACCTGGCCAAAAAATATAAGAAGGAAATGATCCAAACTAAAAAGAATACATTTAACGAGAGAATTAGCAAAGCCAACTCTAATTCCAAAGAACTCTTCTCCATCCTCCGGGAAATGGAAAACCCAATCACTCCAATAGATAATGTCCCCAAAGACAAACAATGGTGCACTAGCTTCCAACATGCTTTAGCTAATAAAATCACAACCCTACAAACGAAAATTGCAAAGAAGAAAGCAACCCTGAATTCCACTGGAACCCATACCTCCCACAAGGCAGATGCAACTATAACAGTCATTCAAAGTAACTGCAAACCATTTAGATGTACCAACATAACCATATTGGAAACGGAAAAGGTGATATTATCCTTGAAACCATCCAACTGCCAAGGTGACAGCTGCCCAGCACAAGTTATCAAGGATGCAGCTAGAGACCTAGCGCCCTTCATTTCTAAATTAATAAATTCCTCCTTCAGATCCAGTACCGTACCCACCAACCTCAAAGAATCCTAGGTTGACCCAGCCATCCCGACCAATTATAGGCCCATTACCACAGTCCCATTTCTCCTCAAAATCATTGACAGAGTAGCCTACCTCCAGATCCGAAATTATCTGGAAACAAACCAACTACTAGGATCACGCCAATCTGGCTTCAGACCACTACATGGTACTGAAACGGCCCTACTCAACCTTAAGACACAAATCGACAAGTTGAAGGATAAAGGTAAAACAGCTATGCTCCTCCTCCTTGACTTATCAGCGGCCTTTGACCTAGTGGACCACGCAGTGTTATGCAACCATCTAGCGTCTGCCGCCCATTTCTCAAGTGAAGCTATAGCCTGGGTACAATCCTTCCTAGCCAACCGTACGATGAGAGTGTTCTCCCCATTAGCCTCAGCGGACCCAGTACATATCACATGTGGCGTCCCTCAAGGTTCATGTGTCTCCCCCACAATGTACAATATCTTCACTAAGCCATTCTTCGACAAACTTGACAGATTGGGGGTGACCTACACCAATTATGCGGACGATACGCAGATCCTCATACCACTATCTGGCAACTTTGTTGAAGACACAGCTCTAGTAAATAAGATTTACCTCATCATTCAGGCATGGATGGCCTCTCACGGCCTCTACCTGAATGACGACAAAACAGAGATAGTGATACTGGGTTCCGACTCCAACCTCAAAAAACTTAGCCCCAACTATAGTGCCTTCAATATAGACGGCAATGTAATCAAAGTGGCAACGGAAGTAAAAACGCTAGGTTTCTACCTCGACTCCACTTTATCTCTCAAAAAACAAGTCAATTCCCTGGCTTCCTCCACAGCCTTCACTTGCAAATTAATCAGGGCCTGCAGACAGTACTTGTCTAAAACCAATTGCATCACACTAGCCAATGCCCTAGTAATGTCCAAACTGGATTACTGCAATGCCCTATATGCGGGCGCCAATAAAACTGTCACAATCAAACTGCAAATATTGCAGAATAATGCTCTTAGAGCAGCCCTTGACATACCCCGTAGAGCACACATATCCTTGCATTGCCTTTATTATTAGCATTTGCCCCTCAGGGTATTCTGAATGTATCATTCAATGTGGCTGTGTTCTAATGTTGTATAGAGAAAGTTCTTCTATCTGCGTATAGCCCATGGTGCGTCACTAAGTAGTGACCCCCAGATGGTATGATATAAAACTGTCTGAAAATCAAAGGGTCCCTTCATGTTCATGTTTAGAATGTGGTACGATGTTGTTATATCGCCAAGCTTTTTCTCACCTAGTTTTTTGCCGAAGGTCTTAAGCCGAAAAAACACATGGAAGATAATGGTGGTGCAGTTAAGGCCATATAAAGGGTAGGGGGTGTGGGGAATAGGGACTAGATAATGGGGAAGGTGAGGCTTGGGGAAAGGAACCCCCCCAATAACAAAACAACTATTTCGATGTGTTTTTTCAGCCAAAGATTTTCAGCAAAAAAACTCCATGAAAAAAAGTCTGGCGATCTAAGAACATAGAACCTGGAATGCATAAGGACTGCTTTCATAACTAAACTGAAAGTTATTCTCATCTACTGTCCCCTTTTGTTTTGTTTTTTTAGAGTGGCACAAGCTTATGGACTTTCAGAACAGCACATAAAAATAATTATAAATAGGAAACAACTAGACATTGGTAGGTTTGTTTATCCTTAATTATACAGCGTTAAGGTTCTTTTTATTGTTTGAAATCCCAACTTGTCAAATCCATTCCCTTATTCTTGTAAAACATGTGAATTTGCTTTTAACATATTTAAGAGAAAGCAAGCTTATTTATTTTTATTTTACTGTTTAGCATACTGCCGCTGATCGTGTTGAATAAGCCCATGTGTCTGCTGCTTTAACTCTGTTATGAAAAGATGCTTACGTGGCATTACACTGGCATCATAGGGACCTCTTAAAATGTTTTTAAACATAGTAACAATCCAAACAAACTGATACATGGATTACATTGTAACCTTTCCTCAAATAGTTTATTGGCATAAGCATTAATGTTAATTGATTTTACACAGTTGTCAATTTGTGAAGAGTGCTTACAAGCTGGGAGATATTAAAGGGCAGATTTTCCATAAAGCATGCACTGATTCAATTAAAGAAAAGAAAGGCTCCTGTTACGTTGTCTCTTTCCTATCAGCAAGGGATTAAACATTGAAACAACCACAATTCCATCAAACTAGGGAAGGAAAATATAAATCAAATGAACAGTAATGCGCAGCTCTTCCTCCAATCCCTTCTGTCCACGCTAATTTCTCGACTCCTTACCTATTCCTCCCTTGTTTCTTAATCCAAAACTTGCATGAACACTGCTTGCACATTTACCTTAGTAATCTTTGAACCTTCAAACTATTGTCTCCATCCTTGACCTGTAGTCAATGGGCCTCATTATGACCCTGGCGTTAGCCGTGCCGGTAATTACCAGCACGCCTGCTGCCGGAGTCTTGAATTTTGAGGTAATGGGCAATTACCAGGGCATTACAACCCCGGCAGGTGGACCCGGTAATTGCCCATTGCTGGGTGGCGCAAAATATTACTCCCCCATTCCCATATGAGTCTCATTGGACTCTATGGGAATGGGGAGGATGGATGCACCGGCACCATTCATGAATGGTGCCGGTGCATCCGTCGAGATATGCGAGCGGGTGCCTTTCAGTCCGCTAGGTCAGACCTGGTGGGCTGAAAGGCACCCTCTCGCATAACTCGTTTGCCGGTTGTTACTTACCACTCTGGTATTTGATTGGAGCGTGGTAAGCAGACCTCACCAAGGAAGGGAATGTGTGATAGGTACAATCCAGCCTCAGGAATCCTGCTCCCCTGAATTCAAAGATTCAGGCTTCCTCAAAAGATGGGCTCTTTTCCACAATGTACCCCTCTGCAAATTGGATGAGGACTAGCAGAGAAGTCTATCCCATAAAAGAGCGGGGCAGAAACACACACCGCCAAACCAATGCTGCAAAGGAAATACAGAATGATTAGGAAAGATATGGTAATGTGGAATCAAATCAACACAATCCGATAACTCTGGGAATACCTAAAGGTTGGTTGTCGTGGTGTAGAGATATGTGTTGCACCTACAAGAAAACCCAAATGTAAGAAATCTGTACTAACTAAGATTCTACCTATGACTGTAATTCGCTACACAGACCTGAGAAGTGGAATTCCCATGGGATATCAAAAAGGGAAGGAACAACAACGGCAGGTATACAACAACAAACAGGAAGGTTAGTAAAGGGAGTAATACCCGGGCGGCACGAGGGTCGCACTAGTCACGGGATGGTGCATGAACTGGAAAGCGTCACTTAAATGCACAGTGGAGAAGTTCAGTAGTTTGAGTCAATGCAGAGTTCCAGGAATCCACACCACGATGGAAGTGAAGTTGTGGTTCAGGTAAGGTAAACAGACAACTGAGGATGAAAGCAGAAAGTGTCTTTACCTTGTTAGGGTACTGTTTGGGGAGAGAGAAGGCAGAAGCAGTCCGGAGGCGTTCCGAGGTCGGCAACAGGAATCAAGGAATGGACCGACGGAGAAGGCAGAAGCAGTCCGGAGGCGTTCCGAGGTCGGCAACAGGAATCAAGGAATGGGCCGAAGGAGAAGGCAGAAGCAGTCCGGAGGCGTTCCGAGGTCGGCAACAGGAATCAAGGAATGGGCCGAAGGAGAAGGCAGAAGCAGTCCGGAGGCGTTCCGAGGTCGGCAACAGGAATCAAGGAATGGACCGACGGAGAAGGCAGAAGCAGTCCGGAGGCGTTCCGAGGTCGGCAACAGGAATCAAGGAATGGACCGAAGGAGAAGGCAGAAGCAGTCCGGAGGCGTTCCGAGGTCGGCAACAGGAATCAAGGAATGGACCGAAGGAGAAGGCAGAAGCAGTCCGGAGGCTTTCGGAGGTCGGCAATAGGCATAATGGATTAAAGGCTGAGGTAATCCAGGAGCGGGAAATAACCGAAGAAGAGTAACGCCACAATTAGCAACTAGTTGTTTGAGCTCTTCGGTTTATATGGTGCAGGGGAGCGGGGCCTCCTTACGTGCTGTCCGTGCGCGGAACGCCTCAGCTGACCTGGCGTCCTCCGCTGCACGGCCAGGCGCCATGGCAACCGATACCTGAGCCATAGCGAGGATCTGGAGTGCGCCGTACCTCGCATGTATTTCCTGGAAAAGGCAGGTACTGCAGGTCCGTGTCGGGGAAATATAACATCGGTCCAGTAACAACAGTACCAGCAAGCTTACCGGTACCGTTGTTACCGGACCGGCAAACTTGTAATGAGCCCAATGTCTTATTCTTTTATTCCTTCTGTTCTCTAATGGAACTGTTTTCTCCAGCATGGGGTCTGGCATGGATCCACATGCTCATGAAATATTCCTTGTCGTCAGGCTGGGAATCCTCGGTAAAATAAAAAACTGTTTCACCTTCACTCAAAAACTGTATTTCAACTCTAAACCAATCACTGTCCTCTGGGTCAAACTGCCCCCATCAAATGACAGTCCTCTCCCTAAGCCCTCCTCTGGCAGCCATCTTCAGATTTTTACTGCACCCCTCAGTGTTGGAGTCCTCGAGTTTGCTCTCTGAGCTGTTTGTATGCGCTCTTTTCTTCATCTGCCGACAACAAGTACCCGTTGTCTGTGAAGTTCCGTGCCCCTCAAGGGGGAAGATCGTCGAAGATTCTACAAGGCCTTGGGCCTACTTTGCTTGCTCCGACCATGATGGAGGAGGAGGAGGGAAAGTCCCTCTTCAGGCCTTGCACCAAATGCGTGCTACGGAACATGTTTGTCGAGGACATGCACCTGCAACGCCTCAACTTCCTACACCCGGACCACAAGGGGGTAGAGTGTGAGATATGCCTTGGTTTCTCCAAGAAGACGAGCGACAGGTGTAGTATGCTGGCAGCATGGCTTATTGCCAAGGCCTCTGACCCGTGTTCCGAGCAGGGTCATGCCTCACCAAGGACTGGGCGGTCTGAGGAGCGGTCTTCTAAGTCGTTGGAGGCCACCTCAGCGGCTCCTAAAGTGGATAGGGCACAATCAACAACAGCTTCCACCTCCATTGCCAGCCAACAATCAAGCTCCTCTTCGAAGAGGAAGTCATCTACCCCAGCTAAACTGCGTGAGAAATCTGAGAAGCAGCAGGCTGAGGATAAGAGGCCCAACAGCCTAAGCAGGCTAACCGACACAGACTAGGACTTCTACTGCCACGACAGCTAAGGGTGCTGATCCTGCGAGGGTAGCTCCCACGGCTCCGAAAGTGTGCCAAGGCGCGACACTGCCGCAGTGAATTTGGCCAAGTCTGCAGGCACTCCAGAAGGGGTGACACCGGCTCAGGCCTCTGCTCAAGACCCTCAGGTGAGGAAAAATGAGGGGGTTGTGGAGTCCCCGACATAGCCCTCCCACAAAGGTCTCGTCCACAGACGAGGCAGACCAGAAGTCCCTACTCGCAGTTCATGAGAATGTTGAAGAGGATGACGACTGCGACGACGGCACAGGGCCTAGTTTTCTTGTTGTACCTTCTCAGCCAGAGGGACATTTCCTTTGATATTCTGTCGGCTCTACACACCTTGGTGTCCGAGATCCAGATGAGGATGCCTCCGCTTCTGGTACCTGTGGTCCCCCAGGTCCCTGATCAACCTCCCGCAATGAAGAGAAAGCATCATCCAATGCCCCCAAATCAACCACCGCCACCACATCGGGTCCCTTCGCCCAGAGCAGACCCAGACACGGGTACTGGGATGGATACAGCCACGATGACGGATGATGAGGATATAGTTGCAGTGGACTGTTTTTGGATGCTCCACATAGGTTGTCCCCAACGGATGAGGTGGGATCGCCCCATTTCCTGCCTCTGAACTATTCCAGCTGGTGCCAGAGGAAACCAAGAAGAAGGGCTTCTTGTACTGGAGGCATGAGCCCAAGAGGAAGACTATCATGGCGTTGGCCCTTCTGAACGATATTTGGGATGAGGACCTGCACCTCATGAAGAACCTTTGCATGGCCCCAACCAAACTGGATAGGCTGGAGAAGAAATATAGGGTGTCTGTCTCCGCACCCAAGTGCCTGAGGTCGCAGCCTTCGCCGGATTCAGTGGTATAGGCGGCCGCGAGGAAACAGTCGACCAACCTGTGCTCGTCTTCGGTACCCCCGGACAGTGAGGGGGGAAAAGGATGGACGACAAGGGAAAGGAGGTGATTTACACTGCAGTGTCCACTATCAAGGCAGCCAAGGCACTGGCGATCCTAGCCAGGTATGACCGGGAGTTGTGGTACAAGCTCGGGCCGATTCTGGAGTTACTCCTCGACGATAAGACGATGGAGGCGATCGCCCTCTTCCAGGAAGGGGAAGTGGCGTCTGATCATGTCATCACAGTGGCATTGGATGTCGCCGACTCTGGGTTCAGACAAATGGGGAGCCACGAATTTCCATCCGGAGGTCCAGGCGAAGGTGCTGGACATGCCCTTCGAAGGAAAGAATCTGTTTGGGAAGGTCCTCGACGAGTCCCTCCAGACCTTCAAAGCGGATATGGAGACAGCCCGTTCCCTGGGCACTCTCCAGCAGCAATGCTCTTTTTGCTCCTCCAGGGGAAAGTCGAGCAGGTCTTCCAAAGGTTTCTCCACTTTGTAACCGACAGCGTTTCAGGTCCACAATGCAGGAAGCCTACAGAGGCCGTTGCCAGGCCTATGGTATCGGAGGACAGCATCACTGTTGCCCGCAGGGCAGGACGCCGGCGCCAAAGCATACTTGAACCGACGTCCGGCTCCCTCTCGTGCACCCCTGTGGGAGGCTGGCTTACGAAGTTTGTCAGCGAGTAAAGAAAGATCACCACCAACAGATGGGTGCTGGACGCTCTCGCCCAAGGACACACCCTGGAGTTTCAACACAGGTGTCCGCGGATACCTCCGGTTAACAGTCAGGAGCAGCACATCCCTTGGCTCCTTGAAGAGGTACGGGCCATGCTGCGAAAAGGGGGGATATAGCTAGTTCTCCAAACCGCTTTGGCTCCGGAGTCTATTCCAGATAATTTCTGGTCAGAAAGAAGACAAAGGCTGGAGGCCCATCCTAGACCTACGACCGCTGAACAAATACCTAAAGTCCCAAAAGTTCAGGATGGTTGCGTTGCAGTATGTGCTCAGCCAAATGGAAAAAGGAGACTTCTTAACGTTGTTGGACCTGGAAAACACCTACTTTCACATCACCATTCACAAGAAACACTGGATGTTTCTACGTTTTGTGGTGCAGGGACAACACTACCAGTTCACGGCTCTACGTTTTGGCTTGAAGTTGGCCCCCAGAGTGTTCACGAAATACCTGGCACCAGGGGCAGCCCATCTATTTCTACAGGGCATACACGTGTACCCATACCTGGACAAATGGCTGATTTGCGCCCGCTCGCGGGAGCTAACAGACTGACACACAGAGTCACCTGTCCAGCTACTAATGGATCTGGAATTTTCCATCAACTATCCAAAGTCCTGTTTAACGCCATCACAAAACGTGCTGTTCCTAGGTGCCATACTCAATACAGTGCCTTGCCTGGCTTTGCCCTCAGAGGAGAGGACAGCAGCCCTCAAGGGAAGGTTCAACGGCTGCCGTAGACGAAGATGGCCACAGTGCGGGCCATCAAGTCGTTGCTGGGCATGATGCAGTCCTGCATCTACCTCGTCTAGCTCTGCAAGTTGCAAATGCGACCCCTTCAGGAGTTCCTGGATGCCCACTGGATGCAGGTGTCCGGAAGCTTCACGTATAAGATCTCTCTCAACAACAAATTCCGGTGGGCGATGCGATGGTGGGGCGTCCGCTCCAACATTGCCCAGGACACAGGATTTCAAAGGCTGCCATACTATGAGACGGTCATCACGGATGCCTTCCTAGAGGGATGGGGAGTGCACACAGGACGTCTGCACGCCAGAGGCCTGTAGCTGCCGGAGGAGAAGGATCTTTATATCAACATCCTGGAGCTACGGGCGGTGTTCTGGGTCTTCAAGTCGTTCTCACCGTCTCTGAAAGGCAAAGTGGTGAGTGGCTTCACGGACAACACCACCACCATGTTCTACATTGGGAAGCAGTGGGACACTCGATCCTGAGCTCTCTCCAAGGACGCGCAGAACTTGTGGCGCTGGGCCGTCGCACAGGGGATGTTCCTCATCCCTCTCCACCTGGCGGCAGTCAAGAACACCATTGCAGACTCCCTCAGCAGGGCACTGCGCTCCTGCCACGAGTGGGAGCTTCGTCAGGATCAGGTGGACTGCCTATTCGTCAAATGGGGCAGGCCCCAGATTGATCTATTTGCGACTGCAGGGAACTCCAGTGCCAGAAGTTTGCCATCAGATTCCACCAGCTGAGGTGCCTGTGCGACGTGTTCTCCTTCCCATGGGAAGGGCTATTCCTGTACACGTTCCCTCTGTTCCCTCTCCTGCTATGAGTCATCAACACACTCAGAAAGTGTCCATGCAAAATGATGCTCAACGCTGGGAGTAGGAGGAGCCAAGGAGAGGCGCGTAGCCTGCGACTTTGTAAAGAGTACTGGGCAGCAGAGGTAAACGCAAGGAGCTCGTAGTTTCTATGAGAGAACACAGACGAAGGAAGCCTCATCCCTGTGGTGGCGTGACCACAGGGACTTGGTGATGGGCAGTCTGCCTTTCGAGTATTGCCAAAACAACAAAGCCACACAGTACGCGAGAGACCCTGCAACCCGTAGTCTGACTCATCCGCAGAGAGGAAGAGAACCGAGTGAGAGATACCGATGGCATGGAGGAATACGAGCAGCCAAGTAGAGGAAGAGAACCCGAGCGAGCGGTGAGCCCGAAAGTGTTCCTTTGCAAACAGAGGTAACAGAGAGAACGGGAGTACCGGCAGGCCGGTGGGATATCGTTATGTACGAGGAGAACCTAGGCTCAATGAAATTTACAAGATACTGAAAATAATGCCAGTAAAATGGAGCTGTATGAAACGTGACCACGAGAATAATGAATAAATAAGCCTGAGAAAGGTGTCAAAAAATAGATGCCAAGAGAAACTTGTTCCAGTGAAAGTGACGAGCTCCTAAATATAAAGCTGTAGTTAAACTGTGTTAAAGTGATCCTTAAAGTAGAGAGTAAACCTGAAAGGGAAAGCGTTAAGAATTGGAGACAATCGGCCTGGGGAAAAGGGAGGGAATCTAAAAGGGAACTGAAGTCAAGTGAACTAGGACAGAGAAGATGTGATCAGACTGAGCCGCGCCAGGGAAGACTTGAGTTGCTACAAAGGATAGCCAGCTTAAAAAGGCCAGAGCTCCAGAGACGAGAAAGGCATGGATCTGGGAGAGACTATAAGAAAGAGAATTACATAGCCTTTTGAAGTAACTAACCCAAGAGGGGAGAGACAACCTAAGTATATTATAAAAGAACTAGAACCTTGCCAAAAGGTGACGAGATACTATCTGAAGATATCTTATTAACGAAAAATATGAAACCCATAGAAACATTGCCATAAGGGACCGACAAGAAGGAAGAGGTATTTTCCTAGTATAATCTAAGTTTGGCAAATAGTGGTAGGGTCAGTTAGACTTTGTTTTGGATAGAGGACATCTTCTTTTCGGAATTCGGACGACTGCTCAAGTGCTCGTTAAGATCATCCACTAGCATCTCACTGTTCACTCCCTGATACAAGAGTAAGAAAGCAGGATGGGTACACTTCTATGTCACTGCACCCTCCCTCTGGAACTCTCTGCCAGTACACATCAGAAATGGACATTACTACCCCACCTTCAAAAAAAGTGTAAAAACCTGAATATTTCTTCAAATGTACCTTCTGCCTTCCATTCTGGTACTGATGTACTCCCTTCATAATCAACGCAAACCTCATCAAAGTCGCCAATGCCGTAAAGACCTTGGGTTTCTACCTCGATTCTACTCTCACTTTCACCAAACAAGTCAATTCCATGGTATCTGCCACTGCATACACATGCAAACTCATCAGAGCTGGCAAACCATTTCTACCCAACAACAGCTGCATCACTTTGTCCAGAGCCCTCATTCTGTCCAAATTGGACTATTGTAATGCCCTCTACATCGGTTCCAACAAATGTATTATCAGAAGAATCCAAACTCTCCAAAATAACACCCTCGGAACGGCCCTCGGCGTAGCAAGGAGCGAGCACATATCTGAGATTTGGCGACAAAATAACTGGCTATCTACCAACGACAAAATCTGGCTGAAAACTACCTCGCTCACTCACAAAGCTCTGAATAATGCCGCGCCCAGTTATCTCACTAAAAGATTCTACAGAAAAACTTCAACCAGGCCCACCCGTTTAGTCAATACTAACTGCATTACTATACCTAGATTTAAACAATTGAAAATTGGGGGGAGCAGCTTTCCTGGGTCTGGCGCGCAATATAAATAATTAACGCTGTGATACCTTAGGATCTGGGTTTTACTTAAATGCAATAAATCAATAAAAAATGGCTACGAAACGTGGGTAGTGCCCTAAATAGAAATATCTGGACCCTTTTCCTGTGGTCTTATTTTTGTTAAATGAGTCTAGTGCGTAAGCACCCCTGCTCTTAGAAAAATTCTTAGTGCTCGAAAATGGCCACGCCACAAGATTTTTGCTTGTTCTTTGGCCATATTGTTGTTTGGCCTACTTCCTGCCTTGCCAGGTCCGGAAATCCCACATAAGGTCATACACTTGCCCGGAAAAATCAGCACCTTTCGCAGGCTAGTGATGCCTTTGTCGGTATGTGGGCCAGGTAAGGGGTGAGACTGGTTGGTCCTGCTCCACATCTGTGGAGCCAGAAAGTCTGCATGTGGTGCATGAGTGAAACCAATAGTTTTCCCTGATTGGACAACTACTGGCTGTTTGAATGGTGCAGATCCTGCACTTGGACTTAACTTCCAGGCTGGATTTTGGATAAGAAGTAATTTCTACATATCCGCTTTAAAGCCAATAATCCCTCATAGAAGAACAGCCGACTGAAGATCCATAGAAGACTCCCGAAGAGGCCTGCATTCCCTTCCTGTGTCTGGCCCGGTGACACCCTGTTGGACTACCTGATTTACGAAGGCCCTGCACGGTGCTTCAAACCCTGCACTGGTGAAACCAACTATTCTTGACGTGCTTTCAAAGATCCAGCTATCCTGAGCCTTTGGACGTGTACCTGGACCACCCAGTGAACTGTCCATCTCTAGTGGGCTACCTTGCTAGAAACGTCGCTGTTTGATGTGTGCAACTGGAAGTTTGGTGGTAGTCAGCTAGTGGTATAAGTCCCCTTCCTGCCGAATGTCAGCCTCGAGGGATCCTGTCCTGTAAGGACCTCTACAACCACGACTGGGAAAGACGCCTGCTGTCATCTTTGTGCGGTGTCCATAGCTGGAACTCACCTTCCCCCATGCTGTGAAGTGTTCTGAAGAGGGCTGCATCAGTGAATCTTGCATTTCTCCATCACCACATGTTGCACTCTGGTCCTAGACCCGACCTGAAGAATCCTTGCGTCCGCATCTCCTGGGCACCTTTCAGTGAAACGAACAGTGGGAAATCCAACCTAGAGGGACCCCCAGTCGACCCATCAAGTCATCTGGGAAAATCGGTGTTGGGGATCCGGGGGGTAAGTAAATGCAAAGCATGTTTCGAATGGATTGTGCCCTCCCAACGTATTCCACATCTTTGACATATAATGTCCACAGCTGTATACTTCGGAAACATTTTCGCCATAGGCCGTCCTGCGTCAATGGCGTCGGGTCGATATCCCTCGAAGGCCTCCGTCGAGGACGACATCACTGGATGTTACAAATAGGACACACAGTGCCTGTAGCCTCTGTTCCATTTTTTTCCGCAAACGTATTTGCTTCGGAGATTCGGCGCACCTCATGTATTCCTCGTGAATATGTCTTCTTCTTCAACCCCTCCGACTCCACGGTCAGGCTTCAAGACTGCAAGTCGAAAATGTCGATTACAGACCTGCATTGCATTTTTTTGTGGTGCTTGGGTGAGAGTTGCAACACCGACTGCTTTTCCAAATGCTAGTCGCTAACTGCGAAGGCCTTGCGGGAGCGTAAGGAAAGCTTCAGGAAGGTAGGGGTTCGAAAACCCAGTAAGTCCTGTAAATCCAAGTCTATGGGTATGTCCACTGACAATTGGAGGGGTGACTCTCCGGGTCTCGGTCCCGGACTGCGTCCCGGCATTCGTCGTCCTGTCTCGGCATTCTAGGAAGCGCTGTCACTGGTTACTTCTCTGTCATCCTCAGAGGATGGTGCCGCAAGGAAAGTGGCTTGTCCAACTAAGTCCTCGACTCCGAAGGAATGGGCTGCCTTTAGGGAGCAGATGTTGTCGATTTTCCAATCGCAGGGCACAGTTCCGTCTGCGCCTTCTAACGAAGCCGGCAAGGAACGGTCTCGATCCGTGGCTCGCACGCCTTCGGGCTCGGGTCCCCAGCACGATCCTCATCGGGAACCTTCGAGGTCCCGTTGGGACAAGGCTCAGGATGGTCGCAAAAAAAACATGCTTCCAAGTCTCGGTCCTAGTCCCCAGCGAGACCGCAGAAACCTGCTAAGGGCTCGAGGTTGGTGTCGACTCCGTCAGCGCTGTGTCTGTCGGATATGGACATCGAAGCTTTGCCTTCGTATCCGCCCTCGGCGCCGTTGGGTGCACTCGAAGCTTCAGGGTCTTTTAGCCGAAATTTACTGCCGGAGATCTCTGGTACTGTGGATCCTCCCAGGAAGGCTACTTCCAAGTCTGTAAGGCCAGTTATGGACTCCAGACCCTCAGAGGTTCCGAGAGAAGACATTTACCTCCCCCTGGATGGCATCTATCAGGAGGAGGAAAGGTCCGATTTCGATCTTGACCCTTTTGAGCCTGATGTGGCTAATGTCTTTTCATGGGATAGCCTATTGGAAGACTTGAGACAATCTCTTTGTGATGCTAGTGGCCTGAACACTTCGCCGGAGGTAGAATTTGGCAGGCCTGAGCCTTGGGCTCATGCTGAGTCGTCATACCAGAGACTTATGGCTAGAGTAACTGAATACCTTGGTTGGTCCAGTCCTCCTGAAGCTTTTATTCAGGATGACTTAACATACATTTTGGATCAAGGTCCGTCCTCTGACTGTTGTTTCCATTTTAATTTGACCTTGCAGAAAAGGGTGGGGGCTGCTTGGCAGGCCCTGGAATCTCTTCCGGCAGTTAACAAATTGTTAATGCAAAAATACTGCCCTTCCGGTAGCGACCCCAGCTACCTTTCATCTCACCCCACTCCTGAGAGTTTGGTGGTGGCAGGCGGCGTACCCTACCATCCCTCCTGATAGGGAGGACAAACGCTTCGACGGTTGGGCACGCAAGGTGTTTTCTGCGGGGTATGGTGCTGAAATCAGCCAACTCCACTTGTGCCTTGACAAGATTTTCACACACTCTGTGGAACTGTGTATCTCTTGCGGCTGAGCTTATTCCCAAGGGGGGAGAAAGGGATGGGTTCCTTGCCCTCGTGCCAGATGGCAAGGATGTCATGTGTGAATCCCTTCAGTCGGGTTTGGACACGGCTGACCGTGTTAGCCGGTCCATGGCTGCGAGCACCGTTATACACAGATTTGCGTGGTTGCAGAAGTCTGGTTTTGCCCCGGATGTGCAAGCCCGTCTTTTGAACATGCCCTTTGACGGCACACATTTGTTTGGCAGCAAGGCTGACGAGAGCCTTGAGAGGTTGCAGACCTCAAAAGCTGCAGCAAAATCTTTAAGCGCAGTTGTGCGTCAAGCACCGCATTTTTGACCTAGGGGGCAGCAGTGGAGGGGAGGTTCTTTTCGTTACTACTCCTCTTTTGGTACGACGAGAGGAGCCGCCAGTCAAAGAAAAAGTACCCTTGGTGGTCGGGGAAATAAAGGTGCAAAAGCCGCTCATGCAGCTACCTCGTTGCCTTCAGGCACTGCCAATGCCACTCTAAAACAGTAATGAGGCCATGTCCCATGGTTTGCCGGTTGGGGACATACTGTCTCAGCGTCTCGAAGAATGGCAAGCTATTACTTCGGATGCGTGGGTTCTGGATACAATCACCCACCGCTACTGCCTTCCCTTCCTAAAGCGGCCTCACGACAATCCACTGGGGATTCTCTCTTTGAAGCTTCCAGATTCCTTGTGCAGGAAATCTGGACCCTGCTAGAGAAAGGCACTATAGAACTGGTGCCTGTAGCGGAGAGGAACAAGTCGTGGTATTTCCCTTATTTTTTGTTCCCAAAGAAAGACTGGGGATTGAGACCCATCCTCGAATTGCGTTGGTTGAACAAACTTCTCAGGAAGGACAAGTTCAAGATGGTCATTCTTTCTCAAGTCCTCCAGGCCCTTCAACTTCAGGATTGGTTGGTGTCATTGGACCTTCAGGATGCTTACTTTCATGTGCCGATTCATCCCAAGCACAGGAAGTACCTGAGGTTTGCCGCTGGCGACTCGCATATTGAGTTTCGGGTCCTGCCATTCGGATTGACCTCCGCCCCGAGGCTCTTCACAAAGTTGATGGTGATGGTGGCAGCGTACCTCAGGCGAGGGGGGGATTCACGTCTGCCCCTACCTGGATGACAGGCTGATCCAGGCACATTCTCCCGAACAAGCATTGGATCATCTCAGTCTCACCTGCCACTCCCTCCACAAGCTGGGCTTCTCCCTCAAAGTCGTATCTGACACCTTCCCAGCAGCTCCAGTACATCGGAGCTGTGTTGGACACGTTCTTGGGTAAGTCCTCGCCTCCCATGGTAAGGGCTCATCACATTTTGCAGATGGTGAACAAGTTTCAACATGCCCAGAGTCTCCCGGCTTTCGAATCTCTAAGGTTGCACGGCCTCATGGCATCCTGCATTTTTCTGGTGCCCGGGGCCAGGCTGAGAATGAGATCCCTGCAATGGGTCCTCAAGATGCAGTGGTTGCAGTTCTCGGGCAAGATGTCGGATCCCGTTCAGATTCCACTCTTGGTCTCCCAGGACCTTCTCTGGTGGGCAAACAAGGGGAACCTGATGAAGGAGGAGCTGTTTTGGCAACCATGGCCGGACGTGACTGTAGTGACGGACGCTTCCCTCACAGGATGAGGAGCTCATGCCAGTGGTCGTTGGTCTCTGTCGGAGTCCAAACTCCACATCAACCTGTTAGAGCTGAGGGCCATCAGGCTAGCCCTGCAGGCTATTCTGCCGTCTGTGCGGGGGAAGAGTGTCCTGATCATGACAGACAACAAAGTGGCCATGCATTACCTCAACAAAAAAGGGGTGGGGGTAGGGTCACTCCCGTTGTGCAGAGAGGCAATGCAGCTCTGGGTCTGGGCAATCCAGCAAGAAATGTCACTCTCGGCAGTTCATCTGGCCAGAGAAGAAAATACGGTGGCGGGCGCTCTGAGCAGGCAGAGCACGATCTCTCAAGAGTGGGAGTTGGCTCAGGAAGTCCTTCTGGAGATCTTCGCCCTTTGGGAAAGCCCACAAGTGGATCTCTTCGCCACCAGTGCCAACCAGAAGGGCAAGAGATTCTGCTCGAGGGAATTTCCTCCGAGAGGAACCTTAAGAGACGCATTCGTAGTGGATTGGTCGTTCCCACTGCTGTACGTGTTTCCTCCAGTCCCTATCATTCCTCAAGTGTTATGGATGTTACGGAGGTTCGGATCCCACATGATCCTCATTGCTCCGGATTGGGCCAGGAGTGCGTGGTACCCGGACCTTCTAGAAATGTTCATCTGCCCTCCATGCCATCTTCCCTACCGAGAGGATCTGCTCTCGCGAGGGGGGGGGGTCAGCTTCCCCATCCAGAGGTCAGAACTCTCATCCTTCACGCTTGGTATCCGAAAGATTGTGGTGTAAGGATTGGGACTTCCCGGATGATGTGATGGAGGTGTTGCTTTCGGCCAGGAGGCCAGCAACAAAATCCCTGTACCATTGGCGTAAGTTTTGCGACTGGTGCAGGGGACAAAATGTTGATCCTTTTCAGTGTTCCATTCCTGTGGTTTTGTCTTTCTTGCTTTCTTTTACCCACAGGGGCCTTCAATTGGTTACCAATTAAAGGCTACCTGGCGGCGCTGTCCATCTTTACGCGCTCGTCTGAAGAATGTTCTTACTTTGAAGATTCCTTTGATTTCCCAATTTCTTAAAGGGCTCATTAATGTGTTCCCACCGTCCCCTTTCCAGGTGCCGGTTTGGGATCTGAATTTGGTTTTGAAATTCCTGATGGGTGCTCCGTTTGAACCTTTGCACTCTTGCCCTTTGAGATTCTCTCTCAAGACCGTGTTCTTGGTTGCGGTTGTTGGGGAGAATTCTCTGTTTAGGCTGAATTTCCTAACCTAGTGAGTCCCCCAGCAGCTTTGCTGGATTTTTGGGGTTTAATTTGTTCTCCTGCCAAGAGTGAGACTCTTTTACCCTCACTCTTGGACATGATTTGAGTGTGTTTCTTTGAATCTAGAAGTGTTTAATGGGCTATGGGGTCTTTTACTCCATAGGGTTTCATGTGTTTCTGTGATGTGTGTTACACAGCACCCTCAGTGCAGTAACACAGGGGTGTCTTAGTGACCCCCCAGTATAGACTCCATACCCTGGGACTGACTACTGTCTCCCAGGGCATGTAGAGCCACCATTGACTTTACTAGTCTTAAATTCTGAACAGAACAAGTGCAAACCATCATATTTTGGACGTACTGGCTGGGGCAATTCGATTGCCCCAGGGTCTGTTAGTCGAGGGGGCACGTCTCTGTCCCCCCTGATCGAGTTTTGGCTGGTGGCAGTGGATACTACTTTTTATATTCTACCGCGAATATTTTCCTGTGGGATTTCCCATTGTTTTAGGCTACTATCTTTATTTAATTATTTACGGTAGCCTCGAACATACTATTATTTAATTAATATTAATTAATTAAATAATACATACTATTATTTAATTAATATTAATTCTCCGGTTGGTATTTTTTGCCAAAACTTAATTCTAAAATGGCGTTTGTGTTCTCGTCTGTGACTCCAACCCAAGTCGAACCCTTTGTTCCACTTTTTGGCGGGCTTCTCCACAGAAGCCCTCCAAAGTGGTGCCACTCTGTCTGGGGTACTTAGGAGGGGTGGAGGGGAATTTAGGCACCCTGGACTGAGTTGCTTAGGCAACTCAAGTCGCACTCCATCCTGATTGGCCCAAGTGGTGAGCCGGCCGGCTCACCACTTAGCATGTTTGAGTGACAGCTAGGCTGAGTGAATGGGGGTTTGCTGCATAAAAGCAGGGCTTTGGGGACTGGAACTTCAGAAGTCGCCACAGGACCTAAGAATCCGATGAGGGAGAAGCTGAGCCGACCTGCCACGACACCACCACCGGTGGAGCCCTGCTGGACTGCCTCACCACTTTTCCCAACGACAGAGGAGATCTCCCGCGGGAGAGTCTTCTTCCTTTGACTGGTGGGGATAACCAGTTTCACCGTCTTTTCGCTTTCCCGACGTACCTCATGGCCGCCTTGCCCGTGCCAAGCACCCCGGCAACCGGGATACCACGTTTTACCACGACTGCGAAACCAAGGTACCACCTTTAACCGGAAAACTCAGCGGCTGGTTTCTTCCCTGGTAGTGCAACGACCTTCATCTTTCCTCCAAGTCGAGATCTTCTCTTCCCCTGGACTACGACGCAACTTGCACCCACTACCAGGAACAACTGCCACCGCTGGAGGATCCTTCCCACTTAAGGTAGCGTGTCCCGCCTGGCTTCCCTTGCTACCGATTGTACGGGGTAGATTTAGCCCCCGGCTTTCGAACCTGGGTTAGCCTGGGACACCCTGGCTAAACTTTCCTAAGCCTCTCTAAACTCTTTTTGAACCCTCTGCAAGACTTTCTAAGCCTAGTGTAACTGTGTGATCTTGGGCGCATTTGTGCTCTGCTACCTCTAAGAGTGGGCCCAGCCTTTGGACTTTGGCTCACCAGTGACTTTCTGCTCTCTGCCTTGCTAATAGTGTTCCTGAATCATAGAGTGGTGTACCTCTTCATTCTGTCTTTCCCCCCCTTTCTCACAAACTTATTAGAGTGCAATCTAGTTAAGCGCTCACCTTTGTATGAAAATAAGTGGTGTTTTACTGTGATTTATCTGATAGGGAAAAAGGGGTGTATGTATTACAATAGTAACTGTGTTTAGAATATTTTACAATAAGAGTGCTGGAGTGTTTCAACTGTGTGTTTTTAAATAAATAATTATATACTTTGATACCAAAGCTCTGGTCAGCGTTTGCTTGTAGTATTGTATCTGAGTGCCTATTGACTATACTTTGCATACTGCCTAACTCTTCTTGAGGGAAGTCTGACTGCTCAGCCACAGCTACCAGGTAAATCTGGGTGGTGCAGACTGCTACCAAGTGGGTTTACTGCCAACACCTGTAGTCTTAAATCTTTTGCAGTGGTCCCTAAGGGGACTGCACAGGTTTCTGCCTAACAGTGGTTACTTCCGCTCGTAGAGTGAGTGAATTGCAGGCACTTTCATCTAAGCCGCCCTTTCTGTGTTTCACAAGGATAGGGTTGTACTGGGGATACGTGCTTCCTTTCTACCTAAGGTAGTGTCTGAATTTCATTTAAGCCAGACAGTGGTTCTTCCGTCTTTCTATCCTACTCATCCTGGTAAGGAAGAGGAGCAACTCCATAGGTTGGATCCTAGGAGAGCTCTGAGCTTTTATATTTCTAGGATATCCAGGGTCAGAGTAGACAATCAACTCTTTGTGGGATATACTGGACACTGATTGGGCCAAACTGTTACCAAACAGACCTTGTCCAGGTGGATTATCCTCACCATTACAGAATGTTACCGATTGGCGGGTAAGGGTTGCGAGCTCATTCCACTAGGGGTGTGGCTACTTCCACAGCCCTACAACGGGGAGTTCCTATTAGGAATATTTGTGATGTAACCACTTTGGCTTCTATCGACACCTTTGTTAAACATTATTCCATGGATACGATCCATGGTCAAGATATGGCCTTTGGTAAGGCAGTTCTTTATTCAGACATCTGATTGGGTACTCTAAATTATTTTTGCTTCTCCATTTTCTTGTACTGCTTTGGGAGTCTGTCAAAGATGTGGAATACGTTGGATGACTCAATTTATTCGAAGAACAAGTTACTTACCAACTTGTAACGTTCTTTCGATTGGATGTTCCTTCAACATATTCCACATCGCCCTCCCAGCCTGCCCCTCTGTAGAATTTCCTATGCGATTGCAGCTTACGTTTCCACAAGGCTATGTGCAGTCCAGCAGGCATTGGATAGGTGCCACACGTTATGGAGGAAAAAACATAAACTGAGGCTACGGGTGCTGTGCGTCCTATTTATAACATCCAGAGACGACGTCCTCAACTGAGGCCTTTAAGGGATATCGACACAACGCCATCGACGCAGGAGACGCACTGCCGAAAAAGTTTCCGAAGTACACAGCTGTGGACATTACATGTCAAAGATTTGGAATACGTTGGAGGAACATCCAATCGAAAGAACGTTACCAGTTGGTAAGTAACTTGTTTGTCTCCCCCTGTCCTCCATAGGGTAACATTGAGAACAAGTCTCTTTTGTATCCTTCCGTTCCGCTGCTTTTTGGTCATCGAACCTCAGTAGTACAATTTTTGAAAGATAACACATTTTACTTACCTAGTAAATGTGTTGCTTTTCTTCTTTTGAACAATCACCAAGAGAAGTAACTTACCTGCTACAGATACATTCTGGGTAGAAGCATTGTGGCTCCTGTGACTTTTGGGCACAAGGCCCCATTCCTAGGGATTGGACTGCTATAGTTAGGGAATATCCATCTTTACTGCATCACTTTACTCATCTCCTGTGTTGATTTAAGTCATTGAATGCATTTTAGGAACCTATGCTGAATGTGTATATGTTTATTATTGAGTGTTGTGTGGGCTATTATCCCCTGCTTGTTTCATTTTTTTAGTGTGTGTTTAAGTCCTAGAATAAATACTGTATCTATATACATTCCTGTCTAAATTGAATTATTGTGTGCTTCACTGTGTTGACTCATTGTGGACTTCTGACCCCAGTTACACTCTCCTGACAATAGCCTTCACTGCTCTTCACATTTACCTTGATTGGGTTTCGGCTAACCTCTGAGTTCCCCAGTTCAATATAACTAGGGTGGCCTCCTAGAATCCATCTTTCCAATGGGGGTCACTAAATGTTTGTGGGTAATGACCAACATTTGTGTATCAAATAAATTTATGAGCAGCATCCCTACCTCAACCGAACATACCAGCTTTCAATTGGTCGCAAAATTATTGCCACCCAAATTATATATGGGATAGAGTACCCGTGACAATATGCTCCAAGGATAGTGCATGTCTGCGAGGAGTTTGTGACCAAGTAGAAAAAAAAAAGGCTACAGGCAGAGTTCCGCTGTAAGGTCACTGAACTCTGAGGTGACTTGCAATATCTTTATTACATATGGTAGGGGATATTTATTTCTTTGTAATACATGGCCTTACCCCGTCACCCACTCTAATACCTGCCCTCTTGCTTAATGTAATGTAAGGGATCATCCAGTAGCCAATACCTATAATCAATGTGGAACCTGTTTGGATAAAAAGAAAATGACATGGAACTTCTATTATATTGCAGTAAAGTAGCTTGATAAAACTGCATCTATAAACGTTTCTGTTTTTTCTGCTTTAAAATAAATAACGTGCCAAATCTTGCTCTCATGTGTTCAACTCTAGTGCACTAATTAAACCTACTACCATAAATATGTCCTTGTAAGTTAATGGTTATAACGTATCACACAAAAATATTTTCAAAGAAACAAATTTGAAAAGCTTGTCACAGCTTTAAGTTCTAAAGTGGCAGTTCGGATTATGTTCCGATCGGTTCTGCCTCAAGCAAGAGGCATTATGACGGCACAAGTAAAGCATAAAAACTAATAACATGGCAGCGTACTGATGACAGTTTCTCATTATAAGTCCATAGGGATGTCACAACTATCCTGTAATTAGGCAATATGACACCAGAAGGGGGGCCGTTAACGGTTGGTTAATGCCCCTGTGGCCATAGTTAGAAGCCCGAGCAAAGCGAGTGTTAGAGCATTTTTTCTGAAGTTCTACCGAACTTCATCAAAATCATTCTACTGAGACAGTACAAGACTCCACCTTTAGTATAAGGCTGTACCACCTGAGTTCATGGTAGCATAAACAGAGCAGCCAGGCTTATTTTAGGAGGGAGAGAGGGCTGTAGACTGGTACAAAGAATCTATAACAAACAAATTAATCAACTGACAACTAAAAGTATTATAAAAAATAAAGGTTTATTTTAAATACAATTAGGCCAAGTTAAGTCTTGTGGTAAGTACTGGTCAAAGTCATAAACACATTATAGAAACAAACAGCACAATTCTTGAAGGTAGATAAACCAAAGCTTATAACCTTATTTGGAACACTGAACAGTAGTTCTAGGGAAGTCAAAGCTTTTTAATCACATTCAGTATAGGACACACCTATTCTTGGGGAGTAAAGCCAATGGTTACTTTCAGATTACATTCAGTAATACCAGGGTAGTAAACGCTAACAGTTGTACCGTGATGCTCAGCAGCAAATCACATAATCAGTCAACTGGACAATATATGTTTTGTTAATAGTTGAACACTTATTCTAGGTACAGAAAAAACCTATAACTACTTTTGTGATAACACAGTTATATTAAGTGAGTAAAACCCATGGATGTAATATTCAATTACAGGTACTTTTGAGATCAGTGAAACACAGATTGAGATAAGCAGTAACCCTTGTAACTTATTTTAGGATGGCACACAGCTAACTCAAGATAAGTAAAACCCATATACTTTTTCAAGGAGCTATCAGCAACTTGGGGCTGGTATAAACCTAAGACTGTTTTTGTGTCTGTCTAAAACAGCACATGGAAAGAAAAACCCGGTGTTACTCTTAATAAATGACTTGAGGTTCTTCTAGGTAGGTGAAACCTAATGCAGACTTACTTTGGACATGCTAACAGCAAGTCAGGGGAAGCAAGACCCAGTTAGGGAACACTCATACATATATCTTAACAGGAATCATGAAGTGAAACCAACAGCATTAATTTTGGGAAAAGGCACAACCAAATCACTACTAGTGAGTAATATACCCTTACTTCTACTTTCTGTTAGAATGGCAAAGATAAAAATCACACAAAGGAATTTCCCACCCTGGATGTCAGGGGAAGGAACAAGGCATGACAAGAAACACTAAAATGGTGAAAAAACTAGACAGGTGCCATGTTGATAAAATGAACACCCCTGGGTGCCTTTACTGTGGCTGTGCACACATCCTGCGGTAAAGGTGCACTATATTAATAAAAGGTGTCACTGCCACCAGCCATTAAATGTAAGCTTGCCCTTGTAACAGAAATGTTACAGTTCTAGTGTGAAAGGGGATACATTGTATCTCCCCAGCACTCCACATAAGGTGGGGTGTGCTGGTTTCACCAAATAAAATGTAAAAGGGATCCACATATCCCTTCTACCCTTGGGAACTGTAGTTCTCTCAAGGTTAGCCAGAGAAAGTTGGGAGCCCCTATTGCAACCCAGCAACAATAGACACTTATTGCCAAAAAGTTGTCTAAGAGGATAGAATTAAAAAGACACTATGGAGAGTCTAAAAAAAATGACTCTCATAAAAAGAGTAAAAGACTCATTGAGTGTGGAAAAAAGGTTCCCACTCACTGAGGTATAAGGACAAATAATCCACCAGTAAAATAAAAAGTTCTGGGATTGACACAGGTCAGGAAGATTTATCATTAATATGTACATCTTACCCTAACATTCGTCCCTCCAAGACTAAGTCACAGGAGGATCTAATCCTCACCAGGATGGATCTCATGTTTTAAGTCTGTTAAACTGTTTTCATGGTCCACCAGCAATCCTTTTGTAACTCTTGCTGTGATACTTTTTGTAACTCTTGCTGTGATACTTTGTAATATTAGTTTTCATTTGCAGACTATAGGACCTACCGGTATTGTTGGGCACATTCCAATGTATAGGGGATCTAATTTAACAGACCGTCAGAGGTTGGGACAACTTCTGAACTTACAGTAGACTTTTTAAAGGAGGAAATCCCTTAGACCTAGAGGGGTCCCCATGATGCATAAGCCTTAGACTTGGGTTTCCTGGATTTCCACCAGTTTTGAGAATTACCAGTCTTCAAAGGCCTAGATAGGTTTCCAACTTAGAATTAGTTTAGTGCTAAATTTCTCCCACCTTAGAGACCCCCAGCTCTTTTGCTGAACTTTGGGACTTTGTACTTTTAATTCTATTTGTTGTCTGTGTTTCTTTTAACTTTGGAGTCTGACAAGCTCCATAGGCATCATCTTTTACATTGTGACACACAGCACCTTCAGTACAGTTGCACAGGGAAGTCTCTTAGATTTCCGAAAGGTTTAAATACCTTCTCTCGGTGAAACTACTGTTTCAAAGAGCAGTAAAGTGAAATTGACTTTGTCATAATGTGGTCTGCGTGCCTGGAATGCTGGCTCATTTGAGAGACAGCATTCCAGGCTGTTGGCAGTTACAGTTGTGCTGGTTTGGTAGCGGTGGGCCACGGGGTCTGTCAATAAAGACACTTGTAGCTGTACCTTCACGGTGTCTTCCATTTCATCACTGGCGACGATGATTCCTTAAGAGGGACAGTCCCCGTGAGGCAGAGGCAGCTTCCTGGTCCCGCTCCTGCGGACTGCAGCCCCGCTCGTGGGGTGACTCGCCTGGTGCTCCCTGGCTGGGGTGAGCAGTTCAGCATGTTCGGCCTGGCCCCCAGCATGGGGTGCATGAGGCAGGCCGGCGTACAAGCTGGAAGAGGAACAGTCCCAGCTACGCACGCGTGCCAGCAACGCACGCTGGAGTTGCCTGACATCGCTCATCAACAGGAGAGAAACTGACCCAGCGGCGTGTGCGCTGGCGGCGCACACTGGGGTTCCGGAAACGTTGAACAAAGCTGTTTGCGCTTCCCAGGAGAACAGCGAAACGTCCTTTAAGGCAGAAAGGCTGCTCCGTGCACCGGGCCAGCCCCATGGGCAGTGCACACTGCTGCATAAGATAACTTTGACTTTCTAAAAAGTGAAAGCTCGTCCTCACGCTGTGGACGGTTAATTGCAAGTGGATAATCCGCCCCAATGGCGTGAGTGGGCAGCGTTGTATGCATAGTGGGGACAACTACCGCAAAGAAGGGGGGGGGCTGCATCCATTCCTGTGGGGTGTAACATCATCAGAGTGCACATGATTTGTCTGAACTCGGCCAGAAGGAGCGATCCTAGAGGCTCCATTTCACTGCCATTCAGCACACCAGCGCAAGGCCTCCCCGGCTTTTCTAACGGCTCCAGGGGAACCACCAGTATCTTGGGATTAGTGGGTGAACGCATTCAAAGTGTACCTGAGGGCGGCTGGCGGAGCAAGATATAGTGATGATGAGAAGGAGGCGGCACTTTTAAACTGCATTGGAACAGAGGGCTTGCGGATCTTTAGAAACTTACCAGGGGAGGATGTGCACATACCTGGAAGTGGAGAGGGAGAGAGGGTGGTGAGCGTCTACGAGACTGCCTTGAAGAAGTTGGAGGGGCGGTTCGGAAAAAGGGTTAATGCGGTGCTTGAGCAATACCACTTCAGAGCACAGGGCTTTGGAGAGGGCATTGACTCGTATGTCACCGCACTGCGGACATTGTTAGCCACCTGCAGGTTCACAGTATCCCAGGATGAGTATATAAGGGATCAGATAATGATGAGGACCAGCAACCACAAGGTCAGGGAGAGACTATGCATCGAAAGTGATCACCCCCCCCCCCCCCCCCTTGGAGAAGGTGATAGAGATTGCCAGGGTTATAGAGGTGTCACGTGCAAGCGTCCAGATTGTCACCTACAAGGCAGAAAGGCACGCTCAAGGAGAGTCTGTACAGGCGGTTTTGCCTTCGTATAGGAGGAGTGTTGGTGACATCAGAAGGAGGGCAGAAAAACCTGATGGGCAAGGTGCCAGGAGGAGTAAAGGGAACTCTAGCGGCAATTTGAAGGAGGCGTGCAAGAGATGCGGGTGTTCCAGTCATTTTACGGGGGCCAAGGATTGTCCTACTGGAGCTGTCATGTGCAGGCGGTGCAAGACTAGAGGACATTATGCTAGGATGTGCACAGCAAATCTGGATGATGGGGGTGCACATGGAAAACAGACATTAGGGATGATGGAATCTGAATGGAGTGCAGTGTGTCAAGAAGTGGTCGAGTGCAGCAGAATGGCTCAAGGGATGATTTTGCATGTGGACGGTGTGATAAAGAAAGGGCCATGGGAGATGCTGACAGTGAATGGCGAACCTCTTGAGATGTTGGTAGATTCCGGGTCTCCATAGAGCATGATTTCTCCTGAGTTGTATAAGGAGAAGTATGGGATGAAGGTGGCAGATCTCAAACCCCCTGATATAAACCCCAGTATGTATTGGCAGGTGCCCATGAAGGTGATGGGATATGAGTGGGTGCAGATTTAATTTAAGGAGCGCAGCACGAAGGGTAAGCTCTATGTAGCACACAATGGTGCCAGTGTTTTAGGGTGGGACGAGCAGGCTACCCTGGACTCTGAAATAGCCTGGGAAGAAGATACCGGTTTTAAGTGTGGAGGAAGGAGCTGAGGTGGGGTTGTCTGCGCAGTATTTGCGTGGTAAATATCCCGAAGTGTTTGCTGAGCAATTGGTGATGCTGCATGGATTTACTCATCAAATTGTGCTGAAGAGAGGGGCTATGCCCAGGTGCATAAAGTCAGAGGAGTTCCTGTGTTGGCTAGGGAGGGGTTAAAGTCTGAACTGGACAAGTTGAAGGCTGCAGGTGTGATGGAGGAAATTGAGAGCTCAGAGTGGCAATTTCCTGTTGTTGTTTTGGCTAGGAAACAGGATGGGGGTTTGAGGATGGGTGTTGATCTGAGGGAACTTAATGCCAGCATTTGGGTGGTCGCCATCCTTTGCCCAACATTAATGAGTTGCTTCTGATGATGGGGCAGGCCTCTGGTTTTCTAACTTTTTACCTATCGTCACCGTACCACCAGATTGATTTACATGTTGAGTTGCGGCCGTTGACGACTTTTGTCACACCTTTTAGCACGTACAGGTTCTGCCGCATGCCTTTTGGTTTGGCTTCTGCGTCGGCTGTTTTTCAGCGACTTATGCAAGAGTTGTTCGATGATGGTTCTGGGGTCAGTTACTTCCAGGAGGACATTTTGGTCTGGGGCACGAGTAAGGGCGAGCATGATGAAAGGGTGCACCGCGTAATGCGAAACCTGCAGCAAAGAGGATTGACGGTGAAGTTGGTCACGTGTCAGGTGGGGGTGCCTAGTGTATCATTCCTGGGGCATACCTTGAGTGCTGATGGGCTAAGGCCCAACGAGGAACTTGTGAGGGTCATGAGGGAAGCTCCATCGTCCATGAACAAAGAGCAATTTAGCTCCTTTTTGGGTTTGACCGAGTATTATGTGAAATTAATTCTGTGTTACGCGGAAAAGACGGTGTGCATGAGGGCGCTATTGAAAAGGAACGCCAGGTTTGAGTGGTCCCAGGAGTGCCAGGAGGAGTTTGAATTGTTGAAGAGGGATGTGGAGGAGGCTCCATCCTTGAAATCTTTTGATCCAAGGAATAAGACTGTACTTACTGTGGACGCCAGTGAGGTAGGTATCAGAGCGGTGTTGGAACAGTGGCAGGAGGGAGTGTGCAAGCCCATAGCCTTTGCGGGACACAGAGGTCAGGTATTCTGTCATTGAGAGAGAGGCATTGGCAGCAGTGTGGCCTATAAGCATTACAGGACATTTTTGTGGGGGATTCCGTGTGTGTTAAGGATGGACCACAAGCCTTTGGTGCATGTGCTCACGACCAGGGGGATGGCGTCAGTGTCTCCAAGGATATCTAGGTGGGTGGTGGACTTACAGGAATTCAATTTTAGGGTAGAATATCTCCCGGGAAAAAAGTATTTGGTGGTGGATTCTTTGTCACGGTTACCGGTGATGGCACGTGATGAGGTGGAGGAGAGTGATGCAGGCACGCATATTGCGTGCGTGCTTCCTGCTGTCGCTAAGGGGGAATGGAAGGATGAGTCTGCCAAGGATACTGAACTCGTTTGGATTAAGGTGGAGTAATAGGAGAATTGTAGTTTTGGACAAGGGTGCAGTGCCTCCGTTATGCCAACGGGAGAATTGACTTGATGGAGTTTCGTGTGATTTTCCTGTGCAACAGTGTGTACATCAACGTTCTGAGGAGAGGTTTGCTGTGGATGGTTTGGGAACTGGTGCAAGAGCGGTGTTGAGTGAAGGAGAAGTTCAGTTGGAAGCTAGTGGTGGTGGTCGCCTGGCGAGGGTGTGTAGGCTACCTGCTAAAATGAGGGATTATGTGTGGTAGTAGTGTGAGAGTTTTCTCAGTTCTAGTTTAGACTTATTTGTGTAAGCATTTTAGTTCGGATATGTTTTGTTTTTTCTTGTTATTGCTATCCCTCATTCATTTACTGTTGTCATCTAAAAGTGGGGGGGGGATGTGTCCTAATGTGGTCTGCGTGCCTGGAATGCTGGCTCATTTGAGAGACAGCATTCCAGGCTGTTGGCAGTTACAGTTGTGCTGGTTTGGTGGCGGTGGGACAATTATAGCTGTACCTTCAATGTCTTCTATTTCATCGCTTTACTTACATTTTGTAACTTTCTAGACCCAGCACACACTATCTTACAATAGGGTGCTGGAGGGGTTTCTTGGAATCCCCTTTGTCTGGTTTCTCATGTAACATTTTTATGTTATCCTTCCTATAATTAATGGCTGGTGGCAGTGGTTTACTTTTTAGTACCATTGTGTGTTTTTACCTCCGGCTGCATTCACAGCTACAGTAAGGCACCCATGGGTGCCCATTTCATCAAAATGACCCGGACTTCTTTTTTCGCCATTTCCTGTCAGGAAGGTCATTCTTAAGATTTACTCTGCTTGCCAAACCAGGTTTGGTCCCTTTGTTCGTTTTGTCTTTGGCAGGGTTCACGAGTGAAGGCCGCCTCTGGCTCCAGTATGTCTGGCAGGGACAGGAAGTGAGGGAGGTGCCCTGTGCTTAATCCCCTTGGTTACAGGAATGCACCCAAAGGTGATTGGCCGGCTGGCTGTACGGAAAGGACAGCCCCCCTGCTGTGTGATGGACAGCTAGGCTGGAATGAATGGGAGAAACCTGCAGAAAAGGCAAGGCTTTTTGGCTAGGAAGGCAGAGTCGACCACTGGACAAAGGAATCCGAAGAAGAACTTGGAAGAGACGCCTGCTGCTACTCCTGGACCATTGGTTTGCCCAGTGAAGCCCTGCTGCTGTGCTGAAGCTCCGAATTTGCCTCGACTAGAGAAGCCCTACAAGGACTTCTTCTCCCTTTTGAGTTGGTGGGACCAATCAACTCCAAGATAAGTCTGTCTGGACAGCCTCTCGAAGCTGGTTGTATTTGCACTGCAGCTGCTGCTGGAACCGAAGAGCCAGGGAGAGGAACACCAGATTGTGTGTGTTGCTTTTAAGTCAGACCCGAGCGCTAGGAAGATCCTCTGAACTTCCCTGATGCAGAACGGGGGGCCTGTTGACGGGGCGGGGGCCTGACTCCAGAGGGTAGATAAGTAACAGAACAAAGGTAGAGAGTCAAGGCTATCCCTCTCTTAAGCGCACAGAAGTTGTGAGAAAACCTACAGAAAGCTAGGAAATTATTGTGAACTAGCCATTTGATCACAGAGTGGGAAACTTCCTGATAAAATTCCTGATAAAACAAAAATTATTCTTAAGAAGCATACTAAAAACAAAAATATTCATCAATCACTGAGCGTAAAACATAAAGTTCTGTACACGGTGTGGTTAGTAGCACAATGGGTGATATTTGATGTACTGTCAAACATTATCAGTACATTTCTACTGTCGACACAAAAGTAGGTGTTGCTGGTTCGGAAGCGGTTTCGCATCAAATTCTCTGAATGGTATAAAATATATAATGCTCCGAACTGTCTTCAGGACATTGTGGGATGTCAGCAAGAGATTTGTAGAAGAACATGTCTATTCATCTAAAAAAACGAGAATAAAATGTTTAAAAAGGGAGGGGTGTGAACAAAGCAACCTATTATATAGGGTTGACAAGGGGACTGTAGGTTTGCACCTACCTATAGATGTTTGGTGGCGTCTTGAGATCGGATTAATGGACGGCTGTCTCATGTACAGGCACATTTTCATTTAGGGTCTCTAGTGGTTACTTTAGAGAAAGGTAAAAAAAGGCTATAATTAGGCCCAAAAATGAGGCCTCTGGGAGTCTAATGGAGTTGTCATTCAAAAAAAAGTTTCAGTACAGTTTGCTGGGGCCTTCCTTTCATTTTTAAGGCCCTAGACACCCTTAATGGATTGTTCTGTAGAAGTACAGATGTGCCTTGGACATAGCTGGCGACAGCTGATATTTTTCATATATTTTTAATCCTTTCTTGTGGTCCATATCGCGTTGGCCCCAAAATGGCCATTTTCACAAGGTCCTTTGTTTTGTCCTTTGGCCATTTTGCGGGCTTCTGCATGCCTTGTGTGTGTGCCTCCAGGATGTGGCCTGGACTGTCTAGCTCCAATACACATCCTGGGTGACAGGATGTCTGGTGTGCTGGGACTGACTGGGCCCACCGTGGTCCGCGATTGGTCCACGTCTGGGATGGCTGTATGTGAGCAGATATCATTGGGTCCTCATCGTTTTGGCGCAGAGTAAATTCTGGATGAGAGAGAGGCCCAAACACCCATACCAGGTCGATCTCTTGGGTTCTCACCGAATTTAGGATAGGAGCCAAGTATCCTGAAGCCGAGTTGAGGAACTGCTGGTGACCCGCTGGAAGGTTTGGCACCCTGAGCCCACTGTTGTCCCGCTGGACCCCTCTGTTTCTGATCGAAGTTAGGTCTGCAAAGGCGCTTTGACCCATTGGAATAGTGGGACCAACTATTCTCGGCATGTACACTTTTTTTTTTTTAATATATTTTATTAGTTTCATAACATGAGATAACAAAAAAGCATCAATGGAAATATATCAGGCGTATCAAAAGTAAAGTCCCCAACTCCCCTCCACCCATCCCTCCCCTACCCCTCCAAGACCACGGTCAGTTCACTGTTTCTTATGAGTCCGTGCCAGGGCCTGGGTCGCCTTCCCCGTTTGGCTCACCTTCCTGCGACTCCGGAAGGAGCATGGGTGTTGTTAAGGCCACCCAACGGTGTAGCTTCTTGCTAGAATCAAGTCTCTGCACTTGGATCGCCGTCTCCCATGCTGCGGTTTCAGCTGTGATCCACTTCGCAAGATCACCCCACCACAGGGGCATAAGCGGGCCCCAAGGGCTTTTCCACCCCATGGCTATTACAGCCTTTTGGCTGTAATATATATAAGGTCTCTAAGCTTATTCAGGGATTTATTCTTCCTGTTGCGCCTATACCTGCCCAGGATACATGCTGAGGGTTCCTCCACTTCAATATCGATGTCCGCACCGGCCACTCTGTCCTTCACTTGTGACCAGAACTCTCTTATCACAGGGCATCCCCAGAACATGTGGGCCATACCAACCTTGGGTTCTCTGCATTTGGGACATAATTGGGTGCTCGCACCAGTAAATCTTGAAATAGCTTCTGGGATGAGGTGCGCTCTGTTCAAAATATACAGCTGAATGAGCTGTAAGCGGGATTTTCAGGAGATTTTTTTGTGGTAGTGGGTTATATCACCCCAGTGTTTGTCCTCAAAAACAAGGCTTAGTTCGGTCTCCCATCTGTTCCGGCATTTGAGGTCTTCTTTGGTGGAGCCCCGCAGAAGGGCCTCGTAGATACGTGAGGTTTCGTGTCTCCCCTCAGCAGTGTTTAGTATCGTTTCGATGCATTAGTTTTCCACGGTCTGGTCGACAGCGACAGGCCACCTGCTATTTAGGGCCTGTATGACCACTCTATGCAACAGAAATTGCCCGGCAGGGAGGCCCGTGGCAATGCAGAGAAGGCCAAAACCTCCTGTTCTTGGATCAAGTCCCCTAGTGTAGCCACCCCGAAGGGCTCCCATTGTGTACGAGTCTCGAGTTGCCCCCAGGAATGACTGGTCATAAGTGCTGCAATGGGGATCTGTGGGGAGTACCGATCTACGGACCCAACTAGCTTGCAGGCCCTTTTCCAGAGTCGGATCCCCAACTGGACAAGGTAAGGGGATTCTTTCTAGTCCACAGCAAGTCTCTAAGAAGCAGCTGGGGGAGGGCCGGCTGGAGGAGGCGAGTCTCTGTTGTGCATTCATCGTCCATCCACCGCACAATGTGTCTTAATTGGCTAGCAAGGAAGTAGAGTTCGAAATTGGGGATCTTCAGCCCGCCCCTCTCGTATGGTCTCTGGAGGGTTTCCAATGGCACCCTGTGCCTGCCTCCCTGCCAAAGGAAGCCCCCACAGAGTTTGTTGAGGTCCTTAAAAAACGAGGGGGGATGTTGAAGGGAACGTTAGTGAAGTTATGCAATAGGCGGGGTAGGACGACCATCTTAAGGAGGCCCGCCCTCCCGGCCATTGAAAGTGGGAGCCGCCCCCAAAATTCCCTGGATTTTAAGAGGAGTCCTTGGCTTTAACAGTGTTAAGGATATGTTCCGTGCCGGGGTTTCGATGTATAGTTATCCCCAAATATTTGAAAGATGTCGGCTGCCATTCGAGGTCCAGAGGGGGGAGAGAACCATATTCTTCACTGTGTAGTGCAGCTAGGGGGTAGAGGCAAGATTTACTCTTATTAATCTGAATCCCGGTGTGCTTATGAATGCAGTCCAGGGTTTCAAGGATGTAGGGCAGGAGGTGTTCTGGGTCTTTTAAGTACAAGAGAGTGTCATCGGCATACATAGAGACGAGGTGAGTCGTTCCATTTATTTGAATGCCCCGTCTCCATATTCCTGTCTCAGGTAGGCTGCTACAGGCTCCGCGGCAATAATGTACAACATGGGGGACAGAGGGCAGCCCTGCCGGGTGCCCCGGTGTAGGGACCACTTTGCGGAATAGGTTCTGTTGGTGCGTACCCTTGCAGTGGGGTTGGCATAGACCAGCTGGGTCCATTTCAGAAATATAGGTCCTATTCCCATCTTTGTCATGGTAGCATATAGCCATTCCCACCTCACGGAATCAAAAGCTTTGGTGGCGTCCAGGGCACCACTGCCAGTTTGAGGCCTTCCCTCGGTACTAAAAATAACGTAATGTAACCTACGCAAGTTCTCAGTGATGGATCGTCCGGGGACATATCCAGTTTGGTCTTGATGAATCAACAGTGGGATCACTCTGCGTAGTCTGTTAGCGAGCAATGCTGTGAGGATCTTACAGTCTACGTTTAGCATGGAGAGGGGCCTGTATGAGCCGCAATCTGCCCAGTCCTTCCCTGGTTTGAGTAGGGGTATTATCACAGCCTCGCTTAGGAAGGCCTCATTATAAACCTAGGCCAATATAGGGGCGAGCATTTCCTCGTAGGTCTTATAGAACTCCCCGGGGAGGCCATCCGAGCCCGGGGTTTTCCCAGCTGGTAGCGATCTAATTACCACCCTGACCTCATCGGGAGTGACGGGCTCTTCAAGGGTCTCAGCCATTTGTGAGTCTAATTTGGGCAAGTTGATGACGTCAAGGGCATCTTCGATCCCTGTGTCAGAGAGGGGGGGGTCTCAGAGTACAAGTTGCGATAGAAGTTAGAGAAGACCGAATTCATTTCCTGTTGGGTATGCACGGCAGTGCCGTCAGGTGTGAGTATGTGGCAAATGGGTGGCCTGGGGGTTTCCCTTTTATAGAGCCAGGCCAAGAGTTTCCCGGGTTTGTCCCCCAGGGTGTGGATTATTTCCGTTTGTTTGGCGTAACTTAGTTTGCCTAGGGCTTCCCAGTGTGTTAGGCAGGTCTGTCTAAGTTCGGTGATTCTTAGTAAATGATCAGGGGATGAGTCAGCCCTGCCCTCAAGGGCCCCCAGGTCTCTCTCGGCCCGCTCTAACAGGGTTGTGATGGATCTCTGGGCACCCCCAACTGCTGCGATCATCTTGCCCCTCATGACTACCTTGTATGCCTCCCAGGTGGTACTCATGTATTTAACGCTATGTAGATTGTTCTGCCAATATTCTTCAGTACTATCCCTTATGCGTTCCCTGAACGCTGTATCAAGTAGAGCTTCGGCTCTCAATTTCCACGTGGGAATGGGGGGTTTTGGCGGGAACACCTCCCAGGTGACCAACAGGGGAGAGTGGTCGGATAGTACCCTCGGCAAATAGTGCGCATCAACAAATGCGGACTGTTGAGCTTGGCTAAGCAAAACATAGTCTAGCCTGGTATGCACGGCATGTGGCGGGGAATAGAAGGAAAACTCACGTTGCTCGAGGTGCTGGTCCCTCCAAATATCACTGAGTTGCAGTTGTTGGACTAATTTGGAAAGTATTTTGGCGGGGGGGGGGAGGGGCCATCGTGTTTGTCGGATCTATCTAGTAGGGGGTCTAGGGTACAGTTATGTCGCCTCCCCATATCATAATTCTGTCCATATATGGGGTGAGCCGTGTATAGAGGGAGTGGAAGAAGACAGTCGCGTCGTGGTTGGGTGCGTAAGTACTGACCAGGCATACATCTTTGCCCTCGATAGAGCCACAAACCGCAACCATCCTCCCCTCATTGTCTGATTTAGTACTAGTAAGCCTGGAGGGGACCGTAGGGGCAATCCAGATCAGAACCCCTCTGGCATAGGAGGAGTAAGCGGAACCCACTAGGGTGCCACGCCAGGCTTTGGCCAGGGAATCAAGCTTTTTGGCAGTTAGGTGAGTCTCTTGAAGCATGGCAATTCCGACCTTGCATCTCCTCAAGTAGGATTGGACTCATCGTTGTTTGACGAAGCTGTTCAGGCCTCTGACGTTCCAAGTAATGATCTTCACTGCGTCAGCCATGGGTAATGCGTGGACGGCCCTGTGGGGCCAACAGGACCCGGGGTTTATAACAAACCCAACCGTGGGTGCAAATTCCCAGGTTCCCGCCCCCCTTGAACATTAAACTTCCCTGAGGCGATCTGGCGCTGGCTCTCGGCCTTTGAGGTATAGCAACGGGCTCGCTGTATGTGAAATTCCTCTGCGGTCTTGGAGTTTCCTGTTTCGATATCCCAACTTTAATACCAACAACCCATTTCCCACCCCCCAATAACTGTAAACTCCCAAAACTTTGAACAGGTCCAGCGGGACCATTCATTGGTCTTCGGGTGCCCTACGGGCGTGTAAGAGTACCCTAAAGGAACAACTAGGGGGTGGAGAGACGATTGTGTCCGGTGCCTCCTTGGAGAGGATCATTCTAGCTGTGCTAGGCTTCATCATTCTACAATTGGGCTATTATGGGTGGTAGGATTTTCCTGAGCTTGGTAGATGGGGGGGTTAGCGCGGTCTCCTTGTCTTGTCTTGTCTTCGATGTCGAAGTTGCTGTCCATCCATCCAATCACGTGCTTGGGCCGGTGTGTTGAACAGGTGGGCTTTGTTGTTGTGTATGACTTTCAATCTAGAAGGGTATAGCAACATGTATCGCAAACCCGCTGCTTTCAGTCTGGCCTTTGTATATATGAATTGCGCTCTCTTCATTTGGACCTGGAAGGTATAGTCTGGGTAGATGGCAATGTTTGCGGAGTTCCTTCGGATGTGACCCCCTGATCGCGAGAAAGCCAAGATGACCTCTCGATCTCTATAGTTGAGTACCTTTGCTATCATAGGCCTGGGCGGAGCGCCCGGTGGCGGTCTTTTTGCAAGGGATATATGGGCTCTTTCGATGGTAAAGCCTTGAGAGAGCTTTTCCACGCCTATTTCCTGTAGCAGGAGGTTCTCGACGTAGTTCGTGGGATCTGGGCCTTCAGTACCTTCCGGTAATCCCAGGAGATGAATGTTGTTGCGACGAGCCCGCCCTTGTGCCTCCTCAGCACGATCCTCTAGATTTTTAACTCTTTGCTGAAGTTCGTCGACATCATGTAGGAGTCGGGTTTTGGCTTCCGTATTTTCTCTAACCTGGGTTTCCAATGTTTCAGTTCTGCAGGCCAGGGAGTGGACATCTTGACGGAGGAGGCCCAGGTCGGTGGCAACGGCATCTTTTATTTTCCATTGTGGCCTGGAAGAGCTTAATAGCTTCAAGGATCTGGGTGTTGCTGGGTTCCGTATTCGCTTCTGTAGGGTTAGAATGTGTGGCTTCCATAGTGGTGTGCTCAGAGTTCGCGTGGCCACCCGCCGTGAAGGTGTCAATGGTGGTCTGGCGCTGCTTGGACCGTGCATTCTTTACCGACATCTTGCCAGGTGCGGGCGCCTCCCCACTCAGGGGGTCAGCAGCGTGGGAGGAGTTGTAAGCGAGCGAGTTGGCGCTGTGTAGCGCAACAGTTGCTGTCGTCTTGGTTGTGGCAGCTCTAGTGCCGGGCAAGGTTGGCAAGTGGGACCCGGCGGAAGGCCGTGGGGGCCCGCAGAGGGGTGGCACCTAGGCCCCAGGTGCCTCATAGTCCATCGCTCGCTCAGGTGTCCGGCCGCGGGGTGGGTTGGTTTGGGACAGCTGACCTTGCGCTATCCGCTAGCCCTGCGGAGACTGCGGGCGTCTAGTTGGCTCCCCCTCCTCCCGCTCACCTCTCCGGCGCTGATCCCCAGTGCCAGGAGCGCTCAGTCAGCTCCACAAAGCGGTCCAGGGGTGCAGCGCCACCTCCTCTGTCGTCCGGCAGCGCATACAATGCACCAAAGCCTGCACCAGGGAGCCCCCACACCGGCTCCCGGGCAGGCGAATCGACTCGGCCCTCCAGCGCCGATACGGCTTCCTCTGATGAAGTCTGTCAGGCAAGGGCCGCCGCAGTGTTCATTCGCCTTGACGAGGCGGTCAGCGCGCCCAAGCCGCCATCTTGTTCCCGCTTGATGTTACACAGCGGGCAGCGGCGGGCAGCATTACGGGGTCAGCAGGCACCTCCGGGACAGCAAAGAAGGGTCGAGGGGCATCCAGGTAGCGTCCGGAGCCGGTGCTAGGAATCTGAAGGATTAGGGCGACGTTAAAGCCTAGTCAAAGCAGCTTATGATGGGCACATCAGGCAGAGTGCACCAGTAGCATGTCTTACTCGCATGGCGGTTAGCCACGCCCCTCTCTCGGCATGTACACCTTAACCTAAAAGCAAGCCTTCTTGTAAGTGTTCCTCGGCCAATGAGTGAACTGACCAGCTTGAATGGGACCTTTGCCCTGGATCCACTGCCATTTCGAGTTGACACTTGAGACTTTGGAGATCGTAAGCACTGGGTATAAGGCACTCTCCAGCCGTGTTCGTACACCTAGGCGTCCTAGGTCTGGAATTAGGAGAGTACGCCTAAACCCAAGTGCACACGGTCTCCGTATCACTCAGCCCTGGTGATGAACTTCGAGGGTGCCCTGCTGCTGTGCTCCCCTGTGCCCTGAAACGAGCTGCAGTGCATTCAAGCTGATCCCTTCAAGTCCGTTGAAATAGCCACTGCCCTGCCACAGAATTATCCCTGAAACTCAGCTGCTGAAAACCGCAGAACTGCACAATTGCAGATTTGAACCCACTGCCGAAGTTTGGTCCGAGTGCGCCGAGGGTTGGTGAGTACTTGCAAACCTTGCTGGTGGCCCCTGGCGCATCCATCCATTTTTACACACGAGTGTTCCTGGAGGGCCACTCTTCTTTATCGAGGTAGCCTGTGCTACGGAGCTATTCCCAACTCTTGGATCCTGTTCTGCCCTCTTGGGGAGACCCTCCTCGAATAGTGGCAACTTATTCTTCACTGCCTCACCTGCCTTCCTGACCTGCTACAGCCCCTGCAAGAGACCCCGTTTTTGCCCAACCGCACAATTGCATGCATCTGCATTCGAAAGTACTTTTGAGCATAAGGCTCTGCTCTTCTTAGGGATTGGACTGCCTTTCAGTTAGGGTTCGATAAGTGAAGGACTGCCTAAAATATATTTGCACTGTATGCTCCCTTTCTTTACAGGTTGTGGGCCCTTACTGTGTACTATTCCTTTTGGCCTTTGGTAACTGCATATATCTTTAATAGTTGTGTTGATTGATTTAAGTATTTGCTTTGTGTTTGATTTAAAAGGCATTTAATAAATGTATATGTACTTTTGATATATACACCTGACATAGAGTAATTTATAGTGTTGTTTACTGTGTGTGCTAATTGTGGGCTTTCGATCACCCTCACCCCTCCTGAGACCTAGTCTTGACAGCCGCCAATACTACCTTGATTGGTCTGGCATGTCCAGAAGTTTGCCCTATTCCAAGAAACTAAGCTGGCCTTCTGAACCTCTGCCCACCATGTCATAGTTCAGAAATCCATCTTAACACTCACCAACTCTGGAATCCTGGATGCTGCAGATGTAGAAGACCCTGAAAAAGAAGGGTCCAGAAACCTGTTTTCTACAGATTGGTTATACTCTTTCACTTTCCCATATCTTCAAGCTGTGTTTCCAAAGGAGTTGTCTTTTATAAAGTTCCAGAGACATTTCAGAAGTCATAGTATAAGGTAAGGTAGAGACAGGAGAAGGAGATGGGGTGAACTAACATCCTCCTCATCAGAACCCTCATATTCCTCCTCTGAGGAGTTTGGACAGCTGTCTGAATCCTCATCATCCTCACTTTAATCAGTACAGTTAAAAGGGGACATAGGTCCTGTGCAGACTTCTTGATGGTCCCACAACCTTTGTATTATTTCTAGCTTACTTCCTTTACAGGAGAGGCCATACTCTTTACAAAATGTGAACACATTTTCCATTGGTACATCAAGGAAGGCCTCAGGCTTAAAGCCCATGGTGTTGGTTCTTGTGTTAAGCTTAAGTACACCTTTTGTTAAACAAACCCAATTGGATGGTTTCTTTGATCTCACAGTATGTCAAGAGTCATCGTACTTCATCCTATAATATATCTGTTACGCTCACCTGGTATCCACGGGGGTGCCACACGATACTGGATGGAGGTCTAAGCGCTATCTCGGACCCCTCTCTGCTTGGTTATGTGCCAGATGTTAGGTAGTGCCTATAACAGGAGAATGAAGGGTTAAGATACTGGTTCTGTGAGGGGTGGACTCCCACCTCCCTCTGATCCAAATCCCCTCCCTTGGGGTTATTGCTCACCTTAGGTTTTTGTGTGTTGAACTCTCCGTCTTGCGTCTATGTGCAGGGGGCGCGTGGTTGGTGCTGGCGTTCCGTGGACCTAGTTGCTTCACTGGTCCGCGTGCCCTTATGTCGGGTCCAGACCGGCTGTGACTCTGACTCTGCTTGCTGTCTTCCAGGTGAGTTATAATGTCTTTTCTGTCTCTTTCTTTCCCTCCGTTTTCTGTCTTCTCGGTGTCTTGCTCCACTATGCTGTTCCCTAACAATGTCTCTCTTGGTTGTCGCAGGGATGGTTGCGATCTTGGAGTTGCCGCGCCGATGGCGAACTCCACAGCGAGTTATTGATGCGCGGAGCGCAGCGCTGTTTATTGGTGTTAATTGCTAACCTGTGTTCTCTTCTCTTTGTACAGGTTTCGGTGATGTTCCGGAGTGATGAGCGATCGAAGTGCTGCTTGCCCAGGTAAGTGCTTTGTTAATGCTGACCTTGTTCCTTCTCCCTTGCCGGTTGCGATGAAACCCGGAGATGGGTGAGGTAAGAGAAGCGCAGGGTGCTGCCAAGACTCATTACTTGCCCAGGTAAAAAATGTTATTAATGCTGTCCTTGTTTCTTTACCTTTGCAGGTTGCGGCGAACTCTGGAGATGGGCGAACTAAGCGAATCGCAGGATGGATTCAAGACCGGTTACTTCACAGGTAAGTGTTCTTGCTCGCTAATGCTGTTCTTCTTCTTCCAGGTTATTAATGGAATCCGGATCGAGGGCTGCAGGAGTACAGAATAACGCAAAGCGTGTTCTGCTGTTTGGGTGTGGTTTAAA
Source organism: Ambystoma mexicanum (assembly GCF_040938575.1). NCBI lineage: Eukaryota > Metazoa > Chordata > Amphibia > Caudata > Ambystomatidae > Ambystoma > Ambystoma mexicanum. The sequence goes on along the minus strand of NC_090924.1, from coordinate 579,950,597 downwards.
TAGCCCAGGTAAAGTAGTTCAGGCCAAGTAGTTCCAGGCCCAGCCACACCCAAAACACTAGACCACATGACTTGGTTATAAAGAACTGAGCTGTGTAATAGTCCTCCATGTTGGATTAAGGTCCAAAACTGGTATTGCTTTATTCCTGATAATGAGCCTGGCGCCAGGACTGACTCCATGTATGTTTCTGATGGAGTTTTAAGGCTCTTGGGGCCAGTGTGAAGGGCTTTAGCCCCACTGCTGCCAGGGGGCTGTTAAACCTGAGGGGGTCAGGGGCATCGATCGTGACAATATCCCAGCGCATGCCAACAGTGTTGGAGCAGTTTTTCTGAAGTTCTACCAAAATTCATCAAAACCTTCAACTGAGGCAGTACAAGACTCCACTCTTAGTATAAAGCTGTACCACCTGAGTTCATGGTAGCGTAGACAGAGCAGCCAGACTCCTCTTAGGAGGGAGAGAGGGCTGTAGATGGGTACAAAGAATCTAACGCACAAATGAATCAATAGGAACACTGACAACCAGAAGTATTATACAAAGTAAAGGTTTATTTTAAATATAATTAGGCCAAGTTAAGTCTTGGGGTAAGTACTGGTCAAAGTCATAAATACATCATAAAACAAACACAACACAATGCTTGAAGGTACACAGACCAAAGCACATAACCTTATTTGGAACACCTAATAGTAGTTCTAGTGAATTTTGCTTTTTTTTTTTTTTAAACTTTTTTTTTGTCTTGACAGCAAAACAAAGGACCAGAGGAAGACCACAAGGCACCAGCATAATTTACCAACAGTATGAGGGAGAAACATATACAATTGCATGAATGTAGCATATCAATAATCGGCAACACACAGAGAGTAATATACATGCCCCGGGATAGTATGGTATTTAAGGGGAAGCATCTGGGGATGTAGAAGAAGAGGTGGGGGCGAGGTCATGGCAGAAATATAGTCACAGAATCTCGGCCAGATGTCCCTTGGTCTGGAGTGGGGACGTTGTATAGCACTCCAGGACTGCTCAGTATCATGAGCCCATGTGACCGATCTGAGCCACTGGGCGTAGGTAGGCGCTCTGGGGCGAAGCCAGCAAAGTAATATACAGCGAACTGCCAGTAGCATGCAGAGGCCTGCCAATTTCTTAGCATCGTGGGGGAGCTGTGGGAAATCGTGGAATAAACAATGCAGTGGGGTGGGGGTGATTGGGTGATCTAGAATGTTTGATAATGTAGAGCAGATGTCTAGCCAGAATTGGGACAAATGGGGGCATAGCCAGCATGTGTATATAGTAGGCCTGATCTGCGCCGCACCTAGGACAGGTAGGGGGGTTGGCGTGAAACATGCGGTGAAGTCTCACGGGTGTATGATGATACCTGTGTAAGACTTTGAACTGAATGAGCTTAAATTTAGTATTGTAGGAGACCTCGTGAGTCCGGGCGCACATCCGAGCCCACCTCTCGTCAGTTATTTCGGCATCAAGGTCCTCCCCCCATCTGCGTCTCAGCTCGGTAAAGTGGGGGGCCGCCCTGGTCTGAAGTAAGGAGTAGAGCCGCGACACTTTACCCCTGAAGGAGAGATAGGAGCAGAGCTCCTCCACTAGAGTCTGGATAGGTGGACTTGAGATGTGCTCGAAGTGAAGAGTACTGTAGCCACACCGAAGGTCGTCGCCTGAGTAGGGGGGGGGGCGGTTAAGGCCATTCTATGAAGTTCCCCTGTTCAAAGGCATCACGTAAAGTCAGGAAGCCAGCAGTGGCCCAGCGGGTGACTACCGAAAGTGGAATGTGTGGAACATCGGGAAGGAAATTCCACAGAGGCAGGTCCCCGTGAAACGGACGGGGTGAGCCGACCATGGACCAGAGTTTAGTCAACGCCAGAGACGTACAAGCCACCGGGTTCGCAGAGTCTAAGGAAGGGGAGATTGGGCGGAGGACCAGGGACCCGATCACTTGGTCACAGACAGCCAGCTTCTCAAGGCGAACATGAGTGGGGGGGATCAGTAGTGTCGAACCAGAATGCAGCAAACTGATTGGGCCACCACCCAGTATCTGATGAAGTCGGGTGCGCTAAAGCCGCCCAACGCTTTAGGGGCAGTTAGTGTACTCAATTTGAGCCAAACAGCCCCTGAGTGCCATAGGAATGTGTTGCATATGGTGCGCAGTGTTTGAAAAAAGGTATCCCCAGGCCACAGGGGGAGTTTGGTAAAGCGATACAGTAATTGAGGTAATACGATCATTTTGAGTATGCCTATTCTGCCCGCTAGTGAAAGGGGGAGCTTAGTCCAGCTTGAGGTTTTAGTTTCAAGCTTGGTTAAATAAGTGTGATAATTGTCGTCTCGTAGCTGTGACGTGTGCCTGGAGACCACCACTCCCAGGTAGGTGAAGCTAGAAGAAGCCCAGGTGAACCCATGCAGATCCTGAGGGGGTTGTGTCGAGTCCGTGAGCGGGAATAATATAGACTTGGAGCAATTGACCGTCAAGCCTGATATGTCCCCAAATCGAGCCACATCTATCAGATTAATTTCAGGGGATCGATCAAACAGGGTATCGTCAGCATAAAGGGAGACTATGTCGGTCTGGCCAGACGTGCGCATCCCTCTGTGTGAGTGTGACTGCCGGATCATGTCAGCGAAAGGTTCCATGGCAATTGCGAAAATAAGCAGAGAGAAGGGGCATCCCTGACGTGTTCCTCTAAATATCTGAAAAGGGGAAGAGCATCTGTCTTCTGTACGGACCTTGGCTGACGGGGCAGTGTAAAGGAGCTTTATCCAGGCGCCAAAGTTGGGGCCGAATTTACATTTCTCGAGGACGCACCACAAGTATTTCCAAGAAACTGAATCAAATGCCTTATGCATGTCTAATGTGGCCGCCACTGCATGTGTGGCCGGGTCGATTCTGTTAAGGATATTAAAGAGTCTCCTTAAATTTAGGGAGGTGGACCTGCCCGGGACGAAGCCCGCTTGGTCTGGATGAACAATGTGGGACATATATGGTCCCAAGCAGTTGGCAAGGAGTTTGGCAAATATTTTAATATTGCTATTAATCAGGGAGAGGGGTCTATAGGAGCCACACTGCGTGGGGACTTTACCAGGCTTGAGGACTACCGTGATGAGTCCCTCACGGAGAGATGGAGGGAGTATGCCCAATTCGCACGATTCCTCTCACAGGGCCAGCAGGTGCAGCGCTAGTTGGGCTTTCTATAATTTGTAGAAATCCATCGGGAATCCGTCGGGGCCGGGGGCCTTCCCCGCTGCCAGTGACTCGATGGCCTCAGCGATTTTCTCTAGAGTAAAGGGCCGCTCAAGGGAGGCACTAGTTTCGGCTGATAGGACTGATAACGGGAGGTTCTCTAAGTAGGAGTTGATTTCGGTTATCTGGGAGGTGTCGACCTCCGAGTATAGGGAGGAATGTCCTGAGGGGAGGTGGCGAGTGTGCCATCTGATCTAGCAATGGCCGGTATGCTGGGGGCACCAAGTTCGCGGTGTAGCAGTCTAGCCAACATTCTGCCGGGGCGTTCACCCTCGCCATATTTCCTCGCCAAACGAGGGGAGTCCAGGAACTTAACCTCGCGTTCAGCAAGGCCACGGAACATGTCCAGCTCAGTGCCCAGATTTGCCAAGGTGGCCGGGGAGTGATCTACAGCGTACTGTGATTCATAAGCAGATAGGGCCGATTTGCTGGTGGCGATGTCGGCCCGGATGGTTTTAAGGATACCACTGCTCTTAGAGATGGCGACTCCTCTCGTGTGTGCCTTGAAGGCTTCCAATAGCACGGCATGTGTATAGACGGAATTTAAGTTAATCTCAAAATATTCCTCAATTGAAGATTCAAGCTCGGAGGCGAAAACCTGGTCGAGAAGCGCGTGAGGGCTCAACCTCCACAGCCTTGGTTTGTTGGCGTCAGGTCCCCAATTTAAGGAAATTAGTACTGGTGAGTGGTCTGATAGTGTCCTAAGCTAGTTACGCATCTAATCAGTAAGTCTGTGACCAGCCATTTATCTATTCTAGAGTGGGAATCGTGTACTGAGGAGTAAAAGGAGTAAGTACGGTCATCCGGATGCATTAGGCGCCAAGCGTCCACCAGTGCCAAGCGGGGGAGCGAGGTCAAGATCGAGTAGGCCGCTCTAGACAGTTGACGAGGGCGAGAACCGGCCCTATCCAAGGTGACGTCTAATAAAGTATTGAAATCCCCGCCCCATATGATGGGGATCAGGGGGTAGCTCTCAAGTAACGTGACTAGGTGATGGTAAAAGTCGGGGTTGTCAACGTTGGGACCGTATATGTTCAGGATGATGATCTCCTGGCGCTGCAGTATACCAGTGATGAGAACAAATCTACCAAGTGGGTCTATGTGGGATTGATGACAGGTGAACTTGAGGCTGCTATGTATTAGGGTGAGGGTGCCTCGACTCTGAGTAGAATAGTTAGTGTAATATCTCTGGGAGCCCCATTGTCTGGCGAAACGCTCACATTGCTCTGAGCGAGCCTGGGTTTCCTGTAGGCAAAGTATCTTCGCTCCGTGGCGTTCGGCGTGGAGCTGGATCTGCCGCATCTTCTTATGATTGCCTAATCCCCTGACATTCCAGCTCATAAAAGTCAAGGAGGTATCAGCCATTTTCTTATGAATGGCGGTGGACTAAGCAAGGGTGGATTCCAGGGTCGTGAAAATTGTGTACCTTAGGTGTGTGCAGATGGTGGACTGTATATGTGGATTGCTTGGGCACGGTGTCTGCGGGGCCTCCGGAGGCTGTCAAGACATTTTAAAACCAGAACGTTCCCTTTCAACCCCAAACCCACGTCCCTCCCCCAATCAGAGGGACAAAACCCAAACAAAACCAGAACAACCGTGAACTTTTAGGCATCAGCGCTTGGGGGACTGTTAGCAGCCGGCCAATGGCCGCCGGACTGGGGAGAGTGTCAGGAGGTTTATATTACGTGGTAGGTAAAGGTGGAGAACATAGAGCGGGTGCCGGTCATCAGGGACCCGAACCATAAGCTAGGGCCCGCAGAGAAACAGGATGGGACCGTGCGATCCGATACAACGCAAGAGAGGAACATGCAAAATCATGGTTGGTGAGGGACCAGGGTGTATGAACATGACACAGAGGTGGATGGGTTGAGAGAGCAGGATATGTCAAGGCTGTTAGTCCAACGGGAAACAGATAATAGGAACTCTGATGAGACAGCATGGTAACGAAACATCGCCTATACGGAAGGGTGAAGGGGAAACAGAAGCAAGCTGTGCAGTAGTGGGCTACAATGAGTAGTTCGCACAGTGAGGGAGGGAGCGCCATGGCGGTCTGATCCCATGGCACAGGTATGATAATAGATGATGAAGCATGTGAGACATATTAACATTGCTTAGATCAGCCAGGTATGTGTTCATCTATAAACTTCGAAGCCTCTTCTGGGATGGTAAAGAAATACGTTTGATTAGAATGTTCGATCCTCAGTTTGGCAGGGAAAAGCATGGAGTACTTGACTCCCAAGTCTCGAAGTCTTTTTTTCACCGCGAGGAAGGTTTTACGCTCTTGTTGAACAGCCACCGAGTAATCCGGATACAGGTGTATTCTGGCCGCCCCCAGATGTAGCTCCCCCTTGGCCCTGGCCGCCCGGAGCAGGGAGTCGCGATCGCGGAAGTTGAGGATCCTGGCTATGATGGGACGGGGCGGAGCACCCGGCCTGGGCTTGGCAGTTAGGGATCGGTGGGCTCTCTCCACTGCAAATTGTGCTGACAGCTTGGGGTTGTCCAAGAGCGTCAGGAGGGTGCGCTCCACGTACTCCTCCATAGGCTCATGAATGTTGTCCTCTGGAATACCTACAATGCGGAGGTTATTCCTCCTGAAGAGGGATTCGAGGTCGTCATTTTTCTTCTCGACCGCAGAGACCCGGCTGGTCAATGTGGTTACAGCGGTACGCAAGGATATCAGGTCATCCTCTGCGGTGCCAACCCTTGTCTCAATTTCAGCGACCCTGCTGTCCGTGATTCCTCCGGGGGATCAGAAAGTGACTTAGAGGGGGTCTTAGCAAACATGTTTAGTGAACTTTGCTTCTTATTGGAGCCGGCTCCCTTAGTCATGGTGGAAAGCAGAGCTATAAGTTCAGGAGTGCTATAGATGGGGGAGCGGTGAGAGCACAGTCGTGAGGAACTTAGAGCAGGCGGTTCACCACGAGGAGGAGTGAGACGAACAGACAGAGCTCCCGTGGTACGGGTTGGATGTCACACTACAAGGGGGGAGGCGAGCAGACAATGCACCGGCAGCAGGCGGGAGGGCAATTAGCAGTAGTACAGGCCGGCCGCCGGTGTAGGTCAAGTGAACCAGGAGATGCACAAAGTCCACAGCACAACCGGGCTCGTGATGGCTATCCGCGCAGCCCAGGCACGTCGCCGTGTATAAGTGAGGGTATATGGCAGGCACCACACCAAGACAGTCAGTAGGTAACAGGCTATGGTCCCCTAGGTTGCCATGGGCCGACAGGGGCAGGGCATCGCCAGGAGAACAGGGGACAGGCCAACCCCGAGCTAGGCGCAAGAGAACAAGCAGTGGCGGTATGGGACCAGGGGAGTGATCCGCGGGCAGCGGAAAGGTGGTGGACGACAGGGTCACGCCAGTAAACCAGACGCGTTGCCCCTGGGCTACAAGAGCACAGGGAAGTCAAAAGTTTGTAGTGCTGGTAAACTGGTGCAGCACGCCGGTTCAGTCAGTTCATGATACGTGGAAGGGAGAGGGGGGAGCGGCAGTGCGGTAAGGGCCCCCAGCTGTAGTATGCGCCCCCACAGTGCACAGAGAGACGTGGCGGCCGCGGGGCGCGCCTGTAGTGAGCGGAGCGGGCAGCACGGGATCACCGGAGCTAGTGGAAGACTCCCCCCGTGTCCCTCACCTTGCCGCGAGGAGAGTTCTGTGTTCCGTGGGAGGGGGGGCACCGGAGGAAAAGCAGGTAAGTAAGCTGGAGGATAGAGGACCTGCAGTGATGACTCCGTTCCCCGCCGAGTGAGATCAGGAGGCGGGGGGACTCCGGGGCCCAGTAAGCCAGTCACGTTGCCCCCGGGTTGCAAGAGCGCAGGGAGGCCAAGGTTTGTGAAGCTGGTGGTCGTAGGCTTGATGCGACACTCCGGTACAGTCGGTTTGTGGCGAGTGGCAGGAATAAAAAAAAATAAAGGGGGGGGAAACGGAAGTGGCGCAGTGCGGCATGGCCCCCAGCCGCAGTACATGTCCAATTTCAGGAAGGATCCGCCGCCGCGCAGAGGCACAGTGGGCCACGGAGACAGCAAAGACACCCCCCACCTTGCCGCAAGCAGCGTTCTGTATTCCATGTGAGGGGGGGTAGCGGAGGGAGGCAGGCGAATAGGCTGGATGAGAGAGGACCCGCGGCGGTGTCTCCATCCCCCGCCGCGTGGGACCAGGAGGCAGGTGGATTCCGGGGCCTCCAGGCCCCTGCCAAATTGGCGGGCCGCAGTGGTTGTGAAGCCAGTAGAGCTCCGGTCTAGGGTGGCCGCCCGGCCGCACGAGAGGGCCGGATGCCCCTCCTCCGCAGCGGTGTCGGGGGGAGCCGCAGATCCAGGAGCCGTAGCGCGGAGCGGGCCAGCGATCCGCGGCCCCAGTCCAAACGGGGCCCACAACAGGCAAGCAGGGTATAGGAAGGAGAACCTGCGTCGGCGTCCTCGTCGCCCGCCGTGTGGGGGGGACTTCGGAACCCCCAGGCCCGCACAAAGTCGATCAGTGGTGGGGCGTCAGAGTGGGGTCCTCAGTGGTGAGCAGGAGCCTGGATCCGGGAGATGCCGGGTGAATCCGCCGGCCGTGGAAGCTCGGGCCGCCCGGGAGGTCTGCAACGCCCCTCCCCCGCAGCGGCCTGCAGCGCCGCACTCTCTGGTATCGGGGAGAGCTGCAGTTCCTGGAGCCGTAGCGCGGCTCGGAGATGACACCACAGCCCCAATCCGGGCGGGGCTCAAAGCTCAGCCCCCGGGGGAAGCCTGGGTCCAGGAGTTGGCAGAGGGGTAGGTTGGTGGTTCACCCACAAACACCGCCAGTGTAGAGTAGTATCGCAGTATATTAAGGCACCTTTTTAGGTTTTTGCGCTCTCCCAGTCCGGAGCACTGCGATTAGGCGGCCATCTTGTTTCGGCGCAACAGCGCCCCCCCGTGAATTCTGCTTTTTAAACACATTCAGTATAGGGCACAACTATTCTTGAGGAGTAAACTCAATGGTTACTTTCAGATTACATTCGGTAATACCAGGGTAGTATATCCTAACAGTTGTACTGTGATGCTCAGCCACAAATCACATAATCCGTCAACTGGACAATAGTCACATGTTGCGAATAGTGAAATACTTATTCTAGGTACAGTAAAAACCTACAACTAGTTTTGGGATAACACACAGTTATACTAGGTGGGTAAAACCTAAGGATAAAATATTCAATTCCAGGTGCTTTTGAGATCAGTGAAACACAGATTAAGATAGGCAGTAACTCTTGTAACTTATTTTAGGATGGCACAAAGCTAACTCAAGGTTAAGTAAAACTCCATATATTTTTTTCAAGGAGCTATCAGCAACTTGGGGCAGCTATAAATCTAAGACTGTTTTTTTGTCTCTCTAAAACAGTACAGGGAAAACAAACCCGAATATTACCCAATATCACTCTTTATAAATGACTCAAGGTTATTCTAGGTAGGTAAACCTATTGCAGACTTATTCTGGACATGCTTACAGGAAGTCAGGGGAAGCAATACCCAATTGGGGCACACTCATACATATATCCTAAGGGAATAGTGAAGTGAACCCAACAGCATTACTTTTGGGAACAACCAAATCACAGGTGAGTAATATACCCTTACATCTACTTTCTTTTAGAATGACGAAACAGTTTCTAAGGAAAGAAAGATGCTACATATACCTTTTCAGAGTGGCACAACATTTCTAAGGTAAGTAATAACTTTTGTAACTGTTCATTCTCAGAATTACAGTTCTGATGCTTGTTAATCTGTTTAGAATCACATACTGTGCATATGGTCTGACATCCAGTGGTAACGCAGAGTATTGCATCTTGTCTTTCGGGGACCGAAAGGGGACGTTGGCATAGGCGTGTCTGTAACACTATCCCTATCGTGATGTGTAGTGTACCCAAAATCCCTCACGTGCCGAGGTCCCTCAGATTGTTTTTTTCCGCCCAGATAACTGGTCACCCTATAGCGGAGCTCTTGCATAAGAGACATTGTTTATCTTATACCGACTTGTCAGTTATTCCCCGTTAAGTCACTTCGACCATAAAAAAACAACTTTGTCGAAGACTGCAGTGCATTTGTCCTCTACGGCGGTGGATTTCAGCGCCTAAGATCAGGCGGTCGGAGCTTCCACGTACGTGGAACAGTAGGGAGAGTGGGGTGGGTGGCCATATTTTCGGTATGTATTTCTTCTTTCACCCTCTTTACCCTTTAGGTCTGGTCATCTTCCCTTTTTGCTATGGAAAGGACTCCTTTTAGGTTCTGCCCTAAGTGTAGGGTCAGATACCCTTGGAAGGACGAGCACAGTACGTGCAACGCCTGTCTCCCCTTAGATCACAACAAGAAGCGGTGTGCGACGTGTAAACTCCTTCGGTCTAAGACCCTGAAGGAGCGCTGTGTAAAGCGGTGGGGCGCGTACCGTATGTTGCGGGTGGAGCCCCTTTCCCCCACTGCCACACCCGCCGAAAGTGACAGAGGCACCTCTGATGACCAAGCATCCGTTGCGGATGTGATGGACCTTGAGGCAGACACTTCTAGGTCCGCCACAACCGTCCCCGACCCTTTAAGGCCAGACTCTGGTCTTGCTTCAGGGACAACACCCGGCGACAGGGGCGTACAAGTACATCTCACTAAGAACACAACCCCTACACCTATTTTAACGGGTACGTCGAAAAAAGTGAAAGCTCAAGCAGGGGCGTCGAAAATTTTGGCGGATTCCTTGGATCGTACAGATCCAAAGCCTTCCCCGCATCCGCAGCAGCATCTTGCAACTGGGCATTCAAAGACAAATAAGGGCGCTACCCCTAAATCAGGTATGCACGTCAAAGCGCACGGAAATCAGACTCTACGACGGCCCGAAGGCCACAGTAGGCCCAAAAATCACATCTAGGCATCAAGTTGAAAAACCAACCGCTAGGCCCTCTAGCGCCGCGGAAAGCAATAAACCTACCGATAGGCCTTCGGAACCACTTTCCCACACCGATTCAGCGATAATCGAAGACGGCATCAGGAGAATTGCGTCAGTGGTTGGGCTTACTCCGGCTCTGCCGAAAAACATGGGGCAGGCCCCAGGTAGATCGGTAGATACACCATGGTGCTCCGATTCTCACAATACTCACGAGGACAGTCAAGAGCCTCTGTCCAACACCCTGAGAGACGATTTCCGGCGCCAAAGGGCGGAAGACAATGTTTTTCCATCCGTAGGCCCTTCTACATCCTCTAAATGAACAAGGGAAAAATGTGAAGGGTGTATGGACCGTCTAGAAAGAATCATCAGTCTTTCTGAGCATCCTTGCCCGAAAAGGTCTCGTGGAGAGCCTAATCTTCAATCTACTTCACATTTCGAAGATGATCAGCCGGCTGTCCCCATCCAGCATGAAGACATTGTCCAGATGGACACTTATAGGGACATTTATAATGAAGATGAGGAAACTTCCTTCCTACAGAATTATGAAGAGGAACAGGCAGATGCCATGGACAATTGGGAAGAAACACAACAAGAGGGAATGGACCCATGGACGTTTCCACAGCAAGATCAGGACACTGATGTACTGTGCCTAGATACCCCTCCATCCACCCCGGCTCGCTAGGCCTCTCTTGTAGACGATCAGATGGCCTTCAATACCATGTTAAAAAAGGCAGCTGAGCATTTTCAAATCTCTACTCAAGAGGCAGTGCCTGAGCAGGTCTTTGTAGAGGATATTCTTAAGGAGAAACCTCCCTCTAGCCAGGCCATTCCCCTCCTTAATTCTATCAAGAGAAGATTGGCTCCCTCCCTGGTATCACCAGCTCAAACCCGGGCAGTGAACCCAAGAGTGGAAAAATTATTTCGACCAGCTCCTTCGGACCCACTATACATTAAAGGACATGCCACCCCCGATTCTCTGGTAGTGACTACCACCCGGAAGTGGACAGGAGTACCCCTTGCCACGGGGGAAGCACCTCCGGATAGGGAGTCTAAGAGGCTGTATGCCTTGGGCAAGCGAGTCACCTCGGCTGCCGCATATACCACGCGTATAGCAAATAATACTACACAGTTGGCGAGTTACTCTGACGCTCAGTGGAACCTACTTCAGGAAGGCCTCCAGGAGTTCCTAGAACCTGCCAAGTCCAAACTTCTCTCTATTGTAGCCAAAGGAAGGCAGGTGAACCAGAATGTAATAAAGAACACTCTGGACACAGCTGAAACAGCAGGCAGGTCTCTAGCCCAGGGGACCTTACTTAAGAGGCACGCTTGGCTGTGTACCTCAGGGTTTAAACCCGAAACACAGGCCTCACTCATCAATAAACCGATTGAAGAAGCTAACCTCTTCGGAAAGGCGGTGGATGAGATGTTGGAAACAGCCAAAAAAGAGCATGAGACTCTTAAGTCCCTGCAACAAATCACGCAAAGACCTTCCCCTCGGAGAGGAGGTTACTCTCGGCGGTCCTTTCGAGGGCAGTCCCGTGCAAGTCAGAACAACTATGGCACAAGAAATTTCAATACCGCACAAATATCAGGAAGCCCTGCATACTACCCTCCAAAGTGTCAGCGACGCGGCAAAGCCAGGGCTAGAGGCCCCAATTCCAGAGGAGCCGCAGCATCCGGTCAGAAATGACCATCAGATCCAGGTCCCCTCCCATGTCACCCCAGTCGGGGGGCGCCTAACATCTTTCCTCACTGCATGGGAGGGGATAACTTCAGACCAGTGGGGTCATAAAGACGGTCGCCCACGGGTAGTGCGTGGTATTCGCCCGACCTCCACAATTCAGACCACCGCATTCACGGCGCCTTTCACCGGACCATCTGGAGATACTGAATCAAGAGGTGGAAGTGCTGCTGGGAAAGGATGCCATAGAAGCCGTCCCTATTCTTCAGGTAGACAAGGGTATTTATTCAGTGTACTTCCATGTACCCAAAAAGGACCTCACCATGCACCCTGTTCTAGACCTGTGCCCAGCGAAAAAGTTCATAGAACCGCAGAAGTTTCGCATGGTAACACTACAGGAGGTGATCCCGCTGTTGAAACAGGGGGACTACATGACAACATTGGACATGAAAGATGCACACTTTCATATTTCAATGTTGCCAGTGCACAGAAAATAGCTAAGGTTCATGATAGAGGACCAGCATTACCAATTCAAGGTACTCCCCTTCGGCATCGCTTCGGCGCCAAGCGTGTTTACGAAGGTCCTGGCAGTAGCTGCAGCACACCTGCGCAGGTTACCCTTACCTCGACGACTGGCTCATAACAGGGGACTCATACGACACATGTTTTCTGAATACCCAAAAAAACGTGGACCTTCTCTTCAGTCTGGGGTTCTCTATCAACGAGAAGAAATCCAGTCTAGTCCCCAGTCAAATAAAACAATTTCTGGGAGCTCCAATCCAGACGAAAGACGGCCTCATTTTCCCCTCCAACGAGAGGGTTCAGAACATGCTTTTCCAGATCCCTCAATATGTAGCCAGTCGGAAGGTGACAGTGCGCAAATCTATGCGCTTGGTTCCCCACGCGGGGCTGCGCATGCGTCCCTTGCAAGAGTGGCTCAACAGCCAGTGGTGTCAGGCCAGTGGACAATGGGAAAATCTGCTAGTTGTCTCGCCAGCCCTCGTTCTGACTCTGCATTTGTTGGTCTAGAGAAAACCTCTTGAAGGGGGAAGACCTTCACCAACCCTGCAGTGGAAGCCACTCTCACGACAGACTCATCTCTCATGGGGTTCGGGGCTCACCTGCTTCAGCAAGACAGCACATGGAGTGTGGTCCCCTCAGGTAGCGTCCAACCATATAAATTTACTGGAGCGATTAGCGATGTTCAAGGCACTAAAGGCTTTTCAGACGCAACTACAAGGGACGACAGTGCTGATTCTAACAGACAGCACTACAGCCATGTATTACCTGAACAAACAGGGGGGCACTCACTCTCCAGGGCTATCCAAGCTGTCCCAAAACATTTCGATATGGGCTCTCAAACACAAGATGTTTCTGTTGTCCCAACATGTTCCAGGGGAACTCAATCTTCTGGTAGACGTGCTCAGCAGAGATTTTCCTCTGCCTGCAGAGTACGAATGGTGTCTGCACGAAGACATCGTGTCCAACATCTTCGTAGAATGGGGCTTCCCAGAGATCGACCTGTTCGCGACTCAGGAGAATGCCCAATGCCAAGACTACACCTCCAGGTACCCCCAGAACCGCTCCAAGGGGAACGGTCTCTGGATAACATGGTCAGGGAAATTTGTCTAATCTTCCCCCCCCCCCAACACCCCTTCTCAACAAGATCGTGCACAAGATGCACCAGGAGCCAGTTACACGATACTGGTGGCCCTCATGTGGGCCCGCCAACCCTGGTTTGCTCATCTGATGGAAATGTCCCTCTACCCGCCAGTGAAACTGCCCTGCCCGTACAACATGTTGTCTCAGGACAGGCGGGTGACCCTACACCCATGCCCACAAACTCTGAATTTAGCAGCCTGGCTCCTGAAGTCATAGAGTTTGGACACCTACAGCTCCCTCAGAGGTGCATGGACATACTCAGGGAAGCTAGAAAACCTAACACACGTTATTGCTATTCCAGCAAATGGAAACATTTTGTCATCTGGTGTAATTCCAAGGGCGTCAATCCCATCGATTGCTCACCCACACACATTGTGCTGTACCTTACCCATCTGTTAGACACTTGGTTGGTCTTCAATTCCCTAAAGGTTCATCTAGCTGCTCTCTAAGCCTACACCACGTCACAACAGAAGGTGTCGTGGTGGAAGATACTGGTGATTAAGGCCTTTATGGAAGGGGTTAAGAGGATTTATCCTCCCATTTCTCACCCAGCTCCTGGGTGGGACCTAAATGTGGTTTTGACCAGGCTCATGGGAGCTCCCTTTGAGGCAATGCATAAAGCAAGTCTAAAGGACCTGACTCATAAAACGGCCTTCCTAGTGGCTATCACTTCTATTAGAAGGGTTAGTGAACTCCAGGCTCTTTCTGTTTTAGACCCTTTTGTTACAGTCCCCAGGGATAAGGTAGTTCTGCGCACTCACCCCAGATTTGTGCCTAAATTCATCTCGAAGTTCCATGTGAACTACCTACCTTTTTCCAGAATCCCACTAGCATGGACGAGATAAGCCTGCACACACTAGATGTGGGCAGGGCAGTCATGTTCTATCTGGAAAGAACTAAACCACTGAGGAAAACTAACCAATTTTTCATTTCAGTGGCAGCTTGTAGAGAAGGGGATCCTGTCTCTAAATCAGCTATCTCAAGGTGGATTGTCAAATGCATCACACTATGTTACACTCTTGCCAAGAGAGAACTGCCCTTCAAACCTAGAGCACATTCTACTCGGGGCAATGGGGTGTCCATAGCATTCATTGCAAATGTTCCCCTTGAGTCAATTTGCAAAGCGGCAACCTGGAGTTCTGTACACACCTTTACAAAACACTATTGCCTAGACACTCATTCTAGGTCTGATTCTCAGGTGGGACAAGCAGTACTAAGACATCTTTTCTCTGCTGTTCCTTCTCACAACCCACCTCCAGCTCCGGGTACTGCTCGTTAGTCTATGCACAGCATGTGATTCTAAGCAGATTAACAAGCATCGGAAGACATGCATTACTTACCGTAATAGCATTTCTGATGATTGTATCTGCTTAGATTAACATGCGCCCTCCCTACCTCCCCGCTCGGAGTGGAAGGTACATGAGACTTCTTACTGCTTCTCTCTTCTTCATGTAATCACTCATAATAGCCTTGGGCTCCCTCATGGCAGAAAAAATACAATCGGAGGGACCTCGGCGTGTGAGGGATTTTAAGTACACTACACGTCACGATAGGGATAGTGTTACAGACACGCCTATACCGACGTCCCTTTTCGGTCCCTGAAAGACGAGCTGCAATACTCTGCGGTTACCACTGGATGGCGGACCATATGCACAGCATGTGAATCTAAGCAGATACAATCATCGGAAATGCTATTACGGTAAGTAATGCATGTTTTACCAACCAACTCTTTTGTAAGTAAGTCACATATTCTCTTTTCTAGGCAAAAGGCCCAATCCTTTCAAGTGTCTCCCTTATTCTTGGAGCATGAGTGTTCTCGTTGGCAGAAGGGGGGTCACTAGGGTCTAGTGTCCAACAGCCAGTGTCGGGATAGGTTCTTAAGTAGCAAAAGTCAAGGAAGACTGTACAAACAGGTGTGTATTTTACTTTAGAGTTAGTTGAGGGTCCAGGGGTTTCACAGAAGACAGCCTAGCCTGATTCCAGCAGTGAGCCTGGGTGAACTGGGCGAGATGCCATCCAAATCACAGAAAACACCCCAAAACTACACAGGAATCACAAGAAGCTCAAGGTAAGTAAATACCCAAGCCAGCAGAGTACCTCAGCCCAGAAGACGATTTTACAGCAGGAGGACATCAGGATCTGCTGCCAAAAACATGGTTAGTGGATTCCTTGTCGTAGTGACTGAAAACAGGACCTTCGAATGGATTTTTCAGGAGGGATCAATGGGGAAGGCTCTAGGCAAGGTTTTCCTCGTGGCTGGATGCGACTCTGGATTTGGTGCCATTTCAGGAGCACAGAAGAAGACAGAATATCGCTGGTCGGATTCTCGTTGTTACAGAGGTCCAGCATTCTGGTGAGGGGACTATTTGGACTGGAATCGTGCCTCTGGAGATCCAGCAGGATGCCCATAAGGTTTCAATGAGATTCAGGATTCGGAAGACTGTGCACCGCACAATGGCTGGAGGTCCCAGGGTTTTGGGGTACTGCACCCCGCAAGGTCTCAGCATGGCGTGGGATGGCTCAAAAAGCAGGTCTTCTTGAGGCTGGTGGGTCTCACCGGGATCTGGGTCGAGGTCATCGTTTTTGGAGTACCCAGGTCTATTGGAAGGAAGGGCTACAGCAGGCTCAGGTTACAAAGCAGGCTCTCCGGTCGCTGGAAATCATCTCGGACAATTTTCCTTCATCATCCTCTTCGGTGTTGGTTCCAGTGGTCGAATTGTCTTCAGCTTACAGGTTCGGAGTATTTAACTGGAACTACAGCGCAACTTTTGCTTTCTCTCCCTGCATTTTACACCAAGGGGCGGTATGGTTGTCCAATCAGGACAGCCAGCCCCCCACTGGGATTTGTCCCCATTCAGGCAAGAAGTAAGACAAAGGGCTGTGGAGCTTTGGACTCCTCCCTCGCTTCCTCCCTTCAGAGTCAGACTGGAGCCGGGGCGAGGAGTCTAGGGGACTTCTGTTGAAGATAAAAAATCACACAAGAATTTCCCACCCTGGGTGTCGGGGGGGGGGGGGGGGGGAGGAAGGAAGGACAAGAAACACTAAAATGGCGAAAAAAAACAAGACGGGCCGTTTTGGTAAAATGAGCCCCCATGGGTGGCTTTAACGGGGCTGTGCACACAGCCCACGTTAAAGGTGCACCAAATTAATAAAAGGTATTGCTGCCATCAGCCATTAAAGGTAAGCTTATCCTTGTAACAGAATTGTTACAGTTTTGGTGTGAAAGGGGATACATTGTATCTTCCCTGCACTCCACATAAGGTGGGGTGTGTTGGTTTCACCAAATAAAATGTAAAAGGGATCCGAAAAGCTTCATTCTTCTTTTGGGAAGTGTAGTTCTCTGTTGGTTAGCCAGAGAAAGTTAAAAGGGGAGCCCCTAGGGCAACCCAGCAATAACAGGCACGTATTGCCAAAACGTTGTCAAAGAGGATAGAATTAAAAAGACACTATAAAGAGTCTATTACACCCATAAAAAGAGTAAAAGACTGAGTATGGAAAAAGGTTCCCACACCCTGAGGTATAAGGAAAAGTAATCCACCAGTAAAGCAAAAAAGTTCTGGGATTGACACAGGTGTCAGGAAGATTTATAATTAATGTGAGAATCTTACCTAACATTGAGGGTTTTAACGGAGCCCCGGGGGCATTACCCGACCGATAATGCCCCCCCTCTGAGGGTCATATTGCCATTAGTACCCCAGCACGTCGTACCGTGGTACTAATTGCAATTTTCCTTGTGTAGAGAAACAGCACTGTGACCGTTTCTCGACTCAAGAAAACAAAATAAAAATAATAAATTACCGCCGGGGATCGTGAGAAGGGACTACAGGCAGTCCCTTCTCCCTTTCCATGGAAACAATGGTTGGGACTGGCACGAGAAGCACGCTGCAACATCAAAGGGATTACCTTCTGTTAAGGCATGAAATCGCACCAATTGGTGCGTAGATATTTGTCTTATTGTGGCGCACCAGGTGCTAATATGCATTATGGCACCAAACACATACTTTGCCTCTGCAAAATAGGCATGTGCCAATAATTTGGTAATGGAAAGCTGCACTGCATGAAACAAATGTGTCAATTATCCACATGCTAGCAGTACAACGGAAAGGATGGCAATTACTTCTCAAGAGAAAAACACAGGCGTGTATGTTACTTATTTTGTCCATAAGTGAATATGGGACATTTCTAACAAATATTGTTCATGGTGGAGACGAACACAAGCCTTTCGCGTGACGAAAAGCTGAATGAAACATTTAATTGTGGTCTGACAGTCATGTTACTGACTTACTGATCGTGCACCTGCAAACCTACTTCTAACTGCTAAGTTACACCCTACCAGGGTGAAGACGCAGGCAGGCGAGTTTGGTACAATGCTTGCTGAGCAGATTAAGAACCTGCCAGTGGTGTTTTGCCTGGTGTGTTGTTACCCCAAATGGCGTAGCTATTAAATACAGAGATGAGTGTTTTGCTGCTAATTACACTGTTGCATTGGTCTTTTGCTAGCCTATCTCTTGTCCCTCCACTTCCTCGCATTTGCTACCTAACTAGGTCAAATCTCATTGTGCAACCAGGAAGTGCACTCAGCATTACTCCAGCAGTAGACTGATATTGCTTCTGATTTCAACAGTAGTATTTTGGTCTTTGTGTGGTTGACCTATTCTGCAGCCTCAAGATTCATAAAAATTGTCTTTTCTATTTTTCTATAAATGTGTTGGGGACTCCACTTTGGGCTCAGATTGAAAAATACAAAATGAGACAGTTTCTCCTTAAAAGTCTGTATTCTTTCGGTAGAGTATCCAAACAAGTTGTGAATTTACAAACAGTATTGTCTTCAAAGGATGCTGTCACTTTGTTGATTTTGAGTAGTGGTCAAGGGTTGTACATGTACGGGGAGGCCTCCATCTGGCAGAATCCAAGCTTACAAATTGATAATAGAATGTTGTGTTGGAGGAGTTGGATCAACAGAGGCATATTGTTGCTAGAAGGTGTTTGGTGTGATGATGGTGGGGGGATGCAAACTTTTGAGTACCTACAAAGGAAGTATGGCCTACAAAAGCGGGAACAAAGAAAGGAATAACTTGTTAAGAACATTGTTAATTGAGAGATGAAATATGATGACCACTGATACAAAGACCCGAGAGATGTGATTTTATTGTGGCTGCTCCGCATAAAGTGTCAAGCTTTTTGAAACTCTTTCCGGTGGAGAGTGATTCAGTCGATTCCTGAAATAACTTGAGATTTGCATGGTCTAATGAGTTAGGAGTAGATTTGTCTTTGAAAGAATGGGAAAACATATGGAGAGTCCCAATAAAAGCGGAAGTGGACCTGAATTTACGCTACATTCAGCAGAGAATTTTAGGACGTCTTTCATGGACTCCAGATAGAATGTATAGATTTGGCCTGAGTGATAAGTGTTGGGGTTGTTTGAGGGAAAGGGGCACCATGTTACATATGTTGTGGGATAGCACAAAGGTGAATGGCTATTGGAATGATGTAGATAGGGTTGACATGGTGTGGAATATTGCTTTTCCAAGAACACCTTTGGCTGTACTTTTGAAATTCCCAAATTGTGTTTGACATTTGGATTGTGTAATGTTGTGTTGGGTCACTAAAGTTCTTCTGGTGGCCGCTAGACAAATTGAGTGGGTGAAGGAGGGGTTGAGGGGGGTTAGTGTTGTGTTATGTTGTGTGTCTTGTGTTGCTATGTGTATTATTGGTATATTTGACAATATTGTATCAAAGTTCTGTTAACGTTTTAAAAATCCTGTGGATATTCTTACTGTTTATGCAATCTGTTTTTGATTTTATTATAAGTTTCATGCTGATTATTGATACATTATTTTGTTGCATTGAAATGATTTGTTATCCTGAAATATAACTTTATTTAACTGTTCCTTAAAAGTTAAATAAAGAGGTTAAAAAAAGAAAAACAAAAAAGAAATTCATATCCATAACATGCTAAAATGCTCTTTATGCAGTGCACACCCACGTGACCTTTCACTGTGATCGTGCAGTAACATGCTGTCTAGTTTTCCAAACCCTGCCCTTCAGTCCACTGCAATTATGCTTCCACAACATTGTCATGTCTGACAGGGAAGGCTGATTGGCTAGATTTATCACACTATACGGTGCAGCCTACGCTGCCATTGTTTTCAAATGAGTGTAGCACCTCCTCCTTCTTGGCCTCCACAAAGTGGCCCTGAGCAACTGGTGAGCAACATTTTAGTGTGCTACGTGCAACATATTTGCTCGCGAACTAGAGGTTGGTGATCACTACCTCAAGGGTGCTCTTTTATTCAGCCAATGTGACCGGGCCATGGGTTTGACTCTTTCAAGGAGGGGCTGAGGACTCCCTTTTAACCTGGGGTAGTGGCCTACTAGGTCAATGCCAGAGCCAGACCTACCCATCCGTTTTGTGGGGGACTTCAAGGTGACCCGTCTTCCCGGTATGGTGGTGCCTCTCTCTGTCCCGAGGCCTGCCAGCCTCTGCCTGACCAGGTCGGTTTTTCTATTCTTTCAGATGAATCACAAGAAACTTGTGACAAGGCCAGTGAGCTGGCCTTGCTAAGGGGCACCCCCTCTTAGCCTGGGGTGAGAGGCCTAACAGGATTAAATCCAGAGTAAGTCCTACCCGTGAGGTCGATGGCTGTAGTTGAGAGGACCCCAATTTCTGCCTCTAAGAACAGAAACATCTCATTGGTTTTCTGTTACTTTCAGGACATAAAGTTAATAGCAGACAAAAGACCTGAACGATCGGCAGACTGACGAGAGTTGTGCACAAAAAAGAGAGGGTGCCGCACCACCAGACTGGGGTGTACCAAGACTGGGAGGGAGAGACTGATACCGAGAAGCCGCCGGTATAAACTGCGATGCGCTGCAGCCAGACGTGAGAAGTGTTCACACAGAAGTAACTACCATACATGGCAGGTCCCAGGACCTTGCAGGGTTGTTTAGCAATCAGGTTGAGCATGTGCAACCAGATGGAGGCCCTCTTGACCACTGGGAACGTAAATGGGAGCCATACCCACCCTTTCCCAAAGAACTTACTCTGGGACCTAGTGGAACAGGGTCTTGAGAATACGGCCAGGAAACTCTTGCCTTCCCAAGCCGTCATCTGTTACACGCCAAGCCTGCTTGGAGGAAGTTGGTGGTGTTTTGCCCGCTATTTAAGACTTGCCAATTTACACACACAAGGTTGAAAAAAGTCTGATTTAAAAAAAAAAAAAATTTAAAAAAGTTTGCTCAAAGGGTTTGAATCCTGAACAGGGGAAAGCTATTAAGAACAGGACGCAGGAAGTGTGAGTGATTTGGGGGAGGTCAGAGATGGATGTTGAGGATGACCAAGGCACCAGCTGAAGGGAGGAAAGTGCAGCAGACGGTGGAAGCGAATTGTGGAGCAAGTGAAGCATTGCCTAGAGTGTGGTAGTGCACGGTTTTTGTTTGTGTGGCGGGTGTTTAGAAAGACTAGTGTATGGAGTGATTGAGAAGCAAATGCCCTCTGAGTGAAAGGAGGGAGTTTGAGTAGCAATTAGTGTGGAGAAGTGGGTAGTAGTGTGGAGAGGGAAGTAGTAGTGAGGAGGCGTGAGCAGTAGTTGTAGAGCGAGGAATAACATCAAAGGGTGGAGGGCAGATGTAGGAGCTTTGAGAAACTGAAGGGTATCTCACCCGCTAGCCTTCTGAGACTTGTCATCCAGGTGGCCAGGACAGACACAGCCATCACTTTTGGATCCAGTTTCTGGGGGTGGACCAGTGCAGGAGGATCACCTGGTTGAGGGATCTTCAGAGACTGTGGGTGAGATAGCCAATGGTGAGAGAGAGTATTCTGTCAGGCCACTCACTGGGTTTGGGAGGCGGGGTCGCCGGTTCCGGCACACCCCGACATGGAGGCTTTACCCCTGGTGGAGCTTCTTACGGGCCCGTTCGGTCCGGTTCCCTGGCTTCTTGGGCGCTGCCATGATCGCGGGTCTGTGCATGCAGGCGTCCGTGCCAGACCCTCTGCGTATGTGCTCTCCACCTGACAATCTGTTCGTGCGCTCCAATCCTTGTTTTGGACCCAGACCTTTATCTGGGTTTCCGCTTGCAGGAACACACAGCGTCGCAATGCAGTCAGATCTCTGATCGCATTTCCCGCTCCGGACTCAGTTTCTGAGTCCTTGCTCTTCGCTCCAGCATTGTTTCCTTCTCCTTGCTTCCTGTTTGGTCCTGTACCTGGTGGGTTGGTCCCTGTGTACCCCCTGGGTCTTGGTTAGGATCCTTGCCCAGAGTTTTGGGCTGGGTACTTGCCCTCTGTTTTCCTGTCTCCTTACTGGGGTTCTCTGCTCCCCTTTCTCTGGTTCTCCTGGGTACCATCTTCTGACTCGCCCCGGTTTACCCCTAGTTACCAGCTCTTGTCATTGCCCTGCCTTGTGTCTCTGATTGGTACCCTGCCTTCTGGAACCTGCTCATTGCTCCATCGAGGAACGTGGTCATTCTGACTCCTGGAACCTGTGCCCCATACTTCCACAGACCTTTGTTCTGCACTTGTGTCGTGCAGTTGGACTATCTCAAGGCCTTCTCTGCCAGTGATTGCAATGTCCTGACGTCACGTGAATCAGAGAAGTGCCGTCCCGTGGCGTTGGAGCCAGTCGAGCCCCAACCTATTAGTTCATCACCTCAGTATATGTCGACAGACTGGCTGCATTAACACATCACTCCGCAACAAGATCAGGCACTCAGCACTCACGCGATGCTTCGTTTAACATATTCCCCCCTTTTTTGTTCCTTTACTCCATCCTATTTTTTAGGATACTCCAAGATCCCAAATCCTCCTGCTCCCATTTGGCATAAACACTGGGCCGAGGAAGAGGGTGACTAAGAGCAACAAACTTAACTCTCATACATTGTACTGGACATGGCCTGTTAATCGGGTCAGGTAACACGTAAAGAGACACACTGAGCAAGGCGGAACACGAGAACGAGCAGAACCTCTGGGACGAAAGCACACCCCTGGAGCAGAGCAACAGACCAAAGGCCGAGAGCAGCAAAAGATGGCCAGATCCCACAAGTGAAAATTGCATTGTGTTTCAAGGATGCCAGCGACCCTCCTCGGTGAACGGAAAAGTTGGGGAATCGAGGCCAAGCCTGTGGTACTAACATTGACTCGAATATCTGGAAATGCCAAACAAGAACGAAGCGCACACAGCCGGTGAGTTGGTAAGCCACCTGAGAGACCGGTGTGTATTAAAGTGAATGAAGTAGCAACACCATATCACAAGTGAAGACTGCACATGTGTGTATGAGACGCGAAGAAAGGCAGACTTGTGAATGAACTTTGATGTAAAGAACAGCTGGGAAATCAGCGATACTAAGTAACAGAGTGGTCTGGAAAATCTCCATGAAAGGTACTTTGTTTAAAGCGTGAAAGCAAATGAACAGTAAAAGTAAAAGGAAAACGATTAATTCCTAGAGAAGGGAAGAGTGGAAGGAACACAGTGAACTTTGAGTCAAAGTGGTCCTGCATTGGTCTAACAAATGAGCCACGCACATTTGAATGTCTTCGACATCCGAAAGTGGTCCGAGCCCGACAGAGAGAGACCCGAAGTGAAATGAGCTTGGGGAAGGGATCCCCCCTTGCAACTTGTGTTGAACTATCGTAGGAGGTCTGAGCCCAACAGAGGGAGATCTAATTGAACTGTGTGGTGGAAGGTCTGAGCCCGGCAGAGGGGCATCTTTTGGGAATGTTTTGGATAAGACATTCCTTTGGAAGGAAAAGTTTCTTGCATGGAAGGCCAGACGGGCCTCGATCCACGGCTTTTAGAACTAGTTGTATTGTGTTGATAACCGAGCCAGTGTGCGTCATCCTGCCTAAAAGGATCGCCTTACTTTGTGTGGCCTAACGTGGGGAGGAGAGCTGGTTCAGCCACATTGCATTTAAACCGTTTTTTTTTTGTTTTTTATCATACATTTCTTTTTTTATTGACATAGTTGATATAAATCAACTTTACAACATTTTTAGGAAAACAAAAACAAAATAAAGTGTTTAAATCCACCATACAGCTAAACATTAAAAGAAAGTAAAAACGTAAAAGATCACCGCAATTTCATACATTAGTACACAGATCACAATTAATCAAGACATTCAGACCTCATTAAGCAGGAATTAAAAAAACGTAAGGGTGCCAGCAGCAAAATAAAATCAGCATTTTAACTAGCATATGCATACACAAGTTCAGGTACACTCATATCCACGGCACTGTTCATCCATTTTTCTGTTTCAACCGGATTGGATCACTAAACAGTGTTCTCATTGCTCTCATGAAGTTTCAAATCGTACAGAAACGCAATTGCTCTCAATCTTGTCTGCGTATAAACGCCAGAATGGATTAACTTCCATAAAGTTTCTGGGGTAAGAAGGCTAAAAAGCTCCATCAGATATTTGAAGTGAGTAAAGCGCTGATCAGTCAGTGCATCACAGTCTGTAAAAAGATGACTTAGCGTTTCCTCCTGTTCTTATCTTTTACAGAAGCGACAATAGTTAGCTGAACCTTTAATTATTTTACGTCGAGCCAAAACCTGTCTTCTGGGCCACAGATTCAACCTTAAACGAATAAAGTCATTTCTATGCAGTTGCGATGGTGATTGCAACAGATAGGGTTCAGGTTGACTATTTTTTTTATGGCGAACAATTCAGGGTCGAAGTCTCGATACTGACTACATTTCTCCCTAGTATCAATCCAGTCTCTCTGAAAGAGTTTTGTCTTAACCTGTACTGGGTTTTGCAAAAGAGTAACTAGAGAGACATCTGCAAGTGCGAGGGCATAGGTGACTAGCTTGCGCCACTTCGAAATGAATTTATCAGTCGATGATAGAACAAATTCTTACAGTTTGCCCAACACAGAACAGGTTTGAAAGGCTAACAGACATTTCCTAAAGAGCAACCACTGCCACATATATCGAGCATGCAAAGAAATTAATCCTAGTTCATTTAATATCAATGCTACCTGTGTCGATCGGGGAAGCTGCAAGATTCCTCGCCAGTATTTACCCTCCAGCATAGACCAAAAGTCTTTTGACAATGTCGGTTTTGACTCAGACGCATAGAGAAGAATAGGTGTAGTCTTCTGCCGATAT
This sequence comes from Ambystoma mexicanum, assembly GCF_040938575.1. Taxonomy (NCBI): domain Eukaryota; kingdom Metazoa; phylum Chordata; class Amphibia; order Caudata; family Ambystomatidae; genus Ambystoma; species Ambystoma mexicanum. Next base: position 579,926,026 of record NC_090924.1, on the reverse strand, counting down.
CAGTGCTGGGATTTTTCCTTTTTGTAAATATTTTTCCTTTTCACACTTTGTGTACAAGAGATAGGGCAGGCATTAGGTTCTTGTTAGCATAGGCCATTTTGATTTGACAGACTCCACTAGGACTGTTATTTATTATTTGATGGTCGAGACTACTTGCATCTTAGTTATAGGGCAGAATAAGAGTTTTTCCAATCCCAACTATTTAAATAAACAAATTGTACCCATTGTGTCAGTCTCTCCTTGTGATACCATGCCTCCCCTACAGAGCAGTGATGCTTTAGAAGTATAGAAGATTGGTGGGAGGAGTGAAGAGGAGGAACTGAACAGTAAGATGTCTCAAAGAATACACCAAGTCTCAGAGACAATTCAAGGGTGCTTAGTGACATCCCTCTGTCTCTCGTCTATTTATGACCCTTCTCCCTAACTCAGTCATCCGTGACCCTAAGTTAGCACTAACCAAATATTTATCTGTATTGTCGAACACATCCTTATACTACGAGGGATTCCTGAATGTCGCCTGACTAGACTCCCTTTGGGACTCCCTAACTGTTCAAATTATATCCATCTATTCATGTTCTAAATGGTGGGAATGGTGCCTTTCAGACATCCTGTAAGAGTTGGTGCTTCCTTTCATGTTCATGCTTTCCTCTTCCTTGGGGTTTTCTTTCAACGCTCCCTCTCCACTCCTTTCACTTTTACTCTCTCGTCTCCTTTGTCCCTTTGATGTCTTTCACACTTCCTAGGTTTTGCCTCCACCCTTTGATGTTCATCCTCCCTCCCACTTATTAACTCTGCTGCCACCACACTACAACACTGCTGCCTCCACACTACAACCCCCATCACATTTAATATATTGTTTGAGCAACAGAGTGCTATACAGAGTGAGGCGAGCTGGCATCATTTAACAGTAGCGCAGTACTGTGATTTGAGGTCTTCGTCGGTATGTGCATCCATTGGAACCTAGTCCTTGTTCAGGTGTTGTTGAAATAGCCATGTTTTGAGAGATTTTAGAAAATTGAGAATTGTGGTAGCATTCCAAGCAGACAATGGGATCGAGTTCTAGAGGGTTGGTGCGTGACAAGAGAAGGATTGTTTGTGGGTCCTCTTTGCTGATGAGCTGTAATTCAAGCCAGTTGGTCGATTTGCTGTGCGGGGAGTCTGTGCAACCGGGTATGTGGAGCTTAGCCATAAGCTTAACCATCTCCAGTTCCGGAAGCACCTCAAGACCTTCCTCTTTGCTTCTGCCTTTGCTCCCCCTGTCACCTGCTGATCTGCCCTCTCTTGGCACTGTACACCTGGCCCCCTATGTCCCCTGGGCCTGCTCTCCCTGCCACCCTCCTGCACTGCCTCCTGGCCACCCCTTACACTGGGGACTGTATCTGTGCCCATACAGTCACCCACCCCCATTTTCCTCTTTTTCTGCACTTATTAGACTTACCTAGTGTGCTACCGTAAACACAGCACTTGCCGGCTGCACTACCACTGTTTATTGCCTACATTATCTATTTATTTTTATTTATTATTTATCTGTTCTCCTCTGCTCCGCACTTTCCACTTTCCCCCTCCCATGCACTTTTCCCCTTTCCCATTCCCATGCACTTGCTCGTTCTCAATTTCACTGGGCCTAGTAAGATTGTTGTTGTTTTTCTCCCCTGTTTCCCCTTCCCTCCTTTGTCACGCTCCGAAACACTTGTCTACAAGCGCGATACAAATAAAATATCATATCATAGCCGCCAAGTACGTGTACTACACCTGACTGCTTTCTAGATGATATGTGCAGTCTTGCACAGTATCCTATGTGGAGGGGAACCCAATGTATTTCACGTAGGACGGGGGTGATGAGGTCAAATTTCCATGCACCCATAATAAGAAGTGCTGCAGCGTGGTGGACTACTTTTAGGGGAGCAAAGTGAGCAGCAGGGAGCCGTGTTAGGAGGGCATTTCCCACATCAATGTTCGTGATAACAGCGGCCTGCCCTACTGTCTGGAATTTCTGCGGCAGGATGAAGGGTTTGATTTTGCAAAGGGTAGAGATTCCGGCCGCAACTCCTGCCTCCACGCCACAACTCCTGCCTCCACGCCACAACTCCCGCCTCCATGCTACTCATGATGCCTACACGCTGCTGTTACTGCTGCACAGTGGTGTATTTAGGATGGCAGCTACCTTAGGCCAAACAAAGTGCTGCTTCCCCTGCTTTACTCCGCCCCTTTACCAGATCCGCCCCTTCAACAGACTTCGCCCCTTTCATCCCTGATAATCTTAAAGATAGAGAACCATGAATACAATTGAAGTGTAAAAGAACATTTATCCCCTTTGCTTATTAGAAGTTACTGACCACTGTGCAGTCACTCAAATTTGTAAACTTAGCAACTTAGCACATGGGAATCCCCCATTAGAGCAGTAACGCCTTACCAAGGCTTCAACTCAATTCAGATCTTTAATATCTCTTTACATGCACAGAATCGTACACCATTTGCTGCATACTTACAACTATACTTCCATGGAAGTTGTTGGTAACAAAAATGTTTTACACACAAATAATTTAAAGTAGCTTGCTTGGTGAATAGTAATACATAGCACTGGTCAAGTGAAGGGGGCATCATGCTATACTGTTTTAACTCGCAGACGTACAAAAAACTTCAATTTCTCCTTTCACACACAATTCTCTTAGGAAAGACAGTAGAATACCAATGCATGACAGATGCATTCAGGGTCCTCATAAAGAGGTAAAGAAATACCATTTAAGCTGGAAACCAAAATGTGTAAGCAAATCAATTATATTCAGCAAATTAAGTGAGACATCTAATGCACACAAGAAGAAGCAGCACAACTTGCATGCAACGTTTGAGCAGTTAAAAGAAAAATTAGGGGCTAGACTAGACCAGGTAGGTTAATTATTAAACTGCAGTATTCGAGGTGCAGCAGTATTAAATTACCACTCAAAATTCAAATATTGAGAAGTAGAACTAAACATGAAGGATGGATAATAAAACACACTTTGCTAAATAGGATGGTGCAGCTCATAGTTTGGCACCTAATGAGAACACTTAGAGATTTGGTTCTATTAATAAGAGGGGAGTTGCTTAGCCCACTGCCGGAATTTTACTGTTCGAGGGGGGGAAGAGCAGCAGCAGTCGGAAAAGTCTACGTGTCTAGCTTAATGGCCGCATACATTACGCAGGTAACTCCTTCAGGTGGAAATTGACCTCCTAGATGATGAGGAGCCAGTAACAGCTACAGGGGAGGCACCGGTAAATGAAGGAAAGGTAGTTAGGGATGATGAACGATTGGAGAGGTCGGAGTCTGTGAAGACAAACTATCAGACCATTAGACCAGTACCCTATTGACATAAGGGTTGAAATTGGACGGGCCACGACATCCCATGAAAATATACTTCAAAAGGGGAAGGACCCATTGCTGGAGAATGAACATTCATTGAATCATGTCATAAACACCCAGCCCAGTGCCAAAAAAGGGACTGTGCAGTGGCCGTCGTGGATATACCTGACTGACAGTGACCAGGTTGACGCCATAGAAGCATTACGAACAATGGCACAGAGGGAGGAAGCTGGGAGAACCACAGCAGACCTATCTGTCTTACTGACAAGATCTCCCCCAGTGGTCTATAGATTTGCCAATTCTAATTTTAGTGCCCGCATGGTAACAATAAATCAGTACATTGTACAGGAAAAACATTGTGGAAGCCTCCATCTCTTACTTCAGAAATGTTGCTCTCTAAACAGAGATTTTTCTTTAAGAGGGGAGATAATAAAAATCTGCAGCAGGCAGCCGTGCCCCAAGCTGCTGTGAACATTCTTGAGGACCCTGACCCAAGGGCCACTCAAATAAATAATATTATAATGAAGAGCCAGGAGCATAATAGTGAGTTGGTCTTGAAGACCAGCGGTAAGCAGGTGGAAATTATCCAAACAAATTTTGAGGATAGGATGATGCAAAAGATGCTTGTGAAGGAGGGAACAGTCTCGACTAATATTACTAATGAAGAGCCTCATCGAGACCTGGATATGCCACCTTCAGGCGAGGACCTTCTAATAGCAATGGAATCTGCACAAAGTGATGGCCAGTCCGATAAAAAAACATTGATTGATGCAGTGTTAATAGCGGCTTTAACATTGACCTTGATGCCCTATATGAAGCTACATGAGACATTAAACGACCAGATAAGAGATCAGTCCACAATATTAGCCATGCTGCATTCTAAAATTGTCTTCCTAGAAGGGTTTGTCACAGCAATCCAATCAAACTTAGACAAGAACACAGAGCAAATTTCGAGCATTTTGCATAGCATAATTGACCCCATCATCCGAGAAAAAAATAAGACGCGCCAACCTGGATAAAGGGAGAGGTGTAATTGTTGCTCCCAATGTAGCCACCATGCCCCGCGATACTGAGGGAACAGCGGGTAAAGGTTATGTGGCCATGGAGTTGGACCCAACCCAAAATCCCATTGGAAATCCGCAGTGCATGCCTGCTGTTGTAGTGGACTCTGTAAATGATCTTACGACAAGGAACTGACTAATAACAAAGAGAGGCTAACTCCTGATTTAGAAAGAGAAATCAAGGCTGCTACAGACTTATCACAATCAAAAAGGAAAGGCCATAGACTATCAAGGGGAAGTCATGGTGGCAACCACAATACAGAGTAAAAATAAAACAAATAAAAATGAGATATTTGAAAAATTGGGAGCTGTGGGAACAAAATTACAATCTCCTCATACAAAAAGAGAGCTTTTAAAGGCTGTTCTGGTCAAGCAGAAGAAAAAACCAAATAACGAAATTGGATTATTTGAGAAACGGAAGCAGTCATTGATACCTCGAAGTCTGCTGCACTTGACAATAAACACACCTAGCTCACCGAGAGGGGAGGCTCCAAGTCAAGATTGCACATTGAAACAACAAGACCTAGGAAAACAAAAAGCGGAGAAAAGTCAAAATAAATTGGGTGACACCGAATCTAATATTAATGAGTCACTGGCCGAGACAAAGATTCTGATCAGATGGAAGAGCGTATGGACCGCCCAACTTATTCAATATCTGAAGATGAAGATAGTGGCTCCAATGGACACACAAGGGCCCAGGATATTAAAGATGGAGCAGACCAAATTGAAGCTCTTGCTTAACTGGACAAATCGGAGGTGGATGAGGTGAGCCTGGGAAGACAAGTCATAGGTACCGGCACCAGGACAATCATCCGGGCCAAAAAGATCTCTGGCACATTGCGGGAAAGAAGATACCATGAGGGCACCAAGAGGGAAGAAGAGGAAGAAGATCTTATAAAGAGATCTGTTCCTGTCAAAGCGCTTAATTGCCCAAAAAGGAAAGGTACCAAGAGAAGGATGAAGATGAAGACAATTGATTTCTCAATCCTTTAAAACCTACCATCCGGTGTAAAAAAAAAAAAAAAAAAAAATCATCTTCCTGTTTCAAACCATGCACGAAAAAAGAGCAAACATTTTCATCCAGTACAAAGTGAAAATGGGAGTAGATCCACGGATACTGATGGCTGGAATACAAATATAGGAGGGCGTAAGTCCAGAGGGAAAATGGACAATACCACATATCGTTTACTCCTTGAACAAGTTTTGCGGAGAAGAGACGATTTGGTATTGAATAGAGCAAACAACATCCAACTATTGCATTGCATCCCGGTACGTAGGGGTATGGAATCAAAGGATCTTCACATGGTCGAGTTCCCGGAGGAGGAAAGACTAGACAAGGTGATACTTTATGTTGCTAGCCTGGAGAAGAACAACATGCAGCGGATCGATTATTACCCATGGGCTTTGCATTGTCTAACTATGACAGTGAGAACAGCATGGAGGAAAAGCCAGATGCAAGAGGCTGCTACACTCCTTTGGACAATAGAACAAAACATGGCATCCGAGAACGATCTGAAAGAACACACGTTGATAATATTGAGGACTCGACCCCTGAAGGTCGATGGCCTCAAAACATTCATGATAAAAAAATTGAGTTACAGTGGATTGTAACGGGAAGAGTAAATTGAAGAACCAGCCTGGAGAGGCAAGATCAGTTAGCACTAAGGTAGAAAATTGGTCATGGCTAGCTGGTGCTCTTGTAGGGGAGAATGCTTGGGCATAGCAAACAAGGCAAAGGGAGGATGCCTATTTGGACGGACAGAATAATCAAATCTCCTTGGCATCATGGAATACACAAGGCCTTGCCCACCTCTTTGAAGCAGGAGACTTAAGATATGAGGTGCATGACATTATGTCTCCAGGAGACGTGGCTGCTGGATTTTCCGCTATTAGAAGGATATTCCATATACATCAACGTGGCTATTAAGGGGTTGACTGGGCGTCCGATGGCGGGCCTTTTACTTGCCCTGAACAACACAATAAATCTCCATGTAGTTAAAGAATACTGCCCCTCACCTCTGATACAAGCTGTGTTAGTAGGCTCAGAAGAGCAGAAGAGCCTCCTTATTATGAATCTGCACTGGAATAATGCTTTGCCAGTTGTGGAGGGCTTTGAAAAAACAGTCTTGAACCTAATTGAGGAAGTCGTGGAGACCAGGAATAACCTGGACATATTAATTTGTGGAGACCTAAATATTCATTGTTTTGATGATGGTGCAGCCTTAATCAGAGACCTACGGGTTAATGCTTCATCACACACCATCAGAGGAGTTGCTTGGAAGGAAGAATTGGAAAGGAAAAATATTCACATTGTAAATGGACATGTAGAAGGTGACAATCCTGCCCAAGTTTCATGGAGGAGAGGAAGTGAGGCTAAAACCTTAGACTACATGTTTGCCTGAGAAAATTTATATCCACTCTTATCGAATTTTAAGGTCAAGAAGACGAATGCTAGTGATCACGACATATTATCCTTGTCAATTATGGTTGGACAAAGATTGCTCCCATGGTCGATTCTGCCAAATTAACAATTGAAAAAGGACGCACTAGACTGAAAATAACAAAGGGCATTTTGGAGGCAGGAGGAAGAGAGTATAAAGTTGACAGCCTTCAAAGAGTCGAAGGGGGTGAATGGTAGATGTTGTTTCACTAAGCATCACTGTTTTGATCAGGAAGTTGCAAGGAGGAAAAAAGACCTGAATCGCAAACTTCATCCCAATGACAACCTTTCAGTAAGAAAGTTAAAACAGCAACATAAAAACTGCACATACGGTCATAGGGGGACTTTGTATTAAAGGGATGCAGAAACAATGTTACAACTAATTTCTCAAAAAAACACACCTGAAATTTGGAGGATTCTAAACAATGTAACTGCCCCCCAATTCTCATTGTTATCGAATGGAGTTTCAGTGGCGGCCTGGTGCAAATCATTTGACGCTTTGTTTAACACCGGCAAATCTTTGGGGGATGAAGAAATTATCTCGTCTACGACCTGGTCCTTTGCGACAGAAAGAAGTGACATTGAGTCTTTAATCATTAGGGCGAGTAATTTGAGAACCGCAGGGCCCAATGGGCTAACAAATTGTGTACTGAAGGAAAATCCGGAAGCTTGGTCTGAAGTGATGTGCGCCCTGTTTACAAAAATTAATAAAACTAAGAATATTCCAGAATCCTTGCGCTCCTCCATTATTGTTCAAATATTTAAGAAGGGTGATGGGTCTAATCCAAGCAATTACAGGCCTATCGCCCTTCTGGACGTAATGGCAAGATTTTTGGCGTGCCAGTATTGAAAGCCTTCAATATTTGGAAGCAAGAGCTCAGGTCGGTATGACAGATGGCAGGTGGGGTTCGAGAAAGAAATGGGTACAGCCCTGAATCTCTTCCTAATTAATCTAATAAAATAGAGTTAAATCGAACAAAGGAGGAAGAGTCTACCTGGCCTCAATCAACCTCACCCAGGCGTTTGACACAATTGAACGAGACAAGCTCTGGAAGAAACTAAAAGCCTGGAATTGTCCAATGGACATGAGAGAACTCTTATCACTTTACATACTAATATGATTCCACGTACGATTGGATAAAAGAGGCCACTTGTCCAACCATATTAAAACATCTAAAGGGCTAAAACAGGGGTGTAGCCTGGCTCTGGCCATGTTTAATCAGTTCATTTCAGACGTCTTCAGTGCCTTTGATATCAGAATGTTTCCCCCAAAATTGGCTGGTGAGGCGTTAAGCCGCCTGCTTTATGCAGATTACCTAATTTTATTGGCTTAAACACAAGTGGGGCTCCAGAGACAGTTAAACGCCCTAGCCACCTATATCGATGATGACAGATTAAAAGTTAACTTCACCAAGTCTGGAATTGTGACTCTGGGGGGCAAAACAGGCTGAAAATCACACAAAAAAACAGGGTTGGTATTTAAAGGGTGAAAAAATCATGGAAGTACAAAGTTTCATCTATCTTCGTGCCTGTGTGAATAATACACCCTGCGACCTGTGAAAGTGGCTCTGATAGTCACATATGGCTCAGAGTCCTCATTCTTTCTTCCTTAATCCATATGGCCAAAACTGGAAGGCTTGCTTTGGAGGAAGGTTCATTAACTACCACCTTCTTTCCCAGTTCAATTAATTAGAGAAGAATTGGGCTTGGTATCCTTATTTGGTGGTAGTGAAAGAACCTTCCTCCAAAATAAGCCTTCCCGTTTTGGCCATATCGATGAAGGAAGAAAGAATGATGACTCTAACCCATATGTGACTATCAGAACCACTTTCATAGTATAAAAATCGATCACAGGTCGGAGGGTGTATTTGCAATGCTTGCCTTTAATTATAAGTGCTTACGAGGTCAGATTTCTGATAAGATGGCCTCGCAAGGTGCATCCACTGCACTATTATTCACACAGACACCAAGACAGATGAAACTTTGTACTTCCATGATTATTTCTCCCTTTAAATATCAAGCTTGTTTTTTTGTGATTTTCAGCCGGTTTTGCCACCCAGAGTCACAATTCTAGACTTGGTGACGTTAACTTTTAATCTGTTATCGACATAAGTGGCTACAGCGTTTAACAGACTCTGGAGCCCCACTTGTGTTTGAGCCAATAAAATGAGGTTGTCTGCATAAAGCAGGCGGCTTAACGCCTTACCAGCCAATGTCAATGACTGACAGACAGTTAGCAAGATCCAGATCATGCAATTTAAGAGTGGTCAAGATTACTTCTGGTAGATGTTCCGATTTGAGACCTGGATTTTGGATGAATTGCAAAAACCGTTCAACAGGCGACCCATATCTTTTGACATACTTCCAAATTAAGGAGTGCTCATCAAAATGAGCACCATAGGTGTTGTTAAAACTAATGAAAAAATATTTTGCCTTTTTTGCCTGCATGATGATCTCTATTGGCACAGCTTCGCCCATTAACATAATTAACTCTTCACATGAAGCAAATGAAAGGTAAGATGTGCTCCCTTTTCCTGCATTGCAATACCGGGTAATGTGTTTAGCAATAAGAGGATCAACTTCAGAAAGCCATTCAAACATCATGAAGTTCCCATTGTGTGTGGAACTAAACTGCTCCTCTCTCCCTCTGAAGGCGAGCCCATGAATATCAGCAACCACTCTTTTCAACACATTCCTCCAATACTGGATTTCATCCAGGCCTCTCGATAAGGTGCGTGGCAGGCATTTTTATGCTGGAAAATCTTGTAAATACGGCAGCTTTATATGTTCCTATGCACATTCACACACCAGTTTAGAGCAGAGGGCAGTGCAAAGGTCAGGTTACTTGACACAAACCAGAGCACTTTTATATCTACAGGGTTGTAATTGCAAGCCATGGGTAAAAACCTCTGAAACAATGTATTTCTCTGAAGCCTTTCAAAAAAACTACACTAAGTGATAAAAGGAAGGGTTTATATCCATTCAGCTTCTGCAGTGTTGATGCTCACGGAGCAAACAGAAGCACTGAGCATATTTATTTTCCTAGCATTTTAGGATTGTATAATTAATAAGATGGAAAACTAAGTTCCAATTGAGAATTCATATTTTGTAACAAATTATGCTTTTTTTCCAGTGAAGGCAAACCATTATTGCACAATTGTATTTTTCAGAGTTCCGGTGCTGTGTGCATAATCGTGCGGAGGCAGATAATTTGTACACTTCTAATTTAATTTACACACTAATTATACAAACTGTGTAAAATGATGACTATGCACAGTCTAGTTTACATCAATGGCAGCAGCGTCGTTGCTCAAGGGTGAGTGATTGTCATTACACCAATCAAAGGTGTTCTAGCCTCTCAACCCTTTAAGACTGCAATTAAAACATCCAAAACCTGACTCTCCAGCAAGCACTGTTCAAAAACAAACACATGAAAGTAACATTGGTAATTGAAATAGAAACTCAGCAAAACCTGTCCCTATGATAATCCAGATAGGCATTTAACTTTATGTAGCGCTTCATACATGGTTCTTCCAACATCTACGTACTGTGATTAGTATACCTCAGTCGATACTCGGACACCAACCTCTGGAGGATGTTAGCCAATAAGATAGCTCAGCCCGTTCAGCACTTGTTACTGCAATCTGTGCGTGATCTGTAGGTTGCAGGTTCGAATTCCAGCAAGGCCAACTCAACCTTTCATCCTTTCGAGGTCAATAAAGGAGTACCGACTTCGGTTTGGTGGTAATTGTGATAAATAGGTTCTATTCACAGCACTTTGCCAAAAGCGCTATATGAATAATCATTTGACCAAGAGATTAGATATAGAATTTAGCATGGAGTCCTTGCCTATCTGCACTGTTGAATCATAACATTGGCATACCATTGGGTAGTAATAGCTCCAGTAAATGAGGACTTTCATTAAACATCAAAAGACAGTTCTGCTGTCAAACCTCAAAACACACAATACAATTCATGTTTGCTTTACTACGTCATTGGCTAAGTTTTTGTGTTTTCAACATTTAAACATATAAGGGAGAAGTCAAATGGCCAGACCCTAGAGAAATAATGAAAGGGGTATTCTGTCACAATAATAATAATTTGCATTTATATAGTGCTACGAACCCTCAGGCATCTTGAGCGCTGCTTATTATTACCCACAGTGTGTGGTGCTCATTTATCGACCTCGTAAGGATGAAAGGCTGGGTTTGGCTCTCAAAACAAGGATGTCAAAGCAGGCGCTCTATGCGCTGTGCTATCTGACCGGCTATGATGCAGAAAGCTGCTGCACAGTAAGGATTTCCATATCGTTTTTGCACATGTCGGCTGGATGTCCCATACAATTTACTCTCTTGTAAAGGAGAAAAGTCATTTTTACTCTCTTAAAATCACATTTACTCGCAAAGTTTAAAAATAGGTAGTAAAATACTCCGACCTCAAAATCTTATCTGGAGCACGGATTTCATCACTGATTTCCTTTGTGAGCCACCCATCGATTCTACCCAAAGTGTGTCTGGTTTTTAAAGCAAGCGCACATGATTTGCACTCAACTGATTTTTCATGTTCATTCAACCGTGCTGCACCGTTTTTTCCAATCATTGAAACTTGTGATTTTCCTCTAGACTGGCACCATGGAGCACAGAACCCCACCCCTGCACTTTCTGAGCACACTAAATGTCTCCTTCTTTGCTCCTCACCATTAAACATTTCGCTTTCATAAAGCTGTTTTGTCAGCACTCTCATTTTGTTGTTATACTTCCTTCTAGAAGTTTTGAAATTCAGATTCTTGTTTTTAACAATTCCATGTTTAACCACATAGTAGGTAGGTTTCAGATCATTACCAAGGTGAAAACTACCACCTGCAAGGGGGTTTCATGTCCCTCAAGGTTCCTAGTTAGCTGCCTCGATACCTTGGGCCCATGGTGTCAGAATCCAAGTCCTCGGATTCGTGACTCACCTGTTTGCTTCTTGTGGATTTCTTCTTGGAGGTCGCGGGTTTCTTTTTCCTGGATGAGCGTGCCTTATAAAGGTAAGCTCTAGAGTCTTCTGAATCCAGTCTGCTGGGCTTCGGTGAGGGTGCTGGTCGGTGACTCTCGGTCGCAACGGCGCCGGGGCTCGGGATACGTTCAATGTTCCAGGAAGGGTCCGGGACGGAACCAGGATAAGGGAAAACAGGGTAACTAGGTTCCGAATAGAACACGCAAAGGTAAGAGGAAGGGGGGACCAGGAGGAAGGATGGATGGTTACCAGGATTCGCGGAGAAAAGGGGGCTAAATACTAGAACACAACTTGCCGGGCGAGGCGCAGGCAAGCAAAGCGTTGAGATGCACGGAGGCGCTGGGGCATGTCTGTTTTCAAGGGAGCATGTGATCCACACAGAAGACTAGACCGCACCGAAGACATAGCGTCTGCCATGTTGAAGGTGAACAAAGTAGCGGTTATTGACTGAGGCACCAGGCAGACCAGAAGGGTCGATATCGCCGAGTCATGACACATGGGTTACCAAACTCATTAATCAGTCATTCCTTGAAGGTTGTGTTCCTATGGACCTCAGAGGCCTGGATCACTCCCCTTCTTAAAAAAGACAACATGGATCCTCTTCAGCCAAAGAATTACCAACAAATCACAAACTTTCCATTTCTGTGCAAGGTCATGGACTGGGTTGCATACCTACAGCTCCAGAAGGTCACTGAGGATAATGCCATACTGGGTCCGCGTCAATCCGGTTTCTGAGCTCGACATGGCACAGAGACCACCATGCTCGACCTTAAGTCCAACCTCGCTGCTATCATTGATCAAGGCCACCCGGCCCTCCTTATGTTGCTCGACCTCTCTGCCGCCTTCAACCTGGTCCACCATGCACTATTGGCGACCAGGTTGCAATCACTGGTTGGCTGCTCCAGCACAGCGACACAATGGTTCTCCTTTCTGTGCCCCCGTAAAGCCAGGGTCGCCCTGGACGACGCCCGTCCCTCTCCCACTTCTCTTACTTGTGGTGTGCCTCAGGGCTGTTCCCTCTCGCCCACATTGCTTCATATATACATTCTTCCCCTCCTCAAGATCCTTGATGACCTTGGTGTCCACTATATGAATTATGCTGACGACACTCAGGTCATCCTTAAACTCTCAGGCATTTATTCTTAGGACTCTCAGGCCATCAATTCTATATACTCCACCATCCACTCTTGGAAGGCAGTGAACTTAATGCGGAGAAAACAGATTCTCATCACTGCCTCGGTCATATGTTGAGGAACCAGGCATCGGAGTACGCCAATTTCTCCATCCCCACCGCTACCATCTTCGTGGCCTAGAGTGTCAAAATGCTGGGCGTCATCCTTGATGCTATGAGGCGAACTATGAGTGCATCATGTTGCCTTGTCAACAAACTTCTTGGTCACATGCACCCTTTTCTTTCCAAGGAAAACATGTCCCATCTAGCTTCAGCCCATGTAAACTCATGGCTTAACTATTGCAATAGTCTTCTGGCCGGCACCACCCAGTCCAATATCTCCACGCTCCACGTTACACAGAATGGTGCTGTAAGCGCAGTCCTGGACATTCCATCTCTGAGGTAAGAAGAAACCTGCACTGGCTGCCCATGAGACACTGTCTCTCATATAAGATCTTGACCCTCACATTCAAGTGCCTTGCCCTTGCAACACTGGTCTACCTCACAGAGCGTCTGAAGCCTTATGTATCCTTGCATACCTTCAGGTCTTTAGATCAGGCCAAACGAACCCAGCCCAGATTCCGTCTGGCCAAATACAGGAAGACAATCTTTGATGTCCTGGCCCCTGCCAGCTTGAATGCCATCCCGCTTCACTTAAAAAAAAGTGTCTCTCTCGCCGAATTCAATAAGAGGCTGAAAACTTTCCTCTTTAACGCACCACCAACGTAGACCCAACTTAGATTCCTTTGCACCGGACGTCTGACCACCTTGTCTCTGTCCTGTTTGTCTTGTGTGCGCCCTGAGGCCTTCGGGCAAGCTGGTGCGTTATTAAGAATTAAAATAAATAGTCTCTGGTGAAATCGTTCAAAACACAATCAGCGGGGTCATTGGACACTGAGACTACTTTAGGATAAACAAAATCTCTCACACGTACACCTGAAGACCCTGCAATATTCTCAACGTCACTAGTTTCTATTCCTGTAGTCACACTGCTTCTTGAAGTTTCAGAACTGTGAAGGCTAAATGAGGTAACTGAATAATTGATGTCAAGATCAGCAGTAAGAACATGGACTTCCTTCTCATCACATGAAGTTTTATTAAAATATTTCTCAATTTTTGTATTTTCCTCAACTACTGTGGTATTCTTTTCATCCCTGATCGTTGCATTTCTTTTGTAACCTACACCGCTTAGCCTTCTTCCTGCGACACTCATTGTCAATGTTTGAGAAAGAGGCTGTTTACATTTGACCAAAAAAGACTGTCAAAAATAAAATAAATTAGGCTACCCCTCAATGTCAGAAAGTTTAATCTAAAAGAATGCTATTTGCTAACCTATGTGATGAATCCGATGTGATTATCCCAGGGACCCTCCCTGGGACCCTTCTCGTGAGGCCAGGGAAAGGCAGACGCTTCCTGAGCCTGGGGCTGTTGTTCTGTAGGAGGATCATATGGGAGGGAACTTGGGGCAAGGCAATTGGGGCAAATACATTAACTAATTTCTCCAGCATGGGGTCTGGCATGGATTCACATGCTCATGAATATTCCCCGTCGTCAGGCTGGGAATCCTCGGTAAAGAAAAAAAACAGTATCCGTTTCGTTTCTGATCTGTCTTTCGTAGTAATAACCAATCACTGGTCTCTGCGTCATACTGACCACAGCCAATGACTGCCCTCTACCTAAGCACCGCCTCTGGCAGCCATCTTCAAATTTTTACCGCACATTCATGTGTTGGGATCCTCGTGCTATTGCTCTCGAGCGTTAGTGCTATTTTTTCACGTTTTTTCTCAAAAACTTTGTTTTTTCCGGTCAAAAGAGCCTCAAGCTCCACCGACTCTCCATCCGATCAACGGGGACCCGTGTCTGATTCTTCTGCGCCCCTCAAGGGTGAGGATTTCGTCGAGCTACGTTTTGGAGGACTCCAGAAGCTTCTCAGGCCCGGACATGGCCCAGGAGAAGGGAAGCTCGACGCCCGGAAAGCTGTTCAGGGTCTGCCCTGGATGCCAGCTGCAGAACGTCTTTAAGGAGGACGAACACTCCTTTTGTCTCTACTGCTTACATGAGGACAAGACGCACGTGGAGAAGGACTGTGCGTTTTGCGGCAATATGTCGGAGCGGACCATGAAGGACCGCCACCAACGCCTCGCCAACTGGCTGGAAGGGAAGAGCCCGTCAGGCGAGAAGAAGAGGAAGAAATCCGAGCGGTCTTCTAAGACCTTTGAGGATGCCCCGGCGACGGGGGTCCAACACAAGGCCAAGCACCGCGAGTCCGCTGGCACCGGGAGCGCCGAACGGTCGAGCTCTACGGGCGCCAGGCAGGGCGCACCCTCCCCGGCACCTTCAGCCACGAGCCAACGCTCTGGGTCGGGTAAGAGGAAGGCCGAGCACCCGGCGAAGCTCCTGGAGAGGCCCCGGTCGAGCTCGAAGGCCCCATCGGAGGGGGAGCGAGGCAGTGTCCCCCCCCCTCAAGGATAAGGCGGTGAGCGCACCCAGGGTGGTGAAGGCCTTAATCCATCCGGCCAAGCCCTCTATCGATACTGTCGCGGCGGCCCTGGCTCAGCCTGTGGAGGCGACCTCGGGGCTCAGAGTCTCCCTGCCACCTCGGAGGGAGTCCTCTTTTGTGCCCATCGATAGGACCCCCATGAAATCCCCGGCGGGGAAGAAAAAGGGGGGGCAGGGCGTCGTCGTAGATTCGGCTTCAACCTCGGAGGAAGAGCTGATCGAGGTCTTAAGCCACGGCGTTGGCGTGGATGAAGACCAGCCCGTCGGGATGGATCCCGACGCAGGTGACAACGACATCGTCGAGGGTGCCGACGGGGCCCCTGATCGCCCTTCGGATTCCCCTCTGCCAGCGCCGCAAGACAACTCGGCGGCCATTTTGTTGGCTATACAGTCCTTATGCTCAGAGATAAGGACGAGACTACCGTTGCCGACGGAGGAGCCTCTCCCGTCGGGGGATCCTGAACCGGGACCTTCTGGTGTTCCCTCGCCCAAGAAAAGGATTCACCCTCCACCTCCTTTTCAGCCGTCGCGACCCGCCCAGCCCTCCTCCCCGTCCACCCGAGGGGATGATACGGGGACTGACACGGCAGCGACGGGTACGGACGACGAGGTATACGACGAGGATCTCCCGTCGTCACCTCCCACCAGGGCTTCTCCACCCGACGAGATTGGATCGTTCCACTCCATGATCGCCAGGGCATCCGAGCTTTTCCAACTCTGCCCTGAGGAGAAGAAAAAGGAAGGATTCCTTTATCAACGGTGCGAGGCCAAGAGGAAGACGGTCCTCGCGGTGCCTCTACTGGACGACATTTGGGATGAGGGCCTCGCCCTCCTCAAGAACCCTTCCACGACGCCAGCTAGAAGAGACCGGTACGAGAAGAAGTACCGGGTCCCGGACGCGGCCCCCCTGTGCCTCCGGGCACAGCCTACCCCGTACTCCGTCGTCTCCGCGGCGGCCAGGAAGAAAGCGGGGGGGGGGTGCGGCCTCCACATCGACTTCCCCCCCGGACAGTGAGGGAAAGAAATTGGACGCTATGGGACGCAGGGTCATCTCGTCTGCAGCGACGACTATTAAAGCGGCCAATGCCTTGGCTATCGTTGCCCGCTACGACTGGGAGCTATGGTACAAACTGGCTCCCCTGCTGGACTTCCTACCGGACGACAAGAGGGCGGATGCCCTGGAGATCCTACAGGAGGGTGAGGTGGCGTCGGACCACGCCATCACTATTGCGACGGACATCGCCGACACTGGGTTTCGCCAGTTAGGCAACGGCGTGTGCCTTAGGCGGCGTGGATGGCTCAAGGCTACGGACTTCCGTCAAGACGTACAGACCAGAGTCCTGGACATGCCGTTCGATGGGAACAACCTGTTTGGGAAAACAGTGGACGATTCCCTTCAGGCCATTAAAGCGGACACTGAGACGGCCCGGGCCCTTGGGGTTTTACAGCAACGACGGACGCCCTTTCGGAGCAGCGGAGGCAAGGGCGCCTCCAAAGGTTCCGGCGGCGGTTTCTCCACCTACCGTCAAGCGGCCCGCCGTCGTCGCCAAGGAGGTCAAGGCGGCAAAGCCTCGTCGAAACAGGATTGAACCGGCCGTGGGGTCGGGCCCCCACCGAAGCACCCCGGTGGGAGGCCGGCTGGCGAGCTTCGTCAGCGTGTGGGAGTCCATCTCCACCGACCGTTGGGTGCTGGACGCCTTAGCCCGGGGCCACGCGCTCGAGTTTCAAAGAAGGTGCCCGCGCGTCCCCCCCGTGGCCAGGAAAGAGCTTCACGTCCCTCAGCTTCTCCTGGAGGTAAAGGCGATGCTCAGGAAGGGCGCCATCGAACTCGTCCCAAAGAGGCTTCGGGGCTCCGGAGTTTACTCGAGATACTTCCTCGTGAAGAAGAAGACGGGAGGATGGCGCCCCATCCTAGACCTGCGACGTCTGAACAAGTTCATCAAGGCGCAGAAGTTCCGGATGGTCACCCTCCAGCACGTTCTGGGTCAGCTGGAGGAAGGAGACTTCCTGTCGTCGTTGGATTTGGAGGATGCCTACTTCCATATTCCCATCCTAAAGGGGCACCGAAAATTCCTCAGGTTTGTGGTCCAAGGGCGTCACTACCAGTTCAAAGCCCTCCCCTTCGGACTACGGTCAGCACCCAGGGTATTTACCAAGTGCCTTGCACCGGTGGCGGCGCAGCTGCGCCGCGAGGGGATCCACGTCTACCCCTACCTAGACGACTGGCTCATCCGAGCCAAGACGAGGGAGCTCGCCGTGGAGCACACGGCAAGGACCGTCCAACTTCTCACGGACCTGGGATTCTCCGTGAACTACGCCAAGTCCCACCTGGTACCCGCGCAAAACGCACTGTTTCTGGGAGCGAAGCTCGACACAGTGTCCCTTCTGGCCTCCCCGTCGGAGGAAAGGACCAGGTCCATCCTGGGCAAGGTACAGCGGATGTTGGTTTCCGACGCGGCCAAGGTGAGGTCCATCAAGTCCCTCCTCGGAATGATGTCTTCTTGCATCTACCTCATTCCCATGTGCAGGCTCCGGATGCGCCCGTTACAGGAGTTCCTGGACGCGCGCTGGATCCAAACGACGGGCGGCTTCGAGGAGAGGATCACACTCGACAAGAGTTTCCGCCGAGCGGTCCGGTGGTGGGGCACCCGCGTGCATCTGACGGCGGGCATGGACTTCCAGACCCCAGACCACCAGGAGACAGTGACCACGGATGCCTCCCTGGAAGGGTGGGGAGCGCACACCGAAAATCTGCACGCGAGAGGCCTTTGGCTCCCGACGGAGAAGTCCCTCCATATCAACGTCCTGGAGCTCCGTGCAGTGTTCTAGGCCCTCAGATCCTTCCTTCCGTCCCTCAAGGGCAAGGTGGTGAGGATCTTCACCGACAACACCACCACCATGTTTTACATCAGGAAACAGGGCGGAACCAGGTCCCCAGCACTGTCCAAGGAGGCGCAGGACCTGTGGCAGTGGGCCGTCGCCCAAAGGATGTTTCTGGTGCCATTTCATCTGGCAGGGATAAAAAACACCATCGCCGACTCACTCAGCAGGGAGCTGCGCTCGTGCCACGAGTGGGAACTACGGCAGGATCTAGTGGATCGCCTCTTCCGACGGTGGGGCACACCCCAGATCGACCTGTTCGCGACGGCGACGAACTCCAAGTGCCGGAGGTTCGCCAGCAGGTTTCCCCAGGCGAGGAGCATGGGCGATGCTTTCTCGTTCCCCTGGGAGGGCCTGTTCCTCTAGGCGTTCCCTCCTTTGCCACTGCTAATCCGGCTCGTCAACCAGCTCAAGAGGTCACGGTGCAGGATGATCCTCGTCGCACCGGCGTGGCCGAGGCAGATATGGTTGCCGGACCTTCTGGACTTATCAGCGTCCCCGCCAATCAAGCTGCCGGTGGACGCAGATCTACTCTCCAGGGAAGGAGGCGCCATCCTCCACCACGACCCGAAATCGCTGAACTTGCAGGCCTGGCTCCTGCAGCGCTAGAGTTTGGAGGATACGACGTACCGGCCGACTGCAGAGAGGTTCTTGCAAAGGCCAGGGCGTCCTCGACTCTTAAATGCTACGGACACAAATGGAAGAGGTTCTCTGTCTGGTGCCACGCACAGAAGATTAACCCTCTACGGATTATGGCTCCCCAGGTACTGCCGTACCTGCTGACGCTGGCCAAAGCTGGACTGGCACACGCGTCCATCAAGTTTCATCTTGCTGCGATCTCCCGATACACCATAACCACGGGCCGGAAGTCCTTGTGGTCTCATCGTCTGGTGAAAGAGTTCATGAAGGGACTGTTCAGATCGTTCCCGCCGGTGAAGGCTCCGGCCCCGGCGTGGGAGCTCAACGTGGTGCTGACCAAGCTCATGGGACCTCCGTTCGAGCCTCTGCACTCGGCCCCGTTGAAGTTTCTGTCGTGGAAAACAGCGTTTCTTGTGGCCATCACCTCCGCACGACGGGTGGGAGAGATCCAGGCCCTTTCCTGCAAGGCCCCGTACTTGACTTTTCACGACACAAGGGTAGTGCTCAGGACGCACCCCTCCTTCATGCCCAAGGTACCGTCGGACTTCCATCTCAACAAACCCTTGGTGTTGCCTGTGTTCTTCCTGTCGCCTTCGTCGCCGGCTGAGAGGACTTTGCACTCGCTGGATGTGGCTAGAGCACTGAAGTTCTACGTGGACCGCACGAAGTGTTTTCGGAAGACGTCACAACTCTTTGTGAATTTTGGACCTGTCAATCAGGGGAAGGCTCTCTCGAAGGCTTCCATTTCCAGATGGCTCTCCGGCTGTATCATGTACTGTCATCGGTTGGCAAACCGACCGCTGCCTGGCCGTCCGAGAGCCCATTCCACCAGAGCGATCGCAGCCACCACGGCGTTCCTTTCTGGTGTGCCCCTGCTGGACATATGCAGGGCTGCTACGTGGAGGTCGACGCACACCTTCACGAAATTCTACTGCGTCGATCGGGATTCCAGGGAGGAGTCCAGGGTCGGCCAAGCAGTGCTGCGCAACCTGTTCGCCTGAGGTGAGCCTGGTGAGGAGGTAAGATGCTTAATGTTGGGTTTGATGTAATGCTTAATGTTGAGCCTTTGCCACCTCCCGTGGTTGTGCATGTGTGTACTGCTATGTATTCTTTATTCATGAGCATGTGAATCCATGCCAGACCCCATGCTGGAGAAGGAACAAGTTACTTACCTGTAACTGTTGTTCTCCAGCATGGGTCTGGCATGGATTCCCATGCGAACCCTCCCGCCTACCCCTCTGCGGCTCTTCACTTGGTCATACTGCCACTTCACGTGCTTCCAAATCTGAAGATGGCTGCCAGAGGCGGTGCTTAGGTAGAGGGCAGTCATTGGCTGTGGTCAGTATGACGCAGAGACCAGTGATTGGTTATTACTACGAAAGACAGATCAGAAACGAAACTGATTCTTTACCGAGGATTCCCAGCCTGACGACGGGGAATATTCATGAGCATGTGAATCCATGCCAGACCCATGCTGGAGAACAACAGTTACAGGTAAGTAACTTGTTCCTTCCCTGATGACCCCAGAGTTTAGATTGCCTATTGTAAAAGGACATTAAAATAAAATACCTGCGATACCGGGACGAGAAAGAAGGGCTTGGAGGCACAGAACTGCAATGTGCAGTCTAGTGTTTTTAATGGCCCACACCTGAGCGGGACTTTTGATTATTTAAAGCCCCTTCAAGTGCAGGCCGTTAGAACAGATGGTTGAAGTCGTGGCAGATGTAGCTGGAGAAGCAGTGACCAGTTGTCCAAGCAGGCAGAGCTGAGAAATGAAGACGCCGGGACCGCTGCTGCTGATATAGCAGGAAATGGTGCAGAGAGAGTCATAAGATACAGAAGCTCAAGCTGTAGAGGTCGCGCAGCGGGAAGCGTTAAGGTGACAGGATGCCCGTTAGACGAAAGAAGCTTCCCGTTCCCTGCTTTCCTCGCCGGTGGCTGGCAAATGTCGGAGAAAGCCAAGAGCAAAGCAGGCTCCTTTCGAGAGAGACGCGGGACACCAAAATATAGCCGGAGCTGTCGAAGGCTCCGATCCCGAGGACCGAAGAGGTCACAGCAGCAACTGCGAAGAGCATGGACCTGCAAGGAAAGACCTCTGAATTGGCCAATGGGAGGTGACCCTGGAGCATTCTGTGAGACAATGCATGCTGCAAGTAATTACTTTAAATGCTGAATTATTGAAATAAAGCATATTTTACTGTTCATATGTAACAAAGACCAAAAAGGCAGAAGCTCATTGTTTTGAATGCCGAACTAATAAAAAAGTGCACATTTGCTACCACCTGTATGTAATGAGAAACCAAGAAGAATAGATTTGTAACTATCATTGCCAAAGCCAAAAGGGGGCAAGATTAAAAGTAAACTGTATCCTACATTGCTAAAGTCAAGAAAAGGCAATATTGAAACCTAACTGTAACCTATATTACCAAAGCCAAGAAAGGGTAATAATGAACTGTCATTGCCAAAGCCCATAAGGTGTAATATTGAAACCTAGTTACACCCAACATTGCCAATATTGAAGATCAATATTAGCAAGCTTTGGCTAAACTATCACAAGAAATGGGGAGACAGTTGGACATATGACACATATATGGAATGAACCATCATCAATGGGTGTTGTAGTTCTGTAGAAGAAGTTGTGAATATCAAACTTGTTGGAAGCTGAAGATTTTATTAATGCTTGAGGTTAACCTAATCACAGAGTACTCGTAGTAGTGGTAGGAGTTTTATTATCCTGGCAGACATGTATACCAGGAGAGGGCCTAATAGCGGTAGTCATGGCAGGTTAGTGAACCAGGAAGAAGAAATTGAAGTAGTACATTGTGGTGAAAGGTTGTGGTGGAAAGAAAGTGGCAAGACCACTAAAGGTCTTCAATGAACTGTGGTAAAAACCATCCTGATGAAAACATGTTTGTGTTTTGTTGTTAAGCAGTTATCTTTTTCAAAGAAGGGAAGTCCTATCTGAATGTTCATTTGAAATATGAAACAAGTACTTTTTCCTTTGGTAAACTGAAGCTTGTGGAAAACTACTTTTGACAAGTAATGAACTTTGTTCAACCCTTAGATAATTCAAGTGGCCAGTGAAACAGAACTTGTATGTTGAAAGGAGCTTTGGGTTATTCATGAAGTGGAATTTGGCCATTGAAAAGAACTTCTACTTTCTGGAACTTTTTAGAAATCCTGCATTGGGTTTTGGGGAAGGGGATTCGACCCTGTGTATATTGATCTTTAATTCTTGTGAATATAATTATTTTATTGAACTTGAACAGCCTTCTATATTTCCTATATGATTTTATTGTATGTACAAGTGTGAGGGACAGATATATTTTTATGTTTAGTATGTTCCTTTGTTCTTTAGTCTAAGTTACGTAGGCATAGAAATCCTCGTTAGGTTAGGGAAAGCGAGGCATTTTTCTCACTCTTGTACTTTAAAATGGCTACTTGTGAAAAACCTTTACCAAGTTGTCCACCTAGCATTTCTGACCCCTCAAACCTATTACAAATTTCAATAAATATAAACAAATAGGAACTAAATTATTAATCAAATTGTTGCATTTTAAAATGTAATGTTTTGTCTAATGTGTGTAATGTAATGTAGCTGAGATTCAAGCCAGGTTACAGCACCTAAACATTATTTTCCTGCTCTTGCAGCAAGGTCCAATTAGTTCTGAATGTTTGACTTTCAATACTTAAAATCAGGGCGCAAAATTCACACTCACTGAGTCATTGTCACGCTAGCCATTGGCTTGCAATGATTGACTATTGGCGAATAAGCAATGGTGTGCTCTCTGTGTATGTGTAGAATTGAGTTGGCCAGTGGATTTTTATGGCTAGCTAGTAGCTTGCAACTTGAAATGTTTTCCCCTGCCTAAAATAATACTCGGTTTTGTAGACCTGACTGACTTTCATAAGATAACATGCATACACAAATCACATGATAAACCAACTGGTCATTTAAAAAAAGAAATCAATAGAGAACTATTTGTATCTCTTTTTCCCTATCATGAATGGAACATATCCACAATTGCCAGAATCTAAACGGATGTATGCTTAAAACATTTCATTTGGGCTACTACTGTATTTTTAAAGTTGTAAGTAGTAGTACACCCAAAGGCATGAGCACATACTTGCTCACCCCATCGGCTTATAGTCCTTGTTTTCCCAACACACAGACATGCATATTGTGAGGAACATTTGAAACTGCCAAAAATAAAACCGATTTTTGGAGTCACATATGCAGACGTCAGTGCATCATCATCCCAATAAACTATAGCTTACAAAGTAGTAGTAAACTGTCAGACACAAAGGTAATAAGGTACAACGTAGTGGCTTTACTAAAGTAGCTGCATTGCTATATAATGGCCAGTGCTGGGGCATGTATGGCTGTTTACATACAATGACTACTATTTCGAACATATACTGGCAGCGACAGCAGCAGACACACATAGTACAGGTAAGACACCTAATATCGATGCGTACGTGGTGCTAAGAGGCATTAAGATGGTAGAACCTATGCATATGAAGCATCACTTGGCATACTATGACAGCCAGGCCAGCCCATGCATGATGCAGGCACTGCCCTGTTGCGTCCTTTCATGTATGGAGTGCTGCCATCGTTTTATTGAATATGCTGTGCTATCTATTGCTAGCCCCTGCAGTCTAGGAGACTCGAGATACAATTCAACAATTGTGCTTTAGGCCCGGGTGCACTAAAACGTTTTGAATTAGGTTAATTGTACCACTGGTGAAGAAAAAGTGCCTTGAACCAGTGTAATCAATATAGAAAGAGTAATGAAAAATCACCTTAAAACAGGCAACGATTAGTGCACTCTATTGATGCTGATGCAGAACATTATTCCTTCATCAACTAGTGTTAGCAAACTAACAGTACTTTGCAAAGCCACACGAGTAACTGCTGCAACACTGAATTTATCCCAAGAAGAACCAGCTGTACCATGCTACACGAGTACTGCAGAAAAATACATTCTTTTATTTGTTTATTAAATTTATATAGCGCGCTGTTACTTGCAAGAGCTTAGTTACAGGTTTACAGAAGTGGTAGCAGTAGTAGGGCACATTGCAAATCAGTACAAAGCTACATATCAGAACATGATTCAATACATGATCATTCTTACGTGAAGAGGATGGTTTTCATGGCTTTACGGAAAGAGATGAGGGAGGCCTCACCTCGGAGCATGGGAGGGAGGGCATTCCAGTGTGTGGGTGTGAGGTACGGGAAGCTGGATCTGCCTGCTCTGGCTCTTTTTACTAGGTGAACAGAGAGCATGTTGGTATAGGGTGATCTAGTTGGCCTTTTGGAGGAGACGGGGTGGATCCTTTGTGAGAGGTACTCCGGAGCAGTGAGGTGAATGCACCTGTGGGTCAGTGTAAGGGCTTTGAAGATGATTCTTTCCTTTATTGGGAGCCATTGGGCTAGTTTCTGTATGACTTGAAGCCTCTCCAGGTTTTTAGTGGAGGTACCTAGAAAGAGAATGTTGCAATAGTCTAGCCTAGAGCCACTAATGGCTCTGGCTATGTTTGTGCAGTTCTCTTTGGAGAGAAAGGGCCTAACTGTGTTGATTAGTTTAGCATGATATGCAGCGGAGGAGGCTATAGCATTGATTTGCCTGTCCATGGATAGGTTGGAATCCAAGTATACGCAAAAAGTTTTGACTGAGTCTGAGACAGGTATTTTGAAGGAGTCAATGGAGAAGTGACTGACTTGGGAGTCTAGATTTTTTAAGGTGTCATGGGGGCCTACCAGGAGGAGTTTGATCTTGTCCGAGTTAATGCATAGTCCATTGTCTGCCATCCAGGCTTGGATGGTGTTGTAGAGGTTGAGGGTCAAGAAATCTGTGTCATAGTTGGCAGTGAGGGTGAGGAGGATCTGGGTATCGTCCACGTAGTTGGTGTAGGAGATGCCCATAGCGTCGAGGATGAGGAAGAGGGGCCGTGTAAAGATGTTGTAGAGGGTGAGGGAGAGGGCACACCACAAAGCATGATGGTGGGCGAGGCAGAAGCTAAGTCAGAGAATACTTGCATGGCTCTATCTTGTAGGAAGGAGGTGATCCAGGCTGTGGCATCAGGGGAGAACTTGGCAGTGGAGGAGAGGTGGAGGCAGGGAACGTCGTGATCTAAGAGATCGAATGCCGTTGAGAGGTCATGAAGTAGGAGAAGTGCTGGTTTGCCCATGTCTCTGGCATCGTCCATCTGGTTTTTCAGGTCAAGTAGGGCGGTTTCAGTCCTATGTCTGGGGCGGAAACCAGATTGATGGAGTCTAAGGAGTTTATTCTTTTCAATGAAATGCTGAACCTGCAGGTAGGCTGCTTTGTCCAGTATTTTGAGGAGGAACAGGACAGTTGTGATGAGTCGATAGTTGTTAGGGGAGGTAGGATCAAGAATGTTTTTTATTTTAAGAGCGGGCAGGCACAGGCTTCCTTGTGGGAGGCGGGATCTATCCCTGTGGCAAAGGAGGCATTAACAAAGGCAGTCAGAAATGGTGCTAGGGCTTCTGTACAGTCCTTGATGATAGAGGCCGGGCAGGCATCACCTTTACAGTTAGAGGGTTTGATGTTCCTTATTAAGTTGATGTCTTGTTCCTGTATGGCTTTGAAGGAGAAGGGTTCGTGGGGGTCTAAGGCTGGCGGTGGGGTGAGAATGTGAATATTAGGCAGAGCTTGTTTGGTAGCTAGTATTTTATTTTGGAGAAGGCCAAGTTTGGTTCTCATGGCTATTTGTATTTCATCGCACCAGACTTTCTCTTTGAAGTTCTGGGGGACGGGAGTGGGATTCTCTAGCTCCCTAAAGATTGCAAAGATTTCTTTTGTGCTAGATTGGGCTTCAGAGATTCTGGAATCAAAGGATTTGACCTTTGCTCGGGTGATTGCCTTTTTGTATTTGTTGGAGACAGTTTTAAAGTTAGTCCTGTCTTTGTCGGAGTGGGATTTTAGCTACTGTGTAAGTGCAGCTTTTTTCTCGGTGCGAAGTAAGAGAAGGTCAGGGGTGAACCATGAGTTTGAATGGGTAGTGGGTTTGGATTTATGCGGTTTGAGTGGGGCTATGGAGTCGATGGCTGCTTTGATGGCAACATCATAGGCTGATGCAAGGGTTTCTGGGTCTAAGGAGAAAGGTGGTCTGAAGGTTGGGCCTTGGAGGAAGGGTAGTAACCTTTCCTTGGTGAGCTGACGGGAGCATCTAGCGAGGCAGGGTGGCAGGGGTTGGGGTGGTGAAATGGGTGGGGTGGTGGTGGGGATACTAAATGTGATGATATGGTGGTCAGAACATGGGGTGGGAGTGTTTCCAGTGATGATGAGTGGGCAGTTATGAGGTGCGATCCAGTCTAGTGTTCTGCCTAGGGTGTGGGTTGGGTCAGAGATGGTGTTCTTGTATCCTAGTGCCTTGAGGGCCAAATCAAGGGATTTGGCTGCTGGGTTCTTGCTGTCGAGACCTAGGTTGACGTCCCCAAGGAGAATGGCTTTCGAGTGTTTTTTTAAGGTTGTCGGAGAGGAGGTGGGTGAGAGAGGCTTGAAAATCTCCTGTGGGACCCGGGGGGGGGCGATAGACAACGTGAATAGAAATAGTGCAGTGGGGAGAGAGGTTGATTTTGACTTGGAGGTATTCATTGTTGTTGTGCATGAATTTCGAAGGGATTGTGTCCTCCAACGTATTTCTTATCTTTGATAATACGTTTCCAGCTTGCTGGCCTCGGAAATATTTTCTGTAGAGGGCGCTGCGCGTCGACGTCCCTCGACGGCCACCGTATCAGCGCCGACGTCGCCATGCCCATAAATAGACACGCGCTGCGTCCGTTGCTTAGTTCCGTTTTTCCGTGCTTCGTGGGGTCTGGGAACGTCGTTGCTCAGTTCAGTCAGGTTTATCTAAATCTATTTCGACGAATATTCCTTATCGTTCTTGATGGCTTCTTCATCAGAACCGACAACGCCGCGATCCGGCTTCAAGAAATGTCGTGACTGCGGTAAAAAAATGTCAATAACGGTTCCACACAGGGTCTGTTTATGGTGCTTGGGGTCTGAGCACCATGGTTCAGAGTGTGAGGACTGCATATCCATGACGGCGAAAGCCCTGAAGGAGCGAAAGGAGAAGCCCGAGAGAGGTAAATCAGCCAAATCCTCCTCGAAGGTTTCGTCGGCTTAGTCGAGGCATTTGTCTCCTCGCCGTCAAACACTCCCATTCTAGATCTCGAAGCAGCTCCCACCATTCGTCGAGATCTAGACACTCAAAAAAGAGACGTCGAAGGTCCCATTCCTCGTCGTCTTCGGTGTCCACAGAAAGAGTTTCCTGTCCCACCAAACACAGTTCTGAAGCTGAGTGGGAGGAATTCAGAAAGAAAATGTTAAGCGTCTTCGAGAAGGCGGCCTCGACCCCCTCGAAGACAGCTGAGGGTGATACCCTGGGTGAAAAACCCAAAAAATCAAAACACCGCGAGTCGCAGCACCCGGCGAAACATTCCACCCGAGAGCGCCATGAGCCATCGGGTAAGAAGGCACCGTCTTCGACGCCGTCGTCGGAGGTTCCTTCGACGCACGGGTCGGCGCCATCGACGCCGTTGTCGAAGGGTTCCTCGACGCATCGGTCGATCGACTCGACGCCATCGTCGACGCCGATGAAAGAGAGGACCAAGGCTCCACAGCCAACGGTGTTTTCAAGGGCCTCCGGCACGATGCCGAGACCGTTGTCGATGCCCTCAAGTAGGATCCCGATCCTCTCGAGTTCTTCGAGACCCCTTCCAGTTTTTTCGATGCCATTTTCGGCACCTTCGAAGCCGGTTACATCGGCGTCGACGACTCCGACATTTTCTCGTCCAATAACGACGAGTTTGGCTCCTTCGGCCCTAGAGATGGGCTTTACTCCATTTCAGAGATCAGAATACCCTGGTCTTTCTTCAATTTATGAAGAAAGGGAAGACTCTGACCAAGAAACTTTTGGTTTACAGAGATCCACACTGCCTGCTGCAGAGGATTTCACCTCTGAAGAAAGAAGGCTGAAGCAACTACAGGAGTCACTTCATGAGGCAAGTGGACTTGACACTTCCCCAGAAGTGGAATTTGTAAAGCCAGACTCAGGGGAACATGCCGAAATAGCATATAGAACCCTGATGGCAAGAATAATTGAGTTTATGGGTTGGTCTGCGCCTTCACCTGTTTTCCAACAGGATGATCTAACGGATATATTGGACAAAGGCCCACAGGAGGACCCGGTGGTCCCCTTCCATGCAGCCCTACAAAGAAAGATTGCATCCAATTGGGAAACTCCCGAAGTTATTCCAGCAGTCAATAAAAGACTGTCGACAAAGTATAGGGTAGCGGCTGCTGACCCTGAATACCTGTGAAAACACCCGACCCCAGAGAGCCTGGTGGTTCAAGCGGCAACTTCATCCAGCAGTAGAACTGCTTACCCTACTGTCCCACAGGATAGGGATGACAAGAGGTACGACTCTATGGCAAAGAAAGTTTTCTCTGCCTGTAGTATGGCGTTGAAGTCCATCAACGCCACCTGTACGCTCGCCAGGTTCAGTCACACTTTATGGGAGTGTGCTTCATCAGCGGCTGACTGCATACCCGATGGAGAGGAGAAGGAAGCCTTCCTTAACATCATTCAAGATGGCAAAGATGCCATGTGCGAATCACTTCAAACAGGCATCGATTCCGCTGACAGTATCAGAGGGCCATAGCGGCAAGTACAACAATCCGCAGGCATTCGTGGTTTGCGAAAGTCGGGCTTTGCCCCTGATGTACAGGCCAGACTTTTGAATATGCCCTTTGACGGCTCTTCATTATTCGGGAAAAAGGCGGATGACAGTCTGGAAAAGTTAGACTTCTAAGGCAGCAGCAAAATCCTTAGGAGCTGCCATCCGTCAAACTCCTTTTCACCCCTCAGGAACCTCTGGGAGAGGAAAGTCCTTTTGCTATTATTCCGCATTTGGAAAAGGCAGAGGACAGCCGGCTCAAAGAGGCCAAAGAAGATACACCCGAGGTGGACGGGTCAAAGGTACTAAGACCGCAGCAGCAGCAGGTGCCTCTTTACCCTCGGCATCTGCATCAGCCGCCCCCAAACCACTCTGAGGCCTTCGCACACAAGACACCTGTAGGGGGCAGGTTAACTCACCATCTGACGGAATGGCAGGCTATAACCTCAGATGCTTGGGCGTTGGAGACAGTTGCCCAAGGTTACTGCCTACCCTTTCTACACATCCCTCAGTCATCCACCGGGGAACAGCTCCCTAAAAGTTCCAGATCCGCTCCTCTTGCAGGAAATTATGGACCTGCTAGAGAAAGGTGCCATAGAACCGGTACCTGTAGCGGACAGGAACAAGGGCTGGTACTCCCCCCCCCCCCCCCCCCCCCCTCCCCCCCTACTTTCTCATACCAAAGAAGGACGGAGGATTGAGACCCATCCTGGACTTAAGAGAATTGAACAAGTTCCTCAGGAAGGACAAGTTCAAGATGGTAACTCTCTCTCAATCCTTCAGGCCCTCCAGCTCCAGGACTGGCTGGTATCTCTGGACCTTCAGGATGCTTATTTCCATGTGCCAATCCATCGCAAGCACAGGAAATACCTGAGGTTCGCAATTGGCAACTCTCATTATCAATTTCGAGTTCTGCCATTTGGGCTGACTTCTGCCCCGAGGGTCTTCACAAAGCTGATGTCGGTAGTGGCGGCGAGTCTAAGGAGGGAAGGGATCCAAGTCTATCCCTACCTGGACGATTGGCTGATCAGGGCCGTATCTTCGGAACAGGCCCAGACCCAGCTAGATTATGTCTGCCTCTTCCTTCACAGACTGGGCTTGTCCCTCAATTTAAAGAAGTCGCAGATGATACCATCTCAGAGACTCAAGTTCATTGGAGCGGTCCTGGACACTTCCCTGGGAAAAGCCTCGCCACCAGAGGTGAGGGCTCAAGATATTCTACAGATGGTCACCAAGTTTCAAAATGCCCAGTTTCTCCCACCCTTCGACTTTTTGAGGTTGCTATGCCTCATGGCATCCTGCATCTTCCTTGTGCCAGAGGCTCGCCTGAGAATGAGATCTCTTCAGTGGGCACTGAGAAGTCAGTGGTCGCAATTCTCAGGGAGAATGTCAGACCTCCTCTGGATTCCGGACAAGGTAGCCCACGACCTTCAATGGTGGGCCTAGTCAGAGAACATCTTGAAAGGAGAACCGTTTTGGCAACCATGGCCGGAGATAACAGTACTCACAGACGCCTCGCTCACAGGGTGGGGAGCCCATGCCAACGACTTGACCATCAGCGGTCGTTGTTCTCCATCGGAGTCCAGACTACATATCAACCTATTAGAGCTGAGCGCGATCAGACTAGCGCTGAAAGCTTTCCTGCCATCAGTACAGGGGAGAAATGTCCTGATAATGACGGACAATGCTGTGGCCATGCACTACCTCAACAAAAGAGGAGGCGTAGGATCATTGCCACTGTGCAGAGAGGCAATGCAGCTCTGGTTTTGGGCAATTCGGAAAGGAATCTCTCGATCGGCAGTCCACCTAGCCGGAGAGAAGAATTTGACAGCGGACGCTCTGAGCAGGCAGAGCACAGTCTCCCACGAGTGGGAGCTAGCTCAGGAAGTCCTTCAAGAGATCTTCGCCCTTTGGGGAACCCCTCAGGTGGATCTGTTTGCCACACGCACCAACAGGAAGTGCGATCTGTTCTGTTCAAGGGAATTTCCCCCGAGAGGAGCTCTAGGAGATGCGTTCGTAGTGGACTGGGAGTTCCCACTCCTTTACGCATTCCCACCTGTCCCTGTTATTCCTCAAATGATCAGGAGGTTGAGAAGATTCCAGAAAACCATGATCCTAATTGCCCCGGATTGGGCCAGGAGAACGTGGTACCCTCCAATCCGTCTTCCACTCAAAGAGAATCTTCTCTCGCAGAAGGGAGGTCAGGTACTCCATCCAGACACCAGAACCCTCAACCTTCACGCTTGGCTTCTGAAAGGTTGAGGTACAAGGATTGGGATATTCCTGATGGCGTCATGGAGGTGTTGCTTTCGGCCAGAAGACCAGCAACAAAGTCTTTATACCGCTTCCGTTTGAACAAGTTTTGCAGCTGGTGTAGAGAAGAGAATATCGACCCTTTGTCATGCGGTACACCAACAGTGTTATCGTTTCTACTCTACTTGGCAAACTCAGGCCTTCAAGTTGGCACTGTAAAAGGCTATCTCGCAGCGCTTTGTATCTTCAAGCGCACTGCTCAAAATTCCTCTAGTGGTACAATTTCTCAAGTGTCTAACTAATGTTTACCCTCCAAAACCATTCCAGGTTCCATTATGGGACTTAAATTTAGTCTTAAACTTCTTAATGGGCACTCCATTCGAACCACTTCACGCTTGCGCTTTGAGATTTCTCACATTTAAAACTGTCCTACTAGTAGCACTAACATCTGCTAGGAGGGTGAGTGAGCTACAAGCTCTCTCCTGTAAACCCCCACATACAATCTTCCACAAGGACAAGGTTGTCCTTCAGGTGAAGCCTAATTTTCTCCCAAAGGTGGTTTCTGAATTCCATATTACTCAGAAAATTACCTTGCCTTCATTCTACCCCATCCGGGGAAAGAGGAGGAAAGGCTACACAGGCTGGACCCTAGGCGAGCTCTCAGCTTTTACATCAGCAGAATGGCTAGGATCAGGCAAGCAGACCAACTGTTTGTAGGATACTCAGGTCACAAGTTCCCATAACAAAACAAACCATTTCCAGGTGGATTATCTTGGCCATCCTGGAATGTTATAGACTAGCAGGGAAAGAGCCACCCCAAAATCTCAGGGCTCATTCAACCAGGGGTATCGCAGCCTCTTCGGCTCTCCAGAGAGGGGTACCGGTCCGGGACATATGTGCGGCTGCCACATGGTCGTCCGCACATACATTCACAAAAT
This sequence comes from Ambystoma mexicanum, assembly GCF_040938575.1. Taxonomy (NCBI): domain Eukaryota; kingdom Metazoa; phylum Chordata; class Amphibia; order Caudata; family Ambystomatidae; genus Ambystoma; species Ambystoma mexicanum. The sequence goes on along the minus strand of NC_090924.1, from coordinate 579,894,101 downwards.
TTTACAATCTGGATTCCTCCACTGCTCAAGAGTCCAGATTTGGCAAGGCCGTATTACATTCGGTCCATCCCTAAAGGGATACATAACACTATCACTCCCTCCTCCAATTACATACCACTGCTATGGGAGTCTATCAAAGATAAGGAATCCCTTTGAAGAACAAGTTACTTCTTACCTGGTAACGTTCTTTCGACGGGATGTTCCTCCGACGTATTCCTTATCGCCCCTCCCATCCATCCCCGCAGTGATAACTTCCCTTGTGGTTGCAGCTTTCGCTCCTTCAAGGTTACTAACCTATTCAGGCATGTCTTTTCTTATACTACAAAACGTAACTGACCAACGGACGCAGTGCGTGTCTATTTATGGGCATGGTGACGTCGGCGCTGATACGGTGGCCGTCGAGGGACATCAACTCGGCGGAAGTCGACGCACAGCGCCCTCTACAGAAAAAATTTCCGAGGCCAGCAAGCTGGAAACGTATTATCAAAGATAAGGAATATGTCGGAGGAACATCCTGTCGAAAGAACGTTACCAGGTAAGAAGTAACTTGTTCTTCTCTACCTTTCTAGTGGAGAGGCAGTCTTTGACAATGATTGCTACACCTCCACCTTTAGAGGGGCGATCTTGTCTGGTGATGGTGTAGCCGGGGGGGACAGTGCAAGGGAGAGCGCAGGGCCGGAAGCCTCATGTAACCAGGTTTCCGTGATCATGAGCAGATCGAGGTCATGGGTGGTTATGAAGTCGTGGATGTCCAGAGCGTGTGCGTTGATGGACCTAGTGTTGACCAAGGTGCATTTGAGGTGGGATTCTGAAGAGGCTAGAGTGGGGTCTATGGGAGGAGTGGGTAGGGTGGTGGGCGTGGTCGTGCTTAGAGCATAGGTAGTACAATTAGTGGTGGCAGGTTGTACGGCAAGTTTTGTAGTGGAGGGCTCATTTTCAGTGGTGGTAGGCACAGGTAAAATCACATTTGGCCCAATAGCATTTGAAATGGGGGTAGAAGATTTGCACATCACAGGTTTTGCAATGGGGGGCTCATTTTCAGTGGTGGTAGGCACAGGTAAAATCACATTTGATATAAAAGCAGTACAATTAATGGTGGAGTGGTGAGAGTCATTGGCATCTGTAGCGGAGGTAGTTATCAGTGCCGTAGGGCTTCTAGTTGGGCGGATGAGATTGGGCTTGTTAACACGTATAGTGGGTGGCTGAGTACGGGAACATATTAGAGCATTGCAGGTGCTTGTGGGCGGGGGGTGGTGGAGGTGGTGGTGGCCTCTAGAGTATGGGCACGTAGTCTGAGGTTCCTCGCAGCAGAACCTGGGTTAGGGTGGAATTGGTGGCAGTCAGACTCCTTACCTCCAGGATGCGGCATCATTTTTAGGCAAACGGCAGACGAGCAGCGAAGAACTGCAAAGAGAAGTGCAGGCCTTCTCCTGGCGGTTCAATCCCTCTCCCTTTAAGGCGGGGGTGATGAGCCAGGAAGGGCTGAGGGCCGAATCAGGCTGCGGGCTGCTGGAGGGAAAAGGCGCAGAAACCGCAGCAATTTCAAAAGATGCTTTTTCAATTATTGGAGAGACGGCAACCGGTCCTTCAGTTAGGAGGGTCTCTGCAGTGTGCGCAAAGCGCGTTGCTGCACCAAAGGAGATATTGAAGGCATAAATCAGCTGATCCAGCTGAGCGGATGGTGGCACATTGAGGACTGCAGAGTCACTCACTTCAGGCTGTATCTAGGCATGCTATCAAACAAATGATGGTATTCAGTGCGGCTGAGGGAGGACCTGGGAGGGGGCTACTAGTCTGCAAGGGCAAGCAAAGGTGCCTAAGGGCACAAGCAGGATGAGCGACTGATGGCAGGAAGGATAACACACCTGGGAAACGGGAATGTAGAATAATACAGGGGAGGTTGGGATCAGGATAGAGCAAGGGACACAAGGACGGGACATGGGGGATATGGGGGGCTGAACGCAATGCACATGTGGGATTGAAAGCATGGGTGGTTGGGAGGACACTGCGAGCATAGAGGCCTAGTTACAGCTGGCATTTGGACGAGGTGCGGCACAGGATAGGCTAAGGGACGAGCGGAGCGTCTATAGAGATCATACAGTGCGGGGAGACCGATCAGCATTCAGTCCATCCAACCCATGAGATCTTGTTAGTGGCGTATTTAATCTCGTGCCAGGAGCTCTGCTGCACGCCTTGTTGACTCGGTGGAGCAGGTAGAATGTTCTCAGGGTATTCACTCATTAAAGCGTTGCATACTTAGGATTGCCAGTCTGGCTGAAAAAACATAGACCGTTTTGCTAATTAAAATTACTCTTTGGAACGGAAACCAAAGATCAAAGCTTGCACAGGGTTGTATAACCCAAAATGAACACCTGTGGCCTTTAGAAAAGCAAACGGTAGAGCAACGTGCTAGAATAATTTGCCAGGTTGATGCACATCAACCAAATTTGGTATTTGTTTTGGAGCAGGTTTCAATTATTTGCATGCCTCACAATAGGCTGGCTGAATCCGATATAACCAAAGACTCTTGTACCTCTCATCATACACATGTTGCAAAGGGTGATGACAGGAGGCATTTTTGTAGGGCTCTGACTTCTAACATTCAAGAGCTTTTAGAAAAAGGGTGAGCAGGCCCAACAGCGACTTACCTCGGACTGGAGGATAAGAACAGTAAGAAGCAACTACTGTGAAAGCCGGTGCGATAGCACAGTGGCAATGTGCTGGTCTTGGAAGCAAGAGCACTCAGAGCAACGATGCTTAGAAACTGGTATAAATCACGTTATAAAAAACTAATAAAAATAAAAACGTGCAAGCCTGGATCCAGCATCAGCAGGTGTGTTGCCAAAGCATCCTGCGGCATGCATGACGTGACGTCATGCGCCTTGATGTCATGGGGCATCCCTGTTTGGGTAAGCAGCACGAAATCCATGTCCATTGTGACGAATCTGTGAATGTCGTCCACTCTCCTCTAGGGGGAGACCTTTCCAATGGGGCCAGGGCAGTGCGTCCACAGTACAATAGTCGCTCTGGTGGTGGGGCACAGGGGGAGGATCAAATGGGAAATGAAGCCCCTCATGGGATAAGGGATGACCATTTGCAGAGAACATGGCATAATTCCACTTTGTTACCCCTTCCTCTTTGTCGAAGCCAAACCCTCCTTCCAGTTCAACAGTGCTAATCTCTTCTGTTGTATAGCAATCCAACCTTATCCTAAGAAAATAACTAACACACAAGAGAATCCAACTGTCTTTCCATTTATGTGTAATACAAATACTGGGACGAAGAAGATTGGGACAAACTCATTCAAAATAGACAAGGGGAAACCAGGCGAGGGAGATCCCCTCTCCTGAGAGGAATTGCCAGCGACGTTCAACCACCGGCTGCAAGACGGGGGAAACGAATGCTGCGCACGGAGAAGGAAGAAGGACCAAGCGCAGTCTATCACGTAAGGACTACGCATGTCATAGCCCAAAAAACCCTCTGGGCGTTCCAGGATCTCTGGAGTCACCAGCTGAAGAAAAGGTGTTACGCGAGAAGTGAAAAGCACTGCAAAGCCGATACCTACGAAACAAAGCACCTGAATGCTGCCGGAGCCTCATGCAGACGTCCCACTGCTCAGAAGACACAAACCAAGCATGAAGGTACACAGGCTGGCTGAGGGGGACTAGAGATCCGGGGAAGCCGGGCAGCGGTGCAGAGGGCCAAATAAAACAGTATGTGACCCTGAGAAGATATGGCAAGTCTGGGACCTGCACCCCTATGCTGAGGATATCAGAATAAGGGGTTTTGGTACCCCTAGAGTAAAAGAGACTGTATCCTACACTTGGCAGGAAAGTAAATGAAGCTGTCACGATTCAGAACTGCGAGTCTGGAACCTGCACCCATATGAAAGCAAGAGGATACGATGGTCTGGGACGATGAGAGCAAAGAAGATAAAGAGAGAAGATTTATATGCTTGGTAGGAGAGTAAACCAAGCTGGCACACTACTGCATGGCCAGTCTGGTACATGCACACTTCTGATATCCAAAGGCTAAGGTAAACATTGTCTGAGAGAATACAGGGTCTGGGACTCAGCAAGATAAAGAGTTGTGTGGTAAATTATTGTGAAAGCTTAAAAGGGGCCATGGAAAGGAAGATAAATCCCTTGGCTAACAGAGTATTGTTTTGGACTATGGGAAAGTCTAAAATGAAACCAGAAACAAAGAAATTCTTCACTTTGCATATGGAACGTTTGTTTGTGCTGCTGTGAACTTTCAAGAAAACCACATAATAAGGAGATGATTTCCTAATTAGTTAAGTGGAAAGAGACGGAAACCAGGGGAAATGAGCCATTCCCTGGATATTAACACATTGTTTCTTTTGGAGAGAACATTTACTTATTTCTTAAAAGCACCAGAAACATTTGGAACAGTTTGTTGGCACTGTCGCACCCCTGGAGTATCCCACAACAACTTCCTAGCCACGGAAGCCAAATGCAGTTGACCCCTCCCACCTTGGTTGGTACGGGCTCTTGATTTAGATATACACATGCACCTCAAGGCAGCCAAAGGTAGGAAGAGGGTTATGGAGAGGTTGTGGATAGGTAGGGGGTGATTAGGGTAACCGGAAAAAAGTTTAGGAAACTTGAAATTGGATTGGACTGGGGAACACAGGGAAAACAATGTAACCTAAGCATACAGCATAAACTAGTTTCAAAACTTAGAGTTTCTAAGTAGTCAGTACCCTTCTTAATTATACATTCATATATATCCTCTGAATAAGCAACAAGCATAAGCACAGGAAGCATGAATGAAAGCCATGGATAACTGACAAACGTACACATGTGGACAAGAATACAGGCAAACGATAGACTCTGCAATTAGTAATGCCCCAAAGGTGTGACTCCACTTCTCCTACTGTGTGACCAAAACATCGTTTGAATTGGAAGTTGGCTCGGAACATAAATGACTTGGTACAAACATGAAATGCACTAAGCGAGCATCCACAAACAAACATAGCGTTACATCATGTTATGAAAACTGATTGCTGCCCCAACACGTTGAGCGTTAGTGTTCCGCGAAAACAGCGGCATACCTAATATTAGTTTGTGAGGCTAGTTGCAAGAACAGTGCGGTTTGAACGGCACGTGGATAACCACTGTTGTGAAGGATAAGTTCATAAATGATTCCCAAACGGTGCGTACCACACCCAACAATAAAGAGGACAACACTATTGCATCATATTTATTCCAGAATCACTTAACTGAGGCCTGGGAGCGGAGGGGTAAGGGGGAGCGGGGCTCCCATGCTCTGCCCAGGCAAAGGTTCTCCAGCATTGAACAGACTCCTGCCGTGCTGTTGCTCTGTCCCAGCTGGGAACAGAATTCTGTTTGGAATACAGCGTTTCACCGCCTGGCCCGGGTTCTGCTGCATAAACAGGCATTGTCTGCACACCTGCTCCCTCTGGCCCGTGCCTGCCACGCCAACAATCACCAACAGACAGCACGAACCGAGGGAGTTCTTTTTTTTTATGAACTGTTTTTCTTTGTTTTTTCTCCAGAATCATAGGGCAACTCAGAACTTCAAACCCCGCCCCTGAGGCACAGCGCCTCTAGTCCAGCCCTCTAGCCCCGCCTTCTACATTACTCAGAAGAATCATTAACATTCATAAAGGTACACCAATATTATACTAGAAAGTGCAAAAGTTTCCAGTCGATCCCTGTTGTAGGTAATGACAATGAACTGAAACTGGCTAGGCGGGCTGTATTGATCCAGGCATTGCCAAGTCACACTGATAGTTCAGGAGTGCACACCCTCTGGCGCTGACTGTTCCCGAGGCGCACCTTAGTGGGAATGTCGTCAGATTGTAAATGTGGAGGACCCGAATTTCAAGGGGGAGGGTTGGGTTCAGGTGTCTTGGCCATGTAACACCTGAAGGCCGCCCAATAGTCCCTGAGGGTGCTGTTCAGTGGGAGGGTTAGATTGTACTATGTCTCCCTTTGTTCACAGTTTGACATAACGTGGAACCAGTGTTGAAACGTGGGGGGTTTGCGGACTCCCCATGACCGCGCCACCAGCGTTCTGGCGACCACGGAGGCCACACCCACTAGGCGCCTTGTGTTGTAGGAGTCTTCCTCGATGAGAGCCAGCAGCCAGATCTCAGGGGATAGTGGTAGGTGAAAGTCCAGAATTTCCAACATGGTTTTGGTGATTTTCTACCACATGGGTTGGATCCAGGGCAGAGCCAGGCCACGTAAATAAAATAAGCTTGTGTCTGATTGCATCTCTTTACAGTGTGGGGATCTAAGAGTGTAAAACCTACTTAACTGGAGTGGGGAGTAGTACACCTGGTGCAGGAACCTAAAATGGACCAGACGGAATCTGTCATTGATGGATATGGATCTGGATTGTGTGCAGAGTCCCATTGTTCGTCAGTGAGAGCGTGTCCCAGGTCACCCTCCCATCTGTTCCTATAAAGGCTGGGTCGGGTGGGTCTGAGTGATAGTGTTGATACCAGTTTCTTGGTGGACAGCGGGCGGTGGTATACGACATTATCAGGGATGTGGGAGGGCATTTGGGAAGTCCCTCCATCTGGCTCAAAGCTCCTCCCACAGTCGATAGTACACAAGTAACGTTATAGGGTTCCATTCGCCCCTGGTCTTAAGGTCTTCCCAAGAAATACATTTAGTAGGAAGTAATGACGCTGGTGAGTTCTGGTCAGAAATATGTCACTTAGAAGGCAGCCCAGAGACTGCATTATGTAACTTGGTGCCAGAAAAAAGTTGGATAGAATATCTGTCAGCAAGCTTCAAGAACCTTGTGCAAACATAAAGTTTTCCTGATAAATCTGTCCGTTGGTATCTCCCTCTGGGGGAGAAGTCTTTATTAGATCTGAGCCCCAAATCCTCCAATTCCAAAGCAGCAGTGTTACGCTCACCTGGCATCCACGGGGACGCCTGTATGCCCTGGTTGCCGGATTCCCCCCAGATGTACTCCATTCGGGATGATGTCTTCTATGGCAGGTGGGCCTGAAAACACAGGAGGACTGGACTTAGGCACAGATTTCGTTTCCTCCCACCAACCCCTTGGACTCGACCTGATGGCCCCCTCCTCACCTTGTTATGTCTGGCGTGCTCTCCATCCTGCTGTCTACGCAGGGGCGAGTTGTTTCTGCGGGTTGAAGCGACCGAGTTAACTTCACTGGTGCCAACCCATTCAAGTGTCTTTAAAGAGGTAAGTTTGATTATTGCAGTCTCCGAGGGCCTTTGCTTTTCTTTTGGGCTATTAATGTCTTTCTCTGATTGTTTCCCCAATAGGTATGCAGAGGTTCGCTGGGTGCGCTGCTTGGGTTCGGCTCCTGCCGGGATTTATGGACACGGAGCGTATGAAGAAAGGTAGGTTAAGCGCAAAATGCAGAGCGCTAATGTCTTTTTGGGCTAACCTGTATTCTTTATTCCTTTTCAGGTTACTATGGTTTTTCTGGGCGTGCGGTGATTTCCGGAGCGGAACCGGCCAAGATATGCCCAGCCAGGTGAGGAGATTTCGGTTGCTGCTGTGATTGCCGTGAGTAACCTGTTTAACGTTGTCCCTTTTTCTCTCCTCTCCAGGTGCTTCGTTCCGGTGCGAGCGCGATGTCCTGAAGATGCTGCCAACGGGATGGAAGACCGCAAGCAGCTGGGAGCGAAGGATGGAAGACTGCAGGTGAACTGGAACTGCTAATGATGTTCTTTTGTGTCCTCTGCAGGTCCGCGATTCCAGGAACGCCGGGTGCTGGTCTCTAAACACTGTGAGCGTTATGCTGCTGGCTGCAGAATAACGCGAAGCACGTTCTTTAGCTTGGGTGTGGTTTATATAGCCTGCCCTGTAAAGTAGTCCAGGTAAAGTAGTCTGGGCTACCGCACAGTCTGGTTCTTGGGGACTAGACTGTGTGGGGTGTCTCCATGTTGGCTGCAGGCCTCCACATAAAAAGTAGTCCCTTCAAGTCCCATTCCAAATATGAGCCTGGCGCCAAAGGCGCCAGGATTCACTCCAGGAGAGTCCCCAGTGAAAATGCAAGGCCCTTAGGGCCCCAAATGAACCCTGAGCCCTAACCCTACCTGGCATGTGACCATGCCAGTGGGGTTCTGGGTCACGGGTCGTGACAAGCAGGACCCAGTGGCCTTATTTACCAAGTGCTGAAAAAACAGCCTGTACTCTGGGCCAAAATATTATCTTGGCTATTTGGTGAGATCCTAGAAAGTCAACAATTCCCTGCATCATGGAAATCGGCAGTTATCATCCCACTTTTTAAGGGGGCGACTGGCTGGAACCTACAAACTATCGTCCCATCGCCCTCCTAGACATTGAGTGTAAACTCTTTATGACGATCTTATTGGAGGAGTTAGTGGTCTGGGTAAAGGGGGAAAAAAATACTCTCAAAACATCAAACAGGCTTCAGAGGCGGACATTAGACAACATTAAATGGATTAATATTAAACATCTTAAGCAAAAAGACAATGGCCAAAGGTGAACAACAGTTATACAGTGCCTGGGTAGATTTCTCAAAGGCATTCGATCATGTCAAAAGAACACGCCTATGTGTCAAGTTGAAGAAATTAAGTATTCCAGAGAGACTTTTGCCCATGCTGGATAACTGCATAAGGACACTACTATTAGAGTCCGGCTAGACGATGAAGGACACCTGTCAGACTCAATAAAGGTAGAAAGAGGAGTACGTCAAGGCTGTCTGGGTGCCCCCTTATTCTTTAATTTCTACCTTGCTGGCTTGGGAGAGGCATTGGACGAATCGGCACTCGTCAGTCCCATAATGAATGGGTGTAAAATCCATTGGCTCGCTTATGCTGATGACGTCCTGCTGGACAAGATTCCGGTAGGGCTGCAACAACTTCTTGATAGATTGGACATCTATGCAAAGGAAAACGATCTGGCTATCAATCCAAAGAAATCGAAGATTGTAGTCTTCAAGCATCCACTCAAGAAGATAAATTATTCAAACTGGAAGCTCGGGGGACAGAGTATCTTAAGAGTTGAAGACTTCACCTATCTGGGCTACAAGGTTTATGTGGCATCATCACAGGGGAAGGTAGAGCAGGATGGGCAATTGAAAATTTCACAGCTAGTTCCTCAAATGAAAAAGATCTCATTCAAATTCTGCAAATTTTCACTCATGCCTTTGATTAAATTCTACATCGCCAAAGTGATCCCAGTGACCCTTGGAACATAGATTGGCAAAGGCTGGAGCGGTCAGTCTGGAAAAGAGTAGTGTCTCCCATCGAACCTTCCAATGTCCTCTCTGATTTGAACTGGGCCTAAAGTCACTCAAAGCTCAGGCTGAATGGAAATTAATTTGCCTCTTCCGACTTATTACTGCTCAACCTGTACTTGGATATCAAAGCCCATATGGAAGCAAAAAAATCAAAAATACTTTCAAACCTGGAAGAAAGAACATTGAAAGGTCTGGAAAATGCAGGAACTGACCTGGAGACGTTGATACTCAATCCTCTAAAAGTAAAAAAAATGATCCCACACCCCTGAAAATCTCTTCCTAAAAGCGGGAAAAAACAAGGAGTCTTTGCACAGTATCTTTTGAAATTCCCAGATTGGAGGATCAGAATGAACTTCCTTAGAATAAGGCCTAATATAGCATGTACAGGAGAGATTCTCTCGGTAAGGTATAAAAGGGAGGAGGCAATTCCTCTTTGCAATATCTGTAAAACATCATCAAACCAGTCTTTGAAACACCTACTGTTGGACTATGAAGGGACTTGGCCTGTGAGACTCTCATTCTTTGCAAGATTTGGAGTCGGCATGGAGGATCACATTTCAGATTTGTTTTGGAACAGACTAATTTCCGGTTATTCAAGCCCCCTAACAATAGCAGTGATTAAAGTCCTCGAGAAATTTGACATTGTGAGGACCAAGAAGATTTTAAAGGCCTCTTAGGAAAACCTGTTTTTTCAGGAAAATTATGGACCGTGAAATTGTAGTAGGAAGGACTAACACATCTGTGGATATATTAGTCAATGTTTTCTTCAGACTTGTTTATTCTTTAATTCTATTTTATATGCAATTTTGTGAAGAAAATGTAAATCATAAAGAGTTTATTTTATTTCATTGCTTAAGCATAGCGTTCGATAGTTATGCCAAGTACCTAGAAAAGAAAGATTGTATTTCAGAATTATTTTTCGTTTCCTATTTTTATTGTTTTGTTGTTTTAAATTGTAATGGTTATAGAAGTTTTTGTGAAAGGTTTTCTCTTAACCAATGTTAGGCAGAATCCTGTGCAGTTCCCTTAGGGAGCACTACGAAGATTAAGACTACAGGTGAGAGCAATAAATCCCCTTTGGTATCAGTCCGTACCACAAAGATTTAGTTGGGGTGGGGGGGGGGTTGTGGCCAACTGGCCCTGGAATAAGACGTGCCCAAGAGAGCTGCTCCTGGCATCCGACAATGATTTGTCCTGAACATGCACTAAAAATGGATTAGCTGTTTTTGAAATAAAGGCACAGGTGTGGGAAGGGCTCCCCTGCCACATTTGCACAAATCAAGCAAAACGGGCTGCACAATCGAAGTGGAATCAACTCTAAAGTATCTGGCTGCACTGCAACCAAGTACCCAAGATGGCCGAGAACAAAGGGAAAGCGGCCGCGGCAACGAAAACAATGTTGCAGCCCCGATCGATGCGCAGATAAAGGAGCACTGCTCCTTGGATTGTGTGTGGGTCTTTGCGCATGGGGCGGGGTGCGGACTGCTGGGCAGGACGCAGAGCCACTGTAAAGGGCTCTTCGAAGCGAGTGGACCCAGGCTGGGGCTGCGTTGGCTGCACGCTCGAAAAAGGGAGGACCAGCGCCATAGGACCGAGCGGCCCCCGGCTGTGCAGGATCATCGGGCCCGTGGCTCCCTGCCGTCCGCGGGTAGGCGAGCCGCGGTACAAGAGTGCGGCACATGAAGAGCGGGGGTGAGTGGAGAACCCGAGAAAATGTGGCCGCGAGTCGCAGGGACGGCGGGGCACAGTAACCCCATGTTCACGCATCAAGCGCTACGCCTGTGCGTGTGGGACCAGGGAAAAGAGGCTTGCTGCCTCGAGGGACCAGATATAAATTAAATATTGCACGACAAGGAAGACTGGCGCTGCTGGCTGGGCATTTCTCCCACGAGAAAAGCAGATCAGGCGAAAACAGCCATAACAAAGGTTGCCAGCATAAAGGTTGGGGCTTAGTGGCACGAGGCATATAATGGATCTCCCCTTGCCTTGTGCACCCAACACTATGCGTCGGAATTATTGGGGTGAGGAGGAGGAGCACGCACTGACGGACAGCTGTGTGTAAAGACTGCTATACCGGAAGGGATAGTGGCGTGCGTGGTGCATACTAGTGGTCATCCAAAAGCAAGATGGGGATTTGCTGAGTGAAGCGGCGTTGGAGCTGTGCTGAGGGTGGAAACCTGCGAGGCCCACTGGAAATACCTTTGCCCAATAGGCACGTATGGGACTTGGGACTTGAGGCTGGTATGATTGTGATAGCAACCCGCTGTGGAGAGTGCCCTTAAACCACCTAGTGCAAACGGAACAATACCACTGCGCCCATAATATACCAGTGCCGGAGGCCAACGGAGAGAGGAGGACCTCCCGCTCTGTCTGAGGCACGTGTTGGCGTGGACTCTGCGCCACGATCCCGGAGGAACCAAGCTAAGGCAGATAGCCCGGAGAGGGCACATGTTGTGCATCAAGTGTTGACACAGACAAGCACATAGTATTACACTGCGCTGAGTGGCAGACAAGTCAATTGAAAACGTGGGAGGACATAACCCACCCGAGCACGCAGCTCAACGCACATAAACCTACGCGAGGCACCCCAGGATAACTGCCAAGGTCGGTGGCGACTTGCTGACATCACGGCGCAGCGGGGTGATAGAACTGCTGCACCACGAACAGAACAGCCAGGGACATTCAATTCAGACTACAAGGTGGCAGGGAGAGTGGTCAAGGGTAAGAGCAAACAACCCACGATGGATGCGTTTGCCAAGTCACAGCAGTCTTCAACGATGTTGGCGCACACGGGCGCAAGTGCACCCACAGAAAGCACCCTCCTAGACTCCTACATTATTTTGGGAATATTCCATACCTTATACACAAGAGGTTTTTCACTAAACTGAATAGCATGTGTAGGTATTTCCTGTGGCATGGTACTCGGAATAGGGTGGCTCTATGGAAACTGCAGAACTGGTATGAAAGAGGGGGGGATAAAATTGCCTAACTATGAGGTTTATTATATAGCGAGCCAGCTGCAGTATGTTGCCAAATGGCTCTCAGATGAACAGACCCCCGAATCTAGGTTGTTTGGACAGGATTGTGCCCTGTTTTATTTAGAAGAGATGATCTGGCTGCCCAAGACAGAAATGGAAGACTGCCCTAAAATGAGGTTGCTGGGGTGGAAGATGTGGCGCCGGGCATGCCAGATGATGGACAATCCATCCCCATGCTCCCCACAGGTATCACTAGTTGCACTGGCAGGGGGAGATAAGCAGCTGAGGATGATAATCGGGAACCACTGGGAGTCGGTGGGGTTAGTGACGATGGGAAATATCTGGCAATAGGGGACCATAATAGAGTTTCGAGTGCTAGAGGAGGAGATGGGGTTACACTCGGGCCAGTATATAACGTATCACAGAATGGTGCAGAGAATCAGGAAGACATGGCCCGAAACGGTACTGGGAGAAGAACCAGATGCTAGCATAGACACAATTTATGATATAGCGGAGGGGGGGGCACGAGATCTCTAGACTGTACGAGATGATGATGTCTAAGTTTGGGAAGGATTTACTACAACTAAAACTAGACTGGGAAGCGGAGGTGGGAACTGCGATAGAGGACGGGATGTGGGAACGTGCCCTGGGGTACCATAAGAAGGTGTCAAGAAATGCGAGACTGAAACAGATACAACTATATATCACGCACAGGGCATATATGACACCCCAGAGGATATCTAGGTTTAAAAATGCTGGAAGACAAGCGTCGTGGTATGGTACACATGTTTTGGTCATGCCCAGTAATTGAGCGCATCTGGGGCGAAGTAGCACAGAAACTAGCGGAAAAGGGGGTCACGATTGTTATTGATACAGCTTGGGCATGCTTGCTGGGGGGGTTCCCTAGATCGCAGAAACTTAAGCATGTTAGCAAATGAAGGATCTAGCCCATGTGCTTGCAAAAAGGATTGCCATGGGATGGAAGACATGTCACAGGCCACGGGTGGAGGTGTGGTGGAAGGAGTTGCAGAAATGGGCGGAGGCAGAAACCATGGTATGGCAAGAGGCGAGCGCTGTAGGGGGAGAAGAAGAGGTGGGAACCCTGATGGCATGGAAATCATTAATAGCGGAATTGTTTGGAACAATACAGGATCTGACAGAAACCACATAATGTGAGACCCAACCACGTGCAGTAGATGCACATAGCACGGAATAAATAGGCTTGTAAGGGAGGGTGGGATAAGGGGAGCAGTGACTGAAATTAAGCAAGGAACAATTGAGCTGTTGATATTTGCACTGTGTTTGGTTTGTATTGTTTTGTTTGAATAAATCAATACAATTATTTTTTTTTTAAAAGATTTAGTTGGTAGCTGTGGCTGAGCAGTCAGACTTATCTCAAGCGGTAGATGAGCAGTATTCAGGGTCTACACAATAGGCCTACAGTACTATAGCATAAGGAAACACTGATGAAAGCTTTGTATTAAAAAGTAGTTATTTTATACCCTTCTAATAAAACACATGTATCACAGTTATCAAGCAAGTTAAATTAAGTCAAAGGAAAAATATGTACACTCCCAAGTTAAATTGTGAACCAGAGTGAAAACTGCGCAAAACGGCACAGTGAAAACCACACACAAGGGATGCTCTAGCAATTTCTCACAAGGGAGGGAAAACGCAAGTTATTCAGAAATACCTTCTTACACACCCTAGCAACACTTCCCATAAGTTTGTGAACCAGTTTAAGCAAGACAGTGCATCAGTATAGGCAATACTTAAATGAAAACTAAGCAAAACGGCATTTCACAAGGTTTAGAAAAGGAAAGGAACGGGCAGTTGTAAGAAATAGGTGCACCACACAGTTCTAGATGAAAATCAATCTAAAGAAGGCAGATCTAACAAATGTAGCCAGAGTCAGTAGGCCTGTGCCAGAGTCAGTGGTATAGGGCAAGGGCCCAGGAGCAAAATTTTCTTGTAGCAGCAGTCAAGTCTTTGGTTAACAAATTTGAAAAGGTGGATGCAGGAAGCGAAAGACAATGTTGAGAGAAGGGCGGCCACCCCAACAGGTAGGTAAAGGATTTAAAACACCTTTAGTGCTACCGCGAAGAAAGGGGGGCCTGACGGAACAATGCACCTTTAAATGAAGAAGTGGCTCCTGCGGTGGCGGTTGTTCCTGGTAGTTCCTGCAGATCGGGTGATCCAGCAGAGGAAGAGAGGCTCTCGTCGTGGAGGAACGTTCGAGTTACTGCACTACCCAGGGATGAAACCAGCCGCGGTGCTGCCCGACGAATAAAAGGTACGCTCCTTTAAATCGCAGTCTGGGTCGACTGGTGCCTGGCTATCCGGCCTCAGAGTACTGGGTACTGGCGCTTCGACCAAGGCAGGTCCAGGAAGGCGATTTGCAAACTGGTTGGCCCCACCAGCTCAAGGGAAGAAGGCTTTTGCAGATGAAGATCTTCTCTTGTGTGGAGAAAAGTGGTGAGACGCTGCAGCAGGGCTTCACCGGTGGTTCAGTCGTTGCAGATGTCTTTGGCTTCTCTCCTCTTCGGCTTCTTAGTTCCAATGGCGACGTCTTGCTCTTCCAGTCCTCAGGACCCTGCTTTTATGCAAAAAGATACCCATTCATACAGCCTAGCTGTCACTCTCAAAGTGGAGTGGTCACCTTGGCGGGAGACCCTCCAGCCTATCAGGATAGAGTGCGACATGGGTTGCAGAGGCAACCCTGTCAAGGGGTCCTACTCTCCCCCCCCACACAATGGACCCACCCCAGACTCAGTGGTGCCGAAAGGAGGGCTTCTCGGTAGAAGCCCGCCAAAAGGACGAACAAAGGATCCCCGACCTGGCTTAGGAGTTTAGAGAAAGACACAAGAATGAAGTTATATAAAGTTCTGGTAAATAAAACCTACCGGAGTCAAGTTAATATGAAAATGCACCAGCGGTATGTTAGAGGCTGTCAGAAAAAGTGGTAGCCTTGAACAATGGGAAAATCCCATAGGGAAATATTTGTGGTCGAATGTTTACGGTAGTAACCACTGCCACCAGCCAGAAACTTTTGAGAGAGGGACTGTACGGTACCCTCTCGAAAATGAACATAAGGGAAAAACTATTAACCCTTTCCAGTACTTCCATAGTAAGATGGGTTGTACTGGTTTATAGTTCATAGGATTTGACTAGTAAAGTCAATTGGGACTTAACATGCCCTGGGAGACAGTAGACAGTCCCAGGGTATGGAGTCTATGTTTGGGGGCCGCTACACCACCCCTGTGTCACTGCACTGAGGATGCTGTGTAACACATGTGAATAAAGATGGTTCCTATGTGGTTGGGAAAGTCCCATAGACATTAAACACAAAAAATAGCATAGACCACACATAGCAAAAATGCCTAATAGTGGGAAAAAGAGTCTCGCTCTTAGCAGGTAAAAAGAAACAAACCCTTCAAATCCAGCAAAGCTGCTGAGGGACTCTATAGGTAAGGGAAATTAGCCATAGAATGAGAATTCTCCCTAACAATCAAATACAAATAAAAAAAATACATTTCCCCTGCAGGGCTATATCTCCCATTGTCTTGATCTGTAACTTTTCAAATTGTTGAATAAAAATTGCCTCGTGGGTGAGCGGTATGTCCCGGGTGTGGTAGATGGCCATGGTGGGGGAGTACCATTGCCCTAGTCCGGTAGTTTTGGCCAGCCAATCCCAGACTCTAAGGGTGACTGCCAAGAGCTGCACTTCAGCCCTGTCGTAGTGTTCCCGTGCACCCCATAGGCGACCCCTTGGGTCATCCGGGCTAATCAGGAATATCTCAAGGGGCGTGTGGGGCAGGTCGGGCGTAGGGGTCCCCCTGTACACTGTGTATTGGGCCTGGGCAATCAGAAAATACCTAAATAGGTCCGGTACTGCTAGGCTGCCATGAGGGCCCGGACGGCACAACGTGTTCAGCGAGAGACGGGGTTGTCTGTCAGCCCATATCAGTTTATTCATCAAGCCCCTTAGTCTGTTCCAGAAGGGCGTAGGTGGCCAAATCGGGACGTTATTGAAGACGTATAGTAGTTTTGGTAATACTTCTATCTTGGATAGGGAGATCCTGGTGGCCAGTGAGATTGGGAGGCACGTCCAGGTGTCCACGTTGTGTTCCAAGCTATGAAGTGCCGACACGTAATTCTCCTCAAAGAGCCTAGTGGGGGACGTGCACATGTGGATGCCGAGTTACCGAATGCCTTGCAGACACCAGGCAAAGGCACTGCCGATGTCTTGTGGGGATACGTTTGTAGTGAGTGGGAGGACTTCTGATTTGGACCAATTGATCCGCAGTCCAGACAGAGCACCGAATCTGTTAATTTCATTGACAACTGGAATTAGGTTGATCTGTGGGTGCTTGACATAAATGACATATCGTCGGCGTATAGGGACGGGATGGATGTGTGCGAACCGAGTGTTATCCCCTCGTGAGCCTGGTATTCCCTCAGTGCACACGCTACTAGTTCAATCGCTAGCGTGAATAAAATGGGGGAAAAGTGGCAGCTTTGCATATTGCCTCAGGATGGAAGGATGGGTTCTGATTGTTTGCCGTTAGTTTACACCAGGGCGCTGGGAGCTGTATACAGCGGTCAGATCAAGTGTAGGAAAGTCGTGCCAAACCGTAGCGTTGGAGCACCTTGAACAGAAAGGGCCACTCAACCGAGTCAAATGCTTTTTCCGCATCTAGCGCAGCGACTGCTATTGGGACTGACTGATTCACGTTGTGCATCAGAATGAAAAGCCTCTGTAGGTTGTTCTGGGTGGAGCGGCCAGGTATAAAACCTGCCTGATCCGGGAGGACCAGACTAGGCACAAAAGGTAAAAGCCTGTCAGCCAGTAGCTTTGCTATGATCCTATTGTCGGTATTAACCAGGAAAAGGGGCCTATTGGACAAGCATTTACTGGGGTCTTAATCCGCTTTAAGCAGGACGGTTACTAGGGCTGTTCTGGTAGTTTCTGGGAGGACCCCTTGTGAACAGGCTGCATCGAACATGCTCCTCTAGTGGGGAATGAGCAGATGAGGTTGGGTTTTATACAGTTCAGCCGTAATGCTGTCGGTTCGGGGGGCCTTACCATTCGGGAGGGAGCAAATGACCTTAAGGAATTCTTCGTCTAACAGGGGATTGTGTAGTGACGCGCCATGCTCAGGATGCAGCCACCCCAGTTCAACCCTATCCAAGTATTGGACCATGTCGTCGTGCCCAGCGGAGGTCTGGGTGGAGTACAGGCTCCCATAATATTCCCAGAATGTGTCGTTTATCTTCCGGTATCCCTGGTGAGTACCCCGTCAGGTGTCTCTATCTCTACTATTGGGTTAATATGATGCTCCTGCCTAATGGAATGGCCCATGCCAGAGTTTTGCAGGGGCGGTCTCCCTCCCCATATCTAGCAGTGATGATTGGGTCTCCTAGGAATCGTTCCTCGCTGGACATCAGAGTACGGCTCTCTTTCCTCTTGAGCTCCAGTTCAGCCTAAAGCTCCGGGGAGTCTCGTCGGGCTTGTCAGGTCTCCAGACCCTTCAGTTCCGTTTTCCTAGTTGATATGGAGCTACGAATACATTTCAAGACCCCGCCCTCTTGGGAGATGCACCAGCCCTGAATATATACTTTAAAGGCTTCCCAGACCACCCTGGGGTCTGGGACAGAATCAGAATTTATTTGGAAGAACTCAGCGATGGTTTGTCGGAGGTCTTCTCGAAATGCTGTGTCCTCTAATGCGCAGGCCCTAAATCTCCAGCCGAGTTACTTGGGGGGGGGGGGGCTGTGAATTGTGCCAGTACAGGGGAGTGGTCAGACAGAGTCTGGGGTAGTATCTGAGCCCTGTAGGTCGCCAGCTCGGGGGACATGTAGATATGATCTATCCTGGACGAGCTCCCGTGGACACCGAAATAAAATGTGACTTCCCGACCATTGGGTTGGTGAAGTGCCATATATCGATAAGGGCGTGATCAGCTGCGATGGAATTCCATTTATAAACTGCCTTTGGGGGGGTAGACTGTATTGTGGAGGATCTGTCGTGGAGTAGCAAGAGAGCGATGTTGAAGTCCCCTGCCCACACCACCTCATAGCCGTGAATGTGCGTAAATGTAATTTGGGCCATATATATTGATGAAGAGAACGGACCACCCTGCTATTTCACCCACCACCAGGACAAAGCGACCCTCCATGTCTGACCTCTGGGTGTGTAGTTTGAATTCTAACGACCAGTGTATGTAAATTGCTACCCCTCTGGAATGAATTGTATGTGGTGGCCCATATCTGTGGCTGCCCCCTCCTGCCATGGTGGGTAGCCTATGGTCTTTCCCCAAGTGGGTCTCTTAAAGGCAAAGGGCATTCACATGGTGATTTTTAGCATAGTTCGAGATCAGACAAGTTTTTGTTGCTGTTAGTGAGGCCCTGGATGTTCCATGACATCAGCGATATATAGGATTTAGGGGGTGTGTCTACTCCTGGTGGATCCGTCATGCTGAGTCTGGGCGGAAATACATGTCAGGATGGTTAAAAGCAGCAAAGCTCACTGCCATAGGGTGAGCTGGAACTTTGAATCTTATTAGGTGTGCTTGAAGATTTGAGACCTTCGAAGGCAGAACCTCCCCCCACCCCCACGGATCCCCTTCTGGGCGTCGTAGAGCAACTCCCAATGAACTTTGAACTCTGCCCCCCCACGCCTGAAACACCAACCTACCAGCTGTCACATCCCTCCCCCCACCCATCCAACTTTGAACTTCTACCCCGAACAGGTCTGCTTTAGCAACTGGGCGTGGGGGGTGCCGGCGGCCGCTGTGCTTCCTATGTCGGGAGGCTTCTTACCATGGGTATTGTACTTAGTACCATGTGTAACTTCTGGAGGTTGCCATATCGAGCTCAGGTTGAGCCACCACGGGGAGCCGAGTGCCACCCACGCGATGGACGCGTCTCCCGCTCTCCTAGCCCAAGGTGGAGCCCGGAGGGGAGGCTCCCGGTTCAGGGATTTCCAAGGCAAATCTTTCTGCTGCTTCAGGGGATGTAAAGAATAATGTGTTCCCGTCGTGGACCACTCCGCTTGGCTGGGTATAACATTGCGTATTGCACCCCTTTTTTGAAGAGGGTCTTCGCGTTTTGGAATGGCTTTCATTGATCTTGGACTTGTTGGCTAAAGTCCAGAAATAGGCGGATAGTCGCCTAGCCCCACCTCAGGACCCCTTTTTCCCTCGCAGCCCGCAACAATATGTCCCGATCTCGTGAATTGAAGATGCGGGCAATGATGGCCCTCTCGGGGGCCCCTTGTGCAGGTCTCGTAGCCAGCGAGTGATGCGCACGTTCCACCATAAACAGGTCGGTGACGGGCGAATTGTCGAGGATTTCCCAGAGTAGCTTTTCCACAAATTGTTCCATGATGTCTATTGGGGTGGCCTCGGCCACCCCTGTGATCCTAATGTTATTTCTTCTGGATCTTCCTTCGAGATCTGCGTTCTTGGCCACTACCTTTTGGGCAGTTTTGTTGCAAGGAGGCAACCTCACGTTCAAGTACTGCAATTTTATCCTCCCGGTCCCTTATCCTATGTTCTGCCTCGGCCATCATACCGCACAGCTTGTCAATTTGGACTGCAGACACGTCAACTTTGCAGATTAACGCGTCAATTTTAGCACCAAGACCGTCCGTACTACTTTTAAGTGCTAGTAGGGTTTGGTTAAGGGTCGAGATGTCCAGCTGGGAGGAACAGAGATTATTCTCCTATGGAGGTGGTTCTTGGTCTGCCCTGGCGAACTGCTCAGTTTTTTGTCTCTTTTGGTTTCCTATCCTCAGAGAGTTGCGCCGGTGGATCAGCGGGAGGGAGGGGGGCTTATCACTGCAAGCCCCCGATCACCCCAGAGATGTAGAAATGTGTTTGGATGGGAGACCACGGCCTCACAGGTCCCAGCAGGGGAGTGGAGACACCATGCGTCTAATTAGACAGTCTAATTGGGAGCCCGTGCTGGGGCTTCAGGTAGGTCGATGACGTATACCTCCAGGGGTGGTGGGGGGCATGGGGTGGGGGATCAGTCCCGCTTGGTAGGGGGAGGCTTCAGCAGGTAGAAAGGGGTAGAGGGCCACAGTGTTGTTATGCTACTCCTTAACGGAATAAAGCTGCAATGTTGTTGTGGCGCACCTTGCCAGGATGGGCGTTCCTGGATGACCCAGTGGAAGAGAAGATTTGTCCGTAGCAGGGGGTGTCCTCGATATGATCTTGCTTGTTAGAAGTTCACAGGCGCAATATGGGAGGGGTAGGGCGTGCTGGTGATAGGCTGGACGGTGCTGTGTCTAGTGGCGAATCCAGGCGTTGCGTGGTCCCGCCACTGGCCTACTCCCAAAAAAGGGCCTCTCAGCCGGCCGTTGTGTAGAAAGCCAGAGCGCTGGTGGGTCGGGAGCCTGTGGTATGCAAATCTACTATAGTGGGAGGCTCCTTGCCCCCCCCACGTGACTGTTGCCCTTCGGGTAGCATGTAGGCTGCGGGCCCCAGTCACCCTGTGGATTAGTCCCACGGCTGGGACGGCACTGGGGGGGTGGTATATGTGGGTCCCTTCCCCCCGGGCTCAGGCTCACCGTATTTGCTGGAGTGGTGATCCGGACACCGTCCCCTCTCCAAATTGTGCCGCTGGGCCATGTAAGGGGCCCGCAAGTCTGGGCGGCCCTTGGAGGTCGAAGTGGGGGTCTGTGGCGGGCCTGGGAGGCAGATCTGGAGGACCCCCACGCCCAAGGCAGATATATCTGTTGTCCGACCCAGGCTCCGGGGTCGGACTTCTTCTGGATGCGGGCCGCCGAGCAAGGTCACAGGCGCACCCCGCAGCTCCGGCTCCTCAGCAGGACACGAGGCAGGCTCTCGAGCCCCCGGGTGTATCGTAAGGCCAAGGGTTTGGGAAGTGAGGTGGGGTCCGGTGGGGTGAGCGTCCCTCTGCCACTGTGTGGGGTATTGCATTCCTGATGTATTGCGCAGAGCCCCAGGCGCCGAGATTGCCACCCCCCCCTGCGCTTCTCCTGCAGGGGTCGGGACGAAGGGCTGGATTACGGCTTACTGCTGGGGGTATGGTGTGGTGAGTGCGATATTCTCCCAGATGTTGGGGCACCCAGCGCCAAACAGAGACCCACTAGTTCAGTGCCAGACCAGCAGTCGTTTGGGGAAGAGACCCTCACTTCGTTGCAGCATCCGCATGTGGAGAGCCCGGGGGCCCGTATTGACAGCTTGGGCTCTAGAGGATCCTGTGGGATCATTGTAGCACCTCAGGGATCAGTGTGTGGTCCGGATTACAGCCACGTCGAGATTCCATTCAGCAACCATCCAGAAGTGCCGGATTTTATTCCTTATCTCACTGCCTCCGACGGAGCACTTTCAGGCTGCAGCCATTTTGCGTGCCGCGCAATAGTACCAAACCCTCCCCCACCCCCCACCTGCCGAGGGAGTTCTTAAATAGCCAACTTGACACACCTGCCTCGCTCCGGACCAACTGCCACTACAAAGGATCATGGGGATTGTAGTTTTTTACCTTAATTTTGCACAAAACACCCTCTTAGGACTGTTTTCATGCCCAACAGCCCCTTTTTCCTCACATTACCCCCTCCTCTAGGGCCCTTCCCCGGACCTGGTTTTCCCGAATGGGACCGATGAAATAGTCTTACCAAACAGTCTGCATGTACCGCCTTTGCCGGCTCCCAAGAGTCATCCTCAGGACCACAACACACCCAGGAGATGAGGTACCAAAGTTGTACCCCATGCCACCTGGAGTCCAAATTCTGCTGCACTTCAAATTCCTCTTGACCATCCTTCATCACCCCCGGAGCCTTTCTTGTCACCACACCAGGAGCTGCGGGTTTAATCAAAGAAACGTGGGACACTGGATGACTCCTCATATGAGAAGGCAATCATAATCGTACTGCCGTATCAGACACACATTTCATCACAGTAACGGGCCCTATGAAGCCAGGCAAGAATGTATGAGACCCAAACAACTTAATATGCTGCTTGGACAACCACATACTTAGGACTAGATCGCCTCTTCCAATCTGCTTGGACTACATTGTCTCTTCAGTTCTGCTGGTTTCTTATCATTCACCTTGGCCTTATCCAGATTTTGGATTGCCTGCTCTTGTATCTCAAATATCTCTTGCACACGTTCAGTCACTGCTGGGATCTTATTGAACCTTGGCACCTCCTCGAGTAGCATTTGACAATCCTGACCATGCAAACAGATATGAGGAGACATTCCCAATGAATCAAGTTTGGCATTATTGTAACAAAACTCTAGCTAACCAAAGAGACCGAACCCACGAAGACTTTCCTTCGGCCAAAAAACATCTCGGGTATTGCTCCATGATCTGATTTACTCTTTCCATTTGACTGTCCATTTGCGGATGGTAACTAGTGGATAGCGTGCAAGAGATTGAGCAATTTATAGAAAGCATGCCAAAACCGAGAGGTGAATTGGGACTCTCAATCAGACACTATTGTTCTTTGTAAACCATGCAGTCTCACTATGTGCTGCAAGATTAAATCCGCCAGTATACCAGCGCTCGGAATTCCCTCACATGGTATGAAATGGGCCTGTTTCGTTAGATAGTCCACTAACACCAAGATTGTGTCACAATTTTCATCTCGGGGCAACTCTGTTACAAAGTCCATGGACACACATGCCCATGGTTCCGTAAGTGTAGCTAATGGCTGCAACAATCCTGTCTTCTTTAAATGATATGCCTTGGACCGTACACAAATCTCACACCCTGTCACACATTCCTGTACCTGGGAGGCCCACCTCTCCCACCAAAAGTATCGTTGCACCATGTTTTGTGTCTTTCTAACACCACCATGGCCCGCCATGGGAGAATTAAGGCACCAAAACAGAGAGCCTTTTTACTCAATGACTCATTAGGGAGGAACAACTTCTCCTCATGATAAGGGAGACCCTTTCATATGAATCTGGCTTATTCCTTTCTGTAGCCACTCAGTCTACTTGTTTGTTTTTGTTTGTTTTATTTGCTTTTATAGCGCAACGACCCAGAGGGTATCTGGGCGCTTTACTTGAGGAGCATCATGGTTACAGAATACATACAATAGGAGTTACATTAATGAGCAAGATAATGTACAAAAGGTATACAAGAATTACAATATAGATATAGGTAATATACAGGAATGTACATCTACAATAATGACATGGGTAATATACAGGAATGTACAGGAGAGCTGCAGAGTGGTAGAAGTACTTAGGAACATTCTGATTTATACCCTCGATCAAGCACCACCTGTGTTACCGCTGTTAGGGGGAATTTTCAGAAATGTGCTAATTCCCTCCACCTTAGAGACCCCCAGCAACTTTGATGGATTGTGAGGACTTGATTTTTTTTAACCTGGAGAGAGTGAGACCCTTTTTCCCACTCATGTATTTTTATGTGATTTTTGAACACTGCGTTTCTTTTGGTTATGGAGTCTGACAAACTCCATAGGCACCATCTGTTAAATTGTGTCACACAGCACCTTCAGTGCAGTGACGCAGGGAAGTCTCTCAGATTTCCCAAAGGTTTGCATACCTTCTCTTTGTTAAACTACTGTTTCCCAGAGCAGTAAAGTGAAATTGACTTTACTTACATTCGTAACTTTCTAGACCCAGCACACACTTTCTTACAATAGGGTGCTGGAGGGGTTACCTAGTATCCCCTTTGTCTAGCTTCTCTTTTAACATTTTTTATGTTACCCTATCCTCGCTTAATGGCTGCTGGCAGTGGCTTTGTTTTAACTACCGTGGTGTGCATTTACTGCGGGCTGCGTTTGCAGCTGCAGTAAAGCACCTAAGGGTGCCATTTTTGTCAAAATGGCCCCGGTCGTCTTTTTCGCCATTTCTTTCTGGAAAGGTCCTTCTTGAGATTTACTCTACACGCCAAACCAGGCTTGGTCCCATGGTTCGCTTTGCCTTTGGCGGGTTTCACGAGTGAAGCACGCCTCTGGCTCCACGGTGTCTGGGGTAGGCCGGAAGTGAGCTAGGTGCCCAAAACCCCTGAGCTTAGTCTCCTAGGATACCCAAATGCACTCTGTGGTGATTGGCCGGCTGACTGTCCGACAAGGACAGCCACCCTGCTGGGTGACTGACAGCTAGGCTGGAATGAATGGGAGAACTGAATAAAAGGTGAGGCTTTTGGCTTGGAAGGCAGAGTCGACCACTGGACGAAGGAACTGAAGAAGAACTTGAAGACACCACTTGCTGCAACTCCTGGACTTTTGGTTTGCCCGGTGAAGCCCTGCTGCTGTGCTGAGACTCCAAATTTGTATCGACAGAGAAACCCCTGCAAGGTGGGACCAATCAACTCCAAAGTAAGCCACCTGGACATCCATCTCAGAGCTGGTTGAATTTCCACAGAGTCGCTGCTGGACACCAAATAGCCAGGGAGAGGAACACCAGATTGTGTGTGTTGCCTTTAAGCTGGCCTAGAGCTCCAGGAAGATCCTCCGGTCTCCCAGGAAGCAGCACTGACCGAGCCTGAGCCCCTCAACGGAGTGCGGGACCCCAGAAGCAAGGAAAGTCCATCCCGACAGCCAGGAACCGCGGTGTTGCTATTTGCGATAGACGCGGGGAGCTGAAAGACTGAACAGCCACTGAAAGTGAAGTTTGCCGGTTGCCAGCTTTGACCGTCCCAGTGCAGTGCAGGAGTCCTCTCCCCCGACGTCCTCCCTCTTGTCCCCACGACTGAGGCCCAGGAACAGTGAGATCTGCAGAGAAACAGGAGTCATCTGCTGCATCTTTTCTTCATTTTTAAAAGGTAGTGTACACAGTCTAAGATAACTTACCTCTTGCTGTAGAGTTGCTTGCATCTTCTACTACTCACAAGTCTAATCAGCTTGTGGCCCTACATTTGATTCTTTTCTTCAAAGACTTCTAAAACATTGTGCACACACTTTTCCATATACCTAGCAGAAGTGCTTCATCCTATATATGACTTTTGCCCATTGACTTTGGCCTAGCCTATTGTACCGAATGACTCTTCTTGGGGTAGTGAGGGGGGAATCCAAAAGTATTTGCCTGCTTAAGAATATTTGTGGTCTTGTATGTTCTAAATAACCTTGTCCTTTGACTTATTAATGTATGATTCTAAATGCAACAGTGATATATTAATGTCCCCAGCACCCTAATTGAAGTCACCTGAGGTGTAGGTAGTGCTGTGGGCCATCCCAAAAGGGTTATCTACTGATTTAGTGATATCAGAGTGATATTAAGAGTGTATATTTCATGAAGTGTCTCAGTGTTACTATTATATTGCTCCCTTCTGAAGAAGGCTTATTCTAACTGACTGATAAATTAATATGTTTATTCAAGAAACCTTGAGTGTAAGAGTTTATTTGAATACGTGTAACTGTAAATCTCTGTGTAACTCCACTACAGCTCACATTGACCCCTCTTGAGATAAGCCTGGCTACTCAACACGCTACCAAAACTGTGTAGTACAAGTTTATACCAAAGGTAGGTTTCCTATAACTGTAGTCAGTTGTTTGTAGTGTTCCCATAGGGTACTGCATACAGACTTTGGCTAAAAACCGCACCCACAATCTTTTCCACAGGAATGATACTTCTTTCCACCTGACACTGCCCTCCCTGATTCTCTTGCCTGGACAGTGCACCGGCCTTACCATTGCTCCAACCTGGCCTGTATGTTACCACAAAATCAAACTCTTCAAAGAATTGGGCCCATCTCAGTTGCCGAGAACTCAAGGTCCTGGCTAATCTTAAATATTGTACATTCTTATGATCATTGATGACCAATACAGGATGCCGGGCCCCCATGAGGTAATGACACCATTGCAAAAAAACCTCCCTAATGGCCAGAAGTTCTTTATCCTTGATGGCATAATTCTGTTCACATGTTGTCAATTTGCAAGAAATAGGTCACTGGATGTAGAATATCTTCCCCCATCTGCCTGTGACAGAATGTCCCCTACAGCCAGATTACAGGCATCCGTCTCCACCCGAAACTGTTTCTCCAAATTGGGGGGACAAAGAATCGGGGCCTCCGTGAATGCAGCCTTTAATCTCTCAAGGGGGTCCTCTGCCTCCTGATCCCACGGAAGCTTGGTAGCTTTCTTTAACAAGAGAAACATTTTTGCAGAAAAATTATGGATAAACCTTTGATTAAAAATTAGCAAAGCCCAGTAATGATTGAATGTCCTTCACACACTGTGGTGCAGGCCACTTGGTCACCGCCTACACTTTCTGATCATCCATAATTACTCGTGCTGGTTTCAAAATGAAACCCTGAAATTCCAGCCTGGTGACATGAAATTCAAATTTCTCCAATTTAGCAACCAAATGATGCTCCTTTAATGTAGTCTGCCCTGGCATGCTGTACATGCTGTTCCATGGAATCCAAGTATCATCTATGCACACAATCACAAACAAATCAAAATATTCCTGCAACACCTCCTGCATAAAATGTTGAAAGGCAGCAGGAGCGTTGCATAAACCAAAAGGCATCACCAAATATTCAAATAAACCAAACTTTGTCCTGAAAGCTGTTTTCCACTCATCACCCTCCTTCACCCTGATGAGATGGTACGCACCCCTCAAATCCAACTTTGTATAAATCATGCCCCTCTTGACCTGGTCTAGCAATACATAAATTAAAGGTAATGGAAACCGGTTCATATTGGTTAACCTATTTGATGCTCTATAGTCGATGCAAGTCCTTAACGTGCCCTCCTTCTTCGGCACGAAAAATAAAGGAGTTGAAACGGGTGACTTGTAAGGTCTGATAAACCCACAGGCCAACATCTCATCCAAGTATTCCCTCAAATGTTGTCTCTTTTTTCAGATAAGGCATACACCCGACTGCAAGGTAACCTTGCCTGCAGCTCCAACTCAATCACATAGTCGAATGGTCTATGGGCCGGTAGCTGACATGCCCCCCCTTTGTCAAAAACACCAGCACATTCTTGATATATTACAGGTATGGAGGTAACTACTGCCCCAATCGGAACCTACTGATTAGCTCATTCAACCAAAAAGGCAGTTGGACCCACTATACCCGTCAAATGAGATGCACACTGCTCATTCTCAAACGTCAAAGTTCTTCGTCGCCAGTCTATGCAAGGGTATGTGCCACTAACCACGGCTTTCCCAAAATTCACACCAAATTGAGTAGCTGCAGTCATATCAAATGTGATTACCTCCTCGCGACCCTCACCACACCACATCTGCACTTCTTCAGTCTGTCTGGTAATGGGACCTGACGTCAAGCATCAACCATTCACTGCCTGCAACAATTCACTCTCCTCCTTGATTCTTGTGGGAATTCCTAACTTGGTAGCCAGAGCAATGTCCATGAAGTTTCCCGTAAACCCAGAATCCACCATTGCTGATACCGTTTCCTTGCTATTTGCAAAAATCAAGGATACCAATAGATATATGTGAGGGGCCTTAATCTGCATAGAAATAGCCACTGCTGAAGGAAACTCTGCCTCCTGCTGGCTCAGGATAGTTGTTCCCCCACTTACTGAGCCCCTTCTTTTCCCGCCTCCATCTTTCTCTTCCCCCCACTTTGAGCGGGAGTATTGGGACAGTTCCTGATGTAATGCCTTGATTGTCCACAATACAAGCACAAGTTATTGGACTTCCCTTTCTCCTTTTCCTCCACTGTCAAAGGTTCCTGGACACTCCCAATCTGCATGGGCGCTCCCTGCTCCCCACTTGAACGTCCTCCACCTTCCCATCTCCTATCTAAGCGTACAAAAGGCATTACATCTGTTCTCCGTTTCTCACCCCTACACTCCCCCAATCTATGGTCCAATCTCAGGGCAAAATCAGTTAAGGAACTACATGACTCTGGCTGGGGTTCCACGTGAGCTATGGCATCCTTAAACTCATCCTTTAATCCTTCATAAAATAACACAGCTTGCTTGGGTTCCGGCCACACCGTTTCCACTACCAAACGGTTAAATTGTGTCACATAATTTACTAAATCCTTAGTATCCTGTCTCAATACTAGTAACGTTTTATCCCGAGGCAAGGACTTGTTTCGCCAGTCAAACAATTGTGCAAATTCTACTGAAAACCCTACCCAATCATATAGGATGGGCTCATCCTTTTGCACAAGCGGAATTGCACAAGTTGCCACGTCCCCAGTCAAATAAGAAATAACAAAGGCTGTCCAGGCCTGGGCGGACTCAAAAGCGGTAGATTTGCATAGAAAATGTAACTTGCATTGGGTCAAAGAAGTAGAAAACTTTCTCGGATCCCCTGCAAACCTCTCACGGGCTGCCAGTGGAACACCCAAATGTTATTGCACCACAATTGTATTGGACCGACTAGATTACCTTGCAGGTGCCGTCGCCGCCGCCTCCCCATACAGTGGCGATCCTTGAGCAATTAACCCACTAACTTGCATCTTCACTGTGGCAGTCTCCTGTCGAGACTGAATCAATTCTGCCGGATTATCCTCTAAGGCTGTTACCACCTCCGTTAAAGGGGAAGGGACTCCATCTGGCGTCAGTGGCGAAATTATCACAATTTGGGGGTTGGTATATGATATGATATGACATTTATAATGCACCTATACACAAATGTTTCCAGGCGCGACGAGGCAAGGGAGGGGAAACAACGATCCTACTAGGCCAGGTGACATTGAGATCGCCCAAGTGCAGGGGAGGGGGAAAGGTGAAAAGTGCAGGGGGAAAAGGGGAGGGGACAGTGCAGAACATGGGTTAACTTGAAAAAAGAAAACAATAGGAAAAATTGAAGCCAGCTGTTGGCAAGTGCAAGGGTAAGTGCAGACATCAGGTGTCAAGTGCTAGTAGGGGCTGTAGGGTTACAGAAACAGTCCCAGAGTGCAAGGATTTCCAGGGGGCAGTGCAGGTGAGCAACTGGCGGGGGGGGCGGGCTCGAGCTCAGAGGGTAGCCAGGTAATCAGTGCAGTTTCAGATTCAGCCAGGAGATCAGCAGGGGAGAGAAAGCAGAAGCAAAGAGGAAGGTCTTGAGGTGTTTCCGGAACCAGAGCTGGTTCTCCTCAAGTTTCAGAGAAGCAGGGAGCCTGTTCCAGAGGGAGGCCCCAGCAGAAGAAAGAGATCTTCCACCAATTCGCTGCTTGGAGAAGCGACTAACCCTGAAGGAGTTGGAGGCAGATGAGCGGAGAGCTCGAGAAGGCAGATAAGTAGGAAGAGAGAGTTGAAGGTATTGAGATCTCAGGCCCTAGAAGGCCTTGTGGACAATGCAGAGGGTTTTAAACTTAATCCTTGCAGCCACTGGGAGCCAGTGCAAAGATTTAATTCCTGGAGAGATACGATCCCTGGGCTTGAGGCCAACGACAAGTCTTGCAATCCTGTTCTGGTTGAGTTGCAACGGGCGGAGAGTAGAGACAGGCAGATTTAGAAAGAGGCTGTTGCAGTAGACCAGCCTAGAGAGAACCAGAGCACTGGAGACAGTGAGCTTCTGGGGGAAGGAGAGGAAAGGAAGAACACCTCTGAGGAGCTGCAGCTGGTAGTGTGACTTATTAGAGACGTCAGAGATGTGAGGAGAGAAGGAAAATGTGAAGTCAAAGATGACACCAAGGTTTTTAGCCTCACAGGTGGGAGCAGGAATAGGGCCAAGGGGGGCCGGCCAGAGAGTGACAGGAAAGGAGGGAGCAGGTGTGCCGATGAGGAGAATCTCAGTCTTAATGGCATTTATGCGAAGATCATTGGCGGCACACCACTCCTGAATGGCGGACAGGCAGACTGAGATGACAGTAGAAGAGGTGGTTGAAGGGTGCCTGAAAATGTGATTGTCACACCCCTGGAGTTTCACACAACTCCTTCCTAGCCACGGAAGCCAAATGCAGTTGACCCCTCCCACCTTGGTTGGCACAGGCGTTTTATTTAGATATACACAGGAACCTTGAGGAAGCCAAAGGGGGCAAGAGGGTTAGGGAGAGGGTGTTTGGGGTAACTGGAAAAGGTTTAGGAAACTTGAAATTGGATTAGACTGGGGAACGCAGGGAAAACAACGTAACCTGACAATACAGCATAAACTTGTTTCAAAACCTAGAGTTTCTAAGTAGTCAGTACCCTCCTTAATTAGAATGCAGACTCCTTCATGCATTCATATACATCCTCTGAGTAAGCAACAAGCATAAGCACAGGAAGCATGACTGAAAGCCATGGATAACTATGAGAAACGTACACACGTGGACAAGAATAAAGGCAAACAATAGACTCCGCAATTAGTAATGCCCTAAAGGTGTGACTCCATTTCTCCAGCATTGGGTCTGGCATGGATTCACATGCTCATGAATATTCCCCATCGTCAGGCTGGGAATCCTCGGTAAAGAAAAAATCAATTTCAGTTTCACTTCTAAACTGTCTTTCTCCTAACAACCATTCACTGGTCTCTGGGTCATACTGCCCCCAGCCAATGACTGCCCTCTACCTAAGCCACTCCTCTAGCAGACATCTTAAAATTTGTACTGCACGTTCAAGTGTTGGGAGTCCTCGTGCTATAGCTCTCGAGCTTTTACTGCGTTTTGCGTTTATTTGAAGCGTTTTACTCAATTTTTTCGGTCAATTGAGCCTCAAGCTCCATCGATCTACCTTCCGATTAACGGGAACCTGTTTTCGGATTCTTCAGCGCCCCTCAAGGACGAATTTCGTCATTTACTTCTTGGAGGATTCCAGAAGCTTCTTCAAGGCCTACGCCGCGTGGACATGGCGAAAAAGTACGACTCGGCGCTCCTGTTCAAGGTTTGCCCAGGCTGCGGCCTGCGGAACGTCCTTTCGGACGACAGACATTCCCTCTGCCTCTACTGCCTGCACTCGGACCCGACGCACATGGAGGATGACTGTGCGTCTTGTCAGGACATGGTCTCCCGCACGCTGAGCGACCGGCGCAGGCATCTCAACAAGTGGCGGCAAGCCAAGGCCCCCGGCTCTGGGTGAGTCCCGGTAGCATGCCTCCCCTGCCCAGAAGAAAGCTGAGCGGTCTTCTAAGACCTTTGAGGGTGCTCCTCACACAGGGTCCCAACATAAGGCTAAGCACTGCGAGTCCACTGTCACCGTGAGTGCCGTTGCGACAGGCTCCTCAACGGCCAGGGCGAGTACAGCCTCTCCAGCAGCTTCGACCACGAGCCAACACTCAGGATCTTCAAAGAAGAGGAAGTCTGACCATCCGGGCAAGCTCTTGGAGAAGACCCAGACAGGCCTCCAGAGAGGGCCAGGGGGAACGGGGTTCAGATCCTCCCCCCTAAGGTGAAGGCTGCAAGCTTGACCAAGGCCGTGAAGGTACATCTGACGAAGGCCCAACCTTCAATCGAAGGAGTGGTAACGTCCCTCGCACAGACCGCTGCGGTGGATCCGCAGGGCACGGCCCAGATGGCAAGAGTGTTCCTGTCTGCCAGGATGGAGTCCTCTTTTTCAGCCCATCGAAAGGACACTGGAGAAGAGGATGCCTTTCATTTCGCCGAAACAGTCTCCCTTGGTTGCAGAGAAGGGGGGGGTGCGGTAGCCCTCCAGGGCACAGATATCTCCTCAGAGGAGGAGCTTACCAACCTCCGGACCTTCCAGGAAGAAGGATGCGTCGAGAGCAGGCCCTGCAACAAGGATCCCGATGAGGGCCATGATGAAGGTAACAACGCAGAGACTGACGAGGAGCAGCAGGGTGTAGAGGGCTTGGAGGACCAGCCTAAGCCAAAAACACCCTCTCCCCCTTAGCCACAGCCACCTCAGCAACCACCTGAAGATATCTCGGTGGACATTCTCACGGCTCTGCATACCCTATGCTCGGAGATCCAGACAAGGCTGCCTCTTGCGCTGATGGCCCCTTCAGCGGCACTGACACCATCAGGGGAACCACCATCCAAAAAGAGGAGAGTTCACCCTACGCCTCCTTGCCACCCTTCGCCTCCCTCTCCCCCCACCCCCGAAGGATGAGACGTACCCTGACACAGCGACGACAGGCACAGACGACAGCAGATTCTGGGATTTCCCGTCTCCGCCTCCTAGAGCTACACCGCCCGACGAGATAGGATCTCCAGGTCTTCAGAGCTATTCCAGCTTGTCCCTGAGGAGAAGAAAAAGGGTTTCTTATGCCAGCTCCGCGAAGCAAAGAGGAAGACCGTATTTTCGATCCCGCTCTTGGTTGACAGTTGGGACCAGGGGTTGTCCCTCATGAAGAACCCTTCCTCGGCCCCGGCAAAGAGGGATCGTTATGAGAAGAAATACAGGGTGCCGGATTCTGCGCCCAAGTGCTTACGGTCCCAACCGTCTCCGGACTCGCTGGTCTCGGCGGCAGTCAAAAAGAAGTTTTCGGGCTCCTCCTCTTCGACGGCTTCCTCTCCCCCCCCCACAGATAGTGAGGGGAAGAAGTTGGATGACATGGGGCGAAGTTATCACGTCGGCAGTGACTACCATCAAGGCCGCCAACGCCCTCGCCATTGTGGCACGCTACAACAGGGAGCTTTGGTTCAAGATCTCTCCCATCCTGGACTTCCTTCCCGACGACAAAAGGGGCGGAAGCTTTGGAGATCCTACAGGAAGGTGAGGTGGCATCGGACCACGCCATTACAGTGGCCACGGATATCGCTGACACGGAGTTCCGCCAAAGGAGCAACAGCGTTTGCCTTCGTCAGCGGGGCTGGCTGAGGGCCACAAACCTTCGCCAGGGTGTTCAGTCGAAGGTGTTGGACATGCCCTTCGACAGGGATCATTTGTTCGGGAAGACCGTGGACGAGTCTCTTCATGCCATCAAGGCGGACACTGAGACGGCTCGTGCCTTGGGCACGCTTGAACAGCGACGCCCGTCCTTTTGGACTTCCGGTGAAGAATTCCAAGGTTCTTCCATAGGATTCGGTGGAGGTGCTTCACCCTACTGTCAACCCTCTCGCTCGTTGGCCTACGAGACCTACAGGGGCTGTGCCAAATTCGGAGGCGGACGGTGTCCTCGCCAAGGCCCCCAAGGTGGTGCTTCAACATCAAAACAGGATTGAACTGGCCGTGGCGTTGGGCCCCCACCCGTGCACCCCGGTGGGAGGCTGTCTTGCAAACTTAATCAGTGTGTGGAAGACCATCTCCACCGACTGTTGGGTGCTGGACGCTCTCGCCCACGGACACACCCTGGAGTTCCAACGGAAGTGTCCCCATATACCACCAGTGTTCCAGCAGGAAAACCATGTCCCTCAGCTTCTGCTGGAGGTGCGGGGGCCATGCTAAAAAAAGCGTGCGATAGAGCTCGTCCCAAAGAGGCTCCGGGGCTCCGGAGTGTACTCTCGTTACTTCCTCATCAAAAAGAAGACTGGCGGTTGGAGGCCCATCCTAGACCTCTGCCGTCTGAACATGTACATCAAGTCTCAAAAGTTCCGGATGGCGACTCTTCAGCACGTGCTAGGGCAGCTAAAAGAGGGGGATCTTCTATCAGCGCTGGACTTGGAAGATGCCTATTTTCACATCCCCGTCCACAAGGGCCACCGAAAGTTCCTGCGCTTCGTGGTTCAAGGGCAACATTACCAGTTCAGGGCCCTTCCCTTCGGATTGAAGTCAGCGCCAAGAGTTCCTGGCGCTGGTGGCGGCGCAGCTGCCTCTACGAGGGATCCACGTATACCCGTACCTGGATGACTGGCTCATCCGGACAAGCTCAAAGGACATCGCCGTTGAGCACACGGCGAGGACCGTCCACCTCCTGACCTGGGGTTCTTGGTGAACAATGCAAAGTCCTGCTGGGACTTTTCTCGGAACCCGACTCAAGACAGTGTCGTGCCTGGCGTCTCCTTCGAAGAAAAGGATAGCAGCCATTTTGGCAAGGGCAAGGTGGTGCGGGTCTTCACGGACAATACTACCGCAGTGGTTTTACATCAGGAAGCAGGGGGGGCGCCAGATCCCCAGGCTCTCCAAAGAGGCGCAGGACCTATGGCACTGGGCCGTAGCCCAGAGGATGTTCCTCATCCCATTTTATCTGGCAGGAGTGAAGAACACAGTCGCCGACTCTCTCAGCAGGGAGCTGCGCTCTTGCCATGAGAGGGAACTTTAGCAGGACCAAGTGGGTCACCTGTTCAGCAGATGGGGCAATCCCCAGATCGATCTGTTTGCGTTTCAGGAATGCAACTCTGCGTAGACTATGTATACCTCGGTCCCCAAACACCAGTCGGAGAGGAAGGGAATCCACCCACTATCTGGTTAATGGGGCTACAGGTGGCTGGAACGAGAGCACCGTAACCCCAGGTAGCTGTAAAATGAAAACGGGTAAGTAAGCATTAATCCTGAGTGTGGTACAATACAAATAAAAACCAATGGATGTGTAAATAAACAGGGCACCTACCAATGTTTCTGCCGGGGAGATGTAATGGTGGAGGCCAGACGCATGCTGGAGAACAACAGTTACAGGTAAGTAACTTGTTCCTTCTCCTACTTTGTCACCAAAACATGGTTTAAATTAGAAGTTGGTTCGGAATATAAATGACTTGGTACAAACATGAAATGCACTAAGCAAGCAGCCACAAACAAACATAGCGTTACATCACGTTATGAAAACTGATTGCTGCCCAAACACGCTGAGCGTTCGCGTTCCGCAAAAACAGCGGCATCCCTAATGTTAGTTTGTGAGGCATGTTGCTAGAACAACTTGCGGTTTGAACGGCACACGGATAAACACTGTTGTGAAGGATAAGTTCATAAATGATTCCCAAACGGCGCGTACCGCACCCAACAATAAAAAGGACAACACTATTGCATCATATTCATTCCAGAAGCACTTAACTGAGGCCTGGGGGGCCTCTCCGGCTCCTCCCCAGGCAACGGTTCTCCAGTGTTGAACGAACTCCTGCCGAGCTGCTGCTCCGTCCCAGCGGGGAACGGAATGCTGCTTGGAATGCAGCGTTTCAACACCGGGTCAGAGTCCTGAAAATTTCACCACCTGGCCTTGGTCCTGATGCATACGCACGCATTGTCTGCACACCTGCTCCCTCCAGCCCGTGCCTGCCAAGCCAACAATCACCAACAGGCAGCACGGGCAGAGGGAGTTCTTAAATAGCCAACTTGCTCCGGACCAACTGCCGCCCCAATGGATCATGGGGATTGTAGTTTTTGACCTGATTTTGCACAAAACACCCTCTTAGGACTGCTATTCAGGCCCAACAGCCCATTTTTCCTCACAGGCACAGAACTGTGATGAATCCGATGGTGTCGTCCCTTTCCCAGCGGTGATCTCTGCCCATGTGATCAGGGGACGGCAGCTGCTACCTGAACCTGACCCTGGGGGTGGCTATATGAGGGAGGATCACATGAGGGGAGACAACCTCCAGGGAAGTAGCAGGACCCCATTGGACAAGCCATGGTATTCCCATTCCTCTCTTGAGGATACCCCATCCATACCAAATGCCTTAATGACATATTGTTACACATCCCCTCATCCATCTAGGAAGAATATGGAAGACCATTTCTCAAGATCTATATGAAGGTCTCATGAAAACACCTTTTCAGACTCTAACTGCAAGTCAACCAGGACAAACTTGCCCTTAAAGAACACTTACCCAGACTTTGTATGTAAAGCATGAAGAATGGGCTACCATTCACATAACTACAAGGATACTGGGGCGAGGAAGATGAGCAGTGTGTAATGCAGAGTGGAAAAGACCAAGAGTACAGGCTGTGCTCCAGTTGTTCTACGCTCACACCTATAGCCGGGAAATTTAAACAGAAGCCACAGCTGACTGGGGTGCGCTACTGGACGTAGAAAGCTGCTTCTCTCGGTTAGTACAGAGAGACCGTGGGGCTACAGAGTGCTGTAGAGCCATCCGGCTCAAGGAGGCAGAAGAGGAAGGCTGTCGGCGAAGGAAAACATTCTGCTGGAACGCCAGAAGAAAACACAGTGCTCCTGGGCATTCACAACTGTTGATTGACAGCATTTATCTGATCGAAGTCTGAGGCAGAGCAGAAAAGCCCAGCAGGCACCGCGAGAGGCAGAGAAGCCGAGGAACGAAGGCAGCAAGATGGGAAGAGATGCTGAACAACCACCACCGGCTTGCCGCAGGAAGTACACCAGCAAGAGCCGGTAAGTCCCTGAAAGGGAACCAGGGACAGCAGGGCATATTGGCAGCCATGCCACATGCACATAGATATTAAGGAAGCAAATAAAGTGCTGGAAAGAGAAGAAGCCAGTGAGCATTTTGTTGAATGGGAACACAGAAGAAAAAGGTAAGAGACTTTCCAGCCTGAGTGTATGCAGTACACATTTAAGAAAAGCCCTGGCAGGATCAGGATAGTGTACCAGGCAGAGACCGTATAAGATAAAGCAAAGACCAGAAGTTATCATGTATGGAAGTATGTGCAGAGCCCACACGAGAAAAGCCCTGAAAGGAGAGCCCACCAGGCAAGTGCAAGAGGGTTCATGTGAGAAATCCTTGGTGGGAAAGCACACCAGGCAAGGACAAACTGAACAGTGTATGAGAAATACATCATGTAAAGGGGTCCTCCGAAGCATATATCAGGACTAGCCAAAGGCTGTGTGAAATCAAAGCGAAGAGAAGTGAAAATCTGGCAAAAGAGTACACCAGGTATCCTAATAAGACAAGGAGCCAAGTTGTTTTGTGAACCAGTTGTGTTGTGAATAAAGAAAAACTCAAGGAACTGAAATCTTTGAATATGCTATAGAGGGAAGAGAAATCCAGGGGAAGGGATCGACCCGCTGGAATAAGGAACTCTATCCTTCTGAAACTTGTGTTGGAGTTACGAATTTTCCTTTTAGAACATTTATAAACCACTCAAGGCCAAAGCCATCACCTGTTTATTTTGTTAGAATGAAGTCTTTGACCAAAACCATGAATCCCTTGTGTTTGAGTCTCACTCCTGATACCTCACAGAACTTTTACACTATTTCCTGTACTCCTGCTCTCTATATGGCAGAGGAGAGGCACAGAGGACCCCAGCCAAGATTCTCTATTTGGTAAATGTGGACGAGCAATCTAGGCCTATCTTCTCAGGAAGTGATGCAGGCTGGTTCTTAAGTACAATGTAGTCCCCAAGCACCCACAAAGGAATGTCCACACACTGTATTAGTTAAAATAGTCTTTTTATATATTGAGGTTCAAATTTATATACACAATCCCAATAACTCACTTTGTGCTCCCTTCATCTACAATGGCAAATATACACAGTTCTATGTGGTACCGCAATTACTTGGGTTCCTTTAAAGTGCATTAACTAGACGTAGTTTAAATGTCACACAAATCAATAAATCCAGTGAACCAACGATAAATTTAGGAGGAAAACAGTTGCTTTAAACAGTAAGGCAGAACAGTACTTTAGCTACTAAGTCACAGTTCTTTATGAGGATCCCCCCACCTGGGCAACCTGTAAATAAAGATATATCGTACAAGCCCAGTCCATATAGTGTTCTCAAGAGCCTAATTTCCTTCTAAATAGGTCTACAACCCCAACATACCTGGTTACGTAGAGTTCTTCAATGAGTCGTTGACGGGCCCTTCTTGAGTGCACTCCGTTTCGGGAAGGAGCCACGGGTCATTGAGATTTGGTGAAGAAAAGGGTGAACACACTGATTGCGACAGCAGCTTAAGTTCTTGTGGTGCTCGTTGACGATCGGTCGAAAACGCCCTGCAAGCTGAGGCTTGCGAGGCACCTCGACGACGAGTGTTCGTATCCGCAAAGAGTTACTGAAGAACTTTGGCCCAGCAAGGGCATTGAGTCGTCCGGCGTCTTTGCAGTCTTCAGGAGGTTTGGAAACCCACCAGAGGATTCTCCTCGGTCGTCGGCGGCCTTGACTTTCTCCGGCAGGATGAAAGCGGTCGCGATGATGAACAAGGGAGTCCTTGGATCAAATGTTCTTGGGCAAAGGGAGCACGGCAGCTCCGGTTTGCGACGGCAGTCGTCAACGGTTGTTAGGGAGAATTCTCTGTTAAGGCTAATTTCCCAAACCTAGTGAGTCCCCCAGCAGCTTTGCTGGATTTTTGGGGTTTATTTTTTTTTCTCCTGTTAAGAGTGAGTCTCTTTTTCTCCCACTCTTAGACATGATGCGAGATATCCTTTGACTTTGTAATGTGTTTTATGGGCTATGGGGTCTTTTACTCCATAGGGTTTCATGTGGTTTTTGGTAAGTATGTTACACAGCACCCTCAGTGCAGTAACACAGGGGTGTCATAGTGACCCCCAAACATAGACTCCATACCCTGGGACTGACTACTGTCTCCCAGGGCATGTAAAGTCACCATTGATTTTACTAGTTTTAAATTGAGAACAGAACCAGTACAAACGATCATATTGTGGAAGTACTGGTAGGGGTAATTAGATTACCCCTGGGTCTGTTTTACGAGGGGGCACTGTGCAGTCCCCCCTCGTCGAGTTTCTGGCTGGTGGCAGTGGTTACCACGCAAAGTATTCCTTAAGAATATTTACTATGGGATTTTCCCATTCATTTTAAACTAACCACTTTTTGGTGCAATGTTAAAGATACCGCCGGGTTATTTATTTAATATTTATTCCCCAGTTGGGTCTTTTTGTCAGAACTCGGTTTTAAAATGGCGTTTGTGTTCGCCTCTGTAACTCCAACCCAAGTCGAGCCCTTTGTTCCACTTTTTGGCGGGCTTCTACACAGAAGCCTCCAAAAGTGGTGCCACTCTGTCTGGGTCTACAGGATGTGTGGGAGGGGGGAATAGGCACCCTGGACTGAGTTGCCTTGGCAACTCAAGTCACACTCTTGTGTGATTGGCCCAGTGGTGAGACGCCCGGCTCACCACTTAGCACGTTTGAGTGACAGCTAGGACTGGTGAATGGGGGTTTTCTGCATAAAAGCAGGGCTTTGGGGACTGGAACTTCAGACGTCGCCACAGGACCTAAGAATCCAAGGAGGGAGAAGCTGAGCCAACCTGCAACGAGGACACCACCGGTGGAGCCCTGCTGAACCGTCTCACCACTTTTCCCGATGACAGAGAAGATCTTCATCCGAGGAGTCTTCTTCCTTTGACTGGTGGGGATAACCAGTTTGCCCGTCTTTTCGACCTTCCCAGATCATCTCGTGGCCGCCTTATCTATGCCAAGCACCCCGGCAACCGGGATACCACGATTTACCACTTCTGCGAATTAAAGGGTAGTCCCTTTTAACCGGAGAACTCCGCGGCTGGTTTCTTCCCTGGCAGTGCAACGACCTTCAGCTTTCCTCCACGTCGAGACCTTCTCTTCCTCTGGACGACGCCGCGACTTGCACCCGCTGCCAGGAACAACTGCCCCCGCTGGAGGATCCTCTCCATTTTAAAGGTACTGTGTCCGCCTAGCCTCCCTTGCAACAGTCTGTACGGGGTGACTACTAAATCCTTGACTTACCACCTGGGCTGATCCTAGGCATTGGTCCCTAAGGGAACTGGACAGGTTTCTGCCTAACAACGGTGGACGGCTGTCCGGTGCTTCTCTTCGTTCCCCTTCGACGGTCCCCTACTCCGGTTGGCAGCCTTTCGTAGGTCTGTCTACCAGGGAGCTTTGGCAAAGATCAGCTGGTGCACGATCATCCCTCGCAGCTCGGGGAGAGGTCTCCTAGCCAGGTCCTCTCTTGGATCAGTTCCTTGAAGGAACAGCAGCTTTCAGATTAGTGAAGGACAGCAGCAGCAGTTCTTCTTCTTCAGTGGGCTTCAAAGTCGAGCATCAGTTTCAACTTCAGCTTCTGAACTATTTCTAGCAGTGAGAGGCACCCAGATATACTGTTGATCTCCCATTCACTGTGCAGGGTCACACACAGGCAACCAATCATTCAGAAGGGCATTGAGGCAGCCAATCGGCTCACAGTGCATTCAGGCCATTCTTCTCCATCCAGACACTCACATCACAGAATGTGGATTCGGACAAGCACTCTGCCATTCAGCACTACACACTGCATTCATACTAGTTTTGGGCAGGGCTGTCTCAGTCATTGTGTCAACCACCAGATATTAGACACCCATAACACAGAATGCGTTATTTGTCACACACTCCATTCACCCAGGCCCCACCCCAAGGGCATACCCACAACATACAGTCATTGGGAAGGCTCCAGCCAGTCTGGCCTGGACTTCCCCACCACACCATATATGGAACTTCCACCCAACAGCCAGTCGAGGGGAAGGGACAGAGTCAGGGCTTCCCGGGACTTCGGGAAAAGTAAGTTAACAGGCGATAGAAAGCAAGAGGCCACACGGCCATCTTGTTTCCTATCAGGAATCCACTGATTCCAATGACAGGGCCTTGGCATCCCAAAATAGAGGATGTGCAGGGCACCTGTCAATTCAGCACAGAGCTGCTACCAGCCCGTACCTTGCTCTGTGAGCCACACACAGGTGCCCAAAAACATAGACTAGGAGTACAGGGTTGTACTCCCACACGTGGGTGCCATAAGGGTATTGCAAGGGTCTGTTCACCAAACCAAATACAGGAAGAGCCGCGCCGCCTGATGTGTCCGAGCTTTACTTCTGCACCGGTATACCATCCTGTTTTGAAACATCCTGTTTAAATTTTAAAGCATCAATTGTGCTTTTAGTATTTATTTATTTTTGGTGCCAACAACATTAAATAAATACGAAATGCATAAAAAAATTAGCTGCCTTCTAATAATTAGCCGCTGCGGACCGAGGCCTCGTTGGCCGTAGTTTAAATACGTCACTTCTGCCGCCTCCACATTTCTACTATCTCTCCTCACCACCAATTACTAAAACGCCCTCCTTTCACTCAAAACCATCTATTTAACAATCACCACTTACACTAAGCTTCCTCACCACACTTGCCACACAATCATGCACACTCACACTGCAGTACTACTTGCACTCACTATCCAATAGCTTAACTTCTCCAAAAACTGCCTTCACAATGCACTGCTACTTCCTTCCTGCTGGTTTCTTGGTCTGCCACCTCCTCCACTGACCTTACCCAAACAATCCACAACTTCCTGTATCCTGGGTCGGCTTTTATCCCCACTCCCTATCCTCTGATGTCTGATGTCCGTGGCAAATGGGGCTCTCTATTCCCCACCAGGCAATTGTTACAATACGCAAAGTTTACAAATAGTGGGCTAAGCCCCAACCACTTTCTCCACGCTGCCCTGCCACAGAAAAGGATGGCGGCCTGGGAAGCTGAATGCCCAAGTTCGTGTTAGGGGACCTGGGCCTTCGTTTCCCTACGGTAAGTACAATGTGTGTGGGTGTTGTGGCGTACCAGTAGAAAGACTCAGACCAGAAGACATACTTTTACTACAGGAGTTTTCTTTCAAAGAAAACACCTTACTGACTCCATTGCTAATAGGTAAGTTCTCTAACTAACAAACTAAACCAAGGATGCTCGTCAAAATAATAAATCTTGTCCTCTGTACAAATCCTAGCTTCTAAATTGGCCCTACCACTTACAAAAACACCTTAAAAGGGAAAGTGGGCAATTTAGGCTGCCCTCAGTGTTCTATACTCTGCCTTCTCACTGTATTTCCAGGAATCATTCCTAGTTTCAGTACCCACTATTGTTTTATAGGAGGCAGGTCTTCTGACTTTCAGTGTGTGTCCATCTTATCAGAGTTCCAAACAAAGCAAAGGTTTTCCTTAGGTGGATAGCATAAACTCTCAATTTCCAAAAATAGTAAATTGTCTCAGTGTTTGTAGATTGAGGGATGTTTCCCTAACCTTCCTCTATGTGGGTCTCTCTGTACGAGAATTCAATCTTGCTTGATTCTGCTTTCTTCTTGGGATGATTCCGTACTTGCTTTATAGGGCCCTCTTAGCTCCCTTGCTTCTCTTGTTCCCAATTTCTCGTTTGATTTGTAGGGCTATGTGTATCCCCTCCTAGTATATCTTTCTCTTGG
Organism: Ambystoma mexicanum; assembly: GCF_040938575.1. Classification (NCBI taxonomy): domain Eukaryota; kingdom Metazoa; phylum Chordata; class Amphibia; order Caudata; family Ambystomatidae; genus Ambystoma; species Ambystoma mexicanum. The sequence continues at coordinate 579,852,101 of NC_090924.1, read as the reverse complement.
TTTTTGGGTGTGACTTTGAGCCGTTTGCCTGATTCCACGATTTGGGTTTTTAGGGCTCCCATCACCCTTCTTATTATTTATGTCCATCTCCCCTTCTGGACCTGGCAGCCACTCGTAGGGATCTAGACTTTGTTCCTTCTCCAGTTCTCACGTTCTGTTCTCTGTGTCCCCCTCTACTGTGAGCAACCCGTGTACCTTCTCCGTAGCAGGTCTTCAGGCATTCTCCCCAGCTCCTCTGTGTCCTCTCCTTATCGTAAGCAGGAATGTTTCTTCGGTCGCCACTATGTTGCTCTCTCCCTGGTTTCATGTAGTGCCAGAGGGGGACTCGTTCCTCTCTTGCTCATAAGGTTTGCCATTGTTTCCTGGGTTCCACGCCCACCACTTCCTCCTTGTGGTCACACCTTCCCTCGGGCTGGCTCTGCCCAGCCTCCCCCGCTCCACACAACCCTCTGCCTCTTTGGCCACGTTTCGCATTCTCTTGGGCTTCTCCCAATTTCTCTCCAGGTCTACCCCCTGACTTTCTTTCAGGCCCTTGTCTGCGTCACAGCCGTCTCCGTCTCCCAATGAAGTCAATACATTGGAGGCTCGCCTCTGCATATCGCTTCTCCGCCTCCATTCAAGGGATTGACTTGAGCCAACTATTCAAATGCACTTTCTACATTATTTGAAGTTCCATTTAACAGTCAAATCCACTTCTTATATTCCCATACATGCAGACAATGACTCGGCTGTGGGAGTTCTTTACCGGAATGTGAATTCCTGTCCCTTCTGTGGAGTCACTTCCTAACCCGAACCCCTAGGGAGGGTTTTGCTTAGAGGTCTCACCTGTCTAGCCTCAAAGGGGGTGGCTCCCCCAAGAAAGAAGGGATGAAACCTCCAGATTTGTTAGTGTCTGTGCCCCTTGTTTTAGTCCTTGGTGGTCTTGAGGGTATCAAGGGATTTTATTGCAGCAAAAAAGACAGAAAATACTGTTTTTAAAATAAAAAATAAAGATTTAATGAGTCTATATATGTGGGGGATGGGATGGTGTAGTCATTTAATGCAGAGTATAGAGGAGGTACGGGGGGGGGGGGGTCTGCCCTGCATATTAAATGCTTTAAAATAAAAAAAGAAAACCGCTATTTTCTGTATTTTTTGCTGCAATACTTTGGCTGCTGTAAAATCAAAAAGAACAGTCTTGAATCTTGTCTGCCAGTTGTAGATGTTGCCCGTCAGTGCCAGACAGTGTAACACAGCTTCACCCGAGCTGTTGAATTTGTGGTGCTGGGTCCCTGTACCACCGCTGGTTCTCTTTCACTTGCAGCCGTGCGAGTGCTGCTGAACAGTTATCTTCACAAGGTAACAAGGTAGGGTCCATTTCTGTGATCACCTGCTGTGGATGCTATGTGGCGCTGGAGTGGCTGCTCTGTCGGATGTCACACAAGTGTGTGGGGGTTTGGATGGCAACAAAGGCCTGGGTTGGGTTGGAGGTAGTGTGGAGTGGGGTTAGGGTAGTGTAGAGTGGGGTGAGGTGGGTCAAGTGGATCGGTCAAGGTAGATTGGGTTGGGCGATGTGTGGGTTAAAGAGTGTTGTAGAGTGGGTAGGGGTAGATTGGATGTGGTAGAATGTGATTAACAGGCTTTGGTAAAGGTGGTATAGTGTTAGGCAGTCGTTTGGAAGTCAGCCGTAGGGCACGGTAGGCTATAATATGGGTAGGCAGACATGGAGTAGGGTGGGGTATTGTGATGAATCCTGCAGAGCCGTCACTGAGCCCCAGCCTAAAGTCTCCTTCCATGTGGCCAGGGGAAGGCAGCCGCTACCTGATCCTGACCCTGGGGTTGGTATTCTGAGGGTGGATCACATGGGAGGAGATGGCTGTCAAGGGGCAGTGGTGACTCCAACAGGAGAGAAGTGGTGTTTAACCGTTTCTTGAGAAGGATCCCTTCATTCCAGAGGTTTTGATGGCATGTTGTCATTATTCAGAACCATTTAATAGACCTGAAACCTGCTTTTGTTACATATTTCAAACAAATCTCTATCTAGTCATCACATGTACATAAGTCTAAAACACATTTAACATCTAATGTTTGACGATTGTTATGTAAATAACTGTCCAACAATGTAACTTAAAACCATTTGAAATATTCTTGGACTCCAAGTCCCAGAAAGCCTCAAGTATTGAGACGAGGAAGAGAATCAAGGAGTCAATATGGAGTGAATGTGAACCCAAGTACAAAGTGCAGTCCAGTTGTCGGGATCAAAGTCAGCTGTGAATGAATTTCAAATTTGGAAATCACCTACAAGTTGCAGATTGAAAGATGAGAGTGCGCAGAGCAGGACATTAACCCAGAGGCAGACTCACAGAGACTAGCCGTGGGGAGAATAGGAAACATTTGCTAGTAAAAGTCTGGAGGCGTTTAGGACTGGAGGAGAGGAACTTCGGTGGAGTCATAGCGGGTGCCCTGTAGGGGACCGCTAACGGTGAACTGCCAAAAGGGGAAGCCTGCCCAACAAAAACTTTTGTGCAGCTGCACGTTACACTGGCGAGTCAACCTAAAAGAGTAGGGGACCCCGGGACGGGTCAACACGTTAATGAACACTTTGGAAGCATTTTTGAATACCGACCAATTTGAATTGACAAGCAAGGACAAAAGTTGTACAATTCTCTTAATATGAAATTTCAATATGGGGAAACCTGGAACAAGCATTGCCAAGAGATATTCATACAAAGATTGACAGACAGAGCTTGAACAAACCCTCAGATATGGGATGTCAGTATGGGGGAAGTTGGAACAAGTAATACCTGAAGTCAACAAAGTTTTATTATTGTAGAAGTGTATTGTAGAAGTATTATATCTAAGAAGAATGTGAATGTAACAAAAAGACCTGATAAGAGATACGCATCAGGTAGTGAACCTTTTTGGGAAGAGATACCCGGCAGGAGAGTACATCAGGGGATTTGCATGAATCAAAGGGGAGATGTTCCTGGCAGGGTAGTAAACCAGGATATCTAGAGTTTCAGTTGAGAAGTTTCCTGGCACGAGAGTATACATGGGAACCCATTTTGGGCTGTTGTGTTAAAGAGAAACTCATATAAAGTTGTTTTTTAAATTGAACATTTTATGCACCAGACCATTAGAAATGACTTGCCTTTTGTCATACTTCAACCAATATTGGAGAAAATACATTTGTTTAATCATCCTGAAAACTGGAAAAGATTTTAATTTTTCTGTAGTCCAACCAGTGTTGTGGAAAAGACGTTTTTTTTTGTCAACCTGAAAAAAAAGTAGGAAACCCTTTCTTTTGCTAAATTGCAACCAGTGTTGTATAAGAAACATTTGTTTTGTCGTCCCGTGAAAAGTGTAATGTGAAAGAGACATTTTTCATTGCCTTTAATAGACTATTGTTGAAACAGAACATTTTGAAAAATGTTCCTGAAACCATTCCGGGGAAGGGTGCCAACCCATGAACTCATGGATCATTTTGTTGGAGTTACAGATTTTTGAAAATGTGTGTTGAATTGAAATTAGAAACATTTACCTTGTACCTTTTTGATTTTGTATGTTGGTGTGAAGGTATAGTTTGGACACAAGGCCAGCCTGCTTTAGTTTTAGTTTCATAGGAAGGGACATTCTCTTTAGGATAGGGAAAGATGGGCCTTTATCCAAGCCCCTTCCTGTTAATAAAAATGGTTGATGTTGAAAATATTACAACTTTGTGTCCGCCTTTCATTTCTGACCCCTTACTGTATGCAGATAAGTTTCGAGCAGGGTGGGTGTAAGCAGACATGGGGTAGGATTGCATTTGTAGCTAGGCAGGCAGACATGCAGCTGCAACAGGCCTTCGGTGGGTGGACAGATAGAGGGGGGTAGCTAACGAGGAGTCCGTTTAAATTAAAAGGTAGCAGAGAGGGCCATGCGCCTGCGCCACTGCCAGATTACAATGCAGACTGCCTGGAGTGTTTGGGTGCTTGAGGCATTGACGAGGGGACAGCATAAAAACGTAAAATGAGCCGCACATGTAGTTGTTGGAGCTGCTGCTAGGCACCGCATGCATGGGGAAAGGGGCAGAAAAGGGAAATATTTTAACAACCCATGCTGACCTGACCTGCAAAGGATCATGCGCCTCTGCAATGGCACACCAAGAAAGGTCACTGCACTTGTCCCCCGATTTAAAATCCCAGGCATGCAACTTCAGGAGTCAGATCTCCTCCTGATTGGAGATCTGTATTTTAAATAAGCCATTATTGGTTCATGTGGCGGAGTGTAAGAAGAAATAACAATTAGTAGTTCAGTACAATCATGCCACAGTGTTGCCTCTTGTCTCGATAGATTTCTCCGCAGCATCTCTTTTTTCAATTTAATCTTCGTAGCAATAGTTAAGGTTATATTTTCCACTAAAACCAGAAAGGGAGAAAACCGGAAACAATGAACATCTATGCACCTGCCACTTGCTTTAACTTGCACAGCTCCATAGATTGGTTTAGGGCAGTGTTGCCCGTAGAGCAGTGCCATAGGAAGAAGCTCTAATATTAATGCAAGTTCTTAAGAAAAACGTTCACGTAAAAATGTAGGATTTAATGTGCATGATATAGGTACAAAGAAGCATGTATTAAAAAAGGATGATGGTTTTAGAGATCAGATATATATGCTCTTGCCTTCAAAAAGTTCCCACTGCTAATGAGAATGACCCTTTTACTTGGTAACAAAACTATTTTGCTACTTCAAATAGTAAAACACTCCACATAATCTTTTGAACCACTGCATGTATGCATGAATGGGATTTACAATCACATACAGAGCACTGTATGTATATGGAGTTCAATCAAGTGGTTGCTGGGTGTGTGGGAAAAGGGATTTCTGGGATGGTTAGAGGGCACACTCATTACAAAAATGGTCACATGAGAGTAGTACATCTGTTTACTTATTTTCCTATGTTAGCTGTAACATCCTATATGCTTTTGCTGACTTATTGCCGTGTTTTACTTTAAACTGTGTGTTATGGTGCCTAATGCAGTATAGGTTTTTCTGCCTACAGGCCATTTTTTTCTACAGGATGCAGGTATTCTTGATCATTCAAAGGGCAAATGTGTCCCATTGCTAGCTCAAGAAACTTTAGATGGTGGTGGAAATAATCTTAAACCTTTTGTCAGTCAATAGTACTTTATTTTGGTTGTTGCCTTTAAAAAGTATGCATCTTAAACCTTCTGTACAAGTCACTCATCAACGACAGACAAAGTTGGAACTCCTGTCCGATCCATAATTTGGGAACTGGAAATTGCTTACCTTTTAAACTCCTTTCATTTGTATCGGCAGAGAGAACTCTGGATGAGCAAGGTGTGATACATAATGTAAAGGTTATGGTACTTGAGCTGAATTATACAGAAGATGAAGCAAAGAAAAGAAACAGCGAGCAAGAAAAAGAAAAAGAGGAAACTGAGGAAAGAGATGAAAATATTAAAAAAAAGATGATGAGAACTAAAAAAGGTCTTGAAATTCTGGCAAAGAGAGGTATGTTTTTGTTAAACAAAATGTGTCATCCTTTTAATTCTGATATATTGTATATTGTCCTGTATGGATTTAGAGCTTCTGCACTCTTTCAGTTTTGTCACCCTTGCTTCAGACAAGAACATTTCCTCACCTGAGAATTACATTTCCACTGTAAACTGCTGAAGAACATTTAAATGGAATGTACAGCTCCCCCACCTTAATGCTCTTATCATTATGACCTACTACTTTGTTGATGGACCACTGAGCCGTAGATACTACATCTAACACTGTTCTCATTAATAGAATAGGATGTACTCCTGGACGAATGCTGGTCACAAATCGAGTAAAGGGAAGTACATGGATGTCAGGCCAAATTCTCACTGAAATCAATGTGGAAGGGGTATGCCAACACTGCTTCTCTCCTACCTCATGTGCCATCCGCTCAGTGAGCTAGATGTGTACATTTCAATGTTAGTGATACAACAAACATTGGCAGAGCAAATAGCTCTGGCTTGTTTTTTATGAAACTTTCCTGGTGGTAGTAACGATTTTGTCCTTCAATGTTCATATGCATATTACTGTTGGCAATGCCAGTGATCAAATAAGACCCTCCTTGATTGCATGACTGCCTTAGCAGATGTCACTTTTTGGCAGTGACTGCATAGTAAATTAACTAAATATTCCTCATATCTTTCCTATTTAGTGGTACGTCTTCCATACTAGGTTAATTGTGGGGCACACTGATACCCTTGGGGGAGATTTGCAAATATATAAAATATATAAATGAAATAAAAATGTGAATGTCTTAGTTATGGAATAGTCTTTAAATGTAGATACTTTGAATGTTTGGCATATGTGTGGAATCCCAGAGAGAACTCTAGTGAATAAACATTAAATAACATAATAAAGGGTGGGTGTGACTTGAGCCCATCAGTCACCCTGAGAGATCCTGAGTTGAGTTCACTGATGTGGGGTCCCCCCTAGCACCTCTGTGACAGAGACCAACTTTTTTTATCAAGCCACCTTTACAGTGGACATGCAAAATTATAAACTAGGTAAGAACTGAACAAAACTGAAATGGCTGTTTTTTATTTATTTATTGAATTTGTAAATCGCGCCCAGGACCCGGAGCTATCACAGCGCTAGAGATTACAGAGTAGACGGTACATTGATAGAAAATAAGTTACAGTCAGAGTGTCATGGGTGCATAGACAGAAATGGAGTCAATGGTACTTGTTGAATATAAATGTTTTGACCTTTTTGCGGAAAGACATATAGGAGGGGTCTTCTTTGATGTTGGGGAGAAGGGGGTTCCAGAGAATGGGAGTGATGACTGTAAAGCTGGATCCTCCTGCTTTTTTCCTGGAGAACCTTGGGGTGTTTAGGGAGCTAGAGGAGGAGTGTAGGCTGCGTGCAGTGTTTTTTTTGTGATGCGATGGGTGAGGTAGGTAAGTAGCAGTGTTATGTAGGCAACGGTGGGTGATGGATAGGATTTTGAACTCTATGCAAGCCCGGACTGGCAGCCAGTGGGCTTTGCGTCTCGCCTTGGAGATGTGGTCGGAATGTTTCATCCCCCATTCTGCTCTGAAGGCATTGTTTTTTGAGGAGGTACCCACAAGAAAGGTGTTACAATAGTTGTTTGCTCCCTATGATGGCTCTGGGTAGTGTGAGGCAGTTGTCGCTGGTGAGGAATTTCCTGGATAGATTGAGTTTTGTTGAGTAGGCCGCGGATGAGGTGACAGCCTTGACGTGTTTGTGCATGTTGAGTTTGGCATCAAGGTATACCCCTAGATTTTTGACATGGGAGGAAACAGGGGTGGTGTTGCCATCGATGTAGAAGGAGAAGGTGGGTCAAGGTGTTTGAGGCAATGAGTAGTTTTCTTATCATTGAGGCATAGGTGGTGGTTTGCCATGCACCCCTGGATGATGCTGAAGATTTGGTTGATATTGTCAGAGTCTAGTTTGAGGAGGATCTGTGTGTCATCCGTAAAGTTGGTGTAGGGGATGTTTTGCTTATCTGGTTGGTCGAAGAGTGGCTCGGTGTACATATTAGAGGGTGTGGGTGACCAGCAGGATCCTTGGGGATGCCAAAGGAGACCGGGTGGGATCTGCAGATTCTGACCCAGCGAAGTCTCTGGAGGTGCATTCGCTGTGGAAGGACTATATCCAGTCAGCTGCTTCGACAGAGAGGTTGAACAGGTCTGTGAGGTGGTTGTAGAGGATGTCGTGATCAATGACCTTGAAAGCAGCCGAAAGGTCTAGTCAGAGGAGGATGGCAAGATTTCCGGTATTGCGGATGTGAATCGTCGAGGGGGACGGCAGAGCTGCTGACAAAGTAGGAGATGGGCCCAGCAAGCCTACTCCCCTGCCATCTCCCAGGGACGTATCGCTGGACATCCTGTCAACTCTCTACATGCTGGTGTCTGAGATCCAGAGGAGGATGCCGATGGCACCCCCGTCGCCAGCCCCGGTGGTACCGGGCCCCCCCACAGGCGAAGAGGAAACAGCATCTCACGGCTGCTCATCAACCGCCTCACATACCCTTCCCCCTAGAGCTACAGGGACAGACACGGCAACAACGGATGACGACGGCAGCGTTTACCCACCGCTGAGAGCTTCTCCCTCGGACGAAGTGGTATCATTCCACTCCATGGTCGCCCGCGCATCTGAGCTCCTCCAGCTGATGCCAAAAGAGACCAAGAAGGAGGATTTCCTTTACCAGCGCCGAGAGGCGAAGAGGAAGACCATTCTGGCAGTGCCTCTCCTGGACGACGTTTGGGATGATGGCCTGGCGCTGATGAGGAATCCCGCCTCAGCCCAGATGAAGAGACAGGCTGGAAAAGAAATACCGGGTGCCAGAGTCTGCACCCAAGTGCCTGCGGTCGCAGCCCTCCCAGGACTCGGTGGTCTCGGCGGCTGCAAGGAAGAAGTCCTCAAATCCATTGTCTTCAGCCTCAGTTCCCCCGGATAGTGAGGGGAGGAGGTTGGACGCCATTGGTAGGAACGTGATCTACTCGGCGGCAACAACGGTCAAGGCAGCGAATGCTCTTGCAATTCTGGCCAGCTACGATAGGGAGCTGTGATATGAGATAGCCCAGCTGCTGGAATTTCTCTCTGACGACAAGCGGGTCGAGGTGCTGGAGATCCTCCAGGAGGGTGCGTTGCATTGGACCATGCCCGTGGCTCTGGACGGCGCAGACCCGGGGTTCCGAAAGATGGGGAATGGTGTCTGCCTCCGTCATCGTGGCTGGTTGAAAGCCACCAACTTTTGGCAGGAAGTTCAGACGATGGTCCTGGACATGCCGTTCGATGGGGACACACTCTCTCGGAAGGCCGTCGACTAATTGCTGCAAGTCATCAAGACTGACACGGAGAAGGCCCGTGCCCTGGGCACGTTTCAGCAACATCTCCCTTCATTTCGTGCCTCAGGAGGTAAATCCGGAAGATCGTCGAAGTGTTTCGGTGTGGCATCACCCTTGTACCACCAACCCTCCCGTTACACAACCCAGGGTCTTTCCAAGGAGGCACGCAGGCCCAGAAGCACGATTGAACTGGCCAGGATGTTGGGGCCCCCCCATGCACCCCAATGGGAGATCGGCTGGCATCAGAATAGAGAATAGCGGCGATTTTGGCAAGGTGTAACAGCTGTTGGCACTGAAGATCGCCACGATACGGACCACCAAGTTGCTGCTCGGCATTTTGTTGTGTAGTTACCTGGTCAGGCTCTGCAGGTTGCGGATGCGGCCCCTTCAGGAATTACTGGGCGCTCAGTGGGTACACGTGTCCGGAAGCTTTGCAGACAGGATTGTGCTGGGTGAGGAGTTCCGTCAGGCAATAAGGTGGTTGGGCGTGAGCTCCAGCATCGCCCGTGGCACGGATTTCAAGTGTCCCCCATACCAAGACACGGTCCCTACAGACGCTTCCCTGGAGGGCTGGGGAGCCCACACTGGACGTCTCCACTCCAGAGGCCTGTGGCTACCCTGGGCTTTTCGCTCACTTGGGGAAACTGACTTGCCCTTAGAGTCAGTACTGGGAGACTTTTGTTTCCCTTAGACCTTGTCAATGTTGCAACTTGTCTGCAACATGTTGCAAGTGCACAATGTACCTTCCAGTATAGTGCACTTGGGTCTTCCTGTCATTTCTAAAGGCCCTAGATATTCTCAAAGATTTTTTTTAGGAGAAGTGCAGATGTGTCTTGGACATGGCTGGTGGCAGCTTATCTTTTCACGTATTTTTAACCCTTTCCTGCCGGGTAAACCGCATTTACCGTAATTAGGTGACCTGGCTCCAAAATGGCCATACACGAGGTTCTTAGTCCTGTCATTTGGCCATCTTGCCGACCCGGGTAGGTCCTTCTGGGCTTCTGAAGCCTTGTGTGTGCGCTTCCACAATGTGGGCTGGACTGTCTAGTTCCAGTACACATTGTGCGTGCCAGGGAGTCTGGTGTGCTGTGAATGCCTGGGACCACCGTGGTCCATGATTGGTCCACGTATGGTGTTGTACCTGTATGTGAGCAAATCTCCCATTGTGTCCTCTTCGTTTTGGCGTGAAGGAGATTCTGGATAAGAGAAGGCTCCAAACACCCATACCATGTTGATCTCTGGAGTTCTCACTGAAAGAAGGATAGGATCCAAGTATCCTGAACCTAAGAAGCTGAGTCGAGGAACTACTGCTGACCCGCTGGAAGGTTTGGCAGCCTGAGCCCGCTGTTGTCCTGCTGGACCCCTCTGCATCTGATCGAACTAGAAGATCTGCGAAGGCGGTTCGACCCATTGGAATAGTGGGAACAACTATTCTCGGCACCTTCATCAAACCCTGCAAGTAAGCCTTCTCTGAAGTGTCTGTGGTCCAACCAGTGGGCTGACCAGCTTACACAGGACCTTTGCTCTGTCACCGCAGCCGTTTCGAGGAGGCCTTCGAAACTTGGTACATCACAAGCTCTGTGTTCACGGCACTCGCAATGATTTTCGTACACTTGGCGTTCTGAGGTCTCAAGTAAAGAGAGAGCGCCCGAACCGGAGTACACACAGTTACTGTGTCACCGAGCCCTGGTGACGAACTTTGCAAGTTCATTGCAGCTGTGACCCTCTGTGCCCTGAAGCCTGCTACAGTGAAACTGGCCTGATCCATCCACCAGGAGCAGAGAAATCGCCACTGTTCCGTTTGGGAATCAACGCTGTAACTTCGCCACTGAACGCTGCAGAGCCATGAGATTGTCGCATTTGAACCTGCAACTGAATTGGACTGGACTGCTGAAGTTTGGTCCAAAGTGCACATGGGGCCGGTAAGCAACCCTTGTTTGTTTTTTTTTTTTTTTTTCTTCTTAAAGCCTTATCGGTAGCCCCTAGCGCATCCATCCATTTTTACGCATGAGTGGCCCCTGAGATCCCCTCTCCTTTCCACAGCTAGCCCGAGTTAGAAAACTATTCCCAACTCTTGGAAACTGCCATGCCCTATTGCGGAGACACTCCTCGAATAGTGGGAACCTATTCTGCATCACCTCACCTGCCTTCCTGAGCTTCTACAGACCCTACAAAAGAACTTGGTTCGCCCATCTGCACTACCGCGTGCGCCAGCATTGCAAGTACATTAAAGCAATAGGTTCCTCTCATTTTGGGGACTGGACTGCCTTTCAGTTAGGCTTTTGATTTCTGAAGAACTGCCTAGAGACTCTGTGCACCACCTGCTTCCTTCCCTTTTCTAGGTTGTGGACCCATTTCGTGCACTAACCCTTTAGGCCCCTTGTTTTTCTATACATGTATTTTAGTAGGATTGTGTTGGTTTAAAAGTGTTAATGTTAATGACTATAGTGTTGAAACTCAAAGGCCTTGAATACATTTACTCTGTTTGCTTATTGAGGTCTTTCAGTCACCCTCACCCCTCCTGAGATCTAGTCTTGACCACCCCAATGCTCCCTTGATTGGTCTGGCTTGTCCAGAAGGTTACCCTGTCATAAGAAACTAGGCTGGCCTCCTGAACCTCTTCCCACTAGGTCAGAGTTCAGAAATCCATCTTAACAGTGTGGTGCCCAGACAGGGAGTCGAAGCAATGAATGGTGGTGGGTGAGGTGGAGTCGGGGTGGGCTGTTGAGGGTATCTGATATGAGTGAGTGTTGATGGGGGGTTTGGGAGGGGCTGGCAGCTTAGTAAATCTATATGTGACATTGTTGTGGTGTGAAGGGGGTGCCAGTCCATTTAAGGGTAGGTAGGTGGTGTAAAGGGGGTGACATGGCAGTGTGGCGTAGAGCTTGGGGCATTGGGGGGGGGGGAAAGAGGTAGGGAAGTCAGTGTTAGCACAGGGCAACTTGGGCAGCATAGGTACAACATATCTGTTACCATAGAGGTCAGCGCTAGCACAGGGCAGCATAGGTACAACAGATCTGCTATCATAGAGGTCAGCGGCAGCATAGGTACATAATTATTTGTGTTATTGGGGTCAGCGCTAGCACAGGGCAGCATAGGTACAACATGTTTACTACCATAGAGGTCCGCGTTAGTGCAGGGTAACTTAGAGGCAGCATTGCTAGTATTGATGGGTTCAGCTTAGCACAGTGCAGTTTAAGCAAAACAATGTCACCATTGTAGTTACAGTGAGGAGCAAAGTGAGTTATGGTAGTATGGGCTGGAATCGCAAGGTGGTGGGTGGAATATTCAAGCCAGTGGTGGGTTGTAAGGCTGGTGCACAGGTCAAATGTGGATCGGTGAAGTTCATAGTGGGTCGTTGTAGTTGGAGTTTTGCGGTTTCGTGGCTTGATGATCCTTATAGTGCTGGAGGGGAGGTTTGTGGGCGAGGGTGTAGAGGGCTGAATCCCACAAGCTTGGCGAGCAGTGTATCTGTAGGGTGAATGCAGCAACAGTTGTTTGTGCTCCTGGTGACTGGTAGGGCGGGTCTGGTAATGGTTGGTGGTGTCGCTGATGCAGGGTGGGCACTAGCAAGAGCAGCAGAGGATGTGGCGTTCATGAATAAGGGCTGCAAGAATCTGGTGGGGGGAGGAAGAGGAATGATTGATGGGCTGTTTTTTGACAACGGAGGGTGAAGCAGTGACTTGTATGTTATTGATGTGCAGAAGTGGGGTGCCCACGGGCTGGAGGCGGTCTATGAGGTTCCGGGATCCTTGGAAAAGGGGTGGGCAGCGTGGCTGGGACATCTTGGCCAACTCTTACCTTGAGCTGGGAGTGACGGGCTGATGGATGGGAGCTGGGTGTGCAGCATGTCTCCAGTGACTGATCTGAAGATTAGGGATAGTGCGGCTGGATCAGAGGTCATCCGAAGACAGGGAAAGACAGGGGCCTTTGATCGGAGGTTGTGGCGTCGATGTCCCTTGACTGGCTCCGTACCGTGTCGACGTCACCATCAGTATAAATAGCTTGTGCCGCTTCAGTTCCGTTTTTCTGATTGTTTCGCTCTCAAGAATGCCACTTAGAAATGTTCTTCTGAAAATGTTATCTTCTTCCACCCCTTCTACTCCCAAGACGGGGTTTAAAAGATGTATCGACTGCGGATCGAAGATGTCGATTACAGATCCTCAGTGATTGTCTTTGGTGCCTAGGTTCAGACCATCGAACCGGCGACTGTCAGTCGATGACAGAGAAGGCCCTTCGTGAGAGGAAAAGTAAACTGGTGGTGGGGCGGGAAGCTTCTAAGGCCTCTTCGAATGCCTCATCAAAAAGACATAAGTCGAGCAATTCGAAAGAATCAGATCGTTGTAAACACTCTAAGAGATCTCGATCTGGCAGTAGATCGAGACGCTCTTCATCTTCCTCTTCAAAAAAGGTTAAGCTGAGACATAGATCCCCCTCTTCATCCTCCGATACATCTACCGAATTGGTATGTTGCCCGACTAAATCGGATTCCCCAAGAAAATGTGAGGAATTTAGAAGGAAGATGATGAAGGTCTTTGAGAATGCGGTCTCGACCCCCTCAAAGAAGCCACAAAAGAACCAGACCCCGGTCGCTATGTCGGACGACACAGGGAAGTCAGGAACTACTGTGGTAAAACCCAGTAGTATGGGTGACACTCGTAAGACTTGAGTTGACGCCAAATCGTCCCTTATATTTTTTAAGCAAGTGGCTCTGAAGAAGAGGTTTCTCCTTTTGGAGTACAATTTGGTACCAGAGAGGTCCCAGAAGAATTAATTGATCCAGAATCAAAAACGAGAGACCTGTGTGATACCCTTCACTCTGCTAGTGGCATTGATGGATCACCTGAGCTGGAGTTTGCAAAACCTGACCCTGCAGATTCAGGGTACAGGAGTTTAATGAATAGAGTGGTGGAATATATTGGCTAGGGCCCCACCCACTTTTGATCAGGATGATATGACTGACATACTTGATCGGGGCCACCAGAAGGATTCAGTTCTCCCCTTCCATAGGACACTTCAGAGAATGGTAGAAAGAAACTGGGAAGTTCCTGATGCAATTGCTGCAGTCAACAGTAATTTTCCAAAGAAGTATAGAACTTCTAGTTCTGATCCCGATTATTTAAACAGACATCCCACTCCAGAAAGTCTGGTTATTCAGGCTGCAACTTCCTCAAGACAGACAGCATATCCATCTATCCCCCCGGATAGAGAGGATAAGAAGGTGGATGCCTAGGCCCGTAAGGTCTTTACTTCGGGTAGAATGGGTCTCAAGTCAACTGTCACCTGTACCCTGGCCAGGTTCACCCATACCCTGTGGGACTGCATTTTGGCGGCGGCTGAATATATTCCGGAAGGCGAGGAAAGGGAAGGCTTCCTGAATATTGTCAGAGACGGAAAGGAGGCAATGGGGGAATGTCTCCAGTATAGACTGGATACTGCTGATAGTATCAGCAGATCCATGGCTGCTAGCATAGTGCTACGCAGATTTGTGTGGTTGAGGAAGTCGGGGTTTGCACCAGATGTGCAGGCCAGACTACTCAACATGCCTTTTGATGGCTTGAGGCTGTTTGGTAGTAAAGCTGATGAAAGCTTAGAAAAACTACAGACCTTAAAAGCGACAGCTAAATCTTTCAGCGCCTCCATGCGACAGCCTCAGAAACCTTATTCGGGCTCATCTTCCTGGAGAGGTTGTTCTTTTCGGTACTACTCCTGTTTTGGTAGAGGATGAGGACAGGCCATTCAAAGAGGCAAGAGAAATGTCGCTCGTGGTGGACGACGAAAAATTGCAAAACCAGCCTCAGGAATGGCATCTTTGCCCTCAGCCGCTCCTGCAGCCGCCTCCAAATCACTCTGAGGCCTTATCACACAAAACCCCGGTGGGAGGCAGAATCTCTCAGCATCTGAAAGAATGGTGGGGCATTACTTTAGATGCTTAGGCCCTGGATACAGTAGCTCAAGGTTACTGCCTTCCCTTCCTAAAAAGGCCTCAGGACCATCCACCGGGAACCAGCTCTGTCAAAATACCAGATCCGCTCCTGTTGCAGGAAATTTTAACCCTGCGAGAGAAAGGTGCAATAGAACAGGTACCTGTAGCGGAGAGGAACGAGGGTTGGTACTCCCCCTACTTTCTCATTCCAAAGAAGAACAGAGGATTGAGACCCATCTTGGACTTAAGAAACTTGACCAAGTTCATCAGGAAGGACAAGTTCAAGATGCTAACCCTTTCTCAGATCCTTCAGGCTCTCCAACTCCAAGACTGGTTGGTATCATTGGACCTTCAGGATGCTTACTTTCGTATGCCAATCCATCCCAAGCACAGAAAGTACCTGAGGGTTGCGGTTGGCGGTGCTCACTTTCAGTTTTGAGTTCTGCCATTCGGGCTGACCTCCGCCCGAGGGTTTTCACCAAACTGATGGCAGTTGAAGCAGCGAGTCTCAGAAAAACGGGGGATTTACGTCTACCCCTACCTGGACGATTGGTTGATCAGAGCGCGTTCTCCTGAACAAGCTCAGGAACATCGGTCGATCACCTGTCACTTCCTTCACAAACTGGGCTTCTCCCTCAATTTGAAAAAGTCTCATATGATACCATCCCAAAAGCTCCAGTTTATCAGAGCAGTCTTGGATTCTTCCTCGGGCAAAGCCTCGCCTCCCGAGGTGCGAGCTTTCCACATTCTGCAGATGGTAACAAAGTTCCAGAATGCCCTGCATCTGCCAGCCTTCGATTTTCTGAGGTTGCTCGGCCTCATGGCATCCTGCATTTTTTCTGGTGCCAGAGGCCAGATTGAGAATGAGATCCCTTCAATGGGCCCTCAGAACTCAGTGGTCCCAGTTCTCGGGGAGTATGTCGGATCTTCTGCAAGTCCCAATCACAGTTGCTCAGGATCTAGTTTGGTGGGCTTGTAACAACAACATCCTCAAGGGAGAATCTTTTTGGCAACCATGGCCAGAGATAACAGTAGTAACGGGCGCCTCACTCACAGGGTGGGGAGACCTCACCAACGATCTGACAATCAGCGGTCTTTGGTCTCCATCGGAGTCCAAACTACACATCAACCTATTGGAGCCGAGGGCAATCAGACTAGCTCTGAAGGCCTTCTTGCCCTCTGTACAGGGAAAGAATGTCCTGATAATGACGGACAACGCGGTGGCCATGTACTACCTCAACAAGAGAGGAGGCGTAGGGTCACTACCACTGTGCCGAGAGGTAATGCAGCTCTCTATCTGCAGTTCACCTAGCCAGAGAGCAGAACACGGTGGCAGATGCTCTGAGCAGGCAGAGCAGTCTCCCACGAGTGGGAGCTAGCTCAGGAAGTCCTTCTGGAGATCCTTGCCCTTTGGGGAACCCCTCAAGTGGATATGTTTACGACCACAGTAAACAGGAAGTGCGAACAGTACTGCTCAAGGAAATTTCCTCTGAGAGGAGCTCTAGGGGACGTGTTCGTAGTGGACTGGGAGTTTCCACTTCTGTACGCTTTTCCTGCAGTCCCCGTAATTCCTCAAGTAGTCAGGAGGCTAAGAAAGTTCAGGAAAACCATGATCCTAATTGCCCCGGATTGGGCCAGGAGGACGTGGTACCCGGACCTTCTGGACATGTCCATCTGCCCTCCAATACATCTTCCTCAAAGAGAGGATCTTCTCCCGCAAGAGGAAGGTCGGGTTCTCCATTCAGAGATCAAGACACTCAATCTTCACGCATGGTTTCTGAGAGGTTGAGATACAAGGATTGGGATCTTCCGGATGACGTAATGGAGATTTTGCTTTCGGCCAGAAGGCCAGCAACAAAATCGTTGTACCGGTGTTGTTGGAACAAATTCAGTAAATGGTGCAAAGATAAGGATGTGGACCCTTTTCAATGTGGCACCCCAATGGTGCTCTATTTCCTATTGCATCTAGCCAATCTGGGGCCCCAGATCAGAACAAGCGCTCCTCTGAAGAGGTTTCTTACTTCAAAATTCCATTGATAATTCAATTCCTGAAAGGGCTTACTAATGTATACCCTCCAATCCCTGTTCATGTCCCAATTTGGGATTTAAATCTAGTACTTAAGTTTCTAACTTGTATACCTTTTGAGCCTCTGCACTCCTGTCCCTTGAGGCTAACATTGAAGACTTACCTTCTTGTGGCCTTAACGTAAGCCCGCAGGGTTAGTGAACAGGCTCTCATCTTAACCTCCATATACTACTTTTTCCTTGAACAAAGTGGTTCTTTAGGTTAAACCATCTTTCTTAACAAAAGTAGTTTCTGGCTTCCACTTGTCACAAAAAATCATATTACCAATATTCTATCCTCCTCCTCATTTGGGCAAAAAAGAGGGTAGACTGCATAGACTGGACCCAAAAAGGGCTCTCAGTTTTTACATTTCAAGAATGTCACAATTACGTCAAGATGACCAACTTTTTGTGGGTTATACAGGTCATAAATTAGGATTAGTGGTGACAAAACAAACGATATCCCGCTGGATCATTCTGGTGATAATTGAGTGCTAGAGATTGGCGGGAAAAGACCCACCAGATGGGCTATGAGCTCATTCCACTAGGGGGAAGGCTACTTCTGCGGCTCTGAAGAGGGGAGTCCCTGCAGCAGATATTTGTTCAGCTGCAACATGGGCATCAATGCAAACCTTCATAAAGCATTATTGCTTAGATGCCTCTTCCTCCAATGAGGGCTCCCACCTCGAAAATTACCACTGCTATGGGAGTCTATCATAAGATGAGGAATACGTGGGAGGACACAATCCATTCGATGAACAAGTTACTTACCACCTGTAACTTTCTTTTGACTGGATGTTCCTCCCACGTATTCCTCATTGCCCCTCCCATCCTACCCCACAGTACAGTTTACATTACTTACACTTTCCTCTCACAAACAGTCTATCAGTCATGAGGCACGCCTGGGTGTTCCTCGAATATTTCCTCGGAAAAACAGAACTGAAGCCAACTGGCGCGGCACAAGCTACTGATGGTGACACTGACACGGTACCGAGCTCGTCGAGGGACATCAACGCCATGACCTCGTGCACAGCGCCCTCTGCCGAGAATAGTTTTTCCGAAGCAGCGAAGCTGGCAGGATACGAATATCCTAAGATGAGGAATACGTGGGAGGAACATCCAGTTGAAAGAACGTTACAGTTGGTAAGTAACTTGTTCTTCTCTTCGATGACTACTTTGTGGACGCCTACGCCGAAGACATCCACTTGTTACGCTCACCTGGTATCCACTGGGACGCCACCCAGCCCTGGTTGGATGATTTGCACTCTCGAACCCTCTCCCGGTGCCTTGGTAAGGCCTCTGGTTAAAGATGGGTCTGCAATGTAGGAGAGCTGGTTTCAATACCAGATTGTCTTTGTCTTCCCACTTCCCTTGGCCTCAACTCCGTGCTCCCCTTGGGCCTTCTCCTTACCTTAATATTGTAAAAGGTGGATTCTCCGTCCTGCTCCTCATGGCAGGGGCGCGTAGATGTGGGGGGCGAGCAGCGATCAAGTTACTTCACTGGTGCAAGCCCCCCTGTGGGAATCCAGGCCTGCTGCGACTCCGTAGATTTGCTGCTTTACAGTCTTTATATGCAGTTCTTAAGTTCCTCTTAGTTCGAATAATAATGTCTTGCCTCTTTCCTTTTAGGTATGGAAAGGTATTTTGGTGTTGTCTTGTCATGCAGTTTGAAGATGAGCATGGGCCGGTAGACGAAAGCGCGGTGTGCGCGATCCTGTCCGGTGAGTAATGTGTGATGCGCGGCGCTGTTTCGCCTTTTATATTGCTAACCTGTGTCTTTTCTCTCCTGGCAGGTTGCGATGTTCCTCGCCGAGTGCCGTAATGTTCCAGCAATGATACTGACCAGGAGATGACTACCCAGGTAAGAATTGTGTGGCTTTCTTCATTCAGGAGGAAGCATGAGTAAACGCTTACTAATGCTGTCTTTCTTTCTCCTCTTTTCAGGTTATGGTATTCCAGGATGCATGCGGTGCCGGATGATGGAGTTAGTACCTTCAGGTGAGTGGAACTGAAGTCAGCGATGGATTGAAGACAGGATATTGTTCCAGGTAAGTTTCGCAGTGTTCTTTCTCTCTCTGCAGGTCCTTGGTTTCAAGTAAGCTGGCATCAAAGAACTGGACGCGGTGAGCGTTACGCTGCTCACAGCAGAATAACACAAAGCTTGTTCTGCTGTTTGGGTGTGGTTTTAATAGTCTCAGGTAAAGTAGTCCAGGTAAAATAGTCCCAGGCCTGCCACACCTAAAGTAGTCCAGGTAAAGTAGTCCCAGGCCTGCCACACCCAAAAGACTAGACCGCATAGCTCAGTTCCTTGTAACTGAGCTATGTGCGTGCCTCCATGTTGGCTGAACCCCCCCCCCCCCAAGTTAAATAGTCCCAAGTAAATAGTCCCATTCTTAATGTTGGTCTTCATGATGGTTATGACTCCAAGAGAGTCTTGGATGAGGTTTTAAGGCCTTTGACCTGGCCCTAACTGGAAGGCTGCCTTTCCAGTGGGGCCAGGGGCAAGGGTCATGACACCACTGCTGTTTGGCGACTGGTGCATTGATCGACGTCAGTCGACCGCGTGGCCTCTGCCCTCTGGCAAGGCCTTTACAGTAGGGAGAGTGGGGCCCTCGGTTGATTCTTTTTGAGAATGCATTTCCTTTTCCCTTCTCTTGGCCTCTTTGGTCTGGCTGCCATCTACCTCTGCTATGGAGAGGATGCAATTTAAATGTCTGTCGTGCAACGGAAAATTCCCCTGGAAAGACACCCTTTGCAGATTACTACCTTGTTTTTTCTTCATTCCGATGCCTGCCTTGCTGCTCCTACGGCCATTTTCCTGGGTTTTGCGTTTTAAATCTTTTTCATGCCCTGTATTCCACGTGCTTCCTGGCATTTCAAGATGGCCGGGTCATTCGAACTTTGCTTTCTCTCTGGGTGGCTTGGCCCTGACTCCCTCTCCTATTGGTTGGCCTGCCTCGATAGGCCAATCAGCTCAACCGGGAGTCGGGAGCCGGCACCAGACCACAAAGGCCCACAGTAAGGCCCTTGTCAGCTCCCTGTCGTTATCCCCCCCGGTCGCCTGTTACGCTTGTGTGGCCCCTACCCCCCCAGTCACCTCTGATGCTTGGGTGCCCCCTACCAAAGCCCCCCCCCCCTGGTCGCCTGTAATGCTTGTGTGCCCCCTAACTCCTCGGTCGCATGTGATGCATGTGTGCCCATTAACCTGCCCGGTCACCTGTGATGCTTGTGTGGGCCTACCCCCCCGCTGTTCACCTGTGATGCTTGTGTGCCCCCTACTACTCTCCCTGGTCACCTGTGATGCAAGTGTGCCCCCTACCTCCCCCCGGTCACCTGTGATGCTTGTGTGCCCCCATCCCCTCTCCTGCCAATGATGTCCTCCCCCTCATCCCACTCTTCCAGTCCGATTGTGCCCTTTATTTAATTTTTGTAGCTGCATGATGCTGCCCACCTGCAACATGGGATAGGCACCATGTACTTGCCCACTGTTTGACTTTCGCTTCTATGTGCTGCTTCCGCCTTGCAACATGGGGTAGGTACCATGTATGTGCCCTTTGCTTGACTTTCGCATCTATGTGCTGCTGCCTCCCTGCAACATGGGGAAGTCACCTTGTATTTGCCTATTGCTGGATCTCTGCTTCGAAGGGATTGTGTCCTCCGACGTATTCCTTATCTTTGATAATTTGTCTCCAGCTTGCTGGGCTCGGAAATGTTTTCTCTGTAGAGGGCGCTGCGCATCGACGTCTGCCGAGTCGATGTCCCTCGACAGCCACCGTATCGGCGCCGACGTCACCATGCCCATAAATAGCCACGTGCTGCGTCCGTTGCTCAGTTCCGTTTTTCTGTGCTTCGTGGGGCCTCGGAATATCGTTGTTCAGTTCAGTCAGATAAAACCTCTTATATTTACTCGATAAAACCAACTCGTTCTCGATGGCTTCTTCACCCGAACCGACGACTCTGCGGTCCAGCTTCAAAAAATGTCGAGACTGCGGAAAGAAAATGTCGATAACGGATCCTCACAGGATCTGCTTGTGGTGCTTGGGAGTCGAGTACCATTGTTCGGAGTGTGAGGACTGCATGTCCATGACGGCGAAAGCCTTGAAGGAGCACAAGGGGAAGCTCGAGAGAGCGAAGTCAGTCAAAACCTCCTCGAAAGTTTCTTCGGCCGAGGCATTAGTCTCCTCGCCGTCGAAAGCATTCCCATTCTAGGTCTCGAAGTAGCTCCCACCACTCGTCGAGATCTAGACACTCAACGAAGAGCGTCGAAGACCCCCTTCCTCGTCATCTTGTGTTTCCCCAGAAAGGGTCTCCTGCCCCACAAAACACAGCTCTCAGGCTGAGTGGGAGGAATTCAGGAAGAAAATGCTAAGCGTCTTTGAGAAAACGGCCTCGACCCCCTCGAAGACAGCTGAGGGTGATACCCCGGGTGAAAAACCCAAAAAATCGAAACGCCGCGAGTCGTTGCACCCGGGCGAAAGAGTCCACCCGAGAGCGCCATGGGCCATCGGGTAAGAAGGCACCATCTTCGACGCCGTCGTCGAAGATCCCTTCGACGTATGGATCGGCGCCATCGACGCCGTTGTTGAAGGGTTCTTCGACGCATCGGTCGATCGAATCGACGCCATCGTCGACGCCGACATCAACGCCGATTAAAAGAGAAAACCACGGCTACTTCACAGCCAGCGGTTATACCAAGAGCCTCCGGCACGACACCGAGAACGTCGACATCTTTGAGTAGGATCCCGATCCTCTCGAGTTCTTCGAGACCTCTTCAGTTTTCTCGACGCCTTTCTCGGCGCCTTCGAAGCCTGTCACATCGGCGTCAACGACATCGACGTTTTCTCGCCCAATAATGACGAGTTTGGCTCCTTCTGGCTTAGAAATGGGTTTTACACCATTTACGAGGTCAGAGTACCCTGGATTATCTTCAATCTATGAAGAAGGGGAGGATTCTGACCAGGTAAGACCCTTCGGGTTGCAGAGGACCACACTACCTGTTTCAGAGGATTTTACCGCTGAGGAAAGAAGGTTGAAAGACCTACAGGAATCATTACATGAGGCAAGTGGGCTAGACACTTCCCCAGAAGTGGAATTTATCAAACCAGACCCAGGGGAACATGCCGAAACACCCTATAGAACCCTGATGGCAAGGATTATTGAATTCATGGGTTGGTCTGCGCCTTCACCTGTTTTTCAACAGGATGACCTTACAGATATACTAGACAAAGGTCCACAGGATGATCCTGTGGTCCCCTTCCATGCAGACTTGCAAAGGAAGATTTCATCAAATTGGGAAACTCCTGAGGTTATCCCTGCAGTCAATAAAATATTGTCAGCCAAGTATAGGGTAGCTGCGGCTGACCCTGAATACTTATCAAAACACCCAACTCCAGAGAGCCTGGTGGTTCAAGCGGCAACTTCATCAAGCAGCAGATCCGCTTACCCTACTGTCCCACAGGATAGAGATGATAAAAGGTACGATTCTATGGCAAAAAAGTCTTTTCTGCTTGTAGCATGGCATTGAAGTCCATCAACGCCACCTGTACGCTCGCCAGGTTCAGTCACACACTGTGGGAGTGTGCTTCATCAGCGCTTGACTGCATACCGGAAGGAGAGGAAACGGAAGCCTTCCTGAACATCATTAAAGATGGCAAAGATGCCATGTGCGAATCACTTCAAACTGGCATCAATTCCACTGACAGTATCAGTAGGGCCATGGCGGCAAGTACAACAATCCGCAGGCATGCATGGTTGCGAAAGTCTGCCTTTGCTCGAGATGTACAGGCCAGACTTTTGAATATGCCCTTTGACGGCTCTTCTTTATTCAGTAAAAAGGCTGATGACAGTCTGGAAAAGTTGCAAACATCTAAAGCAGCAGCAAAATCTTTAGGAGCTGCAATCCGCCAAACTCCTTTTCGCTCCTCAGGAACCTCTGGGAGAGGAAAGTCCTTTCGCTATTATTCCGCATTCGGGAAAGGCAGAGGACAGCCGGCTCAAAGAGGCCAAAGGAGATCCACCCGAGGTGGACGGGTCAAAAGTACTAAAGTCGCAGCAGGTGCCTCTTTACCCTCGGCATCTGCATCAGCCGCCCCCAAACCACTCTGAGGTCTTTCCACACAAAACACCTGTAGGGGGCAGGTTAACTCACCATCTGTCGGAATGGCAGGTTATTACGTCAGATGCTTGGGCATTGGAGACAGTTGCCCAGGGTTACTGCCTACCCTTTCTACACATCCCTCAGTCATCCACCGGGGCACAGCTCTCTAAAAGTTCCAGATCCGCTCCTCTTCCAGGAAATTGTAGACCTGCTAGAGAAAGGTGCCATAGAACCGGTACCTGTAGTGGAGAGGAACAAGGGCTGGTACTTCCCCCTACTTTCTCGTACCAAGAAGGACGGAGGACTGAGACCCATCTTGGACGTACGAGAATTGAACAAGTTCCTGAGGAAGGCCAAGTTTAAGATGGTTACTCTCTCTCAGATGCTTCAAGCCCTCCAGCTCCAGGACTGGCTGGTATCTCTGGACCTTCAGGATGCGTATTTCCATGTGCCAATCCATCTCAAACACAGGAGATACCTGAGGTTCGCAATTGGCGGCTCTCATTATCAATTTCAGGTTCTGCCATTTGGGCTGACCTCCGCCCCGAGGGTCTTCACCAAGCTAATGTCGGTAGTGGCTGTGAGTCTAAGGAGTGAAGGGATCCACGTCTACCCCTACCTGGACGATTGGCTGATTAGAGCTGTATCTTCGGAACAAGCTCAGATCCAGCTAGATTATGTCTGCCACTTCCTTCACAAACTGGGCTTCTCCCTCAATTTAAAGAAGTCATAGATGATACCAACACAGAGACTCCAGTTCATTGGAGCGGTCCTGGACACTTCCCTGGGAAAAGCTTTGGGTGAGGGCTCAAGATATTCTGCAGATGGTCACCAAGTTTCAAAATGCCCAACGTCTCCCAGCCTTCGAGTTTTGAGGTTGCTAGGCCTCATGGCATCCTGCATCTTCATTGTGCCAGAGGCTCGCCTGAGAATGAGATCTCTTCAGTGGGCACTGAACACAGTGGTCGAATTTCTCAGGGAGAATGACAGATCTCCTCTGGATTCCGGACAAGGTAGCCCACGACCTTCAATGGTGGGCCTATCCAGAGAACATCTTGAAGGGAGAACTGTTTTGGCAACCATGGCCGGAGATAACAGTAGTCACAGACGCCTCACTCACGGGGTGGGGAGCCCATGCCAACGACTTGACATCTGCGGTCGTTGGTCTCCATCGGAGTCCAGACTACCCATCAACCTATTGGAGCTGAGAGCGATCAGACTAGCGCTGAAAGCTTTCCTGCCATCAGTACAGGGGAGAAATGTCCTGATAATGACGGACAACACGGTGGCCATGCACTACCTCAACAAAAGAGGAGGCGTAGGGTCACTGCCACTGTGCAGAGAGGCATTGCAGCTCTGGTTTTGGGCAATTCAGGAAGGAATCTCTCTATCGGCAGTCCACCTAGCCGGAGAGATGAACTTGACAGCGGACGCTCTGAGCAGGCAGAGCACAGTCTCCCACGAGTGGGAGCTAGCTCAGGAAGTCCTTCAAGAGATCTTTGCCCTTTGGGGAACCCCTTAGGTGGATCTGTTCGCCACCAACACCAACTGGAAGTGCGATCTGTTCTGTTCAAGGGAATTTCCCCCGAGAGGAGCTCTAGGGGACGCGTTCGTAGTGGATTGGGAGTTCCCACTCCTTTACGCGTTTCCACCAGTCCCTGTTATTCCTCAAATGATCAGGAGGTTGAGAAGATGATCCTAATTGCCCTGGACTGGGCCAGGACAACGTGCTACACGGACCTTCTAGATATGTCCATCTGTCCTCCAATCCGTCTTCCACTCAAAGAGAATCTTCTCTCACAGAAGGGAGGTCAGGATCTCCATCCAGACATCAGAACCCTCAACCTTCACGCTTGGCTTCTGAAAGGGTGAGGTACAAGGATTGGGACCTCCCTGATGACGTCATGGAGGTGTTGCTTTCGGCCAGAAGGCCAGCAACAAAGTCTTTATACTGCTGCAGAGAAGAGAATATCGACCCTTTTTCATGTGGCACACCAACGGTGTTATCGTTTCTACTCTACTTGGCAAACTCAGGCCTTCAAGTTGGCACTGTAAAAGGCTATCTCGCAGCGCTTTCAATCTTCAAGCGCACTGCGGAGGAACCATCGTATTTCAAACTACCCCATGTAATACAATTTCTCAAGGGATTAACTAATGTTTATCCTCCAAGACCATTCCAAGTTCCCTTATGGGACTTAAATGTAGTCTTAAATTTCCTAATGGGTACTCCATTCGAACCACTCCACTCTTGTTCGCTGAGATTTCTCACTCTTAAAACTGTCCTATTGGTAGCACTACATCTGCTAGGAGGGTGAGCGAATTACAAGCTCTTTCTTGTAAACCCCCCCCCCCCATACAATTTTCCATAAGGACAAAGTTGTCCTACAGGTCAAGCCTAATTTCCTCCCAAAGGTGGTTTCTGAATTACACATCACTCATAAAAATATCTTACCTTCGTTCTACCCTCCTCCCCATCCGGGGAAAGAGGAAGAAAGGCTACATAGGTTGGACCCAAGGCGAGCTCTAAGCTTTTACATCAGCAGACTGGCTAGGATTAGGCAAGCAGACGAACTGTTTGTACGATACTCAGGTCACAAGTCGGGACTACCCATAACAAAACGGACCATTTCCAGGTGGATTATTTTGGCCATTCTGGAATGTTACAAACTGGCAGGGAAAAGAGCCACCCCAAAATCTTAGGGCTCATTCAACCAGGGGTATCGCAGCCTCTTCGGCCCTCCAAAGAGGGGTACCGGTCCGAGACATATGTGCGGCTGCCACATGCCCTCTACAGAGAAAAAATTTCCGAGGCCAGCAAGCTGGAGACGAATTATCAAAGATAAGGAATACATCGGAGGAACATCCCATCAAAAGAACGTTACAAGGTAAAAAGTAACTTGTTCATCTATGTTCTGCTGCCGCACTGCAACATGGGGTAGGCACCATGTATGTGCCCATTGCTGGACTTTTGCATCTGTGTGTTGCTGCTGCCCTGTAACAAGGGGCCAGGCTCAACGGATGTGATCACCTTGTACTTCTCTTTTGCACTTTGCGTATGATGTATTACCTTTGCACATTCCACAATGTTGTAATTCACCACCTATGCTCCCCTTTCTGTAACCTGAAGCACTGAAACTAATTTCTTAAGTGTAAGCGCCCAGATACCTCAGGGTTTTGCACGCTATATAAATAAACAAACAATAGGTGCTTACCCCGTGACCATGAAAAGCGTTTCAAACTCTTTCGTCCCAAGACATTAAAGGACAGGTGGACAAAACGGTGGGCGGCCTAAGCAATGCTGGCCGAAAGTTGCCGCCGTCGGTTTGGATGACGAGGACTTCAGCAGCAGCCATGGCTCTGACCTGGAAGCCATAGACCTTTTGTCGGAACCCTCTGGTTCCCAGATGCCCGCCCCTGACAGACAGACCACTCGTTCTGTTATGGGAGTTCACACTCTGGCCACAGGGGCACACATGCACCACCCAAGGCAAACCTCACAACCCCTAAGGCTTCCTCGACAGACACGTCGAACAAGCGGCAAGTGCCAACAGGCCTGCCGAAAATTTGACGGTGTCTGCCGAACCTCGGTTCGTCGCCCTCCCCGCAACCGTCTTCTCGGCATGCGACTGGGCTTTCTTCCCATAAGGGCGTTCCCACAAAAAATGACACGAGTGCCGACACATCATCCAAGGGCGCGCCAGCACCTAAGACTACGGCGGCATCGTGAACCGCGACGACGCCTACAGGCGCATCAAAACCCAGCATTCAGCTGCCAAAGTTAAGCGAGAGTCTTGCTGCTATTATTTCAGCAGCAGAACAGCCCAGAAGCAACCCCTCTCGTTGGGAGTAGAACTCGGAAGGCCCTCAGCCCCTCTCTGGGGCTCTATCAGGTAAATCTCCCCCTTCTGAACAGCCTTTCCCTCCTCACTGTGGAGTAGGCAGAGATTTGAAATTATATGGGTTAGATGTCCCAATAGGCTTCTCAGATAAATACATTAATCCTAAGAGACATAGGGAGGACGACTCCTGCCCCATTCCACCAAAGCTGCAGAGGCTTCCAATTCAGTCACAAATTCATCAAGATGAGTATTCAGAACCAGATGAAACATATATATTTTTTAAAACATTTTTATTGAATATTTAAACAGACAACACAAACCAAACTTGCAGTGTATACAATAGCATATCAATTTGACATCATTCAATTGTGTTCACTGCTTCCCTTTTCCCACCCCCCCGTTACGAGCCTAATTCCACTAATGTTCTATTCCGGCATCTTGTGATGGAGTATTAATTTCCGTGAGATCCGACGAGTCTTGCACTGACCCAAATAGTTCTGCTATCACCAGTTTCCAGGCCATCAGTGTCTGTTTCCTCCTCCCCCCCAGCATTGCTGGTGTCTTACCATACCATGGTTTCTGCCTCCACCCATTTCTGCAGATCTTTCCACCATACCTCCAATCGAGGTTTGTGGCATGTCTTCCACCCCATAGCAATTCTCCTCTTTGCAAGCGCATATGCCAGCTTGCTTACGTGCCTGAGTTTCCGTGGCTTAGGGAACCCCCCTAACAGGCAGGCCCACACAGTATCCACCACGATCTTAATACCTTTTTCTGCTAATTTATGTGCGACCTCACCCCAGAAGCGCTCAATAACCGGGCATGACCAAAACATATGCACCATGCCCGCATTTTCCTCATCACACTTGGGGTATGCCTGCCATCCTGCATTTTTGAACTTGGCTATCCTTTGGGGTGTCAAATACTCCCTATGTGTAATATACAATTGCATCTGTTTAAGTCTTGCGTTCCTTGACACCTTCTTGTGATACCCTTGGACTCGTTCCCACATCCCATCCTCCATCGGGATACCCACTTCCTCCTCCCATTCCAGTCTCAATGGCATCACCTCCTTTCCTACTTTGAACATCATCATCTCGTATATTCTAGATATCTTGTGTCCCCCCTCTGCTATGTCATATATTATGTCTATAGTAGCATCTGGTTCTTCCTCAAGCACCATTTCGGACCACGTTCTCTTGATCCTTCACACCAGGCTATGGTATGTGATATACTGGCCAGTGTGTAGCCCAGTTTCCGCCCCCAACTCCCCGAAATCTGTTATGGTCCCCTCCCGCCAGATGTCCCCCATTGTCTCTACACCAGCCGGCGCCCAGTGATTTCTGATTATCATCTTTAGCTGTTCTTCTCCACCCGCCAGTGCGACCAGTGGTACCTGAGGGGTGCACGGGCATGGGTTCCCCATCAGTTGACACGCCTTTCACCACATCTTCCATCCTAGTAGCAACATCTTTGGGCGCCCATCCATTACAGCCTGGGGAAACCACATAATCTCCTTCAGGTAAAATGGGACACAGTCCCGTCTGAACAGCCTGGTTTCAGGGGCCACTTCCTCTGAGAGCTGTTTGGCCACATATTATTGACTGGCAACATAGTAAACTTCATAATAATTAGGCAATTTTATACCCCCCTTCTCGTAAGTGTTCTGTAGTTTCCAGAGGGCCAATCTGTTTCGTGTACCATGCCACAGGAAGTCTCTACACATGTTGGCCAGTCTACTAAAGAACTTCTTTGGTATCAAATACGGGATATTCCCAAAGTAGTGCAGGAGCCTAGGCAAGACCACCATCTCTAACATTGCACTACGTCCCATCATTGCTAAGGGCAGTTTTACCCAGAACTGTATGCAATTCTCAATTTTAGTAATGGCTACTTCTTGTTGCGCTTATGCTCCTCCTCCACTGTGTGGTATATATCTATTCCTAGATAGCGAAATGTGCTAGCTGCCCATGGTACTTGTAACACCAGTAATTGTTTCAGGGGGATCCCTTTGTGTCCACCCAGTGGGAACATGCTGGACTTCTGAGGGTTCACCGCTATACCGGATATTCCCGCATTTCTACCCATCACCTCCAAAACTTATTGGGTATCGCAAATACAGTAGTATGTCATCTGCGTATAATGATATCGGGTGTCGTTCACCACCCACAGGGATGCCTATCATGTCATATTGTTGCCTTAAGTAGATCGCTAGGGGTTCCAGAGCCAATATGTAGAGCATAGGGGACCATGGACAGCCCTACCTGGTTCCCCTACGAAGTTTCCACCTTTCCGATACCACTGATCCTGTTTTAACCCTGGCCAGCGGTTCACTATATAACATTTTAGCCCAGTGTAGATATCCTGGACCCATCCCATAGCCAGCCAGGGACACCAACAACCATGGCCATTTGACTGAGTCGAAGGCCTTTATTGCGTCCAGCGACACAATTGCCAATTTGTCCTCACTTTCGTTTCCATATTCAATGACTCTGTGGAGCCTTCTAAGATTATTGGATATGTTCCTATTAGGGACATAGCCCGTCTGGTCCGGGTATATCAATTTGCCTATGACTCTCCTTAATCTGTTTGCCAAAATGGCAGTCAACATTTTACTGTCTTGATTCAACATCGACAGGGGTCTGTAAGAACTGCAGCTATTCCCTGGCTTATTAGGTTTGGGAAGTGGTATAATAATGGCTTCTCTGAGTGACTCTGGCAGTCTGCCTAGCTCTTACGCCTCATTCAACATGTCTAACAAAGGGGGGAGCACCTCATCTATAAATATTTTATAAAACTCACTTGGGAGTCCGTCAGCCCACAGGGTCTTACTAGTTGGCAACTGTCTCACCACCTCTTCTAACTCCTCTAAAGTAATTGGTGCATCCATCTCCTCCCTGTCCTCCGCACTGATCTGCGGCAATCCTATGACCTCCAGTGTTTCCACTATCATCGCGCGATTATCATCCCCATATAGCAGCCCATAATAGTTTGCAAACTCCTGATTAACTCCCTCTTGGGTATCCAACACCTTTCCATCCTCCCTCGTTATCGATCTAATCGGGGGGTCTAGGGGTCTCACTTTTATAGAGCCATGCCAAAATCCTTCCTGGTTGATCTCCTCCAGCATGCTGCCTCTCTATATATACATTTTATAGTTAAGGTTACACAATCTTTCCTAGTGCCCTGCACACTTTTGCTGCAATCTTAGTATCAGATCACTGTCTTGGTTGGTACTGTTTTCTCCTTTAAGTGCCCTTTCCAGTTCTCCCTCGGCCTCCTGCAAGTCTGCCAGTATCCCTCCTTGCAATCCTTTGGATTTTGCTATAGCCACTCCCCTCATCACAACTTTAAAGGCCTCCCACAAAGTGCCCGCTGAATCCACACTGCCCATGTTCGTCTCAAAGTAGCTATCTCTCTCATCTCTCATGTCTTCCCTAAAAAGGGAGGCACCACATCAGAATTCTTGCTCTTGGGGGACCACATTGCCATCTAAGGTTCAGAGGCAAGTGGTCCGAGAGGACCCTCGCTTTATATTCGACTTGCGTGATCTCTGTCAGTATCTCTGGAGTGACAAAAACGTAGTCCAGCCTTGTGTGTAGTTGCTGCGGGGCAGAATAATGCGAGTATTGCCTTTTGTGAGGATGACGTGTCCTCCATACATCTTCTAACCCAAAATCATTCAGCAGCGTCTGTAACGCCTTGGCTGATGGGGCAGGCCGATCCAATTTCCCATCTGACCTGTCCATCCTAGGGTTTAAAACGCAATTAAAGTCCCCCCCTCCAAATCACTGCACTCCCCACACACATGCTAAGATTGTTACAGAACATTTGAAAATATGCCGCAGCATTTTGGTTCGGGGCATACGTGTTTATAATACTTATTTCCCTATTTTACACCAATCCCCTCACCACGACCATCCTCCCGTCCGTCTCCACCAGCGTCTGCAACAGCTGAAACGGGATGTGTGGCGCCACCCAGATGATCACTCCCCTGGCATAAGCCGAATATGGCGAACCCACCACTGTTCCTTTCCATTTCCTCCTGACCATCTCCATCTTATCTCGCATCAGGGGCGTCTCTTGCAACAAGGCAATATCTATCTTCTGTCTCCGTAGGTATAGCATAACCTTATTTCGAAGGGATTGTGTCCTCCGACGTATTCCTCATCTTAGATATCTCCTTCCAGCTCTGCTGGCCTCGGAAAATGTTTTCTCTAGAGGGCGCTGCGCGTCGACGTCCTCCGAGTCGATGTCCCTCGACAGCCGCCGTGTCGACGTCATCCTGCCTATAAAGGCCGCGCGCAGCGTCCGTTGCTCAGTTCCGTTTTTCCGCGCTTACTCAGTGCCTTGGAATACCGTTGCTCAGTTCTTAGTCAGATTAATCCTATTTACCTCGAGTCATTCGATCCGTACTCGATGGCTTCCTCGTCGGAACCGACAACTCCTCGATCCGGCTTCAAGAAATGTCGAGATTGTGCGAAAAAGATGTCGTTGACTGACCCTCACAGAGTTTGTCTGTGGTGTTTGGGAGCTGAACACCATTGTTCGGAATGCGAGGACTGTATGTCCATGACAGCTAAGGCCCTGAAGGAGCGTAGGGGGAAGCTGGAGAAAGGTAAGACTTTTAAAGCTTCTTCTTCGTCAACGAAGTCGAGACATTCGTCTCCTCGTCACCATTCGCGCTCCAGGTCTCGGAGTGGGTCTCATCACTCCTCAAGATCGAAGCACTCGAAGAGGAGACGCCAAAGATCCCCTTCTCCGTCTTCCTCTTCCTCTGTTTCGCCAAAAAGAATCCCTTGCCCCACGAAACATAGTTCCCGGGCTGAATGGGTGGAATTCCGCAAAAATATGATGAGCGTCTTCGAGAAAGCGGCCTCGACCCCCTCGAAGACTGCCGAGAGCGATGCTCTGGTCGAAAGAACCGAAGGTCAAAAACGCCGCGAGTCGCAGTACCCGGCGAAGGAAACCTCTCGAGCGCGTCTCGAACCCTCGAGTAGGACTATGACCTCCAAACCTTCCTCGAAGGTTCCGTCGACGTCGTGGTCGATGTCTTTGACGCCGTTGTCGAAGGGACCTTCGACACACGGGTCTGTCGACTCGACGCCAGCTTCGACACCGGCGTCGACGCCAAGAAAAGTCACGGTTACGACACACCCAGTGACTATCCCCAGGTCCTCGACGTCAATGGCTTCGAGATTGTCGAGTAGAATTCCAATTCTGTCGAGGTCTTTGAGGCCTCCGCCTTTGTTTTCGACGCCACGCTCGAAGCCTTCGGCGTCGACGACATCGACGTTTTCGAGGCCGATAATGACAAGTTCGGCACCCTCTGCCTTGGAAATGGGATTTACTCCCTTTATGAGTTCAGAACAATTGAGAACTATGTCCTCAATTTTGGAAGAGGGTGAATTGTCTGAACAGGAAGACACATTTGTGTTTCAGGGACCTGTAACCCCAATTAGAGAGGAATTTTCCTCTGACGAGAGCAGGTTAAAGGATCTTCATGATTCCTTACATGAGGCAAGTGGGTTAGACACTTCCCCTGAGGTGGAGTTTGCTAAGCCAGACCCGGGGGAGCATGCTGAAACCCCCTATAGAGCCTTAATGGCCAGGATCACAGAGTTCATGGGGTGGTCTGCACCTTCACAATCTTTCCAACAAGATGACCTCACGGATATTCTTGACAAAGGCCCACAGGAGGATCCTGTGGTGCCTTTTCATAAAGCTCTTCAGAGAAAGATCATGACAAACTGGGAAACCCCAGATGTAGTACCAGCAGTAAATAAAAAACTGTCTACAAAGTACAGGGTATCTTCTACAGACCCAGAGTTTTTGTCTAAACACCCATCCCCAGAAAGTCTGGTGGTACAGGCAGCATCCTCTACCGATGTCAAGACGGCTTATCCTACCGTCCCACAGGACGGGGACGATAAAAAATATGATGCTATGGCAAAGAAAGTCTTTTCAGCATGCAGCATGGCGTTAAAATAGGTTAATGCTACTTGCACCCGTGCTAGGTTCAGCCATACACTTTGGGAGTGTGCTTCTACAGCGGCTGACTGCATCCCGGAGGGAGAAGAAAGGGATGCGTTCCTGAATATTATACAGGACGGTAAAGACGCTATGTGCGAATCCCTCCAGACGGGCATTGATTCGGCTGACCGTATCAGCAGAGCAATGGCGGCAAGTACATCAACCAGGAGATTCGCTTGGTTGAGAAAGTCTGGTTTTGCCCCAGATGTGCAAGCCAGGCTCTTGAACATGCCATTCGATGGCTCTTCTTTGTTCGGGAAAAAGGCGGATGACAGTTTAGAGAAACTGCAAACTTCAAAAGCAGCAGCAAAATCCCTAGGAGCTGCAATCCGTCAGACTCCTTTTCGTCCCACAGGAACCTCTGCGAGGGGCAAGTCCTTTCGCTTCTACTCCGCATTCGGAAGAGGTAGAGGATGACCGGCTCAAAGGGGACAAAGAAGAACTACCCGAGGTGGACGGGGTAGATATTCAAAAGCCGCAGCAACAGCAGGTACCTCTTTACCATCGGCATCTGCATCAGCCGCCCCAAAACCACTCTGAGGACTTCCCTCACAGGACACCTGTAGGAGGCAGGTTGACTCAACATCTGGCGGTATGGCAGGCTATCACGTCAGATGCTTGGGCATTGGAAATAGTTGCCCAAGGTTACTGCCTGCCTTTCCTACGTATACCTCAGAGTCATCCACCGGGGATCAGCTCTCAGAAAGCTCCAGATCCGCTCCTCTTGCAGGAAATTTGGGACCTGCTAGAGAAAGGTGCCATAGAACCGGTACCTGTAGTGGAGAGGAACAAGGGCTGGTACTCCCCTTACTTTCTCATTTCAAAGAAAGACGGAGGACTGAGACCCATCTTGGACTTGCGAGAATTGAACTTATTCCTCAGAAAAGGCAAATTCAAGATGGTCACTCTTTCTCAGATCCTCCAGGCCCTTCAGTTCCAGGACTGGTTGGTATCTCTGGACCTTCAGGACGCTTATTTCCATGTGCCTATCCATCTCAAACACAGGAAATACCTGAGGTTCGCAATTGGCAACTCTCACTATCAATTTCGAGTGCTGCCATTTGGGCTGACCTCCGCCCCGAGGGTCTTCACCAAGTTAATGTCGGCATTGGCTGCAAGTCTAAGGTGGGAAGGGATTCACGTCTACCCCTACCTGGACGATTGGTTGATCAGGGCTGTTTCTCCGGAACAAGCTCAGATCCAGCTAAATCACGTGTGCCACTTCCTTCACAGACTGGGCTTCTGACTCCAGTTCATAGAAGCGATCCTGGACACTTCCCTGGGAAAAGCCTCGCACCCAGAGGTGAGGGCTCAAGATATTCTACAGATGGTTACCAAGTTCCAACATGCCCAACGTCTCCCAGCCTTCGACTTTTTGAGGTTGCTAGGCCTCATGGCATCCTGCATTTTCCTAGTGCCAGAGGCTCGCCTGAGAATGAGATCCCTCCAGTGGGCACTGAGGACTCAGTGGTCACAATTCTCAGGGAAAATGACAGATCTTCTTCAGGTTCCCGGCAGGGTGGCTCGAGACCTTCAGTGGTGGGCCTGTCAGGAGAACATTCTGAAAGGAGAACAGTTTTGGCAACCCTGGCCGGAGATAACAGTAGTCACGGATGCCTCACTCACGGGGTGGGGAGCCCACGCCAACGACTTGACCATCAGCGGTCGTTGGTCTCCATCGGAGTCCAGACTACATATCAACCTGTTAGAGCTGAGAGCCATCAGACTTGCGCTGAAGGCGTTCCTGCCAGCTGTACAAGGGAAGAACGTCCTGATAATGAAGGACAACACGGTGGCCATGCATTACCTCAACAAAAGAGGAGGCGTAGGATCACTACCCCTGTGCAGAGAGGCGATGCAGCTCTGGTTTTGGGCAATCCAAGAAGGAATCTCTCTATCGGCAGTTCACCTAGCCGGAGAGAAGAACTTGACAGCGGACGCTCTGAGCAGGCAGAACACAGTCTCCCACGAGTGGGAGCTAGCTCAGGAAGTCCTTCAAGAGATCTTCGCCCTTTGGGGAACCCCTCAGGTAGATCTGTTCGCCACCAGCCTAAACAGGAAATGCGACCTGTTCTGCTCAAGGGAATTTCCCGCGAGAGGAGCTCTGGGAGACGCGTTCATAGTGGACTGGGAGTTTCCGCTTCTGTACGCGTTCCCACCGGTCCCTGTCATTCCTCAAAAGATCAGGAGGTTGAGAAGATTCCGGAGAACCATGATCCTAATTGCCCCGCATTGGGCCAGGAGAACGTGGTACCCGGACCTTCTAGACTTGTCCATCTGCCCTCCAATTCGACTTCCACTCAGAGAGAACCTACTCTCACAGAAGGGAGGTCAGGTTCTCCATCCAGACATCAAAACCCTCAGCCTTCACGCTTGGCTTCTGAAGGGCTGAGGTACAAGGATTGGGACCTCCCTGATGATGTTATGGAGGTGTTGCTTTCGGCAAGGAGGCCAGCAACAAAGTCTTTATACCACTGCCGTTGGAACAGATTTTGCAGCTGGTGTAGAGAACAGAATATCGACCCTTTTTCATGTGGTACACCAATGGTTTTGTCCTTCCTACTACATTTGGCAAATTCAGGCCTTCAAGTTGGCACCATTAAGGGCTATCTCGCAGCGCTATCCATCTTTAAGCGTACTGCGGAAGAACCATCCTATTTCAAATTACCCTTGGTAATACAGTTTCTAAAGGGGTTAACCAATGTTTATCCCCCAAGACCATTCCAAATTCCCCTATGGGATTTAAACTTAGTACTAACTTTCCTGATGGGTACACCTTTCGAACCTCTCCATTCTTGTTCGTTAAGATTCCTTACCCTTAAAACTGTTTTATTAATAGCACTTACATCTGCTAGAAGGGTGAGCGAATTACAAGCTCTTTCTTGTAAACCCCCTCACACAATATTTCACAAAGACAAAGATGTCCTGCAAGTGAAGCCTAATTTCCTCCCAAAGGTGGTTTCTGAATTCCATATCACTCAGAAGATTACCCTACCATCTTTCTATCCTCCTCCTCACCCGGGGAAAGAGGAAGAGAGGTTACACAGGCTAGACCCTAGGAGGGCTTTAAGTTTTTACATCAGTAGACTAGCCAGGATAAGACAGGCAGACCAGCTGTTTGTAGGTTACGCAGGTCACAAGCTGGGGTTACCAATAACTAAGCAGACCATTTCCAGATGGATCATTCTAGCCATTCTGGAATGTTATAAACTGGCAGGGAAAGAGCCCCCTCAAAACCTTAGGGCTCATTCGACCAGAGGTATTGCAGCTTCATCGGCCCTCAAAAGAGGCGTGCCGGTTAAAGACATATGTGCGGCCGCTACATGGTCGTCTGTCCATACCTTTACACGTTTTTACAATTTGGATTCCTCCTCCAGTCAAGAGACTAGGTTTAGAAGGGCTGTACAGCATTCTATTCATCAATAGAAGACAGCGTGAAGTCAGTACTCCCTCCTCCGATAATAGAATACTGCTATGGGAGCCTATCTAAGATGAGGAATACGTCGGAGGACACAATCCCTTCGAAGAACAAGTTACTGCTTACCTTGTAACGTTCTTTCGACGGGATGTTCCTCCGACGTATTCCTCATCGACCCTCCCATCCATCCCCGCAGTTCTACTTCCCTTGTTGTTGCAGCTTACGCTCCTTCAGGGTGATTAGTTAGTCCAGAAAGTATTATTGTGGGCTACAAAACGGAACTGAGCAACGGACGCTGCGCGCGGCCTTTATAGGCAGAATGACGTCGACGTCGATACGGCGGCTGTCGAGGGACATCGACTCGGAGGACGTCGACGCGCAGCGCCCTCTAGAGAAAAATTTTTCCGAGGCAGCAGAGCTGGAAGGAGATATCTAAGATGAGGAATACGCCGGTACGCCGGAGGAACATCCCGTCGAAAGAACGTTAAAAGGTAAGAAGTAACTTGTTCTTCTCTTCAGGTAACTATTGAGCCGCCTGACATTCCAATTGACTATTTTAAGATCCCCCATGGCAAGGCAGTGTCCCCCCCCCAACCTATGCAGTACAACTCCAGTTGCTTAACTCTTCTATGTAGGCTCACACCCCAACTCGAATACCCTCTAACTATAAACACAACAAGCCCTCCCATCTCCCTGCCCTTCCCCAACAACACCCTCCCCAACCTCTGCCCAGCTCCATCCCTGGATCTCAGGCACCCCCGCATCTAGCCCTTTCTGGCAAAAGCCTGTACTCGTGGCTCAGCAGGGTGAAGTCGCCCTAATGGCCGCCTTACTACTTATTCTCGGGGGTAGATTGCTTCCATCCTGCCGCTCCTGTTTGTTCCAAATTTGTTACGCCTAGTGCTGCCCAGCACACTTGTGTCATACTAGGACCCCCCGCCCCCAGTTTATCCTTTGTGTTTATGATAGTCTCCTCACTTATCGTGCTCCTGGCGATCTTGCTCCTCACCCCGTTCCGGCCAGCCCTGCAAGTCCAGCCATGACGCTGCTTCCTCTGGGGTGTCAAAAAAGAGCGCTCTGCTTTTGTGCAAAACATTTAGCTTTGCAGGGTACAAAAGCAAGTACTTGATACCAGCTGTACGCAGTCTTCTCTTGACCGCCACATAGCTATACCGCTGTCTCTGCATCACCATAGTATAGTCCGGGTATGCCGTGATCTTGGAGGAAGCTCTTTCTATCGTTCCGCCCTTACGAAAATACTCCAGGATCTTCTCCCTCTCTTTATAGTTCAGATTTTTCTCAATTATTGGCCTCGGCGGGGCCCCAGGCCGTGGTTTCCTCATCAGGTCCCGATGTGCACGTTGAACCGTGAACCCTTGTGAGAGCTTGTCTCTGCCCCTATCTCTTGCAGGATCATGTTCTCCACATAGTCTGTGGGGTTTTGGCCCTCTTCTCCCTCTGGCAGGCCGACCACCCGGATGTTGTTCCGTCTCGCCCTTCCTTCCGCTTCTTCCACTCGATTTTCAAGGTTAGCAACCTGCTGTTTTAGTACGTGGACCTCTTTCGCATTATTTGTGCTTACATCTGTGTTGGTCTTCACCGCGCTCTCCAGGCCACTAGTCCTTTCTGCCAGCACCCTAACCTCTTGTCGCAGCAGAGTGACTACAATTCCTACAGCATCTATTTTGTTCTCCAGGGCCGTCCGTAGATCCGCCATTGCTGTACCCCACTTAGCGCTCAGTTCCGTTATGGCTGCTAGGACCTGATGGTTTTCTCCTTCTGGGGTACCATCTCCGGAAGCCGCCACTGCACTTTGTGCCGGGGTCGAGGGGGTCCGCTGCGCCTTTGCAAAGGTCTCAATTGTAGGTTGTTTGCTCTTGGCCCTCGCCCCTTTCACTGACATCATGCAATCCTTCCTACGTGTCTGGTACCAGCTCTTCAGTGTTGTTGTGCCTTCACCAGTTCAGTCAGGTGCTGAAGCGTCCTCCTCAGTGTGGTGGTACGTAAAGTTGTGTTTCGAGTGGGCTGTGTCCTCCCACGTCTCTCCTCTGGCTACTGTAGTCAGTGTCCCAAAAGCGTGTTTCTGGAGGCCAATGAGTACACCCTACTCTCCACCACCACAGTGCCTTCGCTCCTGATGCTAAAATGCCAGTTTACCCAGGTGTCTGTGTCGCCTGGCAGTGCTTCAGTGTGGGTCCAGTATGCTTTTGCAGGTCCCAGCTACTTTTAAGGCCCACAATGTTAGATCAGTTACTGGGCCCCTATCATAGAAGGGCAGGCTTCCGGCGTGCTTCAGGCGCTAGTTTATCACTACGTTCTGTGAGACACTTCTCCCAAATAGCATCATAACAGGGCAGCATACCAATCCGTGTTTGCTGCGCACTACTGTAATCAGAGGATATTTACTGTCGGTTCCATCGTCATCCTCCCCTTGTGCGGCTCGCCACCATCATTCTGTTTCTGTTCGCTCTGTACTTGTGATAGCTTCCACTGTCACCCGCTACATTTAACAGGCGTCCGGGGCCCCGCTGCAGTTATTTATAAACCGCTCGCGGTTGGTGTCCTCCCCGCAGATCTCACTGCCGCCCGCGGTCCTTGTCCTTTGTTGCAACGTTTGTGAGCGGCTGGGAGCCGCGAGAACATCAGGTGCCTGTCCTCCGTGACACGGCAACTGTATCCCATTATGGCGATCGTTTCGGCCACTCAAGCTCCTAAGCGCTGCCACAATGTTGTTATAAATAAAAGCAAGACTTGAAAGCAGAGCGTCTTGCATCCTGCGGCAGCTACATTCGGTCCTCCTCGAGGCTGCAGGTGCCATCCCTTTGTTGTCCGCCATATTGGCGATAATGTATCCCCGCGGCTGCGTACTCAAGTCTTTTTTCTTCTGGGTACCTGGAGTGATGCACTTGCTTTCCAAGATTGCTGCAGGGCACAAATTCAGACGGCCGTATCTTCATTTATGGAGCGCATGTGTCACTTTTCCAGCGTAATTTCCAGGATCAGTGTCGGCTGCATCAGGAGCTGCACGAGAAGGCACGTCCTATTCCATGGCTAGTTAGCCACGCCCCCCGCCCCCAGAACCAGATGAAACATGAGGACAATCCTTTTGATCAGGAGACAGCTGACCAGGATCCAGACTGGGAACAAGATCAGCCAGCAGATCAGGGGCCTTAGCTCTCACCCACTCATACCCCAGACCCAGATATTATTTGTCCAGACCCGCCTTCTTCACCTCAACAAAGGCAGTCATCGCCAGTAGATGACCAGATGGCATTTAATGCCATCCTGAAGAGAGCCGCATATCACTTTCAGATTGCTACATAGGAGGCTGTCCACGACTCTGACTTAGTTGAGGACATTCTCAAAGAAAAACCTCCCTCTGGTCGGGCTATTCCTCTGCTCAACTCCATAAAGAAACGCTTTGCCCCTTCTTTATTGTCTCCTTCCCTCACAAGGGCTGTCAACCCTCGGGTTGAGCAACTGTTTCGCCCCTCTCATCTAACCTTATGTATATTCGAGGGCACGCCATACTGGATTCTCTAAAGGGCAGGGGTGCCACTGTCCATGTTGGTGGCTTCCCCAGATAAGGAATGCAAAACACTCTATGCCCTCAGCAAATGTATTACCACATCTGCTGCCTATTCCACCAGAATCGCAAATAACACAACCCTTCTCGCTAGTTACAGCGACGTACAGTGGGGCCTGCTCTAAGAAGGCCTCCAAGAGGTCAGTGAAACCACGCAGTCACGCCTACTGGTGGTCGTCACTGAGGGTAGACAGGTGAACCATAATATATTTTTTTCAATGTAACATTTTATTGGCATTTATAAACAACAGAGGCTTCATTATTCTTTATGACATGCCTTTGAGTGAAACATAGTATTTTTTTAAAAACAATGTTATTGATTTATTCAAACAAAAAAACAATACAAACCAAACACACACGCAGTGTATATATCAACAGCTCAATTGTTCATTGCTTAATTTCGGTCACTGCTCTCCTTATCCCACCCCCCCCTTACGAGCCTATTTATTCCACACACTCTGTATCTTCCTCGCGTGGTGGGGTCTCACTTTCCGTGGATTCTGTCAGATCTTGTATCGTTCCAAACAATTCTGCTATTAATGATTTCCAGGCCATCAGTGTTCCCGCCTCCTCCTCTCCCGCTACATTGCTCGCCTCTTGCCATACCATGGTTTCTGCCTCTGCCCATTTCTGCAATTCTTTCCACCACACCTCCACCCGTGGTCTGTGACATGTCTTCCATCCCATGGCAATCCTTCTTTTCTTTTTGCGTGCACATATGCTAGATCTTTCAATTTACTAACATGCTTAAGTTTCTGCGATCTGGGGTACCCCCCCAGCAAGCATGCCCAGGCTGTATCTATAACAATCGTCACCCCCTTTCCCGCTAGTTTCTGTGCTACTTCACACCAGAAGCGCTCAATTACTGGGCATGACCAAAACATGTGTACCATGCCAGCCTCTTCATCGCATTTGGGACATGCTTGTCGTCCAGCATTTTCAAACCTAGATATCCTCTGGGTGTCATATATGCCCTGTGCGTAATATATAGTTGTAGCTGTTTTAGTCTCGCATTCCTTGACACCTTCTTGTGGTACCCCAGGGCACGTTCCCACGTCCCGTCCTCTATCGGGGCTCCTACTTCCGCTTCCCAGTCTAGTCTTAATTGTGTTAGTTCCTTCCCGAACTTAGACAACATCATCTCGTACAGTCTAGAGATCTCATGCCCCCCTTCCGTTATATCATATATTATATCTATGGTGGCATCTGGTTCTTCTTCCAGTACTGTTTCGGGCCATGTTCTCCAAATTCTCTGCACCATTCTGTGATATGTGATATACTGGCCCGTGTGTAACCCTGATTCCTCCCCCAGCACTTCAAACTCTGTGATAGTCCCCTCTCGCCAGATATCTCCCATCGTAACTAACCCCACCGACTCCCAGTCGTTCCTGATTATCATCCTTAACTGCTTATCTCCCCCTGAGAGTGCAACTAGTGGTACCTGCGGGGAGCATGGGAATGGGTTCTCCATCATCCGGCATGCCCGGCGCCACATCTTCCACCCAAGCATCATCATTTTAGGACGCTCTTCCATTTCTGTCTTGGGCAGCCAGATCACCTCTCTTAAATAAAATGGGGCACAATCCTGTCCAAACAACCTGGATTCGGGGGTCACTTCATCTGAGAGCCATTTGGCGATTTATTGCAGTTGGCTCGCTACATAATAGACCTCATAATTGGGCAGTTCTATCCCCCCTTTTTCATAAAAGTTCTGCAGCTTCCATAGTGCCACTCTATTTCGGCTACCATGCCACAGGAAATCCCTACACATGCTGTTCAGCTTAGTGAAAAACATCTTGGGTATCAGGTATGGAATATTCGCAAAATAAAGCAGGAGCCTAGGTAGGACCACCATCTTAAGCATTGCCCCTCGTCCCATCATTGCTAGGGGCAACTTCACCCAGAATTTCATAATCGATTTTCTCAATGGCTACCTCAGTATTGTGCCTGTGCTCCTCTTCCACTGTGTGGTACACGTCTATCCCAAGATACCGGAAAGTACCAATCGCCCATGGTATTTGTAACACCGGTAACCGTCCCACAGGGATTCCCTTATAACTGCCTAACGGGAAAACACTAGATTTTTGAGGATTCACCGCTATACCAGACAGCCCAGCATATCTTTCCATCACTTCCAGGATGTACTGAAGATTTTCCTCCGGGTGCCTCAAGTACAGCAGCAAGTCATCCGCATATAAGGAGATCAAGAGTCGTTCCCCTCCCACCTCGATACCTATAGTATCGTATTGTTATCTAAGGTATATTGCTAAGGGCTCCAGGGCTAGTATATAGAGCATTGGGGACCATGGGCACCCCTGTCTGGTGCCTCTACTAAGTTGCCATCTTTCAGATATCACTGATCCTGTTCTGACCCTGGCCAGCGGTTCACTATATAGCATCTTCGCCCACCTTATGTATCCAGGCCCCATTCCATAGCCGGCCAGGGCCGCCAGCAGCCATGGCCATTTGACCAAATCGAAAACCTTTAACTCTTCCAAGGACATAATTGCCATTTCGCCCTCGTTCCTGCTCCCCATTCAACAACCCGTTCGAGTTGTCTATGATTTTGAGTTATATTTCTATTCGCGACATAGCCAGTCTGGTCGGGGTGTATTAGTTTGCCAATAACTCTCCGCAGTCTGTTTGCCAAGACAGCCGTCAATATCTTGATGTCCTGGTTCAACATCAACAAAGGTCTGTAGGAGCCACAGCTATGCCCAGGTTTATTGGGTTTAGGAAGCAGTATTATAATCGCTTCTCTAAGTGACTCTGGCAGCCGTCCCACCTCAAACGCTTCATTTAACATTTCTAACATTGGGGGGAGCACTTCCTCCGTATATACTTTATAAAATTCACTTGGGAACCCGTCCGCTCCCGGAGTCTTACTAGTAGGCAGCTGCCTCACCACTTCTTCTAACTCCTCTAAAGTAATTGGTGCATCCAGCTCCTCTCTCTCATCAGCACTTATCTTAGGCAGTCCTATGTCCTCCAGTGTTTCTGTTATCTCCACATAGCTACTTCCCCTCTAATCCCCATATAGTAACCTATAATAGTCTGCAAACTCCTGATTAACTCCCTCTTGGGTGTCAGCTACACTACCATCTTCTCTCGTTATCGTTTTAATCTTGGGTCTGGGGGTTTCGCTCTTGCATAACCATGCCGAAAGCCTTCCTGTTTTATCCCCTCCCGCATGCTGTCTCTCTATATATTTTTTATAGTTCAGGTTGCACAGTCTTTCCCATTGCTCCGCACATTTCTGCTGCAGTTTAAGTAGCAGCTCCATGTCTCTCTCCTTGTCACCTCCTCCCCTCAATGCCTTTTCCAGTTCCCTTTCTGTTTCTTGTAAGTCAGCCAAGATCCCACCTTGCAGGCCTTTAGATTTTGCTATGGCTACGCCTCGCATCACCACCATGAATGCTTCCCATAATGTGCTCTCCGAGTCCACGCTACCCATATTCATCTCAAAGTAGTTTATAATCTCCTCCCTTTTATCTTCCCTAAAAAAGGGATCCTTAAGTGCCTCTGCCTGGAGGCGCCATGTTGGAATCCTTGCTCTCGGGGGGCAATATTGCCATCCGAGAACCAGGGGCGAGTGGTCCGAGAGGACCCTTGCTTTATATTCTGCCTGAGTAATCTCTGTTATTACCTCTGACGTAGCAAAGACATAGTCCAGCCTCGTATGCAAATGCTGCGGGACGGAATAGTGCAAGTATTTCTTTTCTTGCGGGTTGTCTCGTTGTCCAGACATCTGCCAGACCAAAGTCGTCTAGTAGTGTCTGCAACGCTTTAGCCGCTGGGGCGGGTCTATCAATCTTTCCATCTATTCTATCCACCCTGGGGTTTAATACAAGTTAAAATCCCTACCCCAGATCACCACACTCCCCATACACATGCTATGGCTAGTACACAGAGTTCTGAAATATGCTGCCGTATTCTGATTGGGGGCATATGTATTTACAATGCTTATCTCCCTATTCTCCACTAATCCCCTCAGTATGACCATCCTTCCATCCGTTTCCGCCATTTCCTGCAACAGTTGAAACGGGACATGCGGCACCACCCAGATGAGCACTCCTCCAGCATAAGCAGAATATTTTGAGCCCGCCACAACCCCTTTCTATTTCTTCACAACCATCTGCATCTTTTCCTGTGTCAGGTGAGTCTCCTGCAACAGTGCAATGTCTATTGTTTGTCTGCGCAGGTACAACATAACCTTGTTTCTCTTTAGATAACTGTTAAGTCCCC
Source organism: Ambystoma mexicanum (assembly GCF_040938575.1). NCBI lineage: Eukaryota > Metazoa > Chordata > Amphibia > Caudata > Ambystomatidae > Ambystoma > Ambystoma mexicanum. Next base: position 579,808,062 of record NC_090924.1, on the reverse strand, counting down.
TGACATTCCACGTAATTATTTTAAGCTCCCCCATGGCCCATTAGAGTTCCCCTTCCCCTCCCATCGGTGCAGTCCAGATCCCACTTCCATCTTAATCTATATAGGCTCGTTCCCCAATGCAAACTTCCCTTAACTACAAACACCCTTTCCCCTCTCCCTCCCGCCTCCCTTCCCTTCCCCAACTTTACCCCCCCCCCCCCCAACTGTTGCCGGGCTCCATCCCTGGATTTAAGGCACCCCCGCATCTAGCTCTTTCTGGCAATAGCCTGTACTCGAAGCTCAGCAGGGTGAGGTCGCCTTAATGGCTATCCTGCTACTTCTACTACCACTTGGGGGGGTAAGGTGCCTGTGTTCTGCCGTTCCTATTTGCTGCAATTCAGCCACATACTACTATCCAATTTGCTCATATATTCAGTACTCTATATTCCAGCCCAGTACACATCAGCAAAATCAGGGATATCCTAACCTGGCTTCAACACTACCCATCCCTGCATATCTATCAATTTCTTTATCAAGTCTCTACTGGGATACCTCGCACTGTGATATACCAGTATGCATATAGTGTCTTTGTCACTTTTCTTGCTCTCCTTGGGCCCGTTCCGCATCTTGTTCCGGGCAGCCCTGTAGGTCCAGCCATGTAGCAGCTTCCTCTGGGGTGTCAAAGAAGAACATTCTACTTTTGTACAACACTTTCAATCTTGCAGGGTACAGAAGCATATATTTGATGCCAGCCATGCGCAGCCTCCTCTTCATCGCTACATAGCTATACCTCTGCCTCTGGACCAGCATAGTATAATCAGGATAAGCTGTAATTGTAGCTGAGGCTCTTTCAAACGTTCCCCCTTTTCTGAAGTACTCCAAAATCTTCTTGCAATCTTTATAATTCAATATCTTCGCAGTTATTGCGCGGGGAGGGGCTCCAGGCTTTGGTTTCCTCATGCGGGCTCTATGCGCTCGCTCCACTGTGAATCCTAGTGAGAGTTTGTCGGCCCCTATTTCCTGCAGGATCATATTCTCCATATAGTCCGTAGGGTCCTGGCCTTCGTCTCCTTCCGGCAGTCCAACCACACGAATGTTATTCCGTCTCGCTCTTCCTTCGGCCTCCTCTGCGCGATTCTCCAGGTTAGCCACTTGCTGCTTTAGTATGTGTACTTCCTTTGCATTATCAGTACTGGTGGTCATGTTAGTTTTGAGCGCACTTTCCAGACTGCTCGTTCTGTCTGCCAGCGCCCTGACATCTTGTCTCAGCAGGTTGACTTCTATCCCCACTGCGTCTATTTTAGCATCCAAGGAGGTCCTTAGATCTGCCATTGCTATCCCTCAAGAGTCTCTTAATTCCGTTATGGCCGTCAATATCTGGTGGTTTTCAGTCCCCAGGGAGCTTTCCGTGGGCCCACCTGCGCCCGCGTGTGTCGACATTGTTGGAGACTGCTGTGTCTTAGCAAATGCATCCATCGTGGGTTGTTTGCTTTTGCCTTTGATCACTCTCCCTGCCATCTTGTGATCTGGATTAAGTGTCCCAAGCGCTCTGTCCGTGGCGTAGTAATTCTATTACTCTGTTTCGCCGTGATGTCAGCGAGTCACTACAGGCCCTGGCTGTTGTCTTGGGGTGCCCCGTGTGGATTTGTGTGTGCTGAGCTAGGTACTCGAGTGGGTTATGTCCTCCCACGTTTCCAATTGGCCTATCTGCCACCTAGCCAGTTTCGTGCCTTGTGCTTCCAATATCGACTCTTGATGCACAGCCCTTGCACTCTTCGGGGCCGTCTGCCTCTACTTAGCGCCTCGGGAATCATGTGGCTTAGAAGCCACGCAGCCATATGCCTCAGCCAGAGCGGGAAGGCCTTCTCTTTCCCTCAGCGCTTTTATTTTATGAGCACAGTGGTATAGTTCCATTTATAACAGGTGCGCAATGGGCACCCTTCATAGCTGATAGCTCCCACAGTCAGTATTTAGCCTCAGATCCTAGGTTCTATGCACGGATATCTCCAGTGGTCCTCGCTAGTTTCACTTCCTCAACGCGGTACCTACGTTGTTCCCACTCTGCAAAATCCTGTATTTCTTTCCTCAGTTCTGCTTCTGGAGCGCCATTCATATTTGCTGGAATTTCACTCAATGTGAACCACACTGTGCAGCTCCTCTGGATCTCACACCGCACGACTCGCCCCACAGCGGTAATATGTTGCAGCCCTGGTCCGCTTGGCTGCGCTCTACGGGTGGTTGCAGCCGTGGGCCCAAGGGACCCACAGCAATCCTTCAGGGCTTCACCCCGGTTTAACAGCTCTTACACCCAGCTGTTATTCAGTACGTGCTCCGCCTCGCCCCAGTCAATCCAATATTTAGTGTTGGGTGCTCGGAGCAAGGGGCGATTCGTTGTATCGCTCGTGCTGTTGTGCCTCCACTTGTTTGCTGGCAGCGCTTCGTTGCATCTATTTGTCGATCTTGCCTGCTGTGTGGGAGAAGTGCCCGGCAAGCAGCGCCGGTCCCTCTCTCAGTTCGGATTAATTGCTACTGCTCATTGGAGGCAGCAAGCCTCTGTGCCTCGGTCTCGCACTCACGGGTGCCTTACTTGCGTGATGGCAGCGCTTCGTGTCAATGATGTTAGCATTTGATCGCACTTATCGTGCAGAAAAAAAAATGTCCAGCAGGCTGTGCAGCTCCTCTATTCCATTTAGTCCAACATCCAACGAAACACTGGACTCAGCAAGCCTTAACACAGCAGTCTTGCACACACGGGTGCCCTCATGTATTTATGGAGCGCCTGACGCGCATACATGGGACCTCCGTTCCATGTCTGCCTTGCACTCGGCAGCTGTTCGTTGCACGGGTCATCCGCCACACCTCTGCTCTTGTTAGGCGGCACCCTTGCCTGCAAAGTATTTTCACTCGCGGGCGGCAGGGAGCCGCTCGCACAATAGTCTCATGTAGCTCCAGATACCGGTCCCCAACATTCTCTGCGTGCGGCCACCGTGCTCGCAACCTGGGCCCGCCCGCTCCTCCGAGCCCCACATGGTAGCACGCGACCTCGCCGCCAGTCGCTGCTCACGGTTCCATAAGCAGAGGTCCACACGACCTCCAGGGGACAATGTATCCTTGTTTGCTTCACGCTCGGGTCTATTCCGCTGATCCTGCATTCGCGGCCACTCGTCCTTTGTTATCTGCCTTTTTGGATACTTTGTTTCAGGACCGCCGAAAGCTTCGATGTCAATTTCACTTCTGCTGCTCACACAATTAGATCAGTCTTTCAAGTTGTGGCAGGGCATCTATTCACACACCTGTGCTTCCATTCTTAGAGTAGATTGTCCATTATCAAAGCATGTTATTACGGATCGATGTCGGATCCCCGGAGCAGCTCTATCAGTTAGCCACGCCCCCCCTTGAGTGAAACATAGTAAACCAGAAAAAGAAAACGTTCCTCAACTGAAGTAAAAAGAACACAATGACAAATGGGGGGAAAGAATGGGGGATGAGTTCTGGGGTGGTCCGGGGGAGGGGTCGCGTCAGTCTCAGATCAAAGTTACAGGGTATGGGTGCTGTGGTTGCGATAGGGTTGGCAGCCATGTGCGCCGGTCCAGGGGGCCGCTAGGATGTTAGTCCAATTTAGTTAGCCAGCGGAGCGCTGGAGGTTGTCTGGCCACTCCCGGGAAATCTTCCCACAAAGTCCAGGAATGGGCCCCAGTTGCTGTGGAACTTGTTTTGGTTGCCCAGGCGGATGGCAGTAATTTTCTCCTTTGCGGCGATGTACCAGCATTTGACCCACCACACGTGGATTGCTGGGCCTTCCTGAAGTTTCCACAGCTTGGCGATTGAAATCTTGGCTGCGGTCAGTAGGTGTGTGCAGAGATCCACCAGGTTGCTGGTCATCGGGAACTGTCCTTCTCCTGTGTCTCCCACTAGGACAATCCTGGGGTCCCACACTACTGATAGACCTGTGATCTGTCGGATTTGCTCCAGGACCTCCCTCCAGAACATCTCTGCCTTCGGGCATTCCCAGAGGAGGTGGAACAACGTTCCTGTGTCCGTGCATCCTCCAACAGTGTGGCGGGATAGCAGGGTTGCATTTGTGAAGGATTTCTGGTGTCATGTACCACCTGTAACAGACCTTAATGGCTCCCTCTTTGTTCGTTACTCATTTAGAGGTCTTGTGGGTTCTTCTCCAGATGCGCTCCTAGCTGGTCCTGTCTAGGTCTTGGCCTAGGTCTCTCTCCCACCGTGTCATGTAGTGCTCCTTGGAGTTGGGGTCTGCCCTGTCCAGAAGCCTCTACAGGGTGGAAATCTTCCCCCTGGGTGGGGTTGTCGTTAGCGTGAGCTCCAGTGCTGTCAGTTCTCTGTGCCCATGTATTCTCATTGAGTCATGTGACAACCAATGACGGAGCTGGGTGTAGTGAAACGTCTTGGTTTCCGGTACCTGGAATTTTCTCTTGCAATCCTCGAAGGTGAGTAGAGTCTCTCCTTCTTAGAAGTCCACTACGCGCTGCAGGCCGCCCGCCTTCCACTCAGTGGCATAACACAAAATGTGGGGGGCCCCCTGCAAGCCATGCTGAGGGGGCCCCCCCAACTCGGCAACAAATCACTGGTCGCACCTCACTCTGGGCCGGCATAGATTATCATGCTTGCACAATATGCTCAAACGTGCTGCTGAAGGGATATGCCGCACACTGTACTAGGAGAAAGATATACATATGTGTTTTAATGTGATATACAGCCCACTTTCTGTGAAAAATTGGCTAAAAAGCCAGAGTGTTTGCAATTGTTTTGTAGGGTTACACCAATCCAATAGATGCAAGTCGCCAATAGTGCACAGGAACATTAATGCTTTGCTATTAAGAATGCCATGCCACAATGAAAACATGTCCAACTGGCTGCACAATGTAGACCAGTGTAGACATGTAATAACGTTACAGTCAAGCATGCCTAGGCCACATTCAGACATACCTAGACTGGTTGCACCAAAATGCCAATCGAAGCAATTACACTCATAAAGAAGATATCACACATTCAAGCCTGTGGCCTCCAACAACACAGCCAAACTCTTTAAAATCTGCAAGGAACTGGTCAATCCTGTTGCAGTCTTTACCTCTCCTGTTCCCTCCCAGGCCCTCTGTATGGCTCTGTAATATCACTTCTCTGCTAAAACTCAGGACATCCTGTCCTCCATCTCCTCTTCCTCTCCCTGACCCCTTTAGGCCATCTCTACCTCTCTTTCTCCTTTCTCCTCTTTCTCTCAGACAACGTCTGATGAGGTTTCTAGACAAGTTTGATCTATGAAAGTGTCACCAAAACAGGTGCTCCCGTGCTCATCCAGAACCATCAAGGACCATATTGACACCCTCGCTCTAGCCTTGGCCGATTTCTGTAATCACTCTTTCGCCACTGAAACGTTCCCCTCTCCCCTTAAGCAGTCCCTTATGCACCCACTCCTTAAGAAGCCATCTGCCGATCCTGCTTGCCCGGCAAACTATCGCCCAATCTCCATCACCCCTTTCCTGGGCAAACTGTTAGAAAAGCTGGCCATCTCCCAGCTTTCTCTCCACACGGAATATGTTGGTTGTCTCCATGACCTTCAGTCCGACTTCAGAGCTGCCAGAGTCATGGAAACTGCTCTCCTGAACACTTGTGAAGATCTGCTCTCTAACCTTGATTCCAGCATTCCTTCTGCCCTCATCCTCTTTGATCTTTCCTCTGCTTTCGGCACAGTCAACCACTCAATCCTGATCAGTCGATTCCATGAGAACCTGGGCATTACTGATCATTCCCTTGATTGGCTGACGACCTTCCTCTTGGACAGCCCGTGCCAGGTCCAATTCGGTCCCTTTCTCTCTGCTCCATCCTCTCACCCTGGTTTTTGAACCTCTACTTGGCCCCTATGGCCCACCTGATCTCTACCTTCTCCTCTAACTTTCAGTGTTATGCGGATGACACTCTGCTTTCCTTCAGGCTCCCCTCACACTCTTCTCCTCTCTCGCTCATTCCTGACTCTCTATCCGTGATTCAGGATTGTTGTGCCTCCAACAATCTCTGCCTTGATGTCAGTAAGATGGAGATCCTGCTCATTTGGATTCCTGCACCTGCTTTCCCTCTCTCACTATGGCCGTCCGCCTTGGGTCCTCTTCCTTCGCCTTCCTGTGTGGCAAACAACCTTGGTGTCATCTTTGACTCCACTCTCTCTTTCTCACCTCACATCTCGGACGTTGCCAAGAAGTCCCACTACCAGCTGCTCCTCGTCAAAGGGACTCATCCCTTTCTCACTTCCCCCAGAAGCTCACTGTCTCCAGAGCCCTGGTTCTTTCTAGGCTGGACTACAGCAACAGCCACTTTCTCAATCTGCCTTCCTTTACAGTCCATCCTCTGCAACTAATCCAGAACAGGACTACGAGACTTATCCTTTGCCTCAAGCCCAGGGATCGTATCTCTCCAGCCCTGAAATCTCTTCACTGGCCCCCACTTGCTGCAAGGATCAAGTTCAAGACACTTTGCTTTGTCCACAAGGCATTCTGGGCATGGGGCCCGCACTACATCCAACGCTCTTTTCCAAAATATCTTCCTTCTCGAGCCCTTCGCTCAGCTACCTACAACTCTCTTAGGGTTAGACGCTTCTCCAGGCAGAGAGTGGGGGGTAGATCCCTCTCCTCTGCAGGTGCCTCCCTCTGGAATTGCCTTCCTGCCCCTCTCAAACTTGAGCCGGACTACCTGAAGGTCCGGAAGCAGCTCAAAACTTTCCTCTTCTCTGCTTTTTCTCTCTCCCTCCCCTTCTGGCCTACCTGGCCTACTTGTCTGCTGTACCAACTGGTTGCTTGGATACCCCCAGAGTCTCACTGAGTCCAGGCTCTTTCTTGATCAGTCACCCTTGCACTGCCTCTGGGCCTACCACGCACCTAGGGGCTGTAACTGTAACCCTACAGTCTCTTGTTCTCCTTGCACTACCCAGAGCCCTGCTGACCTGGCTGCACTTACTCAGAGCATTGCTGCCCTGTTTTTCCCTCCCCTCTCCCTTGCACTCCCCCCCCCCTCCCTTTCCGCTTGCACTTCTCATTCTCGCACTTGCACAATCTGAATGACACAAAGCCTAGTATTATCGTTTGTCTTGTCTTCCCTCTGTCTTCCCTCACTTGTCTTGTTGTGCATAGAATCACTTGTGTACAGGCACATATAAATGACTTGTATCATATAATTTGATCAGATACCCAGAAAAATATACAATTCTGCAGAAAGAAACGGCTAGATTGGCAGCACACAAATGGCAGTCTAGCCAGGTAATTCACTTAGAAGGACTGCTTTATCAGAAATGCCCAGTTATAAAAAAAAGTCATACCAAACTGAGGAATGACTAGACTGGCTGCACCAAAATGCATCTCTAGCCACTAATACCACATATCATGCCTGCTTATCCTGGACATGGACAGCCATTATGATTTGTTGCACAATCCTGCCCCCGCCCCACACATCCCCTCTCCTTCCCAACCCTACCCAACCTCCAAAATCCGCTCCTGGGCCCAAGAATTACCTTCATGTCCCTCTTCCTTGTCCCATAGTTTACTTATGAGGCTCTTTGCCTCATAGATAGGTACTGGCATGAGGAAGAGTGGGACTAGGAGTAATGAAGATTATAGGTAGCTAAGTCCAGCATTACCTCCATGTACCTCTACCTCATCCAAGTACTTGTGTATGAGGCAGAGTGCCTTACACACAAGTACTGTCTCAAACACACTGGGACGAGGAAGAATAGGGCTAGGAGTAATGAGTAATCAAGGCATTAAACACAAGTATTGGTGCAACACCATTGAGTTGACTAGGATTCAGCACTCCATCCCACCTGAAATTTTGGGCTATGTTGACTCGATCTGACTGACCTTCAGAGCAGTTTCCAGACAGAACAAGACACAGATGTTAAATGGCAGCAGGGTTTCGCTGTTAACAAGAGCACAGCAATTACTAACAAAAAGCATTTCACTGTTAGTACCTGCATTCAAATGCCACATTTTTTAGGCAATTGAAATCGTGATGTGGGTTTAATACTTGCATGCCAGGGGAGTGATTGGAAGGGTAGACAGGGAACAGGAGACCACTCATTCTCACAGCAGTCCATAAGTGGGTGCTTTCAACCTTAAAGGAGAGAGTTAACTGCTTGTAACATTGAAGCTGCACTAGAATAGTCTCATTAAAATGCATAGAGAAATGAGATGCCCCCAAACAAATACGTTTGCCCCTCCCCCACCGCCAATGAATTTAGCGCCTCTTCCAACATTTGAAGTGTTAGTCCACCAAAATATAGGTTTTGTTGAACCCCTGAACGCAAGCACACACACCATTCACCATATACACACACACACATACCCAGCCATCCAAACATTTAAGTGTGCATTCTTTCACCATACAGGCACACACACCGAGGCACCCAACCATACATTTAAGTGTGCAACCTTTCACCATACACTCACACACGCACACGTCATGGGTTTGAGGGGAGCCTTAATAATTCAAAAAGAAATTGGGCCTCATTACAACTATGCCGGTCTGGAAACAACAGTGCCAGTAAGTTTACCGGCACCATTGTTTCCGGTCTGGCATAATACAGCTCTGCGGGCAGTTGCTGTCGCGCCCCGCACGTCAGACCTGCCGGGCAGAACGGCACCGACCCGCAGAGTTTTCATTGAAGCACCGGCACCGTTATTAACGGTGCTTCTGTGGTCCCCATTCCCATAGAGTCCGATGGAAATGGGGACTTACCATTTGCTGGCACCTGACTTTGTAATCCCCCGGTGTTACCGGGAAGTCAGGCACCGATAAATCATTACGGTCTGGTGGCAACCTGCCGGTAGCACTGGCATGGTTACCGCCAAACCTGTAATGAGGCCCATTGTTTCTTTTTGAAGTCACTCTGACTTCAAAAAGAAATCATTTCCGTTAAGGACCGAACCATAACGGAAATGATTTCTTTTGTGAATGCAGACTGACTTCAAAAATACACTATTTCTTTTTGAAGTCATAGGGCCTCCCCCACCCCATGACATGGAGGCCTCCAGCCTACAGTATTCCATGCCATGGGGAGGGCTGTGCCCTCGGACTTGAAAAAGAAAGTTTCTTTTTGTAGACACTCTGCCTTCATAAAGAAATGATTTCTGTTACAGAAATAATTTATTTATGAATGCAGAGTAAATTCAAAAAAATATTTTTTTTTCTTTGAAAAAAAAATATTTGTCTTTTTTTTCCCTCCAGTGGGGCCCCTTCCCAGGACATGTGTTGGCGGGTCCCCCCGCACCGCAGGGGTTTTGGGGGCCCCTGTTACGCCAATGCTTCCACTTTGAAAAAACGTTCCCTTGACCTGGGGTGAAGTCCGGGTTCTCCCAGATCAGAGAGTGGACCCACTGTGCTACTTCAGTTCCACCTCCTTGCCGCCTGTTTCCAGCTGCTTACCGTGTTCCTGGTGGTCGAGTGGGGCCCGACGTTAGGGGGATTTTTGGGCCATGTGATGTGTGGGAGGGAACCCAGTGGGTATTGACCCCAGTCCTCCTCCAGCTTTAGCCAGCAGGGCTTGTTGGTGGCAGGTTGCCACATGAATACCGCTGAGAGCTGGGCGGCTAGGCAGTACCTTTCGACCTCAGGGACTCCGACCTCTGGACCCGGGGCTCCTAAGTAAGACTTTCCTGGTTACTTGAGGCTTCATGCCCCCCCAAACAAATTTTAGCATATTTGCTTGCAGTTTCTGTTTGGCTTGTTTGGGTATTGCTACTGGGAGGGCTTGGCAGTGGTAGAGCAGTCTAGGGACCAAGTTCATCCTGAGTGCTGCGATTCTTCCTAGCTAGGATATTTCCTAATCTTGCCAGTGGGCCATATCCGACTGTAGGTCCTTCAGCAGGGGTGGGAGGTTTAGTTTGTATGTGCGTACTGCTAGCTTCAGTAGGCAGACGCCTAGGTAATTAAAGTGGGATCTGGCCCATGGGATTGGGAGGCAGGCCGCTATATAGAGTCCAGCGTTGCTCTTGGAATGTTGATGCCCAGTGCTGTGGATTTCGTGAGGTTGATTGAGAACCCTGATGCTGACTTGAAGCTGCTTAGCTCCTCCTTGGCTGTGTGTTAGCAGTACATCGTTGTCGGCGTATAGGGCCGCTTTGTAGGTATCGTCCTTGAATTTGAAGCCCAGGATTGCCGGGTTCTGCCGGATTCTGGAGGCGCTCGCTCCATTGACAGGGCGAAGACAAGAGGCGACAAGGGGTAACCTTGGCGTGTGCCTCTAGTGATTTCGATTCTTGGGTATCTGTCGCCGTTGATCCTCAGGGTTGTGGTGGAGTGTTAGGGAGAATTCTCTGTTAAGGCTAATTTCCCAAACCTAGTGAGTCCCCCAGCAGCTTTGCTGGATTTGTGGGGTTTATTTTGTTCTCCTGCTAAGAGTGAGACTCTTTGTCTCCCACTCTTAGGCTTGATTTGAGAAGGTTATTTGACTGTGTAATGTTTTTTATGGGCTATGGCGGTCTTTTACTCCATAGGGCTTCATGTGTTTTTGGTATGTGTGTTACACAACACCCTCAGTGCAGTAACACAGGGGTGTCATAGTGACCCCCAAACATAGACTCCATACCCTGGGACTGACTGTCTCCCAGGGCATGTAAAGTCACCATTGGCTTTACTAGTCTCAAATTGTGAACAGAACCAGTACAAACCATCATATTGTGGAAGTACTGGTAGGGGTAATTCGATTGCCCCTTGGTCTGTTTTCCAATGGGGCACTGTCCAGTCCCCCCTTGTCGAGTTTCTGGCTGGTGGCAGTGGATACCACATGAAATATTCCTCCGGAATATTTCCTATGGGATTTTCCCATTCATTTTAAATGCACCACTTTTTGGTGCAATGTTAAAGATACCACCGGGTTATTTATTTAATATTTATTCCTCGTTTGGGTCATTTTGCCAGGACTCGGTTTTAAAATGGCGTTTGTGTTTGCCTCTGAAACTCTAACCCAAGTTGAGCCCTTTGTTCCACTTTTTGGCGGGCTTCTCCACAGAAGCCCTCCAAATGGTGCCACTCTGTCTGGGGTCAACAGGATGTGTGGGAGGGGGATTAGGCACCCTGAACTGAGTTGCCTTGGCAACTCAAGTTGCACTCTTGTGTGATTGGCCCAGTGGTGAGCCGCCCGGCTCACCACTTAGCATGTTTGAGTAACAGCTAGGCTGATGAATGGGGGTTTTGCTGCATAAAAGCAGGGCTTTGGGGACTGAAACTTCAGAAGTCGCCACAGGACCTAAAGAATCCAAAGAGGGGAGAAGCTGAGCCATCTACAATGACAACACCACCGGTGGAGCACTGCTGTATGAAATCACCACTTCCCCGACGACAGAGGAGATCTTCTTCCAGGAGTGTCTTCTTCCCTTTGAGCTGGTGGGACGAACCAGTTCGCCTTTTTCGCCTTCCTGGATCGTCTCGTGGTCGAATCGCCTGTGCCAAGCACCCCGGCAGCCGGATAGCCACGCTTCACCACTACCGCAAATAAAAGGGTTGTACCATTTAACTGGGAAACTCTGCGGCTGGTTTCTTCCCTGGCAGTGCAACAACCTCCAGCTTTCCTCCACGTCGAGATCATCTCTTCCCCTGGACGAAGCCCCGACTTGCACCCGCTGCCAGGAACAACTGACCCCGCTGGAGCTTTCTCAACATTTCAGGTACTGTGTCCCGCCTGGTCTCCCTTGCAATAGACTGTCCAAGGTGTCCCGTAAATCCTTGACTCTCTATCCTGGGGTGACCTCAGACCTGCTAACTTTACCTTTCTGAACTGATCCGACCTCTTTTGACTTTTCTGCAAAGACTTTGAGAGCATTTCCACTGTGTGATCTTGGGCACATTCTGCATTGCTCTCTCCAAGAGTGGGCCTAGCCTATGAACTTTTTGCTATACAGTACACCCTGCCTTTCTTGACTTGCTGTTGTTTCTTAAGTGTTGGTACTGTCTTATTTTCCTATTCTGCCTTTTCTCTCCCTTTTTTAACAAATTATTGGAGTGCCATCTACGGTTACACGCTCACCTCTGTTCTGCTAAATAAGTGATGTCTTAACCTAGACTTGTCGAATAATTAACTAGGGAGGTGCATATACTTATAGTAACTGTGTTTGAACTTGCTTGACATTAGTGCCAGTGTATTTTTACAAGTGTGTTTTTAAATAAATAATTATATACTTTTATACCAAAGCTCTGGTCAGTGTTTGCTTGTGCTACTGTATTTTTAGCCCTATTGTGTATACTCTACATACTGCCTAACTCTTCTTGAGAGAAGTCCGACTGCTCAGCCACAGCTACCAGGTAAATCTGGGTGATGCAGACTGCTACCAATTGGGTTTTCTGCTTACTGCTGTAGTCTTAAACTTTTTGCAGTGGTCCCTAAGGGAACTTCACAGGTTTCTGCCTAACATGGGGTGCTGATAGTTAGCCATCGACCATTTCAAGAATTTTGGGCCAATTCTGTAGTGCCAGTCCAGCATGTCGAACGCCTTGTGTGCGTCGAGAGAGGCCACCACTAACTCTTCTCCAGTTCTATTGGCTGTTTCAATGATGTTTAAGGTGCGCCTGATGTTGTCCGAGGTGTTACGCCCAGGAATGAAACCCGTTTGGTCCGGGTGAATGAGGTCTGGGAGGCGGGCCTGCGTGCCAGTACCTTCGAGAAGATTTTGGAGTGTACATTCAGTAGAGCATTTGTGCGGAATGACGCGCAGAGTTCTAAGTTGACCCATAATATTTTAAAGAACACTGCATGCTGCTGAAACTGCGGGACGCAATCTGGCACAAGGGACTCTCCTCAAGAGACACGCCTGGCTAAAAAATTACGGCTTCAAATCAGAGACTCCGGCCTCCCTGATATATAAACCCGTAGAGGAGTCCAATTTATTTGGTAATGCTGTCGAGGACGCCTTGGAGACGGCTAAAAAAGAACATGAGACACTGAAATTGCTCAACCAGATTACAGCAAAACAAAAGAGTTGATGGCTGGAAGGTTTAGAATAAATCTTGACCACTGGCATTGCTCTGGGCAACCCTCCAGACCATCGTTCTTCGCCTGCCAAGCCATTACAAAAGGGGAAAAACCATATGCAAATCAGGCTTGGTCCCACCCCCAAAGGGGTAGTCCAGCCCGAACTGCTAGGTTACATCCCTTTTGCACGAGACCACAAGCATCCCCAGACATGTTTCAGCCCTGTTGGGCGTCATCAGTGAGGAGTAGCTTGGGTCTCTAGGCCCAGCAGGCAAGGGACCCACGTCTGGGCATACCCTTCCCACTCGGGGTGACAATAGCAAAACAAAAGAGTTGATGGCTGGAAGGTTTAGAATAAATCTTGACCACTGGCATTGCTCTGGGCAACCCTCCAGACCATCGTTCTTCGCCTGCCAAGCCATTACAAAAGGGGAAAAACCATATGCAAATCAGGCTTGGTCCCACCCCCAAAGGGGTAGTCCAGCCCGAACTGCTAGGTCACATCCCTTTTGCACGAGACCACAAGCTCAACCAGATTACAGCCAAGCCTATCCAACAACGAGGGGTGTTAGGCAGAATCCTGTGCAGTGCCCTTAGAGACCACTACACACGATTAAGACCACAGGTGGCAATACAAGTTTTACCTTTGGTACAAGCCTGTACTAATAAGTTAGAGTGGTAGCAGTAGCAGAGCAGCCAGGCTTATCTCAAGAGTATATGAGCAGTAGCAGAGATTACACAAAGGGACCACAATTACCGTGACTCAAGCAAATACAGACTCAAAGTTTCAGGTAAAAATTAGAAGTACATTTATTTTTAAACCATCACTTATAAACACAACACTTCTATTAACCTTTAAACAAAACCACACGTTAAATATACTACGACTTACCAATTCACTTTGTACAGTATGTCTCAAGGTAAGTACCCTGTGTTTGAATGAACCGGTGTTATGAACAAAACACGATACCGCGGATACGGTTGCGATCACTTTTTGACAGTTCGGTCTACTAAATAAAAGCGTATCCGTGACATGAAATGCTACCGGGCAAAACACACTTAGCACCTGAGATTCCCAGAGGGAGTTGGAGGTAAAAATCACAGGCAATATTTAGGTTAGGCAGACAGCATCGAGAAACACTCAGAAACAGGAGTTCAAAAGTCAAAGGGCCGGAACCAGGGTTAAGTGACACCGGAGACCTGTTGCCGAAGATCACACCGTTAGACAGTTCACGATTCAGCGTAGCCCAAAAGTACTTTGATATTGTCAATGTTCGGAAGCAAAAGTTATAAGAAGGAGGGAAGACAAAGACGAGCCTTGAGGATGAAGAAAAGGGATTCACCCAGTTTCCTCGAGCAGAACACAGTACCTTATTCCAATGGTGCAGTTGGTGCCCTGGCAGTTGTTCCTGTCTGTTTCCCGCAGACCCACGATTCCTGGAGCTTCGTTGTGAAGGACGACGTCTGAAGGTGGTCTGCACCACACAGGGATGAAGCCGGCAGCAGCGACGACGATTAAAAGGTGCGCTCCTTAAAAACAGGAGAGGCTCTGCAGGTGGCTATCCGGACCACTACAGCAGTGTGCAGCGATTTCAACCACGATGGAGACCTCTGTCTGAAGATGATGAGCTGGTTATCCCCACCAGGCTTAAGGGAAGAAGACTCCAGACTGGATCTTCTCTTAGTCGTATAAGGGTAGAAAGCTCAGGACTGCAGCAGGGCTCCACCGGGACGGGGTAGTTGCAGTAGCCGTCGTTCTCTCTGCTTCTCTTCAGTTCCTTGTAGTTCCAGATGTGACTCTGAATCTAGCCCAAGAGACCTGACTTTTATGCGCAAAACTCCCATTCACACAGCATGGCTGTCAATCACGCAGCAGTGGGGTTGTCCAGCCGAGACAACCACCTCAGCCAATCATGGCAAAGTGCAACTTGGGTTTCCTAGGATACCCTGTGCAGGGGGTGACTACACCCCTTCCTCACATTCAATCTTCCTAGACACCCAGGCACCAAGAGGAGGGCTTCTCTGCAGAAGCCCGCCAAAAGACGGTGAACAAAGAAGGCGAACCTAGTTTGCCGCGCAAAGTAAAACACAAGAAGGACTTTAACAAAAAGAAATGGCGAAGAAACCCAACCGGAGCCAAAAGAAAGACTATTTGGTCAAGCGGGTTTATGTTCGAGGCTAATATAATAGCCAAGAACGGTACCACGTTTATCTAATATAATCGTAGTAGAAAAGTTAGGGTAGATACCACTTGTGATGCTGGAAATGCATCGGAGGGACAGGGCCTCCGTATCCTTGTCCTTTACTGCCTTTTTATCATGTGTTCTGTCATATTTTCCACGCAGGAGTTCATGTGGGACTCCTGGCAGTGCAGCTCTCTCTCTTTTGGTTTGGTGAACAGACCCATGGGATACCCTTATGGCACCCATGGGTGGGGGTTCAACCCTGTGCACCTAGTATATTTTTTTGGGTACATGTGGGTGGCCCGCAGAGCAGGGTATGGGCTGGTGGCAGCTCCATGCTGAATTTGACAGGTGCGCTGAGTATCCTCCATTTTGGGATACCCAGGCCCTGCCATTGGAATCAGTTGATTCCTGATGGAAACCAAGATGGCCCCTGTAGCCTCTTGCTTTCTATTGCCGGTTACCTTGTTTTCCCAAAGTCCTGGGAAGCCCTGACTCTGTCCCTTCCCCCTGACTGGCTGTTGGGTGGAAGTCCCATATATGGTGTTGTTGTGAAGTCCAGTCCAGACTGACTGGAGCCTTCCCAGTGGCTGTATGTTGCGGGTATACCCTGTGTGTGGGACCTGGGGGAATGGAGTGTGTGACCAATATGCACCTCTTGTTGTGGCTGTCTGGTTTCTGGTATGAGAGACAAAGACTGACACAGCCCTGCCCGAAACTGGCCTGAATGCAGTGTGTAGTGTTGAATGGCTAAGTACTTGTCCCAATCCACATTCCTTGTTGTGAGTGTCTGAGAGGGAGGAGGATGGCCTGAATGCACTGTGTGCCCGATTGGCTGACTGCATGAATGCCCTTCTGTATGATTGGCTGCTGAGAGTGACCCAGCAGTGTGGATGAGAGACCAGATAGTATATCTGGGGACCTCTCACCACTGGAAATTGTTCAGAAGTGTTCAGAAGCTGTGTCTACACTTGAAGAGTAACGAACTGCTGATCCTCGACGCCCAGCTGGAAGACGAAGACTTGCTGTTGCATTTGCTTCTATCTGATCTGAAAGCTGCCGAACTCGTCAAGGACTGATCCGAGAGAGGACCTGGTAAGGCGCCCTCTTCCCGTGCTCCGAGGAACCATCGAGCACCGCTAACCTTCGCCGAAGCTCCCTGGAAGTCAGACCCTCGAAAGGCTGCCGACCTGAGACGGGACCGCTGAGGAGAACGAAGCAAAGCACCCGGACTTCGCCGCTGTCGAAGTCCATTGCCGACGACCAGGGTTCGCAGATTTGTGTAACCGCTGGAGGCCCGTTGAAGTTGTGTTGCCCAGCCGTGGGGACCACTTGACGCCGTGCCACCGCCGACCGGAGCCGCCTGCTCCTTTGCCTAAGAACATTTGAATCCAAGGACTCCCTGTCCTCAACGTCGACCACTTTGTCCCACTGGAGAAAGTCGAGGACGACAAACGCACCGAGGAGAATCTGCCGGTGGGTTTCCCGCCACCTAAAGGCCACAAAGACTTCGACGACTCGATGCCCTCGTTGGGACACAGCTCTTCTGAAACTCTTTGCGGTCCTGAACAATCTATCGCCGAGGTGCCCCGCACACCTCATCCTCACAGGACGTCGCTGACGAGCACTGCCTGGGTCGACATCGGGGTCTCGGCACCCTTGAACTTCTCATCACCGCCGTCGACGACAAGTTCACCATCTTCAACGCCTCTTGACGATCCGTGGCTCCTGCTTAAAAGGGAGTCACTCAAGAAGGATCCTTCGACGTGTCTTCGAAGAACTCTACTCCACCAGGTACATTTGGGGGGTAAAACCTTAATAGGAGGAAATAAGGCTATTGAACAATATATGGACTGGGCTTGTGCTATATATCTTTATTTTACAGGTTGCCCAGGTGGGGGATCTCCACACAGAACTGTGTCTCGTGGTAGGGGTCAGCATTCTGCCTATTTTTTCAACCATCTTGCGTTCCTTCCTATCTCTATTGCTCGTTTCCTCGTTATTAATCTGTGTGACATTTTAACCGTACAGTTGATGCACTTTAATGAGATTCGATAACATTAGTGGTACCACTTTAGAATTGTATATATTTATCATTATTGACTTCCGAGCACAAAGTGTGTTATTGTGATCGTGTATATACCTTTGAATATTAATTATATAAAGACTGTGTTTTCAGTAATAGTGTGTGGACATTCCTTTGTGGTGGTTCGGGGACTACACTGTACTTAAGAACCAGCCTGCATCACCTCCTGAGAAGCTAGGCCTTGATTGCTCGTCCATTGCTACCTTATAGGGTCTTCTGTGCCTCTCCTCTACCATATAGAGAGCAGAAGTACAGACACCCCCTACCAGTCTTTACAAAAGTATCTGAAGTGGCATTTAGCTCTCACTTCAGGGGAGCTAAACTTGTTCAGTAACTTATTGGTTGCATATTTGTGGTGTATTAATATATGATATTGTGCTGCTCTTGCTAGTGTAATGTTTTCAAACTGACTGTGTAAAGAAATGTATATTCTTCTACCAAGAAACCTTGAGTAAGTGTTTGTTTGAACCACTGCATTTGTTGGTCCTTTGTGTAACTTGTTCTACTGCTCACTAAATTCTTGAGATAAGTCTGGCTGCTCAGCCACTGCTACCACATAACTGTGTAGTACAGGCTTGTACTAAAAGTGAAATTGTACTGACACTTGTAGTCTTAATTGCATGTAGTGATTCTGCCTAACAGGCCGGGTATTCTCGGTAGAAAAGAAAGCAGTCTTGCTTTAAAAGCTTGAACACTGCCTTTGTCCCAACCATTCACTGGAGACTCTGTCATAGTGCACCCCTCCAATGACAACAGTCTCCCTAAGCCCCACCCCTGGTGGCCATCTTCTGTTTATTTTTTTTAGTTTATTCGTACGTTTCGGTGCAGGTAGTCCTTTCGAGTTGCTCTTCAAGCAATTTTTCCCTATTTGCACATTTATCTACAGGAAAATTGTTCTATTTTTGTCCAAACCTCTCATTCGCTGACCACGGTCAGTGCCGGGAATGGTGATCCATTGCCGGTGAAGCTCGATTGCTACATCATCGGATCTTCAATCTTACAGTTCGGAAGTCCTAGTTGAGACCTACTTTGCGCCTTGCCATGTCGAAAGAAGGCAAGAAGAGTCTGTTTAGGGTCTGCTCCAGATGTGGCTTGAGAAACATCTATGTTGAAGACCGGCACACAAGGTGCCTCTGTTGTCTGCATCGTGACCATGACGAGGAGCGATGCAACATCTGCCGAGGTTTCCCCACCAAGACGCAGTGGGACTGTCACGACCCTCAGCCCTGATCCCCACTGACAAGCCCATTGGCCAGGTGGAATCAGGACTTGGATAGCTTATAAGGCCTGGCATCCACTTCCAGGCCCTCTTTGGGCCAGTCCTGGCACCTTTGGCGCCAGGCTCATAAACAGATAGACATCTGCTTGTGGAACTACTTTTTAGAGCTTTCAGCCAACATGGAGGCATCCATATAGCTTGATTCCTAGAACCAAGCTATGCAGTCTAGTGTTTTGGGTGTGGTGGCCTAGGGACTACTTTATCTGGACTACTTTGCAGTGGCTATTTAAACCACACCCGAACAAGACAACACGCTTCGTGTTACTTTGCTACTAGCAACGTGACGCTCACCGTGTCCAGCTTTCTCACAAGCCTGACGAATTCCGGACCTGCAGAAAACAAAGAACATTGTTAGCAGTAGAATCTTACCTGTAATCTCCATCCTTCACTGCTCGCAGCTCCGTTTGAAGAGTTTGCCACTAGGATCGAAGGACCTGAAAAAAGGGAGAAAGACATTATTAAAGGAGGTAAAAGAGACATTACAACCACAAAGCACTTAGAGACTTAACAGACTGGCTGATTTTCGACCAGCATAGCTCCGGAACTCTATCTGCGCTGGGAGCACACTGCGACCTACGAAAAAGAGAAAAGCACAGGTCAGTGAGGGGAAGACATCGGTGCGCTGCGCAAAGCGCCTCCTTACCGCATCATTGCGCTATTGTGCGCCATCATCTACCGGTGAGAACCAGCCTCCCCAGTTCTCCAAGAGGATACTCTGCGCACCTAAGGGAGATAAAGAGACATTTTAGAGCCGAGAAAAGGCATGCAAGAATAACAACGCCATCAATCGCAATAAGACCTATCTGAAAGACACTACAAGGGCTGCAGTCAGTGAAGTAATTGGATCGCCCGAGCCCACAAGACCATGCGCCCCTGCCCAGAGAGCAGGACGGAGAGCTCATCAATTCCGACAGCCAGTTGAGAAGAGAACCCGGAGGGGCTGAAAACACAAGGGAGGTGGGGGAAAACTTACCTTGGTCGTCCAGTTCTAGTATAGTCTTCATTTCCAGGCGGAATCCCATCGACATCAAGAACCACACCAGGGAGTCATAGAGAAGGGCACCAACGACCAACTGGCTGGGTGGCGTCCCTGTGGATACCAGGTGAGGGTTCACAGGGTCCGTTACTGCAGGTTGGTGGCGTGGCTGAAGCAAGAAAGGGTTCCAGGCGTGGTCTTTGGGCACCCAGTGACCCCCTCCATGTCTGGATGACTTTTGGAGCGTACTCCCTCGGGAAGGGATTGCGATCTGCCGAGGATGTTCCTCCAGAGGATGTTGTCATGGGTACTAGCATGGGAACCCACACTTCTGTAACACAAACACATGGGGTAAAGCTGGAAACACAAGTAGGGGCTAGATGGGTGAAAGCCTGGCAAGCAAAACATGCACTGAGGAACTATTAATATGAACACCTTCTTATAAACCTTGTTTTCCAGTCACTTCCTGTTCTCCCAACATGGATGCCTGGGGACATCCAGGAACTGTGAGAAACTGTGAGGCATGATCTAGTGTTTGGGTGTGGCTGCGTATATAAGCCACACCCAAGAATTGGTCCATGCTTCGTGTGCCTTCTGTTGCCTTGTGCACACGTTCACCGCTGCCTGGATTCCTGCCTGTTTCAGCCGCTCTGC
This sequence comes from Ambystoma mexicanum, assembly GCF_040938575.1. Classification (NCBI taxonomy): domain Eukaryota; kingdom Metazoa; phylum Chordata; class Amphibia; order Caudata; family Ambystomatidae; genus Ambystoma; species Ambystoma mexicanum. The sequence continues at coordinate 579,787,932 of NC_090924.1, read as the reverse complement.
AGCTTGGAGCTACCTTACGTGTTTCCTCTCTCCCATCGCTCGGATATCCTGAGATCACCGTCAGCTGTTTTCTTCGCGATCAAGGTGAATCTCCGCTCTTCCGCGCATCCGGACCTGATCTTCAGCTCTCCTGCGCTCCGGACCCGATCTTCAGCTCTCCAGCTCTCTGGAGGCACTCTGCAGCTCTTCCGTGCTCTGGACTAGTCCTACGGAAGAAAGAGGAAAACAGGTTAGAACAAGTAAGCGTGCACATGCAAAATAAAGCCTCAGTTTCCCGCGTGACCCCAGAACTTCCCTTGTGAGGCGAAGCTAGCGGAACTCTTCTCTCTATGCCCGCAACCAGCTGGCAGCCCGCTTTGAGACCTGTAAAAGCAATAAACTTCATTACAACGCTCAGCTTTTCCCCAATATACCGCCCACCTTAAAAACCGCACGCAAACCAGTGAAGCAACTGGTTTCTATAGAATTTGCCACTCACAGTTGGACTTACCTGTGGGCTCTTGGACTTAAGCCCATTCATTGAACTCACAGACATACCCAGTGCTGTAACTGGGCGAACTCTGGAAAGTGTGCTTCGCACTCACACCTGCCTGAACCTAGTGAAGCAACTAGCTCTGAATCCCAGACTTCAGCGCCCCTGCAGATCCAGGATGGAGAGTGCGCCACTCTAATCCAAAAGGTGAGCCACACCCTAGTAAGGGAACACCCTCCACAGGGACACAGGGAGGGCGGAGGGAGGTTTAACAAGCCTATTTACAAAACCCCTCTAAACACCTATTCTCTTGGCAGGTCTGCTTCCCAGTCCTGGGGTCACAAGAGGAAGGATCCGGAGGCCTCCATTGCTCCTGCAGAGACCCAGGTGAGCGTGACAGATATCCAAAGAAAGGCCAAGCGCCCCGCTGCAGATCTGACACAGGAAGCGGCTGCCGCGGGCACCAGCTCGGAGCACACATGTTCTCCTTCACCTTCCCCGTCCACGGTAAGCCTGCCTATGGATGGTGCATCTTCAGAGAGACTGTCTGTTTCTTCCAAACATGGCCCTTCGTCAAAGGATGGACCAAGGCAACATTCCCGTAAGGAAGGCACTCCGAGGTCCTTGTCAATGTCTACATCCACAACTTCTCCAGTGGTGACCAGGACCCTGTTGGCGACCTGCACCCTGTTGACGACCATTTCTGCAGCCCCGTCGACGACCACAGCTTAGCACATTCGAAAGTCTCTGTAATATATTTGAAGTTGTGATAAAGCGGGAAACTAAGGCGAGAAAGTAACCACGATCCTGAATGAAAGTTGATTGAGTGGAAAACCGAAGTATATGACCTTTAAATACGCCAAGAGGGCAAAGTAAAGAAATTATAATTCCAAGGAACTACAAGTACCAAGAAGCATTGGTGTTGAGAGTTGAAGATTCTCAAATTGGTTAAAGAGAGGTTGAAGTGGTCATGCAGATGTCTACGTAAAATCTTTACAGTTTCAAAATTCTTCGACAGTAAAAGTAAAGTGAAATAAAGGTTGTATGAAAAGAAACTTGGGGAAGGGAACCCCACAAAGAGAAAAGAGGGTTTGAGCCCGGCATAGGGAGACCCATGTGAGAAGTGAAATTACAAAAGTTTGTGAAAAGAAAGACCGGCTCCAGCCTGGTGGAGAGAAGCCTGTGTTTAATTGTGGTAAAGTACAAGTTAAGAGTCGAACTGTGCATTTGTGGCAAGGTGGTCGAAGCCTAAAGAACTTGTTGAACTGTCAAAAGCTTGAAGCCCAAGCTTGAACTGTTGAATTGTACCAGAAAGCCAAAGTGTGCCCGATTGATAGAACTGCGCCAACCACCTATCCTTTTAAGAAACTCTCGAGACCCTGTGCTTCTGAACTTAGGGAAAAGAGTTGTTACCTAAGCCATTCTTACATTTCTTTTGAGACACTTTTTTTCGTTCTTATGTCCTCCTTATACATTTGTCATTTGAGAAGGACAACTTTGTTTATTTTGACTAGAGTGACTTGGACTTGTTGTTTAATGGTCGAGGTTACTCCCATTCCAAAGTTGGGGGTAGTTAGGAATCCTCCCAACCTTGCCAAATACAAAATAAAGTTTTTTGAAACTTGCATCTATTGTTTCTGTGTCTGCTGTTGATACCATGCCTTCCTTAAAGCTACACTGACTCCCTGGCCCACGACTACGACCGCTCCAGCCACAACTACTCAGTCTGTCAAGGACCCAGTCGTTCCCGCTTTCCCAAAGGAGGCAGGAAGGTCAAGGGAACTGTTGCTTCCAACAGTGTTTCTCTCCAGACCTATGGCGGGTTTAAGGGAGGTAGCAAGAGATTGTCATGGCGATCTACAAAACCTCGGATGATGAGTCTTTACATGAATGCCCTGCTCAGACCAGGGAGGACATAGCCCGGTGGGTGAGGAGACCCCATGATGTGCAACAGGACCGGTCATCAATCCCGGCAAGGCGCACTGGCCCTCCATCAGTACCAGTTTGTTTGTTTGTTTGATATGGCGCAGCCGAGACCCGAAGGTAGTTGGGCGCAAGCATTACAAGGATACTTATCAGCTTAGTTACACAGTGGTTATAAATATACAAGATTTACATACACAGAATTTATATACAAAACAGGATTACATACAAGTTATAATACAGGCATAGTCATCAGTTCACTTGTTACAGTAGGTGATCAAGTTACTGAGAGAAATAGGTAGAGTATCTGTTGGTGGTAGGATAGCATATATGCAGTTGGCGGGAGGTATGGTGCGCTGTCTGGGTAAGGGAGATGCCTCTGGCGCTGGGTTTAGGCATCATTGGACCATAGCCATGCTAGAATTTTCCGCCCGAATGAGGGGTAAGGTTGGTTGGTTCTGAGCTCAAGTGGGAGTTTGTTCCAGGATTGGGCAGCTGTAACTGGGAAGCTGGAGCCGCCGGCTGTGTTCAGTTTGTACCTAGGAATCTCAAGGGTGAAGGCGTTGGCTGATCTCATGGGTCGGTTAGAGGTTTTCCAGTTGATTCTCTCTGTAAGATATGGGGGTGCAATGTTATTTAGACATTTGGAGGTCAGGGCTAGTGTTTTGAGGAGGACTCTGTCTTTTATGTTGAGCCAGTGAACATTTCTTCTGAATGCACAGATGTGATCTCTGTTAGGAATATTGAGAGCTGCTCTTAGGGTGTTGTTTTGGAGTCTTTGTGGTTTCTCTATGATGTACTTATTGGAGCCAGCATAAAGTGCGTTGCAATAGTCCAGTCTCGATAGTATGAGTGTGTTGGCTAGGGTGATGCGGCTGGTTTCAGAGAGGAATGGTAGGCAAGCTCAGATCAGTTTGCAGGTGTAAGCTGTGGAGGATGCTAGTGAGTTGACTTGCTTCTTGAGGGAAAGCGCAGAGTCAAGATGGAAGCCAAGTGTTTTGACAGCAGGTATCACTTCAATGTCGTTGTTGTCGATATTGAAGGTGGCGTAGTTGGGGTCGAGTTTTTTTATGGCCGTCTCAGAGCCTAGGATTAGGAGTTCAGTTTTATCGTCATTCAGGCAGAGGCCATGGAAGGCCATCCATGCCTGAATGAGGTGGTATATCTTATTTACTGAGGCTGAGTCCTCCAGGAAGTTGCCCGAAACGGGGATGAGGATCTGGGTGTCATCTGCGTAATTGGTGTATGTGACACCCAGTCTGTCCAACTTGTCGAACAGGGCCTTAGTAAATATGTTATACATGGTGGGGGAGACGCAGGATCCCTGAGGTACCCCACAGGGGACTTAAATGGGGTCTGCAGCTGCGAGAGGGGAGAAGACTCTCATAATGAGATTTGCTAAGAAGGATTGCACCCAGGTTATGGCATCACTTGAGAAATGGGTGGCTGACCTGAGGTGGTTACATAAGATTGTGTGATCCACTAGGTCGAAAGCCGCCGATCGGTCAAGGAGGAGTAGCATAGCTGAGTTCCCTTTGTCCTTTAGCTCGTCAATTTGGGTCTTGAGGTCGATCAGGGCTGTTTCTGTGCCATGGAGGGGGCGGAAGCCGGATTGGCGAGTACCTAGCAGGTTGTTGGCTTCTAGGTGGTCCAGTATTTGTAGGTACGCTACTCTGTCGAGATGTCCCGGTGGTCCCTCAACAGGGCCCTAGAGACATGTCCCTGGATATTCTGACTCTGCTACATACTTTGGTGTCAGAAATATAGCAGCCGCACCCTCCTTCGGTGGTCCCTGGGGGGAGCACCCCAGGCACAGCCCTCCAACACCTCAAGACCTCGGCACAGACAGAAGCACCCTCCAACACTGAGGCGGCCGACGCCACCTCCCACTCCAGAAGTTCCATTTGTGGATCCACCCCATACAGATACTGTACTGGAACAGACATGAATACAGGCATCACAGGGACAGATGAGTTTGATAACTTTGTGCCAGCGGATGGAGAACCACTGAGTGCCAATGATCCCCTCCCCGACCACCCCAGGGCATCTCCTCCTGATGAGGTGGGTTTCTTACGCTCCATGCTTTCAAGGGCATATACCCTTTTCAACTTAGTTCCCCAGAAAAAGGAGGAGGCATTTATTTACCAGAGGAGCACATCGGCCAGGAAGACAGTGACGGCCATTCCTCTGCTGGACGAGGTTTGGAATGAAGGCCTGGCTCTGATGAAGACCCCAAGCTCTAAACTAGCGAAACGGGACAGGCTTGAGAAAAAATACATGGTGCCTGACTCGGCCCCTAAAGGCCTCAGATCACAGTCGACCCCGGACTCCAGCCAGTAAGCGGTCAGCAAAACCGTCCTCCAAATCCGATTTCCCTCTTACCAGGAAGGGAAAAAGCTTGACGCAATGGGCAAGTGTCTCATCTATACCGCTGCCTCAGCGGCGAAGGCCGCCAATACCCTGACCATTCTGGACTGTTATGACAGGGAGTTGTGGTTCAAAGCCGGGCCCAATCCTGGATTTCTTGCCTGACGACAAAAAGACTGAGGTCATGGCTCTCTTTCAAGAAGGCGAGGTGGCCTCAGACCACGCCATCACAGTGGCAATGGATGTTGCGGACCCAGGTTTCTGTCAAATGGGGAATGTAGCAGCACTCAGACGCCAGGGCTGGCTTATGGCAACTAACTTTAGACCAGACGCAAGGTGGTGGACATGCTCTTCGATGGGGATAATGTCTTCAGCAAGGTGGTGGACGATGAAGACAGCAAGATCGCCTGGCAACAGCTACAGTCTTCATTCTTTCGATCCTCTAGAGGAAGTTCAACTGATCTTGTAAGGGCTATGCTTCCACCTCTTACCGTCAACCCTACCGCTCCACGGCCCAGGAGACGGGCTGGTCGCAGACTTTCGGCGGAGGGTCTCGGCGCTGGCGTTGTCTGCAAAGCAGGATGCAAGCACCCAAGCAAGCCTGATCCGGCCCAGGGCCCGGACATCCACTTTCACACCAAGGTGGGGGTCTGTCTGACACACTTCGTCAGCGTGTAGAAGAACATCACCACCGACAAGTGGGTGCTGGGCATACTCCATCAGGGGCACATCCTGCAATTCAAGCATAGATGCCCTCACATTCCCCCTGTGGCAAGGAAGGAGCTGCACATGCCCAGCTGCTCCAAGAAGTGCCGGCCATGTTAAAAATAAAATAAATAAAGGGGGCAATAGAAATCAACCTCCATTCCCCCCACCCCCCAGCGCCTCCAGATACTTTCTGGTCCGGAAAAAGTCAGGAGGGTGGCGTCCAATCCTCGACCTGTGACGCATCAACAAACAACTGTAATCCGAAACATTCAGGATAGTCATGTTGCAGCAAGTGCTCGGCCAGCTGGAGGAAAGGGATTTCCCGGCGACGTTGGACATGGAGGATGCCTACTTCCACATCCCATTCATCCAAAGCATCGAAAATTCTTGCCCTTTGTGGTTCTGTGACGTCACTATCAGTTCATGGCCCGACCCTTTGGCCTCAAATCGGTGCCAAGGGTATTCACAAAGTGCCTGGCTCCGGTGGCAGTGCACCTACGTCTCGAGGGCATTCATGTCTACCCATACCTGGATGATCATGCACCTTCTGATGGAACTGTGATTCTCCATCAAATTTCTGCAGAACGCAAATCGCAGAATGCCCTGTTCCCGGTCACTCGCCTCAACACAGTGGCATCTCTGGCGTTCCCTCAGAGGAGACAGTGACGGCTATGTTGGGGAAGGTGCATCTGCTTCGTCGACAACTGGGCGGACGATCAAGTCGCTACTAGGCATGATGTCCTACATTCACCTGATCCCATTTTGCAGGCTACAGGTGAGGCCTCTACAGGAGTTTCTGGACACCAGGTGACTCCAGATTTTGGGCAAATGGTCGGACAGGATTGCCCTCAACCAAGACATCGAACAAGCCGTTCAGTGGTGGGGAGTGTGCCAGTACCTCATGCAGGGGGCTCTGTTTCAGGTTGTTAGGGAGAATTCTCTCTTTAGGCTGAATTTCCTAACCTAGTGAGTCCCCCAGCAGCTTTGCTGGATTTCTGGAGTTTGTTTTTTTTCCTCCTGCCAAGAGTGAGACTCTTTTCTCCCACTATTGGACATGATTAATGGTATTCCTTTGACTGGTAATGTGTTTTATGGGCTATGGGGTCCTTTCCTCCATAGGGTCTCATGTGTTTTTCCTATGTGTGTTACACAGCACCCTCCGTGCAGTAACACAGGGGTGTTATAGTGACACCCCACCATAGACTCCATACCCTAGGACTGACTACTGTCTCCCAGGGCATGTAAAGTCACCATTGGCTTTACTAGTCCCAAATTATTAACAGAAACCAGTACAAACCATCATATTGTGGACGTATTGGTCGGGGCAATTCGATTGCCCCGGGGTCTGTTAGTCGAGGGGGCACGTCTCCGTCCCCCCTGATCGAGTTTTGGCTGGTGGCAGTGGAAACTACTTTATATATTCGACCGCAAATATTTTCCTATGGGATTTTCCCATTGTTCGAGGCTACCAACTTTAATTATTTAATTCCCATAGCCTCGAACATACCACCGGTTTATTTAATTAATATTAATTCTCCGGTTGGTGGTTTTTGCCAAGACTCTATTCTAAAATGGCGTTTGTGTTCTCTTCTGTGACTCCAACCCAAGTCGAGCCCTTTGTTCCACTTTTTGGCGGGCTTCTCCACAGAAGCCTCCAAAAGTGGTGCCACTCTGTCTGGGTACCACAGGGGGTGTGGAAGGGGGTTTAGGCACCCTGGACTGAGTTACCTTGGTAACTCAAGTCGCACTCTTGTGTGATTGGCCCAAGTGGTGAGCCGGGCGGCTCACCACTTAGCATGTTTGAGTGACAGCTAGGCTGAGTGAATGGGGGTTTTCTGCATAAAAGCAGGGCTTTGGGGACTGGAACTTCAGAAGTCGCCACAGGACCTGAGAATCCGACGAGGGAGAAGCTGAGCCGACCTACCACGACAACACCACCGGTGGAGCCCTGCAGACTCGACTCACCACTTCCCAACGACAGAGAAGATCTCCCGGCTGGAGAGGCTTCTTCTCCTGACTGGTGGGCACAACCAGTTTACCTTTCTTTCTTCGCATCCCAGCCCAGTTTGTGGTCGAACTGCCCATGCCAAGCACCCCAGCAGCCGGATAGCCACTCACCACTGAACCTCGAATCACCGGACCGCTCCTTGTACCTGAGAAACTCTGCGGCTGATTTCTTCCCTGGCAGTGCAACGGACTCCTGTCTTCCTCCACAACAAGATCCTCTCCTCCTCCGGACGAAGCACCGACTTGCACCCGCTGCCAGGAACAACTGCCCCCGCTAGAGCGTTCTCACCACTTTAAGGTACCGTGTCCGCCAGGCCTCCCTTTCTAAAGATTGCCCCTTAACCTTCTGGACTGGGCAGGCCGCCTTGACCCTCTAACTGGTCCCTTTCTTTGGTCCAACTCCTTTTTGAACCTCTGCAAGACTTTTGTGCACTGTAACTGTGTGACCTTGGACACATTTCGTTTGGATCCTCTGAAGGTGGATCCAGCCTCTTGAACTCGAAATTCACGGTTTTACTTTGCCTTCCTCTCTTGTTATGTTCTGATAAAAGTGTTGGGATCTGTTTCAACTTGTTCTCTGCTTTTCTCTCCCTTTTTATAAACAAACTATTACAGTGCCATCTACGTTAAGCGCTCACCGCTGTCTGAAAATAAGTGGAGCTTTACTTAAGACTTGTCTAATATTCTTTTTAAGGGAGTGTATATCTTTTAGTGACCGTGTTTTTGAATTGCTTACTATTAGTGCCTGTGTGTTTTTCGAGATGTGGTTTTAAATAAATAATTATATTTCTTTTACACCAAGCCCTGGTCAGTGTTTACTTCTCTTGACCTATCGTGAATACTCTGTATACTGCATAACTCTTCTTGAGGGAAGTCTGACTGCTCAGCCACAGCTACCAAGTGAATCTGTGTGGTACAGACTGCTACCAAGTGGGTTTACTGCCAAAAACCTGTAGTCCTAAATCGTTTGCAGTGGTCCCAGAGGGAACTGCACAGGTTTCTGCCTAACACAGGTCCCCCCCCCCATTCCAGGCTATGGTCACCACGGATGCCTCTCTGGACAGATGGGAGTACACACCGGACAGTCCCACCCCAGAGGCCTCTGGCTTTCGGAGGCGAAGGATCTGCACATCAATGTTCTGGAGGTCGTGTTTTGGGCCCTCTAGTCTTTCCTACCACTTCTGCAAGGTGGGTGATGAGTATTTTAACGTACAACACCATCACCATGTTCTACATCTGGATCCCCTGCTCGCTCCTTGGAGGCGCATGCCATGTGCCATTCTTCAGGACATGTTTCTCGTCCCATTTCATCTGGAGGGCATCAAGAACACAATTGTGGACTCCCTCAGCAGGGAGTTGCCATTCCTGCCACGAGGGGTGCTCTAGCAGGCACAGACATCACATCTATTCAGTATGTGGGGCCGACCCCAGATCAAACGCTTTTATTATTTATTTATTTATTCATTCGTTTTTTGTACAGCGCGCAACAGCCCAAAGGCATCGTGGCGCTTGTTACATGATAAAACTTAGTTACAGGATATATGCATACATTTTTTTGTTTTTGTCTTTTTTTTTTGTTATACAGTTTCAAATACATACAACACAGTGAGGAATAGGCAGGGGGGAGTTTGTTGAAGAGTGGTTTTTAGGTGTTTGCGGAATGCTAGGAGGGAGTTTTCTGCTCTGAGAGCTATAGGGTGCTTGTTCCAGAATTTGGCAGCTATGTAACGGAAGCCTAGTCCACCTGCTTTGGCCCTATTGGTGTGTGGGGTGTATAGGAGATTGGAGTATTGAATTTGTGTGGGGCGAGTGGAGGTGGTGCTTGTGATGGTGTCAGATAGGTATGAGGGGGCTGTGAGGGAGAGGCATTTGTGTGTGAGGGTGAGGATTTTAAAAGTAATTGTCTTTTACAAGGAGCCAGTGTGCTGCCTGTCTTGCATGGGAGATATGGTCCCTTTTAGGAATGCTCAGTGCTGCTCTTAGAGCTTTGTTTTGAGTGATGAGTTTAGGTTTTTCACTGAAATACCAGCCAGAAGGGCGTTCCAATAGTCGAGATTGGCCCCTATAGTTGCTCTGGCTATTGAGAGACAATTGGGCTTGGAGAGATAGAATTTTATTGCATTAATGAGCTTGATGGTTTGGGCCGAGGCTGAGGCAATGGCGCTAACCTTTCTGGTCATAGAGAGAGTTGAGTCAATGTAGACCCCCCAGAGTCTTTTACAGACGTGGAAACAGGTATGATGGTGCCATCGATGCTGAAGTTGGAGTATAGATTGTCTAATTTGGCTATCATGGCTTTTTTTTCCCCGAGAATAATAATCTGTCTTGTCGCCGTTAAGGCAAAGGCCATTGGCCGCCATCCAGGCTTGGATACTGGTATCGATTAGGTGTAGTGCGTTGGCATCTTGGTTGTAGGAGCCAGATAGAGGTAGGAGTACTTGAGTGTCGTCAGCGTAGTTGGTTTATGCTACACCAAGTGTGTCTAGCCTGTCGAAGAGGGGTTTTGTGAATAGATCGGACAGTGTGGGGGCTGTGCACGATCCCTGGGGACACCACAGTGGATGGTGGTGGGGGCTGAATTGGCTATGTGGGTGAATACTTTCATTGCTCTTCCTTCAAGGAAGGAGGTGATCCAGGAGGAGGCTCCTTTGGAGAATTTAGCAGAGTGGGTGAGGTGTGTGGTGAGTGTCTTGTGATCGACAAGGTCCAAAGCAGCCGAGAGGTCCAATAATAAGAGGAGTGCTGGCTTGCCTTTGTCCATGATTTGGGTGATTTGGTTTTTTAGATCCACCAATGCTGTTTCTGTGCCATGCCCTTTTTTCGGAAGCCTGGTCGTCTCTTCCCTAGGATGGAATTGGTTTCAAGAAAGTGTTGGATCTGATTGTGGGCTGCTTTGTCGAGAATTTTGAGGAGGAAAGGGACAGTGGTTGTGGGCCGGTAGTTGTTGGGCTGAGCAGGGTCTAGAGTGTTTTTTTTCAGGAGGGGGCATACCCAAGCTTCTTTGAGGCTTGCGGGAACAATGCCTATTTTAAAGGAAGCGTTAATGAAGGCCGTTAATAGCGGGGCAAGGGAGTCGGCCCAGTCCTTGATGATCTTGGGTCAGCAGATGTCGCCTTTACACACAGAAGGTTTAAGGTGTTTAAGGAGGTTTATGACTTCTGGTTCTGTGTTGTCTCGGAAGGAGAATAGGTTGAGTGGGACTCGATGGGGTGGGGACTGTTTGAGAGGGCGGATGTTGGTGGAGCAGGGCTTTGCAGTGATCCTGAATTTTCTGTTGTAAGAGGTCCATTTTGTTGAGCATCGCAGATTGTATACTTGGACACCAGGCCATTTTGTTGATGATCTCATCTGGGCTGGTGGGATGGGGGATGAGTTCACTAAAGATGGCGAAGATTTCCTTGGTTTGGGAGTTAGCATTAGTGATTCAGGCTTTGAACAAATTACATTTTGCGTTGGTAATGGCGACTTTGTATTGGTGGGAGATCTGGTTAAAGCTCTCCTTAGTACTGTCACAAGCGTTGGCCTGCCAGTTTTTTAGGGCTTTCCGTTTGCTAGTGCGTAGGGCCTGTAATTCTTCTGTGAAGCAAGAATTGTTATGCAATGACTTTTTTTTTCTTTTTTTATGTTCAAGAGGGGCTATGGAGTTAATGGCATTAGAGGGGGTGTCCTTGTATAAATCTGCAAGGATGTTGGGGTCATTGGAGAAGAGGGGGGCGATAGTTCAGGGACATCCAAGTAGGGGCAGTGGTTGTCCTTATTGAGTTTTTTAGAGCTTCTCACTAGCGCCTGTGGGGCATGTCAAAGGGATTTGGTAGTGCGGGTTGTGGGTATTGTGAATTGAACACAATTGTGGTCAGTCTAGGGGTATGCAGTATTGGATGTGATGGTGGAGGAGCAGTTGTGGTCAGCTACCCAGTCCAAAGTGCGGCCTTTAGAGTGGGTAGGGCTAAGGACTTTTTTGTGAAGCCTAGATCCTTAAGTTATTTGGCGAGAATAGCAGCAGCTTTGTCTATTGGATCATTGAGACCTAGATTTAGATCGCAGAGAAGTAGTGTTTTAGTGGTGCTTTTGATATTAGTGCTAAGTAGATGGATGCAGTGTCCCTGGAAATCTGAGGAAAGACCTGGCAGTCTGTACAAGACATGGATGTTAATGGTGCTGTTGGGAGGCATGGAGAGTTTGGCAGATAGTATGTCCGCGTTGCCCTCCCATGGATGACTATTGAGCCTAAGGGATATAGTATCCCTTGAGATGAGCGCTACTCCACCTCCTATTCGGGAAGGCTTGTCTTATCTGAGGATGGACTAGCCTGGTGGAAGAGCTAGGGCAATGGCAGGGCCAGAAGCTTTGTGTAACTGTGATGGCAAGTAGGTCAAGGTTGTTGCTGAATAAGAGATTGTATATTTCTAGGGCATGTGCATGAAGGGAACGGACGTTGAGTAGGGCACATTAGAGTTTATCTTTGCTGAAACAGTAGGTGGTATGGCTGTAGTAGGAGTATGGAGGTGCGTACTGGTGGTGAGTGTAGGTTTGAGATCAGTGATCCCTAGAGAGCAGAGGGCAATGATGTGAGGACATGGATGTGGGTGTTGTGGGAGGGGTGTCTGAGGTGTGAGCGGGTGATTCCTGCAGTTGATGGGAGTAGGTACGCAGGTCAATTGCAGAGGTAGGGTGCAGTTTCTGCGTCTAGAGAGTCTGCTGGCAAGGTTGAGCGGGCGAGACAAGGAGGAGGCGGGCACTGTAAAGTTGCAGATAGGCCCATGAGTGGCCATAGTAAGGGAGGGTGAATGTGTTGTGTGGAAATTATGATTATGTAACAGTGAGCATGCAGAGTTCATAGAGTATGTGGCTATAAAGATGGTGGAGATGGAATGGAGAAGGGCAGTCACCAAGATAAGGAAGGGGAAGCCAGTTAGCGTAGTAAGGCGGCTGTTGGGGGGAGTGGGTATGATCCTGGATGGCATGGGGGTGCGGGTCTTGATGCAAACATGAGCAGAATTCAGTAGAGAGGATCACACAGAGCTAAGAGTGAGGACGGTAAATCGCTGTATAATCAGCTATAGAGCATGCAATGAATAAGGCTGATTACAGTAAGGTAGTGAATAGGCACGTTAGTCAGGTACAACGCAGGCAGTGCTAGCTAGCAAATACCACATATAACATATAATACCAACAACGCTAGGTACTGAGGGTGGGCACAATATTAAGGGCTAGGATAGTAGGCAGTACCACAATAATGTCCTATAGGATAAATGCCGTGGGTGTCCAGAAAGGGTTCAATATAGAATAAATAGTGCTAAGAGACAAAAAATGAACAGCAGTGTCTTTGCGACAGCAGCGAACTCGGAAGCGCCAGGCCTACGCCTGCAGGTTTCCCCAGCTGAGGAGATGAGTTTTCTTTTACTTGAGAGGGCCTCTTCCTTTACACGTTCCCTAAAATACCTTTGCTGCTTTGTGTGATGAACACTGTCCAACGCTGTTGCGGCAAGATGATACTGATTGCCCCAGCATGGCTGTGCCAGATCTGGTACCTAGAAGTGCTCTGCTTGGCGGTGGTGCCGGCTGTCCAGCTGCCTCCTCTTCCCGACGACCTTTCCAGAGAGAAGGTTCTATGTGAAAATGTAGTCAATAAAATGTAGTTTCATAAATGTAGTCATTCAATACAAGCATTCCAGGGTGCCAGTAATAAGGACGCCAAAAAAACGATGTTTAAATACACAATGGTACAAGTCTGGCTCTAATTAAAACCTGTATTCCACCCTGATCTCTTGCAGAACACAAAGCCTTCAGTGCGCTAAAGCATTTTATTTGCATGTTACTTAATACAAAATAAACAGAAAATGAACAGTGAACCGATCTCCAACCCATCACCACCTCGCCACAAAGTACATAGCCCTTTCCTAAAATCCAAACCCTTGCTCTACTACTAGCCTTACCCTAAGTGCAAGTCTACCACTTACTCTAATGCTTACTTTAACCTAACCACAAGGTTTATCCTAACTGTTATCCTACTCCAACATCATCAGCCCTCCCCAACCTCCCTATCCCTTTCATTAACACTCACCCAAACAATTACTCTATTAACCCTAGCCTTACAATAATCCCCTACCCTAACACTAACCCCGACACTTAATCTACCCTAATGTCTAACCAAACCCCAACTTGTTTAAAGTAAGCACTCTCCTTACCCCAAACCCCTAAAGCAGGCAATCACAAGCCCACTTAACCCTAACTATTACCCTAGCAGCACTACATTTTTTGCCTACTTTTTGCTTGCCAATTTTTCACTGCAGAGGTATTTTTACCACAACGCTTTCACTGTCTACATTTTTGTTGGCTACATTTTCACTGGATGCCTCCAGAGAAGAAAGGAGGATACTACACCACGACCCTGCGTCACTGAACCTCATGGCTTGGCTCCTGCAGCACTAGAGTTCAGACATTATGACATTCTTCTAAAATGCAGGCAAGTCCTGGCCAAGGCTAGAGCATCCTCTACCCTATCGTGTTACGGCCACGGAAACATTTCACTGTGTGGTGCAGGGCGCAAACGAGTACACCTCTGCGCGCCACAGCCCCTCAGCTACTGCCGTACCTGTTGTCTTTAGCCAAGGCCGGATTGGCTCACGCCTCCATCAATGTGCTTCTGGCCGCCATTTCCTGGTACACACATTCACTGGCCAGGACATCGATTTGGTCTCACAGGCATGTCAAAGAGTTTCTAAAGGGCCTCTTCAGGACGTTTCCGCCGGTGAAGGCTCCTGGCCCGGCTTGGGAAATTAATGTCATTCTTATCAAACTCATGGGGCCTCCATTTCGAACCACTGCATCAGGCTCCGCTGAAATTTCTCTCCTGTAAAACGGCTTTCCCGGTGGGCATCACCTTGGCCTGGCGAGTTGGGGAGATAAAGGCTTTTTCCTGCAAACGCCCATACTTGTCTTTGAATGCTGCAAGGGTGGTGCTTCGGATCCACCCACCTTTTTGTCAAAGGTTCCATCTGAACTGAACCTCCACCAACCCTTGGTGCTTCCAGTCTTCTTCCCGAATCCTTCTTCGACCGATGAAAGGTTGCTGCATACGATAGGCATTGCTTGTGCCTTAAATTTCTATGTGGCCTGCACAATTGATTTTCGGAAGACATTGCAGCTCTTTGTTAACTTTGGACCTGTGAATCACTGTAAGGCCCTGTCGAAGGCTGCCATATCCAGGTGGCTCTCTGCATGCATCATGCACTGTCGTCGTCTGGCCAACAGACCTCTTCCAGGCCGGCCGAGATTCTATTCCACCAGAGCCATCGCAGCAACAACAGCGTGTCTCTCTGATGTTCCCCTGCTGGATATTTCCAGGGCTGCTGGGTGGAGGTCTACGCACACCTTCACGAATTGTACTGCATCGACAGGGATTCCAGTGAGAAGTCCAGACTCGGCCAGGCGGTGCTACGCAACCTGTTTTTTTGGGGTGAGTCCGGGGGGGGGGGCTGGGTGTGTGTGTGTGTGTGTGTGTGTAGTCCTATACTTCGCCCAGAAGGCTGCCGGCAGGCGGAAGCCGGCTCTCGACAGGAAGGCCCGAGAGAGAAAGGCCCCTTCCTGTTTGCCCCTGTTCGCCACGGAGAGATGGGGGGGGGGGCATTATCCATTGCAGCCACATCTAACAGACTCAAACCTACTGTGAGTAGACTTTGTCTCTCCAACAGACTTACCTATCATGTTGACACAACCAATGATGTCTATTGCTTAATTGTCACACTAAAATATGTCTGGATACAGCCATTTCCCTCAGCCTACTGTATATTGAGCCAGCCTATTTTACCAATGCCTAATGTTTATGCACAAACCCTAACCCTTCCTTTGCTAGCTGGCGCTCAGAGAGCCTTTTATATCATAGGTCATATGTATCTCGAAACAGCCTAGTTCTCATGGCCATTTTGTATTGAAAGAGCTCATCTGTAATTACTAAAATGTATGTTCAAAGACTATAACTACCTCTTGAAAATGTGTAGATCAGACAGCATTATGATCGCAGTTAAAGATTCACTCTGAAGTAGCCTACCTGTTAGCACTCCTTCATCTCTCTGTTTTAGCATGTTGACCACACTCCACTATCCGAGGAGTACTCTAGGCATTATACTCACCTTTATCACTATAACGTTATCTGTAAAGATGACACCGCTCTCCTGCTGTTATGCTCACCTGGACCCCACAGGGGTGTTGATCGGAACCGGACAGCTGCGGTCTCCGTCAACGTGATGCGTAGTGCAGAGATGACTGTCTGGACTGGCCCGCCTAGTCTTGTCTGCTGGACCCGAAGAAGTATTTTCCTGCAAGTGAAGACAGGGATTAGCCACCTGTGGGTTTTAGTGATGGCCTCCCAACTGTTCTCGCTCTCCCCGCCTAATCACCTCCGATATCCCCTTAGTAACCTCACCTTATGTTTGTAAAAGATGAGCTCTCCATCCTGCGTGTCTTGCAGAGGCGCGTAGATACCAGTTACTCCACTGGTTTGAAGGCGTTGGTAGAGTTCCGGTAAGCATTGACTCTGAAGTCCCAGGCGGGATTGGTAAGTATCAAGTTCAAAGAGTTCAGCATAAATCAACAAAGCAAGGTAACACTCATTGTTACCTTGCTTTGATTTGCAGCATGCATGCATGATGTATGCATCATAATTTATGATGCATGCATCAGGCAGCATGTATTTGCAAACCAATTATGCAAATTGCAAACAACAAGAGGGCCTGGGCCCGGGTGCGAGGGACGGTCTGTCTGGTGCTCAGGAGTCAGGCCCGGTTTCCGCTCTGTCGGAAGAGAGACAAGACAACAAGAGTTTCTTTGCAATTGCAAAGATACGATTCACACCTGGCCCCTGGGCAGCAGTCTGCTGGAGCCAGGCTGCCTGCAGGGGAAAGCAGCTGTGCACATGAAAGACATTGAAAGTTGCTACTTGCACTTGCTACTGCAACTAATGGCCAGGTCAAATTGAAATGCCAGGGCGCCCGCCCCTATATTATGCCCTCCCTCTGACCCTTCTGCCCTCCCTGACACAGACTAGTAGCTGTAGCTGGCATGCAATAGGTGCTGCCTGCTGTGCACATAGAGGACTGGGCTGCAGTCAGAGCCTCAGCCACGCACAGAGGAGGACCGGTGCCACAGCCAGGACTCAGGGGTCCTGTCCACCAGGACAGACCACCAGGACTCAGTGGACCAGGTCAACTTCGAGGAGGCAGCCAGGAGGCCAGGCCGGGTCCCGGGGAGTCCAGGAGAGAGACCATCGAGCCAGGCCCAGGACCACAGTGAAGCAGCGGGCATACAGCGGCGCCGGCAGTCGGCACTCAGGCAGCCACACCACCACACCCTGACCCAGGCCGGCCGCGGCGCCGGCACAGGCGAGGCGAGGGCAGACGACAGGCGACAGCAGCCAGTGTCAGTGACAGACACTTGGAGGTAAGAGAAAAAATGTCTGCCTGTTGCTCTATATGGGGTAATGTTTGTGGCTCTATCTACCCCTCCTGGTCTCTCTCTCTCTCTGTCTCTCTCTGTCTCTCTCTCTCTCTCTCTCTCTCTCTCCCTCCCTTCTGCCCCCCACCCATTTCTCCATTCAATCTCTAGTTGCCATGCATGTCATACCTGCCCACCTAGTCTTCGGCCCCTCTGTCTCTGCATATAGTGTTCCCTGATGTCACCTCTGCTTCTGTCCGTCCAGCCATTGCATCGTTCGTGACTTGCTCATGCACTCTGCCCTCCTCTGTTTGTCCGCCTGCTCTTTGCTCTGTCTGTCTGTCTGCACCTCTCTCCTCCGGTCTTCGCATATTCTGCCTGTCTTCCAGGCCATCCTTTCTGCGGCCCTGTCTGTTGGTCTGTCCATCCGGTCCGATGTTTCTGCATATCTCTCCCCTAAACCTTTGGTCACTTTCTTCTGTCAGCCTATCTATCTTCTGTTTACTCTGTCTCTCTCTCTCTCTCCTGCCATCCATCATTAAAATCTTCCATATGTCCATCTGCCCATTGGGCAATACTTTTCTGACTCTGTCCGTACACCCATTCTTCACTCACGTGTCTGTCCGTCCGTCCGTCCATCCATCCGTCCCCGCTTGCTGCATTGCATCTGTCCACTTATCCGTCCAGCCCTCAACTCTTTCCCCATCCCCTATCCCATCCGCACCTCTTTCGAACCATCATCCATCCATCCGCTCACCCATAAACACATGCATCCACCCATGCATGAATCCATTCATCCATCCATCCATTCACAGGGCTTTCTCTCGCCCCTGCTGGCTGCTACGAAGGGACTGCATTCAGTAATTCGCCTCATGCAGAGATCTGTGTGCCAGCTGTCGAGCAAGTTGCCCACCCACTCATCCTTCTCAGGTTCATCAGTAGTACTTGCTTTGTTGGATATAGCGCTTTCTGCAATCGTGTTTGCCCTTCGTAACGCTCTAAACACAGGCTTTGCTATTACGTTTGCAATGGCGTTAAACGGTGAGTGCGGTTCACTTCAGAAACAGTATCGGCTATTAAAGCCTTTGCAAACCTTGGTATAGTCTAGGCGCTATATAACCTAACAGTTATTGTGAAAATAGGAAGCGTCACCAGAGTGCTTCCATAAAGAGTTGCATGACAGTCGGTACAAAGAAGTACAGTGCAGCTTCAGAGTATAGCTTTAAGTCAAAATTCACTAGTGTATTTAGTATCGGTGAAAAGTGCAAAGTGATGTTTGGATACTGACATTGTTGGCATTAGTATTGGCACGGAGAGTGGTGACCAGTCGTGCAATTCTCTCCTGCAGTGAGTGATTTGTGACGTGGACACTCACTAATGCACCCTATAGTAGCAGCGAGGACGGGGATGCAGTTAAGAGTGTTTAGGGGTCCCACAAAGGTTACTGTCCGACTTGTTGCAAGCTCTGTGTGCAGTGCAAAATGTGTCAAAGTCTCATGCCTCTCGTTCTCACAGTCATCTGTCATGACTCTCTCATGCCTCTCGGTCTCACAGTCATCTCTCATGCACATGGACCTCTCTCATGCCTCTTGTTCTCAGTCATCTCTTATGCAAATGGGCCTGTCTCATGTCTCCCCTTCTCACAGTTATCTCTCATGCACACAGGCCTCTCTCATGTCTCCCGTTCTCACAGTGAGTCATCTCTCATGTACATGGGTCTCTCTCAAGTCTCATGCCTCCCGTTCTCAGTCCTCTTTCATGCACACAGGCCTCTCTCATGCCTCTCATTCTCAGTCATCTCTCATGCTGATAGGCCTCTACTAAGTTCACACACCCTCATCCTCATATTTCTTTGTGCTCACAGAGCATGCTTCCCCAAGTGCCTACTTATTTCTCTCTCTCTCTCCTCAGACCTCTCTGGGTTTGCAGTCCTATCTCATGGTTTTCAGTACTCTTTCTCGGTTTGCAGTCCTCTCTCAGGCTTTGAATGCCTCTCGCTGGGTCATTCCTCTGTGCTTGCAAGCCACCCATGCTCACTGGCCTCTCGCAACCTTGCAGCCCTCTTTCATGTCCAGGCCTCTCTCTGTGAGATCACAGGCGTCCTTCTGAAAATGTAGATCCCCTCCCGCTTTTCATACGAATCATACCTGTCTTAGGTATTGCAGATCTCATTCATGTTCCCAGACCTCTCTCTGGATTTGCAGGGCTCTGTGTCCAGATCTGCAGGCCTCTCTCTGGGGGGATTACTGTTGCTCAGCTCAACCTCAGTACCCAATGTGCCAGGCCTGCCTGAGTTTACACTGTCTGAAGGGAACACCTGACCAAGGCTGGCGAGGTCTAGAGGTGCCGTTTCATTTGGGCTTTCCGTGTGTGTCATTTGGTGATTTGGAGCTCGCTTATAGCCACTTTGTCTCGGCTGGAGGAGGAGGAGACTTCTCTCAGTGAGTGAATCACCTTTCCAACTATGGCGGGCACTTTTCTCTCGCCTCCTGTCACCCGAGTGTGCAGCTGGTCTTTTCTTCTGTTGCTGCTGTCCCCTCAAAACTAGCGCACTGAGAGGCAAGAGGGCCTAGGCAGACTTCATCTCCCCCCGGATGGGGGAAAAACAGACAGCACAAGGCCTGGCAGCTTAGATATTTGATTATGTATCATATGATATGATATTTTATTTGTATCGCGCTCGTACACAGGTGTTCCAGAGCACGACTAAGCAAGGGAGGGGAAACAAGGAGAACACAACACATTATCTAAATAGGTATGAGAGTTGCCAGGTAGAGGGAGCAGCAGTGAAAATAGCAGATGTGACAGTATATGGTATGCAAGGGGATGCTGTACGATACTGTTTGGCAACAGCAATGAGTCATCCTGTGCTCACAGTAGTGTTGCAAAACACAGACCTATTTACTGACCCTCGCAGGTCTCATTCACATCACTTGGACCGCAATTAGAGCAAGTTTAACAACACACAAATCACAGCGTCCTTATAATTACAAGTTTGTTGTCAACACACGTTAGAAAATAAGCAACAGAGTGGAGAGCGGGAAAGGGCAAGAATCGTAGGCATTTCGTGGACATCCACACGCACTTTATTTAAATAATAACAGCATGATATATTAACATGACCTCTGAAGTGAAGCACAGAGCTGCTGATAAGACACAGTGTGATTAAATGATCTGCCCAGGATCACACACTTTGGTTAAATTGTGAAACCGGGATGGGGACAATTTAAGCAACTGAGCCCATCTTCACAGGTTTAGTTGCAAGTGCTTGAAGACAATGCATTCACTTCTTTCAACAGTGCAAATACTTTGCTGTGACTCGTGCATCTCGTCTATGACAAACCAAGTCTGGAATAAACCTTTCTTCTGCTTAGAAACATGGCTTTGCTTTAGTTGATTTGCAGTCATAAGACTAAACCATATTCGAGTTCTTCCATAAATAAACTCAAGTAGAGATTTCTCGCTTCACTTATTTACGGTGCCACTGGCCAAGTGCAAAAAATGAAGGGGCCTCACCAAATGTTTTGCCCCGGGCCTCCCCTCACCCTGCGACAGCCCTGATATGAAGATAAGGAGAATAATACCGCTGGTGGTTAATCAGGCAAGTCTATGGTGGTAAGAGGTATTTATTGATTCCCTTGGCTCACCTTGTTATTCTTGTGCCCCTAGGTGCCGGAGTGCGGCGAAGAAATGATGGAGACAGTGCCGGATCGAAAGATGGTGTGAGAACTGGTGAGTATGGCGCCGTGCTGGAGCTGGCGAAGCGACGCGTGCAGGACTGATGTACTTTCCAGGTCGGGAGATGAAATGGATCCGGAATCTGGTGAGGTATTTGAAATAAGTTTGTTTTCTAACCTTGTCCTTTTCTTCCTCTTTATTCTAGGAGCTCCGGATTCGAGGCGGACGTGGCAGAGGACTGGATGCGGGCGTGGCAGAAGACTGGATGCTGGCTGCAGGCACGGTGAGTGTCAAGCTGCTGGATGCAGAATAACACGAAGCATGTGCTGCTGTTCGGGCGTGGTTTATATAGCCTCCAAAGTAGTCCCAGGAAAGAAATTCCCCAGGACCACACCCGGGTAAAAAATAGTCCCTGTAGTAAAATAGTCCTATGCAGGCCTCAAGTTGGCTTGGATTTATTTGCAGCATGGTCTGCATGAGGTAAGTAATGTCTGAGCCTGGCGCCTATGGCGCAGGACTGATTTTTATTATTAGGACTGAACCCAGACAGCCCCTAGTTGGGGCTGCTGGGGTCTTTGTAAATGTCTGGATGCCTGCTCCCGGGGCTGATGGGCTTGATCCGGATTCCCGGGGGTAGGCATCATGACACCTGCCTAGACGCCTCTAGCAGCATGAATCGAACCATGACCAACATCACCACACCCTACCATCCTACTCTCCACACCACACATGCACTCACCTATGTACCTAACTTCAGTTCTAGACTCCGGAGACTTAGGACAGGCACTCTACACATGATCTTCACCTCCCGCTCCACGCTTGCTACACACAGAAACGTCAGACTAGGAACCCGCACATCTGGTAAACCTAACACTCCTCACTTCGGACCGCACACCCTGCACTCTAGAACTAATATAACGCCCATTTTTAACTCATAAAAACCACTTCATTCCAGGCCTAAAATAGCTTCAGCCACGTCTAAACAGAAACTATGTGTCACCACACCTCAAAGGCGCCCTACTTCATGTCCGCTCTCTCATCGCCCATGCTCTGGAAATCAACAACCTCATCTCTAGTCAGGAACTAGATATATTAGCCATCACTGAGACCTGGCTACATGAGGCATCTGACCCAACCAAAACGTTAGCCTTACCCGCCGGTTGCTCTATTCTCAGACAGGATAGACCCGCTAAATTAGGAGGGGGGTTGCCCTAATCTTTAAAGATACCAGTCATCTTCGGCCTATACTCCACCCTTGGGAAGGTAATGCAGACATCCTATCAGCTAAGTTGTCTGTCTCCCACAAAAACACGATTAACAATCATGTTATCTACCGGCCCCCAGGACTCCCAGCAGATTTCCAAGGGCAAATCACCCACCTACTCAGCGAAAACATTAAAAAAAACACTAAAACCATACTCCTAGGGGATCTCAATTTAGGATTCAATGATCCCAATGATAAAGATTCAACCTCATTCCTAAAGGACCTCACTGACCTGGACATCTCACAGAAAATTATGACCCTCTCCCCCCACCCACTCCAAAGGCAAAACTCTGGATTGGTTGTTCGACCATAATTGTGACTCCACCATCACCTCCAACACCTTCTACCCTTGGACAGAACACAGCTTCATACAATTCACCATCCCTACAGCACCAATTACTAAAACCACTATACATAAACCTGCCACCCTAGCAAGAAGCTCCAAAAAGTTAACCACAAATAACATACGGCCCCTTCTTGACATCCCATGCCTAGCACCCCCCTTCTCGCAAGACCCAAACATCCTAGTCGATATTTTTAAGGACACACTTACTAACGCAATCAACACCATTGCACCCGTAGAAGAAAAAAAAGAAAACGTTTTTTCACTCCAATTCATGGTTCACAAAAGACCTCCAAACCCAACTTAATAACAAACGTGAGGCACAAAAAAACTGGCAGGCTAACCCCTGCGACGCCACTAAAGAACTGTTCAAAGCTATTGCTAAAAAAATACAAAGATGCCGTTTTCAATGCCAAATCTCAAGCCTACAATCGTCGAATATCCGACGCCAACTCTCAATCTAAAGAACTCTTTACCATCTTTAAGGAACTCACCGTTCCTACTATCTCCACTGACGAGATCGTCAAAGATGAAGCTTGGTGCACTAGCATAGAAGCTGCCATGCTCAAGAAAATAGACAACCTACAAAATAAAATCCGTGACCATTACAACACTCTACCAAAATTGAATCAGCCTACACAAACATTACACACTAGCAAAACTATTAACTTACCTAAATTCGCCTTTAATAACGTCTCAGAATCAGAAGTCGTAGACATCCTGAAACACTTGAAGCCAGACCTATGCAAAGGCGATGTATGCCCTCCCAAGATCATCAAGGACTGCGCTGTGCCACTTGCTCCACTTATTACCGCATTCATTAATGCCTCCTTTAAGACTTGCAATGTCCCTGACAGCCTTAAATAGGCGTGGGTTCGCCCCCTCCTGAAAAAGCCTACTCTAGACCCTGCTCAGACCAACAACTACAGACCCATAATAACAGTCCCCTACCTTCTCAAAATATTAGATAAATTGGCTCACAGCGAAATCCAGCTATACCTTGAAACAAACTCCATCCTAGGAAACAGACAGTCAGGATTCCGTAATGGTCACGGAACCGAAACAGCGCTGTTAGATTTAAAAATTCAAATGACCAGAATCTTGGACATGGGTAAGCCCGCCCTCCTTGTCCTCTCAGACCTCTCAGCGGCGTTCGACCTAGTGGACCATAAAACCCTCACTGCACACCTCGCCCACGCAGCACATTTCTCTGACCAAGCTACTTCCTGGATCACATCCTTCTTACAAGGAAGAATTATGAAAGTTTTCTCAAACACATCTAATGCAGCACCCACCATCATACACTTCAGTGTCCCACAGGGATCATGTACTGCTCCTACGCTGTACAATCTCTTTACAAAGCCTCTTTTTTATAAACTCGATGCACTTGGGT
The DNA here is from genome assembly GCF_040938575.1 of Ambystoma mexicanum. Taxonomy (NCBI): domain Eukaryota; kingdom Metazoa; phylum Chordata; class Amphibia; order Caudata; family Ambystomatidae; genus Ambystoma; species Ambystoma mexicanum. The sequence goes on along the minus strand of NC_090924.1, from coordinate 579,764,345 downwards.
TCGCATATACTAAATATGCAGATGATAACCAGGTGCTCCTTCCCCTAACAGGCTCTTATCACCAAGATGCCCTAGCACTAAAACAAATCTACGCCACATTTCATTTAATGGCCTTTGCCACAACGGGGATAAGACGGAGATCCTTATTCTTGACCAAAAGTCTACGATAGCCAAGTTAGACAGAGGCTACGCCAACTTAAACATTGATAACTGTTCCATCCCAGTCTTATCTCTCAAACTCTAGGTGTCCACATCGATGCAACACTGTCCATGAATAAGCAGGTCAGCACCATTGTCTCAGCCCCTGCCTTAAGCACCAAATTCATCAATGCTATCAAACCATTCTTATCAAAGGAAAATTGTCTTTCAATAGCCAGAGCTACCATAGGTGCCAAGCTTGACTATTGCAACGCTCTCCTAGGTGGCACCTCCTTAAAAAAGATAAACAGACTTCAAATCACCTAAGATAACTCACTAAGAGCAGCCCTAAGCATCTCAAAAATAGACCACATCTCACGAGTAAGACAGTCCATTCACTTGCTCACTGTCAAAGAACGTATCACATTCAAGATTCTTACTACAACGCACAAATGTATCCACCGCACAGCACCGCCCTATCTTTCAGACACACTCCATAGGTCAGTCTCCACCAGACCTACCATACGATGCTACACCAACCAACTCACTGCACCGCATATTAATAAAGCTAAAGCAGGAGGGATAGGCTTCCCATACCTAGCCCCAAAACTATGGCATGAGCTTCCCACTGCCCTAAGAGCAGAAAGTTCTCTCCCTGCCTTGAGAAAAAACCTCAGAACTTCTCTTTAACTAAAACTACCACTACTATCTGTAGGACAAACTGTCCTTTGCAATTGTACATTAACATGCCTATATGTGATTTTTTTATGTGTAACTAAGTTGTTGTATGTAGTTATGGTTAAGTTGCAGTTTCCATAGGAAGAGCACTTTTTGGCCGACTTATAACTTTGCTCCCCCTGGACGAATGCTCACCAAACCTTGCAAAAAAAGTATATGGCCCACTTTGAATTTTTTTGCAAAGTTTGGTGAGGATTCGTCCGGGGGGGTCCTAAAACTTTTTTTTTCCCCATAGACTGAATGGGAAATTTATTTTGCTTGCGCCTACAGCCGCTTGACGGATGTTCACCAAATTTGGACCAGGAGCAGCAGCTTGGTCCCGAAAGCGTGCTTTTGCAAATTGGGTGAAAATCCGTCCAGCAGTTTTTTTTTAAATGACCAAAAAGTAAGTACAATATCTGTGTTCGGTCCGCGAACAGTGTCCTGATTGGCCGAGCGGCTTACGTCATGTCCGCGGACATTGCGCGTGTTCGCGGATCGGACGGTGTGAAGCGCGAAGCGCGTCAGATTTGTGGTAGCGACCGCCATCTTGGATTTGCGGACGTCCGCGGACAGCGCGGTGAAAGTTTGTTCAAAATGTGTATTTAGTAGAGTGTGTTGGTGTGTAGGAGTGTTTGGGGAGGATGGGAGGGTATGCGATAGGTTAAATTTTGTGTTTTTTTATGTGGTAGACGTTCTTTTTGTGTTCGATTTGTCTGCGGACATCACGGGTGTTCTGAAATGTTCTAAATAAACTGAATGGGGGGTGTTCTGAGGACTCAATATGTGTCCGTTTTGTACGCAAGGAAGCTGAAACTGTTCTAAGAACACTCGCGGTGTCCTGCAATGTTCGCAAATAAACAAAATGGGGGTGTGTTCTAGCAACACACGCGTTGTCCTGAAATGTTCTTAGGGGGTGTCCTGAAGACGCTGTCCGTATTGTTCGCTGGAAAGTTGAATGTGTTCTAAGAACACTTGCGGTGTCCTAAAATGTTTGTAAATAAACAAAATGGGGGTGTTCCGAGGACGCTGTCCGTATTGTTCGTTGTCAAGTTGAAAGTGTTCTAAGAACTCTCGCGGTGTCCTGAAATGTTCGTAGGGGGTGTCCTGAAGACGCTGTCCGTATTGTTCTCTGACAAGTTGAAAGTGTTCAACACTGGAAATGTCCGCGGACATTAAAAGTTTTCATAGGCCATAGTTGAAATGTTTGACTCTATGGGTGTGATATGCTGCGGTGGTTGTGGCCAGGGCATAGAGTGTTGGGTGCATGACCATTTGGGGAATGCCCTCTATGCCCTGGCCACAACCACCGCAGCATATCACACTTATAGTTGCTTATAACTTTGGGTCAAAAACAAATTTATAAGGAACAAAGTTATAAGATATTATGGGTGTGATATGCTGCGATGGTTGTGGCCATGGCATAGAGTGTATAATTACTTATTACAATGTATAATCAACATTTTTTTTTTTGGACCCTCATATTTAGTAGATTACAAACCAGAGTACTGTGCAATTTTCTCAGTTTGTTTTCGTTGCTAAAATCATTGGGTGTGTGGGAGAAAAAAAAATCCATGTTGTATTAAAAAAAAAAAAAATTCTGTTATGCTACAGTTTGTTTGTTTTCAGTGTTCGCTTGTTGCTTCTGGCTAATGCTTTATACATTGGGTTGTTGCATTTTTTGGAGCAGTAACATATTATTTATTTGTTTGGATATTATGAAATTTTGGAGCAGTTAGATACCAGTAGGCATATTCTAATTGTCTATTTGTTGCTGTATTTAAGTGGTATTGATTTATCTGTTTCGATATTGTTAAATTTTGGGACAGTTAGATACCAACTGACGTATTTTAACTGTCTATTTTTTGCTCGAATTTAGTGGTATTCATTTATCTGATTAGTTGTTGTACAATCTTTGGGCAGTTAGATAGCTTTTGGAATATTCTAACAGTTTATATTTTGTTTTACTACAAGTTTACTTAAGGTTTAAGTACAGTTTAGTTATCAAATTTTGGTTTTAAGAACATTAAATAAGCGTTTGTAAGATTTGCTGGTAATCTCTGCTTTAGAGTAATGGTACTATCATTATATTGAAACCATCCACATTTCTTTTTTATATATGCAGTGTAGTGCCCTGAATTGGTTGTGGCTCCTGCGTGGTAGATTATACCTATTGTTGTGAAGGTTTTCTTACCAAGTGATATTTGACCATGTGTGAATCCAGTCAGCTTGCAGTTGTTTTTGGTACCATCTGCATTGTAACGTAGAAGCATTAGTATTACGCATTTACTATGTGTTTGTATTACTAACGTGGAGCGATTATCTGAATGGCAGGTAGAACATAATCTACCATGGTTTGCATTTTGTACAAGTTGCTCAAATGGAATGGATTCACAATTAGGTATTGATATATATTCATTGGGGATTTCTTCTTGTGTCACATTGTTGCAGAGTGCGCATGTATGTTTCCACATGTATGAAATCTGGAAGATTTCATTTATAGGTATGTTTTTGTTTTCCAGTGCTTGTAGTAAGTACATTAGAATTTCTTGTGGATCTTCCTGTGAGTTTATAGTGAATTTCACCATTCCAGCACAGTAGTCAAATTGTTGTCTTGTTCCATAAACACTATACGTGTTGTCAGGATTGTTTGCTGCATTTCTGTGAAGTACTAACATTTGCATACACAATGGGTCTGTACTGTGTAAGTAAACGATGTCAACAATTGGTGGTAATTGAAATAGAATATTCATTGCTACATTTGCGAAGCAACTTAAACCAACTATATTTGAGAGTTTAAATGGACCAGGTAGTTCTGTATCTGACTGCTTTTTTTGGAGTTTGTCTTCCTTCTTTGAAGAAGTACCTGGTTTACTTTCCCTAATTGATTCTTTTTTGCTTGTGGTACTTGATGAAGTATTACTTTCTTTTACTCTCTTTGGAGGATTTGCAGTGACATCCTGTTGCATTTCTGTTTGATTTATTTTTCTTTTATAACGTTTTACTTTTTTGTGGAACAGAATATGTGTTTAGATGGGGGGTGTATAGTGAGCAAAGTCTATTGTATTCTAAAATGCACGGAATATCAGTGTTTATTTTACTTGCATCAAAGTTGATTAGAAATAGATCGTCAAGTGTACGTAAGCGTGATAGTGCTACGTAGCTCATGCCTTCTTTAAAGACTGTTACCCTAGACAAAGCAATGCTAGATATTGGTAAGACCTTGTCATTTATGAATCATCACTGCGTATGCAAGAGTTAGAGAAAATTGTTCTATGCGTACATACATGTCTTTGAAGAGAAGGAATCGAGCTGTTGAGCGTCCTAGCCTTTTTACTTCTGAAAGTTTGTCAAAGAGTATATTGACAAACAGAATTTTGTTGTCACGTGGGTATGTTTGAAAGCCAACACCTGTACCCAGTGCTCCATTAACTGTACCCAGTGCTCCATTAACTAGTCCTTGGTCCACGTCAAGGTTACGTTTAAGCATTACTCTGCAATTTAAGGATCATTTTAATATCTTTTCTAAGCCTGCTGTGTTTGAGATTGATTTTCTAAACTATTTAGTCTTGTTGTGGCTTGGTCACACATGGGTAGTGTCATACCATGTACATCTAGTTTGTCTGTGGCGCTAATTTCCATTATTGGTTGCATTTCTTTACTTAGAATTATTTCATTAAATTTGAAACAGCTTGCAAGAGTTGGCATTAAGGCCATACAATTGACATTTTTGTGGGCTAATTGATCCATAACATCTGTAGCACATGCATTATCGCCATAAAGTACATTAATTTGCCGGGTTTTCAATATTGCTACTGCTTCTTTAGAAAGTATACCAACTCTGATACTTTTTAAGATGTTGGCATAAGTGAGATCTGCAGATTGCCGCATGTTTTCTGTTAATTCACTGTATTGGAAATGTTACCAAAGGTTGACATTTCCAATGCTGCCAACAGTTTTACGGCATAGTTTGTGTCCTAATGTTTTAAAAATAGACTCCCCTTTTACTGGTGTCAATTGCAGAAGATCTCCGAAAACAATAATGTGTTTTCCTGCAAAGAGCTCTTCATAGTTTGTTTTGAGTACTTCTTGTAATCTGAGGTGAATCAAAGCCAACATTAGGTTGGAGACCATGCTCACTTCATCTATTAGTAGCATTTTCATTGGTTTCAATACGCTGCGTAGTTCCATTGCAGCTTCTGCAGAAAGTTTATAATAGTCTAATTTGTTCTGGTGGTCTACTGGCAATAGTAGTAATCGGTGTAAAGTGACACCAACTATGTTGTAGGCAGCTAAACCTGTGGGTGCAGTGACAACAGCTGACAGTTTTTTGTTTTTCACATGTTGAAGGAACTTGATGATTTTGATTAGGAATGTTTTGCCAGAACCAGCTTCACCACTGACGTACAGTAGTATAGGTTTACAATTATAGCAGGAACATTCTTTATTTTCATGTTGTACACCATGTGCAATTTGTTTTGTTACTTCTTGAAAAATGCTACGTTGCTCATTGTTTAGTTTTGATTGTAGTATAGTTAAGTCTTCTTTATCTTCATACTGACACATGGTGTTTTCTACTTCTATCATAGATAATTCTGCCTCATTTATTATTAGTGGTTCTCCCAGTGGTTCTTGGCTTCCTGTTACAGAAGGTTGACTACTGTCAGGAGTGTCCTTATCTAGTTGGGCCAGGAGTTCTTCTTCGTGTTGCTGTTCATTGTGCAACATTGTTTTGTATTGTGTAAAGTTTACATCAGTTATAGTGCTTTCATTTGCTTTGAAAGCATCTTCATATGAGTCATAGTTATCGAGTATTTCTTCTTATTTTCTCCATGGTTTAAAGAGTTGTAGCAGGGACATGTAATATACTTTTTTATGTTGAGGAGTCTTTAATGACACTTTGATATGATTCATTAAATTTGGTTTAGTGAGTTTAACTAAGCTGCCTTCACAGTTTGTCACTCTGTATTTACCTTTTTTTCATCAGGTTTTATATTATTTTTGTATGTGTAGTTTTGGGCTATGTGGTATAGACACATGGTTTCCAAAGTATTACTTCTGTTTGGGTAGTATGTGTCCAATAAATTGTTTTTTAAAATGTCTTGGCTGTTGGATCACGTTTGGCTATTGTTTCTATATCTTCATATGATTTTAGAACTCTTTTTCTAGATTTAGCTGGACCAAGACTTGGCCATACTGTATTTTCAGATTTACCATACAATGCATACCAGTTAAACGATCAGCTGCTTCATATGATCCACAGTCTCTATGGGAGAGCATTTTTATGGCCAAGCTGTATAATTTCTGAGACACTGTTTTATCTGCTGACAGGTCATTCCAGAGGTCTTGGAGCTCTGTCTTTACTGCTTTGGTTAAGTATGCTGTGACATATCATGCAACTGCAGTAGAATTGTCTGCAATGTACTGCACATCTATGTTTGCATTCCGTAAGTGGGCAATGATTGCATTATAATCATTGATATATTTTTCTTCTCTGTTCTTTTTATGTAATGTGTGTTTTTAGGTGACATACCTTTAACACTATGTCTAACTGAAGACATGAGGTTGTTCACTTGACCTGTATTTGTAACTGGTCTAGGGAAACCAAATCGGCATTTGGTGTAGTATTTCCCTTTGTTTTTGTATTTGCGACGACAATATTTTCCACATTTGTGTCTTTGAAATTGTAAAATTTGTACATGAAGATCACTATTTGTGGCTTCTGATGGAATTTCACAAGTGACATACTTTTCAATTAACTGTAAAACAGTGGCATCACTGTCTTGACCAAATTTAGGAGCGTATTTAATCCATAAAAGCATCTGGATATGTGGTGCTCCTCTGGCTTGGTATTCTTTTCTCCAAAGGAAGTGTTGCACTTCTCCAAGGGGAGGAACAGTTTTATTACAAATAAAGTGTAGCATAGCAATGAAGCGATGGTGAAAATATCTTGAAACATTAACAGGACCTAGAGAACAAAGTTCTGCAGGTGTTAGTATATCTGTTTGTTTTGTTTTTGTCTGATATGCGTAGGAAACATTGTAAATCTTCCCATGCGTATTCTGCACAACTTAATGTAACAAACCAAGTGGGCGGGCCAAGGTTTCTGATCATACAACGTACATCTCCATGACGTCAAAACCAATACTCTTTAGTACCACGCATATTTGCTAATAGATTTGTAATATTTGATTGTAAAATCTCATCCTTTTGTTGCACTTTTTGTAATAATTGTGTAGCTGTCATATTTTGAAAGTGTGATCCTGATTTTAATATTTGTGCAACTCTGTAACATAAAGTTGCTAGTTCACTTTTAAAGAGTAGGTGGAATATGTATTCCACATTTTGTCTAAATCTGGGATCTTCAGAATACATCCGTAATGAGCGGTATTCGGATGCTGATATTTGAATAGGTCTATCATCGTATCTTCCTCCTTTGCCAGTAGGAAAGAGTAGAGGAAAAGCACATGCTTCTATACTTTTTTCCCATATGCTGATTGGTGATGCTTTTGTTTGACGCATTTGGTATGTTTCCAGTGCATCTTCTATGGTGTCATTAGAGTGCAAAGGATGAATTGTATAATGGTCTAAAGTATTTGATATTGTAGCAGGATCTAGGAGCTCAAATTGACCAGTTTCTTGAATTATTTCAGTTGTATCCTTCAAGTTTTCTTCAATATTAATTTCTTTGTAATATTCATTATTCTCTTTAAGATATTACAAGGCTTGTCTAACTTTATGTAAATCTACCAGCTGTTGCCATATTTTTTTGTCTTTTGTAGGTACTCCATTTACTAAGATAATTAAAGATTGCTGCATTGGACGTTGCACTCCTAGAGTATGCACATTTTCTTTTAGATCTAATGGTAAATAAACTAACTTTCCACGAATGCCTTTTACCAATTCAGAGGGAGGTAATTTTGCTGTTTTTGGTTGAAGGCTTATTGCTTGAAATGGGTGCACTGTTTGAATTATGATGCTCTCATATAAATTAAGTTGTTGTAGAGGTTTTGGTAGTGGGTATAATTCCAAATTATTTGTGATAGCACGTGAAGGAGTTTGGTTGTTGTCAAGTTTTGTAGTGCAGTAACTGCAAAGTACTAAGGGGTCAGTTATTTTGTATTTGTTTTCTGCTACAAGGTAGAGAGCTAATTCAAACCATTTAGAATTTTCATTGTCTTCTATTTGTATGATAGGTCTACAGTTTTTGTGTTACTTTTATAAAAAGTTCTGCGGCAACATACACACACATGGTTTGGTACTTCAGCTGATGTACTTTTAAATTTGAGTATTTCTTTTTTGTATGTGTGTAGTAAAAAGTTGCCATGCGTGAATTGTTGCTAATTTGGTTTGAAGCCATTTCATTCTGTAAGTGGCTTTCACTTCCAAAATATTTTTTCTGGATATAGTACATTTCTTCAAGTAGGTCTTTTGCTGTACCATGTAGAAGAATATTATTTAAATTTGCTAGTGCTAAAGCAGGATTTTTAGCATAGTACAGTTTATAGACTAGATTTCTTATAGTTGAATGATGTGTTGGTATCCTTTTGATATCATGGAAGGTGGTTTTACAAGTATGTCCTGGTAATGCAGGCCAATGAATGTCTTTGTAGTCCTGTGTACTTGCGCACTGGACAGGTATCCATATTTTGCAGTAGTTTAATTTTGATTTTGTCTTTGCGTTTCACATATTGATTGAGGAATTGGCGTAAAGACTTGAAATTTTTTTTTGGGAATGTTACACATTGACGTGCATGGCCATTTGTACACTAGACGTTCTGATTCAGTTGAATGGAGAGGTAATTCTAAGTTTTCAGGGCATATTTTTGTAAGCAGTACTTCTTGTTCCATTATGGTATTAACTTTTTCATAACCTCGAACACTGCTATGTATGGCAATTGTATTTGTTTGCTTTTGTTTGTATGCTTCTTCATTAAAGTATGGTTCTGTGCTTGTAGTGTGACTCCACTCACCTCTGCAGATATTTAAGAAGTTCTTTCTGTTGACATTTTGTTTATTGAGAAGTCTTTTTTTGTAATTTACACATTAGTTTTGTTAGTAGTTTCATTTTATTTAACACTAAAATAAATAACTTTCTTTTGAGAAGAATTGCACTATCAACGCTTCTAAGGTTAATTTCCTACAATAGGTTTTAAGGGTTGAACCTGGTTTCTCTCCTGTTTGTATAAGAATTTGAAGGACTCTGTGACGGAACATTTTGGCTAAAATACTTTTCTTGGTATGCTTACTTTGCACTATATCAAGATTTATAGAAGCAGTTTTATCTGTAGTGACAGCTGATTTTTTGTTAATTGTTTTCTGGTTTGTTTTACATTTTGATAGAGGAGGCAAAGTTTCTGTACTTGAAACTTCTTTTGTTTCACTAAATGACTCTATTAGCTGTTTTGTTTCAACTTGTTTTTGCAAATTCTGCTAGAGATGACTGCTTATGTTGGACACTTTTTTATTTTCATTTGCTCTACTTCTGTGTTGCTTTCTACGGACTTGATTTTTGGTAGGCATTCTTTAGGTCTGTTGAAAAAATTAAAGAAGGTATGGGTTGGGGTGTTCAGCAATGTATGTGTGCTGTGTGCATGAGTGTTTGAGTAAGATGATAAAGATGTATGTAATGGTGTGTGATTGTGCATTGGCAACTACAACTAGTAGGGATGGGTATTCTTGAATTAATGTGTTACTAAACTGGGGTTCAGATGACAGAAAAAAGTAAGCTAGTGGTGTGCAGAAGTACAAATAGTAAATCTAATGCTATACAATTAAAACAGTTGTTTGTTCTATAACATCAAAATTCTAGCGGCTGAGTTGGGTCATTTGTGTGTCGAAAAATAGGAATTTGTGGGCCATTCTGGCTGTAAATCGCTGTTTAAGAAATGGGGACTTTTGGACAGAATGGTGCACAATGTCTATTTTTAGGCACAGAATTAGCATGAATTAATCTTAGTGTGTTTCAGTAATAATACAAATATGGTGGTATTCAACTTACTTTTTTTCTAAAATGAGCAGGTTACTTCTTAGTTGTTCTTTGTACTTCAAATTTGGCTGCTTCTTTTCAGGAGAATGGTCTTCACTGCAATTGGAAAAGAAACAAATTAGTAATTTTGTTTGTATATAGCACTGTTTTTAATTTAGACATTGATTTTTTTAATTGACATCCTCAGCGCCTTCCTCAAAACCATTAAAATGATCTTATTCACATAAGATACGTTGCACCAGTTGAATACATATCATATGTTCTTAATGAATGAACTGTATTGCAATGACTAACTGTAGCAAACAAAATATCTTTACTATGCCTTGTGAAATTCATAATGTACCACTGAATACCGCTATTCTGTAACTAAGCTCTTGCAAGTAATAGTGCCTAAATGTCATGGGCTGCTTGCGCTATATAAATATAAGTAAATAAATAAATAAATGTTTGTTATTGTACAAGTATTGTTGTTTGAGATTTGAACATAGTGTGTGCATGCAATTTTGTTTGACTATATGCAGTCGTTATATTTTATTTAAAAAATGTTACTTCAACATGATTTGAATATGTGTGTGTAAAAAGAAATTAAATAGTATAAAGGTTTGTAAGTGACAGTTGATTTTAGGAGATGGAAAAAAAGACAGTATGTTCATTTTACAGATTATGCAAGCTAAAAGTCAGTTAATCTGTTTATATGAAACTAGAAGAATTGTACATGTACTTTACAGAAAATATGCATACCTGTAGTTTGTGTTCATGCATGTGGGTATGCATGGAGCTGCAAGTAGAAATATTGGAGACTTGTACAGTATTTCTTGTAGAGGTTGCTTTCCAATGAAATGACACTTGTACTCAGAGATTCACTGTACATTTGCAGTGCTGATCTATGATGATGCAGTTAGATGTAGAGGTCTTCTATGTGATTGGTAGAGGGTCATGTGACTTCTTAGCTACATCCAATGAGGGAATGGCACAGAGAGTGAAGTGGAAATGGTAGAAGGGCTGTCCATGTTACGATATGTCCGCGGAAATGGCGGTAGTTCGCGGACATCGGGTGTTACATCCAGGGATTTTTGGGTTGGGGAGCCATGCAAATGAGAATGAGCAGAGAAAGGGATTGGTCAGGAAAGTTTAGTGGGTGTGTTGTGCCAGGAGAGAGTTGCTCAGATACTCTTTTTGCTGAGAGAAGAACAGATAGCTATGGCTGTGTGTTTCAGAAAACAGATTGTTTGGATTTTGGGAGACTCGTGGATACATTGGTTGAAGGTGCATGCAGAAAGTTGTGGAGTACCTGTAGATCTTGGATTTCCACATGTGGAAGTACACTGCATGGAGTACTTGGAATGAAGCGTTTGGACTTGCTACCTCTCTTTGCTACTTTGGAGACAGAGCAACATCCAGATATAATTATAATTCATTGTGGAGGGAACAGTTTAGGACATGTGTCTGGAATTTCTTTGCAATTTGCAATGAAAGAAGGACTTGGGAAGGACATGGACATGTTTCCAAATTCTCAAGTAATTTTTTCACTGATTGCGCAGAGACAAACGTGGCTTTGTTCTTCTTCATTTGGTCAATAAATGGAGAAAGCAAGGCACAATGTCGATAAGGCTGTTTGTGCCTTTCTAAGAGATTTTGGCATGTCCTCTTTTCACAATGAAAATATTATGTTTCGTAGTACATACATTTTTCGCAGAGATGGAGTCCATCTAACTTATGCTGCAATCAGATTTTTCTGAGAAATATACAAAATGCATTGCGACCTTTTTGAGAATTGCAGCATCCATTTTGTAGTAGGTGTTGAGTATTTATAATTTTTCAAACACAAACACCATCAAAAGGCTCTTTTTGGAGCCACCACTTCCTCCCAGGGAAAATTGCAATGGTTATGATGGGGCAGCACCCCAAAATTTACGAAGTCCGTGGACTGTCCGCAGACTTCTAAAAAATACAAAGGGCCCTGCTTCATTTATTTTCACTTCTATTTTTTAACTGTGAAAGGTGGCTCTGAAAAGAGCTTATTTTTTTGGGGATTTTTGTTGTTTTATATTTCTTTTGGTTTTTTATACAGGACACACTAGGAGAGGAGGGGAAAGGAGGGTAAAGGGGGGGACACCAACCACGGGGACAAGAAAGGGTGCGCTGAGAGAGGAAGATGTAGAGTGGGTTTTATTTGGGTAGTGAGCAGATCTTCTCATGCTCTGAGACAATAGTCTCATAAGCACTGCGAAGTCGCTCCCCCCTACAGAGTACTGCGTCGCAGTACATACAACTGTGACCTTCGAAAGGTAAGGGTCATCAGCATTGTGTATGGCCTGTGAGGCAGCTTGAGGAATACGCTGTCCCACAGGAGTGTTCCTTGTGGTGACAGGATCAGAAACGGAGGATGAAGTAGAGGAAGTCAACCTGCTACGCTCCTCGCAAGGTACAACCCTGCAAATGGCCCCAGTGTGAAATGGCCTTAGGTGTCGCTTCATGGTAGTGGTCCCAAAGCTGTACGAACCAAGCCTCCCGCGACTGAGTACCATTTTGCACTCTTGGCAGGTGACTTGGTTCGCACAAGCCTTAGGACCATTCCTACGAATGGTAAATAACCGCCACACCCAAGACTCACGCCGAGTGCGGGTAGTAGGGAGTTCAACTACCTCATCCTCGTCATCCTCTTCTTCCTCCTCTGCATCCTCACTCCTGTTCCCCTCTTCAGGCCCTTGGGGAGGTGGTGGTGGTGGAAGGGTTGGGGGTGGTGTGAGGCAGATGCAGCACCAGGTGGCAGCAGTGCAGCCATGGATGCCATCAGGTTCAAGATGGAAATCTGCAGGTGGCAGTAAAATTCGCTGTGCTCTGTAGAATAGCCAGAAACACAATGAGAATAAGCTCTAGGGCGTAGTCTTTTATAGGGGTGCTTGTACGTGGTTTGCGGACATGCGCACTGTCCGCGGACGGATCAAACACAAAAAAAAGCTCAAAAAGTTTCAAAAAGTATGTAGAAAGTCAGGATTAGTATGTGGGACTTGTGCTATGGTGAGTTTTTATTGAAAAATATTGTGGATTACTTGAAAATGAACACACGATCAGCGTGGGAGCGGTCACATGATCGCTTCGCGAACATGTCCGCGAAGGGAGCGGCTGTCCGCAGGACACCAAATGCACAGACATTGGTTTGCGCATGCGCGTTGATGTTCTTCGGACACTGTTTGGGTCCTGAAGTAATTAAGTGTGTCACACGTCAAACGAACAGTTACGGACAGGCGTTTGTTCTTAGAACAGTTTCAACTTGCTTGTGAACAATACGGACAGACATAGCATTCTAAGTCTTGTTAGAATGCACCTCCATTTTGTTTATTTACGCACATTTGAGGACACCGCATGTGTTCTTAGAACAGTTTCAACTTGCTAACGAACAGTACGGACAGGTATAGTGTTAGTCAGGACACCTCCATTTTCGTTTCTTTACGGACATTCCGGATACCCGCGCTGTCCGCGGACACCTGAATTGCTTTTTAAAAAATAAACATGAAATTAATTAGAACACAATATAGACATTTAACTTTATTTAACATGTATGATTAATTTATGACAGAGAAGGTGAGGCAGAAACAAACAAAAACAGGAGAATTAGGGGTTTCAACAGGATTTGTATGAGGTGAAGAAGGGATGGAAGTCTCATCAAAACGTTTTAGTTCATGGAGAGGGTTTGGCGATAATTGACTATGATATGGTGAGGAGGGACAAGTACATGTGGGGCAATGGTACGCGGTTTTTGGTTTAAAATGATCTTCCACAAAAGTTTTCAAATTATTAAAATTAGTCAACAATAAATCCATTTTTTCTTCTATACAGTGAAGAGTCTTATCCATAACCGCTTTTTCTGTAGTACTTTCTATTTTGGTATGCTCTGTACAAAACAAATATATATGTTAATTGTATATACAATAATAATTAAATGGTTTATATTGTAATGTGTCTACCATTAGATTCACTATCTTCTGACATTTCCTCTTGTGGGAAATGCTCCTCTAGCCACTCCACAGTACTAGACATTTCTGTGAAAAAAAAACATATATTTTTTTAATCTAATACAGAAAGTTTATAAAAGTTTGAATCTTTTGCTACTGCAACCGAGCTACTGTCTCTGGACCTTTGTGCCTACGTGCTCCAACACTGCCTTTGCCAAGACAGGAGGACGTCCTTGGCAGTAACACACTTTGCCTGACTTGCGGATAGAGGAACAAGGGAAAAAAAAAAAGGGTGACTGTTTTTGTTTCACGAGTGGATTCACTGCCACAGATTGGTTTAAACCATTGACTGTGTCTTTTATAAGAACGCCGTGATCCTACGTGACACCCGCACGCTATGCTAGTTAAAACTACACGTTGAGCCCTAGTGGCTGCTTTTGTCACGCCCCTCTGAGTGACTCTCTGTTTTGAATTTCATTAGCTAATCGGCTCCTAATTGCTTTTCTTTCTTTTTTAGGGTGTGCACTTTGCACGAGGCCCCGCCCCCCTGGCGTGGTGACGCTTCCTTGATTCCCATAAGACACAGGACCCCAGCGCACCCACGCGCGCACCCGTGAAGTACATCGAAGTACTGTTTACTGTTCATGGTGCGCGGGGGCGCTGGGCCCGGTCCACGACCCCTCAGTGGGGCCACTTTGTGTAGCTTTTCTTTTTTTTTTCTTTTCTTTCTCGGATTTAAGTCCTGTGGGTGAAGGCCTGGGCGGGCAATCCTAAATTTAACCTCTACTGGAATTCCTCTCGACATATGAGGATAGTGGTAAGTGGTTTTCCTCCTCTATGAGGGTCACACCGATCAGGATCCATTGAGGGGGTGACATTTCCTATGTTTTATACTGAAGCTGTTTACCATCCAATGAGTTGCTTCTTCCAGTAATCAGTATTAGAATGATTCTCTGAGTATCTGTATTCGGGATTCTGCTTATTACAAATTACCACACTGTGGATGGGGCGGTGGTTGTTGAGGACCTCACACAGTGATACTCCTTTTCGGTATAGATTAGGAGGGGGTGGATAAATCTGCAACTGTGTGGAGTCATGCCTCGGGTGGTGCCGCGGCGTGCACTCAACCCGCACGAGCCCAGAGACGCTGGACACCCTGGCGGCATGCCCGCCCTTCCCGGTGTATCAAGGAAGGGGGAAGCCGCCGCGGACAGCCGCGTTGCTGACGGCCGCGGCGGCGCTGTGGAAAGAGCCGCTATAGACAGCCGCGGCGAAGCCGTGAGAGAAGCCGCTGCGGACAGCCGCTGCGGGCCCGCGGAACACTCACATGGGTTCCACTCCGGTCCGGGGAACGGGGAGCCATGCTCGCGGTGGTGCCGGGACGCAGGAGAGCAGCGACCGGATCGCCGCCTCCGTGCTCCTTCTGATAGAGCCAGGACTTCATGTGGCTGGAGAAGGACGCCCATCGTCCGGATGCGTCCCTACACCATGCGGCCACGGCTGCATGGCCAACGTGAACCCTCACCACCTCAAGGGGAACGGGAAGGGCGACAGCCCGGGGCGGCAACCTTTAAGGGAGGCGGGACAACGTCCCAGGAACCAATGAGAAGGGGGTTAGCCCAGGCTCCTAGTGATTGGAGGGGGTTTGAAACCTCCTGTTATGATAAAAGGGCGCCAAACCAAACTAATGGGTTGCTCTCATTCCACAGGACACGGAGAAAGGAGAGAGGGGAGAACCAGAGTGGTGGGCCTATCCGGACACCTCAAGATAAGACCAGACCAGGACTTATATTTTGGAAGGCCAAGACCGGTGAAGTTAACCGGGAGGACTTGAGAATAATTCCCTTAAACATAACGCTATCCTTCAACCAGTGTGTGGAGTCATGCCTCTGGTGGTGCCGCGGCGTGCACTCAACCCGCACGGGCCCGGAGACGCTGGACACCCTGGCGGCATGCCCGCCCTTCCCGGTGTATCAAGGAAGGGGGAAGCCGCCGCGGACAGCCGCGTTGCTGGCGGCCGCGGCGGCGCTGCGGTAAGAGCCGCTATAGACAGCCGCGGCGAAGCCGTGAGAGAAGCCGCTGCGGACAGCCGCGGCGGGCCCGCGGAACACTCACCTGGGTTCCACTCCGGTCCGGGGAACGGGGAGCCATGCTCGCGGTGGTGCCGGGACACAGGAGAGCAGCGACCGGATCGCCGCCTCTGTGCTCCTTCTGATAGAGCCGGGACTTCATGTGGCTGGAGAAGGACGCCCATCGTCCGGATGCGTCCTTACACCACGCGGCCACGGCTGCATGGCCAACGTGAACCCTCACCACCTCAAGGGGAACGGGAAGGGCGACAGCCCGGGGCGGCAACCTTTAAGGGAGGCGGGACAACGTCCCAGGAACCAATGAGAAGGGGGTTAGCCCAGGCTCCTAGTGATTGGAGGGGGTTTGAAACCTCCTGTTATGATAAAAGGGTGCCAAACCAAACTAATGGGTTGCTCTCATTCCACAGGATACGGAGAAAGGAGAGAGGGGAGAAACAGAGTGGTGGGCCTATCCGGACACCTCAAGATAAGACCAGACCAGGACTAACGTCGTTATATTTTGGAAGGCCAAGACACCGGTGAAGTTAACCGGGAGGACTTGAGAATAGTTCCCTTAAACATAACGCTATCCTTCAACCAGTGAATAAAATATTGTTTCAGCATCTACCTGTCTCCGAGCCTAATTCCACACTGGCGACGAAGGTGGGATTCTGACAGCGCTATGGAGGCATTGATAAAGACCCTGACCGAGGGTCAACAGCAATTGCAACAGATGGTGCAACTACAGTCACAACAAGCAGCTGCAGATCGGCAAGCCTTTCAACAGGCCATCCAGCTGCAGGGTACTATACAGACCACTGCGCAGGACAAACAGCATGAGACCATAACCCGTCTCACAGATGCAGTAGCCAATACGAGAAACCAACCACTGGTGCCCTCGGCCCTCCTGCAGAAGTATAGGGACGGGGAGGACCCTGCCTTTTTCTTTACCAGTTTCGAGCGCATAGCCAGGAACGCGCAATGGCCTCCAGACCGGTGGGGTCAATATGTGGCCCCCTTCTATCTGGGGTGATGCAGGGCGCCTACCAGGCGGTAAACCCCAACGGCAATACGCCGTACGGAGAGATCAAGGCCGCAGTGCTAGACCGTTTAGGACTGGACAATGAAGCATACCGGATCCAGCTAAGGGAAGCCAGACTCAGGGCTGGGGAAAGCCCACGCCAGCTGTATTATAGGATAAAAGACCTAGCCGAGAAGTGGTTGCTGGCTCCAAACCCCGCTAACCAACCCCTGCTCGATAAAATCATACTGGAACAGTTCATAGAAGCCCTGCCCGGGCAAATGCAGAAATGGGTCACGCAGCACCATCGGCCCACCCTAACCGAAGCAGTGGACATAGCGTCGGCGTATCAGAAGGCAGGTCACTTCCGGCTACCACCCACAGGAGTATCAGCCCGCATTGCCATCCCGGTTTCCGACCCCCATGTGATCAGGGGTAGCCGAGTCCTACCCTTCAGGTGGAAACCCTCAGAGGACAAGAGACCAGGAAGCGAAGAGAAGGCCCCGATGCCGACACCTGGTTACAAGCAACCGCAGTGTTATGAGTGCAACGAGTGGGGCCACATAGCCCGGTTTTGTCCCAGGAGAAGACCGGTTGAACCCATGGACATCGGTTACCTGAACCCGATAGACGAGGAGGGCGCCCTGGGACCCTATGTGGTGGACATTCGTGTCGACGGCCGACCATCACGTGCACTCTTGGACAGCGGCAGCAGGCAGACGGCCATATCACCACCCGTGAGTAACTCTCCCTGCTTGTCTAATGTAACGGTACCTATTCGATGCATTCACGGGGACACCAAGTGTTACCCAATGAAGGATGTAGTAATTGACTTAAAAGAAACCTCCACTCCCTTGAGGGTTGCCGTCCTACCTAGTCTTCCCACCCCAGTGGTAATCGGGACTGACCTTCCCCACTTCAACCAAACCTTAAGGGACCTAAGGGAAGAGAAGGACCCGCCCGAACCCAATGTTGCGGGAACGGACCCTGTTTCCCGGGAACCCCTACCAGGGCGGAAAAGGCGGACCCGGATGGCATGGTGTCAGGCCAGTTATATGACCCGACCCATCGATTGGAAGCTTGAAGATAACGAGGACACCATAAGGGGAGAGACCCTAACCGACCCAACCCTACGTGTGGCCAGGGAAAGGGCAGCCCGGGAAGGGGAACCCAACCTAGCCAGTGGCCCAGGGTTCCTTCTACGCAATGGTCTCCTATACCGGAGGTATAAGGGTGACGATGGCGCCGTAAAAGAACAATTAGTGTTACCGAAGAGTCACCGTCTTATAGTACTACAACTGGCCCATAATCATCCCTGTGGGGGTCACATGGCCTCCCTTAAGACCCAACAAAATCTTCTAAAGAGGTTTTTCTGGCCTGGCATTTACGGCGAGGTAGCCCGACATTGCAAGAATTGTTCCACATGCCAGCTTACCAGCGGGGTACTACCCGCCAAGGCACCACTACAGAAAATGCCCCTCATTTCGATCCCATTCCAGAGGATCGGTATGGACATAGTGGGATCCCTGGAACCAGCCAGCCGCGGTTATAAATACTTATTGGTCGTAGTCGACTATGCCACCCACTACCCAGAGGCCTTTCCCCTAAAGGGAACATCGGCCCGGGTATTATGCGACCAACTAATCCCGTTCTTTGCCCGAGTGGGGATACCCTCCGAGATAATCACCGACCAGGGCACTAATTTCATGTCAACCCTCCTAAAACAAATATGTGGACAGCTACAGATCAAACAATTGAGAACCTCAGTATACCATCCCCAAACTGATGGGCTGGTAGAACGTTATAACCAGACGATCAAAAAAATGCTAAGAAGGGTGACGGGACCAACCGGGAAAAACTGGGATCGGGCGATCCCCCTGGTGTTAATGGTGTTAAGAGACACCCCACAGTCTTCCACCGGTTTTTCTCCCTTCGAGCTCTTGTTTGGGAGACAACCTCGGACGATACTGGACCTGGTTAAGGAGGAGTGGGAATCCACGGAAGAGGTGTCTTTAACCGAGTATACAGAGGAATTAAAGGAACACCTAACCGCATTACGTACGCTGGCCCAGAACAACCTTGGTCATGCCCAAACAACTCAAGAAAGAAATTATAACAAGGGGAGCCGTATGAGAACCTTCAGCCCAGGGGACCAGGTATTGGTATTCCTACCTACCAGCACCAACAAGCTCTTAGCCAGATGGAGAGGGCCCTACAAGATCATTGATGTGCTAAGCCCAGTGACCTACCGGGTACAACAACCCGATCGAACTACCCCAGAAAAGGTCTATCACATCAACCTTCTAAAAAAATGGAACGAGCCTCTTCTGGGCGCCTTTGTGAGCATCGAGGAACCCGAATCGGAAGAAATCCTGAACACTGTTCCCCATACCCTGGATGCAGTCAACTGGGGTGACACCCTTTCCCCCGAAATGAAGACGGACATTAGGAACAGGCTGTTCCCTTATGCTGATGCCTTTTCCTCCTTACCTGGACGAACCAACGTGCTTGAACATGTAATCAAAACGGACCCCGGACCACCCGTGAGGCTTAGACCGTACCGGATACCCGAAGCCAGGCGGAACATCATTAAATCCGAGGTGGATGAAATGTTACGGATGGATATCATCGAGCCATCTCTCAGCGTTTGGTCGTCCCCCATAGTGCTCGTTCCTAAACCAGACGGTTCGGTCCGTTTCTGTATGGACTACAGACAGTTAAATGCGGTGTCCCGATACGAAGCCTATCCAATGCCTCGGATGGACGAACTACTGGAGGGCCTTGGAGCAGCCCAATTCTTAAGTACTCTGGATTTAACCAAGGGCTATTGGCAGATACCCCTACGCACCAAGGATAGGGAGAAAACTGCCTTTTCCACCCCACAAGGCTTATACCAATACAAGGTTCTACCCTTTGGACTCCATGGGGCCCCCGCCACGTTCCAGAGGCTGATAGACATCATACTAAGACCGCATGCTGGATACGCTGCTGCTTATCTGGACGACATTGTCGTGTACAGCCAATCCTGGGGGTCGCATCTGGACCATCTGGAACTAGTAGTAGCTGATTTACAGAGGGCAGGGTTACATATCAACCCCAAGAAGACTACGATGGGAACCCACGAAACCAAATATCTGGGCCACATAGTGGGTGGGGGAGTGCTTAAACCTCAGTTGTCCAAAACCCAGGCTATACGCGATATACCGACTCCCACCAACAGGAAACAAATACGTGCATTCCTGGGGTTGATCGGGTATTACAGGAGGTTCATCCCTGACTTCTCCTCGGTGGCCGCACCTTTGACAGACGCGTTACGACTCAAGGGGAATCCCAATCTGACCAACAACCCAAGTGCCTTGAACGCCATAGCGGACCTGAAGCGACGGATCACGTCAAACCCGGTCCTCTACTGTCCGGACTTCCAGAAACCTTTCTTTTTACAGACAGACGCCTCCAACCAGGGATTAGGAGCTGTACTGTCACAGGAGACCAGAGGGGATCTACAACCAGTGTGCTTCATCAGTCGGAAACTGTTGCCCCACGAGGCGGCTTACTCGACCATTGAGAAGGAGTGCTTGGCCATCAAGTGGGCCGTTGACTCACTCCGGTATTATCTGCTGGGTCGCCGGTTCACCCTGTATACCGCCCATGCCCCCCTCCAGTGGCTGGCTCAGCATAAGGACACTAACCAGAGGGTTCTCTGCTGGTTTCTCTCCCTTCAGCCTTTCGACTTCATCACGTTGCACAGACCTGCCAGATTCCAGCTAGTGGCAGACTATCTGTCTAGATGCTCACCCTGGCCCGAACTGCCTGGGATCGGGGTGGGGATGTGTGGAGTCATGCCTCTGGTGGTGCCGCGGCGTGCACTCAACCCGCACGGGCCCGGAGACGCTGGACACCCTGGCGGCATGCCCGCCCTTCCCGGTGTATCAAGGAAGGGGGAAGCCGCCGCGGACAGCCGCGTTGCTGGCGGCCGCGGCGGCGCTGCGGTAAGAGCCGCTATAGACAGCCGCGGCGAAGCCGTGAGAGAAGCCGCTGCGGACAGCCGCGGCGGGCCCGCGGAACTCTCACCTGGGTTCCACTCCGGTCCGGGGAACGGGGAGCCATGCTCGCGGTGGTGCCGGGACGCAGGAGAGCAGCGACCGGATCGCCGCCTCCGTGCTCCTTCTGATAGAGCCGGGACTTCATGTGGCTGGAGAAGGACGCCCATCGTCCGGATGCGTCCTTACACCATGCGCATGGCCAACGTGAACCCTCACCACCTCAAGGGGAACGGGAAGGGCGACAGCCCGGGGCGGCAACCTTTAAGGGAGGCGGGACAACGTCCCAGGAACCAATGAGAAGGGGGTTAGCCCAGGCTCCTAGTGATTGGAGGGGGTTTGAAACCTCCTGTTATGATAAAAGGGCGCCAAACCAAACTAATGGGTTGCTCTCATTCCACAGGATACGGAGAAAGGAGAGAGGGGAGAACCAGAGTGGTGGGCCTATCCGGACACCTCAAGATAAGACCAGACCAGGACTAACGTCGTTATATTTTGGAAGGCCAAGACACCGGTGAAGTTAACCGGGAGGACTTGAGAATAATTCCCTTAAACATAACGCTATCCTTCAACCAGTGATTAAAATATTGTTTCAGCATCCACCTGTCTCCAAGCATAATTCCACAAACCGAGAAAGGCCAGACTCGGATACTTGGAATATTAGTGCTTATGCTTGCATTTTTTGTGTGTGGTTGGGGGTTGCAAGTTAGACTCTTTAATCCTGCACTATTTTGTATTGCAACCCACCTTGATAAGGAGAGTATAGAGAATACTGTGTTGGTAATTGATGGGGGGAAAAAGGCAATTGTGAATTGGGCTTTAAGTGTGAGGGATTCTCCGTATTCGTAGCATGGTGGGAACCCTAAGGAGTGGTACGATACCAACATTGAGTGAGACTCACAAACATCTTAAGCGGCCAAATAAAAGTATTCGGAAAGGCAGAATACAATCATAGTAAGTGAAGTGGCTCTTTTACATTGGGGGGGGGAGACAGAATAGTGGGAACTAAGTGGAATTGATTTTCCTCCCTTGCCCAATGTTACAAGTGATCGCATAAGGGCCCAAATGGAGTCCTTTCAGAAGGTGGACCTTTTTGAAGAGATTGTGCAGAAAAGCTTTCTAAGCGTCCACAAATTGCCTGTTAAACCCTCAGTCTTAAATATGGAGGACTCCATCCTCAACACACCCCAGTTGGATACGTCACTTCTAGCACCTGTGGTGTCTGCCGAACTGGATAGGAGGGTGAGACTCTCTATGGGCCCTTCAACTCCAGCAAGGGCTAGGGGTGGCGGTCTGGATAATGTTAATCTCCATAAATCCATTCTGGAAAGTAGGGAGAGGTTTGGAGACCACAGTAAGGGCCCCTTGTTGGACCTTTTTGGGGATGGCGGAACGGGAGCACATAGGGTAACTGCACACACATGCTCGAGTCCGACTAACCCCGTCCAGCCAGGGCGAGGAGATTTTGAGGAAAAGATGCACAACCAGGATAGTAAAGAAACCGTGGTAGAGGATAACATGCTAGAAACTGAGTCATGCCCGGTATTAACCAGAATCTTGAACCTTTTAGACAAAGGTCATGAAAGGACTCATGGGGAAATTCAGGAATTAAGATGTATGATGGTTGAATGCATAGATAAACTGAGTAGATTGGAAGGTTTCGTACATGCCTTGAGCATGGGAGAAACTGCCCAATTTCCCCTTACGGAAAATATAAGGACTCTCAATCAAGGCTCCCAAACAGGGAACGAACTATGTACCCAGGAAGGAGATGTAACCTTGAAACATGGGAATGAACTAAAAAGACTGATACTAATTAACCAGGAAAAAATTAAAAAAATGGAAAATCAAAATGAAAATAAATGTGGAAAACTGGAAAATACCACTCTAAGTACCGCAGAGCAGCTGGTAGAGATCAAGCTGGATAGTCCATCCAGCTTGTGGAAGTGATGGAAAATGAGGAAGTTAAAATGCTGGATCAGGAGCAGATAGCTGGGGAAGACGCAACCCAGAATGACGTGACTCCTTTTGTGTATGTTATCACACGAAGAGAAAAGAAAATGCGGGCTAGGGCTCTCAAAAGAAGAGCCAAGAGTGAGAAGGGAGCGAACAAAACGGAAGCCAAAAAAATGAAAAATCAACCATCACCGATGTCAAAAAACACCAATATAAATTTTAAAGATATATGTAGTCAGGAGAGGGAGGTCACCTAGACTTCACACAGTTAAACGAAGAAAGCAAAATAGCTCTGGAAGTGAATGAAGGAAATGGTAGATAGACAGGGATCAACTAAGAAGGACGTTTCAGAAACTATAGAAGGTACCTCACTGGAGACAAGTGGTAAGGAATATGGTGAAGCCAAGAATACTCTTTCAGAAGATATGAACCACAAGGGTAAAAGGGGGAATGGCAATATTAAATGTAGATCAACAGAAACAAATAAGAAAAAGAACCCGAAGAAGATGAATGGAAGTAAATCAGAGGGAGAGAAAGAGGAAAGGGGTATCCAGCAATTTTTTGGTATAAAAAACAAACCAAAGCCAATTACTGATAAGATGCAGGAAATTGTAGAGAAGGTACAAGAGGATATAACTGTGCCCCAGGTTGGTGAAAGCCTCTTTAAATGCAGCAATCTAAGGCCGTGTGAGGAAGTAGAATCTGACGGAGGGCCTCTGATTGAGGTGACTAATAGTAGTGTGCCATCTTTGGCACCTAGTGAAGGTATCAAAATATTGGTTCAAGAGGCACTAATCAAATTACTTGACTTCCCCTCTAAGCACGGACACCCTCCTCTCCCTAGAGCAATGTTATCTGACGCACAAGGGATCGAGGGAGAACAGCATAGGTTAATAATGATTGAGAAAGTAGATGGGAATGAAATAGAAAAAAAACAGATTGATCAGAGTTCTAATACTCATACTATCATTAATGACCATGATAAGAGGCAGAGTGTACATAACCAAGGGCCCGTCCCTCCTACCACACAGGAAAGTGGGAGGGATTTGAGAGAGGAATGTAAGGATGGGGGGATACTAATAAATAAAGCCCGAATCGAGGGTATGAGCTTTGAAGAGAGGATACGGGAGATAGCCGAAATGTGGAATATAAAGCAGAATCTAGAACAAAATAGAGAACACAACCGAAATAGGGAATGGATGAGGGATAATGAGAGAGGAGAAAATAGGAAGTGGGAGACAGGTGGACATCAGAGGGCCGAGGGACATGATCCACTGCTATCTAGCGCCTGGCCAGATGATCAAAGTGATTGGAGGGAGCCGAAATTTGCTGATGACCCCAGTGTCTTACTAAACTTTATGCTCACAATAGGAGGGCCTCCTTGCTTAAATAGAGGACGGATTCTGTCATTGTTTAATGAGATCCCCTGGCTATCTTTAATCACTTCTAACGACATTAAGCTTATTGATTATATTCATCCAACAAGATTTGACTGTGTCAGGATTGTATTCTACTCCAGGGATACATATGATCTTGCCCTGACGGAGGAGTGGCTTTGCAACGTTTTGGGTACGATATAGTGAACTTTAGCCTAGGCGCACGGAAACAACTGAGGAGTGAGAGGGGAGAGCTCCCCAGAGAGATGCAGATGAGATATGACAGAGAAGGAGAAAGTGCCAAGAACGCTGAGATTCACCCAGATGAGGTGGCGGAGCTGAGATGGTTGGCATCAACCTTGAGGGAATCCATATCCAAGATCCAAGACTTGAAAGGCTCAACCTAGAGTAGGGTGATACTTACTCTTGCATCGTGGAATTCGAGGGGATCACGTGCTCTCTTGCATTCTTCTAATATATGTAGGGAACTCTTGTCTTATTCGTTCCTATGTATTCAAGAAACCTGGGCAGAAAACGCAATTGTTTTGGATGGTTTTACCATCTTTCAGGAACCTGCAACTAAGAAATCAATGGGGAGACCATCGGGTGGGCTATTAATCGCGATTAAGAATAATATAGCCTTTATAACCCAAAAGGAGTTCCATATAAATAAAGGGTGTTTAGCAGTACTAGTGAAAATTGATTGTAGGAGATCCTCCACGATCCTATTAATTATAAACATTTACTGGAAACCTGAATGTGATTTGAAGGCAAACATAGATGCAATTGATTCCGTAATACATGAGTGCCAGGCTATGAACAGGGATCTACATATGATCGTGGCTGGGGATTTCAATGCTGAAATATGCCTCGTTGAAGGAATAAATGATTGCAGGTTTGGTCAACTGATTGGAGAAAGAATCGACCAACGGAAATGTCACCAGGGGGACATATGGGCCCTCTTCCTGGGTGGTTGGGGTCTGCAGGGGGTGAATGAACTGCTGGATGACTCAGCTGACAATTTTACATGGTCCAATGGAAGATGGTCATCTACCATAGATTATATTTTTGTCTGCACGCATACATTTGACCTTGTTCACGATTTCGGCCTGTTAGATACGAAGGAAAGCGATCATAGATTGCTTAAAATGTCTCTTGTGGTAGATATGGACAGGAGAGAGGTAGAAAAATGGGAAACTCAGGTCACAGTGAATGTCCAATCAAACAGAATTGCTTGGCATATTAATAACATAGAGAAGGTTAATATACTTTTCCAGGCTGACTTTGATGATAATGTTTTTGCCGAGAAAAAAAAGATGTACTGTCAGGTTTCCTTTGAGAATTATGTCGAATCAGTAATCCGAGGAAAGGCCGGAATAAAGGAAAAGGCCAAAAGTGACAAAAGACATAGACATATCTACTCTGTGGAAGTGAAATCACTCAAACAGAGTAGAAATAGCGAAATCCGAGTGTTCCACAGATGCCATCCATTACCCTATACAGTTGTGGAAGCACGTGATTTCCATGCAATAAAAAATAAATGGAAAAATAAGTTACGATTTTTGAGGGCAAAGCTCTATCAGGGTGACGCGGAATCTATGTTGAGTGCGGTGTGCAATGTAAATACACGCAGATTTTGGTCCTTGATCAAAAATGATGAGCAGGAACAAATAAAGTCCCAAACCTCTTGTATAAATTCAAATATATGGGAAGGGCATTTTTCGAGTATTTATTGCCCCCCCAGTGTGGCATGGGTTGTTCCGTCAGAGATCGAAAATGCCTCATGGAATATTTTGTTTAGTGTAAAAGAAATTGAAGATATCATTGTAAAGAGTTCACCCTCTAGGGCATCTGGACCGAATTTGCTCTGCAACCGGGTCCTGAAGGAGAAACCAAATTTATGGGCCAAAATACTATTTCTTTTATACAAAGACATTGTTAAGATCCACCTTCTTCCAAACAGCTGGAGAATGTCCTATATTATACCGATTTATAAGAAAGGGGACAGGGCCCTACCCACTAGTTATAGACCTATTGCCCTGTTGGATGTGGACTCTAAAATCTTTGCCAGCCTCGTTCTAGAGCATATTGGTGCTGGATGGACCAACATCAAATTTTATCGTCCATGCAGTTTGGTTTTAGAAAAAATGTGGGTACCGATGCGGGTGGCCTGTTAATCAATGTTATGCAAAAGGCAGCCTGGACCCCTGGAAATCTCCCCATATATTTAGCATCAATTGATCTTACATCCGCCTTTGAACTAGTGGACAGAACCATTTTGTGGAGCAAACTAGCTAATCTGGGGATGCCTGCCCCGCTTCTTTCAATTGTATATTTCATGCACCAAAACTTCAAAATAAAGGTTCGAATGAGCATGGAGGGAAATCTGTCTCAGGAAATCAAAGTAACTAATGGTCTCCGACAAGGATGCATATACGCACCGACATTATTCAATCTATTTTTTTCTGATTTAGGAGCGTGCTTCAGTAAATTGGTTACAAACTCACCTAAAGTGGAGGGCATTAAGGTAAAGTGGACCGCTTATGCTGATGATGTAACTCTGTACGATCATACACCCATTGGTCTGCAACGTTTTCTAACTGCTTTTAAAGAATACATTCTTATAAACGCCCTTAAAATTAACTACTCTAAAACAGTGATATTATGTCTGACGCACAAGAAAAATCAAAAAATAACTGCATTGTTTCTTAATCATCTGAAATTACCAACAAAGTCAGCAATTAGATATTTGGGCTATCCAGTGTTCGGAAACAAGAACAAGGTCAACTTCCGGGCTATACTGGAAGTAAAAATTGCCCCTATGAAAGCACAATTATGTAAAATCGACTCAAAGCATGGAAAATTCTCTCTATTGCCATGTGTTCGTTTGTACAAAAATAGACTAGTGCCTCAATTCTGCTATGGCCTGGAACTCGCACCTCGATGGTGCAGAAAGGAGGTGTCGAAGTACGAATCCAAAATTCTGAAATCCATGGTTAAGTGTTTGCCGAAGTGCGTACCATTGGCGGCAATAAGATATGAGTTTGGTTTACATTCAATTAGAAGTACCATTGAATGGCATAGAATGGCATTAGTTAGGAAACTGTTAACCTGCAAAGACACCACCCTTTATGACATCATGGTTAGGGGTTTCAGGAGCGGTGCTCCTACTTCTAAGTACCTCAGGGACATGTTGGAAGAGGCAAATGAGGTTCTGGACAATCTGGGGGTCCCTAGAGATATGTTTATCGCAAACCCCATGAAAGTAAAAAAATGACTCCTTCATGCTGACTGGAATTTAACTGTTCAAGAAGTCAAAACGTCTAAATTATATAATCACATTGCTTCTGATTGTAAAAAGATGGGGGAATTGGAACCATATCTATCTAAATTTCCTGATAAAAAGTGGAGGCAGGAATATATGCGATTCCTATTTAATGTCTTGAGTATGGGACAAATTGCTGATATTAGAAGTAGACAGAGTGTCGGATCCTCCATCTGTAAACCGGGGGAGAATCTAGAGACCTTGCAGCACTTACTGACTGAGTGTGAAGGTTTGAGGAGTGAACGCATCAGTCACTTCAGTAAATATGTGCCAAACACCGAGTGCGTGGATCTGGATTTGCTATGGTTAGACATGTTGCATGGTAATCGTGTTAAGCTTCAGATCGCTGTTGTCAGGTTTTTGAGGCAGTATTGTTGTCTTTAACTTATGCGAAAGAAGTAGACGATGAGTGAGTATCAAGTCCCTGTATGAATACAGAGAGTAATTTTTGTTTCTGGTCGAGGATGAGTTAGTTTTTAGGTATATGAATTCTTTTAAATGAATTTCTTTTAAATTGTATACTGATGTTTTGTTATTTATCAAAAAAATGAATTGTAATGGCATGTGGTAAATGTGAACTCATGTGTCTGTATATTAACTTGTGAAATATAATGTGATATATTTTTTTTAAAGAAAAATACCTTTTGTAAAAGTTACTATGTAACTATAAACAAATTTAAAAAAAAAAAGTTTATAAATGTATGAGTAAAATGCAGTACACTTACTATTTCAGGTAAGGTATGTTCTGAGTGGTCTGTAGATCTGCTATTGTTCTTGGTTGTGGAGTGTCTGTGAGGTAATTATGTTGGAAGCCTATCTTTCTTCTTTTGGTATATTCCATTTTAGAACATACTGTATTTAAATGAATGGTTAGTGCGTTACATATATGGGTTACACTTCTTATGTATTACTACCTATAATGTGTATGTGTGCTGGTTTGTGAATTTGTAAAATGTTCATATGTTATGATACAACAATTAAACATACCCCCCCAGAGTATTTGGGTAGTGGTGCTGTTGTCCGAACATGTCCGCGGACATTAAAAGAGTTTGCGGACATCAAACTCAGTAGAGGAGGTTCAGTATGTTCAATTTGACATGTACATAAAGTCAGAGTTATTATTATTAAATTGTGCTACTAAAAACATGAAATTCAGTGAAAAGGGGACGTTATGGTTCCAAGTAAAACCGAAAACCCTGAAATTTGCCAGTTATGGTAAGCTAAGCAACCATAGCTCGCGCCACCACTGTGCACTGCTAAGACTAACACCCACGACATCAAAGATGACATCACAAATGTCATTGATGACATCACTGATGACATCACATGTCTGGCTCACTCTTTTTTCCTTTACTGACATATCTAGGCCACATGGTTTTCTTGATAGGTTTTTAGTAGCGCAACTTAACGTCCCTTTTAACAAATTTTTTTCACTGAATAGATATATATATATATATATATATATCATGTCATATCCATGCACATGTGAATTCATGGCAGACCTGCTGTAGAAGAAACAAGTTACTTACCTGTAATTGTTGTTCTCCAGCATGGGTCTGGCATGGACTCACATACGAACCCTCCTCATTCCCTGCTGTGGTTCTTTTGGGTTCATACTGTCACTTCACGTGATTTCATATCTGAAGATGGCCACAGGGGTGGGGCTTAGGGAGACGGTCGTCATTGGAGGGGTGCAGGCAGTATGAGCCAGTCTCCAGAGATTGGTTAATGCAAGAAAGGTCGTTTTCAAGCCTTCTTTCTTTTTTCAAAGTGTTTTTATCGTTTTCATATTTTAGTAGAGCGTCATAAGCTTTAATACAAATCAAACTCCCTCCACCCCACAACTTCCTCCCCCCGACCAGAAGTATCAGCCTTCTCTGCCCGTCTGGAACGCTCAAGCTCAGGATGCAACCAAGTCCAAGATTCTGATCTTGTGTGGGCACCATTGTACCATGTAATCACTTTGGAGATAAGACAGTATGCCCCCCCACCCAGTCTTTTTTAAATCTCTCCCG
The DNA here is from genome assembly GCF_040938575.1 of Ambystoma mexicanum. Taxonomy (NCBI): domain Eukaryota; kingdom Metazoa; phylum Chordata; class Amphibia; order Caudata; family Ambystomatidae; genus Ambystoma; species Ambystoma mexicanum. The sequence continues at coordinate 579,734,743 of NC_090924.1, read as the reverse complement.
ATCACCCTCAATCCTATATGTGACCCACTCCGTATATACGAATGACCATACTTTCTGCAGCCAGTCGATGAGAGTGGGTGGCGATTGTTGCTTCCATCTCTGCGCAATCGTTAACTAGGCTGCGATTAGCAACATCATGAACCCCCCCATTTCTGTGCTTTAGTCCATCCTTTCCCTTTGGAGTCCCATGTTCCGCACACCCAAACCTTTACATCCACTTGTCCCAACCCATGAAACATCCCCCAAATCCACTGTAATTCCGGGAATTCCCACCATATATGCCTCCAGTTCCCAAACGGCTTACATCGCCACCAGCATTTTTCTGACACTTGTGGGAACATTGCATGTAGCCTCTCTGGGGTATAGTGCCATTGTGCCATGATCTTAATCCACATTTCTCTCACCTGTATGGCTCTGGTTAACTTTGGAATAATCTCCCACAGGTATTCCCAGTGTTTCCTTGGAGTTGTATTCCCTAATGAGTTTTCCCATTTTTTTCATGTTGTTCCATTGGATTTCTTCATTTTGCACATGTATAAATGTATATATATCTGAGACTAGTTTCTTTGAGCCAGAGTGTGTCGTAATATAGGTTTCAAATGGAGTTAGTGGTCTCGTCGCAGCACGTTTAAAAGATGGAGTGTTCAGCAAATGTTTCAGCTTTTCACATTTATACCCATCTTTCTCTGTCAGACCGAGGACCCTTGTACACTCCTCAAAAGATCTAATTGCTTGATCCTGATACATATCACAAATCTTTATACAGCCCGCTTCCACCCATTTCATATATGCCCCCTTTTCCATCCGCGGCAGAAACCCAAACATTGGGCTAAATGGGGCGGGTTCTTCCGCTAGCACCCCTTTTTGTTGTTGTCTCGTCCCACACTTCCAGTCCCACCCCCACCCCCATCACTAGACTGAGTTGAAGGTTCGGGTGTCTGTGGCTTTTATTCTTCCACAAAAGTTCTCAGTGGATTTCCTTTTCGCCCCATCTTGGCCTGCCCAAATCTTGTGTTTCTCCTCTGCCATCCACACTTTTATTACCTGCACCTGCAACGCCTCGTAGTATTTATAGAAGTGTGGAAGAGCCATTCCTCCTTTGTTTTTCGGGGCTGTAAGTGTTGACCTTGCTACTCTGTTTTTTTTTCTCCAAATGTATAGTGATAGGGCTTTAAAGAATATTTTTGGGTCTCTAATCGGTAACGCTTGGAAATGATATAGTACTTTCGGTAAGATATTCATCTTTATTGACGTCAATCTGCCGCACCATGAAGTCTTAAGAGTATTCCATCTCTCAAGGTCCATTTTATTTATTGCCAGTAATTGCGGGTAATTTGCACCATAAAGTTGCTCTTTCTTTTTCGTAAAGGTTATGCCCAAGTACGTGACCCCATGTTCTGCCACTTTAATTCGCATTGTAGTGACTAACCTATTAATCCCAATGTGATCTCCCGCAAGCACCAATTTCATTCAATATTCAGATTTCTGCTTATTAATTTTTAATCCAGAGATTCCACCGTATGCCTCCAGCTCCTGTATAAGCACCGTGAGTGTACGTCGGGCTCTCATTGTGATCAGCATATCATCTGCATATGCTACCACTTTATGCAAGATTCTCCCCATTACTATTCCCCTAAGATGGTCTGCGTTCCGTAGTTTGATGAGGGGTACCAGGTAGATAGCATAAAGTAGCGGCGATAGGAAGCATCTCTGTTTTCTGCCCCTTGCCAGTGTTATCTTGTATGTCACCACTCCATTCATGGCAATGCGAATGCCCGGAATAATTTGCTTGTATCAATTTAATGAACAGCTCCCCGAATCCCATGTGTTCTAGGATTCAACACAGAAGAGACAACTCGACCCGGTTGAATGCTTTTTCTGTATCCAGCAAGACGAATATCGCTGTAGTTTGTGTTATCCCTATTTTCTCGATTAAGTGAATTATTCTATGTGTGTTATCGTGGTTGTGTCTGGGCGGGATGAATCCCGATTGATCTTGTCCTATTAACTTGGGGAGTAAATGCTGGAGTCTGTTCGCTAGTACTTTCGTATATAACTTTGCATCCAGATTGAGTAATGCAATCGGCTGGTAGGACCCTGCAAGAGTAGCGTCCTTTCCTTTTTTGTAAAAGACGAGCAGCTTTGCCTCATTCATCGATGGGGTGATGTTTCCTCTGACCTTAAATGTATTAAATCATTTTGCCAGGATTGGGGCCAGTATATTGCTACATTTTTTATAGCATACTGCAGTGAACCCGTCTGGGCCCGCAGCTTTATTCAAAGGCGGTTCTGATATTGCTTTTTGTACTTCTTTCGTTATGAATACATCTAGCTGGGTCTGCTCAAGCCTTGTTATCCGTGGGAATCTCAGGTTGGCCAGATTCTCTGTTTGTACACGACCTGGCAGGTCATCTTATGTATATAGGGTCTGGTAGTATTCGCTAAAGATCTCTCCTATAGCCTCATTCCTTGTATGTAATTAGCCCTGCCTTGTATTTTTCTGATCGTTTGTGTTCGTTGCTTACCCCGCAGTTGTCTGGTTAAATGTGTGTCTGCTTTATTAGCTTTCATTTAATGCCAATGTTTCAGATAAAGAAGGCCTTTCTCTGCCCATTTCGTTCTGATTGTATCTAGTTGGCCTTGGACGTGTTGGAGTGATCTCTTCAGTTTGTTATTGGGATTCTTTGCCATTTACCTGAATCTCCCGTAATTTACCTTATAATTCCCTTTCCCATTGGTGCAATTGTTTAACTTTCCTAACTTTAAGGGCTATCAAATACCGCCTTGAAGGCTTCCCATATTGTCTCTTGTGAGACTTCACTCGTGTTGCTTTGCTCGAAATATTCTTCAATCTGTTCCCTAATTTTAATCCCGCATGTGGGGTCCTGTAGAAGATCTATTGGTAGTTTCCAGAGCCCTATTTTTCTGGTTCTCAAGATAATATCCATCCAGAGTGGAGCGTGATCTGACAATGAAATTAGTCCCAGTACTATCCCCTTCATTTTCCCCAAAAGGCCCGGTGTTACCCATATATAATCTAATCTTGACATTGTGAGCTTTACATGGCAGTAGTGGGTGAAGCCCTGAGCTGTACATGGGAGTAGTGGGTGAAGCCTTGTTCTTGACCCTTTACCTCTATCCATACATCTTGAAGGGCTAGGATATCTATTTTTTGCCGTAGCAGTTTTGAGGGGGTCCTCGTGCCCTGAGCTGTGTTGCTGCTCCTATCAATCTTGAGATGCCATGCAAAATTCAGGTCGCCTGCAAATATTATATCTGCGTTAGTAAAGTTTTCTAATTTCTCCAGGGTATACCGTAAGAACCCATCCTGCCCCATATTCGGGGTATAAATGGATGCTGGCGTTGGTGAGCTGTCTTTCAGAATCCCTTTAACAAATATAAACCTCCCCTCTTTATCTGCCTGTGAATCGTGTATCTGTACTCTGTCTTTGATGAAATGCTATTAGTACCCCTTCTTTCTTTTCCCCGCAATTTCGCCTGATCTTTTTATATTGACGTGCATCTCCTGCAACATAAGTACATCTATTATCTCCCTGCACAGGAAGTTTTTGAGCTTTCTCCTTTTCACCGCGGTATTCATACCCCATACATTATACGTAAGAAATCTTATCCCTTTCATAGCTGCTCATGACCCACGGAGCTCCCTTCCACTTCTGGATCCTTGGTCTCCTTTTCCCTTCTGATTGTCCGCCACATCCCTATGCACCCCTCCCCAGGCTCCCCACCTCACACCAACAACTCCAATTCGATACATCCCTCCCTAACCCAACTTGGTCCCCGAGGAGGGCCCAGGAACCTATGGTCGCTTGGGCAAAATGTCTGTCGCGCCTGGCCCTCAACTTTCCCAGGGATATCATTGCAGGGATTTCTAAACCCCACACGAGATTCCAAGTGGCCTTCCCCCGCTCCTTCCCTTCTGGGGCAGCGTTATTTATTAGAAATAAATTGCCCATTGCCCCTCACTGGGGAATAATCGCTGTTGTGTTGTTGGAGTCCCCACTGTGGGTCGACCCCAATAAGTTAGCTTGTGCTTGCCCACTTTCTTTGATATCCATCACTTTTTGATGTTGCTGGTTTTCCCTTTTAGTTGCATCGTTTTCCATTCCCACGGTCTTCTTCGTCCCCGATCTGTGCTTTGTTGTTTCTCCTTTCTGTCCTTGCTCTCTTCTTGTAAATTTGGTATCTGTTGCATTTCTTCGCACGTCATGATTTTATATTGCCTCTCTTTCCATGCGAAGAGCCGTCCAAACTGAAATGTCCACTTATATCTAATTTGTTTCGATGCTAGAAATTTCACTATGGGGCCCATTCCTCTCCTTTTTCTGCAGCGTGGTTTGGGCTAGGTTCTGATAAAGTTGTATTTCCATCCCGTTCATCCTAATTTGTCGGGCCGTTTGGCTTTTCGTAGAATTTGTTCTTTCTGGGGGTATGATGATAGGGCCACCAAAACATCCCATGGGTGTGCGCCCGGTTCTCTTGGGGCCCACCCGATGTTTTGGATCCACTTGGATCTCTTCTTCCCCATTGTTTGCCAGGATGTCCATGAAAACCTGCTGCACTGTGCCTTTCAGATCTTTGTTTTCCGCCGATTCCACCATGTTTTTGATTCTGATTTTGGATCTACGGGAGCGGTTTTCGAGATACTCATATTGAATTTCCAGATTGTGAGTGCTGCAAACTAGATGTTTCTGGGTCTCATTGTTTTGCATTGCTTCCTCCTCCACATTTTGTACCACTGTCTCCATGCTGCAAGGGTGGTGCTTCAGACCTATCCCACCTTTTTGTCAAAGGTTCCGTCTGAATTCCACCTCAATGAACCCTTGGTGCTGCCAGTCTTCTTCCCGAATCCTCCTTCAGCCACTGAAAGGTTGCTCATACACTAGAAATTGCTCATGACTTACATTTCTATGTGGCCTGCACAAGGGATTTTCGGAGGATATCACAACTCTTTTGTTCACTTTGGACCTGTGAATCACAGGAAGGCACTATCGAAGGCTTCCATATCCAGGTGGCTCTACGGATGCATCATGCACTGTCCTTGCCTGGCCAACAGACCTCTTCCAGGCTGGCCGAGATCCTATTCCACCAGTTTGTCTCTGGTGTTCCCCGGTTGGACATTTGCAGGGCTGCCGTGTGGAGATCTATGAACACCTTCACAAATTCTTCTGCATAGACAGCGATTCCAGGGAGGAGTACAGAGTCAGCCAGGCGGTGCTACGCAACCTGTTTGTTTGAGGTGTGTGTGTGTGTGTGTGTGTGTATTTTAAGAGTGCAAATGGCCAATGTTGGAAATATAAGCATAGAATTTCTTGCATCACCAAATATGTTGTATATGCCACCATCTGTGCTTGTAGTCTCCACTATATAGGCTCGACTATTGGTCCCTTAAATATACGGATCCTCCAACATTATAGAACCATAAAAAATGGGTATCTAACATATCCTCTGACGAGTCATTTCCAGGACAAGCATAATGGTGATGTGCAATTCATATCTTTCACGGGGTTGGCCCATGTACCACCAAACAAAAGACTGGGCAACCGTGAATTGAAATTGAGACAGTTAGAAGCTACACTCGTATGCAAATTTGACACCTTGAAACCAAAAGGCTTGAATATAGATGCTGAATTGTATGTGTTTTTGCAATCATGAGTCGGCTAGGAATAAGATGATATTTTATACCTTTACATATTTTTATATTTTTGAGTCCTGTTACATTTGTTGCTGAATTATTGTGTCACTAATACAGGATTTGCTATCTTCACATTGTGAAGAGTAATGGTTAAACATCTTTGCACTGCACTTTATCCAACGGATGTAGTATAGAGGAATTGTTATTTACACGTTGGAATGTACAAGAATAGAAACATGAATACATTGCACTTTATGGTAATTTATCAGAATTGAGCTGCTATTGATTTGCACTGAGGTACTAACATAGGAAATGTTATTTGCTATTTGCACATTGAAAGAAGCTATTATATGATCAATCAATTTGCAGTTGTTCTCTTTTTATACTCTGTTTATACATTGATTTGAGAGAGGGCACTTGCCTGGAAGATTATGTTTATTTTCCACATACACATATGAGTAGATATCCACTTCTTTTATGCATTGAAGTTGGAACAATAGGGCATTTGCCCCCTTATAATTAGGTTGCTGTTGTTCAGCTCGTAGTCTCTTGGCTTAGGAGCACTTACCCCATATGGGGGGGCGGATGCCTAGTAGTGGCCATTTGAGCCACTGTTAGTCATTTTGATGATATATGAGCACACTTGTGTGCAGATGTTACACATTAATTATGACATTTTTAAAAAATAAGCAGTTTCGAGCTTTTCCTCCGTGCAGTTTTCATTGCGGTAGCCACTAAATAGTCCTAGTGTTTTTCCAGCACTTTGTCTTTGCGATTGTGCTATTACATATATCTATTTTACAGATACTTGACCATTCCAATATGGAGATCATTGAGTTGTAGAGATTTCATCTCTTGTACTTGCAGCAGTCACATGACCGCAACACGCACGTGATGTGAAACGCACGGAGACGCTCTGTAATTGCTATTTGGTTTTATACTCCATGATGTGCAAGCCGCATTTGGATTTTAAAAGTTCTGAGGAAGCCTGAGTATTCAAGCGGAACGCGTGACTTTTCATCCACCCGTGGGGTGAGTGCTTTGTGATACCTTGCATCTGTCACAGGGGTGAACTATTTAACCCCTGTTTTTGTAATGAGCTGTATTATGCCTAAATAAAATGACATTTTAGAATAGCTAAAGTCTTGTGTGCTGGAATACTTTTTGCATATGCCTGCTGGGTGGTTTTTTGGAGTGCTACAACCGTGCAGGGGCTTGTGCGTTTTCTCTGTCTCTCTCTCTATAAATATATATACATATATATATATATATATATATATTTTTTTTTTTTTTCTGAGGCTTATGGAATCTGCTTAGATCACATGCTATGCATAGGCCGACATCTAGTGGAGGGTGTGCCAGTAATATTATCCCTAGTGTGACGTCCACTGTACCCATGGTCCTTCACGCGGCAAGGTCCCTCAAATTTCTTTTCCGCCATCGTGACCGGGTGCTTATCACGCAGTTCAATTTTGGCTTACCACATTTGCTTGTAACAAATTAAAAATCGTTTACTCTTTCTGTCCTTTTGCTTCCGACTTTAACATGTTTATTGACGCAGTGGAAAAGACAGCCGTCAGACGAATTAAAGATTCGATGGACCCTTTTGACATTAGAAGGCCGCCCCAGGCCTCAGCCCTTTACAGTAGGGTGAGTGGGGGGCGGCCATTGTACAAAGCATTTCCCCACCCACTCCTTTCCTCGCCTGGATGCCCTTCCCAAACATGGATAGAACACCCTTTTAAATTCTGCCCCATGTGCAATAAGAAATTCCTATGGATAGGCAAACACAGAGTGTGTAACTGGTGTCTAAACCATGACCACGACGAGGGGCATTGTCGAGCCTGAAAGCTCTTCAAACCCAAAACGCTTAAAGACCGAAGAACCAAGCGCTGGGCCCATCATGCAATGCCGGCCGAGGCTGCCATTGACGTGGAGGGAGCTTCCAGTGCAGGCGGCGTCACCGCCTTTTCGGAAGGCAATGGGGAAACAGTCAAGTTCCCAAGTGCGGGCCCCAGGAGAGAGGGTTGGCACTTGCACTACCCCCGCCACTAAACACACATCCCGGGGCGATGAGTCAGCGTCGTCGACAAAGCGCCCAAGTACGGCGTCAAGGGGGAGGTCTGAATCCCTGTCCCCTGGGCACTCGAGGTCCCGATCGCCCCATGACAAGCCTCGCAAATAGAAAGACCCTCTCCCTAAAACGATATCTACCGAACGCTGTATGTCGGCTGATGAGGCGGAGATCCATCTGACTACCGAAAGTAGACATCATTTGTTGAAATCGGCAGTAGGGTTGAAAAACACTGGTTTATCCCACTTAGTCAAAAAAACACATCCCGGATAGCCTGTTAAAGACTAAGCACTCCAAGAAATACTCCTCTAAGAGTCCTAATCATAGGGATAAATCTCAGAAAGATAAATCTACCCGTTAGGGAACCTCTCTCCGTCCCATAAGAGGAGGGTTCTTTGTCTGAAGACTTACAGAACAAGGGCCTTTCCTCTCCTGCAACCTTAGGACAAGTCCCCACTCCTCAGTACCCTGGGGTCATCACCAGTTCAGCCCAGTGGACGGTGGAGGATATAGGTAGGGTAATGACAAGAACAACATTCATGGCCAATTTCTTTGAAAAAACCCTGAGACTTACCAGAACTTTCAGGTTACACCTCTGTTAGGGTGAATTCTCATAAATGGCTAATTTCCCTTACCTACTGAATCCCTCAACACCTTTGCTGGATTTCTAGGATTTCTTTTTTTCACCTGGTAAGAGTGTCATCCTTTTTCCCACTCTAACATGTGTTTTGCTGTGTATGTTTTTACCATTTGTATGTTCTTGGGCTATGGAGCCTCACCTACTCCATGAGCACCACTTTTTTGTGTGTTACACAGCACCTTCAGTACAGTGACACATGGTTGTCTTTTAGGCTTCCCATTGACTCCATTTTTCTCTGGGGCTGACTACTGTCCACCAGAAACATGTAAAGTTGCCATTAACTTTATGTAGTCTTTTAATACAGACCCAGTACACCCCATCTTACATGGAGTATTGGAAAGGGTTAATTCTTATCCCTTTTTGTCTGTCTCTCTTAGAGCATTGTTTCGCTCCCTTTTCATCAAGACTTGGCTGAGGCAGTGGTAACTACCCTATTTATTTCTACCGTGGTTATCTTATATAACCATGGTATTGTTTTAGGCTATCATAGTAGCCTCGAACTTAAACCCGCTATATTGACCATATTGATTCTAATATTACTCTGGCTGGGTTTATTCGCCATTTCTTGTTGTAAAAGTCTTTCTTGTGTTTTACTCTCTGCGCCAAACCAGGTTTGGTTCCTTTGTTCGCCGTCTTTTCATGGGCTTCTGCACAGAAGCCCTCATTAACGCACCTGAAAGTCTTAATTGTGTGTGGTGTTCCCAAAGCGTACTGCATATAATTCTGACTAACAACCTCCTACTACTGAGGCTTCCAGCTCTCAGCCCCCAGCTTCAAGCTGCCAGCCCTCAGCAAAAAGGTCTCGAATCAGAATACGTACCAGTCCAACCAGTACTAGCTGACCTATATGACGTTCATACAGACACTGAAGGAGATAATGAGGACTATCAGCACTCTGATCATTATTATGATGATGAAGAGGCAGAGGTGTACACTCTGGCCTCACCGATTCAACAGGACTCCCCAGTGCCTTATTCGCCAGTGGATTATCAGCCCCTCCATAACGACATATTAATCGAAGCAGCTGAGCACTTTGGTATCCAAACACCAGGAACTCAGCAAGACAAAGACTTTGTGGAGGATATTTTGGTGGATAAGAAGGCAGCCACCCAATTCATGCTAAGTTTAAGGTCTGTCCAGAGTAGAATCCAACTTTCACTGGAGACACCTAATCAGACTCGGGCAGTTAACCTACGAGTGGAGAAATTGTTCTGCCCAGGGCCTTTTGACCCACTGTATATCAGAGGCCAGCTTAAGCCGGATTCACTCATGGTGACGACCCGTAAGAGGGCAGGGACACCACTAGTGTCTTCTGAGTGACCCCCAGACAAGGAGAGCAAGAAGCTCTACTCTGTTGGAAGGAAAGTTGTGACCTCAGCGGCTTTTCAGACCAAAATCGCAAACAATTCTATACTGTTGGCTAGTTATAATTGCCACAATTGGGATCATTTAACTGCCTTAATAGCGTCAGTTCCCGAACCTTTTAAATCACAACTAGCCCTGGTGGCGGGTGACGGCAAGCCAACTTCCAGCTGCATCCTTAAGGATAATCTCGATGCTGCAGATAATGCGGGCAGGATTATCGCTGAGGGCACTATAATCAAGCACCACGCTTGGCTACGCCAACCTGGCTTTAAGCTTGAGACCCAGGCTACGTTACTTAGCATGCCTGTGGAACCTTCAGTCCTTTTCCGTAAAGCAGTGGAGGATGCCCTGAAGTCTGCCAAGGAGGAATACGACACCTTGAAGTCTCTGGGCCAATTGACAAATAAACCACCAAGCCAGAGGGGTGGAAACTATGTTTGCCGCTTTTGTGGCCACAACTCACAACGAGGCTCCGGTTACGGAAACAGTAAAAAATTCCTCATGAAACAACAACCAGGGTCAAGCCTCACAGAGCTACCAGAGATGCCAGCGCAGATCACGCGGCCGGGCTAAGATGCACATCCAGAGGTGGAGGAACACCTCCCAAACAATGACAACACGTTGCAGGTTCCCTCCCATGCTTCCCCACTAGGGGGACGTATTTCATTCTTCACCGAAGCATGGGAGGGAATAACCACGGACAAGTGGGTGCTATCAACAGCGGGAGGTTATTGTCTGGAGCTCATCCAAAGACCATCAAATCATGCCCCGCGCCAGAGAAAGACAACGAAGGAAGAACAGCTCATCCTTCTCGAAGAGGTCAACGTGCTGCTTCTCAGGGACGCCGTAGAGATTGTACCATCCAATGAGGTAAACATGAGTATTTATTCAACCTACTTCTTTGTGCCAAACAAAGATCTGTCTATGCACCCAGTGTTAGACTTACACCCTGCAAACACTTATATAAAGCCATAAAAATTCTCCATGACAACGCTACAAGAGGTAATCCCCCTGCTGAAGCGGGGAGATTACATGGCAACACAGGATATAAAAGATGCCTATTGTCATATTTCAATGTTCCCAGTGCACAGAAGGCTCTTGCGTTTCAAGATAGCAAACCAGCACTACCAATTCAAGGTACTACCCTTCGGCATAGCATCTGCTCCAAGGGTATTCACAAAGGTATTAGCGGTGGTGGCAGTGCACCTGCGCAGGGAGGCAATCTCAGTGTACCCTACCTGGACGACTGGCTGATCACAGGGGAGTCACCCCATCTTTGCAATCAAAACACGGAAAGAACCATAAACCTTCTCTTCCAATTGGGCTTCTCAATAAACGAGAATAAGTCGAGACTTGTACCAAGCACAACAAAAGTTCCATTCTCTCATTCCAACAACTGAGACATTAGTTCACCATTCCTATGTCAGACTTCAACTTTTATAATAATTTGGTTAATTCCTGCCTTGATGCCCTCCACCATTTCTCGAATATCATCCTTCTGCCCGTTGCTTCTAGACTATTACAATTAACCATGGTTTCCGATATCAAGGCCTCAACATTTTACAATGTTCTGACCTCTGAGATCAATATATGGCCTGCACGTTTGTTATGGGAAAATGACTTTGGCTATGCCCTTGATGACCACACATGGTCTCACTTATAGGATCAGGGACATATCTGCGTCAGCCAACATGACACAGCATCTGTTTTTCTTTACTCAGAGCTTTTATTACCCCTTTGAAATTATCTTAATCCAAGAAAGATGCTGATGACAAGTGTTGGTCATGCAGTGGTGCCCCTGCCTCTTATGAACATATGTTTTTTAAATGTCCTTTTGTATATACATTTTCGCAAGATGTTTGGAAATACCTCAAAATCATCTTTACAGTAAATGTTCCACTATCTTTTTTGAATATCTTTTTGGGTAGCCTAGAGGTTTAGACCATTGATTTGCATACCTCAGCTAAACTATATGATTTGTTGATTGCACATGCGCTGAAGCTCATCACCGCCAACTGGAAGGATTTGCACAACCTTTCCATCAGGAGCATCATTTGTCACGTATAATGAATGGAGGCTATGTATGGCTACCTGCCATAACACTATTCCCAAGTATAATGCCAAATTGACTTTTTTTATTAATTATTTGGACTGTTTCATTGCAATCTCACATGGCTCCTGAGCATTTGTTTTTATATTTGATTTCCTCTCCTTTCTTTTTGAGTAATACCTGATTCCATTATTCCTACATATCAAAAGTTTCTAATATCATATTACTTCACATACCCCTTCCCCTCTACCCCCTCCTTTCTTCTGTTCTCGCGTTTGTATTTCGTCTGTCCCCTCGTTTGTCCCCCCCCTCTGTCTTTGCAAGTGAACTTTTCGCCATTGCAGATCGCATTGTTGTTGAACCGTCCTCATTAATTTTTATTATATCATTATCCATATGACTATTAATTCGCTGATTATATATCTTAATTGATACGGATTATATTTTGATTATTGTCTTTCTCCATGCATTTCTGCATTGTTATTAAGATGTACTGTTCTTCTTATAATCTCAATAAAAAATTATTAAACAGAAACAAAGTTCATCTTTAAGATGGACCGGCATTCACAGTGCCTAAACGGTCCCTGACTCACTCGTGAGCGATCCAACCTGCACAGAGCACGCGGTTTACCCCACTGCATCCGAGAGTCATTCAATTTCCCTAGACTCGCCAGGTACGCTGTCTCCGGGTACTGCTCTCCGCGTTGGAAGGCTCTCTGTGGCTGTCGCTGCCCCCGTGTCAGCGCACCTTGGTTACAGGATCTCCACTGCCTCGTTTGAACGGTGAAGGAGTCCCTTCGACTCATGAAAGGTTACAGACCAGTTCTGCCACCGCAGACCTTTCCTGCTTCCGCTGTCGCAACTCTGCAGCTCCTGAATGCTTTGGCATGTGCTCCCTGGTCTCTTCTCCGGCTTCCCCAGCATGCGTTCTACGGGCAATCTCCTTGGCCTCACCTGGTCTAGGCTCCAGCTGCAGGTAATTTTCCATTACTAAGTAAAGGTCATGGTACTCGGCATCCCTCTTCCTCGTCCCAGTACCAGAGTGGTGTTTATGCATGTCTCTCTTAATAAAGGGAGGATGCATAACACTGTGGTGTCTCTTCCTCGTCTCAGAACCTGGTTGGGATATTTTGTGAGGTCAAGCTTGATGATACCCTATTAAGGCTTGGTGATGTTTGACTCCTTGTGAAAGGGAAATGGGGGATACTGCGTCTCACTTAAGGGTGCCTCATCCCCACTCCCCAAGTGTCCTCCACCCAGGTGATCCTCCCTCGCACATCCAACCCCAAGGTCAGGATCCGAAAGCAACATCCTTTCCCTGTTCACCTGGGAGGAGGATACATTGGGGAAAGAAGTGAGGACACCCTCAGATTCCTCACAGGCCCGGAACTAAGAAGAGCGAGAAACACTGTGGGCCTACTTGTCTCAGTGAGTGGCATGAAACTAGGATAAGTGAGAAACAGTATGAAACTACTTTTGCTAATCTTAGTAAAATAAGAACTGGACAAGAGAATAAGAATGACTACTGGGTCTGCAATACATATCTCAAGGAGAAAGACATAGGAGCAGACTAGGAGGAACGAGATGTAAAATGTCTTATTCCTAAGGATATAAAGATCTACTGAAATGCAGAGCATAAGAACCACATAAAGATGGATTCAGTATCCCTAGTAATCTCAGAGAAGGAGAGACTTTCAAAGACACTTAAAGACATTGTACAAGAATTTCCAAAGTCCATAACGCATAGGAGAAGCCCTTAAAGAGAATGAATAGGGGAGCCAATGACTTGGAAAAGTTCCCTGGAGGAACAAAATAAATTAATCCAAGAGATAGCTAAAAAGTATCTAAATATTGTCTACTAAGAACGAAGAAGCCTATCCAGGAGAAGGGAACTATTCTCCTGGTCTTTTGTTATCTTTGTTTTAGTGATTGGGACTTTGGACAGAGGACAGACTGTTTACTTTGGACTTCACAACAGACGACAAGCACCTTAGTTTGGTTAGGGAGGGAAATCAATAGATTAGGGATAGTGAGGCTTTTTCTCCTTATTCTCCAGCATGGGGTCTCGCATGGATTCACATGCTCATGAATATTCCCTGTCGTCAGGCTGGGAATCCTTGGTAAAGAAAAAATCAGTTTCGTTTCTGAACTGTCTTTCTCCTAATAACCAATCACTGGTATCTGGGTCATACTGCCCCAACCAATGACTGCCTAAGCCCCTCCTCTGGCAGCCATCTTCGGATTTTTACCGCACGTTAAAGTGTTGGGAGTCCTCGTGCTATAGCTCTCGAGCTTTTACTGCGTTTTGCGATTTTTCAAAGGGTTTAATCTAATTTTTTCGGTCAATCGAGCCTCAAACTCCACCGTTTCTACTTCCGATCAACGGGGACCCGTTTCGGAATTGTCTACGCCCCTCAAGGGCAAGGTTTCATCGAGTTTTGCTTTTTGGAGGATTCCAGAAGATCTTTGATGCCTACCCCGCGTGGAGATGGCCCAGGACAAAGGAAACACAACGCCCGGATCCAAGCTGCTCAGGAGCTGCCCTGGATGCGGATTGCAGAATGTCTTCAAGGAGGACGAGCATTTCAGATGCCTCTACTGCCTTCACGAAGACAAAACGCATGCGGAGAAGCACTGTGCGTTTTGCAAGAACATGTCGGAACGGACCATGAGGGATCGTCGTGTCCGGCTCACCAACTGGCTGGAAGGGAAGAGCCCAGTGGTAGGTGAGAAGAAGAGGTCCGAGTGGTCTTCTAAGACCTTTGACGGTGCTCCAGCGACGGGGGCCCAACATAAGGCAAAGCACAGCGAGTCCGCAAGCACCGGGAGCGCCGATCGGTCGGGCTCCTCAGCTGCCAGGCAGGGCGCACTTTCACCGACGCCATCAACCATGAGCCAACGCTCTTGCTCGGGGAAGAGGAAATTTGAGAACCCGGGTAAGCTTCGGGAGAAGCCCCGGTTGATCCCGATGGAGACCGCCGAGGGGGAGCGAGGCAGTGACCCTCCCCCCAAAGTGAAGGCCTCAAGCGCGCCCAAAGTCGTGAAGGCCCTGATTCACTCGGCTAAGGCCCCTATCGAGGGAGACGTGGCGGCCCTGGTGAAGCCTGTGGAGGCTACCCCAGTGGAGGCGACCTCGGGGCCCAGAGTTTCCCTGCCACCGCTGAGGGAATCCTCTTTTCAGCGCATCGATCAGACCCCCGTGAAAGCCCCGTTGGAATAAGAGAGGGGGGCGGTGGCCATCACAGACACTTATACAGCCTCTGAGGAGGCGCTGGCTGGAGTCGTGAAGATCCTGAACAAGAAGTTTGAGAAAGTCTGGTCTCACGGGAGGGATCCCGACAAGGCAGACAAGGAAAGCGACGTTGGTGCCAATGAGGAGCCCATGGAGGATTCCATTCCCCGGCCGTCGCTCCCTTCGCAGCTGGTACCTGGGCCACAAGACAACTCAGGAGCGATCTTGATGGCGATCCAGATAAGGACAAGGTTGCCCTTACCACCAACGGACGATCCAGCAGAGCCTGGATCATCGGGAAGCCCTCCAAGCAAGCGGAGGAGAGTTCACCCCCCCTCCCACCCAGCCAGCCTTCACAGCCTTCTCAGCCTTCATCGCCCTCTCCTGATCCGAGGGACGACACGTGAACGGAGACGGCCATGAGGCCAAGAGGAAGACGGTCCTCTCGATTCCCTTATTCTACGACATCTGGGACGAGGGGCTGTCGCTCCTTAAGAACCTGTCCACGAACCCTGCCAGGAGAGACCGGTACGAGAAGAAGTACCGGGCCCCGGATTCCGCACCCATGTGCCTTAGGGCGCAGCCAACCCCGGATTCAGTCATCTCCGCGGCGGCCAAGAAGAAAGCGGCGGGGCGATGGCTTCAACTTCGACCTCTCCGCCGGACGGCGAGGGAAAGAAACTGGATGCCATGGGACGACGGGTCAACTCGTCGGTGGCGACGCCGATTAAAGCGGCCAACGCCCTTGTGATTGTGGCTCACTACGACAGGGAGCTGTGGTTTAAGATCGCTCCCCTACTGTACTTCCTCCCGGAAGACAAGAGGGCTGAGGCCCTGGAGAGCCTACAGGAAGGCGAGGTGGCGTGGTCCGAAGCCACCTCGCCTTCCAACGGTGGCCACGGACATTGCTGACACCGGTTTTCACCAGATGGGCAACGCCGTTTGCCTTCGCCGGCGTGGTTGGCTCAAGGCAACCGATTTCCGCCAGGACGTGCAGACCAGGGTTCCGGACATGCCCTTCGACAGGAACAATCTGTTTGGCAAAACTGTGGACGAGTCTCTGCAGGCCATCAAGGCTGACACGGAGACGGCTCGGGCCTTGGGGGTTCACAATGACGACGGCCGCCCTTTCGGAACTCCGGAGGCAAGCAAGGTGCCTCCAAAGGATTCTCTGGCGGCTCCTCGACATACCACCAGGTGGCCCGTTCCTCGTCTCAGGAGGCCTACAGAGGCCGCCACAAGTCAGGAGGATCTCGTCGTCGCCAAAGAGGCCAAGGTGGCAAGGCCGCTGCCAAGCAGGACTGAACCGGCCGTAGCGTCGGGCCCCCACCTGAGCACCCCGGTGGGAGGCCGGCTGGCGAACTTCGTCAGCGTGTGGGAGTCCATCTCCACCGACCAATGGGTGCTGGATGCCCTGGCCCGCGGACACACTCAAGTTTCTAAAGAAGGGCCCCGTGTTCCACCTGTGGCCAGGAAGGAAAACCACATCCCTCAACTGCTGCTGGAAGTAAGGGCGATGCTGAAGAAAGGAGCCATCGAGCTCGTCCCAAAGAGGCTCCGGGGCTCCGGAGTGTACTCGCGATACTTCCTCGTAAGAAAGAAGACACAACCCATCCTGGACCTTCGTCTAAACAAGTACATCAAGTCCCAGAAGTTCCGCATGATCATCCTCCAGCACGTGCTGGGACAGTTGGAGGAAGGCGACTTCCTATCGTCGCTGGGCCTGGAGGATGCCTACTTTCACATCCCCATTCTAAAAGGACATCGAAAGTTCCTGGATTCGTAGTCCAAGGGCGACATTATCAGTTCAAGGCCTTTCCCTTCGGATTGAAGTCGGCGCCCAGGGTTTTCAACAAGTGCCTAGCACCAGTGGCGGCGCGGCTGCGCCTGCTGGGGATCCACATCTATCCCTACCTGGACGATTGGCTCATCCGAGCAAAGACCAGAGAACTCTCATCCGAGCAAAGACAAGAGAACTCTCCGTCGGGCACACTGCGAAGACTGTCCAACTGCTCACGGAGCTGGGATTCTCTATCAACTTCGCGAAATCCCACTTAGTGCCGTCGCAAGTCGCCCTGTTCCTGGGAGCCATGCTCGACACAGTGGCGCGATTGGCCTCTCCGTCGGAGGAAAGGACGAAGGCCATCCTGGGCATGGTGCAACGGCTGTCGACCATGGACGTGGCCAGGGTGAGGTCCATCAAGTCCCTGCTCGGCATGATGGCCTCGTGCATCTCCCTCGTGCGCCTCTGCAGGTTGCGGATGCGTCCACTACAAGAGTTCCTCAACGTCCGTTGCATGCAGGCGACGGGCAGCTTCGAAGACAGGATCTCGCTCAACGAGACCTTCCGCCAAGCAATCCGGTGGTGGGGCACCCACGCGCATCTGGCGGCGGGTATGGACTTCCAGACCCCGACACATCAGGAGACGGTGATCGGACGCCTTACTGGAGGGATGGGGGGCGCACACCGGAGATCGCCACACAAGAGGCCTTTGGCTCCCGGAGGAGAGTTCACTACACATCAATGTCCTGGAGCTCCGAGCCGTGTTCTGGGACCTCAGGTCATTCCTCCCGTCCCTCAAGGGCAAGGTGGTGAGGATCTTCACCGACAACACCACCACAATGTTCTACATCCGGAAGCAGGGAGGCACCAGATCCCCAGCCCTGTCCAAGGAAGCCCAGGATCTGTGGCACCGGGCCGTCGCCCAAGGGATGTTTCTGGTACACTTCCACCTGGCAGGAATAAAGAAAACCATTGCCGACTCACTCAGCAGAGAGCTGCGCTCGTGCCATGAGTGGGAACTTCATCAGGATCAAGTGGATCTACTTTTCCGACGATTGGGCAATCCCCAGATCGACCTATTTGTGACGGCGGTGAACACCATGTGCCGGAGGTTCGCCAGCAGGTTTCCCCAGCCGGGGAGCATGGGCGATGCCATATCATTTCCCTGGGACGGCCTGTTCCTGTATGCGTTCCCACCATTGCAGTTTCTGCTGCGACTCATCAACCAACTCAGACGGTCCTGGTGCAGGATGATCCTAGTCGCACCGGCGTGGCCGAGGCAGATTTGGTTCCCGGACGTTCTGGACATGTTGGCGTCCTCCCCAGTCAAACTTCCGACGGACGTGAACCTCCTCGCCAGAGAAGGAGGCGCCATCCTCCACCACGACCCGGGGTTGCTGAACTTACAGACCTGGCTCTTGCAGCACTAGAGTTTGGAGGGTACGATATCCCGACGACTGCAAGGAGGTGCTTGCGAAGGCCAGGGCGTCCTCAACTCTCAAGTGCTATGGACACAAATGGAAGAGTGTAACGCTCACCTGATTCCCGTAGAGGCGCCGGTCTTGACTGGGCGTATACCGTATCTTCAAAGGTGATGTGTAACACACGGCTGGCTCTTTGGGCTGGACCTCTGTGCACTGTATGTCTGCCTCGAAGGGTAAGATGTCTGCAGATAGAAAATATGGGATTAAGGAACTGGGTTATTGAATGGCTCTCTCTTCTTCCCATTCTCTACTCCTGTAGAACCCCAAAGGTTAACGCTCTCACCTTAGGTAAGTGAACGCCGTGCTCTCCATCTGCCTCGGGGCAGGGTGCTGTAACCAGTTTCTTCACTGGATAAGGGGAGCAGGCCTCTTGACTTCAGAGGACTGCTGTCCCTCGTTTACTGCACGAACGGTAAGTTTCGAGTAATTCTAATGTCTTTAAAGTCTTTAGTAATGATGTTTCTTGTTTTGCAGGGTTCCGGCGATGGCGGATGACGGGCTGAAGTGAGTTGAAGATGGAGCTCGTGTGATGAATAGAAGCGCCTGGAAGCACGTAAGTAAGCGCTTGTTGCCTGCTTCACGATGCGCACTAACTGTCTTTTTATTTTGCAGGTACAAGTTCGGAGCGGCTGCAGGGTGCCGGAATACCCACTGGGTTAGATGTGGAAAGGAGTAATGGCACGTGAGTATTAAAGTTCCCCAATGTCTTTAAACGCACCTTGTTTTGTCTTTCAGATGCGGGATGCAGCGCCGAAGGCCTCCGGAGAGTGCAAAGAGTTGGTAAGCTTTTGTCTTTCAGATGCCGGAATGCAGCGCGAGGCGTTGGTGACAGCCGATGGACCAGGAAAGTGAAGAGCTGTCACTGAAGACCGTACTGCTAACCTGTTCTTTCTTGTCTTTATAGGTGTTGCTGAAGACTGGATTCAGGATGGTAAGCCTTTTTCCTTAGGCCCAGGATCAGATGCAGAAGACATGATGAGCGTTCTGCTGCAGAGGATGCAGAATAACGCAAAGCAAGATTCATCCATCGGGTGTGGTTTAAATAGCCTCCTGTAGTGCTTAGGTGTCTCCTTCCACAACCACGCCTAGGTAAGAAAAGAGTTCCTGCTTTCCAGAAGAGTTCCAGTGTTCTGAATCTAGGGAGTGGCTCCTGCCCCACCCAACAGGAAAAGTAGTTCCAAACAGAAGAGGATCAGAGGCTCAACTGGCAGGCAAGTAAGCAGCATGGTCTGCTGCAGGTAAGTCCACCCAAGCATTATGAGCCCGGCGCTTCCAGCGCTGGGACTGGGCATATTTATGAGCCTGGTGCCTCTGGCGCCAGGACTGGGTCCAAAAGGTCCCAATTGGGACTGGTTGGCACTCGGAACCTGGGTTATGGATCTGCTTCCAAGGGAGTTGGGAAAACCCTGACCCTTTGGAAGCAGAGATCATGACAAAGAGGTTCTCTGTCTGGTGCCGTGCACAGAAGATTAACCCTCTGCGGATTACTGCCCCTCAAGTGCTGCCGTACCTACTGTCGCTGGCCAAGGCGGGGCTAGCTCATGCCTCCATCAAGATGCATCTGGCGGTGATTTCCCGCTACACCAGGACGCAGGGGCGATCATCTCTGTGGTCTCATCGCCTGGTGAAGGAGTTTATGAAGGGACTTTTCCGATCATTCCCGCCGGTGAAGGCTCTGGCCCCAGCGTGGGAGCTCAACGTGGTGCTGGGCAGGCTCATAGTGCCGCCATTCGAGCCTCTGCATTCGACTCTGTTGAAGTTCCTATCGTGGAAGATAGCGTTTCTTGTGGCCATCACCTCCGCACGACGAGTGGGAGAGATCCAGGCCCTCTCCTGCAGACCATCCTACCTGACATTCCACGAGACGAAGGTAGTGCTGAAGACGCACCCCTCCTTCATGACCAAGGTGCCGTCGGACTTTCATCTCAACGAGCCCTTGGGGTTGCCCGTTTTCTTCCCGTCGCCTTCGTCGCTGGCCGAGAGGACTTTGCACTTGCTGGATGTGGCTACAGCGCTGAAGTTCTACATGGACCGCACAAGGAGTTTTCGGAAGACATCACAGCCGTTTGTGAACTTTGGGACTGTGAACCATTGGAAGGCCCTCTCGAAGGCTTCCATTTCCAGATGGCTCTCCGGCTGCATCATGCACTGTCACCGGTTGGCAAACTGACCATTGCCCGGACGTCCGAGAGCCCATTCGACCAGAGCGATTGCTGCTACTACGGCATTCTTCTCTGGTGTGCCCCTGCTGGACATCTGCAGGGCTGCTACGTGGAGGTCGACGCAAACCTTCACGAGATTCTACTGCGTCGACCGGGATTCCAGGGAGGAGTCCAGAGTCGGCCAGACAGTGCTGCGCAACCTGTTCGCCTGAAGGTGGGCCTGGTAAGGGGGTACGAGATGCTTAATGTTGAGTTGTATGTAAATGCTTAATGTTGAGCCTTGCCACCTCCCGTGGTTGTGCATGTGTGTACTGCTATGTATTCTTGTATTCATGAGCATGTGAATCCATGCCAGACCCCATGCTGGAGAAGAAACAAGTTACTTGCCTGTAACTGTTGTTCTCCAGCATGGGTCTGGCATGGACTCGCATGCGAACCCTCCCTCCTACCCCTCTACGGCTCTTCCCTTGGTCCTACTAGCACTTTACGTGCTACCAAATCTGAAAATGGCTGCCAGAGGAGGGGCTAAGGCAGAGGGCAGTCATTGGCTGGGGGCAGTATGACCCAGAGACCAGTGATTGGTTATTAGGAGACAGACAGTTCAGAAACGAAACTGATTTTTTTTCTTTACCGAGGATTCCCAGCCTGACGGGGAATATTCATGAGCATGTGAATCCATGCCAGACCCATGCTGGAAAACAACAGTTACAGGTAAGTAACTTGATCCTTATTTTAATAAAAGAAAGACAAGAATGACAAAAATTGGTCTGTATCCTCCTTCTGAGCTACCACATTTGGCTACAGGTAATGCTGGATCTCGCCTGAACTGCACAGTCAGAGAAACATCACACCCCTTTTGTGTGTAATGACGAACATAAAATGATGTGGAACTTGGGAATGAAGGAAAGAGAATCCTACGCAGAAATGCAAGCCTCTAACGGGAGGATGTCCTGGAGGGGCAGAGCCATGCTAGACCGCAGACCCAGCAGTAGCTTGGAGAGCGAGCTGATGGCCAGTAAGACGCTGGAAGACTGGCGCCCTAAACGGCAACAACGCTGAAGTCGAAAGAGAGACCGAGACCGTCTTGCCTGGTGGCGTGACAACACGGAAGCTGTGGTGGACTGGGGCCCATTAACTGACGCCGAAACCAGGCCGCATCTGAGAGATCGGATCCCCAATCACCCCATGAGAAGTATGTCAGCTGCCGAGCAGGAAGAGCATGGTTAGCAAACGCTCCCGAACAGGTAATGCTGCTGAGAGGGGCAAACTTTTGTATCCGAGACAGGGAAAGCCAAAAAGGTTACGGGGGCCAGAAAAATCTGAATGCTCGATACAGGCACGTGCCCAACTGAGGCCCTGCTAAAGTAAGCCTAGCACAGGACCAGAGGGCTTTGGAAAGCCGTGGGTGGGAAACGGAGAGACATTGATGGCATCGATATTTGAGGCTGGTGGAGCCACACTGGTTTACGGAAGCCTGAAAACCCGAACACTGGATACAGGCAAATGGCCAACTGAGGCCCTGCAGAATCAAGCCTAGTAGAGGGCCAAAGGGCTTTGGGGAGCCTTGGAAATACAAATCATATTGAGCAAGACTAGGAACATAGAGGACCTGGAACGGTTTCCGTGCTCAAATACGAAACAAAAACTTTGTGAAACTCCAAGTCAGAAATGGTGGCAGTGCATTACAGAGACCCTTTTTCTATGCAAAGAAGGGAAGGTGGCAAAATCTTAAAACGGGCCATTCAGAACCTGCAGAGAATCTAGAAGACCACATTGTGAGACATTGTCAAACTTTTTTTTTTTTAAATATGTTTATTTTTTAACAAGGCAAGGTAATAACAGTGCTAACATTTATCAATAATTAAAATGCATTATTGTAAAAGCCCAACTTCTCACTCTTCCCCAACCTCCACAAGTTTATCAGGTCTCACAAAGGTTTCCTCCTTCATTCTTGCTCCTGCGGGGCCTCTCCACTTTCCAGGATTTTCCTGGCCAGTTGAGGTTTGTACGTCAGGGCTGGAAAGTCTCTATCATAGTCGAGGACAGGGCTCCAAATGTTCCGAAAGCGGTGGAGGAGGCCGCTCTAGCCGCCGTCACTTTTTCTGCTATCAGCACATTCCATAGCTTCACCCACCAGAGGGGTAGGAGGGGGCCCTCTGCGGATTTCCAGGTGCAAGCCACCACTACTCTACCCGCCAGCAAACACTGGGACAGGAGCTTGGACCTGGGGCCCGTCCTTGAGTAGGTCCCGGAGATCGGGAGGCCCAGGAGGATAGGCTCAGGGTCCAAGGGGAGTACAGTTTGTGTGATGTCGGCGATGGCCCCCCAAGCATTGTCTCCAGAAGCTTTGGACTTTGGGGCAGGTCCACCACATATGAAAAAAGGATCCTATCTGACCAATTCTTCGGAAAGAGATTCCATTACTTGGGCCGAGCAAAACACTAGGATAGAGGCCATAGCTATGGTCTATATTTTTGTTGCGTTTTTTCAAACTGGTACAGCCAGATAGTAACTAGGATTTGGACTAAGAACAACTTCTTTTGGACATTTCATGAGCTCCATTATTTTAGTGTGGTGGTTGGGGAATTTCCCTCATAGTGGTAGGGCTAGATACACATTTTTCTTATTATTGTAATAAACACCCTTGAACATATTGCATCTTAGTCCGACTCCTTCTGTTTCACCACATTCCCCGCAAGAATTAGCAAAACAGACAAGCCAAAATACTGACCTCCAATATGTCAGGGCAAGGATTAAAACAAGCAAAAACAATGGGGTTCCATAGGAATCTATGGAGAGGAAAGTGCAAAAAGAATATCTTTTCTAACAGTTACACCTAAAGAGCCTTAAGATTTTGTCACCTTGGAGATGTCTTTCTTAGATTTTGCAGCTCTGGCACTTTCTAACAGATGACTCTATGGTTGTTGAGGGCAAATGATCTACTTGTCCTGTTCCTCAATATGTGTGGGGGGTATAGTCCGTATAAGGTTGGGAGCATGATGTATAGTAGCATTCTTCAACTGAATCCCATATCGGAGGAGCAGCGGTTGGACCATTTTAATTCACTCTACTATGACGACAAACTTGCAATTCTTAAGTTATGGAATTCATGATGACCCCAGATTTTGAGGCAGATGACATATTGGAGATAATTAAGAAGCTGAAGGCTTTAGGGCCCCCGGTCCCGATGCAATTGCATATCTTGTCTTAAAGGCAAATCCAACCTTTTGGGCCGCTTTCCTGGCCAAACTGTATCAATGGATCATGGCCAGTGGCAGCATTCCAGCTAGTTGGAGGGAGTCCATCCTGGTCCCCGTTTATAAGAAGGGTGGCAGGATGTACCCCTCAAACTTTACACTCCTTGCCATGACAGATTCAAGCTCAAAGATGTTTGCTTCGTTGACGCTGAAAAAACAGGTGAGCAGAAGAGAAGGCACTCTTAAGGAAACAGGATTTTGAAAGGCATACAATACGTCCCACAATATATGTGCTACACTACCTAATGTCGGAAGCCTACAAATGCTGTAGCAAAAAAATCTATTTTTGCTTTATTGACTTCACCAAAGCTTTTGACTTGGTATGCCTGCTATTTTGGAGTAAGCTCAAGCTTTGGGGTGTGGACTAGTTCCTCTTATAATATTTACAATCTTTATATAGTGACACCACTGTAGTTCGCCTCAATCAGGAAGGGATTATTACTCGTCGCATCTTGGCGGATCACGAACTTGAACAGGGGTGCGTCCTTGTACCCCTTTTATTCAATCTCTGTCTCTGATCTTGACAATGCAATGAAAGCTGTACGAAACGTCCCTCGTCGTATTGCTGGCGAACCAACCCCTTGGCTATGCTATGCCGATGACACCTCTTAGACAGGCTTGGTATCAAGAAAGGACACAGACAACAGATTTCAAATTCAACAATAGAATCTTTATTAAGTATCAGGATGGTGTAAGGCCTAATTTGTCCTATAACTGTTGTGGGGTTTTCCCTCCCTAAGGAAACTCTATGGGCCTCATTCTAAGTGTCCCAGTCCGGAAACAACGGTGCCAGTAAGCTTACCGGCATTGTTTTTTCCGGACTGGCACACTACAACTCTGACGGGCCGGTGCCCTCACGCCCGGCAGGTCAGACCTGCCGGGCAGGAAGGCACTCGCCCACAGAGTTTTCACTGAAGCACTGGCACCGTAACAACAGTGCCGGTGCTTCCGTGGTCCCCATTCCATAAGAGTCCAAGAGGACTCTATGGAAGAAAGGGAATTTACAATTTGCCAGCGCCTGACTTTCCGGCCCACAGGTATCACTGGCACGGTTACCGTCTGAGCCGTAATGAGGTCCTATGTCTGTAAATCCAAATCAAAGGTCTGTCTGTGTCATTACCTATGCTTGTCCTCAAGTCTAATACTAAACAGTGTAGGAATATTCTAAATTAACTAAACCGTATTCAAAATAAAATGTGGAGCAGCTTTTAGCGCCCTTCCCCAAGTTCAGGATACAGTTCCAACAATTGCTTGTCCCAAATATTCCCCCATAGTTTGTTTTTTAATTCCCCAAGTTCAAAGCACACTTGTTTCCGATACACAATGTTCAGCTGGGTTCGCACTTTCAGTAGGAGCTCTGGATTCCCTTCCCCAAGCTCAAAGATTTGGTTCACAAAACAGTCTAGAAATGATGAGAAACCTGCGGGTCTTCTCACATTTACTCCCCCGGGATCCTCTGTGCAGGTTGACCGGGAAAGGCCATCGCTTTTGGATCCTACCCCTGGGGGTGGACAAGCGAGGTTGGACCAAATGGACAGAGGGTCCTTTGGGATTGGAGGTGAGATACCCTTAGGTAAGATGCAGTATTCTACATCTTCCTTTCAGGAGGGAACCTGTGAAGAAGTGACCGTGAAAGCTGAGGGAGCACAGTCTGCGGCACGCAGGGCTGGAAAAGGTTAATCAGGGTGTGCGCAACGTTTGCGAGAGTGAAAGACTGTCTGGTGTGAGCAGAGGTGCGGATGCGGAGAGAGGCGCAGCTGGGTTGATGAACTGGCTCGGCTTTTTCTTAAAAAGGAGGAAGAGGTCCGGCAAGAGGTGGGAGGTCATGCCACGAGGGACGGAGGAGCCGGCAGGTCACGGGCCGGAAGAGGCGTTCATCTGGGAGTACTAGCCGGCTGGGAAAACGGTACCGGAAGGCTGACATGAACGGATGCGGAGGTGGCAGAAGATCTGCCCACGAGAGGGCCCACAAGGGGGCAGGTGAGCCTGCCAAAGATTGCAGTGAACGTTGGGGAATCCAGGCCCAGGGCCACATGAACACCTCCCACGAGGGAGCATGTGAGCCTGCCGAAGAGAAACGGGGTTGGGGCAAAAGAGAAGGGTGAACCCTTAAGTGGAACTCCGCCACATCCGTATTTGTTCATAACCATGACAGTCTGAACCTGTACTTTACAAGTATCGGACCACATAGGAGAACTGGGACACCGGACAGGGATGAGGTAACCACTGTCCTACTACCACAATGTTGGACTACTTATATCTAACTGTTAAGAAATAAAATAAAGAACCATGTACAACTTACCTTGGGTCTCAGCGTGCTGTGTAACAAAACCCCAGTTGTTACAGAACCTGTTAGGCAGAAACCTGTGCAGTTCCCTTGGGGAACACTGCAAAAGATTTAAGACTACAGGTAGAGCAGTAAACCCCTTTGGTAGCAGTCTGTACCACCCAGATTTACCTGGTAGCTGTGGCTGAGCAGTCAGACTTCCCTCAAGAAGAGTTAGGCAGTATGCAAAGTATACACAATATGTACCAAAACACAATAGCACAAGCAAACACTGACCAGAGCTTGGTTTCAAAAGTATATAGTTATTTATTTAAAATACACATAAGTTAAAAACACTCTAGCAAAAATATAGTAAAAGCACTTCAACACAGTTATAATGAAAGTAGATTCAATCCTTTCTCCTATCTAGACAACTCTAGGTAAACACCACTTAATTAAAACAGAGGTGAGTGCTTAACGTTAGATGACACTCTAGTAGTTTCCAAGAAAGGGAGAGAAAAAGCAGAAATAGGTTAGACACACCACTCTAAGGTCCAGAACACTTGCAATAGGCTTAAAGAAGAATAAAGTCACAGGTGAGCAAAAGTCACTAGGCAGGGCCCACTCTTAGAGTAGCCGGAGCGAAAATGTGCCCAAGATCACACTGTTAGTTAGAGATTCAAAGTCTTGCAAAGAGTCAAAAAGAGTTTAGAGTGGCTCAGAAAGTTTAGCCAAAGTGTCCCAGGCACTCCCAGGTTCGAAAGCCGGGGACTAAATCTACCCCGTACAGTCGGTAGCAAGGGAAGCCAGGCGGAACACAGTACCTTAAGCGGAAAGGATCCTCCAGCGGTGGCAGTTGTTCCAGGCAG
Organism: Ambystoma mexicanum; assembly: GCF_040938575.1. Lineage (NCBI taxonomy): Eukaryota > Metazoa > Chordata > Amphibia > Caudata > Ambystomatidae > Ambystoma > Ambystoma mexicanum. Next base: position 579,707,908 of record NC_090924.1, on the reverse strand, counting down.
TGGCAGCAGGGCTCGACGTCGGTCAGGGGAGAAGAAGTTCTCGCTGAAGAGCAGAAGAAGAGGGTCGTTGCACTGCCCGGGAAGAAACCAGCCGCGGAGTCCTCCGGTTAAAGGGTTGGTACCGACTTTCGCGGTATGGGGGTAAAGTGTGGTATTCCGGTTGCCGGGGTGCTTGGCACAGGCAAGGCGACCACGAGATACCTCAAAGAACGGAAAGAAGGCGAAAACTGGTTGTCCCCACCAGTCAAGGGAAGGAGCCACTCCGTTAAGAGTTCTCCTCGGTCGTCGGGAAAAAGTGGTGAGACGGTTCAGCAGGGCTCCACCGGGTGGTGTCGTCGAAGCAGGTCGGCTCAGCTCTTCCCTCGTCGGATTCTTGGTCCTGTGGCGACTTCTGAAGTCCCAGTCCCCAAAGCCCTGCTTTTATGCAGCAAACCCCCATTCACCCAGCCTAGCTGTCACTCAAACATGCTAAGTGGTGAGCCGGGCGGCTCACCACTTGGGCCAATCAGGACGGAGTGCGACTTGAGTTACCAAGGTAACTCAGTCCAGGGTGCCTAAATCCCCCTCCACCCCTCCTAAGTACCCCAGACAGAGTGGCACCACTTTGGAGGGCTTCTGTGGAGAAGCCCGCCAAAAGTGGAACAAAGGGCTCCACTTTGGGTCAGAGTTACAGAGGCGAACACCAACGCCATTTTAGAATCAAGTTTTGGCAAAAAGTCCCAACCGGAGTTATAAAAATAAATATATAAACCGGCGGTATGTTTAAGGCTACCGTAAATAAATAATTAAATGTGTTAGCCTAAAACAATGGGAAATCCCATAGGGAAATATTCGCGGTCGAATATAAAAAGTAGTTTCCACTGCCACCAGCCAAAACTCGATCAGGGGGGACGGAGACGTGCCCCCTCGACTAACAGACCCTGGGGCAATCGAATTGCCCCAGCCAGTACGTCCACAATATGATGGTTTGTACTGGTTCTGTTCAGGATTCAAGACTAGCAAAGTCTTTGGTGACTTTACATGCCCTGGGAGACAGTAGTCAGTCCCAGGGTATGGAGTCTATGTTGGGGAGTCCCTAGGACACCCCTGGGTCACGGCACAGAGGGTGCTGTGTGACCCACATCACAAAAATACATGAGGCCCTATGGAGTAAAAGACCCCATAGCCCATTCAACACAAGGTTTAACCAAGAAAACACACTTCAACATGTCCAAGAGTGAGGGTAAAAGAGTCTCACTCTTGGCAGGAGAAAAAAATTAAACCCCAGAAATCCAGCAAAGCTGCTGGGGGACTCACTAGGTAGGGAAATTCAGCCTAAACAGAGAATTCTCCCTAACAGAACCCCTATCTCAGAAGTAGTTATAGGATATTGCGCACCGTGCTCCCTTATCTCTGAAAAGAGCAGAAGATTCTATCATACCATAGACGGAGAGGGAGAAAAACTAGGAATAAGTTACCGTGTACCAAAACACCCTCTTGTCCTTATGACAATCAACCTTACCCTCTCCTGACCTTTTTAGGCCCCTATAAGATAGTGCCCCTGTTACTCACCACCAAGCTTGCCTGGGGTGTTGGGTAGTAGACCTCGAGTCGACTGGAAGGAAAGGTAAGACAGCAATCCCTCGGGCCTCCACTCGTAAGCCAGGGTTCACCCAGAACCTAGGCCTCCTCAACTTGAGGGAACTCTTCTTTAAGATACACCCCTCTGCTGTTTTGTATTATACAGACCGAAGGGTTCATCACACAAAAAAGCGGGCAACAAGCACACCGCCAAACCAAAGCTGCAAGGAAAAATAAGACAATGGTTAACAAAAGCAGAGACAGAACCAATATATTTTGTTCCCGGATGTTCCCTGTTGTACCTTGTTTTTTTGCCAAATAGGGCATATGGAATATGACCTATGAAAAACCAAGGGTAAGGATTAATCCCCTGTATACCTGGGAAAAGACAACAGTTGTAGGACAAGCTAAATACAGGAAAAACTGTCTTGCCACAAAGGAGATGGTGGGGAGGAACTCACAAACAGGAAGGTTAGTACAGGGAAGTATTCCGGGCGGCACAAGGGTTGCACTAGTTACGGGCTGGTGCACAAGACCTGCAAAGCGTTTGTGGGTGCACGTGGTGGTATCCAGAAAAAACCTTGTTGAAAAAGTCCCCTTTGATGATCAGAATGTGATGTATCTCGATAAGTCACTTATAAGTGTGGAGCTGGATGGTCAGCGGACAAGAAAGACTGAAACAAGGAGTGCGTGAACCCCTATTCTGGAATAGCTACAGCTATGGGTTAATCAAGCTTTGCCTGGCAACTAAGAGTGTAACCTCTGCAAAGAATACAAGGTTGTATTCAGCACAGACAAATAAGGCACCACAGCAGGCTCACTGAGTGATCTGTAGTTGAACTTAGGGGAAATTACACGAAGCGCAAGGCAGGAGGAATCTAATACACATGCTGAGGTCGGCAACAGCAGAGCGGTAGGGGGCAGTAAGTGAAAAGGAGGAAGTCCGTGTAATGATCCGAGTTGGCTGCAGACGGTTCAAACGAAGCAAAAGGATTAGGCTGTAGAAGGTCTGTTATGCGTAGCCGTAATCGGGAATCAAAGCAGGAGTGTATGGTTCAGAATAACGCTACAAATAGAAGCAATGTCTTAACCCAGAATGCAGCTTTTAAACATTGTGCGAGGGGCGGAGCCTGTGAGGCTGCGTCGCGGGCGAGTGCAGCTGATGTGTCATGTGATGCTGCTTAAGCGTTCGCACCATGGAAACCGTAGCTAGAGCCCGACACCATGGCAACCTCCAACGCTGCCACACAGGAGCGCCCATGCGACGGGCTGAGAAAAACACACGCATACTGGCGCGAGGGTCCCCCTGTCTCCTAGGTGTAACACCCCCTTTGTTGCCCTCTTGGAATACATAGCAGTACTGAGACGAGGAAGAAACAACTGGAATTTATGAATAATATTCATTCGAGGGGATTGGGTCCTCCGACCTATTCCATATCTATGACATGCAATCACCACAGCTGTGCTGCTTCGGAAACTTTTCAGCGTCTGCGTCCTGCGTCGATGACGTCGATGCGCCATCGTCGAGGACCTCCTCCGACGTCATCCGATGTGATAAGTAGGACGCACGACGCCCATAGCCTCAGTTCCGTTTTTTCCGCGAACGTGTTGCTTCGTGTTTCTCGGTTTAAACGCCTCGACTCTTTGGAGTTCTGTTCTTCTCGGTTCTTCGAACCTGTTCGTTTGTGAAAATCCTTCTGAAGATGTCTATTTCGTCTTCGACCCCGCGTCCGGGTTTCAAGAAGTGCGGGGAGTGTGGGTCCAAGATGTCGGTGACGGACTCGCACGACGCCTGCCTCTGGTGCCTCGGGGAGGCCCACGACACGGATGACTGTATCGGCTGCCAGTCCAAAGCCTTACGCGAACGTAAGAAGAAGTTGTCGGTAGGTCGGGTGTCCAAGCCCCGGAAGTCGAGGTCTGCGGGGCTTTCGACGGATGATTCGAGGGGTGACTCTCCGTGTCATCGTCGGAAGTCTCGTGGGTCTCCTTCTAGGAGTCGGTCACGCCACTCCTCAGCCTCTTCGAGGCGTTCTCGGAAGCGCCGACACCGGTCGTCTTCCAGGTCCTCTTCGGAGGGCTCTGCCCGGCGCGTCGCTTACCCCTCCAGCCGTGCGACGCCGGAGGAATGGGCTTCCTTCGGGAAGAAGATGCTGGCGATTCTTGAGTCGCAGGGTACCGTCCGCGCCCCCGAGTGGGGTCGGTCGTGTGGGGTCGAGAGACACCGCTCGCAAGAGTGGTCGGCACGAGTCACGGGAGAGGTCCCGTTCGGACAAGGGGACTCGTTCTCGACGTACCCGTTCCAGGTCCCGGTCCTCGACGCGTTCGAGACCGTGTGCGCCTGTGAGGTCTTCGAAGAAGGCATCGACGTCTGTGGCGTCGACAGGCTTTCTCGAGGCTCTGGCTCCGAGGAAGTCGTCGATGCCGTCGACGCTCAGGTCGTCGAGGGACACGCTCGGGGCTCCGGCCTCGAGGGCTGTGTCGACGCCGCCGATTCTGGAGGCGCTGCATCTGACGTCGACGCCGATTTCCTCAACGCCGATCCTCTCGGCGCCGATGCCGGTTCTCTCGACGCTGGCGCCGATTCGCTCGACGCCATCGACGCCTTTCGTGTCGGACGTACCCCGGGGCACGGGTGGACCCCCTAGGAAGGCTCTGGTTAAGAGCAAGCACTCTCGAGTGCCTTCTTTTCGCCACCTGGACTATATTTCAGAGGCGGATGAGGATTCTGATGGCCTGGTTCCTAGTCAGGTTCCGGATGAAATTGTCTCGGGCCATAGTCAGTTTGACGAATTGAGACAGTCACTGCATGATGCCAGTGGACTGGACACCTCTCCGGAGGTGGAGTTTTGTAGGCCTGAGCCTGGCTCTCATGCTGATTCCTCGTACCGGCGCCTTATGGCTCGGGTTTCTGAGTACTTGGGATGGTCTGCTCCCCCAGGGGAATTTGTGCAGGATGATCTGACAGACATCCTTGATGTTGGTCCCCCAACTGACCCGGTTCTGCCGTTCCATATGGCTTTACAGAGAAGGGTGGCTGCGGCTTGGACTGCTCCGGAGAGTCTCCTGGCGGTGGGCAGATCCTTGTCGCGGAAATACCGTCCAGCCAGTGGCGACCCCTGCTACTTGACCAGGCACCCCACTCCGGAGAGTTTGGTGGTGCAGGCGGCCCCGGCGAAGCAGGCGTCGTACCCTACCATCCCTCCTGATAGGGACGACAAAACGTTTTGATGGCTGGGCGAAGATAGTGTTTTCTTCTGGTGGTATGGCGCTTCAGGCGGCCAACTCCATTTGTGCCTTGTCGCGTTTCACGCACACTCTGTGGAACTGTGTTGCGTTAGCGGCTGAACATATTCCCGAAGGGGACGAACGGGATGGTTTCCTTGCTATGGTCCAGGATGGTAAGGATGCCATGTGTGAGTCCGTTCAGTCGGGTTTGGACTTAGCTGAATGCGTCAGTAGGTCCATGGCGGGGAGCACCGTGATGCGCAGGTTTGCGTGGTTGCGGAAGTCGGGGTTTGCTCCTGATGTGCAGTCCCGGCTCCTCAACATGCCCTTTGACGGTGAACACCTTTTTGGCAGCAAGGCTGACGAGAGCCTTGAGAGGTTGCAGACCTCAAAAGCTGCAGCGAAGTCGTTGGGCGCTGCAGTTCGCCAACCTCCGCCTTTTCGTCCTAGGGGACAGCAGTGGAGGGGTGGTTCCTTTCGCTATTACTCATCCTTCAGTAAAGCGAGAGGAGCTGGCAGTCAAAGAGGCCAACGCAGGGGTACCAGAGGTGGACGACAGGGTACCCGTGGTGCCAAGGCCGCTCGGGCAGTTGCCTCTTTGCCCTCAGGTAACGCCGCAGCCGCTCCCACTCAGTCGTGAGGCCATGTCCCATGGTTCGCCGGTTGGGAGAAGGCTGGCGCAGCATCTTGTAGAGTGGCAAGCCATTACTTCAGATGTGTGGGTTCTGGAGATCATAACCCACGGCTACTGTCTTCCCTTTCGGCACAGGCCTCGCGACAATCCACCGGGGAACCTCTCTTTGCAGAGTCCGGATCCGCTCCTTGCGCAGGAAATTCAAGCCCTGCTGGAGAAAGGCGCCATAGAACTGGTGCCTGTAGCGGAGAGGAACAAGGGATGGTATTCCCCTTATTTTTTGGTTTCGAAGAAAGACGGGGGATTGAGACCCACCATGGACTTGCGCGGTTTGAACAAACTCCTCAGGAAGGACAAGTTCATGATGGTTACTCTCTCTCAAGTCCCCCTGGCCCTTCAGCTTCAGGACTGGTTGGTGTCACTCGACCTCAAGGATGCTTACTTCCATGTGCCGATCCATCCCAAGCACAGGAAGTACCTGAGGTTCGCGGTTGGCGACTTGCACTTTCAGTTTCGGGTCCTGCCGTTCGGATTGACCTCCGCCCCGAGGGTTTTCACCAAGCTCATGGTGGTGGTGGCAGCGCATCTCAGGCAAGGGGGGATTCACGTCTACCCCTACCTGGACGATTGGTTGATCAGGGGGGGCTCTCCCGAGCAAGTCCTGGATCATCTGTCGGTCACCTGTCGCTCCCTTCACAGGCTGGGCTTCTCCCTCAATTTAAAGAAGTCCCATTTGACGCCAACACAGCGGCTCCAGTACATCGGAGCAGTGCTCGACACTTCCCTGGGGCTGTGTTTTCCTCCCCAGGTGAGGGCTCTTCACATTCAGCAGATGGTGCACAAGTTTCAGCATGCCCAGACGCTCCCAGCGTTCGAGTTCTTGAGGTTGCTTGGCCTCATGGCATCCTGCATTCTTCTGGTGCCAGAGGCTCGCCTGCGGATGCGATCTTTGCAGTGGGCACTCAAGACGCAATGGTCGCAGTCCTCCGGCAGGATGTCGGACTCGATTCAGGTGCCGTCCTCGGTCGCCCGGGACCTTCTGTGGTGGGCCGTCGAAGGCAACTTGATGAGGGGGGCTCCATTTTGGCTTCCCTGGCCGGAGGTGACGATCGTGTCGGATGCATCCCTCACGGGATGGGGAGCTCATGCCAACGGGCTGACAGTCAGCGGTCGTTGGTCTCCGTCGGAGTCCAGACTCCATATCAATCTGTTGGAGCTGAGGGCCGTCAGGCTAGCCCTGAAGGCTTTTCTGCCGTCTGTGCGAGGGAAGAATGTCCTGATCCTGACGGACAACACAGTGGCCATGCACTACCTCAACAAAAAGGGGGGGGCAGGGTCACTTCCTCTGTGCAGGGAGGCGATGCAGCTCGAGTTCTGGGCCATCCAGCAGGAAGTTTCGATCTCGGCAGTTCATCTGGCCGGAGCCGAAAACGTGACGGCGGACGCTCTGAGCAGGCAGAGCGCGATCTCTCACGAGTGGGAGTTGGCTCAGGAGATTCTCCTGGAGATCTTCGCCTTTGGGGGACCCCTCAAGTGGATCTCTTCGCCTCCAGTGTCAACCGGAAGTGCGAAAGGTTTTGCTCGCGGGAATTTCCTCCAAAAGGAGCCTTAGGAGACGCGTTCGTGGTGGAGTGGTCCTTCCCGCTGCTGTACGCGTTTCCTCCAGTCCCCGTCATCCCGCAAGTGCTGCGGAGGTTACAGAAGTTCGGTTCCCGGATGATCCTCATTGCTCCGGCGTGGGCTCGGAGGACGTGGTACCCGGACCTTCTCGACTTGTCCATCTGCCCTCCACGTCGTCTTCCCTACCGAGACGATCTGCTCTCACGGGAGGGGGGTCAGGTTCTCCATCCAGAGGTCAGATCCCTCAACCTTCACGCTTGGCTTCTGAAAGGTTGAGGTATAAGGATTGGGACCTCCCTGAGGACGTGATGGAGGTGTTGCTTTCGGCACGAAGGCCAGCAACGAAGTCTCTGTACCGGTGCCGTTGGCGTAAGTTCTGCGACTGGTGCAGATTTCGGAATGTGGATCCTTTTGCATGTGACATCCCCATGGTTCTGTCCTTTTTGCTTTCTTTGGCCCACAGGGGCTTGCAAGTGGGTACCGTTAAGGGTTACCTGGCGGCGCTGTCCATCTTTAAGCGCTCGTCTGAAGAGTGTTCTTACTTTAAAATCCCTTTGATTTCACAGTTCCTGAAAGGGCTCACTAATGTGTTCCCTCCGTCACCTTTCCTGGTGCCCGGTTGGGATTTAAACCTTGTTCTTAAGTTTCTTATGGGTGCTCCGTTTGAGCCTTTACATTCTTGCCCTTTGAGGCTGTTAACTCTGAAAACTGTGTTTTTAGTTGCGGTTACTTCCGCTCGCAGAGTGAGTGAGTTACAGGCACTTTCAGTTAAGCCTCCCTTCACTGTGTTTCACAAGGACAGGGTTGTCCTTAGAGTTCATCCTTCTTTTCTTCCGAAGGTAGTGACGGAATTTCATTTGGCCCAGAAGGTTGTTCTTCCGGCATTCTATCCTCCTCCGCATCCTGGTAAGGAAGAGGAGAGGCTCCATAGGCTTGATCCTAGGAGAGCTTTAAGCTTTTATGTTTCACGCATGTCCCGGGTCAGAGTGGATGATCAACTCTTTATTGGTTACGCTGGAAAGCGTTTGGGGCAAGCTGTGACGAAACAGACTTTGTCTCGCTGGATTATTTTGGCCATCTCGGAGTGCTACCGCTTGGCGGGTAAGGATCCACCGGCTGGCTTGCGGGCCCATTCTACCAGGGGTATGGCTGCGTCTACTGCCCTGCAGAGGGGTGTTCCTATTCGCAACATCTGTGATGCAGCCACCTGGGCTTCAGTACATACATTTGTACGTCACTATTCCCTCGATTCCATCCGAGCACAGGATCTGGCCTTTGGCAAGGCGGTCCTTTGCCCTGCTATTTGATTGGCTGTTCTAAATTTTGATTCTAAATTCTTTCCCTCCTCCTTGCTTTGGTACTGCTTTGGGAGTCTGTCATAGATATGGAATACGTCGGAGGACCCAATCCCCTCGAAGAACAAGTTACTTTCTTACCTGGTAACGTTCTTTCGATGGGATGGTCCGACGACGTATTCCATATCGCTCCCGCCCTGCCTTCCCCGCTGCAGAATTTCTTTTGCGATTGCAGCTTACGTTCCGCAAGGCTTTGTGTCTGACTGGCAGTTGACTTATGTCACACGTTCTGGGGGAAAAAACTACAACTGAGGCTATGGGCGTCGTGCGTCCTACTTATCACATCGGATGACGTCGGACGTCGGAGGAGGTCCTCGACGACAGCGCATCGACGTCATCGACGCAGGACGCAGACACCGAAAAGTTTCCGAAGCAGCACAGCTGTGGTGATTACATGTCATAGATATACAACTGCAGCTCATCAATGGACCACGGGTGTATAAAAGGTGGAAGGCTGAATCACAATTGAGAGGCAGAGAAAGAGCAAGAAGCAGAACCTTGAACCGTGCGGAAGCAGGAGAAGCCAAGAAGCCAAGCGAAACTCCAGGAGTCTTGCTGGCGTAATAATACAGGGTGAGAATATCACAGAAGGGGAGGCTGGCAACAAGCACTGCCGAGAAGAGAAGCGAAGCTGCGCACGAGAGCCAGAGAGTGCAGAGTGAAGCACTTGGCTCACAGGCTTTCCCGCTTGGGGAGAAGCCGTTCACAGAAACAGAACTGCTAAACTCGGGTAAGTGCTGGGGACCCTGGAACAACCGGTTTGTGGCAACAAGCAACGTTACCTTTACTGAATTTAACTGAATGAAATACATAACTTTACCTTTATTGAATACCGACCTGAATGAAACAGGCCAAGGTGCCTTTAGTGAATACTGAACTGAATGAAACAAGTACAATTACTTTACTGAATATTGAGTTGAATGAAAACCGCAAAGTTGCGTTTCTTGAACACAGAACTGAATGAAAGAAACAAAGTTACATCTGTTGATTAACAAATTGAATGAATCAAACAAAGCAGAATTTGTGCAATACCAAATTGTATGAAGGAAAAGAAGTTCCATTTATTGAACACTGAAGTGAATAAAGTATAGAAAGCAGCATGTTTTTAGTACCAAACTAAATGAAATAAGCAAAACTTGCATACCCAAAACACTGAATGAAAGGGAAGAGCAAACTTGCCAAATAATGAACAATGAACTGCAAGTGATTATGAAATAAAGTTGAATGAAAGTCTCTGAGAGCATAGTAGGAGTCATGGTTGAGAAACCGCTTGTATATTAAATTTGTGGAGCTACATTGGAGAAACTAATTAGAGACCTGGATTGCGTGAAAGGGTGTACTGTGTAGTCTAAAACTGCACTAAGACCAGAGAACCCCTATATGCTAACAAGGAAGTTTAAAGTTGTGGAAGAAAGAAATCACGCATTGGCGTACACCAGACTTGCGGATGGGCACCCTACGTTGTAAAGGATGGTTGAAATATGAAACCAAAGCTCCAAGAAACGTTTTTGGGTTGCCTTTTTGATATTGATCTTGGGGAAGGGCACCCTGAGACATGTTGCCCTTTAAATTGCTTATTGAACTTGGGGAAGGGCATTCCGACCTGTACAAAAGTGTGGGACTTTGTTTCAAGTTCAAAAGAAGGTAAAACTAACCATTATAATGAACTTATTGACATTTGGGGAAAAGAAGCTGAAGATTAAGCTTGAACTTGAAATAGCTCAAATCCTTAGTTTTGGAACACTGTTTAGTTTATGGTCGACATCTCAAAACATTGTTTTGTATTAGTTGTAAGGGCAAGTATAGGTTTTGGACACACAGACTTTTCAGTTGGACATATTGACGCAGACGTTTCTTTAGGTAGTGAAATCCCAACGTAGTATAGGGCAGGTTAGGCCTTACTCCATCCTGACATTTACATTGATAAAAGCTTTTGTTATACTTTTAATCTGTTGTTTGTGTCTCCTTCCAAGATGCCAATCTCACACAATGTTCAGATGTTTTGGGTTCCCTTCCCCAAGCTTACAGCACTGGTACACCAAACAGTTCCATAATACCCATCTCTTTCTTGCTTTAAGGTTGCTTTAACAAGCCTCTTAGATTTGTTGGGGTTCCATGGTGTAGGCGAAGTTGACAGACTGCAAGGTCCAACCACTACAGGTTGTGCAACCAGTTGAACTTGATCAAACTTTTGGTCATCTTTACTTGGGTTTGTTTGGCTGTTCGGGATTATTTTAAAGACTCAAAGTTCCTTGGTTAGTCATCTACCTTCTTTGACATCACCTTTACTCTCTTGCCCAATGTCCACTTTGTTGGCTTTCACTCATAGCCTTTTCTTCTATTTGTTCAATTGTAGCTTTGCCAGTTCGACATTTTTGCCCACAGTTCACTGCTCCTCCTCTGCTGCTCACTAACAGCTTTCAGAATGTCTTTTCTTAGCATCGACAACTCTTGCTACTTTCCAGTTGTTCTTAATTGTTCAGAGACCTTTGAAAACGTATACATTTCTCATACGTGACCTCATACATGACCACTCTCATACATAGTTTTAGCTAATCCATTATTAGCATCTTATTTGTTTTTCTTCATTGCGCTTTATTCGGAGACTTTCAAGAATGTGCCTACTGCTCATGACCACTGTGATACAATGTAGCACAGCAACTTTCATACACGCACTGGTTTTCTTGCATTCTCTGGAACTCACTGGTCGCATTGCTGTTTCCGTCAGTTTCTTCGCTCACACAACTTCCTGCACTTGAGGTCGGGCCTCCTCCCAGCCCCTCAAACTCCTGGGTTGGTTTCTCCACACAGGGGAACGAGCACTGTACTGCCATCACGGAGGATCCTCCGCTTCATGGCTCCCTTCTCCCGAGTTTGCTGGCTCCCTGGAGACACGGCTCCCTGCCACGCTTCCGCACTCTGTTTCTTTTAGCGTTCTGTTCTTCATTGGCTCACCACGGGTTGGACTGGTCTTCCTGTTGCTCTCTCCTGACCAACCTCCTTCTGCTGGGTTTTCCACCTTTTTATACAACCAAACCCGGTCAAGATGTTTCAGGTTTGAGTCCTTGGCCTCTTTTACCTGGCCATAATTAACACAACGAATGGGACATGCCTCACCTTCATTTCTGTATTCCTCCAAATCCCTCTTCTTAGTCCCAGTACTACAGGGGTGTTTTCTATGGGAAGTGTGCATTCCTCTTGGAGGCTTTTTCCCCGTCTTAGTACTTTGTGGGGACTCATTGGATAGAATAGGAAAGGAGCGGAAATAGCCCATGAAGGCTGAGGGAAAGGGAGGATTAGTCAGTGTTAGGAAAGGGGAGATACCATGTCTTGCCGTTAGGCACCCTCTCCCCAATCCTGAAAGACCCTTCACTCAGGTGATCCTCCTTCGCTTGTACGCCACCATTGATGGAAACCAAAAGTGATGGCCCTTTCCTGGCCACCTGAGCAGAAGATTCTTGGTGAGTAGCTGTGAGAGGGCCTTCTGGTTTCTCATACACTGTGCTCATAGATTATACACCAGCAGCGCTTCAAAGATCTTTCAATGCTTTATCTGCCTTTGCAGGCGCAAATCATATGGCGATCAATACTTCTAAATCCAAAATGCTGGTGATTGGAAATATACATTTAAAAAAAATCCCAATTTATTTGGAAACCAGCCTGCACCCCAATGGAAGTGGTGGATAGATACATATATTTGGGCTATCCAATTACATCATTCCCGGCCCAATCCTTTGATGGCGATTACATTACATATAAAGCCTTAAAGAAATGCCTGGTTATTAAAAGGTTTCTAGCTTTAAAGGGCGGTAATAATGTTGAAGGACTATGGACCATTTATCGCACCAGTCTCATACCGGGAATTCTCTATAGTACAGAGGTTTGATCTGACTCGCATGTGAAGTGGTTGGGAAGAGCAGTGGGGAAAATGCTGCAGTCTATTTTGGGTGTTCCTAGCAAAGTGCCAGTCGAAGCACTTAGGTGTGAACTGGGAGTCCCCTCCATTGATCATTGAGGTTTGTGCTACGTTGCAAACTCCTAGTGCAAATGCTGTCTCTCAAAGATGATACGAGCACTCTCCTGGGGCTGATTGCTTCCAATCTGCGAGAGGGGAAACAAATACTTATTTGAAAGAATTGCAAAAATCGACATTTTCGAATGGATTGTGTCCTCCAACATATACTTCCTCAACTTATGAGAATTATCTCTCCAGCTTCAGCTACTTTGTATTTTTTTTAGGACGTGGGGCGGTGTGTGCCGTTTAATCAAGTCGATGTCCCTCGACGGCCTCCGTTTGACTGTCGACGTCATCATCAGTATAAGTAGCGCATGCAGCACCCGTTGGCTTCAGTTCAATTTTCTGATCTGACGCTTCGAAAGAATTGCGTCGGGCTTCAGTTCTCCTGTGAACTTAGGTAGGTATTTTCGTTTTGAAAATGTCTTCCCCGTCGGCTCCAGTAAACGCCTAAAACATGCTTCAAGAAGGGCCAAAACTGTGGATCACCAACGTCCACCGCATTTGTCTGTGGTTTCCTGGTACCGGTCACCTTACCTCTCCGACTGTGGCTCCTGTCATGCGATGACCGAAAAAGTCTCCCAGAGAGCGTGAAAGGTAAATTGGCGGTGGGGAGGTTGCCTTCGAAGTCTCCTTTTGAAGAGTTCAAAAAGAAAGACTGATGAGTCGAGGGATTCTTCTCAGCATACAAAATCTAAACGATCTTGATCGAGAAGTCGATCACGCCATTCTTCGTCTTCTTTTAAGAAGGCCAAGAAATGGCATCTTGGGGTGCTCATGCGCGAGCCAAGCTTGAAGGAGTAAAAAGGACCAGCTCCCAGCGGCCACCGAAATCCTCCTGAATTATCCTGATCCCCTGCATTCGCCCTCATAAAGGAAAGAAGCGATAGCACAGCGAAATACCCCGGCAAGCCCTGTTAGGGAGAATTCTCTGTTAAGGCTAATTTCCCAAACCTAGTGAGTCCCCCAGCAGCTTTGCTGGATTTTGGGTGTTTATTTTTTTCTCCTGCTAAGAGTGAGACTCTTTTTCTCACACTCTTAGACATGATTAGAGATATCCTTTGACTTTGTCATGTGTTTTATGGGCTATGGTGTCTTTTACTCCATACGGTTTCATGTGGTTTTGGTAAGTGTGTTACACAGCACCCTCAGTGCAGTAACACAGGGGTGTCATAGTGACCCCCAAACATAGACTCCATACCCTGGGACTGACTCCTGTCTCCCAGGGCATGTAAAGTCACCATTGACTTTACAAGTCTTAAATTGTGAACAGAACCAGTACACACTATCATATTGTGGAAGTACTGGTAGGGGTAATTAGATTGCCCCTGGGTCTGTTTTTCGAGGGAGCACTGTGCAGTCCCCCCTTGTCGAGTTTCTGGCTGGTGGCAGTGGTTACCACGCAAAATATTCCACCAGAATATTTCCCATTCATTTTAAACGCACCACTTTTTTGGTGCAATGTTAAAGATACCGCTGGGTTATTTATTTAACATTTATTCCCCGGTTGGGTCTTTTTGCCAGAACTCAGTTTGTTCGCCTCTCTAACTCCAACCCAAGTCGAGCCCTTTGTTCCACTTTTTGGCGGGCTTCTACACAGAAGACTCTGTCTGGGTCTACAGGATGTGTGGGAGGGGGGGTTTTGGCACCCTGGACTGAGTTGCCTCGGCAACTCAAGTCGCACTCTTGTGTGATTGGCCCAGTGGTGAGCCGACCGGCTCACCACTTAGCATGTTTGAGTGACAGCTAGGACTGATGAATGGGGGTTTTCTGCATAAAAGCAGGGCTTTGGGGACTGGAACTTCAGAAGTCGCCACAGGACCAAATAATCCAAAGAGGGAGAAGCTGAGCCGACCTGCAACGACGATACCACCGGTGGAGCCCTGCTGAACCGTCTCACCACTTCCCAACGACAGAGAAGATCTTCATCCCGGAGAGTCTTCTTCCTCTGAACTGGTGGGGATAACCAGTTCACCCTCCTTTTCGCCTTCCTGGATCGTCTTGTGGTCGAATCCCCCGTGCCAAGCACCCCGGCGGCCGGATAGCCACGCTTCACCACTACCGCGAATAAAAGGGTAGCACCTTTTAACCGGAAAACTCTGCGGCTGGTTTCTTCCCTGGCAGTGCTACGACCTCCAGCTTTCCTCCACATCGAGATATTCCCTTACCCTGGACGAAGCACCAACTTGCATCCGCTGCCAGGAACAACTGCCCCTGTTGGCGCTTTCTCACCATTTCAGATACTGAGTCCCACCTGGTCTCCCTTGCAACAGACTGATCAAGGTGTCCCGTAAATCCTTGACTTTCTATCCTGGGGTGACTTGGGACCTGCTAACTAACTTTTCCTGACTTCTTCCAACCCTTTTTGAACTATCTGCAAAGACTCTTTAAAGTACTATTCAACTGTGTGATCTTGGACACATTCCGTCTTGCTCTCTCCAAGAGTGGGCCTGGCCTATGACTTTCTTGCTCCTCAGTAGACTCTGCCTTTTCTGACTTGCTCTGGTTCTCTTAAAGTGTTGGTATTGTGTATTTTCCTAATTCTGCCTCCCCCCTCCCCTTTTTAACTAACTTATTGGAGTGCCATCTTAGGTTAAGCGCTCACCTCTGTCTGCAAATAAGTGGTGTTTTAACTAAGACTAAGTAATCAGGGATGTATATATATATTAATAGTGACTCTGTTTGAACTTGCTTGCCATATTAGTGTTAGTGTATTTTACAAAGTGTGTTTTTAAATAAATAATTATATACTTTTATACCCAAGCTCTGGTCAGTGTTTGCTTGTGCTACTGTATCTCTGCACCTATTTTGTATGCTCTATATCCTGTCTAACTCTTCTTGAGAGAAGTCTGACTGCTCAGCCACAGCTACCAGGTAAATCTGGGTGGTACAGACTGCTACCAATTGGGTTTACTGCCAACACCTGTAGTCTTAAGCCTTTTGCAGTGGTCCCTAAGGGAACTGCACAGATTTCTGCCTAACAAGCCCTAGCTCGAATCCCGAGTGGAATCGTGGCCGAAATACTGGCAAACGGGCCGACAGCTCGGCAGCGGTGCAGGACATGCCATCTTGGCGCCGTATGGAACACTGCAGGCACCGCTGCTACCTACATTCCCTAGAAGCATCCGCGGCCAGGCAAAAACGGCCTGGTACCCCTGCACCATGGACAAAGTAGACACTACCCGTGAGGGATTGGGGGAGAACGCAGCCCGTGAGGACGTTGCGCAGCAGGTGGTGCCATCTACCCACTGCACCGGCTTTACCATCGGCCATATTCCCCGCTGCCGTCCGCGCGGGACACAGTAGTGGCTGTGCCCCCACAGCCCATGAGGAGCCGGTTGCCCCAGTCTGCACCCAGCACGGCGTTACTCCTGGACCCGAGGTGAGGCGCCCCCCTGTGCAGCAAGTCCCTCCCCCTGACACTTTCAACCCTGACCAGGGCCCACAACAACAAACCCGGAGCCATACAGAGCCTTCACGTCGCCTTGCAGCGAGCTGCTACGGCTCCTGGGCGCAGGGCCCAAGATTCTTGCACTACAGGAGCAGGGACCACATTGCAATGATTGGGGCTGGGCCCCCGGAACACACCCAGCTGACCTGGGCACTGCCCCACAACCTTGGCCCAACACATGGGAAGAGAGGGACAATAAGGCAGTGATCGAGGCCTCCCGGACTGACGTAACAGTTGCGGCATGGTGCGGGGCACACGGCCACAGCCTGTGCGGACAATCAACCCACTCCCGGACGCATCAGAGGGACAGGGCCTCTGAATCCTTGTCCTTTATTGATTTATCATGTAGGTTCTGACTTGTTTTCTGCGCAGGAGTTCATGTGGGACTCCTGGCAGTGTGGCTATTACTGTATTTGGTTTGGTGAACAGATCCTTGGAATACCCTTATGGCACCCATGGGTGGGAGTATGACCCTGTACTCCTAGTGTATGTTTTTGGGCTCCCTTGTGTGACCCACAGAGCAGGGTACGGGCTGGTGGCAGGTCCGTGTTGAATTGAAGGTGCCTTGAACGTCCTCCATTTTGGGATGCCCTAGCCCTGTCATTGGAATCAGTGGATTCCTGATAGGATACAAGATGGCCACTGTGGCCTCTTGCTTTCTATCGTCTGTTAACTTACTTTTCCCGAAGTCCCGGGAAGCCCTGGCTCTGTCCCTTCCCCCTGACTGGCTGTTGGGTGAAAGTTCCATATATGGTGTTGTGGGGAAGTCCAGGCCAGACTGGCTTATATGTTTTGGGTACTCCCATGGGGTGGGACCTGGGTGAATGGAGTGTGTGACAAATTCCCATTCTGTGTTATGGGTGTCTAGTATCTGGTGTTTGACTCAATGACTGAGACAGCACTGCCCGAAACTGGTATGAATGCAGTGTGTAGTGCTGAATGGCAGAGTGCTTGTCCAAATCCACATTCTGTGTTGAGTGTCTGGATGGAGAAGAATGGCCTGAATGCACTGTGTGCCTAATTGGCTGCCTGAATGCCCTTTTGAGTGATTGGTTGTCCGAGTGTGACCCAGCAGAGTGAATGGGAGATAAACAGTATATCTGGGGGCCTCTCACTACTAGAAATCGTTCAGAAGCTGAAGTAGAAACTGACATTGAAACTGATGCTTAACTTTGGATCTATGAAAGGCTGCCAACCGGAGAAGGGGACCGTCGAGGGGAAAGAAGACAAGCACCCGGACATTGAAGTCCATCATTGTCGACGATCGCCGTTGCTGACCGGAGTCGCAGTGCTCCTTTGCCTAAGAACATTGAAACAAGGACTCCCTTGATCATCGTCGACCGCTTTCGTCCTGCCGGAGAAAGTCAAGGCCGTCGACGACAGAGGAGAATCCACCAGTGGGTTTTTTGCCCTTGCTGGGCCAAAGCTCTACATTACCTCTTTGCAGCAACGAACACTCGTCGTCGAGGTGCACTGTATGCCACAGCTTGCAGGCTGTTTTCAACCGATCGTCAACGAGTACCGCAAGAACCGAAGCTGCTGCTGCAACAACTGTGTTCACCCTTTTTCCCCGTGGGATCTTGACGATCCGTGGCTCCTGCCTTACAGGGACATTTCCAGGTACATTGGGTTGTAATACTATTTAGAAGGGAATAAGACTCTTGTGAACAATATATGGACTGGGCGTGTACGATATATCTTTATTTACAGGTTGCGCAGTTGGGGGGGAGGGGGAATCCTCATATAGAATTGTGCCTGGTGGTAGGGGCTCAGTATACTGCCAATTGTTCTAACCAACTGCTTTCCTCCTATGTCTATTGTTGGGTCTCTTTATTACTTGATTTTTGTGACATTTAAACTAAGTCCAGTTGATGCACTTTAATGAAATCTGATAGTAATTGTGGTACCATGTAGAACTGTGTATATATTTGCCATTTGTAGATTACCTGAGCACAAAGTGAGTTATTGCAATTGTGTATATAACCTTGAACCTTAATTATGTAAAGACTGTGTTTTAACTAATACAGTGTGTGGACATTCCTTTGTGGGTGCTTTGGGACTACACTGTACTTAAGAACCAGCCTGCATCACCTCCTGAGAGCTAGGCCTTGATTGCTCGCCCACATTTTACCAAATAGAGAATCTTGGCTGTGGTCCTCTTTGCCTCTCCTCTGTCTTTACAACACCCTTCAGGGGCGAAAAAGGAACAGAAGCTGCACATTCCGGTGCTGCTACGCCCCAGTGGAAAGGGATCTCTTAATGACAGACAGTGATCGAGCCCCCCATGTATAATATTGGGCCCAGAGAGGTGGCAACTGGGGCAAAAGCTCACCTCCCGGACAGATGGCTAGGACACTCCACCCCGGGCAACGCATAGTAGGACACCCCTGTATCGCTGCTGCAACAAGGCCTACTGTGGGTGCGTGAAGAACGCAGCCCCGGTCACCAAGGGGAGAGCCACTTTGGGAGCAAGCCGTGAAGAGCCAGTTGGATAACCTTTCTCTCCCCCACGCCCCAAGCATACCCGCTCAGCCACCCAGAGGCACTCCACTTCTACGACACTAGTCTCCTGGGCATCCGCCCTACCATATCAGGAGAGCCCTCACCTTCCGGACCCGCTGCAACACATAAACCGCCCGTGCACACTGCACCAAAGTGCATTCAAATGCGACAAGAGTCCTGCGGCAACAATTGTGCCCCCAAAAGGCGGTAACACCTATGTCAGAGCTGCCACCACTGCAAGTAAGCCTGTTTAAACTGACTTATGCCCACGATCACCAAAGGGAGAAGGCGCTAATATAAGAGATTCCGGCCAAGCCTTGACACTTTCTCCCCTGAGGGGCGACCGGGAAGCCTTGGGAGTGATCAACGGATGATTGGCCCACGTACCACTCTGTAACTGGCGGTGCAACTCTCCACGACATTAACAGTACCTCCTTATCACTTGCCATCCATATATGGTTCCGGACTAGGCAGGAAGGAAAGACCAGTGCCATTTTCCTAACAGCGCCCCACACCACAGTGAGAAGGATATCGCTCGACTACTAGCCAGCAAGACAAACGGGCGCCTACTGTGGTAGCAACACCTGAACATCGGCCCTTTGACACTGTAAGCTATATCAAACCGCCCGGCTCACGACCCCTAGTCAAGAAGATACGGTTAGGTTGGGGGTGAGCGACCTGCTGTTGGTACCAACCCGGGTGACTAACTCACAGACGCCCTTACGACCACACGCCCTGCTCGGTGCATCTGCCCTCCCCCCTTACACACGGCCTGCAGAACCCGGATGCACGTGCAGCCTCCGACGGTCTGGACTCACCAAGGGACTGAAACAGGCACCCGAACCCGGTGCCTTTCCTAGAATGCAACAAGTACAATGGTTAAGGACAAGGCTAAAAGAAAGGCCCTGCAAAGTAAAATGGACCTCTTCATGGTTGACGTTCCCCTAAATACACAATGCAAACCCTTGGCAGTGAAGAACAAGGTGACGAAACTCAAGACTCTGCTATCTCTCTTACAAACGTCATGAGGGCGATTGGCAACTCAAGGACAGCTCTAGTACTGAAGATAGGGGCCCTGTCCACAGAGGTGTCCTTCATCCGCCAGGAACTCCACAACTTGGCATCTAAAGTCTGGGAGTCGGAGCTAAGAATATCGAACACGGCGGACACGGTTCGTCAAATGGAAAAGCAACTGGCTGCAATCTCAAAAAAGGTCAATCAACTTGAATACCGCGTGGAAGATAGTGAGGGAAGGGCGCGACGGAACAATCTGAGGATCCTCTGGATCCCAGAGAAAGAAGAGGGCCCTAGTGTTGAACTCTTCCTCGAGGACTGGCTTGCTCATCTCTTTGCCCCCAAAAAGCTCTCTAAGTTTTCCATTGAACGGACGCACAGGGTCCCCACCGGACGCCTCGTCCCTGGAGCCCCACCACGGATGATCATTACACGTCTCCTAAACTTCCGGGACAGGGACGCTATCCTCCAGATGGCCCGTGCCATCGGCCCCATCACCTTCAATGGATACCGTTCACCCCCAGACCTGGCTCTCTACTATGGACCTTGAGGCCTGCACACCCCACCTGCGCCAAGTCCCTAGGTTTCAACCTCAACAGACACCTCTCCTTCAAACAGCACATAGCAAGGAAGACACAAACTGGGTACAAACATTCTCTCCTGCAAAAAATGAAGCCCTTCATCTCAGAAAACAACTTCAGATCTGCTGTCCAAGCCTTGGTCCTCTAGCAACGGGATGGTGGCAATGCCCCTTTGGAAGGCCTTCTGACAACTACCCTGGCTCCCCTAAGATGTGTCCTGCATGCTGCAGCACAACACATCAAAGGACTCCACAAATTCAACCACATCACCCCGACCCTCCTCGACTCTTGCTACAAGCCTGTATAATTTTCAAATCCTGCTTCATGATCTACAAGGCTGTCACCCTGAAGTCCCCAAGCTTTCTCAATGAGAAACTCTGCATCTCCGGAGGCCTGCGATCTACCAGAAGTAAAGACATGTGCAGACTTGAACTCTGCCAGTGCAGGAAGGAAATAAACGATAGACAGGCCTTCTGTGTCCATAACCCAAGACTCTGGAACCTCCTTCCCATCAACACCAGACTTGCCCCCTTGCTTCTACAGTTCATTAAGGAGCTCAAGACCCTCCTCTTCAAGGAATGTCTCATCCCTAACATCTAGGTCCATACACCATCCACTCTCCACCTTACCGGAGGCCGGGTCATCTGGATCCCCACTGTTTCCTCCCATGGTTACGGTATCAGGTAATATTATCCGCATTAATAATGTTGCCATACATATAGTCGCTGGGAAATGGCATAGGAAACATTATTTATGGAGACAATATATGGGGTAAATGGGAGCAGGGGTGTCCCCCTCAGGTTCCATATGGTAATATTGCCGCAAAAAATGTGCTCTTCTTCTATGGCGACACTTTTGCGGGGATATTATCACATGGAACCCTGGCTACTTATAGATCCATTGCGGACTATTGCCCTCTGTGCTGAGATGTAGTAAGAAGGCTGACAAGATGATATCATTTTGGCTATAAACATTTATTCAAATAAAAAAAATAATCTTTTCTCTCCCTATTTCTAGAGGGGCGTTCCCTACCACAACCTGGAACAACTCGGGTGCTTGTCAGGACGCAAGTTACAAACAATATACCATCCTCTGTCCAAACCAACTACTCTATCCCTACCACAAACAAATAAACCAAGAAACACAGGGTTCAATTAACCTCTTATCCAAGCCACCAGGAGAATGGTTCCCTTCTCCTGGTGAAACATTCCAGTCTTAGGCTGAGTTAACAGCAGTCTCTTTTAATAAGAGCCGATTTACCAAATATACTTAGACGAGGAGAATAACTCGCTTATTCTGCTGTGTATGGAAGGGTTTTGAAGACTGTCTCTTGATAGTTCTTTGTGCAGGTTTATAGAAGTCTCTTCACTTCCTTCCAAGGGTTTCCAGAGTTAATGCTTTATCACATCTTTTTCTTGTTACTGGCACTTTATCAGGACTTTTTATGTTTAGAAAATATGCTTAGACCATTAGAATAGCTCCCTTTTTCTGATCTATCTGAGAGAGTCTTAAGAGACATTCCCTGGATAGTCCTTTGCACAATTCTTCATACATCTATTTACTTCCTCCCAAGGGTTTGTGAACAATGGTCTTATTGTTAATACTTTACCAGGACTTCTTTTATCTTGACTGTTGGAGAGATTTCTCCCTAACAGTTCTTTGTCCTTTAGTTCTTTGTCCTTTTGGCACTCTTGAGATGTGTGGTTTCTCGTGTCACCACTGTGATGGGGGAATTCACTCCTGAGGAATACTTGACTATTGGTTCTCTGTATATGGCTATTGTAACAAGTGAGATCACTCCTGAGGAATACTTGACTCTATGGGCTCCCTGGACCACCCCCGGCTGCCTGGACCACACCCAGCTTTTCTGCAACTCCTATTACCTGCATCGTCACTGGGAGCGCTACCGGTTCTTCCCGGGGACTCAGTTTGCTGTTGGTTCTGCACTCGCACTGCGCGTCTTCCTCTGTAACGCTCACCTGGTTCCCTCGGAGGCGCTGGTCTTGACTGGGCGGTGAAAACGTCTTCAACGTTAGGCGTAGGATTCGTTTGGCTCCCGGATTTGACCCCTTCCTCACCGAAAGCTTGACCTGCAGAGTGAGGTGTCTGCAAGTGGAAAATCAAGGTATTAGTGGCTGGAAGGTTGGGAGTAGTTCTTAGCCCCTCTCTCCCTCTCTTCCCGTGGTACTCGGGTGATTGTTGTGCTCACCTTAAGTAAGTGAATGCTGAGCTCTCCATCCTGCGTCTTGTGCAGGGGCGCTGGGTCCAGTTACTTCACTGGATGTGAGTTCCGCCTCTTGGTTGCAGAGGGTAGTTGAGAGCGAAGCCGCCGTTTGCTGCATGAGCGTGACTTGTAAGTATTAAAGTTCTCTTTAGATTGCTCTCTTCAAATGTCTTTTTCCCTAATGTCTGTCTTTCACCTTTCAGATGCTGTCGATGCCAAAGAAGATGCTCTCCCTGATTCGTGGCAGAGAGCGTAACAAGAAGATGATGAATTCGAAGGCACGTAAGTAGGAAGGCTGCTTTGGGGCCGTAGAATGCACCTTAATGTCCCCTTTTGTCTCTACAGGTGCCGGAATGCAGTGCAAGCAAGGTTGGAGCAAGCGCAACACAGGTAAGCAGTATTGTAACCAAGCGTTACTAACCAATGTTCTTTGTCTTTGCAGGCCGATGCCGGACGAGAAATGCAGAAAAAACGTCTTGGATGCTGCCGATGGATCGGGTGAGTTGAAGCGCTAACTTTGCCTTTGTCTAACCTGTGCCTTTTGTTTTACAGGAGCCGCTGAAGATTGAAGATTGGTTCCCAGCAGGTAATTTTCGTAATTACAGGATCCGGAGCTGAAGGTTCGCTGGAGCTGACACGGTGAGCGTCCTGCTGCAGATGCAGAATAACGCGAAGCATGTGGTACCAATCGGGTGTGGTTTAAATAGCCCATAGGAGTGCTTAGGTGTCTTCTTCCACAGCAGCCTCGCCCAGGTAAAAGAGTTCCTGCTTCCAGAAGGGTTCCAGCAGCAATGATCCAGGGAGTGGTGCCTGCCCCACCCAGAAGGAAAAGTAGTCCCTGCCAGAAGAGAGTAAAACATCATCTTGCTGGTAAGTAAGCAGCATGGTCTGCTCCAGGTAGGTTCACCCAAGCACTTTTACACTTGATATGAGCCCGGCGCTTCCTGTGCCGGGACGGATCCTTACTATGAGCCTGGCACCACCGATGCCAGGACAAGGTCCAAAAGGTCCCTATTGGGACTTGCTGGTGCCGATAAGACATGTTATGAGCCTGCTTCCAAGGATGTTGGGTAGGTCCTGACTCCTTGAAAGCAGTGGTCATGACAGCACCCCCCCTCAAGGCCCCTCCCAAATTCGTCTTCTCCGGGGGTTTTGGTCTATCAGGAAAAGTTTGATGAAACTTCTTAACCAGACGGGGTGCATGAACATGTTCCGACAGTTCCCAAGATCGTTCCTGGGGGCCATAACCTTTCCAGTAAATCAGATAGTATAATTTAGATTTGGAAATCTTGGAGTCTAATATGTCTTGTATTTCGAATTCTAGTTCTCCGTCCACAAGAATAGGGTCTGGAGATTTTGTCAAACGGGTTCCAGGTTGCATGGGTTTCAGTAGTGAGACGTGGAAAACTGGATGTATCTTCATATGGGCAGGTAGGCCCAATTTAACCGCCACTGGATTGATTATGGCAGTGATTGGGTAAGGCCCCAGGTATCGTGGATTGAAAGTATGCGGTCCTTTTAGGGGTAAATGTTTGGTGGATAGCCAGACCTGATCTCCCACAAGATATTGAGGAGCTTCCTTTCGATGTAGATCCGCACACTTCTTGTATTGCTCCTTGGCCTGCCTGAGGTGAGATGTGGCCTCTTTAAAGGCTTGAGTGATTGTCGAATGCAGATGATCTACAGCGGGTGTTCCAAGAGTCTGAGGTGGGTCAAGATTTGAAGTGCGAGGGTGGATTCCATATGAAAGAAAAAACGGAGTTTTTCCAGTTCCGGCGTGGACTGAATTATTATAAGCGTACTCCGCAATCCAGAGAATGTCTTTCCAAGTGCCCTCTGATTGTTGTAACATGCAACGTAGATACTGTTCCAAGGTTTGGTTGGTCCTCTCGGTCTGCCCGTCGGTCTGGGGATGGTGGCTGGTCGAAAGCCTTATGTCAATTTGGGCTAGGCGACAACAACTCCGCCAGAAGTGGGAAATAAATTGACTCCCTCTATCTGAGATTAAAACTGAAGGAAAGCCGTGCAACCGAACGATGTTTTCGAGGAATTCTCGGGCCAAAATTGGAGCTGTAGGTAACCCTTTCAATGGGATGAAATGAGCCATTTTCGAGAATAGGTCCACAATCACTAAGATTGTATTAAATCCGGAGCATGGTGGTAAATCCGTGATGAAGTCCATGGAGAGAGTATGCCATGGGTGTGGAGGAATGTCTATTGGATGTAGGAGGCCTGCTGGTTTCTCCTTCTGGCTTTTGCTTTGAGCGCACACACCACAGGAATTAATGAAATCCTTAATGTCCTTTCTCCAAGACGGCCACCAGAAATGTCTTTTTATTTTTTCCAACGTTTTGGTAATGCCGGGATGTCCTTCCATTAAGGAGTCATGGTAACAAGAGATCACCTGTCTTTGTAAATCGGTACATGGTAGATATAATCTTCCTCGAAAGTATAGTAGGTTCTTATCCATTGCGAAATCATCTCCCTTGAGTTGCCAGTCTTGCACTTCTGCTGGAGTCAGAAGATCTTTAACTTTAGCTTCAATGTCTTCAATGGATTGTGCATCTATCAAACTCAGGATTCTCTGTTCCGGAATTATGGGTACGGGTTCAGGATTGGTCGTGAGTTCATCTACTCCAATTCGGGAGAGAGCATCTGCTTTTCCATTCTTGTTGCCTGGTCGGTAAGTTATCACAAAGTCGAATTCGGCGAAAAACAATGCCCAGCGAAGCTGTCTAGAGGATTGAGCTTTGGCTGATTTAAGGTACTGTAAATTACGATGATCCGTGATGACGGTGACTGTGTCTCGGGCTCCCAAGAGATAATGCCGCCAAGCTTTAAATGCGGACTTGATAGCCAAAAGTTCCTTATCTGTAATGGTATAGTTAATTTCAGGAGCTGAAAATTTGCGGGACCAAAATGCCACTGGGTGTAACTGATTTATTTCCGGGTCTCTTTGCGAAAGTACTGCTCCCATTGCGAGACTGGAAGCATCAGTCTCTACTATATAGGGAAGTTCCGGGCGAGGATGTTTTAGAACTGGAGCCGAGGTGAATTTTGTTTTTAGTTCCTGAAAAGCTTGTTCAGCCTCTGTAGACCATTCGAAACGTTTATTCTTTCTGAGGAGTGCTGTAATGGGTTGGACTACTCGAGAAAACTCTGGGATAAATCTTCGATAAAAGTTGGCAAAGCCCAACATGCTTTGAACTCCTTTCACTGACGTTGGTGAGGGCCACTTAACGATAGCGTCCACTTTTCTTGAGTCCATGTGGACTCCATTAGGTGACAAAATAAATCCCAAAAATTCGACTTCCGTGACGTGAAAAACGCATTTTTCCAATTTTGCAAAGAGTCTGTGTTTTCGGAGCCGCTCCAGTACTGCGGTGACATGTTTTCGATGTTCCGCCTCGGAGGACGAGTAGACCAGAATGTCATCAATATAGACAACTACACATACGTCAATGTGCTCTCTGAGGACGTCATTCATAAAATACTGAAAGGCTGCCGGAGCGTTGCAAAGCCCAAAGGGCATTACTTGATACTCGAACAGTCCATATTTAGTACGAAAGGCCGTCTTCCATTCATCGCCCTCTTTTATTCGTACTAAATGGTAAGCTCCTCTGAGGTCCAGCTTTGTGTAGATACAGGCATTTTTAACCTGGTCAAGAAGTTCAGGGATCAATGGTAACGGATATCTGTTCTTAATCGTAATCTGGTTCAGGGCACGGTAATCTATGCATGTTCTTAGGTCTCCCTCTTTTTTTGGCACGAAGAACAAAGCTGAAGAGGCTGGGGACTTCGAGGGACGGATAAATCCATTAGTCAGGTCTGGTCCAAATACTGCCTTAGGTGAAGATTTTCAGGTTCTGTGAGGGCATAAATTCGACTGCATGGAGGAGTGGATCCTGGAACCAAGTCTATTTGGCAGTCGTATGATCTGTGAGGAGGCAGCGAATTAGCTTGATCTTTCCGAAAGACATCCTGAAATTCCCGGTATTCAGGAGGTAGGTGAGGACTCTCAGAAGCAGTTGCAGCTAGCTTCGTGGGGGGCTGCGGATAACAGGTAGGTGCGCATTCTGGAAACCGGATTGTCTTTGCTCGCCAATCAATTTGAGGATTGTGTTTCTCCAGCCAAGGGATTCCCAGGATAACTTGAAACTGTGGAGCCTTGATCACGTCAAACACGATTTTCTCTTGATGTCCATCTTGGCTTACCAACGTCACTTCCATGGTGGTGTGAGTAAATGGTCCGGAAGCTATTTCCGTACCATCCACGGTGGTGATAACGTCTTTCACCGACTTAGGACAAAGAGATAGGTTCATCCTGGAGGCCAATTCACAGTCCACGTAATTGCCGATTGCGCCACTATCTATGTATGCTTTAATGGCATGCATACGATTGGGTTGTTCCGGACTCACGAGGACCATGGGCATGGTAAAATGCGAGGTCAAAGAACTGGTTTTAACGCTCGGCAAGCGGACCTCTACACTTGTCGGGCGAGGTCGTGTTCCGACTCTGAACTTTTGGCACCGTTATCTGAAGCTCCTACTGTCTTCTTCTTTGGTTTCACTGGGCAATCTTGGAGGAAGTGCCCTGAGTTCCCGCAATAGAGGCACAATTGCAGTTGCCTTCTCCTTTCTCTTTCCTTTTGTGTTAGAGGTCCTTTCACCACCCCAATCTGCATGGGTTCCACATTATCATTTCCTCTAACGGAGCTCTGTGGTCTTGAAAAAACTCGATTCTCAAACCTGGAATGATCAGCTTTTCGATTTTGTATCCTATGATCCAGTTGCACCACCAGATCAATGTATTCGGAACAGTCTTGTGGAGGATTCACCACCTGGGCCAGAACGTCTTTAAGTTCTCCACGAAGGCCTCTATAGAAAAGGGTGATTCTCTTATCCTCAGGCCACCCGGTTTCAACCACTAGTCTGTTAAATGATGCGATGTAGGCCAGAACATCTTGATTGCCCTGTCGTAGTGAAAGAAGTTCATTGTCCAGGGCCTGTCCCTGAGAATGTCTTGCGAACAATCTTTCCATACTAGCTTGGAAGTCCTGGAAATTATACAGAATAGGGTTATCTTGCGTCACTAAAGGAATAGACCAATCTGCGGCACTGCCGCTAAGATATGAGAGCACGAAGGCTACCTTAGCCTGGTCCGTTGGAAAAGTGGCAGGTCTACACAGAAAGTGCAAACGACACTGATTGATGAACACAGCAAATCTTTTCGGATCACCTGAAAAGCGTTCGGGCGGAGCCAAAGGTACATTTCCTGGTAGATTAATTTGCACCGGATTAGAGGAAGCTGTTGGGGCATGGCTTCCACCAGGGGTAGGCAGAGGAGTCTGTCCCGCTTGGGCTTGTAACAATTGCCTAGCCAAGTCGTCTGTTCGCTCCTTAGAAACCACTAACTCTCTCCTTAGGGCATTTGTTTCCTGGCGAGCTCCGTGTACTTCTGCTCTCAACTCCCCGAGCAACTGGGCCAATTGATCTGTGTCCGAAGTCTCCATTGCGCCTGGGCGGGAAATGTATGGTGAGGCTTCGCGTTCTGTAACGCTCACCTGGTTCCCTCGGAGGCGCTGGTCTTGACTGGGCGGTGAAAACGTCTTCAACGTTAGGCGTAGGATTCGTTTGGCTCCCGGATTTGACCCCTTCCTCACCGAAAGCTTGACCTGCAGAGTGAGGTGTCTGCAAGTGGAAAATCAAGGTATTAGTGGCTGGAAGGTTGGGAGTAGTTCTTAGCCCCTCTCTCCCTCTCTTCCCGTGGTACTCGGGTGATTGTTGTGCTCACCTTAAGTAAGTGAATGCTGAGCTCTCCATCCTGCGTCTTGTGCAGGGGCGCTGGGTCCAGTTACTTCACTGGATGTGAGTTCCGCCTCTTGGTTGCAGAGGGTAGTTGAGAGCGAAGCCGCCGTTTGCTGCACGAGCGTGACTTGTAAGTATTAAAGTTCTCTTTAGATTGCTCTTTTCAAATGTCTTTTTCCCTAATGTCTATGTCTTTTACTTTTCAGATGCTGTCGATGCCAAAGAAGATGCTCTCCCCGATTCGTGGCAGAGAGCGTAACAAGAAGATGATGAATTCGAAGGCACGTAAGTAGGAAGGCTGCTTTGGGGCCGTAGAATGCACCTTAATGTCCCCTTTTGTCTCTACAGGTGCCGGAATGCAGTGCGAGCAAGGTTGGAGCAAGCGCAACACAGGTAAGCAGTATTGTAACCAAGCGTTACTAACCAATGTTCTTTGTCTTTGCAGGCTGATGCCGGACGAGAAATGCAGAAAAAACGTCTTGGATGCTGCCGATGGATCGGGTGAGTTGAAGCGCTAACTTTGCCTTTGTCTAACCTGTGCCTTTTGTTTTACAGGAGCCGCTGAAGATTGAAGATTGGTTCCCAGCAGGTAATTTTCGTAATTACAGGATCCGGAGCTGAAGGTTCGCTGGAGCTGACACAGTGAGCGTCCTGCTGCAGATGCAGAATAACGCGAAGCATGTGGTACCAATCGGGTGTGGTTTAAATAGCCCATAGGAGTGCTTAGGTGTCTTCTTCCACAGCAGCCTCGCCCAGGTAAAAGAGTTCCTGCTTCCAGAAGGGTTCCAGCAGCAATGATCCAGGGAGTGGTGCCTGCCCCACCCAGAAGGAACAGTAGTCCCTGCCAGAAGAGAGTAAAGCATCATCTTGCTGGTAAGTAAGCAGCATGGTCTGCTCCAGGTAGGTTCACCCAAGCACTTTTACACTTGATATGAGCCCGGCGCTTCCTGTGCCGGGACGGATCCCTACTATGAGCCTGGCACCACCGATGCCAGGACAAGGTCCAAAAGGTCCCTATTGGGACTTGCTGGTGCCGATAAGACATGTTATGAGCCTGCTTCCAAGGATGTTGGGTAGGTCCTGACTCCTTGAAAGCAGTGGTCATGACATCCTCCTTTCCTCCTCTAGTCTGTGTGGCTCTGCAGATCTGTTGCTGCAGTGTTCTCGCCACTGAGGGATTCTTCCTGCTGCAAGTCAGGTTCCCTCTCGCTCGTGTAATTCCTTTCGACTTCTTCTTCAGAGACCGACTGTCTTTCGATGCTTTTGGGAAGCTCATGTTTGAATGCTGCTCTTCCTGCTCACAAACACACTTAGTCCTTCCTCGATATTTACCTTATACTGCTGCGCCTTCCCCCTCCCCCAGCATAGCATCAATGGTTGTTGTCAAAGCCTTTGAAGTTATCTTCATGCCTCCCAGTGGCCACCTCGTCGCAGTTCTTGCTCTGTATGTTTCTTTCGTTCTTCATCTCAGTCCTTTCTGATCTTGCAGATGCAATAGCAGAGACTTCACAATAATACACAGTAGCAGGTTCAGGTTGGGAAGGAGAAAGAGTCAACAAGGCCATAGCTTCAGGGTTTAAGGAGGTCTTTCATGGGATGGGAGTCCTTATCCCCATGAGGGGAATCTCTCCCTCTGAGGTCCTACTGCTTTTTACCACCCTTAGGGGGTCTACTGTGCTATGTGATAAATCCCAGGGTATTGTCACTGTTTCAATGGCAGAAGCACCTTCCCATGGGGCCAGGGAGGTGAGGCAGCTATATGCCCCCTGGGGGTGGTGCTGTGATGAATCCTGCAGAGCCATCACTAAACACCAGCCTAAGATCTACTCCCATGTGGCATGGGGAAGGCAGCCGCTACCTAATCCTAATCCTAACCCTGGGCGTGGTAACATGAGGGAGGATCACATGGGAAGAGATGGCTGTCAAGGGAAAGTGGTGACTCCACTAGGATAGACACGGTCTTCATCTTCTTTTGAGGATGAGATTCCCAATATACCCAAATAGCTAATGGTATGCTGTCAGTGGCTCATTTAACTACCCAAACCACCCAAACCACAGGCTATGAACAGTCTGCTAAACAGAAGAAGGCTGGTACCTTGGAAGTTCAGGAAGTAAAGATGATGACCACTAATTGTCATAATTCTGCCTTAGATAGAGGTCGTCACCCCAAGAGTAAATCACAAATCCTTTACACAACCTCCCCTAACTTTGACAACTCTCAGTTTACAAATCAGTGAAAGCTAACTAAATATAAAATGACCAAAGCCACTATGTACTTTCAGGATCCATAGTGCCCTGTGGTACTGGGACGAGGAAGACGGACTCCGAGTTGGTGAGGGTTGAAGGTGCATTTAAACAATGAGCAGTCTAGTTGGTGTAGTGAGAGGCACCTGACCGGGACATTTAAACTCAGAAATGAGTTACAGCTAGAAAATGAAACTCTGAATGAGTAATAGAGACCAGCAGCAGGTGTGAAGGCGGGACTCACGGTGGAAGGAGAAGGAGCGCCAGCTGAGCCAGACGCGGGAGAAGGCCATTGAGGAAAAGCTACGCTGTGTGGGAAACAAGCTCTCAACACGCTCGCTGTGAACTACTCCAGTGAGCAAGCAGTAGCGGAGACCCCACAGAGCTGTCAGAGCTTCACCAAAGGACTGTGCTCACTGCGACAGTCATGCAGGAGCTGGCAGCAGAGCAGACAAACCTTAGAAGGTCTGCTGCAGTGCTGGTGAGTGAAAAGGAGACCCAGAGAAGACCGGTGGGTGGCCTGAGATGCCCAGCGACCTCTGGGCTCTCCGAATAAGACAATAAGCAGCAACTAATAGGTTTGAATATTGAAGCAAGACGAAGGCAGCCGGGGCGCAACTCTCCTTATATGGAACACCAATTGGGGAAAACCTGTAAACCGCATTGCCAAAAGCCAAGAGACTGCAGATAAGTAATACAACGGCAGCAGGGGTGCAACTCCCCTTTTATGGGATACCAACTTGGGGAAATCTGTAACCCAATGTCATGAGACTATAAAAAGAAACAGTAATTGTTCAAACCTTCTCACATAGGAGACTGGTTTGGAGAATCTTGGAACAAGCATTGCCACTAAGCCCAATTGTACTTGTAGGAGTTTTCATCCTGGCAGGCGAGTATACCAGGAAAGAAGATGATGATTTGAAGATGTAAGTTTGTGGTAAAAAGGTGTGGTGGAAGGAACTTGTTAACTTTATCACCTTTTTGATAAACTGTTGCATTACTAAAAGTAGTTTCTGTGTTATCCTGACAAGTGTTTTCTTTTTAGAATAAGTGTGACGTGCTAATAATTACTTGGCATTTTGAAGTGAACAATTGCATTGGTTTATGAACTTGTGTTTTGAGAGACAGACATTTACTTTACCAAGCAGGAGACTGTGGAGAACATCAGTTGTTTTGATTTGTGACCAAGCATCGGGTTAAGACATTTACTTTGCTAAGTGGAAGGACGTAGAAATTGGAAAATACATTTTGGGTTACACTGAACGGAAACTTGATTGAATCAGAAATTTGCTGAGGGTATTCCTGAATTGATCCAGGGGAAGGGAGCCCAACACTGGTCACAAGGACTACTTTCTAAAACCTTTAAGTTTGAATTGATATATTGTTTTGTTGACTGAAGACAGCCAAACATTCCTTGAATAATTTTGTTGTGTGTATTAGAGTGAGGGTCAGAGAATTTTTGACACTAGGTCATTTTTCTTTAGTTTTAGTTTGCTAGCCAGGGACCTCCCCGTTAGGTTAGGGAAAGACAGGCGTTTATCTCACCACTTTTTATTTAATGAAATGGCAAATCTTGAGAAAACTATACCTTTGTGTCTTCTGACTACTCACAGTACTCAGCGGGTGGATCTCATGGGGAAGGAAGTCCTTCATAGGACCGGTGACGAAGGCCCTGGGGGAACGGAGTATCCATTTACCCCTTTGGTGTCCCCACTCTCCTCCCCATTCAAGTCACTCAAGTTCCCCATACCACTATATGTTATAGTAACACAGAGGTTATCCTTGATAAGACTGGGACTAGGAAGACGCAGACTTACCCAAGTTGGATGCAAAAGAATACTGAGATGAAGATTTAACAAGCAGGCCCTGCCCCCCTGCGGAACCAACACACAGTCACACTCTACAGAAGGAGACGAGAGACAATAGAGGCAGAAGGAAGAGATCCTGAGTGAAGGTTTTGGACACGGACTAACAGAAGGCGTGCTCTACCTGTTGAGGCCTTTGGTTCCCGAAGTATATTAAGAGTGCTAAGAAATACCTTTTGAAAGGGATTGTGTCCTCCGACGTATTCCTCATCTTAGATATATCCTTCCAGCTCTGCTGGCCTCGGAAATTTTTTTCTCTAGAGGGCGCTGCGCGTCGACGTCCCTCGAGTCGATGTTCTTCGACAGCCGCCGTATCGACGCTCGACGTCATCCTGCCTATAAAGGCCGCGCGCAGCATCCGTTGCTCAGTTCCGTTTTTCCGCGCTTACTCGGTGCCTCGGAATACCGTTGCTCAGTTCTTAGTCAGATTAATCCTATTTACCTCGAGTTATTCGATCCGTACTCCATGGCTTCCTCGTCGGAACCGACAACTCCTCGATCCGGCTTCAAAAAATGTCGAGATTGTGGGAAAAAGATGTCATTGACCGATCCTCACAGAAATTGTCTGTGGTGCTTGGGAGCTGAACACCATTGTTCGGAATGCGAGGACTGTATGTCCATGACAGCTAAGGCCCTGAAGGAGCGTAGGGGGAAGCTGGAGAAAGGTAAGACTTTTAAAGCTTCTTCTTCGTCGACGAAGTCGAGACATTCGTCTCCTCGTCCCCATTCGCGCTCCAGGTCTCGGAGTGGGTCTCATCACTCCTCGAGATCGAAGCACTCGAAGAGGAGACGTCGAAGATCCCCTTCTCCGTCTTCCTCTTCCTCTGTTTCGCCAAAAAGAATCCCTTGCCCCACGAAACATAGTTCCCGGGCTGAATGGGAGGAATTCCGAAAAAATATGATGAGCGTCTTCGAGAAAGCGGCCTCGACCCCCTCGAAGACTGCCGAGAGCGATGCTCTGGTCGAAAGACCCAAAGGTCAAAAACGCCACGAGTCGCAGTACCCGGCGAAAGAAACCTCTCGAGCGCGTCTCGAACCCTCGAGCAGGACTATGACCTCCAAACCTTCCTCGAAGGTTCCGTCGACGCCGTCGACGAAGGTTCCGTCGAGGTCGATGTCTACGACGCCGTTGTCGAAGGGACCTTCGACACACGGGTCTGTCGACTCGACGCCGGCCTCGACACCGGCGTCGACGCCAAGAAAAGTCACGGTGACCACACATCCAGTGACTATCCCCAGGCCCTCGACGTCGATGGCGTCGATATTGTCGAGTAGAATTCCAATTCTGTCGAGGTCCTCGAGGCCTCCACCTCTGTTTTCGACGCCACGCTCAAAGCCTTCGGCGTCGACGACATCGACGTTTTCGAGGCCAATAATGACAAGTTCGGCACCCTCTGCCTTGGAAATGGGATTTACTCCCTTTATGAGTTCAGAACAATTGAGAACTATATCCTCAATTTTAGAAGAGGGTGATTTGTCTGAACAAGACACATTTGAGTTACAGGGACCTGTAACCCCAGTTAGAGAGGAATTTTCCTCTGAAGAGCGCAGATTAAAGGATCTTCATGATTCTTTACATGAGGCAAGTGGATTAGACAGTTCCCCTGAGGTGGATTTTGCTAAGCCAGACCCGGGGGAGCATGCTGAAACCCCCTACAGAGCCTTAATGGCCAGGATTACAGAGTTCATGGGGTGGTCTGCACCTTCACAATCTTTCCAGCAAGATGACCTCACGGATATTCTTGACAAAGGCCCACAAGAGGATCCAGTGGTGCCCTTTCATAAAGCTCTTCAGAGAAAGATCATGACAAACTGGGAAACCCCAGATGTAATACCAGCAGTAAATAAAATACTGCAAAGTACAGGGTATCTTCCACAGACCCAGAGTTTTTGTCTAAACATCCATCCCCAGAAAGTCTGGTGGTACAAGCAGCATCCTCTACCGATGTCAAGACGGCTTATCCTACAGTCCCACAGGACAGGGACGATAAAAAATATGATGCTATGGCAAAGAAAGTCTTTTCAGCATGTAGCATGGCGTTAAAGTCTGTTAATGCTACGTGCACCCTTGCTAGGTTCAGCCATACACTTTGGGAGTGTGCTTCTACAGCGGCTGACTGCATCCCGGAGGGAGAAGAAAGGGATGCGTTCCTGAATATTATACAGGACGGTAAAGACGCTATGTGCGAATCCCTCCAGACGGGCATTGATTCGGCTGACAGTATCAGCAGAGCAATGGCGGCAAGTACATCAACCAGGAGATTCACTTGGTTGAGAAAGTCGGGTTTTGCCCCAGATGTGCAAGCCAGGCTCTTGAACATGCCATTCGATGGCTCTTCTTTGTTCGGGAAAAAGGCGGATGACAGTTTAGAGAAACTGCAAACTTCAAAAGCTGCAGCAAAATCCCTAGGAGCTGCAATCCGTCAGACTCCATTTTGTCCCACAGGAACCTCTGCGAGGGGCAAGTCCTTTCGCTTCTACTCCGCATTCGGAAGAGGTAGAGGACGACCGGCTCAAAGGGGTCAAAGAAGAACTACCCGAGGTGGACGGGGTAGATATTCTAAAGCCGCAGCAACAGCAGGTGCCTCTTTACCATCGGCATCTGCATCAGCCGCCCCAAAACCACTCTGAGGACTCCCCTCACAGGACACTTGTAGGAGGCAGGTTGACTCAACATCTGACGGTATGGCAGGCTATCACGTCAGATGCTTGGGCATTGGAAACAGTTGCCCAAGGTTACTGCCTGCCTTTCCTATGTATACCTCAGAGTCATCCACCGGGGATCAGCTCTCAGAAAGCTCCAGATCCGCTCCTCTTGCAGGAAATTTTGGACCTGCTAGAGAAAGGTGCCATAGAACCGGTACCTGTAGCGGAGAGGAACAAGGGCTGGTACTCCCCTTACTTTCTCATTCCAAAGAAAGACGGAGGACTGAGACCCATCTTGGACCTGCGAAAATTGAACAAATTCCTCAGGAAAGACAAATTCAAGATGGTCACTCTTTCTCAGATCCTCCAGGCCCTTCAGTTTCAGGACTGGTTGGTATCTCTGGACCTTCAGGACGCTTATTTCCATGTGCCTATCCATCTCAAACACAGGAAATACCTGAGGTTCGCAATTGGCAACTCTCACTATCAATTTCGAGTACTGCCATTTGGGCTGACCTCCGCCCCGAGGGTCTTCACCAAGTTAATGTCGGTAGTGGCTGCAAGTCTAAGGAGGGAAGGGATTCACGTCTACCCGTACATGGACAATTGGCTGATCAGGGCTGTTTCTCCGGAGCAAGCTCAGATCCAGCTAAATCACTTGTGCTACTCCCTTCACGAACTGGGCTTCTCCCTCAATTTAAAGAAGTCTCAAATGATACCATCGCAGAGACTTCAGTTCATAAGAGCGATCCTGGATACTTCCCTGGGAAAAGCCTCACCACCAGAGGTGAGGGCTCAAGATATTCTACAGATGGTTACCAAGTTCCAACATGCCCAACGTCTCCCAGCCTTCGACTTTTTGAGGTTGCTAGGCCTCATGGCATCCTGCATTTTCCTTGTGCCAGAGGCTCGCCTGAGAATGAGATCCCTCCAGTGGGCACTGAGGACTCAGTGGTCACAATTCTCAGGGAGAATGACAGATCTTCTTCAGGTTCCCGGCAGGGTGGCTCGAGACCTTCAGTGGTGGGCCTGTCAGGAGAACATTCTGAAAGGAGAACAGTTTTGGCAACCCTGGCCGGAGATAACAGTAGTCACGGATGCCTCACTCACGGGGTGGGGAGCCCACGCCAACGACTTGACCATCAGCGGTCGTTGGTCTCCATCGGAGTCCAGACTACACATCAACCTGTTAGAGCTGAGAGCCATCAGACTTGCGTTGAAGGCTTTCCTGCCAGCTGTACAAGGGACGAACGTCCTGATAATGACGGACAACACGGTGGCCATGCATTACCTCAACAAAAGAGGAGGCGTAGGATCACTACCCCTGTGCAGAGAGGCGATGCAGCTCTGGTTTTGGGCAATCCAAGAAGGAATCTCTCTATCGGCAGTTCACCTAGCCGGAGAGAAGAACTTGACAGCGGACGCTCTGAGCAGGCAGAACACAGTCTCCCACGAGTGGGAGCTAGCTCAGGAAGTCCTTCAAGAGATCTTCGCCCTTTGGGGAACCCCTCAGGTAGATCTGTTCGCCACCAGCCTAAACAGGAAATGCGACCTGTTCTGCTCAAGGGAATTTCCTCCGAGAGGAGCTCTGGGAGACACGTTCATAGTGGACTGGGAGTTTCCGCTTCTGTACGCGTTCCCACCGGTCCCTGTCATTCCTCAAATGATCAGGAGGTTGAGAAGATTCCGGCGAACCATGATCCTAACTGCCCCGGATTGGGCCAGGAGAACGTGGTACCCGGACCTTCTAGACTTGTCCATCTGCCCTCCAATTCGACTTCCTCTCAGAGAGAACCTACTCTCACAGAAGGGAGGTCAGGTTCTCCATCCAGACATCAAAACCCTCAACCTTCACGCTTGGCTTCTGAACGGCTGAGGTACAAGGATTGGGACCTCCCTGATGATGTTATGGAGGTGTTGCTTTCGGCAAGGAGGCCAGCAACAAAGTCTTTATACCGCTGCCGTTGGAACAGATTTTGCAGCTGGTGTAGAGAACAGAATATCGACCCATTTTCATGTGGTACACCAATGGTTTTGTCCTTCCTACTATATTTGGCAAATTCAGGCCTTCAAGTTGGCACCATTAAGGGCTATCTCGCAGCGCTATCTATCTTTAAGCGTACTGCGGAAGAACCATCCTATTTCAAATTACCCTTGGTAATACAGTTTCTAAAGGGGTTAACCAATGTTTATCCCCCAAGACCATTCCAAGTTCCCCTATGGGATTTAAACTTAGTACTAACTTTCCTGATGGGTACACCTTTCGAACCTCTCCATTCTTGTTCGTTAAGATTCCTTACCCTTAAAACTGTTTTATTAATAGCACTTACATCTGCTAAAAGGGTGAGCGAATTACAAGCTCTTTCTTGTAAACCCCCTCATACAATCTTTCACAAAGACAAAGTTGTCCTGCAAGTGAAGCCTAATTTCCTCCCAAAGGTAGTTTCTGAATTCCATATCTCTCAGGAGATTACCCTACCATCTTTCTATCCTCCTCCTCACCCGGGGAAAGAGGAAGAGAGGTTACACAGACTGGACCCTAGGAGGGTTTTAAGTTTTTACATTAGTAGACTAGCCAGGATAAGACAGGCAGACCAGCTGTTTGTAGGTTACGCAGGTCACAAGCTGGGGTTACCAATAACTAAGCAGACCATTTCCAGACGGATCATTCTAGCCATTCTGGAATGTTATAAACTGGCAGGGAAAGAGCCCCCTCAAAACCTTAGGGCTCATTCGACCAGAGGTATTGCAGTTTATCGGCCCTCAAAAGAGGCGTGCCGGTTAAAGACATATGTGCGGCCGGTACATGGTCGTCTGTCCATACCTTTACACGTTTTTACAATCTGGATTCCTCCTCTAGTCAAGAGACTAGGTTTGGAAGGGCTGTACTGCATTCTATTCATCAATAGAAGACAGCGTGAAGTCAGTACTCCCTCCTCCGAATATAGAATACTGCTATGGGAGCCTATCTAAGATGAGGAATACGTCGGAGGACACAATCCCTTTGAAGAACAAGTTACTTCTTACCTTGTAACGTTCTTTCGACGGGATGTTCCTCCGACGTATTCCTCATCGACCCTCCCATCCATCCCCGCAGTTCTACTTCCCTTGTTGTTGCAGCT
The DNA here is from genome assembly GCF_040938575.1 of Ambystoma mexicanum. Taxonomy (NCBI): domain Eukaryota; kingdom Metazoa; phylum Chordata; class Amphibia; order Caudata; family Ambystomatidae; genus Ambystoma; species Ambystoma mexicanum. Next base: position 579,670,042 of record NC_090924.1, on the reverse strand, counting down.
TACGCTCCTTCAGGGTGATTAGTCTAGTCCAGACAGTAATACTGTGGGCTACATAACGGAACTGAGCAACGGGCGCTGCGCGCGGCCTTTATAGGCAGGATGGCGTCGATACGGCGGCTGTCGAAGGACATCGACTCGAGGGACGTCGACGCGCAGCGCCCTCTAGAGAAAAAAATTTCCGAGGCCAGCAGAGCTGGAAGGATATCTAAGATGAGGAATACGTCGGAGGAACATCCCGTCGAAAGAACGTTACAAGGTAAGAAGTAACTTGTTCTTCCTGAACCACGCATTTCTGAAAAACGTATTCAGATAGCTCTAGAGCGATGTCCAAATGTCCTAGCGTTGAGTGTAAACTAGGTTTAAAAGAACCCCTTTCCGTTGTTGACCAATGAGATAAACGAACAAGATAGAGATAGCAGACACGCCGTCTTTATGCTTGAGTTCGAGTGGTAAAACTCACCCTACGTGTTAACAGGGGAATGATTATAATTCCCTTTGACAGTCCTGAAGAAGGTTGCATCATCAAGAGGACAAAAACTTGTGATGTCCACCGAGTCAACTGAAACATATGTAGACTATTTTTTGGACTGTGTATTTGTCTAAAACACAGTGAAAACCATTTGCCAGTGAAGTGGAGGAGACTGTACAAATAGAAATAGATTAAATGTTGACCAAGAGGTTAACTAGTTAGGTGTGATGGATACATTTTTTTAAAAATAATGAATGAATGGTAGGAATGATTGAGTATGAATTGAATTGTTGTGATTAATATTTTGTTAGATGTTTTTTAAAGAATTTTGATTTTTTTATGTATTGGTGATAATAAAAATGAATGTGAGCTAAATGATTGACATTTATTGATATTTATAAAGAAAGTAAATGTGAAACGTGCACTATTCCCGATTCGACTGGTCCATGGTGTTGTTTTACCAACACACGTGGTACAGCTTTCTCACGAGACAGTCCTGATAGTAAAAAGGGAAGAAGGACTCAATTATCTGTCAAACCAGCCTTGGAGGAACACGAAATGAGACGCCCGACCCGTGGCAGGGGACCCGAAGGCTGAGAGCCGGGATGCAGAGAGTTGTAGCAACCAGAGAGCTCCAGGAGAGGCAGAAGCAGAACAAGAAGGAAGGAGCGGGCACCTGGAGACATGAAGAGAATTTGGTTCTGCGAAACCACGGGGAGAGGGAGAGCGCTAAGCCACGCAACATCATAGAAGATCCGCTGTGCCCCCTGTAGAGGCCGAAGAGCGGCCCGATGATCACCAAAGGTAGAGAAACAGTTGGACCGGTGGCTAGGGCATTGATGCAGCTGCAGAACCTGAAAACCCACACAGACATATTCCAAAGAGCACAAGGGGATACAATTGGCATTTTATTTTATACAAACTTTTTCAATGACATAAATACATGCCGGGAGCACAAGGAGATGAAAGCAGCCTTTCTCAGATTAACAAGAACTTTATAAATCAGATAAACCCATCCCAAAGTTCACATAGGGATAACTGAGAGAATACTCAAGCTGATACCAACATTAGGAAGACACCTATGTGGGATGGGGCCTGGCAAGAGTATACCAGGTCTGTCCAGGTGGGGCAGTAAGTAAAGGAGGGAACGAAATACCGCAGAAGCAGAACAGGGTCTGGGACCCACATGGAAACAGGGAAGCCCTGCCAGTGTGCAGCAGGGTCTAGGACTCAAATGGAATCGGGCAAGGCCCATTAGTAACATATCTAAGGGTTGAAAGCCCTCAACAGTGCAGAGATAAAAAACAGCCAGTGGGCTGGAGCCCAGAAGCAGTCGAGGAGACCTCGACTAGAAAAGAAAGAATGAAACGGGAAACCAGCGACAAAGCAAACATCTTTTTGAGTCGAAGTCAAGTCTGGCTTGGTAGTGAACCAGACTTGACATACCGTTGAGGAAGTCTACGGTTAAGTCAGACAAGTTACTGTGGGCGTGGCCAGGCAGCCATGGAATAGGCTGTGTTTCCTGGGAGCTCCATGATCCGGTATACTGATCCTTTGTAAAGCGTGCATCAAACAGCCCATTGCGGCTTGGAAACAATATGAACTGCGTGTGAGCACATTGGGCAGAAGGAGAGCGAGACGGAGCCCTGTTTGCGGTGGGGAAGTGGCATTCCGGACACTTTGTATCCCGTGCCTGGCCGAGAAACAAATTCCAAGATGGCGGTCTGAGGACAAAGGACAGCCGAGCCCCTGAGAACGCCAGCAACAACTGTGCAGGACGGATGTCAGCCCTTGAGAGGAACGGACGATTGTGAAAGAAGTCTTGATGACCTCGGGCGTTCATAGCCGCAGATACATTTGTTGCGCTCTCAGCGCAGTGGAACAATTTTAGAAGGCTCCACAGAGTCATAGAATATGGAAATGAAAGCGAAGACGAATTGGCAATTGTATCATTGGATGCAATAAAGGCCTTTGACTCGGTCAAATGGCCATGGTTGTTGGCATCCCTTGCAGGCTATGGGATGGGTCCAGGATATCTACAGTGGGCAAAAATGTTATATAGTGAACCGCTGACTAGGGTTAAAACAGGGTCAGTGGTATCGGGAAGGTGACAGCTCCATAGGGGAACCAGGCAAGGTTGCCCATGGTCCCCTATGCTCTATATATTGGCCTTGGAACCCCTAGCTATCTACTTAAGGCAACAATATGACACGATGGGTATCTCTGTGGGTGGTGAGCGACACCTGATATCATTATACGCAGACAATATACTATTGTATTTGCGATATCCAGATGAAAACCTCCAATATGTTTTGGAGGTGATGGGGGAAATATGTGGAAATGTCCGGAATAGCGGTGAACCCTCAGAAGTCTAGTATGTGCCCGTTGGGTGGATGCAAAGGGATCCCTCTGAAACAACTGCCCGTGTTGCAGGTGCCGTGGGCGGCCAGCACATTTCGCTACCTGGGAATAGATATATATCACGCTGTGGAAGATGAGCATAAGCAAAATACAGAAGTAGCCATCGCGAAAATTGAGAATTGCATGCGCTTTTGGGTAAAGCTGCCCTTAGCAATGATAGGACGTAGTGCAATGTTTAAGATGGTGGTCTTGTCCAGGCTCCTGCACTACTTTGGGAATATCCCGTTTTGGATAACAAAGAAGTTTTTTAGCAGATTGGCCAGCATGTGTAGGGACTTCCTTTGGCAGGGCACAGGGAATAGAGAGGCCCCCTGGAAGCTACAGAACTTTTATGAGAAGGGGGGTATAAAGCTGCCTAATTATGAAGTTTATTATGTTGCATGTCAGCTGCAATATGTGGCCAAATGGCTCTCAGAGGAGGTGACCTCCAAGACCATACTGTTCAGGCAGGACTGTGCCCCATTCAACCTGAAGGAGATTATCTGGTTGCCCCAGGCGTTAATGGGTGGGTGCCCCAAGATGATGGCATTAGGATGGAAGATGTGGCGCATGGTGTGCCAACTAATGGGGAACCCATGGGCATGCTCTCCTCAGGTACCAACGGTTTCATTGGCGGGTGGAGAAGAGCAACTGAGGATAATAATTAGGAACCATTGGGAGCCAGCCGGTATAGCGACAATGGGGGATATTTGGCAGGAGGGGACCATAACACATTTTTGGGAGTTGGAGGCGGAAACTGGGCTACACACTGGCCAGTATATCACGTACCATAGACTGGTGCGGAAGATTAGGAGTACGTGGTCTGAACTGGTGCTTGAGGAAGAAACGGATGCCACCATAGATATAATATACGACATAGCAGAGGGGGGACCCGAGATATCCAGAATATACAAGATGATGATGATGGCCAAAGTGGGAAAGGAGATGGTGCACTTGAGACTAGAATGGGAGGAGGAAGTAGGGACCCCGATAGAGTGCCCAAGGATATCACAAGAAAGTGTCAAGAAACGCAAGACTTAAGCAGATGCAATTATATATTACGCATAGGATGTATCTGACACCACAGAGGATAGCCAGGTTCAAGAACGCAGAACGACAGGCATGACCTAAGTGTGATGAGGAAAACGCGGGCATGGTGAATATGTTTTGGTCATGCCCGGTAATCGAGCGCATCTGGGGAGAGGTTGCACGCAAACTAGCAGAAAAAGGTATTAAGATCGTGGTGGATACTGTGTGGGCTTGCCTGTTAGGGTGGTTCCCTAGGCCACGGAAACTTAGGCATGCAAGCAAACTGAAAGATCTGGCATATGCGCTTGCAAAGAGGAGAATTGCTATGGGGTGGAAGACGTGGGGAGGAGGAAACTGAGACCCTGATGGCCTGGAAACTATCGATAGCAGAACTATTTGGGTCAATACATGACCTGGTGGATCCCACGGAAGGTGATTCCCCATCACAAGTTGCAGCAATAGAACACTAGTGAGAGCAGGCTCGTAACGTGTGGTGGGTAATGGGAGGCAGTGAACAAGACTGAAAATGTATAACCAAAATGTTATTGTGCACACTGCAAGTTTGGTTTGTATTGTTTGTTTAAATATTCAATAAAAATAAAAAAAATTGAAAAAAAGTCAGGCAAGTTACTGACCCAGACCTGACAGAAGACTGGAAAGGTGCATTTTATTTAAGCGAACCGAGGAAAAGGATTCCTCCAGAAGATTTGTGGGACTGTATTGCGTTAACAAGTGGAAGCAAGATTCAAGGAAAGAGGTTCCTCCTAGGAGTTTGAGAAACTGTTTTTTTGTTGATTTGAACATGCAGGGAAAGGGGCCTCCTTCTGGGCGAATGGGTAATCCAGTTTTCATTAGTTACATGAAAGTGTAAGGCACGGAAATAGGTGTAGACAAACAATGGTGGACATTTACTTTATGGACATCCTGACCCAGGACCTTAGTATTTCTGTTGAGGCAGGGCAACCTTTTCATAGAAAGTAGGGCGAGGTAGGTTTTTCTTTTTCCTCTAGTCTAAATAAAAGTTTATACTAAGCAAAATGCCACCTTTATGTCAGACTCATACTTCTGTATCCTTACAGCTCCCTAACATTATTTTCGACCTTTGCTTGTAAAGCGCTTTGTTGCTTCCCGAAGCTAGCTTCACACTTAATAAATACATTATTATTATTATTATTATTATTAACAGTAACATCTGCCCCTGTGTTTGGCAGACCCTTAAAGGTGTTATGGATATCTAAAACCACCAAGTCCAGCAGCATGAAGTGTTTACCTCACGGTCTGCCAACCTAGAATCTTAGCTAAGGTTCTTTAGGTGGGCAAGCAACGAGACCCTGCTAGGACACAGTGGGATGTGCCTAGTATCAGATCAAATGGTGGTGATGGCAGAATGCTGAATCTACCGTGTTAGCGCACAGTGGCAGATGCAAGAGCCATGGGCTGTGTGGAGTTGGTGACCAAAAACCAAGCATGTGTCTCGCAGCTAAGCATCTCTAGGTATACACTGTCACAAAACTCGGTATGCAGATTGATGCCACATTGTTCAACCCAGCCACTTTCATCGGTTGTTACGTTGTATCTTCGCTCATGTGAGGGCGGGCCCCTCAATCACCTTAACTCAAGCGGGCCACCCCCACCTGAGGAATGAGTGCACTTATTGTATGTAAGGCAAGTTTATTGTGCAATTATCCAGGGAGCAGTTAGATGGTGCTGTAGAACCAAACTAATCCAAGTCTCACTCTCCCAGACAATTACAATCCACCCCCACATGTCATTGGACAAAACCTCTTAATGAAATCCCATCTTTTCCCAATTCCTGCATTTTCATTGGCAGTTTTTTTACTACCATCTTCAGCTCATGTGTAGAACACAACTATTCTTAGGATTCGTTCGTGGTAGGTCAAGACATCATCATTCAGTTCAATATTAGAATGCAAACATAATTCATTACTGGCAATAATTGGCTTAAGCCCTTTTAACCGTAACTCTTTATTGCACATGTGGCGTGCGTCGGAGTGTTTGGAGTAAGCGAAGGACTCGGTGGTACTTTGTTTCACTGCTACACTTTTGTACAATGTTGCAAGAGCCAGTCTTGTTTCTATTTCCATTGTCATTGCAATGCAATGAAATAGCCCAGCAGGAGCAGAGCGATACAGAGTGCGTGTTTGGAAACTCTTGTACAACGTTGCAGGAGCCGAAAGCCTTGTTTCTATTTCCATTGTCATCATAACGCAATAAAATAGCCCAGCAGGAGCAGAGCAACGCAGTGTGTTTGGTGTTTGCCGGTTGGCCGGGTCTGGCTAGTCTTGCTTTTGCTTTCATTTTGGCTCCTGTTCCTTCAACATTTATTTACACGGATATACTCTGGTAAGGCACATTGCTTTTATTACTCTATTTGGTGGATTGAGGTAACATGACTGTGCTTATTGACATCTCGCAGAGTGCGACTGTGCGCTTGATGCCTTTGAGTTCTCTAGCTTTATTTCTACAACAGTTCATTATCCAACTATGCCCTAAGGAGTTTTTGGAAGTAGTGGCTTGGGTTTAAGAGCTCAGAGACTGCAGACTCTACGCCTTTGAGGTCTCTGTTTGGTTCCGGATTGTGTATTTACAACAGTGCTGGTTCTTCATTTTTTTAAATTTTATTTACGGGTCCACAATGCCAGGCCTGCGCAGTGGCAGATTCACTTCCTGTAACCTGGATTTTATGCAATCGCAACCGATTGAAGGTCCCCCTGCGGCAGACCTCCGAAATCTTCCACATCAAACTATTTCTTCAGACACTCCACCTATTGCAGCCGTTTACCTTTCTTTAACACATGCTGATCCAGAGGATCTAATGGATCGAGTGGGCTCCAATCTAATCTCATGTTTCTATTTTGGCACGGGTTGTTTCCCCCGAATTCGCTAAGAGAATTTGCCTGTCCTTGGGTGGACCTAATGCTGTATCTGTGCATGGATCCCCATCATGTACACGGTGCAAAGATGAGGTGAAACTGTATAAACCAGGCTCTCTTACGCCCTTAGTCCAACGATCAGAGGAGGACAGGTTGCCCATCATCTATCATGGATCCTTTCCACCTTCAGATGTCTGCTCTTTTTTCAATCTCCCAGGGCCGGGCACTCTCAACCTGCTCATTCCCAGTGTTGGACGCTAGAAGATCAGAAAATAAGAATAAACACATGGTGTACTCTCCCGATGTATTGATTCAGGAGGAGCCTATAGTGGAGGCCTTCTTCTTTCCTTTGTTGAATCAGATATTGGACACCATGGATCAGGGTCACACGATGAATATGTACAAACTCAGAGAAGTTCGATCATCTGTGAAAGAATGACTTGCCAAATTTAACTTTTTAGAAGGATTAATTATGGCAATAAATATCCCACGGGTATTTGATAAAAACGCATCACCGAATGACGTGCACACAGTTTCTGTTGCTAGCCAAACAGTGGTATCTGGCCTTCAAAATAACATGGGAGGTTTAGCTATAGGCGAGGCAACCACTGATCAGATCTTGGCTATTGTTCCTGTTTCACCGGTAACTGCAGCTTTGGAGCTTAATTCCGCTCAATCTACGATAACTAACACGAATGGGTATCTCCTTCTGAGCCCCTGATTGGGGAAGCCCCAACTGCGGTTGGCCGTAGAAGAAGAAAGAAAGAAAGTTAAGCTTCCCATTCAGTCAAAGCATGCCTTTTCCAGAAACCACAAAAGTTAATTAAAATTCTTGAGATTCCTGAAAGCCCAAACTTTTTCGGAGGATGAAGACACACAAGCGGACCAGTTACGTGACCTCTTGAAGGAGAGTGGTCCCCCTGGGCAGGGGTCGTTCAAAGGTGGGCGCCCATTCCAGTCATGGACCTATCCTCTACAGCCTCAGTGACAGCAAATAAGAAATAGTAATATCTCTTCTCTATCCACATACTCCCATGCCTCGGATCTAGCTGTGTTTGAAACTTGCCAGGTGGGATTGTGGAAGTTTCCTTATCATCTAGGGAGACAAGTGATGCTAGCTATGTGGCCCCGCTGTCCCTCTTAGTACCTTGTGCTATATCTAACAATCTTGACCCATCAGTTTGTCCTTTTGTGTCTTAAGTGGAGCCAATTCCTGTCTTGATCGCGGCTCCTTTGAATGTTCTGACTATGGAGGAAAGAAGGAAGTCTTTGCGCTTGGGAGCTGGGCTGAGTGGTTGGCTGCCAGTGCCCGACAGACCCTCGAAGGGTCCACTGGTTGGGGGGGGGGCGACTTTTCGTACGTAGTGAGACCACTGAGACTTTATCAGCGTCACTGTCTGCTTCTCCCAGCCAGTCCTCTTTGCAGATCCCCTAAATTACGTTTGTTTGAGCCGTACCTTTCAGGTCAAGGACCTTTATCCTCTTAATAGACAATACATTTTGGCCCTCTTCAGCCAAATACCTAGCCTCCAATCTTTATCATCAAAAGATATTGCCAGAATTTTCTTCAGAATCACGTTGAGTCGACATGGTGAAAATTGGGTTTTATTAAAAACTTGTTTATAACTTGGTTATAGCTGAAGGAGAATGTCTATGCAATCTGGGTTATTTGCTTTCAAATGATTGGACTGAGGAGGTTTTGGCCAAACCTACCCCAGTTGTCGATGGGCGTTTTGGTTTTAACCTACATAAACCCTTAAAGGTAAATGTTCAAGTGGATACTGGGCATTTGAGTAATGAGGTCGTTGAATTGTCATCAAAGCAGCGACAGGTGACCTACGATTGGTCCCATATTATTAACTCATTACATCAGTACAGTCGAACGCGAAGTCATTCTTGCTGAACTTCTCCAGGAAGGCTTGTTTCATTCAATGCACGCGGGTTCACCCATTTGAGCACAAACGCAACACTTCGCTCCCAAGAAGATTTAATTTGTATACAGGAATCACTTATGCTAGATGTTCCCTTGCTCTATGGGTTTACTGTTATATACGAGCCGGCAAGGAAGGGCACAGAGGGTCGCCCATATTGAGGCCTAATTGGTGCTTGGCGCGTTTGTGCCAATTTTTTCTTTTTTCCACAGTTTTTATTGAACATTTCATCAAATAATACATCCATCAGTCTACAACAGACAATGGCCAAAAGCAACACACTATAAGGGAGGCAACAAAACCTACCCACTCCCTCCCCCACCAAAAACTACCTGGTTTACATAGAGCGAGAAGTACACGGGGAATAGAGTTGAGACGCAAAATACCTAGAGACTTTTCCACACAACCACAATGTCTTTGGGCCCCAGTGGGACGTGCAAGGGCTGGTGAACTGCCAGCGAACTAACCACATTCCCCAGCTGCAAACCTCCCACCACATCCGAGCTGTTTACAATTTGAAGGCATCACATTCCGCACTTAACAAAACAATAGTCCATTCCTGTAGGAAAGAAGACATGTTGTCATTAACTATGGCAGACAGTTTCTCATGCGTAAAAATTGCCAACAACTTAGTGAGCCACTCCGCCTTGGTGGGGGCACGGGGACTTTTCCAATTTTGAGCCACTGCCATTCTCCCCGCTCATAGCATAGCACTCACCACCCTAGTGAAGGGAACAAACTCACTGTCGGGCAAAGGGGTGCCCAGGAGGATCTCCAAGGGGTGAAGAGAAGGGCACGACCTCAGAATGCTCTTGATCCAACTAAGCAATTCTGCCCAGAAGACCTGAATGACCGGGCAATCCCACCACATGTGGAACCAAGTACCGCAGAAAGAGCAATCCCTGGGACACATAGGGGATACCCCGGCAAACATCCTAGATAAGGTGACGGGAGGACGGTGCCACGAGTGGAGAATCTTAAAATTATGCTCCATAGCAGCTGTATACAAGCCCCCCCTAAAGAGGGCTCTGAAGACACCCTGCCATGTGAGATCATCGATGGTTATGCCAAGTCTCTCCTCCCAGGGACGCTTGAACGGTTGTCTACCCTCTAAGTTCGCTGTAACCAACACACTATATATCTTGGAGAGCGATCCCTTCCTGGACTTGGCCTCTACAAAAACTTTTTCGAAGGGGGTTAAAGGACGGGGAAAAGAAGCCTGCCATCCAGCCTGAGTAAGGATACCCTTAAGCCGAAGGTAATCGAAGATGGAAAGCGGTGTCTCACGCAACACCTCCGACAACTGGCCAAACTCAATAAACTCACCTAGATGAGAGTTGCGCCGCCCTTTCTACCCCCTGGTCAGAGCAGGATTGGGTTTCTCAGAACCCTCTGGAACCTATGTTGAGTGGGGGGCCCCATAAAGAAAAGAGGGGAGAAGGCCAAGAAGAGAGGAGCTTATTGTCTCGATTGGGCTTCCAAGCCGCCCACAGAACAGACAGGATCGGGTGTGATTTAGCCACTGCTGGGAGGAATCGTGGAGGAGACCAAAGTAAATCCCTGACTTTGAAGGGATGGACCTGAACATCCTCCACATACATCCAATACGTCCTGAGGTCGCCCTTCAGATGTTCTAGGATCACCCGCAATTGGGCTGCCTTATAGTAAAGCTTAAAATCAGGGAGACCGAACCCACCGTGAGACTTTGGGAGGGTCAGGGTGGAATATTTCACTCTTGCCCTCTTACCGTTCCAGACAAAACTCAGTAGACAGGAAAGAAGAGAGTCAAAAAAAGAGTCCGGGAAACTGAAAGGCAGGGACGAAAAAAGAAAGAGGAGACGGGGAAGCACATTCATTTTCATCGAGACCATGCACCCAAACCAAGAGGGAGCGAGAGGAGCCCACCTTGTCAGCTCCTTAAAGATCCCAGCCAGGAGGGGAGGATAATTCAGTTCATACAATTTGTTTAGGTCTCTAGGGATGTTAGTGCCAAGATACCTAGTTGGCTCCCGCTCTACTCTCATCCCAAGCACCTCTGATTTACCATTGATCTCACATTCCAATCTGCCAATTGGCATAATACCTGACTTGGATATGTTAATTTTAAGCCCCGAAAACGCCCCAAAGAGGCAGATCAAGCCAAGCAAGTGCGGGAGAGATTCATGAAGCCTGGGCAGATATGCTAAAATATCAGCGAAAAGGGATAGTTTGAACTCGCAGTCCCCACAATGCACCCCAGAGACACCACTATTGTTTCTGACCGCAATGGCAAAGGGCTCCATTGCAAGAGCGTACAAAAGAGGGGAGAGAGGGCACCCCTGACGGGTACCTCTGGAGAGCGAGAAATAGGCCGAAATACAGCCGTTCACCAGTACCCGCGCTAGAGAGCCATTATACAAGGCCGCGATCCACCCACAGAATTTGTCACCCAAGCCCATCTTGCGAAGGACCTTCACCATGTAAGGCCATTCAACACGGTCGAAGGCCTTTTTGGAATCCAACGAAAGGAGGTAAGCCTCCGAGTCTCGCACAGACACCTCATGCAGGAGGCCCAGGGTTTTCCTTACGGTATCGGAGCCTTGGCGCCCGGGGATAAAGCCTACTTGATCACCATGGACCAGCAAGAGGAGAAGTTTAGATAACCTATTCGCCAACAGTTTAGCCAATATTTTAACATCAACGTTAAGGAGAGAGATGGGTCTATAAGACTGACAAAGCGAGGGATATTTCCCCTCCTTTGGAAGCACCACAATAAGAGCAGACATCATGGTATCGGAAAGGGAGCCAGAATCTAGGGCCGCATTATACATCTTGGACAGGAAGGGGGCCAACGTCGAATGGAAAGTCTTATAAAATCGGACCGAGAAACCATCATCTCCCGGAGCCGTACCACTTTTCAAGGAGGCAATAGTATCAATTATTTCTTGAGACGAGATGGGGAGCTCTAAAGACTCTGTGGACTCCCGAGCGAGACAGGGAGGGAGTCCAGGAACTGGTCCACCTCTTTGCCATCCCCACAATATTCGGAAGCATAGAGAGCCTCATAATACTGCCTGAACTGCTCTGCTATTTGGCCATCCTGCAAAATGTTCTCTCCCGCCCAACCCGAGACCCAATTAACCCTCCTACTATTGCGCAACTCTCGCAGCTTCCAGGTTAAAATCTTATCTGCTTTTTTCCCTTTCTCCATGTACCGTTGTTTTAAGAACGCTAGTTTTCTCTCCGTCTGACCTACAAGAAGAGCAGATAGTTTTGCTCTGAGGCTCTGAAGCGCTTGACGCTGACCTGGGGAAATATGCGTTTTCAACTTACCCCCCCGGCTGAATGGCTGCGATTTACTTCCTCAACTTGGACTCCTCCCTCGCCCTCTCCCTCTTTCTCCTAGCTCCCATTTCAATCAACGTACCCCTAATCGTGGCCTTAAATGCATCCCACACAATTCTGGGCTCCACCTCACCCGTGTCGTCAAGGCTAAAGAATTCCGTGATAGTAGATAGAAGAGATTGCCTCAGTTCCTTATCTGTTAGTAGCAAGTCATTACATATCCACCTCGACTTACTCGGGGCACGGGGAGGGATTCCTAGATTGATTCGGACTAAGTCGTGATCGGACCATGGGACAGCCACAACAGCGAAATCGGCACACAATCCCTGATCGCAGAATCCACCAACAAATAATCAATCCTAGAGAAAGCTTGATGCACCGTGGAGTAAAACGTAAAGAGGGATTCGCGGTCAGGGTGTGCATCCACGAGACCCAGCTCACCATTAACCCGGTTGACTGAATCCGCCATTCTAAACTGGGATCGGATGTCGGATCTGAGGTTGGGGCAAGGTTTGGGGGAACTCCTGTCATTCTCCGGACACACAACCATATTAAAGTCCCCCCCCCAACAATTAGCGCACCTTCAGCAAATCCTCTGATCCTCTCCCGCATACCCTCCCAAAAAAACATCTTGCCCTTCATTCGGAGCATAAACACCCACAAAAGTGAAAAGTCGGCCCTTCAGCTCTCCCTTAACCATTATATACCGCCCTTCAGGGTCAGCTATGTGGGCTTTGGGGGAGAAGTGGGCATCCTGAGAAATCAAAAGGACGACCCCGCGTTTTTTCGCCACATAGGAGGCATGAAACATCTGATGGATAGCCTTCGAACTGAGCACGGGCTCCCTCCCCCTGACCCAACGGGATTCCTGTAGGAAAAGGAAATGAAGTTTCAGTCTAGCAAATTCCCCCAACAACAAGGACCTTTTAGTCGGAGAGTTCAGCCCCCGCACATTTAAGGACCCCACCGACATCAGCTGTAAAGACTCATAAGAAAAGCCAAAAAGATCTTCCGCCCCCACCGGGGAGGCAATTGAGAGTGCCTAAGCCCTAGACCGCAGTGCACACATGAAGCCCAAATAAGAGCAAATGTGACCCCTTAAACCAGGTAGACCCAAGTGCAAAAAACGACCAACCACAACTCCCAAAAAAATACCAATTTTGATCCACAACCCACAGCACCCTTCCCCAACAAAATGAACCTCAGCCACCCCCCACCCACCTACCCTTGAGCGCCTCGACCGGACATGACATCCATCTGCCGCACCGGCAGGTCGCCAAGGATCGCCTCCACTTGGGCGGAATGCAACAAAAGAAACCTGAAATTCTGGCCCCCCCCCCCTACTACAATGACACAACCCAACAGGTCAAACACCATAACCCCTCCTCCCCCCACCAACCGAGAATAGTCCAGTAGACCCAACCTAGGAAGGTCTCAACAGTCTTACAAAAGGTCAAATAGCCAACCATAGGGTCCCCGGGCACTCAAGATTGCCCTAGGAGCAGGACCCTCCACGTCAAGGGCCCAACGCCGGCTGCTCCGGGGAGGGTGGCGCCACCTTTCTGTACTTCTGGTGCCCCCGGACGCGGCGCCCACCCCATGCGTCCGAGGACCCCTCTGACACTCCTCCTTCCCGGCTCCCAGCCCCGGACCTGAGGACGTGGCCCCCAGCAATTCACTAGTCACTTTCTGAATCTCCGACTCCGTAGATAGGGAGTACTTATAGCCATCCAACTCAAACGTAAATGAGAACGGGTGCCCCCACCTATAGCGCACTCCCTTAGTCTGGAGCCACCTTGTCAGAGGCCCACAAAGTCTTCCGGCAGCGAGGGTGAGTGCCGAAAGGTCCTGATAGATCGATATTTTATCACCCTCCCAAGTCATCAAGCTTAAGAGTGACCTTCTCCTCTCGCTTCTCTAATTCTGCCAGGCGCATGTCAAATTGCGTTTCAAATAGGTCTGCCGAAGTCTGATTGGCCCCCAGGGCTTTGACCCGGTCCTCGAAATCGTCCACCTTTTTATCTAGGGAGTCAAGCCGCCTGCCAATATCAGCCCTGAAGCCGCAGATCTCCTCCAACAGGGCCGCCATGTTCTGGCTCCTGGACTGAGCCTCCGATGTCTCCGATAGGTCTGCCGCCTGCATACTGGTCCCGCCTGGCACCTGGACAGGGGCCCCCGGAACTTCTGCAAAGATTGCACCCCGTCCATCCAAGGACCAAAAAGGTGCGAACCACCAGGGACGCTCCAGAGGCAGGCACAATGAGATCCCCACACTCACTACCTCCCAGCACTCCAGACACTGCTCAGCTCCCTTCGGTCTAGAATAATATCAGGCGGGCCTCGGCTGCAAGATAGTTCAAAGAGATCCGGCAGTAGATGCCTGTACACAAGAGCCACAAACAAAGTCCACTGTCCCGGCACACTGAGCTGACCACATCCACTCCCTGGACTACCTCTGAGAGCCCTCCGCGCAGTGGAACACAGCCACAGAGTCCCAGGAGCCCCACCACCAGCGTGCGAGAATTCCAGACAGTGACACTCAAATGCCTGGCGATCAACCGTAAATGCGGGACAAGAGTCTGGCCAGTAGTGTCTCCCACAGGCTTCTTCTGCAGTACCGGTGCCACAGTTCTCAATGGGACTGCAAAAGACATAAACCTCCCGCCGCACCTCGAAACATGGGGGACACCAGCCCCAGCCCCAACAATCTATTGATGCAGCAATCGGTCCGACCCTCTGAGAAAGTCCACGGAAGGCCCGCTCGAGGCAGCGGAGGCAAACCAGGTGTAGGCGGGCTGCCGGCCCCCGCCAAGATCCATCACGGCCTAGGACAAGTCCAATGTGAGGGGAGCTAACGGGCTCCGCAGGATCAAGGGGGCACTACCCCACGGGCATCACGTACTCGAGGAGCCACGCCAGCGGGACAGCTCCGTGGGGCGAGCCCCTCCAAGCATACGGGATCCGCCACCTAATGTCCCGCAATCAGGGCTGTCCGGCCCGCCAGGACCACTCCAGGTGCCTCGCTCGCAGCTCCCACGGGACCGCGGCCGTTGTGCCAAAGCTCTTTGCGGCGGGGGAGGAGACTGCGGCCCAGTCTTCTACCGCTCCCCCTCTGACAGGCAGCCAGCGACCGTACGGATCTCGCCGCTGGGCGAGCTCTAACTCCACTCCCGCTCGCTACTAGCCGGCTGCCGAACTCCGGCCCAGAGGAGCCCAGCAGTACCACAGACACAGTCCCCTGACGCCCACTGACTTCAGCTCACTTAGAGGGGGGGTCAGACCTCGACTCCCATAGGGGTGGGGGGAAATAGTCAAATTTCATGCCCAAGGGAGGAGATCAGCCGAGACCCGTCAGCACATCTCGGCGCCCATGGCGGCTCCCTGAAAGCGTTTGTGGCAGTTTTAATATTCAGGACATTTAATTTTCTCGTTCTGAAATTTCGGGATGCAAAATAACATTGTTTCGATCCTCTGATGCAAGAAATTTGAATACTAATTGTTCTAAATGTTTATTTTAATCTGCAAACAGCTGTTTTAACAGACTTTCTTGTAGCAAACACCAATGTTTTTGAAGAGTACGCTCTTCTGCCAAATGGCTGTTTTATTGTATTGTGTGATTTTAGTTCAGAATGTTATTCATTCATTTGTAGAGCGCTCAAAGCCCAAAGGCAACTAGGCGCTGTTACAAACTTATGAAGATGGTTAAAGGTTATTTTTTTGGAAGCATCATAGTTAGAGTTACAGGATTACGCATTACACAATATACATTTATATACACAAGTAGTACAGATCTTGAACCAAGGCCAATGCAGCTACTGTGGTAGATCTGTGCTGAAGAGGAGAGTTTTTTCTGAATGACCAAAAGGAGATGTCGTTTCTGAGGTGAGTGGGGAGGGCATTCCACAGTTTAGGAGCTATTGTAGGTACACTTGATCCTCCTGCTTTCTGCCTTCTGTACTTGGGGGTGATGAGCAGATTGGTGTACGGGGAATGGTTTTGTCTGTTAGATTGGACTTTGCGGATAAGGTTACTGAGGTATAAGGGTGCCTTGTTTGCAATACATTTGTGAGTGAGGGTGAGGATTTTGAAATTGATTCTGTTCTGGACAGGGAGCTTGTGGATCTTCCTCCTGATAGTGGAAATGTGTTTGTGGCTAGGAATGTTTAAGGCAGCTCTGATGGCGTTATTTTGAACCACCTGTAATTTCTTGATATTGCTTGAGCTGGTACCTGCAAGTAGTGAGTTGCAGTAATCAATCCTAGATAATCCTTAGATGCTAGACGGTATGACTTGGGATCCCCTAGATGTTTCTCCAAACCGGCTAGACTCTGAGGAGAGTTCATTCGTGAATGTTTTGATGTCTTTGAATTAGTTCACCTTAATGGTAATTATGGGGCAGATGTTTTGCCCAGATACACTTGGGCGAATGGTCGGTCCAGATCTACCCTTGATTTTGTGTTGGTGTTCTCCCCTCTCCTTTCTCTAATGGATAGTTTTTGTATCGAGCCAGATGTAGCTAGTGACCATGCCTGACTTAAGTTTAGCTTCGAGGGGATTGGGTCCTCCGATGTATTACATATCTTTGACAGTAATCACCACAGCTGTGCTGCTTCAGAAAATTTTCTGCGTCCTGTGTCGATGGCGTCGATGCGCCGTCCCCGAGGACCCCCTCCGACGGCCGACGTCACCTGATGTGATAAGTAGGACGCACGACGCCCGTAGCCTCAGTTCCGTTTTTTTCTGCGAACGTGTTCGCTTCATAAATCTCGGTACGCCTCGACTCTTTGGAGTTTCTGTTGTATTCTTCTCGGTTCTTTGAACCTGTTCGGTTTTTGTGAAAAGCCTGTTCATGACGATGTCTACCTCGTCTTCAACCCTGCGTCCGGGCTTCAAGAAATGCACAGGACTGTGGGTCCAAGATGTCGGTAACGGACTCACACAACGCCTGCCTCTGGTGCCTCGGGGAGGCCCACGACACGGACGACTGTGTCGACTACGGCCAAGGCCTTGCGGGAGCGCAAGAAGAAGTTGTCGGTAGGTAGGGTGTCTAAGCCCTGGAAGTCGAGGTCTGCAGGGCTTTCGACACATGATTCGAGAGGCGACTCTCCCCGTCATCGTCGGAGGTCCAGTGGGTCTCCTTCCAGGAGTCGGTCTTGCCACTCCTCTGCCTCTTCGAGGCATTCCCAGAAGCGCTGGCATCGGTCGCCTTCCCCGTCCTCTTCCGAGGACTCCGCCCGTCAGCGGGTCGCTTATCCCACCATGCAAGCGACACCGGAGGAATGGGCTTCCTTCGGGAAGAAGATGTTAGCGATTCTCGGGTCGGTCGTGATCGGTCGAGAGACAACGCTCGCATGCCTTCGGGCTCGTGTGGTCGACACAGTTCGTGGGAGAGGTCCCGCTCCGACAAGGGTAACCGTTCTCGCCATGCCCGTTCCAGGTCCCGGTCCTCGACGCGCTCGAGACCGCATGATCCTGTGCAGTCTTCGAGGAAGACGTCGACGCCTGTGGCGCCGAGGTCGTCGACGACCTCTCTCGAGGCTCTGCCTCCGAGGGGGTCGTCGACGCTGTCAGCGCCTAGGTCTTCGAAGGACACGCTCGGAGCTCTGGCTTTGAGGCCTGTGTCGACGCCGCCGATGCTGGCGGCGCCACGGCTGACGTTGACGCTGATTCTCTCAGCGCCGACTTGTTCGGTGCCCTCGACTCCTTTCGAGACGGTGGTGTTGGAGGGGCCCCTTGGCACGGGGGTAGCCCCTAGAAAGGCTCTGGCTAAGGTCAGGCATAGCTTTGGTTCCCAGGTGTCTTCCTCTCACCGCCTGGAGTACATTTCAGAGGGTGGTGAGGGCTCTGATGAGGGCTTGGTTCCGGTTACGGTGCCAGATGAGCTTCTCTCGGGCCATAGCCAATTTGATGACCTGAGGCAGTCACTGCATGATGCCAGTGAACTGGACACACCTCCGGAGGTGGAGTTTTGTAGGCCTGAGCCTGGCACTCATGCTGATTCTTCGTACCGGCTCCTCATGTCTCGGGTCACCGAGTACTTGGGATGGTCGGCTCCCCCAGGGGAGTTTGTTCAAGATGATCTCACGGACATCCTCGATCTTGGTCCCCCCACTGACCCGGTACTGCCGTTTCATATGGCTCTGCAGAGAAGGGTGGCGGCGGCTTGGACTGCTCCGGAGAGTCCCCCGGCAGTGGGCAAGTCTTTGTTGCGAAAATACCGTGCAGCCAGTAGCGACCCCTGCTACTTGTCCAGACACCGTACTCCAGAGAGTATGGTGGTGCAGGCGGCTACGGCCCCGGCAAAACAGGCGTCGTATCCTACCATCCCTCCGGATAGGGACGACATACGTTTTGATGACTGGGCGAAGAAAGTGTTTTCTTCAGGGGGTATGGCGCTTCAGGCGGCCAACTCCGTATGTGCCTTGTCTCGTTTCACACACACTCTGTGGAACTGTGTTGCATTAGCTGCTGAACATATTCCCGAAGGGGACGAACGGGATGGTTTCCTTGCTATGGTTCAGGATGGCAAGGATGCCATGTGTGAGGCCGTTCAGTCGGGTTTGGACAGGGCAGATTGTGTCAGCCGGTCCATGGTGGCGAGCACCGTAATACGCAGGTTTGCGTGGTTGAGGAAGTCAGGGTTCGCTCCTGATGTGCAGTCCCGGCTCCTCAACATGCCCTTTGACGGTGAACATCTTTTTGGCAGCAAGGCTGACGAGAGCGTTGAGAGGTTGCAGACCTCCAAAGCTGCAGCAAAGTCGTTGGGCGCTGCAGTTCGACAACCTCCACCTTTTCGTCCTAGGGGACAACAATGGAGGGGAGGTTCCTTTCGCTATTACTCGTCCTTCAGTAAAGCTAGAGGAGCTGTCAGTCAAAGAGACCACCATAAGAGTGCCAGAGGTGGAAAACCGGGTACTCAAGGTGTCAAGGCTGCTCGGGCAGTTGCCTCTTTACCCTCAGGCAACGCCGCAGCCACTACTACTCAGTCATGAGGCCATGTCCCATGGTTCGCCGGTTGGGGGACGGCTGGCGCAGCATCTTGTAGAGTGGCGTGCCATTACTTCAGATGTGTGGGTTCTGGAGATCATAACACACGGCTACTGTCTTCCTTTTCGGCAGAGGCCTCGCAACAATCCACCTGGGAACCTCTCTTTGAAGAGTCTGGATCCGCTCCTTGTGCAGGAAATTCAATCCCTGCTGGAGAAAGGCGCCATAGAACTGATGCCTGTAGCGGAGAGGAACAAGTGGTGGTATTCCCCTTATTTTTTGATTTCGAAGAAAGATGGGGGGATTGCGACCCATCATGGACTTGCGCGGTTTGAACAAACTCCTCAGGAAGGACAAGTTTAAGATGGTTACTCTCTCTAGTCCTCCAGGCCCTTCAACTTCAGGACTGGTTGGTGTCTCCCAACCTCAAGGACGCTTACTTCCATATGCCGATCCATCCCAAGCACAAGACGTACCTGAGGTTCGCGGTTGGCGACTTTGCACTTTGAGTTTCGGGTCCTGCCGTTCGGATTGACCTCTGCCCCGGGGGTTTTCACCAAGCTCAAGGTGGTGGTGGCAGCGCATCTCAGGAAAGGGGAGATTCACGTCTACCCCTACCTGGACGATTGGTTGATCAGGGGGAACTCTCCCGAGCAAGTCCTGGATCATCTGTCTGTCACCTGCCACTCCCTTCACAACCGGGGCTTCTCCCTCAATTTAAAGAAGTCCCATTTGACGCCAACACAGCGGCTCCAGTACATCCGAGCAGTGCTCGACACATCCCTGGGGCTGTGTTTTCCTCCCCAGGTGAGGGCTCTTCACATTCAGCAGATGGTGCACAAGTTTCATCTTTCCCAGGCGCTTCCGGCGTTCGAGTTCTTGAGGTTGCTTGGCCTCATGGCATCCTGCATTCTTCTGGTGCCAGAGGCTCGTCTGCGGATGAGATCTTTGCAGTGGGCACTCAAGATGCAGTGGTCGCACTCTTCTGGCAAGATGTCTGACCCTGTTCAGGTGCCGCCCTCGGTCTCCCAGGACCTTCTGTGGTGGGCAGTCGAAGGCAATCGTATGAAGGGAGCCCCATTTTGGCTGCCCTGGCCGGAGGTGGCGATCGTGACGGATGCATCCCTCACGGGATGGGGAGCTCATGCCAACGAGTTGACAGTCAGCGGTTGTTGGTCTCCGTCGGAGTCCAGACTCCATATCAATCTGTTGGAGCTGAGGGCCGTCAGGCTTGCCCTGAAGGCTTTTCTGCCGACTGTGCGAGGAAAGAGTGTCCTGATTCTAACGGACAACACGGTGGCTATGCACTACCTCAACAAAAAGGGGGGGGCAGGGTCACTTCCTCTGTGCAGGGAGGCGATGCAGCTCGAGTTCTGGGCCATCCAGCAGGAAGTTTCGATCTCGGCTGTTCATCTGGCCGGAGACGACAACGAGACGGCGGACGCTCTGAGCAGGCAGAGCACGATCTCTCACGAGTGGGAGCTGGCACAGGAGATTCTTCTGAAGATCTTCGCCCTTTGAGGGACCCCTCAAGTGGATCAGTTTGCCTCCAGTGTCAACCAGAAGTGCAAAAGGTTCTGCTCGCGGGAATTTCCTCCAAAAGGAGCCTTGGAAGACACGTTCGTGGTGGAGTGGTCATTCACACTGCTGTATGCGTTTCCTCCAGTCCCCGTCATCCCGCAAGTACTGCAGAGGTTACGGAGGTTCGGTTCCCGGATGATTCTCATTGCTCCGGCGTGGGCCCGGAGGACGTGGTACCCGGACCTTCTCGACTTGTCCATCTGCCCTCCACGTCGTATTCGCTACCGAGATGATCTGCTCTCACGGGAAGCGGGTCAGGTTCTCCATCCAGAGGTCAGATCCCTCAAACTTCACGCTTGGCTTCTGAAAGGTTGAGGTATAAGGATTGGGACCTCCCTGAAGACGTGTTTGAGTTGTTGCTCTCGGCCAGACGGCCGGCAACAAAGTCTCTGTACCGTTGGCGTAAATTCTGCGACTGGTGCAGAGTTAAGAATGTGGATCTTTTTGAGTGTGACATTCCCATGGTTCTGTCTTTTTTGCAAGTGGGTACCATTAAAGGTTACCTGGCGGCGCTGTCCATATTTAAGCGCTCGTCTGAAGAATGTTCCTATTTTAAGATTCCTTTAATTTCTTAGTTTTTGAAAGGGCTTACTAATGTGTTCCTTCCGTCACCTTTTCTGGTGCCCGGTTGGGATTTGAACCTTGTTCTTAAGTTTCTTATGGGGGCTCCGTTTGAGCCTTTGCATTCTTGCCCTTTGAGACTGTTAACTCTTAAAACTGTGTTTTTGGTTGCAGTTACTTCCGCTCGCAGAGTGAGTGAGTTACAGGCACTTTCAGTTAAGCCTCCCTTCACTGTTTCATAAGGACATGGTTGTCGATTGAGTTTGTCCTTCCTTTCTTCTGAAGGTGGTTTCGGAATTTCATTTGGGCCAGAAGGTTGTTCTTCCGGCATTCTATCCTCCTCCGCATCCTGGTAAGGAAGACGAGAGGCTCCATAGGCTTGATCCTAGGAGAGCGTTGAGCTTTTATATTTCACGCATGTCCCCGGTCAGAGTGGACGATCAACTCTTCATTGGTTACGCTGGAAAGCGTTTGGGACAAGCTGTGACGAAACAGACTTTGTCTCGTTGGATTATGTTGGCTATCTCTGAGTGTTACCGCTTGGCGGGTAAGGACCCACCGGCTGGCTTGCGGGCCCATTCTACCAGGGGTATGCCTGCATCTAATGCCCTACAGAGGAGTGTTCCTATTCGTAACATCTGTGATGCAGCCACCCGGGCTTCTGTACATACTTTTGTACGTCACTACTCCCTCGATTCCATCCGAGGACAGAATCTGGCCTTTGGCAAGGCAGTCCTTTATTCCGCAATTTGATTGAGCATTTTAAATTTGTGTTCTAAATTCTTTTCCCACCTCCTTGCTTTGGTACTGCTTTGGGAGTCTGTCAAAGATATGGAATACGTCGGAGGACCCAATCCCCTCGAAGAACAAGTTGCTCTTTTACCTGGTAACGTTCTTTCGATGGGATGGTCCGACGACGTATTCCATCCCTCCCTACCTTCCCCGCTGCAGAATTTCCTATGCGATTGCAGCTTACTTTTCAACAAGGCCTTGTGTGTCTGACTGGCAGAAGACTGGTGTCACACGTTTTGGGGGAAAAAACTACAACTGAGGCTACGGGTGTCGTGCGTCCGACTTATCACATCGTGTGACATCGGCCGTCAGAGGAGGTCCTCGGGGACGGTGCATCGACGTCATCGACGCAGAGGCCGAAAATTTTCCGAAGCAGCACAGCTGTGGTGATTACTGTCAAAGATATGGAAAACATCATCGGACCATCCCATCGAAAGAATGTTACCAGGTAAGAGAGTAACTTGTTCTTTGGGGTTATTGGTATACCAAGGTGGGATTTGCTGTCCGATGCTCTAACAATTAACCCACAGAACCATGCAGTTAGGTGGGGTCCCAAATAGGTCGGCATATTTAGACCTGTGTTGAACAAGATTTATAGCAGAATCTTTTTGTTCACATGTGTCCTGGGTCATTCTTGCATTACCTCCAGTCGACACTTACTGCTCTAATTCCGGCCTCTAATCTTTCCTGTGTTAGCCCCCCATAGTCCTAAGACATGGGTCCAACATAGAGGTTTGTGATAAGAAGAGAGTTACGAGATAACATTAGGGCAATCATCAAAACTGGCATTGATGTACAATGCAAAACAGCCAAACTGTCACGATCCATGCCCCTGACCCCCTCAGGTATTACAGCCCCCTGGCAGCAGTGGGGCTAAAGCCCTTCACACTGGCCCCAAGGGCCTTAAAATTCCTTCAGAAACATACATGGAGTCAGTCCTGGTGCCATTGGCACCAGGCTCATTATCAGGAATAAAGCAATACCAGTTTTGGACCTTAAGCCAACATGGAGGCCTATTACACAGCTCAGTTCTTTAGAACCAAGCTATGCGGTCTAGTGTTTTGGGTGTGGCTGGGCCTGGAACTACTTGGCCTGGAACTACTGGGCCTGGAACTACTTTACCTGGGCTATTTAAACCACACCCAAACAGCAAAACACGCTTCCCGTTATTCTGCACTCCTGCAGCGTAACGCTCACCGTGTCCAGCTCCTGCTCATCTGCTTCTACAGTGGCCCAGTCCTGAAGCCCTAGATCTAGATTCCATTAATTACCTGGAAGAACAAGAACCGCATTAGCGAGCAAGAACACTTACCTGTGAAGTAACCGGTCTTGGATCCATCCTGAACTTCGCTTACCTCACCCATCTCCGTAGCCCGATGGAACATGCAAAGGTAAAGAAACAAGGACAGCATTAATAACAATTCTTACCTGGGCAAGTAGCGGATCCTGCAGCACCCTGCGCTTCTCTTACCTCGCCCATCTCCGGGTTTCACCGCAACCTGCAAGGGAGAAGGAACAAGGTCAGCATTAACAAAGCACTTATCTGGGCAAGTAGCGCTTCGATCGCTCATCACTCCAGAACATCACTGCAACCTGCACAAAGAAGGGAAGAGAACACAGGTTAGCAATTAACACCAATTAACAGCGCAGCACTCCGTGCATCAATAACTCACTGTGGTCTTCGCCATTGGCGCGGCACCTCTGAGATCGCAACCATCCCTGTGAAAACAAAAAGAGAAATTGTTAAGGAACAGCGTAGTGGAGCAAGACACCGAGAAGACCGAGAAAACTGAGGGAAAGAGAGACACAATAAAGACGGAAAAGACATAACTCACCAAGCAGAGTGGGAGTCACAGCCGGTCTGGACCCGACATAAGGGCACACGGACCAGTGAAGCAACTAGGTCCACAGAACACCCGCACCAACCACACGCCCCTGCACAGAGACGCAGGACTGAGAGTTCAACGCACAAAAACCTAAGGCGCTAACTAACGTCTGGCACATAACCAAGCAGAGAGGGATCCGGGATAGCGCTTAGACCTCCATCCAGTATCGTGTGGCGCCCCCATCGATACCAGGTGAGCGTAACACAAACATAAACTTGTCTGCAAGAATTGGATAAGGGGACATCAAGCACTCTGCTTCAAGCAGATGCTGAAGTGATGCTCAAAGCCCTGTTAAAACGGCAAATTTCTGGAGTTTAATTTAAGGGGGGGTGCAGCAGCGTTCGTTGGAGCACCACTCTATCTCTGGCCAGGTGTGGGAGGAGTTTTGACTACTAAACCAGTTACCGTTTGGGGGGCCCAGTTATGGGCATTGATGGACATTAATTTAGAGGATATTTTGTTGGCCATAAAGAAGGCTAAGTCTTCTAATGCTTCTGGTGCAGATGGTACAGCAAATCTAATCTTCAAATCTAAACCGCCATTATGGCTTTAGTCCTATTACAGCCGTATCATAAGGTGGTACGGTCAAATGAGTGTCCAGAGACGTGCAGAGAAGCCACTACTGTTAAACACAAAAAGGACAATAGGACTAATCCAGATAATTATCATCCCATTTCCCTCATGGACTCTTCATATAAAATCTTTTCAGGATTCCTATTGCGTGCATTGGAGAGGTGTGTAAATATGCTGAACTGTAATCAGTCCGGTTTTCGCAAGGGCACTAATACAGCCCTTAATGGATTGATCCTTCACTTGCTAAAACATCTGGCATTTTAGACCAAACATACTATTTATTTTGCCTTCCTTGATATTACAAAAGCCTTCGATTGTTTTGACCGCAATATGTTATGGGGAATGCTTAGGTTGTGGGGCTGCCCAGAGGACCTTATATTGATGTTGGAATTTCATCCTCAAGATCTCAGGATTAAGGTCAGACTTGACAACCGTGGTTGCTACTCAGGGTGTATCTCTGTTGCACGTGGTTTAAGACAAGGATGCGTTCTTGCTACTTTTCATGTTAATTTGTATATCTTGGGTATCAGGGCTGCATTGGAAGGCGCCAGGGTTAATCCCCCGAAATTGGGCCATATCAATATACAATATCTTCTTTATGCAGATTACCTTGTTTTAGCTGATTATACGCCCATAGGACTGCAGAGGTCTTTGCCGAGATCCCACACATTTTTGAAGGAATTGGGTTTGGAGATCAGTGTCCCAAAATCCAAAATTCTGATCTTCAACTACAAGAAAAGTATTTCTGTGAGAGCAAACTTTGTATGGCACAATCAGGGTGCTAGGTTACAGGTTGTATCTGAGTTTAAAAACCTGGGAGTGATCATTAGCTCCAGACAATCTAAGTTTTTGGTATTAAACGCACTGAGATTGAATACAATTACTGCAGTAAATTAGACAAGAAATATGGGTGTTTTTCTTTGATCCCTGCCCTTAAATTATACAATCTAGTGATTGTCCCAAAATTGACTTACTTGACTGAAATTATGGAGGCTACATTAGACGGAGATAAGGAAGAGGCATTTTTGTGGAAACGCCTTTTGAAGTTTCCGGGTGGCACCCCACTTTCTGTGATAAGGCATATTTTGGGCATTTCCTCTCTAAGCTCCAAGGTGGATTGGAAAAGCATGTTTCTTTTGCAATGTGTAATGTTCCATCCTGCATTTATATTGTTTAAGGAACTTTACCCTTTGCTCTCTCAGTGGAATTGTGGTGTTTTTGGTTGATATACTAATCAAAGAGTTGGACCGTAACCCTAGCAGGGTTAAGGCCGACTGGATTACCAACAGGGAGAAACTTGTTTCTATAAGATTTTTGATCATTTTCTAATGGACATTAAACCTTAAAACACTCCACAGCAATGCTTGATTAAACACGCTTCCCCTTTCCTCAGAATGATTTGGGAGCGGATTAAATTGAATCTCCTATTAATTAATGATGTTATAGAGAGTCGTTCTGGCGTGCTTCAAGCAGAGCGTCTTTGTTGCTGCTGTAGGTTGGGAGTTGAAACTTCTTATTTGTTGACTGCCTAATTTGGAGATTGCATCTGCCGTCTGCGATACTTATCAGACCATAAACCCCATAGCTGTCTTCATCAGCTGAGCAGACTGCAATGGTTGAATTTTCTTATTTGCCTGTCCCTGGCCTCTGAAATCTGTTTGACTGTAACATCAACGGATCTTTCCCCAATTCAAGTCAAGGGACTTCTTATCCATATCCGTACAACCATTCCAAATTGCCAATCAAGAAGGATAATATGGGATAAAGGGAATTGTCCCGATTGTATAAAAATCAAGCTGGGTGTTCTCCTTCTCCCCAATTTCAAAACCTTATTACCCTTCACCCTGTATGAACCCTCATTGATCTTTTGCTGTTTCCCCCCTCCCCATTTCCAATAAGTACTCAGACAAGGAAGAGATGATCAGGAGCAATGAACATTACTGATAGACCTAACTAGGGGCGCATAAATACTGAGAGAAATAACAAGTTTGCTGGTTGTGTGGTAACAGCCAAGAGTGTGTGTGAATGACCCGAAAGTAAGGAAAAGGGATACAGATCACCCAAAACCGAGAATGAAACCGTACAGCTATGGGAGTGTGCATGCTACCCGAAAGTGAGAAAGAGGGTGCAAGCTACCTGAAGCAAATGCAGAGAATGCAAGAGGCACGTAAATGAGACAATGAAGGTGCAAGAGAGTACAATGAGAACATGAAGGTGCAAGAGAACACAGCGAAAAGCAAAGGGAAGGTGCAAGAGGCACGGAAAGGTGGAAAGAAGGTGCAAGTGTGCACGATATAAAAGGAAGGTGTACAGGAAGCACAGTAAAGAAGTAAAGGACAGAGTGGAAGAGGCATAGAAGAACAGATGCCAGAGAATGAGAGCGGTTGGAGATCAGAGTGGTCGCACCTTGGAGGAGCAAAGAACCGGGTGTTCTCGAAAGTCTCTGATAGTACCCCATGAATTAACTGTACAGTGAAAGGTACATCCTGACAAGATGAGCTTTTTGTTTGTTGAACTGCCTAAAGAGGGGCCTAGGCTTGGGGAAGGGAACCCAAAAAGGCCCAACGGGAACTAAACTGTACATTGAAAAGCCCATCCTGACAATAGGAACTTTTCGTTTGTTGAACTTCGTGAGGAGGGGCCTACGCTCGAGGAGAAGAACCCTATGAGGCCCGCTAAAGATATTGTTTATAAAGGCATTGTGGAACTTTGGGAAGAGAGGCCTAGGCTTGGGGAAGGGAACCCCGAGAGGCCTAACGGGAACAGTTTTTTTTTGTGTTTGGCACTGGAAGGATCAAAGCTTGGGGAAGCGAGACCCAGAGATATTGTGAACGCTGTTGACTTGCTGCAAGAGCTCTCTGTGGAAGGTTCCAAGGGCCACCCTGTTGAATTGAACTACTTTGAACTGGCAGAACTAAGCCTATGGGTAAGACTACCTAAAACCAGCTTTGGTTTACATTTCCATTTGAATCACCATTTTTTGTTTTAGGAAATCCCAATCAAATCTGTTTTAAGAGTGAGGGCAAACAAAGGTTTAGACACAGACAGACTTTGGTTTTGGACTTTCGGACATCGACAGCCCTTGGAAGCATCACTTAAGGGAACAACCCTCTTAGAGTTGGGGCCAGGTAGGCATTACACCAAGCCCACAAAGTCTGATAATAAAGGTTTTCAAACTGTTACTTTTGAGTCTGTGTCTCTCTTGATACCATGCCTGTCTCACACCATCCACAATTAACTGCACTTGGTATATATGAAATTGCAACATCACGCTCAGTTCGCCGCACCCCCCGTCATCAATATGGAACGCGCAACATAAACCCCCCCCACCCTCACCTTGCTTGTGGTGATCTTTCCTGATCACCCCAACATTCATATACTTGTGTAACTGCTCCTTCCGTGATGACTGTTTGTGGCTCAAATACAGATACAGTGACATTCCAGGGCTTCATTATAGCAAGTACACAGCAGTGCTGTTACGCTCACCTGGTATCCACGGGAACGCCACCCAGCCCTGGTTGGATGATTTGCACTCTCAAACCCTCTCCCAGTCCCTTGGTAAGGCCTCTGGTTAAAGATGGGTCTGCAATATAGGAGAGCTGGATTGAATAGCAGATTCTTTGTTTTCCCACCTCCCTTGGCCTCAACTCCTTCCTCCCACCTGAGCCCTCTCCTCACCTTAATATTGTGAAAGGTGGATTCTCCGCCCTGCTCCTCGTGGCAGGGGCGCGTAGATGTGGGGGGGAGGCGAGCAGCGACCAAGTTACTTCACTGGTGCAGGCCCCCCCTGTGGGAATCCAGGCCTGCTGCGACTCCATAGGTTTGCTGCTTTACAGTTTATATATGTAGTCTTATGTTCGTCTTAGTTCGAATAATGTCCTGCTTCTTTCCTTTTAGGTATGGAAAGATATTTTGGTGTTGTCATGCAGTTTGAAGATGAGCATGGGCCGTTAGGCGAAAGCGCGGTGTGCGCGATGCTGTCCGATGAGTAATGCGCGATGCGCGGCGCTGTTTCGCCTTTTATATTCCTAACCTGTGTCTTTTCTCACCTTGCAGGTTGCCATGTTCCTCGCCGAGCGCCGTAATGTTCCAGCAATGATACTGACCAGGAGATGACTACCCAGGTATGAATTGTGTGGCTTTCTTAATTCGGAAGGAAACGTGAGTATACGCTTACTACTCCTGTCTTTCTTTCTCCTCTTTCCAGGTTATGGTATTCCAGGATGCATGCGGTGCCGGATGATGGAGTTCGTACCTTCAGGTGAGTGGAACTGAAGTCGGCGAAGGATAGAAGACAGGATACTGTTCCAGGTAAGTTTCGTAGTGCTCTTTCTCTCTCTGCAGGTCCTTGGTTTCAGGTAAACTGGCATCAAAGAACTGGACACGGTGAGCGTTACGCTGCCCACAGGTAAAGAAGTCCATGTAAAATAGTCCCAGGCCTGCCACATCCAAAGTAGTCCAGGTGAAGTAGTCCCAGGCCTACCACACCCAAAAGACTAGACCGCATAGCTCAGTCTCTTGTAACTGAGCTATGTGTGTGCCTCCAGATTGGCTGAACCCCTCCCCCCAGTTAAATAGTCCCAAGTAAATAGTCACATTCTAATGTTGGTCTTCATGATGGTTATGAGCCTGGCGCCAAAGGCACCAGGACTGACTCCAAGAGAGTCTTGGATGAAGTTTTAAGGCCTTTGACCTGGCCCTAACTGGAAGGCTGACTTGCCAGTGAGGGCCAGGGGCAAGGGTCATGACAAATGCCTGCTATAAATATTTCCACAGTCTTATATATAGCTTTATTTGTTTTGTATTATTTTTGGGGTATTTGGTTTACAGCAAACCATTACGAAATTTCATTTCACTTCATTACAACCAACATGATGTACGTTTTTAAAATCATTCACCTAAAGATAAAATCCAATTTTAAAACAATCATACAATACATATACGACAATATAATACATAAATAGCTCACTCTACCTACAAACATTTTTTGTTTTAGATTTCTGGATTATCAATCAATTATTTTCCACTCCACGTATTGTGTGCTATCCTCGGGGCTAGAGTTTGGAAGTTCCTTAGATACCACCATAAAATATTTTGTCATAGATAGCTACACCATGTTTAAAACTGTCACTTAGTATCAAAATACATACACAATCATCCCGACATCCTTAAAACTCCATAAAACATTACAAATATTACATCACAGTCAATAAACAACCTGCATCAGCTTGCATGTATAATCACTTAACTCTATAAGACATTACAGTATTACATCACAACTGGATACATATCGATGGGTGAGCAGACTTTTGGTTTCTTCTAATATAAACTTATTTATAATGGCTGAATCCACTCTTATATACTAGGACATACCGGATTTCATTTTTAACTCTCCATTAACAATTTCCAAGTTATTTCAGGTCACATTAATTGCGCTTTTCAAGTAGTTTCTCTTCGTTATAGCCCAACACTCTTATTAATTTGCAAATGAGCTTTTGGCTATTCCCCCACATAAATCTGCTGAATAATGGTTCCCTGGAGAGCTCAGAATTAGGGAGGAGGTAGTTATCAAATATTTTGATCCTAATATTTTCAAAATGGTTGCAGTAAACCACCAGATGTTTCAATGTTTCCAACTCATTAAAGTTATGACAAAATCGACGCTTCCCTGTTTCAGCATTAACCACTTTTTATCCCAATATTGAACTCTTTGATTAGTTGGTTCAATTTACAATGCATATACATTTTCCTTGCTCTCTCACAAGGGAATTTCAATATATGCATTGCTTTTTTGTCCCCATTTCCTCCTATATTTACGATATTCATAAAAGGACTTTTAACTACCAAGTTTGTCAGACAATATACACCACTGATATACTTGAAATTTGCGTTTGCAACAGGGAAGCAGCGCACCCAAGTCCTCCCTAGTTACCATGATTGACTCTAAAATAGTTAAAAAAAAATGTGTGAACCACAAAATAATATATTGGTGGTCGTCCAGCAATGACCATTTGATGTAGTTCTTCATACACCGATTTTCTAGGCGGAACCAACATTTTAGCATAGGTTTTCAACATGCGCCAATGGCATTTAGCGGAAAGAGTCAACAGTCCCATTTCGTGACATATCAGAGCATTTGGGATGGAAAGCGCTAAACCGAGTACTGTTTTACATAGCTTTCCCTGCAAGATATCAAGAAATGAATCCATCTCCATTATATATATATATATGTCCAAGCCATAGAGAACTATGGGCTCCGCCTTTAACAGGTAAAATTGGATGATAGTGAGCAAGGAAAACTTACAATACTTGTGAAGAATAATCTTCATTTGTGATGCCAGTGGTTTAATTTTGGTGATCAATGTCTCCTTCCACATCGCCCCTGAGTACCTATCAGTCAGAGTAAAACCCAGATAGCGTATGGACAGGGTATGTTCAATAATGGATTCATCAAGGGAGCATGCAATTCTCAATGTTCTCCATTTGCCATCGGCAAAAGTTATGATCAATGATTTAGTGGGATTTGCATGGAGGTTATGGCGCTGGGAAAAGCAAGAGAATAAATTCAATGTGTTCTGCAGGCCAAATGGGGTCCTATTTTAACAGGATAGATGTTAGCTTGATTCCATGATACATCCAAATCTGATATATACAGATTAAAGAGGACTGCTGCCAGATTGCATCCCTGTTTAAGTCCGACCTCAGTCGGTACTGGGTCAGTAAGGACCCCTGTGATTTGTATTTGTATGCAATAATGCAATCATAGCAACCAAATGTATCGGAAAACCCAGTTTAATCATTTTTTCCCACAGTAGTTCTCTTATTACTGCATCGAATGCTGCAGTCAAATGAAGGGCCGCCATATACATTGACCCTGTTTTTGAATGCTTCGTCTGGTCTTGCAAGCGGGCCATGATCGTTGCATTGAGGGGGCACTCCATTGCTTTACGGAACACCACCTGATACCAAGACAAAATATAATTACGATCAATATAGTTCTGGATCTCCTCCAATATCAATAAGCTGAATATTTTGGAGGATGGATTTTGGTCTAAAATGCGCGAGGTCACTTGCTTTACCCTTTTTGTATACTGGAATTATGTTCGCTGAACACCATGTTGGGGAGATCAGTCCTGATTGATAGATGTTATCAAATTTAATTTTCAAAATCTTTGCCCACAATTCCAAATCTGATTTTAAAACACAGGACGGGATCCCAGAGGCCCTTGAGCCCTTGACCTTATTAATCGCATGTTCTACATCCTCGCATGACCAAAGGCACACCTTTTTAATAACGATTTGTTCAAATTCATGCTTTCATTGCATAAGTATTTAGGAGGCAATCTATCTTTTCCCATTACAAATGCTGTCCAAACCTCAGCTGAAATCAGGGTTCTTTATAGGACACTGAATCACACATTATCATTCTTAGCATTGCCCACACCTGTCTAGTTTCATATTTCAATAAATTACGGATCATGCATTGGTTATCCACAATGAATAGATCTCTTTGTAGACTCTTATTTTTATATTTTTGTCTAATGACTCTTTTTTGATTTAAAAGAATCCTAAGCAGAATGTTTTGTTTACAGAGCTGTCGTATATGTCTTTTCTTTTTTTTAGTTTGTCAATTGTCAGATTGAAAGAATGTTGGGTCGATATGGGAAGCAGACCCAATCTTTTTTCATTGGCAATACAGTTAACATGGAATTGAATATGCCTCCCATTCTCCTCCTCCACCTTAGCTCTTGAATATGGATACAGACTATCCCTTGTTACTACTCCTGTGTCGGACCTAATTCTTCTGATAAGCCTATGACAAATAACTGGATTCCATCTAACCAAAAGCTGATGTCAATCCGCTATGATAAGAGTAAAATTGATCTCAGTTTTATATTGCAAATTTGGTAACTTCAGCGTCAACTGGATGGCCAAGTGGTGCCCATAACCAGGATCACAGATAATGACTGGGTCCACTTCCCTGGATAATGCATTAGTCACAAAGAAATCATCAATAAATGATCTATGACTTTCTCGTGCCCATGTGTAGTTGTACGAGTCCAGATCCGAATACACCATTTGGATATCTCATGCCATAAAGTCGACCCATTTCTGTCCATTTTGCATTGAGGTAGACATATAATTCCCCAGATTTATTCTATTACTTGCGGACGGGACATAGCAAGTTGAATTAAAGTCTTCCCCCTACAACAATTTTGATCTGCGGATTGCGGACAATTGCTTCTCCGAGTATCATGTCCAGTTTGTCACTCTTGTCAGCAAACAGCTGTGTCACTCTATTCCAATACATACTTATAATTAAAACACAAACCCTGGGCTCGCCAAGGATTGTGATCTCAACCACAAGGATGGAATCATCCTCATGAATCAAGCTCAAGGACAATTTACACGAGTAATCAATCAAAACTGCGCGTCCTCCAGAAGGTCGACCCATAAGGCCTCTTCTAGCAACTTGAGTGTATGATTCATAGCCTTCAACATCAAAATGTCATGTGCATTGTCTCCTGTAGCATGATAACCGCTGGTTTAACACGTTTATCTAGGTCTTTAAACCAGAGCTGAAAGTTTCTCAACCCACATGCATTCCAAGACACAAAGGTAAAGATCTTATTGCTACGCTACGGAAGGCATTTTTGCTTCGGCTGACGGTTTATTCATAAGTGGCTGAAATCCAGTGAGCTCCTTAATTGCTGCTGCAAAGGCCATACGTTGTCTTACCATGTCCTCATTTATCTGTGGGGGCTAACCATTCATAAGCGGGTAGGGAACGGTCTTGGCCGTCAGCAAAGGCGTTTCAACAAATATAGTTGCTTCGGCTTCAAAATTGAAGATGAAAGGTGTCAGGCCAATATGGGCTAAATCGTCTCTTTGATCCCATATTCATTTCATAATTATATGGGAATGATTAGAACAGATCATTCGGTTATTGTGATTGGAGGCTAGTCTTATCCAGTCAATATTGTCTGATCTTCGAGTTCTCAACAACGGTATTGCCTGGAAGGACTTAAGCATATATGACCTATTTAAACTAGCCTTACCATTAGCTTGCGCATCACTTTCCCATCCCATTATAGTGGGAATATCATACGTCAATACACGAATGGGTGGGGGTAGCTCCATTTTAATCTCACGATCATCCATTTCCTCCAAAGGGTTGATGCCATTTTGGGTGGGTGAGTCCTTAATTTCTCTATCCATAGGATTTGGAGCCACAACTAGCATACCGCGACTACGGTCCCGATTGCCCCCAGTACTTACATTTACAGGAATCTTCCCTGTAGCGGTAGGACCTTGGCCTTTTTCGATGGGTAAGTCCTTAATCTCTCTATCAATGGTATTTGGAGCCACAGCAGGCGTACCACAACTCAGGTCCCGAGTGTCCCCAGTATTTATAATTTCAGGACACTTTCCCGTAGCACTAGGGCCTTGGTCACCTCTGGCTCCCTCAATCATGTTGGACGTTTTTTTGCTTATGATCATGGGATAGAATTTTGATAGCTCAGTCTGTTTGTCTTTCTGGAAGGAGAGAATTGTACTTATTATGCTGCTCATTGTTATTTTCTGTGGCATTAGGATTTGGTGCAGTTTTAGGAGCAGACAGGCTTTTGTTTTTGCATTTCCTTTTCTCATTAGCAATTTTAGGTGCCTTTACTCCCAATCCTTGTTCCTAATTGTTGATATTCAACAGTGCTTTAGATTCCTCATCGAGTTGTTGGAAATCAATGATGGCATCATTATTGGAAATATTACAAAGTTCTTTGCTATAGGAGCTATGATTATCCGTTTTTGTATCTTCGCTTTGTCGTTCATCATTTTTTCTATGTTATTAGAGTTGGTGGCAACCACTTGAGATAGCACCTTCTCCACCATCACCCCCGTGTTCGCGCTCTTCTGGGCCTTTGAGGCTACTACCTTAGCATAAGACTTAATTTCGTTACCAGCCATCCTCAAATCTCCTAACGTTTGTGTAGATTTTACTTCCCCACCTGCCGATTGTTTTGCACTAAACGCAAGAGTGGAGACAGCATCACATGTAAATAGGAGGCCATCTATTCTATTCATTTTCCCCAGAATCTCTGTCAATAGTGCCTTTATGACAGTGATTTCCGAATGAGTCTGCTCATGTCCATTGTCTAGCAGGTTCAATATGCTTGTCATCACGGGGACATTTTCGTCTATAGACGTAGCATCCAACTGAAGGGGAACAACAGGAGTTCCTAATTCATGCTCACACATCCCACACTTATGCAGTAGCGCTCCTGTATCATGCTCGAACAGCCTCATTTGCTCATATGGTTTCCTATTCAATATTTCAGTGGTCGTTGAGCTAGACTTCTGCAAGTAAACACCGCCTATTGATATTTAGTCATTATGTGGAACCGCATGAGCTCCCACTCCAACTGGGGGCACATCAGTCTGTGGTGGCAGCATATTAATATTATCAAGTGGGTTACTGAACATGAAAACATTTTCAACACCAGTCCTCCTCTGCGTGACCGGCGTTGACGGACCGAGGGATAGCCTCATGCCTTTTCCCAGCTCTGCCTCAATCACAGGTGCTAACATTGAAAAATCAGAAATTCGATTTCTAAATGGTTCCACCTCCATTTTCTCAATGTCTCCGTTCGTACACAGTAGATTCCCCATCATCAATCTTATCAACCACAAGAACATCATGTTCAATATCGTTAATCTCATGAAGTGCGAACGTTGTGGGCCGACTCCGGGCATTGCCATGACCATGCACTAATGCAGCTGTATCACTCATTTGGCCAGTTACTGTACCACTACCCGGTCACATAGCGGGTTTATGGGGACTAGCTGGTGAGGTCTATTTTTTTGTACACAATGCCATGCCCACTTCAACTTCATCATCGGAGAGATTCAGCAGTCCTGAATCCTCTTTCCGTATTTTCAGTAGTCATGGTTATTGGAATAGAAGCAGCAGACTGAGTGAAATGTAACTTTCTGCCACTTCTATGACCATTAACTATGATTTAATGATCTAAACCCAATAACTCCCTCTCTTTTCTAAATGTACCAACCGGCAGAATACAGCCTCAATTCATTATATGATAGTAGCTCATTATATGATAGCAGTGGACCAAGGTGTCCCTCCTATGGTACAGCTCTTTTTAAGCCAGGGCACCTAATTCACCACAGGGAGATAAGTAGACAAAGCAAATGGGAATCCCCTCCAAATACTTCCTCAGCTAGCACCATGTAGCCAAGCAAGGAACATTCCCCGCTCCCAGAATGTTCATGTACTGGTAGGAGGTGTTCCAATGGAATAACAAAAATGGGGGAACTACACAATAGGCTAGCCTATCTATATTGTGAAAAACACAATTATACTAGTTAACTGTAGTAAGCCACAACGGAATTAGAAGAGTCTGATACAAAAACGAATGGTTTCACAGTGAGCCATAAATGCAAACAAAATACAGTTTGAATACGTTCACCAAGAAAGAAAGGAAGTTTCTGCAATCATATGGTCAAAATCATCATAATGCCAATCGCCTTTCTTTTGATGCAAAATGCGTTTCACTAAACGCTATAAAGACTCCCCTCCAACCCCCACACCCTAACAGCCCAACAGCCACACTTGCAGCACACTTCCGATGGCGTGCGCAGCGATAATATGGAATGCTGGGAGGAGGTGGGCTGGCCAGGGGGCAGGGCTGAAAGGGAA
This sequence comes from Ambystoma mexicanum, assembly GCF_040938575.1. Classification (NCBI taxonomy): domain Eukaryota; kingdom Metazoa; phylum Chordata; class Amphibia; order Caudata; family Ambystomatidae; genus Ambystoma; species Ambystoma mexicanum. The sequence continues at coordinate 579,633,902 of NC_090924.1, read as the reverse complement.
AGAAATGAGAAAGTACGGCAACCGACTTAAGTCCAGTCAGCTTCAGTAAGAGCAAAAGCACACAGCAGAAAGATGTTTACTTTCAAAGAGATTAAAGTCCAACGAAGCAAAGTGTTTCCACCAGAGTTCTCGTTCTCCTTCTTCTCCTTACAGACGGGCAGGGCAGCAACACTGGTCCAGCGTTTCCCGGCCCAACACCCACACTTGCAGCACACTTCCGATGCTATAGCTTTAGAACATCTTGCTTTGATTGGCTTTTTTTTCTTGGCTGTACAAGAACTCGATTAGCGTAATGTAACGCAGTGATTTGCCTAGAACTCTTATGCAGTTCACATCACCGTTGTCTTTCACACTCAACTTTCGAAATGTGTTGAGCTTGTTATCAAAGACTGGAAATTCTATGTCCTCCATAAATTCTGAGCAGATTCTCCGTCTGGCATTTTTACACTGCTCATCCTGCATCCCTCCCAACCATTGCATTCATTTTGGCAGGTCAAGGTTTATGTTAGTGCACTGTATGTAGTTGCACTGTTTTAGGCTGGGCGGGGGGGAGGTCATAGTTCTTTTCTTCAATAAATAACCTTACCTGTGACAGTTGTGTATGCTCTTTCTATAGTTGTTTTCATTTGTAACATTTTTTGTGTTCAAGGGGCATGAATCTCTCAGAGCAAATCAAATACTTGTGCATGTGCTTCTCTGCTAAGATAAACAAGGAAACAAAATAGCTCCTACAATGGTAAGCAACTTCTCTGTCATTCACCTTCTGAATTCATCTAGGGTAAAGAATATGTCAACTTTGTTGGAGAGGAGATGGGGTTAGGTATTTCTAAGGGGCAACCCTGGGTTCTGTGTCTAATGATTTTCCAATTTTGTCACTAGAACATGTTTTTTCTTAAGCATAAATTGTGGAGTAAAATGGAAATGATGTTGTAAATCTTATATTGAATTTAAATAACAAAACAACCTTTAACAAAAGTAACTTGTTGATAAAATATTACTGCTATTACAATTATAACAATGTTTATTTTGCATTGCAGATGATACAGCGATGGATACAGATGCAGTTCCATATTTAGAAATTACAAATCAAACTGGTCATTCAATCAAGATCCCAAGGGCAGAAAGAAAGGTATGTTCATTTTATGGTGTATTTATTGGTATTGTTAATAGCTTGGATAGATCACTGATCTTTAAATATATTCTCTTTGTGAAGCTGGGGACATGGGACCTATGGTGTTGACACACGTTTTTCAGGTGTAGAATTGTGCCTAGTAGTGTATGTAATGTAACTTGCAAGCAATTATTTTAATGTTTGTTTTCAGTTGAAAATGTCTCTAAAATGCCCCTTGTAATACTACTATGTACAATGGGTTTTGATAATGCCACTGAAAAGTGTCTCTCGGGTATCTCAGTAGATTGCAGTGTGAACATTAAATAGAGCGCATATATTTAAACTCCAAATGATGCATTACTAAGTGGAGCAATGTGCCTAAAGTATCTGGATCACATCATACCTGCTTCAAAAACACTTGAGTGATTACCAGTTGAATATAAAACCTGGTTCGAAGTCTTGTGCAAGCCTTTTGAGGAACATTCCCCACAATACCAAACATCCTACTACACCCCTGTTTGAAAAACGAGATCTACAAGTTCCATCACATTCACCTTTTCCTGTCTGACAGATGTGGGGATGCTTAGAAATCAACTGAAGACCAGCATGAAGCTTTACATTAAGCCAAAAAGATGTTCAATGTGATGAAAGAGTAGATCTAGAAGAAGTGCCAAAATGTTGACATTAGAGCCGGAACATATGGATCCTAATCTGTGTTTGATCCAGTGCTCCAGATAAGATTTTGAGGTGGGAGTATTTTACTTCCTATTTTTAAACTTTGAGAGTAAATGTGATTTCAAGAGAGTAAAAATTACTTTTCTCCTTTGCAAGAGTAAAATGTATGTGTGCAAAACTGCCGACGTGTGTAAAACTGCCGGTGTGTGCAAAACTTGTATGGGAATCATTACCGTGCAGCAACTTTCTACATTGTGACAGAATACCTTTCATTATATTCAAAACTTTTGGGATCCCCCCTACAACTTTGCCCTCACGTTTTAAGTAACCCATAAACTGCTCTTCCTAAGGCCCATAAACTACACTTCCTGTAACCATAACTACAGGGTTGCTATCACAGCCCTGCAATGCGTGTGTCTGTGACTAGGTGTCAAATTGACAATAGGGCAAATGTATTTTCTACATAGAATTATAACCCGAGATAGTCCGCTTTCAAGGATGCAGGTAGCCACATTAACATTTGACCATCCTTTTAGTCCATCAGTCTGGTACAGTCTGACATCCTTGTGAGTGCAGCATTGAATGAAAGTCATAATTTCCTGGAGCCATTACTACCTAATGACATGCCAATGTTAAGATACAACAGTGCAGAGAGGCAAGGACTCCATGCTAAATTCTATACCTACTCTCCTGGTCAAATGGTTAATATAGCACTTTTGGCAAAGTGCTGTACATAGAACATATTTATCACAATTATCACCAAACCGAAGTTGGTACTCCTTTATCAACCTCAAAAGGATGAAAGGCTGAGTAGGCCTTGCCGGGATTCGAACCTGCAACCTACAGATCACGCGCAGATTGCAGCAATGAGCGCTCAACCAGCTGAGCTATCTTATTGGCTAACATCCTTCACAGGTCGGTAAACTGAGTATCCACTGAGGTATAATAATCGCAGCCTATCTGGATTATCACAGAGACAGGTTTTGCTGTGTTTCTATTTCAATTGCAAATGTATCTTTCATTTGTTTGTTTTGAACAGCGCTTGCACTTCCTGGAGAGTCAGGTTTTGGATGTTTTAATTGTAGTCTTGAAGATTTGAGAGGCTATAACACCTGTGATTGGTGTAATGGCAGTCACTCGCCCTTGAGCAAAGACTCTGCTGCCACTGACCATTTATTAATGTACTCCATTGACTGCAAGGTTGAATGGATGTAAACTAGACTGTGCATGCTCACAATTTTACACACTGTTTTATAATTAGGGTGCAAATAAAATGAAAAGTGTAAAAATTGACTGCCTCCACATGATTATGCACACAGCACAAGAATTCTGAAAAATTCAATTGTGCAATACAGGTTTGCTTTCACTGGGGAAAAAAAGGATAATTTGTTACAAAACATTATCAATTCAAAACTTGGTTTTCCATCTTATTAATTATACAATCCTAAAATGCTAAGAAAATATGCACAGGGCTTCTGTTTCCTCCATGAGCATCTACACAAAACACAGAAGAATCGGTTTGTAGTTTCTTTTTTTGAAAGGCTTCCGAGAAATACATTCTGTTTCAGAGGCTTTTCTCCATGGCTTGCAATTACATCCCTGTAGATAAAAATCAAAAGAAGCATTTGAGTGTCTGTCAAGCAACCTTACCTTTGCACCTCCCTCTGCTCTAAACTTGTGCATAAATGTTCACTGGAAAAAGAAGCTGTTGTATTTACAAGATTTTCATGCGTAAAAAGGCCAGGTAAACTGGCCACCAGGGGGCGCGTGGGTGATCTCGCTCATCGTGTGAGCTCTGCGCCCTTAAGCCCCCACTTGTGACCCCCCCACCCCAGAGCCCCAACTTGAGCAAGTGCTGTCTGAATGCTTCCCCTCCATTCTGTAGAAAATCTGGAGCGAATCGGAGCCGCCTTCCCTGAGAAACCAACGGCTGCGTTGGTCCGCCTGGGCTGCAACGTGACAACAACTGAAGACCTGCACGGGGACCCGACAGAGTGCCGGCATGGTTGGCGGTCTTGGCGCGAGGCAGACACTGCTGGTGAAGAGGTACCTGCCCCTGATTGTCCCCTGTTGTTGACCTTCTCCTGGAGACGCCCCCCCCCCCCGATCTGTGCCGGATCCTCCCGGTCGCTGTCTCCCTCCGCGTTGGAGGCGGCGCCGGTGGGGACACTGTGCGGGCCTCCCAGCGCGAGAGGGGCTGGGGGCCGATCTCCTCCTTCAGCTCGAGAGACTGTCCCAGGAGCCCGAACGGGTTGCACTGTGCCGCAAATATCCACAGCTTCGGGTCAACGAGCGAGCGCGTTCCGGAGCTGCTCCCTTCCCTCGCTCCCTAGTCTGGAACACACGCTGCTCGTAAGCAGCTACGGCAAGCACGGGCACTGGGGCCCACGCCGCGGACGCTCATATACCTTTGCAGGCTCACACCTGCTCCTGGAAATCATCGCCGGGCACATCAGGAAAGCCCTGGGCCCATCACTACTCCTGCCCTAGTCAGGGAATCAACGGCGCACATAGCCTCAGATAACTTTATAATCAGTGAGGCTTATAGCCTGCTTCTGAATACCCCCACTTGGAGCCACTGGTGTGGAACTAATAGGTGTGCGCTGTGAGGTGCGCGAGTTGGAGGCACGGCGGCTCTCCCCTTGAACGACCACTGGTACCCTAAAGACGTATGAGGGGGTCGGGAGAGGTCAACTGGAACCTCGTGACTCCCGGTGCAACACAGACCTATAATGAGGTCTACTGTGATCCGCCTGAACTCGCCCTGGCTTCTGAAGAGTGCTGCTGAACAAAGGTCATGGACTGCATATGACGGAGAGAACTTGCTCACTTAAGAGGTGCCCTCCTAGGGTCGAGTGCTTTGAAATACAGGTGTCTGGTAAGACAGGGAGGTCTGTCTGTTGCTAGGGTGAACTGTGAGCTCCATGTACATACAGGTCCCCCACCCTCTCAGGGGGCCCCCAAGATCCCCACACACTGCAATACCCCTTCGGATATTTAACTGGAGGATACTTCCAAGAGAAAGGAGAGAGAAGTGAAGGGAATGGAGTCTTAAAGAGCAGGTGGCTCGCAAGAGTGAAGTGAAGAGCACCAGAAGCGTTGGGGTGCACTCCCAGACTTGGAAGGCCCCCAGCAACCAGAACTGAACTGGCAACATCACATTGATCGCGAGTCTCGGTGAATCCCCCAGACTCTTCTCCTATCCCTTCAAGAGAGGGCTGCACAACTAGCCCCTTAACACAGGGGCACGAACAGTGCCCAACGTGGTCCACCAGGACCTAGGCACCCCACACTTACCTCCAAGTAACATGGTAACCCGGAACACCGCCCATCGTCTGGAATCACTCTGAAACCAAAGGTGTGCAGTGTAGTGCAGAGGGCGGAGCCCCCGGATTAGGGGCGTGTGCCTCCTTTGCCACAAATAGCTACTCAATGAACGCTAAGGTGTAAGTGGCCAGATACGCCCACCCGCCATTCTTACTGGCCTCAGAAACCAGGGTGAGCAGTATAATGGTGTGCATGTAAACGACTACGTACTCTGGACGGACGCGGAGTGACCCGAATGTGAGTCCCGTGCATCCTACCCACGCCAAGTTCGAACCTGAGACAATGAGGCACAGTTCCCAAATATATGCAAGCCAAAATAAAGTTTTTTTTTTTTTAATTTTTTTATTTTTTTATTTTGAAAAATAAACAATACAAACCAAACTTGCAGCATTATTTACAATAAACTTGTGAATTTCAATTAACGCTCATTACTGCTCCCCAAATTCCCCCCCCAAGAGCTTATTTGCATTTCTAGTTCTGTATCCGCTGCGTGTGGCTGGGTATCGCTTCGCGTCCTGTTATTAACATTCTCCAAGCCATCAGGTTACCTACGTCTTCCTCCCCGCAATTGCTGCATGCCTCCTGCCACACCACCGTTTCAGCCTCCCCCCATTTTTGCAAGTCCCGCCACCATACCTCTACCCGTGGATTGTGGCATTGCTTCCAGCCCATGGCTATCCTTCTTTTAGCAAGCACATATGCCAGGTCCCTCAGTTTCCCAAGGTGTTTAGTGTTCCGTGGTCTGGGAAACCCTCCCAATAGGCAGGCCCAGGCCGTATCTATGTTGAGCGGGACCCCTTTATCCGCTAGTTTCCGTGCCACTTCCCCCCAAAAAGCTTCAATCACTGGGCAAGACCAGAACATGTGTGTCATATCAGCGTCTTCCTCATTGCATTTTGGGCATGCTTGTCTTCCTGCGTTTGCAAACTTAGATATTCTCTTCGGGGTCATATAGGCTCTATGCGTTATGTATACCTGTATCTGCTGCAATCTAGCATTTCTGGACACTTTCTTGTGGTATCCCATGGCCCGTTCCCACATTCCATCGGTCATCTGTGCTCCCACCTCCGCTTCCCAGTCCAGCCTCAGATCGGTCAAATCCTTCCCCACCTGGGTCATCACCATCTCATATAGTCTCGAGATCTCGTGCCCTCCCTCCGATATGTCATATATTGTTCCCATTAGAGCGTCTGGTTCTTCCGCCAGTACAGTCTCTGGCCAGGTTTTGCGAATAGTCTGCACTAGCCTAAGATATGTGACATATTGGACTCCATGCAAGCCTGTCTCTTCTCCCAGGTCTTCGAAATCTTTAATAGCCCCTTCTTGCCATATGTCTCCCAATGTGGCCAGCCTAACCGATTCCCAATAGGTCCTGATTATCATCCTGAGCTGGTTGTCTCCCCTAGCCAAGGCAACCAGTGGCGCCTGTGGGGAACACGGGCATGGGTTCTCCATCAGTTGGCATACTCTGTGCCACATCTTCCACCCAAGCAACAGCATACCCGGGCGTTCTTTCATTTCAAGTCTAGGAACCCAGATAATCTCTTAGGTAAAACGGGGTGCAGTCCTGCCCAAACAGCCTAGATTCAGGAGTTTCTTCATCAGAGAACCATTTGGTTACATATTGCAACTGACTGGCCACATAATAGGCCTCAAAGTTCGGCAGCTTAATGCCCCCTCTATCATGGAAGTTCTCTAGCTTCCATTGCGCCACTCTATTGCGAGTGCCGTGCCACAGGAAGTCCCTACACATGCTGTTCAGTTTGACAAAAAACTTTTTGGGTATCAGGTATGGTATATTACTGAAGAAATGTAACAGCCTAGGCAGGACCACCATTTTGAGCATCGCCCCCGTCCCATCATCGCCAGCGGCAGCTTCTCCCAAAACTTCTTATTTGTGCAGATTTTCTTCACAGCCACCTCGGTGTTATGCAAGTGTTCCCCCTCCACAGTATGATACACATCTATTCCAAGGTAGCGGAAGGAATCAGACGCCCAGGGTACGGAGAACACTGTTCCAGAGGGACTCCTATGTAGCTCCCTAATGGGAACATGCTCGATTTTTGGGGGTTCACCGCTATGCCGGACAGTTCTGCATACTTTTCCATGATCTCTAGAATATACTGAAGATTTTCCTCTGGATATTTCAAATACAGTAGCAAATCATCAGCATATAAGGATATTAGGTGTTTCTCTCCCCCTGCTTCAATACCGACCATGTCATATTGTTGTCTGAGGTACACTGCCAGGGGCTCTAGGGCCAGAATGTATAACATCGGGGACCAGGGGCACCCTTGTCTGGTGCCTCTACTGAGTTGCAACCTCTCAGATATCACCGATCCTGTGCGTACTCTGGCCAGTGGTTCATTGTACAACAATTTCGCCCACCTAACATAACCCGGCCCCATCCCGTATTCTTCCAGGGCCGCCAGCAACCATGGCCACCTCACTGAATCAAAAGCTTTGACTGCATCTAGGGACACCACCGCCATTTCCCCATCGCTTCTGTTCCCCTCTTCAATCACCCGGTGGAGTCGCCTGTGGTTGTGGGTTATATTTCTGTTGGGGACATAACCTGTCTGATCCGGGTGTATCAGTTTACTGATGACTCTTCGTAGCCTATTAGCCAGGACCGCCGTCAAAATCTTGCTGTCCTGGTTCAACATTGACAACGGCCTATAGGAGCCGCAGCAATGCCCTGGCTTGTTGGGCTTGGGGAGCGGCACGATCAGTGCTTCTCTGAGCGTGTCCGGTAGCCGACCCTTCTCAAAAGACTCATTAAGCATCTCTAACATAGGGGGGAGTACTTCTGCTTTATATACTTTGTAAAACTCGCCCGGGAATCCGTCCGTACCCGGGGTCTTGCAGGTGGGCAGCTGTTTTACCAACTCCTCTAATTCCTCCAGGGTAATTGGTGCGTCTAGTTCCTCCCTTTCTTCATCACTAATCTTAGGTAATTCCATGTCTTTTAGTGTTTCTCTAATCTCCTCCTGATTGTCCCCTCCTCTGTCCTCATATAATGTTCTATAATAGTCCAAGAATGCCTCGTTGACTCCTTCCTGGGTGTCAACCACCTCCCGTCCTCTCTGGTTATTATCCTAATCGGGGGCCTGGGGGTTTCGCTCTTATATAACCACGCCAACAAGCGGCCAGTTTTATCCCCACCTGCATGTTGCCTCTCAACATACTTTTTGTAGTTAAGGTTGCAGAGCCTTTCCCAAAGCTCTGCACACCTCTGCTGCAACTCGAGTACAAGTTCCGCGTCCCCTCCTGCCCTGTCGCTTTCACGCTCCAGTTTCTCTTCCGCTTCCTCTAGTTCTGTTAGGACCCCACCTTGTAGGCTTTTTGACTTAGCAGTAGCAGCACCCCGCAACACCACCTTAAAGGCCTCCCAGAGTGTACACGCTGAGTCTACGCTGCCTGTGTTCACCTCAAAGTACTGTGAGATTGCATCCCTGATGTCTTCCTTGAAGACTGGGTCTCTGAGCGCCTCAGCCCGGAGGCGACACGTCGGTATCCGCGCCCTGGGGCGACAGTACTGCCAGGTCAGCACCAGAGGCGAGTGGTCCGACAGGACCCTCGCTCTATATTCTATTTGGGTGGTCTCTATCATCACATCTGGCGTGGCAAAAAAATAATTCAGCCTCGTGTGCAGGTGCTGCGGAGCTGAGTATTGCGAGTACTGTGTCTCATTAGGGTGTTTCAGTCTCCAAACATCCGCCAGCCCAAAGTCATCTAATAATGTCTGTAATACCCTGGCCGCCGGGGTGGGCCGATCAATCTTCCCATCAGATCTGTCTGCCTTTGGGTCGAGCACACAGTTAAAGTCCCCTCACCAGATAACCGTTCCCCCCACACACGCGCCCAGATGAGTACATAGGGTTCTAAAATACGTAGCAATGTTTTGGTTGGGGGCATATGTAGTTATAATGCACACCTCTTTATTCTCTACCAGGGCCTTCAATATGACCAACCTACCCTCCGTGTCCACCACCTCTTGTGTGAGTTGGAGCGGAACGTGCGGTGCCACCCAGACCAGCACTCCCCTAGCGTAGGCAGAGTACAGAGAACCCACTACAGTTCCTCTCCACTTCTTCCCCACCAGTTCCAATTTTTGCTGGGTCAGATGTGTTTCCTGCAACAGCGCAATATCAATTCTGTCTTTTTAGGTACATCATAACTTTGTTCCTTTTTAAGTAGCTGTTAAGTCCCCTGACATTCCATGTTACGATCTTAAGGTCTCCCATGGCTCATGAGTGTCTTCCTGCCTCCCATGTAGCGGCTCCCCTTTGCCCACGTGATACAGATGCAGCCCTCCTTTATTGCTTGTAGCTTCTCGTACCAGCTCAAACTCCCCATAACTATGTACACGATAAATCCCCAACTTCCCTCCCCTCGCCCCACCCATCCCTTCCCCAACATCACACACCCCAACTGCTGCCCAGCTCCATCCTCGGAGCTCAGGCACCCCCACATCTAGCCCTGCAGGCACCGAACGATGCACAGAGCTCAGTAGGGTGAAGTCGCCCTAATGGCCACTTAACTAAAACTGTTTTGGGGTAGAGAGAGTCGCTCCGTAAGGCTCCCGTTAAGTCAACATCAACCACAGTGCTTATGATAAATAGTGCAATAGTCTGACCTTCTCTACTGAAGGCTGCGCAAGCGACTATATTCAAGTCCCATGTGCCGCGCCATCTTGCGGCGCCTTCTTCATGAATCACTTATCTCTTCCGAGCTCTTTCTCCGTATGAACTTCTGAGTCCTGGGGACATCCTTGCGCATCGAGCCATCCCATGGCATCCTCCGGGGTCTCAAAAAACAAAGTTTTATGTAAATGAATTACTTTCAATTTCGCCGGATACAGTAACATATATTTGTGGCCCGCCACTCTCATTCTCCGCTTTACTGTCCCAAAGTTCATGCGGCTACGCTGCACAGACAGGGTGTAGTTACGGGTAAGCCGTGATGTTTGCGGCTCCTCGTGTGATCGTTCCTCCCTTACGAAAGTGTTCCAATATCCTCTCCCGGTCACAGTAATTAAGAATTTTGGCGATCACAGGCCTAGGCGGGTTCCCCGGTGGCGGCCTCCTTGTTAGGGCTCTATGTGCCCTTTACACTGCAAATCCTTGGGATAGGGCTCCTCCGGGTATCTCTTGCAGTAGCATGGATTCGATTAATTCCGTGGGATCGTGGCCCTCCAAACCCTCCGGCAGGCCCACGATGCGGATGTTGTTTCGTCTGGCTCGTCCTTCTGCCTCCTCCGCTCTACTCTCCAAGTTGCCCACTCTTTGTATCAGGGCGTGCAGTTCGGCTTTATGTGAGGCGCAATCCGCAGTATTCGGGCTGACTTCCTTCTCTTCTCAAGGGACTCCGTGCGCTCCGCTAAGGCCCTGACATCCTGTCGGAGTAGGTTATGGTCCTCCTGCACCTCTCCGACCTTGAGGTCCAGTGCCGTTTTTAGTTCAGTGACGGCTAGTTGGAGCTTAGATTCCCAGGCCGCCCTTAGGTCCGCAATCACAGCCAGGATTTCTTGGTTGGCGCCCGAAGTCGTCATGCCGCTTGCAGGCAGCTTGTCCCTGCTCTTGGTAATGTCTTGACCTGGGGACGTCTTAGCGAAGTCGTCTAAGGTGGGCTGTTTCGCTTTCGGCCTCACCGTTCTATTCGACATGACCCAGGGGACCTGTGGTTTGCACAAGTGACAAATGTGCGCTCAGTGCGCCCCTTTCGCTAGGTCACCGTGCGGCCTGCATCTTCCTTTGTTGCGGACCTTGGTCGGCCATTTTGTGTCGTCTTTCGTCTCTGGTGCTCCTCATCTCTTCCGCACCGATCTCTGCCGCCGTCCCTCCTGCACCATCTAGAAGTTCACCACGCGTAGCCCAATCATTCACACACCGGCATATGTATTTTCAGCGGTCGACGGCCCGTCTTAAAGCACTTTTTTGCCCGGATCATTGCAGGATCTCGGGAGCTCCTCCAGAACGCGTCCTCCTACATGGCCCTCGTAGCCATGCCCCCAAGCCAAAATAAAGTTATCCACGTATGCTTGCGCTCCCTCCAACCGCACACCCACCACCCCCGAAATGGCGACCGAATCTATGGCACACGGTGAGACAGCAGCCACAAAGCGCGACATAGCAGCCCTTCTCACAGAGATAAAGAACATGGGTGCCAATATAGGGGGCAAGATTGACAAAATCACCCAACGCATAGACAAGATTGAAGACAGACTGGAGGGAATGGAAAATAACCAGGCTTCCATAAGACCCTCTGGAAACACAACTCGAACATAGAATCACGGACCTTGAACGGCGAGAGGAGGAGCACAGACTGAAAATGGATGATTTGGAAAACCGGGCGAGGCGAAACAATCTACGGTTTTTCGGGATCCCGGAACAAGACTGGGAGACGGAGGAAGGCCTAAAAGCAACGCTGCACGACGTCATCAAAATCTTGGCAGCCGATGACGAGATTGACGAACCAAGAACTGAACGGATCCACAGAGCGGGTGGTCCACCAGGAGGCCCGAGATCGGTCCTCGCCCGCTTCCACAGATACCAGGACAAGGCTAAAATTCTTGAGAAGGCGAGGCGCGAGGGTGTGATCACCCTTAACGAGACTAGGTAACCATATATCAAGACCTATCTGCTATGACACTGGCGCTGCAAAGGATGTGCAGCCCTCTGACGAAATGGCTGAAAGAGCGGGACACCCGATACAGGTGGGGATACCCCTTCTTGCTCTCTTTCGAACACGAGGGCACGAGAATTAGATTACAATCGGAGAGGGAGATAAAGGCATGCATATCCGACCTTGTTGATGCCCGTGAACGAGGGGAGGATGGAGACGCCCCCAGGGTCGAAGGGTGTGAGTGGAAACCTCGAGGACCTAAGAGACAGAGGGTTAAAGGGTCGAGAACTTTTTGGTGAGGTAACAATTCCCCGGAGGGGGACAAGTGAACTAAACCAGCAGCAACTATCTTGATATTATTGGTGCATTTTAGCCAGAGGCTGCTGCTGGTCCAATGCAAAGAAGCAATTGTTGATGGCTGTATGTAGTAACTGAAGGGGGGGGTTGGACTGGGGGCTCAGACTAATTTGATGTTTATTTTTGATTAAAGGACCGCGTGACGATGGTCCCTACTGGTGGTTCGTGCTAGTTCAGTGAAGCTAACTGGACATGCTCGGACACCGTCAAATGGGGGGGAGGTGGAGTGAGGGAGGGAAAGTGGGGAGAACACACAATGGGAGGGAGGGTAAACAGGAAATGGAGGTTGGAGAGACTGCAACAGTTTTCTCAATTACTGTCGAGCAGAGGAAAACATCGATGTTGGTTGGGGGCATGAACCACAGGGAATGGATGCTTACGATTATGAATAATCAAATATCACAAATAAATGGCTACCCCTGAAATCCGTACGCGGGACCCCTTGAGAATGGGGACGCTTAATGTCAAGGGGCTTAACTCGCCTACCAAGAGTTCGCTAGTATTAAGGGAATTTCGGAGAGCCAAGATGGACATCCTATTCCTGCAGGAAACCATCCATATGAAGGGAGAGGAGAGTCTTATCCTAGGGAAACGTCTCGGCTTGCAGTTTTGGGGCTCTGGACCATTGCGCAAAGGGGGGTGGGAATCCTTATAAGAAGGGGAATTGACTTTCAAGTCACTAAAACCTGGTCAGACGCGGAAGGGCGAGCCTTATTGGTGGTGGGAACCATCGGGGGCGTGGAGGTAACGATAGCCACGATCTATTCCCCCAATGTAGGGCAACTCAGATTCCTCTCCAGAACCATCCCCAAAATAATGTTGGAGGACACGGGACATGTTGTACTGGGAGGGGACTTCAATCTATGGGCTGACCCCAGTTTGGATCGTAAAGCAGGTAACCCAGCTGTCAACAACGAAATGAGAGGGGACCATATTGATTATGCGGGCATGATGCGGGTTACACGCTGGTTGACGCATGGAGGGAAATGCACCCTGTCGCAAGGGGATACACATTTTACTCTCCCCCACATAATACTTTTACTCGAATAGATTAAGTCTACCTCTCACGGGAACTGTACGACATCGCATCACACTCTGAGATCACCCCAATAACATGGTCCGATCATGACATGGTCACAGTAGCTATACGATGGGAACAATTACCGACCAGGGGAGGGAAATGGTGGTGCAACGAGACCCTGTGGATGGACCCTGTCTTTAGAGAGGAGTTTGAGACGGAGATTAGAGAATATTTCAAAACTAACGACACAGGGGAGATCTCCAAACGGGGAGTGTGCGAAGCGGCCAAAGCAACCTGGAGGGGGTTCCTTATACGGGAGGGGGCGCGGAAGAAAAGGCAGGGGACCCTCATTGAAAATAAGCTTTGGAATGAAATCTGTCGATTGGATAGGGAGGCCAGGGAAGGGGACACCACAGACCTCGATAAGATGCAAGAAGCTAAAATGAAACGGGAGGAACTTCGCCACTTGGAACAAGGTCAGATAACACGCAAATTGCACTTATTAAAACAAAAGTTCTACGAAAAAGGGGATAAAGCTAATGCACTGCTAGCTGCTAGACTCAGGATACAAAGGGCCGAACGAAGGTTAAAAGAAATAACAAATAACACTCCTGTTCAAGGGCAAGACAAACCAACCATACCTGAACTCTTCGCAAACTTTTATGAATCCTTATACTCCTCTGAAACAGACGCAAACTTGCAAGAGATAGATAGCTATCTCGCCGACATCGATCTTCCCAAACTAGCCGAGGAAGACTCGGCCCACCTTGAGTCCTCCATTACGGAAGAGGAAGTACACAAGGCGATCAAAGGGCTAATATTGGGCAAATCCCCGGGGGAGGATAGATATACAGCTGGCTTCTATAAGACCTTCAGCGCCCTCCTAGCCCGATTCCTGGCTGAGTTATTCAATGAGGTCCTGGACTCAGGAACCGCTCCCGACTCCTTTGTCCAAGCAGCCAGAGGTGGGGAGACTCACATGCCCCACCTCATTCACCCCGACCAGGTCGGATTTATAATTGGACGACAAGGGGCAGACACCATGCGGAAAACTCTTCATTTGGTCGCAGCCTCCCAAACCATGAACGAAGAACCCGCATTGCTTTCCTTCGACGCTGAGAAAGCATTCGACGGGGGTTGAATGGGAATTCCTTGCTGCAGTCCTCGGTGCCGTGGGTATAGAACCAAGGTTTAGAAAAGGGATCAAAGCGGTGTACACTGCACCTAAAGCCGCAGTGTCAGTCAATGGGGGTACTCGTGATGGTTTGAGCTAAAACATGGTACCCGACAGGGATGTCCCCTCTCGGCCGTACTCTTTGCCCTTTCTGTAGAGCCTTTGGCACAGAAAATTAGGAAAGACACCCTAGTTCAGGGAATGAGACTGGGCCAGGTGGAATATAAGGTGGCGCTGTATGCTGATGACCTACTTCTCCATGTGATAAACCCCAACACATCCATCCCCAGGGCACTAGGCCTAATAGATGCATACGGCCGCATATCAGGTTTTAAAATCAATAGGTCCAAGTCGATACTTTTCCCCCTACTGGGTTCAATGGAACTGAACAATGAAAGATAGTCTCCCCTAGGCCTTACAATAGAACATGAGAAATTAAAATACTTAGGGATACATGTCACAAGATCGCTCCGTGATCTATACGAGGCCAATTTCCCGGCACATCTCCCAAAGTGGGATATCCCTTTCAAATGCTCCCCATCCAAATGCGCCAATTCTTTACTGAAGTCAAGAAAGCGATCATTAAATTCCTGTGGCAGGGGAAAAAACCAAGAATTGCATACACTAACTTGACGCTGCCCAAAGACAAAGGTGGGGTGGGCCTCCCAGATATTCAGAAATATTTTGAAGCGACCCAGTTACGAATCCTCATTCCCCATCTCTGTGATCAGAAAACACCCCAATGGATTGCCATGGACAATCACTATCTGTCCCCGGTGACAATCTCGGAGTGGCTATGGTTCCCCAGAAGGAGAGTGCTAAAGAAATCTAAAGCACACCCGATGTTTGAAACCATATGGGAAATATGGAGAGAAGGCAGGGACATGAAAAATATCACTACGTGGCCATCGCCGCTAAGTCACCTGTGGTCCCCTGGCATCAATGACCAGATTCCTAACATAGAGAGATTTCAATCCTGGTATGAGGCGGGCCTGGAGAGGGTGGGGCATCTCCTAAAAAATGACTCATTTATCACACTCCCCGAATTGGAGGAGGCACTCGGAACTGGCAAATTATCTGTTTTCCACTTCTGCAAATTAAGGGTGTCCTGACAAAGCCCGAATTGAAGGATAAGTTCGAAAGAGACCTCACCCCATTCGAGACTATATTAGACTCAAGAACTGAAACGAAGGGATTGATTTCGACCCTATATAGAACGCTCAGAGGCAGGGGAGGGATCAACTGAACCGCTTAGACTGAAATGGGAAAAGGACATTGGGGACAGTATTGATCCAGAGATGTGGGACAAAATATGTCGGGCTGCACCTAAAGCTTCGATCTCTTGTCAATTTAAACTGCACGCAATTACTTAACAGATGGCAATATGACCCGTAGAGGCTCTCCAAAACGTACCAATCATCTAGCCCACTATGTTGAAGGGGTTGCGGATCCATTGCGGACTATTGGCACTTGTGGTGGACCTGCCCCCGAATCCAAATCTATTGGAACGAAGTCTTGGGATGGATTAGGGACCTAGATGGGATCCAGAGAATAGCGGACCCCCTCCTAGTACTGTTTGGCTTTGAAAATATTGAGGATGAGTGGAGGAGGGTTACAGATATAGCCGCACCGCTGTTACTAGCCGCGAGAGCTCTCTTGGCCACGAAATGGAAATGTCCCACAGTCCCAACCGAAATTGAATGGGTCAATGTCGCCTCTAACATGTGCACCATACATGGGAAATCCGCACAATGTGATATCCTGTCGATGGAATTCCTTAACAAATACATGCCGGAAAGGACACATTAATACTCATGGGTCCACCAGCCCCATAGCCTCACATTGTGGGAAAGCACCTGATGATGGAAAGTTCGATCCAAGACAACGAAAACCTATGCCAACTCTCCACACAAGGCAGTCCCCAAAACATGTCACATCTAATATGCAACTCACCACGCAACATTAAGCACATTCCTCAGTGGCAGTAGATGGAATCCTGTAGGGTGGTGGGAGGGAAGGGAGGGAAGGGAAAGTGGGGTTTATTGTTGACAACTATTGCTATTTTAAATGAAAGTTACATGAGAACGGACAGTTCATGAAAGCATCACTGAAATGTAGATTCGGACTGTTATTTTTACTTGGTGACAACACCATCTTTTTCTTTTCTGATGCTTGTTTATTCCTAATGGAAATGCTGTAACCTGTTTGACTTAAAATCAAATAAAAACGAATTTAAAAAAAAAGGCCAGGTACGCACCTTATGTCAAGGCCCGTCTGCATCCCTGTTTCACCAAAAGGTTTGATCACAGGAAAATCGCTTCTTTTCCCTGTTCTCTGATTCTCTTTTCTGGCCGTGCCCTTTGGAACCTTATAAAACCAATATAGATAAGCATTACATATGTTCTTATTTGTGAATTGTCTGTAAGCTGTTCTTGGTTGTTACGTATCGTGCACACCCTACAAGGCATATGTTCAACTAGGGGAATTGTCGCTCTTGCACACTTTACCCTCTGATAGTGCTCCAGATATAAAATCCTATTTTCTGTTAATTAGCAACATTACACATTGCCAGCACCTGTGGGATATTGTTGTGAAATCCATCCTCAAAACGTGAAAGTACTACCATGCCAATCGACCCTTCTTCGGGAATCATGGTAAATTGTGCCTGAAGGCCCCTGGGACACATGGGGACGGGGGCGTGGATAAGCACAACAGTGGCCCTCATTACGAGTCCAGCGGTAGCCATGCCGCCAGACCCGTTAACAGTTACCAGCGCCTGGCTTGCCGGTAACACCGGGGTATTACAACCCCCCGCTGCCGGTAAGTCAGGTGCCGGTAACTGTGTTGTTCCCCATTCCCATAGTCCTGTAAGATTCTATGGGAATGGGGACCACTATGAAACTGGCACCGTCAATGACGGAGCCGGTGTTACAGTGTACGGCTGCGGGCGGGTCCGGAAACAACGGTGATGCTAAGCTTACCGACACCATTGTTTCCGGACCAGCAAACTCGTAATGAGGGCCAGTCTCTCAGTATCAATGAGCTGCTTCTTTGTCACACTCTATTCCTCCTGATAATTCTTTGGGGAATACTGTATAAAAGCTTTACACATGGCAATATCTCATTGAAACTGAAGCAGCTGATGAGCTCAGCCCTGTTCCTGCCTGTGCCCAATGTGAAGGTGAACACATCATTGGGTCAGCTTCCTGGGGTGCTTCTACATGTTGCATCCTACTCTGTCCCAGGACCGTGAGAAGACGTGGGTGGTAAATGATAGTTTGCAATTGCTAACCCTGTCCTAGCATCTGTTGCTCTTCCCTGTAACATGAATGTGGGGAGGAGCAGGAACACTGAGCACTCCTCCTCAGCCCCTCAAGCACAGGAATAAGGTGGAGCATAACAGTAGCTCAGCTTGAGTATCTGCTTCTGTATTACCTACTTATCCTAGGTTTTATACACTACTGTTAGGAGATGGGACACAGGCAGCTGCTTAGCTAATCTCATACACTCAGTCACTCCATACCTCTCTGCATTTAAACTATATTCCTATTTGTGTATGTGGTTTGTTTGACAGCCAATTTGATAGTGAGGACCAACAGTAGGGTGGTCAAAGTGGCCAAGGTCCACTCGAGCAAGTGGGTGCTAGGGCCAACAGAGGTATATAGAGGATCCCCAGACCACCCCACTTCATCTCCATGCTAAGGCAGGAGGCAGTCACAAGATAACTCGCATGCACCACAACCCTACCACAACCCCACCCAACACCTCGAAGGGATCTCCCCTCATTTCACCGGGGCTCCTAGAGAGTTATTCCAGGCCACCAGCCAGACACAGACTCCCAGGAACTCCAAATGCTCCCTGTGAAGAAACAGTTGCATTGTGTAGCATTCTCCAGCAAGTGGGGAAATAAATTAGTTTCCTAGTCACCTGTGCTGGAGATGACATTTATTATAATAAATCAGACCAGCACAGACCGCAGGAGTCATGCGGACATAAAATTGCACTTAACGAACAGAGAAGAAAAATAAACTAACATGCATTACCCAATGCGAAAGGGACAAAAAAACTATGATCTCCTGCTAGAATCATATGGGTTACACACTTGCAATTTCCTAGTGATGAAAGCTCCCCCTGCTTACCAAACGCTTTCCTCACTTTTCATTTACATGCTGGGATAAGAGCCAAACCAGATAAATATAGACCATGTCAGCAAAGTCTGAATGGCAGAAAGAGACCCCACATATTGATGAGGCAGTTTTGGAACACAAGATGGTGACACTCTTAAAACAAGCTCTGCCCAGCTCCCTTTCAGCTCACATGACCACAGACACAGGACTCAATCAGAGAATAGACTTTCCTACAGTACACATGTGCAACCCATATCTCGGAACACCACCCAAGGGAAGAATATACCAAACTGTAAAAGCCAGTATGCTCAGTCAGACCGTGTTCAGTGTATGAAAGAGCGGCAAGAAGGTATTGGGAAGAAATTGGTCAGTGAGATGTCTTTGGAGAAATGAGCTGGGAGGAGGTTCTTTGAGGATGCATGGAGTAAGTTACAGTAACGGAATGGTGATGCCACCTGGCGAGAAATATATTAAGGATGGTGGAGGGAGAATGGTATTGTTAGGAGAGGAGTGTTGGAGAAGGTCAGAAAAGTAGACAAGAAATACTGTCTGGGCAGGACGATGCAGAAGAGTTAGAGGGTGAGATAGAGTTGTCAGAACTGAGGAGGAGGAAGGAAATCAGGCTGATCTGGAAGCCAGAGAGATAAGGAAGTTTCTGGTGGACCAGGCTTTTCCAGGGCAAACTTCAGGGGTGGTAGAGAAACGAGTCGGTGCCATTTCACCAGTAGTCAGGAGGGAACACCCCTGATACAAGGACTTTAGGAGAGGGGACGACAAATCCACCTAAGAAAGTGTTGAAGACTCTGGGAGAGTGGCCCTCTGTTGTGAAAGATCTACCGGTGCCTGTGACTTTTAGGAGACCCTCTTGTAAAGACTGTTAGGGGGTGTCTGTACTTCCGCTCTCTATATGGTAGAGGAGAGGCACAGAGGACCCCAGCCAAGATTCTCTATTATTGGTACGTGGTGGAGCAATCAAGGCCTAGCTTCTCAGGAGGTGATGCAGGCTGGTTCTTAAGTACAGTGAAGTCCCCGAACCCCCACAAAGGAATGTCCACACACTGTATTACTGAAAACACAGTCTTTATATAATTATTATTCAAAGGTATGTACACGATCACAATAACGCACTTTGTACTCGGAAGTCAATAATGATAAATATATACAATTCTAAAGTGGTACCACCAATGTTATCGAATCTCATTAAAGTGCATCAACTGTACGGTTAAAATGTCACACAGATCAATAACGAGGAAACCAGCAATAGAGATAGGAAGGAATGCAAGATGGTTGAAACAGTAGGCAGAATGCTGACCCCTATCACTAGGCACAGTTCTGTGTGGAGATCCCCCCCCCACCTGGGCAACCTGTAAATAAAGCTATATAGCACAAGCCTAGTCCATATAATGTTCAATAGTCTTACTTCCTCCTATTAAGGTTTTACCCCCCCAATGTACCTGAAGTAGAGTTCTCCGACGATGCGTCGACCGATCCTTCTTGAGTGACTCCCTTTAAGGTCGTAGCCACGGATCGTCAAGAGGTGTCGAGGAACTCGGCGTTCGGTGTAGGGGAATTGACGGCCCTTCTTGAGTGCCCCCCCTTTAAAGCAGGAGTCACGGGTCGTCGAACGTCCGACGGTGAACAGGTTGAACTACGGCAGTGAAGTGACAGCTTCGTTCCTAGCGGTGCTCGTCGACGACAGAGCGTTGGCGTCCTGCAAGGAAGAGGTGTGCGGGGCACCTCAGTGACGATAGTTCTGGACCGCAAAGAGATGATGAAGAACTGTGGCCCAGCAAGGGTGTCGAGTCATTGGCGTCTCTGTGGTCTTTAGGTGGCGGGAAACCCACCGGTGGAGGCTCCTCGGCGCGTCGACGGTCGGACCTTCTCCAGCGGGAGACAAGCGGGTGACGATGTAGACGAGAGCGTCCGATGATCAATTGAAGTTCTTAGGCAAACGGGCACACGGCGGCTCCGGTCGGAGACGGCGGTCGGAGACAGTGGCTGACAACAGTCCGAGTGCTTCTCCTTGGAGTTCCGCAGCAGGGTCGGTAGCCTGTCGAAGGTCTGTCTACCAGGGAGCGTTGGCAAAGATCAGCTGTGCACGATGGTCCCTCGAAGCTCGGGAAGAGGGCGCCTTACCAGGTCCTCTCTGGGTCAGTCCTTGGAGGCACAGCAGCTTACAGATTGCAAAGGAGAGCATCAGCAATTCTTCTATTCCAGCAGGGCTTCAAGGTCAAGCTTCAGTTACTCGTTGTAGGGGACTTCAGCTTCTGAACACGATTCCTAGCAGTGAGAGGTCACCAGATATACTGTTGATCTAACATTCATTTCGCTGGGTCACACTCAAGCATCCAATCACGACTAAGGACATTCATTCATGCAGGCAGGTAGCCAATCAGGCACACAAGGTATTCAGGCCATTCACTTCTCTCCAGACACTCACAACAAGTTAAGTGTATTGGGACAAGTACCGAGCCATTCAACACTCCAAGCTGCATTCATACCGGTTTCGGGCAGGGGTGTCTCAGCCATTGTGTCAACCACCAGATACTAGACATCCACAACACAGAATGCATATTCGTCACACACTCTATTCACCCAGGTCCCACCCACAGGAGGTACCCACAACATACATCACCGGGAAGGCTCCAGCTAGTCTGGCCGGGCCTTCACAACAACACCATATATGGCGTTTCCACCCAACAGCCAGTCAGGGGGAAGGGACAGAGTCAGGGCTTCCCAGGACTTTGGGAAAACAAGGTAATGGGTAATAGAAGGCAAGAGGCCACAGGGGTCATCTTGTTTTCCATCAGGAATCAACTGATCCCAATGGCCGGGCCGGGGTATCCCAAAATGGAGGATATAAAAAAAGCAGTAAAGGATACGGAGGCCCTGTCCCTCCGATGCATTTCCAGCATCACACCTCTGTTGTTGAAATGCAACTGATATATGCCATGCATCATTGAAAGAAAGCATAGAGGCACTTGTGAAAAAATCTTATGACACAAAGTCAGAGATGAACACCTGAAGAAATATTTAACCATCTGGAACACTAGCAGTAATCAGCAGATGACACACAGATTTGCCATCGCCACAGAGACTCATTGCAGAAGAAACTACTAAGTATAAAAGAAGTGATTGTTTCCAAAAATAGGGCATTTGGTACTAGTCAGGCTTGCTTTATTGCATCTAAGGGACAGCTAGTATGAAGTAAACAGCAGATCATAAGTGAAATGGATCGTAATGCTAGAATGAGGCAAGAAATTAAACATGTCCAAGCGACTTTGGACTTGCAGTCTAAAACTAGCAAACAGATCAGTTTCATGAAGCAGGGGAGATTGTCCCCAATCCCTGAGACTATCCTGACAATCCTTCACAATCCCTGTGAGGGTTATTGAGGCAGCCGGAGGAAGGAAGTTGTCATCTGGAGAGGAGCTTTAGAGGAGATCAGAGAAGGAGAGAACATTTACTGTCTGTAGAGGAGGCCAGAGAAACACTGGAAGCAGAGAGTTTCTGTCATTGAGGAGAGAGGACATAAGACACCTTTGTTAGCCAAAAAAGCCAGGGAGTTTCCGGCAGACAGTCTATCCAAGGAAGACTCCATAGGCAAGGTGCGGAATGAGTGTGCACAACCTCAGAGGGCCAGGGAGGTTGCGATTGGAATACCATGGGGACAAAGAATAAAGCACAGCAAGGTGGTTGGGACTGAGAGCAACCCCCCATTTGTATTTATTTGGCATTTATAGAGTGCTTGACTCCAAAGCGCAGTACAAAAAGGTAACCGTACAATAAAAATGAAGATTGATTCAGTTTACAAACATTTTTAAAGAGATAATTAGCTGGGCCTACGCTGTCTGTCTTTTTCCCCCTGCCCCCAATCAGCAGGACAGCGGCAATGGGGTCGAGCTGCAGCAGGACGAGGAGAACCGGGGGCTGCGCTCCCCCGTGGACCGGAGATATGCCGCCAACAAACCATATTAAGGTGCAGCCAGCACACGGACACACAACGGGCCCCTGCGCTGCTTGGGCACACCCGCTTGGCTAGCCCTTTTCCAAACCCTACATCCACCACTTGGGTGAACACTTGAAGCGGCTGTGCCCAACACTGCACGGGGCTGATCAACCGCGACATGGGGAAGGAAAAGACTAAGCGACAAACACTGCAAATCAAAATTGACCTCTACACCGTGGAGGCCCCTCCACGCCGCGGACCTCAGCCCCCCGGCGACAAGCTTCAGGACCCCCCAATTTCCTTGACAGACCTCATGAGAGCGATTGGGGAATCGAGAACATCGCTGGAACTTAAAATAGGTGACATATCCACCGAGGTGTCCCTTATACGCCAAGACCTCCGCAATCTATCAGCCAGGGTAGGTGAGGCGGAACAGAGTGTCGGACACAGAAGACACGGTGCACCGCTTGGAGCAACAACTTGCCGCGATCACCCAAAAAATTGCCCAACTGGAAATACCGTGCTAAGGACAGCGAAGGGAGAGCGCGGCGCAATAACCTCAGGATCCTCGGAATACCGGAGAAGTAGGAAGGCCCCAGCGCTGAACTGTTCCTGGAGGATTGGCTAACACATGTCTTCGCCCCCAAAAAACTATCCAAATTCTTCTCCATAGAAAGGGCGCACAGAGTCCCCACCGGCCCACCTACCCGGGCGCCCCGCCTAGAACGATAATCGCACGCCTGCTGAACTACCGTGATCGAGATGCGATCCTACAAATGGCAAGGGCCTCCGGCCCGATTACATACAACGGCTATAGGGTCGGGTTCTACCCCGACTAAACTAAGGAAGTCGAAAAGGCCCGCCAATCTTTTGACTCGGTCAAGAAGAAACTTCAGTCGCTTTCTATCAAATATGCTTTATTTTTCCTGGCATCGCTCAAAGTCCACTATGAGGGCAGCACTCATCTATTTTACACTCCCAAAGAAGCATGGGACTGGCTGGAAACCCAAGTTCTCACGGATTCCAGAACGAGCGTCCCCTCGATCTCCGGCCAATGCAGACAACGACATGACGGGGACCCCCACGGAAAAGGGTAAGGCCCACGCAGTGGGGGGGACTAATCTGCAACGTATTAACATGGAAGCGCTCACCTACCCGCTGCCGCTCCTAATGCGGCGCGGGCGTTATCCCAGTCAGGGTTATCCCGAGGAAGTTTACCAAGTTATAAGTTTGTTTGGGCGACAGGTGCTCCCAGTTGGGGGAGGGGGGAGTACAGAGTGGGGGGGCGTTTTGGGGACCTAAGGAACCATGGGACAAGAAGCCTTGAAGCCGACAAACGTAGGCAAGGAAAGCAAACACTGTCTTTGGCCAGGACCGTGGACGCCATTATCAACCAGTCAGCAGGCACCTCAATGCGAGGCAACCCTCGGATGTCCCTCGGATGTCTCCCTTGGAAGGAAACCGCCATATGTCCCCAGAAAAAGCGCAATTTCCACTGATCCTTCCAGATGTCCCAGCAAGATGACTCACGCAGATAGATTGAATTCCAACAAGGTAACCATACTGTCCTGGAACGTCAATGGCCTCGGCTCCAGCATAAAGCGAAGATTGGTGCTCCAGTACCTAAACCGACACTCGCCAGACATTGCCCTCCTAAATGATACACACTTGATAGGCATACACGCCATACACGCCAACTTTTTCAAAAGACCCAATTATTCGCATACCTACCATGCCGGATTCACGAAAGGTGCCAGGGGCACGATGATACTCGTTCACAAACGAGTTCCCCTCCAGGTGAGGAAGATCAGGACCGACCCCAGAGGCCGATATGTACTGTTGCTAGCTGATATCTGAGGTGCGAGAAATGGGGCCTTGCAGCAATCTATGCCCCCCTGCCCCCCCACCCCGCTGGCGAAAGAACTACTCTCCGAACTACAGGGGCTGATACTTGGGTGATTGGGGGGGGACTTTAATAAAGTAATGGACACCGCAGTCGATAGATGCTATAGGAGATCTGGAACCCGCCCCACCTCCACACCACTCGCCGCGTTCGCCGAGGCCTTGGGACTGACGGACACATGGCGTTCGCTTCATAACAACGAGGCTGGCTTTTCCTTCTATTCGGGCGTCCACAAATCGTTCTCCAGGATCGATTATGCCTTTATCCCCCTCAACATAAATCACAGGCTTCTTGACGCTGAATTCCTTGCAAGAAGAATTTCAGACCACTCTCCGCTCCTCCTAACCATGAAAAACTCCTGCCGCCACCCAGACCGTAAATGGCGCCTAAACGCATGCCATCTCCGCCTCCCTGAAATCGCTGAGGAGCTTGAAAAAAAGACAACAGAATATTTCAAACTCAATGAAGGCTCCGTGGACTGCCCGATCTTGATCTGGGAGGCGTACAAGACGGTCCTCCGGGGGGAAGCTATCTCAGCGTTTTCCACCTATCAACAACGTCATGTCCAGAAGGTCAGAGAAGCAGAAGCACAAGTCCTGGAGTGTGAACGGCAAGTCCTAGTACACGGCACACAAGAAGCAAAAGAGGAGATGCTCACGGCGCAAGACGCCCTTAGCAACCTATCTCTAGATAATGCACGAACTGCCCACCAATTAGTCCAAAGCCAAATATATGAACGGGGCGACAAAGCTAACAAGACTCTGGCCTGGTTAGAGAGACGCGAACAAAGCATGGGACATGTACGGGCCATTAGATCTCCAGATGAAACACTGCTGACAGAAGACTCTGACATTGTCGAGGCATTCGCCGACTACTACAAAAATCTCTACACCCCACCCGCTGAGAACCCGCCAGTTGAACCCTCACTCTACCTAGACCGAATAGAGATTCCGATACTCCCACAGCACCAATCAGATCTCCTGAATGCTGACATCACCGACACCGAGGTGCAAGAGGTGCTGGCACAGCTCCAGTCCGGGAAAACTCCGGGCCCCAACAGGTTCCCAATGGAAACATGGAAATGCCTCGGTGGCACACTATCTACCCACATGCACCGCATGTTCCTACGCAGCAGAGAGCTAGGAGCACTCCCCCCCCCCCGACCTCAGGAAGGCATGCATAGTAGTCATACACAAGCCTGGAAAACCCCCAGAGGAATGTGCCTCCTACCGCCCGATATCCCTGATCAACGGCCAAGGTCCTCGCCAGAACACTTGCCAATAGACTACTGCAAATCTGTAAATCAACTCGAATTAATTTACGAAGAGCCCAATTGGCGCTGAGCAGAGCGAAAGAAATACCAGCCCCACTCGCCCTCCTGGCGGTGGACTTTGAAAAGGCGTTTGACTCTGTGGGGTGGGAAGCTCTGTGGGCGATCATGGCTAGGATGAATCTGGGGCAGACATTTATATCATGGGTAAAAGTTATTTATGCATCCCCGGAGGCCACGGTGAGGGTGAATGGCAAGTCTTCCAAATCATTTCCCTTGGGTAGGGGCACGAGGCAGGGGTGCCCGCTTTCCCCACTCCTCTTCCTCCTGGCCATTGAACCCCTAGCAATTGAGCTTAGAGCCAATACCAACTGGACCGGTTTTGTTTGGCCGGAAGGGGGAGAGGACCGCCTTTCGCTCTATGCGGATGACCTTCTCCTACACCTCAGTGACCCGTGCATCTCATGCCCGGCTGTCTCCCTCATTCTCAGGGAATATCAGAATTTTGCGGACTTAAAGGTTAATGATGCCGAAACCATCTTCTTCCCGAGTCAGGGGGGCGAGTCTGCGATCCCGGAGACCTGCCCATACCATGTCTCTATTAAGGAATTTAAATACCTGGGTATACGGCTTGACCCGATGCTCGAGGAGTATCCCCGACTTAATCTACAACCTGTAATTGAGCAGTTCACTAGAGACACCCCCCATTGGCAATCACTTCCCCTATCACTAATGGGTAGAGCCGCGCTATTCAAAATGATGACCCTGCCCAGGCTGTTGTATGTTCTTCAGAGCGCTCCATTCCTCATCCCCCGAGAAACCTTCGCACTCATTGACAAGTACCTACGCACACTGCTATGGGGCGGGAAACAATCCCGGATCGCCCTTGACACGATCCAGAGATCATTATGGGAGGGAGGCATCCGTTTACCCTGCATACGCACCTATTACCTTGCGACACAGATAGGAGTGGTAAACGACTGGATGCACGCAGACCCCACATTGCCACACATCCGTATCGAACTGGAGATCATGGCCCCGTTAACACTGCTGCAAATCCTGTACGCCACCCATGACCAACTCCCGGCGCTGCCCAAAATGACCCACCATATACGTCGCGCCTGGCAAAACGCACACAAACTAATCGGCTGGAAAGGACAGCCAACGTTATCACAACCCATATGGCACAATGCGCTCCTCCCGGAAATAGTGAGAATGGGCTCCTTTGGTCACTGGCATGCAAAAGGAATACACACACTAGCACAGGTGATACAAGGGGGTCGCCTCCTGGGCTTTGAGTCCATCCGAGAACAGTTCAACCTGGCACCCATTGACCGGTTTCGGCACGCGCAACTAGCCCATGCTATCCGCACCCAATTCCCTGACACGACAATCATACCCCCCGGCTCCCCCATCGAGACCAATATCCTCCCGCAACGCATCTCCTCTAAGGTCACCTCCACTCTTTACCAGGCCCTTAACTCCTTCGGGGCTACACAGCTAGATGGGCTAAAAGCAAAGTGGGAAAGGGACGTAGGTCACCTTGAACCTGAAGATTGGGTTGATGCATTAATGTCTCCTAGAGAAATTGGTATAGAATCCAAGCTTCGGCTAATACAGCTGAGAATCCTCCATCGCTCATACCACTCACGTGCTGTAATGGCCAGATGGGGTGGACTAGAAGACGGGACATGCGTTTGATGCAGAAATGAACCTGCCACCTTCTACCATATGATATGGGACTGTCGGGTGTTACAGGCCTTCTGGGAGGACTGTATTAGTACAATCTCTGCTGCCCTGGCAACACCAATCCCCAGGAATCCCAAAATGGTACTCTTAGGCATCTGGGGTGAAGTAAACCTGTCAAAATATGAGAAAATGTTTCTGGCAATTGCGTTGGGGGCAGGCAAAAGACTTATTGCAGCTAATTGGGGATCTGCCGACCCACTGTGCCTGAACCATTGGAGTAACGAGCTGGACAGATGCGCAGCTTCAGAGCGCCAGATTTATAATGCACGCGACTGCCCCCGTAAATTTGAAAAAATATGGGGTAAATGGCTAGATGCTCACTGAGATCCGCTGGTGGGGATAGATCAATATCACTGTTAGCATTGGTTACCTGCCTTGTTTTGTTATTGTCTTATGGTCCTCGGCCTTATGGGCCTCTTCTAACTGTTATTAATGTTATGCTGCCTTTATCCTATGTATGCCGATGATCCATGTTTGTTTTTCTATGTTGTGTTGTTCAAACTCAATAAACAGAGTTATAAAAAAAAAAGAAAATGCAAAAACAGTCAATTACATAATAAAGCAAACATGAATTGTATTGTTTGTTTTGAGGTTCGATCGCAGAATTGTCTTTTGATTAATGAAAATCCTCATTTCCTGGAGTATTACTACCTAATGGTATGCCAATGTTAATACAACAGTGCAGAGAGGCAAGAACTCCATGCTAAATTCTATACCTTATCTCCTGGCCAAATGGTTAATTATATATAGCTTTTGGCAAAGCGCTGTACATAGAAAATATGGTATCTAATCATAGCATCGAATGCCTTACCGTCTAAAGAAAAAGCGTATATATGGAATATTTATCACAATTATCACCGAACCTGGTACTCCTTTATCGACCTCGAAAGGATAAAAGGCTGAGTTGGCCATGCCGGGATTCAAACCTGCAACCTACAGATCATGCACAGATCGCAGCAACGAGCGCTGAGCTATCTTATTGGCTAACATTCTTCAGAGGACGGAAAACTGAGTATCGACTGAGGTATAATAATCACAGTGGCTAGAAGTTGGACCAACCATGTATGAAGTGCTACATAAAGTTAAATACCTATCTGTATTATCACAGGGAAAGGTTTTGATGTTGATATTTTATTTGTATCGCGCTCATACACAAGTGTTTCAGAGTGCAACGTGGCAAGGGATGGGAACAAGGGAGAATAAAACAACGATCTTACTAGGCCCAGTGACAATGAAAATGTGCACGTGCATGGGAGAGGGAAACGGGAAAGTGCATGGGAGGAGGGAGAAATGGAAAGTACTAAGCAAAGGAATACAAATAAATAAAAGTAAATAAATACATAAATAATAAAAAGCAACAAACTGGTAGTGCAGCTAGCAAGTGGCAAGTGCTAGGTTTAAGGCAACAGGCAGGGTGTGTCTGATAAGTGCAGGAAAAGGGGGGGCGCGGACTGTAGGGATACAGACCCCAGTGCAAGGGATTGCCAGGAGGCAGTGCGGATGGGTGGCAGTGTGAGCAGGTACCTGGGCCCGAAAGTCAGAGGGAAACCAGGCGCACAATGCCGAGACAGAACAGATTAGCAGAGGAGAGGAGGAGCAAAGGCAGAAGCAAACAGGATGGTCTTGATCTGCTTCCGGAACCAGAGATGGTTCTCCTCAAGTTTCAGAGAGGCAGGGAGGCTGTTCCAAAGAGAGGCCCCAGCCGAAGACAGAGATCTACCCCCGGCTCATTTATTTGAAAAACGACTGACCCTGAGGGAGTTAGAGGTGGAGGAGTGAAGAGCTCGGGAGGGAAGGTATTTACGGACGGACAGCTGGAGGTATTTTGGCGCCAGGCCCCAGAAAGCCTTGTGGACAATGCAAACAGTCTTGAATGTAATACTTGCAGCCAGTAGGAGCCAGTGGAGAGATTTCAGTGCTGGAAATGTACAATCCCAGGGCTTGAGGCCAAGGACAAGTCTAGTAGTCCCGTTCTGGATAAGTTTAAAAGGGTGGAGAGTAGAAGCAGGTAGATGTAGAAAGAGGCTTTTGCATTAATCCAATTTAGAGAGAACCAGGGCTCGAGAGACAGTGAGCTTCTGGGGGAAAGAGAGGAAAGGCAGAATACCTCTGAGGAGGTACAGTAGGAAGTTTGATTTTTTAGCGACATCAGAGATGTGGGCAGAGAAGGAAAGCGTGGAGGAAAGATGACACCGAGATTCTTAGCCTCGCTGGTGTGGGTAGGAGGAGGGCCAAGGGAGGCCGGCCAGAGGGTGACAGGAAAGGAGGGTGAAGGCGTTCTGATGAGGAGTTTCCATTTCAATTACAAATGTAACTTTCACTTGCCCTTTCTGGACAGTCAGGTTTTGGATGTTTTAATTGTAGTCTTGACGATTTGAGAGGCTCAAACACCTGTGATTGGTGCAATGACAATCTCTCACCCTTGAGCAAAGTCTCTGCTGACGCCGACTATTTATAGTAATGTACCCCATGGAAAAAATGATCTGCCCACGCATGATTATGCACACAAGACAGGAACACAGAAACATATTGTGCAATACTGGTTTGCTTTCACTAGAAAAAGCATAATTTGTTACAAAAGATTAATTCTCAATTGCTACTTGGTGTTCCATCTTAATAATTATACAATCCTAAAATGCGTTAAAAATAAATAAGCACAGTGCTTCTGTTTGCTCCATTACTTTTATCACAGTATGCAGTTTATTTTGAAAGGCTTCAGAGAAATACATTCCGTTTCAGAAACTTTTCTCGATGGCTTGCAATTAAATCGATGTAGATAAAAATCAAAAGCAGCATTCTGGTTTCTGTCAAGTAACCTGACCTTTGCACTGCCCTGGGCTCTAAACTTATGTATAAATGTACACAGGAAAATAATAAAGCTGTCGTATTTACAAGATTTTCATGCGTAAAAAGGCCTGGTACGCACCTTATCTGGAACCCTGATTAGGACAGAGTAAGAGAGTTCTATAGAGAAATACAGAAGGAAGAGTAGAAAGTAGTAGAGCGGATGGGGAAGTGAGAGAGTTGCAGTGGTAAGGGGCAAAAAGAGAGAATGAACGGAATTGGGATTGGGCACATGGAGGGCGAGGGACAGATAATAGAAATTGAGATTGAGAACTAAGGGAGCGAGTGGCGTCATAGAAAGAGACCAAGGATGACAAATCACTGGGAGCAAGACCATGGAGGGATTTGAAAACTATACAAAGAAAATAAAATTTAAGCCGAGAGGAGAAAGAAAACCAGCCAAGTGAATACAGAGATTGAGAAATGGAATCACAGAGCGATAGCAGGTAGAGAAGGCGAATAGAAGCATTGAAGATGGAAGGGCCAAGCGAGAAAGAGGAAGACCAAAAAGAATAGTCGAATAGTAAAAAAGTAGAGTAAAAATAAGAGATGAGATCAAGATTTTGGTAGTGCCAAAGGTCAGAAAAGGACGCTTCATGAATATTAAATAGATGGAAGCAACAAGAACGGGAAATAGTTGAAATGTGAAAGGAAAAGGATAAGTCAGTGTCAAGGTAGAGGCCGAGATTACAAGCAGTGGTTGCAAACCATAAAAAACGAGGGGAAAAGACAGAGGAGGGAGGGGCGGGGGAATAGTGGTGGCAGACGAAAAGAGAACTTCAGTTATTGAAGAATTCAGGACACGGAAGTGGTCTGACATCCAGGACTTGATTGCAAGCAAGCAGTGTTAGGTAAGAATTGGTGCAGTCACACTGTTAGAGACTACATAACACTTATGTGCTTGGTATTAGGTAACCTACCTTTTGGTATAGGTTTGTACTACACAAGTTGGTAGTGTGACTGAGCAGCCTCAAGAGGGGTAAATGTGAGCTGTAGAGCTGTACAAATGAAATTCGTAAATGCAAGTAGCTAAGTAACACTTATACTCAAGGTTTTTGTTATAAATAATTATTTAACATCCATTTTTAAATAAGCGTTCTTTTAAAAAGGCATTTCATGTAACAATGTAAATATACTTTAAAAATACTTTCCAGAATCAAAACAAGTTAGTGGATAATCTCTGGATATGCTTCTTACACAACACCTGAGGTGACTTCAATCACAAGGACAGTGATTTTAAGTTAAGCTTTGCAGATTCTGAGGTTGCAGAAAGGAAAGGATTAGGGACGGAAAAAGGTTTAACAGGTTCTCGGTATATGCGAGGACAACAACATTTTCCAATGAAATCCAGAGAAGCCTTTCCCAGCAGTTACAGTTTACACTAAGCTACCACCTATGAGGGACAAACGGTATCAAAGTCAATGGACTAAAAGAGTCTGCAGGGCGCCAGAACAGCCAAAGTCAATCTGGATCTGAGGCACTTCTTAAATCAAAGTCTTGCACAAAGTAAGAGAGTTTGTAGAAAAATCACTCGTAGGGTCACAAGCTGTTAAGCCTGTGAAAAAAGAGTTGGAATCAACTCTAACAGGTAAGCCACTGTAATTCCCAACTGAGGAAAGAACAGCTAAAAGACAATGAGGTAAGTACCCCAAGCCTAAACAGTACCTCTAGTTTGAAGATGAGTGGTCCAGCTGTATTCTGTCTTGCTTCAGAGGTGCCGAACCTGTGTTCCTGAGCCTCAGTCGTGCAGACAAGAGCGAGGACGTCTGAAGGGCTCCTGCAGCGGTACTTGGGAGGTCGTCGGCAGCTACAGGCTCTTTTTGGTTCAGGGGGACTTCGTGGTTTCAGCGCTTAGCAAACAGCACCGTCGCGGATCTCGGATACCAGTTGGGCTTCCTTCACTCTTTGGGTTCTGCACTCTAGTGAGGGGACTCTAAATGTGGTCGTCCTGCTTCTGGAGGGTCCTTAGGAGACTCCTGGAGCTTCTAGCCAGATTTGTTAGTGCTTCAGACGTTTTATCCGACTACAGATCCTCAACCCCTGGCATTGGGCTTCCAAAGCAAACGTAGAGGCACAGCAAGCCAGGGGTGATGGTCCAATGGAGTTTGTCTCGGGGTTAGTTGGTTCCACTAACCCAAGGGGAGAAGTTGTTCCGTCCGAAGCTTCTCTGTCGAGGTGAAAAAGGAGTTCAGCACAGCAGCCAGGGCTTCGCTGGGCAATTCAAAGGTCCAGGAGGATGCAGGAAGCTTTGTTCACTGTTTCTTCGCTGGGTGTTTCTCCCAGTGACTGACTCTGCCTCTAATCCCAAAACCCTTGACTTTTAAGCAGGTTTCTCCCATTCATGTACAGCCTAGGCTATCAATTGCCCAGCAGGGTGGTGGCTGTCCTGAAAGGACCACCAGCCAGCCAATCAGGACTAGTTGCATTCAGTCATTCCCAGTGACAAAGGACAGGGGAGTTTCTGGAAACTCCCTCACATCCTGCCCTTTAAGACACACTGCGGCCAGAGGCTGGATTCAGGGCTGAAGCCCGCCAAAGGCAAGACAAACAAAGGGCTCAAATCTGTCTCAACGCACAGAGTGAAACCCAAGAAAGACCTCACAAATAGAAAATGGCAAAAAAAAGAAGACGGGCCATTTTGACAAGGGAAAAGGTAAGTAAAGCCAATTTCACTTTATTATTCTTTGGAACGGTAGTTCACCCCAGAAAAGGTATTTAAACCTTTGAAGAAATCTAAAGGATTTCGGGGGACACTGAACTGAAGGTGCTGTGCATCACTATACAACAAGTAGCTGCCGATGGAGTTTGTCAGGCTCCAAAAACTGTCAAAACACAAAATCCAAATCAGGTCAAAACACAGAGTGAGAAAAAGGTCTCACTCACTCCAAGGTTAAAATTTAAAAAATCCTTAAGTCCAGCAAAAGAGCAGGGGGTCTCTAAGTTTGAAGGGAATTAGCACAGAAATTGGAATTCTCCCTAACAAGTAGAAGTTAAATTATCGTGGATAGTCTGAGTGAATGAAGAGGAGAGAAAATGTTGTCTATCATCGGCATAGAAATGGTGAGGAATCCCAAAGGAGATGATAATTGTAGCAAGAGGAGAAGTATAAAGAGAGAAGAGAAAGGGCCAAGAACAGGCTTTTGTGGGACGCCATGAAGATGAGGAAAAGTTTCAGAGGAGGAACCAGCACAGGAAACAGAATAAGTAAGGTTAGAGAGATGCAAATGAAACCAGGCAAGGAAATAGTCGGATAACCTAAAAAAAGACTGAGAAGTAAGAGGAAAGTGTGATCAACACTGTAAAATGCAGAAGATAAGTGTAAAAGTATAAGATGAGAAGAGTATTTAGTGTAATGGGCAGAGAGCAAGGAATCGCATACAGAGAGAAGAGCCGTTTCATCACCCATAAACACATGCCCACGACCCTAGGAGACCTTATCTTTCTTGGTTGGGGAAGATCCACCGGTGTCTGTGGCTACTCAGAGAACCTAAAATGTTGGCCAGTCCCCTATTATCCTCCAAGGGACTCCACAAAGAGGGTTCGAGAACCCCAAAAAGCCACAACCCGAACATAAAGACCTGGGTAATCCTGTGGATATTGGATTGTGGCCAGGACGAGCCCAAAGCAAACATGTAATAGAAATAATTTTGCTCACCATTGGCCATTAGAGATTCCAAAGTCCATTTTTGTTATGTTAATAATCTGTGGTTGTAATCAAGTGTGTCCCCCCACAGATTCATCACCTTTGATATACCATTAGCCTGCTTGCAGCTTTGAAACTTTTTTTTTCGACAGCTAGGACGCTGTGTGGCATAGAGTCGATGACCTTCAACGGTATCCATCCAGTTGCTCCGATGTGGCATCGATTATGGTATAAATAACATACACTGCGTCCTTTGTCACAGTTCAATTTTTCCGCATGCACAGCACGCATTAGAATGATTTGACTCGCTTCAGCAATTCTTATTTCAAATTTCTACTGCATAATTACTATTCTTTGAGTATGTCAACGTCAAGGTCGATGGCTATGGCTCCTGTCAGTTGATGATCAACAAGGGCTTGAAAGAGAGGAAGGCTAAACTCTCCCTAGATCGGTCGGTATCAAAATTCCCATCCTCAACTCCTTTGAAGAGAAAATCCTCTGAAGGTAGGAGTTTAAGGGATAAGTCACCTTAAAGGCCTGAAAAACGCTCCAAACATTCTAAGCGTTCTAGGTGACGGAGTGATTTGCATCATTCTTTGTTTTCTCGCAGAAAATGTAAGAAACAACGCAATCGTTTTTCATCATCCGTCTCCTCACCCGACAAGCGAGATGTCCCAAATAAGTCTGTCTCAGCAGCAGATTGGGAAGAGTTCTGTCATAAAATGATGGATGTCTTTTCGAAAGGCAACCCCTCCTGGTTCCTCAAAAGAACCAAAAAAGGATAACGATCCCACCAAGCCCTCAAAAGCGGGCAGGGGCTCGTCAAAGGCTTTGAGTCGCGTGCCCGAAGGCCCGGGTCAAAAGGCCTCTGAAACGCCTACCCAAGTGGCATCAATTATGTCTACTACACAGCGAGCATCAAAGCCAAAAGCTTAGACATCTTCACTATCGAAGGACTCGGCATAGAAGTCTTCAACGATTAAACATTGACATTGTCCTCAGATCCATCTACAAGCTTTAAGCCGCTATTAAAGAAATCTTTTTTTAAGTCATTTGGATCGATTTTCTTAGGAGGAAGAAGAGCATGAAGACGTTGTACTCTTTCAGTACTAATGTTTTGGCACCCCAATTGTCCCTAATGGATTCATTTCTGAAGAAGCTCGGGTAGAGGACTTGCTTCAGAGGACACAGCTGCTCATCCAAGTGCTGCATACAGAACAGTGATGAACAGAGTCACTGAGTATTTGGATTGGGGACATCTTGCAAAGGACATCGTACAGGATAACCTTACAGATATCCTCGACAAAGGTCCCTCCAAAAACATGTGCTGCCTTTCATTCTGCTTCTTAGAAAACTGGCACAAGAGGGGGGTGCTGTTGCGCGCAACAAAGATGGCCGCCTAAGTGGTAGGCTCTGCAGGCTGGGTCCTCTTCACGGCACAAATCCTCCTTTATGGGTGCATGCTGTGAACAGTAAAGAGCGGATTTGGCGAGCGGATTGTATTTGCTCTGGCTTGGTGGACTTTGGTGGCTGTGCTGCGCTTGCATGCTGATATATCGTGTTCCCGCTGGAGCATACTGCTGTTGCCACTGGGCCCGCTCTGCTCACCTTCCATACCTGACGGCGCTGCTGGCCCCGGCAGCGCTGCTGCAGCCACCGATTCTGGTGAACTGCTTCTGCTACCAACAACTTTGCAGCGTGGTGCTTGCGCGCATGGACTAGCTGGTGCCTGGCCCACCGACCACCCGGTGCCACGGACTATGTGACTGTGTTGGACTGTGGGCTGTGTATGCTGTGCTCCTGCCCTGCGGGACTGCTTGACGGAGGGCGGGCCACTGTGGACCCACAACGGCATCGGTCCTGGTCGACCCTGTGCCTGATCCTGGCTGGCGCTTGCCCGTCCACTGCCTGCTATTGGCTCCCCCTCACCATCCCTGCACCGACCCTGGTGTTGCAAGATACGGCTGCTGCGTGGGCCTGGGAGGTTGGACACGCCTCAGTGCCGGCCGCCTGTGCACGGTGTTGGAGGCAGCCTCTGTGTGAGTGGCGGGGGCTCCCTCGCCCCATCGTCCTGTCGGACAGCTGCATGGATTGCAGTGTCTAGCAATTATACTGCATCATCAGCCCAGGCATGATCCTGCCGGAAGGGACAAAGGCGTCTCCATTCTCCCCAGATATCTGAGTGCTGTGACCCTCAGTGAACCCGTGGAGGGCTGCACCCATCTGGTGCTACTTAGATGGGCCTCGCTGCAGCTCTTCCTTCTTGTGAATCATCCAGTATGAAGACATCATCAGGGGTCTTTTGGCTCCTCCCGGCCTGTGCCTCCTACCCTTCCCCCTGCCTGTGGCTGCTACCTGCGGGGGCTTGGATGTGAGCCCTGGGTCTAGGAGTGGATTGTCCCTGATCCAGCTTACCTGAGGGGCTGCCTTGCATCCAACCCTGGACGGACCTTACCTCTGTAAACTGTTGCACCCGGACGCATCCCCCTACAGCTCCGACTACTGTGAGTACACACCGCGTTGCAGCTACCCCCTGCTCTCTGCTTTGATCAGAGAGCTACAGGGCCCTCTCATTACGCGGATTGCTCAGGGGTGCCTTTCCTGCTGGCTGTGGACATATCATAGGCACCCCCCTCTCCACCCTGAGGTCCCCCGGGTCTCCATGTGCTTGATACACTTAGAGGACACTACGTTAACAGCCTTGAAGTCACTGGCAGTTGGAATACTCATCCGTGGATGGTAGTAGCTGGGAGGCAGCTCTTAGTGTATCCCGGCTGCCGCTCAGAGTGTCTTCTCCTTCACTGTTCCTGGCTTCAGCCTGGTTGGTTTATCAGCCCTCTCTTGCCCCTTCCATGTCCCGGGTTGGTCTGCCCTTACTATGTACAATTACTTTTGTGTGGGACCGGGTTCGTGGTGGCTCCTGAACACATACACAAAGCCTTTTCAAAAATTAGAAATCGATTCTTAAAATTGGTGTGCACTTATTGATCTCCCTATTTTCCAAGAAGAAGGCTATGCAAGATTCAACAATCTATGGCCCACCCCACCAGGAGTGCGCAGGGTAATGCGGCTGCAGCAACAACGCAAGTTGCCCTGATATGAAAAGTGTCAGTTATTCCGCCTAAGGGCGGTACTCTGTTTTAGTTTGGAAATTGACTTTCCATTCCAATTAATACTGTTGGCTTACTACACCATTCCCAACTCATTCTAATTTGGGGTTGGCAGCCTCCTTTTTACATGTTGGATTCCCGACGTGCAATACTATGTGTATTCACTTTGTGTCTACTTCAGTATTATCAACGTTGCCGGCATCATGGCGTTGACATTTGCTTTCTCTTTAACACGTTACCTTTTCAACCTTCTAGATCACGTGCCTTTAGCGCATGATCATTTTCTGGGTATCAACAGAGCGTCTGCTGCTGCAGTAGGCCTACCCAGTGCGAGGCGTCACGTCCGTGAGAGGTTTTGTGTATACTCCGGTGAGTTGAATTGAAGCAGGTGTTCTTTCCGTGTATTTTTTTGTAATTAATTTTGGTTCATTTTTTTCGTATTTCTTTATGTTGTTAGTTTTTGTTAGACTAGTGATAAATACCGTTTGACCTCTACTTTAAGAGTCTATATTTCATGTAAATAAAAAAAAATGTCTGCTGTTTGGCCATCCGTTTGGGCCACATGCAGTGGCTCCTCCCCAATTGGAGCTGTTTATCAGTTAGATTGTTTCCATACATGGTTTGACTTTTTAAGTCCCTATGCTACATGAATAGATTCACTTTGGTCGCATGCAGTGGCGTTTTCTGATTTGGTGTTGTGTGAACTTAGTGTCTTGATACACTGTTTCGACTTTTTTTAAGTCTCTATACCAGATGAA
The DNA here is from genome assembly GCF_040938575.1 of Ambystoma mexicanum. NCBI lineage: Eukaryota > Metazoa > Chordata > Amphibia > Caudata > Ambystomatidae > Ambystoma > Ambystoma mexicanum. The sequence goes on along the minus strand of NC_090924.1, from coordinate 579,596,257 downwards.
CAGATTGATTTTATGATTTCTTCTTCTCCAGTTTCTGGTTAGATACAGTGCCTTAGCTGTCTAGACCTATCTGGCCTTTGACATTCTTTGGGCACTTCAGAAGTGAAAGTGGACCTCCTTGGGAATTTGTAGACTATCTATTGGCTGGTCGTTGTTGGACCCCGGAATTGTTCCTTAATTGTCCCATTGGTAAGCATGGTATTCAATCCATTTTAGTGTCCTTTAATTTCGTTACCCCTGGGTTATTTACATAACATCATTTGTTTATTCCTATTTACTCTCACTTTACAGGGTATTCACTATCCATTTGGAATTAGCCAACATGTATCCTAGCTGGAATTGGATGTGTATTGCTATTAGATCTTCAATATCTTTGTTGCTGTGAATGTATCAATCTTTTGTTCCTTATCAGCTTGTTTTACAGGTAGCATTTTCTTTCGATTTATTTAAAAATCCTAGTGCCCGTTTGAGACCTTATTACTTTTCTTTCTTGGAGTCACACCTATGAGATGATGGATGGTTATGTCAATAAATACTTTCTCTGATTGTAAATGTACTATTGTGACTACATATATGTGGATTGTCTCATTGTCTAAAAAATATGTTTTATATATATCTTCTTTTTCTGGATTTCTCCAATTTTGTGTACATTGTAAATATGATATTGACACTGTTGCTTCTTTAATGTATATAATTACAGACTACCCTGCTCCTGAAGAAGGGGTTGTTCCCCGAAACGTGTAGAGCTCTTCAGCATATCACAAGAATAACATTCTTTGTTATTGTTTGCTTAACTTTATAACAAATGTTCTATTTCTGTTGTTTTCAAGATCATTCTCCTTTATGATGGCCTTATTTGAATATTTGTATGTGTATATATTTTAATGCCAACCAGAAGTCTTCTGGTCAACATATTGTGAAACCTGTTTGTCTTGCCTAATTATTTACTCACCTTTTTGAAGTAAAAAATTCTAACTACTTTTGACTGACTGTGTATCAGTTCCAAAGGTGTGCAGGGGACGGGAGTGTCTTTAGATTTAGACACTTTTTTCTGTTTCATAGCCTTCTCCTTGCACAGCCCCAGGGTCCCTCCTGGTGCACTGCACAGCAGCCATAGCCAAGGGAGGTGGCAAGAAACAAAGTACAATAAATATATATACTAAGCCTGCACCCATGTTAGGCAGAATCCTGTGCAGTTCCCTTGGGGAACACAGCAAGAAGATTAAGACTACAGGAGTAAGCAGTAAACCCAATTGGTAGCAGTCTGCACCACCCAGACTTACCTGGTAGCTATGGCTAAGTAGTCATACTCCTCTCAAGATGAGTAGGGCAGTATACAGAGGATACACAATAGGGCTAAAAACACAGTAGAGCAAGCAAACGCTGACCAGAGCTTGGTATCAAAAGTATATAATTATTTATTTAAAACACACTTTAGGAAATACACTAAGCACTCTAAATCAAGGCAGGTTCAAACACAGTCAGATAAAGTATACACACCTCCCTTAATGATTATTAGACAAGTCTATGTCAAAACACCACTATTTGTTAAAACCGATGTGAGTGTGTAACTTAGATGGCACTCCAATAATTAAGTCAAAGGGAGAGAAAAAGGCAGGTCATAAAAATTAAAACGTTCCGAACAATTTTCTAAGACCACAGCAAGTTAGTGAAGGCAGTGTCTACTGTAGAGCCAAAGTTCATAGGCCAGGCCCACTTTAAATGGAGCAAGGCGAAATGTGCCCAAGATCACACAGTTCAAAAAGCACTCAACTCTTTGCAGAAATGTTCAAAGGAGATTGGTTTGATGCGAAAGATAAAGTTAGAAGGTCTGGGGCCAACCCAGTTGGAAAGACAAGGATTTAAGGGTCACCTTTAGCAATCCGCAGAAAGAGAGGCCAGGCGGAACACAGTACCTTAAAGAGTGAGGAAGCTCCAACGGTGGCAGTTGTTCCTGGCAGCGGGTGTAGTTCGTGGTTTCAACCAGGGGAAGGGAAGATCTTGTTGTCGAGGAGGAAACTTGGAGTCGTTGCACTGCCCAGGGAAGAGACCAGCCGTGGAGTTTATTTGGTAAAAAGGGTGTGTTCCTTTTATTCACGGTTACAGTGGTGAAGCTTGGCTATCCGGCCACCGGGCTGCTTGGCACGGGCGATTCGACCAAGGGACGTCCTGGAAGGCGAATGGCGAACTGGTTGTCCCCACCAGCTCAAAGGGAGAAGACTCTTGCAGCAGAAGATCTTCTCTTGTCGTCTGGAAAGTGGTGAGGTCGTTGCAGCAGGGCTCCACCGGTGGTGTCGTCGTTGCAGATGGCTCAGCTTCTCCCCTCTTCGGATTTCTTAGGTCCTGTGGCGACTTCTGAAGTTCCAGTCCCAAAAGCCCTGCTTTTATGCAGAAAACCCCCCATTCAACAGACTAGCTGTCACTCATACATGCCAAGTGGTGAGCCGAGCGGCTCACCACTGGGCCAATCAGAACAGAGTGTGGCTTGGGTTGCTAAGGCAACGCATTCCAGGGTGCGAATTCCCCACCCACACATCCTGTGGAACCCAGACAGAGTGGCACCAGTTGGAGGGTTTCTATGGAGAAGCCCGCCAAAAAGTGGAACAAAGGGTTCCGACCTTGGTTGGAGTTACAGAGACGGACATGAACGCCATTTTGGAAAATAGTTCTGGCGAAAAGACCCAACCAGTGATTTTTGATTAAATAAATAAACCAGCGGTATCTTTAACATTGCACCAAAAAGTGGTGCGTTTAAAATCAACGGGAAAATCCCATAGGAAATATTCCGGTGGAATATTTCGCACAGTAACCACTGCCACCAGCCAGAAACTCGACAAGGGGGGACTGGACAGTGCCCCCTTGGAAACAGACGCAGGGGCAATCGAATTAACCCCTTCCAGTACTTCCACAATATGATCGTTTGTACTGGTTCTGTTCACAATTTTGGACTAGTAAAGCCAATGGTGACTTTACATGCCCTGGGAGACAGTAGTCAGTCCCAGGGTATGGAGTCTATATTTGGGGATCACTATGACACCCCTGTGTTACTGCACTGAGGGTGCTGTGTAACACATACACTAAAACAGATGATACCCTATGGAGTAAAAGACCCCATAGCCCATGAGCACTCAATAAGTCAAAGACATACCTCAAATCATACCTAAGAGTGGGAGGAAAAGAGTCTCACTCTTAGCAGGAGAAAAAACAAACGCCAAAAATCCAGCAAAGCTGCTGGGGGACTCACTAGATTTGGGAAATTAGCCTTATAAGAGAATTCTCCCTAACACCCAAAATCCAGGGCAGAGATGAGGGGGGGGTTGGATGGGGGTGGTGAACCTTCAACACCGGAGGAACGCACGGAATTGCAACTCATGATGGATTACATGCATGAGGGATTTCTACCCTACACTCCAAGTTAGACGATATGAGTGGCACCATCAGCCCTATAAAGTCTCGACTGGAGAGGACCGATGCACAGGTTTGCCGAGGTTGAGACTAGAGTGGGGAAAACGGAGGACGACATAACGGCACTGAGGGCAGATGTTTCCTCACTCACTAGGTAGGTGCAGTCCATCAGTAGGAAAAATGAAGATCTTGAGTCTCGCTCGGTGTACCGGAGAACAATCTAGACGGTCCTATGACAGACTTTGTGGAATATAGTTTGACCCTGCTGGATGGTCCTAACCTTTCTCCACAATTTGCAATTGAGCATGCTCACTGCTCTCTAACGCCCAAGCCTGGAGCCCTCCCCACACCCCAACCCCAATTATTACCCGGGTGCTTAACTATCGCGACAGGGATGTCTTGCTGAGGGCGGCCAGGGCTAAGGGTGAGCTGATGCTGGGCTCCAGCAGGATCCACCTATACCCTGATTTTTCGATCGCAGTACAGAGCGAGTGTAAATCCTTCTTGGCTGTAAAGAAGAGGCTCCGAGACCTGGGGGTCAAGTATGCTATCATGTACTTGGCCAAGCTCTGGATTGAGCATGCTGGGAAGGTATACTTTTTCACAATACCAGAGGAGGCAGTGAAGTCCTGGGAAGACCAATTCCCTCTATGACCCCCTATACGTCAAAATAATCTACTTGTTCCATGTAATTATCTGTTGAAATTTGTTCTGAACTTATTGTGGTGCCACGGTTTGCAAAATACACTTGGTTATAGTTCTGCTACAACTTAGCTTCAATATGCCGTTTTTGCACTATATACTTGTATTAAATTAGTATTGTTAAGTCGTGAGGTAGGTCGGTCTGAACCCGGGCGCAGCCCCCCATGCACAGCTGCACCGACTGTTGGGTTGGTGGGTATAGGGGCGGGGGGTAGGATATTCATTCCTCTGATTGGCAGAGGATGGGGTGGGGGGCGGAGGAGAGGAGTTGGGGGCGAAATAAACAAAATTTGCTTGACGTGGGTTAGGTTAGTGGTATGGCAGCATCTTTATACTGCTAGCTCTGTGAGATGCGTACATTCTGCAACCTCTGTGCTTGCGGCTAGATTGGAGCGAAGATTAGATGGCGGATAATACTCTGGGCTTTTTGAGCTGGAATGTGCAGGGATTGGGCAATCCAGTTAAGATGCGCAAGCTCCAACTGTACGTGGAACGGCATGGGATTCGGGTTCTATTTTTGCAGGTGACATGTTCTGAGTCCTGGGGCACACAACGCCACTACACGACCTACTCCTCTCAAAGCCGTGGGGTTATGACTCTGATCCATAGAGCTGTTCCATATGTACACAAATCGTCACATATAGACCAGTTGGCCGCTTTGTTCTAACACATGGGGTACTAATGGGCCAGGAAATAGTCATGATGAACATAAATGGTCCAAACATCGACGATCCAGACATCTACTCCCAGTTCACGGACCTGTTGTCACTGTACCCCCTAGTGCCGTAATGTGGGGGTGGGTGGAGTTTTAACACTATTATGGAGACCAATCTGGATAGATCTGGGTGTAGCCTGTCAGCTGTCCAGGGCTGAATGTGTGATAATGGAAGGCCAGATTAGACTAGGTATGGTAGACGCCTGGAGGCTACTGCACCCTTCTACTCGTGCATATTCTTTCTACTCCAGTCCATGACTCTCACTCACATATCGATATGTGGTTGATATCTGACACGCTCACCTGCACCATCAAAGGGGCTGGCATTTTGCCCAGAACTTTTGTGGCCACTCTCCTGTTACATTGTCACTCACATGGGGGGATACTGCTGGGAAGGGACGGCCATGGAAGCTCAAGCCCCTGGCGCTGACTAATATGGTGTTTGCGGCGGAGATGGAGAAATGAATAGAGGAGTACTTTATTATTAATACCAACTAGGTCGATGGCCACGCTACCTTATGGGACGACTTCAAGGTATATATCTGAGGCATGGCCTTGGCTAAGGAATCTGACCTGCTCAAAGCCATACGTAGAAACATCAAAGCATGCAAAAATACCCTTAGTCGACTTGAGAGGCAATATGCGACAGCTTCAACACTGGTCAGGCTATGTGACATTAAAAAGGAGCTAGATAGCTTTAGGAAACACGCAGACAGAGAACAAAATTTCTTAGATGACCCTGGCATGGCAAGGAGGTATGGTGAGGGTGAGCGCCCCGTCAGATTCCCGGCCAAAGTGGTGCGGCTCGAGAGAGGAAGCCAACATTTTCCGGCGGTCCATGACATGTCCGGTGCTCTACTCTGGTGCACTCGACGCCCGATGTGAATCAGGGTTACTACTCTTTCTACGCTGCACTGTACGCAAACTCTGATGAAAGTTCTGTCCCTGGGGTTGAATCCTTCCTAGAGGGATTGCCACTCTCCATCCTGTCTGACGAGGCGAATGAAACGCTTTATGGTCCGATGTCCAGGGATGAGCTAGAATGAGCTGTTGATGCATTCCCGTCCAGTAATGCATCTGGCCCTGACGGCCTGATGATGGAGCTTTATAAATACTTTAAATCTCTCCTAGGCCCACAACTGGCCACTCTATGGGAGGAGTTTTGCGCACGTGGGGTTCTCCCTCCTACCCTACGGGAGGCTGTCAGAATGGTATTGCTCAAACCGGCGACGAGCTGAGTCATATAAGCCGTTGTCACTAACCAACTCGGACGTGAAGGTATTGGCCCCTCCGACTTGCTCCATATACGTCCTATATTGTCCACCCGGACCATTCAGGGTTCATTCCTGGCCGCTCCACAGCTTTAAACCCGAGATGCCTCTCCAGCATCCAGGCCCAGATGGACCCTGGTGTACAGGCTGTGGCAGCTACGCTCGATATTCAGAAAGCCTTCGACTATGTGTCATGGCGGTTTCTATGGGTAGTGCTTGAAAGATGCAACTTCGGTGCACACTTTATCTCCTTGGTGAAGTTGCTCTATACACTTCCAAGTGCCAGGATCTGCACTAATGGGCGGCTCTCGGATCCCATTCCCATTGGTAGGGGGACTCGGCAGGGCTGCCTGTTCTCGCCCTTGATCTTTGCCATCGTGATGGAGCCTCTTGTCGACTTGATCCGGCATAGACACTCTTACAGAGGGATTAGACTAATGGGCGCACTGGAGATCATCTCGATATATGCAGATGATGCTTTACTGTTTGTGCGAGATCCCTCTAGCACCGATCCTACAAAATATCCTAGCCTTTGGTGCCCTGTTTGGCCTGAAGTTGATCTGTGCAACATCTGAACTCTTCCCGCTGACAGACTCTACTGTCGTTCCTCGATCTCATGGGATTCGCTTGCGCATCTCAGGAGGGCAGTTATCTGGGTGTCATTGTGACACGACAACAGGGCTCTCTGTATGATCACAAATATGGCAGATACTTGCTTTAGCTCTCACACAAGTTGCATAACTTGGCGAAACTTCCCCTCACTGTTGCGGGTAGGGTGGTACTCCTGAAAATGGTTGTGTTGCCCAAGCTGCTGTATTATTACTCGAACGTTCCAGTTTGGCCGGGCGGCAAGCTCTTTAATACACTGAGAAGTGAAATGAACAACTTTATGTGGCACTCTGGTGCAGTGAGGCTCAAGTCGGAAACACTGACTAGACCCTACAATCGGGGTGGCCTGGCTGCCCCGCACTTTGTGAAATACTGGATTGCCACACGGGCACAATTTGCAGTGTACTGGTTCGGCACTGACCCTCCTACTCCACATGTGAAGATTGAACGGATTGCGACCGGTCCACGCGACGTGAGATTGTTGGTGTTGCCGACACTTTGGAGCTGCTCTGGTTGCATTGATCCTGTCAGTGTGACTGCATTTGCGTGGGGCAAGATATGTGCTGGTAGACAACCCCCGTCCATTCCACGGGGGCCTTCCTCTCCGAAATTGCCACCTGACTTTCGCCCAAATAGGCAAGGGGCCCGCAGACAGTTGGACGCGGGAAGGATGCGCCACACTGGTTGAGCTCTAGGACATGGGATCCGTAGTGGTGTGACTTGCCGGGGCCCATATGAAGGTTGCCTTCCAGTTGGCTGCAGTATGCTGGCCTGAGATGGGTGATCCGAGCTACATGGGCAGAATACCACGCACTACCCCCAGATGATCCCCTGCTCAGACTGGTGCTGGAGGGCTCCTCTGCTTGCAGCGTGTAACCAGAATATATATGTTTCTGCAAGACTGGGCCAACAAACCTCTTACTAAGCTCCGAATAGCATGGGGTACAGACTTTGGTATTGATATCGTAGATGAAGACTGGGAGACAATGTGCTTGTGGACCTGCAATGTGTTGCTTAACTCCAGATTCCGTCTGATACAATTCAAACTGCTATATAGGTACCATTACACTCCAGCCAGACTTAGTTTATTTTCATCATGCGGCTCCTCCCTGTGTCCTAGGTGTAATTCATAGGTTGCTGGCTATCTACACATGATATGGTACTGTTTGAAATTGCGGGATTGCTAGAGAGGGTTCTGCGACACAGTATCTGAAATGTTTGGTTGCCGTTTTTCCTAGCCCCTTGGCCTATCTGATCCACAAGTTCGAGGGGCTACAACATAGATACCACAGATTGGCTAATTCATGTATGATTCTAGCTGTGCGAAGCATTCTTTTGTTGTGGTTGCGGCCCTCATCCCCCACTGTGGGGAGGTGGCTACAGGATGTCACATTGGCGTCTGACCAGGAGCAGCGCTGGAGATTGCTCAACCCATCCCATGCAAACCTGTGGACACATGGCCTCCCTTCCACAATTACTTGCAGCAGCTCTGGGATAATGTGCCGGATGCTGTGGACTTGAGTACTTGATTCTGAAGTGATTCTCTAGTTGTACATGTGCTGCTGACTAGTTTGCACTGAGTACTTGTTATGGATATGTTTGACCTTCGATGCTGGTACAATACTTCAGATGTAGGTCGTATATCACTATTTGATGCTGCTGACTCGATTTGTTGTTGTAATGTCAAGCACTCAATAAATAAAGCTTTAAAAAAAAAAAAGAAACTGGCAGAAGCCAATACCACTTTTGCTGTTAAGGAGTAGGTTAAAAAATATAGAGCATCAGACATTCATCCTGATTTTCTCTCCAGACACCTTACTCCTGAGGGTTTCGTAGTACAGGCTGCTACTTCCACCTCTAAAGCAGCTGCATATCTATCCATCCCACCTGATGGGGATGACAAAAAATATGACATGCTAGCAAAAAGGGTGTTCTCCGCTGGGAGTATTTTCCTTAAGGCCATTAATGTGTCTTGCACATTATCTTAATATGCATTTACTTTATGGAATGTAATCTCCCTGATAATATTCCTGAGGGAGAGATGAGGTATGGCTTCAATAAGATAATTAATGATGGTAATGAAGCAGCATGCCAATCTCTATAGTCGGGATTGGATGCATCAGACTGCGTTGGGTGCTCTGTGGGATCAAGTGCAGTCATAAAGAGATGTACATGGCTGAGCAAATCTGGATTTGCTCCTGATGTCCAGACAAGACTTCTGGACATCACCTTCTATTGTTCAAACCTTTTTGGGCAAAAGACTCATGACAGCTTAGAGAATTTCAGGCTTCTAGGGCAGCTACAAATTCCTTGGGTACAACCATCCGTCAACCTCAACAGCATTTGGAGGGTGCAGTCTTTTTGCGTCTATTCTTCTTTCGGACAAAGAAGTAGAGGTCAGTCTGGCCAAAGAGGGCCGAGGAAATTTCCACGCGGCTTTAGAGGACGTGGAGTGTGAGAAACCTGAGGGTACCCTCTCTTCTACTACACTTGGATCATCTTGACAGGAGGCCTGGCAAAGGCAATCGCTTTTGGATCCTGACCCTGGGAGTGGAGATGCGAGGGAGGATCACCTGGGTGGGGGGTCCTTGGGGTTTGGCGAGAGGATATCCGCAGGCGAGACATGGTATCCCCTCTTTTCTGGTGAGAACCAACCTTACCCTACCCGTGCCTTTATAGGCTGTTGCAAACCATCTTCCCCCATTTTCCCTTGTTCGGGCCATTATAGTACTGGGATGAGTAAGAGGCGACTAAGAGTAGTGCACACTGACATGACATTTCACCACTTTTGTACTGAGACGAGGAAGAGGCCTGAGGACTGTTGTGAGGGTTAGGCATGTCTCAATAACTATGGTCCGGCAATGAGAATTAAGAACTCACACCTGCAACCTGTTAAATCGTTTCAGGTGTATAAAAGGGAACTGTACGAAATGACAGAAAAAAAAGGTCTGACTAAAAAAAGTCAGAAAAATGCATACCACCAAAGGTTCGAACACCAAATGTCCGAACCTTTGGTGTCATGCATTTTAGGTTAATAAAGCAACACCCTGCTCAACAAAAATAGGGGGCTGCAGATGTTGCGGGGGAAACCCATGCAGCTGCCTGAAAGAAAAAAAAAAAGAAAAGGACCCTGAAGCGCTGGTTCCCAATCACGGAAGTGAAAGGGAACTGGCGCTGCAGGGACACAGCGCGTCTTGAAAGGTAAGTAGAGTGGGGGTATGTTGAAGTTGAGGGTGTGGGTGGGGGTGTGTTGTGGGTGGAGGTGTGGGTTTGTAAGAGTTTTTAATGTGTGTTCGCATGGGAAATGTACAAACCTTTTGTGGTTTACATTTCGAGGGGATTGGGTCCTCCGACGTATTTCATATCTATGACAGGTAATGTCCACAGCTGTGCTGCTTTGGAAAATATTCGGCGTCTGTGTCCTGCATCGATGACGCCGATGCACCGTCCCCAAGGACCTCCTTCGACGGCTGACATCACCCAATGTGATAAGTAGGACACACGACGCCCATAGCCTAAGTTCTGTTTTTTCCGCGAACGTGTTCGCTTCGTGAATCTCGGTACGCCTCGACTCTTTAGAGTTTGCTGTTTTCTTCTCGGTTCGTTGAACCTGTTCGGTTTTATGTGAAGACCTGTTTGTGGCGATGTCTACTTAGTCTTCAACCCCGCGTCCGGGCTTCAAGAAATGCAAGCACTGTGGATCCAAGATGTCGGTGACGGACTTGCACAACGCCTGCCTCTGGTGCCTCGGGGAGGCCCACGATACGGACGACTGTGTCGACTGCCAGTCGCTCACGGCAAAGGCCTTGCAGGAACGCAAGAAGAAGCTGTTGGTAGGTCGGGTGTCTAAGCCCCGGAAGTCGAGGTCTGCAGGGCTTTCAACGGATGACTCAAGGGGCGACTCTCCACGTCATCATCGGAAGTCCAGTGGGTCTCCTTCTAGGAGTCGGTCTCGCCACTCCTCCGCCTATTCGAGGCATTCCCAGAAGCGCCGGCATCGGTCGCCTTCCCCGTCCTCTTCCGAGGTCTCCGCCCGTCGGCGGGTCGCTTATCCATCCATGCAAGCGACACCGGAGGAATGGGCTTCCTTCGGGAAGCAGATGCTAGCGATTCTTGAATTGCAGGGCACCGGTCCATCCGCGCCTCTGAGTGGGGTCGGTCGCCACCGGTCGAGAGACACCGCTCGTACGCCTTTGGGCTTGAGTGGTCGGCACGGCTCGCCGGAGAGGTCCCACTCGGACAAGGGTAGCCGTTCTCACCATGCCTGTTCCAGGTCCCGGTCCTCGACGCGCTCAAGATCGCGTGATCCTGTACCGTCTTCGAAGACGTCGACACCTGTGGCGCCAAGGTCGTCGACGATTTCTCTCGAGGTTCTGCCTCCGAGGGGGTCGTCGACGCTGTCGATGCCTAGGTCGTCGAGAGACACGCTCGGAGTGCCGGCTTTGAGGCCTGTGTCGACGCCGCCGATGCTGGCGGTGCTGCAGCTGACGTCGACGCTGATTCGCTCGACGTCGACGCCGTTTCTGTCAACACCGGCACCCTCGATGCCTTTTGAGGCAATGGTGTCGGAGGGGCCCCGTGGCACGGGGTTAGCCCCTAGAAAGGCTCTGGATAAGGTCAGGCACTGCTTTGGTCCCCAGAGGTCTTCCTCTCCCCGCCTGGAGTACATTTCAGAGGGTGATGAAGGCCGATCCATCCCAAGCACAAGAAGTACCTGCGGTTCGCGACTCGCACTTTCAGTTTCGGGTCCTGCCGTTCGGATTGACCTCCGCCCCAAGGGTTTTCACCAAGCTCATGGTGGCGGTGGCAGTGCATCTCAGGAAAGGGGGGATTCATGTCTACCCCTACCTGGACGATTGGTTGATCAAGGGGAGCTCTCCCGAGCAAGTCCTGGATCATCTGTCTGTCACCTGCCACTGCCTTCCCATGCTGGGCTTCTCCCTCAATTTAAAGAAGTCCCATTTGACGCCAACGCAGCGGCTCCAGTACATCGGAGCAGTGCTCGACACATCCCTTGGCAGTGTTTTCCTCCCCAGGTGAGGGCTCTTCACCTTCAGCAGATGGTGCACAAGTTTCAACTTGCTCAGAATCCCCCAGCGTCCGAGTTCTTGAGACTGCTCGGCCTCATGGCATCCTGCATTCTTCTGGTGCCAGAGGCTCGTCTGCGGATGAGATCTTTGCAGTGGGCACTCAAGCTCCAGTGGTCTCAGTCCTCCGGCAGGCTGTCGGACCCTGTTCTGGTGCCGCCCTCGGTCGGACAGGACCTTCTGTGGTGGGCCATCGAAGGCAATCTGATGAAGGGGGACCCATTTTGGCTGCCCTGGCCGGAGGTGACGCTCGTGACGGACGTATCCCTCACGGGATGGGGAGCTCATGCCAATGAGTTGACAGTCAGCGGTCATTGGTCTCTGTCGGAGTCCAGACTCCATATCAATCTGTTGGAGCTGAGGGCCGTCAGGCTTGCCCTGAAGGCTTTTCTGCCGACTATGCGAGGAAAGTGTGTCCTGATTCTAACGGACAATACGGTGGCCATGCACTACCTCAACAAAAAGGGGGGTGCAGGGTCACTTCCTCTGTGCAGGGAGGTGATGCAGCTAGAGTTCTGGGCCATCCAGCAGGAAGTTTCGATCTCGGCAGTTCATCTGGCCGGAGACGACAATGAGCCGGCGGACGCTCTGACCAGGCAGAGCACGATCTCTCACGAGTGGGAGCTGGCTCAGGAGATTCTCCTGGAGATCTTCGCCCTTTGGGGGACCCCACAAGTAGATCTCTTCGCCTCCAGTGTCAACCGGAAGTGCGAAAGGTTTTGCTCGCAGGAATTTCCTCCAAAAGGAGCCTTAGGAGACGCGTTCGTGGTGGAGTGGTCATTCCCACTGCTGTACGCGTTTCCTCCAGTCCCCGTCATCCCGCAAGTACTGCAGAGGTTACGGAGGTTCGGTTCCTGGATGATCCTCATTGCTCTTGCGTGGGCCTGGAGGACGTGGTACCCGGACCTTCTCGACTTGTCCATCTGCCCTCCACGTCCTCTTCCCTACCGAGACGATCTGCTCTCACGGGAGCGGGGTCAGGTTCTCCATCCAAACGTCAGTCCCTCAACCTTCACGCTTGGCTTCTGAAAGGTTGAGGTATAAGGATTCGGACCTCCCTGAAGACGTGATGGAGGTGTTGCTCTCGGCCAGGCGGCCGGCAACAAAGTTTCTGTACCGTTGACGTTGGAGAAAGTTCTGCGACTAGTGCAGAGTTAAGAATGTGGATCCTTTTGAATGTGACATTCCCATGGTTCTGTCTTTTTTGCATTCTTTGGCCCACAGGGGCTTTCAAGTGGGGACCATTAAAGGTTATCTGGCAGTGCTGTCCATCTTTAAGCGCTCGTCTGAAGAATGTTCCTATTTTAAGATTCCTTTAATTTCTCCGTTTTTGAAAGGGCTCACTAATGTGTTCCCTCCGTCACCTTTTCTGGTGCCCAGTTGGGATTTGAACTTTAAGTTTCTTATGGGTGCTCCGTTTGAGTCTTTATATTCTTGCACTTTGAGACTGCTAACTCTTAAAACTGTGTTTTTGGTTGCGGTTACTTCTGCTCGCAGAGTGAGTGAGTTACAGGCACTTTCAGTTAAGCCACCCTTCACTGTGTTTCATAAGGACACGGTTGTCCTTAGAGTTCGTCCTTCTTTTCTTCCGAAGGTGGTTTCAGATTTTCATTTGAGCCAGAAGGTTGTTCTTCCGGCTTTCTATCCTCCTCCACATCATGCTAAGGTAGAGGAGAGGCTCCATAGGCTTGATCCTAGGAGAGCGTTGAGCTTTTATATTTTGCGCATGTCCCGGGTCAGAGTGGACGATCAACTTTTCATTAGTTACACTAGAAAGCGTTTGGGACAAGCTGTGACGAAACAGACTTTGTCTCGTTGGATTATTTTAGCTATCTCCGAGTGTTACCGCTTGGCGGGTAAGGACCCTCCGGCTGGCTTGCGAGCCCATTCTACCAGGGGAGTGGCTGCGTCTACTGCCCTGCAGAGGGGAGTTCCTATTCGTCACATCTGTGATGCAGCCACCTGGGCTTCAGTACATACTTTTGTACGACACTACTCCCTCGATTCCATCAGAGGGCAGGATCTGGCCTTTGGCAAGGCAGTCCTATATTCCGCAATTTGATTGAGCATGCTAAATTTGTGTTCTAAATTCTTTTCCCACCTCCTTGCTTGGTACTGCTTTGGGAGTCTGTCATAGATATGGAATACGTCGGAGGACCCAATCCCCTCGAAGAACAAGTTGCTTTCGATGAGATGGTCCGACGACGTATTCCATATCGCTCCCTCCCTACCTTCCCCGCTGCAGAATTTCTTTTGCGATTGCAGCTTGCGTTCCGCAAGGACTTGTGTGTCTGACTGGCAGAAAACTGGTGGCACACGTTCTGGGGGAAAAACTATAACTGAGGCTATGGGCGTCGTGCGTCCTACTTATCACATCGGGTGACGTCGGCCGTCGGAGGAGGTCCTCGGGGACGGCGCATCGACGTCATCGACGCAGACGCCGAAGATTTTCCAAAGCAGCACAGCTGTGGACATTACCTGTCATAGATATGGAATACGTTGTCGGACCATCCCATCGAAAGAACGTTACCAGGTAAGAAAGTAACTTGTTCTTCTCATGCAAACTTTTCCGTTGCTGACTTTTCTGCGATGGAAAAATCACGCAGATCTGAGCGGTCTTCTAAAACCTTTGAGGGCGCTCTGGTGACGGGGGCCCAACAAAAGGCAAAGCACCGCGAGCGCCATGGATATGGGCTCTTTGGCAGCCTGGTGGGGTGCAGCTTCGCCGACGTAGTCAACCACGAACCAATGCTCCGGTTCAGCAAAGAAAAGGAAGTCGAAGCAACCGGGTAAGCTTCGGGAGAAAGCCCGATCGTCTCCGACGGAGAAGGCCAAGGGGGAGCGTGGTGCTGACCCTCCCCCCCACAGTGAAGGCCCCAGACGCGCCTAAGGTCGTGAAGGCCCATGTTCATCAGGCAAAACCATCTATTGAGGGAGTGGTGGCATCCTTGGTGAAGGCCGCAGATGCAGATTCCCAGGAGGCATCCGCCAAAACGAGAGTTTGCCTTCCCGCCCGGAGGGAATCTTCATTCGTGTCCATTGATAAGACTCCTGTGAAAATGCCGCTCATCTCCCCGGGACCGTCGCCCCTGGCCGTGAAGAAGGGGGGGCGCAGTGGTCCAACTAGACTCAGAGACCTTTTCTGAAGAGGAGCTTTCAGGCCTGAAGGCGGTGCTGGACAAGACGTTCGTAGAGGCCAAGTCCTACGGGAAGGACTCGGACGAGGTGGATGCGAAGAGCGACGAGGGAACCAACGACGAACGGCAGGGCGGGGAGGACCCGGACCCCACACTGCTCCCGACACTCCCGTCGCAGCCGCCTCTTCCACCGACGGACAGATCGGAGGACATCCTACAAGCTCTGCACATCCTGTGCACAGAGATACAGACAAGGCTGCCCATGCCGACGGGCGATCCGGTGCCTAGACCGTTGGAGGATCCACCAACTAAGAGGGGTCGAGTCCCTCCTCCTCCATCGTACCACCCCTCCCCTCCATCTCCTCCGCTGAGGGACGAGACGGAGCCGGATACGGCAACGATGGGTATGGGCGATGACGACGTACGGATCTCCTATCGCCTGTACCCAGGGCTTCTCCCCCCGATGAGATCTGATGCTTCCACGCCACGATCTCCAGGGCTTCGGAGCTGTTCCAGCTCAAACCCGAGGAAAAGGAGGGTTTCCTTTATCAGCGACAAGAGGCCAAGAGCAAGACCGTACTCTCGGTCCCGCTGTTGGACGACATCTGGGACGAAGGGCTGTACCTCCTGAAGAACCCTCCGTCGAAGAGAGACCAATACGAGAAGAAATACTGGGTTCCAGACTCTGCACCAATGTGCCTCAGAGCGCAACCGTCCCCGGACTCAGTGGTCTCTGTGGCGGTAAAGAAGAAATCTGCTGGGTCAGCAGCATCGACTTCCACTTCCCTACTGGACGGCGAGGGGAAGAAGCTGGATGCCATGGGGCGACTGGTTATCTCGTCAACGGCGACAACCATTAAGGCGGCCAACGTTCTCGCTATCGTGGCCCGCTACGATAGGGAGCTGTGGTTTCAAATCGCCCCTCTCCTGGACTTCCTCCCAGATGACAAGAGGGCGGAGGCCCTTGAGATACTACAAGAAGGCGAGGTGGCTTCGGACCATGCCATCACTGTGGCCACGGACATCGCCGACACCGGGTTCCGCCAGATGGGTAACAGCATTTGCCTTCACCGGCGTGGTTGGCTCAGGGCCACCACTCAGGGCCACCAACTTCCGTCAGGACGTCCAGGCGAGGCTACTGGACCTGTCCTCTGACGGAGACAACTTGTTCGGCAAGGCGGTGGACGAGTCACTACAGGCCATCAAGGCAGACACCGAGATGGCCTGTGCCTTAGGCACACTCCAGCAACGACAGCTGTCCTTTTGGTCCCCCGGAGACAAATCACAGGGTGCCTCCAAAGGATTCGGTGGCAGCTCTTCTTCATACCATCAAGCGGCCCGTTCTTCGTCCCAGTAAGCCTATAGAGGGTGCAGCAAGGCCGGAAGAAACCGTCGTCGTCTCCAAGGGACCCAAGGTGGCACAGCCTCGGCGAAGCAGGACTGAACCGGCCGTGACGTCGGGCCCCCACCTAAGCACATCGGTGGGAGACCAGCTGGCGAACTTCGTCAGCGCGTGGAAGTCCATCTCCACTGACCGTTGGGTGCTGGATGCCCTGGCCCACGGACACACCCTGGAGTTCCAAAGGAAGTGTCCCCGTTTTCCACCTGTGGCCAGGAAAGAAAACCACATTACACAACTACTTCTGGAGGTAACAGCAATGCTGAAAAAGGGCACGATATAGCTCGTCCCAAAGAGGCTCCGGAGTATACTCGCGGTACTTACATCCGAAAGAAGACCGGCAGTTGGTGGCCCATTCTAGATGGCCGTCGCCTCATCAAATATGTAAAGTCCCAGAAGTTCTGGATGGTCACCCTTCAGCACGTGCTGGGACAGCTGGAGGAGGGAGACTTCCTGTCGTCGCTGGACCTGGAGGATGTTTACTTCCACATCCCCATACACAAGGGACATAAAAGGTTTCTGCGCTTTGTGGTCCAAGGGCAGCACTACCAATTCAAGGCCCTTCCCTTCGGTTTGAAGTCGACACCAAGGGTCTTCATCAAGTGCCTGGTACCGGTGGTGGCGCAGCTGCACCTGCAGGGGATCCACGTCTACCCCTACATGGATGATTGGCTCATACGAGCGAAGTCAAGGGAACTCGCCGTCGAACACACAGCAAGGACCGTCCGCCTGCTCACAAAACTGGTGTTCTTGATAATCTATGCGAAATCCTGCTTGGAGCCATCTCAGGACGCTCGATTCCTGGGAGCCAGACTCATCACGGTGGCGCGCCTAGCTTCACCTTCCGAGGACAGGATAAAGGCCATCCTGGGCAAGATACAACAGCTGTTGACCATGGAAGTGGCCAGGGTGGGGTCCATCAAGTCCCTGCTCGGCATGATTTCGTCATGCATCTACCTTGTGTGGCTGTGCAGGCTGCAGATGCGGCCGCTGCAGGAGTTCCTTGACGCCCGTTGAATGCAAGTGGCGGGAAGCTTTGGGGACCAGATTGCCCTCAGCGAGACATTCCGTCGAGCGATTCAGTGGTGGGGTGTCCGCGTGCATCTCACTGGCGGGCATGAACTTTCAAACCCCAGTGCATCAGGAGACAGTGATGACGGACGCCTCCCTGGAGGGATGGGGCGCTCATACCGGAAATCTCCACGCAAGAGGCCTGTGGCTCCCAGAGGAGAGATTGTTGCACATCAACGTTCTGGAGCTCCGAGCCGTGTTTTGGGCCCTCGAGTCATTCCTTCCGTCCCTCAAGGGCAAGGTGGTGCGGGTCTTCACCGACAACACCACCACGATGTTCTGAATTTGGAAGCAGGGGGGCACCAGATACCCGGCCCTCTCCAAGGAAGCGCAGGACCTATGGCACTGGGCTGTCGCCCAGAGGATGTTCCTGATACTCTTTCATCTAGCAGGAGTGAAGAACACTGTTGCTGACTCGCTCAGCGGGGAGCTGTGCTCTTGCCACAAGTGGGAACTTCGGCAGGATCAAGTGGACCTAATATTTAAACGATGGGGCAATCCCCATAGCGATCTGTTTGCGACGGCGACGAACTGCAAGTGCCGGTGGTTCGCCAGCAGGTTTCCCCAGCCAGGGAGCATGGGGGATGTGTTCTTTCCCCTGGGACGGCCTGTTCTCAGACGGTCCAGGTGCCGAATGATCCTTGTCACACCGGCATGGCCGAGGCAGATATGGTACGCGGACCTTCTGGACATGTCGGCATCCCCTCCAGTCAAGCTTCCGGCAGACGCAGATCTTCTCGCCAGGGAAGGAGGTGCATTTCTGCACCACGACCCGGGGTCGCTGAACCTGCAGGCCTTTTCTGCTGCAGCGTTAGAGTTCGGAGGATATGACATTCCGGCGGACTGCAAGGAGGTACTTGCCAAGGCCAGGGCTTCATATACTCTTAAGTGTTACGGACATAAATGGAAGAGGTTCACCGTCTGGTGACGTGCACAGATGATAAACCCCCTACGGATTACGGCCCCTCAAGTACTGTTGTACTTGCTGTTGCTGGCCTAGGTGGGGCTGGCACATGCTTCTATCAAAATTCAT
Organism: Ambystoma mexicanum; assembly: GCF_040938575.1. Taxonomy (NCBI): domain Eukaryota; kingdom Metazoa; phylum Chordata; class Amphibia; order Caudata; family Ambystomatidae; genus Ambystoma; species Ambystoma mexicanum. Next base: position 579,577,828 of record NC_090924.1, on the reverse strand, counting down.
CTGGCGGCTATCTCCCGCTACACCAGAACCATGGGCGGTCATCGCTGTGGTCGCACCGCCTGGTTAAGGAGTTCATGAAAGGACTTTTCCGCTCATTCCCACCGGTAAATGCTTCGGCCCCGGCATGAGAGCTGAATGTGGTACTGACTAGGGTCATGGGTCCGCCATTCGAGCCTCTGCATTCAGCGCCTCTGAAATTCCTATTGTGCAAGATGGCGTTTCTTGTGGCCATCATTTTCGCACGACGAGTGGGAGAGATCCAGGCCCTCTCCTGTAAGCCTCCATACTTGACATTCCACGTGACAAGGGTTGTGCTGAGGACGTACCCCTTCTTCATGCCCAAGGTGCCGTCGGACTTCCATCTTAACGAGCCCTTGGTGTTAACTATTTTCTTCCCGTCGCCTTCGTCTCCGGCTGAGAGGACTTTGCACTCGCTGGATGTGGCTAGAGCGCTGAAGTTCTACGTGGACCGAACGAAGAGTTTCCTGAAGACATCACAGCTGTTTGAGAACTTTGGCCCTATGAACCAAGGGAAGGCCCTCTCCAAGGTTTCCTTTTACAGGTGGCTCTCCGGCTGCATCACCCATTGTCACTGGTTGGCAAACCGACCATTGCCTGGCCACCCGAGAGCCCACGCGACCAGAGCGATCGCTGCAACTACGGGTTTCCTGTCTGGTGTGCTCCTGTTGGACATCTGCAGGGCTGCTACGTGGAGGTCGACGCACACCTTCATGAGATTCTACTGCGTTGAGCGGGATTCCAGGGAGGAGTCCAGAGTCGGCCAAGCAGTGCTGCGCAACCTATTCGCTTGAAGGTGAGCCTGGTGAGGAGGTAAGAGATGCTTAATGTTGAGATGTTGAAATGCTTAATGTTGAGCCTTGCCACCTCCCGTGGTTGTGCATGTGTGTACTGCTATGTATTCTTTATTCATGAGCATGTGAATCCATGCCAGACCCCATGCTGGAGAAGGAACAAGTTACTTACCTGTAACGGTTGTTCTCCAGCATGGGTCTGGCTTAGATTCACATGCAAACCCTCCTGCCCACCACTCTGCGGCTCTTCTCTTGGTCTTACTGCCACTTTACGTACTACCAAATCTGAAGATGGCTGCCAGAGAAGGGGCTCGAGTAGAGGGCAGTCATTGGCTGAGGGCAGTATGACCCAAAGACCATTGATTGGTTATGCAGTAGAATGACAGTTCAGACACTAAACTTTAAACTGATTTTTTTATTTTGTGTGGATTCCCAGTCTGACGACGGGGAATATTCATGAGCATGTGAATCCATGCCAGACCCATGCTGGAGAACAACAGTTACAGGGACGTAACTTTTTCCTTGCGTGACCTATGATGTGTGGACCCTGTAGTCAGACAACTGCAAGTCAAGAGGCTGAGGCTGGTTGGCCTGAAGTTGTTCAAGTAATAAAAAGAAAAGGCAAACTAAACAAGTTGATTTGACAGTGAATTTAATGCCTGAAGAGCTGCCTTCTTGGGGAAGGGAACCCGAAGACCCTTTTGTGGGACTGTGTTGAACATGGGGAAGGGAACCCCAAGACCATTTTGTGGAACTGTTGAACTTGGGGAAGGGAACCCTGAGGAAAGGGAGCCAAGAACAAGCTTGGAGCTGGAAGAAGCTCAGAAGTTTTGTTTGAACATGGTTTCTTTGGTTGCGGACATCCCTACACATTGTTTAGCTTTAGTTGTGAGGGCAAGTATAGGTTTTGGACACAGAGAGAGTTTTAAGTTAAACTTACTGACTCAGACTATCCTCATTTTATTTCGGTTGGGAAATCCCACCTTAGTATAGGACAAGTTAGACCTTACAACATCCTGACATTTAAGTTAATAAAGATCTTTTGTTTGAACTTTGAATCTGTTGTCTGTCTTGCTTTGTGATGCCGTTACAGGAGGAGGAACAGCTCAGGCAGTCAACTACTCACTACACTCTGCCACTGCCACTGCCCCAAAACCATTCTGAGTGATTTACGCACAGGACTCAGTTGGGAGGCAGGTTGACTCTGCATTTAGACGAATGGCATTACATTACTTCGGATGCTTCAGCACTGCAGACAGTGGCCCAAGTGTGCTGCCTCCCACTTCTAAAAAGGCCCCCAGAATGTCCCCCGAGCAAGCAGTCTCTTCAGGAACCAGACCCGCTCCTTCTGCAGGAGATTCTCACCCTGCTGGAGAAAGGTGCTGTGGAAAAGGTACCTGTAGCGGAGAAATGGTTTTTAATGAAATTCGATCTGAAATGGCCATCTTTCCCTATTGCTAGAGAGATCATCCTACCTATCTAAATTAACTAAAGGTGCTTGTCTACTGTCACAAAGTCAAAAGTAATAGTCCTCCGTCCCAAACGTAATTCTTTTTGACCCTACCACTATTAGAAATAACTTGAATGTAGGCCAAAGAGAATGTCTTTCTTCTTCCTCTTTGAATGGACGTCTTATCTCTTCGCCTGGTTGATGTATCAATGTCTTTGTATTAGATTCAATCCCTCCAACTTACATTTTCAAAGCAATTGCTTAACCGTATTGTTACGGTATTCCAGAGATTTCTGTGGGGTAAAGGGAAGAGACCAAGAATACCACAATACATTATGGTACACATTGTAAGGGATGGCGGTTTTGATTACCCTTCCCTTGAGAATTATCATAGAGGGTTCCTATGGAAGAAATCACCTTTCTATTTTGCTGAGGGGGAACTTCTGAACCGCTATGGATGTCAATTGAGAGAGAAACATTTTCACTGTATAGTCTGAATGATTTGTATTCCCTAGGAAAAATGCCAAATTTAGCTACGAAGTTGCCATTTATTGAGGCCACTAGGATTGCATTTACATCATGGATTACTGGTAACGGCCAGAATACATGGATACACTATGGAGCTTCAATCTGGCATAATCCTGTTTTGCAAATTGGGAATAAGACATTGTATCGGCGTAGTTGGATTACGAGAGGGATTTTAAAGGTCGGTGATGTTTGGAATGATGGCAGGATGGTATCTTTTGCTTCTCTTGGTCGCAACTTTGCCCTATGTAAAAGGGAGTTTAGGAGATATACAGATTTAGAGGCTCTATTATCAGAAAGACAGGGGATGTTGGATGCTCCAATGAGGATTAAACCAGCAGTGTGTGATTTATTTGACGCTCCACCACAAATGGTTTCAACCGTCCTTAGAATGATGCCTATGGAGGATTTGTATGTGGAATCATGGGGAAAATTGGGGAAGGCACAGATTAAGGAGTTTGGAAGTGATTTGTCTGCCAAAGAATTGGAAAGATTATTCAGGGTGAACGCGATGTCAACGATGGATATACTGGTCAAAGGATATTAGGTCGCTTGTACTGGACTCAAGTTCGGATGCATAGGTTAGGTATACAAGATGGTGAGACATGTTGGTGCTGTGTATGGAGGAGAGGAACTCTATTGCGCATGTTATGGGACTGCCAGCGGGTCATACATTTTTGGAAGGAACTGTTAGACACGGTGGACACAACCCTAGGTGTGACATTTCCGAGGTCACCTTCCTCAGTGGTTTTACTTTCAACACAGGGGAGATGTAATGTGGCTCGTCTCTTCGGATGTTGAATAGATAAAGCACTAGTGGTGGCGAGACTTGAGAGTATGGAAAACAAGGAAATAAACAATGGTGGATAGTTGGTTATCAGACTTAGAAACCTTATCCAGCTACGAGAAGTACATGATGCAGAAACAGGATCGAGAAGTATCTTATTTGGAAATGTGGGCGCCATTTAATGAGCTATATGGCTTTAGCTGCACTGTTAGAGGAATTATATTGAGGGCTCCATTTTATATTTGGTTTATCTACTAGTTTCAGTGTGGAGAGTTGTGTGTGTGTGTATGTAGTGTTTCTTGTTGTCTTTCTATCTATGTATGTGTTCATAGTTTTATTACTCCTCTTACATGGGGAAAATGGTATATAGGTGTTTCTTGAGAAAATAATTTGTGATACGTTTCTTTATATGAATAGTTATGTTGGTCCACATTGTTACCCAGATAGTTTGTGCATTTCTAAATGTATCCATCCTTGTGTTTGTTAATGTTTAATTGTATTGAAAATGTAAGTAAAGTATATTAAAAAATATATATATATACTTTCCAAAGTTAGTTTGTCTGATAGTCTATTGATATTTCCTTCATTAGTTCGTCTAGCTCTTCTCATATGCTTATGGCTTTTCGCCTCTCCTTCTTAACTGCTTTCCAATGGTGTTTCTTGGAATATCTCCAGAGTCTCTGGTTTTCACTTAGATATTAGTTGTATCCTTGCGATTCAATCTTTCCACCATTCAGTTTGGCGTAGGTCAAATCACTACTTCCCCTCTCTGCATTTCTTTCCCTTATATTGTCTTTTTAAGGCCTTGTTCACTTGACAAGTGTTCAAGTGGAGTTCTTCTAATCTCCCTTTCTGGAGATTTTCCCCCTTTTTCCCTGGGTACTACTTTCCACTTTGTATCTATTTGCCAACCATCATTTTGTGTCACACTCTGTATGGCTTTGTCACTTTTCCTATGTTCATTTACGGCTTGACTTTCCAAGTAACAAATTTGAGAGTCCTTTGCCCTTCCACTATTTTGCTTTGGCGGCGTCAAATTCTCCCCTGCATCTTTTTTTTTTTTTGTAGGAGAATGTTGCAGGGCTTGGCATGCCTTCGGGTACTCAGTGTGTCCCTTTCTCGGCCCCTTCTGTAGCTCTGCACACTCTCTGGTACTTGGTTCCTCGGTTGTGCTTCAAAGTGCCTGCAGCAAAATTTCTCTTGATCCGGCACACTCTGTGGTACTTGTAGTCTCTCTGATCGGAGGCCATCTGCATGCACCAGTAGAGAGCAGACAATGCTCCCAACACCTGGGGTTTGGGCTTTGTTGGCTGGGCCTTTCGCTCAGCACGCTGTCCAAATGGTAACTCCACCACCTTGTACTGGTTGAAGCTTCCGTATCAGAAATGGTTCTCTTGTTGCTGTGCTAGTCTGATTCCTGGCGTCTCTCATTGGCATCTTGCCTCTCCTGCAGTAGCTGGTCCCGCAGCTTTATCCTGCTCTGCCTCTGCTATGATCAACACATCAGGGTGCTTCCCCTGCGTATTCTGCTCTCTCTCGCCATAAGATTCACTCGTCCCAATTATCTGTACATCTCCATTTAAAGAGACATTTCCTTTTTCCCCGGTATTGCTGTTTTCTTTCTAGATTGTCAGTAGTGCCACATAAGGATGACAGATTAGTCTTTACATCAGACAGCCCCATATTGGCTGATAGGTTATTGGGTTTAGGGAGTTCCTCATCGGAAAGAGAGTACTTGTCCCCTAAGGGGCAGTCACTCTCGTTCAGCTCCCACTTGCCCATAACCCTTGGGAGGATCTTGTGGAGCGGGCTCACCTCTCTAGCCTCAAAGGGGGTGGTTCCCCCTTGGGGATAAGGGACGAATAAACCTCTATTCATTACAGAGGGTTGGTACTCCACATATTTTCTGGTTACAAGAAAGACACAGGACTGTGACCCATCTTGGATCTGAGAAGCTTGAACAAGTTCCTCTAGAAGGACTGATTCAAGATGGCAGATCCTCCAGGCGCTTCAGTTCCAGGATTGGATGGTGTCATTCGATCTTGAGGATGCTTACTTTCTCCAGCCTGGGGTCTGGCATGGATTCACATGCTCATGAATATTCCTCTTCAGGCTGGGAATCCTCAGTAAAAGAAAAAACACTTTCACTTACACACTGTATTTTGAATGGATTGTGTCCTCCCACGTATTCCTCATTTTATGTTCTGACTTGAGAGTCGTGTAGACCGATGAGACCTCCGTCCCCAAGTGACGCACAGGGGAACTAATAGAAACCCGCTGTGCGACCTTTGAGGCCACAGGTGAGAGATGTCTTCCCAGATCCACGGAACCTCTGGAACACCGATGCTGCTGTCAAGAGGGAACGAGGTTAAGTACCAGGCAATTACAATACAATCAGGTAAACAATAGGATCTAAAGAGTCTTACCTATCTGGTGTTGGGGAAACCCAGGTAACCTAGTAGAGAGGTTCGAGACTCAGATGATGCGGCGGTCCCTGGAATAGTAGAACCGCAGGTGAGCGTGGATGTAGGGTTAGCCACCTGTAGGAGAGAGGGCTTGACTGGAATCCCAAGAAGGGAAATGGCGTAGAAGTTCAGCAAGGTATCAAGGGATGATCCAAAGACAAGTCGAGGTGAAGTCCAAAAGTCCGGCAACAGGTAAACAGTTCCAAGCAAAGGTACAAAGGGGTGATCAAAGTAACAAGGAGCAATTCGTAACGCCAAACAGGGTCTGAAGACAGCTGAGAAGCAATGAGCATTCTGTCTCTCAGACCTTTATACTGTGTGTCACTGGGTCATGTGACGTCCACCAAGGTCACGTGAGGAACGCCACACTGGATCACGTGACCGACGTGAAGACGTAACGCCGCCCCTTCTGCTATACGTTCTCCAAGGCAGTTGCCAATGCAGAAAGGGTTGCAATCGAGCCCGTACACCAAAGCTGGTACGGTGTTTTCGGTCCTTTGGGTTCAGTGAATCACCCGAGCCTCGAACTGTGGGAGGGGATGTTGGGGGAATGTGTGCAGTGTTCTGATGTGGAGTGGACTGGTGTGCAGAGGATCGCCTAACATTTTATGATAATTATCCTTCCAGCTTCAGCTGCTTTGGGAATTTTTTTTCGGCAGGGGGCGCTATGTGCCGTCTCGTCGAGTTGATGCCCCTCGAGGGCCTCCATTCGACTGCCAACATCGTCATCAGTATTAATAGCGCACACAGCGCCCGCTGGCTTCAGTTCGTTTTTCCGAGCAAACGCTTCGAAGAATCACAGCGTGCTTCAGTTCTGCTGTGAACTTCGATTGTTATTTTCGTTTTGTAAACGTCTTCCCCGTCTGCTCCATCAACACCTAAGATGGGCTTCAAGAAGTGCCAAGACTGTGGATTGAAGATGCCGATCACTGACCCCAACCGCATGTGTTTTTGGTGTATTGGTACCGGTCACCGTACCTCCGACTGTGGCTCCTGTCGGGCAATGACCGAAAAGGCTTTCAGGGAGCGTAAAGGTACATTAACTGTGGGGAGGTTGCCTTTGAAGTCCCCTTCGAAGAGTTAAAAAAGAAAGACCGATGACTTGAGGGATTCGCCTCGATGTAAAAAATGTAAACGGTCTTGATCGAGAAGTCGATCACGCCATTCTTTGTCATCTTCTTTTGAAGAAGGCCAAGAAACGGCATCATATGTCGCCTTCGACCTCCAGTGATTCCTCGGCTGACGTAATCGAGTATCCAACTAAATCGGTCTCCCCAGCAAAATGGGATGCGTTTCGTAATGAAATGCTCAAAATCTTCGAGAATGCGACCCCACCCGCCTCGAAGGACAAGCATAAAGCCCATGCTCCTATTGATCTGCAAAAAGAAGACAAAGGTAAGTCGAAGACGAAATCTTCGAACCCGAGCCATAAACCGGTCCTGCAACGAGAAAGATCTCTATCTGACAAATTGTTGAGGGCTTCGACAAGTCAGGAATCCAGTCCATTGAGGGTTCCTTTTTAAGAAGCATGAGAAGTCGACAACGTCGACGCCTTCACTGACACCGTCAGCATTGCAACCACTGAAAGTCGAAGCCGACAAAGGCACCCCCGATTTTGAAGTAATTGTCAACAATCTCTTTGAGATTGTCGAAGCCAGTTGTAATCCAGGAAAAGGTTTTCAAACCTTTGTCCAAAAAATATTTTGTGAAGTCTTCAACAGCCATCTGTGAAGATAATGAACCTTCAGATGATAACACACCACCATTTGGGTTACAATATGGCACTCCTAATGTGCCAGATGAATTGATCTCTGATGAGTCTAGATTAAAAGATTGATATGACAACCTTCAGTCAGATAGTGGTTAAGATACCTCTCCTGAGTTAGGATTCGGCAAACCAGATCCTACTAAACATGCTGACTCCTCATATAGGAAACTAATGAGTAAGCTTATAGAGTTTTTAGGTTTCTTCTTTTGAGCAGGATGACATGACCGATATCTTGGATCAGGCTCCCCAAAAAGATCCAATGTTACCATTTCACACTGCACTGCAAAAAAGATCTCCGCAAATTGGGAGACACCAGAGACTGCGGCTGCAGTGAATAAAGATTTTGCTAAAAAATACAGACCATCCAGCAGCCACCCAGAGTATCTGACTAAACATCAGAAAGTTTGCTGGTTAAGGCTGCTACATCTACCAAGCAGTCAGCATACCCATCCATTCCTCCTGATAGGGATGATAAGAGAGTGGATGCCTGGGCGAGAAAGATATTTACTGCTGGCAGTATGGCATGAAAGTCAACTAAGGTAACTTGTACCTTGTTGAGGTTTACGTTTACCCTGTGGGACTGCGTAGCTATGGCGGCAGACCACATCTCAGGAGAGGAAAGAGACGGCTTCCTGGCAATCATCAAGGATGGTAAGGAGGCAATGGGCGAATGTTTCCTGTCAGGTGTGGATACTGCGGACAGCATCAGCAGATCCATGGCAAGTAGCACATTGTTACGCAGGTTTGCATGGTTGAGGAAGTCCGGGTTTGCACCAGATGTGCAAGCTAGACTACTCAACATGCCCTTTGATGGCTCGAGGCTGTTTGTCAGCAAGGTGGATGACAGACCTCAAAGACAGTGGCTAAATCCCTTAGTCCCGCCATTATACAGCCTCTACACCCCAACTCTGGTTTATCTTCCTGGAGGGGTAAGTCCTTTCGATTCTACTCCTCAATTGGAAGAGGAAGTGGACAAGCCGGTCAGAGATCATGGAAGATTCCCTCGTGGCAGACGAGGGAGAGCAGCTAAGCCAACCCAAGCAGCAGCAGTTTTACCATCAGCCGCCGCTTCAGCCGCCTCAAAATATCTGAGTCCTTGACTCACAAGACCCCGGTGGGAGGCAGACTTACTCAGCATCTGAAAGAATGGCAGGGCATTACTTCAGATGTTTGGGCACTAGAAACTGTAGTTCAAGGTTACTGCCTCCTTTTCCAAAAAAGACCCAGGATCATCCACCGGGGAACAATTCTTTCAAAATTCTTGATCTGCGCCGTGTGCAGAAAATGTTGACCCTGCTAGAGAAAGTTGCAATAGAACATGTCTGTTGCGGAAATGAACAAGGGTTGATATTCCCCATACTTTCTGATTCCCAAAAAGGACGGAGGATTGAGACCCATTTTGGTCTAAAGAAACTTAAACAAGTTCCTCAGGAAGGACCAGATAAAGATGGTTACCCTTTCCCAAATCCTTCAGGCTCTCCAACTCCAAGACTGGATGGTACCATTGGACCTTCAGGATGCTTACTTTCATGTGCTTATCCATCTCAAGCACAGAACGTACCCGAGGTTGGCGGTTCTCATTATCAGTTTCAAGTTCTGCCACTCAGGCTGACCTCCGCCAGAGGGTTTTAACCAAATTGATGGCGGTGGTGGCAGCGAGTCTCAGAAGAGGGGGAATTCACGTCCACCCCTACCTAGACGATTGGCCGATCAGCGCTTGTTCACCCGAACAGGAACATCTCGGCGTAACCTGCCACTCTCTTCACAAACTGGGCTTCTCCCCTAATTACAAGAAGTCCCACTTGATACCATCTCAAAGACTCCTATTACTGGAGCAGTCCTGAATGCTTTCTCTGGGAAAGCCTCGCCACCCGAGATGAGAGCTCAACATATTCTGCAGATGGTCACCCAATTTCAGAGTGCACAGCATCTTCCGGCCTTCGATTATTTTGCAGTTGCTCAGTCACATGGCATCCTGCATTTTAATGGTGCCAGAGGCTCGTCTGAGAATGAGATCCCTTCAATGGGCTCTCAGGACTCAATGGTCGCAGTTTTCAGGCAGGATGTCAGATCACCTGACGGTTCTGAGCAGTCTCTCTCAGGACCTTCTATGGTGGGCTTGCAAGGACAACATTCTCAAGGAAGAATCTTTTTGGCAGCCGTGGCCGGATAATAACGGTAGTGACAGACGCCTCACTCACTGGGTGAGGAGCCCACGCCAATGATCTGACAATCAGCAGTCATTGGTCCCCATCGGTGTCCAAACTACGCATCAATCCTTTGGAGCTGAGGGAAATCAGACTAGCGCTGAAGGCCATTCTGCCCTCTGTACGGGGAAAGAATGTCCTGATAATGATGGACAACACAGTGGCCATGTACTACCTCAACAAGAGAGGAGGTATAGAGTCACTACCACTGTGCAGAGAAGCAATGCAGCTCTGTCTCTGGGCAATTCAAGAAGGAATCTATTGGCAGTTCACCTAGCCAGAGAGAAGAACACGGCGCGGACGCTCTGAGCAGGCAGAGCACAGTCTCGCACGAGTGGGAACTAGCTCATCAAGAGATCTTCACCCTTTGGGGAACCCCTCAAGTGGATCTATTCACAACCAGTCTCAACCGCAAGTGCGAGCTGTTCTGCTCCAGGGAATTTCACCCAAGCGGAACTCTAGGGGATGCGTTTGTAGTGAACTGGGAGTTTCAACTCCTGTATGAATTTCCTCCATTCCCCGTCATTCCTCACGTGATCAGGAGGTTGAGAAAGTTTGAGAAATCCATGATCCTAATTGCCCCGGATTGGTCCAGGAGGGCGTGATACCCAGACCTTCTGGACATGTCCATCTGCCCTCCAATACGTCTTCCACAAAGAGAGGTCTTCTCTCGTGAGAGGAGGGTTGGGTTCTCCATCCTGAGGTCAAGACACTCAGCCTTCACGCTTGGTTTCTGAGAGGCTGAGGTACAAGGATTGGGGCCTCCCGGATGATGTAATGGAGATCTTGCTTTCGGATAGAAGGCCAGCAACAAATTCTTTGTACCACTGCCTTTGGAACAAGTTCAGCAGCTGGTGCCGGGACAAGAATGTGGATCCCTTTCTATGTGACACACCTATGGTGCTTTCCTTTTTGTTACATTTCGCAAATCTGGGGCTCCAGATTGGAAACATTAAAGGTTACTGGGCGCCGCTATCGATTTTCAAGCGCTCTTCAGATGAGGATTCATATTTTCAGATCCCTCCGATTGTTCAATTCCTGAAAGGTCTTACTAATGTATATTCACCAGTTCCATTCAATGTCCCTGTATGAGATCTCAATCTGGTGTTAAGATTTCTAACATGCATTCCTTTTGAGCCTTTACACTCATGCCCATTAAGACTTTTAACATTCAGAACTGTTTTGCGTATTGCAATAACATCAGCCCGGAGGGTAAGCGAGTTGCAGGCTCTTTCCTGTAAACCTCCACATAGGGTTTTCTATAAAGACAAGGTTGTTCTCAAGGTTCTTTTTTACCTAAGGTAGTCTCTGACTAGACTTGTCACAACTTTTTATCCAGCTCCCCATCGGGCAAAGGAATGGAAAGATTACATAGACTGGACCCAAAAAGGGCTCTCCGTTTTTACATATCTAGAATGGCTACTTTTCGCCAAAATGACCGATTTATTCATTGGCTATACTGGCCCTAAATTGGGTCTAGCTGTTACAAAACAAACCATATCCAGATTAACCATCCTGGCTATTGGTGAATGTTACAGATTAGCTGGAAAGGACCTGCTGGAAGGCCTAAGAGCACATTCCACAAGGGGCATGGCAACCTCTGCTGCTCTTCAAAGAGGTGTCCCAATCAAAAGCATTTGTTTAGCGGCCACTTGGTCGTCTCTTTACACTTTTGTGAGACATTACTGCCTGGATTCATCTTCCAGTCAGGGAGGACAATTTGCAAAAGCGGTCCTTCATTCGTTCCATGATCAGAACCAAATATAATTGGTACTCCCACCACCAAGTCATTACTGCTTTGGGAGTCTATCATGAAATGAGGAATACGTGGGAGGACACAATCCATTTGAAGAACAGGTTACTTACCCATTGTAACACTCTTTCTATAGGATATTCCTCCCACGTATTCCTCATCACCCCTCCCAGCCTACCCCGCAGTACAATTTACGTGTTCTTACACTTTCCACTTTCTTGGAGCCTATGGACTATCGTTCGCCTGGTAATTCGTCTTCAGGAGGGGGAAAAACAGAACTAAAGCCAACGGGCACTGCATGCACTACTTATACTGATGAAGTTGACAGTCGAAAAGAGGCCCTCGAGGGACATCGACTCAATGAGACGGCACACACCGCCCCCTGTCGAAAAACATTCCTGAAGCAGCTGAAGCTGGAAGGATACTAATCATAAAATGAGGAATACGTGGGAGGGACATCCAATCGAAAGAATGTTACCATAGGTAAGTAACCTGTTCTCCTTTAAACCAATCACTGTCCTCATGGTCATACTGCCCCCATCCAATGACAGCACCCTTCCTAAGCCCCTCCTCTGGCAGCCATCTTCAGATATTTACTGCAGGCTTCAGTGTGGAGTCCTCGCGTTTGCTCTGCGAGCTACTTCTATGTTATTTGTCTTTTAGGTGGAATAAGGTTATATGTGTGTTCTGAAAGAGCATGTGTGCGCTCTTCTCCATCTGCCGACTGCGGGGATCCGTTGTCAGTGAATTTCAGCGCCCCTCAAGGGTGAAGATCGTCAAAGATTCCAGAAGGCCATCAGCCCTACTTTGAGACTTCCGACCATGACGGAGGAGGAGGAGGAGGGCAGGTCCCTCTTCAAGCCATGCACCAAGTGCGGGCTACGGAATGTGTTTGTTGAAGACGAGCACCTACAATTCCTCTACTGCCTGCACCCAGACCATAAGGACGTGGAGTGCGAGATATGTTTCGGGTTCTCCAAGAAGACGAGAGACAGGCACAGTAGACTGGTGGCATGGCTGAATGTTTGGGCCTCTACCGTGTGGACCGGCTGGTCCGAGGAGCGTCGTTCGAAGTCCTTTGAGGGCGCTTCATCCATGTAAACCCAAGACAAGGCCGAAAACTGTTAGTCCAAGTCCACTGGGTTCCCCACCGAAGTGTGTCCCAAGGTGGACAGGGCGCGATCGACATCACCCTCCGCCTCCATTGCCCGCCGGCAGTCGAGCTCCTCCTCGAAAAGGAAATCCTCTAACCCAGCTAAACTGCGGGAGAAGCCACAGGCAGAGGATAAGAAGGCCGAACAGGCCAAGCAGGTTCAATCGGCACAGTGTAAGACTTTGTCGACGATAGAGTTGGTGGCGGCTGCTATCACGACTGCTAAGGAAGCTGACCCTGTGAAGGTAGCCCTCGCAGCTCAGAAGGTATCCCTGCCCCCAAGGCATGACACCGCCACAGTGACTTTGGCAAAGTCTGCTGGCACGCTGGAAGGGAGTAAACTGGCTCTCAGGCCCCAGTTCAAGCCCTAAAGGGTGGATAAAAAAGGGGTTTGAGTAGGCCCCGAACAGCCCTCCAAGGCCGTGGCCCAATCCATGGAGGTCTCATCCACGGACAAGGAGGACCAGGAGTCCTTGCACATGATCCACAAGGACGTGGGAGAGGATGACAGCGACAACGGAGCAGTGCCTAGTGTTCCGATCCCGCTAGCTCAGCCGAGGGATGTCTCTCTGGACATTCTGTCGACCCTTCACACCTTGGTGTCAGGGATCCAGAAGAGGAGTCCCCCGGGCCAGGTTCCGGTGGTCCCCCAGACCTCTTCAGCCTCCAAAGAAGAAGAGGAAGCCTCACCTGACCACCCCATTTCAGCTTCCACATCCACTTTGGGCCCTTCTCCCCCAATAGACATGGGTATGGGAATGGATACAGCCACGACTAGGGATGACAATGAGGATATCGTTGGAACGGACTGCGAGTCTCCGCACCTAGGGTGTCCCCAACGGATGTGGTGGGTCATTCCACTCCATGATGTCCAGAGCCTCCGAGCTATGTGCTTGTGCCCGAAGAAACCAGGAACAAAGGTTTCTTGTACCAGAGGTGCGAGGCCAAGAAGAAGACGTTCATGGCGGAAACCCCTTCTGGAAGACGTGTGGGAAGAGGGCCTGGCTCTCATGAAAAACCCTTGCACTGCTCCAGCTAATCTGGATATGCTGGAGAAGAAGTATTGGGTGCCGGACTTCGCACCCAAGTGCCTGAGGTCGCTACCATCGCCGGGATTCAGTGGTATTGGCAGCCAAGAGGAAACGGTCAGCTAACCAGACCTAGTCATCTTCGGTCCCTCCGGAAAGCGAGGGGAAGAAGATGGACACCATAGGAAGGAAGGTGATTTACACCGCAGCATTGGCTATCAAGGCAGCCAACGCACTGGCCATCCTAACCAGGTATGACAGGGAGTTGTGGTACAAGCTAGGGCTTATTCTGAAGTTCCTGCCCGATAAGAGGATGGAGGCAATCAGTCTTTTCTAGGGGGGGGAAGTAGCGTCTGATCACGCCATTACAGTGGCGTTAGACGCCGCCACCACAGGGTTCCGGCAGATGGGCAACAGTGTCTGCTTTTGTCGACAAGGCTGGATGAAGGCCATGAATTTCCGGCAGGAGGTCCAGGCGAAGGTGTTGGACATACCCTGCGACAGAGAGAGCTTGTTTGTGAAGCTTGTCGACGAGTCCCTCCAGGCCATCAAGGCGTATACAGAGACGGCCCATTCCCTGGGCATTCCAACAGTATTGCTCTTCTTTTCACTCCTCCAGGGGAAAGTCGAGCAGGTCTGCCAAAGTTTTCTCCTCTCCGTACTGCCAGCCCTCCCTATCCACGTCTCAGGAAGCTTACATAGGCCATTCCCAGGTCTTTGGTAGTGGAGGTCAGCATAGTCATCGGCCGCAGAGCAGGATGCCGTCTCTGAAACCGGCCTGAACCTGCCGGGATGTCGGGCCTCCACGTGTGCACACCGGTGGGAGGCCGGCTGATGAAGTTTGTCGGCGAGTGGAAGAAGATCACCACTGACAGATGGGTGCTGGACGCTCTCGCCCAGGGGCACACCCTAGAGTTTCAACGCAGGAGTCCACGGATCCCTCCTATTACCCATCAGGAACAGCACATCCCTCAGCTCCTGGAAGAGGTACGGGCCCTGCTGCGAAAAGGGGCAATAGAGCTAATTCCCTAAACGGGTCTGGAGTCTTCCAGAATCTCTCTTCTCCGTACTGCCAGCCCTCCCTATCCACGTCTCAGGAAGCTTACATAGGCCATTCCCAGGTCTTTGGTAGTGGAGGTCAGCATAGTCATCGGCCGCAGAGCAGGATGCCGTCTCTGAAACCGGCCTGAACCTGCCGGGATGTCGGGCCCCCACGTGTGCACACCGGCGGGAGGTCGGCTGATGAAGTTTGTCGGCGAGTGGAAGAAGATCACCACTGACAGATGGGTGCTGGACGCTCTCGCCCAGGGGCACACCCTAGAGTTTCAACGCAGGAGTCCACGGATCCCTCCTATTACCCATCAGGAACAGCACATCCCTCAGCTCCTGGAAGAGGTACGGGCCCTGCTGCGAAAAGGGGCAATAGAGCTAATTCCCTAAACGGGTCCGGAGTCTTCCAGAATCTCTCTAGTCGGAAAGAAGACAGGAGGCTGGAGGCCCATCCTAGACCTGCAACGTCTCAACAGATACGAAGTCCCAAAAGTTCAGGATGGTCACGTTGCAACACATAATTATCCAACTGGAGGAAGGAGACTTCTTGACTTTGCTGTACCTGGAGGACGCCCATTTCCACATCCCCATTCACAAGAAACACTGGAGGTTTCTGCGTTTCGTTGTGCGGGGTCAGCACTACCAGTTCAAAGTTCTGCCTTTCAGATTGAAGTCGGCCCCCAGAGTGTTTACAAAATGCCTGGCACCGGTGGCGGCCCATCTGCCTCTATGGGACATACACGTATACCCGTACCTCAACGACTGGCTGATTAGGGCCCTCTTGTGGGAGTTGGCCGTCAGACACACGGAGGTGACTGTCAAGCTACTGACGGATTTGGGATTCTATTTAAACTATCCAAAGTCCTGCTTAACACCATTGCAAAACGTGCTGTTCCTAGGAACCAGACTCCATACAGTGTTCTGGCTGGCGTCACCCTCGGAGGAGACGGTAGCGGCCATTCAAGGGAAGGTGCAGTGGCTGTTATCAATGAAGACAGCCAAAGCGCAGACCATCAAGTTGGTGCTTGGTTTGATGTTGTCCTGCATCTACCTCATCCTGCTCTGCAGGCTGCAAATACGACCTCTTCAGGAGTTCCTGGATGCTCGCTAGATACAGGTGTCCGGAAGCTTCAAAGACAGGATCCCGCTCGACGAGGAGTTCCGTCGGGTATTAGGGTGGTGGGGTGTCCGCTCCAAAATCGCCCGGGGCATGGGGTTTCAAAACCCTTGATACCAGAAGACGGTCACCACGGACGCTGCCTGAAAGGCTGGGCATCCCACACCAGATGTTGGCACGCCAGAGGCATGTGGCTTCCGGAGGAGAAGGATCTCCATATCAACATCCTGGAGCTACGGGCAGTGTTTTGGGCCCTGTATTCGTTTCTTCCGTCTCTGAAGGGCAAGGTGGTGAGGATCTTCACGGACATCTGCACCATATTCTACATCAAGAAACGGGGCACTCGATACCCATTGCTCTCCGAAGAAGTGCAGGACTTGTGGTGCTGGGTCGTCGGACAAGAGATGTTCCTCGTCCCTCTTCACCTGGCCACAGTCAAGAACACCATTGCAGACTCCCTGAGCAGGGAATTGCGCTCCTGCAACGAGTGGGAACTTCGACAGGACCAGTTGGACTGCATTTTCTTTAAGTGGGGCAGGCCCCAGATTGATCTGTTTGCAACGGCGGATTCCACCAACAGAGTTTCCAGGGGGATACGGTCTCCTTCTCGTCGGACGGGATGTTTATCTACGCGTTTGCTCTTGTATTGTTGGAAAACTCTGAGGAGCCAAGAGAAGAGGAAATGTGGTTGTTGATTTCTTTTTGTACCTTTTGGAACTTTATGTTGGAACTTTTGAAAAGAGCTGCAGACAACCAGTTGAGACTATTTCCCTTTTCACTTTATCTTGAGTTTAACGTGTAAGGGTCGGGTTAGGATTTGAACGCAGGACGGAGAACTTTACTTTGGACACTCTGACACAGGCATCCTTTACTTTTGTTGCGGCTGGGAACCCCTTCTTAGAGTTAGGGCGAGAAAGGACTTTGTGATAAATTCTGGAGAGTCAAAACGATCACCAGTCTAAAGTCTCCTCTCATATGCCCCGGGGAAGGTAGCCAATACCTGATTGTGACCTTGGGGGTGGTGTTGTGAGGGTGGATCACATAGGAGGATCACATAGGAGGAGATGGCTGTCATGGGAGAGTGGAGAATGGAGAATGGTGACTCCAACAGGAGAGAGGCGGTATAATTATGTTGCTTCTGAGGAAGATCCCTTAATTCCAGACTTTTTAATGCCCTGCTGTCATTATTCAGAACCATCGAATTGTAAAACTCTGAAAGCCACTTTGTTTAAACAAAAACCTATTCAGTCTTCATGTGTACATGGTGAACCTAGAACATATGAAACATCTGATGTTTTTGGTGATTTGTTTTTTAAATGAAACTGTTGAACAATTGACTAAAAATCAGTTGAAACTTCCTGAGACTCCCAAGTCCCAGAAAGCCTCAGGTACTGCGACAAGGAAGAGAAATGAGGAGTCCATGTGGTGGAAATGTGACGTCAAGAGTAATGTGCAGTTGAGTTGTCACGAACCTTAACAACTGCGCGGGACATTTTTTTCTTTTTTTTTTTTTTACTTTATTTTAATTCACTTGGTGAAAACATGTAAACCATTGCAATACAGTGATTCTTATGACAATGATAACAAAACCCATATCGTGCAGGTTCCCTTACTAGGTGGAGACAATAGCAACATCTGGAGATGACACATTCCCACACCCTTCATTCATGCTGAGATAGCAGCGAGTCTGACAAAATATCCTTAGGTCTACTCTTTACATGCCCATACAACTCCTTCATGTCGTTCGCCTATGTGAGGTCACTCAACCAGTCCTATACCGCAGGGGCAGCTTGTTGTTTCAAGTCGAGCAAGATCCATCTCCTGGCTAAGAGGAATCCCAGATTCAGAAACCTGCGTTTCTCCTCAGCCATCGGCTCAGTGATGCCCGAATAAACAACTCTGAACACCCAGTCATCGCTTTCAAGGTATCACACACCCCTTCCCAGAAAGATGGCAATTGCGGGCATGCATAGAAAGTGTACAACAGATCTGCCTCCTCGCCGGTGCAGTTATTTCCAAATAGACAAAGTTTGACTGGGGTGTAGCGTAGTTTCAAGTATCAGTAGATCAACTGAAACTTAAGAATTAAAAGAGGCTTTCTTTGTTAACCTGCATATCGCGGCCCACTGTTCTCCCTGAACACGGTATGCCAATCTCGCTCCCACTTCGCGTGGACATCAGGCCCCTTACGCACCACTGCGCATAACAGTCGACTATAGAGTACTGATACCCTTTTTGTGTAGCCACCCGACATAGCTTTGTGTATATAAGATTCCCCCAGAGTAATTTTGTGCTCACTTGGATATTCGTGCCACTGCATCCTAAATGCTGTTCTTATTCGCCAGTAGTTAAATTTCTGGACTAAAGACTCCCCAATATGTGTCTTGAAGTACTCCCATTCAATAAACATAACCTGCACATACAAGCACCCCAGTGTGTTGAGCATGTTGCATGCCTGTTCCGTAGCCGCTAGCCGGTCCATGGGTCAACACAACTTATATTTTGTGTCGTACATCAATGCACCTTTCTCCAGCTCTACGTGTAGGGGGCTGGGGACAAGCAAGTCTTCCCAATAGGAGGCATAGAATCCCTGTGCAGCTAAATAGTAAAGTTCAGAGGCCTCCCTCCTCCCAAGGCCTAGTCAGCGCAAGCCAACCCATTTAAACACCTCTATTGCCCCACGCAATGGACAAGCCCAGCGACTGCAGCTCCCTAAAGAACATTCCACCCGGCCACACCGGGATGTTACTAAAGTGTTAAAGTAATTTCGAGAGCTCCAACATTTTCACTATTGAGATGAGCCCCATCAAGGACATCGGGACTTCCCCCCAACGCTTCATCTTGGGCACTAGTTGCCTTATATACTAGTGTAGTTCAGTGCTTTTGTCTCTTTGATGGACCTGTGAACAATAATTCCTAGGCACCTGAAATAATCTTGGACCACCCACAGCCCTTGACACCCCACATATCCCTGCATGATATCTGTCAGTGGGAACACCTCTGATTTGTCCCTAATGAGGTGTAGTCCTGAATATCTGCCGAATTCCTCCACCATCTGAAGAACCTCCCCCATGGACCTGTCCGGATTTTTGAAATACTACAGAATATCTTCCGTACATAATAATAATATCAGAGTACCGCCCAACCTCAGCCCACGCCTAGAGTGATGCGGTCGAATGAAGTCAGCTAGGGGCTCAATTACGAGCACAAACATAAGGGGGTGGGACAGAGGACACCCTTGATGGTTGCCGCCCGTCAATGAAATGGCCATAGATAACATCCCTTATTATTAATTATTATTTATCCGTGTTTACTTTGGCTATCAGGTCTTTATACTGCAACCGTACCCATGACTCAAAGCCTGGCCCAAAACCAATATTTTCTTCTTTTTTTTTTAACATTATTTGAATTTTTTATTTGTCATTTTCATCCATATACAATACAAACCAACGTCCTCCACCCGCACCCTTGCACCGCCGTCCCCCACCCAGTCACTGTAGATAGTTCTTACTTCTGGTGTTATATGTCCTTTAGGAAATCATACAATATCCAACAGTCTTATTTAATGGGGTCACCATTGTAGCATAAAGTCACTCTGTAAGTACAACAGTACAGTACCCACTCCTGTGTGAACTTGTCCTGGGCTCCCTGAATTGTGTAAGTCGCCCATTCCAAGGAGACAAAAGACCATACTTTCCGAAGCCAATCTTGATTCGTTGGGATTTGTCTTTGTTTCCACATTTGCGCTATGACCAGCCATTCTGCTATTATAAGAGTCATAAAGCCCCCCTTCTGGTTTTTTTAATATGTTTTAATGGAGGGGTCCCAGAGGCCGCATAGCCAGACTTGTTTGTTCAATTTTTCAATCCCATGGAACATCCCTCCCATCTGTAATTTCACTTCCTCCCAAAAAGGCTGCAAAACTGGGCAATCCCACCAGATATGTGCCCAATCTCCTATGGTCTAACAACCTCTCCAGCACTGATCTGATACCGATTGGCTCATTATGTGTATTTTCTCTGGGATGTAATGCCACTGAAGTAGAACGTTCTATCACATTTCCCTCAACTGCACTGAGCGTGGTAGTCTTGGGATTGTTTCCCATAGATGAGTCAAGTATTCTGCTGATTTTGTATGCCCTAATGTTTCTCCCCATTTCCTCATATATTTCCACTGGATTTGGGGAACCTGCTTGTTGAGAAATCCATATAATGTATAAACTAATTTCTTTGACCTAGTGTGTGTCACAATGTATGTTTCAAGTGGCGACAACTGTTGCGTGGCAGCAGTTTTCGTACCAGTTAATTAGAGAATGCTTTAATTGGTTATATTTGAAACTATCCCCTTCCTGCACCCCAAAATCCTGCCTACACTCCTTTAACGTTCGTAAGGTCTGACCTTGAAACATCCTAGATCTTCTTTCATCCTGCCCCTTCCAAACTGCAAATGTTCCTTTTCCCATATCCGATGGAAAATCCGGATTCCCAAACTGTGGAAAGAATGGCGAGGGCAGTAATGTAAGGGCCCCCGTCCCGCTGCTGAATCCCAAACCTCCACACCCACCATTTCGCTAGCCCGGACATTGGGATGTCTATGGTTCTTGTTAAGCCACAGGCGGCCCGAGGAGACCGCCGCAACTGCCCTATCTTGTTTGGCTCATGCTTTCTGATGATTATCCGTAAACTATTCCCTCAGCCACCTGTATTTGAGCTGCTTCATAATACCTGAGGAAATGGGGTAGTGCCATGCCTCCCCCTCTTCATTGAGGCCGTCAAAGTTTACATTGCTACCCTAGGGGGTTTATTTTGCCAAATATATGTTGAGAGGGAGCTAAAAAATATCCTCGACACCTGGATTGGTGGTGCCTGGAAATAATATTGGAGCCTTGGAAATATTACCATTTTTATTGTAGACATCCTACTGACCAAAAAATTGAAGAGGATTCCATTTCCTTAAATCTGCTTTAACTTTATTGAGCAGCTGGATGTAATTTTCCCCGTGTAGTTGTCCTGTCGTGCCTGTGAGGGTTGTTCCAATGTATGATATTCCCTTTTTTGCAATTTTTAACTGTGTTTAGGAGCTCAGGGTACCCAACCTTTCGGGGTAGGTTGTTAGGTTCAAAATCTCTGACTTGATTTGTAATCCTGATGCTGCCCCAAACCCCTCTCATTCTTCCATCAAAGCCGGCACAGAGTTACCTGTGTCTGATATCACCATCAGCATACCGTCAGCGAATGCTATTGCCTTTTGTTCTTCTCCCGCCATTTCAATTCCCTTTATCTGGTCGCTGCCTCGGATCTTTGCTAATAGAGGTTATAAGTATATCGCGAACAGCAAGGGGGACAACGGCATCCGTGCTTGGTCCCTCGCCCGAGTCTTATTGTATCCGAGAGAGCCCTGTTCAAGGCCAGCCGAATGGTAGGGGACCTATAGTTGGCCTGGACCATCTGTAAATTTGGCCTGGACCGTCTGTAAATACTCTACCCAATCCCATGCGTTCCATTGTGCAAAATGAGGACCATTCTGCGGCATCTAACAATTTGGCCGAACTCTTTAAAATCTGCACTGAACTGGTCAATCCTGCTGTAGTCTCTAGGTTTCTAGACAAGTTTAAATTATATTTATTTTTGTTTAGCCCTTTTTGGATGACACGTGTTTCGGCATTAGAACTCTGCCTTCCTCAAATCCGGGCTATTTTCAACAAAGTAAAAGTAATAACAAAAAAATAAATTCAGTTTTTATCCATGCTAATCAAGAAACACAAAATGAAACCGTACATTCTGTATATACCTTTTGTGATTTCAAACAAAAATAAAATGACATAATGTGATTACTTATGAGGTGTCTAAGACATGCAATACGAACAGAAGTGGGTTTGGGGAATGGAGGGGCATGGATTTGAGACCACTGGTTTCAATTAAGGGGACACACGCTTGGTGTGCACTGACCTGTTACCCCTTCTTTTAGGTGTTTAGTTAGTTTATTTACAAGAACTTGGTTATTACTTGTATTAGTATCTTACCAAATATTGCTGTGGTCCCAGGTAAGTAGCTTCATCATGCCGTAGTTGCTTTCATGGGCTCATATACCTCCTATTTGGAAAATAAACACAGTGTATGGTGTGTTTTGGTTAACCTCTTGTTGGTGAGTACTGATTCTCTAACATTTCGGTACTCGGCTTGTAAAAGCCAGTATTATACGCATTGTCAACAAGTCGCGCTTGTTTAATCGGTTAATGTTGTGTCACATTATTTTTATTTATATTTTTACCCATCATGTTTGTTGTCACAACATACTATTCCTTATCAAAATTGTAAATAGGTACGTTAGGTGGTCATAATTAAGCAGAATGCTCATGCTCGTTTGAACTTATTTACTCTTTAAAGGTCAAATGAGAGCATATTTCTACTACTGAACGTTACGATTCAATCAGCTACAAGTCTTGTCCCCATTCCTAGCATCGGCATGCATTGCTGCGTGGACCTGTTTAAGCGAGATAAATATTTACATGCCTCGATCTGGGGTGCACTTCGAGCGGGTTTAGGGCTTAACTGAAAAGTATGTGTCTCCTGCTACAAGCGTCGGTTCTGTGGATCGCCTCACTGGGGTTTCGTTCTCACTATTAAGCCTAGGGCAACTTGGTAGTTGGTCCTTCCTTACTTTCCATGTGAGAGTAACGGCGGCCATACTTAGGGCTTGGTATGGTCGTATTTTCCAATGTTGCTGATAGATTTGACCCCATTCTTATCTCATAAGTGTGACTTTTTATATTTTTCTTTCTTCATTTATATATTTTATGCAAAATAATACAGGCCTGATCATTAAATTTCTATTTGTCTTTTTACAAATGTGTGTGAGAGCGGAGTGCTTCATGTTAGTTTCACTATTCCTTCTGCTTTAGCGAGACAGTGCGTTGGTGAGCTTACGTCGCTTTGCAGTATGGTTTGTGGTTTGGGGCTGAAAATGGTTTCCAGTGCTCAACTAATTAAATCTCGTAATAGACTTCTTGACTACTTAATTGGGTTAGGTTTTGGCTGGTGAAACAATGTGTGGTTTTTTTGGTTTGCAAGACACGATAAATAAATCAGCTAAATTAATAGTTGCTCTACTTGGCGAGACAGTGTGTTCCTATAGCACTTTTAATAGCTGCGCATTATGGTTGTAGCAGTTCAGCATTGGGAAATGTTGCAAAAAATTAAACTGGCTTGATCCTGTAATCGGCTATTTGTGTGGTTATAGGTTATCTTACCATGCAGAAAAAGTGGGCACCACTTAAAGTTCAAATAGCATAGGTTACTGCTTAAAAATTCAAAATAGTTGAAAACAGATTCATAGTAAATCTTCAGGAGCAGACTGTAAGGGGTCTAGAGACACCCAGACCCAAAGTATCTGTGGAGCAAAAAACTTGGTAACCATACCAGGCTATACAGTCGCTCTCTGTGTAAACCCAAAAATGAGTTATGTAAAGGTTTCATTCAAAAACACTTCCTCTTATAAGATCATTACTAGCATATACTTCTGTAATGAAACTCATAAGACACAGTCATGTTTATATACTGGAATGTATTCACTAATTGTTTCTCAGTGAGGCGACAATCTGCTTGTCCATATTTTTCACATAACGGTTCTTAATGCCAATGCATTTCAGAAAACTTCCTTCGTCAGGGCAAACCAAAACATTTCGAAGCAATTTCAACGTGTGAATACAGAAATGAATGTCAATCTGCAGTGTACACACAGTATTCGTAGAATAGGAATGGAAAACATACCAATTTGCGGTGTGGTCAGTTTAGGAGAGCACATGTAATACAAAAGATATGGAAAAGTAAAATAAATAAACAAATACAATAATTGTACTCCATAAATGTCCAATCTGCAATGAAACCTTCAATCCACTCAGAAAGCATGTTACCTGTCTCGCGTTGAGCCGTGCGAGGTTACAGAACTCCTGTAAACGGATCTGTAAAAAGTTCCGATCTTCGTTTTCATTTCACTATGTAAGCCGGTGAATCTGTGCAATCATGAAAACTAATGTAAATAAAGTGCTGCATTATGGAAGTAACCGCACGTTTAAATGTATGTAATCACTAAAATCCCTCTTTGTTCTCGAGTGCTTACCCGCTGGCGTTCGTCTTCACTCTGTGCGAAGTGCGGCGTGGGATCCTCCTTCACTGGCTTTTCTGTCCCATCCTCCTCCAATTTCTATTGGCATCTGTAATGCCCGATCCATTTGCAATAAGTTTCTCTTTGTTTTAATCGCCGCGGTGGGGTAGGTATTCTTTCTCAACAGTCCTTGTTTACACCAGGCTCCATCAAGCTCTCCCTCTTTTTCATCCTTTGAATATAATTTGTTCTCCTTTACTAAGCCATTTCATATTTCCTTTATCCTTTACCATCTTCCTAGTCCACTTATATTTGCAATATTAATGTTCTTCTTTCTACTATTTTGCCTATTAGCTCCACTTTCTTTTTACTCACCGACTTCAATCTGCATATTTATTTGATTCATTCTTCCTCTGCCTTTCTTCCTCTTCTGGATTCTTATCATCTTTTTACCCTTGACTGTCCTCCATCACGTTCATCAGGATCTTCTCTTTATCTCATCTTCTATTCTGCTCCATGAAATGCCATAGTTTCTTCCCTTCCCAATTATTCTTCGGATCACTTTCTGCTGTCTTTTGCCTTTTCTATTACTTCTTCCCCTTTTTTGCCCCCTTCCTCTAACTCCTTTTTACTTTGTGATCTTGGCTTGTTTGATTAGTCTATTGTTCTGTCCTCTCTCACATCTTCTCTTCCCTCGCTCCATTGATTCTCCAAGCTGTCGGCTAACTCTGCACTTACTGCTCTTCAGTCAGCTCTCACTTCCACGCTGGAGTCTCTTTATCCTGCTCATTCTTTTATTTCTTCACGTAAACCACCTTTCCTTTGGCTTACCCCTTCTCTTCTCACTCTCCCTTCTTCTCTTTAGCGCAGCTGGAAAAAATCTATTTTCCTGTGATCTGGAACTTTTCTTCTGTTCATTCTTCTTAAGATTCTTTTCTTCTTGCTAGCAAAAAACAATATTTTTCTTTGCTCACTTTATCTTTGTCTCATCATCCCTGTTGTCTATATCAGCTTCTTAATATTCCCGCTCCTGATCCCTCTCACTCTTCCTCCCTTTCTGCGACCGATCGTGCTGATTATTTCACCATTAAAGTCTCCAACTTTGTGCCTCCTTTGCTTCCTTATCTCTGCCTTCTTTCCTTCGTCATCCTCTTCTTCTTCCCCTACCTTTTCTGCATGTTCCCCTTTGACTCTGAAACTGCCCTATTCCTTGCTCATCCTGCTGTGTCCCCTTCTGATCCAATTCTATCCACTCTTATCCCAATGACTTACCACATATTCTTTCTTATCTAAATATCCTTATTACTCTCTATCTCACTCTCCTCTTCTGTTTTTTCTGTTTCTTTAAAACGTGCCACTGCTATACCTATTTTGAAGAGACCTGCACTTGATCTCTCTTCCTGTTCATTTCTGACATGTCCCTGGCTCTTCAACCACTACCTGGAACCTCTTACCCACTGCATCGCTGCTTTCTGCTCCAATTTTCAATGTTATGCGGATGACACTCGGCTATTTCAGACTCCCTGAGCCACCTCTGCTTCTTCTCTCATACCAGACTGTCTGGCTGCAATTCAGGAATGGTGTGCCGCCCATGATCTCTGCCTTTATGCCAGTAAGACTGGGATCCTCCTCATTGGGACACCCTCTCCCTCCTTTCCTCTCTCTCTGGATGCCCACTCTGGGCCTTCTTCCTGCTCCTTCCTGTGAGGCTACGAACCTTGGTGTCATCTTTGACTCCACCCTTTCCTTCTCTCCTCACATCTCTGACATCTCTAAGAGGTCAAACTATCAGCTACACCTCCTCAGCGGTATTCTTCCTATTCCTCACTTTCCCCCAGAAGCTCTAGGCTGGACTATTGCAACATCCTCTTTCTAAATCTTCCTGCCTCTACTCTTCGACCTTTACAAGTTATTCAGAAAAGGACTGCAAGACTTGTCCTTAGCCCCAAGCCCAGGGATCGTATCTCTCCAGCTCTGAAATCTCTTCACTGGCTCCCCGTGACTGCAAGGATCAAGTTCAAGACCCTCTGCATCGGCCACAAGGCTTTCCAGGGCCTGGGAACACTCTACCTCCAACGGTCTCTTCGATAACATCTTCCTTCTCGAGCTCTATGTTCATCCACCTCCAACTCTATGCGGGTCAGACGCTTCTCCAAGCAGAGAGTTGGGGCCAGATCTATCTCCTCGGTCGGGGCCTCCCTCTGGAACAGCCTCCCTGCCTCTCTCAAACTTAAGCAGAACCACCTACGGTTCCAGCAGCAAATCAAGACCTTTCTTTTCGCTTCTGCTTTCTTCTTCTCCCCTGCTGATGCACGTGACTGCTCCACGCACTGGTCACCCTCTGAACTCGGGCCCAGGCTCCTGCGTGTCCATTTGCCCTTGCGCTGCCTCCGTGCTCGCAAGCACTTAAGGGTCTGTATATGCAACCCTTCAGTCCCATGTCTCTGCACTTATGAGCCACCTGCTGGTTGCACTTGTGAGTTAACTGCACTTTCCCCTTCACCCCCAACCTCCACTGGCACTTCTCCCCTTCTCTACACTTGCGCGATCTGAATGTCACAAGGCTTAGTAAGATCGTTATTTTGTCCTCCCTTGTTTCCCCCTCCCTTGTCTTGTCGCGCCTAGAAACACTTGTGTACAGGCGTGTTTTAAATCCCACATCATATCATATCATATACTTTTTGTACCCTTTTCTTTCTAAGTTTCTGGAGCGCATTGTCTATTATCAAATCTCATCTTATCTTCTACAGAAACTGCCCTCTTGTATGTTTCTGACTTCTTTCTGCTCAACAAAATAAGCTTTCTTCTATTTTAATTTGACTTGATTTATCTACTGCTTTCGATACTGTCGATCACCCTACCCTACTCTCCTCTCGTTCCTCTATGGGCCTTTCTGGTTCTCCTCTTGACTGGTTCAGATCTCATCTCTCTGGATTCTCCTGCTGTGTCTTGGGCCGGCCAGCTTTCTCCTTCACTTTAACTTTGCTATAGTGTTCCCCAAGGCTCTGTCCTTGGTCCTCTTTTATTTTCATTGTACACTATTCCTCTCTCTTCTCTTATCTCCCCTGCCAACCTCTCCTGTCACTTTTATGCTGATGACTTTCAAATCTTCTTTTCTTTCTCTGGGTACTCAGACTCTTCAATCTCAAATTTCTTCCAGTCTTTCTTCCACCCAATCTTGGATGGCTTCTCACTTTCTCTGTCTTAATTAAGCCTTCTAAAACCAAAGTACCCCCCCTTATTCTCCCACCCCTTTTCCCCTCCTTTTTTCTTTTCCCTCTTCTGAACTTGGACTTTCTGCTTCTTGTCTTACCCTTCTTCATTCGATTTAGAATTCTGCAAAATGCCAAGGTAAGACACTTGGTGATGCAATTCAGGTTAAACCAATTCCCCACATTATCAAATATTGCTGCCTGGCATAATATTCCTTACAAGGAGAGTCGCTGTAGAGTATGCAGGAACGAAATTGAAACTTACAGACATCTACTGACCGATTGATTTTATTATTTTATATGAAAGAGGGTATGGAAAATTTGTTTGATATGAATTGCATACATACTGATCAATGTTAGTCTTATTTGTTTACAGGTGGAAATCTAGTCATGAATGTTAGAGTATTTTATATATGGCAGGAAATATTGAAGATATTAATTTAAATGTATTCTAATTACACTGTAAAAATATTTTATTATTTTGTATAAATTTGTTTTTTAAACGGTAAATGGTTTTAATTAACCAATAAATACTAATAAAAAATTCAGCTATTTGTCTACTTTTTGCTCTATGTCCCCGATCTACAATTTCTTCTTTACTTCTTACAGCTTCTATTTTTCCATTTGAGTCTCTTCTTCTGTTCCACTTACTTTCGATTGTTTTTAAATGTCTCCATGGTCTTGCTCCATCTTATCTTTCTTCTCTTATTTCTTTTTGCTCCCCCGTTCGATCCTTGCGATCCTAGTATGCTTATCGTCTGGTTGTTCCTAAGCCTTCTTGTGCTTCCTCGCGTTTTTGTTGTTTCTCTCTTCTCGTGCCACTTAATTGGAATTCCCTTCCTCTTACTATCTGTTCCTCCTCCAGCTATCACATTTTACGTACCTGTATGAAGGCCCATTTTCTGTCCTCCCTTTCCGCTCCATGATCTGATGTTGTTTTGTGCCGTCATTTTCTTTGGTAAATTCTACAGTTTTCTTCTTGTAAAGGCGCTTTGGCAACAGTGTGTTGTAAATTCAATAAATACAAATAGAAATAAACCTTCGAAGGGATTGTGTCCTCCGACGTATTCCTCATCTTAGATATCTCCTTCCAGCTCTGCTGGCCTCGAAAAATTTTTTCTCTAGAGGGCGCTGCGCGTCGACGTCCTCCGAGTCGATGTCCCTCGACAGCCGCCGTGTCGACGTCATCCTGCCTACAAAGGCCACGTGCAGCGTCCGTTGCTACAGTTCCGTTTTTCCGCGCTTACTCAGTGCCTCGGAATACCGTTGCTCAGTTCTTAGTCAGATTTATCCTATTTACCTCGAGTCATTCGATCCGTACTCGATGGCTTCCTCGTCGGAACCGACAACTCCTCGATCCGGCTTCAAAAAATGTCGAGATTGTGGGAAAAAGATGTCGTTGACTGACCCTCACAGAGTTTGCCTGTGGTGTTTGGGAGCTGAACACCATTGTTCGGAATGCGAGGACTGTATGTCCATGACAGCTAAGGCCCTGAAGGAGCGTAGGGGGAAGCTGGAGAAAGGTAAGACTTTTAAAGCTTCTTCTTCGTCGACAAAGTCCAGACATTCATCTCCTCGTCACCATTCGCGCTCCAGGTCTCGGAGTGGGTCTCATCACTCCTCGAGATCGAAGCACTCGAAGAGGAGACGTCGAAGATCCCCTTCTCCGTCTTCCTCTTCCTCTGTTTCGCCAAAAAGAATCCCTTGCCCCACGAAACATAGTTCCCGGGCTGAATTGGAGGAATTCCGCAAAAATATGATGAGCGTCTTCGAGAAAGCGGCCTCGACCCCCTCGAAGACTGCCGAGAGCGATGCTCTGGTGGAAAGAACCGAAGGTCAAAAACGCCGCGAGTCGCAGTACCCGGCGAAGGAAACCTCTCGAGCGCGTCTCAAACCCTCGAGTAGGACTATGACCTCCAAACCTTCCTCGAAGGTTCCGTCGACGCCGTCGACGAGGGTTCCGTCAACATCGAGGTCGACATCTTCGACGCCGTTGTCGAAGGGACCTTCGACACACGGGTCTGTCGACTCAACACCAGCTTCGACACCGGCTTCGACACCGGCGTCGACGCCAAGAAAAGTCACGGTTACGACACACCCAGTGACTATCCCCAGGTCCTCGACGTCGATGGCTTCGAGATTGTCGAGTAGAATTGCAATTCTGTCGAGGTCTTCGAGGCCTCGCCTTTGTTTTCGACACCACGCTCGAAGCCTTCGGCGTCGACGACATCGACGTTTTCGAGGCCGATAATGACAAGTTCGGCACCCTCTGCCTTGGAAATGGGATTTACTCCCTTTATGAGTTCAGAACAATTGAGAACTATGTCCTCAATTTTGGAAGAGGGTGAATTGTCTGAACAGGAAGGCACATTTGTGTTGCAGGGACCTGTAACCCCAATTAGAGAGGAATTTTCCTCTGAAGAGCGCAGGTTAAAGGATCTTCATGATTCCTTACATGAGGCAAGTGGGTTAGACACATCCCCTGAGGTGGAGTTTGCTAAGCCAGTCCCGGGGGAGCATGCTGAAACCCCCTATAGAGCTTTAATGGCCAGGATCACAGAGTTCATGGGGTGGTCTGCACCTTCACAATCTTTCCAACAAGATGACCTCACGGATATTCTTGACAAAGACCCGCAGGAGGATCCTGTGGTGCCTTTTCATAAAGCTCTTCAGAGAAAGATCATGACAAACTGGGAAACCCCAGATGTAGTACCAGCAGTAAATAAAAAACTGTCTACAAAGTACAGGGTATCTTCTACAGACCCAGAGTTTTTGTCTGAACACCCATCCCCAGAAAGTCTGGTGGTACAGGCACCATCCTCTACCGATGTCAAGACTGCTTATCCTACCGTCCCACAGGACAGGGACGATAAAAAATATGATGCTATGGTAAAGAAAGTCTTTTCAGCATGTAGCATGACGTTAAAATCTGTTAATGCTACTTGCACCCTTGCTAGGTTCAGCCATACACTTTGGGAGTGTGCTTCTACAGCGGCTGACGGCATCCCGGAGGGATGCGTTCCTGAATATTATACAGGACGGTAAAGACGCTATGTGTGAATCCCTCCAGACGGGCATTGATTCGGCTGACAGTATCAGCAGAGCAATGGCGGCAAGTACATCAACCAGGAGATTCGCTTGGTTGAGAAAGTCTAGTTTTGCCCCAGATGTGCAAGCCAGGCTCTTGAACATGCCATTCGATGACTCTTCTTTGTTCGGGAAAAAGGCGGCTGACAGTTTAGAGAAACTGCAAACTTCAAAAGCAGCAGCAAAATCCCTAGGAGCTGCAATCCGTCAGACTCCTTTTCGTCCCACAGGAACCTCTGCGAGGGGCAAGTCCTTTCGCTTCTACTCCGCATTCGGAAGAGGTAGAGAACGACAGGCTCAAAGGGGACAAAGAAGAACTACCCGAAGTGGACTGGGTAGATATTCAAAAGCTGCAGCAACAGCAGGTACCTCTTTACCATCGGCATCTGCATCAGCCGCCCCAAAACCACTCTGAGGACTTCCCTCACGGGACACCTGTAGGAGGCAGGTTGACTCAACATCTGGCGGTATGGCAGGCTATCACGTCAGATGCTTGGGCATTGGAAACAGTTGCCCAAGGTTACTGCCTGCCTTTCCTACGTATACCTCAGAGTCATCCACCGGGGATCAGCTCTCAGAAAGCTCCAGATCCGCTCCTCTTGCAGGAAATTTGGGACCCGCTAGAGAAAGGTGCCATAGAACCGGTACCTGTAGTGGAGAGGAACAAGGGCTGGTACTCCCCTTACTTTCTCATTCCAAAGAAAGACGGAGGACTGAGACCCATCTTGGACTTGCGAGAATTGAACAAATTCCTCAGAAAAGATAAATTCAAGATGGTCACTCTTTCTCAGATCCTCCAGGCCCTTCAGTTCCAGGACTGGTTGGTATCTCTGGACCTTCAGGACGCTTATTTCCATGTGCCTATCCATCTCAAACACAGGAAATACCTGAGGTTCGCAATTGGCAACTCTCACTATCAATTTCGAGTGCTGCCATTTGGGCTGACCTCCGCCCCGAGGGTCTTCACCAAGTTAATGTCGGTAGTGGCTGCAAGTCTAAGGAGGGAAGGGATTCACGTCTACCCCTACCTGGACGATTGGTTGATCAGGGCTGTTTCTCCGGAACAAGCTCAGATCCAGCTAAATCACGTGTGCCACTTCCTTCACAGACTGGGCTTCTCCCTCAATTTAAAGAAGTCACAAATGATACCATCGCAGAGACTCCAGTTCATAGGAGCGATCCTGGACACTTCCCTGGGAAAAGCCTCGCCACCAGAGGTGAGGGCTCAAGATATTCTACAGATGGTTACCAAGTTCCAACATGCCCAACGTCTCCCAGCCTTCGACTTTTTGAGGTTGCTAGGCCTCATGGCATCCTGCATTTTCCTAGTGCCAGAGGCTCGCCTGAGAATGAGATCCCTCCAGTGGGCACTGAGGACTCAGTGGTCACAAATTCCCAGGGAGAATGACAGATCTTCTTCAGGTTCCCAGCAGGGTGGCTCGAGACCTTCAGTGGTGGGCCTGTCAGGAGAACATTCTGAAAGGAGAACAGTTTTGGCAACCCTGGCCGCAGATAACAGTAGTCACGGATGCCTCACTCACGGGGTGGGGAGCCCACGCCAACGACTTGACCATCAGCGGTTGTTGGTCTCCATCGGAGTCCAGACTACATATCAACCTGTTAGAGCTGAGAGCCATCAGACTTGCACTGAAGGCGTTCCTGCCAGCTGTACAAGGGAAGAACGTCCTGATAATGACGGACAACACGGTGGCCATGCATTAACTCAACAAAAGTGGAGGCGTAGGATCAC
Source organism: Ambystoma mexicanum (assembly GCF_040938575.1). Lineage (NCBI taxonomy): Eukaryota > Metazoa > Chordata > Amphibia > Caudata > Ambystomatidae > Ambystoma > Ambystoma mexicanum. Next base: position 579,545,561 of record NC_090924.1, on the reverse strand, counting down.
TACCCCTGTGCAGAGAGGCGATGCAGCTCTGGTTTTGGGCAATCCAAGAAGGAATCTCTCTATCAGCAGTTCACCTAGCCGGAGAGAAGAACTTGCCAGCGGACGCTCTGAGCAGGCAGAACACAGTCTCCCACGAGCGGGAGCTAGCTCAGGAAGTCCTTCAAGAGATCTTCGCCCTTTGGGGAACCCCTCAGGTAGATCTGTTCGCCACCAGCCTAAACAGGAAATGCGACCTGTTCTGCTCAAGGGAATTTCCCCCGAGAGGAGCTCTGGGAGACGCGTTCATAGTGGACTGGGAGTTTCCGCTTCTGTACGCGTTCCCACCGGTCCCTGTCATTCCTCAAATGATCAGGAGGTTGAGAAGATTCCAGAACCATGATCCTAATTGCCCTGGATTGGGCCAGGAGAACGTGGTACCCGGACCTTCTAGACTTGTCCATCTGCCCTCCAATTCGACTTCCACTCAGAGAGAACCTACTCTCACAGAAGGGAGGTCAGGTTCTCCATCCAGACACCAAAACCCTCAACCTTCACGCTTGGCTTCTGAAAGGCTGAGGTACAAGGATTGGGACCTCCCTGATGATGTTATGGAGGTGTTGCTTTCGGCAAGGAGGCCAGCAACAAAGTCTTTATACCGCTGCCGTTGGAACAGATTTTGCAGCTGGTGTAGAGAACAGAATATCGACCCTTTTTCATGTGGTACACCAATGGTTTTGTCCTTCCTACTACATTTGGCAAATCCAGGCCTTCAAGTTGGCACCATTAAGGGCTATCTCGCAGCGCTATCCATCTTTAAGCGTACTGCGGAAGAACCATCCTATTTCAAATTACCCTTGGTAATACAGTTTCTAAAGGGGTTAACCAATGTTTATCCCCCAAGACCATTCCAAATTCCCCTATGGGATTTAAACTTAGTACTAACTTTCCTGATGGGTACACCTTTCGAACCTCTCCATTCTTGTTCGTTAAGATTCCTTACCCTTAAAACTGTTTTATTAATAGCACTTACATCTGCTAGAAGGGTGAGCGAATTTCAAGCTATTTCTTGTAAACCCCCTCACACAATATTTCACAAAGACAAAGTTGTCCTGCAAGTGAAGCCTAATTTCCTCCCAAAGGTGGTTTCTGAATTCCATATCACTCAGAAGATTACCCTACCATCTTTCTATCCTCCTCCTCACCCGGGGAAAGAGGAAGAGAGGTTACACAGGCTAGACCCTAGGAGGGCTTTAAGTTTTTACATCAGTAGACTAGCCAGGATAAGACAGGCAGACCAGCTGTTTGTAGGTTACGCAGGTCACAAGCTGGGGTTACCAATAACTAAGCAGACCATTTCCAGATGGATCATTCTAGCCATTCTGGAATGTTATAAACTGGCAGGGAAAGAGCCCCCTCAAAACCTTAGGGCTCATTCGACCAGAGGTATTGCAGCTTCATCGGCCCTCAAAAGAGGCGTGCCGGTTAAAGACATATGTGCGGCCGCTACATGGTCGTCTGTCCATACCTTTACACGTTTTTACAATTTGGATTCCTCCTCCAGTCAAGAGACTAGGTTTGGAAGGGCTGTACTGCATTCTATTCATCAATAGAAGACAGCGTGAAGTCAGTACTCCCTCCTCCGATAATAGAATACTGCTATGGGAGCCTATCTAAGATGAGGAATACGTCGGAGGACACAATCCCTTCGAAGAACAAGTTACTTCTTACCTTGTAACGTTCTTTCGACGGGATGTTCCTCCGACGTATTCCTCATCGACCCTCCCATCCATCCCCGCAGTTCTGCTTCCCTTGTTGTTGCAGCTTACGCTCCTTCAGGGTGATTAGTTAGTCCAGAAAGTATTATTGTGGGCTACAAAACAGAACTGAGCAACAGACGCTGCGCGCGGCCTTTATAGGCAGGATGACGTCGATACGGCGGCTGTCGAGGGACATCGACTCGGAGGACGTCGACGCGCAGCACCCTCTAGAGAAAAAATTTTCCGAGGCCAGCAGAGCTGGAAGGAGATATCTAAGATGAGGAATACGTCGGAGGAACATCCCGTCGAAAGAACGTTACAAGGTAAGAAGTAACTTGTTCTTCTATAGTATCCCGTTAATCCCTTAACTGCCAATGGTTTTCCCTCCCAGTGCCAAGCCCTTTTTTGGTGCTTTCGGTATGTCGCCATTCAATCCCTTGTAACATTTTTGTTACATGTGATATCTCGGCCAAATTTGGCCCCTTTTTTTCCCCACATATAAGCGGTCATGATGGGGGTGAGAGAAAATAACCAAAAAGGGAGCACATTTTGTGTTTTTTCAGAAGATGCCAATAAAATGATGTACAAAGAAGCCAGTGTTTTGTTGCTTGTAAGAACTAGGAACTAATGGTTTGCTGTGCTGAATTCACCATTTTCCAGGCTTTCAAGAACAGGCTGAGTGGAAACCAAAAATACATTTTTATAAGGTTACCATCAGTTTTGTGAGAGGTGGGCGATTTACCCTTTTTTTCCAATAGGACATGCATGGACGGAATGGAAGACGAGGGTAGGAAAGCTGAATGGGGAAGACAGAAAGGCATACATTTCTGAAAAGTAGACAAAATTCCAAGTTTAGGCAGGAGTCATATGCGCAGGTCAGGCAACAACAATGTAGGTAGAATTCCCATAGTTTGGGGAAATATTGGAAAAATGACAGGAAAAAAAGATATGTGCTAGACATGGTTGGACCTGTAAGGTAATGGCTTCTGTAAATATTGAGAAAAGCAATGCACCGCTACATTCCCTAGACTCTTCTAGTTAGGAGAGCACACATTTTTCGCAATGTTTCACAAAACAATACCACAAGCCAAAAACGGAGCCACAGTACACCGGACATTTATGCTGACGGCCTAAACAGACGTACTTAGCATGTGTAAATAAGGAAATTTAAATGTGGTGAGGAATGGCAAGCATACATTTTTTTTAAGGGAACAGGAAGACCTTTTGGAAGGGTAGGTCACTTGTGCAGGTTGCAAACGTGTACAGTGCCTAAAGCCGCGACTAAATGTAGCTTACATTTAGTAAATGGAAGGGTTGTGTAACAAAGTGCAGTAGCAAATATATGAAAACTTTATGAAAACCAAGAGAAAACAACAAATGTCCTACCTTCCAACATTCCCACAGGTGTCCGAACGAAAACGGTACCTCACATGTGGGGGTGGACCTACTTGGGCGCAAAAGGAGAAGGCCAAACCACTGGTACTTAAAGTGTCCTGGGGAAGACTGGATCTGGCTTTGTGGACAACCCACAGAGTTGGGCTTGGGGTGTCGCAGCCACCAAGGCAAACAGCAAACCCCATGCATTTCTGAAAAGACGACACCTGTGGGAATTCACAGCGGTCTGACTTGCGCAAATCCCCCTAAAATGTAGTACCACGAGCCTCAGCGAAGTCTGAAATTTAGGAAAAGAAACACAATTTTCTGACATTTCCCTCCTGGAAAGCACCGAAACACTGCCAACAGGTACCTCACCAGCTGGGCGCAAAGGGAAAAGGCAAAGCCACTGGTATCCCAAAGTGTCAGGAGAGCAGATTTTGCAGAAATGTGCTCTTGTGGACAACCTACAGATTTGGGCCTGGGGTGTAGCAGCCACCAAGGAAAACGGGGAAACCCATGCATTTCTGATAAGAAGACATCCACAGAGGTCTGACTTGGGCGAATTGCCCTAGATCTTTTTTTTCTTTTAAGTGCATACATTTGTAAACAACATTTTACACTACCAAAGTTAAAAAGAGTAAATTTACTGTACAATTTAAACATAAAAAGGGCCCTTAAAGAAGGAAAAGAAAACATTTTTTTAAGAGAAAACTAATTTACAGAAACTAAAACAAAGAAAAGACATATGTAAGAATACTAAACATTGCAGTAAAAATGTTAAGAAGATCTGATCATGCTGATCCACATTAATTTCATCGGCACAGACATAATTAACTTCAAATAGTTCCCTTATTACAGCTAGTTGGAGACAAACACCTTTTTTACTCCAACATGAGGTTTACCCTTAACCAAAGGTGATGAGCGGCAGAGACGACCACATACGACTCAGCCGCAAAGAGTAGACTCCAGAATTGGTCGCTTTCATAGAGTCTAAAGTTTGCGTACGCATTGATGTAGTACAGACTCCGATTGGGACAAGATGTTAAGACATGCTGTCATAATCGTCAACAGACACGTTCTTTGAATGAGATACTCAACCAGGCGTCCCGAACTCCAAAGACTGGAAAATGATCCAAGCGCATTGATGGGACAAATCTCATCAATGCTGGAAAGCGCCACTTTATCGAATACTTCCTCTGGCCATGAGAGCACCCCCTGTGAGCAGTAAACTGTGTATATTTGCGCCTACCTTCTAATTGTGCAATGATCAATGAGCTGTAGTAAATCCTGCTCCCTACATCCATTTTTCCCAAAAAAACAGGGACTTCTTGTTCATAGGAGCATGTTAAAGTTATGGCTTGGCAGTGAGCGAGCACCGTGCTCTCCAATTCTCTGAACCAGACACTGCAAGAGTATCATTCTGCATGTATCACACTCGCATGTAGTAGGGAGTCATGCCTTCCCCCACCAAACTTTATAGCAACCCACAATTTACAAGTGGCAACAACCCATCAAAACATAAGAGACTGGAGGCCCAATTCCAGTTTTACCACCTCAAATGGTGTTGAGCCCGGTAGGCACAACAATGATCTCAGGATTTTTCCCTCTAATTTAGGCAACTGACTGATTGCCCTCCTAGGGAAAATCTCCAAAGCATAGAGAATCCTGGGGACGATTGCAGTCTTGTAGGCAATCAGTTTTGCCTCTGGTGATCGTCCACCCCACTTGTCATCACATTCTTCAAGACCAGCCACCTGGACCAAATATTGAGCTTTACTGAATCATACAGGTGGATGAAGGAGGAGGTAGCTTTTACCTCGATTCCTAAAAACCTGTAAGAGTTTTTTTGTTCCACTTCGTTTGTCCCCAGTGTCCAGTAGAATTTGTTTCCCACCTGTGATCTTTTACCCTACACCATTATTTTGGTTTTTTGCATATTTATCCTTAGGCCATTCTCCTCTGTGTAAGTTAATAGTGCGTTCAGGGATTGTTACAGGCCTATTGATGTTCTCTCCAGGATAGCGATGCCGTCAGCATGTGTATGGGTATTTACTGCTTCACCTCCATGTTGGGGAGGATAATTGTGAGTAGCCAGCAATGCCCTATCAAAGTCGGACATGTACAGATAGTACAGTAATGGTGCCAAGACAAAACCTTTCTTTAGGCCTACATTTGTCTCAATGGGCGGTGTCAATGCACCGTCCTGAGTCAATCGCACTTGCACTGTTTTATTATGGAGTTTTCTAAGAAAATAAAGTAATGCAGTGTCGCTGCCAACCCTTTCAGCTCATCTCACAGTTTAGATTGAATAGCTGAATCGAATGCTGAATGGAAATCTACAAAGCAGACATATAAGGGAGTTTCTGGGTACTTATAAGCATCTGAAATAAGATTCATAAGGACCCACAGGGCATGCTTTGTTTCAAGACCCTTTCTGAAAACAAAATTATGTTTAGTGAGCAGGTGTTTCTCATTGGACCATTGGGTGAGCATTTCGAGCAAAATGCTCGCAAAGATTTTCGAGCTGAAATCAAGCATAGCCAGCAGCATATAACAGCTGGTATCGGTCCTGAAACCCTGTTTATAGACCGGGATCAGAATAGAATCTCGCCATGAATTCGGAACAATTCCAGTTTTACAAATGCCAGTGAAAATCATTTTCAGGATCTCAGGCCAGAGGGTAGCATCTTACTTTAGCATAATGTTTGAGGACCCATCAAGGCCCGTAACCCTAGATGGCTTGACTTTCTTGATCAATTCAACGTAGTCTTAAGCCTGCACTTGGTGCCGAACAGGAGTGGCCACCATCGGAGAATCCTTTTTTTTTTTTATTGCCATTTTAAGCAATTAGAAACATCCAGCCAACAATAACATGGGCAACAAGTACTGGACCCACCCACCCTTCCCAAACCCCATGCCCCACATGAATACCGCAATGAGCCTAAGTAACAGCAGAGGCAAGCACACAGACCTATCTAGCCAAAGGTTATTCTGCGTCCCAAAGGTAAGTATCCTGAAGGTTACAGTACAGCTTGAGATCTTGTTGCGAAACTAAAATACTTGTAATAATTGGTACCATGTTTCCTGCCAGAGCACCAGGGAGTGGCACTCTACTAACATTAGTAGGTATAGGGTAGTCCGAGTCTCGACCCTTAAGACGACCAACCTAGTGTCGTCGAGGGCGATTCCTTACTCTCCGCACCCACGCGGAGGAGTGAGAGGCAAGCAGTTATTTCGCTCGCGAGGAACTAAACTAAGTGTCCGCTATCTGCATGTAGCTGCCAATCCAGGTTCGTAGTCAAGAGCCCCCACAGGCACACTATAAGGTGCTATGATATTGTAGTGGCATTTTTGCTCTCGATCCCAATTGTTAAATAGGCGATACTGTTATGTACTTTCTCCTGATGAATGTTCCACACTTTGCTCTTTAGGAACAGAAACATGTCGAGACATATCTCTGAACCCTAGACAGAGATTATAATTGATGACACATTTATCCATACCTGGATAGGGTACCCTGTTACTTTGAAAAGTACCCCCGAGTGGTCGTATGATTGTTACAACATCTTTCTAACTGGCCACCGAGCCTGTTACGTATTCCCTATTTTTTGCCTTTGCACATGGGATTTGACAATGCCTGTATTACTAACCTATTTATTTAATTGAGGTTTTAATCTGAATGAATTGTTTATTATTAAAATTTGATATTGTCTTTTTAACCATCCTTGGTCCCTGTTAATGTTTTTACTGAGAGTATCTACACCACACACTTCTAATACCTGCTATATAACTTTGTCTCTTGATACCTTTATCATTATCCTCCCGGACATAGACAGAGTATACACTGCTAAATTTTTTTATGAGTACAGTGGTATACCGGGCTTCCTTTCCTTGTAAGTACTTTTTTAAAGCAGATATATCCTACTGAGAACACCTTTTTTTTCTTTGGTTCATTGTTCCCCCTTTTCTTACAAGGTGGCAAGGATATGCCATTTTTATCCATAGCAGGACTCCGGGCACATTTACACGCACTAAACCCTGCACTGCGTAGGCCCTGTCTGGCGACCGTACATTTTCACAGTAAGGCACAATCGCCAAAGGACTCTTGTAGCACGCTGCAGTGGATCAGCAGGGGTCTTGAGCCAAAGTGTTATGGCCTCCCCATGAGTTGGAACCGGGGGAGGGGCATGACAAAATTAACTGAAGACGTTTATGTGAGCAGCAGGGGCGTTCGTGTGGCGAGTGGCAAAATGGAGGAGCTTTCAAAAGTGAGGACGTTTACTGACAACTGCCCCACCGCGGACCACAGAAGACCACCTCTGCCCCACTTCCGCTCTGCGTTCCGCTGAGTTGTGAAGCTTTTGAGTCCTTGTGAAAGTATTTTCTTATTGTATAAGCTCCCTACTTAAGAGGATCCAGTCTCTCTCCAAGTCTCCTGCAAGCCCACGCGGACCACCGCAGACCACTCCTTTACCACTCTCGGGCTTTGCTGATTAATTTTATGGAAATAGTGCCCAAGAGTGTGATGGCACAAAGGGCTCAATGGCTCAAGGCTGAGATGACCGGTCCCTGTGTCTCAGAGGGGATATTGATGGTAAGATAGTTAAAAGTAGATCCAAATAGTTCCAAAGAGTACCACGACTCAAAGGGCTATTTGCTCATGAGCCCAGCCCCACAGTCACTGCGGCCCTTATATTCAGTTAAGGAAAAGAGCACCCTGTGTTCAGACCAATACTGCGTGCAGAAGCTCATGCACAAGTGTCTGCTTTAACTCAAGCTACTATCAGAAAGCGGCCGCTCACGGAACTGCTGCTACCAAGCTTACCCGCTTTGGGTTACACTAGTGAGCCCAACTAGCAGCTCTGTGTGTAATCACCATTGCACCGCCCCAGAGCCTGGTATACCGTGGACTAAGCAAGGTCGGTCACCAAACCACGGTACAACGGCTCTTCTCTCCACTGCAGCTCCACTCCTCGCCTGCAGTCTGAGATCAGAGGAAAGCACCTTGAACGCGAGGGAACGTGTCAAGCAGCACAGCACCTCCACTGCTTACTGGAAGACTGAGCAAAGCCGCTTCCGCCCTAGATTTTATTACCCACAAGCCCTGGCAATGTCTGGAATTTAGGGGAAAAAAACACAATTTTCAGTAATTTGCCACTGGGAAACCACCAAAACACATCGCCAACGAGACTTGTCCTAACTTCCCAGGTTTCCACATATGTCCCAATGAAAGTCAGACGTTGTATGTGTGGGTGTCCTCACCTGGGCGAAAATGGGTAAATCATTTGTATGCCAAGTGCTCTGGGAATACAAGAATCACTGTGTAGTACCCACTGCCACTCTGTTTTTCCTCTTCAAGCCCTTTCACAGGCAACTTTGCTCACTCTCCTCATACATACAGTTCACAGTGCAACAGGACAGGCAGGGTTGGATTTGGCACAAGGAACAAAGTTCCTGTGAGGAGTAAAGCCGCGTCAAGGCACCAACCGTTTTACTGGACATTCATACACCTTTCGTGTCTACAGTCAGTAGGCATCCATTTCAGCATTTTCACCACTACCAAATCACTAGCTCCACAGCAACAGTATCTGCAGTTATAGCAAGTGGGCATCAGCTCACATTGCAACCTCCAGCCTCCAGGCGATGTCTTTCACACCAACTTGAAGTACGCGCATAGTAAGTATGCTAGCCTTCACCAGTCATGCTGAACCATCCATACATACAAACACTAAATACATATTCACTAACATGCTAATCATTTCTGCAGTGATGGCAAAGTGCATTCGCAGAAATCCTATCTGCATGTACAATGCAGCTTTACCTCACTCACACACCAATCATATCCAAGTCATTACAACAAAAGACATTTGTCACACAAAACATGACCATTACGGTAGTAAAAAAAAATCATGGCTGTCACTCACCCAGCAGGGTGGCTGTCCATGCCGGACAGTCAGCCAGCCAATCACGCCAGACTGCATTTGGGTCTCCTAGGAGACTAAGCACAAGGAGTTTCGGGCACCTCCCTCACTTCCTGCCCACCACAGACACTTAGACGCCAGAGGCGGTATCAGTCCTAAAGCCCACCAAAGGCATAGAAACAAAGGGACCAAACCTGGTTTGGCGCACAAAGACAAACACTAGATAGACCATTCCAAAAAGAAATGGTGGAAAAAGAAGACCGGGATCTGTTTAAACAAAGGGACTTAAGGGGCCATCTTGAAAAACATGGCTCTGGCGATTTTTAGCTACTGGTGTTCGCGGTCGGGAAAAATCATGGTAGTTTGTTCTAAAACCACTGCCACCAGCCTTTTCAATAGGAAAGGGTAGCGTTTGACTGCTACATGAGTATTTAGACACAGGGGATACTATGTAACCCCTCCAGCACTCCATTGTAAGATGGTGTGTGCTTGGTCTAGGAATTTGGTAAGACTAGTAAAGTAAATTTCACTTTACATTCTCTGGGAAACAGTAGTTTATCCCAGAGAAGGTATTTAAACCTTTGGGAAGTCTAAAAGACATCCCTGTGTCACTGCACTGAGGGTGCTGTGTAACACACATGAAAAGATGATGCCTATGGAGTTGTCTAAAACTCCATAATCAAAGAACACAAGTGTAAAACACACATCAAAATACATGAGAGTGGGGGAAAAAAGGCTCACACTCTTTCCAGGAAAAAAAATCAAGTCCTCAAAATCCAGCAAAGTTGCTGGGGGTCTCTAAATTGAAGGGAATTAGCACATTTATGAGAATTCTCCCTATCACCAAGGCACGCCAAAGGAGAGTGAACCAGAATGGTGTTCCCTTCTTGTCCAAGGCACGCCTCGAGTGGAGGGAACTGGAGTGGCATTCCTTTCTACGATACACCTCAAGTGGAGGGAACCGGAATGGTGTTTCCTTGTTGTCTAAGGCACACCTCTAGTGGGGGTAGCTGGAATGAAGTTTCTTTCGAAGGCATGCCTCAAGTGGAAGGAGCCTGAATCGTGTCCTTTGCAAGTCACGCCTCGAGCAGAGAGAGCTAGACTGGCATTTCTTGCTAAGGCAGGCCTCAAGTGAAAGGTGCCAGAGTGGTTTGCCTTTCCAAGGCAGCCATGAAGTGGAGGCGGCTGGTCTAGCGATGCTTGTCATGGTACGCTAATGTGAAGTGAGTCGGAATGGTGTTGCATTTTTATTGAAGGCACGCCTCCAGTGCCGGGAGCCGGAGTGGCGTTCCTTTGTAAGGCATGCACGAATTGAGAGCCTATGGGTCCCTTTCTAGGAATGATGGGCATTCCAGGAAATCACTCAATCTCCCAATACTTTTCCTTTGTATGATACAAAAGAAAACAAGGCTGTAGGCATAGGACTGGCATGGAAGGGCATTGGGGACAGTGCACCCGAATATCCCTCCTCCTTCCTTGTTTTGTAAACACCTTGCATTTTCTGTATGGTTGTGTCTTCATGGATGTGGCAGGAACATAATCAGCAAAGTGGTGTCCTTTCAATCTGGCCACATCTTCTACATCTGGAAAGGAGGGAGGTTGTACATGGACAATGGTCAGTGATTTTATAACTTCTTTTTCAAAGTTCAAAAATTACATTTTATTTTGTGGAGCAGCTGCACGGGATATACTACATTAGCATTGTATGCAGCTACATGCATAATGTGCTTGGCCAACTTCTTGTACCACATGCTGGACTTGCGAGCTGCCTTGTATTGGCTGAAGCAATTGGTCTGCTTTATCTACTCCACCCATGTACTTGTTGTAGTCAAGAATGCACTTCGGCTTCTGCACTTGCTGAGCTGGATATGTTCTGGATAGGAACATACATCTCTGAAAATCGCTGAGTAAAGTGCTTCAGTAATTGCTGAATTTTGAATAGCTTAGTGGAATTTGGATCAGTTCTGGGTAATGCTGCTGAGTTGTCATTGAAATGCAACATACGTTACAGTGCTTGGAAACAATTTCTACTAATTATTTCTGTGAAAACGGGTTGTAAATACCGCTTCAGTAGACCAGAAAATTGAGATAGATGGCTTCAGCGATATTCCCATGAGCAGAGTGAGACCCCAACATTTTCTCATCTCAACATTGGTAGTTGGAACCCTAGATTGTGCTCTGGAATGGGGTTTCAGACCGGGACCCTGTGACCTCAAGAACTGTTCAGAGGGTCTGACACTATTGATCATGGACCCCGCCCCACTCCCCCACGGAACCACCCACCCGCCAGCCCACCTCTCCCCAACGAACTGTGCGCACTCCTGCCCACGCCCACCCATTACATGATGATCTGACCTACTTGACCACTGTCTACTACATGTGCGATATTCTTGTTCATTTTGGCTGATCCACCCTCTGTGTGAATCGCGTCAATCCCGTTTCTTGTTGTTTGTTTGAACGATGGGTATGCCCGCCTTGTTGTTGTAAACCAATAGAAAAAATGTATCAAAAAAACTGTTCAGCATAACATTTGGTTTGCTCAACCACATCTGAAATGAACCCATCATCCACAAAAAGGTTGAAAAAGTCAATAGGATGAAAACCATCTGTATTCTCTGTGCACCCTGATAATCCAGTGAAAGGTGACACAGCAGGCTGAGCCATTGCTTGAGGCACCTAGTCAGACTCATGAACCATGTCATGATCTGGCACATTCCTCCCACGTCCTGCATGTTCCCTCAACTTTGCAGGTACCCTGTTTGTGGGAAGTGTCAGAAGAGGTGCATGTACTCCTTCATTCTCTTCCTCGTCAGATGAGGAGGTGGAAACAGCCTCAACTGAAAACTCGCTTCCTGGATCAACTGCCTGCTCACCCTCAGAAGCAGATTCTGTTTCAGATTCCACATCCGGTTATGTGCCTTGCTCCGAGTCAGACTGCACCAGTATGGCCAAAGCATCCTCACTAGACATCTGACGATAAGCCATGACTACTGTCACAATGTAACCCTTTACTGCCCAAAGAACAGATGAAGACTGAAACAATAAGTATCTTTGCTTCTCAAGGTATGGAAACAAGTAGAGTAAGTGGTATTGATTGCCACAGACCAAGACCACACAATTACGCCAAAATGTCAAGAATCTGTAACTGAAACTGTAGCAGCCCTCTGCAATGTGATGTACTCTCAGCACACTAAATAAAAAGGAGTACTACTTTGCTAACACTCACGTGATATGTAAAGCTATACATTACACAAATAAAAGTGTGGGGAAGAGTATGGAACCCATGCTACCAATTCAAAGACAGCCACCTTGCGTTGAACCCTCCACTCCCCCATGGGGTGCAGGTGGATGGGAAATGCAGGTGAGAAGCAACATTGTAATGTATTTGTGATTGGGTTAGGTGAAAAGGCAGAGGGGCCCTGGACGCAGACAGTGAATATTAGGAAAGTACATGGCAGGCCCTTCAAGACAATTGCTGGCACACTTTCCACAAAACCCCCTGCTCATTCACATAGGGTTGTGTGTGAAGGGGGAAGGTCCCAAGGACCGAACGACTGCAAGGGCCAGCAAGTGGAATTAAGCTGCTAAATGTGGTTATGGTTTGCAAAGAAATAAGCAGCACTGACATATTGAATACACTGACATTCCACCAGAACCTACTGTGCATTTTCTAGGACGTCCGAGGGCCTCATTATGAGCATGGAGGTAAAAACAGAGTAATTACCGGCATGGTGATAATAGCGCATCCGTGCACCCTTGACGCCGCTAATAGCGGCTGATTACGAGTGCGCGCGCATCCGCGAACCCCCATGCCGTTAATGGCTGCACAGCCATGCCGCTAAAGGCCCTCCAACCCCCCGATAGCGCCATCACGGGACCCGCCGATACCGCCTCCGCCAAGGAGCAACCCCTTAATAACGACCCGGTAATACCATCATGCAAATACCGGACCCGGAAGTAACGTCATCGCGTCGGAACGGGAAATGCGCCGGCGGCCATCTTTAAAAACACAATCCATTGCAATACTCTCAATCCAGCAGTGCTACAGACTTGAGAGCAGGGCCATACCATCCATCATGTCCAAGGCAACCCGCAAGACCACCCCCCGCCTGTGCAAGAAGCGCTTCTTTGACGAGAAGCTCAACATGCTTGCTGATACTCTTGCAGCACATGCTGATGACGTGTTCGCCAACAACCTCAAAAGGGAAGTACAACTCAGAAGAATAGAAATATGGGAGGAGGTTGCGCGTAAGGTGACAGTGGTTGGCACCAACCCCCGCACGGTTAAAGACTGTAAGAAGAGATGGGATGACCTACGTCTCCGGGTGCCTAACATCCTAGCATCAAATCACAGAGAGGCCATGGCCACAGGCGGGGATGCCCACTCCCCCGTAAAATTGATGGATGGGAAGAGACCTGCAGCACCACCATAAATATGGAGTCCATTGAGGGCTTCGATGAAATGGAGACGGGTGCGACAACATTGGGAGATGGAGTTGTGACCCCGCAAACCCCAGTAGGCCAAAACATGACGTAGTACAACAGATGTGAAAGTGAGCCAAGCCAATGCATGGCCCATCATACACACATATACAGATCCATTTCCAGATGGAGGCCCAAACCCTGGCACAATGAAATGCATGCTGCGTGCCAATCCCATTACCAACAGACACCCAACACACAGGGATCATTCACATGTCACACATCACGCAAACCGCAATACAACGGTATGCCACCTGGTACACATCAGTACCGAATGGAGAGGCCACGGTTTAGGCCAATATGCCCCTCCCCCTTGAAAGTACCCTGTGTTGACACACCTATAAGAATGCAATGCATGAGTAATGAAATACTGTACAGCACCAACTCATGCATCTTGCATGTAACACCATCACTGATGCCCTGCATCTCTTGTTCCCCCACAGGCACTGATGCAGAAAGTGAAGGGCAGGGCCCTGCCCCAAGGGCATCAACACACTCCAAGTCATCCAGGGCCAGACCAGAGGGCACTGGGCCTTCCACCTCTGGGGCAGCACCACAGCCAGAGTGCAACCCAGGGCACCAGTACAGGCCAGGCCAGCTGAGGAGGAGATTACAGCAGCCGACAAGACTGCCAATACAGAGTCCGCAACAATTGCAGAGGGAGAGGCTGATGGTATGCAGTCCGCTGCCACCAGTTCTGTAGGTGAGGCAGCAGCCACAGCCCCCCCTCAGCGACGTGGATGTGCACGTGGAGGAATACAAGGACATTGACGGCACCATCCATGTCGAATGTCCCCATACACCAAGCCCCCAGTCCACCCCCCACCACTCCACACAGGGCACACCAGCAAGCCCCATGCAGGAACCAGCGGTTCTACTGCAGAGTCTGCATCTGTCCAGCACCTCAGAGTCCAGCCCTGCAATGGGCCACCCAGCCACAGCACCGTCCACCTCCACAGCCCCCACTGACATGGAGGCACGCCTGTCGAGGGTAGAGGCCTGCCAGGACTCAATGATAGAATTGGTGCGCCAGTATGTGGCCGAGGGTGAACAAACACGCTGTGAAATACGGGAGGCGAATGCTGCAACCATTGCGGCCATCAATTCGAGTGCCATTCTCATTCGTGACAGTTTAGGGGCGGTGACACAGGTCCTTAGCAGGACGCTGGAACACATGCAGCAGCAACAACCTGAACTGGCGGTGCCAAATCCATCCACCTCCACCCCATCGACCAAATCTGCAAGCTCAACTCCCTCAAGCCCTTTGCGGATGATGAGAGGGTGTTTGGGTGTTTTTGGGGAGAGGAGAGGGCGTGTGAGTGGTGGAGGGAGGAAGCACTCTATTGTTATTTTTCTTAATGGACTCGGTGTGTTCAAAATCATTTCATGACTGGACATTGTTCATTTTGTGTGTGTTCATTCTATTCATGACAACGCACAGTGCCCAACTCCCCACACACCCTGTGTCCATGTCCACACGGTCCCAGTGCTCAGTGTAGTACTAACACATAACCATCAACGTCCCTGTTGTTCAGAAGTAATCGCCAACCAGTGATTGGCGTACAGCACGGCCATCTTGTGCATCACAAACTGCCAGGGGTGCTGCTTCTCCTCCATCATCATCCTCATCCAGTGCATGCATGTCAATGTCAAGTGGCAGTGGTACGTGTCTCTGTATGCACATGTTGTGCAGCATGACACAGACCATGGTGATCTTTGCCACCTTCTCATGCCCATAAAGGAGTGCTCCACCAGACCTACTTAGGCAGCGGAACCGTGCCTTCAACAGGCCAAAGGTCTGCTCTATCACAACACGGGTACGACCCCGATTGTACTCCTCTTCGTGCCTGTTATGCACGTTCCGTACAGGGGTAAGTAGCCACGGCTTCAAGGGATTGCCACCATACCCTGCATGAGAGCAGAAAGAGGTATGTGTGAGTCAATATCAAAGCTGACACCTTTAGGATTAACGGCCATGGCTGCAGCTATTTGGTGTTGACATGCACATGTTCCAGGATGTATGCACACAGGTTAATTTGATGCATTGTGTACTGCACTATGGTCTGCTGGTGTGGATTTCGTTGCACAGATGATGCAGGGTGTTCACTTGCATGCTGATGTGGATGTACTGTGGTTGCGGTGTTAGGGAGAATTCTCTTTTTAGGCTGAATTTCCTAACCTAGTGAGTCCCCTAGCAGCTTTGCTGGATTTTTGGGGTTTATTTTCTTTCTCCTGCCAAGAGTGATACTCTTTTACCCTCACTCTTAGGCATGATTTGAGTGTGTTTCTTTGACTCTAGATGTGTTTAATGAGGTCTGGGGTCTTTTACTCCATAGGGCTTCATGTGTTTTTGTGACGTGTGTTACACAGCACCCTCAGTGCAGTAACACAGGGGTGTCCTAGTGACCCCCCAGTATAGACTCCATACCCTGGGACTGACTACTGTCTCCCAGGGCATGTAAAGTCACCATTGACTTTACTAGTCTTAAATTCTGAACAGAACCAGTACAAACCATCATATTGTGGACGTACTGGCTGGGGCACTTCGATTGCCCCGGGGTCTGTTAGTCGAGAGGGGACGTCTTTGTCCCCCCTGATCGAGTTTTGGCTGGTGGCAGTGGATACTACTTTTTATATTGAACAGCAAATATTTCTCTATGGGATTTTCCCATTGTTCGAGGCTACTATCTTTATTTATTTAATTACGATAGCCTTGAACATACCGCCGGTTTATTTAATTATTATTAGTTCTCCGGTTGGTATTTTTTGCCAGAACTCGGTTCTAAAATGGCGTTTGTGTCCTCTTCTGTGACTCCAACCCAAGTCGAGCCCTTTGTTCCACTTTTTGGCGGGCTTTTCCACAGAAGCCCTCCAAAGTGGTGCCACTCTGTCTGGGGTACTTAGGAGGGGTGGAGGGGGATTTAGGCACCCTGGACTGAGTTGCCTAGGCAACTCAAGTCGCACTCTGTCCTGATTGGCCCAAGTGGTGAGCCGGCTGGCTCACCACTTAGCATGTTGGAGTGACAGCTAGGCTGAGTAAATGGGGGTTTTCTGCATAAAAGCAGGGCTTTGGGGACTGGAACTTCAGAAGTCGCCACAGGACCTAAGAATCCGAAGAGGGAGAAGCTGAGCCGACCTGCCACGACGACACCACCAGTGGAGCCCTGCTGGACCGTCTCACCACTTTTCCCAACGCCAAAGGAGATCTCCTGCCGGAGAGTCTTCTTCCTTTGACTGGTGGGATAACCAGTTTCATCGTCTTTTCGCCTTCCCGACGCATCTCGTGGCCGCCTTGCCTGTGCCAAGCACCCCGACAACCGGAATACCACGTTTAACCCGACCGCGAAATAAAGGGGAATACCTTTAACCGGAAAACTCTGCGGCTGGTTTCTTCCTTGGCAGTGCAACGACCTTCATCTTTCCTACAAGTCGAAATCTTCTCTTCCCCTGGAACAACTGCCACCGCTGGAGGATCCTTCCCACTTAAGGTACTGTGTCCCGCTTGGCTTCCCTTGCCACTGACTGTACGGGGTAGATTTAGCCCCCGGCTTTCGAACCTGGGTTAGCCTGGGACACCCTGGCTAAACTTTTCTGAGCCTCTCTAAACTCTTTTCGAACTCTCTGCAAGACTTTCTAAGCCTAGTGTAACTGTGTGATCTTGGGCGCATTTGTGCTCTGCTCTCTCTAAGAGTGGGCCCAGCCTATGGACTTTGGCTCACAAGTGACTTTTGCTCTTCTGCCTTGCTAATAGTGTTCCTAAATCTTAGAGTGGTGTATCGTTCCATATTCTGTCTTTTTCCCTCCCTTCTTCATGAACTTATTGGAGTGCCATCTATAGTTAAGCGCTCACCTCTGTATGGAAATAAGTGGTGTTAACTAAGACTTATCTGATAAGGAATAAGGGTTGTATATATTATAATTGTAACTATGTTTAGACCGTTTTACAATAAGAGTGCTGGAGTGTTTCAAACAGTGTGTTTTTAAATAAATAATTATATACTTTGATACCAAAGCTCTGGTCAGTGTTTGCTTGTATTATTGTATCTGAGTGCCTATTGTGTATACTTTGCATACTGCCTAACTCTTCTTGAGGGAAGTCTGACTGCTCAGCCACAGCTACCAGGTAAATCTGGGTGGTACAGACTGCTACCAAGTGGGTTTACTGCTAACACCTGTAGTCCTAAATCTTTTGCAGTATTCCCAAAGGGAACTGCACAGGTTTCTGCCTAACATGCGGAATGATGTCTTGCCACCCACAATTGTGGTGTATGCTACTCTATACCTATTCACACTAGCGGCATTGCCACAGTTGTGATCATGTTTAGTCATCCATCGCTTGACATACCCATGGTGGCCTGCTTGTGCGTCTGGCATGTTGTCATTGATGTGCTGCATTGGTCTTATGTATGGCATTGATGTGTCCTGTTCGGGTTGGGATGTTCAGGACAACATTGTTTGGCTGTGTGTGCGTTGTCCACTCACCGCCCAATCCCACCCAGGTGGAGTATGCATCCCCCCCAATCCCACCCAGGTGGAGTATGCAACCCCACTTCACTGCCATGGCCCAGTCAGGCAACTTACCAAGCAGCCAGGCATGTCGTCCAGCATGTCGCTCCACATAGCGGGGTAGCGTGGAGTTACGCAGCACCATGGCATCATGTGTATATCCGGGATATCGGGCGCAAAAATGTGTAATGATCTTGCTGGAGTCACATACCATCTGCACATTGATGGAGTGGAATTGCTTGCGATTGCGGTACACCGCCTCATTGGCATGAGGGACCACCAATTCTACATGGGTGCAGTTGAGGGCTCAGATGCAATTGGGCATGCCTGCCACCGCATGGAAGTCTACTTTGGTGTCAGTGAGCTCCTGGCCAGTCCGTGGTAGGGAAATGTGGATGCTTGCATGCTTCAGGAGGGCATCAAGCACTTGGGTCAGCATGCAAGAAAAGAGTGGTTGTGATATGCCATGCAGCTGCCCCACTGTGTGCTGTGGTAGGTGCCTGTGGCCAGGAACTGGAGCACAGACACCACCTTTAGTAGAGGGGGGATGGCAGTGCGGATTTCTATCAGGCTGACAATGTCATCGTGTATCATGTCCACTATGGTTGTTATGGTGTCCCGGTCCAACCGGTACAGGGTGTGGATCTGCTCAAGGGTTAGATTGAATGGACTGGGTCTGATGCAAGGGATTGGTGGCTGCCTACGTGGTACCACTGGCTGCACTTGTGGGACTTGCTGGGCCTGCCTCACCCTCATTCTCCTGCGTCTCCTCTGTGCTGCCTGTTGTAGTTGTTGCTGGTGTAGCAGTACAGGCATGTCATCCAGCCCCATGATTGCAACAGCTAGTGGGATCATTTTGGTGTAGGAAGGGGTGTGGTGTGTGGGTGTGCTCCTTTTGTACTGGGACAGGCTCCATTGACTCCACCTGTGTTGATTGTGTGCACCTGTGGCAGTTGCCTACACTGCAGGTTGCTATTTCTGGGTGGTCCGCGATGCCTGTATTGCTGTCGTCGTGCAGGCCCTAATTACAGCCTTCGGGATGCCAGTAAGTGCATGCCTGCGTCACTTGTGATGTCCTCCTGTTAGCGGCATCCCGGTATTTAATCCGCGAAGGGGCACGTGTACGCGGGCATGCCGGTAAGAAGGGGCACGGTATGGGCGGTGGCGGTATTGCCGGGATGTCGGCTTGTAATGGCCCAGACCCGTTAACGATGCCGGTAATACCATTCCGCCTTCCTTTTTTCATAACCTCCATGCTCGTAATGAGGCCCAAAGTCTCACTATCAACAGATTTAATCATTTTATTTTCATGCCACACGACCCAGTAAGTTCATCGATTATTGGGATCCCCCCTGGCCCCTCCCAACATAAGGTTTGGGCAAAGTTCATAATGTCCTCAATGAAAATGTACATGCCTCTCTTAGAAAGGTGCACTCCGTCTCGGTGAAACATCAGTTCACCTTTGATGAAGCCATGGTGAATTGTCTGAATTCTGTCATTGTCCTTGGTTAATCTTGCCAGCTCGCCATTAAGTTTCCTCACTGAGGAGTTGATGGCCTTTTCCTTCCTAGGAGTTCTCCAATCTCTCCTGGAAATCATTTGCGGCCAAGCCGCAAGTGTTTGGGAACCTTAATGAAATCCACTCCAGTTCTGCCATCAGTAGCTCCTGTACCCCTCTCTGTCCCATAGAAGCAATATCACTTCCTCCCAGATGCACCACTATCAGGAAAGGAGGCAGAACATCTCCTTTTGTCTGGGCATCGCAGATGACTCCTCTGAGCTGGTGAAGGCGCATTCCCCCGACAACAAAGCAGTGCAATGACACACCATCCCTCTGAGACCCAGATGTGCTTGGGCCTGTGAAATGTGTTGCAGCCCTTCGGATGAAAGGATGCCCGACAATCCATGCAACCCTCATCCTCACTAGGAAATGGAAACATGAAAAACTAACATGAATAGGGCCAGACATACAGTTTCTCCATTAGCACAGCAAGTGCTTTAACACATGTCTCTTGCAACAATCCCAGACACACACTTCCCCCAATCTTACATGCATTTCACATGTGAGAGAACAGTAGGTCATTATGTAATTGGCACATACATTTTAGGGAGAGGGGTGAAGGATACATTATGTCACCTTGTGCCAATGGCACAGTTGTGCTGGCACAATTGTAATCAGTGAAGGTTTCTGTTCCTGCTGGCCACTGTTTGTACTGCATGGTGGTAAGAAGAGTTGCACGCACTGCACTGTGATACTGAGGTATCGGGGAAGGTAAATGGGAGTGAGATTCAGCCAGAAAGGAAGACTAAGGCTCAGTGAATTCTCCATGCCTAGCATTGCTTAGGGGACTGTACAATACGCATAATTCTCCCAGAACCCACCGACTTGCCTTCTTTACAACACACACAACACTCCTTACCACATACGCTTCACACAGTGCCCCAAGATCTTCCACACCTCCCCCAACATGGTATCACACCAGTCCAACCTGCCTCCTATCTTTCCCCTACAGTCCAAGCACAAAAATAAAACTGTTCAATACTGTGCACACATTTTGGCTGGGTTTTGGAGGGTGACTATTCTGAATGAGGAAATGAGCTCCATAGCAATTGTGTATTGTATGTTCTGTCAATATGTCATACTGTTCTATGTTTGATGTGTTTTGTTGTTAACTGTAAAGCGCCTTGGATTAAGGTGCTATATAAAACAATAATAAATACAAATACAAATATAGGCACCCTGATAGAATCCATGTCGATCATCACAAATTGATCCAATTTTGGTAAATTTCATTGTGAGATCTTCAGACGGGGCTCATTGGGATGGCCGCTGGACCTTGGGATGATCGACCACCATGGGAGACGGGCACCAAAGGGCGGGGACATCACCCCCAAACATCCTGGAGTTCTGGCAGGCCTGCTATACAGGTTTTCCCACTGGGAAAAGGTGGGCGTCCTTCCAGGGCACCGTGGCGCCGCCGCTGAACTTGGGGATGGACCCACCAACATGGGCAACAGGCACCACAGGCCAGGGACATCACCCCCGACCATCTTGGAGTTCTGGCAGGCCTGCGTTACAGATTTTCCCTCCAGGGGGGGAGGTGGCTACCCTGCTGGGGGTCTCTGGGTCCGCCGCTGCACTTGGCAACTGTCGTCCAACAAGGGAAACAGGCGGCCAAGGCTGGGACCCTAACCCCTGACCATTCTGAAGCTCTGGCTAGGCTACTTTACAGCTCTACACTCGGAGAAGGAATGGGGTCCCTGTCGGGGTCCCTGTCGGGGTCCCGTCGGGGTCCCTGTCGGGGTCCCTGGGACCGCTGGTGATCTTTGGGTGGCCGACCAACATGGAAGACGGGCACCAAAGCCCTGGGACATCAACCCCAACCATCCTGGTGTTCTGGCAGGCCTGCGTTACAGGTTTTTCCTCCATGAAGGGATGGGGACCCTGCCAGGACTCCCTGAGACCGCAGCTGAACTTGGGGATGTTCGACCAACAAGGGAGACGTGCACCCAAGGCCAGGGCCATCACCCTCCACCATCCCAGAGCTCTGGCTGGCTTATGTTAGAACTTTCCCCTCCAGGATGGAATGGGGACCATGCTGAGGCTCCCTGTGACCGCCGCTGGACTTGGGGACATTCGACCCACATGGGAGATGGGCGCTCAAGGCCAGGGACATCACTCCCAACTGTCTTGGACCTCTGTGTGGCCTGTATTACAGCTTTACCCCCTGGAAAAGGATGGGCACCCTGCCAGGACTCCCTGAGAACAAAGCTGAACTTGGGGATGTTCGACCAACAAGGGAGGCAGGCGCCCAAGGCCTGGGCCATCACCCTCCACGATCCTAGAGCTCTTGCTGGCCTGCGTTGAAGGTTTTCCCTCCAGGGAGGGATGTTGGTCCTGTTGTGGCTCCCTGGGACCACCGCTGAACTTGAGGACGGTTGATCAACAAGGGAGATGGATTCACAAGCCTGGACCATCACCCCTGACCATCCTGAATCTCTGGCTAGGCTGCGTTACAGCTCTTCACTCAGAAAAGGGATGGGGAACCTGTCGGGGCTCCCTGGGACCGCTGCTGGAATTGGGGGATGGTTGACCAACATGGGAGACAGCCACCAAAGGCCGGGGACATCACCCCCAACCATCCTGAAATTCTGGCTGTCCTGCGTTACAGGTTTTCCCTCCAGGGAGGGATGGGCACCCTGCCGGGGGTCCCTGGGACCGCCGCTGCACTTGGGGACTGTCGTCCAACAAGGAATACAAGCGGCCAAGGGCTGGCCATAACCCCTAACCTTCCTGAAGCTCTGGCTAGCCTGTGTTACAGCTCTACACTCGGAGAAGGGATGGGGACACTGCCGGCGCTCCCTGGGGCCACCGCTGGACTTGAGGACAGTCAACCCACATGTGAGATGGGCGCCGAAGGCCAGAGAGCTCACCCCTGACTGTCCTGGACCTCTGGGTGGCCTGCGTTACAGCTTTGCCAGGGAAAGGATGGGGACCCTGCTAGGGCTTTATAGAACCGCCGCTGAACTTGGGGATGGTCCACCAACATGGGAAACAGGCACCAAAGGCCGGGGACATCACCCCTGACCATCCTGGAGTACAGATTTTCGCTACAGGGAAGGCAGGGGACCCTGCTGTGGCTCGGTGGGGCCACTGCTGAACTTGGGGACAGTCGATCATTAAGTGAGACAGACGCACAAGCCCGGGACCATCACCCCGACCATCCTGCAGCTCTGATTGGGCTGCCTTATAACTTTCCCCTCCAGGAAGGAATGGGGACCCTGTCGGGGCTCCCTGGGACCCATTCTGAACTTGGGGACGATCGACCCACATGGAGACGGACGCCCAAGGCCAGGGGCATCACCCCCGACTGTCCTGGACCTCTGGGTGGCCTGCGTAACAGCTTTGACCCCTCGGAATGGATGAGGACCCTGCCAGGGCTCACTGGGACCACTGCTGGACTTGGGAGACTATCCATTCTAATAAAAGGAAAGAGTTCCATACCAAGTGTTTATTGCATGCTCAGAAAAAATTAACATCTGCATTACTAGCACAAACATGTTTCAGAAAGTGGTAATCATTATGTTTACTAAAGTTTTTTTCATACAAAGCAGCCAACATCCTCTATTCAGGGCACAGCAGTTTGCGTCCTGGCAGGGGGAGGGCCCCGGCTCCCGGGGCGACATATTCCATATACAGTGGTACGGCATGACAGCGTATGCCTTCCCTCCCACACCCCTGGTCCACAGGGCGATCTGCAAGATAAAGCAATCTTGTCACTCAGTGTCATTCTGATAGCTCCAGGGTGGCCGGCGAGACCATGGTTCTCCGAACTCCTCGGCCTCACGGACAGACCCCCCCCACAGAAATTAGCCCTTGCAGCATGGTTCCTGAACAGGCACGCTGAAGCACTTGAGCATCTCGCAGGCTGACCTAGAACTCATTCAGGGGCCAGAAGCAAAGCTACCAGGAGCCAGTACAAAAGTAAATGGACTAGGTTCTGTCATTGGGCAGACTCTAAAGAGATTGACCCGCTTACGTGCACACTGGATGATGTGCTCTCCTTCTCTGCGCATCTTGCACACTCGGGCGTGTAGGTGGACACATGTCACACCTGTTTGGCAGCCATAGGGGCCTGCAGAAATTCAGAGGAGGATACTTTCTCCTCTTCCAACCTGCTAGTCAGAACACATTTGGCAGGCCTTTCTCGGCTCTGCATGCCCTTGACGAAACCACACCCTGTGTGGGACATCAATGTGGTGCTGGGCGCCTCAGCGCACAAGCCCTTCGAGCCAATGGTGTCCACGGACATCAGGCTGGTCACCATTATTAGCTTTATCAGTGGACCTCACTTCAGCTCGCAGATTCAGCAAGTTCCAGGCTCTGGTGGCCTCAGAACCCTATACCACATTTCATAGAAATCAGGTGGTCCTGCGGACACACACCACGTTCCTACCTAAGGTATCCTCCGCTTTCCATTTAAACGAGGTAATAGCCTTACCTCTGCTTTTTGCTGACCCTAGGACGAGGTTCAGAGGGTCTTGCACTGTCAGAAGGTCAGACGTGCTCTGAAATTGTATCTGGACAGGACAAAGGGCTTCTGCAAGTCGGACGAGCTATTTGTTGCCTTTGGGGGGTCAAGGCCCAGGTATCAGGCATCCAAGGCCTCTATTGCACGGTGGATGTCTCCGTCATCATGGAGGCCTACGAGGGGCAGCACAGGCCTTTGTCAGCCAACATGCACACCCACACTGTCAGTGCCATGGCCTTTGCATTCCAATGGTAGGTTCCGTGGCAGGTCATAAGCGGTGCGGCCACCTGGCCAGCCCGTCGGCTTTCTGTAAGCATTACTGTTTGGACGCCGGCTGTAAGTCAGACACGGCTATCGGGCAGGCCATTCTAAGGAATCTCTTTTCACAAGGAGGGCCTCCTCTCCACCCTGGGGCTACATTCAGTTGTAATCGCCCATGTAGTATGGAGGAAAGGGGACGGGGACGTAAGAGTAATTAATTGTTACACAACGTAGTGACTAACATACTCTTAGTCCATATTCCCCTTTCCTCCATACGTCCCACCATCCTCCCCCTAATAATACTGGTGTCATTAGGCAGTTGTAAATATTGTCTATGCGTCAGTGAGGACTGAGGAGTGTCGCGGTGGGCGGAGTCAGGGGAGTGCATGCTCCCAGGGCCGCGTCCCGCGCACCTCTAAATTTAAGTTTTTTTTCTGGTGAAAAAGGTCCATTTCCCGTCCCTAGCAAGGGACGCCCATGCAGTATGAAGGAAAGGGGACAATGGACTAAGAGTATGTTAGTCACTACAGTGAGTAACTATTTTTGAAAAAAAGGAGATTCACTACTTACATAACAAAAGGAGAAGCTTGAACTGTACTAGACCTGTAAACAGAAAGAAACATTTATTATCAGTGTCAGCACAGAAAAAACTAAACCATACTGGCATGCTCCCATCTTCACCTTACGCGTACTTACTATGGTGTTCACTTCCGCTGTCCAAATACTGTGCACAGGAAGTAAGCAACACACCAATGTGTAGTGCCATTTCTAGGCGCAGATGCTGCGATACACACCCAGCAATGCGCTTGGTTTTCCTGCAAAGTAGCCAGCACCCTTCTATTTCTGGCCACACTCATCCCAGGTGGTCTAGTGACCTCTCCACCCCCAGTAAAAACAAATGTACCCCTTCCTAGGGGCTGATATAAAGATTACACTGCCAATCTACCCCCAAGGAGAGATAAATGACATGCCCTATCCGTTTGGGGCAGGAGTGGGAGAGCACCACCTCCAACCCTTTCATGCAAGCCATCCTTGATGGTCTAGTGACCCCCAGCCCCATGTAAAACACACTGCCCCTTGCTAGGGGCAGATTGCCAGATTACACTAGCATTCTGCCCCTAGGAAGGGCTAAATGACATGCCCCATCCATTTGGGGTGAGGGGTGGAACTCCCCCCCCACCCCCTTTCAGATAACCCATCGTTGGTGGTCTAGTGACCCCCCCCCAGCCACAGTTACAGCAAATGTACTCCTTCCTAGGGGCAGATGGGCAGTCTATACTACCATTCTGCCTCCAGGGAGGACTACTTGGCAAGCCCCCCATCCAATTTCGGTGGGGGGAGGGCCACCCACCTTTCATTTATAAAAAAAATCCCTGGTGGTCTAGTGTACCCTCCACAACAATCACACCAAAAACAAGACAGGTTAATGTTTCTGTTTTGTTTTTTGTTTCCCCTTCCCAGGGGCATATGGGCAAATTGCTGTGCCCATCTGGCTCCAGGATAGGATAAATGTTACGGCCCATGCCTTCGGGGGCTGGGGTGTGCTTACTAATCTTAGTAATAGTATAGTAAGTGGAGGGGGCACTTAGTAAGTGCCCCCTCCACTTCAAAAACAAATCCCTGGGGCTCTAGTGGCATTGCTGTGTGTGGATCGCTTGATCTGCGTCCAGTTATGCGTCAAGGTAGGTGTCATCCCTTTCCAGGGACACCTCCCTCGATCTAAACAGCACAATAATGCTGTTGATCATCCGAGGAAAAGGGTAAAACCTACCTTCTCCTTCACCGGCCCGGCTGAAAATGGCTGCGGCGGTGAAATTTACTTTCAGTTTCACATAGTACGCATTATGCACGCTGACATGAAACTGAAGGAAATCCAACCCCCGGGCTGTGAGGAGGAACCTACTCCTCACATAGCCTGGGGGTTGAATTTCTAATTTGTACGATCACTGCTTTGCAGCGATCGTACAAAGACAAGTGCCAAAAAGGACGAGGTATCTCGTTCTTGGCACTTAAAGGGTTAATCCCAGGAAGGCATGAAGATTACTTTTCATCTAGAGGTTGGTGTTTGATGCACCACCTTCACTTTCTCCACCTGGGGTTGGATAATGCCTTTCCCCAAAAAGTAGCCAAGATATTTAATGGCCAACTGGTCTAAATGGCACTTTCGTGGATTTGCTCTCAATCCTGCTTTCCAGAGAGCACTGGCGATTGAATAAAGGTGTACATGCTCTGGCCAGCTGTTACTGTGAACCATTATACTATCCAAATAGGCCCTGCAGAAAGCAGTGTATGGTTTTACTACTTTGTCTATAAGCCGTTCAAATGTCGCAGGAGCTCCATGCAAGCCAAAGGGAAGGACTTAGAATTGAAATAGGCCTTGTGGTGTAGAAAAGGCTGTCTTTTCCCTGTCGGCTGGATTTAATGGAAGTTCCCAGCAACCTTTTGTCAAGCCTAGTGTAGAGAAGTATTTAGCTGAACCCAATTTTTCAATTGTCATCAATCCATGTCATGGGGTCATTGTTGAAGATGGAAATCAAATTCAGTTTTCTAAAAATCTATACAGAAACGCCAAGATTGGTTAAGTTAAACAAACGGGACAATAGGGGAGGAGTAGGGACTCTCAGAGGGCTCGATGATATCAGCCTTGAGCATCTCCTCTATTTCCTTTGCAATGATTTTTCGCCTAGCCTCTAGGATTCTATTTATTTATTTATATTTATATAGCGCGCAGACAGCCCAGGGGCATTATGGCGCTGTTACTTGCAGGAACTTACTTACAGGGGGTACAGGATTGGTAGCAGTCGTTGGCACATTATGATTGCTCCAAACAGATTAGTCATTACAGCTCATGCATCTTTGGTTATTACATTATAGACAGTTTATTGGCAAACACAGTTCTATAAGGTGGGGAAGTTTTATCGAAGTCAGGTGTGAGTGATTGTCAGTAATTGCCTGACTTCCCCTGACTATAGTAGCGAGACATGTCAGGTACACTGCTCGAGTGTGAGTCGGTTTTCTCCCAGAGCGGGCTGTCCGTGGGGAAGTGGTTTGTGAAGGGAAAAGGGGGGTGGGGTTAAAGTTCCCACGTATCCTACATTATAGGATGGGGTAAAGGTCTTATAGGTGGAGGGATACTCGTCTCTCCCCACCGATCTCCCACTCCCGAAGACTCCTCACCCCGGTGATTCTCCTGCACTAGTCCACCCACAGGAACTGGATCCAAAAGTGATGGCCATGTCCTGGCCACCTCGATGACAGACCCCGGGGACTAGCGGGTGAGACACCTTCTGGTTTCTCACAGGAGCTAGGTAATGACTGGGAAATTAATGTATTTTCCATTCCCAAGTCAGAAAGAAGAGCTGCCATAGTGACTGTGGTTGTCTCACTAGCCTCTGCCTTCCACTCTTTGAGTAGGTTAGTATGGTAGAGTTGTGTTTTCTGCCGTCTATCAGGCTGAGATAATTAGATAATTCAAGGGACTTTTTTTTCTAGGATTTCATAGGGTCCATACCACTTGGAGATCATTTTATTTTCACATGTTGGTAGGCATACTAGGACTAATTGACCCACAAGCAAGGATCTGGTCACAGCATGTTTATTGTAGACTACCTTCTGATGTTCTTGGCCTAGGTGTTTCTCTTACGGGCGCCGTATGAATTTTCATTTTTTGAGCTGTTTGGCAAATTGATAAAATGGCCTCCTCTCTCTCCCCCATGTCTCTTTTAGCATGTCTAGAACGTCCCCAGGTTCCCTCCCATAACGACACCCAAAGGAGGAATATCCCAGCGATGCCTGAGGGGTCTTTCAGACTGCAAATAAAGCGCAGGGTATCATTACATCCCAGTTCCTCCCTTCAGTTTCCGCCAGTTTGTGCAATATTCTTTTTAATGTCTTGTTGAACCTTTCAGCCAACCAGTCTGTTGGGAGCTGATAGACTGATGTTATTAGCGTTTTGATGTGTAGTAACTCCTTTTTCGAGGGGATTGGGTCCTCCGACGTATTCAATATCTATGACAGGTAATGTCCACAGCTGTGCTGCTTCGGAAAATCTTTGGCATCTGCGTCCTGCGTCGATGACGTCGATGCGCCGTCCCCGAGGACCTCCTCCGACGTCACCCGATGTGATAAGTAGGACGCACGACGCCCATAGCCTCAGTTCTGTTTTTTCCGCGAACGTGTTCGCTTTGTGAATCTCGGTACGCCTCGACTCGTTGGAGTTGCTGTTTTCTTTCTCGGTTCGTTGAACCTGTTCGGTTGGTGTGAAGACCTGTTTGTGGCGATGTCTTTTTCATCCTCGACCCCACGTCCGGGCTTCAAGAACTGCAGGGACTGTGGGTCCAAGATGTTGGTCACGGACTCGCACGACGCTTGCCTCTGTTGCCTCGGGGAGGCCCACGATACGGACGACTGTGTCGACTGCCAGTCGCTCACTGCGAAGGCCTTGCGAGAACGCAAGAAGAAACTGTCGGTAGGTCGGGTGTCTAAGCCCCAGAAGTCGTGGTCTGCTGAGCTTTCCACCGATGACTCGAGGGGTGACTCTCCACGTCGTCATCGGAAGTCTGGTGGGTCTCCTTCCAGGAGTCGGTCTCGCCACTCCTCCGCCTCTTCTAGGCATTCCAGGAAGCGCTGGCATAGGTCGCCTTCCCCGTCCTCTTCCGAGGACTCCGCCCATCGGCGGGTCGCTTATCTCTCCTTGCAAGCGACACCGGAGGAATGGGGTTCCTTCGGGAAGCAGATGCTAGCGATTCTGGAATCACAGGGCACCAGTCCGTCTGCGCCTCCGAGTGGGGTCGGTCGGCACCGGTCGAGAGACACCGCCCGTATGCCTTCGGGCTCGGGTGGTCGGCACGGCTCGCGGGAGATGTCCCGCTCGGACAAGGGTAGCCGTTCTCACCATGCCCGTTCCAGGTCCCGGTCCTCGACACGCTCGAGATCGCGTGATCCTGTGCCGTCTTCGAAGAAGACGTCGACGCCTGTGGCGCCGAGGTCATCGATTTCTCTCGAGGTTCCGTCTTCGAGGGGGTCGTCCACACGGTCGGCGCCCAGGTTGTCGAGAGACATGCTCGGAGCTCCGGCTTCGAGGACTGTGTCGACGCCGCAGATGCTGGAGGCATTGCAGCTGACGTCGACGCTGATTCCCTCGACGTCGACGCCTTTTCTGTCGGCGCCGACTCGCTCGGCGCCCTCAATGCCTTTCGAGGCGGTGGTGTCGGAGGGGCCCCGTGGCATGGGGTTTGCCCCTAAAAAGGCTATGGCTAAGATCCGGCACTGCTTTGGTCCGCAAAGGTCTTCCTCTCCCCGTCTGGAGTACATTTCAGAGGGTGATGAAGGCTCTGATGGCGGCCTGGTTCCGGTTCCGGATGACCTTATCTCAGGCCATAGTCAGTTTGATGACGTGAGGCAGTCACTGCATGATGCCAGTGGACTGGACACCTCTCCGGAGGTGGAGTTTTGTCGGCCAGAGCCTGGCACTCATGCCGATTCGTCGTATCGGCGCCTTATGTCTCGGGTTACCCAGTACTTGGGTTGGTCAGCTTCTCCAGGGGAGTTCGTTCAGGATGATCTCACGGACATCCTTGATCTCGGTCCACCCACTGACCTGGTTTTGCCTTTTCATGTGGCTTTGCAGAGAAGGGTGGCAGCGGCTTGGACTGTTCCGGAGAGTCTCCCGGCAGTGGGCAAGTCTTTGTCGCGAAAATACCGTCCAGCCACTAGCGACCCCTGCTACTTGTCTGGGCACCCCACCCCGGAGAGTTTGGTGTTGCAGGCGGCTACGGCCCCGGCAAAGCAGGCGTCGTATCCTACCATCCCTCCGGATAGGGACGACAAACGTTTTGACGGCTGGGCAAAGAAAGTGTTTTCTTCTGGGGGTATGGCGCTTCAGGCGGCCAACTCCATATGTGCCTTGTCTCGTTTCACACACACTCTGTGGAACTGTGTTGCATTAGCGGCTGATCATATTCCCGAAGGGGACGAACGGGATGGATTCCTTGCTATGGTTCACGATGGCAAGGATGCCATGTGTGAGGCTGTTCAGTCGGGTTTGGACTTGGCGGATTGTGTCAGCCGGTCCATGGCGGCGATCACCGTAATGCGCAGGTTTGCGTGGTTGAGGAAGTCTGGGTTCGCTCCTGATGTGCAGTCCCGGCTCCTCAACATGCGCTTTGACGGTGAACACCTTTTTGGCAGCAATGCTGACGAGAGCCTTGAGAGGTTGCAGACCTCCAAAGCTGCAGCAAAGTCGTTGGTCGCTGCAGTTCGCCAACCTCCGCCTTTTCGTCCTAGGGGACAGCAATGGAATGGAGGTTACTTTCGCTATTACTCGTCCTTCAGTAAAGCAAGAGGAGCTAGCAGTCAAAGAGGCCATCGTAAGAGTGCCAGAGGTGGAAACAAAGGTACTCGAGGTGCCAAGGCCGCTCGGGCAGTTGCCTCTTTGCCCTCAGGCAACACCGCAGCCGCTACCACTCAGTCATGAGGCCAGGTCCCATGGTTCGCCGGTTGGGGGAAGGCTGGCGCAGCATCTTGTGGAGTGGCAAGCCATTACTTCGGATGTGTGGGTTCTGGAGATCATTACCCACTGCTACTGTCTTCCTTTTCGGCAGAGGCCTCACGACAATCCACCAGGGAACCTCTCTTTGAAGAGTCCGGATCCGCTCCTTGCGCAGGAAATTCAAGCCCTGCTGGAGAAAGGTGCCATAGAACTGGTGCCTTTAGCGGAGAGGAACAAGGGATGGTATTCCCCTTATTTTTTTATTTCAAAGAAAAACGGGGGATTGAGACCCATCATGGACTTGCGCGGTTTGAAGAAACTCCTCAGGAAGGACAAGTTCAAGATGGTGACTCTTTCTCAAGTCCTCCAGGCCCTTCAACTTCAGGACTGGTTGGTGTCTCTCGATCTCAAGGATGCTTACTTCCATGTGCCGATCCATCCCAAGCACAAGAAGTACCTGAGGTTCGCGGTTGGCGACTCGCACTTTCAGTTTCGGGTCCTGCCGTTCGGATTGACCTCCGCCCCGAGAGTTTTCACCAAGCTCATGGTGGTGGTGGCAGCGCATCTCAGGTAAGGGGGGATTCACGTCTACCCCTACCTGGACGATTGGTTGATCAGGGGGAGCTCTCCCGAGCAAGTCCTGGATCATCTGTCCATCACCTGCCACTCCCTTCACAGGCTGGGCTTCTCCCTCAATTTAAAGAAGTCCCATTTGACACCAACGCAGCGGCTCCAGTACATCAGAGCAGTGCTCGACACGTCCCTGGGCAGTGTTTTCCTCCTCAGGTGAGGGCTCTTCACATTCAGCAGATGGTGCACAAGTTTCAGACTCTCCCAGCGTCCGAGTTCTTGAGACTGCTCGGCCTCATGGCATCCTGCATTCTTCTGGTGCCAGAGGCTTGTCTGCGGATGAGATCTTTGCAGTGGGCGCTCAAGCTCCAGTGGTCTGTCCTCCGGCAGGCTGTCGGACCCTGTTCAGGTGCCGCCCTCGGTAGCCCGGGACCTTCTGTGGTGGGCCGTCGAGGGCAATCTGATGAAGGGTGCCCCATTTTGGCTGCCCTGGCCAGAGGTGACGATCGTGACGGACGCATCCCTCACGGGATGGGGAGCTCATGCCAACGAGTTGACAGTCAGCGGTCGTTCGTCTCCGTCAGAGTCCAGACTCCATATCAATCTGTTGGAGCTGAGGGCCTTCAGGCTAGCCCTGAAGGCTTTTCTGCCGACTGTGCACGGGAAGAGTGTCCTGATTCTGACAGACAACACGGTGGCCATGCACTACCTCAACAAAAAGGTGGAGGGGGCAGGGTCACTTCCGCTGTGCAGGGAGGTGATGCAGCTCGAGTTCTGGGCCATCCAGCAGGAAGTTTCGATCTCGGCAGTTCATCTGGCCAGATACGACAACGAGATGGCGGACGCTCTGAGCAGGCAGAGCACGATCTCTCACGAGTGGGAGCTGGCTCAGGAGATTCTCCTGGAGATCTTCTCCCTTTGGGGGACCCCTGAAGTGGATCTCTTCGCCTCCAGTGTCAACCGGATGTGCGAAAGGTTTTGCTCGCAGGAATTTCCTCCAAAAGGAGCCTTGGGAGACGCGTTCGTGGTGGAGTGGTCATTCCCACTGCTGTACGCGTTTCCTCCAGTCCCCGTCATCCCGCAAGTGTTGCGGAGGTTACAGAGGTTCGGTTCCCGGATGATCCTCATTGCTCCGGCGTGGGCCCGAAGGACGTGGTACCCGGACCTTCTAGACTTGTCCATCTGCCCTCCACGTCGTCTTCCCTACCGAGACGATCTGCTCTCACGGGAGGGGGGTCAGGTTCTCCATCCAAAGGTCAGTTCCCTCAATCTTCACGCTTGGCTTCTCAAAGGTTGAGGTATAAGGATTGGGACCTCCCTGAAGACGTGATGGAGGTGTTGCTCTCGGCCAGGCGGCCGGCAACTAAGTCTCTGTACCGTTGCTGTTGGAGAAAGTGCTGCGACTGGTGCAGAGTTCAGAATGTGGATCCTTTTGAATGCAACATTCCCATGGTTTTGTCTTTTTTGCTTTCTTTGGCCCACAGGGGCTTGCAAGTGGGGACCATTAGAGGTTACCTGGCGGCGCTGTCCATATTTAAGCGCTCGTCTGAAGAGTGTTCCTATTTTAAGATTCCTTTAATTTCTCAGTTTTTGAAAGGGCTCACTAATGTGTTCCCTCCGTCACCTTTTTTGGTGCCAGGTTGGGATTTGAACCTTGTTCTTAAGTTTCTTATGGGTGCTCCGTTTGAGCCTTTACATTCTTGCCCTTTGAGGCTGTTAACTCTGAAAACTGTTTTTAGTTGTGGTTACTTCCGCTCGCAGAGTGAGTGAGTTACAGGCACTTTCAGTTAAGCCACCCTTCACTGTGTTTCACAAGGACAGGGTTGTCCTTAGAGTTCGTCCTTCTTTTCTTCCGAAGGTGGTTTCGGAATTTCATTTGAGCCAGAAGGTTGTTCTTCCGGCGTTATATCCTCCTCCACATCCCGGTAAGAAAGGGCGGAGGCTTCATAGGCTTGATCCTAGGAGAGCGTTGAGCTTTTATATCTCGCGCATGTCCCGGGTCAGAGTGGACCATCAACTTTTCATTGGTTACGCTGGAAAGCGTTTGGGACAAGCTGTGACGAAACAGACTTTGTCTCGTTGGATTATTTTAGCTATCTCCGAGTGTTAACGCTTGGCGGGTATGGATCCTCCGGCTGGCTTGCGGGCCCATTCTACCAGAGGAGTGGCTGCGTCTACTGCCCTGCAGAGGGGAGTTCCTATTCATCACATCTGTGATGCAGCCACCTAGGCTTCAGTACATACTTTTGTACGTCACTATTCCCTCGATTCCGTCAGAGGGCAAGATCTGGCCTTTGGCAAGGCAGTTCTCTATTCCGCAATTTGATTGGGCATGCTAAATTTGTATTCTAAATTCTTTCCCACCTCCTTGCTTTGTACTGCTTTGGGAGTCTGTCATAGATATGGAATACGTCAGAGGACCCAATCCCCTCGAAGAACAAGTTACTTTCTTACCTGGTAACGTTCTTTTGATGGGATGGTCCAACAACGTATTCCATATCGCTCCCTCCCTGCCTTCCCCGCTGCAGAATTTCTTTTGCGATTGCAGCTTGCGTTCCGCAAGGCCTTGTGTGTCTGACTGGCAGAAAACTGGTGGCACACGTTCTGGGAAAAAAACTATAACCTAGGCTATGGGCGTCGTGCGTCCTACTTATCACATCGGGTGCCGTCGGAGGAGGTCCTCGGGGACGGCGCATCGACGTCATCGACGCAGGACGCAGACGCCAAAGATTTTCCGAAGCAGCACAGCTTGTGGACATTAACTGTCATAGATATGGAATACGTCGTCGGACCATCCCATCGAAAGAACGTTACCAGGTAAGAAAGTAACTTGTTCTTCTCCTCTAAACCAAGCACTGTCATCTGGGTCATACTGCCCACATCCAATGACAGTCCTTTCCCCAAGCTCCTCTTCTGGCAGTTACCTTCAGATTTTTACCACAAGCTTCAGTGTTGGGAGTCCTCGAGTTTACTCTATAAGCTATTTGTACCTTTTTTCATGTTTTCGACAGAAAAAGTTCTATTTTCTTTTCTTCATCTGCCAACAGCAGGGATGCGTTGTCAGTGAATTTCTGCGCCCCTTAAGGGCAAAGATCGTCGAAGATTCTACAAGGCCTTTCGGCCTACTTCGCACCCTCTGACCATGATGGAGATGGAGGAGGAGGAGGAGGAGGGAAGGTCCCTCTTCAGGCCCTGTACCAAATGCGGGATACGGAATGTGTGTGTGGAGGACAAGCACCTGCAATGCATCTACTATCTGCACCCGGACCACAATGAGGTAGAGTGCGAGATATGCCTTAGTTTCTCCAAGAAAACAACGAAGCACAGGCGTAGTAGGCTGGCAGCATGGTTTAACGCCAGGGCTTATGACCCGTGCTCCGAGCAGGGTCATTCCTCACCCAAAATAAGCCGGTCTGAGGAGCGGTCTTCGAAGTCCTTTGAGGGCGCCTCATCTGTGGGGGCACAAGATAAGGCCAAGGTTCTGTAAGGCAGGGAAGGGTCTTTTCGACCCCCCCCCTCTCCTATATTCCAGTACACACATGCACACTACACTCACACCGAGGCTAACCATGTACCCCTGGCTAGGGTGCTGGACCGCCCTGGGTCGACCCATACCCGTGCAACTTATATAAGGTAAATCCAATTACACCTCCATTTTGTGTTAGGCCTAGAAAGGCCCATAGAAATACCACGCTGCATGCTGGCGCCTCTCCCCATCAGCGTCTGCGCACGGCCAGCAGGCCAACCCCCCTCCACCTCACCTCTGTAGTCTCTGTGACTGTCCTGTTCTCACAGAAGAATGGGCACGAAAAGCTACAAACCAAACACTGTATCTTTCGCCTTCCTCCTTACATCACTGCCCTGTGAATGACCGGGCCACAGCCTGGTCCTGGAAAAAACCATCCATCTCCACAAACCTGCCTATGCACTTTCAGACCCTACCCAGAAGACATACGACTCACAAAACCCCTAACCTCGCACCTTTTATTGATGTAGCATATGCATGCCCCACAAACTGTGTGCCACTTAGATTCACCCCTATTACTAATCCCGCGTGTGACCATAAATTCTTCCCTGTACTAATACATGACAAAGCAGCCTTCACGAGATGAAAGTTAATGTTTGATAAATGTATTAACTGACTGGTTAGGAAATAAGATATTTGGACCCACGTGCCCTTGCCTCACGGTTCAGGTCAGCTGTTTCAGCATAACATATGCCTATGTGAGATGTTAGAAGAATTATGTCACGATGGAAATTAGGTGGCCCAAAAGGCAGATGTAAGCCAGAACGTTTGTCCCTGTAAAATGGACATTGTTGGACCCATTTAAGATATATATGAATGGTACAAACCCAGTTCTGACCAAACCCCTCATATATCCATGCAGAATAGGCCCAATCGAAACGCACTCCGACTCGATTCTGTGTACTTCTAACCTCATTATCTGGACCAGGCCACACTCTTGCAACTGTAGGGCCTCTTCTCCCCACAGCAGCGCCGCGCATGGCGAGCACTGATGGCCCCCACCTTTTTCTACCCTCGCCTGTGCTGCCAAAGCCCATTTCTCATGGATGTCTCAGTACAACAAATGTATCCTTTTATTCCTCCACTGAGCCCGCGCTCCACATGCCAGTTGCAAGAGAGGACGCCCACACCTTCCACCTGGTCAATGAGTCAAAACCAAACTGATTAATGTATACATGTGAAATATATGGTCTTCTCCCTAAATGTCAGTTACAACTGGCGAACATTTATTGCATACTTTGAAGTGATGTATAGATTAGAGAGTTAGCGCCAGTCGCCTCACCCAGAACCAACATGACCTTCACCTCGCACCGACCAGTCCAGCTGATGCACGTGATGTCCGCCATCCCGCCAAGCCACCATCCAATCGTATGAAGCCGGCCCATAAAGACCCATACTGGGTCTGCTGCCCCACCAATCGAAATATGCACTCTATGTATTTCGTCATCAATGACGCTGTAACCCTTTAAAGTGTAATGACAGTGTATTGTGTGGCAGAGCCCTCTTGGACTAAGCAGAGTCCCCTGCATGCCCTATCTTATCTAGATAAACTGTATCTCTTAACTTCGCCCGCACTTGGACCTGGTCTCATTCCCTACTGGGGTGTGTCCGTTATTGACTCTCATTGGGGAGCTTGTATTGTATTTTGGGGGATGGCTCACTTTCAGTTTGCAAGTCTGGTTTCACTGCGGAAGCGGGT
The DNA here is from genome assembly GCF_040938575.1 of Ambystoma mexicanum. Classification (NCBI taxonomy): domain Eukaryota; kingdom Metazoa; phylum Chordata; class Amphibia; order Caudata; family Ambystomatidae; genus Ambystoma; species Ambystoma mexicanum. Next base: position 579,508,961 of record NC_090924.1, on the reverse strand, counting down.
CCCAAAGTGAATGGGGGCCAATCAGCATCACCTTCCGCCTCCATTGCCAGCTGACAATCAAGCTCCTCTTCGAATAGGAAGTCGTCTACCCCGGCTAAACTATGTGAGAAATCCAAGAAGCTGGGGACGGAGGAGAAGGCAGCCGAATAGCCCACGCAGGCTCAATCGGCACAGGCAAAGACCTCGTTGGCGACTCAGTCGACGACTGCCACAACCACAACAGCTAAGGGCGCTGATCCTGCAAGGGTAGGTCTCACGGCTCAGAAGGTGTCTCTACCCCCCCAGCGCAACACTGTCGCAGTGACTTTGGCAAAGTCTGCTGGAACGCCAGAACGGGTGAAGCCAGCTCAGGCCCTGGTTCAAGAACCTTGGGGGTGAAAAAGGGTGGGGCGTGGAGTCCCCGCAACAGCCCTCCAAGGCCGTTGCCCAAACCATGGAGGTCTCGTACACGGACGACAAAGATCAGGAGTTCTTACATACGATATACGAGGACATTGAAGAGGAGGACGACAGCGCAGGGCCTAGTTTTCCTGTTCTGCCTTCTCGGCTGAGGGACATTTCCTTGGATATTCTGTCGACTCTACACATCTTGGTGTCGGAGCTCCAGATGAGGATGCCTCCAGCTCCGGTACCTGTGGTGCCCCAGCTCCGCGATGAGCCTCCAGCGAGGGAAAGGAAGCGTCATTCAATGCCCCCATTACAACCTCCACCACGACTTCGGGTCCCTTCTCCCACAGCAGACACTGGTACGGGGACGGATACGGCCACAACAACGGACGATGATGAGGATATCATCGCAGCGGACAGTGAATCGCCACATTGGGATGCTCCACATCCTCTGGTCCCCACCGGATGAAGTGGGATCGTTCTACTCCAGGATCTCCAGAGCCTCTCAGCTATTCCAGCTGGTGCCCGAGGAAACCAAGAAGGAGGGCTTCTTGTAACAGAGGCCCGAGGCAATGAGGAGGACGATTATGCCGGTGCCCTTTCTGTACGATGTTTGGGAAGAGGGCCTGTCTCTCATGAAGAGCCCTTGCTTGGCTCTTGCCAAACGAGATAGACTGGAGAAGAAATATAGGGTGCCAGACTCTGCTCCCAAGTGCCTAAGGTTGCAGCCATCGCTGGATTCGGTAGTATTGGCGGCCGCAAGGAAGCAGTCGGCCAACCCGCCCTCATCTTCGGTCCCTACAGACAGCGAGGGGAAAAGGATAGATGCCATGGGAAAGAAGGCGATTTACACCGCAGCACCCACTATCAAGGCGGCCAATACACTGCCGATCCTGTCCAGGTACGACAGGGAGTTGTGGTACAAGCTGGGTCTGACTCTGGAATTCCTCCGAGACGATAAGAGGATGGAGGCAATTGCTCTCTTTCAGGAAGGAGAAGTGGCATCTGATCACACCATCACAGTGGCATTGGACGTCACTCGCAGGACGCCGGCGCCAAAGCAGGCCTGCAAAGGCTGGGACGTCGTGCCCCAACCCATGCACCCTGGTCGGTGGCAGGCCGCTGACGAGGTTAGTCAACGAGTGGAGAAAGATCACCACGGACAGATGGTGCTGGACGCTCTCGCCCAAGGACACACCCTGGAGTTTCAACGCAGGTGTCCGTGGATCCCTCTGGTTACCCGTCAGGAGCAGCTCATCCCTCAGCTCCTGGAAGAGGTACGGTCCATGATGTGAAATGGGGCAATAGAGCTAGTTCCCCAACAGCTCCAGGGCTCCAGAGTCTATTCCAGATGCTTTCTGTTCAGAAAGAAGACAGGGGACTGGAGGCCCATCCTAGACCTACAACGTCTGAACAAATACCTAAAGTCCCAAAAGTTCAGTATAGTCATGTTGCAACACGTGCTTGGCTGGAAAGAGGAGACTTCTTGAGGTTTTTGGACCTGGAAGACGCCTACTTCCACGTCCCCATTCACAAGAAACATCAGACATTTCTACATTTCGTGGTGCAGGACAGCACTTCCAGTTCAAGGCTGTACCTTTTGGCTTGAAGTTGGACCCGAGAGTATTCACGAAATACTTGGCACCAGTGGCTGCCCATCTACGTCTACAGGGCATACACATACCCATACCTGGACGACTGACTGATCCCTGCCAGCTCGTGGGAGCTGGCCAACAGACACAGGGAGATGACAGTCCGGCTGCTGACTGATCTAGGATTCTCTGTCAACTATCCAAAGTCCTGCTTAATGCCTTCACAGAACGCGCTGTTCCTAGTCACCATATTCAATACAGTGTCTTGCCTGGCGTCACCTTCGGAGGAGAAGTTAGCGGCCATTCAAGGGAAGGTGCAATGGCTGTCGTCGACTAAGCCAACCATGATGCAGGCCATCATGTCATTACTGGGCATGATGTCCTGCATCTAACTCGTTCGGCTCTGCAGGTTGCAGATGCAACCCCTGCAGGAATTCCTAGACACCCACTGGATACAGCTCTTTGGGAAGCTTCACGGACAAGATCTCTCTCGATAGGCTGGTGGGGCATCCGCTCCAACATCGCCCAAGGCACAGGATTTCAAACGCCCCACCCCAATACCAGGAGACTGTCGCCACGGACGCCTCCATGGAAGGCTGGGGAGCGCACATTGGACGTCTGAACGCCACAGTCCTGTGGCTGCCGGAGGAGAAGAATCTTCATATCAACATCCCAGAGCTACGGCTAGTGTTCTGGGCCCTCAAGCCCACCATCTCTGAAAGGCAAGGTGGTGAGGATCTTCATGGACAACACCACCACCATGTTCTACATCAGGCAGCAGGGGGGCACTCAATCCCCAGTGCTCTCCAAAGAAGCGCAGAACTTGTGGCTGCTTGGCCGTCGGACAGGGGATGTTCCTCGTCCCTCTCCACCTTGCAGGAGTCAAGAACCCCATTGCAGACTCCCTCAGCAGGGAACTGCGCTCCTGTCACGAGTGGGAGCTTCGTCAGGATCAGGTGGACCGCCTATTCGTCAAGTGGGGCAGGCCTCTGATCAATTTATTTGTGACGGCGGCAGTTTGCCAGCAGAATCCACCAACCAAGGAGTCTGGGGGACGTGTTCTCCTTCCCATTGGAAGGGCTGTTTATGTACGTGTTTCCTCCTTTGCCTGTCCTTCTATGAGTCATCAACACACTCAAGCAGTGTTCATGCAAGATGGTACTCATCTCCCCGGCATGGCTGAGGCAGATTAGGTATCCAGACCTTCTCAGCTTGTCCGCGTCGCCTCCGGTCAAACTGCTGGTGGTTCCGGATCTTCTCAATGGAGAAGGAGGTGCAATCCTGCATCACGACCCAGGATCGCTGAACCCTGAGGGCATGGCTCCTGCAGCTCTAGAGTTTGGAGGATATGAGTTCCCTGCGGTCTGCAGGGATGTCCTCGCCAGGGCGTTGTCAACCTTGAAGTGCTGCGATCACAAGTGGCAGTCTCAGAAGACTACCCCTCTAAGTGTCACAACCCTGCAGATCCTGCCATACTTGCTATCCTTGGCCAAGTCTGGACTGGCCCACACCTCTATCAAGGTACATCTGGCAGCTATCTCCCGCTACAGCAGGTCTCCAGGAAGCTCTTCACTTTGGTCCCACCGACTCGTCAAGGAGTTTCTCAAAGGACCTTTTTCCGATCTTTCGCGCCCTTGAAGGCTCCTGCCCCAGCGTGGGAACTCAACATGGTTCTGACAAGGCTCATGTGGGCTCCTCTCATGGAAAACGGCTTTCCTTGTGTCCATCACCTCTGCCAGGAGGGTAAGTGAGATCCGGACCCTATTCTACAAGCAACTATACCTGACTTTCCACAAATCAAGGGTGGTGCTACATACCCCTCTTTCATGCCGACAGGTTCTGTCAGAATTCAACCTCAACAAGCCTTTGTGTTGCCTGTTTTTTCCCCAAAACCTTTGTCGCCAGCGTAAAGGGCCTTTCACTTTCTGCCCTGAAGTTCTACGTGACATGCACAAATAGATTTCGGAAGACCACAACTGTTTGTGAACTCTGGTCCTGTGAACCATGGGAAGGCTTTGTCCAAGGCTTTGTCCAAGGCTTCCATTTCAAGGTGGCACTCCGGCTGCATCATGCACCGCCATTGGTTGATGAACTGGCTGTGCCAGAGCCCACTCAGACAGAATGATCGCTGCGACGACGGTGTTCTTGTCTGGTGTGCCCCTGCTGGACATCTGCAGGGCTGCTACGTGGAGGTCCACGCATACCTTCACAAAGTTCTACTGCGTCAACAGGGATTCCAGAGAGGGGTCCAGAGTCGGCCAAGCAGTGCTACGTAACCTGTTCACTTGAGGTGAGACTCTACCGGAGGTAAGAATTAATTGCTTCTGTTGAGCCTTGCTAGCTCCCTTGGTTGTGTAATGTTGTACTGCTATGTATATGTGAATCCATGCCAGACCCCATGCTGGAGGAGGTTTAAGTTACTTACCTGTAACTATTGTTCTCCATCGTGGGTTTGGCATGGATTCACATGTGAACCCTCCCTCTGTGGCTCTTCTTGGTCATACTGCCACTTTACGTGCTTCCCAAATCTGAAGATGGCTGCCAGAGAAGTGGCTTAGGGAGAGAACTGTCATTGGATGGGAGCAGTATGACCCTGAGGACAGTGATTAGTTTAGAGTAGAAATACAGTTTTTAAGTGAAAGTGAAACAGTTTTTTCTTTAACCGAGGATTCACAGCCTGACGCTGGGAATATTCATGAGAATGTGAAGACCCATGCTGGAGAACTATAGTTAAAGGTGAGTAACTTAAACCTCATTCAATGTACTTCCTTGTGCCCAAGAAAAACCTAACGATGCGCCCTGTCCTAGACCTGTGCCCTGCAAACACTTATGTCAAGCCACAAAAATTCTGTGTGTCAACTGTACAGGAAGTAATCCCACTGCTGAAACAGGGGAACTACATGGCAACCTTTGATATGAAAGATGCATACCTTCATATTTCAATGTTCTCAGCGTACAGAAGATTCCTGGGCTTCAAAATAGCAAATCAACACTACCAATTGAAGGTGCTACCTTTGGCATTGCCTCTGATCAAACAGTTTTCACCAAGGTACTAGCGGTAGTGGCGACACATCTACGCAGAGAATCAATCTCAGTGTACCCTTATCTGGATGACTCGCTGATAACAGGGGAATCCCCTCAAATTTGCAAGCAGCATACCCAAAGAACAATCAATCTTCTGTTCCATTTGGGATTCTCAATCAACGAGAAAGAATCAAGTCTCGTTCGAAGCAAAACTACACAGTTCTTAGAAGCTATCATAAAGAAGGGAGAGAGGCAGTGTTTCCGTCAAACGAAAGAGTGCAAAACATACTGCTGCAAATACCTCATTATCTAGCCGGTCTCCAAATAACCGTATGCAACTCATTGCACTTGCTCGGTATGATGGCTTCATGCATTTACCTGGTTCCGCAGGCACGGTTGCCCATGCGCCCAATGCAAGATGGTTAGCGAAACAGTGGTCTCAAGCAAGCAGACAGTGGGACGATCTAGTGATTGTTTCGCTAACCCAAGTTCAAGCGCTATGCTGGTGGACAAAGGAAAATCTGTTAAAAGGAAAACCATTTCACAACCCTACAGTGCAAGCGATTGTTACAACAGCCGCATCACTCACCGGGTGGGGAGCCCATTACTTTCACCACACAGAGCATGGCCTGTGGACGCAGATCACAGCCCAGAATCACATAAAGCTTTTGGAGCTGCTAGCAGTGCTTGGGGCCCTACAAGCCTTTCAAATGCATCTAACAGGTCAAACAGTACAAGTCCTCACAGATGGCACCACTGCCATGTTTTACATAAACAAGTAGGGAGGCACACACTCTGCAAGTCTGTCCAGTCAAGCCCAGAAAATGTGGAAGTGAGCACTCCAGCAGAACATGTTCCTATTGTCTTCACGTTGCAGGGGAACTCCATTCTCTAGCAGACTCGCTAAGCAGTGATCCTTTACACGAAGAGCAGGAGTGGCAGCTCAGCAGAGAAATGTATAACAATATCTTTTGCTTCTGTGGCTATCCTCCTTTGGACTTGTTCGCCACAAGCCTAAACACACAATTCCAAGACTTTGCATCCAGGTTTCCACAACCCAGTTCCAAGGGGAACGCACTGTATATGAGCTGGTCAGGGAACTTTGCTTACACTGTCCCCCCCACCCCCCAATAACGCTCCTGAGAAGGATAGTGAACAAGATGCACCGTTAACAAGTAACTCTGTTCCTGCTGGCTCCTATGTGGGCGAGACAACCTTGGTTTCTGCATCTGAGCAAACTGGCGATGTGCGATCCTATCAAACTCTGGTGCCCCTTGAACATGCTCACCCAACAGGGGGGATAACGTTGCACCCACATCCTCAATCTTTGAACTTGGCAGCTTGGCTCCTGAAGTCATAGAGTTTGGTCATTTAAAATTACCTCAAAGGTGTATGTAAATCCTTGTTAAGGATTTCAATCAGGCAATACACCCGGGTCTCGCCTAGCATGCAATGCACAAATTAAATACTTATTTATTGTGTCTATAGGTTCAATATTCTGAGTGATATACCACTCATATCACACCCTTCTCAAAATACCCCCCAGGTCACAATGGACCAGGAATCAGGCTGGTTGGCAAAGGTAAATATTTATTTATTTATTTATTTATTTATTTATTTAAAGTCAAATCAAACATAAATTAATATATGGGGCAGCAATCACCAATGTGGTGACAAAACAATTCAGAGAGTAGGTAATTCAGTGAATTCACTTTTTAGCAACACAGAATGTAACACACAGAGAAAAGAACAGTTTTGGCTGGTTTGAAAAGATAGCGCTTAGGTTAGGATTTCCCCCTGCAAAGTTCTTAATTCACACATGAGCAATTCTACACAGATGTAAGGAACCAGCAGGTATTCAGGAATGTAAGAACAGTGTATAGAGTTTGAATATAATCTTCCCTCCCCAAGCAAGAGAGAAAAACGCTTTTGGAAATTTACACTTTTAAATGACAGTTGAAACTGGCTATGTGAAACAATGTAAAGTGTGCAAAAATCCTTAAATTGATAAAAAATTCCTATGGGAACAACACTGAATAGGTCCTAACAAACATTAGCTACAAGATGAGCAACAGTACACTTTTTAAATCAGAATGGGAGGTTGGAAATACTTTGAATGGGAAAACACACATGTAAAACTTTTGCAGAATTACAAATTCCCACCTAAATTTCAATATGCGATTTTTAATAAAAACGGGTCAATTGCGGGCATCTGTTGTGAATGTAGCTAAATGTCTTAGGTTTAACTCAGAGTTGAAATTAAGTCTCTAGCTATAAAATTGAAGAAGTTATGCAAGTTTGAATGAAAGGTGTTTTTGAAAATAAAGGCGCAAAAATGGAAACAGAAATCAGTTTTTACAATGACAATTATGCTCTAAACTAGGGTATTCAGGCTGGTTACCATTTTGAAACACAGTAAGCTCCAGAGTGGTGTGCGGAAACGAACCCCAGCACCTCTTTGGGTAGGACAAGGCAAATATACTATGGGTTACTATGGTTTCTGTTTATACTTAGAGTCCACTGTAAATTAACATTGGACCGTCAGATTCTGGTCATCACGGATCAGGTCTACAGGCAGCGGGGCACTTCTGGCGGGATGGTGAGCTGGGCGGTTCTGGTCAATTGGACTGCACCTCAGACTGGATTGGATTGGCCCTTCTGGACACTGTAGATTAGCGGGATGGAGAGTTTCAGCAGGCAAGCATGACTGGTAGCAAGTCAGACTGGATCAGAATTATTTCCCTGAAGTTTTTGGGATGGTTTCAGGATTTGGGCATAGCTGAAAAGAGTTCAGCAAATGCTGCTGGCCTTGGTTTTGCAAAGTAGTCTGGATCAAGACAAGATGAAGAATTCTGGAACAGGGCATCGCACGGAAATCGGACTGGAGTCTGGAATCAGTGTGTCTGTGTGTGGTGAAGTTCCCTTATTTATCCTGCCAAGTGACATCACTCAGTTTATGGTAGGGGCAGAATTGCAATCCACACCCACACGGCTGTGATAGGTCAAAGGCACTTACCTTTTTCTGGTTGGAAGCCAGAAAGAGCGGTCATATTTTATGATGTGACTTGGGAACTCCCACAGTTATTTGGACCACAATTTAAACTTCCCACAAATACACATTTCTATAATTATACCCTCTAATAAAATCGGACACATACATTATATATGTTGTGGGTTACCTTTACGTCCAATTCCCATGTCAGTGAGAGCTGGCTTTGTCTTTCTGTGGAATTTTGTTAATTTTAATCATAGAGATTTGGCCTAACAATTCCTAATTCGGTAGATATCTGTGCAATCACCCCTAGAACACAGGTGTACAATATTAGATTTGTCACATCAATAGTCTTGGCGCAATTAGTGTTTCAATATAACTTGTGTTCCTTATGTAGTACAAGGTTCACTCACGTCTTCAAAGAAAGAGCATAACATTAGATTTGCAACTACCAACTTTTAGATTTGTTTTCTTTCATGTGGCCAAGTTACAGATTTTTAAAACTTAATTACAAATAGCCATTTAACCACCAAAAAATCCTTAGCAGTTTCATTTTACTTTGCATTCAGCTGGCAACAGCAGTCAAATTCCTTTGATCAGGGTGTGGGTCCTCCTCCTTGTGAGGGAAGTTTCCTGCCTCTCCCCTGTGGGGATGAGTGTTCAAGCCTGCCATTGTCTTCAGCTGAGTCCCAGACAAAAGTCTGATGAGTCCTTTGTCAAGATTATGCGAAAACCTCCCAGCAGCAATTAATCCTTTCCTGCCAGTAGTGAGGTGTCAATCATTCCCAGGCTGAAGCTGTCAGCTCAAAATTAAATATTTTAATTAACTCAAGACTGGGTTTTGACTTTAAGTTACCTACATCTTTCATTAAAACATATAAGTGAACACAGCTTAGAGGTTGATTTTGACATTTAAAGAATTAGGCCTTTCAACAAAAACATGCTTTTAAACAGACGATTTTGCACTTTCTTCCTGAAATAGCATATAAAACTGAGTCTTTTACATCAGATTTTACTCTGCAGCACATACATTTTATTCAGCACCAGTTCTTCCCTTAAGTGCTGGGATTTGTTTGCAGTCCGTAGGTATGTATCCAGACCTTGCTTGGAGTTCTCTGCACAGCTGAAATTGTTACCTGTTGCCATTTTTAGCTGCATTATTCCTGTGGAACTGAAAACAAATGTTGCTGGGCTGTTTTTCATGAGATATGTTTCTTAGCTGCAGTCAGTCAATGAGGCCCAGCTCCTCTGAGCCACCTGGATGATCTGTTATTTCAGTACCCTTATAATTCAATGGTTCACTGGAAAATGAATGGATCTAGCGCCAAAACATCACTTTGAAGGTTGCAAAGCTGCATTTTAACAGGCATTTTCGGTTTTTAGCCCAATTCTGCGGCCTTGCTTCATGTTAAATGTAACAGCACCCACTGGCATGCTCCTGCAGTGAGAATTCTTTTTTCACACCCACTTTGACTGTGTGTGGCAGGGGTGTGCAGCCTTTTGTGGTTGTGACCCAACGCAGTTTTACAGATTTTTGCGCGCACAGGGGTTAGCGCATCAATTTTTGGCTGTTTCTTTCCCCATTTGTATAGTGATGCAGTGGGGCATATCAGAAGGGGTCAAAATATCCCAGATCCTCAAAGAGACACATAAACCAAACACCAGACTCTGTTACTTTAACAAATGGAAAAGATTTGTAATATGGTGCCAGTCGAAAAATGTAAACCCTATCGAATGTACTCCATCACAAATGCTTCATTACATGCTCCACTTACTAGACTCTGGCCTAGTATTCAACTCCATCAAAGTTCACCTATCAGCTCTATTCTCCATGGGTGGGATCGAAATGTGGTACTCGCAAAGCTCATAAATCCTCCTTTTGAGCCTATACACAAATCCAGCCTTAAACACCCAACATAGAAAACGGTTTTGCTGGTGGCCATCACCTCCATAAGAAGAGTCAGTGAACTACAAGCTTTGTCAGTGCAAAACCCTTTCTTTGTTATCCACAAAGACAAGTTAGTACTAAGAACACAACCTATGTTTTCACCTAAGTTCATAATCAATTTCCATGTTAACTAGTCCGTTGAACTACCCACCTTCTTTCAAAACCTTTCAAGCTCGGCTGAGAAAAACCTCCATACACTAGAGGTAAGCAGAGCGATTCTTTACTATGTAAATAAGACAAAACCGCTAAGAAGAACAGACCAACTGTTTTTCTCCATAGCACCTGGCAGGGAAGGCGATAACGTTTCAAGAAACGTTATCTCCAGATGGATAGTGAAATGCATACAGCTCTGCTACTCCCTATCAAACAAAACTCTGCCTTTAACACAAAGAGCTCACTCTTCCCCATGGTACAGGGGCTACTTGGGCCTTTATTGCAAACGTCCTGCTGGACGCCACTTGCAAAGCAGCTGCACAGAGTTCCGTACAGACTTTTAGTGAGCATTACTGCATTGACACACATTCTAAAGCAGATTCACAGGTGTGGGACAAGCCGTGCTAAAACATCATTTTGCCGCGGCACTTTCTCACAACCCACCACCTTTTCCAGACACTGCTTGCTAATCTATGCATAGCATGTGATCTAAACAGATCCACAAGCCTCAGAAGGGATACATGACTCACTGTAATGTCTGATGCTTGTATCTGCTTAGATTCACATGCGCCCACCCTTCCTCCCCTGTGGAGTAGAAGGTGCATAGATGTTTTCTGGCTTTATCTACTCTTATGTGCTTTATTACATCTGTACTCATGCTGCACTTCATGCTACCTCTCGCCAGAAACAAAACCATCTGAGGAACTTAGACGCGTGAAGGTCCTTTTTCGAGTTTCGAAAACAAAAAATGTAATACTTCACGGCTACCCCCAGATGTCTACCTATACATAGCATGTGAATCTAAGCAGATACAAGCATCAGAAATATATATATTATTGCATGACTTATTTTCTAAATTCGAAAAGGGACGTCAACTGGGTGTGCTTGTAATACTATCCCTTGTGTGATGTCTATTGTACCCATGGTCCTTCAGAAGTCGAGGTCCCTCTGTTTTTTCTGCCATCATAGCGCGCACACGCACACACACTCTCTCTCTCTCTCTCTCTCTCTCTCTCTCTCTCTCTCTCTCTCTCTCTCTCTCTCTCTCTCTCTCTCTCTCTCTCTCTCTCTCTCTCTCTGTCTCTCTCTCTCCACTTGAGACAAGTCAAACATTCCACAATGCCACCTAGCAGCCATTGTTGGAAGTTCACCTCCAGTTTCGAGCCACAATGTATAAGTAGCACTACCCTCCAAGAGAGAGAGAATTTCCTGGAGAAAAAGGTTTGAATTGAGCTTAATTGCATACCCACAATGCCTTGCTCATGTGGCGCGGAACTGGAGGTGAACTTCCAGCGATGGCTACAAGGTGGCATTGTGGAATGTGTGACTTGGCTCAAATGGACTATTCTACATATATATTTTTCAAATCCCTCGGTGCAAATATATTATATTTTCCTACACTTGAACTGGCACTTGCCATGGTGTGGGCTCGATGGACGCCATCTGCGGCGGTCCTCGGTGCAGACCGTGCTCACTTAGATTACGCATGCCCATCGCCAAAATGTTGCTTTCCTTTCCCACCTCTTGGATAGACTGACATACCAGTAGGTTTCCTTTGTTTATTTGAACTCTACCAGTAACAGTGCAGACAGCCCCTTCCCACTCTGAGAGCTCACATTCTCATAAACTCCTGTCAATTCCAGAATATGAATCCCACCAACCTTCTCCCAAATGCGATGTACGAATGTATATTTCCACACTTGAAGATGCCGCAGTAAGTCTTGCAGTGTGTTTGTTTCCACACGAAGGATAAAACTGGATACTTCGATCCGTAACTTGGCCTTGACTTTACCTAATAAACATGCATTCATGAAGATGTACGGGCTTCTCATAGAAGATATGATTAAAGTAAATATGTAATGCATTAACCTGTTTTGACGAATTGTGTACTGGGAATTGTTAAGTTTCTTTATGCAAATACTTATGCAAGATTAGAAATCTGCTAAACGTTACATGTGCTATTTTTTCATGTTCCTAATTTTTCATGATTTTGTCCATGTTTTGCTTGTAGGCTCTCATGCTGGCCATGGGGTATCATGAAAAAGGACGAGCATTCCTAAAGAGAACAGAGTGTGCCATAGCACTGCCATTTTTATTGGATGCTGATAAACACTTCTGGTAGGAGAGATTTTGAATATTTAATCATGCTTAGTCATAAACTATTTGAGGTCATAAGCATATGGATAAAAAAACTTCAATGTTCTTTCAACCATGTGGTTGATGATGGATCTTTGAATGTTGATAATATTAAAATTATTTGTCTTCGATTTTAACAAGTGCAATGAGAATTACTGTGATTTCGTTTTTATATTATGTGCCCATTTTTCCATTTTCTTCCAATGTATCCCTTTCTTATATCCGGTTTCATTTTTTTAGCAACAGAGACAACCACAGTTAAAAACGTTGTTTAAACAATTGTCGGCAAAGTAGCACATGGCACAGCTTCTAGAAATAATCACTTTCATGAACATCACCTGATTCTCTTGTTCACAAAAAGAAGTATACCCACTCGATCATTGATGATGCACTTTCATGTAGCACATTTTAATGTACATTCAGAAAGTTCAAGAATGCTTGCACATTGATTTAAAAGTTCAAGTAATATACCTAAAGGCCCAAAATATCATACTTGTTTTGTCAACCATACCCTTTCACACATCTGCAGAAACATCTGCCCATTCCCTCTAACCAGTTGTTGTACATAATTGGGTTATGTGTTTACATTTACAGGTATGTCCTCTCAAACAGAAACAATGCCCACAAAAGGAAGTGACTTTTGTGCCCAAGCATGTACAGTGGTTGATCTCACGAAGTCATACACAGGAGTCATGTTAGTGGTTAGGTTTATTTTTGAGTGTTGATAAAACAGGCTTACAAACAAATCCAGGCCCATTCGTAAACAGACCCATTACTAACAGGCTGCGTCAGACAGGTGTGAGGAAGTCCCTGTGATTGATCTTGACTTGGATCCATTTGTGGCGATAATTGAGGGAGACCTTATCGAGCATAGGGTAAAGGTTTGGTCCATTGCTCATCTCCAAAGACAGTATTTAAATCCTGTTCTCATTTCAACTGGAAAGATTGGTCAGGGAACGGGGGGATTCCTCAAGTACTGTAGGTACTGGAGATGAGATATTTCCCACCTGCAGCACTTAAAAAAAACTGGAGGGCTGGGGGTTGCGGGGGATCGAGAAGGTTCAGAAGGGAAGTCAGGACATAAGAAAGGTGCATGCGGTAAAAGAGCTGGATGCATGCCTGTTTATTTTCAACCTTCTCAACAAAAGCTTGTCTGCTCACAAAGGTCCTAGGGTGTCTATCTCCTAGCCTGCTTATAGCTTGGTGGTTTCAGGGTTTAATCGCAGTTAGCGGGCACGTTAATGACACCCCATTTAGGCATCTTGGGTGCAAACAACCTACTGATTCCTTCCAAAAACCGTACAGCAAACCGGAGATAACCTATAAGTTCTCCTTAAGAGCATTCACCGGTCAGGTCTGGCTCCTGTTCCCTACCTTCTACTTGTAAATGCATGGTTCCCCAAGATTCAGTCTTTTTATTTTTATTTAATCATTGGACATTTGTGAGGTGCCTATACACAAGTGTTTCCAGGTACCACAATGCAAGAAGGGGGGAGGAGGACATGAGAAAATGAAAGGAAAACAACAAGCACCAAAGAAAGTTACATTGGTCTTGTGACAATCCTACCGTGCAAATGCATGACAAGGTGACAAGTGCGAGTGGGTGGGGAGAAGAGCGTGAAGTGGAATAATGAAGGAGCACTATGGGTGGGTGCTGATAAGTGCTATTCAGGCCAGGGCGGCAATTGCCCTGGTCCCTGTATGACTGTGAAGGGACCAGGCCTCAGTCACAGCAGCAGGTAGAGAGGAGAGGGAAAGATGAAGAGAAAGGGAAGGTTTTGAGAAGTTTCCGGAACTTAACGAGATCCAGCTCAAGTCTGAGGGACGCTGTCCCAGTGGGAGGTGCTAGCCGAAGAGGGGGATCTACCTGCCACTCTCTGCTTGGAGAAACGTTTGATATGCAGAGAGTTGGAGCCAGAGGATCGAAGGATTCTGGCTGGGCGGTATTTCAGAAGGGCAAGCTGGACATAGAGAGGTACCAGCCCCCAGACAGCCTTGTGGATGATGCAAAGGGTTTTGAATTTGATCCTTGCAGAGATTCCAGGGCTGAGAGATGTGGTCCCTGGCCTTGAGGCCAAGGATAAGTCTTGCAGTCCTTTTCTGGGTTAGTTGGAAGGGGTGAAGGGAGGAAAGTGGAAGATTTAGGAAGAGGCTGTTGCAGTAATCATGCCTTTAGAACAACAGGGCTCTGGAGACATTGATTTTCTGAGGGAATGTGAGGAAAGGTAGAATGCCCCTGAGGAAATGAAGTTGAAAATTGGACTCCTTTCACCATGGTTCTTTAATGCTTAGCTCTCTCCTCAATCTGAACTTCTCACCCTTTTGTTTCACTTGTTAGCAGTGGCGGATGGTGAATTGTTAAAGGGCAGTTTGGAAACATGTTCCCCTTGTCTCCATGATCTTCTGAGCAAGCCCATATACGCCAAGTAGGGTTTGTGCATCGATTCTCCCTCCCAGGAGATATTTTTAATGTACAGGTCGAGATGGTGAATCTTAGAACTCAATTATTTGGAGAATAAAAAGAATAGGTCTTACAGTATACAGTGATAAAGTCGCTGAGGAAAATGTCGCCAGGGGGCCACCTTTCCCCAAATTTGCACTTCAAGCACTTTCTCCAAATATTCTAAGTCTGGAGGTTATAATAGTAAATAACGAGAGTACCGCAACTCGGCTAAATCTCACGCAATAATAATTGACCAAACTCGAGCAGGATTAATGCTGAAATTACTGGTCACAAAAAATACCAGAGACAATTGGCAGTTACTGAACGTCAGTAATACCAAAAGCCCTGGTGTCGTCATTAATCCAATTTCCGGGGCTGCCTGGGCAAAGCATTTTATTGCTGTGCTTCTGAAACCTCGAGCAGAACCGGTTGTGGTGAATAACCTGGTGTAACGCTCACCTGGTATCCACGGGAACGTCACTCAGCCTGTTCTGACCTCTTACGACCTCCAACCCTTCCCTGGAGTCTACTCGACTGGAGGCTGGGCATGAAACACAGGATTGGCAGAGTTTAACTCCCTATTGTCTCTGTGTGCTTGAACCCCTTCTTCCCCGGGGTCCAACCCCTCCCTTTGATCCACAACATCACCTTGTTTTCTTAGAAAGTGTGCTCTCCGTCCTGCTTTCAGCGCAGGGTCCCGTTGATTGATGCAGGCTCATTGCTGCCTAGTTACTTCACTGGCAAAAGTCTGACAGGTAAGTATAATGAGTCTTTTGAACAGTTCTCGAACTTCGTTCCTTTCCTTCCTTAGATGATGGCAGGCGTCCGGGGATTGCGACGTGCTGGCGAGATGAGTAGCGTTGAAGGTGAGTGAGAGCGTGATGCGACCCTTTCGTATTTGTATTGAACTGAGTTCTGTTTGTGTGTCTTTTAGGTGCCGCAACGTTTTCAGCATGGATGCCAGTTATGAAGAAGAAATGCGGTGAGTAAGCGCGGTATGCGGCGCCTCTAGGTGTTTCCGCGCTAACCTGGAGTGTCTGTTCCCTCTTGCAGATGGATGAGAAGTTCCGGAGACAGAGTTCCCCCAGAGCAGCTGGGGTTCAGTTAAGCGTTTGAAGCTCGTACAGTCTTTAAAACATAAGCGAAGATTTGCTGAATGCTTACTAATGCCTTTTTTCTGTTCTTTTCCCTTTTCCTTAGGAAGCGGTGTGCCGGGATGGGAATGACCCGCAGAACAGAAGGAGCGATGAATGATGGGCAGAAGCGCCGCAAGGTAAGGCTGTTCCTAACGGTGTTCTTGTTCTTACAGGAGCTGAGCGCAGAAGAAAGATGCAGGCCTACTAGAGACCGATCCAAACACGGTGAGTGTCACGCTGCAGGTGCAGAAAACACAAAGCATGTTTCTCAGCCTGGGTGTGGCTAAATAGTCTCTGGGTATCCTAGGTGTCTCTCGGCTGAACCACACCCAAAAGACTAGACTGCACATGCAGTTCTGGGAACCGAAATATGTGGGGGCATCCATCTTGTCCCCATCAATGCACTAAAGTCCAATCCCCAATGTTATCTTATGGGAGTGAGTGAGACTGGTGCCACAAGCGCCAAGTCTGACTCCAAGTGGGTCTTTGGAGGGATGGAGAGGCCCTTGAGGGCCATGTAGGTGATCATGGCCTGGCACCAGCCTGACATCTTGGAGGGCTGGGGACATGAGGGGCAGGAATCATGACACCTGGTAAGCGCACCATGGGCCGTGAAAATGTCATTGGCAGATATAGAACAAGCAATTAGTGGTATAAAAAATTCTCGTGCATCAGGTCCCGACTTGATATCTAATGTGATGCTAAAAAAGCATCCAAAAGAATGGGCTTCTTTCATCGAAATCCTGTTCAATCAAATATCGACCACAAAACTGCTTCCGGATTCTTGGTCGACAGCCATTGTTGTCCGATTTATAAGAAGGGCAGCCAGGATGACCCTTCCAACTACCGCCCAGTTGCGCTTCTCGATACCATCAGCAAAATCTTTAGCGCAAACTTGCGACAAAAACTGGCACTGTGGGCAGATTCCGGATATACGCCAAACTGGTTTCACCAAGGGAGTCGGAGTCTAAGCAAACCTCTTGATCTTAACAACTTTAAAACTCGAGGCGATGAGAACAAATCAAATCAAAAACTGTTCCTGGCATTCATTGACATGAAGCAAGCTTTTGATGGCTTAAATCGAGGTATGCTTTGGTTAAAATTGGAGGCCTGGAAGTGCCCGGAAGAGCTACTTGATCCAGTCATGGCGCTCCACGCACATACGTCGATTCGAGTAAGAGTGAACAACCACGGCAAACTATCTGATTCTATACAAACTGCTAAAGGCGTTAAACAAGGGTTCCCACTGGCTGCCGAATTGTTCAAACGGTTTTTGGCTGACCTACCCATCCATCTTAACCAAGTCCAGTGCTTCTCGCCAAAAATAAATAACGTTCCTATAAACTGTATCATCTATGCAGATGACCTGGTCCTAATGGATTTAACTCAGATCAGTCTCCAGCAGATGCTTAGGAAACTCCACAAGTATCTCTCATCTAACGATCTCGAGATAAATCCAACTAAAATGAAGATACTCACAATCGGTCGCCTGAATAACAAAGGCAAGTCGTTCAGGTGGTCGGCAGATGGGGAAATTCTTAGCTCTGTCTCCTATATAAGGTATCTAGGAATCCAATTTAACAACTCATTATGCGAACAGCCATGGAAACTCGATCTTAAAACCCGTATGACAAGGTTCGCACTGCAAGGTGCCAAGCTCAATAAGGACTATGGTCAATTCTCGTTGATGCCGGTTTTGACTTTCTACCTTCAAAAGGTAGTGTCTGCCATAGCATTTGGCGGCGAGGCCGGATGGAACATCGACGAAGGCACTTGGCAGACACTGGAGGGTCTTTTTTGGCGTTGTATCTTGAATCTGCCGCAGTCGGCTTCAATGACTATCTTAAGACATGAATTGTGATTAAATTCCCTCTACATCAGAGTTCTGTGGAAATCTCTTGCGGCAATGCAAAAAATACTTGCACCCTCACCGATGCCTGCTTATCAGATTCTCGCAAAAGATAAAAATGGCAGCAAGCCGGATTAATTAATTCTTGGGTGCTTCATCTTTATCAAATCTTAGACGCAGCCGACATACAGACTTCAGAGCTAATACATCGCCCTCAATGCGCAAAGAAAAAGTTTGAGTCTTGGGCATGGATCATCAACCAAGACAAAAGAGCCAGGATGCACTCTGCTATTGCCTTAGGTGTAAGTCGACATAAAAATGTGCAACCTCGTTACCTTCTTCACAGTCCTTCACAACACCATAGAGCTCAATTTCTAAGACTGAGAATGAATCTCCTGGAGACAGAAGAAATCTTATGGCAAAGACGCGATAAGGCTGTGAAAGACAATCTGTCGCTTCTGACGGCTTTTTATAGAGTCATCACAACACCTATTCATTAGTTGTGTAGGTACCAGTAACCAACGTTCCCTATATCTTGGGCAATATGCACCTGCTGATGAAGACATGGAAGCCTCGTGGTCCACGATCACCTCAGGAAATAACATTAAACTGTCTTGTGACGTTGTGGACTAAATGGATTGTCTGCTAAAGACTGAGACTTAGAGTAACATCTTTAATAATGTTGGACTTTGGAAACAACGAACCCTAACTTAATAGGGCCAATTGGGCCATCAGATTAATTTAGGTTTTCGAGATGGACACAAGGAAACAAACTTAACTGTTTGGTAAAATGGTAAAACAAAGTTGCGTTAGATCTTTTAGGGGTGCAGGAAAAGAAATTGCCTCCCTGGTAACCTTTTCCCCATGCTTGATTATCACATTGAACCTGTTTTACGGGTTGGTCTGGAGACGCACATGAAGTTTTCCAGTAGTCTAAGTTCCAGATCACCAACAGTACATCGATGGAAATTGCTGAGAGCTATTTAACTCATGGCTACAGTTAAATAGCTCTCAGCAATTTCCATTGATGTACTGTTGGTGATCTGGAACTTAGACTACTGGAAAACTTCATACAAACTGCTTCCAGACCTAGGTTTGACTTGGCCAACTGGTCACCCACATATATATACACCCATGTGACATTAATTCTGTGTATGAGAATATTCATAAAGGTGCATTAGAAAACCTCTAGAAAGCATTTAAAGCATAATGAACAAAAGTTATAGTTTTCATCTCTTGGCGAAGTTACATATGTAGCCCATTATATTTTACCCCCTTGTTAAATGACTGATAACCAGGACTTTTAGCTCTTAGTCATCCAATCTAGCATTTTGCTGCAGTATGTTGGTGCGTATCAGACAATTGTACACCCACTAGAAATACAGGCGGTACAATAATAGACAAATATATATTTGTACCACATCACTGAAGAAGTGGCTGATATAATGTACCACTACCACAATGCAAAAAAGGCTGATAATGTAGTGCAAAAAGGACACTAGATTCTCGGTTCATTCAGAATCCCAAACTAGAAATGGGTGACAGTGCAGCTCAGTATGTGGGGTTGGAAAGCATACTTTTTTAGCAGTGGGGAAGGTAACAAGTGCTAAGTGTAATGGTGCTGAAATAAGGTTCGGACACAATGGTGGTATGTTTTTGGATATAGACCTTTTATTAAGAGTGTGGCAAAAATGCCTCTCTATCCCTAAAGCTAAGAGGGGTTTGCCTACCTCAATGGAAGCTGGTGAAATTGTCAGGAAGTCCGAAATTAAAAAGTCTGTCACTGCTGTGTCCCAAAACCTACTTCTGTCCCTAACCCTAATAATATTAGACAACTGTGCAAGGATGATCTCTTCTCAAAGTAAAACGTTTTCTTTGCGTTTTCAACCAACAGAAAAGTTCCCTGTTTCGCTGGCAATAAAGGGATGCAAAATAATGTTCCTAAATACAAAATTCTAATGCTACGGTTAGGCTCCTTTTCCCCTTGACTACTTCTTATCATACGTTACTGGATAATTCATGATAAACTGTTTCTTGACTTCATAGTTCTCTATCCTACCAGCTTGGTGTTCTCCAGGATTCCAATGTTAGGGTTGTGTTCCTTTCCCCTAGTCTGCTTCTTATCTTGCTTTAGTTCCTTTAGGCTTTTGAGCCCTTTTGCTAGAATTTCACTACACAATCTAGGACGGAATGCGTCTTGGAGTCATATTTCTTTATCCTGTCAACTTGGTTCAGTCCACTACCAAGCGTATGATTCCTTTTGTCAGTTCCATGGTTCTTAACCCTCTTATTCACAACCTCTCATGTGGGTGCGAGTCCCAGACTTGCAATACTTTACACGGCTTGGTTCACTCCCCTGTCAAGCAAGGGTTCGTTCGCAGGCTATCTCTTTCTCTTAGAGGGTCCCTGATCCTTTTCGCTTTAAACCTTGGTTTTTCACATGGGTGCGGGTCCCAGACTCACTGCAGCATAGCTTCTGCTTGGCTTATTTCTCTTCCAAGCATACAACACTTTCTTGTTTGCTTCTTTTATTCTCAGGGTCCCAGACCCTCTTAATCTTGATGGTTTATTTGGATGCAGGTCTCAGACTCGCACTGTTGCGTTATATTTGCTTGGTTGACTCTCCTGCCAAGTATCCAACTCTCTTGTTTTCTTAGTTTCCAGAACCCTCTCTTTCATCCGGTTCCCAGATCCTCTTATTCTTGGGTGCTGGTGCCAGACTTGCACTGTTGCGTTGTATCTGCTTGCTTCACTCTCCTGCCAAGTATACAACTCTCACTTATTTTCATCAGGGTCCCAGACTCTATCTTTCCAGTTCCTGAGCTCACCCCGCTTCTCCCTCGGACCTCTAACACTCCCGGGCAACATGCATACCTGTTTGCTTCCTTCTCAGATGTACCAGTGATTCCTGGGTAACTGAGTCCCTTCTGGAGTCTCCGGTAGCATTCAGGCGTCTGTCGGGGTCTACAGCGGCTCTGTAGTCTGATACCTTTTCCTGGCTGCGAGTTATGTCCCTTACACGCTTCGTGGGTCCTGGGAGGCCGAGAGAATTCACCTGGCAGCAACCCCAGTAGTCCACTTGTGACAGACCACTCTCAGGTTCTCTGTTTCATCCGGCCTGGGCTTCGATTGCGGCTCAGGTCAGCTGCTCCAATGCACTGCTCTCACTGTTCCTCTTCGGGGGACGGCTCTCTCTGTATCGTGTCTCAGCTGTGCCCGAGTTTGAGATTGTGCTGCTTCCAATCTCCCACGTGGGATTGATATACTGCTTTGGGACAATCACTGGCAATAGGAAGCTAGAGCGCTCGCTCTGCTTCTCTCGAGTGATCCTTGGACTCCCAGCCATCTCCTTCATCACAGTACAAATCTTAAAGCTTCACAGTACCAATCTTAAAGCTATATGCATGATATGTTGATTGTCTGGTTTTTTGTGTTGCCATGTAGATTAAGTTGACTGATTTGACAACATAATATATTGGTTCTATCCAGTTAGTGAGAAGGAGGATTTAGAGTTGGAGAATGGGGTTGCATATATTAAAGTGGAGTGATCCAGCGTTCTCTGGTGATGGTCATCCCCAATGCCATATTGGGATTACTTGCCCATGTGATCCTCCCTTGGTGCACCACCCCCAGGAGAACTATTGCACTGTGGACACACTGCCCTGAACCCATGGGAAAGGTCTCCCTTTAGGTGACAAGGGAAGACAGCCTCAGATTCGTCACATAAGTTAGACTCAGGAGGCAGACATGAGGCCATGGCAACAGCGTGTGTTTTATTTAAAGAAGAAGGCAGCCTATTCTTCCCCTATCTCTAAGGTGTATCTTGGCCGTATCTAAAAAGAAAAATAATAATACACTGTGCTCATCAGTAAGTCTTATAAACCTTATGAGACAGTCCTCCATCCCAAAGCCTGATCTAACGTAAGCGCTGATCCTACTAATATTAAAAAAGGAATAACATAAAGTTTACCAGAACAGGTCTATAAAGGGTTTCTTTCTCAATAGCTGAAATGGTGTTTGGACATTTCAGAGTTCCAATAAAAATGCCTGAGACCACCAGGGTTCACAGGCAAGATGGATGCCTGATAGACAGGCTCTGTTCCCTGCCTGGGTTCAGTGTGGAGCATCGGTGGAGTTTAAGTCCTGGGAGCCTCCACATTGGCTCCCTGGACGGTGGAAGACATGCTGCTGTAAAGAAGGTGTTCTGTGCAAGTCCCGACCCCCACAATGAGGCGGAATTGTCCCCGGATGAGAAGGCCAGTGAGCGCAAGGCAGGGGGTGCGTGGAGCGACCTATGCGAAGACCCGGCAAAGGAGGGCTGCGGCTGGGGGAGCGGAGGGCTGCAAATAACTCAGGCAACCGCAACGGGGTGCTGAGGGATAGCGGACTGGCGAGGCCAGAACAGGGTCCTGGCAGACAGCAGGCTGGCGCCCGGCAGCCGGGGCAGACAGAGGAACCGGTGCCTGCCCTCCCCCACCCACCGCAAAGAAAGCCAGGAGATGGCAAGGAGGGCCAAGAAGAGCCCATGAAGCAGTCCGATGTTGGAGGACTTTAACAGTGGCTGTGAAGGCCAGAGCAGCCCCTGCAAGGTGCCACAGAACGGTGGCTCCCCTCCTCCCATAGCAGCATTGACTGAAGGGGCCAGGCCGGAGGAGAGACGGGACCTTCCCCCCCCCCCCTCAGTGACAGTGAGCCCGCCTGTGGATGTGAGCAGAGAGGCCACCCACCGGCCGCAAAGAAAGCCAGGAGGTGGTAAGGAGGGCCAAAAAGAGGCCGGGAATTTGCCCGGCGCTGGAGGGCTACAGCAGGGGTTATGAGAGTCTAGAGCAGCCCCTGCAAGATGCCGTGGAACGAAGACCCCCTCCCTCCACCAGCAGCATTGATGGAAGGTGCCAGGCCAAAGCAGAGTGCCCAGATCCCCCCACCCCGTGATCCCCCTCTGTGACAGTGTTATTAGAGGTGATAAAGAATTTCCGGCATATATCCGGCTTCCATATCAATGAGGGAAAATCTGTTCTGTTTGTACTGGGAGGGTTACGAGAAAGCCAAGTGGGAGACCTACCACCATTGGGTAAAAAATGGGAGATGGAGTTAAATATCTGGGTATACAGATAATGCACGGGATGGAAGAAACATTTGTGCACATTGGCATGGCATTGTCAAAGATAGGGGACTCGGTTCAATTTTCGAAGGACCTGCCACTCTCCCTGATGGGTAGAGTGGCACTTTGCAAAATGGTGATGCTACCGCGATTGCTCTATTTCTTTACCAATATACCATATATGGTAAAAAAAAATGTTTTTAAATGTTGGACAGTAAAGTCGGAGAATTACTATGGAATACAGGGAGGAGGAGGGTATCAATAGCTATACTAAGTGGACCTAGGGTGGAAGGGGGACTGGGCCTACCTGATTACGAGACATACTTTATAGCAGCGCAATTACAATCAGTGTTAGAATGGGCGCAGCCGGGGGGAAGGAGCTTGAGGGGGCTGGTGGGGAACCTGCCACCAAATCGGAGGGGAGTGGAATTGCTATGGAACCCAATGGAAAATAAGGGAACTTCAATCGTGTTTGAGGCAGTTAGGGGCACGTGGAAGAAGTATATTCGAAAGAAAGGACAGAGAGCTTTACAGTGGGAACCTACCCATGTGTATGGCCCAGAAACTTAGGCAAGCGATAGGGAGAGCACGGGTACAGAGGCTCCAAGGAAAAGGGTGCACAGTGCTGGGGGATCTATTTGAAGGGGAGTAATTACTGACTTTTGCCGAATGGTGCACGAAGTTTGAGTTACCATGGGGCCTGTTTTTGACATAGGGAGCAGTGGTCCACAGACTAGCGGAAATATGGGAGGGAAGTGTTAGGGAGAATTCTCTTAAAAGGCTAATTTCCCTTACCTATAGAGTCCCCCAGCAGCTTTGTTGGATTTCCAGAGTTTATTTTTTTCTCCTGCTAAGAGTGAGACTCTTTTTCCCTCTCTTAGACATATTTTTGATGTGTGTGTGTGAGGCTATTTTTGTGCTTATGGTCTATGGGGTTTTTCTCACCCCCATAGGTATCATCTTTTTTCTTATGTGTTACACAGCACCCTCAGTGCAGTAACACAGGGGTGTCATAGTGATCCCCAAACATAGACTCCATACCCTGGGACTGACTACCGTCTCCCAGGGCATGCAAAGTTACCATTGACTTTGCTAGTCAATAGTTATGAACAAAACCAGTACACACCATCTTACTATGGAGGTCCTGGGAAGGGTGAATAGTTTTTCCCTGGTGTTCATTTTCGAGAGGGTACTGTCCAGTCCCTTTCTCCAAAGTTTCTGGCTGATTGCAGTGGTTACTACCATTAATATTCGACCACAAATATTTTCCTATGGGATTTTCCCATTGTTCGAGGCTAACACTTTTTATGATAGCCTTTAACATACTGCCGGGTCATGTTATCATTAACTTTCCTCTGGTGGTTTTTTTTTTTTTTTTTTGCCAGATCTTTGATAATATTTCTTTCTCGTGTCTCTCTCTGTAATCCAAACCGAGGTCGGGCACTTTGTTCATCCTTTTGGCGGGCTTCTGAACAGAAGCCCTCCTTCAGGCGCCAGTGGGTCTGGGGTAGACCGTATGTGTGGGAGGGGTAATAGGCCCCCTGGACAGGGTTGCCTAAGCAACCCAAGTCGCACTCTGCCCTGATAGGCTGGGGGGTTATCCCGCCAGGATAACAACCCCGCTCTGTGAGTGACAGCTAGGCTGTATGAATGGGTGTTTTTCTGCATACAAGCAGAGATCTGCGGACTGGAAGATGGACGTCGCCACTGGACCTGAGAAATCCCAAGAGGAGAGAAGCCGAAGACATCTGCAACGACTGAACCACGGGTGAAGCCCTGCTGCAGATCCTCACCACTTTTCTCCAATGACCAGAGAAGATCTTCACCTGCTAGAGCCTTCTTCCCTTGAGCTGGTGGGGCCAACCAGTTCGCCAATCGCCTCCCAGGACCTGCCTTAGTCGAATCGCCAGTGCCAAGCACGGGGAGACCGATAGCCAGGCACCTGTCCACCACAACCACGATTTAAAGGAGCGTACCTTTTATTCCGTTTTGGCATCACCGCGGCCGGCTTCTTCCCTGGGCAGTGCAGTGACTCGAACCTTCCTCCACGACGAGAGCCTCTCTTCCTCTGCTGGATCTCCCGAACTGCAGGAACTGCCAGGAACTACCGCCACCGCCAGAGCCTCTCCCACTTTTAAGGTACATTGTTCCGCCAGTCCTCCCGTTTCGTTGGGTACTGTTAAAGGTGTTTGAAATCCTTTACTTACCTTGTGGGTTGGCTGTCCCTATCATCTAACAATGTCTTTTTACCTTCTGCACCCTCCTTTTCAACCGTTAAACAAAGACTTGACTGCAGCTACTAGAACCGTTTGAACCTGGGCAGTTTGCCTTGTACCACTAACTCTGGCACAGGCCTATTATTGACTCTGGCTAATTCTGTTAAAACTGCCTTCTCTAGATTGCTTTTCATCAAGAAATGTGTAGGTGCACCTAAACTCTTACAACCACCTTTCCTTCCCCTTTATATATTGTTGAAGTGCTATTTTGCTCAGTTTTCACCTAAGTATTGCTTGTGCTAAAGTACTATCTTGCCTAACTTGTTCACAATCCGATTGAGAAGTGTTGCTGGTGTGTTTAGGAGTCGAACCCTGTATAACTTGACCTTTTCCCTCCCTCTGAAGAAATTGTTAGAGTGCCATTTCTGCTTGGTTTACACTGTGGCATTTTTCTCAGTTTTCACTCTTGCTCAAACTGGTCTACAATTTAAATAGGGAGTTGTGTATACTTTTCTTGACTGTTTTAACTTGCTTTAATGATAGTGATTTGTGTGTTGAGTAAAGAGTGTGTAAAAAATAAATATATATTCTTTTTGATACAAAGCTTTGGTCAGTGTTTCCTTGTCGCATAGTACTGTGGCGCTATTGTGTAAAACCTGAATACTGCTCCTCTCCCTCTTGAGTCTTGAGATAAGTCTGACTGCTCAGCCAAGCTACCAACTAAATCTGTGTGGTACAGACTGATACGAAAGAAGATTTATTGCATATACCTGTAGTCCTAATCTTCTGTAGTGCTCCCTATAGGGCACTGTATAGGATTCTGCCTAACAGGAATCCCTCAAGAACTGGAAACGAGCCCATTGATACAGGTGCTATTGGAGCAAACGGAGGGAGGGGGGGTAAAGCAAGGATAACACATATCTATAAAGCCCTACATGAAGAGGAACCCAAGGGGGAAACTAAAGGTGAAGGAGAAATGAGAGGTGGATGTGGGATATCAGATACCGGAAGAGGAGTGGGTACGGATATGGGAACTAGTCCAGAAGGTGTCACAAAATGCTCGTTTTCAATTGGTCCAATTCAATATCATGCACAGAACATATGTGATCCCAATCAGATTGCGGGTGATGAATGATAGACTGACGGATGAGTGTCCTAGATGTGGCAGAGGCCCGGCGGGATTTTGGTACATGATATGGAACTGTGGCGTTATAGCAGCATGTAGGGACAAAGTGGTCGAGGGGGGTGACGAATTGGTTGGGGCCAAATTGGAATGCAACCCGAGAACATGCATTTGGGGGATTCTCCCAGAGGGGAAGAAACACAAACTGCGGAATAAAATGATACAATTTCTATTGATATTAGCCAAACGCTGGGTAGCTATCTTGTGGAAACACCAACAGGGACCAGCATTTACAATGTGGCAGGCGGATGGGGGATGGCTGAATTGGTGATACTACAGAAAGCGGGAACTGAGGTAGGAGGGCAAGGAGTAACAGTACAGTGGGGCCAACTGCTGAATGACTTATCAAAATCCAATGAGCTGAAACCGCCATGAGTTGTTAGACGTAAGTTGTTAGCCGAAGGAGTAGCACGGAGCAGAGGGTGAGGTAGGGGGAAGGGACGATATGGCAAGGTTGGGATTATCCCGGAAGGGCCGGAAGACCAGAAGTGCCGTTTATCGTAAGGTTATGAAGAAATGAGAGGAGGCCTCATTGGATCTAATTTGAGAACATAGACAAGGAGGGGTGGATGGAGAGTAAAGTTCAATTTATCTGTCTTTTCTTTTTTGTTGTCGTTATAAAAAATGCAAATAAAAAGTGTTTGTTACTTGGCATTTATATAGCACCTTATGTATCATTGGTATGATCTCAAAGCGCTGGTAGGTTGAACGCCCTTGGGAACCGCAGTTCAAGTCAGGAGAGAGAGAGAACGAGAGAGAGAGTCATAAGGTGCATGGGTGCACCAGATATGTGTGCAGCCTGTGTGGCAGTTTTATGATAGCTGCTTCTTAACGTTAGGTGTGGTGGTTGGGAGGTCAGGTATATGTGTTCATTCTGGTGGGATGACGCCCAGACTGATTAGTGGCTGTGTTAGGCCTGAGGAAACGCTTAAACTAGCGGTGTGTGCTCAGCTAGCTGTGTTTGATTAGGACGATGAGGAGTATGTGGCGGATGTTAGTATGAGAACAGCTATACCGAATGTGTCATAGTATCGTTGTGTTCTAGTTGAGTGTTGGTGTACAGGAGAGAGTAAGCGTGGTAGTGCGATATGGTGGTTATCAGTAAGGGGCTTGAGATCGTGAACTCCATCTGTACCATCTGTTCTATCTGTTTTATTTACTCTGTCCGTTCATTCCACTTTGTCTGTTCATTTATTTCGTCCGTTTCATCCATTTAATCTATTAGTTCTTCCATCATTCCATCCACTCAACCCATCGTCTACATAGTCTACTCCATCCATTCCATAGACCCATTTCATCCTTCCCATCCGTTTAGTGTGTTCTATCTGTTTCATCCTTGCTATTCATTCGATGAGCTCTGTGTGTTCCACCCATTCCATCCGTTCCGTCCGCTCCATCCGTTCCGTCCGCTCCATCCGTTCCGTCCGCTCCATCTGTTCCATCCACTCCATCTGTTCCATCTACTCTGTTTGTTTTATCCACTCCGTCAGTTCAGTTGACTGTGTCCGTTTCATCCACTGCATCCGTTCCATCCACTCGATTCATTCCATCTGTTCCATTTGTTAACTCATCCTTTTCATCCGTTCAATCGGCTCGTTCGTCACATACGTTCAATCCACTCATCCGTTCTATTCGTTCCCTCCCTGCCATCTAATCCGTCTGTTCTTTCCACTCTGTCTGTTCCATCCACTCCTTCCATTCCCATCCACTCCTATCCACTCCTTCCATTCCCATCCACTCCATCCATTCCATCCACTCCATCCGCTCCACCCGTTCCATCCGTTCTTCTGTTCCATCCACCCTCATGTTTCAACCATTCCGTCAGTTTTTTATTTAATGCATCCGTTCCATCCACTGCATCCAATCCATCCATTTCATCCGTTCTATCCACTTCATCCGTTCTATCCACTTCATCCATTTCTTCCATTCCCATTTGCTCCGTCTGATTCCAACTTCCATTCGTCCCATCTATTCTTTTTGTTCCATCTATACCATCCGTCCTCTTCATTCCAACCAGTAAGTTCACTCAGTTCCATCTGTTTTGTTCGCTCCGTCTGTTCTATCCATTCCATCCGTTCGTTCTGACAAGTAGATTCAGTCCAACAAGCTCCCTGCTCCATCTTATTCGATCCGTTTCATTCACTCATTCTGTTCCGTCCGCTCTGTCCATTCCATCTATTGCATTTGTTCTGTCCACTCCTTTTGTTCCATCTACTCCCTACGCTCAATTCGTTCACCCTATCCATCCAGTTCATTCTTTTATCCACTTTATTGATCCGTGCCATCCTTTCTACGCGTTCAATCTACTTTTCATTTTGTCTACTTTATCCGTTCTATCCTTTCCATCCACTTCCTCCTTTCCATCCACTTCCTCCTTTCCAACCACTTCATCCGTTCTACTAAGTTTATCCGTTTTATTTACATTGGCCGTTTTAGTTTTCTGTTTGTTCGATCAGGTTTCTATGCTGGATTGTTATCTTTGATTCAACAACCTTGGGTTACTGTTTATTGCGGTTGTTTATTCTGTTTGTGCCAAGAGTCGATTTTTAAGGGAAGAGCCACGTTTTCAGTAATTTGCGGAAAGACATGAGGTCTTCGGTGAGTCGAATGTGGGGTGGAAGTGAGTTCCACAGAGTTGGGGCCAAGGCTGAGAAAGATGATCCACCTAACCTGAGTTGGTGTTTGGTATCACTAGGAGGCGGGCAGAGCTTGATTTTAGAGTGCACTGTGGTTGGTAGGGTTTTAGCTTTTCCTGAAGGTATTGAGGTCCAGTTTAATGCATTGCTCGGTCGGAGATGCATAAGGTTTTGAAGGTCACCCTTCGTCCAACTGGGAGCCAGTGAAGAGTTTTGAGAGCTGAGGTGGTGTGATCTCTTGGGCCAAGTGCTAGTAGTAGTTTGGCTGCAGCATTTTGTGCTCTTTGTAGTTTAGTCAGGTGGTCTGCTTGGATTCCGAGGTAGAGGGAGTTAGCATAGTCCAGTCTTGGCATTACAATTGTTTGGACCGCGGCAAGTCTGTTGGGAAAGGCGAGGTATGGAAAAATGCGCCTAAGAATTTTGAGGTGGTAGTGGCAGGACTTGGAGACGGGTTAGGTCAGAGTCGAGCGTGCATCCAAGGTTTTTTACTGAAGTTGAGGTTGTCGGGGGGAGGGGGGGGTTGCCCATAGATGATGGCCAGGGTAGAGGGTACGGAAGAAATTTGGTGTTTCCACACACCATGATTTCAGTTTTTGTGGGGTTTAAAAGGAGGTGCTTTGTAGTCATCCAGTGATCAATGTCAAGTAGGCAGGCAGTGAGGTCGGGGCTGGCATTTGAGTTAAGGAGTTTTAGGATTAGTTGGGTGTCGTCGGCATAGTTGTAGCACAGGATATTGTGCGAGCGGATTATTCGTGGGAGGGTAGACATATAGAGGTTGAAGAGGAGGGCTGATAGGCATGCTCCTTGTGGAACTCCGGTGTTGACTGGTCGGGTGGCGGAGACAAAGGAGGAGAGGAGTTATTTGTTTCCTATTGTTAAAGAAGGATGTTATCCACTTGAGAGCATTTCCACAGATTCCTAGGGAGTGGAGGTGGTCGAGGAGGATTGAGTGGTTGATTGTGTCAAAGGCAGCGGATAGGTCAAGAAGGATTAATGCAGCGCATCCCGCAGAATCTGCAGTGTTTTTACATTCATCCCAGATTGAGGTCAGGGTAGTTTCGGTTCCGTGTCGGGGTCTGAAACCTGATTGAGCGGGGTCTAGGAGATTGTTGGCTTCGACAAAGGCATTTAGTTGGGAGTAGGCGGTTCGATCGATTAGTTTAGCAAGGAACCTGGTGTTTGAGATGGGGCGGTAGTTTTTTGGGTCCAGAGGGTCAAGGCGCGTTTTTTTTTTTTTTAGAAGGGGCTTGACATGAGCAGTTTTGAATGCCTTGGGAAAGATTCCTGAGGAAAGGGACTCGTTTATGATGGTTCTCATGTATTCTCCTGCGCAGGTAGATGCAGATATTTCTGTGAGGGTTGAGGCTGGGCAGGGGTCTAGCGGGGAGCCGGATGGTTTCCGGGCGGAGAGTTCGGTAAATTGGTCAGTCGATATTGGTGTGAACGAGTCAAAAGTCGGGTGGGCTGCAGGCGGTGTGTTGGAAGGTAGGGTGGGTGGTTTGTGCGGTGGGTGCAAGAGGGCTAGTTTGTTGATTAGGGAGTTTGTTCGTTCGAGAGCAGTGGAGTAGTAGTGGAGAGAGAGTAAGTCGCAGAGTGATTGAGAAGGGGTTGATTGGTTGGTGGTACATGATGGTTTGGTGAATTCAGAGATGATTTTGTGGAGTTCTTTGCTGGGGTTTTCACAGTTGAGGATTCAAGGTGTCAAGCGTTAAGTGTACATTGCGTGTGGAGGTAGGGGGAGGAGACTGAAAGAGCGAGTCGGCTATGTCGAAAAGGATTTTTAGTTTCTTCCAGCATTTGCGTAGATTTGGAGGTTCTGGTTCGGGTACGGCGAGGAGGGCGGGTGAGCGAATGTTGAAAGGGACAATGAAGTGATCGGACCAGATGATAGGGGTGGGGTGGTTTAGGTGTATCTGGTCGTGGGAGCTGAAGATGGCATCAAGGGTGTGTCCTTTACAGTGAGTTGGCCCGTTTATGTGGATACGGAGGTTAATCGCATCTAGGCAGTCGACCGGAGAGTGGGTCATAGGGTTGGTGGGGATGTCGAGCCAGATATTGAAGTCTCCTAGAAGAGTGAGGGTGGGATGGTTTAATTGGATGGTGGCTATCGAATCGCAGAGGTTGCTTGAGAATTGTCTGTCGTAGCCAGGAGGTCTGTAGATATTAGGAAGCTGTGGGAGAACGTTGGGGGGAGGGATAATTTGATGAGAAGTGATTCGCAGGAAGGGATGGTTGGCTGGCTGGCGATGATTGAGGTAGAGAAGTGTCTATTTAAAAAAAAAAAAAAGAAAAAGCAAGGAAGTACTTGACAAAGTGTCAGGCCCACCCTGGAGGAACCGTAAGATTGAGGACGTTTAAGGAAGGAGAGCGGCAGACCCACTAGCCGAGAAAGAACGAGGTCGCTGTCAAGCTGGCCCTGTGTGCAGGGACAGCGCAGAAAACCGCTTGGAAGATGCCCCTGGCATCCCAATAAGAAAGAAGCAGGCAGGGCGAAGCGGCCAGAGACAAGAGAAGAAAGCAGGGGAAGTTCCACCCCAGACGGCAGGCGCACGGGACAAACCGAGACCATCACAAACCACAAAACAAGGTACGCTGATGGACGTGGAGGCGCCGGGGGCACCTCAAGAATGGCAGAGACAACTTGAGGGAGCAAGTAAGCAAAATAACCCACATGATTGGGTCTGGGACCCTGATGGAAGTCAACAGACATTTAGAAAACTAAAATGAGATAATAGAACTTGGCAGAGCAGTGAAACAAGTTTAGTGGGGTACTGGTGAAAACCTGCAATGCATGTCTGGGACCTGCAGCCATATAAAACCAAGCCTGTATGTGAAATCAAGAAAAAAATCTACAAGAAGAACTGTGAGAGTGATCTAGATGAAAGCAGTACTTGGTAGGGGAGTAAACCAGTTCTGTATTTGACACCACAGCTTGGGAAGTGCATTCAAGATACTCTACTTCACTGCTGTATCTAGTAGGGGACACCAGGTCTGCAAACCAGGGTCAGGGACCCACCACGCTTGGAAGTGCATCCAAGCTACTCTTCTCGTCGCAATACCTGATGGTAGGAAACCAGTTCTGCCAACCAGGATCAGGGATCCACCACTGCTTGGAAGTCAATCCAAGCTACTCTTCTTTGTCACAGTGCCTGGTAGGAAGAAACCAGCTCTGCCAACCAGGGTCGGGTGCCCACCATAGTTTGGAGGTGCATCCAAACTCCTCTTCTTTACAACTCTGCCTGGTGAAAAGGGAACCAGGTCAGCCAATCGGGGTTGGGGTCCTGGAGACAGAGAAGAAGCACGAGAAGGGCCAACTAGGGAACTAGTCATTGTTCAACTGTATTTCATGCCTGAAGAAGGCTGGGGCAGAGAGACATCCCCCCCAGCAGTTGGTGAACTTTACAAGAAGCCTGAGTAAGTCCGGGAAGGGAGTAATTCCCCAAGACATGAGGAACTGAAGATTCCATAACTGCCTTTTTGTCCAGGTGAAGGGAGTCTCTCCCTTTGAGCTAGAAAGACCTTCTTTTCATTTTGTTTTTTTTAATAATCAATACTATGTATTCTTCGAAGGTATATACAGATTACAACATAAGGAGAAAGCCATTGCTATGCATCACATTTACATATCATGTACCACTGTGTTCAGGCTTTGCCATTATCATTCACAGTTCATTCGCCTCTGAAGCTTTTCAAGAAACAAACCCCCCACAACTATTGTCCCCCTCCCCCACCCTCCACCCATTCCCCCAACTTGTTCCAGAGTCTTCCCCCAGATACTCGGTCCATTCCGAACTGAGGTGGCAGGCTTGGTTTGCTATTGTTGTGTCAGTGCACGTGAATGTTTTTAAGCATTTGCAGTTTGTGGAAGTGGGTTTCTCAGTCCTTTACAAAGTTCTGAAAGGGGGTCCATAACGCCATGAATTTTAAGTATTTACCTGCCTTTAGGGCACATATTTTTTCCATTATCATAACTCCCCAGATCTTGACCCACCACCACACCTCTGTCAGACCAGATTCATTCTTCCATCTTTGTGCCAATGTGATTCTCTCTGCCAACAGTCAATGTGTGATTAAGGTAGCTTTGTGTCCCGACGCTGCATATATACCTTCTGAGACCACTCCTTATAAAACTATTTTGGGTGACATTGGTAACTACGCTCCTGTGATTTCCTTTATGAGCGCCAGCACTTCTTTCTGGTATATTACCGCTTTTGGGCGCATCCACCACATGTGATACAAATCTCCCCTCCCCCCACATTGTCTCCAGCATTCCGGGGAAAATCGCAGGCCAAGATGACTATGGATAAGGAGGAATTGATGAACTGTCTAAAAGGCATGGAGGCTAGGGTGATGAACTCTTTCCAGGAGCAAATGGGGCAAATGAAGGAGGAACTGAAAACTACCCTACAAGAGGTCAGAAAAGAGATGAATGAACCTGGGGAAAGGGTAGACATTGTTGAGAATGGACTGTCAAGTATGGCGGAGGAAGCAAATCAATGCAGCATTCTACTGGACCAGGTGGCCAGAGCAACGATCAATCTGGAACTACAGGCTGAAGATCTAGAAAATAGATCATGAAGGTCTAACATCAGTGTCAAAGGTCTGGCAGAATCATTGACATAGATCTGAAAGACGTCATGCAGCAGTGTTTTAGCAGCCTTCTAAATGACACCCAAACGTAAAAGATTGGATTTGACAGGATGCACCGAGTTGGCCCTAAGAGAAATGAACCTGGAGCGAGAGCCAGAGACGTCTTGATCGCCCTGTCCTTTTATAGCCTGAAGGAGGACATCCTGACAGCCGCTAGATCACACACTGACCTGACAATTAATGGATGTCGTATTCAACTCTATCAAGACCTGGCACTCTCAACACTCCACAAAAGAAGATTAATGCAGCCAGTCACGAAAGCCCTACAAGCAAAACGCATACTATATAAATGGGCCTACCCATTTGGGCTAACCTTCACCTGGGAAGGACAACCAAGGAGAATTAGCACATGTGAAGAGGGGATATCACTGCTACAATTGGAAGTGGAGCAGGACCAAGACTATATAATCTGAGGGCTACAATGTTTGGGAATTTTGGTAAATAAGGACAGCCTGATATCTCAAATTCTGGGTACGCTGTCTAGCGGTTCCACTCACAATTGCTGTTCTTAAATGTCTCCACCCAATCAACTTGATTTCCATAATATTGTCTGAATTTT
Source organism: Ambystoma mexicanum (assembly GCF_040938575.1). NCBI lineage: Eukaryota > Metazoa > Chordata > Amphibia > Caudata > Ambystomatidae > Ambystoma > Ambystoma mexicanum. The sequence continues at coordinate 579,474,956 of NC_090924.1, read as the reverse complement.
TACAATGTATTTTCTAAGAGTAGTTTTATGTTAAAAATTGTATCTTTCTGTGCTGTTGATTGGAGATTTGATTTATTGTTTTGTTTCTTGTGTATGATTTACTCAGATAAACCAATTTTAAAATTTAAAAAGAAATAGGGGTTGTTCGCAGACCCGCCAGAACCAGTGGTAATCATAAGTCGCAACGGGCCCATAATCCACCATAAGCATCTTTAGAATTTCAACAATTGTCTTGTTAGATCGCTATACTGCCCCTACCCCACTACGAGATGCCTCGTGGTAGATGGTGTAGCTTCCTCTTTACTGCTAGAATTTTCCAAATTTTGGTTATCCCTTCACTTGTAAAGTGACTACCCCATTTCAGTAAGATCAATACAAGAAAAGATGTGGTTGACTAATAAAGCAGCAGAAGTCTCCACCTTACAATTGGGAGCTGGAAAACATTCAATGTATTTGGCAAATAGGCATGTCACGGTCAACATACATTTGTTGCAGCTGTCAGAACAAGCCACCAGACCAATTAATGTCTGTGAGCCATTCAAACTCAGACGTGAGCCCTAGGATTCCTCTAGCAACCTAGGGAGGTCATTGCTGTAGATATTGACCTGGGATGGGCTGAAGTTGCCCCATGTCTCACTCTTATGTCCTATTTATTAGGATCTGTTGCATGTTAATTTTTACCTGGCTGCAGATTGAGATACTTTGAGACTTACAGCCTATTGAGCAGAAATATCCTCTCTAAAGCCCAATATGTAATATAAGTGCACAAAAAAGAGAGGAGAAAAAAAAAATGTTTGACCTGAAAACCTAGGTATCTAGCCCTACAAAAGACTCTTGGTGTGAATGTTTTACCCTAGTTAGTGGTGGCGAGACACCTATCTAGGTGAGGGATAGAGAGAGAAAGCTTACCCTCTCTACATTTTAAATCATGCTTTATATGACAATAAAACACACACACACAAAAATGAATAAAAAAGTATGTCTCGACTAGTATAATTTCAAGATGTATTATTTACTGTCCAAACACCTTATATAAACATTCTAGTCGGGGACAACAATTCTATAGCTTGCTTGAGATTAGGACTCCTTACAAATCTATTCACTGTGAAAGTTACCTATTTTAAACTCAGTGCTTATTTTTGAGTTTCTAAAAATCAGAATCCACCAACTGGCAAAAGATTATAGAGTAAGTGAAAGGTTATTTTTCCTTCCAATGAATGTATGTATTCATTCTAATTGGGGATAAAGCATGATTTAAGCCAGATCCCACAGTGAAGATTTCATTTTGTTCCAAGTACGCCAGCGATTCCCCTGGGTGAACGCCAGAGTTGGGGAGGCGAGGTCAAGCCTGTGGTACTAACCTTGACTTGTGAATTGTGAATCGTAAAAACCAAGAAGAAACGCACACAGCTGGTGAGTTGGCAAAGCGACCTGAAAGACCAGTGTGTGTTAAAAGTTTGAAGTAGCAACATTATATTGCAAGTGGAGACTGCGTGCATGTGAGTGAAACGCGAGGAAAGGCAGACCTATGAATGAACTTTGAAGTAAAAGGCAGCTGTGAAGACAGCAATACTAAGTAACGGAGTGGTCGGTGAAAGGAAGTAGCCCATTCGAAAGTCTCAGTGAAAAGCGAATTGCTTAAAGCGATCAGGTGTACGAACAGCAAAAGTGAAATGAAGAAGTTAACTCCCAGAGAAGGGGGAAAGTGAAAGTTGAACTGTGAACATTTAGTCGAAGTGGTCCTGCTGTGGTCTGTGTCGAAATCATGCACATCCGAAAGGGGTCTGAGCCCGACCCGAAGTTAGATAAGCTTGGGAAAGGGAGCCCCTTGCTTGTTGGTGTTGAACTTTATTTTGAGAGGTCTGAGCCCGGCAGAGGGGGACCTTTGTGAACTATTTTTATGAAACATTGTCTTTGAACTCCAAGAAAAGAGACTTAAACGTGGCCTCGAGCAACGTGTTGGAACTGTTTGTGTTAGAAGCTGAGCCAGTGTGTGTCATCCTGCATACAGGGACATCCTTACTCCGCGTAATGTGGGGAGGAGAGCTGCTTCGAACACATTTCTTCATTTGAACACTTTTTTTTTTCCTTTGGCATACATTTCTCCTTTTTACACTTTTTTGTACAAGAGATGGGGCAGGCATTCGGTTTTGTTACCGTTGTAATTTGACAGACTCCACTAGGACTGCGTTATTTATTATTTGATGGTCGACGCTACTCCCATGTTAGTTATAGGGCAGAACAGGAGTTTCTCCAACCCCAACCATTTCAATAAAGGTTTTGCAAATTTTACCCATTGTGTCAGTGTCATACTTGTGATAGCGTGCCTCCCCTACACCACCTCTAACTAGGGTAAGGCATCCACACCAAGGGATGGTTTGAGTCTTTAGTAGGGACAGATACCTATGTTGTCAGGTCAAATAATTCTTTTTTGCCTCTTTTTTATTGTGCATGCAGATTGAGATGTGCATAGATTTTTATTATGGCATACATTTTTATTATGGCATACATCTACCCCCACCCTCAGTTCAAGCCTGCATTAATTTGAGGTTTAGTGCTGGGTTCCAGGTCTAATCTAATGCTTAAATGCTTTTCGGAATGTATAAAGCAAGAGAATATTTTCCCCAGTTTTTGTTATTTTCATACTTGCCCTATAATGCCTGCAATTTGAAGATATGGTCTGTGGTTCAGTATTTGGATAGGTATCCTCTCTGACTCTTACGTAAAACAGAATAGTTGGCTGATGTTCTTGTTAACACAGATTCCCCATAGTTGTTTTGGTCCTGGGGGTTCCCATCATTATAGAAATGGGTGATGAGCCCTTCAAGGAATGGTTCGCCCAAACATTTTTATTTCAAAAATAGAAAAGAATTGGCATTTTTTTTTCGAAGTCCTTATGTAAAATTTTGAGAAATTCAAGCTCAAAGATAGCACATGGGGGCATCCATTTTGTTAAATGGATGCCTGCCGCTGTGCTCGCTTTGGCTTTTGCGGCACTAATGAAGGAAAAGCCAGCCAGCTGTAGTAAGCAAAAGCTACCACTGGGTGGCTTTTCCTTCATTGGTGCCGGGACTCGGAGGACGCGGACTGGAGACTACAGGCAGAAAAGCTGCAGCTGCATCTCTGTAAGTGCTATTTTTTTTTTTTTTTTAAATAAGCACTAGCTGCGTTTTCTTTTCTAAGTTTTCCGGGCTGGAGGAGCCCGGAAAACTTAGAAATAAAACTGCAACTTTAAAAACATTGTATTTATGTTTGCGGTAGCTTTTGAAGCGACCGCAAACATAAATACAATGTTATTGTGTTTGAAAACGCTGCAGATTTTCTTTCTAAGTTTCTCAGGCTCCTCCAGCTCGGACGCGGGACAAGGGACAAGGGGGAGGCTGGGACTAGGGAGTCAATATTGTCCTTAATGGTTTTAGAGTGGCAGGGGTCCACCTGTTTGGATGAGCCCTTCATAGACCGGAAGAGGTGGTGGAAGGGAGCCTGAAAATGACCTAAGTGTCATCCTCATAGCACTGAAAATTGGGGCAGAGGGTGGCAATGCGATGGGCAAGAAGTGCCAGGTATTGGTTGAACAGCCAGTGATGGAGGTTAGACCCCTGGGGAACACCACAGGTAGAGATGGAGGAGAGGGTTGACCCAAGTTGGACCTGGGAGGGTCGATCGGAGGAAAGAGTTCAGCCAAGCCAGGGCCTTATCAATGATACCCAGGTTATCACAGAGACGGTTGAGCAGGATGGCATGGTTGACCATGTCAAAGGCAGAAGAGAGATGAAGTAAGAGGAGGACACAGGGGTTATTGGAGTCCAAGTTTGAGAGCAGGTCTTCATGGATGTTCAGGAGAACATTTTCCGTGCTTCTAGCAGCTATGAAGCCAAACTGATGATCATGGAGACAACCAACCGATTTAGTTTGAAGATTATGCTGGGAGATGACCAGCATTTCCAGGAGTTTGCCCAGGAAAGGAGTGATGGAGATTGGGCGGTAGCTGGACAGGAGGGGTCGGCTGAGTGTTTCTTAAGAAAAGGGTGTACAAGTGAGTGCTTCAGGGGGGAAGGGAAGACTCCAGTGGCTAAGGAGTGGTTGCAGAAGTCGGCCAAAGCAGGAGCTAGGGTGTCAATGTGGTCCTTGATGGTTTTAGAGGAACAGAGGAGAACCTGTTTTGACGAGACTTTCATAGGTCGGACGTGTCTAGAAACCTGGTCTGGGGACAACAGGAGAAAGGCAGAGAAGGGGGGGTGCCCACAGAAGGGCCAGAGGAAGAGCAGGGAGTAGAGGGAGGAGGAGAGGAAGAGAGTGAGGTAAGGATGTCCTGAGTTTTAAAGATGAAATGAGAAGCCAGGGCCATGCAGAGGGCCCGTAAGAGGACAGGAGAGGTAGAGACTGCAACAGGATTGGCCAGCTCCTTGCAGATTTTAAAGAGTTTGGCTGAGTTGTTGGATGCCACAGAGACGCAGACTTGGATGAGGGCTCTCTTCTTGTTGCAGACAGAGAGCCGGTATTGCTCTCAGCCACCCTGCACTTGTGTTTAAGGGTGACAAGGTCTGAGACGTACCAGGAGTTGCACTTGGCATTGGGCTTCAAGCAGATCCTCATGACAGGGGCAAGAACATCAAGAGTATCAGAGATAGCAGAGTGAAGCATAGAAAGGTTTGTGTCAGGGTGAGAGTCAGCCAAAGGGGGAGGGGAGGAGAGAAAGTGGCGGCGAAAGCCTCAACTGAGAACCGAGAAGGTAGGTGGCAGTGCTGGAGATGGCTTGGCCTGAGGGGTGGAGAGAGTGAACTGGGAGGAAATGAGAAAGTGATCACTCCAGGAGAGAGGAGTGGTGAGAGGGATAGAAAGGGGAAGGTCTGTAGAGATCAGAACATCCAGAGAGTGCCCCGCAGAGTGAGTCGGGCCAGAGGGGAGTGAGAGAAAGTTGCAGAGGTCGCAAAAGAGTCCAGAGGAAGGACAGGAAGCATCCAGGTGGATGTTAGTCTTCAAGAAGGAGGAGTTGAGTGGTCGAGACCAGGAGGGCAGAGAAGTGGTCCACCCACTCAGAGAGGAAGGAGGAGATCTGACCAGGTGGCCGATAGATGGTAGCCACAGTAAGAAAATGGCTAGGAGAGAGAGAGAGAGCCTGCATACGAGGCATTGGAAAGAGGAGTAGGCCTGCGTAGGAATGACATAGGCAGGAATCCACTCAGGGAAGATCAGGGCTACACCTCCTCTGGAACGATTGGACCTGGGCCCGGAGAGGATCTTGTAGCCGTCAGGGAGGAAAGTGTCAAAGCTCATGACAGAGCTGGCCGTGAACCATGTCTCAGTGAGACAGAGGACATCGAGGTGAAGTTCTTCAAGGAGACAGCAGATGTCAGAGGAGTGTTTGAAAGCTGAGCGATTAGAGTGGCGATATGGAGAAGATTACCGTCCTTGAAAGACTTCCGGGGAGGGTACAAATTGGAGGTGCGCCCTGCGGAGGTGTAGAAGAAGCCAGAGGGGGGGGCAAGAAGAGGAAGGAGGAGAGGGCAAGGTATCCAAGGAGGAACAGCAGGGGGAGGCAAGGAAGCTGTGGTGGGAAGAGAGGGGACAGCAGGAGAAGAAAGGAAATTGATGAGGCACAGGAAGCGTCTATCAAAGGAGAGAAGGTTGGCCTGAGAGCCTTGGACCAAGACGGTACCATTCAGGCAACCATTAATGTTGACCTTAGAGTAGTGGAAGGAGGACAGGAGGGCCTCCCACCGGGTGCCACCATTAATGGGAGAAGAAGAGAAAAGAGAAAGCACAGAGACCATATGAAGGGTCTGTAGGCCTGGCAAGGGAACGACAAAGAGGAGGTCAGTGAGTGTTTGCCTGGGGAAGCACTGGTATAGGTGTCAGCGATAGGGAGGCCTGGGTTGGAAACCAGGGTGTCTTTTTTAAACTCTGATTTAGTGAGGAGAGCAGGATCGTCGATAGAGAAGCAGTTCGAAAAGATAGGAGAGAGAGAGAGCACCATAGAGTAGGTAGGGAGAGGAGAGAAGAGGAAGGAGGGAGGGGGGTAGTGGCGAGCAGAACACTAGGGTAGGACACAGGAAGAGGCGCAAGCAGACGAGACAAGGAGAGACGAGACAATAGTAGACAATTCAACAAAACGACAAGAGCTCAGACAATAGTAGAACAGTTTGCTAGATGAATGTTTTGCTAAGAAGGCAAAACCAAAGACAGCACTACTTTCACAATGTAGTTTAAACACTGGAGATAACACACCTAGGTCTGGAAGTCCTGTATAGTGGGATAGAGGCCTAGGTTTCACAATGCAGTTTAAATATTTTCACAGTGCAATTTAAATACTTCCACAATGTAAGGGAGCAGACATCCTCATGCTCCAGATGGTGAGGAATACATGACTACGTGAATGGTGCCATCGAAGTCGAAAACGTCTAACTCTAAGACATAGACGACTCCTTGGACATCAGGCTTGAAATTTGCAAAGCCTTCGATGCCTTTATGTGAAAAAACCTTGACTCCTTTACCAAGAAAGTATTTCTTTAAATCTCTGACCTCTATTTATGAGGACAATGAGCATCTGATAATGATGCGCCCTTTGCAGTATGGCACACCAAATGTCCCTGATAGCTTAATTTCAGAGGAGTCCAGACTGAAAGACCTAGATGAAAATTTGCAGACAACCAGTGGAGTGGACAATTTACCGAAATTAGAATTTGGAAAGCCTGAGTCAGATGAGCTTGCAGATGCCTCTTATAGGTAGTTGATAACCAGAGTAGTGGATGACTTGGGCTGCAGCAGACCTGCCCTCCCTATCAAACAAGATGACCTTGCAGACATCCTTGATAAAGCTCCTCAAAAGGATCCCATCTTAGCTTTTCACATTGCTCTTCAGAAGAGAGTAAGTGCCCATTCGGAAGCACCGGAGTCAAGTCCGGCAGTAAATAAGAACTTGACAAGAAAATACTGTCCAAGTAGTGACCCCAGCTACTTATTGAAACACCCTATCCAAGAAAGTGCCCTGGTGCAGGTGGCAAACGCTACCTCAAAACTGGCAGCCTACCTGACCATCCCACCAGATAGGGATGATAAAAGGGTAGATGCCTGGTTCAGAAAGGTATTTTCCGCTGGGAGCATGGCTCATAAATCAGCGAACTCCACATGTGCCTTGGCAAAGTTTTCATACACTCTATGGAACTGCATTTCTATGGCGGCTGAGCATATTCCCAAAGAGGAGGAAAGAGACAGTTTCTTGGCTATTTTTTAAGGATGGCAAGGAAGCCATGTGCAAATCTCTTCAATCTGGACTGGATTCTGCTGTCCGCATCAGCAGAGCCATGGCGGCAAGCACCGTAATTCGCAGATTTGCATGGAAGTCTGGATTTGCACCGGATGTGCAATCTAGACTCCTTAACATGCCTTTTGACGGGTCTCACCTTTTTGGCAGCAAGGCTGATGAAAGCCTTGAGAAGCTGCAGACCTCGAAGGCAGCAGCTAAATCTTTGGGCGCCGCTATCGGGCAGCCTCAGCCTTTTCACCCCAGTTGACCGTCTTGAGGGTTAGATCTTTTCGCTACTACTCCTCAGTTGGAAGAGTGCGCAGAATGGCAAGTCAAAGAGGCCAAAGAAGATTCCCTTGTGGTGGACGAGGGAGCGGTGTAAAGACCGCTCAAGCACCAACTGTCTCAGCATCTGAAAGAATGTCGAGACATTACTTTGGATGCTTAGGCATTAGAAACCATAACCCAAGGTTACTGCCTCCCCTTCATTCAGATGCCTCAGAACCATCCACTTTGGAGCCATTCTTTGAAGGTTCCAGATCCGTTCCTTGTGCAGGAAATGTTGACCCTATTATAGAAAGGTACTATAGAGCCGGTACCTGTATCAGAGTGGAACAAAGGATGGTATTCTCCATATTTCTTAATATCCAAGAAGGACGGAGTTCCATCTTGGACTTAAAACACTTGAACAAGTTTGTCAGGAAGGACAAGTTCAAGATGTTCACACTTTCTCAGATCCTTCAGGCCGTCCAACTCCAGGATTGGATGGTGTCATTGGACCTTCAGGATGCTTATTCTCATGTGCCAATCCATCTCAAGCACAGCAGGTACCTGGGGTTCGCCGTTGGCAGTCCTCATTATCAGGTTTGAGTTCTGCCATTCAGGCTGATCTCTGCCCCAAGGGTATCACCAAACCGATGGTGGTGGCGGCAGGGAGTCTCAGGAAATGGGGGATTCACGCCTCTACCCTTACTTGGACGATTGGCTGATCAGGGGGCGTTCTCCCAAACAAGTCCTGGATCATCTCAACGTCACCTGACACTCTCTTCACAGACTGGGCTTCTCTCTCAATTACAAGAAGTCCCATGTGACACCATCTCAAATGCTGCAGTTCATCGGGGCTGTACTGGATACATCCTTGGGATTTTGATAAATCCCATCCCGACATTGTTACAAATCTATTGAGATGGCAGACCATACCCGTTTCTATAATAGGATGTATTTCACAGCAGAAGATACTGGTAGTTCCAAAGTTGCTTTATCTGTGTGCTAGGACTCTAGTCAGAATAGCCCACAGGTTATTCACTGCCTTCAGGTCGGGTCTACTTATTTAAATGGGGTGTGTAAGGGTGCAGAAGGAGGAGACTGACACAGTTGGCATGGTTTTTGGCATACATTTTTATTAAACAAGAAATAAAGAGAACACCTATCTTTCCATAACTCTGAGGGGTTTCCCTACCTCGACTCAGGATGTCCATGTAAATCTAGAGTCCACCGTCATGTGCCAAAAACCTCTTAACTAATGGTCTTCTTGGTCCAGAAAATTGGCTCCTTTCTTATGGACAATGGATCACAGCTCCAATTCTTAGGTGGGATGTTTACCTGAGTGGATGACCCCCTTTCCAAGGCACAAAACAATGTTTCAGCCTGTAAAGCAGTAAGGTTCTCAGTTCAAACTCAAAAGGTAAAGTTGAAGTTCATACCTCAACATTCCTGTCATGATGCCTACCCCTGGGCATCAGGACCAAGGCCCTCAGCTCCGGGAGCAGGCATCCAGACATTTGTTTAAACCTCAGCAGCCCCGGCTAGGGGCCGTCTGGGTTCAGTCCTGGCGCATTAGGCGCCAGGCTCATAGACTTTACTTACCTGATGCAGACCATGCTGCAAAAGAGTCCAAGCCTACATGAGGCCTGGATGGGACTATTTTGTTACAGGGACTATTTTATACTCGGGTGTGGCTCTAGGGAACTTCTTACCTGGAACTACTTTGAAGGCTATTTAAACCACACCCGAACAGCAGCACATGCTTCGCGTTATTCTGCATCCAGCTGCGTGACGCTCACCGTGCCTGCAGCCAACAGACAGTCCTCTGCCACGCCCGAGTGCCTGCAGCCAGCATCCAGTCTTCTGCCACGCCCGCCTCGAATCCGGAGCTCCTAGAATGAAGAAGAAGAAAAGGACGAAGTTAGAAAACGAACTTATTTCAAATTCCTCACCAAATTCCGGAACCATTTCATCTCCGGACCTGGAAAGTACATCAGTCCTGCACGCGTTGCTTTGCCAGCTCCAGCACGGCGCCATACTCACCAGTTCTCACAGCATCTTTCGATCCGGCACTGTCTCCATCATTTCTTCGCCGTAATCCGGCACCTAGGGGACACAAGAAAAAACAAGGTGAGCCAAGGGAATCAACAAATACAACCTCTTACCACCATAGACTTACCTGATTTACCACCGGCGGTATTATTCCATAACTCTCCACATTTTCATATGCCGCATCTGTAAAGAGGGAGAAAAACAACACGTTAACGCATGCAATAGTTACCGGACAGCGTTGGGTAACACAGACTCTTACCTGAACGCCAGCAGCAGCTACGAGACCTTCTTCTCACAAACTCAGTTGCAACTTAAGGAAGGAAGGGGACAAGAGTGAACATCGGGCACATTGAACTCTATGAACTTGATACTTACCAATCCCGCCAGAGACTTCAGAGTCAATACTTACCGGAACTCTCCCAACGCCTTCAAACCAGTGAAGTAACTGGTATCTACGCGCCCCTGCAAGACACGCAGGATAGAGAGCTCATCTTTTACGAACATAAGGTGAGGTTACTAAGGGGATATCGGAGGTGATTAGCGGGGGACAGCGAGAACAGTTGGGTGGCCATCACTAAAACCCACAGGTGATTAATCCCTGTCTCCACTTGCAGGAAAATACTTCTTTGGGTCCAGCAGACAAGACTAGGCGGGCCAGTCCAGACAATCATCTCTGCACTACGCATCACGTTTAAGGAGACCGCAGCTGTCCGGGTCCGATCGACACCCCTGTGGGGTCCAGGTGAGCGTAACAATTCCATTGTTGTTTCTTCACTATTGGGTCCCTAGAAAATGCCTCCAGATATATTGCTCTGTGGTATTGCCAGGGGAATGAGTACATTCCCCTGACCTCCCTTTTCACTTGGCTTCACAATGCCAGCAGAAGGACTCCCTTCCCCTGGCCTTTCTTGGCTTGGATTTTACAGTTCACAACACCAAGGGTTATGACTCCCTTCCCCTGGCCTTTCTTGACTTTCTGGCCTTTCTTGGCTTTAATTTCACCCCTGGGTTTCTCAGCAATACAGTTAATGTACCAGTAGGGTCCTCGACCCACGCTGCCCCTCTATCGCCTACTTTGTTCTCTGCCTTGCTAAGTTTTTCCCCAAGGAACAAGGCGTAACTCTTTCTACTGCCCTCTGTCGTTGCGGGTTCCAGATCCGTTTCTCTTTGTTCTTTTGGCAGACCTGGTTCACTCTCCTGCCAGGTACTGCCATGGGGAAGTTGACATCCATCTTCCCCTTGCTGGCTGGCCCAGACCCTTCTCACTTTTCTTCCCATTTCTCCCAGTCTTGGTTTACTCACCTTCCAAGTACTGTGACAGAAACATTTCCCCACTCGTTATTCTGATGCAGGGTCTTGTTCACGTGTGATTTCCAGCCCGCATCGGTCCCTGCGCGGTTCTCATCACGTTTGTTTTCCTTTGGGTGCACAACCAGTTCTTCCTGGTGTGCTTCTTAATGTATCTCGGTTGTGGGGACGTCTCAGCGTTGGGGCTCCTTCCCCTTGTGAATATGCTGCCTTGCGCTCGGACCCAAGTCTTTCTTTCTGCTTCCCGCCTTCAGGTCCCTGTTCACGAATGTCCGGTTTTGCAAAAGATTGCTTGCCGACTGCTCTCTGTTCAGCTCCCTGTCTCCTTCCAACTTCCCAGGCTTCACCGTTCTGTGATCTGGTTGGCTGCTTTCCCCTTTCTCATAGTTCTTCCTTGCTTTTTATGATGAGTTGACAAAAGCAACTAGAACATTTGTCCTAGTTCTCATCATGGCTCTGCACCTCCTCCTCATCTCAGTATCTGTCAAGGGAAGCCTTCTCCAGGTAGTCCCAACTCTTCTTAGTCTCAGTGGGTGTTAACCTTGTCACCCTACAGACATAAATGGGAGTATTAGATAGGTGTTTGGGGTTCCTATTGTAAGGAGATGCATAAGATGTGGAGTAAGGGTTGTTCCTGATCCCCAGAAGGTAAGTCTCCCCCCATGAGATCCTCCTGCTGAGTACCACCCCCAGATGGACTATCAGGCAGCGACCTCACCTCCCTGGCCTCATGGGGATAAGTGACAACATCTCCTTGTCCTTGTGTGTGCTGGACAGTTGTGTCGCAGTCCCTGCTTCAGAAGGCTACTATTTAGTAGCCCAAGTACAGTTTGAAAAATGCTTGTGTTAGACACTGGTAACACCCACATGTATGGATGGAGTGGGCTATAGCACACCCAGGAAGTTGGATAATTTCCTGATTGGGCATCATACGTTAGGGTGGGAGAATAGAACTATAGTGGAGAAAAGATTTTGGGGTGCCTGGTCTATCTTTAGGCTAAATAAGTTCAGTTTTCCCTTTTGCTTCTTGTAAAGAATGTCAAAGCACACTAACATTGTCCTTGGCAACATCGAATGTCTGGCTAAATTGAGGTAAATGAGGTGGGTAGACAGCTTTGTAGAGGGCATATTTATCACTATGAAGCAGCATAACACATGCTACAGATGAACAAGTTAATTACCAACTGTAACGTTCTTTCGACTGGATGTTCCTCCCACGTATTCCTCATCTTGTGATAATTTGTTTCGCCAGCTTCGCTCGCTGCATCGGAAAAAAAGATTCGTCAGAGGGCACTGTGCTCGAGGTCGTGGCGTCGAATGTCCCTCGACGGGCTCCGTACCGTGTCGACCTCACCGATGGTAGAAATGGCTCGAGCCGCGCCCTTTGGCTTCAGTTCTGTTTTTTCGAGGAAATACTCGTGGAACATGTAGTCGTATGCTGTGACTGATAGGCCCATCGTGAGAGGAAATTGTAAGAAAATATAAACTATGCTGCGGGGTAGGTTGGGAGGGTTGGTGAGGAATAGGTGGGAGGAACATCGTCGAAAGAACGTTACAGTTGGTAAGTAACTTGTTCTTCCAATGGATTGTGTCCTCCCACGTATTCCTCATCTTGTTATAGATTCCCATAGCAGTGACCAATTTGGAGGTGGGAGTGCTAGTTTTTGTTTTCATGTACAGAGTGAAGTACTGCTCTGGCAAAAAGTCCCTCATTTGAGGATGAGGCATCTAAGCAGTAATGCTTGATGAAGGTATGCATTGATGCCCATGTTGCAGCTGAGCAAATATCTTTTGCAGGGACTCCCCTCTTCAAAACCGCAGAAGTAGTCATTCCCCTTGTGGAGTGAGCACGTAACCCATCCGGTGGGTCTTTTCCTGCTAATCTGTAGCATTCCAATGTAGCTAGAATAATCCAGCGGGATATGGTTTGTTTTGTCACCGCTAACCCCAATTTACGACCTGTGTATCCCACAAAAAGTTGGTCGTCTTGACGGAATTTTGACATTCTTGCAATGTAAAAACTGAGAGCCCTCTTGGGGTCCAGCCTATGTAACCTCTCCTCTTCTTTTCCCAAATGAGGAGGAGGATAGAATGTTGGTAAAACAATTTTCTGCGACAAATGGAAGTTGGAAACTACTTTCGGTAAGAAAGATGGTTTTACTTTTAGAAACACTTTGTCTTTATAAAAAGTGGTGTATGGAGGTTTACATGAGAGCCTGTAGTTCACTAACTCTACGGGCTGATGTTAATGCCACAAGAAGGACCGTTTTTAGCGTTAAAAGCCTCAATCGACATGAGTGCAGAGGCTCAAATGGTATACATGTTAGGAATTTGAGAACTAAATTCAAATCCCAGGTTGGAACATGAAATGGTATTGGTGGATATACATTTGTAAGTCCTTTTAAGAACTGTATTATTAATGGTATTTTAAAGTAAGAAACCTTTTCCGAGGAGCGATTAAAAATGGACAGCGCAGCAAGGTATCCTTTGATTGTTCCGATCTGGAGCCCCAGATTGGCTAGTTGTAACAGGAAAGAAAGCACCATTGGTGTGCCACATTGAAAAGGGTCCACATCTCTATCCTTGCACCAGTTAATGAATTTATTCACACGACACCGGTACAAAGATTTTGTTGCTGGCCTCCTGGGCGAAAGCAAAATCTCCATTACGTCATCCGGAAGGTCCCAATCCTTGTATCTCAACCTCTCAGAAACCATGCATGAAGGTTGAGCGTGTTGACCTCTGGATGGAGAACCCGACCTTCCTCCTTTGGAGGATCTTTTGGAGGGCAGATGGACATGTCCAGGTACCACGTCCTCCTGGCCCAATCCGGAGCAATTAGGATCATGGTTTTCCTGAACTTTCTCAAGCTCCTGATTACTTGAGGAATCACAGGGACTGGAGGAAACGCATACAGCAGGGGAAAATCCCAATCCACTACGAACGCGTCTCCTAGAGCTCCTCTCGGAGGAAATTCCCTTGAGCAATACTTATCGCACTTCCGGTTTACCGAGGTTACAAACGGATCCACTTGAGGGGTTCCCCAAAGAGCGAAGATCTCCAGAAGGACTTCCTGAGCTAACTCCCACTCGTGGGAGACTGTGCTCTGCCTGCTCACAGCGTCTGCCGCCATGTTCTGCTCTCCGGCTAGGTGAACTGCCGAGAGAGAGATTCCCTCTTGTATCGCCCAAAACCAGAGCTGCATCGCCTCTCTGCACAGAGGTAGTGATCCTACGCCTCCCCTTTTGTCGAGGTAGTACATGGCCACTGTATTGTCCGTCATTATTAGGACATTCTTTCTCTGTACGGAGGGCAGGAAGGCCTTCAGAGCTAGTCTGATTGCCCTCAGCTCCAAAAGGTTGATGTGTAGTCTGGACACCGATGGAGACCAACGTCCGCTGATTGTCAGATCGTTGGTGTGTGCTTGCCACCCCGTGAGTGAGGCGTCCGTCACTACTGTTATCTCCGGCCATGGTTGCCAAAAAGATTCTCCCTTGAGGATGTTGTTGTTGCAAGCCCACCATGATAGATCCTGAGCAACTGCGCTCGGGACTTGCAGAAGATCTGACATAGTCCCCGAGAATTGGGACCACTGAGTTCTGAGGGCCCATTGGAGGGATCTCATTTTCAATCTGGCCTCTGGCACCAGAAAAATGCAGGATGCCATGAGGCCGAGCAACCTCAGGAAATCGATGGCCGGTAGATTCTGGGCTTTTTGGAATTTTTTTACCATTTGCTGGATGTGAAGAGCTCTCACCTCGGGCGGCGAGGCTTTCCCCGAGGAAGTGTCCAAGACTGCTCCGATAAATTGGAGTTGTTGGGATGGTACCATGTGGTACTTCTTGAAATTGAGGGAGAAGCCCAGGTTGTGGAGGAAGTGGCAGGTGATAGACAGGTGTTCCTGAGCTTGTTCTGGAGAACGGGCTCTGATTAGCCGGTCGTCCAGGTAGGGGTATACGTGAATTCCCCCCTCTCCTGAGACTCGCTGCCACTACCGCCATCAGTTTGGTCAAAACCCTCGGGGCGGAGGTCAGCCCGAAGGGCAGAACTCGAAACTGATAGTGAGAACCGCCAACTGCAAACCTCAGGTATTTTCTGTGCTTGGGTTGGATTGGCACATGAAAATAAGCATCCTGAAGGTCCAATGAAACCAACCAGTCTTGGAGTTGGAGAGCCTGAAGGATCTGAGAAAGGGTTACCATCTTGAACTTGTCCTTCCTGAGGAATTTGTTTAATATTCTAAAGTCCAAGATGGGTCTCAATCGTCCGTCCTTTTTGGGGATGAGAAAATAGGGGGAGGACCAGCCTTTGTTCCTCTCCGCTACAGGTACATGTTCTATTGCACCTTACACTAGCAGGGTTATAATTTCCTGCCAAAGGAGCAGATCTGGAATTTTGTTAGAGCTGGCTCCTGGTGGATGATCTTGAGGTCTTTTTATGAAGGGTAGGCAGTAACCTTGAGCTACTGTCTCCATTGCCCATGCATCTGAAGTAATGCCTCGCCATTCTTCCAGATGCTGAGAGATTCTGCCTCCCACAGGTGTTTTGTATGATAAGACCTCAGAGAGATTTGGAGGCGGCTGCATGAGCGGCTGAGGGCATAGATGCCGTTCCTGAAGACGGCTTTGTAGTCTTTGGTCATCCACCACGAGTGACATTTCTTCTGCCCCTTTGAAAAGCCTGTCCTCTTCCTCTACCGACAGAGCAGTAGTATCGAAAAGGATGACCCCTCCAGGAAGATCAGCCCGAATAGGGTTTCTGAGGCTGTCGCATGGAGGCACTAAGGGACTTTGCTGCCGCTTTCGAGGTCTGTAGTTTTTCCAGGCTCTCATTAGCCTTATTACCAAACAGCCTTGAGCCATCAAAGGGCATGTTGAGAAGCCTGATCTGTACATCTGGTGCAAACCCCGACTTTCTCAACCACGCAAATCTCCAAAGCACTGTGCTTGATGCCATGGACCTGCTAATAATATCAGCAGTATCCAGTCCAGACTGTAGGCATTCACCCATTGCCTCTTTACAGTCATTGACTATATTCAGGAAGCCTTCCCTTTCCTCGCCTTCCGGAATATGCTGAGCCGCCGCCGAAATGCATTCCCACAGGGTATGTGTGAACCTAGCCAGAGTACAGGTGACATTTACCCGACGTAAAAACTTTACGAGCCCAGGCATCAACCTTTTTATCCTCCCTGTCCGGAGGTATGGTTGGGTATGCTGCCTGCCTGGATGTAGCAGCTGCCTGAATAACCAAGCTT
Source organism: Ambystoma mexicanum (assembly GCF_040938575.1). Lineage (NCBI taxonomy): Eukaryota > Metazoa > Chordata > Amphibia > Caudata > Ambystomatidae > Ambystoma > Ambystoma mexicanum. The sequence goes on along the minus strand of NC_090924.1, from coordinate 579,458,831 downwards.
TCTGGAGTATGGTGTCTACTCGGGTATTCTGGGTCAGAAGTGGAAGTTCTGTACTTTTTTGGGAGATTGCTGTCTACTGCAGCAATGCTATCAGGTTTTTCCCAGTTATTCTCAACTGTTCTTTGCAATGCCCTATGAAAGGGGAGAACTGGATCTTTCGGGGGTCCTCAGACTTTAATATCCATCATATTGCCTTTTTCAAAGGTAGGGGAGGCTCTTCCCCAACCCATATACTCAATCACCCTACTCGTCAAATTCCTGTACCCTGAGTCTGCATGTTCTGCAGGATCAGATACAGCAAACTCCAATTCGGGTGATGTGTCCACACCACTAGCAGAATGCAGAGTTTCAGATAGATCTCTCATTTTTGTCTCAGGATTTATCAGTTCCTCTGGTCTAGTCCCATATTTTACTCCAAGAGGAGTGACCTCCTCATCATCTGAACCAGATTCCTCAAAAATTGAAGACATGGACCTAAAGAAGTCTGATCTTGGTAAAGGTGTAAACCTTCTCTCTTCTTCCTCATAATTTGTCGAAGGAATCAGTGTTTTCTTCGAGGGAGTCTTCGAGGGAGTCGAAGGAACCTTCGACACACTCGACGAAGCCTTCGACAAAGGCATCGAGGATAAACTAGGCTACGTTATCGGAGCAGTCGGCGCCAATGGCGTGGATGAAGTTGCACCCGACTTCGACAATTTTTGTTTCTTATGAGGGATCGGAGAGGCACTCGATCCTCGAGGATCTCTCGACAACTTGTCGACTTGAGATTTATGGGTACTACTAGGCTTAACTGTTGTAGTTCCCGACTTCACTGCGTCGTCCAAAGGAGCAACCAGGGTCTGGCTTTTCTGAGGTTTCTTCGAGGGGGTCAAGGCTGCGTTCTCAAAGACCTGCAACATTCTTTTTCTAAAGCTCTCCCTCTTTGAAGGGGAATCCAATCTAGTCGGTCATCGAACCAGTTCTGTCGACGATTTGGACGATGACGACGGAGATCTATGTCTCCGTTTGAGCTTTTTAGAGGAAGACGAAGAAGATCGTCTCAACCTGCTACGAGATCAGGATCTCTTTGAGTGCTTTTTATGGCGTTCCGATTCCTTAGAGTTGGATGATTTTTTATGTTTTTTAGATAAGGCTTTCGAAGAGCCCTTCGACACCTCCCGCCCCACCGCTAACTTACTTTTCCTCTCACTGAGGGCCTTCTCCGTCATAGACTGACAGGAGCCAAAGTCGCCGGTTCGATGGTCTGAGAACAGGCACCACAAACAGATACAGTGAGGATCGTGATGGACATCTTCGATCCACAGTCATTACACTTCTTAAACCCAGTCTTGGGAGTCGAAGCAGTCAATGAAGAAGACATTTTCTTGACCGAGAATCTCAAAGCGCGCCGTTCACGAGAGCGAAGCAATCGGAAAAACGGAACTGAAGCCAATGGGCGCGGCTCGAGCCATTTATACCATTGGTGATGCCGACATGGTACGGAGCCCGTCGAGGGACATTTCGACGCATCTACCTCGAGCACAGCGCCCTCTGGTGAAAAAAAATTTGATGCAGCGAGCGAAGCTAGGGAAACGAAGCATCACAAGATGAGGAATACGTGGGAGGACACAATCCATTCGAAACTGCTGTTTTTGAGTTGCTTGGGGAAAATTAAATAACTCTTGTGCACCTTCCCTAATAGCCCGTTAAAGCCATAGTCTTATAGTACATATTCACATGCTGTGAAGCATCTGAAACAGTATTTCACTCGTATGGTGTAACTAATGAACTGTGAGAATATTGTGGGAGTCTGAGCTGAACCGGTGATCAGTGGAAGACTCTGCACACTTTCATAAAAAGCATAATGAATCGTCTTAAATTCGTTCAATTTAGGTTGTGAATTGAGCAGCAAGACCTCCCAGGGATCGAATTTAAGATTGGATGAGCAGTACCTAAAAGCAGCTCCTGGGTATCCAGCATTAACCAGGCAGCAGGAGCTACCACTGAGCAACAAGGATCTAAAACAAAGCGTTCCACAATCTAACTTCCACGTAATTTGATTTGTTCACTTATAATTTTGTCCTAGTGCCCACAGACATCAGGGCGCAGAAAAAAAAAAAATGCAAACCTAACTATTTCTCCATTATTTATAACCCTGTATGCTTTACATGTCATAAAGATGTGTCCTAATACTTAGTAATACATTGTCCCCAATGCACAGAGCTAATGTCACATAGGTATGTTTGTTCAGCATTGGTTGGCCTGGGGAACTAAAAGTAGCTGTTGCTGTCAAGCTAACCAGGCTCTTCTGTGCTAAATACAGGATCTAAATGGCTCCCAGCTCTCCTCAATTTCGAACCCTCCCACTGGAGGTGCATAAAATCAGACAGTGTGTGGCATCTAGAGGACTTTTCTGATTTACTGGGATCTGTCTATTTTTTTTAGACCAACTGCCGTATGGTGAATCTTTATATAAATACTGCCGGGAGTATTTAGATACAATTAAGTACTGAACCAGTGTTGAGATTTGGTAGAGGTGGCCAAGTCCTAGGTTTACTGGATTGTTTTGCTACTAGCCATTGTGAAGAACCCATGGTGACAACAAGTAAGACAGACACAAGTGATCACAGTTCAAGGGTGTTTATTGAACAATGAATGCTGTGTGCAGGTTGGAAAAACACCTTATCTAAACCTAAATCTAAGATGGGGCAAGCGTCACCCATCATGAAAAATATGGCCGTCCTAATGGTGCAGTGTCAAAACAAAAGGGGGCCTATACTAAGAAACCTATTGCCAACACCTCACAACTAATACAAAAACAGGTGTGGGATAGTTCTCAAGAAAAGAAAGAAGTGTTCTCAAATAATATGTCAGGATGCAGTAGGCTGGGTCTCCCTTCCCCAAGTTGTGGACACTGGGTAAAATGGGAGCTTGAAGCACAGTACACTCTTGGGCTTCTCCAGCACTAGATGACATTTCTTATGGCAGCTCTCAGGACACGCTCTCTGGCTTTTCTAGCACGAGATGATAGTTCAGCTTTTAACCCTCGAGTTTTCAGTCATCAGGGTGGTCGATGGCCAATTCTCGTTTCACTTGAAAGTCTCATGCCTTCGAGGACCTGACGTGTTCAAACAACAAAAACAAAAGTTCCTTTAACAAATGAAAGATCTTTTCCAATGTTTGCTGGGTGACGGGTTCACCCCTGGTCCCCCTCTATTGGGTGCTGACCCTTCTCAATCGTATTCCAAAATATGTTACAGTTCCTTTGTCAATCAACTTTGGGTCAGAGCTTCACCCCTGGATCTCCGTCAGTCGAGCTCGGACCCCTCTTAACTTTTGCGGGCTTTGTCCTCCCTCAATGTCTTTTGTTTTGGTGACAGCTTCACCCAGGATCGCCCCGGTCCGGCTCGGACCCCTCTTGATTTTAACGCAATTCAATTCCCTTGGTTTCTCAATGTTCACTTTTACTCTGGGATTTGCTTGACCCTCTGCATTATCACTTTGACCTCCTATGGCCTTCTGGTATTCGTAGTTTCTCTCATATGGGGCTCGACCAGAGTATTTTTCTTTAGCACCGACGTGGTACTGGTTCCCTCTGCAGCTGTTCTCCCCTTCACACTTTTTTACAGTTATTTCAAAAGTTCATCAACTTTGCTTCAAAACTTGCCACCTTGCGATTTTCACTCAACACAGCCCGGTTCTTATTGGCTCTCCCCTCAATACACCGGCTGTGATTAATTGCTTGGCTTTGGCTTCTCTGGAGTCAAAGCCGGTTCAACGGGCGCGGGAGCTTCTCTATCAGCATAAGCTTACCTTGTGTACCGTTGACATCTGAACCAGGACACTAGTGCTATTGTTCGCGGTAAAATACTTTCTTCCACGAAGGTTCCGCGGGGCTGGGACGAAAAGGGCAAGGTCACTTCTCTCCTCGCCACCCTCTCGACTCCCATCGCCTTTCGCCTTCTCTTGAACTGCCACGTGGTAGCCGTCTCATTCTACTGTCTGCTGTACTCGCCTTGTCTGTACTGTACTCTCTTGATCCACCTTTTATCCCTGTGAGGAAAAGAAAGGCCCATCAGGTGTGTGTGATTTAAGTTAATTGCCCGACTTGGCTTGACCCTCGGGTTGGGACATGTCGGGTACATAGGTTTAACATTACAAGTCTGTTGTGCAAAGGTGTTCGTGTCGGAAAGGGGGGAAGTTAAAGAATTTGAGTATCCTATGGGATATGATTGGGCTAGGGAAGGTTTGTGAAATAAGCAGGAGGGTTTGTTAGAATTTGGAAAATGATAATCAGAAGAATGGGACAGGTAAGGTTTGCAGGGTAAACGGGAATATTTGGAACCGTAAAATGAATAAGTGGACTTGTGGGAGCTGTAATATTTTGTCTGAACAGGTTGGGAGTGCAGGAAAACAGAATTTACGGGACAGAAAAGAAGAATGATTGGGAGTATTCAGATAGGGAACTCGAAAACAGGGATTCTGAGAGAGATGGTTTCTGAATTCAGCGAGATATGAGATCCTATGGGATTTGTTACATACAGAGGGGGATGGTAGGTTTGGGTAAGATAGATTCAACGGAAGGTTGGTAAACCTATTATAGCCTACAAACGCCCCAGCTATATCATCCTCCTATCCATCTTCCATGGCACAATACTGCGTCTCACCTGGGGCGAATCCCCAAGCATAACCCTGGGTTCGTCTACCCAGGTGATCATCCCTCGCTCGTCCACCCCCAGGGTTGGGATCTGAGAGCGCCAGCCCTCCCCTTGCCAACTGAATAAGTGTTTCCAGGGGTCTACTTGGGGGAATACCCTCAGGTTTCTCACACCAAGCACGTGATTGCAGCGAAAGGGTGGACAAATGGAGCACCTCAGCTAATGTACAAGTGTTGGTGGACTGAAACCTAAGGACATTTCAAATGACTTTTAGCTTTTACCTAAAGACAGAGTCGATTCCCCATCTCCCCTGTAAAGATGAGGTTGGAACTGCAGAAGAAATGAAAACAGGGTGATTTTTGATGAAGATGCATGTGTTCATCGGTTACAATCCTATGTGACTTTTATAATCAATTGTAAAATACTCAGAATTGATTGTGATAGTAGCCCGGTTTGGTAGGATCGGGGTCTTGGCCCTGTTAGGGGGGAAATGGCCCCCTCCCAGCCTGGTACAGGAGATCTACCATGGTTTTAACAGAGCCAGTCCTACACAAAAGGTTGGTTGAGGGAGTTGAGAGGGCCCTAGTCTTCCACCCAGTGTGTCCCGTGTTGAATGGAAATGGTGCCATTGCTAATCCCAGCATACTTTGCCATTTCAATGTTGGACCACGTTTTTTCACTTCAGAAATACCAGCATGCCCAGCAACCACAAGAAACGCAACAACCTGATGGAAGAAGTAGGTGGTCCTCATGAAGTTTCTGAAGCACCTACATTCAAAGAGCCGTACCCCATGCTGAATCACCTATACTTAACACTGTGGTTGAAGAAGGCAGAGCAAAGCGAACATAGCCTTTTCCCGAGTGCAAACTTGAATTTGGATGTTACGTGAGAAATGGTGGTGGTCCTGAAGGGGCGGATCAAGATTTGAAATGCACAAGCCCATCCCAGGGTATAAGAGCAGCCATAGACCAATGGAGGGAAGGATAGGAACAGGAAGGGACTGGTACAAAAGGCTGGCCCTAGGAAAGCAGAGTAAGGGGTGTTCGGGTGAGGACAAGAGAACTGATGGAGGAAAGATAGTGGTGCAGAGCGTTAAGGAGTTTGTGGAGGAGATTATTACAGGCGAGGTGTTGGTAGTGGGAGTGAGTGGTGACCATTTGTGAGGCTGTGAGTGTTCGCTGTATTCAGTGAGAAGGACTAGGTGTAGAGGGAAAGTGGTTGAGTGCGAGGGGTGAAAAGAGATGCGAGACCAGAGCAAGTTAGGAGCAGGGGAAAGAGGAGATGGGAGAGTAGAGAATGGAAGGAAGGGCAGAGGACAGTGTGCAAACATCGCAGGGACAGACAAGGTGAGGGGTAGAGACAGGAAAAGGAGGAGGAGTAGTGCGAGAGAGTGACACTCAAATGAATGCTGAGTAGTGCATAGGAACAAGGGACACGAGGAAAAGGACTGAGACAGAGCCTGTGAAGTAAGAGAGAGGAGCTGGGTACCTATTAAGGCACAATGTTGAAAACTAGCATCACCCAATTGGGCTTGGGGAGAGTTAGAATAGGGAAGCTCTTAGAAGAGAGCCAGGCAGAGAAGGCTACAGCCATCAGGCAGGACCTCACATTAGCAAGTTCTTAGATAGCATGGCTATGCTGTATCTAGTTGCCACCCGGACATTACAAGTCCCGGCGGCACGGGAAGTTAGCCGCCGGATTCTGTAATTCCCAATTCCCATGGAGTCACATGTTCCATGGGAGTGGGGAGACGGAAGCACCGGCACCGTTGCTAACAGTGCCGATGCTTCAGTGGAGACTCTGTCTATCGGGCCCGATGCGCCCCGCAGGGTCAGTCCTGCCTGGCGCAGCAGCCCCGGCAGGCAGCCTCGTAGTGTGGCGGTCCTTAAACAAGGGTGCCAGTGAATTTACCGGCACCCTTGTTTCCGGACTGCCACACTTGTAATGAGGAGCCATATATTGTTTGTAAATAAATAAAACTATTGAACCACACTCTGTCGTCTGAGAGTTTGTAAGGTCACCTGTGACATGGGTAAATGTTCTGTGACTGGGTTGCTTAGTTTGGTTAATGCATTGGTTTGGCCCTCTCTTTATTAGAACATGAATTTTGTAAATTAATATGAGAACTGTTGAAGTAAACAAAAAATAAAATATTTGGCAAATGAAACACTTAAGTAGTCTGCATTTAAATGGTTTTTAAATAAGCTGTTTTCTTTTTTAGTGAATGTGGTACCCAGCTACTGAGCTCAGTTGACAATTATGCAGTGCTACAACTGGATATTGTATGGTGTTACTTCCGCTTGGGACAACTTGACTGCCTGGATGATGCTGAAAAAAAGTTAATCATTGCCCAGAAAGGTTTCACAAAATGCTATGGGGAAAACCATGAACGACTCGTTCACATAAAAGTAAGTCTTAATGAAAGTATGATACCTTAGCACTTGACCTTTGATTATATTATAAACGCTTTTTATTAATGAACCAATAAAGTACGCTGAGGTAATCTTTCTCTCCACCATTGAATCTTTAATTCGTTTATGTGCTATGAATTATTCCCAGTCGTCGGAAACCTCTGTATAAATAAATTAATTGGCAGTAAATAAAAACTTTTCCCACAGCCTATTGTGGGAAACCACAAGGTGTCTCACCCACTAGTCCCCAGGGATCTGTCATCCAGGTGGCCAGGATACGGCTATCGCTTTTGGATGCAGTTCCTGGGGGTGGACCAGTGCGGGAGGATCACCTGTGTGAGGGGTCTTCAGGGAGTGGGAGACCAGATGGTGAGACGTGGTATCCCCTTCCCTGTAACACCTCTACACCATCCTACCCGGTAGGATATTTAGGAACTTTAACCCATACCCCTTTTACAACACAAACACTTTCTCACTGACAGCCCGCTCTAAGGAAAACAGACTAACAACCGAGCTTTGTACCTGACATGTTTCAATACTATGGTCAGACGAAGTCAGGCAATTATCAACAATCACTCACACCTGACTTCCATTACACTTCCCCACACGGATAAAAGGCGGAGCCCGAGAGCACACTCTGAGCGAGGCAAAGCACATGAGGAAACGGCAGTTCCAAGATGGCAGTTTAATGAGGGTAGAAAAACAGTGAAACAGAAGAGGGGTGCAAGGAGGAGAGTTCCCTTAGCCTCTTGGACAAGGACCTGTTACTTCCACGAAACCTTGAAAGAAAGCATAAGACCAGGAAACCAGGCTGAAGAATCCAGCATTGTGTGTCGGGGGTACACGGGTCCCACCCGTGTCAGTAACCAAAGTGGGAAGAAGCACTAGCTGCCGATGTACTGTCCTTGGCTCCAAGAACAAAGCAGTGTCAGTGAAATCAACACAGCAGTGAGTTGGAGAGACCAATACAAGACTGGTCTGTGTTGAAGCGAATGTTGCAAGCAGCAACATTGCAAGCAGTGCTGGAACGAACCTTGTTAAAATGTGTGTAATAAGAGACGCAAATGAAGTTAAACTGCTGATGAGTGATTGAACTTTAATGCAAGCTACAATACCTTTGACAGAGTGGTCCGGCAAAGCATGGGTGCTCAATCGGAGGTATCCAACTGAAGTGATAAAAGTAGGTGGATTTTGTCTGAGCCTGACAGAGGGAGATCAATTGAAAGCTTTGTGTTAAAGTGGGTCTGATCCCAGCAGAGGGGTGGCCGGAGTGAACCGAAGATCACCAAAGCAGGTATACATGAGAATCCGGAGGAGAAAGTGACTTTTGAATGTTTGTTTTTTTGCCTCAGACCCTATGTAGTAAGAGACTTTGAATGCAAGGCTTAACGTAAGCAGTTTCGCATAGCAATTTGCTATGCATTTCTGTACGTTTGCTATTTAAATTCACACTTGTGTAGCAAAGTTAGCTATTTAAGTTGCCCTGTTCAATAAAAGCACTGCTCACCCTGAATTCCGCTCTGGCTCTCAAGGCTATCACCACCCTCTACTCTGTTCACTGCAAGTTTAAAGGGCCTAATGGAGAGAGCGTGAAATAGTAATCATCTCCTTCACGCTTAAGTCCCAAACATCTGTGTGGGAGTGCAAGGCAAGATTTTCTTTCTTTTTCAAATAATTGAAAACCAGACGTAACATGGATGATATTTTTATTAAGCTAACTATATCCTCTTTGGCAAAGATATATTCTCTTTGGCAAATACCAGTATGTGTAACGTTATTAAAAACAGTCATACAATTCCATTTCTAACTATTTAAGTTGTTGGATAATGCAGAACTAAATTATTGCTTCTGTAAAACACTGCATTGTCTGCATGGTTTACAGTAAAGTTTAGGTTAGTGTATCCAAGTCTCATAGTGTCACCTACATTTTCTTTTGGGGGAAGGTGCATCACTTAATGAGCGAACACTTGAAAATGTGCATGATCACATGACTTACTGCTTTTAATGGCAAATCTAGTTCTGTGACATGCTGGTTGGATTTATCTGTGCAACTGATGCTCAATGCATGAGAGGTTTTATACCAGTTATCCTGAAAGTGAGATGGCAGCAAACTACAGTATTCCACCTAGTTTGACCAGTTCTCTGGCTGCCATGCCATCTACTCTGCTTAGTCTCCTACTTTCTTTACTCTTACATAATTAATACACAAGACTAATAAGATGTTTACGCAAACAAATGATCAATAGTTCTATCCAGACTGTACATCGACACATCTACTGCAATACCACACACTGTAGTTAGCCTCCAGAGCTCACTTTGCTCTATGATTATGATTACATTATATATTAGCACCTGCGGGAGAGAGCTGGCCAAACTGTTTTCAGAGCCTTTTTTTATCATATCTATTTATTTGTGTCCATTCTTACAGCTAACCTTTTACATTTTACAGACACTCAGCCAGAGCGTGCAAAGTTCACTCACCCACTCGCATAGTCAAGTAGATTTTATAAAGGCCGAGTACCATTTGCCTGAGAAGTTTGAAACTTTTATGTAACATTTACTTTTTTGTAGGATTGACAATCAATTTTCATGCTGATGAATAGAGATGTTATGGTCCCTATAAGTAGCCAGTGCTATTGCGTCACTGGTTGCATTAACTGCTATAGGAGGTTCAGCCATGGGTGCATTTCCTGCTTCTTGAAACTCAGGGCCATTCTCCTGGTGACTTGATTGGTGTTATTATTAGGGAGAATTCTCAGAAATGTGCTTATTACCTTCACCTTAGAGACCCCCAGCAACTTTGCTGGATTTTGAGGACTTGATTTTTTAACCTGGAAAGAATATGAGCCTTTTTTCCCACTCTTTCATGTGTTTTGGTATGTGTTTTACATTTGTGTTCTCTGATTATGGAGTTTTAGATAGCTCCGCAGGCATCTTATTTTCATGTGTGTTACACAGCACCCTCAGTGCAGTGATACAGGGATGTCTTTTAGACTTCCCAAAGGTTTAAATACATTCAATGGGATAAACTACTGTTTCCCAGAGAATGTTAAGTGAAATTGACTTTACTAGTCTTTTCCAAATTCATAGACCCAGCACACACCATTTTACAATGGAGTGCTGGAGGGGTTATATAGTATCCCCTGTGTCTAAACACTCATGTAGCAGTCAAATGCTACCTTTTCCTATTGAAAATGCTGGTGGCAGTGGTTTTACAACGAACTACCATGATTTTTCCAGACCGCGAACACCGGTAGCTAAAAACCACGGAAGCCATGTTTTTCAAGATGGCGCCTTAAGCCCCTTTGTTTAAACAGGTCCCGGTCTTCTTTTTTCACCATTTCTTTTTGGAAAGGACCTTCTAGTGTTTGTCTCTGCGTGCCAAACCAGGTTTGGTCCCTTTGTTCGTGGGTCCTTGCCGGGCTTCAGGACTGAAGACCGCCTCTGGTGTCAGAGTGTCTGGGGTGGGCAGGAAGTGAGGAAGGTGCCCGAAACTCCCTGTGCTTAGTCTCCTAGGAGGCCCAAATGCACTCTGGTGTGATTGGCTGGCTGACTGTCTGGCAAGGAGAGCCACCCTGCTGGGTGAGTGACAGATAGGCTGGAATAAAAGGGAGAACACTGTTTAAAAGGCAAGTCTTCTGGACTGGAAGGCAGAGTCAACCACTGGAATGAATGAAACGAACACGAACTGGAAGAGGACAGCTGCTGCAACCACTGGATCGTTGGTTTGCCCGGTGAAGCCCTGCTGCAGGTCCGAATTGCCAAAATCCATTCAACAGAGAAGCTCCTTCAAGGGCGGCTTCTTCCTTTGAGTTGGTGGGACCAATCAACTCATAAGACACCTGGATACCATTCTCAAGGCTGGTTAGGTTTAACCAGGGGGAGGGAGAGTTTGTGTTCTTGAATCTACAGCTACTGGAACTGAAGTGACTCCATTATGTTTGCTTTCTTCAACGATCCCATGCAGTGTAGGAGTCCCTCGAAGTCCCACCTCTTGTCCCCATAACTGAGGCTCAGGAACAGCGACATCTGCAGGAACTTCCAGGAACCATCACTTCCGTAACATTTGTTTTCTTCATACAAAGTTACTGTGCCAACCCGATGGAGAGAACGCCACTCTTGTGGAGAACGTTTGTGAAACTTCCCAACTTGCAGGCCTAATCAGCTTGTGACCCCACAAATGTGTTTTTTCCACCTAAACTACTTCTGAGAACCTTTGCAAAGACTTTACCGTTTGAGACCAGAACTGCTCTTTCCTTTTATTTTTTTATTTTTATTTTGCATTTTTAAAGCGCGCACACAGCCCGTGGGCATCGAGGTGCTGTTTACAGGAATTGTTTTGTTTTTTTAGCTGCGTAATTGTTTTTTTTTGTCTTAGTTGCGTTTACAACGCGCTCAAACACCCAGAGGTTTCTAAGCGCGGACCCGGGGATTGAACCTGTGTTAGTTCGTGCCGTCTTGCTTTCAAGGCGTGCACGTTGACACTGAGCTATACTCCCGGGACACTAGCCAGAACACTAGCCCATTGACTTTGGCCTAGCCTATTGACTTGAATTGAACTACTCTGGTGAACTGAAATTATTTGCACTGCCTAGAAAGTATATATAATCCATTCTACTTACTTTTGTCCTTTTTGCTCACTGCTAAGTAACTGAACTGCCATTTGGCTCCTTTTTCGGGGGAGCTCAAACTTTCTCAAAAACATAGTTTTGTATTGCAGTGTATTGGTCTATAATATTAAGTTGTCTTCTTCTAGTGACATGTTTTACAAATGATTGTGTAAATACATTGATAAGTGTTTTACCAAGAAAGTATAAGTGTCTACTTGAACCACTGTGAGTGAAAGTCCTTGTGTAACTACTTGTACTGCTCACATTCACTCTTGAGATAAGCCTGGCTGCTCAGCTTGCTACCAACACATTATGTGGTACAGACTTATACCAAATGTTGGTCATGCTTACACCTGTAGTCCTAATTGTGTGGTGGCCCCAGAGGGTACTGCATGCAATTCTGCCTAACAGTTAACACATAAAATAATGTCAGGTATGTAACAGGCCACATTGGATGTCAGTGGTTTGATACCTACATTTATATTGATGTTAATAAGTACCTGAGAGTGAGACCTAACTTCCTCGTAAATGCACTCAATGTTTTCACAAGAGAACTAAGAGAGTTGTTTATTGAGGAGTTAATCGAGGGACCTAGAGTTACTTCTGCCGCTCCCATACCTCCAAGAGGAGTATTATCGATCATTTCTACTGGAGCGGCCATGGGTGACAGTACTGCCTCTTCTGTGTGCTCTAGAAGTAGTTGATCTTCGTGCTCCACCTCTAATAATGTTCCATACAATGAGTCCATAATTGTAGAATTTAGTAATGGAGAGGGGTGTGTGTGCAAAGTGGTAAGTACCTTCAGAGTTAACTGGTGACACATTTTTCCACCATGTATGTTATAGTGAGGGCAGCCGTATCTGTAGATTCAGTTGTAACTATGTCAAGTGTAGATGTGGAGCCAAGTACCCCCACTCAAAGCTCTGCCCCCATGATGCCCAATTGTTGGGAGCCAGAGTGTGAGACACGTCCAGTACCAGTGAAAATACCTATACCGAAAAGAATCCTCGACATGAGGTACCCATTGAGGAAGCCATATATGCACTCATGACAATATGATGGTCATTTGAATGAATTCCCGGAGGAAGTGTGAAAATAAACCAGCAAGAGAGAAGACTGATGATATCATGCGAAGCAGAGTTGACCCATCCATACAAGAGGCTGAAGACCATAAACCTTCTATTAAATCTGAGGAGGAGGTGTTAAACATGAACAACATTTCGGGCTCGAGATGAAGATGCTCATGCAACAGAAACGATGAAGAAAATGCAAACTCATTTTACAATTGTACAGACGCAGTAACACAAGCAGACAAAGTATTCTTAAGGCTGGCTATGTAGTGAATATATTGCGGCGATGCGCCAACGTATATGCATAGGAATGTATAGAGTATGGATGTTCCACAATACACTTTAGCAGAGTCTGGACCCTTGAATACAAAGGCTTTTTCAGTGTGGCACAGTTAGAAAACAACTTGATGACGGAGGTGGATTCAAGAAAGGCTTGGCTGGCCCAGCACCAAGAAGTCAAGGCCACCGTGGGCTTGGATGTTCATACAGTAGCTACAAAACGTGTGAAAAGAACAAACTCCTGTCTGAGGTGAGGAGCAAGAACATTGTAGACATCAGAGGTTCACCATTTAATTGTATTTTTTAAATTTAATTTTATTGGGCATTTCCCAACCAAACCACTGTGTCATATTGGCACATGTTCATTAATAAAGAGAGAAAAACGGATCCGAAACATTCCCCCCTTTCCCGCCCACCGCTCCCGCAACCTCAACTGTTCAAACAGGAAGCAATTCTATGACAAGACTGGAGGCGAGCATTATGCTTCAACTTCTTTAATTACTACTCTTCACAGCAGTTTCAACAAACTCAAAACTATAACAAAACACTGAAAACAGTCTGAACAGACTTTTCCTTCCTTGAACTACAATCCCCATAGTCTCTGTAGTCCATCCTACTCCAGCTCAGTTAGGACCATATCCTGTCCCTGAGCTCCTCCTCTTCTTTTACTGCTCTTCAAGCAGATAAGTGACTTTCTGTTTACCTCTTAGCCTAATGTGGGTTGGATTACATTTGCGTAGGTTTTGGGGTATATGGGGGGTTTCAGGTGCCCCCACGACAAGTTTACACTGAGAAGTTGGGTTTAGAACAGTAATTATAGAGTTTTGATACATTATGAGACGGAACGGCGTTTCGGGTCGGAAACGCCGCATTCACGCGACTTCGCGGAGCTTACTAATTAGCTGCTTCGCAGCAGCAGCGGGAGCTCCGGCGACCACCAGCCCCGTGCCGCACTACTGGCACTCGAGGGGTGTCCCGCCGGGCCCTGGAGCTCCCCGAGCCTCCCTTCACCCAGCGGGGAGCGGACAGGCTGCAGCGGGCCCCCCTCCCTTGTGGAGGAGGAGCCGAGCGTCGAACACGGCAAGCCCTCGCAGAGGGCTAGGAGGAGTCCCCCCCCCACCCTTGGGGGGGCGGAGCTTGATTAGCGCTGAGCCGCGGGCCCCCCTCCCTTGTAGAGGAGGAGCCGAGCGTCGAGCGCGGCGAGCCCTCGCATAGGGCCAGGAGGAGTCCCCCCCACCCTTGGGGGGGCGGAGCTTGAGAAGCGCTGAGCCGTGTCGCTTTCACTACGCGACGCGGCTGCAGCAGGACGAATTGCACGATCGGAGCGAAACGAAGCTCCGGGAGCGAAAGTGCTGATTTCCCCACGCGCGCGTGAAGCGCCCAGCAAGCGGGAGCCTGCAGAACCTCAGAAGAGGCAGCAGGAGCGAGACCTTCCCAGAAGAAAAAAAAAAAAAGTATAAGGTCCCAGCGAGCTACCCACAGCTGGCTTACAAGACTAGCAAGCCACCACAGGCATGGTATACTAAGAAGAGTCAGGTGCAGCCACATACAAAAAAATTTAAAAAAAATAAAAAAAGGGAAATATTTGGTGACTTGGAAGAAGTCTCGGAGGAGCATCCTATCAGGAAGTGGGCAGCAGAAGACACCTGCACGCAGGTTCTGAGGCACGCAGCACCCCTTATGTCTGAATATGAGTGGAGTGAGGAGGAGCAGTCCCTAGACTTGGCTGCAAGTTTCAAGGAGGTGCTGGGGAATTCCCTGATAGATGCGGTGGCTCAAGGGGTGAGACCCTTACAGGAAAGGCTAGAGACACTAGAAGCTATGCTTCATCAGCCTAAGGAAAGCACCAAGACGACTCGCAGCTTGCCCACGGAACCCCCTGGAGCAGGGGCTAAGGGGAGTATTCAGGCCCGCAAGAGGAAAGCCTCTGCAGACCCCCAGGGCCCATCGGATGGGGCAGAAGATAAGGCCCCGGAGGTCGCCGACGCTTTCGCGAAGCTGAAGAGAGCATATTTGCAGCGTCAGGCCGTGCCGGACCTCATGACCCCCTCTCCCGGGGAAGATAATAGGGGAGATGATGACCCAGGCTCGGAAGAAGAGCCAGAGGAGGAGGACTTATCCCCTCAAGAGCTGGAGGAACCAGTCGAGGAGGAGTGGGCGACGCCCAGCGGGGGAAAGAAAGCCCGCAAAGAGAAGCACCTCGATGAGGAGCAAGATGATATGTTCGATCCGGACGCCATCAGGAATCCGAGATCTTCCGACTGGCAGCCTTCTCCAAGAGTGGCTCAGTACATGACAGCAAGGCTCAGAAAAGCATTGGATAAGGAAGTTCGCCAGCGACTCCGTGCAGAATGTCCCAGTCGGACTTACCGGGGAAGGTGGCGGAAGCCCCCGAATTGGATCCAAAGATGCTCACCTTTGTTTCAAAAACCAATAAGGACCCCCGTAAAGGGATTGATAGATCATGGAAGAGTTGCCAGGAGAAGGTCCTGGACTTAGCCGGTCCGCTCGCTAAGATCATGGACTTGGCTGAAAGAGCGAAGGACACAGGCGAGGAGGTGGACCCAGAGGCCCTAGCAGGATGGGCACAAAGGGCAGTTTGCCTCCTAGGTAACGCGAATTGCGCAATAGCCTCCGAGAGGAGAAGAGGATTGCTTCTGAAGATAGACTCGAAGCTCAGTGACCTGGCATCCTACGAGGCCGGGGAGACAGCGCAAGGCCTCTTGTTTGGTGAGACTTTCGGGAAGGAGATGGGCCGATTTGTAGGCACATACACATCACTGGAGAAAGCGCAAGCTTCCATCCGCAAGATCTTCCCGCAGAGAGTTTTTGCCGGGACCGGTCGTTACAGGGGTCGCTCGACCGGTCGCCAACAAGGAGGCAGAAGGCCCCCGAATCACAGGGCCCAGTACTGGGAGAACAGGCAGCAGGACACGTTCTTCCTGGCCAGAGGTCGTAATAACAGAGGACGACGAGGTAGAGGCTTCGGACGAGGCCAGGGGTTCACACCAGGTAAGAGCGGTAACATACCCTCCAGTGGGAGGGAGAACAAAGAGGTTCTGGGGAAGCTGGCGCGCGCTTTCCAGCGATGCCTGGATTTTGCAAACCGTCAGAGGTCTGCAGCTAGAGTTCATCCAAGACCCAGTGCAGTCAAGAGCCCCCCAGCGCCAGCAGCTAGCAAGAGGGGAACAGGCAGCCCTCAATACCGAATTAGAGCTCTTAGTGAGGAAGAGAGCCATAGAAAGGTGCCCCGGGGTCCCAAGTTTTCTCAGCAACATGTTTCTCGTTCACAGGAAGGAGAAAGTACGCCCAGTAATAAATTTGAAGGAGCTGAACGGATGGATAGTTTACCATCATTTCAAGATGGAAGGAATCCATCAGCTCAGAGACTCCCTGAGGGAGGGAGACTGGCTAACCAGGTTAGACCTAAAGGATGCCTACCTCACAGTCCCAGTACAGGAGCAGTTCAGGGGATTCCTGGCTTTTCGCTGGAAGGGACAATTTTGGCAATTCAGGACTATGCCATTCGGGCTTGCGCCAGCGCCTTGGGCGTTCACGAAGTTGATGAAACCAGTAGCCGCAGCCATCCGAGAAAAAGGAATTCGGCTGATCATATACTTGGACGATCTATTGCTTCTAGCGGAAGATCAAAAGGCACTGGAATGTCAGACGCAGTGGGTTCTAGACCTCTTGCAGTCACTGGGGTTTCTAGTGAACACAGAGAAGTCAGATACGAAGCCAGCGCAGAGGTTGGATTTTCTCGGCTTCATCCTGGACACGAGGAAAGCCACTCTGGAACTTCCAGCAAGGAAGATCCGAGATATCAAGAGAGAGATCAGAGCATGCCTAGGGAAGAGAGTTATATCTCTGAGGACCCTAGCGAGGATTGTGGGCCTCCTGGCAGCCTCAATACAAGCTATTTTTCCAGGTCCCTTACACTATCGAGCTTTGCAAAGATTGAAAATCAGACACCTGCAACAGGGGCTGAGATATCATCAATCGATACCGCTAGATCAGGAATCGATCACGGAACTGGAATGGTGGTTGCAGAATATGGACGCCTGGAATGGGCGTGCCATATTCGGGGACAGACCGGACCTCGTGATAGAGTCAGACGCCAGTCGTATAGGATGGGGAGCGCGATGCGGAGAGTTGCAGACTGGAGGGAGATGGAGCGCAGAGGAGCTGAACCTGCACATAAACTGCTTAGAGCTTCTAGCAGGCTCCTTCGCGATAAAGACATTCACGAGAGACAGAGTGAAGTCTTGCGTCCTACTGAAGATGGACAACATATCGGCAGTGCGCTACATAAACCACTTAGGAGGGACGAAGTCCAGGTTGCTAGCCGAGCTAGCGAAGGATTTCTGGCATTATTGCCTGAGGACGGGGACATCAGTGACAGCGGAGTACTTACCCGGCACACTGAATGTGATAGCAGATTGGAACTCCCGGTACCTCACAGACTCCAGCGACTGGAAGTTAGATCCATCAGTGTTTCAGAGGATAGCTCAGAAATGGGGCCCGTTACACACGGATCTATTTGCGTCTCGTCTCAACGCCCAGATACCCAGCTACTTCAGCTGGAGACTAGACCCAGACGCGAGAGGGACGGACGCATTCTTGCAAGACTGGACAGGCGGCACTCATTACGCCTTTCCTCCGTTCATGATGCTGAGCAGAGTGCTGGCGAAGTGTCGGAGGGAGAGAGCAGAGCTAGTGCTGATAGCACCGTTGTGGAAAGCCCAAGTGTGGTTCCCGACGCTGATAGAGCGGTTAATAGACCAGCCGAGGATCCTCCCGGAAGGGGAACAATTGCTCACGGACCCAGCTGGGCAGTGTCATCCTCTGAGAATGAAGAAGACACTCCCGCTCATCGCGTGCAGGATATCAGGAGACGATGGGAACTGCCAGGCATTTCCATGCAAGCAGCAGAACTTATTGCCGAATCCTGGGCTCCATCGACTCGGAGGAGCTACGACGCGGCTTGGGCCAGGTGGACGAGTTGGTGCAGAGGGAGAGGTTTTCATCCCATTTCTGCTCCTATAGTGGCCATACTGAATTTTCTAGCACAACTGCTGCAAGAGAGAAAAGCTTTCCGCACTATTGGAGTGTACAGATCAGCGATTTCCGCTGGTCATATGCCGATTGAAGGTGCACCAGCGGGTGAACATCCAGCAGTCTGTAGGCTCATTCGAGGAGCTAAGTTTAAAGCGCCACCGGTTCCCAGATATACAGTGCTATGGGACGTTACGAGAGTTTTGGAATTATTAGAGAGTTGGCCGGTGAATAGATTCTTGTCTCTTAAGCAGTTGTCCGGCAAATTGGCGATGCTGTTATGTCTCATATCCTGCAAGAGGGTGTCAGATGTTAGAGCTCTGGAGATCAATAGGAGAGCATTCGGACCAGAAGGAGTGACCTTCGTAGTAGTACAAAGGACGAAATCAAGTACATCCGCAGTGCACTATCCCTATTTCCCCAATAATGTCAAATGGTGCGTAGCTAGTTGCATCAAGGAATACGAGGCCAGGACGGCAGACGATAGAGCGAGTAGTACAAGTCAGTTGTTGATAGCGCGTAGGAAGCCCTTTCAGGCGGTAAAGACAGCTACCATAGCGAGATGGGTCAGAGAAATAATGCTAGCAGCAGGGATCGATTTGCAGCAATTTGGTGCTCATTCAGTGAGGGGGGCCATGGCGTCCAAAGCATATAGGACAGGGGTTCCCTTGCAAGATATTATGGCAGCAGCAGACTGGGCGAATGATCGCACATTTAGGGAATTTTATTTTAAACCAACAGAGAGTATGGCGAGTGCAGTATTGGGACAGCTTTGAACAAGCATAATGCTCGCCTCCAGTCTTGTCATAGAATAAAGATTACCCCTGCTAGCTGCGCAGGGAGTATTAATTCTATTAAAGACTAGGAGGCGCGCATTAAATTCCCACCCGAGAGATGTATTGTGCATATTATTGAATGTTTGTATATGATAATAATATGAGGATGGCAGCAATACATGGACACCTCCCTGAATTTTCTGCTTTCTATTATTTCTAGGAGAGGAGCAGAAGAATAATTTAAGTGAGAGACTAGTAGAAGTCATTGCCTGAGTTGAAGAAATGCGACATTCGTTTGGAGTGGTTCAAGTCATTGCCAGTTGCAGGACTGACTAAGTGTGGAGTTTTCAAGGGGACTTTCAGAGCGAGTAAAAGAGAGGAGGAGCTCAGGGACAGGATATGGTCATAACTGAGCTGGAGTAGGATGGACTACAGAGACTATGGGGATTGTAGTTCAAGGAAGGAAAAGTCTGTTCAGACTGTTTTCAGTGTTTTGTTATAGTTTTGAGTTTGTTGAAACTGCTGTGAAGAGTAGTAATTAAAGAAGTTGAAGCATAATGCTCGCCTCCTAGTCTTTAATAGAATTAATACTCCCTGCGCAGCTAGCAGGGGTAATCTTTATTGACATTCGTCTCAGACAAACATGCAAGATCATTCTGGATCAGCGGCCATGCGGCTGTGAGTTAGATCTCTGTAGCCTTCCAGGAAGGGAGCCCATTCCATTTCCCTGCCTGGAGCAATGTCCAGGAGGAGACCAGTGATGCATTCCATGTCGTACAGGTCCAGCCGGTAATTTCCATCTAATAATGATTCAGGCCCAAGCTGCGAGCAACAAGAAGTGAGTCATGTGGGGCAGTCTCCTCCAGCTATTGCCCTGACGCTCCAGGCCAAATAAGACCAGCATCGGGTCCAAGTCCCAGGGGAACCCCTCAATCTTCCTGATCCATGCCAGGACCTCCTTCCAATATGCTTGCGACTTGGGACAGGCCCACCACATGTGCCAATACTCGGCCTGATTTCCGCAGCCTCTCCAGCACATAGGACTTGTCTGAGAAAACATCTTTGAGAGTCTTAGAGGGTCAAACTGCCACCTATGTAGCAATTTTTGTTCATGAAGCTTGTATTTGGCAGAGATAGATGTCTTGTTTGCCGACCTGCACATCCTGGACCACAGGGCATCCGTCATCGTTAAGCCCATGTCTTATTCCCATCTTTTCCGTAACCCTTCTGTTTTAGACCCTTTCACATTGAGAAGCGCAGCATACAGGTTAGAGATGAGACCCTTAGTGTGGGCTGAGTCACTCAGGATTTTCTCGAAGCAGGTGAGCTCCCGCACAACTCTTTCCTTCCATTTCGCCGTCATTAGGGTTCCTTTTATTTGCAAAAATATGAACACCTCCAGAGGTCCTATTTGGAGGCCAACCTCCAGTTCTTGTATCCCTATGCATTCCTGTAACTTTATTAATTAGCCCACGCTTTCGAGCCCGGCTTCGTACCAACTCTGAAACCATTGCGGATCTGCTATGTCATCACAGATCGGCAGTGCCCATATACAGCTCATGGGGAATGACCACATGGTGAGACCCTTCATTTCCCCTTTATTCCACCACAGTAGCAACAGCGACCCCATGGCAAAGTGGTTGATGACACTGCGTGGGTAGGATTTTCTTGGGGCCCGTAACCATTCTCCTAGAGACACCGGTCTCAATCTGTGATTTTCAATGGCCACCCACTGTTTCTGTTTGTCTCCTCGCAGATGTGGAACTATGGCCCTGAACTGCTCTGCACGATAGTATGTGTACATTTCCGGCAATCCCGCTCCCCCCACTTCTTTTGGTTGCATCAGCGTAGAGTAAGATATCCTCTGTTTTTTACCTTCCCACAGGAACTTAAGGATTATCCGCTTTATTTCCATGAAGTGAGAGCCGGGGATAATGATGGGCAGCATTTGGTATTGATATAGCAACTTTGGGAGCACCACCATTTTTAAAGCATTCAAACGACCCAGCCAGGAGATTGTTTGTTTGGCCCATCTCTCAAGGTCTTTGGATAATTGTATGAGAAAGGGAGGTAGATTGGATTCGTAAAGCCCGTCTGTGGACCTCGAAATGTTCATTCCCAAGTATCTGACCGTACTATATTCAATCGGGATCCCGCTCATGGACATGGGCCTCTGGTCTTGCTCTTCCATAGATTTATAGAGGAAAAGCGTCGATTTATCCGCATTGACTTTTAGCCCCACTCATTGGCCGAATTTTTTAATCATTTGCAAGACTGCTGGTATATCCGATTGAGGGCTAGACAGATATAGGAGGATATCATCCGCAAACACTGCCAATTTGTACTCCTCATTTCCTATTGTAATTCCTCCGATCCCCCTCTCTCTCCTGATTTTGTTGGCTAGAGGTTCAATGGAGAGGACATACAGAAGCAGGGAGAGGGGACACCCCCTGCCTGGTACCCCTCATCAAGGCGATCTCCCTTGAGGTTTGTTATTCACCACAACCCTTCCCCTTGGATTACTATATAGGGCCTGGATTCCACGAATGAGCGTGTCCCCAAAGCCCATGTTCCTCAGCACCCCCCAAAGGAACTCCGACTCCACCCTGTCAAATGCTTTTTCGGAGTCCATGCTGAGGAGGGCTTGGTTTCCTTCGAGTCCTGTTGTGTGTTCCATTATATCCAGAGTCTTCCTCCTGGTGTCTGTTCCCTGCCTGTCCTTGATGAAGTCTACCTGGTCCGGGTGCATCAGGCGGGGCATAATGTCCTCCATACGTGTGGCGAGCACTCTGGTGTATATTTTTGTGTCGGCATTCAGGAGGGATATTTTGTACGATTTACAACTTGTGGGGTCCCTGCCTGCCTTGGGTATGACTATTATGTGAGCTGAGAATGATGGTGGGGCATGACCCGTCTCCCTTATGTGGTTGAACAGAGTGGCCATGTGGGGGGCAAGGTTACTTGCAAAGTGTTTGAAGAAGCCCATGGTGAACCCATCCTCCCCTGTGGCACCCCCGGGAGGGAGCCTCTTTATCGCCGCTTCAACCTCTTCTGGTGTGATGTCCGCCTCCAGGGAGGCTCGCTCTGGGTCCCTGGGGTGCGTCAGGCCTGATGCCTCTATGTATTCCTCCATAGCCCTGCTAGCCTCGTGCCCCTCAGTTGTGTAGAGGTTTCCGTAAAAATCCACAAATTGTTTTTCTATTTCCCCTGACGAGCGCACCCGTTCCCCCTCCTCTGCTTTAATCTCCTCCACCCATCTTTCTGCTCTTTGGGCCCTGAGCATGGAAGCCAGCATTCTTTCAGCCTTATCCCCTTTTTCGTAGAAGGTCTGCTTCAAGAACTTTAATTTTCTAACAACCTCCCCCATTCTCATGGCTCTCAGGTCTTCATGTTTTCTTTTGAGGGTAGCTAGGTGTTCCTCCCGGTACAACCCTTGGGTATGCAATCTACCTTCCAGTTCTACAATTTCCCGCCTTAATTTGTCTTCGAGGATTCTACGCTCCCTCTTTCGCCTCGCCCCCCTCTCATGATATGGCCCCTCCACACCGCCTTAGCCGCCTCCCATAACGTGTTACCATCCACCATTCCATTATCGATGATTTGGAAGTACTCCTCTATCGCTGAGCGCAGCTCCTGTTTATAAATGTTGTCCCGCCATAGGGTATCATTACATTTCCACCTAGTTTCTCTACGGCCCATCCCCTCCATTTCTAGGGTAGTAATGACCATGTCATGGTCAGACCATGCTACTGGACATATTGTACAGTTGTGTACTCTTGCCTCGCTATCTCTGTTCGTTAACAGGTAATCAATCGATCCTTGTGAAGGTGTCATGCACCTCCGATTAAAAGTGTATCCCCTCTTCCCTGGATTGCAGGACCTCCAAATATCTATAAACCCCTCCCCCTTCAGAGTGGCCATGAATCTACTGGCCTCCTCCTTCGGGACACTCCTGGTCGATACTCTTGACTGCTGCCTATCCATTTGAGGATCGGCCCAAGTGTTGAAGACTCCTCCCACCAACAACAGATCTTCTCTGCTGTCCCCAAGGGAGGATAAGCATGCTCGTTGAAGTGGCCCTGACCTTGATTTGGAGAATATATTGCTGCTAGCGCCAGATGTGCGGCCTCCCATTCGCCCCGAATTATTAGGCGTCGTCCATCCAGTGATGGTTCGCTTTCCAGATTCTCTAACCTGAGCTGCTTACTTAGGACTCCCACTCCTCCCTTCTTCAGTTCCCCTGAAGCCCAAAATGACTGTCCCACCGCTCTACCCCTAAAAGGCATTTCTTCCCCCCTCTTGAACTGGGTCTCCTGTATAAAAAGGATATCGAGCTCTGCCCTTTCAAATTCCCTAACCAGTAAGGATCTCTTAGTGGGCGAGTTGATCCCCTTCACATTTAGTGTTCCCACCCTTAACCGAGGTCTCCCCGGCAGTGGACCTTCACCCTCTGTTCCCATTATGCTGGATCCCACGGTAATATAGAGAAATCATATCCATCCTGTTGGTGGAGTTGCCTTCCTGCTTTCCCTGTCTCTGGATCGATAATGCTGTCCCGTTGGTTTCCCCATAACCCCCACCCAAAACTTTAACTAACCCCATAATGAGAACCACAGCCCTACCCAGGGCTCAGGTCCAGTAGTGTGAGACGCCCTCCAGAAAATGAGGGCCACCCGGGTGGAATCCCCGCTCCCCGTGGGGGGGGGGGGTCAATTGTCTTACCTGTGATCGTATTCCCATCAGAGTTAGTGTTCATCATTGTGTGCATGTGTAGTCTTGCCTGAGGTTGTGTTTGAGTGTCTCAAGTAATCTCTTCTCTCCAACCTTATGATGGTGGTTTCCGAGGTGAGATGCGGTTCGGTTTGAAGTATTTTCTCCTGACTTTAGCCCTTCTTTGCCTGCAGGGCGTGCCATCTTGTTCATCACCTGGGAAAGAGGAGCTGCGCTTGGTCCCGCAGGGCAGAGGGTGCCCGCCTGTTCAGTTAGGCTGGTCAGTATCTGTTTGGCTTCTTCTGGTGTGGTGACCCAATAGTCTTCCCCTCTATATTCAAATGTTAGGTTGAAAGGATAGCCCCATCTATAGCGAATTGCATTCTCCGTGAGCCACATCGTGAGGGGCCTGCATACCCATCTTCTGGCTAAAGTGAAACTTGAGAGGTCCTGAAATATTTTAGTTTTCGAGCCTTGGAATTCAATGTCCTGTTTCTGCTTTGCCTTTACCAGAGTTGTGGGCTCTTTCAATTGTCACCATTTTACCCCCCCTCGTCCACGAACAGATCTATTATTTCCTGTACTTTCCTTTCCACTTGCTGCAGGGTCTTACCATCCTTCTCTGCAAGTCTCAGGATCCGCAAATTAAACCTCCTTTCCCTATTTTCCATGTCGTCCATCTTGCGGGCCATTTCCTCCTTTCTCACTTCAATGTCTGTCATTCTGGCACTAAGTTTCATCTCCAGGAGATCCACATTCAGCTGGTTGTTCTCGAGATTGTTCACTTTACCCTCTATCCGGTCCACTTTTCCTCGAATTTCAGTGATTGAGGTCTGGATGTCGGACCTCAGCGCCTTAATTTTGGCCAAGATCCCTGCAATGTTGTCCTTAGTGGCTGTCGCAGCCATTGTATCCTTGGCGCAATGTGCTGTTTCCAGATCCCCCTGGTTGGCTCTTCTATATTGCTGTAGTCTGCTGATGCCCCCACCCCCACCTTATGGGCGCCCGCCCTGTTTTACCTCCTCCAGGGCAGTCATTTTCCGGTGGCTGGCTAGATACTAAGGGGCTGGTGAGTTTGTACCAGTCAACCTTTCTTATTCCGATAGAGTCCGCCTTCCTTTGTGAGTGTCTCTGCAGGAGGTCGCTCTAATTATGTGAGCTCCATGCAGGCTTTAGACCTTCTGGGGGTGGGGTGTCACCTCTTCTGAATATTGGGGAGACCTCTTTATTCTGACCCCTTGGCTCTTCACATGTGGCTTTATCGTTCACTTTTCTGCTTTTCTATGGTGGGGGTCTCGGTTTTTCTTGTGGGGCACTGTCTGGTTTGATCCTCAGCCTTTCCCCTGTTAATCATTTCCCTATGTCTCTGCTTTTTTTTCTGGCCCCCCATGGGGGATCTTGGCCTTCTCCTGTGCAGCTTGGGCCCCCAGAATGCCCCTCCTCCTCAGGTGTGGTTCCCACTCAGCCCCGATTCTGGGCCCTCCACACCTATGGGCCTCCCTCTTCTTTGGACCCCTCAGTCCGTTATCTCTCCTGTGGCTTGGGCCCCTATGCTCCCCGCCCCCCGAACATGACGGTTAATGCACCGCTTTTGAGGTGCCTCTCCAGAGGTGGTCAGGAGTGCAGCTCCGTTGGCCTTTCCTGGTCCGCCTTGTATTGTCCCTCTTTTCGTCTGGGGTCCCCTGTCCCAGCGGGACCTCTGGCTCCGCTCCTCCCCGTGCCTGCTTATGTCTCTTCCGCGGGCACTGCTAGTCCCTTGTGGAATTCTCATCGTGCTGGACCTCCCACGGGTTGTCCGCCTCTATCCCCCTGACCGCTGGGGTTTTCTGCAGCTCATCGCAGTGCCCGCCTTCAATCTCTGGGGCGGGTTCCTTGACACCAGGTCCAGGCTTCCCGACCCTCGCGGTGCCCGCCTTGGTGTGCGCGCCCCTTCTGCTTCCTTCTGTGGTGCGGTACGCCTCCTCCCCGCTGCTGATGCCGGTCACCCGAGGCAGGGGACCACACGTCTCAGTCACCAACCGGAGGTGTCAGCGCTGCCTCTCGGCGGGAGGTGCAGCAGCTTTGAGTCGCCTCTGTCCCCCTCTGCTTCCTGTATACTTCACCGGAGTACAGCACAGCTTGGGGCTTCACCTGAGGGAGACGTCTGCCATTTTCTGGGGTCTGGTGGGGGGATGGGCGCACGTCGTGCTTCCAGGATTCTATCAGCTTTCTCACCCCCGGATCTACATCAAGTCGATCCCCGGCACTTCCGCAGCACAACAATGGTTTTAATAACTCATTTTCTGCTCGGGTAACGCTCTGGATCTTCTCTTTTCATCCCACGGGGCACGGAGCAACGCGTTAGGCAGCCATTGCCTTATGTGTCCCCTGGTGGTCCCAGTTAATTGTATTTTAAATGCAGAAAAGCTCTGAAATATGGTCTCTAGTCACATGGTCGGATGGAAATAGATATTGATTTGAGCTGTATCAAAACCAAGAGAAAAAGTATACCTATAATCCCTTTTATTCTCAGGCATAGAGAACATTTCCAAGGCCATGTTCAAAGGCTAACTGGCAGACAGCAAGAGTGATGATAGATGGCAGGCTAATTAGGTGGGAAGCTATGGTCATGACCAGCCCACCAGCACCTGGGGGCCAGCCTGCGTGCTGCTAGCGTGTGTGGAATATTACAGAGTGGTACAAGAGTGCCAACCAATTGTAGAGGGCCACGTAATAGAGAGCCCTATAGTTTATATAACCAATAGGATGTCATGTATTTCATGACGTTCGTAGTGACTTGCACTAGAGACCCTATCACTTTCCCGAATAAGTATGCAAGGTATACCTAGATTGTCCCTTTAAGTCTATCACTTTCCCAAGTAGGTTTTTGTAGTTTGCCACGTAGATTGGCATCAATGATGACAAGTTTTTACTATATAAGCTATGTTTTTTATGAAACTCGCGGAGTGAGAAGATCAAGCGGATGTTCGTTGATCATTATACTCCCTGTTTTAGATAATTGATATTAAAACAGACGTACTTTGCCAACTTCCTGAGTCAGTCTGATTATTGATGTTTGAGTATATTCTGCATCCCTATCCATCTCAAAGTATTGCTACCTTGTCTTAAAGTGTCTAGTGTTGGGTACACGGGTTCACATGGTAGGAGAGGATGGTTAAAGACCCATCGACCAAGTATGCTTTTTAGGGTCTCGAAATATCGAGTGTCCTCCACCGTTTAGCTGGAGGAATGTGATGCTCCCTGTAGATAGCGTCCATTAGTAAAAACCTGCAAGTCACTGAAGATAGGTGGGATGGGTCCCTCGTTTCACAGAATTCCCCTCCCGATTTCTACAGGCAGCTTAGCGGACCGAAGGCTTAAGCGGCTGGTTGAGGAGGAAGCGATCTCGAGGATCAGAAGCTGAAAACATGAATGGTGAGTAGACTGAGAGAGAGGGGGCAAATGATGAATGGGCATTGAGTGGGGAAAGGGATAAGGGATAACGGAGAAATAGTAACGGACGGTTGGTTGGGGTATGTTTAGTTTAAGGACAAAGAACGTCATAGTTTAAGGTATATGGACGAGGAGCGATCCATATAATAAGCCCAGAATCCTTCGTCAAGGGACGTTTTAAGAAGAAGTTGTTTTAAAGTCCAAATGGGCAAACATAGGCTATGAATGATCAAGGATCGTTAAAGAGAACAGTTTATACTCCAATCAGAGTCATTATTAGCAGCAAGAGGAGTCACGAGGATCGTTGACAGAGATCTATGTGGGCCGGCCAGTCTATCAGTTTGTATGTCGTATATGGTAAAGAAATGATGAGATATTGAAGAAACGAAAAGTAATAGATTGTGGTGAAAGGTTGAAATTTGATTATTTAGTTGACTAATAATGATCATTAAATGGGTAGATAGAAGTAAAGTGAAACATAGAGGTTTGGAGCTGCGACGATTGGTGCACGCTCATATTGTATTATTATTCTGAAAAGTATTTATTAGTGTAAAATAACGGTAGGTATTGACAGTTGATTGTGACTACTCATGATGGAGGATGTTGATGTTGCTCCGCTTATACACTTGTGCAGACAGCTGCCAAAACATGCACCCAAGCTTAAGCAATACAATGCAGAATGGGTTAAGGGCACGTCAGATAAAATGTTCATGCCATGGCCATAAGGGGGATCACTGCCCAAAGCAGTTCTGCAACATAGGATGACATATTTGCACGCAGCGTACATGGGAAAGAAGCTAGAAAAGAGGTTAGCTAAATTAGAGCTTTGGAAGATGTACCAGGAGGAAACGGAAGACCCGCCTCCTGAAGAGTGGCTGCTTAACCAGTGTAAAGAAGGGGGCGAAGAGCATTCTGCTCCCCCTACGGCGCCTGAAGTAAATGATAGAACGAAAGATGACAGATTATATCCTTTAAGAGAGCTGAAGGCAGATACTTGGTATAGCAACCCGAAACGCAAGTCACCAGTCAGGGGAAGAAGCCTCTCCAGCCGGGAGATCTTCTCTGTCGTCGGGAAGTGGCGAGTCGGTTCCACAGGGCTCCACCGGTGGTGTCGTCATAGCCGGTCAGCTCAGCTTCTCCCTCGTCGGATTCTCAGGTCCTGTGGCGACTTCTGAAGTTCCAGTCCCAAAAGCCCTGCTTTTATGCAGAAAACCCCCATTCACTCAGCCTAGCTGTCACTCAGTCCAGGGTGCCTAGACCCCCTCCCACACACCCTGTGGTAGCCAGACAGAGTGGCACCACTTTTGGAGGCTTCTGGGGAGAAGCCCGCCAAAAAAGTGGAACAAAGGGCTCGACTTGGGTTGGAGTCACAAAAGAGAACACAAATGCCATTTTAGAATCGAGTCTTGGCAAAAATACCAACCGGAGAATTAATATTAATTAAATAAACCGGCGGTATGTTCGAGGCTATGAGAATTAAATAATTAAAGTTGGTAGCCTCGAACAATGGGAAAATCCCATAGGAAAATATTTGCGGTCGAATATAAAAAGTAGTTTCCACTGCCACCAGCCAAAACTCGATCAGGGGGGACGGAGACGTGCCCCCTCGACTAACAGACCCCGGGGCAATCGAAATTGCCCCGACCAGTATGTCCACAATATGATGGTTTGTACTGGTTTCTGTTAATAATTTGGGACTAGTAAAGCCAATGGTGACTTTACATGCCCTGGGAGACAGTAGTCAGTCCCAGGGTAATGGAGTCTTTGGTGGGGTGTCACTGTGACACCCCTGTGTTACTGCACGGAGGGTGCTGTGTAACACACTTAGGAAAAACACATGAGACCCTATGGAGTAAAGGACCCCATAGCCAATAAAACACATTACCAGTCAAAGGAATACCATTAATCATGTCCAAGAGTGGGAGGAAAAGAGTCTCACTCTTGGCAGGAGGAAAAAAACAAACTCCAGAAATCCAGCAAAGCTGCTGGGGGACTCACTAGGTTAGGAAATTCAGCCTAAAGAGAGAATTCTCCCTAACCCACATCTCACTCCTTCATCGAGGACTAGAAGTGATGCCAAGACAACAGCAGAATTGTTAAGAAATGAGCTATGTGCATATTTAACGTGTATGACCACAAGTATCTGTCATTTCAGATCATGTCAAACAGACAGGGTGCTGTTATCAGAACATAGATGAAGACCATACAGCAACCAAAGTTCAAGAATTACCTATTTTAGAATATTTCCAGGTGACAAAATTCTGTTTAGGAATTTTCTTCGAAAGTGGCATGAGCCCAGATTTAACGGCCCTTTCGTAGTGGGGGATGTTACTCTATCGGCAGTGAAAGTACTAGGGAGATGCGCCTGGATGCACCTGGGGGACGTAAAAGTCTACGCTGGAGAGACCACCGTACTGCCACCCCATTTGGAAAGGAGCTGGAATGAGATCGGAAGTAAACGGAAGGCTTGAGAGCCCAGGAAATACTGAAGAAGAAATTTGAAGCTGGAAGGAAAGAGGCCAGATGCAGGGGATCAGTACTTTCTCCAGACGGCTGGGAGGAAGGTGTGGTTATCTGCAGAGCCTGGGTGTTAATTGGTCGCCGCAAATCAACCATTGACATTGTGGAAAATGGAGGCAAACCTTTTATGGCCTAGACTTGGTAAACTACTGACATGGGTCAAAGGTAAAGGAGGCACTTTACTGATGCCTCTGGACAATGCAAAATTGTGTTTCAGAAACAATGGCACAAGAAAAGTTGGAGAGAATCAAAATTGTGGTTGAGTCTTTGATGTACCAGGACTGAACATTGGAACAGCAGTGATAATGGAACACTACTGGGCCTGTGGATCCTGATCTTACATGAAGCTGCCCAGAGATTGGCGAAGACGGTGTTCTATAGTCCATGTTCCAGCATTGGTGATTCCTAAAAGTGACTTGAACATTGGTGAATTTCCAAAAGCAGATGCTCACCTGAGGAAGAAGTGATCTGCTGAGCTGATAAATCGAATGAAGAGAGCAAACTATGTTCAGCTTAGTCAGTAGAAGCTTTTGATTCTATTCCATATGAACACAGATTATTCAGTCAGACCTCATCGATATTCACGATAATCTTCATGCTCAGGATCCAGACAGCAGCAAAATACTAAGTGGTTATAGATAACCAGGTCGGAATTGTTAGACACGATTAACACTACCATAAAGGGATTCAATGCTATCAAGGAAGAGCTGAGAGCCATACGACTGATGACTCTTCAGAACAAATATGTCCTGGACATGATTACAGCTATGGATGTAGGTGTTTGAGCCAAAATCAGAGAATCATATTGCACATTCATACCTTCTCATGATGACGAGAATGGCGCCTTGATAGAGCCCATAACGCTGCTGACGGAATAACACGTCCAGATGATAGATGAAGTCGACGACATTGCTGAAGACAGTTGGTTTGGATCCATCGTCTCATGGGTTCCACAATGGATGGTGGACATGTTCAAGTTCCTTGGAGCCCTGATGGTTTAGCTTTAATTTTGTGTGATCAGGATAATAATCTCACAATGTAAGAAGACTGCAAAGAAAGCTATAGGCATGAAGATCATGATGTCGAATCAGGATGGAAAACTAAGGAACTGACAGATGAAGAGATCAGAGACTAGCAGCAAATAAGACTGATGACATCATGCGAAGCAGAGCTGACGCTTCCAGAAAAGTGGCTGAAGACCATAAACATTTTATTAGATCTAAGGAGGAGGTGTTAAAGATGAGCAACATTTCGGGCTCGAGATGAAGATGCTCTTGCTACAGAAACAATGAAGAAAATGCAAACTCATTTTACAATTGTACAGCCGCAGTAAAGCAAGCAGACAAAAGTATTCTTAAGGCTGGCTACGTAGTGAATAGGTTGCGGCGATGAGCCAACGTATATGCATAGGAATGTATAGACTATGGATGTTCCACAATGCACTTTAGCAGAGTCTGGACTCTTGAATAGAAAGGCTTTTACAGTGTGGCGCAGTTAGAAAACGACTTAATGACGGAGGTGGATTCCAGAAAGGCTAGGTTGGCCCCAGCACCAGGAAGTCGAGGCCACCATGGGCATGGTTGTTCATGCACTAGCTACAAAACGTGTGGAAAGAACAAACTCCTGTCTGTGTTGAGGAGCGAGAACATTGAAGATGTCAGAGGTTCATCATTTAATAGTATTTTAAATACAGAAAAGCTCTGAAACATGGTCTCCAGCCACATGGTCGGATGAAAATAGATACTGAGTTGAGCTGTATCGAAACCAAGAGACAAAGTATATCTATACTCCCTTTTATTCTCAGGCACAGAGAACATTTCCAAGGCCATGTTCAAAGGTTAATTGACTGGAAGATGGCAAGAGTAATGATAGATGGCAAGTTAATTAGGTGGGAAGCTATGGTCATGACCAGCCCACCCGCACCTGGGTGCCAGACTGCGTGCTGCTACTGTGTGTGGAATATTAGAGTGGTTCAAGGGGGCCGATTAATTGTAGATAGTTTATATAACCAATAGGATGTTGTATATTTGATGACGTTCGTAGTGACTTGTAATCGAGGAGGGCTTAATTTCCCCACCTGATATTGGAGACCAATCACTTTCCCGAATAAGTATGGAACGTATACCTAGATGTTCCCTTTAAACCTATCACTTTCCTAAGTAGGTTTTTGTAGTTTGCCACGTAGATTGACATCAGTGATGACAAGCTTTTACTATATGAGCTATGTTTCGAAGGGATTGGTTCCTCCGACGTATTCCACATCTATGACAGGTAATCACCACATCTGTGCTGCTTTGGAAAATTTTCTGCGTCCTGCGTCAATGACGTCGAAACATTGTCCTTGAGGGCCTCCGTCGAGCCGACGTCACCGGATGTTATAAGTAGGACGCACGACACCCGTAGCCTCAGTTCCTTTTTTTCCGCTAACGTGTTCACTTCGGAGATCTCAGCGAGCCTCGGTTCTTCTGAGTTATTCTATCGGTTCTTCGAACCCGTTTGTTTGTGAAGATTTCCTGATGTCTTCATCTTCTTCTACCCCGTGGCCGGGTTTCAAGAAGTGTCGGGACTGCGGTTCCAAGATGTCGCTGACAGACCCGCACGACGCCTGCCTCTGGTGCCTCAGTGAGGACCACGCCACGGACGATTGTGACAATTGCCAGTCGTTAACATCGAAGGCATTGCGGGAGCGAAAGAAGCTTTCTGTTGGTAGGGTGTGCAAGCCCCGGAAGTCGAAATCCACTGGGCTTTCGACCGACGAATCGAGGTGCAACTCTCTGCATCGTCGGCGTAAGTCCAGGGGATCTCGGTCCCGGAGTGGGTCGCACCATTCCTCTGCCTCTTCGAGGCACTCCCAGAAGCGCCGTCACCGGTCGCCTTCCCCGTCCTTATCCGAGGACTCTGCCCGTCAGCGGGTTGCTTGTCCCACAAGCATTCCTCTCCTGCGGAATGGGATTAATTTTGTAAGGAGATGATGGTGATTTTTCAGTTGCAGGGCTCCTTTCTGTCCGCGCCGTCGAAAGACGCCGGCAGGGAACGTGCTAGAGCCACCGTTCGCACGCCTTCAGGCTCGAGTGGTCAGCGCGATCAGCGGGAACCTTCGAGGTCCCGGTCGGAAAAGGTGGATCACTCTAGCCATGCCCGCTCCAGGTCCCGGTCCTCGACGCCATCGAGACCGTCGGAGCCTGTGAGGTCGTCGAAGAAGACGTCGACGCCTTCGGCACCGAGGCAGTCGAGGGACCCTCTCGAAGCTCTGCCTCCGAGGATGCCATCGACGCCTTTGGTGCCGAGGCTGTCGAAGGACACTTGAGGCCTGTGTCGAAGCCATCGGTGTCACGCTCAATGCAGATTCCGTCGACGCCCTCAATGCCTTTCGAGGAGGCTTTATCGGAGGTGCCCCGTAGACCGGTGGAAACCTCGAGGAAGGGGTTGGCCAAGTCCAAACACGTGGTTGTGCCTTTTTCTGTGCCCTCATCCAGGGATTTATTCCAGCCTCTTGATTATATTTCTGAGGTGGATGAAGGGTCTGATGAAGGTTTGGTTCCTGAGGAGGTTCCTGAGGACCTGTTATCTGGTCATAGCCAGTTGGAAGACCTGCGTCAGCCTTTGCACGACGCCAGTGGTCTGGACACCTCCCCGGAGGTTGAGTTTGGCAGGCCTGAGCCGGGTACGCATGTTGAATCCTCGTACCGGTGCCTCATGTCGAGGGTGACAGAGTACGTGGGGTGGTCTGCGCCACCAGGGATTTTCTGCAAGATGACCTGACAGATAACTTGGACTAAGGTCCACCAACTGACCCTGTACTCCCATTCCATATGGCCTTGCAAAGAAGGGTTGCAGCGGCTTGGACTGCTCCAGAGAGTCTCCCGGCAGTGGGCAAGTCTTTGCCGAAAAAATACCGTCCAGCCAGTAGCGACCCCAGCTACTTGACTACGCACCCCACTCCGGAGAGTTTGGTGGTGCAGGCGGCTACGGCCCCAGCAAAACGGGCGTCGTACCCTACCATCCCTCCTGATAGGGGCGACAAGCGTTTTGATGTCTGGGCGAAGAAAGTGTTTTCTTCAGGAGGTATGGCTTTACAGGCAGCCAACTCTGTGTTTGCCTTAGCACGTTTCACTCATACTCTGTGGAATTGTGTCTCTTTGGCGGCTGAACATATTCCCGAAGGGGAGGAACGGGATGGCTTTCTTGCTCTTGTTCAGGATGGCAAGGATGCCATGTGTGAATCCGTTCAGTCGGGTCTGGACATGGCAGATTGTGTCAGCCGGTCCATGGCAGCGAGCACCGTAATGCGCAGATTTGCATGGTTGCGGAAGTCAGGGTTTGCTCCTGATGCGCAAGCCCGGCTTCTCAACATGCCCTTTGATGGTGAACATCTTTTTGTCAGCAAGGCTGACAAGAGCCTTGAGAGGTTGCAGACCTCCAAAGCTGCAGCAAAGTCATTGAGCACTGCAGTTCGCCAACCTCTGCCTTTTCGTCCCAGGAGACAGCAATGGAGGGGATGTTTCTTTTGATACTACTCTTCCTTTGGTAGATCGAGAGGGGCTGCAAGTCAAAGGGGCCACCGTAGATGTACCAGAGGTGGAAAACAAGGTACTCGAGGTGCCAAGGCCGCCTGGGCAGTTGCCTCTTTACCCTCAGGCAATGCTGCAGCCGCTTCAGCTCAGTCATGAGGCCATGTCCCATGGTTCGCCGGTTGGCGGAAGGCTGGCGCAGCATCTTGTAGAATGGCGTGCCATTACTTCAGATGTGTGGGTCCTGGAGATCATAGCCCACGGCTACTGTCTTCCTTTCCGGCAGAGGCCTCACGACAATCCACCAGGGAATGTCTCTTTGAAGAGTCCGGATCCGCTCCTTGCGCAGGAAATCAAATCCCTGCTGGAGAAAGGCGCCATAGAACTGGTGCCTGTAGCGGAGAGTAACAAGGGATGGTATTCCCCTTATTTTTTGATCCCGAAGAAAGACGGGGGATTGAGACCCATCATGGACTTGCGCGGTTTGAACAAGCTCCTCAGGAAGGACAAGTTAAAGATGTTTTTTTTTTTTAACATTTATTTTATTATTTCAAGAAACACTGCAAACATTACAACTTTTTAGGACGTTCATGATCAATTTTCAGATATCATGTTATTGCTCTCTTCTGCCCCCCCCCCCGCCCCACAACCTTGAGCCGTCATATCTGTGCCGCCTACTTGGGCATCTGCAGGTGACTCGGTTATTGCCACCACCTCCCAGTTTTCCGCATCGTGATCCACCTGGTGGGGATTTGTCATTGAGGCCACCAGCTGTCTCCAGGCTATCAGGGGGCCTACCTCTTCCTCTCCCCAACTCATGACTGCTTCACACCAGACCGTGGTTTCTGCTTCCGCCCATTTAAAGTGGTCCGCCCACCACATCTCCACTCTGGGCCTGTGGGCAGCCTTCCAGCTCATCGCAATTCTGCGTTTGGCCAATATATAAGCAAGGTCTTTCATTTTACTGATATGTTTCGAGTTATGTGGCCTGGGAAAACTCCCCAGCATGCATGCCCACGCAGACCCCACGTCCAGCACCACCCCCCGGCTGGCCAATCTCGTCTGCAGCTCCACCCAGAATGTCCCCACCTCTGGTCAGGCTCAGAACATGTGTAACAACCCAGCCTCTTCCTCTCCACACCTGGGGCACTTCTGTATGGTCGAACCACCAAACCTGGCTATCCTGCCGGGGGTCAAGTAAGCTCTGTGGGTGACATACAGCTGGATCTGCTGAAGTCTTGCGTTCCGGGACACCTTCTTATGGTACCTTTGGGCTCTGTCCCACTGTCCCTCTGTCATGGGTTCTCCCACCTCCTCCTCCCAATCAAGTCTCAATTGGAGCAACTCCTTCCCCGCTTTTGCACTCAAGAGCTCATATATCCGAGATATTTCGTGCCCACCTTCCGAAACATCATACATCATTTCGACAGAGGCGTCAGGTTCTTCCGCCAGCACCGTCTCAGGCCACCTCCCCCTCACCCGTTTCATGATCCTGGTCTAGGTGATGTATTGGCCCCTATGTACCCCTGTCTCCTTCAGCAACCTCTCGAATTCCACCGCCTCCCCCTCCTGCCAGGCCTACCGGTTCCCAGTATCTGCGAACCCCTTTGATCAGCTGGGAGTCTTCCCCACATAATGCCACCAACGGGACCTGCAGAGAGAGCGGGTCCGGGTCACCCACCGTTTTCCATGCTCTACGCCAGACCTCCCATCCCAACACCAACAGTCTTCCCATCCCTGCCACCTTCGTCTTATGCAACCACACCGTTTCTTTTAGAAAGTATGGGGCGGGTACGCCTTGTAGTAGCCTGGCCTCCACAGATTCCTCTTCCGACAGCCATCTCTCCACATATAACTGTCCCTCCAAGTAATATAGTTCAAAATTTGGCAGGTTTATGCCCCCCCTACCGCACAAATTTTGTAATTTCCACACGGCCACCCTATTTCTGGAATTGTGCCATATGAAGCCACTGCACAGGCCATGTAGCTTGGTAAAAAAGCGTTTGGGGAGCAGATACGGTATGTTTATGAAGAAGTGCAGCAATCTGGGCAATACGACCATTTTGAGCAACGCCGCCATTCCCATCATGGCCAGGGGTAGTTTGGCCCAAAATACCATACTATTTCTTATGCCTGCAACCGCCTCCTCTGTATTGTGTTTGTGTTCCGTTTCTATCTTGTGGTATATGTTTATGCCTAAGTATCTGAACGTTTCTGTCCGCCAGGGTATTTGCAAAATGGGCACATTTTTTAGTGGAACATTTTTATACCTACCCAGGGGAAATACGCTGGACTTCCCGGGGTTCACCAATATGCCCAAGAGAGCAGCATAGCGGTCCATCACCTCCAACACGTATTGCAAGTTTTCCTCCGGGAATCGCAGATCGAGGAGCATATCGTCTGCATACAATGATATTAAATGTGTGTTCCCTGTGGTGCGCACCCCCACCTCCCAATATTGTTGCCTGAGGCATATCGCTAAAGGCTCCAATGCAAGTATATATAGCGTAGGCGACCAGGGACATCCCGGTCTAGTCCCTCTACTTAGTTACCATTTATCCAAGATTATAGCGCCTGTCCTGACTCTCGCAATCGGGGAGCTATATAACATCTTGACCCATCAAATATATCCCGGTCCTATCCCGTATCCTTTCAGGGTCGCTATCAGCCATGGCCACCTCACCGAGTCAAACGCCTTGACCGCATCCAGTGACACTATGGCCAACTCGTCCGGGTCCTTCTCCGTTTGGTTTATGATATGGTGCAGCCTCATGTGATTGTCAGTGATTGTCAGTGATATTCCTGCCTGGAACATAACCTGTCTGGTCCGGAAGCGGTTGGAGTAACTCTTGCTTATACGCTTTATAGAATTCGCTAGGTAATCCATCCGACCCAGGCGCTTTGCGTGTGGGCAAGTGCTGGATCACTGCATCCAGTTCATCTAAAGTGATCGGGGCTTCCAGGTCCGCCCTCTCTAGATCGTCTAAGGTGGGTAGCCCATTATCTTCAATTGTTTCCAGAATCTCCCGGCCCATATCTCCCACGTCCTCATACAAGCGTTTATAATATTTGTGGAATTCCTCATTTACCCCCTCTTGGGTATTACGGATCTGGCCATCCTCATCCCTAATTTCTCTAATCACCTGCCGGGGTGTCTCATTTTTATTTAACCATGCTAGTAGCCTCTGGGTCTGTCTCCTCCCGCATGTTGCCTCTCGATATATTTCAATAATTAAGCTTACATAATCTATCCCAAAGTTCGCTACTACCCTTTTGCAAATCTTGCATATTGACACTGTCCTCTCGGGTGGTTTCCCCTTTCCGCATCGGGTCTTCCAGCTCCCTTTCAGTATCCCGTAATTTTTGTTCTATCCCCCCTTGGAGCCCACTGGATTTTGATATGGCTACCCCTCGCACCACCACCTTAAACGCCTCCCATACTGTTCCCATAGATTTTACGCTTCCTGTATTTATTTCAAAATATTCCTCTATGGCCTCCCTCAGGTCTTCCCGGAATTCAGGGTCCTGCAAGGCCTCCGCTCTGAGCCTCCACGTCGGGATACATGCTCTGGGGGGGACAGAGTCGCCATTCCAGGACCAAAGGTGAATGGTTCGACAGTACTCTAGCTTTATATTCTGCACCCACCATTTCCCCCGCTATCTCGGCAGAGGCAAACACGTAATCTAACCTAGTATGTAGATCATGTGGCACGGCATAGTGCGAGTATTGCCTGTCCTGATGGTGTAGCCGCCTCCACACATCCTCTAGACCAAACTCTATCAACAGTGTCCCCAACGCTTTGGCCGCAGGCCCTGGTTTCAGTGTCTTGCTATCTGACCTGTCCATCCTGGGGTCTAGGGTACAGTTAAAATCACCTCCCCACAGTATTGCGCCACCTACCAGGGGGCTAACCCTGCTATACAAGGACCGAAGATAGGCTGCCGTATCATGGTTGGGAGCGTACAAGTTTATGATGCTCACTTCTCTGTTTTCGAAGAGTCCCACCACCACCACCATTCTGCCCTCTGAGTCTGTTGTCGACCGGTGCAATTGAAACGGCACGTGCGGTGCCACCCATGTCACCACCCCCCTTGCATATGCCGAGTATGTGGCTCCTGTAATGCTACTCATCCATTTCTTCTTCACCACCTTCAGTTTCTCTTTAGTGAGGTGGGTTTCCTGTAGCAGCGCTACATCCATCCTCATCCTTTTCAGATGCATCATTATTTTATTGCGCTTCAAATAACTATTGAGGCCCCGCACATTCCAGGTCACCACTCTAAGGCTACCCAATGCCATTATTACACTGTCTGCTCTCATGCCTCCCCTTCCTGTGACTTTTATGGTGGCGGATGATCCGGCTCGTTCCCCTCCCCCCCAACTTCCCCAACTATACCCCACTGCACACAACTCTTCCCCACCCAGCTCCCTACCCAGCCCCAACAATTGCCCAGCTCCATCCCTGGATCTCAGGCTCACCCATGTCTGGTCCTGTCCAGTGACTGAGTACAAGGACCACGTGGGGCGTTACCAAACTAATAGTGACCTAACTAAGCGTAACGCTATGGGGGTTCGAGGGTCGTTTCCCCTGAGCACATATGATTAGGTTTATTCAGTTCAACCGGGTCTTACATGAATATATACTATCCCAGCAGCACCATCCCAGAGGCTTATTTAATGCTATGTTCTAGTTCCAGTGTCTTGCGCTCTGTCACCAAGGGTGCCACAGCCACATATTACTTATCTTTGTCCGCTGCCGCTTGGATGCCAGACTCCTGGGGGCGACTCTGCATGTCCAGCCAGTCCATCGCGTCCTCTGGCGTTTCGAAAAACAAAGTTTTGTTCTTGTGGAACACTTTCAGTTTGACCGGGTGAAGCAGTATATATCTCTGGCCCGTTTCTCTGTCTTCTTTTCACCGCTCCGAAGTTCATTCTGCTGCGCTGTACCTGCAGGACGTAATCCGGGTATGCAGTGATTTTAGCGGGCCCCCTCTCAATCGTTCCGCCCTTCCGGAAGAATTCAATGATCTTTTCCCTCTCGGTAATTCAGAATTTTAGTAATCATTGGCCTGGGAGGGACCCCTGGGGGTGGTCTTCTTGTCAGCGCCCTGTGCGCCCTTTCCACAGTAAACACCTGGGTCAGGGCCCCCCCAGTTATCTCCTGCAGCAACATGGTTTCCACATATTCTGTTGGTTTGGCCCTTCCATTCCTTCTGGCAAACCAACTATACGGATGTTGTTGTGCCTAGCACGTCCTTCTGCTTCCTCCGCTCTATTCTCCAGGTTGCCTACTCGCTGCCTGTATTTCCGATCTGTGGGTGGCGCAGTCTGCTGTGTTTGGACCCATGTCTTTCTCCAGATCTCCAGTGCGCTCTGCGAGCGATCTCACATCTTGTCTAAGCAAGTTCACCTCTTCCTGGACCTCTCCAACCTTACGATCCAGTGCCACCTTAAGTTCGTTCATGGCCAAGCCCAATTTATTCTCCCAGGCAACTTTAAGGTCCGCAATTGCCGCTAGCACCTCTTAGATAGTGCCCGGGGCCTCCTCAGTCACAGCGGCGGAATTGTCCTTGCTCCGGGTACTCTCCGCCCCGGGAGATGTTTTTACAAAAGCCTCCAACGTGGGTTGCTTGCTCTTCGGTCTCACTATTTTGTTCGACATTATGCCGTGTCTCCTGCGTATATATTGGCGCAGCCGCCTCTACTGCGTGGGTCCACTTGGTGTAGCGCTGTTCCAGAGGAAAGGGCTTGGCAACCCTGTTGGGTGACCTCCTCTGCTGCCCGCTGCCCTCTAGGAATGGGCTGTGTCCTCCCAAGCATGTACGCCCATTTGGTACCGTTCAGCTGGCAACCTGGTGGCCAGAATCTGCTGCCCCTCCTTCCCCTTACTGCGCCGGGGTCTGTCTGGGCCTCACAGCTCTCAAGCCCACCGCCATATGTCTGGCTTCATTGTGTAGCCAAGTGTCTGTATTAGCAATATTCCACCTCACTCACAAGTGGTGGGGCCTTCCATGGACCGCTCTTGTGCAAGCAGCCTCAGTGTGTTGTGCCTTGGCATCGAGCGCACAGCTTCCGAAGTGTGACAACTATATTTTTTCATCCATTATTATAATGATCAAAATCCTTTTTCCCCTTTTTCCACTTACTCTTGTCGCCAGAATTCCTGTCACATCCCCGAGCAGGGGGAATCCGTGCGGCTCTCTCCAGAGTCGCCTCTGACTCTTCTTCCCACCGCCGTGAGCCTCCGGCTCCACCCTCAGCCCTCGCTGTTCGGCCGGGCCGCTGCTTCCGGGGAATCAATCCCCTTTGTTCCTTGTGCACCTTGCGCCGGTGTGCTTCGGTCGGGCACCGCTCTGTGGAGACCTCGCGGGGGGCACTCCAGTCTGTGTCCGCCTTCACAGGGGGCAGGCACCCCTGATTTACACAGCTCACCCGGCTCACACCCCGTGTGAGCTATTCATTCTTGGCTGTCTCGCCGGCGGGTGCCTGCGTACGGCAGGCACTACTGCAGCCGCCGTTACCTCAGAGCGCCCGCCTCCCATGACACTGGCCGGGCGCTCTGCTTCCAGCCACTGGCCCTTCGCAGCCTGCCGAGCCCCGGCCTGGGCCAGCGCTTCACTGCGGCCCCCTCAGCTTATCCTAGAGGGGGCCAGCGATCTCTGTGTAAATACATGCGGGCCACTTCCAACCCTGCTCGCGGTGTAGGCAATTAAGCCCCGGGTGATCCACTGCCGCCTACCAATGCGTTCCCCGGCGCTGAAGTTCGGGTCCTCCGCCCAACTACTGCTCCCCACTTCGGCATTCACTACTTTGATTTGACCGGCCGCTTCCCACCAGGATCAGCGCCGGCCCCTCGCGGATATGTATATGCAGCGAAGCATATGGGATATGTATACGCTGCCAGTAACCTTCGTCCGCACCTTTGATGTCCTGGTCACTTTACGGCCCTTTGTGTTCCGCCGCCATTTTGGCTGCTCTAGAGTCTGGCGCTCAGCTAACTCCTTTCAGCCGCAGCTCCCCTCAGCCACTGCCGATCAGCTCCCCTCTGCATACGGTGTGCGCCCTGAGCGTTCATGCATCTCTGGGTATGCCGCCAACCTGTTACATCGCACGCATTCTCCGGTAGTTCAAAGGAACAATAAAGGATCAGTGGGAGCCCCGTCAAGACGCGTCCACTCCCATAGCCACGCCCCCAGTTCAAGATGGTTACTCTCTCGTCCTCCAGGCCCTTCAACTTCAGGATTGGTTGGTGTGTCTCGACCTCAAGGATGCTTATTTTCATGTGCCGA
This sequence comes from Ambystoma mexicanum, assembly GCF_040938575.1. Taxonomy (NCBI): domain Eukaryota; kingdom Metazoa; phylum Chordata; class Amphibia; order Caudata; family Ambystomatidae; genus Ambystoma; species Ambystoma mexicanum. Next base: position 579,417,529 of record NC_090924.1, on the reverse strand, counting down.
TTCATCCCAAGCACAAGAAGTACCTGAGGTTCGCGGTTGGCGACTCGCATTTTCAGTTTTGGGTCCTGCCGTTCGGATTGATCTCCGCCCCCTTGGTCTTCACCAAGCTCATGGTGGTGGTGGCAGCGTATCTCGGGAAAGGGGGGATTCACGTCTACCCCTACCTGGACGATTGGTTGATCAGAGCACGCTCTCCTGAGCAAGTCCTTGATCATCTGTCAGTCACCTGCCACTCTCTTCACAAGCTTGGCTTCTCCCTCAACTTAAAGAAGTTCCACTTGACACCTACCCAGCGGCTCCAGTACATCGGAGCAGTGCTTGGCGCATCTCTGGGGCAGTGTTTGCCTCCCCAGGTGAGGGCTCTTCACATTCTGCATATGGTGCACAAGTTTCAACATGCCCAGAGTCTCCCGACGTTCGAGTTCTTGAGGTTGCTCGGCCTCATGGCATCCTGCATTCTTCTGGTGCCAGAGGCCAGGTTGCGGATGAGATCTCTGCAATGGGCTCTCAAGCTCCAGTGGTCACAGTCCTCCGGCAGGATGTCGGACCCCGTTCAGGTGCCGCACTCGGTCGCCCAGGATCTTCTGTGGTGGGCCGTCGAAGGCAATGTTGAAAGGAGTTCCATTTTGGCTACCCTGGCCGGAGGTGACGATCGTGTCGGACGTGTCCCTCACGGGATGGGGAGCTCATACCAACGAGTTGACAGTCAGCGGTCGTTGGTCTCTGTTGGAGTCCAGACTCCATATCAATGTGTTGGAGCTGAGGGCCATCAGGCTAGCCCTGATGGCTTTTCTGCCTTCTGTGCGAGGGAGGAATGTCCTGATCCTGACGGACAACACAGTGGCCATGCACTGCCTCAACAAAAAGGGGGTGGGGAGCAGGGTCTCTCCCTCTGTGCAGAGAGGGGATGCAGCTCTGGTTCTGGGCCATCCAGCAGGAAATTTCGATCTCGGCAGTTCATCTGGCCAGAGACGAAAATGCGGCGGCGGACGCTCTGAGCAGGCAGAGCACGGTCTTTCACGAGTGGGAGCTGGCTCAGGAGATTTTCCTGGAGATCTGCGCTCTTTGGGGGACCCCACAAGTCGATCTTTTCGCCACCAGTGTCAACCGTAAGTGCGAAAGATTCTGCTTGCGGGAATTTCCTCCAGGAGGAGCCTTAGGGGACGCGTTCGTAGTAGAGTGGTCCTTCCCACTGCTGTACGCGTTTCCTTTAGTCCCCGTCATTCCGCAAGTGCTACGGAGGTTACGGAGGTTCGGTTCCCGGATGATCCTCATTGCTCTGGCATGGGCCAGGAGAACGTGGTACCCGGACCTTCTAGACAAGTCCATCTGCCCTCCACGCCGTCTTCCCTACCGAGACGATATGCTCTCACAGGAGGGGGGGTGGGGTCAGGTTCTCCATCCAGAGGCCAAGTCCCTCATCCTTCATGCTTGGCTTCTGAAAGGTTGAGGTATAAGGATTGGGAACTCCCTGAAGACGTGATGGAGGTGTTGCTTTCGGCCAGAAGGCCCGCAACAAAGTCCTTGTACCGTTGCCGTTGGAGAAAGTTCTGCAACTGGTGCAGGGTTAAGAATGTGGATACTTTTTCATGTGCCATTCATGTGGTTCTCTCTTTTTGGCTTTCATTAGCCCACAAGGGCCTGCAAGTGGGTACCATTAAAGGTTACCTGGCGGCGCTGTCCATATTTAAGCGCTCGTCTGAGGAGTGTTCTTATTTTAAGATTCTTTTGATTTCTCAGCATCTCAAAGGGCTCACTAATATGTTCCCACCATCACCTTTCCAGGCGCCTGGTTGGGATTTAAACCTGGTTCTAAAATTCCTAATGGGAGCTCCGTTTGAGCCTTTACATTATTTTCCTTTGAGACTGCTAACCTTGAAAACTGTATTTTTAGTTGTGGTCATTTCTGCTCGCAGAGTGAGTGAGTTGCAGGCACTTTCCGTTAAGCCACCCTTCACGGTGTTCCATAGGGACAGGGTTGTCCTTAGGGTTCGTCCATCTTTTCTTCCGAAAGTTGTGTCGGAATTTCATTTAAGCCAGAATGTTGTTCTTCCGGCGTTCTATCCTCCTCCGCATCCTGGTAAGCAAGGGGAGAGGCTCCATAGTTTGGATCCTAGGAGAGCTTTAAGTTTCTACATCTCACGCATGTCCTGGGTCAGAGTGGACGATCAACTCTTTGTAGGATACGCTGGAAGGCGTTTGGGACAAGTTGTTACTAAGCAGACTCTGTCTAGATGGATTAGCATGCCAATTTCTGAATGTTACCGCTTGGCGGGTAAGGACCCTCCGGTAGGCTTACGGGCCCATTCTACTAGAGGTGTGGATGCCTCTCCTGCCCATTCGTAACATTTGTGAAGCAGCCACATGGGCATCTGTCCATACTTTTGTCAAACACTACTCCTTGGATTCAATCCATGGGCAAGATCTGGCCTTTGGCAAGGCGGTCCTTTATTCTGCAATTTAATTGGGCATTCTAAAATTCTAAATTCTTTTCCCACCTCCATACCTTGGTACTGCTTTGGGAGTCTGTCATATATGTGGAATACGTCAGAGGAACCAATCCCTTCGAAGAACAAGTTACTTTCTTACCTGGTAACATTCTTTCGATGGGATGTTGGGACGACGTATTCCACATTATACCCTCCCAACCTGCCCCGCTACAGAATTTCTTATGCGATGGCAGCTTACGTTTCCGCAAGGCTTTCTGTGGTCATACTGGCAGAAGATTGGTGCCACACGTTCTGGGGAAAAAATTACAACTGAGGCTACGGGCATCATGCGTCCTACTTATAACATCCCGTGACATTGGCTCGACGGAGGCCCTCTAGGACAGCGTATTGATGTCATCGATGCAGGACACAGAACATTTTCCGATGCAGCACAGCTGTAGTGATTACCTGTCATAGATGTGGAATACGTTGTCGGAACATTCCATCGAAAGAATGTTACCAGGTAAGAAAGTAACTTGTTCTTTTTATGAAACTCGAGAAGTGAGAAGATCAAGCGGCTGTTCGTTGATGTTCGTTGTACTCCCTGTTTTAGATAGTTGATTTTAAAACAGGCGTGCTTTGCCAACTGATTATTGATGTTTAAGTATATTCTGCATCCCCATCCATCTCAAAGTATTGCTACCTCGTCTTAAAGGGCCTGGTGTTGGGTACGTGGGTTCACGGGTATGAAAGACAAATCTACCAGTGAGCCACCTGTTGGTTTCCATTCTCAGTCGCTCTAGTCTTGATAAAGTAGCAATGTTGTCCAGAATGCTAAGGATATTGACTGCAATAGCATTCAATATGGAGTCCGTCTTTTCATGCCGAGACATGCTAAGGACGAATTGATGTGATCTGCTAATGTAGGGTTAATGTCAGCTTGCCCCCTTTTTGAAAAAAACATATTGATCTATGAGCATTGAGTAAGAGAAGTTCTAACTTCTACTCATGGCTGGGTGTTTAGTTGCTCCTCTTAGATCATATGAGTGGGCTTTACACATCGGTGCAGTTATAACAGGAATTACAAGGTTATCCTCATTTACTGTGTTAGCCGGCTGGTCAACATCATGCAGACCCAATACGTCCACTGCAGAATAGATGGCGGCCTCCACATTCACTTGAGTCTCTGTTCCTCCAGCCACTGGTCTGCCAGTTGACAGCATGATGGTAAATCATGTTGCGCACTCACGCACCTCTTCAGCGCAGCTTCCTCTATTTATAGCTGCCTGTGAGGGATCAGAGGGCACCTGCCCTGCAGTCGCCCACACAGGAACCTCTGGAGTTGTAGTCCATGTGGAACAGAGACACTGGATGCTTTTTAACACTCCAGCAAAGGTAAATCACTCAGGGAGACCCTACCTAGCAGCGACGAGGGGAATTTTAACTAGTAGTCCACCAACTTGTCTAGCCTATTTATTAGCTTGGAGACATTGGCATCACATACTTCCCCATTATCTCCACTTATCATGTCTCCCAGGTCACAGAAGGGTTAGCTGGATTCTGGGTGGCAGCAGTGTGGCAACCATAAAGTGGATTTGTGGTGACATGCACTATTTTACAGAGAGCACACTTACTTTTTTGTCACCCATTGATATGGGTTATGTGCAATTCTTTTATGTCAAGTAAGTAAACTAAATTACTTAACCTGCATTTCTAGTGCCATTTTAAAGAATTTGCAAGGCCCGATTCATCTCACTATTATTCTACTTCAGTGGTACACAAAAATGCTGTATTGATGATCATTTTATGTTTTGCATCCACATAACTTCTGGTGACATTAAAAATATTAGTACAACACTGCTTATCAAATGAGCATGTTTGCTAATCAAGAACAATTTAATTAGCAAACTCTGATAATCAATTTCAGGAAACTAATTTATGCCTTGGAACTTGGAATTGCAAAAACACTTGGAAATAGAAGGCCCTGATACTGAGATTTGAACTGCATCCTTGTGCTAGAGAAGCCAGAGACTGTGCTAAGCTCAAGTGTGCCGCCTTGTTCCGCGCTGAAAACATGGAGAAGGGAGGCCAACGGCTTGAATATACTAATATATAATTTCTTGAACACTTTTCTTTTGTATAACATTGTTTCCCACACTATTTGTATTTTGAAGTAAGGATTGGCAATAGGTTTATTAGCACAGGCATTTTATTTTGACAAGATACCACTACGAGTGCGTTGTTATTATTTGATGTTTCTTGCTTGCTGCCATCTTTAGATTTAGGATTACATAGATGTTTTTCAAACCCGATTCAAGTTCAGTAAACACCCTTGAACTGTGATCACTTGTGTCTGTTTTAGTGTTTGATACCATGCCTTCCTTGTATATGGTGTTAGGGGTGTGATGTGACTCAATTGACACAAATTGGGGAACCCCTAAAATTCCAGAAGCTTGGTTATAGAGCCTCAGATCCCTCTATCGCCGCAAAGGAATCCATAGGCTTTGATATCTGCAGCAGAGAAGTTACTATCCCTCCAGGGAAAAGAGGAATGATTCCCACAGACTTCGCCTTGGTACCCCCACAGGTTTTATATAAGATTGGCTCCAAAATCTGGCCTAGCCTGGAAGTTCAGTCTAGATGTCCTAGTGGGCGTCGTAGATCCTGACTTCCGAAGAGACATAAAGGTTCTCCTGCCGAACTGTCGTGAAATTCCATTTGAAGTACATCGTGGGGACAAAATTGCACAGGGAATTCTTGAAGGGGCTCTATTTCCCTGTTTTATAGAGAGTGAGCCAGACAATACTGATAGTGGTACCTTAGGCTTTGGGGAAGGTGATAAACTATCTTCCACTGAGGCAAAAAGGGAAGGAGAACTTACCATTCTTCCCGACCTATCCTTCACCCAGAAAAATGATACAGCACTCGCAGAGGCTTTCTTGCAGGTGATTCCTGAAGGGGAAGGATTAGAGAAGTGAAGTCAATTTTTCTTCATAAGGCAAGGATTACTGTACAGAAAGGAAACATCCACAGAAGGCCTAAGTAAAACTCAGTTAGTAATACCCAAAACCCATTGGAAGTTTGTGCTAGAGATTGCACATTATCATTTGACCGGGGGACACTTAGGACACTCTAAGACCCAGGCGCACATCAGTGGGAAGTTTTACTGGCCAAGTATCCATGCTGATATAAAGAACTTCATTCAGACATGTATAATAGTCAGAAAACCACAACCTGAACCAGAAAAGCAGTACGCGGTACTGCCCCTCTGAGCCCTTTACCAATAAGAAGTCCCTTTCTCCCGGATTGGGATGGATATCATTGGACCGTTGGAAACCTCTGGACTGGGTAACAAATATGTCCTTGTAATCGTTAATTATGCTACCAGATACCCCAAGGCATTCCCTATGCGGAACAACACAAGCAGATTTTATAACCTCTATTGCCATATTTTTCCAGGGTTGGTTTTCCTAAGGAAATTCTAACAGATCAGAGATCCAATTTTATGAGCAAACTCATGGGTGTGAAATCAAGGAATTGCTTCGTATTGCCACCTTAAGAACCCAGTTTACCACCCCCAAACAGAGAGATTGGAAGAAAGATTTAATAAACACTTAAAATGATCCTAAGAAAGTTGGTAGGTAAGGACAGGAAGGACTGGGATTTCATGATACCCTCGGCCCTATTTGCAGTAAGAAAGACCCCTTTGGGCATCCAGTGGATTCTCTCCTTTCAAACTACTTTTTGTTAGAGAACCAAGAGATGTCCTAGACCTGCTCCCTGAGACCTGGGAAGAAAGAGGAATCTACTGGATTTCTCTTTCGCAAACAGCTACCAGATTACGGGAGCATATGAGACTTTGAAATCTAGTCTATACTCATATGGAAACAGCCCAAGCACAACAAAAGTCCACCTACGACAAAAAGGTAAATTTAAGATCGTTTTCAATCGGACAAAAGGTATTAGTCCTCTTACCTACCTCTGAAAATAGACCTGTCTCAAAGTGGCATGCGTCGGATGAAATATTTGAACAAACAGTTAACTGTACATATAAGGTAGCCCAACCTGACAGGAAACAAAAGACCCATCTCTACCATGTAAATCTCTTTAAAAGAGTGGAAGGAAAATCCTTACACAGCCACTGCCACAATACTATCCTGTTTGGTACCAGAAGACACAGATAACTTTGAATTAATTCCACAAGAACTATATAGTCAACAACAAGAAGACTTAAAATATTTAGTCACAACATTCCTTGATGTATTCTGTTAGAAACCAGGGGGAGTGCAAGGCACTTATCATTAGATCAGAAATCCAAAGGGAAAAGTGGTCCATTTGAAACCATATAGACTACCGGAAGCCTGTAGACAGATAGTGGTTGAGGAAGTGAACAAAATGCTAAGGGCAAATCTTATTGATCCTTGTTCAAGCCCATGGTGTCATGAACTACAGAACACGTCCCTTTTGGACTCCCTGGTCCTTGTCACAACGGGACTTGCACGCCATAATACTCCCAACATGGTGGTCCAGCGTGAAACCCCTTTCTCGCTCCACGCGCTGGACGTAACGTATTCTATTAATAGACCACGCCTTCCGCGGCTCTGCGCGTCTCAATGCTATTGCAAAGTAGTGATCCAACGTGTGTCCCGTAGCTCGCGGTATTGTTTCCTTGTACCTGTCTATCTAACCGTTCCTTGACCCTTCCTTTCCTCCTATCTCCTGGACTCGTGTGCTAGTTGCACTCTTTGTTTCCCGGGTCCCTGGATCCGCGTCCCGGAAACTGAACGCACTCTGGAGTCGGAAGAGACCCGGGCAGCCTTGTTCAAAACCAGGTCCGTCCGCAAGAAAGTAGCGACCAAGGACTCCAGCAAAGAACGGACCCAAGTGAGAAGGGGGGGGGGGACTCCTTGACAGTTTGAGATACCACCCGACCGAACTCGATAGCGACATGGAAGCCGCCGTTCAGGACATGATGCGTCTCATGCTAGAACTATCAACCGAGGTCCAAAATCTAAAGGCGGAAAACGCCGCACTCAAACAATTGGTCCTATCCTGGGATTCAGCCACAAAAGAAAGCCTCTTGTTGGGCGGCATTGTTGACAAATACGATGGGTCGGCAAAAACCCTTTGTGGATTCCTGGATTCATGTTTGGTCCACTTTACATTTAAGCCTTATTACTTTTCGACTCCCAGGGCTAAGGTGGGGTTCATAATTTCCCACCATTCCGGGAATGCCTTAACTCTGGCGATGCCCTCCTAGATGACTATGATGGGTTCATACAGGCCCTTAAAAACATGTTTGATCGCCCTGAGCAGGTCGATAATATGCCCAGGAACATCTGTTAGACTTTTAGCAGGGTTCCCAGGATATGCTCACTTATGTGACCCGATTCAAGCAATTGGCCAAGGAAGCTGATTGGTCCTCTGAGGCGAGTTTCACCCTGTTCAGGAGAGCACTGAATGATGAGATTAAGGATGAGGTGGCCAGAGTGGCTCGACCAAACTCTTTCCAGGCACTAATGGACCTTGCCATGCAAATAGACTTCCGTATCCAGGAAAGAAAGACTGAAAAGAAGAAATCCAGGGGAAATCCTTCCAAGGTATCCTTTGAGAGCACCGTCAGAACGGAGACAAACCCAGGCTCAGTCACAGAACCAGAACCCATGCAGATAGGAGTCTTCCGTGGACCCATATCCCCACAAGGAAGGATTCATACGGGGTTGTGTATGTATAGTGCTTCGGACAAACATTTGGTTAGGGAATGTCCTCTAGCCCACCTCGGCGTTCGGGAAACGCCAGCTCCCGATCCTAGATGGAGCAGAGCTTCAGGAGAGAGATATTTGCTCCACATCAATTCCATCCTTGAACTCTCCTGGACAAAACAAATTGGTCATACTACAGGCATTTCTATCACCCTCCAAGAGTAAGACCTATCCCATTTTGGCCTTGGTAGACTGCGGAGCTATGGGGATCTTCTTTGATCATGATTGGGTTGCTAGTCACCAGATTCCGTACAAGACACAAAGTACCTTGCAGCCTGTGGAAGCCATCGACGGAAGACCCCTCACTTCAGGGCCCATAAGGAGATCCAGCTTTCAATAAATCACCATCAAGAGCTGATTAGGTTTGACATCATTAAGTCAGCCCACTACCCCATGGTATTGGGTATGCCCTGGTTACAAAAACACAATCCATATATCATCTGGACAGCAGGATCACTATTCCTAGGCTCAGAGTTTTGTATGTCTCACTATCTTTTCCTGAAACCTTCATTAACCCCTAAGGAACCGCATAAAGACCAAGAAACACCACTCATGGTTTCCAATATCATTCAAGTCCCTGAGGCCTACCAAGGTTACGCTGATGTGTTTTCGACTGCCATAATCCAGGCCTTACCCCCACACAGGCCTGAAGACTGCGCAATAGAAACGGAACTCTCAGCTGTGATACCCTTCGGCAGGATTTTCATACTTTCTGAACCCGAGAAAAAGGCCCTCAAAGAATACCTGGATACCAACCTTGAAAACGGCATCATAAGACCGTCAAAATCTCCAGCAGGTGCTTCATTATTCTTTGTTCCCAAAAAGGATACTCAGGAACTCAGACCCTGCCTCGATTATTGTGGCCTAAATCAATGCACCCTCAAAGACTGATACCCACTACGCTTGATTTCAGATATCCTGGAAGCTGTAAGAGGCACAGTAATATTCACAAAGTTGGATCTCCGGGATGCCTATCATTTGATCCGTATCTGGGAAGGAGACGAGTGGAAAACCGCCTTTAGAAACACCCTTTGGCCATTACGAATACCTGGTCATGCCCTTTGGACTAGCTAATGCTCCGGCAGTCTTCCAACGTTTTACGGATAGGGTGTTCTATGACATGTTGTTCCTCTTCGTCATTGTATATCTGGATGACATATTGATCTTTTCCAAAGACCCTCCTAAGCATGAAGAACACGTAAAGGCAGTACAACAAAGACTCCGTGAACACCAACTCTTAGCCAAACCCAAAAAATGCTTGTTTCACGTTACCTCTGTTCACTACCTAGGATTTATCCCTAGCCCAGAGGGAATTGGTATGGACCCTTAAAAGGTAAAGGCCATTATGGCATGGCCTGCTCCCACATCCGTGAAACAAGTTCAATCCTTTCTGGGGCTTGCCAATTTCTACCGGAAGTTCATATCCACCTTTTCCGAGATTGTTCAACCGATCGTTGCTCTCTTAAAGAAGGACACCCCTTTTATCTGGTCCACACAGCAAGACACAGCGTTCCAGCATTTGAAGACCGAGTTTACACAAGCTCCTATCCTAGCCCAACCCGACATAAGCCAACCATTTCTAGTGGAAACGGATGCCTCTAATTAAACCATAGGAGCAGTGTTGAAACAGAAATGAGAAGATAAGCTGGAACACCCCATTGCTTATCTTTCACGAACCCTGACTCTCTGAGTGAAACGCACTACTCCGTCCTGGAAAAGGAATTGTTAGCCATCCGCCAAGCCTTCACTGAATGGCGGCATCTACTTCTGGGAGCTAGACATCCAGTCCAAGTCCGTACAGACCATTGGAATCTTCCGATTCTACAGTCATTGGAATGTAGAAATAGCCGTCAGGCGCGTTGGGCCTACTTTTTTGCCCAGTACCAGTTCCACATCACTTATGTACCCGGATCACATAACCTGATTTTTTTATTTTTTTTATTTTATTTTGACATAGCTGTAAAATACAGCCTTTCAAAAACATTCAAACAACAACAATAAAATACAATGGTAGCTGTCAGTATTACAAGGCAATTAACTAATACAATTTCTATTAAATACATTTTAAAATTTAAAACCTTGTCATCAAATGAAACAATCATTGGACATTTTATTAATCTGTCCAGTGACCTACTCTTTTGCGATATCCATGTAATTTGGTAAATTTAACGATTCCACAAACAAAAGACTCGCAATGTTCAATTTCCAGGACTGACTGTTATACACAATATTCCAAAAACTTTCTTCAGTCAACAGTATATGATTCTCAAAGAGGTGTTTAAACATCAGACATCTTTGTCGCACTAGAGCCGGGCATTCACAAAACAAATGCTTCAAATCCTCTTTTGCTGATGGACTCAGACAGAATCTACAATTAGGGTTGGGCGACATATGCCTCATAAAACGTACTTCATTTGTCAAACAGATATTCATTCTGAATCTCATATATGAATATCTGAATTTGGGGTCTGGAGACTTCATTAGGTACATTTCAACAACATGAAGTTTTTTATTTGCAAAGGCTTGTCGTTTGGACACTTTCCATTTCATACATGCCTCTCTAGTTTTAATCCAATCATATAGCCAGAACTTGGTTTTCGCTCTCTCGGGATTATTCATAAGTAGGTCATCATCAATACCAGCTAGCTCCATCAATACTTTTAACCATTTCCTCCATTTCAGAATCATGGGGTTGGCTGATTCTACCATATATCTGCCCATTGTATACATGATTCCATTTGCTTTGACCGCTAGGAAATATTTTCGATACAATGAGATCACTTTCCAGCAATATATTGTGTACAAGGACACCAAACCCATTTCATGCCTCAATAAACACATCGGAACCGACATTGGGAGTCCACACACTTTTTTCCAGAATCTGCCCTCTAGTCTTAGCCATACATTCTCCAGCATAATTTCCCTGGTTTCTGCCCCATAGATTATTATAGGAGTGACCTTTTGCTTGTAAAATATAATGGCAGGTGATAAAGAAAATTTTCCAAATTTACCTTGTATCAACTTGGTCTGGGCTATCCCGGTATTAACTTTCTTTTCCAGTTCTCGATGGTATGATTTCTCCTGTAGATCGTTGCCAATTAGTACTCCTAAATACTTATACTCGTTAACAATCTCTACATCAACACTTTGTATTTGCCACCTTCCAACTTTCGGTGCTTCCTTCTTTTTAGGCTCCAATATCATAATTTTGCACTTGTCTTGGTTGATTTTTAACAAGTTTGCATCAGCATAATTACTCAAGCACGTTAAAAGAGCTTTCAGGCCCCCTGGCGTCTTAGCTAAAAGCACAAGGTCATCAGCATAGAATGACCAGGGGACAGTATGGACTCCCAAACGGGGAGGATCAGATTTAATGCTCCAGAACTCGTGTTGTATAGCTGACATGAAGAAGTTAAACAAAGTACTTGCCAGAATGCACCCTTGTTTCAAACCCCGAAAGGTTTCAATTGGATCAGAAAGAGAGCCATCAAGGGCCAGTCTTATTTGCACTGTAGTATGAGAGTGTCGTTCATTAATCCAAAATACGAGATAATTAGGACACTTCGCATCCAAAAGTTTGTTCATTAGGAGTTTTCTACACACAGAATCAAACGCGGCTTGAAAGTCAATGAAAGCCATGTATACTGCCTGTCCCTTTTCATATTCTAGTTTTTTTATGACTTCCAATATATGGAGGTTAACTGCAGTGCCCATCCCCGGCATAAAGCCAGTTTGATTAGGATCTCTAATTCCTGCTTCATTCAAACATTTGTTAATATCTCTTAATAGTAACCGAGCAAAAATTTTACTCGGTATATCTAGAAGAGAGATAGGCCTATAGTTGCTAGGATTTTGATTGTCACCCTTTTTGTAGATCGGGATGGTTATAGATTTCCTCCAAGAATCAGGAATACACCTGGATAGTATAATTTGGTTGAAAATGGTAGCTAGAATTTGGGCCCATGCAGTGGGATTTTTTTTTTGCATAAAATTGGAAAGTCTGTCTGGGCCAGGAGCACGAGATGCAGACAACTTTGCAATGAACAGTAGAATGTCATCAATATCAAAGACAAGGTTCTCTATATCATCCCTGTCCTTAATATCCTGACATCTGCTTGTTAAAGTGTCTGCATATAATGATTTATAAAACTCAGCCCATATTTCTTGAGGAATTGGATTCATTTGGTACACTATTTGGATCTTACTTTGGGTATATTTTAAGTGTGACCATATTTCAGCTGAGTTCTTAGATTGCAGACTCTTCAGCATAGCGTCTGCATCATGTTGATATATTTTAGCCTTTCTTGCTCTAATCCAGTTTTTAAATTTACATTTTAGAGTATTCAATTGGCGTGAGCAATCATGAGCATTATTCCTAATGATTTTCCTTCTATCAGCTCTATACTGAGTTTTATGCATGGCTACTTCATGGTCAAATACGTGCAGCGATTTTGTATTCTGACTCTTAGGATCCTTATTCTTGACCTTAAAGATTTGCATTTCATCAACATAAGAAGGGGGACTATTAGAGTCAACACATCTCCTTTCATTCAGCACTTGAGTTAGCTTTTGACTTAGACTTTGCAAGGTTTTTAGCAGTGTTTAATGTGAGGTTTCTGCTAAAGATGATTCATATGTTTTGGATTCTGTCAGCCAGGACCAATTCAGAGATTGAATATCATGATCACTTATTTTTTGGGGCATTATATAAAAATCCGTTATATGACTAAAGAGGTCTCGGTCCACGAATGTATAATCTATTGTAGCTGTTTGTAACCCTCTATGCCATGTATTCTTGGACGGTATATCACCTTTTTTTGTACCATTTAGCATTAGGAGCTGATGTTCGGCCATATAAGCATTCCAAGTTTTTGCTATCTGGGTCAGAGGTTTCCCCACTTGGGGTAAGCATGATAGGTTCAAATCTCCCGTAACTATTACATGACCACAAAGTGGATCTAATATCGTCAGATTCAGTGCTTCATCCATAGCCTCGTAAAAATCAGAGTCGGTTATTGCAGCATGGTTCCAATATATGTTTATCAAACCAATTGTTGTTAAATTGAACTTTATCTTTGTTAGTTGTATAAAGCTATTCGGGGAGAACCATGGCTCAATTTGCATGTTGGGAGATGCTTTAACGGCTACCATTAAGCCTGCCATGGGTCTACCTCTGACTGGAACGATAGCTGGTGTCAATACCGCAATATGTTTATCCCATACCGGGGCAACAGACAACCATATTTCCTGAAAAGCTACTATATCATAACCCATTAACAAGCTATCTCTGGATTTCATAAGATGTTTGAAACCTCTGGTGTTCCATGAGGCTAGAGAAAAGGTCTTATCCTTCTGTGCTGGCTAGTTATTGTTCAGTCTTGTTTCTCTAGCCTCTATCATCCGGTCATCCGCTCGGGTCATGTTTATATATGAGTTGCTGTTTTGTCCCTTCTTATAGATGTTTGGTTTGGGAATATATTGGTTTCTTAGACTGAGCGGTTGTTGTTGAACAAAAAGAGCTGGATTTTCTAGTAGGAAGCCCATTTCATATAGATCTTCTATTGCTTCCCACACTGCATTTTTAACAAAGCATGACTTCATCCATAACTTAATCTTAGATAAGTAATTTCTTTGAAGAAATTCTACTTGCTCTATGTCATTAGAACATATCCCATCAAGCGCAACAATTTCTGAGAAAATATTCAGGACTGATTGTCTATTCAAGTCAAAAGAGTGAAAAGGAAGAGGATGACATTGCATCAATAGACAGTTTGTGTTTGGATCACTCACAGGCGCATGCACCACCGCTTTTAAGGCATAAGTTGCTTTAACATTTGGTGTATAATTGGGTTGTCTTGCGGTATTAGCCAGGGGAGTACACACTCCACCATTCCTGACATTTATCATAGGAGTGTCATGTGTATTAGCCTGGACAATTATCCTTTTTAATGAGTGTTCTAGTTCTGTTTTCCAATCACTCATTGAGATGAATTTTTCCTGAGTCACTTTATCTACAGTGTGTCTTTCTGTCGTCCCATCAAGTAGTTCGAGACTCTTTCCCATTTTCAATTTCTCAGTATTGTTTATCTCATTGCTCAGGTGGTCTATCGCTATACTTGATACACCACCTGGTTTACTGCTACCATCACTAGCCTTGGGCATATGCACATCATGCTTGTTAGTCTGGGTAATTATTCTTTTTAAAGAATGTTCTAATTCCATTTTCCATTCTCTCATTGATGTGAGTTGTTCCTGGCTCAGTTTCTGTACATCATGACATTCTGTACTTTCAACAGTTATATCGGGACTATTCCCCATAGTCAATTTATCAGTATGGCTTGGATTAGTGCTTAACTTGCCTGGTGCTGTTCCTATTATGCCACACAATTTACCGGCAACATCCCCTCCGTTTTGTGCCTTGTCCGGACCCATATTCCTGCTTTGTCTTTGCTGATTTGACAACAGGATCAAAGTGTCTAGAGGCTCATATTCTTCTGGCTCTTTTTGACACAATCGTCCTTTTTGTAAGCTCATATCTCGATATTTATTAGCAATAGCCGTGTGTGCTACCGCAGCAGCTGATTTGGGTAATGTTAGAGTGTTGATAAACTGTTTAGTGCCTGTGATTTTAGCATTCGCAACATTTGGCACATTTTTAGATTTTTTCGTGATTTTCTTCACAATATTTATTCCCTTTTTTTTGTGTCAAAGATGTTATACGTCACTGCAGTATCATTTTCAGCCCCCTGAGTAGTCTGGCCCGCATTGCTTTTAAGTTGATTCATTGCTTTTTTACAGGAAAGTTCTATGTTCTTTACTTTGTCTTTCTTCTTTTTAATACATGGTTGCCCTACTTCACACTTTTCTTTTTCGACTTGTAATCTACTTGTAAGAGTGATGTCCGAGGATTTATCTATTTGCGGGACAATATTTGTCTCTATTTTAGCTAGATTCATAAGTTCATCTCTCTTTTCTTTGTTTTTTTTGTTCTTAACCCCTAATTGCAAGGCAGACTGTTGATGTTGTGTACAGTCAATTAACAGGATCTCATCTTCTTTAGATTTTATTTCATCAGTACTTAGTTGTGGAATGCCGTCTGTGCTATCAACACTCTGTGTTTTTCTTACAACATGCACATTGATCGTCAGCCATTTTATTTTTGCATAGCAGCTTGATTTGCACAGAGTGCTGGTCATTCAGTTTAGTGTCTAATGTATCATATAATCGTGTAAGGGAAAACAGTGCAGCATTCATTGTTTGTAATGATGTTTCAATACCAATTACAAATTTACCCGGAGGAGCTGATAAATCCTCATTTAAGGCAGCATGATTCCTACGAGGGGTCGGGTGGGCAAAGGAGCAGGAAGACGTGGAGGATGCATCCGCTGTTGGGGGAGAACATCATTGGTGAATCATATAAATCCTGTTGCACATCACTAGTATCAGGAGCTTCCTTAGGGCAGCTGCTCTTTTCAACCTCTCGGGGGCTGACCATAGTGCCGAGCACGGCTTCTGTTTCCATCTCATCAATAATGTCATCTTGTCTCATAAAAATCAGGATCATTCAACAAAACCCCCCCCTCGCTAGACACACTGTCGGGTTGCGCACCAAGGTCAACTGTACTCTCTTCATTCGTGAGATCAATCGCTCCTGTACCTAGTTGACCTATAACATTGAGAGCACCAGCAGCAACCAAGGAATCTGGGGTAGTGGAATAAGAGCACAGGCTACTATCCTGTCTATCACCACATGATAAGTCCTGATTAAATAAAGCATTTACACATGCGTTTCTGCTGTTTCCATCATTATTTTCCACAACATTCCCACATTTGTCCCTTGCGGCGCAAAATTTTCTGATATCCACCAAAGTAGAGCAGACTCTTATACTAGAGGCTGATTTACTAATTCTTTTAAGATTAATTGTCCTAGAGGACGTTTTAGGTGTCGAAATAGCCTCACGAGTACACTCGTTAATGACTTCTTTTGAAGGCATTCCTGTACGCAGTCATTACCATTTTGTTTTTTTTTTTTTTTTTTTGAAGGACAGTGGCGTTAAGTTATCTCCTAAATGCGAGTATATTAGTCAAACTGTGAGGGTTACTTCACTCAATGCCCACAAATCGCAAATTCAGGCAAATCAGGCAGTTCCAGCAAATAGAGCAATCAGGGGCACATTTAATAACAAACGGACACAGACATCGAGGTGCTCTAGCTGGAGCAGAACCCAATAACTTCACCACTATTGTCCCAACAGTATTCAGAAATCAATGCAAGCACGCACCAAACTAAAAAAAAAAAAAAAAAACGTTTATTTTACTCACAGCCCTCAGACCCGCAGACAGCACTTTCCAGAGCACTTCCTCCAAATGCGCGCGCGCCAAATGCGCGCAGCTTCCTGATTTTGAGGATTGTGGGAAAAAGGGGCGGAGCTTACGCTCGAAATTCACATGTGTTAGTAGATTTTCAAAAGGTCCACAAAGAAACGGGCATACGGGGTCCTCCACAGCCGACAGCACTTTCCAAAGCACTCCCTCCAAATAACCTGATTGCTAACGCCTTGTCTCGATGTCCTGACTATGTAACCACTGAAGATAAGGCATATCCTAAGATGTTTTCCCCCATGATCTTCGTAGCTCAAGCAGTCAACCTCCTGGAAGAAATCTGAGTGCAAACCCAATCCTCTTAGATATGGGAGGATATTTCAAGGAAAAATCAATGGAATCTAAGAGCCAAGGAAGGTTATTTATTCAAGGACAATGCACTGCTCATTCATACACAGAAATTACAACAGAAAATAATAAATCTCTGTCATGACACACTTCACTCTGGGTATCGTGGCATCACCAATACCCTCTGTCTTATACAGAGACAGTTCTGGTGGCCTAAGATGAAGACTGACGTACAGCACTACGTCCAAGCTTGCGTTGTCTGCTCAAAATAAGCATGATAACAAGAGACCGGCGGGTCTTCTACTACAACCAACACTGCCAACTAGGCCATGGGAATTCATCGCTACAGACTTCATTGTGGAACTACCACCATCTCGAGGATACACTACTTTCATGGTTACCATAGACTTGTTCACTCATATGGCTCATTTTACGCCCCTCAGTAAACTACCATCCTCCCCCGAACTAGCTGGAATCTTTCTGGAACACATATTCCGTCTGCATGGACTTCCTTCCAAGATCATATCTGATAGAGGACCTCAATACGTCTCACAATTCTGGAAACATCTCTGCCGAATTCTGGGAATTCAACATGCCCTCTCTTCAGGGTATCACCCCCAAACCAACGGAGCCACAGAACGTGCGAATCAGACCCTGGAACAGTATCTTCGATGTTTTGCCACCAAGTTCCAGGATGACTGGTCACTCCTGATACCCGTTTCTGAATTCACCTACAACAACTCCGAACATTCAGCGCTCAAAACCAGTCCTTTTTATTGTAGTCAAGGGTTCCATCCATCGTTTTTTCCCTCTGTCCTTCCTCATTCTACACCGGTACCTACTGTTGACTCCTGGATCGAAACCCTTGTCGATATAGAAACCATGCTTTAGTCCAACCACAAGAGAATAAAAAGTATCGGAAAAAAGTGTGAAAAGATTGGGGATTTGGTTTTCGGAACTTTGTCAACCTGAAAAGCAATACACCGTCCTGAAGAGGGCCACAACTAAAACAGCAGAACACCTGGGAAGGTGTTGATGAATCTTGTGTGCCGAAACATATGTAGACATTCTGTTGACACTGAAATGAATGTATTTTTTCTACAGCATTAGCACTCACTTTATGCTGTACATTTATAGTTTCCCCCAAATTCGTAATACAACCAACACTTTCAAAATAGTCTGTATAGGTGATTTGTTACAAATGTCACTTTACTAACTTCAGACACCACTAGTAGAAAATGTTTTTGCTGGATTTTTTAGTATCTGTGTTTTTCTAATTAACAAAAAATGTTTTTAAGTGTGTGAGGTGCCTTGTGGAAAGCACCCACCATGTATCTGTGTGTTAAAAATGTATTGATTAAAAATGTGTTTTTACTTTGCTCACTCTTTGGAAAAAATGTTTGCACTATGTGAATTCTAGATAGATGAAATAGAGAATCTATCAACCTTTTCCTCTTCTTGTCCCTGATGATCCAGTTACAAGGTGGACTAAAAGAGGGGTGATTGAGCTTGGTGCACGTTTTTTTTTTTGTTGACATTTTACAATTAGTCCCTTTCCTGCTCAATCCCCCCTAAAACAAAAAAATTGGGACTCGCCCTTTCTTATACCTACCCTCTAAAGTAAGAGACTTTGAGTGGCAAAGAGACTTTTACATTGAAGGCTCTGATACTGAGATTTGAACTGCATCCTCGTGCTAGAGAAGCCAGAGACTGTGCTAAACTCGAGTGTGCTGCCTTGTCCCATGCTGAAATCGTGGGGAAGGAGGCCAACGGCTTGAATATCCTGACATATAATTTCTTGAATGCTTTTCTTTGCATACCGTTGTTTCCCACACTGTTTGTATTTCGAAGTAAGGATTGGCAATAGGTTTATTAGTATAGGCCCTTTTATTTTGACAAGAAACCACTAGGACTGCGTTATTATTATTTTATGGCTGTAGCTTGCCTCCATATTTAGATTTAGGATTAGACAGGCGTTTTTCAAACCTGATTGAAGTTGAAGTTCAATAAATACCCCTGAACTGTGATTACTTGTGTTTGTCTTACTATTTGATTCCATGCCTTCCTTACACTATCTACCTCATGTTGGTTATTTTTCCTCTAGAAATGGGAGCAGGGGCTTATGCACCCTCCATGCCTCCCATTGAAGGGATCTGGCTTGAGCCTTTCACTGCATAGTGTGCTTGAAAATATGCTTGACTACCTGCAATATCGTTAATTTTCCTGTGTCAGTATGGTCTCCGTGATTACAAGACTAGACACATTAAATGTTTTATAAGGGAGAAATTACACAACGGCGCAAGCATAATTAAGCGATTGGAAAAAGGTGTCCTTCAGTCTCCCCTGTACTTTCCTACACCAAAGTAAACGCCCTCTGTGCAACATAAAGTTAAGGATGTGTTTGCAAACTAAAAAGTTTCCTCAACAGTCTCTTTAAGGTAGGGAGCCCTCTCCCCTTCTTCCATGACCCACCAGCTAAACCCGTCTCACTAAAATGTCATAGATGCAGACTTCCTTGGGAAGCTCCTTAATCCCCTTTAATGACAGTCCACTGTGTCAGTCCTCCTAGGCTAGCCACCGCTTGGCCTATCCAATGGTTCCTTCTTAGGTGGAATGCTAATTGCATGTCTTGGTTCAGCAGGGTGTAAGAGGTTTAACTACTAGGCCCAACTCAAGATTTTCTTCCCCACCTAACTGGATCGCAGTCATTACTCTGGCCCTCACATCCTGCTACTCATGCTTCAAACTCATATCTCCTTCCACCGTGGGTTGGACTCCTAATCAGCGTTCCTCCCTAATCGGCGTCTCTCCCCTAACACACCCACATCTATCTAATGTCTCTAGTCTTCAACTCTCTTCCGCCTGCATCCCTCTTGTCTCCTGCCACTCAACCTAGTTCTCTAATTTCTCCACGCCCCACCTCATCTTGCTTTCACCCCTGGCCTGAACTACCACCTCCTTAAACTCTAACCAACTCCACTTCTTTATCTTTTTCTCCTTCCATCTTTTGGTGCTGTGACGCCTCCTCCTTGAACTCTCCAACCACTTGCTTCTGAACTCTACCCCATGCTGGACTTGACCTCCTTTTACTTTCTGATGTTACTCTACCTCCTCCTTATATTTGTCACCTTCCTGCTACTTCTCAATTGGCCTCTTCCAACAACCTTCCCACTGCCTTCTTAATATTTTCAACCTCCTTCAGAAATACTCTGTCCCTCCTTCGACAACCTTCCACCGTCCTTTTTGATTTTACCATCCTCTTTCAACCAGCCAGTATTCTCCTTAACTGAAACAGCTTCTCTGAGCGTTAAGTGGGCTGGCGCTTGGCCTTCTTCCCTGCAATAATATAAGTACAAAGATGAGTGGCAATCAGAACATTAGTTAATGAATTGGGAATTAACTGATGTTTTGGTGGCCACTCGGTCTTCTGCTGCACTTTTTAATAAAGTATGTCATCACATTTTTTAATAGTAGATATGAATCTGTGACGATTCGTGGGAAATCATCCCGTCTCTCCAAGGGAGAGCCAGCCTCTTTAGGACTAGGGAGGTGAGCCTGCTACACAATACACTACCTAGGGGACAGGGCAAGCGGGATCTCACTGAAAGTGGCTCCCCCCCTGGCAGGACAATGAATGCCAAAGCCAGGCTGCTATTACATGTCCCATTCATTCAGGGTCCCGAATGCTAATGGAATACGTGGGGATTGAGCAATACCCTAATGTGCAGGGAGGGCGCTTTAAAAAGGCCTGGCATTTTTTCTGACCCAGCTTTATGAACGCTCATGCCAGCAGAACCAGACACATGGTTTCTCCTGTCGTGGGATGTTTTATTCCACTTTTCGCTCTGCTATGCGGCATCACTGTGTTATGATGGTGCCAGAAACATCAAAATGGCCGCAAAAACCTTGTGCGCGCCAAAACCCCTGAAAATCGCGCATTTCTGTCAGGCTGAGAGATATCCTGTGTCCGCGGAAGCTGCTGAGTCCCCGACAATCCCCCTGAAATGTAATCCTCAGAACCAGTTTATACTCGGCTCTGTTAACTACACCCCAAAGGGAAAGGGGGAAGTGGATAACATAAGTAACACCAGGCTGGCGACGTCTAGACTAGCTGATGCGGAACCTGCAGTGAATACATAAGAACACACAAAATCCTCAAATTACTTAACTACCTTTTGATTTTGAAAACTCTATATCCTTAACTAAAATGTAAAGAATCATACCTGGTTCTTCTCTTTAAGGATCTTAGAGGAGATAGGAGTAATTGCTGATAAAATCTTTCTACCTTCTTTTGCTTTGAAAATCTTGAAAATAACAACAACTCCTTTTGAGTAATGTAGCCTTAAGAACCTTGACTCATGCCTTTTAAAACTGTATAATGTTCCAGTTATGATGGGCTTAAAAGGAATCCAGTTCTTCTTTCTTAATAAAGTACATTGTCTCTTTAAGAACTTGCAAACTTGTCCACACGCGCAAAGATTTACACGCGCAGAACACCCGCTGAAGAAAATACGTGCCGGAGAAAAACACGTGCTGAGAAACACACGTGCTATGAAAACATGCGCTGAAGAAATCATGTAGCAGTCTTTTCTCACTCTCGTGTACACGCGCTATAAACACCCGCGCTATGAACACACGCGCTGTAGAAATCACGTAGAAGTCTTTTCTCACGCTCTCGTACACGCGCTATGAACTCACGCGCTATAAACTCACGTGCTGCAGAAATCACGTACTAGTCTTTTCACGCGCTCGCGTACACACGCTATGAATACACGCGCTGAACACACGCGCGCTTTCAAGAATTAAACGTGGAACTATTAACAGTGTCACATCACAGTTCTACTATTGAATTTACATTTACTTTCTCTAAAAGTCACTAATGAATCTGAGCAACAGATTTACATATCCAAATAAAGTCACTTAGCTTAAGAATGTTTCTTTTCCAAAAGAACTTCTGAAAACTCTCCTGTGACCTGAATACTTCTCCTGAACAACCCTGAATAAGTAGCCGCTCGACTGCCAAGATTTGAAAGTTCAAATCCACTAGGCCCAAGACTTCAGCAGGAGCAGCTACAAACACGTCCTCTCAGCTGGGGTTACGACGATGAAAGGCAGAGAGTGACAGTTTAGAATGTTCATTGTTGTCCTGCAGTTCTCTTTGGCCAATCAAAGCTTCTATTGTAAAACTCCATCTTGCCTAGGTCCAGAGCCAGGAATCAGTATAGAAAAGTCAAGGCCAAACCAACTGCAGTAGGAAACTTCTATCCCACACAGAAATAAAGGGGAATAATGGAATAATTAAAGGAAACCTGACAGTACCCCCCTTCTAATGCCCAGTCCCTGGGCCAATCTTATGTGGATTTTTAGCATGAAACTTAGCAACTAACCTAGGAGCATGTACATCAGAGGAATCCTCCCAGGTACGTTCCTCTGGTCCATATCCCTCCCAGTCAATCAAATATTGCAACCATCCCCTCACTTTCCTGGAATCCAAAATGTTATTAACTACAAACTCTTCCAATGAATCCTCCATAATCACAGGAGGGGGATGAGTTCTAAACCTGGTGCCTGGACTAACTGGTTTCAAAAGACTAACATGGAAAGTGGGGTGTACTTTCAATTGCTTGGGTAACTTCAGTCGTACTGCCACTGGATTTATGATTTTTTTGACCTCAAATGGACCTACAAATCAATGACTAAATTTGTTCTTCCCCCTTAATTCTTAAATGTCGGGTAGAAAGCCACACTAAGTTCCCTACCTAATACTTAGGACCAGCTTTCCTTTTCACATCCGCACACCTTTTATATCTCAATTTGCCTTCTCCCAGTACCTTTTTTGCTTTATCCTAATTATTCTTCATCAGCAATAAACGTTCCTCCACTCCAGGATTCCCTGAATTTTCCAAAACCTCAAAACTCAAAAAACGAGGATGAAAACCACCTGCCTCTTAGAAAGGTGACATTGAAGTAGCATCCTTATCACAATTGTTGTAGGAAAACTCAAAGCCAACCACACCAGATCAACCCATTCCTCACTCGCTTATAGATAACATCTTAGAAATTTCTCTAACTCCTGGTTGACTCTCTCAACTTGTCCATTAGCCTCTGGATGATACCCTGAAGTTAAACTAACCTCCACCCCCAGTTTTTTACAGAAGGCCCTCCAAAACCTTGAGATAAATTGAGATCCCCTGTCTGAGATAACTTTACAAGGAAGACCATGCAACCTAACCACTCCTTGCAAGAAATTATGAGCCAGTTTTTCCGCAGTAACCTCTCCCTCCATCGGCAAGAAATGTGCTTCTTTAGTAAGAAGATCAACCACAACTAAAATAGTTGTACAGCCTTTATCCAGGGGAAGCTCACTGATGAAATCAATAGAAATCGTGTGCCAAGGTCGAGGAGGAACAGGTAACGGCTCCAATAAACCATGCGGCTTCCCAACTTGACTTTTTGCCTGCGCACAGACTGCACACGTCTTAACGAAGTTCAAAGTATCTTGACAAACCTTCTCCCACCAAAAATTCCTACGTACTAATTCCAGTGTCTTCCTGAAACCTGGATGTCCAGACAAGATCGATTCATGGCAATTCTTCAAGATCTTTACTCTTAACTCAACTGTGGGCAAATAAAGCTTGTTATCAAAAAAGGGAAGACCCTCCTTTAAGCTCCTAGCTGGATCCAATTTCACCCACTCTTCCACCTTCTGTAAGGACATAGATTGGTGAACTTCATTCAACACATCCATACCTTTGAAAACTCCAACTAACAGAAAGTGTTCAGGAGCAATAATCGGTTCTGGTTCTTGAACCTCTTTCGCCTCACTTCCAGGAAATTGGCGGGATAGTGTGTCTACTTTTCTGTTTAAACTTCTGGGTTTAAAGGTCACTACACAATCATAGTCTGCAAAAAATAAGGACCAACGAAGTTGTTGTGGAGGCAAGGTTTTAGCAGACTTCAAAAACAATAAATTTCTATGATCCGTGAGTACAGTTACCGTGTGCCTAGCTCCTTTAAGAAAATGTCTCCATTCTTCAAAAGTGGACTTGATAGCTAACAATTCACAATCTGAAATCGTATAATTCACTTCTGCCGCAGAGAACTTTCTAGAAAAAAACCTACTGGATGTAACTGACAATTGTTTCATGTCTCTGTGAGAATACCGCCCCCGTTGCTAGATTGGAAGCGTCCGCTTCCACAAAGAAAGGTTTAGAAATATCTGGATGTATCAAAATTGGGCTGGTTGTAAATTCTTTAATTCTTGAAAGGCTTTTTCTGCTTCAAGTTCCCATTTGAATTTTACTCCCTTTTTGAGCAGTCTGGTTATAGGAGAAACTAGCCGTGAAAATCCTTCTATAAATCTTCTATAGAAATTTGCAAAGCCTAAGAAACTCTGTATATCTTTAACCTTTGTTGGGGCAGGCCACTCCTGAACTGCTTGTATCTTCTTAGGATTTATTTCCAAACCTTTTGGTGAAACTATAAAACCCAAGAATTCCACCGAATCTGCTTGAAATTGGCTTTTTTCCAACTTGGTAAACAAATGATTTTCGCGTAATTTTTACAAAACCAGACTACATGTCTCTGATGTTGATCCAAATCTGAAGAAAAAATCTAAATATCATCTAAATAGACAACTACAAAAATATCCAAGAATTCTCTAAAAACTTCATCAATAAAATATTGGAAAGCCGCTGGAGCGTTGCATAGTCCGAATGGCATCACCTGATATTCATATAGTCCAAACCTGGTCTTAAACGCTGTTTTCCATTCATCTCCTTCTTGCACACGCACTAGATGGTAAGCTCCCCTCAAGACTAATTTAGAAAAAATGGTGGCTCTCTGAATTTGATTAAGCATTTCTGAGATGAGAGGAAGAGGATACCGGTTCTTAACTGTGACCCTATTAACTGCTCAATAATCTATGCACGTTCGGAGGGTTCCATCTGGTTTAGGTACAAAAAATAAAGGTGAGGCTGCAGGAGACGGAGAATGACGAATAAAACCTTTTGCCAAATTCTCAGTTAAATATTCTTTTAAATAGTCATTTTCTTTCTCTGTAAGAGCATATACTCTGCTACTAGGCAAAATTGCTCCTGGCTCTAACTCAATTTTACAATCGAAGGATCTATGAGGTGGTAATTCCCCTCCCACTTTCTCATCAAAAACATCCCAAAAATCTTGATAACATTGTGGAAGTTGTCCAACAACTGCTCCAACATCATGACCTCCAACCCCAAACTCAGCCAAGAAACTAGACACTGAATTTATCTGTTTAACTTCTCCCTCAAAAGGCCTTCCCGAGAAACAATTCTCTTGACAGAAATCAGATTGCATATCAATTGTCCTAGCACTCCAATCAATCAAAGGATTATGCAGAGTAAGCCAAGGCATTCCCAAAATTATCTTTAATAAAGGGGCATCAATCAACTCAAAAGATATCCTCTCAGTGAGCCCCGGTTAACTCCAGAATCAAGAAACTAGTTCTGTGAGTAATTGGACCTGAAGAAAGAAAAGTCCCATCAACTGCTCTAACTTGCTCAACAACCTCCTTCTGAATAATAGGAATTCCCAAAGATTTGGCAAGCCCCCAATCCATAAAAGTTTCCAGTGGCTCCTGAATCTACCATAACTGGACCTTTTCCCTTAAACTCCATTTCCAAAAACAAGGATACATCCATTTTGATATGAGGAACAGCAGTCTGCACAGTGTTGGCGATCTGCTGCACCTTGCCCGTTGAAGTAGAATTAATTTTTGGTGTGAAAGGACAATTTCCTAAGAAATGTCCACTTCTTCCACAATATAAACACAGTTGATTTTCTCTTCTCCTAGCCCTTTCTTCTTTAGTTAAAGGGGCCCGGGCCCTGGAAGGTTGATCATTCCCTTTCGTTTTCATATCCACTTTAGGTTTATCCACTTTGACTAAAGACTTAAAATCACTCTGACTATGACGCCGCTCCGCTCTCCTTTCACTGAAGCGAAAGTCTAATTGAATAACTAAATCTATCAGAGCATCACAGGTCGAGGGCCGATCTACAATTCCAGATAAAGCATCCTTTAACTCATCCCTAAGGCCTCGATAAAACAACGAGGCCTGTTTATGCTCGGGCCACCTGCTTTCTAAAACCAGGGACTTAAATTGTGTAATGTAAGTAACTAATTCTTTATTACCTTGTTTCAATTCTAAAAGCTCCCCATCCACCTCCAAAGATATCTGCCTTCTGTCAAACATTTTTCTGAAAGTTTCCAGGAAACTAGAATAATTTCTCAAAACTTCACTCCTTTGAGTCACCAACAACCCCGCCCAAGCAGAGGCCTCCCCTGAGAGATAAGACAACATGAAAGTTACCTTGGAAGCATCTGTAGGAAAAATCTCAGGCCTACTCATAAAATGTAACTCACATTGAGTTAAAAACACCCTAAATCTCTTAGAGTCTCCTTGATAACGTTCAGGAGGCGCCAAGGGAACCGGCATAACTAAACCTCTAACTCCTTCACTAGCATGTGAGGGCCATAATAAATGTGATAACCGGTCACCTTCCTCCCTTACTAACACAGGTGGAGAACCTGAAACCCCAGCCATCTCATCCTCTCTCCTTGCTCCCATCTGCTGAATTTGTGCCACTTTTCCATTTAAATCCTCCACCTTTTAACTAAGTGAAGCATTCTCACTACGAGATATTTTTAACTCTTCCCGTAACTCCCGGATCAAAGGTCCTAGAGCCTCCATTGAGGTCTCGTCGGGGTTCATGTCAGCTCAGGCGGACTAAGGTTAATGGCCTTTCATTCTGTCAGGCTGAGAGATATCCTGTGTCCGCAGAAGCTGCTGAACCCCCGACAATCCCCCTGAAATGTAATCCTCAGAACCAGTTCATACTCTGCTCTGTTAACTACACCCCAAAGGGAAAGGGGAAAGTGGATAACATAAGAAACACCAGGCTGGAGACGTCTAGACTAGCTGATGCGGAACCTGAAGTGAATACATAAGAACACACACAATCCTCAAATTACTTAACTACCTTTTGATTTTGAAAACTCTATATCCTTAACTAAAATGTAAAGAATCATACCTGGTTCTTCTCTTTAAGAATCTTAGATAAGATAGGAGTAATTGCTGATAAAATCTTTCTACCTTCTTTTGCTTTGAAAATCTTGAAAATAACAGCAACTCCTTTCGAGTAATGTAGCCTTAAGAACCTTGACTCATGCCTTTTAAAACAGTATAATGTTCCAGTTATGATGGGCTTAAAAGGAATCCAGTTCTTCTTTCTTTATATAGTACATAGTCTCTTTAAGAACTTGCAAACTTGTCCACACGCGCAAAGATTTACACGCGCTGATGAAAATACACGCCGGAGAAAAACACGTGCTGAGGAACACGCGCTATGAAAACGCGCGCTGTAGAAATCACGTAGAAGTCTGTTCTCACGCTCGCGTACACTTGCTATGAACTCACGCGCTGCAGAAATCAACTAGTAGTCTTTTCACGCGCTTGCGTACACACGCTATGAATACACGCGCTGAACACACACACGCATTTAAGAATTAAACGTGGAACTATTAACAGTGTGTCAAATTCACCAGGTGAGTAACCTCCTTTCCCAACCTCCTCCTCACCTGACCCTTCTGAGATGTTGTCCTTGGTTTCTGTGGTGGGTCTTCTCTTGGCTTTCTTGTCTTCGGCAGGCAACTGCCTTTGGGATGTCTTTTTCTTCTTATCGCGTAAATAAGGCCTGGCTCCCTCAGAGGCCACCTTGACAGGGAAGGAACACCTGCGCAAGGGGAACCCCGAGGAGCCAAACCTCCAATGGCAGGGAAAAAGCCGAAAAGGCACAAAAAACCCTGGTAGGATGTTTTTCTTCCTTGAGATGGATAGTCAAAGACTGTAGATAAATTGGAGTCTTTTCTGAGCAACTTCCGGTGTTGATGCGGAAAACAGTATAAGGAAGCTTGGACTTCGATAGGAGTCTGAAGAAAGGAAATATATACAGAAACAGTTCCCACTTACCGAGAGCTCTGGCAGAACCCAGAGAGTGAAGGTACCCAAGTCGTGATCGCGGATGCCTAAAATAAACAGCTCCGTGACCGCGAACAAGACGGGAGTGCCGCGGCGCTGTGAAATGAAAAGGGAAACAGTGCCGCGGTCAGGGAAAGGAAACCGAAAACAATACCGCTGCAACCACACCGAATAAGTGCGAAATACAGAACGAGCGGACAGGACAGAAAGAAAGTAACGAAGGAAGGCAGAAACCGGAACACAGGCGAGAAGGGAGATTATACAAGATATGAAGGGCAAAGTGAACGGATGGAAGAAAAGCCAAAGGCTAAGCGGGAAACTCTAAGAAGAACTGTGGAATGACGATCCGTAGCTCGCAGCGTTGAAGAGTCTGAAGGAAACACAGATACAACGCGCCGGAAAGGGGGTGTGGTTGTGTATTATAGTCCAGCGACGCCATGTTGGGTGAGGACTAGACCGAAGTATACTATTATTAGAGACGCCATGAGCTCCACAGCTTCCATGGACGAATCCTGACAGTATACCCCTTTCCCTTCGGGGGCCCTCCGGGCTTCCCTGGGTGGAGGCGGTGGAAACGTTCAATGAGCCTAGGAGCATGGAGATGACCTCTAGGTTCCCACGTTCTCTCTTCCGGAGGATAACCCTTCCAGTGTACCAGATATTGAAGTCTTCCCTTACGGTATCGTGAGTCCACCAGATAAGCTACCTCATACTCCTCTTGAACAGGTGGGTGTAAAGGGTTTTTGTTAGACAGCCTTCGTGCATACGGGTCCGTCTGGTATTCTTTGAGCAAAGAGGTATGGAAGACTGGATGCACCCTTTGGAGTCTGTCCGGTAGTTTAAGTCTGTAAGCAACCGGGTTAATTTGTGCGAGAATGGAAAAAGGCCCTATATATCGTGGTGCAAATTTGCCAGCATGGACCCATTTTGGCAAAAACCTTGTGGACAACCAGACTAACTGGTTGGGCTTCCAGGCCGGATTACTACTTCTCTTCCGGTCTGCCCACTTCTTGTGCATCGGTCTGCTGGACTCCAGTGCCCTTTTGGCAGTCTTCTGAACTTCTAGGAGTTCCACCAACAGGCTATCAATAGTAGGTGTCCTGGTGGCAGGCATACCTAACCATGGCAAGGGGTTAGGATGGTACCCGTAAGTACAGAGGAATGGGCTCATTTGGATGGATGTATGAAGAGCATTGTTATAGGCGAATTCTGCCTGAGGGAGAAAAGATACCCATTCTTCTTGCTTATTAGAGCAAAAACATCGAAGGTACTGTTCAAGTGTGGAGTTTAGCCTCTCGGTCTGACCATTGCTCTGCGGATGGTAACCCCATGACAACGCTCTGTCGATGCCTAGATGTTGGCATAAGGTGGTCCAGAATCTAGAGGTGTATTGGGATCCTCTGTCCGAGACTATAGTCCTAGGCAGGCCATGTAGTCTGACAATGTCCCTTAGGAATACTGCTGCCATCTCTGGAGCCGATGGTAGATGGGGTAAGGCTGAAAAATGTGCCATTTTGCTAAAGGAATCGATAGTTACCATGATGGTATTCATTCCCTTTGAGAGGGGTAGCTCCACGATAAAGTCTGTGGAGATATGTTCCCAAGCCCTTCCTGGTACTTTTGGCTGTTGTAGTAAGCCAATCGGTCTCCCTGTAGGATTTTTGCTACTCGCACACACCGGGCACGAAGAGACGTATTTGTCTACGTCCTTGCGGAGAGTGGGCCACCAAAATTGTCGACATATGAGATCCCGTGTCTTGCGTATGCCAGGATGACCCGACAACTGAGAGTCATGGCACCACTTGAGTATCTGGCTCTGCAGGGTCTTAGAAGGGATATAGAGAGCCTTCCCTAGGTAGTACAAACCGTTCGGGTCTTGAATGACTGACCGAGGAAGTGCTTCTTCCTCTTTATATTGCTCCATAAGTTCATGCAAGAAAGGGATCACGGTGGACACTCCCAGTGCCTTAGAGAGCAGTAATTCATGACCCTGGATCTTGGTGGGTTCTTCACCTTGGCTCCGGGATAGGGCATCGGCAACATGATTTTCGGTACCAGGTATGTAGGTAAGACAAAAATCGAACTGTAAGAAATAATATGCCCAGCGGGCATGGCGGGAATCGGTGCATTCCATTTGTTGGAGTACCTTTAAATTCCTGTGGTCAGTGCGAATAAGGAACTTATGGTTAGCCCCTTGTAGTAAATGGCGCCATTCTTGACATGCCAGCTTCATGGCCAATAGTTCCTTTTCGAGGACTGAGTAGTTCTGCTCACGGCTAGGCAACGTTTTTGAATAGTAGGCAACTGGATGTTCCAGTCCGTCCTCTGCCTCTTGTAATAGCACTGCTCCTACTGCTCCAGCTGAGGCATCGGTCTCAAGGACAAAGGGTCGGTTCTGATCTTGCTGGACCAGAATAGGGGCTGTAGAGAAATGTTCCTTTAAACGCTTGAAGGCCTCCCTCTGGTCTTGATCAAATGAAAACTTGACGCCCTTCTTAAGCAAATGAGTGATGGGTTGTACTAGCTGGGAAAAATTTGGAATGAATTGTCTATAAAAGTTCGCCAACCCTAGGAATCTCTGTATCTCCTTGACATTTTGGGGTTCTTTCCAGTCTTGGATAGCACGTATCTTTCTTGAGTCCATCTGTACTCCTGCTGCAGAGAGAATAAAGCCCAGATAAGATACTGACCTGGCTTCAAAAGTACACTTCTCGGGCTTGACTAATAGTTGGTTGGCCTGTAAATGGAATAATACTTCCTTGACCTGATCCCTGTGTTCTGGAAGGCTGCGTGAGTACACCAAAATGTCATCCAAGTAAACCACTACTGACACAAACAATAAGTCTGAAAATATCCTGTCCATAAACCGCTGGAATATGGCGGGAGCGTTCACAAGCCCGAACGGCATCACCTTATATTCGAAGAGACCTAAAGGTGTCCGAAATTCAGTCTTCCACTCATCGCCCTTACGGATCCTCAAAAGATGATAGGCTCCTCTGAGGTCCAATTTGGTATAGAATTGTGCTCCTTGAACTGCTTCCAGAACGTCCCTTATCAAGGGCATGGGGTAGCGGTCTCTAACCGTTACCTGATTAAGCCCTCGGTAATCTATGCAGGGTCCGAGTTCTGCTGAGTCCTTTTTAGGTATAAAGAACAGTGAAGCTCCGCAAGATGACCTGGATTCTTGGATCAGTCCGTTCTGGAGGTGAGCGTCTAGGTAATCTCTTAAAGCCTTCTTTTCAGGCAAAGACAAAGGGTACATCCGACCAAATGGAACTTGAGAGGAAGGCTCTATGTTGATGGCGCAATCTTCCAACCTGTGGGGAGGAAGTACTCTTGGCAATATATCCTTGAAGACTTCAGCGTATTCCTGGTACTGGAATGGGATAGAAGATACTGTCTTCTTTATTGGATTACTTAGCACTTCTACTCCAATCTGGAGTTTAGGGACCTCCATGCAATGTACTTGACAATAATCCGAATCAAAACACACCTTGTTTGTGTACCAGTCAATTGAAGGGTTGTGCCTTCGAAGCCAGGGAATTCCGATGACCAATGGAAAGTGTGCCGCCATAATCATATCAAATACCATGTCTTCTGTATGCTGTTCCATCTTCATCCGTAAGGGAACGGACTCCTTGACTATGGGCCCTGAGGACAGAGGAGTACCGTCCACTCCTTCCACTGGAATGGGTTTATTCTTGAGGCGCTCGGGCACCTTGTTCTTCCTGGCCCAGTCTATGTCAATAAAATTCCCTGCGGCCCCGCAGTCCAGCATGGCCAACACCTCGATGGGCTCAGGACTCGTTATCCAGAGTTGGACCTTGAATACCATGAGTCTATTGTCTTCACCCCTGTTATTGGTCTTGTAATGAAGCAAGGGCTGTAGCTGGTTCCCCCGACACCTCCCTTGCATAGGCTCGGGGGCTGGAGTTTTCCTTTCGACGAGGTGGTACTTCTGGACAGTTGCGAAGTAGATGCTTAGAAGAGCCACAGTACATACACAGTCCTGCTTCGCGGCGTCTTCTTCGTTCTTCTGGAGTTAGAGGCCCCCTGGTTGTTCCGATCTGCATGGGTTCATCCCCTCCGGTGTTTTCTCGGGAAGGGTGTGAAAGAGGTGTGGTAGTCAGTGGACGAGGTCTTCTCCTTTCTTTTCGTCGTTCGTTAAGACGGAATTCAATCTGTAAGGCTATAGTAGTGAGTTCCTGAAAAGACGACGGGCGAGCTATCCGAGCCAGCTCGTCCTTGATATCCTCATGAAGACCTCTTCGGAATATAGTCTGTTTGGCAGAGTCCGGCCAGTCTGCCTTTGTGGCAAGCCGGATAAAACGGGATAAGTAGGTTTGGACATCTTTAGTGCCCTGTATCACATCCAAAATGGCCTCAAAAGAAGTGTACAGGACTTCCGGCCGATCAAATCTCTCCTTGAACAGTTGTGTGAAGCGGTCGTAATCCTGTAGCGCAAGGTCATTATTTGTGACCAACGGAGTGGCCCAAGCCAGGGCGTTACCAATCAGGTTAGCTATGATGAATCCCACTCTGGACCGGGCTGTCTGGTAGGCGTAGGGACGGAATGCGAAATACACCTGGCAGGCATCCAAGAACTCCTTGAGACCTCCAGGATGCCCATCATATTTCCCAAACGACAGGGCCATAGTGGGTAGATCTCCCCGGTCATCTCTTTGTAGGACTACCTGCTGTTTTAAAGCTACATTCTCTGCTTTCAATGCCTGTACTTCAACCGTAAGGTTCTGCATCGCCACCACCAACTCCTGATACTGCTCCAAGGACGCCATGGGGGTCTTTAGGCGTTGTATACTGTCAAATTCACCAGGTGAGTAACCTCCTTTCCCAACCTCCTCCTCACCTGACCCTTCTGAGATGTTGTCCTTGGTTTCTGTGGTGGGTCTTCTCTTGGCTTTCTTGTCTTCGGCAGGCAACTGCCTTTGGGATGTCTTTTTCTTCTTATCGCGTAAATAAGGCCTGGCTCCCTCAGAGGCCACCTTGACAGGGAAGGAACACCTGCCCAAGGGGAACCCCGAGGAGCCAAACCTCCAATGGCAGGGAAAAAGCCGAAAAGGCACAAAAAACCCTGGTAGGATGTTTTTCTTCCTTGAGATGGATAGTCAAAGACTGTAGATAAATTGGAGTCTTTTCTGAGCAACTTCCGGTGTTGATGCGGAAAACAGTATAAGGAAGCTTGGACTTCGATAGGAGTCTGAAGAAAGGAAATATATACAGAAACAGTTCCCACTTACCGAGAGCTCTGGCAGAACCCAGAGAGTGAAGGTACCCAAGTCGTGATCGCGGATGCCTAAAATAAACAGCTCCGTGACCGCGAACAAGACGGGAGTGCCGCGGCGCTGTGAAATGAAAAGGGAAACAGTGCCGCGCTCAGGGAAAGGAAACAGAAAACAATACCGCTGCAACCACACCGAATAAGTGCGAAATACAGAACGAGCGGACAGGACAGAAAGAAAGTAACGAAGGAAGGCAGAAACCGGAACACAGGCGAGAAGGGAGATAATACAAGATATGAAGGGCAAAGTGAACGGATGGAAGAAAAGCCAAAGGCTAAGCGGGAAACTCTAAGAAGAACTGTGGAAGGACGATCCGTAGCTTGCAGCGTTGAAGAGTCTGAAGGAAACACAGATGCAACGCGCCGGAAAGGGGGCGTGGTTGTGTATTATAGTCCAGCGACGCCATGTTGGGTGAGGACTAGACCGAAGTATACTATTATTAGAGACGCCATGAGCTCCACAGCTTCCATGGACGAATCCTGACACAGTGTAACATCACAGTTCTACTATTGAATTTACATTTACTTTCTCTAAAAGTCACTAATGAATCTGAGCAACAGATTTACATATCCAAATAAAGTCACTTAGCTTAAGAATGTTTCTTTTCCAAAAGAACTTCCGAAAACTCTCCTGTGAACCTGAATACTTCTCCTGAACAACCCCGAATAAGTTGCCGCTCGACTGCCAAGATTTGAAAGTTCAAATCCACTAAGCCCAAGACTTCAGCAGGAGCAGCTACAAACACGTCCTCTCAGCTGCGGTTACGACGATGAAAGGCAGAGAGTGACAGTTTAGAACGTTCATTGTTGACCTGCAGTTCTCTTTAGCCAATCAAAGCTTCTATTGTAAAACTCCATCTTGCCTTGGTCCAGAGCCAGGAATCTGTATAGAAAAGTCAAGGCCAAACCAACTGCAGTAGGAAACTTCTAACCCACACAGAAATAAAGGGGAATAATGAATAATTAAATGAAACCTGACAGCAAAGCACAAAAAGATGGTTGCCCAATCTGCCACGCATGTTGTCAGTGGTGGAACAGAGATCTCACTCCTCAAATGTGTCACTGGGCTCCACAACAAGTGAAAATGGAGTACAGAAGGAAAAAGCGTTGCTTTGCTAAATGAAACCCAAAATCTTGCTTTAAATCCCTTTTTCTTGGTTGCTGAAACTGCAGAATGCAGGTACAAAATACCATCAAACATCCAAAATTCTTGCTGGGTGCTACAATTCACTTAGTCCAGGGGATTAGGGATTCCACAGCAAAAGTGGCCTGTCTGTGGATGCCAAAAATCTCTGTGCAGCAGAGGACTGCTGGGATGACAGCTGTCAGGAGCCTGCCTGATCAAACTTTAAACATGTATCAACTGAAATCAAATGTTTGCAATCTAAGAGGACTATTTCTGAGAGTAACCTATGTTGTAATTGTTTTGATCCCATGGTTTAAAATCTTGAATAAGTATTCTAGCTGCTATTTGAAACCACAAGTTTGTTTTATGCTAAGGGTAAATTCAACAGAAGTAACAATTAAAATAAGCTTGGCTAAAGCTACCAAACTAGAATAACAGGTTCCTCACAGAAAGCCTTTCCCTCCAGCAGGAAATCACACCAAAATGGTAATTATAGGGTTTGGAAAGAACCTGGTCTACAGAGGCAAAAGGGAACAATGAACAGCTGCTGCTAAGGAAATGCGAGGTGTGAGGACAGTCATAAATGGCCTCTGCCAAGAGCAAACAGGGAGGAGACTGCGACTAGACTGCAGGGAGATAAAAAGAGGCGGACCCAAACAACCATCTGTGGCTGAACATTACCAAGAACACTTTTTTAAAAGACTTATAATTTGCCAGTGAAAATTGTGAAAAATACAAAAGTAACAGGTTTGTGAATCTAAATTGTGACTGCACGTTTCAAGAGATGGCAAAATCGTGTGACATGTTCTGGAAGGAAATGGCAGGAAATGTGATTTTGCACAAAATGTATTTCTGCTAGCAGTATGAAACTTTATACCCTTATGCCCATGTCAAACGCTCACACTTGTAAAAATTTGCTTATAAATTGGACATTGTGTTCCTGATAAAAAGGGCAAACTTCTGTAAAATGCCGAGACAAGATCCCACAGCTACGGGGTTTTGAGGGATAGGTGCCATATGAAATATGTAATCTGTATATGTGATTGTTATAGAGGTTGCACATGTGTAAATATGTATGGTGCCAAAAGTAGATTTTGTGTTCAAGGGGCTAGGGTTGGATTCTCAGCCTCATAAAATGACACCATAAAGGTGACGCACTGTTTCTATCCTCCTATCAAGGCAGAGAGCAGACTCTGATCCAATCACCTGCCTAAGGGTCGAGGGTTGTGCAGGGGGAACCTTTAACCACAGTGCTATTTGATCTGAACACACACAAAAGTATCATTTCTGTGCTGAATTGTTTTGCTCACTATTACTCCTTCTGTATTAAAGAGATTATTTAGTGTTACATCACCTCATTGGTGATTATTGTGTACCCATTAAAACATAGTGTGATTAAATTGTAAATACATAAATAAATATTTTAACTTTGCAAACCAGCCCGATTCCTTGTTCAGTGTGACCGGGGGGGTTCCAGGAGAAGGGTGTGATATAAGTGGTATATCTTTCAGAATAAAGAACTTTTAGACAAAAATAAATAAGGATTTCAGTTGTGAACTACATGCTAGACATTGACTTGGGTGTGTGTCGGATTGAAATCACTCACACTGTCTTGTTCCAGGGAGTAGCATAAAAGGCTTGGGGCCGCTGAGACAGGGGCAAAGCCAGCCTGATGACAGTCGACAGCAATCTGTGTTGGAGCACACAGAAGGGAACGCCTTCCTTTGCCGAGGAGCCTGTAGGCAGGACCAAACCGAGAACCTGGTGAGTGGTGGAAAGCCAGTACCCACGGAATGCTGCCGATTCCAGGAAGGCAGAGAGCCAGAGAAGCGCAGAGCCGCCGAACCGAGGGAGAAGCGAGCCACAGACATACTCCTATGTCCCGTCCCCTTTTCTCAATACTGTATGGGGGTCCCTCGCTAGGGACGGGAGACTGAACCTTTTTCACCAGTAAAATCATCTTCCCCTTTAAATTTAGATGCGCGCAGGAGCGCGGCCGTGGGTGCATGCGCTCCCCTGACTCCGCCCACCAGTGACACTCCCCAGTCCTCTTTTCTGCATCGACCTGAACGGGCCACTTTCACCTGTGCTCCTGGGTTATCCCTCTGACCTAGTAATTCCACATGCTGTTCCCCGGAGAAGTACTTTTGTCTTTTTTTTCATATCTTCAATCGGGTACCGCTCTGTCTTCTCGCGCCACGCTCCTCCCCGGCACATGTCGACGTCAGCCGGCTTCAGCAAGTGTCCAGCCTGCGAGGGTCACTTCCCTGTGTCCAACCCCCGCACGCTCTGCCTCTGCTGCCTTGAGCCAGACCACAGCTGGGAAGGCTGTACCGCGTGCAACGCGCTCACTGCACGCTCTGAAGAACAGGTTAGCCAGGTGGAGGGAGCTCTTGGGTAAATCGCCTCCAGAGGACCTAAAGGTGTTTGTTAAACACAAGACCAAGCCCAAGTAAGGTGCACTGTTCTCATCCACACCCCGCAAAGGTGACTCCTTTCCTAGGAAGTGCACGAGAGGGAGGGACATATGCGGTCCTAGTACCAGCACAGAGGCTGCTTCAGCTACCGGCCGCAAGATCCTACCAGTGACTCTGCTGAGGGAATGTAAGGTTCTTTTACCGGTTCTTAACCGAAAGGGCTATGCACTAATACCGGACTGATGTCTGAGGGGGCATCTGTACGCAGCACTACCGGCGCCACCGCCGTGGGCACTCGGGCCCTGTCCTGAGGTACTTTGTGTCTCGTACTGAATCTGGTGACTAGCAACTCAATCATGATCAATGAAGATCCCCATAGCTCCACAGTCTACCAAGGCCAAAATGGGATAGGTCTTGCTCTTGGAGGGTGATAGAAATGCCTGTAGTATGACCAATTTGTTTTGTCCAGGAGAGTTCAAGGTTGGAATTGATGTGGAGCAAACATCTCTCTCCCGAAGCTCTGCTCCATCTCGGATCGGGAGCTGACGTTTCCCGAATGCCGAGGAGGGGGCATTCCCTAACCAAATGTTTGTCCGAAGCACAATACATACACAACCCTGTATGAATCCTCTCATCCTTTCTTGCGGGGATATGGGTCCATGGAAGGCTCCTATCTGCATGGGTTCGGGTTCTGTGACTGAGCCTGGGTTTGTGTCCATTCTGACGGTGCTCTCAAAGAACACCTTGGAAGGATTTCCCCTGAATTTCTTCTTTTCAGCCTTTCTTTCCTGGATACCTAAGTCTATTTACATGGCAAGGTCCATTAGTGCCTGGAATGAGTTTGGTCGAGCCACTCTGGCCAACTCATCCTTAATCTCATCATTCAGTCCTCTCCTGAACAGGGTGAAACTCGCCTCAGAGGACCAATCAGCTTCCTTGGCCAATTGTTTGAATCGGGTCACATAAGTGAGCATATCCTAGGAACCCTGCTGAAAGTCTAACAGACGTTCCTGGGCACTAAAGACCTGCTCAGGGTGATCAAACATGTTTTTAAGGGCCTGTATGAACCCATCATAGTCATCTAGGAGGGCATCGCCGGAGTTAACAAGGGGCGTAGCCCAGGTTAAGGCATTCCCAGAAAGGTGGGAAATTATGAACCCCACCTTAGCCCTGGGAGTCGAAAAGTAATAAGGCTTAAATGTAAAGTGGACCAAACATGAATCCAGGAATCCACAAAGGGTTTTTGCCGACCCATCGTATTTGTCAACAATGCCGCCCAACAAGACGCTTTCTTTTGTGGCCGAATCCCGGGATGGGACCAATTGTTTGAGTGCGGCGTTTTCCGCCTTTAGATTTTGGACCTCGGTTGATAGTTCTTGCATGCGACTCATCAGGTCCTGAACAGCGGCTTCCATGTCGCTATCGAGTTCGGTCGGGTGGCGTCTCAAACTGTCAAGGAGTTCCCCCCCTTCTCACCTAGGTCCGTTCTTTGCTGGAGTCCTTGGTCGCTGCCTTCTTGCGGACGGACCTGGTTTTGAACAAGGCTGCCCGAGTCTCTTCCGACTTCAGAGTGCGTTCAGTTTCCGGGACGCGGGTCCAGGAATCCGGGGAACTAGGAAAGGTGCAACTAACACACGAGTCCAGGAAATAGGAGGAAAGGAAGGGGCAAGGAACGGGTAGATAGACGGGTACAAGCAAACAATACCGCAAGCTGCGGGACACACGTCAGATCGCTACTTTGCAATAGTATTGAGAAGCACAGAGCCGTGGAAGGTGTGCTCTATTAATAGAATATGTTACGTCCAGCGCGTGGAGCGAGAAAGGGGTTTCACGCTGGACGACCATGTTGGGAGTATTATGGAGTGCAAGCCCCGTTGTGACAAGGACCAGGAAGTCCAAAAGGGACGCGTTCTGTAGCTCATGACAATCTGCTCCATACACCCGTCCGCTCCATACACTTGTCCGCTCCATACACACGTCCGCTCCATACACACGTCCGCTCCATACACTCGTCCGCTCCATACACACGTCCGCTCCATACACACGTCCGCTCCATACACACGTCCGCTCCATACACACGTCCGCTCCATACACACGTCCGCTCCATACACACGTCTGCTCCATACACACGTCTGTCCTATACACTCATGGGCTCTATATATTTGCTAGGTCTGAACATTCAACTGCTCCGTCTATCTACACACTCCCAGCACTTCTGTATTCGTCCGCTATCCACACTTGTGCACTCTACATACTCATCCGCTCCACATACTCGTCTGTTCTACACACTCATCCGGTTTACGCTCATCCGTTCTGCCCATTCATCAGGTTTACGCATTCCTGCGTTCTACTCGCTTCTCTGTATTTACGCACTCATGTGCGCTACACGTTCATCTGCTCTACATACTCATCCGTTGAACGTGTTTATCCATTCTATACACTCATCCGATCTACATATTTATTCGATTTCCACACTCATTCGAACTGTCTGTTCTTCCATTCATGCATTCTTCCACTCAGCGCATTCATCTGTTCCACCTGCTTCACCCATTCTAACTATTTCATCCACGCCATTCACTTCGTTCACTCCTCATGCATTCTGTCTATTTCAGGAGTTTAAATCTCGTTCCTGGTTCCGTATGATTTACTCTCATTAACCATTTCCCTGCTTTGGTCTACTTTATTTGTTTAATTCTGTTTGTCCTTCTAGTTTATATTAGGGGCTATTAGTGTTAGGCAGAATTCTCTGTTTAGGCTGAATTTCCTAACCTAGTGAGTCCCCCAGAAGCTTTGCTGGATTTTTGGGGTTTATTTCTTTCTCCTGCCAAGAGTGAGACTCTCTTACCCTCACTCTTGGGCATGATTTGAGTGTGTTTCTTTGACTCTAGGTGTGTTTAATGGGCTATGGGGTCTTTTACTCCATAGGGCTTCATGTGTTTTTGTGATGTATGTTACACAGCACCCTCAGTGCAGTAACACAGGGGTGTCATAGTGACCCCCCCAAGATAGACTCCATACCTTGGGACTGACTACTGTCTCCCAGGGCATGTAAAGTCACCATTGACTTTACTAGTCTCAAATTCTGAACAGGACCAGTACAAACGATCATATTGTGGACGTACTGGCCGGGGCAATTCGATTGCCCTGGGGTCTGTTAGTCGTGGGGGCACGTCTCTGTCCCCCGTGATCGAGTTTTGGCTGGTGGCAGTGGATTCCCCAGGGCTTTGGGGACTGGAACTTTAGAAGTCGCCACAGGACCTAAAAATCCGACGAGGGAGAAGCTGAGCCGACCTGCTAGGACGACACCACCGGTGGAGCCCTGCTGAACCGTCTCACCACTTTTCCCAACGACAGAGGAGATCTCCAGCCCGGAGAGTCTTCTTCCTTCGACTGGTGGGTATAACCAGTCTGCTTCCTTTTTCGCTTCCTGGAGCATCTCGTGGCCGCCTTGCCTGTGCCAAGCACCCCGGCAACCGGGATACCACGTTTTACCAATACCGCGAATCAAAGGGTAGTACCTTTAACCGGAAAACTCTGCGGCTGGTTTCTTCCCTGGCAGTGCAACGACCTTCATCTTTCCTCCACGTCGAGATCTTCTCTTCCTCTGGACGAAGCCACGACTTGCACCCGCTGCCAGGAACAACTGCCCCCGCTGGAGGATCCTTTCCACATAAGGTACCGTGTTCCGCCTGGCTTCCCTTGCAACCGACTGTACGGGGTAGATTTAGCCCTCGGCTTTTGACCCTGTGTTAGCCTGGGACACCCTGGCTAAACTTTTCTGAGCCTAACTAAAACCTTTCTGAACTCCCTGCAAGACTTTTTAAGCCTGTTGTCATTGTGTGATCTGGGATGCATTTGTGCCCTGCTCTCTCCAAGACTTGGCCCGGCCTATGGACTTTGGCTCACAAGTAACTTTTGACTTTCCTGCCTTGCTTAAGAGTTCCTAAGTATTAGTGTGGTGTATTTTCCTACATTCTGCCTTTTTCCCTCCCTTTTTTGTTAACTTATTGGAGTGCCATCTATAGTTAAGCACTCATCTCTGTCTGGAAATAAGTGGTGTTAACTAAGACTTGTCTGATAAGGAATAAGGGATGTATATATAATAATAGTAACTGTGTTTATAGTGATTTACAATAATAGTGCTGGAGTGTTTCAATAAGTGTGTTTTTAAATAAATAATTATATACCTTGATACCAAAGCTTGGGTCAGTGTTTGCTTGTGCTATTGTGTCTGAGTGCCTATTGTGTATACTTTACATACTGCCGAACTCTTCTTGAGGGAAGTCTGACTGATCAGCCACAGCTACCAGGTATATCTGGGTGGTACAGACGGCTGCCAAGTGGGTTTACTGCCAACACCTGTAGTCCTAAACCTTTTGCAGTGGTCCCCAAGGGAACTGCACAGGTTTCTGCCTAACAATTAGCTGTCAATTTCTTACATCAGGTAGTTTGTTGGATTGGTGTCATTGAGTCGCTGTTAGTTAGTTTGGGTTATTTTGGTACAGGTTGGTTTTTAGGGGAAGAGCCAGGTTTTCAGCAGTTTGCAGAAAGACGTTAAATCTTCGAATAGGCGGATGTAGGGTGGGAGTGAGTTCCATAGCGTGGGGGCCAAGGCAGAGAATGATGATCCGCCTAACCTGACTGAGTTTGTCTTCGGTACGACTAGGAGGCCGGCTGAGCTTGATCTTAGGGTGCGAGGGGGGTGATAGGGTTTTAGCTTGTCTTGAAGATATTGTGGTCTGGTTTTATGCTGTCATGATCTCTGCTTCCAAAAGATCAGGACTTGCCCGACTCCCTTGGAAGCAGACCCATAACCCCGGTTCCGAGTGCCAGCCAGTTCCAATTGGGACCTTTTGGACCCTGTCCTGGCGCCAGTGGCACCAGGCTCATAAAGATGCCCAGTCCCAGCGCTGGAAGCGCCGGGCTCATAATGCTTGGGTGGACTTACCTGCAGCAGACCATGCTGCTTACTTACCTGCCAGTTGAACCCCTGATCCTCTTCTGTTTGGGACTACTTTTCCTGTTGGGTGGGGCAGGAGCCACTCCCTAGGTTCAGAACACTGGAACTCTTCTGGAAAGCAGGAACTCTTTTCTTACCTAGGCGTGGCTGTGGAAGGAGACACCTAAGCACTACAGGAGGCTATTTAAACCACACCCGATGGATGAATCTTGCTTTGCGTTATTCTGCATTCTCTGCAGCAGAACGCTCATCGTGTCTTCTGCTTCTGATCCTGGGACTAAGGGAACAAAGGCTTACCATCCTGGAATCCAGTCTTCAGCAGCACCTGTAAAGACAAAGAAGGAACAGGTTAGCACTACGGTCTTCAGTGGCAGCGCATCTCTTACCTGGTTCATCGGCTGTCACCAACGCCTCGCGCTGCATTCCGGCATCTGAAAGACAAAGGCTTACCTACTCTTCGCACGCTCCGGAGGCCTTCGGCGCTGCATCCCGCATCTGAAAGACAAAAGAAGGTGCGTTTAAAGACATTGGGCAACTTTATTACTCACGTGCCATTACTCCTTCCCACGCCGAATCCAGT
This sequence comes from Ambystoma mexicanum, assembly GCF_040938575.1. NCBI lineage: Eukaryota > Metazoa > Chordata > Amphibia > Caudata > Ambystomatidae > Ambystoma > Ambystoma mexicanum. Next base: position 579,375,268 of record NC_090924.1, on the reverse strand, counting down.
GGGTATTCCAGCACCCTTCAGCTTCTCTAAAGCTCCGAACTTGTACCTGCAAGATAAAAGGGACAGTTAGTGCGCATCGTGAAGCAGGCTACAAGCGCTTACTTACGTTCTTCCAGGCGCTTCTATTCCTCACGCGGGTTCGATCCTCAACTCGCATCAGCCCGCCATCCGCCATCGCCGGAACCCTGCAAAACAAGAGATATCATTACAAAAGACTTTTAAGACGTTTGAAGTGCCCAGAACTTACCGTTCGTGCAATTAACGACGGACAGCAGTCCTCTGAGGTCAAGAGGCCTGCACCCTTATACAGTGAAGAAACTGGTTACGGCACCCTGCCCCGAGGCAGATGGAGAGCTCGGCGTTCACTTACCTAAGACATCTTACTCTTCGAGTCAGACATACAGTGCACAGAGGTCCAGCCCAAAGAGCCAACCGTGTGTTACACATCACCTTTGAAGATACGGCATTCACCCAGTCAAGACCGGCGCCTCTGCGGGAATCAGGTGAGCGTTACAGATGCAGTGCTCGATGAGAGATGCATAAGGTTTTGAAAGTCACCCTTCGGGCTACTGGAAGCCATTGCAGCGTTTTAAGGGCTGGGGAGATGTGGTCTCTGTGGCCAAGCGCAAGTAGCAATTTGGCAGTCACATTTTGTGCCCTTTGGAGTTTATTCAGTTGGTACGCGTGGACTCCGAGGTATAGGCGGTTTGCATTGTCGAGTCTTAATATAACGATTGATTGAACTGCGGAGAGTCTGTTGGGAAAGGAGAGATATGGAAAGATGCGCCTAAGAGTTTTAAGGTGGTAGTGGCAGGACTTTGAGACGTTGTTCACTTGGCGCGAGAGTGTTAGATCAGAGTCAAGGGTACATCCAAGATTTTGCACTGAGTTGGAGGGGGTCGGTGAGTTGCCCATGGCGGATGGCCAGGGCAGCGGGTGCGGGAGAAGTTCTGAGTTGCCACATACCATGATTTCCGTTTTGGGGGGGTTTAACAGGAGGTGGCTTGGGACATCCGGAGTTCTATGTCAAGGAGGCAGGAGGCCATGTCTGGTTGGGAGTTGGGTTTTGAGTTCAGGAGTTTTAGAATTAGTTGAGTGTCGTCAGCATAGTTGTAGCACAGGATGTTGTGTGAACGCATTATCGGTGGGAGGGTGATCAAGTAGAGATTGAATAGGAGGGCGGATAGTAATGCTCCTTGTGGGACTCTTGTGTCGACTGGTCTGGCTTGGGAGGTATAGGTGGAGAGTGTCGTTATTTGGTACCTATCTGTGAGAAATGAAGCTATCCATTTAAGAGCGGTTCCACGGATTCCTAGTGCGTGGAGGCGGTCTAGGAGGATTGAGTGATTGATTGTGTCAAAGGCGGCGGATAGGTCAAGAAGGATTAGTGCGGCGCATCCCGCGGAGTCTGCTGTCATTTTAAAGTCATCCCAGATTGCAGTTAGGGTGGTTTCAGTTCTGTGACGGGCTCTGAAACCTGATTGTGCGGGATCAAGGAGGTTGTTGGTTTAGACAAAGGCATTTAGTTGGGCGTAGGCGTTTCGGTCAATGAGTTTGGCAAGGAACCTGGTGTTTAAGATGGGGCGGTAGTTTTTGGGCTCGAGAGGGTCGAGCAAAGGTTTTTTAATTAGAGGTTTGACATGAACCGTTTTCAATGCATCGGGAAAGATGCCAGAGGATAAGGAGGCATTTATGATGGATCTTGCATGTTCTCCTGCGCAAGTGGAGGCGAGAATTTCTTTGAGGGTTGTGGCTGGGCAAGGGTCGAGTGGAGAGCCAGATGGTTTGCGCACAGATAGAAGTTTGAGAAATTGCTCTGGAGATAATGGAGTAAAAGATTCGAACGTTGGTTGTGTACTGGTCGCAGCCGATGGTCTGGGCGGTATGGGGGGAGTATTGTCTGGTGGATGTAGTGAGCTAATTTGGTGTCTAGAGTATTTGTTCTTTCGAGAGCTGTGGTGTAATGTTAGTCGCTATGGTGAGTAACTTAGAATTTCCTCCTGCTGGAGTTCTGCTGATCGCAGACGGGAGGAACCGACGGCCTGATTGCATAGATGTCAGAGTCCCAGTGGAGAACAGGTACGCGGCCAGTGAAGAAACGCATGTGGAAGGTGGAGAGTCGCAGAGAAGACCACAAGCGGCTTTCATTGGGAATACCCCACGCGGGGTGACAGCAAGCCATAGAAGCTGAATAGTCTGTGAGGGGCTGACATCCAGGATACTCCACAAGGGGGTGAACGCAAGAGATAAAACATACATCCAGAGAGGCTGCATAGCCCAAGAGGGGCTGGTCCAGATAATATCCCAAGAGGTGGTGAAAGCAATCAAGGAGAGATATGGTCTGATAAGCCGAGTAGTCCAGGAGGGACTGATCCAAAAAACCTGGAGGTGAAATGCAGGAACTTTTCAAGCTTTGTGAACTTACTTTTTCTTTTGAACCTTGGAAACGTTGAGACCTTAATTACCATCACATCTTTCTCATGACCAGGAGTGACTCTCTCTAGGAGAGGGGACGGACATTAATTACAAATTTTTGTTGAACTATAGCAGCCGGCCACGACCTGAGACAGAGTGAGAACCAAAGACGCTTTGGGTTTGGGTCTGAAACCAACCATCTGAAGCTGAAATATAGGGGGAGTTAACTTAATGAAGCCCAGTTATATTTTTTTGTAGTGGTAGGGTGAGCACAGGATAGAATAGATTTTAGGCAGAGGACAGACATTTTTTGAGAGTCATCCTGACAAGCACCAGTTTGTTATTTTCTTTGAAGTTAGGCAACCATCCTCCTAGTTATAGAGTTAGTGAGGTATCCTTTTTGTTAATAAACTCTGTTGAACAATGTCCTCTTGTCCGTCTCTTATGTCTGACTTACCACAAGTGGTGTCAGAAGAGGGATTCTAAGAAACCGCATACAAGATTGGGACCCATGTTAGTCCAACACCTAGGCACAGCCAAAATACACACAAAAGCCACCTGCCAAACTATTGGCTTTGACTTCTTTAGCACTCAGGAAATTGAAATCCCCAGCAAGGAAAGACGGTTGATCCCCACTAGGATTTTCATCTCCCCCCTTTCCCCAAGGCAGCTATCTCTAAGTCAGCGGCCATGTCTGGTCTTGCCTGGCAATATTCTCTTGATATAGCGGCTGGAGTCATTGATCCGGATTTCATAGGAGAGATACAAGTAGTGCTACACAACTCCAGGGTTCAGAGATGCAAGATAAAGGAATCTGTTGCCCACAGAATCCTTGGAAAAAGCTCTCGACCCCTCCATATTGGAGGTAAATAGTTTGTCCCAAATATCTCGAGGCTCCTTGGGTTTTGGGGAAGCCAATGAAAATCTCCCTCCACATTCCCCAAGCGAAGTGATACCATGTTGCCACATCTAGCATTTGCTCAAAGGAACATAACATCTGGCAGAGGCTTTTGAAAGAGCTGTCCCGGATGCACAAGGTGCTTTTCTTTAAGAAAAAAGGCTTATTGCATCGCGGTTGTCGATACTAGGATGGTACAGGAAAACCCAACTGATTACTCTGAACCATAGGAGGGTAATGATGGAGCTGGCACATTTACATTTGAGGGCAGGCCACCAAGGGATAGCCAAGACCCAAGATCAGGTCGCCAGGCGTATATGCCAACGTTAAGGCTTGTGTCTAAAGTTGTAAGCTCTGGTAAAAGACCTCTCCTACACGGGTTCTGTGATGAATCTAGGGAGATTATCACTAAAACCCCAGTATGGGACTCTTCTCATGTGGCTACGGGAAGGCAGCCGTTACCTGACCCTGGGGGTGGTATTATGTGGGAGGATCTCATGAGGGGGACCCATGCCAGAGGGAATTGGTGACATCCTTACCCCATGAGTTACCTGTGCTTCCCAAAGTATTGATAGTTTATTGTAAAATAGACCAAACTGATGTTTCTGCTATGCAAACTATATGGACTACAGTACCCATAAAGCATTAGGTACTGGGACGAGAAATAAGGGCTCAGATGCAATGAATATTGAGATTAACATTAAGCAAAAGGAGCGTTCTAGTTGTTGTAGACCAGAGCACCTGAGCGGGACCTTTAAATCCCCAAATGTGAGCCAGCTGAGAGAAGGTGAAAAAAAGGTAGAAGTCAGTGCATACAGCATTACTGGCGTACAGGCACCCCGAGGTGTGGAAACAACCACCGACAGAAGAATGCCAGTAGAAGCGTTGTGAAGGTTGCAGGTGAATGGCTGTAGAGGACCCGCAGTGGAAGCTTAGTGAATAGAAGAAGCCAAGCTGATGTGGAGACAAGCCCTTGATACTGGACATAGGGCGTTGGTGATCGAGGAGCCGCGGAAGAGATGTGCAGCTCTCCAGAAGGACGTGGAAGCTGGCGAGCGAGTGGACAGGAAGTACAAGGTCCGCCACAACAGTTGACAGTGAGAAGGAGACTCCAGAGAAAACCGGTGAGTCTGCCTAATGCGAACGCTGGCCCCAGGGACCTCTGAATGAGGCAATTTTGGGATTCCAAGATGGCCGCTGCCCCGTGAAGGTGTATACTCCCGAGCTCCGTCCGGGCGGGTAAGATTAAGGAGTCATTAGCAAGTATAAAGAAATGGAAAACGCGCCCTCCCGCCCCCGCGACACAGGAGGAAAGTGGGACTTTTAATGTGAACTAAATCCGACTGAAAACTGACAAATACGTTCTCATGTGCAGTAAGGCAGACAGGAGCTACGTGTTCCCGCCGTTGGAGCCAGTGATAACGGAAGGCTCGTTCAGGCACCCCCGACAGCAGCCGGAACCCCAGACCTCCCCGAGATCACTCCGGTGCGGCAACTGTGGGTGGCGACCCGCAGAGATACATCAGTGTCCCCGAAACTAGACGGGACAAACAGTAAGGAGCGGACTGCCTGCAACGGAGGCACAGAGGTGTAGCGCACGGGATCCCACGCCCCAACAGTGAGGAAAACACAGAGGAGGCAACAACGCGCCCCAACACGAGGCACAGTAAGGTGGTGGAAGTGCTGGGAAAGGACTAGCGCTTTAGCAGGAAGAAGGTACTGGCCATTGACATGCCAGAGCAGAAGCAGAGCGAGATCCGTGCAGTGGGAATAGACTGCGTGAACTGCGGTGCCGGGGGGACAGTCCGGCCTGGAACACAGAAAAGAGGGAGGTCATCTAGGGGGAGATCTCCCGCTCCGCAATAACAACGTGGCTGATTTGATGCAGCAGTAGGCTTAGCGTCCCAGTGGAAGGCGTCTCCAGTGTGAACAGCAAGGGGCTAGTGTGCCATGGGTGGACAGAGGAAGAGTACAGAGGGAGTGGGCAGGGGACGAACACTCGCGGACAGCTTTGGACCACCAGCACTCCTTCCCGAACAGGATGATCCCCTGGGCAAGAACTGGAAGGCTAGAAAGAAGCACCAGCATGTGCGGGGAGAGCCCAACCAAGCAAAGACACCGAGGGGAGTGAGAGCCACAGTGCTCTCTCACTCTTCCCAACCATCGAACATCCGAGCGAGGAAGGACCGAAGGAAAAGCCGTGTGAGGACAGGCCTGTGGGTCGCACAGCACCAGCAGCAGTGAGAGTGGACTGGGTGCCTGGGGAGGGCCCCAATCGATTGTAAAGCAGCCGTCTGAGGCTAAAACGGCAGGGAAAGCCCATTCAACACTTGAGGGAAACGGCATGTAAGCGCCCCACACCTGAGGCAGCAATAGTTCCCCCATAGACACAGACACTCCGCAGGTACTCCAGAGGTGTGCTGGACATTTAGGGTATAATAAAGGGGAAGCAGAGCAAAGTCCCGGGTAACTACAAAAAATCCCAACAAGCACTACACCTCCCCACCCCCCTCTGGAGCCTCTGGACACTGAACGGGGGGGAAGAGAGTCGTAAGGAGAAACACAGTGCCTAAGAACTACCCACAAGAAAACAGCTGGAAAGCTATAGAAATTAGAAAAGGGATGCTGGTATCAAGGAGTGCAAAACCAGAATAGCCCTAACAATACAACTAAGCGTAAAACCAGCGGGTAGACAATCTTGGAAAAGAGACGAGGAGGCAAAGAACAGAACATCCACAATGGAGGTGTAATCGGCCAACAGTAGGGGGAGACCAGCGGGCCGTCAACCCCACAGCACACCACAGGCCGCCGGCCCCCTCAGGAATTTCAACGGCCGACAGCACCCATCGGTTCTGCCTAGAGAGCCCCTGATGCCAGGGGTTAAGTCCAGAAGCACCCCATCGAGAGCTGAAGGGACAACGAAACGCCAAGAGGGGCAACTGGAAAGGTGCTGGAGGCAGAGACAATAGGAGAAGCCACAACAGCCTCACCACTACAGGGGACAACTGAGCCAGGCACCAACGAAACACCCATTATGATGGCAACAGATAAGGAGGAACTGCTGAACTGCCTAAAAGGCATAGAAACCAGGATGACAAACACATTCCAGTATCAAATGGGGCAACTGAAGGAGGAACTGAAGTCAGCCTTACAAGAGGTTAGAAAAGAGATGAACGAATTGGGAGACAGAGTGGACGTGGTCGAGAATGGCCTCCCCAGTATGGCGGAAGAAGCGAAACAGTCCAGTGTCTTGCTGGAACAGAAGGCCAGACAACCAACAACCTGGAAATACAGGCCGACGACCTGCAAAAGAGATCCTGCAGGTCCAACATCAGGGTCAAAGGACTTGCTGAATCAATGATGGACAATGACCTGAAGGACACCATGCAGCAATGTTTTAGCAGCTTGTTAAATGGTACCCAGCCGGAAGGAATTCTGATAGATGGAATGCATTGAGTGGGCCCCAAGAGAAAAAAATCAGGGGGCAAGACCCAGAGATGTGTTGGTAACCCTGTCATCGTATATCTTAAAAGAAGACATCTTGAGAGCCGCAAGACCGCACACAGATCTGACAATTAACAGCGGCCATATTCAACTTTATCAAGACCTGGCATTTTCAACACTTCACAAAAGAAGACTAATGCAACCGGTCACGAAGGCCCTAATGGCAAAACTCATATCCTATAAATGGGCATTTCCTTTCGGGTGCACCTTTACCTGGGAAGGCAAGCCACGGCAAATTAACGCATGTGAAGAGGGACTATCACTGTTAAACATGGAAAAGGACCAGAATCAGGTGGAGCACAACCCGAAGCAAAGCTCTGCAAAAGACATGGGAGTGGACAACCGAAAGGAAGAGGATGAGCGGAAGAGAAACACAACTGACAGGTTCCTATAAGAGCTTAGAGGGTCCTGGACAGATACGGAATACCAAACAAAGCACTTTAGAAACTAGACTATTAATGTGGCCAGAAAGAAGGATGAAGGCCGCAGGAAGCAAAGACTTGAGAGCCTGGACGGAGGTATGAGCTCGACACAACTTTGAATCCAACTCACGGTATGAAAATATCCTGGCGCAAGGAAACCCCTGGGGGTATTCTGTGGAACCCTGGCCACAATGGGATAAAGGGAAAAGGAGAAGTCAGTGAGGGGGGCGGGGGAGATAACAGTGGGGGGGAGGAGGGAGAGTTAGGAGTTGGTATAGAGTCCATGTAAAGTGGGGAGGGGTGCAAAGCTTTGGAGGGAAGGAACTTAAGAAGGAAGGGGGGCAGAGGTTGGGGACAACATGAAATCTTGACCACACCAAATGGCTGAAGCAACAATAGTAACCGTGAATGTACAAGGGCTGAACTTACCAACAAAACGCTTTTCAATTCTAGAGAGACTGGTAGCGATGCAAGCTTCGATAGGGATCCTGCAAGAAATGCATCTCCTCCCAGGGGACGAACAGAGGATGGCCCATAAGGCTTTCCCCCACCAATTCTATGCCTCCAGCAGGAAAAAGACGAAAGGGGTAGCCATATTGCTCAGTCGAGAACTGGGGTTCAAGAATCTGTAAGTGATTTCAATCGGGCACTTCAGCTAAGTCAACGCCTAGCATGTAATGCACAACTGAAATCCTTATTTATTTATTTGTGTCTAAAAGTTATTTTATTCTGAACGATGTACCACTTATATCATGCCCCTCTCTTGGAACCTCCCACCCCCCCCCCGCAGCCTCCCCCCGTTCACACTGAACCAGGAATCAGGCTGGTTTGCAAAGTTCAAATATTTATTTATGTATTCACAATATAATCACACTATGTTTAATGGGTATACAATAATCACCAATGGGGTGATGTCACACTAAGCAATCTCCTTAATCACAAGGAGTAATAATGAGCAAAAACAATGCAGCACAGAAATAATACTTTTGTGGATGTGTGTTCAAATCAAATAGCAATGTGGTTACTATTTCCCCCTGCACACCCCCAACCCCTCAATATGCAATGTAAAGGGATGGAAGGAGAGAGAGCAGGTATTCAGGAATGCAGAATTCAAACAAAATGTCAATCCCAATTTCCCCCCAGCAACACAAGAGAGAAACAGAATTGATTGGCAAACTGTCAAAATAGTTTTAAAGTGATCTGAAGAATGGATTGGGTAAAACGCTAAATATGGCTTAATTTATTTTTAAATTTCTTTATTGGTATTATAAGCATATACAGGGGCGATATAGGAGTAAGAGTCAATTACAGTATATGCAAATGTAGTGATAAGTCCAGTTATTAATAAACAGAAAATATAGGCAATTACTTTTCGAACCAAATAAAACAAAAACAAGAAAACAACAATAATGGTCTCCAATTTTCAAGCAGCATTATTTGAGGGGGGGCTCACGGGATAGTGACATGAGAGGTGGGGCTGAAGACCTTGTAGCAGCGATGTTGAGGGGTTGGTGAGGAAGGTGGATCATTGAGCAATCAAAGCGTAAGGGAAGGGCCGTTCAGGGAGGCTTATCATTGGGGGGATGGAGCAGGGCCCATGTGAGGGTCTTCCAAGCTTCAAATGCACGACTCGCGTCGTGGGGGGATCTGGCAATACCTTCTTCCCAGGCCACAGTCTCTGCTTCTACTCAGCGTTCAAGCTCGCTGCGCCATACTCGAGATCGAGGGCCATCTGGTCTCTTGCAGGCCATAGCAATAGTTCTTTTGGTGAGGATGCAAGCCAGGTCCATAAGCTTTGTAATGTGCTTGATTTTAGCGAGTCTGGGGTAAGTTCCAAGTAGGCATTCTTTGGGGGTCCAATCATATGTAGACATGCCAGCTTCTTTGCAGGTTTTCTCAACGTCAGCCCATAGGTGTCGGGCCTTGATGCATTCCCAAAACATGTGTATTAAGTTGGCTTTATCTCTGTTGCACCATGGGTAACTGTGCTGGGGATGGTCGTAGATCTTGGCAATTCTATGCGGGGTGAGGTAAGAGCGATACAGAACGTTAAGCTGGATTAGTCTGAATCTGGAGTTCCTGGAAACTTCTCTGGGGAACGAAAGTGCTCTCTCCCATTCATCGGCAGTCAATTCCTGTCCTAGGTCTTTGTCCCATTTGAGTTTTAGTTCTGGGCTGCGGGGGTTGGGCCTATCCATGAGAAGTTTGTATATTTGGGACACTGGCCTCCATCCATCGCCAAGGCTGTATAGAAGTGCCATAAAGGGATTGGTCTCGGGTTCTTCGGGCCACATGGCCCACTTGGTTTGCGCTATTTTGCGGATCCTTAGATACCAAAGGAATTGGCCAGTGGGTATATCCTCTATTAGTTGCAAGGGGGTAATGTCGCGGAAGGTGTCCTCCTCGTGCAGGTCGCCCCAGGTGTGCACTCCTAGTCTTTCCCAAAGTCGGATAGTCGCTAGGTCAACGCTGTTTTGGCATAAGTCAGCAAGGAGCGGGATGTCGGGGGTGTATGCATTCTTCAAGCTGAGGAGCGATTTTGTTCTGTGCCATATTTGTTTCCCCAGGGTAACCAAGAAGGGAGTTTCGGCTGAAAGATGCTAGGGGGCCCAGACGATTTCCTTCAGTTGGATTGGGGCTATAGTGTGCTGTAGAAGTGACGTTTCTGAACTGTTGTCATCGGCCAGCCATTTGGCTACAAAGCTGAGCTGGGCAGCCAAGTAGTACTTCTCGAGGTCTGCTAGTTGGATGCCCCCCTGGCGGTATGGGAGGGTCAGTCCTTGAGGAGTGACTCCAGTAATCGAAAGAAGGAAGCCTTGATGTAGTAGAACACGTTCTGGAACCCATAGAGGAATCTGGGGAGTACAATCATTTTGACGATAGACGCCCTTCCCATCATAGATAGTGGGAGTCGAGACCAGAACCCAATTGACATGCGCAGGGGTGGGCAATGCTGCCGCTGTTTTGTGTTCATGCATGAGTTCGGGTGTGTGGTATATATTGACTCCTAAGTAGCGGAACGTGTTGGGGTGCCAGTCCACTGCCAGTGGAGGTAGATCGTCTGGGTGTGTTCCTCTCAGGCTGCCCAGGGGGAAGAGGCAGGATTTGCTACTGTTGAATTGTATCCCCGATACCCTAGCAAAATTCCCAAGGACACCCAATATGGTCGGAACGTTTAGGTGCGGGTAGCTTATGTAGAGGAGGACATCGTCCGCGTATAAGGATACTATGTGGTCGGTGCCGTCTAGACGGATGCCAGCATCAAAGAATTGCTTTCAGAAGAAGATGGCAATGGGTTCAAGTCCGAGAACATAGAGCATGGGGGAGAGAGGGCAACCCTGCCTGGTGCCCCTTTGAATGTCCCATGCAGCGGAAATATGCCGACCAGTTTTCACTCGGGCCCTTGGTTTGGTGTACAGGACTTCGATCCATTTGATGAACCTCTCTCCAAAGCCAAATTCTCGGACCGACGCCAGCAGCCACTCCCAATAAATGGAGTCAAACGCCTTGATGGCGTCCAGGGAGAGCAGTGCGTAGGAGCCAGAGCCCGGGTTAGTCCGGGATATAACGTGTTGGAGCCTGCAGAGGTTAGCGGTGGTGTTGCGGCCTGGTATAAAGCCATTTTGATCAGGATGCAGCACGTCTCCTATAGCCCTGGAGAGCCTCCTAGCTAGGATCGTTGTCAGGATCTTAACGTCATAGTTGAGCATAGCGAGTGGGCGGTAAGAATTACATTCATCGGTGGGTTTGTTCGGCTTTAGCATTGGGATCACCAATGTTTCACACATGCTCCCGGGGAGGATACCTCATTCAAAGGCTTCCTGGAAAACTTTGTGCAGTAACGGGATTATCTCGGGTTCATAGGCCTTGTAAAATTCAGTGGGTAGCCCATCGCTGCCGGGGGCCTTGCCAGTGGCTAGGGAATTGATTGCTTCTGTTATGTCTTCTTTGGTGATGTCAGCCTCCAGAGTGTCTCTGTGTGCTTGCGATAGTTTAGGCAGGCCAATTTCGTCTAGTGTATCTGAAATCTCGCTTGGAGACACCCGGTTGTCGTGGGAATATAGGTTGGCATAGAATTGGCTGAACGTGTCGATGCCCTGTTGGGTATGAAGTGGTGTTCCATCTGCGCCTTTCAAGGATGTGGTTGGGTGTCTGGGGTGCTCTCTTCTGCATAGCCAGGCCAGTAGTCTACCAGGTTTGTCAGCTTGGGCGTGAGTCCTGTTAGTCCTAGTGGTGTAATCAAACTTGGCCAGCCTGTCCCAAGCCACCTTGCATTCTGTTCTAGCATGTTTAAGTTCTTCTTCCAGCTGCAGCGGAGCGCCAGTTCCAGATTCCATCCTTTCAATGTCGTTTTCCAGCCATTCAAGCTTGGTTCTGAGATGCTTCCTTATACCCGCAGCTTTTGCTATGATTTCTCCACGTGTCACAACCTTCAGGGCCTCCCAGACTGTGCCTAGGCGGTCCACGCTGTCCTTGTTTTCCGATATGTAATTAACAATAGTTTCCCTGAGGTCTTCTTTGAATGCTGGGTCTCTCAGCGCTTCTGTGGGCATCCTCCATGTGGGTATAGGCGGTCTGGGACCTGTGGGGCTCAATTCCATCAGCAAAGGGGAATGGTCAGAAATGGTTCGCCCCAAGTATTTGGTTGTGTTGATGTGAGGGAGGCTCTCTCTGCCGGTGAAGATGTAATCAATCCTGGTGTGCAGATTGTGTGGGGAGGAGAAGAAAGAGTAGGCACGGGCGTTGGGGTGCTGCTCGCGCCAGATGTCTATTAAATCCAGGTGATTTAGTATGGTATTAAATGCAGCGGTGGATGCTGGGGAGCCCCCGGGGAGAGGGATGGATCTGTCAAGATCAGGGTTACAGACGCAGTTAAAATGGCCCCCCCAAATGAAGAGTCCATCTCTGTAATGCGTGATCTTGGCATACAGTCGATCTAGGTGTGCAGGTATGTCACTATTAGGCAAGTACGTATTTACGACGCAGATTTCTGTTTGTTCGATATGGCCCCACAGTATTACATACCTTCCCTCTGGGTCTATGTCGGCTTTGTTGAGTTGGAAGGGGATTTGGGGGCTTCTCCATGTGAACACCCCTCTGGCGTATCTAGAGTACGAGGATCCAAACCCTTGTCCTCCACAGTGAGTTTGGAGCATTGCAGTAGATTCTCCGGTTAGGTGGGTTTCCTGCAGGAGTGCCAGGCCCACCCCTTTCCTGCTGAGATAAGATTTGATTCTGTTGCGGCAAAGGTAAGTGCCCAGCCCTCTCACGTTCCAGGTGACTATCTTAATGTTTGTGGCCATGGAACTAGAAGGCAAAGTTCAAGCACCTGGTCTGGGATAGAACGGTCCCCCTTTGTGTTGGGACTGAGTTTAGGACGCCACCCCTCGTTGCTGGCTAAGTTCGGCTTGTATTCCATTTCTTCTCGTGATTCCGGTAACTGGATTGCTGGCGAACAGGGAGACTTATCAACTTCTACAACTTCCACACGAACAGGTGGATAAACAACTTGGGACAACTGAGAACTTTCCTCAGCAGTTGCTCCAGGAGGGCAACGCTCGAGGGCTTCCGCTTCTTCTTGGCCTGTCCGGGTCATAAGATGCGGATTTCGTGCTGGCAACAGGCCGGCACTAGTATCGGTGGGAAGGGTGATGACGGAGCTGATGTGAGATCGTCGGAGCTCCCGTCTGTTGTACCGCAGATTCTGTTTGCGTAGTGAAGGATCCGCTAGGTGCAACAATTCAAGAACATGGCTAGGTAAATTTTTAGTCATGGAGTTTATGGTTCGTACGTGGGACTTTAGGATCAGGTGGGGTTTCGTCGCCTTCGGCTAGATTATTATGCTCCAGCCACATGTTAGCTGCGGCTGGGGATTCTAGGAAGATCGCTCGCCCTTCATGGAGTATCTTGAGGCGAGAGGGGTATAAGAGCATATATTTGAGGTTGAGTTTGCGTAGCCTGGCTTTGATGGGTATGAACGAGTTTCTGGCACGTTGTACGTTAGGGGTGTAGTCGGGATACATGACGATTTCGGAGTCATTTCTATTGATCTCTCCCTCTCTCGAAAATGTAAGTATCGTTTCCCTGTCCCGGAAGTTTAAGATCTTAGCGATCATTGGGCGAGGGAGAGAGCCGGGTGGGGGTCTCCTTTGGAGCGATCGGTGGGCTCTTTCAACTGAGAATCCTTGCGTGAGGTTGCCAGGACCAATCTCTTGAATCAGCATGGACTCAACATATTCTGTGGGGTCTGATCCTTCTGATTCTTCCGGTATTCCAAGGATACGAAAATTATTTCGGCGAGCCCTGCCTTCCGCTTCCTCAGATCTTGCTTCTAGGCGTGCCACCTGTTTTTCCAGCTCATTTACTTTGGTTTTCAGGTCCGTGGTTACCTCAGTGGTGTCCTGAAGGTTTGCCTCCACCTTGTTCACTCTTTCGGTGAGGTTGCGGGCGTCCTGACGTATGAGCTGCGTTTCAGCCTTGAATTCTCCTATTTTAGTTTCAATAAATGCCTGGAGTGCCGCAATAGCTTGCAGTACCTGGGTGTTCTGGGGGTCGGCTCCAAGCGGGGGTGAATCTGTTTGCGTGGTGATTTCATGTTGGAGTTGTTGTTTGGGCTTTGTGCCAGCAAAAGAGTCCATGATGGAAGCAGATTTGTTTTTGTGCCTTGGGGTTGCCATCTCGTGATGTGTGGATGGGAGTGTGGCAAGGAGCTTTTGCAAACCCGCTGTGCGTCTGGACAGCCCCTACAAGGTGCGGTGTGCTCCGGTTTTGACCCTGCAGCAGTGAGCCTTGCCCCAGTGCCAGGTCAGGCGGTGTAGGCGCTAGGGGTTAATAACTCTTGATATTCCAGGTTACCACAGTACCTTAGGGCCAAGCTATCAATGCCTGTGGGGGGGACTGCTTTGACCTCCCCAGGGATTGGCTTATTGAGGTGGGAGAGCTGTAATTCCTGCTCTGCCCCGACACCTGGATGTGATAGTGCCCCGGGGGCCCTCTGGTTCAGAATTCAAGATCCGCTGGTGGGCGACACAAGCAGAGGGCTCCAGGGGTGTTCTGGGTCGGGGCCCCAACTACGTGGCTTCCCCGTATTAGAGTCTCACCTGAGGTCAAAAGCAGCAGTCCCCCTGATGGTGCAGCTTCCTTTGTGTCTCGGGGGTGCCTCGGCGTCTTGTGCGCCCTCCTAGCCCAGGAAGGCCCTTCTCCCACCTGGGTCAGGATCAGCTGTCGGTCCGTTGCTGCAGCAGGACTCCCGGGGCTCAAGTACAGGGTGTAGGAGACTCCGATCTCCTCCAGGTCAACCTTGTAGCTGCTCAGGATTCCACGGGCAGCCTGTGGGAAAATTATCGAGTAGCTTCGGGGTGAAGTGCCCCCGCAGTGTTCAGTGCCGCTCGAGTCAGCCACCAACTTTCCGATCCGTTATCAGCCAAGTGGGGGGGGCGTGTTGTCCTCGGTCCACGGTAGTGCGCCTTCAGCCCTTCGCCACCAATGACCCCGCGTTCGTCAGGCTGTCTGCATCCGCTTCTCCATAAGTCTGTGTGCCCGTTCCTTACTTCTCGCTCGCCACCAGGCCCCCAGGTCGAACGGGTGCCGCCGCAGGCCTCAGTGCACTCGCTCTATCAGCCCCCGTCGGCTCAGCCGCAGGCCTCCGTTTTTGGTGCGGCGAGTTGGGGGAGGGGGCAGGGGGAAACCCCGGCGGGACCGGCACCCGACGGCAGTTCCCCTGATCTCCGTCTCCAAAGTTCGATATGCGTTTCAGCGCTGTGTCGCACGAAAGAGACCGGGGCCCACCGTCTAGATGAGCTCCTCCCCCACAGTGGTCTTTCCTCGCACTCAGGTCATTTCCTCGGCAGCCCGGGGGTCGTTATCAGGTCCCGTTAAGGTGGATGCCAGCTCTGATTTTCTGCGGATCTTCGCTCAAATGAAGGAGAGGCGCTTGTGCCGTGTAGCGCTGATATTTTCTGCCAGAATGGTTGCGGTTATTAGCGAGTTAGAGGATCAATGCAGGATCAAGACGGGAGCTCAGCTCTTTCACAGCTTCACTCCATGAGCTCCGGCCACGCCCCCCTAAATATGGCTTAAATCACTGAAATTGTTTAACTTCTAATGGGAGCCGCTTTATATGGTTGCAGACAAACACTAGCAATGATTCGATAGTAAGAGGCAATGTGAAAACTTAAAACTGAGGTTGGGTGCAATTGAAAGCTGTTTTACACGTGACAGAATTTTTCCTAAAAACAATTTGCGGCAAACGTTTCTGTGCGCGGTAATCGCGATTGCGGGACAACTATAGGGATTTTGGGTCCTATGGAGAGCTGAGAATGTTGGCTACAAGCAGACATTTACATTTTGTTTCTAGCATGTAACTTGAAGAAGTTCTGGACGTTTTAGTGGAGGTTGTTTTTTTCAAATGGGCGCAAAAATGGAAAACAGGTAGGTGCTTTAAAAAAACAAACAGGATTTCTTTACGCTAGATTATTACTATAGAAAAAGAGAATGCCACACATGAATCTCCATCAATCCTGGCCAGGGTCCCTTCATGTTGTGGATAATCAATTTCTTTCTGGGATTCAATTTATTTACTCACAACCCTAATGATTTATGAATTTAAATACAAATGAGACTTAATGCAAGAAAGTTCTGACAAATCACAAGTACTCCTAACAATATCAGGTTCTGAAGACGAGATAGAATGGATTTAGATAGGGATAGACTATGGATAATACATATGCTAGTGACAGTCCTATATTATGGATACTCACTATATAGGTTTGAACAGAACCGTCAGTAATTCTGGTCTGTCAAGATCAGGGATTCTGCTCAGAAATTCTGCTGGGCACACCGGACTGGGCAGCAAGGCGCTCTGGTCTGCACAGCACAGCACCTCACAACTGGACTGTGTCTGCAATGGCTCTCTGGTCACAGCACAGCACAACTGGATTGTGTCTTTTGATTCTGGTAATAATTCTTTTAGCAGGAAAGCAGTTACAGCACAGCCCGGCTGTTTGTTCTGTTCCCCTTAAGTTTCTGGGGTGAGTTCTGGTTTCTGGAATTGTAAGGCAAAGCTGAGAATGGTTCAGCTATAGAATGGGCCTTTCTGCTTGCCACGTTTCTGGAGTCTGGAGCATGGAAGATGTATGGTCCTCTCGCAGGGTGCTCCGCCAGCAATCGGTTAGTGGGTGAATCTGTGTGTGTTTTCGAAGTCCTCAGCTGTCTCTATTTGTGTATGATAAGGGGATGTGCATGCTGGCTTATCCTAAACGCGCCCCCTACGTAGGCTATTGGCTAGAGTCTCCTCTCTCCCTTGATTGGAGGAGAAAACAGGGTGTCAACATGATGATGTGGGTTTATGAGTCAGAGAATCCTCCCCTTGCCTTTTGAACATAAAATCTACTTTTAGTACAATACATATTTACAAATATACAACCTTTCTAATAATAACATACCTAGATCACATATTTTGTGGATCAGATACTCTTACAAGCCGTCGCTGTAGGATCTTGGGTCTGCTTTTGACAAAATTCCACCCTTTTTGTCCGGAACACATGGTCCAATTTCAGAGCAAATTTCCACAAATGTGCTCATTGTATATGGGCATAAGCGTGTGAAGTTTCATGCTTTTGACATAATTACATTTGCTGCAAAACCATAATTTCCACTGTTACTTCCCAGAACATAGCACAGAGTTCTGGCACCTCTTAAAATGTGCAGCCAAAAATTAGGTTCACAAGTTTGGGGTTTACCTATTTTTCACAATTTTACACAGTGAATTATCAGTCTTTTTAAAAATGTGCTTTTTGTCCTTGTGAATCAACAAATGGTTGTCCGTCCCCGCCTCCTTCCTCTTCTTGCTGCTCAGGAGCAATCTCCTCCCAGCTCCTTCAGGCAGAGGCCATTTACGATCCTTCCTAATTAGCATCTCCTTGAGTTGGAGGAAGTCCATTGTCCCCTTCCCACAGCAGCCCAAGTTCTCCCACCCCTTAATCATCACATAGGTGTGATATCCTGGTGGAGAGAGCAGAAGGGAGGTGTCTGGTCCCTGTGGGGGAAGTTGTTATACTGGTTTAGTGGCTTTGAGTCCAGCTTAAATTCAATGTCATTTTGTTACATTTTTTTCTTGGTTTAAAGCAAATTTGCAATTTCAAAACAAGCAGCTAGAACACTGATTCCAGATCCTAAACCATGGGATTTAAATAGTTACAACCTAGGTTACTCTCAATAACAGGTCACTTAGATTTCAGACATTAGATTTCAGTGGTACAAGTTACAGTTGTAATGCAGGATTTTGAAAACAGTCATTCAGGCGGCTGAGAGTACTGCGTCCAGATTTTCACAGATCCCACAGGCAGGCACATTGGCTGTGGATGTTTTTATGACTAATTCAGCTTTTCAGGACACTGCAATTTCACAATGATTTCTTGAACTCAATGAATTGTGACACCCAGCCAGAATATTGTGTGTTTGTGGTTGTTTTGTACCGGCATTCTGCAGTTTCAGCAATCAAGAAAAAGGATTTAAATGCAAGATTTTGGATTTCTTCAGCAAGCACTCGATTCGATCGACCTATGCGTCGATGAGCCCTTCGATAATGGCGTTGATGACGCAGATTTATGCGTCGAAGGGACCTTCGACTCTGGCGTTGATGGGACAGTGCCTTTTCTTGAGGGTTCGTGACGCTCTCGAGTAGTTTCTTTTGCCAGGCGTTTAGATTTTTTGGGTCTTTCACCCAGGGTATCACCCTCAGCTGTCTTCGAGGGGGTCGAGGCCGCTTTCTCGAGGACGCTAAGCATCCTTTTACGGAATTCCTCCCACTCAGCCTGAGAGCTATGTTTTGTGGGGCAAGTGACTTTCTGGAGAAACAGAAGAAGAAGACAAGGAAGGGGATCTTCGACGTCTCTTACTTGAATGCTTGGATCTCAGAGTGGTGGGAACTGCTTCAAGACCTATACCGAGAATGTTTCCTGTGTCGGCGAGGAGACGAATGTCTCGACTCTGCCGAGGAAACTTTCGAAGCAGTTTTTACTGTCTTACCTCTCTCAAGCTTCCCCTTACGCTCCTTCAAGGCTTTCGCCGTCATGGACATGCAGTCTTCGCACTCCGAACATTGGTGCTCTGATCCCAGGCACCACAACCAGATCCTGTGAGGATCTGTCAACGACATTTTCTTTCCACAGTCTTGACATTTTTTGAAGCCGGACCGTGGAGTCGTCTGTTCGGATGAGGAAGCCATCGAGTAAGAGTTGGTTTATTCTCGAGGAATAATGAAGAATATATTCTCTGTCTAACGAACTGAGCAATGCGATTCCGAGGCCCACGAAGCGTGGAAAAACGGAACTGAGGAACGGACGCTGCGCGAGTCTATTTATACACATGATGACGTCGGCGCCGATACGGAGGCTGTCGAGGGACATCGGCTCGAGGGACATCGACGCGCAGATCCCGAGGCCAGCAAACTGGAGATGATCTCTCAAGATAAGGAATACGTCGGAGGAACATCCAATCGAAAGAACTTTACCAGGTAAGAAGTAACTTGTTCTTCTACCTAAGGTGCCATCAGCCTTCCACCTAAACAAGGAGATCGTCCTTCCCACATTCTTTGCTGACTCGAAGGACGATCCTCAGAGAGTTCTGCACTGCCTAGATGTCAGGCGTGACCTGAAATTCTAACTGGACAGGACCAAGGGCTTCCGCAAGTCAGATGCCCTATTCATCACTTTTGGAGGCCCCAGGCCAGGCTATCTGGCCTCGGAAGCCTCCATTTCCCCGCTGGATGGTCTCTGCCATCAAGGAAATGTACGAGGGCCATCATAGACCCCATCCGGCGAACATGCATGCCCACGCGGTCCGGGCCAAGGAAACGGCCATTGCTTTTCAGCGCCATGTCCCCTGGCAGGTCATAAGCAGGGCAGCCACATGGGCCACTCCATCGGCTTTCTGCAAGCATTACTGTTTGGATGCCGGCTCCAGGTCAGATGCGGCCTTTGGACAGGCGGTTCTCCGGAACCTGTTTGCTTAAGGATGGTCTCCTCTCCACCCTGGGGCTACATTCATTTGTAATCGCCCATGCAGTGTTAGGCATAAACCTGTGCAGTTCCCTCTGGGACCACTGCAAAAGATTTAGGACTAGAGGTGTTTGGCAGTAAACCCACTTGGTAGCAGCCTGTACCACACAGATTCACTTGGTAGCTGTGGCTGAGCAGTCAGACTTCCCTCAAGAAGAGTTAGGCAGTATACAGAGTATTCACAATAAGTCAAGAGAACACAGTAGAACAAGTAAACACTGACCAGGGCTTGGTGTAAAAGAGATATAATTATTTATTTAAAACCACATCTAGAAAAACACACAGGCACTAATAGTAAGCAATTCAAAAACAGTCACTAAAAGATATACACTCCCTTAAAAGAATATTAGACAAGTCTTAAGTAAAGCCCCACTTATTTTCAGACATCGGTGAGCGCTTAACGTCGATGGCACTCTAATAATTCGTTTTAAAAAGGGAGAGAAAAGCCGAGAATAAATTGAAACAGATCCCAACACTTTTTCACGAACACAACAAGAGAGGAAGGCAAAGTAACACCGTGAATTCAGAGTCAGTAGGCCGGATCCGCTTTAAGAGGATCAAAACGAAATGTGTCCAAGGTCACACGGTTGGAGTGCACAAAAGTCTTGTAACGGTTCAAAAAGGAGTTAGACCAAAGAAAGGGACCAGTTAGAGGGTCAAGGCGGCCAGCCCAGTCCAGAAGGTTAAGGGGTTATTATTACCTTGTAGCAATCTTTAGAAAGGGAGGCCTGGCGGACACGGTACCTTAAAGTGGTGAGAACACTCCAGCGGGGGCAGTTGTTCCTGGCAGCGGATGCAAGTCGGTGCTTCGTCCGGGGGAAGAGAGGATCTCGTCGGGGAGGAAGACAGGAGTCTGTTGCACTGCTAGGGAAGAAACCAGCCGCAGTGTTTCTCAGGTACAAGGAGCGGTCCGTTGATTCGCGGTTCAGTGGTAAGTAGCTATCCGGCTGCCGGGGTGCTTGGCACAGGCAGTTCGACCACAAACCGGTCTGGGGTGTGAAGAAAAGAAGGTAAGCTGGTTGTGCCCACCAGTCAGGGGAAGAAGCCTCTCCAGCCGGGAGATCTTCTCTGTCGTCGGGAAGTGGTGAGTCGGTTCTGCAGGGCTCCACCGGTGGTGTCGTCGTGGTAGGTCGGCTCAGCTTCTCCCTCGTCGGATTCTCAGGTCCTGTGGCGACTTCTGAAGTTCCAGTCCCCAAAGCCCTGCTTTTATGCAGCATACCCCCATTTACTCAGCCTAGCTGTCAATCAAACATGCTAAGTGGTGAGCCGGCTGGCTCACCACTTGGGCCAATCACACAAGAGTGCGACTTGAGTTACCAAGGTAACTCAGTCCAGGGTGCCTAAACCCCCTCCCACGCCCCTGTGGTACCCAGACAGAGTGGCACCACTTTTGGAGGCTTCTGTGGAGAAGCCTGCCAAAAAGTGGAACAAAGGGCTCGACTTGGGTTGGGGGTCACAGAAGAGAACACAAACGCCATTTTAGAATCGAGTCCTGGCAAAAAAATACCAACCGGCGAATTAATATTAATTAAATAAACCGGCGGTATGTTCGAGGCTATGAGAATTAAATAATTAAAGTTGGTAGCCTCGAACAATGGGAAAATCCCATAGGGAAATATTTGTGGTCGAATATAAAAAGTAGTATCCACTGCCACCAGCCAAAACTCGATCAGGGGGGACGGAGACGTGCCCCCTCGACTAACAGACCCCGGGCCAATCGAATTGCCCCGACCAGTACGTCCACAATATGATGGTTTGTACTGGTTTCTGTTAATAATTTGGGACTAGTAAAGCCAATGGTGACTTTACATGCCCTGGGAGACAGTAGTCAGTCCCAGGTTATGGAGTCTATGGTGGGGGGTGTCACTATGACACCCCTGTGTTACTGCACGGAGGGTGCAGTGTAACACACATAGTAAAAACACATGAGACCCTAAGGAGTAAAGGACCCCATAGCCCAGAAAACACATTAACAGTCAAAGGAACACCATAAATCATGTCCAAGAGTGGGAGAAAAAGAGTCTCACTCGTGGCAGGAGAAAAAAAACAAACTCCAGAAATACAGCAACGCTGCTGGGGGACTCACTAGGTTAGGAAATTCAGCCTAAAGAGAGAATTCTCACTAACATGCAGTATGGAGGAAAGGGGACGGGACGTAAGAGTAGTGACTAACGTACTCTTAGTCCATAGTCCCCTTTCCTCCATACGTCCACCATCCTCCCCCCTAATAATCTGGTGTCATTAGGCAATGGTAAATCTATTGTCGACGCGTCTTTGGGGACTGAGGTGTGGCGCCGGAGGGCGGAGTCAGGGCAGCGCATGCTCCCAGGGCTGCACCTCTAAATTTAGAGGGGAAGGAGATTTTTCTGGTGAAAAACGTTCCGTCTCTCGTCCCTCGCAAGGGACGCCCATGTAGTATGGAGGAAAGGGGACTACGGTGAGTAACTTATAATATATACATGGAGGGAAAGCGAACAAATTCCTAGCAGCTAAATTAAAGAAACCAAGATCACGCAACTACATTATCCAGCGTAAAAATGGTCAGGGGAAACATGTACAGCGCAGAAAGAGAAAAAATAAATAATGGTGCAGTTTCATAGGGAACTGTTAAAACGTGAAAAACTGGCGCCCGAACGCCAAAGAGCCTACATGTTAGCGACACACCTCCTTCAGATCAGAGAGAACGATAGCAACACACTATAGGGTCCGATAATGGCCCAAGAGGTCAGTGATGCAATTTCAGCATTACCAGCAAATAAAACAGTGTCCAGACGGATTGGGAAACGGCCACTATAAAGCATTTCACACACAACTGCTGGCACCACTTACACGACTCTTCAATGTCATCAGGGAGAAAGTTGTGTACTGTTCTGCGAGTCTGTGTGGTTTGTTTTGTTGTTGCAGTGTAGTGAAGTTTGTGGAGATTGTTGTGTTATAGGCTTGTGGTTGTGTTTGATTAGAGTTTGATAGGTATATGCAGAGGGTTGAAATTGTTAATAGATTGGTTAATTTGGCAAATGGTAACAATCACAATTCTATCTAAGTGTGGCACATGCTGCCATTTCAAACCTATTCCAGATACACCGGCTTACAACACCGGCTAGTGTTTACGGATGCGTCTAGATGCAACGTCGGCTAATTTTCATGTATACGTCTAGGATGCAGCACATTCACAATTTCGTCTAAGTGTGGCGTGAGATGGGCCATTGTTATTATTAATCTGGGAACAGCAATGGTTTTCAGTGGCTGCCCTAGACGCCAGACGAGCCTTCGATAGCCTAGACTGGGAATATTTGAAACTGGTATTGGTGGGGTTTGGGTGTGGATCAGTGTTGGAAAATGTTCAAATCCCATCTACGAACTTCCTGGTGAACGGGCAGTGCTTGGAACAGATTGAAATAAGGAGAGGCACACGACAGGGCTGCCCCATCTCCCCCCTGATTTTCGCAATGGCAATGGAGCCCTTTGCAGTGCAGATCAGACTAGATTAGGTTAGAGGGGTGACATGTGGAAGGTAACACATATAATCGCATTGTATGTGGACGATATAATACGATTCATGAAAGAAACCAACAACACACTACCCAGAGTAAGAGTTTGTCAGAATATCGGGGATCACCATAAATTACTCCATGTCAAAAGCATGTCAAAAGCACTAAACATAACGGAAGAGGGCGAGGCGATCACTGAACTGGAGAAAACACACCCCATAATCTGGGAAAAAGTGACCTTAATACTTGGGGATAAATTTAACAAGGGACATGGGAAATCTTTACGAGGCAAATATTCGACCCCTTTGGAAGCAATTGCAAGATGATCTGCATGGATGGGAATCCCAAGAATTGTCCTGGTTTGCAAGAATTGCAGCGGTAAAGATGACCCTCCTTCCCTGTATGCTTTACGTGGTGGGCTCAATACCCGTAGACATACCTCCCCATATGATCCATGAACTACAAACGGCAATAGAAAGATGCATACTGGCGGCACACTTAGCACCTATGTTGAAATGGGCGGGACAAGATATACTAAGAGGGTGGTGTGGGATAGAGCAAGCAGCTACTAGCATCCATCTGAAATCACTAGACTCCCTCAGCACTGGAGCCCGAGAAAGAGGGGGTCAATTACTGGAAGCCACTATGTTCTCCTTACGTAGCTGGGATAAAGCGCTTGTTAAGAAAAAGATTCACCAGGGATTGGGTCCCCATTCCTCTCTAGCACATAATGCTGACTTCACTCCGGGCCTACAACCGAAATTCTGGGTGGGGTGGATGGGTGCGGAGATGCTGACCCTAGAAGACATGTACCAGACTGGGGCCCCTCTGCTATTCGAAGAATGCAAACAAAAATTTTGCATTGGGGAGGAAGAAAGATATAAATATACGCAACTTAGACACTGGATCTCCCAGTCAACGGTGAAGAAAGCGAGCACTAGAACCCCAGTCGGACTCGAACTGACAAGGCAGGAGGGTACGAATGCAAGAGGGGGTAGCCAGAATATATATATTACTGAACAATGCGCAAATGGGAGATAACCTTCTGTATAAAGAGAACTGGGAGAAAGACGTAGGAGAAACGATCACGGAAGAGGAATGGGGACAGATTTGGATGAGGGCGCATAGGTTGTTCAAATGCACTGCGATCAAAGAGTCGGCTTACAAGCTCTGCTATAGGTGGTATATCTCCCCCTATCGCCTACACAAAATCAATGCAAAATACCCCCCAGAATGCTGCAGACGATGCGGTGGAAGGGGAGACCTATATCATATGTGGTGGACATGCCCGAAAGCTGTAATGTACTGGAAAGAAGTTCTGGGGCACATAAAGGAGATAACTGGTGTGACTCTGCCAATGGCACCGAAAGTAGTCCTAATAGGAGCTGTGTTGGAAGGCACATATGCAGCAACAGGGCATAAAGCCACCCTGATCAAACACTTACTGATGGCAGCGAGAATGACGCTAGCACAAGGATGGAAAAACGATTTGGGCCCGATAATAGCCTGGTGGTGGGTCAAGATCTGGGTGGTCATGCAATGGAAAAAATATGCGCCTTAAAAGCTGGTAAATACTTGAAATTCCTGGCCATATGGAACCCCTTCCAGGAATTCGTAAAGGACAGAGCAGCCTCCTTTCGCAAACCGATGCTACTTAAGAACGTTCATGTTTGCTAAACCCCTGAAAACAGCCAAATGCCCACCTACACTGGCCGGACTGAAACCTCCAAATAGGGAAAGGACACTGAAACCACTCAAGTTGGGGAAAAGGGGTGGGGCTTTGGGGCACATGTAGGGGGAATGGGACAGTCGTTAGGGAAATAATGTAAAACAGCAGGTGCAATCGAACTGTCAAGAAGCTTAACAATGGTTGAACACTGAATGACATATTATGTAAGCAAAATGCACAGTAGTGATTATAACGGTTGTATCCGGTATCTGCTCCTGTTGAATAAATAAAATTTCTTTTAAAAAAAAAAGCACACAATTTTGAATACCGAACAATTAATGAACGTAAGCAGGATCCATATAACTTAAAACACTGCATAATTAAAGAAGCAGAACAAGAGTAGCAAACATGCAAATCCCCTTCTATAGGACTACTATTGGGGAAAGTTTACAACCAGCATTCCCAACAGCAAAGAGACTGTAAAACCATACAGAGGCGACAAGAGCGCTCAGTTTTTGGGATATCAACTGGGGAAGGCGTTCAACCCACACTGCCAGGAAAACTGGAGCACACATTGCCAAGAGTCAAAACACAGTAAGAAAAGGCAATGATTGTTCAACATTCCTTCCAAAAGATATTGATGTGGAGAATCTTGGAATCAATATTGCCCTCAATTTTGGTTGTAGTTGTAGGAGTTTTCTTCCTGGCAGAGGAGTACAACAGGAAAGGCATCATTTTTTTTAAAAACAATTTTATTATTTTACAACAATCAATCAACATCCAACAAATCCAGCAGTACTCGTCAGAACACTTTAGCATCTTATATATATCGTAAGTATCTACCGCTTTCCCCTTACCCGCCGCCCAACTCAAGCATTCCCCACTTCGCACTCTGCTTTTTCCCCTTCTGGGGGTACTTCCCCATCAGTATAGGAAAGGCATCATTGTGGTTAGTCCTGGTAGACGAGTACCAGGAAAGAAGAGGAAGATTTGAAGAAGTATGTTTGTGATAAAAGATTTGTTTGACAAACACTGGTATCGCCAGGAATAATTGCTGTTGCTTTGAAACTGCTGTGCCATTCTGACAAAAGTGGTTCACTTGAAGAAATTGTTATATTCCAATTATTGTTGAACATTTTCTTGAAGAGAACTGTGGGTCTGTGAACAGACCTTTCTGGAAAAGACATTTGTGGTACCAAGGAGAAAGACACAGTGGATGAAAAAGATGTTTTGTTTTGCCTTAAACAGAACTTTGTGGAGTCAGAATTTTGTTCAGCATATTCCTGAATTGTTTCAGGGGAAGGAAATCCAATCCTCATCACAAGGAGAGCTAACAAAACATTTAAGTTAGAACTGACAAATTGTTTTGTTGAATTGAAAGAAAGTCATATATTCAATGTTTCATTTTATTGTACGTAGTGAGGGTCAGAGACTTTTTGGACATTTGGTAACTTTTATTTAGTTTTAGCTTGCTAGGTAGGGACTTCCTTGTTAGGATAGGGAAAGATAAGCTTTCATCCCACCCTTCAGGGACATCATTTTGGTGTAACTAGGGGTTGCAGCTGCGGCCCCTAGTTACACTGCTGTCTCCCTTGCTACCCCTAGCCAAAAAGGAAATGTACATGTATACATATTTTTTTAACTGGCATTATAAAATAGTGAAGTATAATAAACCCTGCATAGCATGATACCTTACCAAAAAGCAACAAATAAAAAACAAAATAAAAAGTAGGACTAATAATTAGCTGAATTAGCTGAAAGTTCAAAGGAAGAGGTGATAAATCACGCGAGAATGCATTCTTGCAATGAGGTGGTGAGACAGAGAGCAGGAAAAAAAATGATGTGCAGTAAAATCACTAAACGCGGACAGGCAAAGGTAGAGAAAAGGAGAACAATCTTTAGTGAGTAAACATATGACTTTACCAATAAACCTGCATGATGCAATCCCATGTGGATAAAACATGAGTTTCGTTCTACCTGTAAAAATGATACCATGCATCAGTTACACTGGCAGCTGACAAAAGAAATAAAACTGCAGGATGTGCTTGAGAAACATTTAACACCAACAAGTGAAGCAGAGGTAACACGTGGACAGCATTACATTTTAGTTTGACAGTTATGATATATGGCTGGTCCATTCACAAAAGAGTTCCCATTAGAAACTCTGACTTACTCCTTACTTTGTCTTCTATTACTACTTTGTGGATCAGACCCATTAGGCCCAGACAAAGGCTATTCCAAAACATTATGACTGTGACTGAGGCCAGGCTTGGAGGCGATCCAGACATTGTTCAGTAGTCCCTCATTCCCAGCTAATCATTGGTAACAATATGTAACTAAGCTACCACAGTGGCATACGTTCGGCATACTTCTAATCAGAAAAATAAATCCTATTATTCCTTTGAACTTTTTTAAACTGGGGCACAATCAATGGTGAGGAGCATTGTAATGCTCCAAACAAATTAGCTTTGAGGAAAGGTAGTCTAGAGTTATGTGGCATTTCAATTCCATTCCTCTGAGCTGCATAGAATTTAAACTAAATGGTGGCTTGTCTCAAATCACTGTTTACATTTTATTTTATGTTTTAGGGCGTAATTCACAGAAGCGTTTTATAATTGCTAAAACCTCATTGGAAAACGCTCTGTGAATTAATCCAGAAGTATCTAAGGTTCTTCGTTTTGTATTTATTTCCTCTGCACTTTCAAATAGTTTTCCGATCAGCTATTCTCACTTTTAAAATTGTCTAACCTACCTTGCCTCGTAGCTACGGAATCTGCTTCCCTATCTTCTTCGGTGACGTCTCTTATTAAATGAATTTGCCGTTTCAGATGCACAGGCCACAAACCCCATCTACTGCTCAGATTCCATGGAAATTGAAAAAAACACTTCTTTGATCCGTGAAAATGAAACCAAACACTGTAAATGTCGGTTGCTTTACTGATACTGCAAAAGAACATCATAAAATTGCTTAGTTTTTGTTTCACACGGAGTCAGTAATGGCGTTGATAAATTGTTAAATGCACTTTCTACATTACCGTAGAAATGAGCGCAAACATTAAGCAACTTGTTTTAGTTTCACATTGTCAGTAATGGTGCTGACATACAAAATAATTATATTCTTGATAGTACAATGGTCACAGTTTTGTGTACATAAATGCGCACATTTTGCCTGATTCACAAAGCTTTTTTCAAAGGGTGGATCCCACGCTTTATGAAGCAGGCCCAAAGTGTCCCAGTAGCTTTATTGACTGCTTCTGTAGCCCGTTCTGATTTTTTATTTAACCTTTTCCTGTTATTGGCCCTTATTTCGAATGTGACCAATAACTTAAATGCCATTTTATATTTGTTATTAACCTCAAGTGAAATTATATATATTATAGTGTGTCGGTTGTTGCCTATAGTTAAGTTATGGTTGTACTTGTACTCCATCTGTAAGGGTGCCCCGAAAAAATGTTATCCAGAGGCTCCACTCCAGGTGCCTCAGAACAAAATTGCTAAGATTGTTACCAATGCACTTTACAGGACCCAGGCTACCCAAATCTTGCCATTGTGGTCTTAAATGTGTTCACGGTATCGTCCCCCACAATTGCCAATAATGCGGCACAAACCATCTATGTACAACATCTGTGTCCATCAATGATGATGCTTACTATTCAATCGATGTTTAATCTGCAGTCATCACAGTGATGCCAAGGTCAAGAACTGAAATTGCTGGAGGTTGTTTATTTCTATCATAGTGACACGAAAGACCCCTGCCAGCCGACAACTCACAGAATCACCTCCAAAACTGTATTTTTTGCTTTTTATTTTATTCTTCACTAAGGTGCTCAGCTCAAGGCATTATAACCTCCATGCACATTTCAGCCGAGTAGCTAATCTGGCAGTGGAAAAAACAGACCTTAGTTTTAATCCTGGCTAACTCATTTGAACCAATTGTATGATCTTTTTGGCTCGCGATTTCGTGAACACCCTCCATGTTGCCTTAACATTTATCTGTGTTACTGAAGTGTGTAATGTGAGGAACCTGAGGGGATCCTCCAATATACTTCCCTTGGACCTTCCTCTCGAATGGCCTGGGAAGGGCCAGCGCTCTTGGATGCCGACCCAGGGGCTGTTTATGTTGGGGAGCATCACCTGTGTGGATGGTCCTTGTGGAATGAAGGACGGGTGCCTTTATGTGAGGCATGTTATCCCCCTTTCCCTTATCAGAATACAGCCTAGGCCCCTCTTTCTTTTTAGGCTATCAGTCTTCCCCATTGGCATAACCTCCAACTGCCCCCTATACATATACCTTTAAGACTGGGATGAAGAAGAGGCAACTAGGAGTAATGCACACTTTCCTATGTGCACACCACTTAGGTACAGGGACTAGATTATAATGGCTAGGCAAATGACTTGCACCTTCAGCCATTTAATGGTTCAAAGGTGCATATAAGGAGAGGCCAGAGAGAAACACAGAGATCCAGCTGGGCAGGAGAGCTTGGCAATCTGAGCAGGTAGACGATCGGCCAGTGAAAAGGGTGCCAGTGACTGCAGGCAAGCCAGAAAGACTCTGAGGCCTGAGCGGGCACCGAGAGGCTCAAGAGCTCTGCAGAGCCCTGTGCCATGTGTTCCCCGTTGGGAGTGGGAAGCACAGAAGTCCCCCATACACCGCCGACCGCTACAGGACATACTGGAGGAATACTGAACTAAAGAAAGAAATGTACAATGTATATGAAATAACGTAAAATGAAGCGGAAAGTGATGAAAGGTTCCAAACGCATTGAAACCGGGCAAAAAGCATTTTTTTAATAGAGTGAAAGTGCAAATCAACTATGATCTATTAATGAAAGCCTGGGAGACGAGTGAAGAGCATTTGAGAAGTACTATGGGATAGTGCGAAAGTAAGGTGATGACAAGGAGAAACGCCACAAAGTGAAGTGTGTAAAAGTTGCATGTTGGCAGTGTCACAAGACTGTCATTGTAATACAAAGGTGTATATGGACTAATGACACAGTTGAATAAGGTAAACCTCTGTTGGCAAAGAAGTCCAAGGAAAGTCCCTGAACATTACAAAATGCCATGGGTTATCGGCTGCGTGACCTGTGATGGGTTGACCATTTGGTCCGACCTCTTCGCCAAGACTGAATAACACCTACTTGGAATGAACCAAGGACAATCAAGAGGCTGAGCTGTTATGTCTAATAAATGTTCAAGAGACTAAAAGGAAGATGAATAAAAGAGAGCTGATGAAAAGCCTGAAAGGTTATCAAGTAGATTTGCTGAGAAAGTTGAATTGACTGGAAATTGAAAGTCAAGAGAACTTTGTTGTCCTTGGAACCCTGAGGATATTTTGTGGAACTGTGCTAAACTTGGGGAAGGGAACCCTGAGGATATTTTGTGGAAGTGTGCTGAACTTTGGGTAGGGAACCCAGAGCATATTTGGTGGAACTGTGTTGTGTAAGAAAACCATGGTATCAACAGCAAGACAACAGACACAAGCGATCACAGTTCAAGGGTGTTTATTGAACTTAAATTGAAAAACGCCTTTCTAATCCTAAATCTAAAGATGGGAGCAAGCTATGACCATCAAATAATAACGCAGTCCTAGTGGTGTCTTGTCAAAATAAAAGGGCCTATACTAATGAACCTATTGCCAATCCTTACCTCTGAATACAAATAGTGTGGGAAACAATGTTATACAAATGAAAAGTATTCAAGAAATATTTCAGAATATTCAAGCCGCTGGCTTCCCTTCCCCACGTTTTCAGCATGGGACAAGGAGCTTAGCAGAGTCTATCTTCTCTAGCACGAGGGTGCAGTTAAAAACTTCAACATCATGAACTTATGTGCGAAAGTGTCTTTGCCATTCAAAGTCTCTTCTTTCAGAGAGCCTGATGCAACAAACAATAACGTTCCTTTAATTTCAGTATTTTGCATGTACACAATTTTCTTAGGATTTTCACTGTTCACATTGGATCCCCCTCTGCTGTGCTCAGATCCACTTTGACACAAAATGTTCAGTTAGTCTCCCTCTGCCGGACTCAGTCCAATTTATCTATTTTAACACACATTTGCTTTAACATAAAGTTTTCAATTGATCTCCCTCTGCTGGGCTTGGACCAACTTTATCTACTTTGCCATGAACTTTCTTTACTGTATCAACATCGAAGACTTTCGATTGTGTACAGGATTTAACTTGACCTGTCGCAGGACCACTTTGATTCACAATTCTTTGCCTTTCTTTCACTTTTGCCACCTCTCAGCTGGATCCTTTACAGAGACCTTCAAATGAGCACACAAGCGGTGCCTGACAACTCTGTCAAAGGTATTGTATCTTAGTTTCAAAAGTTCAATCACTCATCACCAGTTTTTACTCAGGCTTCCTTCAGTCAGGCTCCATTGTGTTTTGGTTTCAACAGTTCATTTTAGACATCTTCCATCACAACTATCCTTTCCTTTTCTCTGTTGCTGTTTTCTAGAACTAGAGGTTCCACAATTCAACAGTCACTTGTTCCAATAATTACTTGAGAGGTCACAAACCGGGCTCTCACTGTACACGAGAACTCACTGGTTGTCTTAGCCTTCCTTTTTATCAGTCTTTGCCTTTGCCTTAGGTAGGGACCTCCGGTGCTGGCCTTGCGCCTCCCCAGCTCTGGTGTTCACCCGGGAGGAAACCGGGCAGTCTCCAGGCACCCGTGACAGGAGAACCTTTACTCTATGCATTAGAGCATGCTGTCACCCTCTTGCTAATGCCACCTCACAGTATGGTCAACATCCCTGCTACATTCCAATCGGGAGATGTTTGTCCAGTCATGTGTTTTTATGTGCATTCTTTGACTGATGGTCTTGGATTCCTCCATTCTAAACACAAACCTACAATTCGCAGAATGCATTGAAAACAAAAGAACAGGGCTATGCTGGTATATTTCAAATAGAATGGAGCATATTTTCATTGATGGACTGAGGTATGCAATACCACTAGTCAGAAACACACATTGGCACAGGCAGTGAGACGTGCCCCTTGCAATTTCTGTATTCTATGCTTTCTGACAGCATCCTATTTTCTCCTTGACTCTTTCCGAGATTAAAGTAGCAGTCAACTTTACTATTGGCAAAATCATCAAGAATTGTTTTTCTAGCACATACATGTGTTTAAATGGGGAAGTCTTTTAACTTATTCCAAGAAACACTGGGATTTGCTTGGACAACGGGAGACTTGGTTGGCAGGTCTGCTGTCAGCAGGCGATAAAGCCTGATGGCACTGGGTGTCCTAATCTGGAAACAACTTCTGTATTTTCTTTGGGCAGAAGCTGAGTTTACAGGCTGTAGAAAGCTTTTTTAAACTTTTTTGTTCTGGTCATATATTGATCTCAGTGTTTCTCACTATATTGGTTATTCATACACTGTTTTCCGTTTCAGAAGCTTGTCACCGTCCGCTTGACGGTGCTTTATTGCCTTACGGTTGTTTGCGCTATACCCACTGATATTACTGCTACTTATGGTGATTCATTCTTGTATGAAATATATATCGTATTACAATGATATAACCATAATGTCCTTAGTCTACTGGAACAATGCTATGTGATGCAACTTCCTGTTTTTCCAATGGGTGAAAGGTCATGCACCATTACTTCCCATGCTGCCACTTAGGGCTGGAGTCAAATTTCATCACTTCCTGTGATGGCATCAGATGTGATGTCACTTCCGCTACCCCTGGCATTTTGGTGAAATTACATCCCTGCCACCCTTTTCATTCAATAAATGGCAAAGCTTGAGAAAACTTTACCTATGTGTCCGTCTCACATTTCTGACCCCAAACATATGGTGTCAGTGTTGGGCTCGGACTCAATTGATACAAATTGGGGATCCCTCTGCTTCGAGAAGCTTAGTAAAAGTGCCTCCCACCATTGCTACAGAACAAACTATAGGATTTTATATATATATAGTAGTAGAGGTGATTTGTTGCAACCTGGTGACAGAGCATTAATATCTACAGACTTGGCCATCCCCGAAACCCTCATTACGTACATCAGACTCGCCTCTAAGCCAGGCATAGCATGGTGCTATGGCCTAGACGTATTGGCTGGAGTGATCAACCCTGATTATAGGGGGGGACATCAAGGTACTGATGCAAATTAATGGGAAAAAACCCTACCAAATTAAGGCAGGTGAAAGGATAGCTCAAGGGCTATTGGAGAAAGCTCTGTTTCCAAAGCCCCAAGAAATTGAGAACAGTGGCAAAACTGAAAGAGGGACTTTGGGTCTTGGGGAAACAGATATAGAACCTCCTGCTGGCATTGTAGTAGAACCTGTTCCTTTTATTGACGAAGAGGCTGAGGTTATTCCGGACTTAGCTTTTGCTCAAAGAAATGATCCTTTACTAGTAGAACCGTTTCTTCAAGTATTCCCAGATGAGGAAGGGTGGTAAGAGAGTGTGCTATTTGTTTTACTAAATTCTGGATCATTATATACGGGATATATAAGTCCAGAAGGGCCCTTCCGGCTTTTCTGATCCATCTTTTGAAAATAAAAACTATTGAGAATAATAACATGCTCCACTTGGCATTTGGCATTTATGGACTTTACCAAAGCCTTTGACAGCCTGAACCAAAAACTTCTCTGTGATAAATTGGTAGAGAAAAACTGCCCGCCCGACTTGTTGGAACAAATATAGGGATTATATACGAACACAACCATACAAATTCGCCTATCCACCAAAGGCGAGCTGACTGAAGAAATCCCAATTTATATCACTGATTTGGATGAGTTTATGAACCATTGTAGAAGTTTTCCACCAAAGTTTGGAGACATGAGGATAACGCATCTTTTATATGCCGACGATCTAGTTCTACTAGACCAAATTGTAGTAGGCCTCCAAAGACAACTAAATCGTCTACAAGTATACGCAGAGTTAAACAATTTGGAGATCAACATAAACAAAAACCAGATCATCACGCTAAAAAAAGTTTGTGAGTCAAACAAACGATTAGATGGTTCCTTAACCACTTAGAGATTCACCAGATACCGTGCTTCAAATATTTAGGGATTTGGATCACAAGAAGCTCATTGGAGACCAATGCCTTTGAATACCAAAAAAAGAAAGCAGGCATGTTTTCTAGCCAAGCACTGATACTAAAGGAAAAAGTACTGTACTTTACCCTCAAAACCAATCATAGACTTTTATATTGCAAAGGTTGTGCTAGTCTTAACCTATGGCTCTGAGGCTTTTGTTGACCTACCTGCAAAACGTTGGGTCTCTGCAGAAGGGACTTTTTGGAAGAAAGCTCTTGGGCTTCCTTGTTCAATCCCCATCCAGTTGGTGAGGAAAGAACTGGGGTTATGTTCCCTTAATTCTTCAGCCAATTGGAAGACATTAAGGGCCTTATTCACAGAAGTATTTTATAATGGCGACCCCCCCATTGGAAAACGCTCTGTGAATAAGGGCTTTAGTTTGTTCAGAAAATGCAACTGTCCAAAATTCGAACTTTATTGCAGAAAGATTGTAACCATTATTGCCAGAGGGAAGGAGAGGCTATAGTTGAGCAAGACATCAACACGCATTGCCCAAGCCAAAGAGGGCAGGTGTAATACAGAAACATTGTTAGCAGTTATTTGATGTGAAGGTGGGAAAACAAGAGTGGCATGAGAGAAGCCCACCTGATAGAAAGTATCAAGGAGGAGAGGAGCATAACCTGCATTGCTTGTGGCAAATAGAACAGTGGAACATACGAACCCAATGTGTATCATATCATCTTCCCAGAAGAAGTAGTGAATTTCTATGTTAAAAGTTAGACTTTTCCGAAAGCTTTGAAGTAAACTTCACCACAGAGTACTTGTAGTGATGAGCGCTTTTGTCCTGGGAGGCGAGTATACCAGGAAAGCCATCTTTTAGTGGTTGTTCTGGCAGGTTACTGGACCAGGAAGAAATTATTGAAGTGCAGCATTGTGGTTGAAGTTTGTGGAGAAGTGTCAAGAGCACTAAAGTGTTTTATAAATTGTGGTGGAATCATCCTGGCAAAATATTATTGTTGATACAGAATAACTGTGAAAGTATTTTTGTTTTCTTAAGAAGAAGAAAATGTGTTGAACTTTTGTCTATACGTGGAGAGACAAAGGCTCTCACTACGAGTTGGGCGGTATCCTGGCAGTAAATCCGCTGTAATACTGGGCAATGCAATTACTGATACCGCCACTTTGTCCTCTGGTATTACCGCCGGATTACAAGTGGCGGATTAAATCCCCATTTTTTTTTATCCATAGGACTGGGGCATTTTCAGCGCAATTATCGTAGTGGTAATTGCTCCGCAAATGGGTGGAAAGTCGACGCATTCATCTCCAGCTTAGAGCTGGAGGTGAATCCTCCAACTTTCCCCCAACTCGTGATTGGGCGGTGTATTAATACGGCAGTAACGCTATTACCGCCACATTTTTACGGCACCCCCCAACTTGTGATGAGGCCCAAAGACTTTTCGTCTGGTTGAACTTTTGTTAACTCCAAGTGAAAGAGTTTTAGAACAAGAAGAACTTTATGATCAGAACTTGGCTACAAAAACAAACTTTTTTATTTGAATCTTTGATTGAAAATCCTGCTTGGAATCGGGGGAAGGGGATCTGACCCAGGTTACAAGGATACGCAGTTATTCAATTTGTTGAATATAACTATTATTTCGAAGGGATTGTGTCCTCCAACGTATTCCTCATCTTAGATATCTCCTTCCAGCTCTGCTGGCCTCGGAAAATTTTTTCTCTAGAGGGCGCTGCGCGTCGACGTCCTCCGAGTCGATGTCCCTCGACAGCCGCCGTGTCGACGTCATCCTGCCTATAAAGGCCGCGCGCAGCGTCCGTTGCTCAGTTCCGTTTTTCCGCGCTTACTCAGTGCCTCGGAATACCGTTGCTCAGTTCTTGTCAGATTAAACCTATTTACCTCGAGTTATTCGATCCGTACTCGATGGCTTCCTCGTCGGAACCGACAACTCCTCGATCCGGCTTCAAAAAATGCCGAGATTGTGGAAAAAAGATTTCGCTGAGTGACCCTCACACACAGAGTTTGTCTGTGGTGTTTGGGAGCTGAACACCATTGTTCGGAGTGCGAGGACTGTATGTCCATGACAGCTAGGGCCCTGAAGGAGCGTAGGGGGGAAGCTGGAGAAAGGTAAGACTTTTAAAGCTTCTTCTTCGTCGACGAAGTTGAGACATTCGTCTCCTCATCACCATTTGCGCTCCAGGTCTCGGAGTGGGTCCCATCACTCCTCGAGATCGAAGCACTCGAAGAGGAGACGTCGAAGATCCCCTTCTCCGTCTTCCTCTGTTTCGCCAAAAAGAATCCCTTGCCCCACGAAACATAGTTCCCGGGCTGAATGGGAGGAATTCCGCAAAAATAGGATGAGCGTCTTCGAGAAAGCGGCCTCGACCCCCTCGAAGACTGCCGAGAGCGATGCTCTGGTCGAAAGACCCGAAGGTCAAAAACGCCGCGAGTCGCAGTACCCGGCGAAGGAAACCTCTCGAGCGAGTCTCGAACCCTCGAATAGGACTATGACCTCCAAACCTTCCTTGAAGGTTCCGTCGACGCCGTCGACGAGGGTTCCGTCGACACCGAGGTTGGTGTCTTCGACGCCATTGTCGAAGGGACCTTCGACACACGGGTCTGTCGACTCGACACCAGCTTCGACACCGGCTTCGACGCCAAGAAAAGTCACGGTCACGACGCACCCAGTGACTATCCCCAGGTCCTCGATGACGATGGCTTTGAGATTGTCGAGTAGAATCCCAATTCTGTCGAGGTCATCGAGGCTTCCGCCTTTGTTTTCGACGCCACGCTCGAAGCCTTCGACGTCAACGACATCGACTTTTTGGAGGCCGATAATGACAAGTTCGGCACCCTCTGCCTTGGAAATGGGATTTACACCCTTTGTGAGTTCAGAACAATTGAGAACTATGTCCTCAATTTTGGAAGAGGGTGAATTGTCTGAACAGGAAGACACATTTGAGTTGCAGGGACCTGTAACCCCAATTAGAGAGGAATGTTCCTCTGAGGAACGCAGGTTAAAGGATCTTCATGATTCCTTACATGAGGCAAGTGGGTTAGACACTTCCCCTGAGGTGGAGTTTGCTAGGCCAGACCCGGGGGAGCATGCTGAAACCCCCTATAGAGCCTTAATGGCCAGGATCACAGAGTTTATGGGGTGGTCTGCACCTTCACAATCTTTCCAACAAGATGATCCCACGGATATCCTTGATAAAGGCCCACAAGAGGATCCTGTGGTGCCTTTCCATAAAGCTCTTCAGAGGAAGATTATGACGAACTGGGAAACCCCAGATGTCGTCCCGGCAGTAAATAAAAAACTGTCTACAAAATACAGGGTATCCTCTACAGACCCGGCGTTTTTGTCTAAACACCCATCCCCAGAAAGTCTGGTGGTACAGGCAGCATCTTCTACCGATGTCAAGACGGCTTATCCTACTGTCCCACAGGACAGGGACGATAAAAAATATGATGCTATGGCAAAGAAAGTTTTTTCGGCATGTAGCATGGCGTTAAAATCTGTGAATGCTACTTGCACCCTTGCTAGATTCAGCCATACACTTTGGGAGTGTGCTTCTACAGCGGCTGACTGCATCCTGGAGGGAGAAGAAAGGGAGGCGTTCCTGAATATCATACAGGACGGTAAAGACGCTATGTGCGAATCCCTCCAGACGGGCATTGATTCGGCTGACAGGATCAGCAGAGCAATGGCGGCAAGTACAACAACCAGGAGATTTGCTTGGTTGAGAAAGTCTGGTTTTGCCCCAGATGTGCAAGCCAGGCTCTTGAACATGCCATTCGATGGCTCTTCTTTGTTTGGGAAAAAGGCGGATGACAGTTTAGAGAAACTGCAAACTTCAAAAGCAGCAGCAAAATCCCTAGGCGCTGCAATCTGTCAGACACCTTTTCGTCCCACAGGAACCTCTGCGAGAGGCAAGTCCTTTCGCTTCTACTCCGCATTCGGAAGAGGTAGAGGACGACCGGCTCAAAGGGGACAAAGAAGAACTACCCGAGGTGGACGGGGTAGATATTCAAAGGCCGCAGCAACAGCAGGTGCCTCTTTACCATCGGCATCTGCATCAGCCGCCCCAAAACCACTGTGAGGACTTTCCTCACAGGACACCTGTAGGAGGCAGGTTGACTCAACATCTGGCGGAATGGCAGGCTATCACGTCAGATGCTTGGGCATTGGAAACAGTTGCCCAAGGTTACTGCCTGCCTTTCCTACGTATACCTCAGAGTCATCCACCGGGGATCAGCTCTCAGAAAGCTCCAGATCCGCTCCTCTTGCAGGAAATTTTGGACCTGCTAGAGAAAGGTGCCATAGAACCGGTACCTGTAGTGGAGAGGAACAAGGGCTGGTACTCCCCTTACTTTCTCATTCCAAAGAAAGACGGAGGACTGAGACCCATCTTGGACTTGCGAGAATTGAACAAATTCCTCAGAAAAGACAAATTCAAGATGGTCACTCTTTCTCAGATCCTCCAGGCCCTTCAGTTCCAGGACTGGTTGGTATCTCTGGACCTTCAGGACGCTTATTTCCATGTGCCTATCCATCTCAAACACAGGAAATACCTGAGGTTCGCAATTGGCAACTCTCAGTATCAATTTCGAGTGCTGCCATTTGGGCTGACCTCCGCCCCGAGGGTCTTCACCAAGTTAATGTCGGTAGTGGCGGCAAGTCTAAGGAGGGAAGGGATTCATGTCTACCCCTACCTGGACGATTGGTTGATCAGGGCTGTCTCTTCGGAACAAGCTCAGATCCAACTAAATCACGTGTGCCACTCCCTTCACAGACTGGGCTTCTCCCTCAATTTAAAGAAGTCACAAATGATACCATCGCAGAGACTCCAGTTCATATGAGCGATCCTGGACACTTCCCTGGGAAAAGCCTTGCCACCAGAGGTGAGGGCTCAAGATATTCTACAGATGGTTACCAAGTTTCAAAATGCCCAACGTCTCCCAGCCCTCGACTTTTGAGATTGCTAGGCCTCATGGCATCCTGCATTTTCCTAGTGCCAGAGGCTCGCCTGAGAATGAGATCCCTCCAGTGGGCACTGAGGGCTCAGTGGTCACAATTATCAGGGAGAATGACAGATCATCTTCAGGTTCCCGACAGGGTGGCTCAAGACCTTCAGTGGTGGGCCTGTCAGGAGAACATTCTGAAAGGAGAACATTTTTGGCAACCCTGGCCGGAGATAACAGTAGTCACGGATGCCTCACTCACGGGGTGGGGAGCCCACGCCAACGACTTGACCATCAGCGGTCGTTGGTCTCCATCGGAGTCCAGACTACATATCAACCTGTTAGAGCTGAGAGCCATCAGACTTGCGCTGAAGGCGTTCCTGCCAGCTGTACAAGGGAAAAACGTCCTGATAATGACGGACAACACAGTGGCCATGCATTACCTCAACAAAAGAGGAGGCGTAGGATCACTACCCCTGTGCAGAGAGGCGATGCAGCTCTGGTTTTGGGCAATTTAAGAAGGAATCTCTCTATCGGCAGTTCACCTAGCCGGAGAGAAGAACTTGACAGCGGACGCTCTGAGCAGGCAGAGCACAGTCTCCCACGAGTGGGAACTAGCTCAGGAAGTCCTTCAAGAGATCTTCGCCCTTTGGGGAACCCCTCAGGTGGATCTGTTCAACACCAGCGTCAACAGGAAATGCGATCTGTTCTGCTCAAGGGAATTTCCCCCGAGAGGAGCTCTGGGAGACGCGTTCATAGTGGACTGGGAGTTTCCGCTTCTGTACGCGTTCCCACCGGTCCCTGTCATTCCTCAAATGATCAGGAGGTTGAGAAGATTCCGGAGAACCATGATCCTAATTGCCACGGATTGGGCCAGGAGAACGTGGTACCCGGACCTTCTAGACTTGTCCATCTGCCCTCCAATTCGACTTCCACTCAGAGAGAACCTACTCTCACAGAAGGGAGGTCAGGTTCTCCATCCAGACATCAAAACCCTCAACCTTCACGCTTGGCTTCTGAAAGGTTGAGGTACAAGGATTGGGACCTCCCCGATGATGTTATGGAGGTGTTGCTTTCGGCAAGGAGGCCAGCAACAAAGTCTTTATACCGCTGCCGTTGGAACAGATTTTGCAGCTGGTGTAGAGAGCAGAATATCGACCCTTTTTCATGTGGTACACCAATGGTTTTGTCCTTCCTTCTATATTTGGCGAATTCAGGCCTTCAAGTTGGCACCATTAAGGGCTATCTCGCAGCGCTATCCATCTTTAAGCGCACTGCGGAAGAACCATCCTATTTCAAATTACCCTTGGTAATACAGTTTCTAAAGGGGTTAACCAATGTTTATCACCCAAGACCATTCCAAGTTCCCCTATGGGATTTAAACTTAGTACTAACTTTCCTGATGGGAACACCTTTCGAACCACTCCATTCTTGTTCGTTAAGATTCCTTACCCTTAAAACTGTTGTATTAATAGCACTTACATCTGCTAGAAGGGTGAGCGAATTACAAGCTCTTTCTTGTAAACCCCCTCACACAATATTTCACAAAGACAAAGTTGTCCTGCAAGTGAAGCCTAATTTCCTCCCAAAGGTGATTTCTGAATTCCATATCACTCAGATTACCCTACCATCTTTCTATCCTCCTCCTCACCCGGGGAAAGAGGAAGAGAGGTTACACAGGCTAGACCCTAGAAGGGCTTTATGTTTTTACATCAGTAGACTAGCCAGGATAAGACAGGCAGACCAGCTGTTTGTAGGTTACGCAGGTCACAAGCTGGGGTTACCAATAACTAAGCAGACCATTTCCAGATGGATCATTCTAGCCATTCTGGAATGTTATAAACTGGCAGGGAAAGAGCCCCCTCAAAACCTTAGGGCTCATTCGACCAGAGGTATTGCAGCTTCATCGGCCCTCAAAAGAGGCGTGCCAGTTAAAGACATCTGTGCGGCCGCTACATGGTCGTCTGTCCATACCTTTACACGTTTTTACAATTTGGATTCCTCCTCCAGTCAAGAGACTAGGTTTGGAAGGGCTGTACTGCATTCTATTCATCAATAGAAGACAGCGTGAAGTCAGTACTCGCTCCTCCAATAATAGAATACTGCTATGGGAGCCTATCTAAGATGAGGAATACGTCGGAGGACACAATCCCTTCGAAGAACAAGTTACTTCTTACCTTGTAACGTTCTTTTGACGGGATGTTCCTCCGACGTATTCCTCATCGGCCCTCCCATCCATCCCCGCAGTTCCACTTCCCGTGTTGTTGCAGTTTACGCTCCTTCAGGGTGATTAGTCTAGTCCAGAAAGTATTATTGTGGGCTACAAAACGGAACTGAGCAACGGACGCTGCGCGTGGCCTTTATAGGCAGGATGACGTCGACGCGCAGCGCCCTCTAGAGAAAAAATGTTCTGAGGCCACCAGAGCTGGAAGGAGATATCTAAGATGAGGAATACGTCGGAGGAACATCCCGTCGGAAGAACGTTACAAGGTAAGAAGTAACTTGTTCTTCTGTCACATTTGAATTGCCATATATTACCTTTATGAGTGTGATGTAAGTGTGAGGGACAGGTTCCTTTTATTGGAAAGTTTTCCTTCAGTTTATTTGGCCACTTGTGAAAAAACCTTACCAAGTTGTCCGCCTCACATATCTGACCCCTCACAATATCCCAATCATTTTAGACTATGCCACCCGTTACACTAAGGGCTTCCTCTTGAGGAACACCACCAGCCAGTAGTTCCTCAAACATTTGATCCCTTCCTCTATGAAATGGGCTTCCCAAACGAAATTCTTACGCATCAGGGCACCACGTTTATGTCTCACCTCATTCAGGAGGTGAACTATAAAACATTAATGAACTCTGTGCATTGCCCCCAGACTGATGGTGTATTTAAACGTTTCACTCAGACTCTGAAACTTATCCTCCGCAAACTGGTAGAGGCAGTTGGATTAAATGTTGACCTTATGATCCCCTATTTCCTCTTTGCTGTGAAAAAGACTCCTCTGTCCTCTTTGGGATATGTCCCCTTCAAACTCCTTTATGGACGAGAACCTTGGGACATCCTAAGTATTTTGAGGGACCCCTGAGAAGAAAGCAAATAGGCCACCTACCCATATCCCAAGCTGTTCAATAATTAGAATCACACATCAAAGCCATCCGGGAGATTTTGAATCTACCTCTAGCAGGCACTGGAATGCCAGAAAGGCACATATGACCAGAAGGCCGTAGCAAGGTCTTTCTTAGTTGGGGACAAAGTATTAGTCCTCTTACCAACCTCTGAGAACAAGTTGGTGTCCACTTAGTATGGTTTGTATAAGATACTTCAGAAAAAAAAAACTCTCAATTACCTAATTTCGCAACCTGAGAGGAAGCAGAAAAGCCACATCAATGCTCTGAAGGCATGGAACGCAGGCTTGGTTGAGCAGAGTACAGTCACAGTGGCTACCTTTCTAGTTGAGGATGAACACAGCTCCCATCTGATCCCGGTGTACCTAAACTCTGGTCAAAAACAGGATATCTGAGATCTACTAGAACAATTGCCAGAGGTATTTTCTGAAGAGCCGGGCCGAGTTAAAATGTCTTCCATTATATGCACAAACTTCATAGATGGACAGTAAACCTTAAACCCTGCTGCATCCCTGAAGTATGTAGAAAGATCACAGGGGAAGAGATTGATAACATGCTAAAACTGGGAATCATTGAACCCTTTGATAGCCCATGGTCTTCCTCAATTGTACTTGTTGCCAAACCAGCTCCATCTTTACCTTTTTTGGTTTTGGCGCTTTGTGGCTTATGCCACAAATATCAGCAAAAACATTGCTAGTGTAAAAGATAAAGGAGAAAGGTAGTTCGGGAGCAGTCTATGGCGTTGGCATGGCAACTTGCCGACGCTTGGTGATGAAATGGCCGAAGCACCAGCTGGGTCTTGTTTTTTTTCCATTTGCTTGGCCTTGTTTTTTATTGATGTGCTTCTGCCGTTTGTGCTTCAATGAGTGAGCCAAACGCGATCCACATAGTGATCTTTTACGATGCAGGCCTCCATTCTTGCAACTGGGCGAGGGCAGTCGTTATCAGCTGTTACTGTTACAGCGGATCAAGTTTGGCGCAAGCCCAGCGTATCCCTTACTACCAACAGGAGCTGCAGAGTGTGCTCAGCTCCTCGTAAGCGCGTGACCACCTGAGCCCATATCTAGTGCGTGCGGTATGTGCCGCCGGAGTTGGAGCGTGTTAGTGATGCAGCGGCTCTGCTGCCACCAAACACTCCCCCTCGGCCATAGAGGAACTAGTGCGACTCCGGGAGCGGGTATGGGACTCTGTGATCTTGACAGCAGAGGTGTCCCAGCCGCGGTCTTGAGGAGACTGGGCGAGAGGCAGTAGCAGAGGACGATGGTGAGCGTCCGTCCTGTACATTCCCACATAATCACCCCCTCAAACTTCGAGCAAGGTTATAAACCTTCATCCCACGAGGCAACACCAACCGCTCTCATCAGAACACACTCTGTCAGTGTTTGCCCTAGGTATCTGGAATAGGGGACATGTGCAAGACCCTGCACTGAACTTGTCTGGGGTGCTCAAGGGGGGCCAACCAATCTCGCTACCTGGAAATATGTTTTGAGCTCTCAAGTTGTCCAGTGTAATGCACGAGTAGTCCATCCAGTTACATTTTTTGCATTCAGGTACTTGTAGTTTTGATTTATAAATGCAGTACTTCAAGTACCTGAATGCAACAAACGGCATTGCACCGGATTAGCTGCTCACACCAGATGCATGATATGATATTTTATTTGTATCGCGCTCATACACAAGTGTTTCAGAGTGCGAAGTTGTGTGGAGAGTTGTGAGCACTTCAGCCACTCCCACACCTCATTGTCTTTGATTCGTTTCCCCCTTCTCTCTCCGCCAAGCGCCTATACTAACTGTTAGTCTGGGGTGGCGGCATCCAGTGTCAACAAATAGTATATCAGCACACTTACATGCGCCGTGGTACGATTTGCGGTAACCTTAGACAGAAAGTACAGAACCCTTGCATGTGACTCCGCAAGACAAGTCTTAAAGGTTAAAGAGCAGATATAAGACATCTTTTTCTTTTAAAATCCAAAGCAGAGTATGTATTTTTACACATCGGGATAACCTATAATCTTGGAGAAGAATACGGCTGGCAAGAAAATCCAAGACGTTCTCATACATTGACCTGTGTAGTGCCTGGGCGACATTGCACTAAGCTGTGGGCACTACACTGTTGAATGTGTCCCATTGGAGCACACGCTTCCTTCGGTGGAAGTTCCAAACTGAGGACTATTTTGAACACTGGCAGTAAAAATGAATCGTTTCCAGTCAGCAAATTAGGCATCATGCTAATCGCAACCGAAGAAGCTATAACTCTGCTTCCCTTTGCTTGATTTCCTTTTATGGGTCTGTGAGACTGGGACGGGAAGAATAGTGCATTTGTGTTCTGTTTTGTGTGCGGTCCATGGGCATCAGCAGTAAATTAGGATGGGGGTCAGGTTCTGTCCCTCTGAGGCAGCATGCAGCCCCATGTGAACTACTTGCTGCCTAGGCAATTTTCCGAGTTGACTGCTTATATTTTATTTGTAAATATGCCTTTGAGCTTTTCTTACCTTTTGATAATTACCTGTCTGTTCTAGTTGATGGTGGAAGGGGAGAACACAATTGACTAATTTTTACCCATGATTTCAGGCTGCATGCTACATGTACACTACTTAACAGAAATGCCCACATTCAAAAGGCCAGTTTGTGGGAAAATTCAATTAACGTCCTTATTTTCCATATACACACATTTTGGAGGCCCTACGTATGTAGTATGCACACAAAATAAGGTTACCGCACAACCCCCACTCTCTACCCTCTCTCATCCTTTCTCTCACACACTTGATTTATTTCTTACTGTCTCACTCTCAAACTTTCTCACTCATATTTCTTCTTGCTCATAATTTATGGCACCCTCTCTTGATCATTTCCTCCCTTGCTCTATTCCCCTTCCTCCTCCATCTCTTCCACAGTCGCGCCCCTTATCGCATCCTCCTTTGCAACTTTGCACTCTCCTCCATGCACCCTGTTCCCTATAAATGCGTAATGCAAA
This sequence comes from Ambystoma mexicanum, assembly GCF_040938575.1. NCBI lineage: Eukaryota > Metazoa > Chordata > Amphibia > Caudata > Ambystomatidae > Ambystoma > Ambystoma mexicanum. Next base: position 579,330,740 of record NC_090924.1, on the reverse strand, counting down.
GAACAGTAAACCCCAAAACTATTGGCATTGCCAATGCTTGTCTTTAAATCTTTGTATTCATTATCAGACATCATCCGCCATATCAGTGGACAGAATCATCATTCTGATGTAATCAAAATGGCATAACAATAAGCAAATTAACTATGTATAAACATAAACATCCGCTTGCCATCCTTCTCAGGTAAACATACATAAAGAGACATACATGTGGGCTTCTTCTCACAGCATTAAAGGATTGCTCCCAATAGTGCCATCAACTTCATTGCTTGCATCATGGTGACACTTCCATCAATATCAATACCCTTTCATCTGTTATACAGATACAAATAGATTAAGGTTAAAGTGAACACCAATCATACTACGCTGAGCCCAATGTTCTTTTTTAGAATATAATATTCAAATGTCATTACAGATTTCCAATGCTTCCAAATTCATGGCGTGTCATGACTAAGCCAACATAAGGTCTTTTTTCAAGGATTAACATTAGTAAATGGTTCATTGTAAATTACAAGCAATAGTGATCGTGTCAAGGTACAGTATATCACAATCAAATTAAAAGGAAAGTCATTTGAGTAAAGATTGAATATCATAAAGGCGGAAGGAAGGGAGGGAAGAAAACATGGTAATAAACAAAACATAGCAGAGTAAGTAAGATTTCATGGGTATACACAATTGTTAAGGCATGTCTGAATAGTGTAATTGGTGAAGAACACACATACGTCCTCTGAAAAACCTGTGCCCTTAGGTGCGTGGCTTAGGAGCTGTGGAATAGGACGTGATTCCGGGTGCTCCTGCTGATCCTCAATGATCCCCAACAAAAGCTGTGACCATGAGAACACCCTGCATATAATATTGGACATCCAGGCAGGCGAGGGAATAAGGAACAATGGACCTCATTACAACCCTGGTGGCCGCCGTGCCTGTGAAACAGGCAGGGCTGCCGCCAGAGTTGAATTTTTTCTGGCCCCTGGCAATGGGGACGTACAGGGCCATTCCGACCTTGGTGGACCCTGTATGTTCCTATTGCCAGGGGCCACAATCCATTACTCCCCATTCCCATTGAGCCCCATAGGGCTCAATGGGAATGGGGAGGTCAGATGCACCACGGTGCATCCGACATGCTGTGCTCGCGGGTGCCACTCTGCCAGTCAGATCCGACCTGGCGGGCAGAAAGGCACCCACAAGCACAACTCGTAGTTTGCCGGTCTGGGACCTACGGTACCGGCAAGCTTACCGGTACCGTAGTTTAGTTCCCGGACCGGCAAACTTATAATGAGGCCCAATGTGTTCACAACTTCACAGTGATTTACAGTGCAGGCCGTGAGATGCGAGCCTTATAAGGAGTGAAGCATCTCATTGGAAACAAAAACAAGATGGTGGCTTGACAGTAACAAAGGAATATGATGGGCCATCATAAGTACGAGAAAGGGAGAGCGAGCATTGTGTCACGGACAAGGGAGGATTGGAACTCGGCTGGCTGGAGAGGCGTGTTTGCATGGTGATGAAAGGCAGACCTGCACGGCTGCACAGGGACGGCGTGCGCAAGAGCCCCTGCAGAGACTGCAGTGTGGACCATGAGATAGGAGCAAAAAGAGGGGGACAGACACCGAAGAGCCGGAGCGGCGTGATCTTGTGCCAGAGCTCCCAATGTCGCAGGCTGATGGGCCTGATGTGAAATGACATAAAGGAGTGAGGGAGTTAGCCCCAAGACAATGTGGTACCGCAGAGACTAGAAGATACATTTGAAGCAAAATTCATGGCCGCAGGAACCTCAGTACATCATGGAATACTAATAACATTGTGACAACAGGCAGGTTGGAAAAGCTGTATCGACGAGGCGTACAAAGACAAGATAGTACACTGCCACAGTGAAAGGCGAAGTAATCAGAAAGGATACTTTGTACACAGGACTGAGGCCAGCACAAGCAGAGCACGGGCTGAGACTCCCGAGAGAAGTCATTGATCATCAGGCTGAAATGAAATGGACGCATATACTCACTGGAGGCACAAATGGAATACAACACCTTAGGAGACTATCACAGATGAGAGAGGGACACGTGGAGGAGGAAAGCAACGGGCGTCAGCTGCTATCGGAAGATCGGACACAGAAACCCATGCATGCAGACAGACGGTACCTAGGCAGATAACAGTGACCAGCCCGAGCTGATACAGTGAGGAGCAGCGACCAACAGGAGCTGCAGAGATAATCTTGTACGTTTATCGCGGCCTGGCCCTTAAATTAAAGACGAAAGGCCCAGACACTGCACCAACAAGAATGGTGCTCTTTCCCAACACCGGCCTCGCACTGCCCGCAGATGTGAAGATAGGACTTTAGAAGGATGGGATATGAAGTCTACAGAAGTGGTGGAGCAGGGGACATCAGTCGGCATAAGCTGCCATAGAACAGATGCCGTACACCCAAACAACTTGAAAGGCGGCATTAAGACCTATTGCAGCCTCGGTTTTTGTGCACCACGTTTTTGACGATACACTGCCCTGGACGAAGCGCAGCAGAAGGGATTCTGCAATTTCTTTTATTATTGTATTTAGTTTGGTTCCAAAAACAAACTTTGACAACATATGATTAGAAAAACATAAAAACATTTTAAATTTCACCATATGATTCCAAAAACAAATCAATTATTTACACATAAAGCCTCATAAAATATTGTTAGCTATAAAACAGATTTGGTGTACAGTTGCCCCACCTGGGTATAGGTGCCTACTTACAATTGGTGCAACAATTCGTTATACCTACTTGTACCTTAATATCACAAGAAGGAACTATGAGAGATCACACATTAGTAACACCTTTTAAACCTTTTTCATGATAATTAATTTTGATTAGTTAAAACAAGAGCTCATTCAATACCGAAATTCCGAATAACTTTTGAACATCACCTGATTCTGCTGATGGTCGTATGCTAATAAGTGCCAATTAATTTGTTAGCTTTTTTTAATTCTTCATCTATTTTGTTAAGCAGTCTTGCTAATGTCACTATTAAACGGATGCTGTCACCCCATAGAAATCTTTCCCAAAAAGTGATTTGTGCACTATCAGTTGCCTGAGGATAGTAAATCCCCAGAAGTTTGAATCTATAATCGTCAACCAATGGACAATAGACCACCAGATGTTTTAGTGTTTCAAACTGAGTACCACTTACACAAAAGCAACAATTCATCTCAATACTATCCGACGAACTATGTTGCCAGTTTTTGATACGTTCAAGAGTGTGGAATTGGTTGAGCTTAAATCTCAGGCATGCCAATCTAACTTTATCTTACAGACATTTGATTATATAAGGAGAACACAACTCTTTCTTGAAAACAATGCATACTCCACATAGGTTTTAGAGGATTTATTTAATTCAATCGTAGTGATCCACTGTAGCTCATATAAATTACGCATAACCTTTAATAGGCCCAACATAAGATCCTCAGTGGACGAGTTTATATTAGCCAATATTTCATTCATTTGGTCTACGAATTTCACCATCGATGGAAGATTACCATCCCTCATGAGCTCATTGAGATCTTGAAAGAGAGAATTACGAAGCGGAGTCAGTATTTTGGCATATCTTGTTAACTTGCGCCATGTCCATCTTAACCCTAGCGAAGAGAGACCTAATCCGTGCCGAACTATAGAATTGGGCACTGATGACGCCAAACCCAGTGTTTGTTTCAACAACTGTCCCTGGAGCCTATTTAGGATGTCGTCCATATCTAATAGACAGATAGGTGTCCATTCCAAACAATAAAATAGATTCTACCTTCATCGAATAAAAATCGATGACCTGCAGAATTGAAAATTTGCAATGTTTCCTAAAGATTACTCTCATCATGGACCCAGGGGTCGAGCTTTAGTTTTTAAATCGCTGGCCCATGATTTGATGGAATTGTTGTCGGATAGTGTATAGCCAAGATATCGTAAGGCATTTGTGCGCTCAATTCTAGCCCCAGCAATGTGCCAGTAGTAAGATTTAAGCCGGTTTTTGTTATTGAATATAATTTTAGATTTGACTGGATTGGCCATGAGATTGTGTTTCGACGCATATTCATAGAATCTATTTAACTTATTTTGAAGACCATGGGGGGGGGGGTCCTCTCTAGCAAAACAATGTCATCAGCAAAACATCTCCAATGTAGTTTAAGCCCACCAAGTTGTACAGGATACATAGATGGTTCCAGCCATAATTTGTCCATGTCACATATATATATATATATAAGTTGAACATGGTTGCGGAGAGATTGCTCCCTTGTTTGATTCGAGTCATGGTAGAGATGGGAGTAGGAAGCGCGCCAGCTTGGGTAATTCTAACGTGAAAAGTAATATTTGAGTGGAGCATTGCGATCAATTGCACCAGCCTCTGTGAAAAACCCAAGGTTAGTACCTTCGTCCAAATGACTTCTCTAATTACTGTGCCGAAAGCACAAGATGGATGCAACGCTGCTATATAGATAGGCCCTGAGTTTGTTACCTTAGACTTACCGAGCATATGGGCGACTATGATGGCATTTAAGGAGGTCCCCATATCTTTTCGAAATCCTATTTGCTACTTAGAATAGATGTTATTTTCATGGATAAAGGCTTGGAGTTGTTTCAACAGAAGAATGGCTAATACCTTAGCAGTCGCGTCCATTAGGGCTATCGGGTGAAAATTCGAAGGTTCGTTGGGTTCCCCTTTTTTGACAATGGGGATGATTACCGCATTCAGCCATGATGATAATATGAATAATGTTGGAACGCAATATATTGGTGAATTTGGTAAATAGGATGGCTGCCCAGAAGTCGGGATCAGATTTTAAAATACACAATGTGATCCCACCTGGCCCTGCTGCTTTAGAAGATTTTAGAATCTGAATAGCATTCAGTATCTCCTCTTAACGAAAACAACAATTGCTCAGTGCATCTTGCATGTAGAATACCTTAATCATAATACTGAAAGAGCGCAAGTAATTTAAATTTGGCACCAATGTAAAGCTGTGAGGTGTTAGCTGGTATAAAAGAGGTTAAGTCCTGTTGCTCCGAGTGGTGTCTGCCGTTAAGTATAGACCAGATGTTACAAGTAGCATTCTTAATGAGAAGATGCATCATCCTTTGATTGTCTTTAAGATGTTGATGATGTTTAATGGCTTTCATTAGGTCACGATAATTTTGGAGAACCCTATGCATGGCTTCAAAATACCCTTTATCAGCCAGTTTCATATTATTGAGAAACCTAAGACTATGATTCTTGTCACGTTTGAGGGCCGCTATTTTATGGTTATAAGAAAAACAGTGCAGCGTGTATATAGAATTGTAGCGGTGCAGCAGTGTATCAACATGCTTTTTTATAACCAAATTGTTGCACTCCTCCCTCAACAAGGCATTACAAGTCATTAAGTTTGCCTTTTGCACTCGCCAGATGTCCCCGTTTACCAAATAAGTCAATTCCCTACATAACCTGGGATGCCATTTCACAGAAGTCCGAACTCGGTCTAGATACACTAAACCCAAGGTTTGATCATAGCCAAGGGGATCATTTTTCTGGAACACATGAAGCTGAATGGGTGCGTGGTCACCGAGTGTGGAGTCAAGAATAACAGATTTTTCAACCATTCCCAAGAGGCTCTTTGATACGAAAAAGTATCGATATATGAAGATGATGAACCCCTTGACCATGTACCTGAATGAGAACCGATTTTAAATTTCACCAAATGAATGTTCCATTCCAAAAAGTAGCGATTCCAAAATTCACCCATCCTTGTCGAAGACCATTGGTGATTGTGGACTAAATTAGCCTTAAGGATAGCAGTGGTACTTATGCACTCTGATTTAAAATCGCCACCTATGATTAAATGGTAGTTCGGATTTTTTTAGAAGAACCTCTTCAAGTACCCCATCCGAAAGATCCTAAACATTTTCCAGACTTTGAGATACTGGATTGTAGTACATACAGATCAATAGAAGGCAGAAGGGGGGGCGATCAAGTGTGAGAGTATATTCAATTACTAGTATGTCGTTTGAAGAGAATATCGCACAAGATGCGTGATTAATAGCATTGTTTAGTAAAAATAGCTACCCCTCCTGAAGGGCGGCCAGCAGTGCCTTGCACAGCGGGTGCACAAAAGGTAGAAAAGCCATTAGCAACAAAATAGTTTGCCCACATAGGTTCTTGCAAAAATAGAACCATGGGATGGCCCACAACAACGCTCCCTGCGAGCCAGATCCTCAAATTATTAAGCCCGCAGCAGTTCCAAGATACAATATTAAATGCCGACTGGCTAGGATTGTTTAGTGTTTCTTGACATTTCTATGAGATATGTCATTTATAACACGCCTATACACAAGTGCTTCAAGGCGTGACCAGGCAAGGGAGGGGGAACAGAGGGGAGACAGACAACGATCCCAGTAGGCCAGGTGTCATTCAGATCGCGCAAGTGCATGGGAAGGGTGATGGGGGAAAGTGTGGGGGGGTAAGACAGGGGGGGACAGTGCAGTACATGGGATAATAGAATAAGTAAAAAGTACAGCCAGCAGGTGTCAAGTGCTGGTAGTGGGACTGTAGGGATACAGAAAACAGTCCCCAAGTGCAGGGGTTGCCAGGAAGGCAGTGCAGGTGTGTGTGACTGGCGGGGGAGGGACCTGGGCCAGAGATCAGAGGGTGGTTAGGTAACCAGTGCAGTTTCAGTTTCAGCCAGGAGGTCAGCAGGCGAGAGGAGGAGAAAGCAGAAGTAAAGAGAGAGGTTTTGAGGTGCTTCCGGAATCGTAGATGATTCTCCAAGTTTCAGGGATGCAGGGAGGCTGTTCCAGAGGCAGTCCCCAGCCGAAGAAAGAGATCTACCACCAACTCGTTGCTTGGAGAAGCGACTAACCCCGAGGGAGTTGGAGTCAGATGAGCGAAGAGCTCGAGAAGGAAGATATTTAGGAAGAGAGAGTTGGAGGTATTGAGGCCCCAGGCTCCTGAAGGCCTTGTGGACAATGCAGAGGGTTTTGAACTTAATCCTTGCAGCCGCTGGGTGCCAGTACAGCGATTTCAGTCCTGGAGAGATCCGATCCATGGGCTTGAGGACAAGGACAAGTCTTGCAGTCCTTTTCTGGTTGAGTTGCAGACGGCGTAGAGTAGAAGCAGGCAGATTTAGAAAGAGGCTGTGGCAATAGTACAGCCTAGAGAGAACCAGTGAGCTTCTGGGGGAAGGAGAGGAAAGGAAGAATACTTCTGAGGAGGTGCAGCTGGTAATGTGGCTTCTTAGAGACGTCAGAGATGTGAGGAGAGAAGGAAAGTGTGGAGTCGAAGATGACCCCAAGGTTTTTAGCCTCACAGGTGGGAGCAGGAAGAGGGCCAAGAGAGGCTGGCCAGTGAGTGACAGGAAAGGACAAGATAGAGTAGAGGAAGGATCCAAGTTGAACATGGGAGGGTCAGTCAGAAAGGAAAGAAGCCAGCCAAGCCAGGGCCTGACCAGTGATCCCCAGGTTATCACAGAGACAGTTGAGCAGGATGGCATGGTTGACCATGTCGAAGGCAGAGGAGAGATCAAGTAAGATAAGGACACAGGGGGTGTTGGAATCAGGGTAGGAGAACAGGTCTTCACAAATGTTCAGGAGAGCAGTTTCCGTGCTTCTGGCAGCTCTGAAGCCAGACTGATGATCATGGAGACAACCAACAGATTCAGTGTGAAGATTGAGCTGGGAGATGGTGTGGGATATTTTGGCCCACTCAGCAGAATTGCCATCCATAACCAGGCTGCGCTTCTGCAGTCAAAAGCAAAATGGCTGTGCTGGCTCCTTCAAGCACCATTGCATCAAAACTGTGTTTTGCATCGACCAAAGGATGGCTGCACCATTTTGCCAAACACCTATTGGGCGAGTTGGAACAGGGGGCACACCGAGAAAGGGCCAGTGTGTTATTGGGTGCACAAAAAAGAAGCGAATCAAAGCAGTGCTGCTCTGCTGCTTGCAAAAATTTCCCATTGAAAAGAGATATTTTGGGAGATCCTGGCGCAGGCCACTGCCCTCAACAGCCCCGAGCGGGGAACCCGACCCAGGGAAAATAATCAAAGCATCAGAAGAAGCTTCACCGCCAGCATCTCCGGGGGGGTTGGAAGTTGGGCTGCGGTCTGCACAAACTGAGGGCAGGAGACCAGATACTCACTCAGAGGAAAATCAGCCCCCGGGACCCACTTCTAATCTCCGCTGTCGCCCGGGGAAGAATTCTTATTGGTGGGGCAGGGGATCCTGGATAGCACCGGATGACCCCCTCTCTACGCCTGAATGGCACCCATGAATGTTCCACCCGAGGCTTGTAAGGTGACAGCAGTAGGGGACTAATCCATTTCTACTGAAGCCCATAATAGTTATGGCATTCTCATGTCGCCCGGGAACCTATGTTTACCTCTATTCCGGGCATTGATAATTCTGTGTTAAAAGTTGACTTGGGCACCGGAATGGATGGCGTCCGATATAATTTGTTTTTGGTTTAAATTACCTTGGGGGCTAAGAATACGGCAACATTCGATGGAAACAGCTTGCTTAAGTGGTATTATCTGCTTCTGTTATAATTTTTTCTTTGAGTTTTTTTTGTATGTCCCAACCCTGAAGCTGGTGGGGAGAAATTATGTTTTGTTTCACCACAGTTCCCACACTGAATGTACCTCAATGTTCAACCTAAGAAGTTATCTCACTCTTGCCCTGGCTGGGAGAGTCAACTTAGAACTGAAACCTGAGCGACCAAACCATGGCAACCCCTAGCTACAAATTCATCTCGCTTAATGTGCAAAGGTTGAACTCCCCCCGGAAACGTAAAGCACTCCCCCACAGGCTGAAGTCCTTAGACGCATCATTCCTGTTTCTTCAAGAGACCCACTTACAGCCGGCGGATGAATTCCGCCTAAATGATAGGCTCTACCCCACCAGATTCTTTGCATCAAGTGGGCTGAAGAAACGAGGGGTTGCCATCTTGGTGCGCAAGGGGACCTCCTTTAAGACCCACGGAGTGGTTCGAGATGAGGAGGGAAGGTTTCTGTTGGTTAACACCACACTAGATGGCCGCAAGGTCACACTGGTCTCCATATATGCCCCAAACACTAACCAAAACCATTTCTTCCTGAAGCTGTCAAAAGCTATATTCTATCATGCAGAGGGGGAAGTGATTCTAGGGGGGGATTTTAATGCAGTAATCAACCCCTTGGCTGACAAAACACTACCGCCAACAGTAAATGATGGGAATAACTTTAAGGCGCTCACCTCCTTGTTGAAAGATCATTCTTTGATTGAGGTGTGGAGATACTGTCATCAAGAAGAAAGGATTTACACATATTTTTCGGCAGTACATGGGGGGGGTTCTCAAGACTAGACATGTTTTTTATAACAGACTCCCTGAACCAAAACGTATTGGAAGTGGACATACTCCCAGAAACATTAGCAGGCCACTGACCGGTTTTACTGTCCATATCCCCCCTCCAAACTACCCCCTCCACGAAAGCCCCCTGGAGGCTAAACGATTTCCTGTTAGACGATCCAATGATCCGTGCCCACATTAGAGAAACCATGGAGCTATACTACAGTGAGAATGACACAGGGGAGGTGACCTGGAGCACGATTTGAGAGGTAAGCAAGGCAGTACTCGGGGGCTATTTAATAGAACAAGCAGCACAACGTGGGAAAGCTAGGAGACTATTGCGGGAACAACTAGAAGGGGAAGTTCTCAGACTGGAAGAAGCACATAAGAAGAAACCCTCCCGGCGCTCATTAAGGGACCTGAGGATGGCAAAAAAAGCGCTGGAAGCACACCACATGGGGAGGGAGGCCTATGGTATGATGCGCACCAAACAATTTTTTTTACACAAAAGGGAACAAAGCTAACAAATTATTAGTGGCCAAATTAGGTAAGCAGAATAAACAAAATAGAATAGACTTCCTGAGGGATAAATCAGGCAAAGGCACATAGTCTGAGGAGGGCAAATGCCGCATCATACAGGAATTTTTCAGGGAACATGCGACCCCACTTGAAGGAAATCCACAATACGCCAAAGAGTTTATAACCAAGGCAGACCTCCCACAGCTACCACAATCCTTAAGGGAATCTTTAGAAGCCCCAGTATCGGTGTATGAAGTGGAATCCGCCATCAAAGCCCTCCTGATCGGTAAGGCCCCGGGTCTAGACGGATTCACAAACAAATTTTACAAAACCTTTGAAAAAGAACTCACTCTGCATCTTACAAAACTATTCAACATTCTATGGGAAACCGTCTGTTACACAATCTATGGCTGAGTCAAACACAACCCTAATCCTAAAACCCGGGAAAGATCCGGCTGACTGTGTTTCCTACCGGCCCATAGCCTTGCTCAATACTGACGCCAAGCTGTTAAGTAAATTTATAGCGCGCCGCCTAGGAGAGGTATTACCTACACTAATAGACAGGGATCAGACGGGCTTTATTCAGGGCCGAGCGACTTATGACAACATCCGGAGAGCAATAGACCTAATAGCCCTGGCTCCCTCTATACGAGGCCCCCTCTCCTTGCTATCCTTAGACGCCCATCAGGCTTTTGATAGTATGTCATGGGACTACTTGCACTTGGTCTTGAAGGGCTTCGGTTTTGGCGCACAATTCTCTAAATTGGTCCTAGCCAACTTCCAGATTCCCTCTACACAAATACGAGTCAATGCTCACTGGACATCACAGATACCCCTCGGCAGAGGGACTAGGCAGGGATGCCCCCTATCACCATTGATTTTTGCCCTAGCAATAGAACCTCTAGCCCAACACATCCGCCTTCACCCCGAAATCCAAGGGTTTAAGGTGATGGACCAGAACCATAATGTAGTATTATATGCGGACGATGTGCTCTGTTTCCTGAGAGAGGCTCAGACCTCGGTCCCCCCGCTCATGAACCTACTGGATAGCTTTGCGCAGATCTCGGGCTTTTCAATAAACATAGCCAAATCAAAGGGTCTAAACATATCCGAAATACCGGAGGTGCTAAATGCCTTACAGAATACATTCTCCCTTAGCTGGGTAAACTCCAAAATAATGTACCTAGGGATACACTTAACTCCCAATTACTCTGAACTGGGGAAAGCCAATATCCCTCCACTAATAAAAGACGCCAAGGAATCTCTGCTAAAATGGGCTGCCCAGGAGATATCATGTCTAGGGCGCATAACAGCCATCAAAATGACCTTGTTACACCGCCTTCTTTATGCATTCCAGGCGCTCCCAACTCATATTCCAGAGCGCGACCTACAAGACCTGTAGAAAGAGATATGTCGATTCATCTGGCAGCGTAAAACACCCAGAATCCAACGCAAGATCCTCCCCAGAAGTAGGCAACTTGGAGGCCTGGGACTCCCCTCCATCCTAAGATATTATAGAGCATCCCAAATTGCCCCCATCTTAGGCTGGGCTATTCAAGATGATCCCCCAAAATGGCAGGACATTGAGCAACTGTTCTCCGGGGCTCCACTCTCCCATCTCCCTTTCATACCCCGTGAGGCACAGGCCTCTCGGAAGCCCCTACTCCCTACTACGTGCTCCACACTCAGATGCTGGGACAGGCAGACCACTCTAAGGGGGGTTGACCCCGGGACTGGGCCCACTAACCCCAATCACACAGAACCCAGCCTTCACTTCAGGGCTCCAGCCTAGATCATACCGAAACTGGTCAGGAACAAAGATCTTGAGGCTGCAGGAGATGTATGCCGATAACAACCCCTTGACCTTCACTCAGTGTAAGGAGAAATTCAACCTCCCAGAATCCGAAAGATTCAGATATATTCAACTCAGGCACTGGATCACTAATCCGTCTATTAAAAAAGCGGCCGCCAGGCCTCCCTCAGGTCTAGAATTAACTCCTCAGAAGGACAACTCTCACACAAAGTGGCAACATGCTACCGACTTCTAGAAAATGTCCCAGAAGAGGAAAAACTCTTATATGATAGCATGGGAAAAAGAGCTGGGGAGGGAAATAGCTCCAGAATCTGGGACAGAACACACAAGGCTTCTAGATGCACAACAGTTCGGGAATGGGCATTAAAATATGTTATCGATGGTACTTCACGCCACAGAGGCTGCACGCAATGAATGTAGATTACCCTGATGTATGTTGGCACGGATGTGGGGCCAAGGGAGATTTGGGGCACATGTGGTGGCACTGCCCGATCATCCAATCCTTTTGGTTGGAGATCAGGTCTAAAATTAAGGACATATGTGGAACCCTCCTCCCCATGGACCCATTGGTGATGGTACTGGGCGACGTCCCAGAAGATGGATCCTATCAGCAATCTGGCCCCAGAGCGCAGCTAATCACTCAACTACTGATGACGGCCCGCCTTACTCGCGCGTGATTTTGGAAAGAATTGGAGGGCCCCCATATTCCATACTGGTGGGTTAAGGTTTGGGAGCTTTTGGGAATGGAGAAGCTAACGGCCGCAATAGAAAACCAGACAGACAAATTCCAGAATATTTGGGGCCCATTTCTAGACCACTTGGAGGAAAGGGAACATATTTACTTCCAACCAAGACTGGTTAAATACCTCCTCCAGCCCTGAATAATTTGAGAACTAGGAAGGACCCACTGAACTGAATTCTGAATGGGCGGACACTACAGGGCACTGGGAAGACCACCCGGAATTAAGGGTGACTCTGGTGAAGGACGTTTTTTTTTTTCCCCCCTTCCTCTTCTTCTCTTCAACGAAGAATGCCACAAAACACAAAGCTGCAACACCACACCCCCAAGGGTATTTGTGAAATACAATTACTAATAGAATCAAAAGTTGTTAAAACTAAATGTTCATGCATTGTTGAAAATAATGGAAGTTCGAAGCACAGTGACAATTTGCGAAGTTTGTAAAGATGTTGATAAGACGACCCAGTGGATGAGCGCCATTGGGCCGGTTACACCCGAATTGTAATCAAGTAATCTAATCAAGTAATGTTGCCACTGATTTGGTTTGTTATTGCATTCAATGTTTATTGATGTTTCAACAAAAAGATTTTGACAAAAAAAAGAGATATTTTACACTGAACATGATGTTGCCTTGACAGTATTTTCATCTATTCCACATCGCATTGCTTTTATCCATAAGGCCCTGCCGTGCCCATCCATATCCAGATTGTGCTCTAGCAGAAGAGAGCTTTATCCCTGCATGACAGTATGTTCCAGCCAAATCTGAAAAATCAAAAGAAACTTCACTTTCAGCCGCAGAAAATGCTGGACATTTGAGTCACAAAATGTGAAAAAGATCAATGCTTCAAAGAAACATCAGCTTTCTGGGCCTACGTCAATTTCAGTGCATCTGTGTTACAAGCAAATTGCTGTATAAAAGGAACTGACTATGACAGCAGAACAATGGGGGAATTCAGATGGAAGAACCGAATTTATAAGGGAAATCCTAGCAGCTTTCTCCACATGTCAAAATGGGCTTTTGCAAACCAAAAGAAAAGGCCTGTTTTAAAAGTACAATGTTGAAATAAAATGTATTCTTGCCTAGCAATGTGAAGGGGGTTTTGCTGGGGAACATATATGGGATGTTTTATTCAACAGGCTTGTTTTTGATTCAGAACAAAATAACAGAAAATAAAAGAATTACAATGGATTTGCTGGATTTGCTAAGCTCCAGAACAGGTCTTTCTGCTGGCTAAACTGAGGCTTTCCCCCAAAAAGGAAGCCACCATAAACATCTAGGACACAGGCATGCTAATTGCCACCTTGAAGACTTTGAATGGACCCAAAGCACTAAAACACCCCCTGCCCTGTAGACTTTTGTTTGTGCTCCAGGCTGAGACAATGGATCTGGGAACCCAACCTGTGAAGTGGGGGAAGTGGCAATAAACATTCAATCAAACTGGGAAACCCCCATGGCCAATCTGGGCTGAACCGGCAGTTGGTGGTAGCTTGAAAAAAAATGGTCCCAGTTGAAGAACAAAGGCAGCCCCATTTGGCTCAAAAAGCTACTGGATGAATAAACCTTTAAGACTTTTATCTCTGCAACAGGACAGCGCTGAAATGTAAAAGTTGTACATTTTAAATATGATTTTAGTGGCTTTCAAATAAGATATCTTGGCTGTCGGTGGCATGTATGGGACACAAACGCCAGAAAAATGTGAATCATGGGGAAAGGACATATAATGGAACGTTAGAAATTAACAGAAATATGCCCTATGGTAATATGTACACACCCAAAGTTATAGAATTTGAAGTAATATATTTCGAAGGGATTGTGTCCTCCGACGTATGCCTCATCTTAGATATCTCCTTCCAGCTCTGCTGGCCTCGGAAAATTTTTTCTCTAGAGGGCGCTGCGCGTCGACGTCCTCCGAGTCGATGTCCCTCGACAGCCGCCGTATCGACGTTGACGTCATCCTGCCTATAAAGGCCGCGCGCAGCGTCCGTTGCTCAGTTCCGTTTTTCCGCGCTTACTCAGTGCCTCGGAATACCGTTGCTCAGTTCTTAGTCAGATTAATCCTATTTACCTCGAGTCATTCGATCCGTACTCGATGGCTTCCTCGTCGGAACCGACAACTCCTCGATCCGGCTTCAAGAAATGTCGAGATTGTGGGAAAAAGATGTCGTTGACTGACCCTCACAGAGTTTGTCTGTGGTGTTTGGGAGCTGAACACCATTGTTCGGAATGCGAGGACTGTATGTCCATGACAGCTAAGGCCCTGAAGGAGCGTAGGGGGAAGCTGGAGAAAGGTAAGACTTTTAAAGCTGGACATTCGTCTCCTCGTCACCATTCGCGCTCCAGGTCTCGGAGTGGGTCTCATCACTCCTCGAGATCGAAGCACTCGAAGAGGAGACGTCGAAGATCCCCTTCTCCGTCTTCCTCTTCCTCTGTTTCGCCAAAAAGAATCCCTTGCCCCACGAAACATAGTTCCCGGGCTGAATGGGAGGAATTCCGCAAAAATATGATGAGCGTCTTCGAGAAAGCGGCCTCGACCCCCTCGAAGATTGCCGAGAGCGATGCTCTGGTCGAAAGAACCGAAGGTCAAAAACGCTGCGAGTCGCAGTACCCGGCGAAGGAAACCTCTCGAGCGCGTCTCGAACCCTCGAGTAGGACTATGACCTCCAAACCTTCCTCGAAGGTTCCGTCGACGCCGTCGACGAGGGTTCCGTCGACGTCGAGGTCGATGTCTTCAACGCCGTTGTCGAAGGGACCTTCGACACACGGGTCTGTCGACTCGACGCCAGCTTCGACACCGGCGTCGACGCCAAGAAAAGTCACGGTTACGACACACCCAGTGACTATCCCCAGGTCCTCGAAGTCGATGGCTTCGAGATTGTCGAGTAGAATTCCAATTCTGTCGAGGTCTTCGAGGCCTCCGCCTTTGTTTTCGACGCCACGCTCGAAGCCTTCAGCGTCCACGACATCGACGTTTTCGAGGCCAATAATGACGAGTTCCGCACCCTCTGCCTTGGAAATGGGATTTACTCCCTTTATGAGTTCAGAACAATTGAGAACTATGTCCTCAATTTTGGAAGAGGGTGAATTGTCTGAACAGGAAGACACATTTGTGTTGCAGGGACCTGTAACCCCAATTAGAGAGGAATTTTCCTCTGAAGAGCGCAGATTAAAGGATCTTCATGATTCCTTACATGAGGCAAGTGGGTTAGACACTTCCCCTGAGGTGGAGATTGCTAAGCCAGACCCGGGGGAACATGCTGAAACCCCCTATAGAGCCTTAATGGCCAGGATCACAGAGTTCATGGGGTGGTCTGCACCTTCACAATCTTTCCAACAAGATGACCTCACGGATATTCTTGACAAAGGCCCACAGGAGGATCCTGTGGTGCCTTTTCATAAAGCTCTTCAGAGAAAGATCATGACAAACTGGGAAACCCCAGATGTCGTACCAGCAGTAAATAAAAAACTGTCTACAAAGTACAGGGTATCTTCTACAGACCCAGAGTTTTTGTCTAAACACCCATCCCCAGAAAGTCTGGTGGTACAGGCAGCATCCTCTACCGATGTCAAGACGGCTTATCCTACCGTCCCACAGGACAGGGACGATAAAAAATATGATGCTATGGCAAAGAAAGTCTTTTCAGCATGTAGCATGGCGTTAAAATCTGTTAATGCTACTTGCACCCTTGCTAGGTTCAGCCATACACTTTGGGAGTGTGCTTCTACAGCAGCTGACTGTATCCCGGAGGGAGAAGAAAGGGATGCGTTCCTGAATATTATACAGGACGGTAAAGACGCTATGTGTGAATCCCTCCAGACGGGCATTGATTCGGCTGACAGTATCAGCAGAGCAATGGCGGCAAGTACATCAACCAGGAGATTTGCTTGGTTGAGAAAGTCTGGTTTTGCCCCAGATGTGCAAGCCAGGCTCTTGAACATGCCATTTGATGGCTCTTCTTTGTTCAGTAAAAAGGCGGATGACAGTTTAGAGAAACTGCAAACTTCAAAAGCAGCAGCAAAATCCCTAGGAGCTGCAATCCGTCAGACTCCTTTTCGTCCCACAGGAACCTCTGCGAGGGGCAAGTCCTTTCGCTTCTACTCCGCATTCGGAAGAGGTAGAGGACGACCGGCTCAAAGGGGACAAAGAAGAACTACCCGAGGTGGACGGGGTAGATATTCAAAAGCCGCAGCAACAGCAGGTACCTCTTTACCATCGGCATCTGCATCAGCCGCCCCAAAACCACTCTGAGGACTTCCCTCACAGGACACCTGTAGGAGGCAGGTTGACTCAACATCTGGCGGTATGGCAGGCTATCACGTCAGATGCTTGGGCATTGGAAACAGTTGCCCAAGCTCACTGCCTGCCTTTCCTACGTATACCTCAGAGTCATCCACCAGGGATCAGCTCTCAGAAAGCTCCAGATCCGCTCCTCTTGCAGGAAATTTGGGACCTGCTAGAGAAAGGTGCCATAGAACCGGTACCTGTAGTGGAGAGGAACAAGGGCTGGTACTCCCCTTACTTTCTCATTCCAAAGAAAGACGGAGGACTGAGACCCATCTTGGACTTGCGAGAATTGAACAAATTCCTCAGAAAAGACAAATTCAAGATGGTCACTCTTTCTCAGATCCTCCAGGCCCTTCAGTTCCAGGACTGGTTGGTATCTCTGGACCTTCAGGACGCTTATTTCCATGTGCCTATCCATCTCAAACACAGGAAATACCTGAGGTTCACAATTGGCAACTCTCACTATCAATTTCGAGTGCTGCCATTTGGGCTGACCTCCGCCCGAGGGTCTTCACCAAGTTAATGTCGGTAGTGGCTGCAAGTCTAAGGAGGGAAGGGATTCGCGTCTACCCCTACCTGGACGATTGGTTGATCAGGGCTGTTTCTCCGGAACATGCTCAGATCCAGCTAAATCATGTGTGCCACTTCCTTCACAGACTGGGCTTCTCCCTCAATTTAAAGAAGTCACAAATGATACCATCGCAGAGACTCCAGTTCATAGGAGCGATCCTGGACACTTCCCTGGGAAAAGCCTCGCCACCAGAGGTGAGGGCTCAAGATATTCTACAGATGGTTACCAAGTTCCAACATGCCCAACGTCTCCCAGCCTTCGACTTTTTTGAGGTTGCTAGGCCTCATGGCATCCTGCATTTTCCTAGTGCCAGAGGCTCGCCTGAGAATGAGATCCCTCCAGTGGGCACTGAGGACTCAGTGGTCACAATTCTCAGGGAGAATGACAGATCTTCTTCAGGTTCCCGGCAGGGTGGTTCGAGACCTTCAGTGGTGGGCCTGTCAGGAGAACATTCTGAAAGGAGAACAGTTTTGGCAACCCTGGCCGGAGATAACAGTAGTCACGGATGCCTCACTCACGGGGTGGGGAGCCCACGCCAACGACTTGACCATCAGCGGTCGTTGGTCTCCATCGGAGTCCAGACTACATATCAACCTGTTAGAGCTGAGAGCCATCAGACTTGCGCTGAAGGCGTTCCTGCCAGCTGTACAAGGGAAGAACGTCCTGATAATGACGGACAACACGGTGGCCATGCATTACCTCAACAAAAGAGGAGGCGTAGGATCACTACCCCTGTGCAGAGAGGCGATGCAGCTCTGGTTTTGGGCAATCCAAGAAGGAATCTCTCTATCAGCAGTTCACCTAGCCGGAGAGAAGAACTTGACAGCGGACGCTCTGAGCAGGCAGAACACAGTCTCCCACGAGTGGGAGCTAGCTCAGGAAGTCCTTCAAGAGATCTTCGCCCTTTGGGGAACCCCTCAGGTAGATCTGTTCGCCACCAGCCTAAACAGGAAATGCGACCTGTTCTGCTCAAGGGAATTTCCCCCGAGAGGAGCTCTGGGAGACGCGTTCATAGTGGACTGGGAGTTTCCGCTTCTGTACGCGTTCCCACCTGTCCCTGTCATTCCTCAAATGATCAGTAGGTTGAGAAGATTCCGGAGAACCATGATCCTAATTGCCCCGGATTGGGCCAGGAGAACGTGGTACCCGGACCTTCTAGACCTGTCCATCTGCCCTCCAATTCGACTTCCACTCAGAGAGAACCTACTCTCACAGAAAGGCGGTCAGGTTCTCCATCCAGACATCAAAACCCTCAACCTTCACGCTTGGCTTCTGAAAGGCTGAGGTACAAGGATTGGGACCTCCCTGATGATGTTATGGAGGTGTTGCTTTCGGCAAGGAGGCCAGCAACAAAGTCTTTATACCGCTGCCGTTGGAACAGATTTTGCAGCTGGTGTAGAGAACAGAATATCGACCCTTTTTCATGTGGTACACCAATGGTTTTGTCCTTCCTACTACATTTGGCAAATCCAGGCCTTCAAGTTGGCACCATTAAGGGCTATCTCGCAGCACTATCCATCTTTAAGCGTACTGCGGAAGAACCATCCTATTTCAAATTACCCTTGGTAATACAGTTTCTAAAGGGGTTAACCAATGTTTATCCCCCCAAGACCATTCCAAATTCCCCTATGGGATTTAAACTTAGTACTAACTTTCCTGATGGGTACACCTTTCGAACCTCTCCATTCTTGTTCGTTAAGATTCCTTACCCTTAAAACTGTTTTATTAATAGCACTTACATCTGCTAGAAGGGTGAGCGAATTACAAGCTCTTTCTTGTAAACCCCCTCACACAATATTTCACAAAGACAAAGTTGTCCTGCAAGTGAAGCCTAATTTCCTCCCAAAGGTGGTTTCTGAATTCCATATCACTCAGAAGATTACCCTACCATCTTTTATCCTCCTCCTCACCCGGGGAAAGAGGAAGAGAGGTTACACAGGCTAAACCCTAGGAGGGCTTTAAGTTTTTACATCAGTAGACTAGCCAGGATAAGACAGGCAGACCAGCTGTTTGTAGGTTACGCAGGTCACAAGCTGGGGTTACCAATAACTAAGCAGACCATTTCCAGATGGATCATTCTAGCCATTCTGGAATGTTATAAACTGGCAGGGAAAGAGCCCCCTCAAAACCTTAGGGCTCATTCGACCAGAGGTATTGCAGCTTCATCGGCCCTCAAAAGAGGCGTGCCGGTTAAAGACATATGTGCGGCCGCTACATGGTCGTCTGTCCATACCTTTACAAGTTTTTACAATTTGGATTCCTCCTCCAGTCAAGAGACTAGGTTTGGAAGGGCTGTACTGCATTCTATTCATCAATAGAAGACAGCCTGAAGTCAGTACTCCCTCCTCCGATAATAGAATACTGCTATGGGAGCCTATCTAAGATGAGGAATACGTCAGAGGACACAATCCCTTCGAAGAACAAGTTACTTCTTACCTTGTAACGTTCTTTCGACGGGATGTTCCTCCGACATATTCCTCATCGACCCTCCCATCCATCCCCGCAGTTCTACTTCCCTTGTTGTTGCAGCTTACGCTCCTTCAGGGTGATTAGTTAGTCCAGAAAGTATTATTGTGGGCTACAAAACGGAACTGAGCAACGGACGCTGCGCGCGGCCTTTATAGGCAGGATGACGTTGACGTCGATACGGCGGCTGTCGAGGGACATTGACTCGGAGGACTTCGACGCGCAGCGCCCTCTAGAGAAAAAATTTTCCAAGGCCCGCAGAGCTGGAAGGAGATATCTAAGATGAGGAATACGTCGGAGGAACATCCCGTCGAAAGAACGTTACAAGGTAAGAAGTAACTTGTTCTTCTCTCTAAAAAGTGCGACAAACTGGTCGAAGGGCGAAACAAAGTCTGATAAACTGTAGAGTTGGACTGCCATGCTCAGTGTGAAATATGTAATCTGCCTAGGTAATTTGTAAAGATTCCAATATTGCTTAAATATGTGATTTATGTGAAGAATGATTTTAGCTAAAGTACCTGTAGGATGATCATATGCATAGTAAACCTAAATCATAAAGCTGATAAATGTCCAATCAATTGACAGGAAGGCGGTAACAATCACCCCTGACCAATCCAGTTGTTTAGGGGCGTACTCAGCCTAAGCCTGCCGTACCATATAATTTTATGATGTCACTATGCTTTATATAAAGGGTGGCTGACGGAACTCTAGAGAGACTCTCTTGAATTTCCAGCGCCTGTGTTCCTGATCTTCTACATCCATCTTGCCAGATTCCAGATTCCACTGCAAGGCCAAAGCAAAGCTGACCCTCTCCAAATAAGGCCTAGATTCAGGAAATCCCACTAAAATCCCATTAACCAGGGGAAAAACTGTGGAACCCTTTTTCCCGCTGTACCTCTGCCATCCAGCTGTACTAGTTATCCAGTGACCAGAATTGCCCAACTGTTTGCTACCTGGTGACCAGAGCTGTGCAGTGAGCAAAACCCGTTTGACTGTTCCAAAATCCCAAATTCAAGCGTGGGCTGTGAGTGTTTTCCCCATCCCATAGAAACACATAGCCTACCTCCTCTTGACCCTTTTGTCTTTATTCCACTCTCTAAACAGTCCTATCCATGCCTTGGTAGTTTGTCTTACTGTCAGAATTTGCTGTGCATTTGGCTGTGATATCCTAGTGTTAGCGCCATTCTTGCATTCACCCCATGTTGTAACTCCTCAGCAATATTTTGAATAATTTAATTAATTTCCACGCTAAGAGAAACGCGGCGTGGAGCAGGTTAATGCGGCCTACTTAACCTGTTTCATGGGCAGCGCTATCTAGCCTTGATAATCTAGCTTAAGTAAAATTTGTCTTTCTTTCCCAGCCGATTTTCTCTTTCATGGCTTCATTTTGCCAAAATCAAACCTCCTTTTAGCTTGTAAATCTCATGCAAATCTTCAACTACAACCATCCTTTCACTTTTATATTGTCCCTGTGATGTGTATATATCCTCCAGCCCAACAACTGCATTCCAAATCAGAGTATTTCACCCGTTTTTCATAAAAAACGTTTGTGTCATTTAAAACTGCAATTGAGAAAAAATGTAACTTTCCAATGTGTGATTCGGCTACATTGTGTTCTTACTTTCAACTTGTTTTTTAACTGTATGCCTTTTGTTGAGAACTTGCCTTGTGATTGCCAGTGTTTGTATATTCCTGCTATTGTGAGAAATCATATTTGCCTCATAGATTTAACCGCACATGAATTATTTATTTGTCAATTTCCGAGTGCTATTTCATGTCATTGAAAAGGCTTTTTGCCCCTTATTTTAGGAGGGAACGTCGGATTTTGATTCTGTTTGCTGCACAACATTCCTGACTCCCTGCTGATTCTTTCTGTCCATTCCAAATTCCAAATAGGTGTTTGAGATAGCATTGCAGGGGGAAATCTTAACTGAGGTGCTATCTACCCAAAGAGAAACTGTGCTCCTATTCATTTGGGCTTTGTATATGTTCTTGTAGAAGGTTAACACAGTGTATTGCTTCAGTTCCCATTGTAGTTATCACCTCCTTGGTGATTGCTGCCCAATATTAAAATGTGTATGATTTCCTTTGAACTTTAAAATAAATAAATATTGCATTTTCACCAACCGGCCTGGTTCATGGTCCATTGTGACCTGGGGTATTTGAAACAGGGGGTGTGAGATGGGTTGTGTGCCATCTCAAATTGAATTGGCATAAAATAAAGAGAAAGCATTCCAATTGGGCGCTACATCCTAGGCTAAGACCAAGGTGTGGGTTGTGAAAGGAAGCGCCCCCAATTCAGCACGATCCTCCCCGCAATGAGAGACAATAAGGGACTCTCCCGTAGTGGGAATAAGACCAAGACAGAGTGCGGGTGAGCGTAAGTGGGAGTTTATCCAAGGATAAGGCATGCAAAGAACTCTGCAACCTACGAGAGCGCTCTGTCTGACAATAGCAAAGACAGGCGTATTTCTAATACAGAAAACGTCATCAACACCTAAACACTATAGGGGGCACAAGTTAATTGGGATTGGGTATCGTCGACTAACTATAGGTGTTGCTGCAGCATGGTTGGTCTTGGCAAGACGACGTCACTGGTCAGCCTCGTGGGTTGGGTTGGGCCTGACAGGCCGGCTTGAGGTCATCCGTGCGGTGTTGGTGCGCTGGGGCAGCCTGTGACAATGATGAATACCTTTCCTGTCTTAGTTGCCCTAGGCCATGCACACTGCAGTTATTCAGAAAATGACATTTACGTTCACTAATAAATTGTTCCGTAGCTTATCTTATAAAATAAACGCAACACATGAGGAATGCACCTCGTGAGAGGTCTGGTGGTTGTTGGTTGGGGTGAGATTTACCTGAGTCTTATTGACCGGTATTTTAGGTCGCGGGACGGGGCTCTGGGACCTGGGCCGAGTGATACATGTCTGTCTGCTGCGTTAGAAGTTATTATATAGATGGGTCTCTGTGTCTTGTCCCAATGATGGGGGTCGTCCTTACACGGGGTCAGGATTCTTGGGGGGGTTCGTGGGGATTTATGAGAGGGTGCCGGTAGATCAGTGGGTTCATCCGTGGGTTTATTACCGTGCTGTAAATAACACAGGTGGCGGGCTGTGGCCTTGGTTGCGGCGCCGGGGCCTCTGACTCTCTGAAGTAACGCCAGCTTGGTTGGGGGAGGTGAGGGAGCGCAGCACAAGTCTTAGCTTTTTTATCTGGCAGGCTTGGTGGGGTGGGAGAGGGAATGACCTTGCATATACTCACAAAGGTATTTTCCTCGTGCGTTGCTGATCAGTGAATGCAGAAGTTTTATACTGTTCTGCCTCATTTTAACGTTATTCAGACACACATATACATATATATATATTTCATTTTCGTTACACATTTCTTTAATACAGTCGGTTCCAGTACCTTTTCATTACCTAACATTATGTTCACTACATTGTGTGCGTATTGTATGTACATTAGACGTTATACGAGGGATATCTAGGTTATGGCCTACAGAGATTGATGCTCGCCGCTTTGGGTGATTCAGAAAACATATATGAGTTCAAGTTTCTACATACTATTGAAAAACACTTTTACAGATAGAGGTTACACGTTTGGTCAACATCTTTCTCCGTGGTTATAGCAGCATTAGTCCAGACCTGGAGGGATATCATATAACGTTACATTTTTATGGTTCGTTCACATTTTAAACAGAGGTAGTTCATTAACACCAATACTTGAACTATTTTCTACCTTCTTCAGATAGTGATGCTTCAGCTTTTTTCCCCGTTGCCCCGGCCTTGCGGTCTGGGTCATACGGGGTGCAATATCACATTGTTACTAATATAATGTTGCCGTGTTGGCATCTCGGGTTTAGCTCATCTCCGACTTTCTCATGGGAACGCGCTCGCAGCGGATCTGCCAGGGCTGCTGAGGCGGCAGAGATGCATGAAAGGCCCTCCAAAGGTGGGGGCCTCGTTACAGTGTGCTGAACTCACACCATGTTTGCTGTGCACGATGGCGTCTAGGCCTAACTTAAGTTTCGGTAAATGCAAAGACAGGGTGCGTGTGGGCAATGTCGTCGGCGGGTGAACCCCCCCTCCACCTGGGCCCGGGTGGCATGAGGGTGCTCCCACCGAGCCATGGTCCTCACCTGGGGAGGGAGCTGTAGGTGAGGAGGGCCTCGTGGCCATTCCTCCCCTACATTTCCCCCCTTTCGTTACTTAAAGTAACGAATTTCTTTAGCTCTTCTAATCTTCTACATTCTTGTTCTTCTAACACTGCACCATCCCATGCAGGGGTTCCTTTTATAGGCATCCATGCTCTGCACACCCCCCTTAAGCTCTCACCTCTCCTAGCATACTCGTCTGGTGTACATGTCAAATATATACAGTCGCCGGTCTCTTCCAGATCTACCCAGACCTCCTCATACCATTCCAGTTCTACGTCTCGTGGTTCTTTAATCGTGGTGTGCCATAGCTTATCTACTATGTACTTGTCACGGCACATAGGCACTAACTGGTACCTGGGGGTGTTGTCTGTTCCTGTCTGCACGTGTACTTCTTGTGTTGCTTTAATTGTACCACCGGAGTTGCCCATTGTAACCATCATCATTGCACCGTTAGGGACTGCATTAGCACAACATCGGAGGCCCACCTGGCACAGGCAGAACATCACAAGGATGATCACCACTATTGGTATCAGGAACTTCATTGTCACTCCAAGCCATGAGGGAACCCAGGAGAAGATATTGTCGAACCACGAGCTATCCTCAGCTCCACCTTCCATTTTCATCTTCTCGCCCAGGTTATGTACTGCTTCAATAACGTGGGACAGGGACCCATTTTCTGCGTCTTCAGAAGGTACGAACGTGCAGCACGCACTTCCTATTTTTCGGCAAACACCTCCATCGATAGCTGTCAACAGGTCTAGAACATACCTGTTCTGCATGGTCATTAGTCGCAGAGCTCGTAGTTCCACCTTTATTATGTTGAACCCTTCTTCAGTGTCATTGGCCAACTGGATCAGTTCCCACCGTGTGATCTGGAGCCATTTTGCATTTGCTCTTGCTTGGACACTGGACACTAGTGAAGCAAAGAATGTTTCCACGGAGCTGAACAGGCGATACTTGTCTGGGATCTGTGCCAATAAATCAGATGATGCTTGTGATATGTAGTTCGAGGCTCGCTTGTTTCTTGAGAGCTTTTCTTCCTTCCCCCCGGAGGACAGGACATAAAGGTGCGCTTGTGTAGTTGGAGAAGCTGCATTCTGGTTCAAGCCTCCTTTCATCATGTTACTTCTGTCAATATGGCTTTCTGGAATCACCATTAGTGTCGAGTGCAAGGTGGCCATTGAGCAGCTACCACTCCATGATTGGGGAAGGTGCAGGTACGCCTGGTTTCCGCATACCCAGTAGGTGTCCATTAATGCTGCTGTCCCTTTTTTCATATCCGGGATGGTGAGAGTTTTGTTACAGTTCGTGTTCGTTCCCATTGCCATTTTTCCTTCTCCCTTGAAACATAGTTCGTTTTGTATTTCACTTTGTAGCTTGAAGGGTTTCTCCATCGCTGTTACCCATGTTAGTTTAGGGATGTGTTCTTTCCATATTGGCAAGCACGTTCTTTCCATCCACCGCAACTTGTCCGGTTGGACACCTTTCAGCGCTTCTGCCTTGCACAGCACTTCTTCGTCTTTCCATTTGTTTTCGGAAAACAGTGTCCCTTGTATTGCAAAGAAAGGTTCTTTAAGGCAGATCACTCCAGACGCTTGCGAATAGCACGTTTTGTTGTTCTGTACCATTCTTAAAGAGACATCGTGTGCTTGGAAAGTGTTCTTTATTCTACACAGCGTGAGATGAAGGAGACATTGGGCATCCACAATGGGCAATTCTCGTGGCAACAATACTTTAGGTGTGCCTGATGCATGGGGGATAAGTGAGCAGACATAACAGCTCTCATTGGTTGTTTGTTTAGCTGTTGTGCTCATATCTGCATACCATTTATTTGCTTGGTGAGGGTGTCGTGGGTCTTCCATTTTGTCTAACCCTAGCCCATAATACTCATCATACCCTTTTCCACCAGTCTCTCTTCTCCGCCTACTTTTCTCCCTTCTTCTGTACCTTCTCGTTATAGGAGGTGAAGAACCAGGCCCCCCTTCCTCCCTCCCACCCCCCTTTTCTAATTCTTCATATAGGGGCGTGTGTTCTGCCATCATAATCACTTTTCCATCCTCATTAATAAACAAGAGATCGTTGTTTGAAATTGGGGCGGGAGGGATCGTGTGGTTGTTGTATGTTCCAGGTTGGGACATTGTGTCATTATCTACATTTTTGGTTCTCCATTGTGAGAGGACAGCAGTGGGTGGTGTAGTATAGTATCCCCACACAAAGTGTGCTCCATCCCAGATCAAGAAATCACCTCTTTGATACCTACAGTCGGAATTGTTTTCGTTCCAGGAGCAAGGGTGGTGTTGTTCCCCCCTCCCCCCTCGTTCATCTCGGTAGAGATGAACGCTATAATCCAGTGTAACACCAGACAAAACATTGAGATGAAGAACACGATAGCACACATTGATAAACCACATTCAAATGAATATGTTAATCTAGCCACTAACATTTCTCTAAATCTAACATATCTATTAGTTGCAGGCTGCCCATTCGATGCCATGATAAATCCTGTTTGAGACACAAAAGTTCATTAAATACAAACATGTAAGCATTTCCACATTGTAACGTTTCGGTGATAAAATATAGGGTTGGGTGAGGAAGGGGGTTTGTTGACAGACAAGGTAGCTTTCAGTCAATATTATTTGTAACTTACTATATATATATATAAATAATAAAAAAAAACATGACATTTCTAAAAACAACAATAATAAAAAACATCTTAAATAGTACAGGAAGGGGAAAAAAAAAAAGAACCCCACGCAAAACTTTCAAAAATTGTAAAAAGAAAATTTACATATACATGTGTACATGTTTTAGTCCAGGACATTTGTTGCGCGCTAATTGTGTTCACTGTTCATCTCATGAAGCACACGAAATTCAAATCATTCATTCCGCACAACTTCATCGTCCGCTGTTGCCTGTGCCTCATCCTGCACCTCACTCTCCGCAGCGCTGTAAGCTTTACGTACATCTGTCAAATGCACCCAATATCGCAGGCCCTTAACCTTTACTGCTGTAGGCGTGCAAAACACTACCTCATAGGGGCCATGGAAGCGTGGTGCGTTCCACCTCCGCACAAAACTTCTAACATATATAAGGTCCCCAGGCATTAGCTGTAGTGGTTTTTCAGGCAAACCGTTTGGTTCAGTCGCGTTCCCCTCCTCTCTTGTCGAGGGGGGGGCTAGTTGCTTTGAAATTACGCGCGCTGCCCTTGTCAATTTTCGCAGGTATTCTGTGAACTCCTCCCCCAATATGGCTGCGCTTCTGTGTGCATCAGAACGCTCACGGAGAGGCGAATGCGCTGTGTGCATTCTTCTTCCCGTGACGATCTCGTGCGGGGACAAATGGTGATCCTTACTTGGCTGGTTTCGTAGCTCAAACAAGGCCAAAGGCAGGCAGTACATCCAAGTCTTTTTAAGGGAAAAACAAAGTTTTGATAATCTGCTTTTTAACAGGCCGTTTATCTTTTCTACGACGCCATTACTTTGAGGATGATAAATCGAACATAATTTGTGCTTTATTCCCAATAATGTAGTCACTTCTTTAAAGAGTTCATTAACAAAATGCGTCCCGTTATCTGAGCGAATAACGTCGCAAATTCCCCAGCGCGGAAACACTTCCCGCACTAGGAACTTCGCGGCGCCCTTCGCGTCAGGGCGGGCACAAGGGCCTGCCTCCACCCACCTCGAAAATGGACATACAACCACAATCATGTATCGAGCCCCGTTACACCTTTCTCCCATGTCTACATAATCAATGTGGAGCTCTCTGAATGGGCCACTTGGTTTTGGTATCGTACCCCTTAGTGTACGCAATGTCATACCTGAGTTGTAAATTTGACATGTCGTGCATTCTAGAGCTAACCTTGTGACATGTTCCTGGAGGCAAGGTGTAAACCAATCTTCTTGTATCTCTGCCATTATGTGTTTCTTTGTGTTGTGTGCAGGAAAGTGTAGTTGTTGAAATGCTATTCCTAACAGCGTGATTGGCATTACCACTTTTCCTGAACTCTCTTGTCGCCACAATAAATCAGTCGGTGATTTGCTGCATCCTCTCTTAGTCCACAGCAATTTTTCCTCTGCACTAGCTCCCTCTTGCAGCTCTATTATCTCCTGTGTGGACATCATGTTGTATCCTGTGGGGACTTCTTGGCTTGCTGTGTGGTGCAACATGTACTCTCCTATTTCACCTTTTTGTAGATATGAAGCTGCTTTGGCAGCGGCGTCTGCTGCCGCGTTCCCCAAAGATACAAAATCTGTATTGGTGGTATGAGCTTGACATTTTACGATGGCCACTGCCGTGGGGTCTTGCAGGGCCTCAATCAGTTCTTTCAATAATTCTGCATGCTGGACTGGCGTTCCGTCTGCTCGTCGGAACCCTCTCCGCCCCCACCGGGCCAACCCACCGTGAACTGTTGTTGTCATGTATGCTGAGTCTGTATATATGGTCACTGCGCACCCCTTGGCGGCATGCAATGCTTCTATTAGCGCTATTAGTTCTGCTGCTTGCGCTGAATAGTGTGATGGGAGGCGGTGTTGTACTAGTATCTCATATTCATCTTCCTCTAATCGTACCACTGCCATACCCACATGCTTTTCTCCTGTCTCCATGTCTATTGATGCTGACCCGTCCACAAAATACACCTCACCCTCGGTCAGGGCATTTTCAAAAATCACTTGATCCTTACTTTCGTCACCTATGTACGTGGCGCAGTTGTGGTTTTGCATGTCCTCTATGGTGCATGCCTCTGTGATGAATGTGGCTGGGTTCACTGTTTTACATCTTACTATATGGATGTTAGCGCTGGACAGTATTATCTCATATGCTGTGGCGCGTTGTGTTGTCAATGTGCTCTTTGTTCGCTCTAATATTGCAAAAAGTGAGTGTTCCACGAACAGTGTCACCGGGCAGCCCATTACTATCGTGGCACTTTTTTCAATTGCGAACGCGGCTGCAGCTAGGGATTGCTCGCACGCGAAATGACCTTGCATTACTGCGTCTAGGGTGCCGCTATAGTAAGCGAGTGGTTTGTGCCCTAAAGATGTTTTCTGTGTCAGTACTGCTGTCATCAATGTTCCTTTGCAGTGTGAAAATAAGAAGAATTCGCGCCCATAATCTGGGTTTGCTAGTACTGGAGCGCTTGATATCAGCTCTTTTAGTGAGTTAAATGCTGTGTTCATCACCTCTGTCCATTCTATGTGTTTGTGTTCCTGTTGTGCTTCTTTCAGTGCCTGTAGCAAGGGCCTTGTGTACGCTGCATAGTCCAATATCCATGCTCGGCAATAGTTACACATACCTAGAAATTTCTGCATCTCTTTTACTGTTTTGGGCTCCCCAATTGTTCTAATCGCCTGTGCCCTGTCTGGTATAATTCGCTTGCCATCCTTTGATATCAACTGACCCAAGTATAGGACCTCCGTCAGACAGTATTGTAACTTCCCCTTGTCCACCTTGTACCCCTTATTTGCCAATAATGTCAATAGTGTTATCGAGTCCTGTCTGCATTCTTCCTCAGCCTGTGCACAAACCAATAAATCATCAACGTACTTAATCACTGTGCTTTCTACAGACAAATTCCCCAGATCTTCATGTAGTACCCTGTTAAATATGCTTGGGCTTTCGCAATATCCTTGTGGTAGTCTGCAGTGTTCGAACCTCCTTCCTCCCAATGTAAATGCTGTCAAGTACCTGCTCTCTTCTGCCAAGGGAATCGAAAAGAATGCATTTTTTAAGTCAATTACTGTGAAGTGTGATGCTATTTTTGGAATGTTGCACAGTATTGTCGCCGGGTTCGGGACTAAAGGGAACTCCTTCATTACCACATCGTTCAATGGGCGTAAATCTTGTATCATCCTCCATGAACCCCCCTTCGCTTTTTTGATTGGGTAAATGCATGTGTTGCATGGGGAGTTTGAGGGCACTATTATACCCTGTGCTAGCAGTGCTTCTATTGTCTCTCTGATCCCTTCTTCTGCTTCTCGCGACAGTGGATATTGTTTCACCCGGGGCAGTATTGCTCCTTGTTTTACTTTTATCACCACAGGCTGAACTTCATGTAGCAACCCTACATCGTGGGGGCCATTAGTCCATAAGTTAGCGGGTACTGAACTCATGTCTTCATCAAAAAATGTATGCGGTGCTCCTACTACCGCCATTAGTTCAACTTTAGTTTGTCTGGCTGTAACTACGATGTCGCAGGGCATTGCCAGTTCCATCACTACTTCACCATCTCCCTCAGTGTCAGAAAATAGCTCCTCGTCCGAGAGCTCCCTCAGGGGGATATTTGCATTTGTACACAATACTGTCCGCCACTCACACCCTTCCATGTCAATACCAATCACGCATATTCTGTTTGCTGATACATGTATTGCATGCAAATCCAATGATAGTACTTCCCCAAGAGCAGTGTCAGGGCTTGCTATGGGACGAAAAAGGAATTCTGCTGGTATTCTCCACTCCACCCTTTTTAGTTCTGGTACTATGAGAGCCAATGTTCTCATGCCTTAAACAAACATCTCCTCATTTCTTGGTACCCCTCTGATCTCTTTTATTGTTGTGTGGCCGTGTATTACTGCTAATATACGGAGGGGGCATATGCCTGGCGTTGAACATACGATGCCGCTCCCTGTGAATGATATGGTCATGTTTAGTTTGCTCAAGAGATCTCTCCCCAGTAAGTTGATGGGAGAGTTTTCATAGTACAGTAAGGGTGCTTTCACTGTTTTACCCCCCACTGTCACATCCAATACCTCTGTGTAAGGAACTTCAATTACAGCCCCAGAGAACCCCTGCGTCTCTAACGTTCTATTAGATAACGGGAACCGGCCCTCTCTAATGCATGATTTCTCCGCTCCCGAATCCACCATGAATATGAATTGCTTGTCTCCTATCTGCGCTCCTATCAATGGTTCCTCTGATGCATTGTGGGTCGTAGACAGTACTGGACACGCAAGTGCTCTCTGTGGGCTGTCCTATGCGGGGTGTCTCATTGCCCCCCCTTGATCGAAAATATTCCCCGAGACTACTGACACTCCACTGTAAGGTGCGGGGGCTGGTGCCCCATTAGCTCCTGTGGCGAAAGTATTACCAGGCGTGTAGTGCACATTGTCATTATTCTGTGGGCTGGTTTGTGTTCGGTATTGATGTCCGTGTAGTTGTGCGTTACTCCTTTGTACTACATTGTCTGGTTGCTGGTATTGTCCCATGGGGAGGCCGTAGGGGCTTCCTGGATGGGGGTGTCCGTACTGTTCTATCTCTTGGAAACCGTTGTTTTGTCTGCTCCTACATTCCCTTGAGTAATGCCCCCATCTCCCACAATTCCAACAGCTCCCCTGTGGACCTCTGGGACCCTGCCACCCATTTCCTCCCATTCCTCCATACCCTTGTCCTCCTCTTCGCCCCCTGTACCCACCTCTTCCTCCTCTTGGGGCCCACTCTTGCCACGTTGGACCTCCGTTCTGCTCCTGCTCTGTCCACTGTCGTTGCCCTTGTCCTGCCCAATTCGCTGCTATTCTTCCTTGTATTGCTATTTGCCCCTCCTCTCCTTCCTCTCCCTCCCGTATGAGTGGGAGTCCCGCTACCGCTGCTGCGACCTTCACCAATTTTGATTGCACCAACTTCGCCTCGTCCGCCAACCTTTTCTGTGCTATTTCCCTCTCTCTTTCTTTGATCCTTTTACAATGGTGTACTATTATGCTTTGGATCTCCGGCCAGCCTTTTGCCTCAACACCTGCTATTTTATCTAGTGCCTTTTGCACTTCCTTTGGGAGCCCTCTTTTAATGATGAAGTAAAATAGAGACGTGGATTGGTGCCAGGGCGTACCCGTTTCCGCTCTCCACATCTCCTGCACCCGGATAATGTAATCCATAGCGTCCTCCCCATCATTCATGGTACATTGCATTACTGACTGCAGATCAGGGGTATCTGGGAAAGTTTCCCGCAGTGCGTCCCACACCCTTGCTCGCACGGTGTTAAAAGAAGCCCCATCATGGCGATCACACTCCAAAGTTACAGCTGGAAAACCCGCTTTAGCCCACACTCTGTCTGCCTGATCCCCTACTGAGGACACTAGTAGGCTTTTCACATCGCCTACTGCCAGCGGTATACCCGCGGTATGTTTTTCAAATGCATATATCCACTTGCTTGCCCCTCCTGACAGCTGTGGTAGTAATTTCATTAAGTTAGCCTTGTCCATCTGAGCCCACGGTATATAGTTCGGCCTCCCACCTCCCCTGTGGAGTAATGGTAGTTGTAATTTCCCTTTTGCTGTTGCAGCTTCCTTTTCCTTGGTCACTGCTGACTCTAATGACGCCATCTTCCCCACCCTATTTCTTAGTCGTCCTATCCATTCATCCTCTATAGTCCCCAGTGAACATGCCCCATCTAGCTCCTCGCCTTCTCCGCCTACTGCCATGCTCAATCTATCACTCTCATCCCCCCCTCCTCTGACATCACATAACAAATCCTCTCTGATCCCTCTCTCTCTCGAGACATCACCAATGCTTCCTTCTGCTGTCCCTACTTCTATTATCCTGGTCGGTTCTTCCTCAATTCTGAACAGTATTTCCCCCTTTTTCCATCCTTCCTCAATTTGTCTACTTTCGCTCGACGCTCTAGACGTGCGTCCAGATTGTGTGGGGGCGCACGCTGTGCGTTCACATATGTCTTTTATTCTTGAGAGCTCATCTCGTGCCACTGTAAGCCTCGACTCTAAGTCACTCGTTAACTTCTCTATGTCCACTCTCTGTGTGCCTCCCTGGGTGTGCTCTCTAGTGTTTTCGTATGGTGGGGGTGCAGTTGGTCTTTGTGGCGTGCTGGTTGAAGGGGGAGGCACATAAATCGGGTCGCTATATCCTGTTGCAGGGGCTGGTTTAGGTAATATTGGGTACAACATAACCACTTCCGCAGGCTGTTCTGTACTTAACTGTTCCTTTTCCTCTCGCGGGATCATTAGTGGATTGTCTGTGGTGGAGGGTAAATCAATATTTGGTGCTGGGGCTTTGGGTGGGGGTACTTCCTCAAACAATCTCCAGAGATCTAATATCTCCTTCCTAGTCTGCCATTTTTTCCCCTTATACTTGAGGCGAATACAGGTACATACCATATCGAGAACGCTTTTGTCAAAAGACCCTCCTTCTGGCCAAATCTGGGGCAACCCCTCCCCTTTCAATTCTGTTAACCATTGATCATGATATTTATTTATGCGTTCAGCATATCCCGGCAAGCTCTTACAAATGTGTGACAAGGGAGTTTCAGCCCCCATCCTCTAAATCGTCAGCGCTACCGCGTTCGCCTTCGTAACTTTTAAATAGGTGTAAATATGCGTACGTATACCTTTATGGCACAGACAAGAGCGGACCTCTCAAAATTGTCACCCACTGTAATTCAGTGCACAAATCTCTTCTCACTCACCATATCTCATCTCTTTCTCATTCTCAGGCACACTTATGTGATTTCACTGGCAATCGATCTAGTACTGGTTATGTCCACACTCTTTGGCACCACCTCACGGCCACCTGTTCGTCTCTAACACTCGTACGGTGCGCGCACCCTTCACAATGCTTTCCACTCACACTCCTTGTCTTTCTCCTCCCTTTCCTCCCTAGCCAGCTGTCCCTGTTTCCCTACTAAGGTTACTGTGTTCACGTCTGTACGTGCCACTACTGAGTCCCCACTTTTTAAGATGTTCTAACTACTTCATACCCTTCTCATTTTCACCCCCTACCCCGTGGAAATGGAAAAAAAAAAAGAAATAGAGAGAGAGAGAGCACAATCACTAAAAAATATTCCCGGTGTCTCCTTTTGCTAGACACCAATAACTTATTTCTCACTTCTTCATATATTCCCAGTACTAATTTAGATAGTACTATGCGGCGCCGCCTTCCACCCCCTCTCGGAGCTAGGTTTCCGTCACTTCTACCACGTCACTTATTTCTTACTCCTAATGGCCATATGCAAAAGAAAGAATAAAGAAAATTTCAAGACCCGTCTGTAGTAGACCCCCGATATTCTTCTCCTCTACCTGTCCCCGTTCTGTTATTCCCAATTCCCTTTCTTTTCCCCTTGACGATCACTCGCACTCGGTACTCACGTGCCCGTCTTGAACCGATACTCTCCGAAACTGGGTCCGTCCAGGCGGCGTCACCGGTAACTCAACGGTCAGCCCCTGGCTCCGGCGAGCGGCACTCAAAGGGGATTTTTTTCCAATCGGGATCCCGTACCCTTTCTCATTGAGTGCGCACTTCTTATTGTGCCGGTCGCCGTTGGCGGGCGGCCTCCCGGAGACGGCTCACCGTGCGTATCCCTTCTCGACCGGAGATTCTCGTGCCACAAGGGGGTCGTTTAAGAAGGAGTTAGGAAAAATAGTTTGGAGATATCACGCTATCGGGGTCACCACTGAAAGGAAGCGCCCCCAATTCAGCACGATCCTCCCCGCAATGAGAGACAATAAGGGACTCTCCCGTAGTGGGAATAAGACCAAGACAGAGTGCGGGTGAGCGTAAGTGGGAGTTTATCCAAGGATAAGGCATGCAAAGAACTCTGCAACCTACGAGAGCGCTCTGTCTGACAATAGCAAAGACAGGCGTATTTCTAATACAGAAAACGTCATCAACACCTAAACACTATAGGGGGCACAAGTTAATTGGGATTGGGTATCGTCGACTAACTATAGGTGTTGCTGCAGCATGGTTGGTCTTGGCAAGACGACGTCACTGGTCAGCCTCGTGGGTTGGGTTGGGCCTGACAGGCCGGCTTGAGGTCATCCGTGCGGTGTTGGTGCGCTGGGGCAGCCTGTGACAATGATGAATACCTTTCCTGTCTTAGTTGCCCTAGGCCATGCACACTGCAGTTATTCAGAAAATGACATTTACGTTCACTAATAAATTGTTCCGTAGCTTATCTTATAAAATAAACGCAACACATGAGGAATGCACCTCGTGAGAGGTCTGGTGGTTGTTGGTTGGGGTGAGATTTACCTGAGTCTTATTGACCGGTATTTTAGGTCGCGGGACGGGGCTCTGGGACCTGGGCCGAGTGATACATGTCTGTCTGCTGCGTTAGAAGTTATTATATAGATGGGTCTCTGTGTCTTGTCCCAATGATGGGGGTCGTCCTTACACGGGGTCAGGATTCTTGGGGGGGTTCGTGGGGATTTATGAGAGGGTGCCGGTAGATCAGTGGGTTCATCCGTGGGTTTATTACCGTGCTGTAAATAACACAGGTGGCGGGCTGTGGCCTTGGTTGCGGCGCCGGGGCCTCTGACTCTCTGAAGTAACGCCAGCTTGGTTGGGGGAGGTGAGGGAGCGCAGCACAAGTCTTAGCTTTTTTATCTGGCAGGCTTGGTGGGGTGGGAGAGGGAATGACCTTGCATATACTCACAAAGGTATTTTCCTCGTGCGTTGCTGATCAGTGAATGCAGAAGTTTTATACTGTTCTGCCTCATTTTAACGTTATTCAGACACACATATACATATATATATATTTCATTTTCGTTACACATTTCTTTAATACAGTCGGTTCCAGTACCTTTTCATTACCTAACATTATGTTCACTACATTGTGTGCGTATTGTATGTACATTAGACGTTATACGAGGGATATCTAGGTTATGGCCTACAGAGATTGATGCTCGCCGCTTTGGGTGATTCAGAAAACATATATGAGTTCAAGTTTCTACATACTATTGAAAAACACTTTTACAGATAGAGGTTACACGTTTGGTCAACATCTTTCTCCGTGGTTATAGCAGCATTAGTCCAGACCTGGAGGGATATCATATAACGTTACATTTTTATGGTTCGTTCACATTTTAAACAGAGGTAGTTCATTAACACCAATACTTGAACTATTTTCTACCTTCTTCAGATAGTGATGCTTCAGCTTTTTTCCCCGTTGCCCCGGCCTTGCGGTCTGGGTCATACGGGGTGCAATATCACATTGTTACTAATATAATGTTGCCGTGTTGGCATCTCGGGTTTAGCTCATCTCCGACTTTCTCATGGGAACGCGCTCGCAGCGGATCTGCCAGGGCTGCTGAGGCGGCAGAGATGCATGAAAGGCCCTCCAAAGGTGGGGGCCTCGTTACAGTGTGCTGAACTCACACCATGTTTGCTGTGCACGATGGCGTCTAGGCCTAACTTAAGTTTCGGTAAATGCAAAGACAGGGTGCGTGTGGGCAATGTCGTCGGCGGGTGAACCCCCCCTCCACCTGGGCCCGGGTGGCATGAGGGTGCTCCCACCGAGCCATGGTCCTCACCTGGGGAGGGAGCTGTAGGTGAGGAGGGCCTCGTGGCCATTCCTCCCCTACAGTTGCCCGATTGAAATCCTTAACAATGGCCAGCTCTTCCAAGAGTTTGCCCAGCAAAGGAGTGATGGTGATTTGGCAATAGTTAGCCGGCCAGGACGGGTCGGCAGAGGGTTTCTTAATAAGGTGCACAAGGGAGTGCTTCATGGGGGAATGGAAGATTCCAGTGGCAAAGGAGTGGTTGCAGAAGTCGACCAGGGCAGGAGCCAGGGAGTTGATGTGGTCCTCGATGGTTGTTAGGGAGAATTCTCTGTTAAGGCTAATTTCCCAAACCTACTGAGTCCCCCAGCAGCTTTGCTGGATTTTTGGTGTTGCTAAGAGTGAGACTCTTTTTTTCCCACTCTTAGACATGATTTGAGGTGTTCCTTTGACTTTGTATGTGTTTTATGGGCTATGGGGTCCTGTACCCCATAGGGCTTCATGTGTTTTTGGTATGTGGGTTACACAGCACCCTCCGTGGAGTAACCCAGGGGTGTCGTAGGGACCCCCAAACATAGACTCCATACCCTGGGGCTGACTACTGTCTCCCATGGCATGTAAAGTCACCATTGGCTTTACTAGTCTTAAATTGTTTACAGAAGCAGTACAAACCATCATATTGTGGACGTACTGGTCGGGGCAATTCGATTGCCCCTGGGCCTGTTGTTCGAGGGGGCACTTTCCAGCCCCCCCCCCCGACCGAGTTGTGGCTGGTGGCAGTGGATACTACTTTTTATATTCGACCGCGAATATATTCCTATGGGATTTTTTAATATAGCCTCGAACATACCGCCGGTTTATTAAATTAATATAAATTCACTGGTTGGTATTTTTTGCCGAAACTGCGTTTGTGTTCGCTTCTGTGACTCCAACCCAAGTCGAGCCCTTTGTTCCACTTTTTGGCGGGCTTCTCCACAGAAGCCTCCAAAAGTGGTGCCACTCTGTCTGGGTACCACAGGGGGTGTGGGAGGGGGTTTAGGCACCCTGGACTGAGTTGTCTCGGCAACTCAAGTCGCACTTTCGTGTGATTGGCCCAGTGGTGAGACGCCCGGCTCACCACTTAGCATGTTTGAGTGACCGCTAGGACTGATGAATGGGGGTTTTCTGCATAAAAGCAGGGCTTTGGGGACTGGGACTTCAGACGTCGCCAGAGGACCAAAGAATCCGAAGAGGAAGAAGCTGAGCCGACCTGCAACGACGACACCACCGGTGGAGCCCTGCTGAACCGTCTCACCACTTTTCCCGACGACACAGGAGATCTTCATTCCGAAGAGTCTTCTTCCTTTGACTGGTGGGGATAACCAGTTTGCCCGCCTTTTCGCCTTCCCGGATCATCTCGTGGCCGCCTTGCCTGTGCCAAGCACCCCGGCAACCGGGATACCACGTTTTCTCCACTAGCGCAAATAAAAGGGTAGTACCTTTTAACCGGAGAACTCCGCGGCTGGTTTCTTCCCTGGCAGTGCAACGACCTTCAGCCTTCCTCCACGTCGAGATCATCTCTTCCTCTGGACGACGCCGCGACTTGCACCCGCTGGCAAGAACAACTGCCCTCACTGGAGGATCCTCTCCACTTTAAAGGCACTGTGTCCGCCTGGCCTCCCTCGCAATGGTCTGTGTGGGGTGACTCTTAAAGCCTCAATTTACCACTTGGGTTGGCCCTAGGCTGGCTAACTGAACTTTTCTAAACTGAACTGATTCCTTTCTGAACTCTCTGCAAGACTCTCCAAGCCTTTTAAACTGTGTGATGTTGGGTGCATTGGTGTTCTACTCTCTCCAAGAGGGAGCCTGGCCTCTGAACTTTTTGCTCACAAGTAGACTTTGACTTTCCTGCCTTGCTGAGTGCTTCTAAAGGATTGTGTTGTGTGCTGTTCCTAATTTCTGCCTTTTCCCTCCCTTTTTCTTAACTAAGACTTGTCTAGTAAGGAATAAGGGATGTGTATATATATATATATATATATATATATATATATATATATATATATATATATATATATATATATATATATATATATATATATATTAATAGTGACTGTGTTTTTGAACTTGCTTATAATAATAGTGCTGGAGTGTTTCTAAGTGTGTCTTTAAATAAATAATTATATACTTGTTACCAAAGCTCTGGTCAGTGTTTGCTTGTGCTACTGTATGTTGGTACCTATCTTGTATACTCTTTATACTGTCTAACTCTTCTTGAGAGAAGTCTGGCTGCTCAGCCACAGCTACCAGGTAAATCTGGGTGGTACAGACTGCTACCAGTTGGGTTTACTGCCAACACCTGTAGTCTTAAGCCTTTTGCAGTGTTCCCTAAGGGAACTGCACAGGTTTCTGCCTAACAATGGTTTTGGAGGAACAGGGGTGAACCTGTTTTGGCGAGAATTTCAAAGATCGAACTTGTCTAGAAACTTTGTCTGGTGAGAATAGGGGACAGGCAGAGAAGGAGGGGAGGAGAGGTGGCTGCAGAAGGGCCAGAATAAGAGCAGGGTGTTGAGGGACGAGGGGGAAAGGAAGAGAGAGAGGGCAGGGTGTCCTGAGTTTTAGAGATGAAGTGAGAAGCCAGGGGCGTGCAGAAGGCCTGGGAGGGGACAGGAGAGGTAGAGACTGCAGAAGGATTGGCCAGCTCCTTGCAGATTTTAAAAAGTTTGGCCGAGTTGTTAGGTGCCGCCGAGACGCAGACTTGGATGTTGGCTCTCTTTTTTGATGCAGACAGAGAGCCAGTATTGCCTTTGGAGCAGGCGGCAGGCCAGTTTGTCAAAGGATGTACATGAAGCCCGCCATTTCCTCTCAGCCACCCTGCACTACCGTTTAAGGGTGACGAGGTCTGAGTCGTACCAGGAGTTGCACTTGGCTTTGGGCTTTGGGCTTCAGACGGATCCACATGACGGGGGCAAGAAAATCAAGAGTATCAGATATAGCAGAGTGGAGCATGGAAAAGGGCTGTGTCAGGGTGAGAGTCAGCCAAAGGCAGAGGGTGGGGTGGTTGAGAAAGTGGTGGAGAAAGCCTCAACTGGAATGCGCTTCATGGGTCGGATGACCGAGAAGTGGGTGGCAGTGATGGAGTTGGCTTGGCCTGAGGGGTCGAGAGGGTGAGCTGGGAGGAAAGGAGAAAGTGATCACTCCAGGAGAGAGGAGTGGTAAGAGGGACAGAAAGGGAAAGGTCTGAGGAGATCAGAACATCCAGAGTGTGCCCTGCAGTGTGTGTCGGGCCAGACGGGAGAATAGAGAGTGAGAGAGTTGCAAAGGTCATGAAAGAGTCCAGAGGAAGGACAGGAGGAATCCAGGTGGATGTTGAAGTCTCCAAGAAGAGGAGTTGAGTGTCCAGGAGTGAAGAGGAGAGGTCGGCCCACTCAGAGAGGAAGGAGATCTGACCAGGTGGCCGATAGATAGTAGCCACAGTAAGGGAATGGCTAGGAGAGAGAAAGCCTGCAGACAAGGCATTCGAAAGAGGAGTAGGCCTGCGTATGAATGACAGAGGCAGGAATCCAGTCAGGGATGATCAGGGCTACACCCCCTTTGGAACGGTTGGACCTGGGCACGGAGAGGATCTTGTAGCTGTCAGGGCGGAGAGTGTCAAAACTCGTACCAGAGCTGGCGGTGAACCATGTCTTGTGAGACAGAGGACATCGAGGTCAAGTTCCTCCAGAAGGCGGCAGATGTCGGAAGAGTGTTTGACAGCTCAGCTAGAGTTAAGAGTGGCAATATGGAGAAGGTTGCCGTCCTTGAAAGACTTCCCGGGAGTGGTACAAATCAGAGGTAAGCCCTGCGGAGGCATAGAAGAAGCCCGAGGGGGGGGGGGTACAAAGGGAAGGAGTGAGGGCAAGGTAGCCAAGGAGGAGGCAGCAGGGGGAGGCGAGTAAGCCGTGGAGGGGGGAGAGGGAACAGCTGTAGAAGAAAGGAAATTGATGAGGTGCAAGAAGCTTCTATCGAAACGGAGATGGTTGGCCAGAGGGCCTTGGACCAAGACGGTACCATTCACATAGACATTAATGATGACCTTAGAGGAGTGGAAGTTAACCAGGAGGGCCTCCCACAGGGTGCCACCATTAATGGGAGAGGAGGAGAAAGTAGAGAGCACAGAGACCATATGTAGGATCCATAGGTCTGGTGAGGGAACACCAAAGAGGATGTCAGTGAAAGTGTGCCTGTAGGAGGCACTGGTATAGGTGTCAGCAATAGGGAGGCCTGGGTTGGAGACCAGGATGTCCTTTTTAAACTTCTTCCTACCAGATTTAGTGAGGCGAGCAGGGTAGTCGATAGAGAAGCAGTTCGAGAAAATAGGAGAGACAGAGAGCATCATAGAGTAGGTAGGGAGAGGGAGAAGAGGAGTGGAGAGGGAAAGGGAGAACACTAGTGAAGGACACAGGGCAGGGTGCAAGCAGACGAGACGGAGAGAGGAGAGAAAGTTGAACAACAAGACGACCGATGCTCAGATTTAAGACTTTCGCAATGCAATTATAAAAACAGAAGAAAAAGACACCTATGTTTGAGAGTCCAGAATAAAGGGGGAAAGGCCTAGGTTTCAAAATGCAATTTTAAAAAACGGGAGGATACACAACTAAGTTTGAGAGTCCTGAATAGAGGGGAAAAAGGCCTATGTTTCACAATGCAATTTTAAAAACTTTCACAATGCAATTAAAAAAAACAGGAGATCACTCACACGGGTGTGATTGATGTCAAGAGTGGAGCTAACCACGTAATATTTGAGGCAGCCCCTACCAAAGAACATATCTGTGTTATTAGATCAACATTCTGAGCAGGGGGGTGCTGCATGGTAGTCACGCCGTGTGTGTTGGACCATGCAATTCAAAATCCTCTGTGTTCCCATAACAACTTTAGTATAATCAGTGATTGCGGAACACGAATCCTATGAAAGTTATGATTTGCCAACCTAATCCACTCAATGTTGTCTGAGTGAAGGGTTCGCAATTGCGGACTACCTTTAAAAATATTAAATAGGAAAGACCTATTTAGTCTCTATTGGCCATTGTACTTAGGATCACTACGCCATCCCAGAATGTACGCAGTATCCCTATCAAACCCAATTTCCTCTTTCTCCATCTTAGAATTATTAAATAACTGGGCGCTTGTTGGACTCGGGTCAGGCTCTGCACTTCCAATGTTGGCTTGCATCTCCGATGCTGGGTGTGGTGCTACCCTAATAGGGACAGTGTGGTTGTTAACATCTGCTGATCCTGACTCGGGTATAACCCCTACAATGTCAACATTTAGTTTGATCGGGTCAGGAGTCGCAGATGGCGTGGGTGTAATCTGGCTCTACAACAAAAGGTGAGCTTTAGGTAGTGTAGCTTCAGGCGTAGTGAGTCCCTTTAAGGAAACCGCCGTGGGTGAGGCCTGCTTAATACTACGAGCAGAAAATATATTTTTTTTTGTTGGCCGTTTGCATAAAAGTTAGATAATTGACCTTATTTAAAAGGAAATTGCCCAGGCGGGTGGTAATAACGGTTCTCCAATATCCGATTTTTGAGATGCACTCGGAGAAGCTTTTACGTAGATTGAGAACTTGTTTTGACTCATAATTTAGTTGATTCAAATCAATTTGTGCGTCATTAATGGACATGTTTGCTAGATGTTTTATGTTACGATTTTGACCTTTTTTTTGTGTATCATAAGATACAGTATTATTTTTTTTTTTATTTCGTTTAAGCGCTCTTGCGTGGGCATGTCTCATTTTACGCGAATATAAGAGCGTATTTGAATCAAATGAGGCATGCCCAGTGCCAGAACCCATGAGTTTGCCTGCATCAGCCTCAATGGCGCTTTGTTGGTCAGTTTTGACAGAAGGAGGCTCCCTTTTCATTGTTGCTGTTTGCTCAATAAGTTCAATAAGAGGCGAGGGACTATTGGGAGAATCCTCCTGAATTGGCAGTATATGGCACTATGGCACAACAGTGACAGCCGTAGACCTTGGGGCTTTGCCACCATCATGTGCTCTTATGTGCTGTGAGATTAAATAGCGAAATACATCATCCAATTTTAAAGAGTTTAATTGGATGGCCTCCAGTAATGGGGCAGGCATATCGTCAGAATTGTGGGCAGTGGGTAAACCGTCAATGGAGATGGCTTTCGCGTATTAGCCCTGAGGTAAGGCGTCCACTGGTCCCTCCTCAAGAGTTGGAGTGAATTTGTTGCACACCACGGGGATAGTGGGAGTCAAATATTTTATGACACATGCGTCCAAAAGGCCCAATTTCTCTGACTGACAGGTGACATGTGCTAACATGAAACCTTCCAGTTTACTAATTTTCCTTGAGAGATCCGCAATCATTGTCTTTAAGTTATCAAGATGCACATGTGTAAAGTTGTGTCCTTTATCTAAAAGATTAGGGATGCTAGAAATTACTGGAAATGACAGTTTCTACATTCGGAGTGCTAGGATGCTCTGTTTTGTTGGATTGACATGCTGATACGTTCATGCTATTTTCCTTGACACATTGGTCAATACCATCGCAATCTGATGCATCATATGAGTGGTTTTTTGGCATAGGGACCACCCTCAAGTGGCTACCATTGTGGAAATGCGTTGGAGAACTTGATGAAGGCCGCATTGGCCTTGTAGGATATTGACCAGAATTACCCGGCATCGGCTCTAACGTGCTATCACCCTGGAGGATGTGTAAACAAATACTCTCAACCTCCGAGGATAGAAACACTGCTGGAGATGTGGGGTCCAAAGAAATTCTACAACGTGTCCCCCATTCATTTTGTAAGGTGGGAGCCAGGATTGAAACATCAGATATACAGTTGTTAAACATCTCTGCTGCACTATAATTAACTTAATCAGTAGAATTCCCAGTCAAGGGTTTACCCTTCGCATGTGTAAGTTGATGGTTAACACTATATTCAGAGGTCACACATGCAAGAGGTTTCCGTGCTGCTGTAAGCAGGCGAGAATTCAAACTATCATTTGTTTCAATGGCGAGAGATTGCTGGGTATAGGGCACAGTGTTCGTGTCCATTGCACGTTCACCGTATGAAAGGACTTGTAGAGCCGGCACCGAAATCTCTTTACACGAGTCATGTAGCTGAATAGGAGCAGTATAGTTTAATTTAAACCAATGTGCGCCTATGCCTCCGATAGATGCTTTCCACTCCATAAGCTACCCACCATGTTTAACTATGTGTACTAATATAAGACGTTATAGCTTCAGATACAACAATTATTACCTCAAATTGTATAACTGCCGAACAAGTGTACACAGCTTCTTAATTTAGTGGCTATCAATTTACCAATAGCTGAAGCAAAGTCGTATTAATCAAAGTGGCTAGGATCTGGGCACGACACAGAAGATTTCAGCTGCGTATCAACAGATCAATAACCTATCACACGGTCAAAGTAAAATGTAAAGGATTTGGTCAACTTACTAACGCCCTCCGCCACCGACACCTTGCAGCCGAACCGCCCAACAGCCAGACACTTCAGGAACACTTCTGGATGTGTGTGCGAGATGCGCGTGCACCGGAAAT
The DNA here is from genome assembly GCF_040938575.1 of Ambystoma mexicanum. Lineage (NCBI taxonomy): Eukaryota > Metazoa > Chordata > Amphibia > Caudata > Ambystomatidae > Ambystoma > Ambystoma mexicanum. The sequence continues at coordinate 579,287,116 of NC_090924.1, read as the reverse complement.
TTATGGGTTTGCTGGGAGGATGTGGGCGGATCAGAGGGTGGAGCTGCAATTAAGGAGAATAAAGTATCGGTTAACGGCTCTGTGAAAGCCGCGCACAACACAAGCCCCAGCACAAGTCCCAGCGTGTGTGTACACAGTCCCAGTAATTACTTTGGGAGTGACATGGATTAGAGTTGCAGTGTTAACACTGCCAGAAAACTTCTCTTGCCGACGGAGCAACGTAGCAGGCACTTCAAGGATCAGGGGCACAGAGTGACAGCGTTCCCAGCCCAACAGCCAGACACTTCAAGAACACTTCCAGATGTGCCTGCAATTACCCAGGGGACGACTTGCACTCGACGAAGGCCCTCAGCACCCAGTCAAAGGTGAGCAAGAGCAATGGTGGATGACTGAGGGAGAAGGCCCTAGACAGTGCGGCTATTCCTAGGGGGAGCAGCAAGCCCTGGAGGCGTGAGCGAAGGCAAAGCATAGCTGGGGGAAGATAAGCTCCCTTGAAATAAGGCAACCCCGAACCAGTAAACGTATATAAACACACTTGGTTGAGCACCGGGAAGAGGTAATAACTGTGGGAAACAGTGGACACGGTCTGGAGACATTCCCCAGAGCATTGAGGAACCAGGAGCAAAATCAAGAACATAACTGATGGGGAGCTCCAGGGGAGTAAGTGACGAAGTGAATATTGCCGGATTGACAAGACAGGATCACCGCCACCAGCCACCAGATCACACCCAAGGAAGTGCCCACAGTCATGGAGGAGGCATCGGGGGCGCTGACATTATAAAGCATCAAGAGGGACCCCGAATACGATTAGGACTTGGCGAGGACACCAAGGGAAACGAGGGGCCTCGTCACGAATAAAGGCCTGCGCGGGAGTCAGCAGATCCAGAACAGCATAGGGCAACGGAAGAAGAGCCAAACAACAACAGTACTAAAACAGACAAGGATTAGCACCACGTCAGACTCAACAGAAGAGGGCACCGCAGCACATGCTAGTGCGAAAATGGCATCCAAGTCAAACAAGAGTAAGGGGAAACAATTTTCAATGGACACATTCAACAAACCTGCACCAAGACAAGGTAGTGCGTTGAAAACAGCACAGGGGACGCAAGACGAAGAATCTCCGGAAAGAAGCGTCCAAACCTAATATTGCTTTGGGAGTCTGTCAAAGATGAGGAATACGTGGGAGGACACAATCCATTCGAAGAACAAGTTACTTACCCCTGGTAATGTTCTTTCGACTGGCTGTTCCTCCCATGTATTCCTCATCGCCCTTGCATTCTACCCCTCAGTAGAATTTCCTGTGCTATTACAGCTTCCGTTCCATCAAGGCTGAGTACGGTCACTCCCGTGTTTACGGGTATCTCTGCTTCAAGAGGAGGGAAAACAGAACTGAGGCCAACGGGTGCTTCACGTGCTATATATGCCTTTGATTACATCATCCTCGACAGAGGCCTTCGAGGGACATCGACTCAGTGCCATCGACGCACAGCACCCTGTGCCGAAAAACTTGTTTGAAGCAGCTGGACAACAAGTGTCAAAGATGAGGAATACGTGGGAGGAACATCCAGTCGAAAGAACGTTACCAGGGGTAGGTAACTTGTTCTTCTCCCAGAGTCACCAATTTCACTTCTCCAGCTGGTTTGCAACTCCTGGGTCTCGTTCTGTCAGTCTCTTGTTCCTCCCAATTTTATTAGGCGATGCTGGGGCTCCCACTTTTTCAGGATAGTCCTTTCTTTGTGTTGGAGCTATACTCTCATAACTCCTTTACATTTCTTCATCTCAGTGGTTGACAGGCATTATCTATCACTCCTGTGATCTTACTCTTCACAGTACATGCAGGTACTTATCCTCTGTAATTACATTACAATAATATATGTAAGAGGAGGCTGGTTCTCCGTCAGCTCATAGGGTTGAACTGGGTTTTTGAGGATGGTGAAAAGGGAGTAGCTCATCGGAAAGGGAGTCCTTATCCCTATGGGGCATGTCTCTTCTTGTGTGGTTCTGCTTACTGCCACCCCTAGGGGGAATGTTGGGCTGCACGCACCTCCCTAACCTCACAGGAAAAGGCTCCCTCCACCCCCCCACACGGTCGAAGTAACTGAATCCCCTGATTCGTCACACTGCCTTCAACCACAACACCACTGAAATGTTATATGGGCCACATACCATCAATCAGTGTGTCTTAATGTGATTACCTTTGGCACTGGACTATTGCACAAAGCATCTTCCTGCTTCATGTTCATGGTGCCATCAATATGTAGGCAGGCTGACTGTCCTCTTCATCATTCATCTGATGATTGGGGGCTCCTCCAAGATGTAGTTCAGAGCATTTGTCTGTAGTAGGAAAATAGACAGGCTATTATTGAGTCGATGTAGTAGGTTGTCCCTCAGAATTGTTTGCCACAAGATAAAACATAAAGTATCTTTGTTGAGCATCTAGAATGGGCAAAGAGGAAAATCCCTTCGAGGATGCCTTTCAACTAGATTGCTCAGACAAGTTTCTCTGCGCTTTCCTTCGGACGCTGGTAATTCCCACGGTTCTAAAGCTGTTCAGGGTAAGCATGGACAGTGATGATTGTTTGGTCTGGACTGTCCACGCCAATTTCAATATTCCCATATACTACTTTTGCTAGAAGGTGTCTTCTTGAATCTTCCTTTGAGTACAGAATGATGTAGCAAGAGAAAGGATTGATCTACATCTCTCCCTACCATTGCTCAGCTTGAGAGCAGGGTATCCCTGTATTATGGTCAACATGGAATTTCTTCAGCCAGTATTTCAATTGAGTGAGGCCAATTCAAGTGAATGTGGTTTTGTCATGAATCAGGAGAAGAATATCAGCTATTTTATTGCATCCATATACACAATTACCTTTTAAGTCTTATTTAGCAGGCTGTGGATTCAAAGTTCATTCTTGTAAACCCGATCTGTCAGTTATTTCAACCTACATGAATATGGGTGAGGATGCTTGCTCCTTACAGAGTAAAGCCATTAAGCATCACATTGATTGTTGCTTTACCTTTTTCATAGTGGGATGTGATCTTGGTTCTAAAGTCCATAACTATCGAGCGTATGTCTTCCATGGTCTTTTTCCTTCTCTTCTGGAGGCAGCCCTATGCATATTCCCATGACGAGATAGGCCTAAGGATGGTTTCATCCATCATATCTATTAACCTACCTATTTTTTAATCTTGGCCAAATTATTTGCCAGCAGAAGAAGCTCTGCACAATTTGTATGTGGGGAAGTTTTTATAGTTTTATTTCAACAGTACCATGTCAAACAACTGATCTGTGTTTAACCTGGCCTTAAAGGTATCCAATGCCACAATGATTGTACTGTGTATTTCAAAAGCATACACTTGGCCTTTTCTTCCTGTTCCAGGTAGGCTATGTGTACATTCCACCAGATCTTAGGCATCATAATAGCTTTCCAAAAGCATGTGCCTATATCAAACATCTGAAGGATAGCCATTTGGGATACTCCCTGTGTTTTCTGTATACACATTCCCTGAATGGTTTGTGATGAATCCTATGGACCCATCAATGATCCTCAGCCTGAGTTCTCCTCCCATGTGGCCAAGGGACAGTAGCTGCTACCTGATCCTGACCCTTGGGGTGGTATTATGAGGGAGGATCACATGGGAGGTGATGGCTGCCATGGACACGTGTTAACCCCATTAGGAGAGACGCAGTATTCTTCCCTCCTAAATTAAGAAGGACCTATAATTGCTAAGTTCCTGATGGCATGTTGTCGTTATACACATCCCTCCAGTTGCAAAACTTTAAAATCCCTTCCTACCAGACATTCTAGACCGAATACTATTTTCACCTCATATATACATAACACACATATAACACATCCTGTCTATGACAGGATGTGTTGTATGTACCATATGGTATTTGTGCTAGTCAAACATCCCAAACAAAATCACCTCAAAAGTCCTACAAATCTTATGGACGCAACTCCCATAAAACCTCGTACTGGGATGAGAAAGGAGTTAGTATGGATCAGAAGAAACACTAAATTGAATATGCAGGCTAGGTATTATGAGGAAGCCCAACTACACAGGACATTTAAAAATGGTCTCTGCATTTACTGAGGAGAGAGAAGCCGAACAGAGCGAGAAGGAAGCAGACTCACGGGAGAAGGCGGAGGCGCAAGAAAAAATGCTGGTGGGATTCTTTCTTGCACCTCTTCCTTCTCCTTTGACTCTGCTTCCTTCTGCCTCTGTTGCTGCTTTCGGACAGTGCTCACCAGAGCGGTGCTGGGCCATGGAGGAGGCTACAAACACTTGAAGAGGTGCTCTAGTAAACTGGTAGCAGCGAACAAGCTATGAGCAGCACGGTTGAGTATTGGAGCAGCAGGTTCACCGGCAGACGTGCGCAAAGAGCTGAGAGGAAGTCTGCATAGCAGAAGGTGCCATCCCGAGGTGAAAGCTTCACTGTAGCTACATGCAACAGGTCGGAGCCAGTGCCAGACACTGGTGAGTCTGCCCAGAAATGTTGGGGGACCTGGGGCATTCTGACTGGTATGTGAAGCCTTAAGAAATTATTTTGAATATCGTGTGAGCGGAATACAAAGACAGAAGTTGCCCAAGTCCTCATGTGTGAGATGTCAACAAAGGGAAAGTTGGAGCAAATGTTGCCAAAAGCAGACGAATACTATTGATGAAGTGAAAAGGTTGAACTTGAACAAGTCTCCATATATGAAATGTCAATGTGGGGAACGTTAGGATAAGTAATACCCTAACCCATGAAAGCATATACAGTGAAGGAATACAACCGTGGTATACTGAAAGACGGTGAAAACATTGAAGAGAATCCATGGTGAAGGAAGAACAGGCAGTGAGCATTTGGGGAGAATATACCTGATGGGAGAGTATAGCAGGGGAGCTGCATACTCCAGAAAGGGATTCCTGGCAGGGGAGTATACCAGGTAATCCATCTAAGTTACTCAGAGATTACAAACATTGTCAATAGATACCTGGCAGGAGAGTATACCAGGGAATCTGATGAACATGTTTAAGGAACTATTGTTTGGGAAAAGACACGTTTGCCATCCTTAAGAAGTGGTTGCTTGAAAGAGACACTTTTGCCCTCCTTAAGAAGCCATTATTTGAAAGAGACCGTCTTTGCCATTCAACCTGAGACATACAGGGGAAGGGAATGCTCCCTCTGGATCCAAGGATTATTTTGTTGAATATTTGCTTTTTGAACACTTTTCACCAAACTTACATCAGAGACACATTACTTACACTTTTAGTTCAATTTAGTGTGAGGGTCTAATGTTTTGGACACAAGGACGGTGTGTATAATTTTGATGATGAGACACAGACAAATCTTTTTTTTTTAATTAAAACAATTTGTATTATTTTATAACAAACACGTCAACCATGGTAACTTTTTAGGAAATACATAATCAATATCAAAACATCACATTATACATTGTCGCTTCCCGTCCTGCCCCCTCCCTCCCCACAAACTTGTGCCATCACAACCTCATCATCTACATGAGCATTTTCGGGAATCTCTGTGTTCATTGACTCATCTGAGTCTTCTGTATCATGATTGACTTGGTGGGGGCTTGCCATTGAGGTCACCAGCTGCCTCCACGCTATCAGGGGGCCCGCTTCCTGTCCCCCCCCCCCTTGGTGACAGCTTCAAATCATACCACATTTTCTGCTTCCGCCCATCTCAAGAGGTCCGCCCACCATATCTCCACTCTGGGTCTGTGGGCCGCTTTCCAGGACATTGCGATTCTGCGTTTAGCCAAAATATAGGCCAGGTCCTTCATTTTACTGATATGCTTCGAATGACGTGGCCTGGGGAAATTCCCGAGCATGCAAGCCCAAGCAGATCCTACGTCCATTACCACTCCCCCACCAGCCATTTTTATCTTTATTTCCTCCCAGAATCTGTGCACCTCAGGGCAGGCCCAGAACATGTGTAGTAGTCCTGCCTCCTTCTCCCTGCACCTGGGGCATTTTTGTACAGCCGAGCCTCCAAACCTAGCTATTCTACTGGGAGTCAGGTAAGCTCTATGGGTGACATACAGCTGGATCTGCTGGAGTCTCGCATTCCGGGACACCTTTTTATGGTACCTTTGGGCTCTATCCCACTGTCCCTCTGTCATAGGTTCCCCCACCTCCTCCTCCCAGTCATGCCTCAATTGGAGAAGCTCCTTCGCCCTCAGGAGCTCATATATCCTAGATATTTCGTGCCCACCCTCCGAGACATCATTCATCGTTTCTAGGGAGGCATCGGGTTCTTCCTCTAGCATAGTCTCAGGCCACCTCTCTCTCACCTTTTTCATGAGCCTGGTATAAGTAATAAATTGGCCTCTATGCACCCCTGTCTCAACCTGCAGCTTCTGCAATCCCAACGCCTCCCATTCCTGCCATATGTCTCCAAGGGTGACCAATCCCACTGGTTCCCAGTACCTACGGACTGCTTCAAACAATTGGGAGTCGTCCCTGCATAGCACCACCAGTGGGGCCTGCTGGGAAAGCGGATCTGGGTCACCCACCGTTCTCCATGTCCTGCGCCATACTTCCCAGCCCAGCTTCAGTAATCTCCCCATCTTTGCCATTTTAGTGTTGCGCAGCCATACTGTCTCCCTCAAAAAGTAAGGAGCCGGTTCACCTTGCAAAAGCGTAGCTTCTGCCGAGTCTTCTGCAGACAACCACCTAGCCACATACAACTGTCCTGCCATGTAATACAGCTCAAAATTCGGTAGGTTTATGCCCCCCTTATCACATGTGTTCTGTAGTTTCCACAGGGCCACCCTATTTCTGGAGTTGCCCCATATGAAGCCCCTGCACATGCCATGAAGTTTCACAAAAAAGCGTTTGGGGATTAAGTACGGGACATTCACAAAAAAGTGCAAGAATCTGGGCAAGACCACCATTTTGAGTAGAGCTGCTCTCCCCATCATGGCTAGGGGTAATTTAGACCAGAACACCATGCTATTCTTAACTCCCTCCATCGCCTTCTCTGTGTTATGTTTGTGCTCTGTCTCTATATTGTGGTAAACATTTGATATTACCCAAATTGTTCGAACACAATTGTTCGGATGACCCAATTGATCGAAAGTCAAGTGTCCGAATTGACCTTTGCACAATTGACCATATATATATATATATATATATAATAGGGGGTTGCGGGGGGGTTTCCCTCTGCAGATATGTAATAACAATTGACCTTCACAATTCAGTCAATTGTGCAAAGGTCAATTGTGATTCGAACAATTGTAGTTCGAACAATCCGTATACATCCAAACATTTACGCCCAGATACTTGAATGCCACGGTCTGCCAGGGTATCTGCAAGACGGGCAGCCTCTCCAATGGGGTGCTCTTGTACCTTCCCAGGCGGAATAAACTGGACTTCCCCAGGTTCACCGATATGCCCGAGAGGGTGGCGTAATGACCCATCACCTCCAACACATATTGCAGGTTCTCCTCTGGGTAGCGCAAGTAGAGAAGCACATCGTCTGCATACAATGATATCAGGTGTGAGCCCCCTGTCGTGTGGATCCCCACCTCCCCGTATTGTTGCCGCAGGCATATTGCCAGCGGCTCTAATGCCAGGATGTATATCATTGGTGACCAGGGGCATCCCTGTCTGGTCCCCCTGCTAAATTGCCATTTATCTGAGATTGTGGTTCTGGTTTTGACTCTCGCCGTCGAGGTACTATATAGCATCTGGACCCATCTAATATATCCTGGTCCCATCCCGTATCCTTTCAGAGTCGCTTTCAACCACGGCCACCGCACTGAATCAAAAGCTTTCACCGCGTCCAACGACACGATAGCCAGCTCGCTCGAGTCTCCCTCAGTTTGGTCAATAATATGGTGTAGCCTCCTGTGGTTATCTGTAATATTTCTACCGGGGACATAGCCTGTTTGGTCTGGGTGTATCAATTTGCCAATTACCCTCTTCAACCTATTGGATAGCACTGCCGGGAGTATCTTGCTATCCTGATTGAGCATAGACAAGGGCCTGTAGGATCCGCATTTCGCGTCTGGTTTGCCTGCACAGACAAATCTTTAGTTTTAGTTTCCTAGGTAGGGAAACCCTCTTTGGGATAGTGACAGGCCTTTATCCAACCCTTTCCTTTCAATAAAGATGTCTGATGTTCAAAATGCTACTACTTTGTGTCCGTCTATCATTTCTGACTCCTCACAGGTTCCCCCACACGATTTTTATCTTTTGGTAGGGTATAACCTCAAAGACGTTTACCAAGTCCTATCAACCTCCTCCACAGTGAACATTTTTCATGTTTGATCTGTCCTAACCAGATGGGAAGAAGGGAGAGATATATGTAGCATCTATCACATAACAGAAAGGGTACCAGAAATAGGCCTGACAAAACTTTGAGTGAAAACCGGTTTTATTTAATCGAACTCTTCCCTCGCCCGGATAAGCAATCACAGATCATGTTCAAGACTCTTTCCAAAGTTTCAACAATTTGTGGCGCCCCTGTTAAAGTAAACAAGGTTTGGGGGTTTTACCTTGCCACTCAGTCTTTGGGCAATGTCTCTGTTTCTTCCCCTTTTTGTTTTTCATCGATGATAGTATGCAATGACCTAATTTTCTTCTGTACAACTCTTAGTCAGTTTCTCCTTTACAAGTTGTAGGTATAACGTGATCTTCTCTTGCACTTAAAGGTGGAGACGACTGGGCGTGCCTTCCCCAGATCCCACAGGTAGTGTCACAGCATTCGAAATTGAGGGGAGATGAGAGCTATTTATCTCCTGCTTGCATCCTCGAAGAGCCTGTTTCCCTTGGCACCAATAGCTACCAGGAGCTACCTTTGGCTCCCCAGGCCAACTGATGCCAAACAAACACACCTATTGGAACTTAATTCTGTGCATTTGGGACAATCTACAAATAAGCATTATGACACATTTATATTACATTTAAAGCATAAGGGGTCAAACAAAATAAGCAAAATGTTAAGTTTGCATCTTATGTTGAAGTTCGATTTATGGAATGCTATGCACTAGCCCCTGGTTCACCAGCCCAGTGGTAGCTCCTGCTCACTGGTTAATACTGGATGCCCAGGAGCTGCATTTAGCTCCTGCTTATCTAATCTTAAATTTTACCCCTGTCAAGAGTACCTTATCAAATTGCCCTTTTCGACTGCCTTTTTCTCTGTCTCTGTTCCTGGCCCTTCTCAATGCCATGCCACATGCTCATTCCTCCTCCCTCTATGGGTTTTACTCTTACATTTGGGGATTCATCCTTTTACCCCCTACTACTTAAGACCTGGCAAGCCTCCTGTACCTTACTTGGATGTCTCAATCCTACCTCCTTTGGCACCCAGTTTCATTCTCCTCCTGGCACGCCTTGAACTCCTTCTCAACTCCAGTGTTTTTCTTTTGGTATCCCCTGTCCTCTTCTACTCTACCTCCTCCTCCATATGTTCCTTTTCCTCCTCCTTAACTCCAACATCCTCGATCAAGTGTGTTTTCTCCATATCTTGCTTACTAGAGTTGATCTCCGTTTTTCTTCTAGCTGCCAGGAGAGTGTTATGTATGGCAGGTATATGACAAAATGCAGTTATAAAAGGAAACAAATACTTCTCATGTTTTGGATATGCTAAGTTTACATGACATTGTGCAGACCCGTATTGGGTATGTTTATTCATTATTTTATTTATACTCAAGGGAAGTTATGGGCGTGAGAAGGTGCTTTTTCTAAGACTATATTTGCTTCAGGGAATTGTTAATTATCACAACGGCAAAGGGAACCAGTCAGCAGAATCTCTATCTAAGGTATGTCACCTTGTTACTGCATACTCTTTTGTTCTATTTCTGTATTTGATAGCATGTTCCGTACAGTAATTGTAAAATATGATTGATGTCATTCCTTTTGACTTGTGTATTTAAGAGATATGTTTTAAGAATGCACTTTTTTGTCCGTCCATCTCCTATTGCTAGCTTGTATGAATGCTTACACTAGAAATTGTAAATAATTATGCACCTTAAAGTAGCTGAGGCCAGGCATCAAATGGTGGTAACCGAGCATTACAAGTGTCTGCCAAGCATTGTTAGTATTTTAAACACTGCCACAGAGGCAGTTATTGCCTTGACAGTCCCATTGGAGACCCTGCTTTAAACTCAATCAGTTCCCCCTCAACCACCAGTACCACTAGAACTGGGGGTTGCACCTCTGTCTGCATTATCTCCTCTCAAAGTGACATCAAAGCGTCCTCAACAGCAGGTTTGTAGATCAACTTCCTCTGAAACTGTCCCCAGTAGCCTTTTACCACTTTCGGAAGCCAAAAAGTATGGTTTGGGCCAAGATGATAGAGAAACCTTAAGCCCATTGGTGCACAATGAAGATCCAGATTAATGGGAGGATTCTCAACGAAGTCCCTAAAGAGCTCACATTATGAATAAGGCAATCATCAAAACTCATTTTGTTTCTTCAGGCAAGGTCTTTTTTCGTTCTAAAATAGACATGCCTCATCCCGTTTGTTGATATCCTGTCCACATTCAGTGTTGCCAAAGGACCATGTGCACCATATCAGGGCCCTACCTGTAAAATAAAGCTCCCTGGGGCTACAGCACTTGGGACTCTGCCTGCAAATGTGGAAGACATTTGGAGCACTGTGATTGGCTCCCAGAGGGACATGTGACACACTGTTGAGCCTTATTCAATCTCCCCAGGGGATTTGCAGCCAACGGCCAAAAGCAGCACAGGGCAGATTCCTGTTTGGGCCTGTTAGGACCAGACAAAGTCTTAAGCCAGAACCCCTGCTCAAGCCAGTACTTTGCTGAGCTAACCCCCTCCCTTTCCTGCTTCCTTACATAGGGATCATTCTACCCCTTGACTATCCATTTTCTGCAGAGCTTCTGTTACTTCACTGAGCCCAAGGACATTGCTGTTTTGGGCCATCTAACTTTAATTTGGTTACCTCTAGCCCCATTCTAGTCCAACACCTGCTTTTTCCCAAACAACCATCCAAGCCTTCCCTTTCTGCTCGCACCCATACTAGGGCTGCAACCCTTCTTTATTGTCTATACTTGCCTATTTCTTCATGCATCTTGACTTTGCTTCATTCCTTTTTCTACTCACTCTTCTTCACTTCTCCTATAGCCTTCAGCCTCAAATGGGTGTAACCTATGCATCACTCTTCGGCGTCCCCATCTTTCTCCTGCCTAAATGCACCCACATGCCTCAAATAAGATGCTACTGTTCTCCCAGGATCTTCAGCCTTCTCCATCCGCCTCGCCTGCTGCACATCTGCTCCTCCCCCACACCTCCCTTCATTTTACTACTTGCACTTTGGAATGCACAATCCCACTGCAACAAGTCACTGACCACTACAACTCTTATCACCCTCATCTTTCACTTCCTGCTATCACAGACACCTGGATCTCGCCCCAGGATGCTACTACACTAGCAGCTCTCCACAATGAATTTGCTACCTTCTCCCACTAGCCATGACCCATGGGAAGGGTTACGATGCGGGGTTCCTTATGAGTAAGGCCCTCAACACTGTCCCTCTACTTCTGTCCGACACTAGCTCTTTGTCATGGTCCTGAAGTCAGGGCAACAGGCATGCAGGGGTCGCATGCACAGGAGACCCGGGTGGACACTGTCCTGGCGCCTTTGGCACCAGGCTCATGAACAAAAGTAAACAAGAACATCCATTTAACACCGAAGACATAGCACTTTAGATGCATTAACCTTGAACATTCCATCCATTAAGCTGGATGCATTAACCTTGAACATTCCCTCCATTAAGCAGGATGTATTAACCTTGAACATTCCCTCCATTAAGCAGCCCCAAGTGTATTTTTAGATGTGGCTGCTAATGGATTGCCTTTGCACGTGCTCACTCTCTAGGAGTGGCAGGGTGTGGCTGGTAAGCCGGCCCTAATGGGCGTGCCCACGATCTCACCTATATAAGCTGCCCGATCCTCAAGACAGATACTTCACGTTATTCTGCACTTGCAAGCAGCGTAACGCTCACCGTCGCCTGAGGTCAGACGTACCTTTGAAGATCCTGCTTCCTGGACATCCTCCTTCCTGCCAGCATACTTACCAACTGGGGGAAGCTGTTCCTACCTGTACATCTCTTCGGTGAACCAAGTATTCATCTTTACACTTTCCAGAACACCGAAATCTTCATCTTGGCACCGCAGCGTGACATGCTCCATCGTCGACAGCAGCGCCTGCAAGGAAAAACAGAAGACAAGGTTAGACATTGAAAAAACAGTCAGTTTAAGATTGCGCTTCGCCATACTTTGCGCTTTGCTTAAACCATCACTTACCTGCTGTCTAACATTGCGGTAGCATCCATCTTCCATCCAGCCTCGTCTTGCGTCTCACAGCTGCATTGAGGCCGCATTTCCATCTAAGGGAGGAAAACAGAAGAGAGACATTATTGCGGGCATAAATAGGAGCAACATATAAAGACATTAAATAGAACGAACAGCATCACAAGAGTTCAAGAAAGACTTACCAATCATATGGAGGAGCATAGTCACAGCTGGAATGGACTAATCCTTATCAGGGATCAGTGAATGAACTAGATCCCATTCGACGTGCCCATGCCAGAAGTAGCAGGACGGAGAGCTTATCTTCCATACTTCACATGTGAGCTTTATGGGCCGGCGTATGCTCACAGAAACCGTACTTTGGGGTGAAGGGTTCGAGAGGTACAACAATCACAGATTGGCACACTCACACACTCTTATCTCAATGCAGGAGCAGTATCACCACGTACCACTGCTCTCACCTTTTCTACTGGGGCAGAGGCCTGAAGGGGGTGATTCAAGTTCAGGGAGGACTGCAACCGTGCCCCAACACCTCCGCAGAGACCAGGTGAGCGTAACAGAACACGAAGCCTCTAATACTCTCTGCCTGGGCGTTATGGAAACTATTATGGAAACAGATCAGTTAGCCCTCTTACTAGGGGAAATACGGGCTGAAGTACATGCTTCAAGACAGGAAAACAATGCATTACGGAGGGATCTTATTCTAACTCGAGAAAGAACTGACAAATTGGCAAGACAAATGCTACAAGCAGGACTGGTTCCACTGCCTGGAGTGACCCATTCTTCTTCACCACAACAATCAACACCGGTTCAGGTGGTTCTTCCAGGAGCATTGCCTCTAGCCCCTCCTAAACGCTTCATCTGCGACCCAAACAAGTTTGCTGTATTTATGAACCAATGTCGTCTTCATTTTTTGAGCAGACCAGCAGCCTTTCCTAATGACCAAGCCAAAGTGGCGTTTGTACTCTCGTATTTAGGAGGTAGTGCAGCGGACTGGTCTATACCTTGGGTAAATCAAGATGACCCTTTACTCTGCAACTTTGGGAATTTCCAACATGAGATGGAGAAATTGTTTGCCCGTCATACTCAAGGAAAAGCTCTGGACAACGATTTGTTGTCACTTAGACAAGGGAGTCAAGATCTATTAACCTATATTACAACCTTCAATCATCTCATAGCCCAGACAAGAAGAGGACTACACTCTTTTACCGAGGGTTACGTGGAGAAAGGATGTGTTGGCTCAAGTGGTGAATCCCCCTGAGAGGTGTGCGGACTATATAGACCTGACGGTGCAACTCGATCATAGGTTGCAGAATCGGAAAATGGATCGAGCTAGATCAGAGGGACGGTCAGTTTACTTACGACCTTGTGAGAATCGGACTAAACCACATGAATAGTGTGAGCCAATGCAAATTGGTGGGTTACGAAGTCCCCTTACCAAAGCAGAAAGGGGAAAAAAGAAGACAACAACAGCTTGGCTTATATTGTGGACAAGCAGGTCACTTCCCCCGTGACTGCCCGGTAAAACCACCCAAGTAAACGGTTGGGGCAACAGACGAAACTGATGAAGAAGAACAGAACTCGGGAAACGCCAATGCCCGGCAATTGTAGGGGTCCGCTTGTCGAGCATGAAAAAGGAATCCATACAGACCTCATATCTAGTCCTTCCAGTGCTTTTGGTGAATCACAAGCAACCATCAAAAATACATGCCTTGGAGGTATATATTGATTGTGGAGCTGTGGGTAACTACATTGACAAAGATTTGGCTCTCCGGCTAGGCCTTCCTCTCTGACAGAAGCAGAAATCGGAAAACATCCCTGCTGTGGATGGTTATCAGCCATCATCTGGCCCGGTGACACAATACACTTAGAAAGTCAAGCTTCTGTGTCAGGACGGGCATCGAGAGGACATTACTTTCGATCTCATCAGTGCTCCTCAGTTCCAGATGATATTGGGAATGCCCTGGCTGGAGACCCACAATCCTAGGATCGACTGGCGAAAACGAGTTCTGACATTTCCTCATGATTGTGCCGACACATGTTACAAAAAAGATGACACCAATCTGAAACCGAAGAAAGGAATCGTGTTGGGCCTCATCAGCTCCTTACCGCTTGAATACCAAGATTACCAGGATGTCTTCAAAAAAGAGCAAGCCAACGTTCTGCCCCCGCACAGACCCTAAGATTGTCAAATAGATCTTGTACCCTGAGCCCAGATCTCTTGCAGCCGAATTTACGCTCTGACAGAACAGGAGAATCAGTATTTAAAACTTACCTGGATTAGTACCTGGCGAACGGTTTCATTCGCCCGGCCAAGTCACCTGCCTCCTCGCCCTTATTCTTCGTGCCTAAAAAGGAGGGGGACTTAAGAACTTGCATCGACTATAGAGCCATCAAACAGATCACAGTAAAAAATCGATATCCGAGGTATCACTCAGAAATCATGAGAGGGCAGCCGACAAAGATAGAGAGCTTACCAGAATATCTGCGCTCCCTACCCAGGCAGGACGCAAAGCAGCTGGAATACCTCGAAACGCCTATATCGGAGGAGGAAATAATTGAAGCCATCAAAGCATTGAAACCAACGGCTCCCGGACCCGATGGTCTAACGGCATCATTCTACAAGAAATACTCACGGATCCTGGTTCCTCAGCTGAAAAGACTATTCAACTCTTTCTTGACATCCGGCAGCGTCTCCAAGTCAATGACGGAATCAATGACGATCTTGTTGCATAAACCCGGGAAGGCGCCTGAGCTAGCAGCATCCTACCGCCCAATCACGCTTATGAACAATGACGGTAATATTTTTGCTAAAGTACTGGCGGGCAGGCTAAACACGCCTAATCGACTGCAACCAGACTGGGTTTATCACTGGAAGAGGGGCAAATGACAATATCCGCAGAACAATAGACATTGTTGAACATGCCCACAGGTCTGGGGTCGGAATGGCAGTGATCTCATTGGATGCTCACAAAGCATTCGACATGATAGACTGGGGGTATATACGGGCGACCCTGAAGCACTTTGGATTTGGCCCAAACTTCACCAAATGGCTCATGGCTAACTATAAAATTCCCTTGTCACAGTTAAGGGTTAATGGCGGGAGGTCGGAAGCAATACAGATACTGAGGGGAACCAGGCAGGGATGCCCACTATCCCCATTAATTTTTGCCCCATCTATGAAGCCTTTTGCAGCTAAAATCAGGCAAAATACCATGATCAGGGGGGTCCAAATTGGGGGCAATGAATATAAAATTGCGTTATCCGCTGACGATGTTCTGATAACAGCATCGAATCTGGCAGCGTCTCTCGACGCCTTATGGAAAGAAATAAGTGACTTTGGACTGTTATCAGGATTTAACTGTAAATCCTGATAACAGTCTGAAGTCACTTACTTCTAGATAAATCAACAGCCTTGGCGATTAATATCCCTAAACGGGAAAGAGAAGCCCTCTGCCCACTAATGTCTATTCCATGGGCAGAAAAAGCAATAGACTACCTAGGCGTGAGAATCACTAAGAACCCTACCCGTCTATACATCGAAAATTTCCCACACCTAATTACGAATCTTAAGAACGATCTGAAATCATGGCCCTCTAAAGACATTGCCTGGTTCGGCCGCATCTCGGCCATAAAAATGAACATTATTCCTAGGTGGTTATACACATGCGCTGCAGTCCCGACCCGTATCCCAGGATCGGTACTGGTATACATGCAAAAGAAAATGCAGGGATTTGTCTGGGGGGGGGAAACATGCATCAGCAAGCGAATAATGTTACGGGACAAGGGTTTGGGGGGCTGGGGGTCCCAGACATAGGCAGGTACACCCTAGCAGCACAACTATCACATGCGTTCACATGGTTTCAAGTGGTTGATCCTCCGAAATGGAAGCAGATTGAGGAATCCTGGTGCGTGGGCAACCCCGCAGACCTTCCACATCTGCCACAGAGGAAAGGACAAGTTAACAGGGGCCCTCTAACAGCTACAATCACGACAGCCTGATGCTTGAAAACAGCAGCTCGAAGGTGGGGCGGCCGGGGAACGCTAGGCCCTCTATCACCCATCTGGAATAACCCAGAGTTCTCACCGGGCTGTAGCCCCAATAACTTCCAAGCTTGGAGGGAGGGGGGATTACTTAAAACGAGCGATTTCCTGGAGGAAGGCCAACCCATCCTATTCGAAAGATGCAAAGAGAAATTTGGAGTAGGGGAAAGGGAAAGATTTCATTACTCACAGATAAGGCACTGGCTGTCTAATAGAGCGGTGCGCGAGAAATGCTCAAGAGAACTTACGGCTCTGGAGAGCACTCTCACGGCCCCCATGAAAAGGAGTAGAATCTCAACACTATACCGTCTCCTGGACAGAGTGGACCCCTCCAAAAAAGAAAGGTATATGACTGAATGGGAGAGGGATCTGGGTAGGGAAATAGAAGTGGAAGAATGGGCAAAAATATGGGCCAGGCTGCATAAAAGCTCGCAATGCATTACAAATAGGGAGGGGGGCTCTAGGCTATGCTATAGATATTATGTGACCCCGGTACAAATTAACAAGGCTCATCCACACCTCTCGGACCACTGCTGGCGAGGATGCCCCGACACTGGATCATTGTTTCACATGACATGGACATGCCTAAAGGCGGAGGCATATTGGAGGGAGATACTTAAGCACATTATGGATATTACGGGACTCACTATTCCTTGGGACCCGGGGATTGTTCTCCTGGGGGAAACAGGGGGAGGGGCATTACCGATATCAGGCCACATACCCCGATTGTGTACGCACCTACTCCTGGCAGCGAAAATTGCCATGGCCCGCCTGTGGAAACACAAAGACGGCCCATCTATAGCATTATGGTGGTCCAAATGCTGGGACATCGTAGTAGCGGAAAGGGTAACCGCAATCTGCGACAATACGCTTACGAGACACAGGAACACTTGGGACCCATTTATGGACTACGCATCCAGATTCCCAGCTCTGACTAGAAGACCACCACTCACCAGGTGGCTACAAAGCAGCCCCCTCTATTGACTGCGCCGCATATCACAGTCACACCCATTCACCCCAGAAGGATGACTCAACCTGCCAAGCCCTAGCAAATCCTTGGACATCCGAACATGGCCACCACAGAGGAAAACCCCTGTACTAATTATGATATGCTGGTTCTGAATGATGTAATTCACTGATCAAATGCTGTTGTTGATGTAATGAATCTGTATAACTAATAAAATGTTGTTATGAAAACAAAAATCGATATCCTTTACCACTTATACCAGAGCTCCTGGACCAAGTGAAACATGCTCAAATCTGCACAAAACTGGATTTGAGAGGAGCATACCATCTTGTAAGAGTAAAAGAGGAAGACAAGTGGGAAACGGCCTTTCTCACGAAGTACAGCCTCTTTGAATACCAGGTCATGCCCTTCGGGCTATGCAATGCCCCCATGGCGTTCCAATTTTTTTATGAATGATGTACTCCGTGAACTACTGGAAGTTTGCGCTCTTGTTTACATTGACAACATTCTTATCTACTCAAATTCCATGGAAGAACATGTAGGCCATGTCCGGGCAGTCTTATAGAAGCTTCGACGACACCAATTGTATGCCAAGTTGGAAAAATGTTTTTTGCATGTATCCGAGGTCGAGTTCTCAGTTTCATGCTCACACCACAAGGCGTACATATGGATACACGAAAGGTGGATGCAATCCTCCAATGGCCCTCACCAACATCCACGAAAGGAGTGCAAAGCGTGCCCGGATTCACCAACTTTTACCGTCGGTTTATACCTGGGTTTTCACAAATTGTACATCCAATTACCTCCTTGTTAAAGAAAAATCAAAAGTTCCATTGGTCGACAAAAGCTGAAGAAGCCTTCCAGAAGTTGAAACTAGTATTCACTACAGCACCAGTCCTTTGACACCCACAACCATACCTACCTTACATAGTTGAGACAGATACTTCAAAAATAGACATGGGAGCAGTATTGTCACGACGAGACCCTGAAACAGGACAACTACACCCCGTCGCATTCTGGTCCTGCAAATGTACAGCCCCCCCAGTTGAACTACACAATCACAGATAAGGAATTACTGGAGATTAAAGCGGCATTCAAGGCCTGGAAACATTACCTTCTGGGGGCGAGACATACACTCACTGTCATCTTGGACCACCGTAACTTGCAATACTTGAAAAACGCCATAGCACAATCCTCGTGTCAACTTCGTTGGGCTCTCCTTTTCGCGGAATACGATTTTATTATCACTTATAGACCTGGAGGACGCAGTGGGAAAGCAGACGGTCTATCATGCATGAGTGAAGAAAAAAAGGCTTTTACAGCATCCAACCCCATAGCCATAATTCCTG
Organism: Ambystoma mexicanum; assembly: GCF_040938575.1. Taxonomy (NCBI): domain Eukaryota; kingdom Metazoa; phylum Chordata; class Amphibia; order Caudata; family Ambystomatidae; genus Ambystoma; species Ambystoma mexicanum. The sequence goes on along the minus strand of NC_090924.1, from coordinate 579,268,466 downwards.
AGGAAAGGATTCAAACCAGAATAGCTGCCACCACGTGTGTGGATGACCGAAGAAGCAGTTTGCAATCCCAGATGGATCAATCAATACAACAGGAATGGCTGTTAAAAGGTGACCAGTACACCATCGAAGACAGTCTACCGTATTTCCAAGGACGATTATATGTCCAAGACCAATAACTGCAAAAGCAAATCATCACAAATTGCCACAATTCATTAATCGAGGGACATCCAGCAATAGCCAAAACTCAGGCTATGGTAAAATAAAACTACTGGTGTCCAACCTGGCGAAAAGACATCACCCAATTTATTGAAACCTGTGGTGTCTGTGCACAACACAAGTCTCAGAAACAGAACCCTGCTGGCTTACTACATCCCCTAACAGTACCGGCAGTACCTTGGCATACCCTGTCGATGGACTTCATCACGGATCTTCCACCCTGCAATGGATACAGCACCATATTAGTTGTTGTGGATTTATGTAACGCTCACCTGGTTCCCACGGGGGCGCTGGTCTAGTCTGGATTGCTGTGGCCTCTTCTAGCGTGATGCGCAGGACCCGGAACACCGATTGGACAGGACTTCCAAATCGTGCTTGCCTGGCCCGTAGGAATATCCTTCTGCAGATGAGAAAGGTGATTAACAGTCTGCAGAATAGTGTGCTAGCTCCCCCCTTCCCCCGTTCCCCCTTCGTTCCTCTCTAACTTCCTCCAAACCCCGGTTTAAGCTCACCTTATGGTTTGGAAGGATGAACTCTCCATCCTGCTTCTGGTGCAGGGGCGCGTGTTCGTCCAGTTACTTCACTGGTTTTCAGAATGGCGCTGGCAAAATCCACTTGACTTTCCTGAGCGATGCGCCGTAAGTATGAAAGTTCAAAGTTCAAGTGAGGCCCGCTTTATGTTGTCTTTCTAACCTGTGATCTGTCCTTTATTTCAGGTGCAGAATGAAGGCGATGCGTCGAGGGGTTAAACTGCCGAGGTGAGTAGAGATGAGGGCGATCCCTCTAAATGTCCTCATCATTCCCCAGAAATGTCTCTTGTCCTTTCCCCATAGGGGCCGGGGTACGGTACCTGCCAACGGGGCGGCGCCGACCCGAAATGTGGAAGAAAAGCCGGTAAGTATTATGGCTGTTAATCAGGCTTTCCTTCTGCTCACCTTTTGTTTCTTCCTCTCTCCCCTAGGTGCAGAGATGTTGCGTCCGATGCTGACAGCCACAATGGAGCCGGGAGATGTCTCGAGGACAGGTGAGTGAAGCGTGGTGCTGCAGCGAGCAACGCAATGCTTTTAAATGGAAGTCTTTCTTCAGGGATGCTGGCGAGAAGATTCCGGATGCAGGTAAGAAGTTTGAAAATAGTCCTTGGTTTTCACCTTTCTCTTCTCTTCCTTCCTTGCAGGTCTTCCAGGTTCGAGGCGGGCATGGCTGGAGTCCAGGAGCAGACACGGTGAGCATTAAGCTGCAGGAAGCAGAACAACGCGAAGCATGAGCTGCTGTCTGGGCGTGGCTTAAATAGCCTCCAAAGAAGTCCCAGGTATGTATCCTTCCCCAACTAGGTATGTATCCTTCCCTGGCCACGCCCGAGTGAAAAAATAGTCCCTATGAAAAAATAGTCCCTTTCAGGTCTCAGGGAGGCCTGAAGCGTGCAGCATGGTCTGTATCAGGTAAGTACACAAAACACCTCCCTTTATGAGCCTGGCGCAAAAGGCCAAAGAGCCCCTATAAGGGGCTGCTGGGCTTTTACCTGAGGGCATGATGCCTGCTTCCGGGGGTGCTGGGCCTGGCCTGGTGCTCCGGGGGTAGGCATCATGACAATTTATTCTCCAAAATGGCCCATTTCATCCCTCTGAAGGGACTCCCAACTGCGTCAACTCTCGCTTCTGTGTTCCTAGAGCAAATTGTTCGATTGCATGGATTTCCATCAATATTAGGATCTGATCGCGGAACGCAATTTATTTCTGCCTTTTGGCGAAAGTGTTGTACGATTGCCAAAATCGATCTCCAGTTGTCCACAAGCCATCACCCTCAAACTGATGGGCAAACTGAATGAACCAACCAAACTTTAGAGCAATATCTCATGCGTATGTTGCTGCAAAAGTCTGAGGATTCTTGGAAAAATATACTCTGCATAGCTGAGTATGCATACAACAACTCTGTTCACACAAGCACAGGGCAAACTCCATTCTACACTGTGCACGGAAAACATCCGGGGACATCAGTATTTGATCCACTTGATACCCTGGAAATGCCAGCTATAAAAAACTTGCATAAAACCATCACTCAGGTTCTTAAGGAGGCGACAGAGCATTTGACCAAGGCTAAGGAAAGACAGAAACTGTTTGCTGATCGACATCAGAAGGAAGCTCCTGCCTACCAGATTGAAGAAAAGGTGTGGTTAGCATTCAAATATATTCCCCCGAAGGGGGCAAGCGCTTTCGGCCCATGATACCTGGGCCCCTATACTATAAAGTCCATAATCAATCCTGTTGCCATGAAAGTGGAGTTACCATCTCACATGAAATTCACCCCATATTTCATGTCTCTCTCCTCAAACCAATGAAGTCCAATACACGACTTAGTTCTCCGACAGAGCCTGAAGTAATAGATAGAGAACCAAAATATGAAGTCAAATCCATCCTGGACTCCAAGGTTGTAAGTGATTTCAATCCGACACACACCCAAGTCAACGCCTGGCATGTAGTGCACAACTGAAATCCTTATTTATTTTTGTCTAAAGGTTCATTATTCTGAACGATATACCACCCATATCGCTCCCTTCTCCTGGAACCCCCCCGGTCACACTGAACTAGGAATCAGGCTGGTTTGCAAAGGTAAATATTTATTTATGTATTTAAAATGTAATCACAATATGTTTTAATAAGTACACAACAATCACCAATGGGGTGATGTAACACTGAATAATATCTTTACTACACGAGGAGTAAGTAGTGAGCAAAACAATTCAGCACAGAAAATAATACTTTTGTGTCTGTTCAGATAAGGTAGCACGGTGTTGAGAGGTTCCCCCTGCAGACCCCTCAACCCCCAATAGGTAATGTAAAGAGATGGGTGGAGAGAGCAGGTATTCAGGAAGGGCAGAAATCAAATAGAATATCAATCCCACTTCCCCCTTTCAAACACAAGAGACAACGGAATTGACTGTCAAGCTGTCAGAATGGCTTTTAAAGTTATCTTTAGAATGGACTGGGCAAAAACACCATATATGGTAAAAATGGCTGAAATTGTTATAAATTCTTATGGGAGCCACTTTGATAGTTGCACACAAACACAAGCAATGATGTAATCCAAAGAAAACATTTGAAATATTAAAATTCAATTCGGAAGCAATGAAAAACTGTTGTACACGTGTAAAAAATTTCCCAAAATTAAAATTTGTGGCAAACTTTTCACTGCACGATATTCGCGATAACGGGAGAATCGAATTGATTTGCAATGCGGTTTTAGGTGCTATGCATAGATATGGATGTTAGCTATAAGAAGACATTGAAATGTTGTTTCTATCACAAAAACTGAGGGAGTTACATATGTTTTAGTAGAGGTTGTTTTTCGAGATAGGCGCGAGAAAGTAAAACAGGAGCGCACTTTTAAAAATGACAAATGGGTTTCTTACACTAGAGGATGACTATGAAAAAAAGGAATACCACACAGGAACACAGTCACTTGATCAGGGTGACTGCCTGCTAAGGAAACTTGCCTTCTTTAGGTGAGAAAAGGATCAGTGCAAAGATAGTTTCAACAATACTGGTTCTGGAGGAAAGATAGAATGGTTTGGAGAGAGGGTTCAGAAAATTCAAAGATACCCTAACAATACTGGTTCTGAATGCAAGATAGGATGGGTCTAAGATAGGGATAAGACTATGCAAAGTACATATGCTAGTGACACACTTCTTCCTATTTATACTCACTGGATATGTTTTTTTAAATGGGACCGTCAGGATTCTGGACCTATCGGGGACTGACGGTTAGGCACATCGGACTGGGCAGAGTGGCAAGGCGCTCTGGTCACAGCACGGCACAGGACTGGACTGGATCTGCCCTTCTTGGTTCTGAGGATATTTCAATACAGGAGGCAAGCAGTAACAGCATAGCCCGTCTGTATTATGGTGCTTCCCCTTAGGCTTGTGGGGTTCTGTTCTAGAATTTGAGGCCTAGCGGAAAATGGTTCAGCTATGCAATAGGCCCTTTGCTTTGCCAAGTTTCTGGAGTCTATTGCAAGGAAGATGTAGAGTTCAGCAGCAGGGTGCCCAGCCAGTATCAGGAGGGAGAGTGAATCTGTCTCTCTTTATGTGTGGTGAGCTGTCTCTATTTATGCTATGAAATGACATCATAAAGTGGGTGTGTGGGCCGGTTTAGCCAAGCTTGCCCCTTTGGAAGGTGATTGGGTCAGAGCCTACTCTCTGCCTTGATAGGATGAGAGAAACAGAGTGTCATCTTTATGGTGCAATTTTATGAGGCTGAGAATCCACCCCTAGCCCCAGGAACACAAAATCTACTTTTAGCAAAGAAACATATTTCCACATTTGCAAAAAATCATATATACAGATTACATATTCTACATAGCAGCTATTCCTCAATAACCCATAGCTGTGGGTTCTTGTCTCCGCTTTCCACATAATTTTGCCCCTTTCACTATGAACACAGTGTCCAATTATTAAGCAAATTTCTACAAGTGTCTGTGTTTAACCTGGGAATGAGTTTATAAAGTTTCACAATTCTAGCGGAAATACATTTTGCGTAAAATCACATTTCTTGCCATTGCTGTCCAGAACATGTCACACAGTTCTGGCACCTCTTCATCCGTGCAGCCAGAAATTAAATTAACAACTCTGTTATTTCTATATTTTTCACAATTTTGAATAGCAATTTATCAGTCTTTTTAAAATGTGTTCTTTGTCCATGTTAAGCAACAAATGGTTGCTTGGCTCATCCCCTTGCTCTCTCCCTGGAAGACCAGGAGCCATCCCCCATGTTTGTTCCTTGCAGGGGCCATTTACGACCGTCTTCACACTTCGAATTTCCTGAGCTGCAGCTGGTCATTGTTCCTTTTGCATCTGTAGACCAGGTTCTTTCCCAACCTAGCAATTAACACTTCTCCGTGAGTTCCTGCTGGGGGAAAGAACTTCCTTCTGTGAGAAAACCTGCTATTCCAGTTTGGCAGCTTCAGGGAGTTTTAATTTAATTGTGAACTTGGTGGACTTTTCCTTAGCACAAAACAAACTTGTATCAAATAACAGCTAGAATTCTCATTCAAGATTTTAAACCCATGGGATCAAAACAATTACAATATGGGTTACTATCAGTAACAGGCCTCTTAGATTGCAAACATTTGACTTTAATTTTATACATGTTAAAGTTTAATCAGGCAGACCCCTGACAGCTGTCATCACAGCAGCCCTCTGCTGCAAAGAGATTTTGTTTACAGATCCACAGAGAGACCACTTTTGCTATGAAAATCTCTTTATCCTCTTAGCCTTTCAGGACATTGTAAGTTCACAGTGATTCCTTAACTAAGTGAATTGTAGCACCCAGCTAGAATTTTGAATATTTGAAAGGTATTCTGTACCGGCATTCTGAAGTTTCAGCAGCAAAGAAAAGGTGAATTATAGCAATATTGGAGTTTCATTTAGCAAAGCACTGCTTTTTTCCTTCTGCACTCTGTTCCACCACTGACAACGGTGTGGCAGAATGGGCAGCCATCTTTTTGTGCGTTGAAAAGCGCGATTTTCAGGGGTTTTGGCACACACAAATGTGTTGTGGCCATTTTGCTGTTTCTGGCCCCAACATAACAGAGTGATGCAGCATAGCAGAGCAGAAGCTGGTCAATACATCCCGCAAGGTGGTTCGATCAAAATTGTATTACCTAATTGGAAAGGTTACGGACCTCAAGACCGAACTTGGGAACCCAGTGAACACGACCATGCTCCACGTTTAAACACAGTTCCATTGCAATAATCCCACCAAACCAGGACCGGGAGGAGAACCACCCTTGAGAGGGGCCTTGAGGGGGAGTGCTGTCATGGCCATGAAGTCAGGGGCACAGGCATGCAGGGGTCGCATGCACAGGAGACAAGGGTGGACACTGTCCTGGCGCCTTTGGCACCAGGCTCATGTACAAAAGTAAACAAGAACATCCGTTTAACACCAAGGACATAGCACTTTAGATGCATTAACCTTGAACATTCCATCCATTAAGCAGGATGCATTAACTTTGAACAGTCCTTCCATTTAGCAGCCCCAAGTGTATTCTTGGGTGTGGCTGCTAATGGTTTGCATTTGCACGTGCTCACTCTCTAGGTGTGGCTAGTAAGCCGGCCCTAATGTGCGTGCCCACAATCTCAGCTATATAAGCTGCCCCGATCCTCAAGACAGAAGCTTCGCATTATTCTGCACTTGCACGCAGCGTAACGCTCACCATCGCATGAGGTCAGACTTACCTTTGAAGATCCTGCTTCCTGGACATCCTTCTTCCTGCCAGCATACTTACCAACTGGGGGAAGCTGTTCTTACCTGTACATCTCTTCGGCGAACCAAGTATTCATCTTTACACTTTTGGGAATGCCAAAATCTTCATCTTGGCACCGCAGCACGACACACTCCATCGGTGACTGCAGCGCCTGGAAGGAAAAACAGAAGACAAGGTTAGACATCGAAAAAACAATCAGTTTAAGGTTGCGCTTCGTCATACTTCACGCTTTCCTTAAACCATCACTTACCTGCTGTCGAACATTGCGGTAGCATCCATCTTCCATCCAGCCGCGTCTCGCGTCTCACAGCTGCATTGAGGCCGCATTTCCATCTAAGGGAAGAAAAGAGAAGAGAGACATTATTGCGGGCATAAATAAGAGCAACATATAAAGACATTAAACAGAACGAACATCATCACAAGAGCTCAAGAAAGACTTACCAATCATAAGGAGAAGCATAGTCGCAGCTGGACTAGACCAATCCTTATCAGGGATCAGTGAAGGAACTAGATCCCATTCGACGCGCCCCTGCCAGAAGTAGCAGGACGGAGAGCTTATCTTCCATAATTCACAGGTGAGCTTTATGGGCCAGCGTATGCTCACAGAAACCGTACTTTGGGGTGAAGGGTTTGAGAGGTACAACAATCACAGATTGGCACACTCACACACTCTTATCTCAATGCAGGAGCAGTATCACCTCGTACCACCGCTGACTGCTTTTCTACTGAGGGAGAGGCCTGAAGGGGATGATTACAGTTCAGGGAGGGCTGCAACCGTGCCCCAACACCTCCGCAGAGACCAGGTGAGCATAACACTCTTCCTCTATTGAATATGCCACCATTCAATTCCTCCCTCCTACTCCTTTCACTGCTCTGGCTATCTTGCAACCCCCTGGTCCTCTCAAGTCTCTTTTCCCTGATCTGACCCTTCTCTTTGAGTCACTTCTTACCGACATCCCCATTCTAATGCTCATGGCCTTTAACATCCCCAAGCCCTCTGCAGCTAACTGTCTTTAACTGAACTCCCTATTTTCTAGCCACTCCCTCTATTCCCTCCATGACCAGCCTACCCACTCTGGTGGGATCTCGCTTGACGTTGTATTTCTCTCTTATTCAGTCTCCTCCTCTGACCTCTCCATTGGGCCCTCAGCCTCTCATCACTTCCTTGTTCACTTTAACATCTCTACTTTTCTACACCTCATCTCCCCTCTTCGATAACTAAAAGAAAATTCAGACAGGACTCTCTTGCCCTTTAACTTCATGATGTGAGGACCTCTCTCCTGCCTGTTTCCCCTATTCATACCTCTTCCATTGAACGTGCTTTCTCTGACTTTCACTATGCACTTATGACTTCATTGCACCAACCCTGTCCTGCTCACACATTCACTCCTACCCGTCTCCATCCTCCACCTTGTATAATCTCTGAAATTCAGACACTCAAAAAAAAAAATGTATGCCGTGAATGAAGACACTGGTGCAAATTTCTACTGACACCCACCCTACTCCTGGCCTACAAAATTTCCCTTGCTGCTGTGAGGGGTCAGAAATGTGAAGCGGACAACTCTTGTACAAAACTAAAGGAACATACTCTAACACAGGATTTCTGGCCCTCACACTTAAACATCAAATACATAACAAAATATATGGCAATTCATATTAACATCATCAATGATATTCACAGTCTCTCTTGGGAACCTGGGTGAACGCCCCTTCCAAAGGTTTCAAAGTAAATACAACTCTAATTTTCAACAAAAAAAGAAACAAGGAAATCTGTATATATATATATATATATATATATATATATATATCTCAGTCAGTCAAACAAGTTTATTCGAATTTGAAAAAAAATCCATCAATCACATGAAAAACATATACATACAATCAATAAAAAATTTACAATTCTTAAAAGCTAATACTTGTGATATTAAAAAGACAAGTGAAAATAAAAATTGAGCAGTGGTAAGTTCACATACGTTAATTCGTACAATGCAATTTAAACAGGGACTCAGCAAAATCGGTATGGAAAGTAAGTCCACTGTAAAAATGATTCATGCTTTGCTCACGTCTCCCTGGAGCCTCAGCAATCTTTTTCTAAAATACACTGCTCTCCTTAGAAATGTGAGCAACGCCCAAGCTGTAAAAACACTGTCAGCACTAAGTAAAAAACAAGTGCGGCTTTGTAATGGCGTATCTCAGTTTTCCTTCGGGCAGGTAACAGAGTTGCCCTGGGGATGCCTGTGTAACCCGGAAAGAAAAACATCAGATGAGCTAAGTCTTCCAGTTTATATCCACATACCGGACAGCCGGCCACGTCTTGAAATCCCTTCCACCCAGCAGTATTTGCTTGGAGAAGAAGGGAATCAAAACGTGCCCTTGTAATTAGCCACCTGTACTTTTGTAGGGGCTCCATATTAAATAGGGTTGAATCCCCGAGGGCCTACTGATCGTAGAATGGAATTCATCACATTTATTGCCATATTCCCGAAGTATTCTTTTCCTTACCATGACCTCTCTCACCACAATTTTGAGCCTAGGCCCCTCGCTCTTAGTGATGAGCGAGACTGGCGGAAAAAGAACACTAAGGTTGGCCTCCCCAAGGGCATTAGAAATGTATGCAAGTAAGGGGATTTTTTGCCACTCCACTTTCCCCACCAGGGTCCGAATAATGAAATTACACAAGGATGCAAATTTGTTGGCCCACAATCAAATCCAAAATAAGATCGGGGCCAGCGCCCACTGGTCCTCCCAAACTTCCATTCCCAGTTCTCTGTGGGTTGAAAAACATGCTGCTGAGTTCGGGAGCCCCAGCAACTGTCTAAAGAATTTGTTTTCTTTTACTTGGATATCCGCGACCTTGGTGAAGCCCCATATGGGGGCACCATACATGGTAACGGCCAATGTTTGAGCTCCATATATCTTAGTAATTACTTCTAAGGGCTGGCCCTTACATCTCGCCATAAAACGAAAGATTCCCCCAATTTGTTGGCTCATTTTGGCCGATTGTTTGTCCACATGTGTTCTACCATTCAGGGCTTCTGAAAAACTAATGCCCAGGTAGTCAAAGGACTTCACTTGTGGTATAATTTCTCCAGCATCGGTTTCATGGCCACTGGCCGTTTTCTACCCGTGCAGGCCATCACTGCCGATGTTTTGGAGTTGATTTTTAAACCTAGATTACACATAAAAGTTGTGTATGCAGTGATCAGGGCCTGTAATGCTCTAGGGGTTCTAGCTAACAGGACTGTGTCGTCCGCATATGCTAAGACTGGGAAACCCCGGCCCCCCAACACCAGGAAGTCGGCTAGAATACCAATGAGTTCAGGTGAATAGACCATTAATATAAAGGCAGAAACAGATAGGGGCTAACACACAGCCCTGCCGGACACCACACCCCACCCTAAAGCAGGCCGTGCAGTGTCCCCCAGGGCCACTGCGTACACACGCCTCATTATCAGTGTGCAACTCGACCAATACCTTCAGGATGTCCCCCGGGCATCCCATGGATCCGAGCACGGCCCAGAGTTTTGCCCTGTACACCTTGTCAAAGGCCGTGCTCAAGTCCATAAAGGCCAAATATACAGCCTCTCCCCTGCAGTAAACCGAGTTGGCCACCAAAAGATAGAGATTCAAGCTCTGTTCCATTGTGCCGACCCCTGGTCGAAAACCAAATTGGATATCGGAGAGGATCGTAGCTTCTCCTAACCAAGGTTCAATGCGAGCCAATAAAATTCTCCCAAAGATCATAAAGGAGTCCAATAGGGAAATCGGTCTATATGCACTTGGGCTACCCAGATCTCCTTTTTTAAAGATTGGGAAGATAATAGCCCTTTTCCACAAGGGTGGATAGTTCTCTGATAGCATATATACGCATTAAATACTATCATAAGTAATGGTGCCCACAAATCCAGCGGATCTTTAAACAGATCGGACGGAATCATATCCGGTCCCCGAGCCCTATTGTGAGCTTGGAGATTAATAGCCTTTCTGACGACCTCAACCTCAAATTTTAGGCCCGAAGCAGCTGGTTCTGCTCCAACTTCTGTATCTGCTATGCCAAACAAGCTGCCAAAATGTTTTAACAAGGCCCCCTCCTCCACATGTGTCACACTGCCCTGAATGGTCCAGCACCCCTCAGCACCGCACTTTACAAATTCCCAAAATGCTTTCTGATCTCCACTATTGGCAGCAGATAGGAATCCATCCCAGGCCGCCCCTTCAATTTCCTGTTTTCTTCTTGCTATTTCCCCCTTATATGCAGTTCTTGCAAGAGCTATCTCCCTTCTGCTGGATGTTGGGTCCTTAAGTCTCAGCAATAAGGTTTGTTTGGCCTCTTTACAGGCCCGATCGAACCACCCCCTCTGGGACGTCCTTCCCTTGGCTTTGAAGGTGGTTGTAAATTCTGCTGTGAGGGCAGCCACCAGTTCTACAAATTTGTCAACCACCACCCCGGCTGGTAGGTTATTCCCCAGTATATCCATCATTAAGGGTTCCTTTTCCCTCATTACTTTAACATGTATTTCTTCTTCTAGGATGGTCCCCCATTTAATTCTACGAGAACCAACGGGGGCACCCAGCGATGGACATGGGGCAGCGACCTTGGAGACCCCCACCCCCAGCAGGCCTTTTAGGGACAGGCAGATAGAGTGGTGATCGCTATAAACATCAGCGATCACCTCAAAACTCATTGCTCTCCCAAAGTCCTACAGAGATGCAAAAATAATCAATTGTAGAGGAACCCAAGTGATTGTTAAAGGTCACCTCCCCCGGTAAGTCCGGAGCCAGACGGCCGTTGTAACGCTCACCTGACTCCCACGGGGGCGCTGGCCTGGTTCGCGCTGCTGTGACCTCGTCTAAGGTGATGCGCAGGGTTCGGAAGACGGACTGGACCGGCCCCCAGATCTGGCTTGTCTGACTCGCAGAAGTATCCTTCTGTAGGTGAGAATAGGGGGTTAACTGTCTGCGGGGTAATGCAATCTGCCTCCCACTTACCCCTCTCACCCTCCTCAAAACCCTTCTGTGCTTCCCCGTAGCGTCTCACCTTAGGGTCTGGAAGGACAAGCTCTCCATCCTGCTTCTGATGCAGGGGCGCGTTGGTATCCAGTTACGTCACTGGATTTTCGGATGGGTGAGAACCAAACTTGCTTGGCTTCCAGGTAAGTTTTTTCTATAAGTGGTTCTCCTTGTGTCCATGCATTAATGTTCTAATGCTAGTGTCTTTTTCCCCATAGGGGCCGGGGTACGGAATGCCGGGGAACAGGCACCGACCCCAGGTGAGCGGTGAAATCCTTGTGGAAATCAGGTAAGTCTTTAATGAGTGTTTTGGTACGTCTTTTCATTCACTCATTAACGCTGATGTCTTTTTCCCCTTAAGGGCCGGGGTCCGAAAATGCTTGGATGCGGCGCGTACCTGAAATGAAAAGGGAATGACCCAACAGGTAAGTCTTGACATGGAGTTTTAGCTTCCCTTTTCCCTTTTCGCGGGGGCGCGACTGCGAATCCGGATGGTCGCTGCTGAACATGGAGGCGCCCTGTAAAGGTGAGTAGAATGCGGCGCTGCAGCGATCGATGCAATGTGCTTTTAAAAATAAATGTCTTCCTTTTCAGGATTGTCGGCGAAATGTCTCTGGGATGCAGATTTAGCAGGTGAGGCCTTTTCCTTCTTCTGTTCTCTTGTTCCCTTCCTTTGCAGGTGATTCGGGATGCTGGCAGGTGTGGCAGAAGTCAAGATGCAGGAGCAGACACGGTGAGCGTCCAGCTGCTAGATGCAGAACAACGCGAAGCACGTGTGGCTGATCGGGTGTGGTTTGAATAGGAGCGGGCATCGTGACAGCCGTTGACAGTACGTAGGCCTCATTCATTCAGGCACATGCTCAACTGCAGGCCCTTAGGGCGCACACTCACATCTCTCATGCAGGTTGCCGGAATGTTCACTGAACAGTCCTCCCAGGGATCCAGTGTGTCCCTGGCAGTTCCCATTCCCATTTTAACATTGAAATCACCACCCCATATGTATGAAACATTTGTGTTACTTCCTTGAGACAATAGGTCCTCATTGAACATCTTGACCTTTAGTTATTTGTTTGTCTCCGAGATGTGCGAGCTGTTGTAGAAATTAATTATGCAGGTTGATTCACCCTTAGTTGGGGACAAGAAAACCACCTGTAAAAAGTCCATACCTGTGGGTATCACCTTAATCCTACATTTAAGTGAGGATTTAATCATAGTAGACAAACCCCCAAAGCATCGGCCTCCAGCCTTTTTCTTGGCCGGAATGTCAAAAGATATAAAACCATCAAGCTTCGGAGGTGTCAAAGCCCAAGTTTCCTGAAGTAAAACCACTGCGTTGCCTTGCAAAAGGTCAATCAGAGGCCCTAGCAACAGCTTGTTGGATGAGCCCACAATATTCCAGGAAAGCAAACGAAATTCAGTAATCGTGCTCACCGAGCTACTGCGAGACGGGGTGGAGACTAACGGCTCAGTTCCGGGGCTAATCACCTGGGGCTCACTACATATATATATATAATACAGTCTTAGTTCAATTTCTGACGCCTTCAATTTCAAAGTAAAGGTCTGTTAACCAAAGTTCAAACAGCAAAAACTTTTCTGTTCATGGTGAAATAAAGTCCTTCCACTTTAGCAAAATAGCATCAGTGTAATTCCAAGCCACAATGCTTTGCTACAACTTCCAGTTGCCCAAGAAGAAATACAACAGTTCTTTGCTAAATGAAAGTAAATACAACTTCTGCAAATGTTAATGAAACACATTTCTTGCTTAATACATAATATGTTTCTATCTATAGGATTAGGAATATAGTAGGTATCTCTGCCAGGATGATGTCACAGCACTTCTACTTCCCCTTCAATTGCTTTTCAACTCTGAGCAACTTCTGCAAAATTTCATCATGAGGGCCTACCTCTCTGCCTCATAATATCACACTTCAATTGTGCTACTGAAATCTCAGATCTACTGACAACCAAATACACCACCACAGCCTCAGTGCTTCGTGACTTAAACAGTGTTCAGATATGACAAGAATCACTTTCTGGTACCTTCAAGTAAGCAAGGCACTGTTAGGCAGAAACCTGTGCAGTTCTCTAAGGGACCACTGCAAAAGGCTTAAGACTACAGGCGTTGGCAGTAAACCCAATTGGTAGCGGTCTGTACCACCCAGATTTACCTGGTAGCTGTGACTGAGCAGCCAGACTTCTCTCAAGAAGAGTTAGACAGGATATAGAGTATACAAGATAGATACCAAAATACAGTAGCACAAGCAAACACTGACCAGAGCTTGGGTATAAAAGTATATAATTATTTATTTAAAAACACACTTTGTAAAATACACTAACACTAATATGGCAAGCAAGTTCAATCACAGTCACTATTAATATATATACATCCCTGGTCACTTATTGAACAAGTCTTAGTTAAAACACCACTTATTTTCAGACAGAGGTGAGCGCTTATCCTAAAATGGCACTCCAATAAGTTACTTAAAAAATACAAAAATAAGTTAAACCTTTAGAGTATGGTTGGAAATTGAAAGAACTCTGAACATCTTTGTATGAACCTGTTAAACACTATGGCATTGACTTCTGCAGAGACTTATGATCCTTTGTTCCATGTACCTCAGTATGGGTAATCGTTATTAATGTTTAATGATCAGAAGGACAGCAAGAGCAATAAGTGTTAAACTATGATGAGCTTAATGGTAACTTAAATCTTCTTTAGTTAGTCAGTATTAATATGTAATATGTAATAGGTTTCTCTTTTTATTTTTTCTCCTTATGCGGTTTTCTTTAATTAGTTTTATATTCTATAATGTATTTATATTTGATCTTATATAATTTATCAGTATGTGAAAAGTTTAAATATAAACTGTAACACATTATTAATAAATAAAAAGGGAAGGAAAAGGCAGAATTAGCAACATACACAATACCAACACTTTAGGAGAACCAGAGCAAGTCAGAAAAGGCAGAATCTACTGAGGAGCAAGAAAGTCATAGGCCAGGCCCACTCTTGAAGAGAGCAAGGCGGAATGTGTCCAAGATCACACAGTTGAATAGTACTTTTAAAGAGTTGTTGCAAAGAGTTTAAAAAGGGTTGGCTCAAGTCAGGAAAAGTTAGTTAGTAGGTCCCAAGTCACCCCATGATAGAAAGTCAAGGATTTACGGGACACCTTGAACAGTCTGTTGCAAGGGAGACCAGGCGGGCCTCAGTACCTGAAATGGTGACAAAGCTCCAGCGGGGGCAGTTGTTCCTGGCAGCGGGTGCAAGTCGGTGCTTCGTCCAGGGCAAGAGGAGATCTCGACGTGGAGGAAAGCTGGAGGTCGTTGCACTGCCAGGGAAGAAACCAGCCGCAGAGTTTCCCGGTTAAAAGGTGCTACCCTTTTATTCGCGGTAGTGGTCAATCGTGGCTATCTGGCTGCCGGGGTGCTTGGCACGGGCAATTCGACCACGAGACGATCCAGGAAGGCGAAAAAGAGGGCGAACTGGTTATCCCCACCAGCTCAGAGGAAGAAGATTCTCCCGGATGAAGATCTTCTCTGTCGTTGGGAAGTGGTGAGACGGTTCAGCAGGGCTCCACCGGTGGTGTCGTCGTTGCAGGTCGGCTCAGCTTCTCCTTCTTCGGATTCTTTGGTCCTGTGGTGACTTCTGAAGTTCCAGTCCCCAAAGCCCTGCTTTTATGCAGAAAACCCCCATTCATCAGTCCTAGGTGTCACTCAAACATGCTAAGTCGTGAGCCGGGCGGCTCACCACTGGGCCAATCACACAAGAGTGCGACTTGAGTTGCCGAGGCAACTCAGTCCAGGGTGCCTAAACCTCCCTCCCACATATCCTGTAGACCCAGACAGTGTGACACCACTTTTGGAGGCTTCTGTGGAGAAGCCCGCCAAAAAGTGGAACAAAGGGCTTGACTTGGGTTGAGTTACAGAAGCGAACACAAACGCCATTTCAAAACCGATTCCTGGCAAAAATACCCAACCGGGGAATAAATATTAAATAAATAACCCAGCGGTATCTTTAACATTGCACCAAAAAGTGGTGCGTTTAAAATGAATGGGAAAATCCCATAGAAAATATTCCGGTGGAATATTTTGCGTGGTAACCACTGCCACCAGCCAGAAACTCGACGAGGGGGAACTGCACAGAGCCCCCTCGAAAAACAGACCCAGGGGCAATCTAATTACCCCTACCAGTACTTCCACAAAATGATGGTTGGTATTGGGTATGTTCCTAATTTAAGACTAGTAAAGTCAATGGTGACTTTACATGCCCTGGGAGACAGTAGTCAGTCCCAGGATATGGAGTCTATGTTTGGGGGTCACTATGACACCCCTGTGTTACTGCACTGAGGGTGTTGTGTAACACACTTACCAAAACCACATGAAACCCTATGGAGTAAAAGACCCCATAGCCCATTAAACACATTACAAAGTCAAAGGATATCTCAAATCATGTCTAAGAGTGGGAGAAAAAGAGTCTCACTCTTAGCAGGAGAAAAAAAATAAACCCCAAAAATCCAGCAAAGCTGCTGGGGGACTCACTAGGTTTGGGCAATTAGCCTTACCAGAGAATTCTCCCTAACAGGCACCCTTCCTTTTGAATATTACTCTTCCAGAGGGGCAGCCTCTTTGCCTCTCTTGTCTGCCTGCCACCAAGTTAACCCAGAATTGCCTTTTGGACACACTTCTCTCTTCTTCCTATTGGCATTGGCAATGTGGGTTGGATTAACTTCAAAAGAACAATCAGAAGTAGCAAGCTTCCCTTCCCCAAACTTGCCTGTATCCCTGTGCCTACTGTTAGCCAGAACAATTACGCAGAAGCTTTGTCGCCACTATCTTGGCTTCAGGTAATGCTTGCACACTTTTATCTTAGACCATGCCTATGTTCAATTTGGCTCACAGTAACATTCACACTGTTCTTGGGCTTTGGGAAAGGCTGGTTTCAGTCTTAATTGGGAGATACCTTGTTCACTCTTGGCTTGGGCAATGCTTGTGTTAGGGAGAATTCTCTGGTTAGGCTGAATTTCCCTACCTAGTGAGTCCCCCAGCAGCTTTGCTGGATTTCTGGGGTTTCTTTTTTTCTCCTGCCAAGAGTGAGACTCTTTTACCCTCACTCTTGGACATGTTGAAGTGTGTTTTCTTGGTTAAACCTTGTGTTGAATGGGCTATGGGGTCTTTTACTCCATAGGGCCTCATGTATTTTTGTGATGTGGGTTACACAGCACCCTCTGTGCCGTGACCCAGGGGTGTCCTAGGGACTCCCCAACATAGACTCCATACCCTGGGACTGACTACTGTCTCCCAGGGCATGTAAAGTCACCAAAGACTTTGCTAGTCTTGAATCCTGAACAGAACCAGTACAAACCATCATATTGTGGACGTACTGGCTGGGGCAATTCGATTGCCCCAGGGTCTGTTAGTCGAGGGGGCACGTCTCCGTCCCCCCTGATCGAGTTTTGGCTGGTGGCAGTGGAAACTACTTTTTATATTCGACCGCGAATATTTCCCTATGGGATTTCCCATTGTTTTAGGCTAACACATTTAATTATTTATTTACGGTAGCCTTAAACATACCGCCGGTTTATATATTTATTATTATAACTCCGGTTGGGACTTTTTGCCAAAACTTGATTCTAAAATGGCGTTGGCGTTCGCCTCTGTAACTCTGACCCAAAGTGGAGCCCTTTGTTCCACTTTTGGCGGGCTTCTCCACAGAAGCCCTCCAAAGTGGTGCCACTCTGTCTGGGGTACTTAGGAGGGGTGGAGGGGGATTTAGGCACCCTGGACTGAGTTACCTTGGTAACTCAAGTCGCACTCCGTCCTGATTGGCCCAAGTGGTGAGCCGGCCGGCTCACCACTTAGCATGTTTGCATGACAGCTAGGCTGGGTGAATGGGGGTTTGCTGCATAAAAGCAGGGCTTTGGGGACTGGAACTTCAGAAGTCGCCACAGGACCAAGAATCCGACGAGGGAAGAGCTGAGCCGACCTGCTTCGACGACACCACCCGGTGGAGCCCTGCTGAACCATCTCACCACTTTTCCCGACGACCGAGGAGAACTCTTAACGGAGTGGCTCCTTCCCTTGACTGGTGGGGACAACCAGTTTTCACCTTCTTTTCGCTTCTCGAGGTATCTCGTGGCCGCCTTGCCCGTGCCAAGCACCCCGGCAACCGGAATACCACACTTTTACCCCTAACCGCGAAAGTCGGTACAACCCTTTAACCGGAGGACTCCGCGGCTGGTTTCTTCCCGGGCAGTGCAACGACCTTCTTCTTCTGCTCTTCAGCGAGAACTTCTTCTCCCCTGACCGACGTCGAGCCTTGCTGCCACTGCCTGGAACAACTGCCACCGCTGGAGGATCCTTTCCGCTTAAGGTACCGTGTTCCGCCTGGCTTCCCTTGCCACCGACTGTACGGGGTAGATTTAGCCCCCGGCTTTCGAACCTGGGAGTGCCTGGAACACCCTGGCTAAACTTTCTAAGCCACTCTAAACTCTTTCTAACTCTTTGCAAGACTTTGAATCCCTAATAACAGTGTGATCTTGGGCACATTTTCGCTCCGGCTACTCTAAGAGTGGGCCCTGCCTAGTGACTTTTGCTCACCTGTGACTTTGTGCTTCTTTGAGCCTATTGCAAGTGTTCTGGACCTTAGAGTGGTGTGTTTAACCCATTTCTGTTTCTTTTAATCCCTTTCTTGAACCTACTAGAGTGTCATCTAACGTTAAGCGCTCACCTCTGTTTTAATTATGTGGTGTTAACTTAGAGTTGTCTAGATAGGAGTAAGGGTTGAAAGTGCTTTCATTATAACTGTGTTTGAAGTGTTTTACTATATTTTGCTAGAGTGATTTCAACTTATGTGTGTTTAATAAATAAATAACTATATACTTTTGAAACCAAGCTCTGGTCAGTGTTTGCTTGTACTATTGTGTCTTGAGTACATATTGTGTATACTTTGCATACTGCCTAACTCTTCTTGAGGGAAGTCTGACTGCTCAGCCACAGCTACCAGGTAAATCTGGGTGGTGCAGACTGCTACCAAGTGGGTTTACTGCTATACCTGTAGTCTTAAATCGTTTGCAGTGTTCCCCAAGGGAACTGCACAGGTTTCTGCCTAACAGCTTGTTCTTTCCTTTTTGTAATAACAATGTTTAAAATTACCTTCGGCCCGTTACAGAGACTTGCTGCTACGATGCAGGCTCAACATCTTGGCGTCGAGAGAAGTGATGCTACGAAGGAAGCAAATTCCCTAGGACGAAGCTATATGTCAGTACTGTAATGAGGTGAACTCTGCTGAAACAATCAGACACTTGATGTTGAATTGGTCATCTATAAACGAGCTAAGGGAAAAAACAATGGAGATTGAGGGTCACGATAGTGGTTCCATCAAGGAAGAGCAGTTATGGGAATCTATTCTAACGGCAAAGAGACTAGGTTGTACAATTGATGCCCTAAAATTTGTTGAGACATTGCTGATGAATCCCCCTCTTGGGAGTTCACCCCTAAGTAGGTGATCCCACTGAGAAAATGGAAATGTATGAACTGAACTGGGGAGATATAAGTCAAGTGCGTAATTTGTGGAAAGAATGTGATGGATTTATGTTTGTCAAAGGTTGAAAGCTAATTAACCAATAAAACATAAAAAAATAAAAAATAAATAACAATGTTTAAACACTTGGTTTCTCTTCTTACAAAGTGTTTAACTGCTTTACTGGAGATTCAGAGGTTTCTCGTCCTCTTTGAATCCTTTATTATGCACATGCGACCACTCCTTTGTGTTCTTTGCAAACTTAAGTTTAGCGATGAAGTTTCACCATGTTTTTGCTTCACGCGAGTGAAAAGGAGAATGCTTAGTTGCATGCGAGTGCTACAATTTAAGAGTTCCATTATCTAACACTTAACAATAGACTTCTCATCACTTCTGCTCATACGCAAGTGATTATTTAGCTGGATACTGTTTGTGGCAGTGTTCGCGCAAGAAATCAGAACGCCTGGGTCAACTCACCGGCTTCTGAGCTCCCTTCTCTGTGTGCTGCACAACTTCTACAACTTCTGGATTTACTTGGGACCCACACTGTTCCTTGCTCAAGGCGTTTCTGGTCTGCCCAATCAATTAAGGAGACCCTCTCGCTTCCGAGACTCACGGCCTCACAGCAACTTCTCACCACGGTCTCTGACAAGTTTGCAATTAGGCTTACATGGGCAAAGGCAGTCTCCCTTCATGCCTTCTGCTGTGCAGCCTCTGCAAATCAAAGTTTGGGGAAACAGGACCCTCACAGAACAAGCAGGTGAAATCTGCTGCATCAGAGTTCCAGCGTCCATTTGGCTCTCCTATTTCTGCCTGGATTGCCAACACTGTGCCTTTTTCCTTCTGTTTCTGCCACTACTGTA
Organism: Ambystoma mexicanum; assembly: GCF_040938575.1. Taxonomy (NCBI): domain Eukaryota; kingdom Metazoa; phylum Chordata; class Amphibia; order Caudata; family Ambystomatidae; genus Ambystoma; species Ambystoma mexicanum. The sequence continues at coordinate 579,248,599 of NC_090924.1, read as the reverse complement.
AACACTCCAGCCACAGTTCCAGTTCCTTCTAATTGCCTGCACCTGAGCGGGCCTTTTAAGCCTCTCAGCTTCCCTCGGGTTTGGGCTTTCAGGCATAATTGCCAGACTACTGCCTCCTCAGCCCTCTACCTCATCCCAGTACTTATGGGCTTATGAGACTTGTAGTTCTCAACAACCAAATCAGTTCTTTTATTCAACTTTTTGTTTTTAGCTGTGGATTTATTTCCCTTAAAGGTATTTAGGGATGAACCATCACAATTAATTGTTAAAGAGGAAGACAGTTTATTTAAGGTGACATTTGTAAATTCCTTTCCATTACACCTTTGGGAGTAAGGAGAATTTGTATCCTTAAGTGCCTCAAATGATCTTTCTGTTCTCAGGTGTTATATCACTTGTGTCCCTAGCTACACCTTTTCTATGGGTTTTAGATACATCATAATGACAATAGGCAATTACCTGCTTTGGCAACTTAAAAAGGTTGCCCCTTTTAAAGGACAAATTCTGCGTCTCATCCCCTGGGATCTCCTCAACACCCTGGGCCCTGTCTCCTCCGAGGTGATCCTCCCACAGTACACCACCCCCAAGGCCAGGAAGTGTCTGCCTTTCCCTGACCACATGGAAGGAGACTTTAGGCATGTCATGATTCCTGCCCCTCGTGTCCCCAGCCCTCCAAGATGTCAGGCTGGAGCCAGGCCACGATCACCTACATGGCCCTTAACGGGCCGCTGCATCCCTCCAAAGACCCACTTGGAGTCAGACTTGGTGCTTGTGGCACCAGACTCACTCACTCCCATAGGATAACATTGGGGATTGGACTTGTAGTGCATTGATGGGGACAAGATGGATGCCCCATATATTTCGGTTCCTAGAACTGCATGTGCAGTCTAGTCTTTTGGGTGTGGTTCAGCCGAGAGACACCTAGGATACCCAGAGACTATTTAAGCCACGCCCCGGCTGAGAAACATGCTTTGTGTTTTCTGCACCTGCAGCATGACACTCACCGTGTTTGGATCGGTCTCCAGTAGGCCTGCATCTTTCTTCTGCGCTCAGCTCCTGTAAGAACAAGAATACTGTTAGGAACAGCCTTACCTTGCGGCGCCTCTTCCATCATTCATCACTCCTTCTGTTCTGTGGGCATCTTCGGCGGTGTCATTCCCATCCCGGCACGCCGCTTCCTAAGGAAAAGGGAAAAGAACAGAAAAAAGGCATTAGTATGCATCCTGCAATTCTTCGCTTATTTTTATATATTGTACGAGCTTGAAACGCTTACCTGAATCCCAGGAACTCTGTCTCTGGAACTTCTCATCCATCTGCAAGAGGGAAAAGACACTCCAGGTTAGCGTGGAAATATCTAGAGGCACCGCATACCGCGCTTACCCACCTCATTTGTTCTTCATAACCGGCATCCACGCTGAAAACTTCGCGTCACCTGAAAGACACAGAAAAAGAACTCAGTTCAATGCAATAAGAAAGGGGTGCATCGCACTCTCACTCACCTTCAGCGCTACTCATCTCAGCAGCACGCCGCCATCCCCCGACGCCGGCCTTCATCTAAGGAAGGAAAGGAACGAAGTTAGAGAACTGTTCAAAAGACTCATTATACTTACCTGTCGGACTCTTGCCAGTGAAGTAACTAGGCAGCAACAAGCCTGCATCAATCAACGCGCCCCTGCGCTGAAAGTAGGACAGAGAGCACACTAGACAAGAAAACAAGGTGAGCTGTCGATCAAAGGGAAGGGTTGGACCCTGGGGAAGAAGGGGTTCAAGCACACAGAGACAATCGGGAGTTAAACTCTACCAGTCCTGTGTTTCAGGACCAGTCTCCTGTCAAATAGCCTCCAGGGAAGGGTTCGAGGTCGTAAGAGGTCAGAACAGGCTGAGTGACGTCCCTGTGGATACCAGGTGAGCGTTACAAGGCAGGGGTTCAGTGAGGGATCCATAGGATTCATCACACTGCCCTAACCTCTGCACTGGACTTTGCCAACTTCACAAACCTAATCTCCTGCCTTCGCAATCACCCCCGAATCTTTGCTCACACCCCCAAGCCAATATCCATTGCGTCCTCCCTTTCTGCTAATGACTTTGCTCACTAAATTTCCTCTAAAATCTGTAACATGTGTGACTCTCACAGTCCTCCTCTATCCCTCCCCAACCCTCTTTTACTCGCGACTACTTCTCCCCTACCTCTCCTTTTGAATTAACACCCATCCGTCGCTGTGCCAACCCATCTTGCACTCCTATGAACCCCTTTGCTCCCTAAATGGTCAAAGACTTGGTCTCAATCACGTGCCTTTATCTCTCTGAGCCCTTTAACCTCCCTCTCTCTGCTGGACTCTTCCCTGCCTCCTTCAAATCTGCAACTGTCTTACACCTTTTGAAGAAACCTTTTGCTGACCCAATCATCCCAGTAAGCTAGCTTCCAGTTTCTCTTCTTCCCCATTATTCAAATGTACTTTAGCAGGTTGTCTTCTACTGGATCATTAAGTACCTTGAAGGTAATGATCTTGCTGATCCAGCTCAATCTGGCCTCCATAGTAAATACTCGACTGAGAATGCACTTGTGCCTAATGCCTAATGCTTACCACTCCAAACCCTCTTCTATACTCATCCTTTTAGACCTTTCTGCAGTTTTTGCCACTGTATGACGACTCCTCGCTCTTCCTTACTCTCCCAGTGCATTGGGTTTCACAAATCTGCTCTTTCCTGCATTCCCTCCTACCTGGAAGGTCTAGCCTTTAAAATCTATTGCAACTCGCAAACCTCTGACCGAGCCCCTCTCCCTATCCGTGGCTCCCAAGTCTCTCCCAAGGACTAGACCTTGACCCTCTGCTTTTCACCCTCCATACCTCTGCTCTAGAAAGACTCATCTCATCCTTTGGCTTTGACTATCACTTTTGTGCTGCTGGCAGTCAAATACTTGTCTCCTTTTCCTCCTTCACCACAGCCATCTCGGAACGGATTCTGAACTGTCTCATTGCAATTCGTTACGGGATAGCTCTCCGCTGCCTCATGGTAAACTCTCAAAAAGTAATCTTTCTCCTTGCTTCCATTGCCATCCCTACCCTCCCTTCTCATATCTCCTTCCCGCCTGACCTTCTTGCTCCCTTACCCAAGTCTCGCAATCTTGGATAGCATCCGAAGACTGCACCAATCCATCACTTCCACTGCCTCTACTTCCCGTATTAACCTTCTCAGCATCTTTTTCTTACAAACCACTCTACAAAAACTCTCATCTCCACTCTCATGCTCAGCAAACTTGACTACTGCTCAAGTCTAGTCTTGGCCTCTGTACTCCGTCCTCCCTGCCTGTCCTCAACTTTGCTACCGCCCCCCCTGTCTACAACCTACCCATATCCTCACCCATTTCTAACTACAAACAACATGCTGGTTGGCCCTCCATGCACAACCGCTCTCTTTTCAAGTTACTTCTCTTATTCTACAAAGCTGTCTATGGTCTTGCTCCTCAGTAGCTGTCTGATTGTATCTGTTTGCTCACCATCTCATTCCCTCTTATCTTCCTCTGCACTCAACCTCACTGTCCCATTCCCTCCCTGTGCCACTTTTTCCTCCCTACTCGCCCACTCCACTGGAAATCGCTGCCCATAATAGTCAAAGGAAGACCAACAGTGGATGTCTTCGCAGCCTTGCTTAAACATCCCTTATTTGCTGAAAGGGAGCTCCTCTAACCCTCGCCCCATCCTCCCTACCTGACCTCACCACCACCACTGCCACCGGTGATACTTTATGTAATTTAAAATATTTAAATAGTACTCCTCTTCAGTTTGAAGCACTTGCCCCCTTTGGTTAATGTTACCTTCATAAATCACCTGTTTTCTTATATGTATATTTTTTATGCTCGTTTTGTCCTCTCTGAAAATGCAAGATTGTAAGTAATTTCTGATCATGATTGACATACCTTCTTCTTCAAATAAATACAAATATATTGCGACGGAGTTCCCGCCACAAATAACCACTATGATGCTCAGGAAACTTCCAACTGTGTGTTGGAACAGCAGTTAAAATGGCTGTAGTCTATTTAAAAGGGATCTTTGGGGTCTACTGGATTCTCAGGGTTAGGCTGTTGGCTCTAGGGCAGTTTCTTTCTGTCTCAACTTCCCTGGCATTTCCCTCCTCCCTACACCAGGCTGTCATGGGTTTTGACCCATGTTGAATCAATAGACTGGGTAGATGTGGGGATGAGCTGTCACCACCCATTATTCTATCCCAGAACAAACTAAATCAATAGACTGGGTGGATGTGGGGATGAGCTATCGCCGCCCACATTCACGCCAGAATAGGAGAACTGCGCAGTTGGCACAAGACCACTCCAAAGATACAACCTTCTGGTGGGGAATTCATTTTCTTAATCCCAAAAATGGTTGCATTACCAGTACTCACCACTATCAGAAAGCCGGCGTTTTAAAACCACCAGACTTTTGTGTAAAACTGAACAAATGAAACAAAACCAGACCAAGGAAAGACTTGCTAAGAGGTGGATACAATGTAAAACTATATTCTGAAATGACTTGAAGGAAGTAATTATTAAATGTATATGTAAAAATTGTCAGTTTGATTTCAATGTAGAAAACTGGGAACAAAAAGTGACATTTAGCTGAAACCTGGCTTAATGAAACTGAATTCTGCTTGACAACTACCCCCGACAGGAGTTGATACTGGATCAACAGCTGTGTTCCCAGGCCTGACTGCCAGGCCTGGCTGCATCCTGAGGTCACATGGCCCTGTGTATTAGATTAGGGGTGGAGCAGCTGGGGACTACAAGGAGTTGAACAAAAGCCTGTCCTGGACTCAGGCAAATTTTATATTGGGGGGCCTTAAAGTGGCTTCCTCTTAGGGGAAACTGGGAGGGGCAGCCCCCTCTGAGGACAGGCTGAGCTTAATGAAAGTGGATAGACTGGTTTCTCCACCATGTGACCTGGGAAGACACACCCCTGTTGGCCAGAATATGATTTTAAGAAAGATGTATAACTCATGGTGCGGACTTGTCAAAATGGTCTAAATGATACCATAATTCTTGTGATTTTTCTGCCCACATTTTAAGAGGTTTTAGGACCCGGTGGTATGATCTGGGGGTTTACGAGCGGAAAAGAGGCTGTTACGCTAAATGTATGCATGTTAAAAATCTGACACTTCATCAATTAATGTCCATACTCCTTGCGCACATGTGTGTAAATTTGGGTAAATGTCTGATATTGCAAAACCAGTTAAAAAGCGCAAAATGTTGTCATTTTTGAATGCAAGCCCCCAGGAAGATCAGAGGCAGACAAGCATGGACCATAAGGAATATATAATGTGCACATGTAATTTCAACAAATTGTATTTCTGGGAAGGATGTATTTGAATCAAATATAGATTTGTGGGCAAACTGACCAGGGGAGGATCCTCTGACCCATAAAACCTACAGCATCACTCTGACTCACATTTCCTTCCCCCAATCATGGGAGAGGGGAGAATTGGGCCAATGACAAGTAGAGAGGGACAGGCTTAGCTAGGCCCAGGCACACACCCATTTTCAAAACACATAAAAAGAGACTGCTGGGACAGGTAGAGACATTCAAATCCAGTTGCTGCAGAGCGTTTTGCCGGACCACACAACATCCAGAAGATACCAGTTCCAGACGGACTCCAGCTACATACTCCAGAACCTAGAACTTATACTTTAGAACCTAAATCAGAGGCCTAAAACCACAAGCTGAGTTCTCTGCAGCATGCCTCAAATCATTGCAAGCTACTCACAGCCGGGCGAGCTGCTTGAATCCCTTGCCAAGAACTTTTGCCAGGACCAGTGCAGAGATCCAGGAGCCGTGCAGAGACCGCTGTATCCGGACAGACCAGACCAGAGATCCAGAGTGACCCAGACCGCTGTGAGCAGAACCAGAGAGCTGACCCAGATCACTGTGAAGTGCCGGGACCAGAACCGGAGTCCAGTCCAAAACCTGACCAGATCCGTGGCGAGACCTATTTCAAATTTATATTGCGAGTACCTAGCAGAACTGTGCAGAACCAATCTCTTAGTTAAAATAATCTAATCCAAACTATTTTAACCTAAGTAGAACAGCCTCCTAGAAATCGTGTCATCTGTCATTTGTAAAGCTGCACAACTGTCACCTGTCAATTCTGAAGCTGCAAGCTGTCACCTGTCATTTTGAGTTTATTTTAAAACCGAAAAACTACCTTTATTTAATCGTCCGTATCTCTGGAACCGTTTGGGAAATTTAACTTTCATCTGAAAGCTTAGAATCTCAGCTCTCCAACGAACCTAGAACCGACTTGCTACTCCTTATACTTTTGCCATAATCACGATTCACGCACTCGCAAATTTTACCGCGATTTGGTTAAAAATCCAGCCACGTGTAACCATCAGCAGTCATTTCTTTCCTTGCTAAAAATTTGTTTGCCTCTTAATCACCATCTCTGAATCATTGCTAAAGTGAGCCTGAACTCATCCCAAGTATCTCTCACTCACCCTGAACCTCCTAAAGGGAATTAAAAGCATTTTCAGCATATTTCTCACTTCATTGCCACCACATTCAAAGCACCTGGGCCTGTGTTTTAAAACTCCTACCGGTTTTCTCTAAGCTTGCTGGGGGGGGAGCTGAATTTCGTATTGTATTTGATTGCATTCCTGAGAACTGTGTGCTCCTCTTTCCATCTACCTCCATGTCTTACATTGCATAGGGGAGGGGGATGAATTGCCAGAGAAAAAGTGATTATATTATCTTTTGCTAAAATCATCTCAAGTATTTCTGTACTGCATTTTATTCCTCATTGCTTTTCCCTTGAAATCATAAAAGTATTTTTGCTACTTGATCCATCCTATACTAACTCCTCATTGATTATAAAGAAGTGTGCTAGTGTCAGATTACCCATTGTTGATTAACATTATATTTATAAGGGTGATATCGATTATTAATTTATTATAAAAGCGTGGTATCTATATTTTGTCTTATTTCTCAAATAAATCTTTTAAACTTGCAAAACAGAACTACTACTTGGCTCAGTGGGGTCAGCGGGATTCTAAGAGAGGGGTGTTATATAGGGGTAGTCATCCAGAACTCATGAACTGGACATAAAGATATATCAATAAGGGTTTCCATTCAGTATCCCAGACTAGGCATTGACTTAGCTGTAGTGTTGAATTGAATCTTCTTACAAGGCATATGTGGGATTTTAGTACTACCCCTAAGTAACCCCTGCTGTCCTTCCTGGGGCTAATGTTTTCCATAATGCAGTAGCTACCTGACTTCCTAGGAGTCTTCTAGTTTAGGGATGGTACCTTCTTTCACAAGGTACCACTCGTCTGTCTATCACACCACTGGCGTAATTGGGGCACCCACACCCCCTGCAGTGCGGGGGTGGGGGAAGCCTCAGTCATGCTCTCACTTAAAAAGAAACTTCAAAATAAAACATGCTTGGAAAATAAGCGCATGTTCCTACTCTGAAACATTGGCCCTGCATGCTTTCAATGGTTTCTTGGCAACCATTGCCCGAGGAGCACAGTTCTGTAGCTGTCATTTGGCAAGCCCGGACGGACTTCCAGGCCCTGAAAGCAGCAGGCAAACCAAAAACATGTGGCTTGTGTGTTTGAATGTAATGTTTGTTCTAGATTTGTAGTGTGTGTGTCTGTGTTCCTGAGTGAGTTACTGTGCATATGTGGAAGAATGGTGATTGCATATGTTTGGTTTGAGAGGGTGAGAGGCAGAAACCATGAAAGACACAGACAAGAAGGACTGGGTTGTGGCCGGGAAGACTAAAGAAAACTGACATGTCTTGCTTTAGAGACCACTACATTGAGCAGTAACAGACAATTAAATACCTATGGAATGTTCTAAAACTGAAGAAACAACGCACATCAGTGATCAGTTATTTAATACTTACTGGTGTTTTAGATTGTGCCTTATTTAGCTACTTATTCACTTATTTGAGTTTTAAATGGCGCCAACTGCGAACACAGTCACTTCCTGTCGCCTCCAAAGCAAAAGGAGCGGGAACAAGACATACGATCTTTACAGAATGTGCAAAAATTCAGAAAGGCTATGGGTTGGAGGGCGGAGGAGAATAGCAAAGGGGAGAGGCAGGAGAAGAGCAAAGGACGCAGGGAGGGGAGAAGGAGAGAAAGGGTGAGGAGAGGAGAAGAGCACAGCTAAGTAATAGGCAGAGTTCAGAACCTGTGCCATGCATGCTGAAGTAACGGGGTTCCGGAAAAATCATTGTCATGCAAGTGAGTTGTTACTTCAAGATTGATTGGTATCAGGTAAGATAAACCTTAGTCGGAAACCGGCACATCCCAACCGGCCAGTCCTCAACCACCAACTGTCACCCCTAGTACCAATCGAACGCCCATTCACACACGTTCTACCACACACATTCTACCATCCACGACATCACACCACTATGACCTCACTACACCCACTCGTGCATCTAATTACGATACACCTCCCTCCATACCTCATTCATTGAAACTCTACCTCAGAACAAAACAACCACGTGTGGCCAGCACACGAATGTACCAACATAAAGAACAACATAACCTAGAATACCACCAGGTCCAAAACACCCATCGACAGCTCTCTCCAAAACAACCCTGGACGCGATAGTACCAAATCAAACAACCACCAAAAATAGAACAACCTCCCGTAAAAACCCCAACTCACCACCGCTCCTGTCACATCCCCAAAGAACACCAAAGAAACGAGAACCAAAAACATGCAGACGCCGCCGCTCACAAATAACCTGAGGCGACGCTCAACATCTTGTAACCAAGAACGAAAGAAACAATCACCACAGTCCATACTAGCATCACACCCTTTACCTGAGAACCATATTAGCGAAATCCCCGAATTCAACGCTGCCAGGCCCACGTGCTAACGATAAGGAAAAGAGAGAAAACATAGCGAAAAACATTGTGAGAAACCACAACAGGCAACACAGCCCGGTACCAACCATCACACAACCGATAGAACCCGGCACCTACCCGTGACCCACGAAAACATGAACGGGTCGTAACACACACCATCCCCAGGCCAATCTGAACCCACAAACTGGAAACCGCAACGCACGAGAGCGAACCCTCTAAACTTCGGCCCCCAAGCCAAAGACAACCGCACCTGCAGATGTACGATAACACCCCAAACAGAAATGCTGACAGAAACATCCATGCAGGTCCTCCAACCTAACACGGATATACAAAACCTCAGTACTCCGAGCCAAAGACAACCGCGCCTGAAAATGCACAATAACACCCCAAACAGAAATGCTGACAGAAACATCCATGCAGGTCCTCCATCCAAACACGGAAAACATTTTTTTTCTCGAACGCCTCGCCCCCCAACCGCAAATCCAACATAAGCTGCAAAGAAAAAACACATGATGCAAAATCCCCGTCCCACAGATGCGTTCCGACCAGTACAACCTCGGAACATGGAAGCAAACCCTCCTGGACTCCAGCTGCCACCACGCGACCATAGCTGCGCCCTGAACAAGAAAACTGTCCCAAAGGCCATTGAACACTCCTCGGAACAACAGACACCGATGTAGCCCTGGATTCAACAACATCCTGGCACCCCTCCATGCGGCTTATCCTCTGGATGTGCACCGCACCTGGCACACACCTGCACTGCCTCCTCGACCACTCGCAGTGCGCACGTCGGAACAGCTTTCTCCTGTCAGGGCACTGTTGCTGAAGGATCCTGCAGGAGTGAAGCTGGTCCTCTAAACCCCCTAAGCCTGCCTGCTCAACAATCCAGTAACTATAAAACTACTGGACAGGTAAACCCAAGGGGAAAGGGGAATTGGAGAGAGAGAGAGACAATTCTGGAACTCTCTGGAACTCCTACTGCTGGCACTTCAGTCTGTCTTCACTGGAATGACCTTGTAATTATATTTCAGTTGAGTTCCTAAAATAGAATGCAATCTTTTAATACATTTTCTAACTCTCTACAAATGACTGAGCTTTCTAATCTACTAAATTATATTACCTTTAGCCTAAGCTTGAATTGCCATTAGGCTGTTTTATTTCCGTAAGTGGTTACGTGGCTATATTGATTATAGACTTCTGCAACTCTTTTCTTTGCAATTTGTAATGTCAAAATATCTTTTCTTTAAAAAGAACAATTTTTTCTTCTGAAGTTCTTTCAAGTAATCTCTTCCTCAAGAACCATGAATGAAAGTCCTTAAAAATAAACACCAAATAATTTTATCACGATTACTATCCTAGTCTTAAAATTTAAACTTAGAAAATAGTCTTTCTTAATAGAAATACCTGATGCTGTATGAGATGATGGTATTATTTAAAATTGTAGTATGGAAACTCAAAATCGGTATACTCCGCTTCCAAAAAGAAAGTCTTAAGTTCAAAAGTCCTTTGTGTGAAGCGACGCACTTGCAACGAAGAAAAAACGAAATCCAAGATGGCCGCGACGCACGTACGACGTCGTAAGGTCCTTTTCTCTAATCACGCGCATCAAAAATAACACACAGTACGCGCGGGCAAACAAACACGACGTCCATAGAAAAATGAAATTAGTTCTTCTAAAACATTCTAATGTTAATACTTCGGCGAATAAGAACTGCGCACGAAAGCGCTCTAAAGCAAGCTTAAAAAGCTAAAAACAAATTCACAAAATTTACAGTTCCAAATGCAGTTGAAAAGACTAAAACGATAAAAATAAATACACTTGAATCCAATATAAAATTATCTCTGAATATCCAAAAGTTCACTTAGCTTTGTCTTTAGCTGGAGGACTGGAATCAGCTGCACAGCATCAGAGTCACTTAGACATTGTTTCTTTTTTCTACTGTAGTCTTCACCTAAATTGAGTACTATGCTAGATGTAGTGAAAACTAAAATATAAGTTATCTACAACCCTTTTTTAAATGAAAACTTAAACTTTATTTACTGGAGCTAACTATAACATGACCAACTCTGATAGAAACTTTAATGAAAGGCAGTTTAGAATTATATTGAACATTCCAAGTGACAACACAATGTTGCCTGCTATAAGCTAAACCAATCATTGCTGAGAAAGCATTCCACCATCTTGGCTTGGGAGAACTTCATCTTTCTAAATGAAAATTAGTTAAGGGAAGATGAACTAACCTTAAAAGGAAAATGATTACACTCCAACCAGAATTTATCTAATATTTAAACATACCTCCCTTTCTAGTTCTACAGGAAAAATATCGAAAACGCCCAATTCTCTTAGGGTCCTTGCAAATGTGAGATACATAATGTGCAATCCTGACATCTCCACATGCAGCCGGCCTTCCCCACCTGTTGCCGCCAGTGAAGCAGCGCTCAAAACCCGGACCATCACCGTTGGTCCACCTAGACACCGATCTTGGCTGCGGTACCTTACGCCAAAAGTAGCTGCCAAATCCAGCCCCCACCTCCACTGGCTGCGGTACCCTGCACCAATGCAGCTCCCGTGATAGTTGCCAGCCGCCTCCTCCGCAGAGACAGTCCAGGCACAGCCTCCACTCTTGCGCTGCCCCCTGGAATCCTCACTGCCAGGACTCGGCTGCAGCCCACCACAGTCCAGGCGCAGCCTCCACTCTAGTGCTGCCCACCGGAATCCTCTCCGCCCGGGCCCTGCTGCAGCACACACCAGGAGTTGTCACACGTCGGCACCGCACGGCCCACCGACTTCCTTATGTCCGAACCATAACCTGGTCCAGACACACTGGCACAACCGTTGGGACATGGAACAAAATGGAGGGTGGTGGTCTGTCTACTGCTGCCCCCTCCTCAACAGGACCATCCTTGTCGCCAAATGAAAAAAAATCACTGTCATGCGAGTGAGTTGTTACTTCAAGATTTATTGCTATCAGGTAAGATAAACCTTAGTCAGAAACCGGCACATCCCAAACGGCCAGTCCTCAACCACCAACTGTCACCCCTCTAACCCATCGAACACCCGTTCACACACGTTCTACCATCCACAACATCACACCATTATGACCTCACTACACCCACTCCCGCATCTAATTATGACACATGCTTAAAGAATTGAAATGCAGATGTACAATAAGTGCCTAGAACAGGTGCAGGAGAAACAACCATAGGGAACAATCCGCCCACATCCCAGAGATCAGGAGTCAAATAATAGGGTTGTAAAGGTGAAAAACAATTATTCCCATGGAATGGACAAACGTACGTTCCTCAGATAGACAGAGACTAGTTGAGTGGAGTTGCAGCACATCTTCTCTCACTGTAACAAGAATAAAAAAAATGTGATCACTATTCGCTAAAGAAAAGATTAACGGATGTATTTTTTCTTTGGGACTTTAAAAACGCAGGTGGGTTCTGTTATTGGAAGCTGATGATTGATGACATGACCACTAGTTTAAGAGTTTGTGCTGAAAGCAGCACGACTTACAACTTGAAGCTAATCTGTTAAAAAACAGCTCTGCTTTAAAGGCAACGTGCATGTTTTCTGAAGTAGCATAGTATTGTGCCCTTGTTGCATGTGGATGCCTGTCTCCTATTTTTCACTATCGAGAGAAAAACTGTCTTTCCCCAGCAGCGGCGCTTTTGCCATACAGCGTTATTATGTACAATGCAACAGAGCATCATTATTCAACACATTTTATAAGGAAAGAATAATGTTTTTTTCATGAGACCAAATGTATTCTCTTGTGGTGGTTTCTTGCCCTCATGCATGATGTAACGTGGCTGACTTTTGATGGTGTTGTGGGACGCCTACGTTTTTGCCATCTCCTGTTCAAGGAGATGTGCCAGTTATGGGCAGCGATGCAAATAACTACATATATTTAACAGATGCACGGCCACTGCAGTCGATGGTTGTTGGCATGATTGTCATATGTGGCCCTATGTAGACCCTTGTGATGGTGATTGCACGCGGTTTTATACACAAGTGAGTGCTGGTGTCTAGGACTTGAGGTTTAGTAATGGTTTCAGTGATGATTTCTGTTGTGGTGGATCCTATTGCATTGTAACAGTTGCGTTTTACCTGTAATTTGACCTGTATGCTACGCTGACAGGCATGGTTGTCTATAACATACCTATTAGCCATATATAAACAGGGTAGCATAATACCATGAGTGTTGGTATGTAATTGATCTGAATCGCATTGCATCTGATTGCAACCAGAGAAGTGAGCACACAAGTGTGATGAGGTCAGCATCACAAACAACCTTCAGGTTTATCTTTTCCACTTCATCACTTTGTGGTGTACGGTCTCTAGGTGATAATTGCTTACTTTAAAAAGTTTGAAATCCTAAAGCTTGAAAATATTTTCTCGACTATCTGTTTTGGATATTCAATATGTGGAAAGAAGTTCGATGTTATACCCCCAACATCACAAACCCACCCCAAAATCCGAGTGAGACAACAACCAGGCTGTTTTTGATCAGAATGTTCTGTTTTATTTAAAATAATAAATGAAGGCGAAAGGTGTTCCCCTAACGTTTATGCTGGGTAAATCACCCACGATATTCCATAGAGCCACATGCAGTTTGACTACTGAAGAAAACAAAACTTGACAGCTATTATCTCGCCAATATTATATTCACAATACACACAAACATCCATTCATATAAAATCAAATCTAAATGACTTTTCTAGACAATGACTACTTCACCATTGTCAACATTCAAAGGATCACTGTGTGTGCTAAAACCTACACTCTAGTCATAAATAACTTTATTATTCTATGAAGAATTCCACTAAGGCTCCAATTCATGGAATGATTTGCACAGAAAATAGGGGGCATGTACGCAAAATCGCGTGGTAGCGCCAGTTTGTGTATTCATGGAACACGATGCGCAGGGCTAACCAGGGACTTAAGAGGAATCCGCACCGGTCCAACACGTCACGGCGACACCATGAACGCCTTGCGCGAGACTCGTACCGAAGGGGCGTTGGGTTCTGGCAGTCACCTAAAAAGGGGCGGAATACGTGGAATGGGAAACAACAAGCGAAAATAGGAGCGTAATGAGGGATGTACCAAAGTAAAATCCTTGCAACGCCCATATGCGCGCTAAAAATCCGTATTCATGGAATTGAACAGGGCTCGCCAGCGTGCAGTAAAATACGTGCACATCCTGAAACACGTACGGCACGTGATATCTGGCGGATACGTCAATGCGCACAAAAAAAAAATTCATAAAAAGGCAGCGCGATAAACAAACGCGCATATACAGCTACGATGAATATACCATTTGTTGCAGCAATGATCGTGGGACAACGCAGGAGGAGAAAGATGGCCAGGGCCCGGATTTTTCGACCTAGGACCAGCCTTTTTGGGAAGCCTGATGATCAGGTCTATGGCAGGTATAGGTTTCCACCTCATATCATATTATACCTGGTCAGGGAGTGGGAAGATGACCTTACATCACCCACCCTATGCTCCCAAGCACTGAGCCCCTTGGGAAAGGTGCTCAATGTTCCCACTGGGTCATTTCAGCGGACAACTGCCATAGTTGGGGGCCTTTCATAGCCCACGCAGTCACGCTGCCTAGACCAGGTGTTGGCAATAATGACTGCACGTCCCTCAGTCTGCAGGCACATCTACATGCCCAGAACACCTGCAGAAAGGCAGGCCGTGGTCCAGGATTTTTATGGGGTTACTCACTTCCCTAGATTGCTTGGTGCCATCGATTGCACCCATGTGGCTCTAGGTCCACCTAGGGCGACAGAGCACATCTATCGCAATCGCAAGCACTGGCATTCCATCAACGTGCAGGTTGTATGTGATGCCAAGGGTATCATTACTTCTGTATATGCAAACTATCCAGGGTCCACCCATGATAGTTTCATATTCAGAATGTCACCTCTACACCGGGCCCTGGAAGCTGGGAGGCATGGCAATACATGGCTCATTGGTGAGTACAAATGCCTGTGCACATGCATGCTGACAAACATCTTCGTCTCTACAGGGGACAGTGCCTACCCTATGAGCACCTACATGATGACGCCAATACGGAACCCTGCCACAACACCCCTGGTAAGATACAACACTGCCCATATTGCAACTCGGAGCATAGTGAAGCGCACATTCGGAGTGCTCAAGTCACGTTTCCGCTCCCTTGACCACTCTGTTGGTGAGTTGCTATATGCACCACCACTAGTGTGCAGGATCATTGTGGCAGCATGTGTCCTGCACAATGTGGTGTCCCAACACCCGCAACCACAAGCACGCTGATTGCGCATGGCAGGTCAAAGGTCACGTGGCAAGGCTGCTCGTACCCAGTTTGTGGCCACATTGTTCACCTAAAATCCAAGCCCTGTGGAGTGCACACAGCCCTGGCACTATCCAGGTGCCCTTCAATGATGACAAAGGGCCAATCATCTGTGCCCACCAAACCACCCTGAGAATGTGTCCTTGGAAGTGCTACATTGTGTGCATCCCTTAGAACTAAAACTAATTTAAATTTAGGTTTCCAAAAGAAACACGTAGATGAGGGACTATGCCACTACCACCATGCCAACTAGACATCCAATCGCATGTGTGTCACATAAACCGCCCCATAATTTAAAAAAATCATTTGCATTCATAAAGCGCACAATGGACCTTGACCATTGCAGCGCTGTTACAGAAGGCTTACTTAGTTACTAAGTTACATACATGTGTGCCTAGCCCCATGTTGCAGGGTGGCAGCAACATTCAAATGCAGAAAGTCATTTTAGGCGGCCGTGGCTAGGAGAAGAGGGAAGAGGGGCAGCGGAGGAAAAGAAGTGGGGGCACACACATCACATGCGATCAGGGGGGCAGGGATGACGGGCACAAACAACATCACAGGTGACCATGGAGGGGGTGGGGGTACACACATCACATACAACCAGGGGGGGTGAGGGGTATACACAACATCACATGCGACTAGTGGGCTGGAGGGGCTTACACATCTTATGCAACCGGGGCGGGGCACACACATCATCACAGGCAACCATGGGGGGGCCACACACCATCACATGTGACCATGGGGGAATTGGGGGTACACACAACTTCACATGTGACTTGGGGGTTGGGGAGCATACCCAATATCACAGGCGACCAGAGGGGGGAGCACATAAAACATCAAAGGCAACCATGGGGGGCACACACATCACATGCAAGGAGGAGGATGGTGGGGGGCACACAAATCATCACAGGCGAACATGGGGGCACACACAACATCACAGACGACCAGGGGCGGTGGGGGGCACACACATAGTGCCCCGTTCCCATGCAAAGACCACCGAAGTGTCAGAAAATGCCATGCACTTACCTGTCAGTGGAACTCACCTGCCTTGCATACGATGCACTCTATCGGGAGACACTCTACTTACATGGAATGAAATGCAGAGAAACCGCGCAAAATACATGCACATACATGATCCCAGTTGACACCAGAAAGAAAGTATGCATACACCACAGAGTGCAGGATCAACACATTGTCATTGATATGCACAGCGTACCACACCAGAGAGAGAGGGAGAAAGAGTGGCACAGAGAGTGAATAACAAGGAAATGACAGAACAAGGGGTTCATGGCCTGGAAATAGGTAGCTTACACAGTGACATGAGCTCCTATCAAATTACTGCAACGCCATGTGAGCATGCAAAGGACATATAAGAGAACCGACACGTCCAGCAAAGATGACCAAAAATGAAGCATGCACAACATGCAAGTCAGTGCAAATGTTTACCAAATAACTGTATAAATGTTGTCAATCCCACATGAGCTTCACCATTAAGTGTATTTCCTAATTTTTTAAAGGAACAACGCTGTCTAGTGGAGGGCATGAAGAATGTGGACTTTGAATGGTGCAGGATGTCTCAGCCGGGACAGCAGTCAGTGCCACATCACAGATTACTGGAACAACATGGTCAAGCATATTGAAACTCACATTGTGCAGTATAATTGACACAGCACACACGTGCCATGGAAAAACAAAGCTATGATTACCTGCACATGCCACCCGGTGCACCCCCATGCAAACATGCTCGATGAGTTCACTAGGCATGCCTGCACATACACCACTGCACATGTATAGTCCCTGAGGCGTTAATTGCACACCTCAAGGGCAATCAATGCAAATAATAACAAAGACCACAACCAGGAAAGGGCAAAACAAAATATGACATGCCAACATCTGGTCGGGGGCGGGGTACACATCAACACCCACATGTGTGGAAGTTGAAAAAACAATTCCCTCCATGGGTACATGGACCGCACGGCTATCATGGATTGGGAGGGCTGTCGCCACCTTCCTGTGTAGAATGGGAAGGTGGTAGTGGTAAGGGAGGTTGACCACGTATGGCCCTGGCCTGGTCCTCCATGGCAGCGGCTAGGCGGGACCCAGATGAATGCATCTGGAACATGAAGCCTCGGCGGTCCGCATGCAACACATCACAGGATGCACAGAGTTCCTCCGAGATGGTATGAGTCAACAGTTCCATCTGTTGTTGGCAATGTGTACTGTGGGCTGCCTTTCACATTTCCATTGAAGCTCTGAGGGCCAGTAACTCTTGCCTCAGGGCTGCCCTGTGGGCCCAACCCTCTGCAAGCAAGGATGCCTGCAGAGGCCTCAGGTCTGCCTGTCGGCTCCTGTTGCTGGCCTCCATGTGCAGCCTGTGTGAGCGGCATGTTGACCGCAATGCCTACAGCTGGTGCTCTACCTGTGTTTGTCGGGAGAACATAGAATTGGCCACTCTATCTATGCCCTGAGCCAACATCTCATAGGAAGCACCCTGTTGCTGTGCAATACGCAACATTGACTGCTCCCACACTGTCTCCACAGCCGCAACACGTCCACCACGTGTGCGTGCCCCACCCCTGCCGGACCTAAGGGAGCATGGCCCTTGATTTGAAGCCAATAGAATGGAGTGTGGCCTTGCAGCCATAACCACCACAGACGGACATGGTAACACTGACTGGCCCTGTGAGGGGACGTTACCCCCTGCAGAGGCACGGGCTACATCAGCACCATCACTTGATGCACTCGCCTCCAACAGCATAGAGGAATGGACGACCGGCTCACCACCAGAGCCACTGGTATGATTGGAGGTGGACTCATACTGAGTCATGCCCCGGATGGACTGTAGCACCAGTGGATTCTCATGAGCTGCCACAACATGTCCTCCACTGGTGCTATGTTGGGGCTCAGCCTCCCGTTCCTCCTCTACCTCCTCCCCTGAATCTGGTGGCTCATCACCTGCACATGAAGACATAAAGACATGAAGAATCATGTTAATTGCATCTACTACATGCATTGTCATCACAATGCTGGACTGCAACACATTTACATACATGTTAACATGCCATAATTTGCATTCATACACTATGTACAAAAATCCCTGAAATCATGGCGTCTGCAGACTTGCCATCACATCCCATGTCCCTGACCATCTAAGCACTGCAGACATTGCCTACATAAATGTGTGGCGTTCCAAGTGTGTGATGTGGAAAGAGTGATGACATGTGCTGGTAGATAGAGAGGACAGTGACACACAAGAAGGACAGGGCCATGCACCCATGGGGGGTGTGTTGAGTGTGGAAGGTCAAGATGGACGATTCCAGACACATTTCTTACAAAGGGGTCAGTGCTATAGCTGCGGCAGGGATTTACACAGTGTAGTAAAATGCTATGTCACTCATGGCACAATGTCACGCCAGCTGCCAGTGTGCTTGAAAGGTATGGGTAGCATGAAACCACCTATGGAGATGTGTGGGTGGAATTTGGACTACATGCAGTGCATGATGTGCAGCACGTGCTTCAGAGACAAGCACATGACTGACATAGCTGAGTCACTGACATCACTGATGTACATAGCCAGATGCCACGTTGTGTTGGCATGCCGGAAATGTCTTTCAATATCTGATGGTTGTGGATGACTACTGTCCCAAAGCCATGTACAACCGATGTGCAGCACATGGGTTGTATGCACCCTGCAGTACACACAGCACGGGTCAGTACACCATGTCAGTCATATAAATGCAGGCAGAAGTGCTACACAATCATACACATTTATTTAATCTACATACACATAATCAGGATGCACATGCTTCATCACTCACCAGATGTTTCCTCGTATTTTTCCAGGCCTCCACGCCTTGCAACTGATCGACATGAATAAACACGCTCATGGCCTCTTCATGTGGCATGAGATCCTGCTCCTGTGGTGACCCACCTCCAGTCACCAGTGCAGAAGCGAGGTTGGCCCCCAACTTCCCTTTGGTTCAGTGGTGGTCATTCCACCGCTTCATGACCTCTCGAGCGGTGTGCCTCTCATTCCCCAAGGTGTTGATGTGATCCGTGACTCGCTGCCAGTGGACCATACGCTGAACAGGCGTATGTGTGCTCCCTGGGTGCGTGCACATGTCACAATAGTGTTCGCACACGTATTCCACGAGGACGTGGAGTTCTCCTTTATTATAGCTCCTCTTCCTTGATGTGGCAGTCTCCTTTGCCGTGCTTTGGGATTGAGCCTTTCCCTGTTCTGCACCCTTTTGCCTCTTGGAAGGTGGTGCAGACCCTTTGTGGCTGTGACCACTCAGGGCAGTAGCGGCTGGACCAATAGTGGCCTGTGACATGCCATCACCCACTGATGTTAGGTCAGTATCTGGCCCTGCAGGTCCCTC
The DNA here is from genome assembly GCF_040938575.1 of Ambystoma mexicanum. Taxonomy (NCBI): domain Eukaryota; kingdom Metazoa; phylum Chordata; class Amphibia; order Caudata; family Ambystomatidae; genus Ambystoma; species Ambystoma mexicanum. The sequence continues at coordinate 579,228,998 of NC_090924.1, read as the reverse complement.
AACTTGGGAGCTGGAGCCAGGTGCTTTGACTGTACGTCCCTTCCCCTTGGACGCACGGGCAGCAACTGCCCCTGTGTGTACATGAACCGGGGGTACAGATCTTGTTCTAGCTCCCTGACCCAGGTGGCTGTGGACAGCAGCTGCCTCAACCTGGGTGCTTGGGAGAGCAGATTAACCTGCAGATCCCTGACCCAAGGAGCATGTGCCAGGTGTTTTTTGCATGGACGTCCCTTCCCCTTCGGACGCACGGACAGCATCTGCCCCTGCGTGTCCGTGTACCTGGGGGGGAAGCAACAGACTGCTGTAGCTCTGTGACGCTGGCAGCTATGGACAGCAGCTGCCTCTGCAGGTGCCTCAATCTGGGTGCTTGGGAGAGCAGATGACCCTGGAGATCCCTGACCCAGGGAGCTGGTGCCAGGTGTTTGGCATGGACGTCCCTTCACCTTGGGCGCACGACCATCAGCTGCCCTTGCACCTCTGTGTACCTGGGCGGTGACCACTACAGATGTCGCTTCAGATCGCTGAGCATGGGTGTTGGGTAAAGGGTTTTTGCCTGAACGTTCCTTCAGCTTGGAGGCAGAGACAGCATCTGCCCCTGTGTCTCTTTGTACCTGAGGGGGGGGCACAACAGATACTGTTGTAGCTCCCTGACCCTAGTTGGTGGGAACATCAGCATCATCTGCAGCCCCCTGTCTCAGTTGGGGATGGTGCACAGCTCTTGCTGCACGTCCCAGACCCTGGCCACCTTGGCCACCTTTCCCTCTTAGGGCCTTCCCAACCATGGTACAGATGGATTAGTACAATGGGAGGAACACCAAACAATTGTCCTGGGCAATTGGAGTGAGGGGACAGGGTGCGTGTGTTAGGGACAATTCTCATAAGTGGCTTATTTTCCTTACCTAATGAGTCCCTCAGCAGCTTTGCTGGATTTCTAGGATTTATTGTTTTCACCTGGTAAGAGTGTGAACCTTTTTCCCACTCTTACATGTGTTTTGCTGTGTGTATTTTCACTGTTTGTGTGCTCTTGGGCACTGGAGCCTCACCTAGTCCATGTGCACCACTTTTTGTGTGTTACACAGCACCTTCAGTGCAGTGACACAGGGTTGTCTTTGAGACTTCCCACTGACTCAATTTTTTTGGGACTGACTACTGTCCCCCAGAAACAGGTAAAGTTGCCATTAACTTTATATAGTCACTTTAACCACAGACCCAGTACACCCCATCTTACATGGAGTATTGAAAAGGGTTAACGCTTATCCCTTTTTGTCTGTGCCTCTTGGAGCCTTGTTTCGCTCCCTTAACATTAAGACTTGGCTGGTGGCAGTGGTATCTACCCTAACTTTTCTACCGCGATTATATTATATAAACGTGGTATTGTTTTAGGCTTTGTTTTAGGCTATTATATTAGCCCTAATATAAACCCACTTGACCAAATACATTTTATTTTTGCTCCGGCTAGGTTTATTAGCCATTTCTTTTTGTTAGTCTTTCTCGTGTTTTTCTCTGCGTGCCAATTCGGGATGATTCCTTTGTTCGCCGTCTTTTCGCAGGCTTCTGCACTGAAGCCCTCCTTAAGGCGCCTGATAGTCCAGGTAGGCAGGATGTGAGGGATGGCTCTTGGGACCCCTGCCATGGGTTCCCTTGGAAACCCAAGTCGCACTCTTGTCTGATTGGCTAAGGGGACTGGCCTTGCCAGGCCAGCCACCCTGCTGTGTGATTGACAGCCAGGCTGTATGAATGGGGGAAAACTGCATAAAAACCAGGTCACTGAGACTGGAAGAGCAGAGTCGCCACTGGAACAAAATAACCAATGAGGAACTGGAAGAAGAGGACCCCTACGACGACTGATCCTCCCGGTGAAGCCCTGCTGCAGGTCCAAATCTCCAAATCCGACGACAGAGAAGATCCTCCAGGAAACTTCTTCTCTTGAGCTGGTGGAACCAACCAGTGCAGCCAAACTGCAAGCCCAGGACCCCTCCTCTGGTCGAATTCGCTGTACAGAGCTACAGTGGGCCAGATAGCCAGGAAGGTCGGACCCTGCTTGGGTTTTAAGGAGCGCACCTTTTAGTCGTTGTTTTGCTCTTCTGCTCATTTCTTCCCTGGTGGCGCATGACCCTCCAGTGTTCCTACTTTGTGTCAGTCAGACAGTTGCTTCAGGAACTGTGAGCCTGCAGGAACCACCAGGAACGTCCGCCTCAGCTATAGCTCCCTCTCCGGTTTAAGGTACTGTGCAAATCCGGTTGTCCGTTTCATTCAACCGCGGTGAAAGTGTTTGAAATCTTTCTCCAATCCGAGGGCTTGTCCTTCTCTTTTCTTTGAACTAACTTTTCTACCAACCAACCTCATCCGGAATATGTGCCACAAACTTCACTGTGAACTACACTGAACTTTATTATCTTGAGCAAAAAGACTTTTGAACCATTGACTTTGGCCATAAGCCTTTTCTATCTGATTTTAACCTTGTAGCCTCTCTTGTTCAATTGCTCTGATTACTTACCTGTTGGTTTTGCCTAATTTCTAATAACTTTGTGTTTCCCTCCCTTTTAAATTGCTGCAGTGCCATTTTGCTCCCACTTCATTTTGTGAGCTTAACTTGTCTGGAATTTAAGGGAAGTGGTGTGGTGTATTTATGATTGTGATTTTTAAACTTGCTTATAATACTGGATGTTATGTTATGTTAAGAAATTTGTAATGCGCACCTGGTAACCAGAGGCTGATGGGCGCAGACTAACAAACATGAAATAGAACTACATATACATCAAGAGCTAAAGCAGTCCATGGTTAATACTGACACGGGTCTACACGAAGAGCAGTGTTTTCAGCTTTTTAAAAAAAGCATCTGCTGAAGCCAGAGTTCTTATGTGAGTAGGGAGGGCATTCCAAACTGTAGGAGCCGCAACTTCAAAGGACCCTTGTCTTATTGGTCTTGTGCCGAGGAACCACGAGTATGTTCGAGTTGTCTGATCTCAATGACCTTCCCTTGTCTTTCATGATTATGGCTTCCTTCAGATACGATGGCATTGGACCAACAATGCATTTTTGAGTTATCAGAAGGATCCTAAACTGAATTCTTGCTCCAACTGGTAACCAGTGGAGACTCCTTCTGGCCTCCGAGACATGATCTCTTTTTCTCAATCCTTTTACTACTCTTACTGCTCCATTTTGGATGACCTGAAGGCGATGAATCTCCGACTGAGGAATGCCCACCAAGAGACTACAGCCATAGTCTAATTTTGAGCGAATAATGGCTCTAGCCAAGGTTTCAGAGTTTTTTTCAGAAATAAAATGGACGAAGATGGCGGAAGAGTTTGAGGAAATAGGAGGCTGACGAGACGAGACTATTCACCTGCGCCTTCATGTTTAAGTGTCTATCCAGACATACGCCCAGCGTCTTAACCTTGACAGTGTATTAATAACACAATTGTCCAGGTTAATGTTCTTCTATTCCTCGCCTAGTTTGTCCAGTTTGTTTGGCGACCCTACCAGAAGGAACTCCGTTTTGGCACTATTCAGGGCCAGTCCGTTAGCTACCATCCAATTTTGGATCTTCGCATAGATTCTATTAATGGAGGCTTCATCTTTTTGATGTATTCCTGAAATAGGAAGGATGCATTGTGTGTCATCAGCGTAGTTTGCAAACACGATCCCCTCCTCTTCCAGCATCTGGAAGAAGGGGATCATGAAGATGTTATAGAAACACAGAGACACGCATGCTCCCTGAGGAACTCCATATAGTAAGAGCACGGGATCGGCTTCTGCTATTTCACTGGCAACTCTAATTTGCCTATCCTTTAGAAAGGATGTTACCCATTGGATGGCCTCTTCAGAAAAGAATGCATTCTCTTTTAACCTGGTGGACAGAATCAAATGGTCCACCAGGTCAAAAGCTGCTGAGAGGTCCAGAATCATCAGTAAAGCAATCTGACCCTTATCCATACCCTGAATGAGATGGGATTTAAGTGCGAGGAGGGCTGTTTCCATGTCATGATTGGCCCGGAACCCAGATTGATAATTATGTAGAATTTGATTCTGTTCCATAAATAAAGAGATCTGGTTGTAAACCACCCGATCTAGTATCTTAAGAAGAAAGGCAGTGTTGGTAATAGGCCTGTAATTATACAACTGTTGAGTAAATAAATATATATTCTTTTACTTAGAAACCTTGAGTCAGTGTTTGCCTGACCCATTGTAATTGCTGTCCTTTGTGTACCATTTGTACTGCTCACTCTTGAGATAAGGCTGGCTGCTCCGCTACTGCTACCACTATAACTGTGTAGTACAGGCTTGTACCAAAGGTAAAATTGTCACTTGGAGACTTAATTGTGTGTAGTGTTCCCAAAGGGTACTGCATATAGTTCTGCCTAACAGCGTTATCTAAAACGTACTAGTATGGTCCAGCAAGGCTCAGTAGTACCCCTGGTGAAACAGTAAACGGGACGTGTAACGCACAGGCACCCCAAATATCAACAAAGTGTTACGTGGCCTCTCTGTAGCTCTAGTGTAAAGAAAAATGGTTATGCGGTACGCTGTGGCACCCAGCAACACAATAAATGCATACGCGAAACCCACGAAAGCCACTTTGATGTCAATAATGGGGGTACGCGACACATGGGGCACCCAGAGTATGAATAATGCGTACGTAACTCACCGTTGGGCTCAAAAAAAGAAAAATCCCCCACCAAAATAAGAGGTTTGCACTGTCACAGTAGTGAACATAATGCGTGGCACCCCAAACATCTCCGAAGTCCACACATCTGTCCGCTCTAACTTGCGCAAGCGGTGTGATGTTCTCCTACAAACTCCTATAATCCTGAATCTGAACGCCAATGCCCAGCGCGTGTCAGGTAACTTACTCGATTAGGCCCTTTCCTCTGATTTCATATGTGTGCGTCAATTTTGCAAATGCAAAGTTACTGTCACTCTCTTTCCGGCTGCCCACGTGAGTAACACGGAAGACCCACGCGCTTGTGCCTACGAGCCATTTTATCTGCCTCCTACTGCCCTGAGCTGCCTTCTACGGGCAATCTGCTGTTGCATGCCCACTGTGTGTGCCAGCTACCCACCTGCCCTGCAATTTGAGTGCCATGTTGTCAAGCCATTGCCAGTGCTCCTGTTCTTGGCCCTGTGACCACCTCAGCTGATTCAGAAGACTCCCAACGTGCCAGAACTTCACCACCGCTCCACAGCCCAGCCCCAGGACCACCTTGCCCACCCACACCTGCCTCGGTGGTTGCCATGTCTGAGCAAACCTCTCCGGAAGCAAGTGGCAACCCCACGGCAGCGAGACAGAGGGCTTTCAACTTCACAGCCAGGGAAGTTGGAATCCTGGTGGAGCATGTCCTGGGGCATTATGATGCCCTCTTCAACGCTGCAGTGCAGGTCGGCAAGGAAGGACGGAAGCTGATCTAGGACCAGATTGTGGGTGGCATCAACGCAGAGTGGGGTGGCACCCTGTGACTACCACCATGTGCGCAAGCGCTGGGAGGACCTCAAATGCAGGACCCACAACAAGGCCCGGCACTTCCTCCAGGCTGGATCCAACTAAGGGAGGCACCGGGGCTGGTTGAACGTCACCGACATGCGGGTCCTGGAGAGGTTTTACCCATCGCTGCACACCCAGGTGAGCGATTTGCAGCATTGCCTGGAGTCGTCAGGTGAGTGTCCATGTGTTGCTGTCCTCCACTGTGCATGTTGATGTATGGTGGGAGTGTGCACCTTAACCTTACAGCAAGTATGCCTCTTGTATGGATGTCTGTGTGCATGTCCCAGACATTGCTCCACATGTGTTCTATGATCCATGCATAATTTTAATGGTCTCACTTTTGCAATGTGTGTTGTACTGCAGCATAACACAACGTGCATGTGGTTCCTTACATGTGTCTGAGACGTGCCCGTGGGAGAGGTTTGACTCATGGGTGGTGTCGTCAACATCATGAACAGGCATGTGTACATGTGTATGTGTCTGAGATGTGACTGGCCATCACTCCTGGATAGATTTAACTGGTGCATTTCAATGTGTCCCCTAGTCTTGTTGCCTGATTGACGTTGAGGGAAATCTGATGTGATAGCTCAGTGCACTGCTTGAGGACTGTCAGGTGATGTGTGTACATGACATGTGTATGTCCCATGACGCATGTCTGTGTAGCATGCACAATTTGTAGGTGGTGATAGTGCCATATCCAAGGATGTGATTGTCTGTCGTGAAGGACAAACATATATTTGCATGTATGTACATTTCATGTACCTGTGTATTATGGAGGGTGATGATGGTTGTGACTTTTGGCAGTGCAAAACGCACCCTGATGTTTGTGTTCTATCTATCCTTATCCACAGCGGCGTTGGAAGAAGAGGGTGAAGAAAATGCTGTGGAGCAAGGCAGCAGGGATGCCTCCACCAGGCAGAGACGCAAAGCCCAGTCACGCACCCTGGAAACAACATCATCGGGGAGCGAGGCCACTGGTGCCACATCTCAACCAGCAGCCACAGCTGCTGAGGGGAGGTCCAAGAGGGCAAAGGTGGACATGGACTCCTCTGCAGCGGTGGCAGGGGAGCAGGTGAGCTCCTACAAGAGCAATCCACTGCAGAAGACACTGGGGAGGTACCCATGTTGGCGGGAGAGGAGGAGGCCGTATTAGCCCAGTCCATGGGGCCCGGCGGGGGTGGTGAGATGGGTGTGACTGGCGCAGTCCTGAATCAGGGGCAGGAGGCAGTGCAGGTTTCCGTGGAGGTGCCTGTGCCAAATCCTCTACCTGGGCCAGCACCTGCACCAGTATGTACCTGCCGGCATGCGCCAGGCCGGACCCATCCGCAGGTGTCAGATGTTTCCACCCAAACCAATACCCCAATGCCTTGCGGATCTGGCCATTTGAGACAGAGTGGAACCCCTGCTAGCTGGTATTGCGAGGCGTACAGCCGTCATTCGTGATGATGTGCAGGGTTATACTCGTGGGCTTGCACATCATCACAATGAGGTCTGGCGTCTCCTGGACTGGCTAGCAGCATTCCTGGTCTTGAATTGGATGCGTGGGCTGGCCACTTATGTGACCTCCTCCTCGTCTTGCTCCTCTGTGCGCCAGTCGTCCTCCCGGGGCCTTCCGGCCCAGATACCACCAGGGCCCCCTGTGTACCTGTCCCACCCACGTCGGCCCGTCTGGTGGAGAGAACATCCCTGCCTGAGTTGGGAGTGAACGTTGGATCAGCCGAGGTGGTCACCACGCCGATCCAGGCTACGACAGGAGCAATGGCAATGGCGGGAGACCAGGCACCCAGGAGCAGGTCACGTGCCAGATGCCCCCGGGTAACTTCATCTGCCCAGAGGGTGTCCATGCGAGGCAGGCACCGGGCAATATGGCAGCAGCAGGCTCTCAATAGGAGTTTCGTAACTCAAAATATACCATCCAAAGGGGGCAGGTATCTGGCGTAAGGCAGGACGCAGATTTGGACATCCGATCAGGGATGTCTTCTATGTGGGAGCAATATGGGCAGCAAATCGAGGCAGCAGGCTCTGGAGGCGAGACTCACCATGGCCAAGGCGGAGATTGCACTGCATCGGTCAAGGCGGCGTCGCCTCATCCTCGAGGAGGCTTGCAGGGACTGGGAGGCGAGGAAGAGGGACATGCTGGTGGAAGTCCTTGAGGAGGCAACAGAGGCATGCATTGGGGAAGTGGACGCAGTGCTCGATGATGCCCTGGCCTGGACATTGAGCAAAATTGGTGATGAGGAAGACTAGCCCTCTGTCTTTGAAAATAGTTTTTTAGATCTAAGTTTCCGTTTCATTTATTTATTATTTGGAGATTTAGAACACTACTCCTTTTTTTTTTGTACATAGTTTTAATAGTGTGTGTTTTAGTGTTCATCATACGGTAATGTCTTTTATTTTTTGTGGTATTGTAAATAATTTTAATGGACATGGACCTTTTTACATTCCTTTTTTTGGGACAGATTACAAACTTTTATTTACAGTTTGTATGAACGTAATACAACTGTTTAATTTATTTTCTTATCTCACAGTCATTGTTTCTCAGTTATTTTTGGAGTGTTACGGTTTGGTGTCCGTTTAGTGGCCCTGGTTCTGACCATCGTTGGTCATGTGTGTGGTTGCTTGCATGCATGTGTCAGGTTTGGGTTCCATTTGCGGGTTGAGTATACACATGTGGCTGACCGGTGGTCGAGTGTGGAGTGTGAAGTGTGAGTTTGGGTGTGCACAGTAAAATGGGATTTGCTTTCACATGTGCAGCATCACCGTGTATTAGCCCTCACTGTGATTGTGAGGGAGGTGAGTGGGGTAACTGTGGCAGTGTTACATGTTCAGGATAATGACACATGATTTGCTTGATACCGTGTAACGAACATGTAGTGTTTTCCCCTTCACCAGCATGTGTTTGTGCAGTCATTATTATCTCTGGTGGTGTTCAACCTCTTGCACTGGCATACAATCTTGGCATTGCTTGTATATACACATCAGCAGACCAATTCAGCTGTCTCGATCCGTGGCGCACTGTCTGATTGCCATGTACTCAATCAGGCCTCAGAACATTCCTCTTAGCTTGTACTTTCTCTCTTCCTCTCCCCTGCGGAACTCCTAACTGAATCTGCACTGGTCACTTGGCTACCCGCTGACCTCGGACCCAGGTCCCCTCGCCCACTTGCTCCCCTGCACTGCCTCACTGGCATCCCCCACACTTGACTGTTTTTCTGTATTCCTACAGCCCCCTACCAGCACTTTGAAGTCTGCACTTACCCTTGCACTTGCCACCAGCTGCCCGCAATTTAATTAATTGCTTTATTATTGTATTTATTTTAATGTCCTTCCTGCACTTTTACCCTTCCCCACTTCCCTGCACTTGCGCCATCTCAATGTCACCTGACCTTGTAAGATCGTTGTCTCTGTTATCCCTCTGTTCCCCCTCCCTTGCCTCATTGCGCCTTCAAACACTTGTGTATAGGCGCATTATAATTGCCATATCATTTCATATGATTTTATATCATATCCTTCACACATGGGAGGAACAGTGATATGTTTATAAGGAAATCTATTCTAGAAATAGCAGCTCATTGAGGCTCAGGCTGTGAGACGCCTGGCCAGTGTATGTTCATGTGGCACACATTAAGGTTGATTTTTATTCTGTAATTGTAGGACTATTTGTCCCTGGGGTTTTATAAAAATGACATTGTCACATGGCTAGCAGGGCCTCACTTTAACATTTACTTGTTACATGTGTATGTTGGGAGATGGTTGCGGACAGCAATTGTGTTTGAGCAGCTTCCACACTCATGGATGTGGGCCAGGTGTATGCATTTATTTTGGTTTGCAGGATACATTTTCCGGTGGATATTCGGGATGGTGTTGCAACACGGCAGTCAAGGTGCACGACCCACCATCGATTGAGTGATGATGTGTACACTTTGTCAGCGTCCAGCATGCAGGTGATGTCCTCTCTGGAGGGGGCTGCCTGCAGGGTGGCATCACGGGTGATGGGGGCTGTGGTGTCCCATGTGGAGGGGGCTGCCTGCACGGAGGTGTCACAGGTGATGGGGGTGTCCCATGTGGAGGGGGCTGCCTGCAGGGTGGGGTTACGGGTGATGGGAGCAAGGGTGTTCCATGTGGAGGGGGCTGCCTGCAGGGTGGCGTCATGGGTGACGGGTGATGGGGGTGTCCCCTGTGGACGGGGCTACCTGCGGGTTGGGGTTGTGGGTGATGGGGGTGTCCCATGTAGAGGGGGGTGCCTGCAGGGTGGGGTTACGGGTGATTGGGGGATTGGGGGTGTCCCATGTGGAGGGGGCTGCCTGCAGGGTGGCGTCACGGGTGATTGGGGGTGTCCCATGTGGAGGGCACTGCCTGCAGGGTGGGGTGACGGGTGGTGGGGCTGGTGTGTCGCATGAGGCGGGGGGCTGCCTGCAGGGTGGCGTCATGGGTGATGGGGGCTGAGGGTGTCGTATGTGGAGGGGGCTGTCTGCAGGGTGATGGGGGCTGGGGTGTCCCATGTGGAGGGGGCTGCCTGCAGGGTGGCATCACGGGTGATGGGGCTGCGGTGTGGGTGTCCCGTCAGGAGGGGTCTGCTTGCCGTGTATGGCGAGGTGCAGACGCACTATTTGGCTGGGGTGCGGCTGGGTATCGCAGGGTGTTTTCACGCGATTACGCTGGGGTGTGGACGGGCAATGCACAGTATTTTTATGCAATTTGGCTGGGATGTGGCTGGGGATTGCGAGGTGTTTTCGCACGATTACACTGTGGTGCGGGCGGGGATCATGCAGAGTTTTCACGTGATGTGGCTGGGTGGGCTGTATGCTGGCCCAGGGATGGCGCAGAGGCTTTCGCCTGTTAAGCATTTCACTTGCTTTTTATGCGTGTGGGGGCATGTTGGGGGCGTTACTGGTGCAGCTTGCTGTTCCTTGCGCCACGGCTACTGATGGCTCTGGAAATCCATGCATACGTGTGCCGCGCAATCATTTCCCTGCGCACAGAGCTTGAGCCTTTTCAGCACCAGATTCTATGAAACCGGCCCTAAATGTAGTGTACTCTTGGTTTTAAACTTAGGCATGTATTGATAAATATATTCATTCCACTTAAATCCATCAACAGATTTTTCCTAAATTCGTATACTATAGTTTAATAGTGGAAGGCACTCGTCCAATCTTATTGTCTGGCAGATGTTGTACCCGGGGAAGACCAAAAACTGTATTGATGGCGACCAGCTACATGAATAGTTATTCTTTACTTGACGAAGTCTTAATTGCGTTTGTATTATATTGGGCATGTGCAAAATAATACATTTGACAGTACACAGATTACAGTCCATTCTTAAATATCCGTTTAATGGGCATTCAGGTTATTTGAATGAACTGAGTTTCTCTTTTATCTCAATAGATCTGACAACCACAGACTCTTGCACATTGCCCCACACTCTCGCATTGATTATTGCAGAGCACTAGGTGCCTTCTTCAGACTTGAAATTCGAAGCTGAATATTATGTATATGCTTTTAATTTTCTTTGTCAAATTTGAAAACGTTTTTATACATTGTGGTGTGTTTTGCACACATGATATATGCAGAGATAGAATTGCCAAGAATTAATATGTACCCTGTTTAAAATTCATTCAGAGGACAAACTCCAGGGACGTCATTTGGGGGTCTACAGGGGTCACAGCTATGATCCGTGTGTTTTCCCTTGCTACCCCTGGAATCTCCCTTGCTACACCTGTACACATTTTTTTTCTTCTTTTTTAAAAAAAATGAAGCTTCTGGAGTAGCGGATGTCCCCGCAGACCATGCAGTGCAGGGCCCCTGCCACACTAGGTCTGGGGTGCCCCGGTGCAGTCTTCCAAGGCTGGGCTGGGGCTTGCAGCGTGAGAAGGAATCGCTCAGTAGTGGTTGGAGCGGACCATGACATGTCGCACGTGCCACGTGCCACATGCCACTTTCATCTCCAACCCTTTCTCCTTCAGCTACCTCACGGCTCATATACAGGAAACAGGAAGCTCTCCCATCTTCCTGGTTCCTGTTTGTGAGCAGCATGGAGAAGCTGAGGGTGGGCTGGAGTGACGGACCGAAGCTGGAAAAACAGGTAAGAAGGCTTTTTGTTTTTAAATGTGATGTGTATTTTGCATTTGTAAAGTGCGTGTCAGATGTATGTATGTGCTATGGGTCAGTGAGTGGTGGGTGAATGAGTTGAAATGTGATAGTGTGTGTGTTTTAATGTTCTGGGTGCGTGCGTTCTTGCATTCCTGTGTGGAGAATGAAGTGGATGTGGCAGGTTTATGGGTGAGTGAATGGTGGGTGAGTAAGTAGGAATGGGAGTGTGTGTGTAAATGTTCTGGGTGGGTGGGTGCTTGTCAGTGTATGTGAGAGAAAGTATATGGTTGAGTGACTGGTGGGTAAATGGGTATGAATGTGATTGTGTGTGTGTGAATGTTCTGGGTAGGTGGGGTCATGCCTGTGTGATAAATTAATGTGAGAGTAGATGTATGGTTGGGTGAAAGGGGATGCCTGCGTGTGTTTTGGCACATCCTTTACTGACTTTGCATGTTTTACTGGTATTTTCGGGCAAAGCCAAGTTCATGTGTGTCATCATCTGGCATTTTGGTACAGCCAGTCTAGCCATTTCGAACTGTGGGATGACATTTATTACTCATCATTTTGGATAATGCAAGCATAATAAGTAGTATTACCTCACTAGACTGACATTTGGGTGTAGCAGCCTGTATATGTGTTACTGTATCATGACTTTTTATTAACTGAGCATCTGTGATGAAGCAAGGCTGAGAAGTGTTCTTATGGGATCAGATTGGCTTACATTGGAAACAGTTTGGACATCCCTGCTGGATGCCTGAACCCTGTTGGAGCCTCCAGGAAGGTGACAGTTGCCTGGGTACTGCTGATACCGCCAAGAATGAAGCAAACGGGTATGCAGGTCGCCCGGGAGCTGTGAGAGGTCCAGGGAAACATAGGGGTGAGCTAAGGAGCTGGAGAAAGAAAACAGTTGTATACTTGGATGGAGAGTGAACCAAGAGGATACATCAGATCTGTGCAAGTCTTGGACCCGCAACCAAAATAGAGAGGGCCTGGGACCCTAATAACAGAGAGGGTCTGGGACCCTGAAGTGAATAAGGTACAGTTGCATATTTGGCAGGAGAGTGAACAAAAACAGATACAACACAACATTGTGATTCTGGGATCCGCATCCAAGAGAAAGAGGGTCTGAGACCCTGAAGTGAACAAGAGACAATTATATATCTGAGAGTGGGTCTGGGACCCTGAAGCAAATGAGAGAGTTATACACTTGGCAAGAAGTGAACCAAGTGGGATCAATGCAACATTGCAAGTCTGGGACTCACACCCATATGTGAAACCAAAGTTTAAAGCCTGAAGTGTCAGGGACCCAGAGAGAGAAGAAGATGACGCAAGAGAAAACATGTGCTTAATAAGGGAACCAAATAAGCCGTATAAAGTATTGCAAGTCTGGGACCTGCACTCACATGAGAAGCAGGTAAAGAAAGACTGAAAATAAAAGAATTCTAAGCCTGGCAGCGGGAACGTGCCAAGCTGACAGGATACTAGAACTGTGAAGCTGAGAAACAGTTCCTCCTGAGTTGTATAAGTGATTTATCATCAGAATAAGTGTAAGGGAAAGGAGCACAACCCTAGCATTGGGATCCTTCACTTGGTAGCAGGGTATACCAACCTGATAAAATACCGGAACTGTGCAACCAGTTCCTCGTAAACTGTTCAGAGACTTAAGGCAAGAAGAAGTCTAGTGGAAAGAAGCACAACCCTAGCTCTGAAGTATTGTATTTTAGAACAATATTTTGTATCACTTTTTTCTACCAGTAAAATTGGGAACTTTTCTTTTGTTTGAAAACACAAAACTCTTTTTGCTTTGAGAAGAGATAATCTTTGCACAGTTAGATTATTAGCGTTCGGGACAGAAGTAGGTTTTTCGGACACAATAGTGACAGACCTTTTCGTTTCTGACTTCCTGACAATCTCATTATTTTCCTTTGAGAGAGGGCAACCCCTGTTAGCTTTAGGGTTAGAGAAGCATGTTGCAACCCACTTATTTTTAATAAAAGACTATACCCCAAAAAATGATGCCTTTATGTCTGATCCTTACCTCTGCACCCTTAAAGACAGTTGTGAGTTTATCAGTTCCTCAAACGTTAGGGAGAATGTCTCCCTTCCCCAGCCTTCCTCTGGTTTTTGGTACAGTTCATCAACTGTTGGGGGATGTCTCCCTTGCTCAGCCTTCCTTAGGCTTGTAACACAGTTCAACAATTGGCCCCTTGTAGGCTTTTACTCTGTCTCTGGGGTGCCCGACCCTGATTGGCAGACCTGGTTCTTTTCCCACCACGCACTGTGACAAAGAAGAGGAGTTTGGAATTGTCTCCAAACTGTAGTGTGTCCCTGACCCTGGTTGGCCGGCCCGCATTCCTCCGACCAGGCACTGCGACGAAGAAGAGTGGATTGGGTGCTTATCCAAGCTGTGGTGGGTCCCTGACCAGGGACGTCATTTTGCCAAAATGCCAGGGGTAGTAGCGGAAGTGACATCAAATGACCCTTGACCTCTGATGACATCACAGTAAGAGATGTCATTTGACCCCACCCCTGAAGTGATATCGCAGGAAGCGATGGAACACAAGCTTTCATCCCTTGACAAAACAGGAAGTGCCATCAAATAGCATTGTTCCTAAGTACATTACAAAAAATATGGTTAAGATGTCACTATAATGTGATATACATTTCATACAAGAATGGATCACCATATGTATCGTTAAGATTACTGTTTATAGGCCCATATTACCAAATTACTGTGAATTCAAGCAGACGTCCATGGCCAAATGATAATGATGTGTTATTATATAGCACTTTCGTGTAAGCGCTTCATATAGAAAAAATATGCATGCAATATCACCCAACCTGTGTTGGTACCCATTTATCGACTTCAGAAGGATGAAAGACTAAGTTGAAGTGTTTAATAACAGACTAAATCAGTGACTCAGTCCCTGAAGTGTGCCTGAAATAAACCTTTGATGAGTCCAGCAATTATTGTACAGAATTCCAGAAAGACACTATTTTTTTTTCTTAAACATGTTGCAAGGGAGACCACTGGGGTCGCAGTTGCGACCCCTAAATGACATCCCTGACCCTGGTTTGCAGACCTGGTTTCCTCTCACCATGCACTGCAACAAAGAGAAGGAGTTTGGATATGCTTCTCCATTCTCTGGTGGGTTCTCGATCCTGGTTGGCAGGCCTGATTTCCTTCTATCAGGTATCTTAGTCCCAAACACAAACTTGGTTTACTCGCCTGCCGAGCTCCATTTTCCTCTGTATCACTCTCACAGTTCTCTTTGATTACTTGATTTCACATACAGACTTGATTTACTGCCCTGCCAGGTACTGTCCTCCTATGTATCACTGGCTCAGTTCTCTTTCTTTCTCGTATGTGACAGCCCTGGAATGCCTTCCCTCCAAGTACTGCCACAAAGAAGATTAGACATCTTGTTACGTGGTATCTCCTTTTCTTGTAAGGGTTGCAGACCCCATTCCCTTTGTTATTGTAGATCAGTCAAGTTTCATCCACTATGATTCTCTGGGTTTTTCGCATTTTATGGGGGCCCCCAACCTTAGGCTCAGCCACCCAAATACCTTTTGGGTCTTGGCTGCAGTCCTACGGTCAGTCGCAGGCCTCCCAGTGTCGTCCTCTGCTTTGCCGGCGGTCTGGGGCTGTTCTTGGATTGCCACAGCGGCTCTGCGGCTTCAGACGCACTTTGGCATCTCCCTTCTCTCCAGACCATGTGCTCCTGTTGTGCTGTGCTGCTGACACTTCTCGCTGTCAGCCCTTCGGTTTTCTTAGCGGATCTGGTGGAGACTGCCCCTTCAGCGTCTCTGTGCCTGGGTATGCTCCTGCTGCCCCGCTTTGTGGCCTCAGGCCCTCTCGCAGTTTTTCTCTGGAGCATCTAACATTACGGTAACTCCGTTGTCAGTTTTTATTTCCCATCAAGGTCTGCAGTTGAAAGCTAGACTGTTTAGGTAAGTTCCTTGAAGTGATCGCTGCAGATCCACACTTCATCTTCCTCTCAGTCCTTTCTTGTTTTGGATCATGATGTTAATCCCTATTCTCGTTTTAGTCCTTTCTACTTCTTGCGTACTACAGAAGTATATTGGATAGGAGGGTAGGGGTTTAGAGAGTGGGGGTCAAGGAGACATCGGAGTGTTATGTGGAGACCACGTTCTCCCACAATAGTCATCACTATTCCCATAGGGGATTTTCCCTCCCATGAGATCCACGCGCTGAGTACCACCCCAGGGGGACTATCGGGTAGCAGCCTCACCTCCCTGACCTTATGGGAAAGGTCTCCCCCTATGGAAGCATTGATGACATCTTGGGATTTGTCACACATCCTAAAGCAAACTCTAAGAATACTAATATTCCTGTCCATTGATGCTATGTTTGTAACAGCAACTTGAGAAAGTCAGGGTAGCTATGGAAATGGAAACTAGGAATTTGATAATACCATCACTTATTAAGCAATGTACAATGAAACTATGCTCCCTACATTTAACTATAATGGAGGTTAGGAGAAATACAGTTGGAAAGGGGAGGGGTGTGGAGAGGCTGCTTTAGGTACGAGAGTCTGTACAAGAGGAAAAATACTGCCTGGGTAGAGTGGCTATACTAAGCACTCGGGTAACTGTGAACCTGGTTTTGCATCAGCAAATTCGAAATAGATTTGCAGCAATGTCATTGGTTCATGCACCTACCAAGGGTACTACTATACATTCTATTTACAGAAAATATGTACACTTAGAATATCATAAAAATAAGTAACTATATACACAAAGCCGATGCATCATTTCTGTACAGACCTTTTTATTTTAAACCATATCATATTTGCAGAGTAGTTTATGTAATCTTAACTAGGAAACTGAGACATTTAACCTAACTATGTCATCGGTTTTACAACCAAAAAAAACAGAAATGCCAACATTGTAGTATTTTTTTTTTATTGGCATTTCGCATTTACAATAATACATCTGCCCCTCCTCTTTCTCCTCCCTCCGTCCCAGCTGCATGCCGACCCCCAAAATCCCTTTCATGGTACAAATTAAAATATCCAAAAGATCATTGAATGCCAAGAATACGAAAGTGCTGAGGAAAGTATTGAACATTAAAGTCAGATTGTAAGAACGCAAGTACCTCAGCCCAGTCTTGTGACCATTTTGATTGATCTCCTTGGATCGTGTAAGTGATCCATTTGAGTGCCACAAAGTTCCAAATTCTGAATAACCATTCAGCCAATTGCCATGCGATCCCTAGCAATGCTGCCAGTTGTAACAACAAAAGTTATAGATTTTTGCTTCGGGCTACGTTGCATACTAGGGTCAAGGATCGACAATAAGCTTGACTACATAGAACAGGGTTTTGACAAACCAAATATGTGCACCATAAAAACATCAATTTCAGCCCAATATCCCGCCACAATCGGACAATTCCACCATATATGCCCCCATGTGCACCACATTGTCTCCAGCATTGTTCCGATATAGATGCTTTCATTTTATGCAAGCGAGACAGAGTATAATCCCATTCGGTTAACAATTTGAAACCAGAATTCCCTTATTTGGATAGAGCAAGTAAGTTTGGGAATGTCTTTCCATAACCCCTCCCATTCTGTTTTAGAAATGTTCCCATCGTGTTTTATAGTGAAGGCAGGAGTGGGGGTGGAAGTCTTGTTTATTATTTTATAGAAGTTCGCTAATAAAGCCTTGTTCCCTGGATTTGTAGTTAAGAATTTTTCAAAGGAGGTCAACTCCTGTTTAATTGGAGGGACAAGTTTCCAACGCCGGACCCGAAAATATTGAAATCGATCTGATTCGTTCAGTCCCAGGTCTAGTTTACATTGGGTAAAAGGCTTAGGGTCCTTGCTGAAAAACATATTGCGCAGCTTCGTACAGCCTACTTGTTTCCATTTGAGAAATGCCTGAGGGTCGAGGCTTTGTGGGAAATTAGGGTTAAAGAAAGGTGGCGTACAGGGTGAGGGAAATGTCGTTAATCTGTATTGCTTAGCCGCGGTATCCCAAACCACCTCCACTAGAGTCGTAATCTTACTCTTATGAATATTAGAGGGTAGATCTCTTTTGGGAAGCCATAAAATTTCGCCTAATTGCGGTCCACCTAATGCACCTTCCACCTGCTCCCAGTGTTTCTCCACATCCACACACCACCAGTCTTTTACTATTCGGAGTTTAGCAGCTTGATACATGTTTTTGAATATCGGGAAAGCCCATGCCTCCTTTGTTAATAGGAGTGGTTAGAACCTCATATGCTACCCTTGGGGTTTTATTATTCCATACATAAGCGGATATCGTTTTTCGAAGCGTTTTAAAGAATGGAGCCGAAACACGGATTGGGAGTGCCTGGAAATAATCAAGTGCTTTAGGAAGGATGGTCATTTTTATCACATTGATTCGCCCCAGACAAGAAGTCGTTAATGGGCCCCAGTTCAGTAGTTGTTTCGTAATGTCTTCCAATAAGGGAGGATAATATGCCTCATATAATCCATCTATATCAGGGGTTATAGTGGCCCCCTATAGCTTAATTTGATTTTGTTCCCAGCCAAATTGTGTTTGAGCTCACAATAAAAGTACTTCATTGGCGGGCAATAATACATTTACATTTAGAATTTCCGACGTGGACAAATTAATTTTTAAACCTGCCATATCTCTCTAACTCGTATTCTATTGCAGGTAATCTCTTTACCGGTTCGGATATCACTAGCAACTTATTGTCTGCATAAGCCATCATTTTACGCCCTATCCGCCCAAATTATATGCCCTGGATGTATTCCATTTGTTGAACCCTTGCTAGAAATGGCTCCAACCCAATAGCGTATCATAATGGGGACATCAAACAACTGTGTTTAGTCCATCTTTGGAGAAGGATAGGAGAAGAAAGTTGGCCTTTAATCAGTAAACGGGCTACCAGGAATTTATAATGTACTTTTATTCTTGCTATAAATTGAGGACTGAAGCCCATCTTGACCAAAACCTGAAAGAGGAATGACCACTCGACCTGGTCAAAAGCCTTTTCACCATCTAGTTACAATAAAACCGCAGGGACATTTGTTTTCGCTAGCTTTTCTAAAATATGGCAAGTACGCCTAATATTGTCATGGGTCTGTGTTTTTTTTTTTTATAAAGCCTGATTGATCTGGATGTATGATTGAGGGAAGTAAATCTTCTATCGTATTGGCTAATGCTTTGGAATACATTTTAGCGTTGAGATTTATAAGTGCAATGGGACGGTAGGATCTGCATCTACTAGGGTCCTTACCTGGCTTTGGAAACAAAACCCTCTGTGCCTCCTCCAAAGTGAGGGTTATACAGCCTGAATTTATGAACATATTATATCGGATACAAGTCTCGGTACCAGTGCTTGCCGGAGTGCCTTATAAAACAGTGTGAGAAATCCATCTGGACAAGGAGATTTGTTTGGAGGGAGAGAATGTATAACCCTTACAACTTCTTCCAGAGTGATATCTTTCTCAAGCCATTCCCATCCCCTGCTGCTATCCGGGGGAGAGTGACTGTTTCTAAATATGTCACCTGAGTGTGGTGTTCTGGATTCTCAGAGTGGTAAAGATTAGAGTAAAAGGTGTGAAATTGCGATATAATTTGAGGGGCTTATATTACTGTATTCCCTTCAGGTGATTGGATCGACTGAATAGTTTGCAACGCTATTTTTTGGTGCAATTGTTTAGCTAGTAAACGGTCTGCTCTATTTGCTTTAACATAGTATATCTGGCAAAGGCATAAGAGGGATTTTTCTGCCTTTTTAGCTTGAAGCTAATTTAATTTACCCTTTGCTGTTCTGGATGCTTTTTGAATGGTGGGGGGCTGTATTTGTTTGCATTTTCCCCATTATTTGTTGGAGTTCTTGCTCCAGCTATATTTCCAACGCCATTTTTTTTTTACCGACTATAGGCTGCCTATGCGATAAAGATTCTGCGGATTGTTGCTTTAAACACGTCGAGGTTATATTTGCAGAAGTGTCTTGCATCTGATTAACTTCAAAGAACTCGCTAATCGCCAAGACCATACCCTCTGAGTTGCCACTACGATATTGATATCTATGATCAAAGGTGCATGATCCGAGACCGTAATTGGTTTACAAGTGGATTGGGTGATCCTACCGAGCAATGCCTTGGAAGCCCCACCATAATCAATACGGGAAAAAGACCAATGTACATGTGAATAATACATGTATCCTTTCAATTCTCCCATTAATGTTAGCCAGACATCCAAAAGTGACAAGTTTGCAAATTTTTGTTTTAATATTTTGGAAGGTACTGGCTATGTCGAGCGAAAAGCCCCACTCTGATCACACAGGGGGTCCCAGGCTAAATTAAAGTCTGCTAATAAAATGGTTTCCCCTACGCTAATGGCTTCCAGTAGTGTGATAACTGATCACAAAAAGTCCTCCTGGCCTGTGTTGGAAGCGTAACGTGAAGCCACCGTTATTCTCTTCAGGCCTATTCCCAAAATTACAAAAACGTAACGTCCCTCTTTGTGGATTTTTGTTAATAGCACCTTAATGTGGGGAGAGGGCTTCATTGCTATCAATACACCTGCAACCCTTCCCTGAGCATTTGCCTGCATCACCACCGTGTATCTACGAAGGCGAAACTTATATCTATCTGTCATGCTTATATGTGTCTCTTGGAGCGCCACCAGATCATGTTGGTGACGCCCCAATAGAGCTTCCAGCTTCCTGTGTTTCGCCGGTGCATTTAGACCCCTAATGTTTAAACTGTCACAGTTGTTCACTGAACATAATGAACCAGTAGATTGTGCGAATACCACCATTCTTATGCTTACCACTGAGTACCATGCATTCCTACCCCAACTCCCCTCCTCATCCAGCCTGCCCCTCCCCATTATCCCCCCTTAACCCTAACCTTTCCACTATAGTCCCTAATGTCCCCGGGTGTGAGCCACGGTACCTAATATAATCCGGGACTCTGGACCCCAGCTGTGAGTCAACTTTATTCCCAGGGCAACGTGCGGGGTAACCTAGTACACCCATCTGTTACCTGAACAGATCTGTCCCAGGATGTTGTGCTCCGTCTCTTCCTCCAAATTAGACCAATGTTGTGATGCTTAAGTTATTTGCTGAAGATAGTCTTGATTGACAAATCCTTATTCTGGTGGTTTAGCGATAGGTCCTCTCAGTCGCAATTTCCAGCCTTCTCGTTGTGGAGTTTCTGCTTCCTCCCTTGGCGCGATGAGATCGACCACTCCCAGGGTTTAAGTTGTTGAGTCGAACGGCAAGTCTCAGCTTCAGATGGAGCTACCTCTTCCTCCTCCTCAAATACATGAATATTTACTACAAGCTACAGTATCTTAGAAATGTAATTTCAAAACTTCTTGTAAAAATCTGTCCTTGTTTTGACATAAGCACGCACATAAGTTAATAACGACATTTCCTAATATGCACTTCAACTTTCAAATGTATTCATTTATTTATTTTGCATTTATTTCAGCGCACTAAGCCCTTGGGCATCTAAGCGCTAGTTACAGAAAGTGCATGGTACATTGGTGTAGTGCAAGAGAAGCATAAGGGTACAGAAAAAACAGTAGTGTGTGTACACAAACTGGTAAAGCCACACCTCAAGTTCCCAGGAGTTACATGCAAGAGCACAATGGTCAAATGGGTATAATTACATGGACTGGCAGAGCCTCACCTCGTGTTGCGGTGGGCTGCAATGAACAGTGCGTGGGTCGAGTAGGTATAATTACATGGACTGGCAGAGCCTCACCTCAAGTTGCCGGGGGTAATTGGGGAGATGATGGAAGTAAAAGTGTAGTGGGTTCAGAGAGAGTTTCGCCTGCAAGAGCTCCTGCAAGCTCCGACAGGGGCCTTAGTGTGGGCCTTGACAGGGCCGGCCTTCGCTTGCCGGCTCCTGTGATTGGTTCTCAAGAGTCTCAGGCTGTCCAATCAGGGAGGCCGCAAGCAGCACTGCTGATGCACTCCCCAAGACAGAAGATGTCGGCCATGACTGAGAGCCAGGCCCAGGTAGCTACCACAAGCCCAGTTAAAATGGCTAAAATGGCGATAGTTGTAGTCAAGCCGCACATAAATGGTACAAAGAAGCAGCCCACGATGTTAGAAAACAGCAGATCCCCACTGGGAAGATGAAAAATCATGTTTGCATTTTCTTGTAAATCGAAGCAGAATGTCAAGTAAATTCGTCCCAAGCCCTCCTGCGATGGTTGAAATAGCACCTGGGAAAGGTGCCTTGCGGATCGGGAGCACACAGGCCCATGCAGGCTGTGTCATTGGAGGAGAAAGTAAAGCTATAGCAGACCAAGGGGGGCTAATATGAGCCTTGACAGGGGCCAGCGTTTGCCTGGCGGCTACCATGAATGGTTTTCAAGAGTACCAGGCTGTCCAAGCTAAGCAAATTTTTTTATTCTATTGTTCTTTAATACTTCTATTTGCACAGAGGCTTGATTATAACTGCAGAATACCATCCTGAAGTTGTCAACTAAATGGCAAACTACATTTTTGAAGTACCCCAGAAACACCACCAACCGATGTTTGAACTGTGCAGTGTTCCACAAGTGGGTTTGCGCAAAGGACCATCTAAAATGGACATCTTTGCAATCAGTCAGAACTACCACTTAGCTTGGTTGTTTAGGTCAAAAAAAGAGCTGGGAACAAAATTTAGGTAACTGTTTTTTCAACACTAGGGGCCCAGTATGGAGTGTGGAATCCTTTTTTTTCCTATTAGCCAGATGTTTAGTAACAAACATTCTGATTATCTCTAAATTGGCATTATAATTCTTCTTTTGAAATCTGTGTGCATCCTTCTTTTTTCCACCTACACACACAAGAAGTTCATGACAATTTTTGTAATCTATACTGCAAAATATGAACTGGTAGGGGGCGTGGCTAGGCAGCACACCATGCGGCTGTGTTTCCCCTGAGCTCTGCTCAAGGTGTCCAAGTCATGTAATTTCCCCCATTTATACAGGAGATTTCTGCCCGATTTCACCCTCGGGGTGAATCTGAGGAGGTGCCAATGAAATTGGCAGACTTTGCGGTCTAAAGCCCCCTGCATGGAGCACTTTTCTGGCGGTGAGCCCCGGCGGCGACAAAGAGCCAACGCCGGGACCCCCTCAGCTTGACTTAACGGCAGTGCGGCACGGTGGGGAGTATCCAGCTGCCCCCGCCGGGAGCCTTGAGACCGCCTGGACTGGGTGAGGCCGCTGCTTGGCGGCCTCGGAGCGGGGGAGGAGCTGTGCCTTAAGCGATGGCGCCCGGTGGCTTGTTTGGTGGCGGGTGGAGCTCTCTGCCGGCGTGACTGGAGCTGGGGCACCGGAGCGGCAGAGGGCACTGGGGCGCCAGGGTGTATGGAGGACTCTGCCCTGCCGGCTCCTGCTGCACAGCGCCTGCCCCTGGGAGTCCGCTCGGGGCAGTGCGTGTGACAGCGGATTGAGACCTGGAGAGCCGGCGGGCTCGAGCGGGATAGTTCCCCCCCCCCCCGCGCGGCCCGTGGCCCACATAGAGGCCAGGGGGGTCTGACTGAGCCATCGCCGTCAACCTCTGCTGGAGCTGCGGTGTCCGGGCCTTCTGCTCGCCAGGCTGGAGCTTGGAGGGAGGTGCGGGGATACCCCGAAATTGGAGCAACGGGCCTCAATGCTCGGCGGTCATCCTGAAGGTGGAAACCTGCCCGGAGTGGAGCCCTGGTGAGTGCTGAATCTTCCTGGGGCACGGGGCGGGAACCCCTATTCCCACCAGGGGAGCATTTTCAATACTGTAGAGATTCGGAGGGATCTCCCAACAGCCTGGAAATGAGATATTAAAATAACATTGCAGGAAGCCTTTCATCTTCTGTAGGGCCTAATTGAACACTTTACATTAAAACACACAAGGCCTGCCCCTGCATGTCTGTCGCCTCACGCTCCTCCAGCGGCTTGTTAATATAAGTAGGCGACCCCTGCAATCTCCCCAAGGGATGCCCAAAATAGCGGTTAAAAAGAAGGCACACGGCATACAGGCCTATCTGGTGCCACAGCCTGTGGACCCACCTCCTACAAGCACGGTCACGGCTGAAATACACCCGGCTCCATCCCCAAAACTGTTATCAAACATGGCTATGTCCAGAGAGGAATTGGAGGGAATGCTTAAATCCTTTAAACAGGACATCACCCAAGAGATTAAAAAAATTAAGACCTCTATGGACTCGTTGGCCCAGTCTTTTGCAGACCTCACTTCCCACCTTGGGGGGATGGAGTCCAGGGTTAACGACCTAGAAAACGTAACTTGTGAGCAATCCCATGACAGTGAGGCCCTGGCAGAAAGGGTGAAGGCCATTGAGGAGCACCTTGAGGATATATGGGCAAAGCAGGCCGACTTGGAAAATAGGTCGAGACGGAATAATGTGCGCCTCCGTGGTGTACCCCTGTAGGCCCCCGACCGGGAGCTGGCTGAATATGTAGAGACATTGTTCAGATCCCTCCTCGATCTCTCACCAAATGAAGATCTAAAGCTTGATAGAACCCACCGGGTATACTCTTCAGCCCAACTTAAAAAGAACCTGCTACCAGATGTGCTCACTCGGGTCCACTTTTTTTGCCAGAAAGAAGAGGTCATGGTGGCAGCCAGGAATTCAGGTTCAATACAATTCCAAGGCGCTAAGGTACAACTCTTCCAGGACCTGGCCCCCTATACTCTGGCATGCAGACGGCGGCTGCAGAGGGTAACATCTTGGCTAAGGGCCCGAAAGATTCACTATCGCTGGGGGTTTCCATGCAAGCTGATCTTTGACCTCCATAATCAGCACCATGTAATTTCCTCTGAAGAAGAAGCGAAAAGTCTGATGTCGGAGGCGCCTGACAGTGATGACCTGAACCCGCATGCTCAGGAGGTGAATGGGACTACTTCACACCCCCTGCCAAAAGCCAGATGTGGGAGGACCCGGCGTCGGCCCCAATCTGTGGCAAACCCACGCAAGGAAATCGGACTAGAGAAAGCAACCAAGGCCCCAGAGGAGGCATCACCCCTAACCACGTCGGAGGGGGAGGGTTGGGCGGCTACCTGACCGCTGTCGAGATTAACGACCCTCAATGAGAGGATATGGCCACCTCGCAGGTCTCTGCATGGCCCCAGATGCTCCTTCGCGAAGCGGACTCTCTCTGGCCAGGCTGGGGTTCTTGGGCCTCTGAATATGCCTCTCTTGTGCCGAGGAGCCGGGGGGGGGACTGTCTCACCTCAACGTACATTTGAAAGTACTGCAGTTCCCCACCGCTCTTGAATACCTGTTTGGCTCTACTTGAGGGCAATAGAAGTTTCCGTACATTAGCCGGCTTGGGCGCCTGAGTGGATGGCGCCCGACATATTTCATACCTGGTTAAAGTTGACTCTGGGACTAAAAATAGCACAATCCTTGATGTAAGTAGCTTGTTTATTTTGTTTTGTCTGTTTTTACCTTGATCATTTTCTTGAGTTTAACCTGAAGCCATTAGGCTGGTGTTATGTTTCCACTCACCACAGACCTTTTACGTGTTACACTGCAATGATTTGTCTGATGGATTATCCTACCCCTGGTTTCTTCAGGTGGGCTTGCTTAAAGCGCAAACCCGAGCGACTGTACCATGGCAACCCCAAGTTTTAGGTGTATCTCCCTTAATGTGCAAGGCCTGAACTCCCCCTTGAAACGTAAAGCACTCCTCCATAGATTGGGGTCCCTAGATGCATCATTCCTATTTCATCAGGAGACCCATTTACGACTAGCTGGTGAATTCCGCCTTAATGATGGGCTCTATCCTACCAGATTCTTTGCCTCAAGTGGATTGAAGAAACGAGGGGTTGCCATCCTGGTGCGCAAGGGGGATTTTCCTTAAGACCTTGGGGGTGGTCCGGGATGAGGGGAGGTTCCTGCTGGTCAATGCCATGCTAGATTGTCGTAAAATCACACTGGTTTCTATTTATGCCCCAAACACTAAACAGGACCTGTTTTTTATGAAATTGTCGAAAGCCTTACTTGATCACGCAGAGGGGGGAATTGATTTTGGGCAGGGATTTTAATGCAGTGATTAACCCTCTAGTTCACAAGATGCTACCGCCTACATTAAATGATGGGAACAACTTCAGGGCTCTTACTTCACTGCTGAAGGAACACTCTTTGATCAAAGTGTGGAGGTACTGCCATCAAGAGGAGAGGAACTACACTTATTTCTCAGCGGTTCATGGTGGATTCTCAAGGTTGTTTTTTTATCTCAGACTCGCTCATCCAGAATGTGCTAGATGTAGATATACTCCCTGAGGCGCTTGCAGACCACTCCCCAGTTTTATTGACTATAGCCCCTCCCCGAGATACCCCTCCTACGAAACCCCCCTGGAGACTAAATGATTTCCTGCTAGATGACCCAGTGATCTGTGCCCATATTAGAGAATCCATGGAACTATATTACAGAGAGAATTATACTGGCGATGTGAGCTGGGGTACGGTCTGGGAGGCAAGCAACGCATTGAATAGAGGACACTTTATAGAGCAGGCTGCACAACGGGGGAGGGTCAGGAGATTACTTCAGGAACACTCGGAGGGGGAGGCCCGTAGAGGAGGTGCACAAGAAGAAACCCTCATGGCGCTCATTGAGGGACCTGTGGATGGTTAAGAAAGCGCTTGAGGCACACCACATGGAGAGGGCGGCCTACTGCATGATGCGTACCAAGCAATTTTTTTACACAAAGGGAAACAAAGATAATAAATTATTAGCAGCCAAGCTGGGGAAGCTGACAAAGCAAAATAGGATAGACTTCCTGCGGGATAAGCAAGGCAAAGGCACCTCCGCTGATGAAGTTGAATTAGCTATGAAATCACTCCCTATTGGCAAGGCTCCGGGCCCAGACGGTTTCACAAATAAGTTTTATAAAACCTTCTGTAAGGAGCTCACACCACACCTCACAAAGCTATTTAATGTCCTGTGGGAAACAGGTTCTGTTACACAGTCTATGGCAGAATCGAATACAACCCTAATTCTAAAGCAGGTAAAGGACCCGGCAGAATGGGCATCCTACCAGCCCATAGCCTTGCTCAATACTGATGCAAAGCTGCTTAGCAAGATTATAGCGCGGCGATTGGGGGAGGTCTTACCTACACTAATAGATAAGGATCAGACTGGCTTTATCCAGGGTCGGTCGGCCCACGACAATATTCGTAGAGCAATAGACCTAATAGCTCTGGCCCCCTCCCTTCCAGGTCCCCCCTCGTTGCTATCCTTGGACGCCCATTTGGCATTCGATAGCATGTCCTGGGACTATCTGCAATTAGTCTTAAAGGGCTTTCGGTTTGGCCCATAATCCTCTAAATTGGTCCTGTCGAACTTCCGGATCCCCTCCACCCGAATACGAGTCAATTCCCAGTGGACACCCCAGTTACCCCTTGGTAGGGGGACCAGGCAAGGTTGTCCCCTATCACCACTGGTCTTTGCACTAGTGATGGAACCCTTAGCCCAACATATCCGCCTCCACCCGGAAATTCAGGGGTTCGAGGTGGGAGACCAGTGCCACAAAGTTGCACTTTATGCGGATGATGTGCTTTGTTTCCTAAGGGAGACTCAGGCCTCGGTCCCCCCGCTTATGCTGCTGCTTGACCTTTTTGCATTGATTTCGGGATTCACGATAAATACGACAAAATCGATTGGCCTGAATTTGTCTGAATCACCACATGTGTTAAACGCCTTGCAGAACACTTACTCCCTTAGCTGGGAAAACTCCAAGATTACGTATCTCGGAGTGCACCTGACCCCGACTTATTTGGGCCTGGTGAAAGCCAACATCCCCCCCATAACTAAAAGACTCTAAGGAGTCTCTACAAAAGTGGGCCCTCCAGGCGATATGGTTGGGGCGCATAAGTGCAGTTAAAATGACCTTGCTCCCTCGGCTTCTTCACATGTTTCAAGCGCTTCCTGTTCTAATTCCAGAGCGAGACTTACTAAACTTGTAGAAAGAGATAAGCCGCATTACCTGGCAGCAGAAAACGTCTAGAATTCAGCATAAGATTCTCACTCGGGGTAGGCAGGTGGGAGGTCTTGGGCTCCCCTCCATCTCAAGATATTACCGAGCAACTCAAATTGCCCCTATCCTGAGCTGGACTAACCCAGTTGATCCCCCCCCAAATGGCGAGACATTGAGCAGCTTTTCTCTGGGGCTCCCCTCTCTCACCTCCCGTTCCTCTCCCGCGGGAGGCGCGTGTCTCTCAGAGGCCCCTCCTTCCGACCACGAGGTCTACTCTTCGTTGTTGGGACAGGCATTGCACACTAAGGGGATTCCCCCCGGGATTAGGCCCCCTCTCCCCAATCACGCAGAATCCAGCTATCACCCCTGGGCTCCATCCCAGCTCTTACAAAAACTGGTCGGGAGACTGCAGGAGCTCTATGCTGACAATGTCCCACTGACCTTCGCCCAGTGCAAGGAGAAATTTAACCTCCCGGAGACTGAGAGATTTAGATACATACAGCTTCGGCATTGGATCACTAACCCGACCATCAAAAAGGCTGCCACTAGGCCCCCCTCAGGCTTAGAGATAACGTTTTGGGAAGGGCAACACTCACATAGAGTAGCGACTTGCTATCGCCTCCTGGAAAACGTCCCAGAAGACGAGAAACTCTCTTATATGTTGGCATGGGAGAGAGAGTTGGGGATTGAGGTATCTCCGGAGTCATGGCAGAGAATCTGGGATAGAGCACATAGGTCATCCAGATGCACGGCAGTTAGGGAATGCGCACTTAAGATCTGCTACCGATGGTATTTCTCCCCGCAGAGGCTACATGCAATAAATCCGGACTACCCTGATTTATTCTGGCACGGCTGTGGGGCGAAGGGAGACCTGGGTCACCTGTGGTGGCACTGTCCGGTCATCCATTCCTACTGGTTGGAGATCAGGTCAAAGATCAAGGACATATACGGAATCCTGCTCCCCATGGACCCGTTAGTAATGTTATTAGGTGACACACCAGATGATGGGTCCTATCTGCGGTCTGGCCCTAGAGCTCACCTGATTACCCAATTACTTATGGCGGCCCACCTTACACGAGCTTGATTTTGGAAAGAAATAGAGGACCCCCACGTAGCGCACTGGTGGGTAAAGGTTTGGGAACTTCTTGGAGTGGACAAACTAATGGTTGAGATAGAGGGTCAGACATCCAAATTCTCACACATCTGGGGCCCATTCTTGGACCACGTTGCAGAGAGAGAACACATGTTTTTTCAGCCGAGATTGATTAAGTACCTTCTCCAGCCCTGACACGCTTCTGACATGGTTGAGGTAACCATTAGACTGAAATCAGGAGGGGGGGGCGGGGTGTTACAGCTCCTCAGAGGGCAACGCTGCGAACTGTTGGTAACTTTGGTGAGTTTTTTTTTTTTTCCTTTCCCAGTTTTCCTCTGTTAAGAGCGCTACAGGATGTTAAGCTAAACTATTCTATTCCCAGAGGATGATCATGAAATTATATTTTCTAGATGAATTATAAAGATGTTAAAATGAAATGTTGATGCATTGTTTAAGAGAGTAATTAATGTTGCAATTGCAGTGACAAACGATGAATTTTAGCCTTTTCTGTGCATGTTGCTGAAGTCGATATAATGGATGAGTTGCAAAGGTGCTGAATTGGATTGTTGATTTGCGGCTCATGAGATTAAGTAATGTTGCCACTTGCAGTGATATTTGATAAATTCAATGTTTGATTGATGTTTCAATAAAAAGGTTTTGACAAAAAAAATATGAACTGGTATATTAAAAAATATAATATTTTTCAGAGTTTATTTTGAACAAAGTCCTGAATGTAACCACTGAACACATTACCAGAAGTTTGTAGAAACTAGCACACTTGAAAAAGAGGCACTTCAGAGAATCCACCAACTGCTACTTAAACTAGGCAGATTTGTTGATACAGATGCACCACAAGGGACTGTGCAATATAATAATCTTTCCATGCACACCAACATGAAATTCACCTGTAGTTTCCACATGGAAGCATAGCCACACACAATATCGACACACATGTTTATTAAATGTTGAGGTGTTGATAGAACCTATATGTACAATCTATAAAAAATCACAAATCTTTCATAAAACGATACTGATTTCCTCTTGTCATTACAATACTTTTTTTAAATCATTTTTTATTTTTAACAGACTGCAGCATCTGTTATTCCACATCAATGAATATTATACAAAGCCAGCCTGTTTGACCCTACCGACCCGCCCGCCAATTAACAATTAACGTGTGCACTGTTCATAGTTCAGAATAATTAGTTGCTAGACTGTTCAGCATGCTTATTTCATACAGCAGTGTTGTATGTGTACCTGGTCAGTCTCATCTG
The DNA here is from genome assembly GCF_040938575.1 of Ambystoma mexicanum. Taxonomy (NCBI): domain Eukaryota; kingdom Metazoa; phylum Chordata; class Amphibia; order Caudata; family Ambystomatidae; genus Ambystoma; species Ambystoma mexicanum. Next base: position 579,199,110 of record NC_090924.1, on the reverse strand, counting down.
CTGGGTTCTGAGTTTGTGTGGTAGCGAGCACCTCTTCTAGCAGTACTCTCCAGGATTCAATGTCCATGCCACCCTAACCATGTAAATGGTGGCCGCTTCTTTCCAGAACAAGGTCTCAGCCATTGTCCACTTCTGTAGGTCCCACCAGCATTGTTACACGTTAGGACCTTTTTGTGCTTTCCAACCCATCGCTATTCTGCGCTTTGCCAACGCATATTACAAGTCTTTCAATTTGCTGATGTGCCTTGCCCTTTTCGAGCATGGGAATAACCCTAGTAGACAAGCGGTGGGGACTGTACATTTAATGTTTTAGTTGCATTTGATAGTTTCCGTGTCATCTCTTCCCAATACTGCTGTATTTTCGGGCAGACACAAAACATATGTAGCATGTCAGCGTTTTCCAGTCTGCATTTGTGGCCGCGTTGCGTGTTTGAGTGGTTGAATTCTGACATTTTATGGGGCGTCAGATATGCCCTGTGGCTTACATATTATTGTAGGAGTTACAATTTTGCGTTTCTTGACACTCTTTTGTGGTATGAGATCACTCTCTGCCACTCCCCATCTGTAAACTGTACTTGCAGGTCTTTTTCCCATATTTGGCGAGTGAATAGTGTGCTGTCGGCCTGCTGGGCTAGGAGAAGTTTGTATAACCAAGATACCACAAAGCGGCCTTCCGTTAAGTCATATAGTGTTTCTATTACCTCATTAGCCTCCATCTGCCCCTCAGTTATTTCCCATCTTTGCTTAAGTTCCCCCAGCAGTGTGGCGTGCATGATGTATTGGCCATCATTTAGCCCCGTCACTGCTATAGTGTTTGGAGGTCGGCTACTTTCCCATCTTGAAGCAAGTCCCCTCCAGTTGCTACTTCTTTGGGCTCCCAGTATTTCCTAAGGATTGTTCTACCCTGAGGGTTGTGCGCCGTCAGTATAGCCAGCGGGAGCTGAGGGGAATAAGGTGTTGTGTTCCTTATTAGCCTGCCGGTACTGTGCCTTAGGGCTTGCCTTAGTGCCGGTAGATGTGAGGGGTGTTGCAAATGTGAGGTGTACACCCATATCACCTCTTTCAGGTAGAATGGGATGCAGGTGGGTTGTAATAGAGTGGAGTCCTGGGAAGGTTCATCAGATAGCCACCCCGTGACAAATTACATTTGGCTTGCTATAAAATATCATTCCAAATTGGGGACTCTGATGCCACCTTGTTCATACGGTCTTTGGAGCGTATTCAGTGCTAGCCTGCATCTTCTGTTTTGCCATATAAACCTCCTGCTTTATGAAGAAGTTTCTGGGGATTTTGTATGGCACATTTGTGAAGAAGTGTAATAGCATTGGGCAGAGGTGTTGCTGGTGAGGGCTTAGGGGGCTATATCCCCGGGTCTTTTGGTTGTAGCCCTGGATAGAATCTCAGGGGCTACAACTGAAAAGGCTACCTAGCCCGGGTCCCGACAGTCCCGACATTAGCGTAGCCCTGGATCTTTTCCAGACCTAGCAACACCCCAGGCCTGGGGAGAGTTTACCATTTACAACAGCGCTGCCCAGCCCGTTAACGAGAGGGGTAGCCTTGCCCAGAAGTCCATTGATTTTATTACACCTTCTGCTCCACGCTGTGTGTTGTGTGTATTCTAAGCAAGGGTCATGATATATATCTATGCCTAGGTATCTAAACGTGTCGGCGTGCTACTGAAGCTGGAAGTGTAGGTAGGTGGCCCTCTCCCTTCTTTCTGAGTCCCGCTAGCGGGAATAGGCCTGACTTTTGCTTGCTGATCGTGATGCCTGAGAGTTCGCCAAATCTCTTTAGTACATCTAATATGTATTGTAAATTAGTTTCTGGGTGTTGTATGTATAGTAGCATGTTGTCTGCATATAGGGATATAAAATGCCACTGGCCTTGTATACTGATGCCCGCTTCCTTCTATTCACTGCGTAGGTATATTGTAATCGGCTGTAGGGCCAAAATGAAAAACATAGGGGACAGTGGGCATCTCTGCCTATTTCCAGTATACCTTGTTCCGATATCTGGTTCCCACGTTTTTACTCTAGCTGCAGGGCTACTGTACAGTTACTGTACCCATCTGATGTACTTTGGTCCCATGCAAAAAAATTGCTGCAGAGTGGCCAACAGCCATGCCCACCTGACTGAATGAAGCGCTTTAACGGCGTCTAGTGAGGCCACTGCATAGTGATCTGTACTGGCATTAGTGCAATCTATTATGTGATGCAATCTAGCAAATTCCATGTTGTATTCATCTCTGGCACATACCCCATCTGGCCTGGATGTATCGATTCTGTTATAACCTTTTTAAGTGTATTCGCTAGTAGGGCAGTAAGTATTTTCCTGTGTTGGTTCAGTAGTGACAGCAGCATGTATGACCTGCACTCTACTGCAGGTTTATGAAGCTTAAGTAGGGTTATGATGATGGATTCCCTCAGCGACAATGGGAGAGCGCCTTGGTCCTACTCTTCATTTAGCATGTCTAATAATGTGGGTGCCACTACGCATGCATATTCTTTACAAAATTCACACAGCAGTCTGTCTGTGCCTGAAGTCTTACCAGTTGGCAACTCCCTGATCGTGGCTGATAATTCATCTAGCCTAGGGAATTCGATTTGGGGAAGGGCCTCCTCTATCTCGGGGCTTGTACCTCTGATGTGTCGACGTAGAAGTCTTTATAGTTTTCAGAGAAGGTCTTATTTACATCTGTTTCAGAGGTGCACAGTGTTCCGTTTTCATTTGTGATTCACTGAATCATGTCCTGTTTGGTGTCCTTTTTGTAGAGCCAGGCTAGTAAGCTTCCCGGCTTGTCTCCTTCGGCGTGTTGTTGCTCTATATATATTGCTTGATTTAGTGTGCCTAGCCTATCCCAATGTTTTAGGCATTCTTTCCGTAATCTGATCCTGTCAGAGGTGCGATCGACAGGGTCTCCCACACTGTTTTCTATGTATTCTAGGGCTTTCTCAGCACTAGACAGTTCTTCTGATATCACTGCTTGTATCCCCCCTGCATTTGCTATGGCTTCCCCTCTTACTACCACTTTAAAGTCTTCCCAGAGTATGCCTATAAATCCCACATTGTCTGAGTTGTTCGTAAAGTAGCTACTGATGCTCTCCCTAAGGTGACCTCTGAACGCTTCATCTTTCAGGGATTCTCCTCTCATCCTCCAGGTCGGGATGCGTGCCCTCGGCGGGACAACTTGCCATGGACTATAAGGGGGTGTGGTCTGACAGCACTCAGGCTTTGTAGGTTGCGTCTATGAATTCGCCCAATGTCTCCATGCCTGTGAGGAAGTAGTCTAGCCTCGTGTAGAGGTCTTGCGGGCGGTGTAGTGTGAGTATCCTCTGGCCTGTGGGTGTAGCTCTCTCCATATGTCAATTAGGTCAAAGGAACTTGTCAATGCTTCCAATGTTTTGGCCGGGGGGGGTGGGATGTGTGAACTTGTTGTCAGACCTATCTACTGTTGATCTAGAGTGCAGTTGAAGTCGCCTCCCCATATGATGGCCCTATTCCTGACTGGGCCAACTCTGGCATACAATGAACGGAAGAAATGTTGTAGCATCATGATTTGGGGCATAGGTGTTGATGATGCATGCTTCCTTGTTTTCGAAAAAACCCTGAACCAGGACCATTCTGCCCTCATAGTCCTTGATTGTCTTAAGTGCACGGAAAGGAATTGTGAGCGCTATCCAGATTAACACCCCCCTATCATACGCCGAGTAGTGTGAGCCTACCGTGGTCCCACTCCATTTCCTAGTCAGTACAACTTGTTTCACTTGGGTGATATGGGTTTCCTGCAAGAGTGCTATCTATTTTGTTCCTACGTAAATAAGTAATTACCCTGTTTCTTTTTATATAGTTTTTTATCCCCCGTACGTTCCAGGTTATCAGCTTAAGGTCCCCAGTCATGTGTGCCATTGTAGATGCGGGGCTATACTGTAAGGGCTCTAGTTGACGCTAGAGCGTCCGCCCTTGTGCACGCCGCCCAGCCGCCTGCTGGCTGTCTAGCATTTGTCATGTAGGTACGATATGAAACTGTGCAAACAAACCCGAAACTTCTGCCCTCCGCCCAAAAAAAACGTACCCCCAACTGTTGCCCATCTATTTGTGGCTTGCTCAGGCATTCCCGCTTCTAACTCCTGCACCGTCATGTCCGATTCCCGGTGTCAGTCATGCAGCGGGTAGATACATAACTGCTAGTATCCCAAAAGTGAAATGGCTGTGGGTGGAAGACGCGCCTCTGTCTGCCGCTCCTCGATGTCATTCCTGCTTCTTCGGTGTCGAAGTGTGTGTCTTTTGTTTGTTTAATGCCCTGATTGCTGTGTCCATTGTACCATTGTTAATGATTCCGTCTGGCGTTGCTGCCGCGGTATCTGTTAGGTTATCGATTTTCCCTGCCAATGGACCTTCGGGGTGAAGGCAGTTGTGTTCCTTCTTTGTGGTCTATTTTAGGCAGAATTCTCTTATAAGGCTAATTTCCCAAACCTAGTGAGTCCCCAAGCAGCTTTGCTGGATTTTTGGGGTTTGTTTTTTTCTCCTGCTAAGAGTGAGACTCTTTTCCTCCCACTCTTAGGCATGATTTGAGGTATGTCTTTGACTTTTTGTGTGCTTATGGGCTATGTTTTTTTTTACTCCATAGGGTATCATCTGTTTCTGTGTATGTGTTACACAGCACCCTCAGTGCTCACATACATACACGTCATAGTGACCCCAAACATAGACTCCATACCCTGGGACTGACTACTGTCTCCCAGGGCATGTAAAGTCACCATTGACTTTACTAGTCCAAAATTGTGAACAGAACCAGTACAAACCATCATATTGTGGAAGTACTGGAAGGGGTTAATTCGATTGCCCATGGGTCTGTTTCCAAGAGGGCACTGTCCAGTCCCCCCTTGTCGACTTCTAAACGCACCACTTTTTGGTGCAATGTTAAAGATACCGCTGGTTTATTTATTTAATATTAAATCACCGGTTGGTTCTTTTTGCCAGAACTCTTTTCTAAAATGGCGTTCGTGTCTGTCTCTGTAACTCCAACCAAGGTCGGGCCCTTGGTTCCACTTTTTGGCGGGCTTCTCCAGAGAAGCCCTCCAACTGGTTCCACTCTGTCTGGGTTCCACAGGATGTGTGGGTGGGGGGATTTGGCACCCTGGACTGCTTTGCCTTAGCAACTCAAGTCGCACTCTGTTCTGATTGGCCCAGTGGTGAGCCGCCCGGCTCACCACTGAGCATGTTTGAGTGACGGCTAGGCTGTTGAATGGGGTTTTTTTTGCATAAAAGCAGGGCTTTTGGGACTCGAACTTCAGAGGTCGCCACAGGACCTAAGAAATTCGAAGAAGGGAGAAGCTGAGCCATCTGCAACAACGACACCACCGGTGGAGCCCTGCTGCAACGACTTCACCACTTTCCCAACGACAAGAGAAGATCTTCTGCTGAAAGAGTCTTCTTCCTCTGAGCTGGTGGGATCAACCAGTTTGCCATTTCACCTTCCAGGACGTCTCTTGGTCGAATCGCCTGTGCCAAGCACCCCGGCGGCCGGATAGCCAAGCTGCACCACTGTGACCGGGAATACCAGGAACGCACCTTTTAACCGATGAACTACGCGGCTGGTTTCTTCCCTGAGCAGTGCAACGACTCCAAGTTTCCTCCTCGACGAGATCCTCTCTTCCCCTGGTCGAAACCACAAACTGCACCCGCTGCCAGGAACAACTGCCACCGCTGGAGCTTCCTCAACTTTAAAGGTACTGTGTTCCACCTGGCCTCCCTTTCTTCGTTTTGCTCAAGGTGACCCTTAAATCCTTGGCTTTCCAACTGGGTTGGCCCCCAGACCTTCTAACTTTATCTTTTGAACCACCCCAACCTCTTTTGAACATTTCTACAAAGACTTGAATGCATTTCGCAACTGTGTGATCTTGGGCATATTTCACCTTGGTCCATTTAAAGTGGACCTGGCCTATGAACTTTGGCTCTACAGTAGACTCTGCCTTCACTAACTTGTTTTTGTCTCTTAAAAGTGTTGGGAACTGTTTCATCTTTATGACCTGCCTTTTTCTCTCCCTCTTATTTAATTATTGGAGTGCCATCTAAGTTTCGCGCTCACCTCTGTTTTGCCAAAAAGTGGTGTTTTAACTTAGACATGGCTAATTAATTCTTAAGGGAGGTGTGTATACTTTTCTGATTGTGTTTTGAACTTGCTTTGATTAATAGTGCTAGTGTATTTTCTAAAGTGTGTGTTAAATAAATAATTATATACATTTGATACAAAGCTCTGGTCAGTGTTTGCTTGTTTTACTATGTTTTTGGCCCTATTGTGTATCCTCTGTATACTGCCTAACTCTTCTTGAGAGAAGTCTGACTGCTCAGCCACAGCTACCAGGTAAATCTGGGTGCTACATACTGCTACCAATTGGGTTTACTGCTTACTCCTATAGTCTTAATCTTCTTGCAGTGGTCCCCAATGGAACTGCACAGGATTCTGCCTAACAGTCTAGCCGTAATTCCGGCATTGGTGGCAGGAGTTCAGTATCCATCCATTTATGTGTGCCCCCAGGGGTTTCGAAGAAGATGGCGGTCTTTTTTTTTTTTTTTACTGATGCAGAGTGCATTCTACTTTTTTGCACCTGCAAGGTTTAATCTGGATATGCAGTGATTTTTACTGATGCTCTTGTTATCGTGCCTCCAGTGCTGAAGTGCTGCAGTATTTTTTTCTCTGTCCTTGTAGTTTTATATTTTGCTGTTATGGGCCGTGGGGGTGGGTGTATTGTTTTTTTGCTAGTGATCGGTGGGGTTCCACAGTGAAGCTTTGTGTGAGGTTGGGATCTGTACCTTCTTCGCCCTCCATAAGCCTGATTATTGTAACGTTTTGGCCGAGCCCTCCCTTCTGCGTCATCTGCTCTCTCTTCCAAGTTCTTTACCCGTTGCTGCATCGCCTTAGTGTCTCTGATTGTATCCTTTAGGTCAGCCGTGTTTTCTGCCACTTCTTTTTCTAACATCCCCGTCCTATCAGCTAGTGTTCGCACATCCTGTCTCAGGAGGCCTACATCCGTGATGATGGCATCAATGTTGGCTTCCAGTGAGGTTTTTAGGGCCACTGTTGCTGCCAGGACGTGTTGGTCTCCTCCTTCCTGCTCCGCTGGTGTCACATGAGCTGGTGTAGCCATTGTTGCCCCCACAGACTTCATAAATGTGTCTATAGTGGGTTGTTTGGTCTTGTGTTTGGACGCTTTGGGTGGCATATGAAAGGAGCTGATGTGAAGTTAGTGCCCTTCTGTCGTGGTTGTCAGGGTTGTGTTGATGGGCTCCTCTGTAGGTGCTAGTGTGGTCTTTTAGGCCTTCTCGATAGTACTCCATGTTGGCTGTTGGTGGTGTGTTCCTGGGTGCTTCTCTGCTTGGCCTTGTTGTCCTTCGTTTTTCTGTTCCTCTTGTGCCGAGGTTCATGTGTGTCCCGCGTGCTTGTCACAGTTCTTAGTTGTATCGCCTTTATTTGAGATTCAGACTGCAGCGCACTATGCTTCTCACGTGTGTATGGGTTGCTTGGAATGGAAAGACTTCAGTGGCCGTCAGCGCTGCATTCTGTATTCCCGCTGCGTTTGTGTTGCTTATCCCTGGCTTGTTTCTGGGTATTTCAGGGTGCTGGGCCTTTACCCGCCACGTTCTTTTCGCCTCAGCTGACTGTGACTTAATGTTATTGCCATCCGTTTGCCCAGGAGCCTGAATTAAATTAGGCAGCCCAGCCCTGTTTGGGAGAAATGCTGTGTATTAGCCTGCGTGTGGTCCGTGCTATAGCTGGGCCATCCAAGCCCTCATTTGTCTCTAGTATCCCCATGGGGTTCTTTTAATGGCGCTCGACTGCCACCCGGGCACAGGTGCCTGTGACCGCTCTCCCGGCAGGCTGGCCCAGCGTCCCTCTTCATGCTGGTAGTCTGTGCGCCGCCTATCTCTGCAGTGATTTCTGCCAGCGCTGTGCCTTCTTAGGTACCCCGTATTCATGCTTCTTGTCTATCAGACTCCCTCTTCCACTGGGGTGTCGATGCGGACTGACTCTGGGGCTCGCTAATCCTGGTGTCTCGCTGCGGGTGTTGGCTTTGCCCTCGGGATATCAGGCCACTAACTGTACACACCGCCATCTTGTTTTCCACGCAGCATGATGAGCTCCAGAAAGGATGGCTGAGCTGCTCTTTCCTGCACCGCCGCCCCTCGCGACTCAATTGTTTGTGCCCCGGGTGCATCCCGAGTCCATACGGCGAAGGGTCTCTTTCAGTAGATTTCTGCTTCTCCGACACGGATCATAATGGATCAAGCAGGTGCAGCAGAAAGTGCGTCTTCACTTCATGGCTGCAAGCTACGCCCCCTCAATTGTCATTATAATAATTCTTGTGAAAAGTCTGTGCATCCTTATTTTGGCCACTGTGAAGGATCAGAAATGAGAGCCGGACAGAAGGTTGTCCTGTTTCACAAGAAGATATTTATTAAAAGAAAAGAGTTAGGTAAATGCATCTCTATCCCTATGATAGAAGAGTTTCCCTGCATATGAACCAAAAACTAAGGATGTGTCCAAATCAGGGTATCAACAATTGAAAAACTGTCCTTGTGTCCAAAGCACCCTGACCCTCACACTATAAACAAATGACAATGTGCAAGGGAAAATTACTTCAGCTGACCAAAATGTGTTCACAACTAAATTAAGTGTATTCCCAACAGAAAATGCTCTCCAAGGCGGGAGCATTTGGTTCCAGAGGGTGGATCTCTTCCCCTGAGTTCTCAATTGTATGAAGACTAGTTCCTTGAGATATTGTTTAGTTCACATGATTCCTGTTTAGGCAACCAAGTCTTCAATGCAACTCTAGCTTTGGTCTGGGTAGCAATGTCTTTCTTTAACGTCATACTTTCCAGGATTCAAAAACCCAATGCCAATCTTTCCTTTAACAGTTCTTGAGGCTTGCAAGGTACCTGGTTTAATCCCTTGCCATGTTTCTTTATGCAATGCCACTTGCCTTGTGTACTCACCTGCCAGGTCTTCACTTATGAGTTTCACTTGCCTGGTATACTGCCGTGCCAGGTCTTTATATTAATGTCAATTGCTATCTGCCCTCCTTGTCAGGATTTCTCGTACATGTTTAATTCGCCTGGGGTCTTTGGTTTACCCACAATTCTCATGTGCCTTTGTGTTTCATCAGTATTGCAGCTATTGCCCATGGGTTGATATGTGTACTTGTGGTAATGTTTCTTTAGGTTTGGCTCCAGATTTACATTTCAGATATTCACATTTCAGATATTCACAGTTAATTGGGGTTTGTAGTTCTGTTTTCTGGGATTCAAATAAGCCTTTTGCTGTATTCTTAATATTGCAAAGTTCAAATCGTTGTTGGCGCTGTCGCCGGAACTCCCCGGGGTCCCCACTGGCTTTGGGTAGACTCGCTGTGTTCTTCGCTGGGTGCTGCTGGCGCCCACTTTCCAATCTGGAGGCGGTAGCTGTCTACTTCCCTTTGGGATCTGAAATGGAGAGTGCCAGCTTCTCGACTTGCTGAACGCCCAGGACTTTCTCTGCAGCTCCAAGCATCTCTTGTAGTCTCTGATGCAGCGTCTCTCCTCCCGTGGCGGCCTTCTTCCACACCTGTGCGTACTGTTTGTGAGTTCTTAAACAGGAGCCAACGTCTTCTCCTTCCCTGCCTCTCTGAGCAGTGGGCTTGTTCAGGTTAAATATCCCGTGCACAGGTGTTTTAGAAAAACAACTAGACTGTTAATTGTAGTTTGCATTCTTGGTACATGGTTCCAACTTCTGCATCTTCATCTTCCCAGTACTTAGGGAATTCTGGGAGTTGAAGTTCCAAGATGTTTGTTTGGAATAGTTCTGGTTAGTGGTTTTATAATAAGGAAGGGTGTTATGTTTGAGCAGTGTGAGTTAGTGTCATGGCTGTGTTTTTGGCCATAAAAATAATAAGGTTCACTTCTCGAACACATATCTGACAGTATGCCATTAGGGTCTGGGGCATCATAGGGTCTTCTTCATAGATCAGGGTCTTTGATATAAGTGGGTCTTCCTCATGGGATAGGGTCTTGCATCTAAGGTGGTCTTCTTTATGACAAAGAGGGGGGATACTGCATCTCGTCCAGTGAAGTAATGACATCTCTCCGGTAGCCTTCCTCGCTCATGTGATCCTCCCTCATGAAACTGCCCTCTTCCCCCCCCCCGCCCCCGGTCAGATCAGGTTGCGGCTGCCTTTCCCTGGCCACATGGTAGGTTACCACTGGGGAATCCGTGATGACTCCACTGGATTCAGCACACCACCTACACACACAAGAAATAAATGACAATATATCTAAAGCTGTCTTTCAAATGTCAATTTTTTATCAGAACTCCATTCTTTTTAAACACACTCCTTTTCATTTTATTTTGCTCTAGTTTTCTTGTTTCAGATGTAAACTGTTATCAGGATCTACACTCTCTACCACTCCAAATAATGTACATGGAACCACTTATATAACCCAGTACTTATAGGGAACACTTGTACATAATAAAAATATACAATGTTTTACATAATAAAACAAAAGTAGAAGATTGCAAAATGATTGTTTTTTTTTTGTATTTATAGAATGTTGACCATCTACTATAAATTTGTTTTGCAGTGATTATATATTGCAACCTAGTAAATGTCTATCGTTTAGTTTTCAGAAATAATGTATTACCTATTTTCCCTTTTTCAATGTCCATATTGCATGTGTATATTCACAAAGAATATACAACATATTTTAAGGCTTAGGTTCGAGTAACGTTCACAAATAACAAAGCATTCTTTAAACCCTTTGGCAATCTAGCTTGGTATGTGACTACAAAGTCGTTGCAGACAAGCCAATACACCACTGTACGCACCAGTGTTATGAAACGTCCACAGGGAATGGATGCTCACTCATGAAAAATGATTGTGCTTGTTTTAAAGCTTTTCCTGCAAATAGAAACCCGACTGTTTCCAAAATTAAAAACCGGAGTGGTAATTTTACAACCATCTGTGCTATTAAAATCTAGATTTTGTAATGTTTACCGTAGATTACAACCTCAGTCAGTGCATCGCATATCATGGCATGCTTTTGTTGCAAGATCAAAAGAAAGAAAAATTTGCAGGTTTTTGATCAAGGACAGGAAGATATAAAAATATTTCAAATGGATTGTGTCCTCCCACGTGTTCCTCATCTTTTGATATCTCCAATATCCAGCTTCAGCTGCTTTAGAATTGTTTTCAATGTCCCTTTTGAATTCTACAATATCCAGCTTCAGCTGCTTTAGAATTTTTCTCGATGTCCCTCAAGGGCCTGCTTCTCGAGGATGATGTCATCGAAGGTATATATAGCATGCACAGCGCCCATTGGCGTCAGTTCCGTTTTCACGAGTAAGCTTTTGCTTCGTGAACTCCGGCTTGGTTCAGAAATATCTTCGTGAAATATCAGAAAATGTCTTCATCTTTGGCTCCGACAACACGAAGACCGGGTTTAAAAAGTGCCAAGACTGCGATCCTAACATGTCGCTGACGGATCCGCATCGAGTATGCTTGTGGTGTCTCGGTGTGGAGTACCAGACCTCGGCCCATTCAAAGTGTCAGTCGATGACCGGAAAAGATCTGAAGGAGCGTTAAGGGACATTGGCAGTAGGTAGACTCCCCCAAAATCCCCTTCGTCTACCCTTTCTTCCGACAAAGCAAGAGGTGACTCTCCTTGATGGAAAAAGACAAAAAAGGTTCAGGTCACGGTGTGGCTCCCAGCACTCATCGTTGTCGAGGAAATTGAAGAAAAAGCATCACAAATAGTCTACTTTGACATCCTCGTCTGACTCCTCTACAGAGAGGACTATATTGTGTCCCACTAGGGCTTCTAACCCGGCTGAATGGGAATCATTCAGGTAGGAAATGCTCAAACTTTTCAAGAGCCAGAAACCCTTGAAGCTAGTAGGCCCTGCTTCTACCGCACCTTCTAAAGCCTGTAAGGAAAGGGCTAAAGCCAAATCCTGCGTGCCCTTGAGCCCGGGTCAAAGGCCAGTTTCCCATCGAGAGCCGTCGTGGCCTCGACACAATGAAAAGTCATTGAGGAATCTTTCGAGCCATTGAAGTCTGTCACAGACAAAGTCCAAAGACATGTGAACGTCAAAGTCATCGATGCCATCGTAACTACCGGTACCATTGACGTCTAAAACGTCTTCTTCAAAGAAGTTGACGACTGCATGGGCATCGGGCTCGAAACCTTCAAAGCCATTGACACCTTTTCCAGAAATTCAGAAAACATTCACTCCTTTACCAAGGAAGGATTTCTTTAAGTCTCTCTCTTCTATTTATGAGGACAATGAGCCGTCTGATGATAATGATGCACCCTTTGATTTGCAGTGGGGCACTCCAAATGTCCCCGATAGTTTCATATCGGAAGAATTCAGGTTAAGGGACCTGCATGAAAATGTACAGACAGCCAGTGGAGTGGACACTTCAACAGAATTAGATTTTTGGAAAGCTTGAATCAGATGAACATGCAGATGCCTCTTACAGGCAGTTAATGACCAAGGTAGTGGATTATCTGGGATAGAGCAGGCCTGCCCCCCACTTCAAACAGGATGACCTCACAGATATCCTGCACAAAGGTCCTCAAAGGGATCCTATCCTACCCTTTCATGTCGCTTTTCAGAAGATATTAAGTGCTAATTGGGAAGCACTGGAATCACATCGGGCAGTAAAAAAAAACTTGACAAAGAAATACTGCCCATCAAGTGGTGACGCCAGCTACTTGTCAAAACACCCTACCCAGAAAGTCTGGTGGTGCAGTGATTCTGTCTGAGAGGTATGGAGGGGCGTTGAGTGATAGGCATTTATACGTAATAACCATGGTTTTAAAGAGAATGCATTCTTTAATTGGTAGCCAGTGTGCATCTTTCCTAGCCTGGGAGATGTGTTCCCTTTTTGGAATGCTCAGTGCTGCTCTGAGGGCATTATTTTGTTTCACTTGGAGCTTATTGAGATCTTTAGGTGTAGTGCCTAGGAAGAGGGCATTGCAGTAGTCCAGTTTCGTGCCGACTGTGGCTCTGGCAATTGCTAGGTGATTTTTTGATAGACAGGAACGGTTTAACCGCGTTGATTATCTTAGTGGTGAGGGCAGCTGATGAAGCTATGGCATTAACCTGACGTGTCATGGACAAGGAGGAGTCAAGGTACACTCCAAGGGTTTTCACTGCTCGAGAGGCAGTAATAGTGGTGTTATCGATGTAGATGGTGCTATATTGGGGGGAGAGTTTATTTAGAGTTTCTTTGGTGCCTACAACAAGGATCTCTGTTTTATCTCCATTGAGACAGAGGCCATTGGCTGCCATCCAGGTTTGTATGGCTGTGTATATTTTGTTCAGCCCGCAGCATCTTGTTCGTAGATGCCGGTTAGTGGGTGTAGGACTTGTCGTCAGCATAGTTTGTGTATGCTATGTTGCAGCGATACAAGTCACTGAAAAGAGGCAGGGTTAAGATGTTATATAATGTGGGAGAGCGGTCCATGAGCCCTGTGGGACTCCACAGTGTATAGTGGTGGGAGGAGCACATGCAGAGTCAGAGAATACTCTCATGAGTCTTCCTTTAAGGAAGGACTCAATCCACGCTATGGCTTGTGGGGAGAAGTGAGCTGCATTTTTTAGTTGCTGGCCAATAATGTTGTGTTTACGAGATCAAAGGCAGCAGACAGATCTAGCAGAAGAAGTGCCGGTTTGCCGCCCAGCTGTATTTTGAGATCCCGTAAGGCGGATTCTGTCTCATAGCCTGAGCGGAAACCAGATTGCCTTTTGCACAAGATCTTATTTTCTTTCAGGAATTGCTGGATTTGAGTATATGCCACCTTATCCAGGATTTTAAGCAGGAAAGGGACGGTGGTGATGGGCCTATAGTTATTAGCTATTTCAGGGTCCAGGGAAGGTTTTTTAAAAGACGGCAGACCCAGGCTTCTTTTAGGCTGTCGGGTACTGTATTGGTTTTGAAGGTGGATTGATGAAGGTTTTTAGGAAGGGTGCGAGGATTGCAGCGCAGTCTTTGACTAGTTTGGCTGGGCATGCGTCTCCTTTGCAGTTAGATGGCCTGATTTTGTTGACTATATTTAAGACTTCAGACTCTGTGAGTTCCCTAAATGAGAAGGGTTTTATATAGTCTGAGGTGCTTTTAGGTTTGGGCGGAGAGGCTAGGTCGATATGTTTAAAGAGGTTTTTGAGGAACGCAGGGTTAAAAGGTGGGCAGCCTACGAGAAGTCGAAGGCTGATTCCTCGCTCAATGCCGCGGCCACCGAGTGCGACAAGGGTGATGGTGATGACTCGACCTCCATAACGGAGGTTGTTGACCCCCCAACGGAACACTCTCGCTCCATGGCGTCTGTCCCCGGCCCCGACAGGCACGGCTCTGGCCCTGCTTTGGGGGAGTGTACACCCCGGCGACGCTGACGGACAATTACACGTCACAAAACACACAACCCTCGGCCATTCGTCGAAGAAGGCCTCTGCGCCAACGGCAGTCCTCCCCGCCGCATTCGCGCCTAGCAACTGGGCCGTCGAATACAAAGGGCGCTACCCCTAAAGTATCATCCGTCGAGACGCATTGCAAGAAGGCGTCCGTCGACGGCAAGGTTCTGGCTCTGCCGAAAACAACTCCTCATGATCAGCTCCAGGATGGTCGCAGAGAGCATCGCGAGGATAGTCTCCGAAGACGCTCAGAAACGACTGGTGAAGGAATCACTGAAGCCTGCTGAGGAGGTCAAGGAGACGCTGAGAACTAGTGAAGGTGCGATGGGAGCGCCGGAACCCTCCCCTATGTCGAAATAGAGACCCAGAGGCACCACTCCACCGTCTGGCCCACGGAGCGGCTTCTCGGAGGGCGACGGGGGGGGATTTCCTCCACTTTGTGGGAGAGATCTCGACGCCTGGATGCAGAGGAGCAAGCCTTTCCGCCCCTAGACCGTTCTGGGTCTTCCCACTGGACCAGGGAGAGATTTGAGACCTGTATGAACAGGTTGGATAGGTTTGTGTTCATTTCTGAGCACACCACACCTAAAAGGCCAAGGGATGTAATCCCTCAAGACCCTCTAGCCAAGGTTCCAAGACTTTTTGACCCCCAGGAAGAGGAACTGTACACATGTATGACCTCACTGAAGAGGACCCTCATGTCGACACTCAGGACGATGATGAATTCATGGATACTGAGGAACTAGAAGATCCTGTAGGGGGCTTTGAGGAAGACCCCGAAATGTGTGACCCACAGCCAAGGCAGTCCCCTGGGGCGTCAACTGACCCTGATGCTTTAGATCGGGCCTCTCCACAGACTACTCCTGTCAGAGAGCCTTTGCCTGTGGATGATCAGCCCACGTTTAATGCCATGCTACTCAAGGCGGCTGCACATATTCAGATTGATGGGGAGACTGCCCACGAGGTCGATTTTGTTGAAAAAAGCATCAAAGAAAAGCCACCGGCTAGCCAGGCCATTCCTCTCCTCGCCTCCATCAAGAGGCGCCTCATTCCCTCTTTGTCTACACCAGCCTTAGTCAGGGGTGTTAACCCATGGATCGAGAAGCTTTTTACTCCCTCGGATCCTTTATATATTAGGGCTCATTCCATCCCAGATTCCCTGGTGGTGACCACCACGAGGAAAAGGGCGGGGGTTACCTTGTCCAGCAGTGAAGCACCCCCTGATAAGGAGGGCAAGAAGCGCTATGCTCTAGGGAAGAGGATTACGGCATTGGCGGCATTCGCTACGCGTATTGCCAACAATACCACCCTGTTGGCTAGTTACACTGATGCCCAATGGGGCCTGTTGGGCGAAGGCCTACAGGAGGTCCCTGCGCCTCTTCGCACCAGTCTCTTGGCCACTGTTACCGAAGGCACTCAAGTGAACCAGAGCATCATTAAAAATACTTTAGATGCTGCGGAAACGGCTGGCTGTTCCTTAGTCCAGGGCGTACTCCTTAAAAGGCATGCAGGTTCAAGCCATAAACCCAGGCGTCCCTCATTAACAAACCCCTGGAGGACTCCAACCTGTTTGGAAAGACGGGTGATGATGCCCTGGAAACAGCGAAAAAGGAGCATGAAACCTTGAAAACTCTGGACCAGATCACGAGACCCCCCCAATAAGCACGGATATGGCAATAGGCGCTTTTTTCGTGGCCAGCACCAACCTCAGCAACCGTATACCTCAGCCAGCAACTGGTCCTCCCCTCAAGGAACCAGTGGTTATAACACGCCATATGCTCAGAGAGGCCAACGTCGTGGCAAAGGAAGGGGTCGGGGCCCTATTCCTAGGGGCTCCCCGGCCACCGTCACTAAATGACCAGATAATTTGGGTCCCCTCCCATGCATCCTCGGTCAGGGGCCGGTTAACATCTTTTCTCGAGGCATGGGAGGGGATTACCACAGACCGTTGGGTACGGTCAACTATAGCCCACGGTTACTGTATCGAGTTCAGTCTGTCCCTGACATTCAGACCTCCAAAGGGAAGACGTCTCACATCAGAACACCTTCTCCTCCTTCTTCAGGAAGTGGAATCGCTGCTGCAAAAAGGAGCCATAGAGGTCGTGCCTCTGTCAAAGGTAAAGGAGGGTATTTATTCAGTGTAATTCCTTGTACCCAAAAAGGATCTAACCATGCGCCCTGTATTAGATCTGCGCTCAGCAAACAAATTTGTAAAACCTCAAAAATGTTGTATGGTGACTTTGCAGGAGGTAATCCCCCTACTCACACAGGAGGGAGGATTACATGGCAACACTGGACATGAAAGATGCATACTTTCATATTTCAATGTTGCCAGCGCACAGGAAATACCTCAGGTTCATGATAGAAGGCAAACACTATCAGTTCATAGTGCTACCCTTCGGCATAGCCTCAGCGCCAAGGGTATTCACAAAGGTACTGGCAGTGTCAGTGTCAGTGGCACATCTGCGCAGGTTGTCCATTCCGGTTTATCCTCACCTCGACGACTGGCTCAAACCGGGAATTCTTATGAAACATGCCTCTCAAATACCCAAAAGACTGTAGACCTCCTGTTCCACCTGGGCTTCTCCATCAACGAGAAGAAGTCCAGTCTAGACCCCAGCCAAATCCAACAATTCCTAGGGGCTCTAATTCGAACAAGGGACGGCCTCGTCTTCCCTCTAACAAGAGGGTCCAAAGCATGCTGTTTCAGATCCCTCAATATGTAGCCGGTCGAGAGGTGACGGTACGCCAAGCCATGCGGTTACTAGGAATGATTTGACTAGGAAAACCTGTGTTTTGCTATGTGTTTCTACCTGTTTTTGTGATTGTGGACTCTGAAGTACACCACTTCTGTAGCCCCCTTCTTTTTGTTTGTCACACAGCACCTTCAGTGCCGTGGCACAGGGTTGTCTTTGAGACTTCCCTCGACTCCATTTCTGAGGCGACTAGCGTCCTCCCAGAAAAGGGTAAAGTTACCATTAACTTTACTTAGTCAATCTACCACATATCCAGTACACCCCATCTTCCATGGAGTACTGGAATGGGTTAATTCGTATCCCTTTTTATCTGTTCCTCCTAGAGCATTGTTTCGCTCTTTTAACATTTAGACTTGGCTGGTGGCAGTGGTATCTACCCTAAACCTTTCTACCGC
This sequence comes from Ambystoma mexicanum, assembly GCF_040938575.1. Taxonomy (NCBI): domain Eukaryota; kingdom Metazoa; phylum Chordata; class Amphibia; order Caudata; family Ambystomatidae; genus Ambystoma; species Ambystoma mexicanum. The sequence goes on along the minus strand of NC_090924.1, from coordinate 579,181,513 downwards.
GATTATATTAGATAAACGTTGTACTGTTCTTGCCTATTATATTTGCCTCGAACATAAACCCGCTTGACCAAATCGTCTTTCTTTTGGCTCCGGTTGGGTTTATTCGTCATTTCTTTTTGTTAAAGTCCTTCTTCTGTTTTACTTTGCGCGGCAAACTAGGCTCGCCTTCTTTGTTCACTGACTTTTAGGCGGGCTTCTGCTCAGAAGCCCTCCTCAAGGTGCCTGGATTGTGAGGGAGTGGTGTAGTCACCCCCTGCACAGGGTATCCTAGGGAACCCAAGTCGCACTTTGTCATGATTGGCCAGGGTAGTTGTCCGGGCTGGACAACCCCCCTGCTGGGTGATTGACAACCAGGCTGTGTGAATGGAGGGTTTTCACCTAAAAGGCAGGTCTCTTGTGTTAGAAGTCAGAGAGTCACCACTGGAACTATAAGGAACCAAAGAGAAGCGGAGAGAACCACGGCTGCTGCAACTACCCCGTCCCGGTGAAGCCTTGCTGCAGAGCTATCTTCCCTTCAACGACTTGGAGAAGATCCAGTCCGGAGTCTTCTTCCCTTGAGCTTGGTGGGAACAACCAGACCATCTTGTACAGCCAGAGGAACCTCTTCCTTGGTCAAAATCGCTGCACGCTGCTGTAGTGGTCTGGATAGCCATCTGAAGAGCCTCTCCTGTTTTTTAAGGAGCACACCGTGTATTCTTCGTCGCTGCTGCCGGCTTTATCCCTGTGTGGTGCAGACCCCCTTCAGACGTCCTCCTTCACAATGAAGCTCCAGGAATCGTGGGACTGCGGGAAACCAACAGGGGCACAAGTTGCACCATTGGAACAAGGTACTGTGTTCTACTTGAGGAAACTGGGTGAACCCCTTTTCTTCATTTGCAAGGCTTGTCCTTTTCTTCCCTCCTTCTTATAACTTTTGCTTTCGAACATTGACAATATCGAAGTACTTTTTGGCTACGTTGAATCGTGAACTGTCTGACTGTGTGATCTTCGGCAACAGGCCCCGGTGTCTTTTGACCCTGGCTCCGGCTCTTTGACTTTTGAACTCCTGTCTCTGAGTGTTTCTTGATTCTGCCTGCCTTACCGAAATATTGCCTCTGATTTTTGCCTCCAACTCCCTCTGGGTATCTCAGGTGCTAAGTGAGTTTTGCCCCGGTAGCATTTCATGTCACGGATACGCGTTTATTTAGTAGACCGAACTGTCAAAAAGCAATGGTGATCGCAATCGTATTCGCGGTAACGTGTTTTGTTCGACAACAACGGTTCATTGAAACACAGGGTACTTGACTTACTGTACAAAGTGAATTGGTTAGTTGTAGTGTATTTAACATGTGGTTTTTATTTAAGTTTAATAGAAGTGTTGTGTTTATAACGAATGGTTTAAAAATAAATTTACTTAATTTTTCTACCTGAAACCATGAGTCAGTGTTTGCTTGAGTCACAGTAATTTTGGTCGCTTTGTGTAATCTCTGATACTGCTCATATACTCTTGAGATAAGCCTGGCTGCTCCGCCACTGCTACCACTCTGACATAGTAGTACAGGCTTGTACCAAAGGTAAAACTTGTATTGCCACCTGTAGTCTTAATTGTGTGTAGTGGTCCCTAAGGACACTGCACAGGATTCTGCCTAACACTGGTGTACAGCGGTGAGGATTTGGAAGTAGAGTGATTACACTTAGAGTGCTGATGTTGCTTGGGTTCAACTAACCACAAGGCTAACACCACTAATTCTATTTAACTAAGAAATTGTGTCAAATATGGAAAGCTACACTCAAGAGTCTTTTACTCTATACTGCTGAGGTTCTGAGAACCATGTGTAAGGATAAGAATATCTCTGGTAAAGGAAAGAAATCTGAACTGGTTGCAAAGGTAATGGGAAAAAGTCTGGAGAGTGGGTCGAAAGGACCTACCACTCCAGCAAATGTTGATTTTGATGTTTTTGATTCTGATAGTGTTAATTGTGAAGAAGTAGATGAGTCCTTGCTAGGAAATCCTGCAACTCCCTTGCCTGCTCAGAATGCACAACGTCTGTCCACAGGGACGCCCACAGGTCCTACACTTGCTCCTGAGTTTATTGCACTTGAGAAAATGAGACTTGAATTGGAAGTGAAACGTATTGTTGCACAAACTTCCATGAAACATCAAGAGTTAAGGCTCGGAGAAATGGAACTGAACCATGAACTAGAAATGAAGAAATTGTCTCTAGAAAATGCATCTCTCCCAGAGTCCTCTAGGTCTTCCAGCCCTAAGAGACCCCGTATGCCAAAGGAAATTATTGGTATGTATGAGACTAAACTTGTATTTTGGATTGGTTAGCAGTGTGTGAGTACAATCATGGGATTCAAGGTATCTCAGGGAATCAGTTGATTCCTTGGCTTTTCTCTAGGCTCCCCCCTGTTGCAAGTGATGCTGTAATGGAGTTGGGGGAGGAGGATAAACAGGATTATGAATGTGAGAAACTAACATTAATAGCTATGTTTGGGAAGACCCCTTCCCAGTATCTTAAGAGGTTTAGAACCCTCAAAAAGCAAGATGGTACCCCTTGGGCTACCTGGGTGTGTGAATTTTTGAAAAACTTAGAGGGTTGGGTTAAGGGTTACAAAGTGAACACTTACGAAGGTTTGAGGAATCTTGTAATGTTGGAGTCTATTTTTGATGTATGCTCTCCTGAGCTTAGACAGCACTTGGCTGATTCAAAGGAGATGGATCCAAAGAAGCTAGCTAAGGCTGCTGACTTGTGGGTTGCCAACAGGGCCACTCACAAGGATTCTGGGGCTACTCAGAAGAAGGATGAGGGGAAGCAGCCAAAGAAAGACAAAGAGAATTCCAATAATTCCGATCCAAAAGAGGCCCTCAAACATAACCAGGGTAAGCCACAAGGTAAACCGAAACAGGCTAGTGTACCACCTGGTTCCACACCAGATGGAGGCCAGAGCAAACCTCCATTCCAGAGAGCTTTTGGAAAGTGCTTTGTTTGTGGGTTGCCTGGCCATGTGAAAGGAGATACCAAGTGTAACGGTAAACCTTCAGGGATCAACACTGTCTCCTTAGCCTTCTCCCAGGTGGATGAAGTACCTATGACCAGTGGAAACTTTCAGCTACTAGCTGATGAGCCCATGAGAGTCTCAGCTAGTGTTTCTTTAGTGTCCTTGGGTCTTTGGGAACAACAGAACTTGGATGTCTATAACTCAATCCCAGATAATACTAAAGAGTATTATAAAGATAGTGTTCTTGTGAATGGTCAGGAGACCCCTGCCATCAGAGACACTGGAGCCAGCATAACTGTGGTTGATGATGTTTTTTCAAAGTGGAGAATGTTGCTAAGGCACCCAAACACTTAACCAAGTTAGCTGGAGGCCCTGTGCAAATGGTTCCTCAGTAACCAGCTCTCATCCAGTGTAATAACATGACTGTCAGAATACCTGCAAGTGTGCGAAATAACGTACCTGGGAGGGTCCTGTTGGGTAATGTCCTTAAAACTCTTGGAGTTGTGTCTAGCTCCCCCATGCCCTCCAGCAGAAGGAAGCAGGAGCTCACAAGGCCTGCAAGGGAAAGAACCTTAAGAGGCTCTCCTGGGGACATGATAGAGGAAGCTATCACCCCAAGTCCACAGGACTTACTGCCATTGCAGGACAAGAAAAGGCAAGGGGGTCCAGGGGGGGGCGCTGTTGAGCAGCCAGCAAGATGGCTGCCTAGCTTTGGAGCTCCGTGACCCACGGTCTACAATCCGCAGACAACGGCGGAATCCTGCTATATACGCCCCAACTAAAGCCATCCTAGGCATCCCGGGACTGCTGCGCACACACAGAGACGAAAAAAAACTGCCGAGATCCGACCAGCCGGGGCGAAGATACGGTTGACTACGACGCAGGCCGCGCGGCCTGCCTCCCTGGCTGACGGTGGGCAGCGTGACCTGGGCCGTGCTGGCCTCCTGAGGGAAGGCGTGCGTTGCTGACGAGCCCCCCTGGAGATCCGGAGTGCCGGGGAGCAGCCGTGGACATACCGAGGGCTGGGCTGCTGACTGGTGCCCCTTGGTGCGGAGGCCACCCTTCTTCCGACGCGGACCCTAGCCGGCGGCGGGTGGTGACGGTAGGTGCCCCTGGTGGGGGCGGCTGTTTTTTGGTGCCACCGCTTGTTAGGCGAGACACCCGCGGCCTGGCTCCCTCCCCTACCCGTGTTCCTCACCGCCCGCTCACACTGAAGATCTCGCTCCTGGAAGGGAAATGCACGTCCCCAGAGCTTCAACAGCCCGGCCCTGCGGCGGTGGACCGGACGCCCGCGCCTTGCAGCGGTGGACCCTCCCTCCAACACCCCGAACACCAGGGCCTGGGGCAGCGCATGATTAAACTGCTGGGAGCCTCTGTTACAACAACTGCGCCAGGACAGGGGGGAAACCGTCCTGCTTCGCCAGTTTATCACCCAGCGCACCTACGCAGCAATCGAAGGAGGGACACTTTTCACATAAAGGCCCACTTGGCGCCTACTCGGGGTGCCTGCGGCCGCCGCGGGACGTTTGTTGGGTACTGCCGCATCACCGCCACCCTGCCGCGTGCCTTCTGTTTCCCCTCCATCTGGAGCTAATACCTGCACGTCCAAGCTTAAGTGTATACTGACACCAGTGGCACGCTACTCATCCCATTGCGGCACTCCTGTCCCACGACGACCAGCAAAACCACCAGGTGCAGCGCTGCCGCCCACCACCGCAATGTCCAACAGATCGAGGGGGGCCAACAAGGTTGGGGCCATGGACAAATTTGCTAAGGCAGCGCCCAGGGCCGATCAAGCGTGCTCCTCTATGGGACAGGAGGATGTGGACATGCTGCCGGACCCCCCGCAACCCGATCTAACCACGCTAATGGAGTCCATTTCCAAAAACTTTGCAGCCTTCCATGAAAAACTGGACGATATCAACGCTAATGTCGCCTCTCTAAGAACGAAACTAGACCAACACGGGGCCAGGATCACTGAAGCAGAGCAAAGAATTGGCACTAATGAGGACAATGTGCATGCCCTACAGAATACAGTCACGGAACTCGTGCGTGACATGAAGCAGGTCAAAGCAAAGTGCGACAACATAGAATCTAGGTCGCGAAGGAATAACATTCGCATAGTGGGGGTTCCCGAGTTGGCGCTAAAGGGTCAAATGGAGCTTGCGGTTGAGCAATTACTCAAAGACCTCCTTGGTAATCCTGAGTTGTCACCATTCTTCACCGTTGAGCGAGCCCACCACTCACTAGCGCACAGTCAAGTTCATCGAGGCACAAATCCCTCTAACAGAACCCCCGGATGAACTTATGGTCAACGATTAAGGCAAATGGGTGCTACTGCTGTGGCTATTCTGTAATTGATCCCCGGGCGTTCTCCAGCGGACAAACCAGTGTCGATGACTGTGGTAAAGGCTCTCATCGTCCTTCGGGAGCTCCACCAGTTGTCCCACACCTTAACTCTGCCCCCCTGGGGTGTATCTGCCCCCTCCTCTACTCCTGCTCGGGCCTGACACAGCCCTCACATTTAGATACTTGTGCGCCCTATTTGGTGGGGGTACACCCTTTGATATCCTAACCAGAATGGCGCGCACTGGGCCCATGCCTTGATACTCTAGCCATACAGCCGGGCACTGAACTGGGCCGATGTTTGTTCAGTTTTATTACCTAAGAACATACTTGCTATCTTGTAATTACCTCATTTGTTAGCCGTTTCAAGATTAATGATGCATTTCATGATATATGTCACCAATGTGGGTCAACGGCAGCCCCCACTGCAGCTGCAATTTTGTTAAAGGCGGAGTGTTTATGGTTAAGCCCCTGTTGGGCTATTGGTCAAGCGTCGCCCAGTTGGTGAAGGCACGCAGTTGGGCACTCCAAGGGTGGGTACGTCTGCACTGCTAGTTTGGTTCGGGCGGTGAGGGTGGGGGGGCGGGAAAGTTGGGGACTGTTATCATAAAATCAGCAGGAAAGGAAGGACTGGTTCTGTTGAGAGGCGCACTTACGCCACTGCAATACATACCGAGTTAGGCAGAGACAAATCCTTTGGTTGGGATGTCCCGTAACTGTCAATATGGCTGTTAAAATAATGACATGGAATGGCTGGGGAATGACAAATTTCACAAAGTCACGCAGAATTGCGGCATATGCGCAGAGGCAAGGGATCAAGGTGCTCATGCTGCAGGAGACCCACGCTTTGAAACACCTATCATCCAACCTTGCACAATCCTGGGGCTCGAACAGATTCTACACCCAATTCTCTACTCAGTCCGGAGGGGTCCTGACCCTCATCCACAAATCGGTAAAATTTGCACTTCACACACCCCACATTGATACAGAGGGCAGATATGTTATTCTCCACTGCACTTTGGATAATGAAGAATGTTTGCTTGTGAACTCCTACGGCCCCAATACCGACTCCCCTGAATTCATTGATGCCCTGTCCGCCATCCTTATGAGGTATGTGGAGGTTCCCATTATATGGGGGGGGAGACATGAATCTCATATTCAACAATGTTCTAGATAGGACGTCAGCGACCCGCAGGGTCACGACTCAAGTGGCCAAAAGAATCCTCGCATACATGGACTCCCTCCGTCTACATGACGTGTGGAGGACGCTCCACCCCCAGTATGACAGTACTCTGTCATGTACTGTAGAGTAAAAGGACTACACCTTTTACTCTACAGTACATGACAGCTCCTCGAGAATAGATGTGTTCCTTCTCTCTGGGTGCCTGGTGGGCAGGGTGAAAGACGTTGAGATTCTCCCACGCACGCTCTCTGATCACTCTCCCGTGCTACAACAGATTCAACTTGGGAACACTCTGGCCCCCCGGCCCACCTGGCGGTTTAAATCTGAGGCCTTATCCGACGTTTTCTTTAAAGCGGACATCCTCTCGGATATACACACTTTCTTCGAGAACAACAAAGCGCAGTACACACCTGAGGGGACCCGGTGGGAAGCATTCAAGGTATACATCAGGGGGATGTGCATCTCAAGGGAAGCCGGGGTTCTCAAGGCCATAAAGCAGGCCCTAACTAATTCCGAAAAGAAACTTAAAACCCTAGAACAAGAACACGCTGCAGCGCCTGCTCGGGCAACCCTAGCGAAAATTAGGACAGAACTGGAACTCTTCGAATCCCATGCCCTGAGCGAGGTACGGTACTTTGCCCGCCCCGTGGCTGCCCGAAGATATGGGGAGGGGGAAAGACCCGGTAGAACCCTGGCCAAAATAGTGCACGCGGAAGGGGGTAGATCCCGGATAGACACCATTCTGGATGAGCAGGGCCAGCGACACTGGTCAGACCAAGCCATTACTGACACCTTCGCTAGTTTTTATGCCAGCCTATACGGCCCCCAGCTGGAACACAACGCCCACGACCTGGATGACTTGTTAGAACGCATCCCTATGACTCTCATCTCCCAAAGCACTATGGAGCAATTGGATACCCCGTTCACCATTGAGGAGATAGTCCAGGTAATTTTGGACCTCCCGAAGAATAAAGCCCCGGGCCCTGATGGCCTCACGTCCGAGTTCTATAGGGAGCATGTTGCTATCCTTGCTCCCATACTGTACGGGGTCTGGACCGAATCGCTCCGTCTAGCCACCCTCCCCGCCTCCCCGCGGGAAGCCCTAATCACCGTCCTTCCCAAACCCGGGAAACCTTTAGACGAATGTGGTTCCTATCGACCCCTGTCTCTCATCAACACGGACATGTAAATATTCGCTAAAATAATTGCGAACAAGTTCCTTCCACTCATGCCACACCTGGTTCACGAGGACCAGAGTGGCTTTGTTCCTGGCCGTTCGACAGCACTTTACATTTGCCAATTGTTCAATGTAATGTCCAGAATCGACCCTGAAGCTGATGCAGTAGCGGTCACGCTAGATGCCCAAAAGGCATTTGATATGGTCTCGTGGCAGTATCTATGGGCTGTGTTGGGGAAAATGGGAGTGGGACCAAACATGATCTCCTATATAAAACTGCTGTACACGGGCCCAATGGCCAGGGTGCTCGCCAACTCTATTGTCTCCTCTCCCTTTCAGTTGCACAGGGGTACCCACCAGGGTTGTCCGTTTTCCCCCATTCTTTTTGCGCTCGCCATTGAGCCCATGGCTGACCACGTCAGGGATCGTCACACTCACAAGGGTATCCGCTTACAAGACGCACCGTAGATCATCTCACTGTACGCCGATGATGTACTCCTTTATGTAAGAAACCCCTCCACGCATCTGGACCCGATCATCCGAGCCATAACTAAAATAGGCACATACTCCAGCTTTACGATCAACTACTCTAAATCTGAAATATTCCCCCTGACCGCAGCAACTCAACAACCGTCATGCGAATAACCCCTACACTGGTCCCCAGGGGGCATCAAATACTTGGGGGTGCAAGTATCGCTTTCAAGAGCCTCTCTACTGGCCGAGAACTACGAATCGAAGGCGCGGCTAATTGAAGCCAAGATGCTTAATTGGCACAACCTCCCACTGTCCCTGGCAGGCAGACTGTCCCTAGTTAAGATGATTGCGGTCCCCAAGCTTCTCTACATCTTTGCCAACGTGCCGGTGTGGCCGGGGAAGCAATATTTCAAAAAGCTCCACCTAGCGTGTGCTCAGTTCCTCTGGCACTCCGGTGCCGTTCGCAAGAAGTGGCAACATATGACCCCTCTCAACGAAAAAGGAGGCTTCGCGGCCCCTGATTTGACCCTCTACTGGATAGCGGCGCAGGCCCAACATGCTACACACTGGTACGCACATACGAACCCGCCTCCACATGTCAAACTGGAGAAAATGGCAGGGGATGGGACCAATATCATGACCCTGGTGCTACATCATACATATCAGTCAGATCCCCAGGCAGACCCTGTGGCCACCACAATCATGGCATGGAACAAGATCTTGAACACCACACAGGACCATCAGCCATATTATAAATGGCTTCCCATATGGCAGTTCCCTGGACTCTCCACCCACGCACGACCAGCACTTTGTACTACACTGGGAGGCTCTGGGATATGGAGCGCTAACTGACCTGTTCCCAAATAGTAAATGTATCACTCCCCAAACATGGCGGCCCGAACACTCCAGCTCAGCCCTTGAGCTACTGCAATACTTCAGGGTGAGAGCGGTGGTCCGTGCAATGTGGCCCCCCTACCCAGACGAGCCCCCAGACGCACCCGAACTCCAATATATAGCAAACTGTACAGGTGGTAGGGGCATAATATCCTCCTTATACAAAATGCAACTGGAAAAACGAGGGAATACATCCCTCAAACCACGTGAAGCCTGGGCCAGGGAACTAGAAATAGAAATTACTGAAGAAATGTGTGCATACACGCGAAAAGTCTCCCTTAACGCTAGATTCCGGTGCATACAATATAAATTTCTTAACATGCTTTACTACACGCCACATAGAGTGGCGAAGATCACACACGACCCTTCCCTCACCTGCCCGAGATGTAACTTTGGCGAGGCTGATCACGTGCATATGTTCTGGTCCTGTACTGCACTCGGTACGTTCTGGCTGAAGGTGACAGGGGCTCTCTCGGAGATAATTGGGTCTCCAGTAGACCCGGACCCGCTGGCTTTGCTGTTTGGAATATGGTCTGGGGAAAATGCAAAAGAAATGTCGAAATTTTTGAATATAAGTGCAATTGTTGCCAAAAGATGCATATTGCAGAATTGGAAGCGCCGCTCTCCCCCTACCTTCGAGGTGTGGCTGAAAGCCCTTACCTGGGTACAAATGTGCGAGGAGGATTATATTGTACTCTTGCCTGCATCGTCTCGCACAAAAAATGTGTGGACAGAGTTCTGCAGTTATTTGAACAACAAAGACGAGGTGGACGGAAGCCCCACCCCACTGTTGGAGCTGGCCCACCCGGCACCAGATGACCTGGGCACCTAGCCCCTCTGGACTGTTAAGCCTCCCCCTCCCATGTTTCGAACTGTTGTGAGATATGTGCATGATGTAATGCCCGAACGTGACTATGTGATTTCTGTTCCTCTCTGTGTATGATGTACTGTACCTGTCTTCACTTTCTGCCAATAAACAAAAGTAAAAAAAAAATAAGAAAAGGCAAAGGGGAAACCTAAGTCTGCCAGCAAGAAAACAGCAAGCACTCCTGTGCCCAGAAGGACATCTCAGAGACTGTCCAAAGTCACACCTGTGACTCCCACACCAGCTGAGGCTGAGTGTGAGGTTCAACCCTGTATGGTCAAACTAGATACTGAGGACTCTGATCTAGAAGAGGATCTTACTTTAGTAGGAGATCTTGACCCTGTTGACCATCCTGAGCTGCAGTCTTTACTGGGAGAAGGTGGACCCAACAGGGAAGATTTCAGTAAGGGACAAAGAGAGTGTCCTGCCTTGGAAGGTCTTCGCCAACAGGCAACTTCTCAGCTCAATGGGACTGAGCCTGGGAAGTATAGGTTGCACTGGGAAGATGGCCTCTTCTACAGTGAACCAACTGAGTCAACCATTGGAGACTACAAAAGACTTGTAGTACCTCTAGTGAACCGACTCCAGTTTCTGCAGTTAGCCCATGGGGTACCTTTGGCTGGTCACTTAAGTTTTAAGAAGACCAAAGAAAGGCTATCTCTGCACTTCTACTGGCCTAAGATGGGTACAGAAGTAGACAAATTCTGCAGAAGCTACCAAACTTGCCAAACCTCTGGCAAGAGTGGATCCAAGAATGTGGCACCCTTAGTGCCTCTCCCAGTGGTGGCAATTCCTTTTGAGAGGGTTGGGATTGACATTGTTGGTCCTCTTGACCCTCCCACAACTTCAGGCAACAGGTTTATCCTGGTTGTAGTGGACCAGGCCACTAGATTTCCTGAAGCTATACCTACGAGGACTGTTATGGCTCTGGCTCTGGCTGTGGCTAAGGCCCTACTTGGTATTTTTACCAGAGTAGGTTTTCCTATGGAGGTGATATCTGACAGGGGATCAAATTGTATGTCCCAATACATGCAAACCATGTGGAAAACCTGTGGAGTCACCTACAAGTTCTCAACTGCCTACCACCTCCAAACCAATGGGCTGGTAGAGAGGTTTAACAGAACTATGAAGAGCATGATGGGTGCTTTAGAGGAACCCCTTAGAAGAAAGTGGGACCTTCTACTGCCATGCCTTCTCTTTGCATATAGAGAAGTTCGTCAGGAGGGAGTAGGATTCAGTCCCTTTGAACTTCTCTATGGCCATCCAGTCAGAGGTCCATTGGCCCTGATTAAGGAGGGGTTGGAGAGTTCTCCTTCCCCCAAGACAGTCAGAGTGACTGACTATGTGATAGGTCTCCAGAGGAGAATGTCACATGACGGCTTAGGCAAGTGATAACTTGAAGGCTGGTCAAGCTCTGGTCAAACATTGGCATGACCAGAAGGCTAACATGGTTGTTCTTGTTCTTGTTATGGTCCCCACAAGGCAGAGGGCCTTGCGGGACAAATGGATAGGACCCTTCAAGGTTGTGGGTAAACTTGGAGAGGTGAACTATCTGGTGGATTTAGGCAATCCTAAGGAGGCTCCCAGAGTCTTTCACACCAACCGTTTAAAGGCTTATGTCTCTAGACCTGAAATAGGAGCTTTGCTTCTAGCTACATCTCAGGAGGAGGAGGAGAGTGAACCTCTGCCTGACCTCCTCAGAGGCTTACCTTTAGATGAGCAAGTGGAGAGTTAATCTCTCTTCCAGTCTCACATCTGACCAGCAGGATGAGTGCAAGTTACTGTTAAATCAGTTTGCCTCCATGTTCTCACTTTCACCAGGCTTGACCCCTTGGGGCTAACATGACATACACACTGGTGACTGTTTGCCTGTCAAAAGCAGGGGGTACAGGGGATTCCAAGATGGCGGCCGCGGTGTAGAGACGTATCCGAGTGTCTCTCCCTCCAGGCCGCCTGCATAACGGTGGACAATAATGCCAACGACCTGCCAGCAATAAGCCCGGCTTTCCTCTCCCTTTCTTTTTTGGAACCGGAGACCCAAGGGAGTGATTGCGTGTGCCGTGGGATCTTGAATAAGGAATTCTCTGGGAGGTGAGAGCCCGGGCTGAGGGGTGCCCATCCCCCAACACTACGGAGGAGCATCGTTGCCGCGGCGGCGGCACTTCGCACTGCCGGTGGGAGAATTTCGGTCCCCGCCCCCCTCCCTTCAGCGCTACAGTCCCCCCACGGAGGGGGGATATTAGGAGCGGCGGTGCCACGGAAGCGGGACCCCGCGGTGAACACCGGCGCTGCCGTGCCGGGCGCTGGGCCGCGCGACTAAGGCAGCTGCTGGTGAGATGGTTGGGGTCCGGAAGGTGTGCCCATGAGCGGGCAGGGCAGCGGACCCGCTGTGCCTGGCGGAGAGGCGGCTCCAGGAGGGGCATATTGAATCACTGCCGTGGGCGCCCATCGGGGAGAGGACGGCACCTGGAGGACACCGGTAACGTGTGGCTGACCACCAGTTGAGGAGAGGGAGCGGCAGTGGGGGGGCCCTGGGCCCGGGGTAAGAGGTGGGGGAGAGCGCCTGGCCCACTCGCCCACAGCAGCTAAGATGGAGAAGTTGAGACTGGAGTGGACTCCCCCAGTGGGGGCTGGAGGCCTGTGAAGAGTGGTTGGAGCCGGGGTGTGCTCCCCCCTCCCACCGGAGCCGTACACCGCTCCTCATCAGAGTGCCGGAGGACGGGGGTGGAGCCGCCCTCCCCACAATAAGAGATGGCTGACCCCCTCCTTGAACCTGACGGCGGCACTTTGGAGCCCGGTCAGAGCCAGAGCCCAGGGCGGCAGATCTTGGAACCACAGGAGGGGCCCCGGGCAGGCAGGCAGGAAGGACCTGTGCACAAAACGCACAGGTGGGCCCCCCCGACCCATGCAGAGAATGTCCAAGTCACAGGGGCAAAGTGGTGCACGCACTGTGCAAACCATAGCTACCAAGCAAGACCAGAACTTGGTCCAGATGTGGTCACCGGAGACGGTGACAAACTCGAAAGGGGCTGGTTCAGAGGGCATGCAGCCGGTGCAATCCTCTCCATCGCGGGCCTCTGGCTTGAGGGAGGAGCTCCACTCCTGCTTCAAGGAACTACAGGAGTCATTTATGTCCACAGTGCAGGAGCAATTTGGCTTCTTAAGAGAAGACATGAAGCAAGCGTTACAGGAGATCAGAGCCAACGTCTCCAAACTGGAAGAACAGACAGATGTGCTGGAGAGTACAGTACAAAGCATAGAGGAGGACACTCAAAGGAACGGGCAAGTACAGGAACACCTTGCGACCCTCACGCACAACTTGGAACTGCAATGTGAAGATCTGGAGAAACGGTCACGGCGATCGAATATACGGATCAAGAATATGGTGGAGTCAGTCCTCGATAAGGACCTTTACTCCGCTGTTCAGGAGGTCTTTAGGGACATCCTGGGGGCTGACGGAGCGGGTCCACAGGGTCGGCCCGAGAAGATTGGGCGAACCAGGGGAGCGTCCTAGAGATGTGTTGGTCGCTCTCACTTCTTACCAGCAAAAAGAAAGGATCCTGAGGAAGGCACGAGATATAGAGCATATCCGGATCAACGGAGTGGACATTCAATTGTTCCAAGATCTTGCTCTGTTCACGTTGCAGAAAAGAAGACAAATGGCTCCAGTGATTAAAGAATTGAACGCAAGAGATATTAGCTATAGGTGGACCTTCCCATTTGGTCTTCTGTTCACGTGGAATGGCAAGCAGAAGAGAATGCAAACATGTGAGGAGGGCCTACAGATTTTGGGGCTTCAAGAAGCGTGTGATGAGGAAGACCTCTGTCGGGAGAGGGAGGCCCGTCGTAGAAACCTGGCCGGATGGAGAACGGTGCAGAATAAGAGCAAATTGCAAAAAGGGGGGAAAAGGAGGACTGGACTTGATGATAGCTCCTGAAGAGACTTGCTGACCCCCTGCGTGGAGGGGTTGGAACTTATCTGACCTACGAGCGGGCATTGGCGATTCGCTGATCTATGGCAGGCTTCCCGGAGGCGGGCTGCAGAACTGGAATCCAAAATATTAGAGGTAAATGCTGGGTTTAGGAGTCCCCGCGCAGTTACACCCGAGTGTGCAGAGGGTCGGGGGCGAAGGGCGGGACGGCCTAGCTTTGTTAGATACCTGGTCCCTTCTTCGGTTTGTTGTGGTTGTTTGGGGAAAGTTGGGGGGTGGGAGGGAACGGATAGGAGGGTGTTAGTTATTGAAAGTTGTGGTGTGACAAGGGAGGGAAGGGAGGGGGGAGAACGGGGAGGGTCGCCGGAGGGGAGTTCGGAGCCTGCTGGTAAAGGGTGATAAGTCTCCGCCAGGATATAAGACCAATGGGTAATTTGCGAATACTAACATTCAACGTCAGGGGGCTTAATCATCCGGTTAAAAGGAAAAAAGGTTGAGGGCCTTCTGAAAAGAGAAGGGGGTGACATTATTATGCTGCAAGAGACCCACATGAAGCTGCGGGATAAAAACAAACTGAGCATAAGGGGATATGACCTGCTGGGGCAGACTAATGCTCAGGACAAGAAGGCAGGAGTTCTGATTGCGGTACGTAAACACCAGAATTTCCACCTTCATGGAACGCTAATGGATAAGTTGGGGAGGTACTTGTTTGTACGGGTATCGATTGATGGATTCGCTGCACGTTAGCAACTATATATGCACCAAACACGGGGCAAGACGGATTTCTGAGGGAAGCAGTTGGGAAATTGGAGGGCTTTGCAGAGGGGGAAATCATTCTGGGGGTGACTTAAACATGGCTTGGAATCCGAGTTCGGGTGGCAGTCAGGATCTGGGGGCCCCTTCAAAACGGCTCCGAAAGTTAATGAGCCACCTGTCACTGGTAGATGTGTGGAGAGAGCGTAATGTTCTACAAAGTGGTTTCACTCACTACTCTCATTTCTATGACTCAGTGTCACAAATAGACTATCTTTGGGTGACGACAGGTCTGTTGGGGAAAATTTTCAATATAGAAGTTGGGCCGATATCGATCTCTGACCACGCCCCCTTGATGATGGAGGTGGAAGTGCCACATAGGCACTCGGGTCTGTGGAGATGGAAACTCCCGCAGGAGGTCCTACAGGACCCGATATTGGGAGAGGAAATTAGGGGGAAGATTCAGGAGTTTCTAGCCATCAACGATACGGGTGAGGTCAGGTTGGGAGTAGTCTGGGACACCCTAAAGGCGGTTATAAGGGGCCCATTTTTTTTTCCCAATACGTTTTTATTAACCATTTGTAATTCATACAACAAAGAGCAGTAACAGGAAGAAAATAAACACAGAACCTCCTCAACCCCTTTATCACGCCCCCCCCCCACCATCCCCCTACCCACCCAGATTCTACAGGTTCTCTGAGCGACCAAGTTCGACAAATAGGAGAAGGAAAATGACTAGCACACTTCAACTTAAAAGGTCCGATTCATCCTGAGGGCTAACTATGCCCAACAGCTCCATCGCCCTGGGGCATCCCATTCTGAGTAAAACCTCAAGTGCATGCCTTGAATCGCGTAGGTGAGCCACTCCATTGCCACCAATGCCCACAGTTTCGCCACCCACTCGTGTTCTTGAGGAGGGTCCTTTGAATTCCACTTCCTGGCCAGGACCATTGCCGCCGAGATCATCATTATCACATATAGTTTGCGGTCGGCTTTGGTGGACAGGGTGGCAAGCATTCCATTAAGGCCCACTAAGTTGCGCCCCCCACCTCCATCCTGCAAAGGACCCAACACCTGTGTTATCGCCTGCCGATCCAAAGATCAAAAAGCAGCCAATTTCGGGCATTCCCACCAAATGTGAGCCCAGGATCCCACTTCCCTGCACTTCCTTCAGCAAAGCGCCAAAAGCGTGGGGTACATCTTGTTTAACTTGAGCGGGGTACGGTGCCATCTAAGTAGAAGTTTCAGCCACATCTCCCAGATTTGAATAGACCTGGCGAGTTTCGGGATTTGGGAACACAGCCTAAGCCACTCCTGTTCCCCTACGCCAGCCCTCAGATCAGTCTCCCATTTACTCATGCAGGACCTGGAATGTAGTGCCTCTTCCCGTTTTATGAGCTTATAAATAGACGAAACCACCGTCCTGTCCCCCAAGTTGGTATCTAAATACTTTTCCAATTGGTTAAGAGGGCGCGAACCCAGGCGTATTACAGACGGGTGGGAGATCCAGTGCCTGAACTGGAGGTATGAGAATCTCTGTTGCTCTCCCACACCAAAGTCTATCTTGCAGTGTTCGAAGCTTTCCACCTCACCTTCGACGAGCAAGTCTCGCAGCATCCTACATCCCCCTGAAAACCATGGACCGAAACTCGGCGCGGAGGTGGCAGCCGGAGTGAATTGCGGGTTCCCATGCAAGGGAGAATATGGGGAAGGGAAGGTAGTGATCTGAGCCCTACGGACTGCCTGATCCCATGCATCCCCAGTCGCCGATGTTATAGCGCTACAGTACATTCTGTGCGGCCTATCTTGCTTTGGTAACCACAGGACGCCTTCCAGCTCTGTGCCCACCACTGCTCTAACCATTGGTCTCCAGACTTTGCCCCTGTCGTTCTCTGCCAATCCCTAATTACCCTAAGCTGCGCAGCTAAGTAGTACACTCGAAAATCCGGCTGCCCCACTCCCCCCCTCTCAGGCAAGGCTTTTATGATGGGAGCTTCCACCCTCGGGCGCTTTCCGTTCCAAACAAACCGGCTAGTTATTTTTTGCAGAGCCCTGAAGAAGGATGCAGGGACATGTATCGGTAGCGTGATGAAGTGATACAAGATCAGGGATAGGATTGACATCTTTAAAGCGTTGACTCTACCCAACCACGAGACCTCAAGGGGGCCCCAGTCCACTAACTTAATTTCACCTTCTGGAGGAGCGGCGGATAGTTCACTTCGTACAATTGGTCCACATTCTTGGTCAGATACACCCCCAGGTACTTCAACGAGGATTCCACCCATCTGTATTTGTGCACCTTAGCGAGGTCCTGAAATTCTGAGGGCGTCAGGGTTAGGAGGAGAGCCTTAGACTTGTGGGCGTTGACTTTTAGGCCTGCCACATTACCAAATTTGTCCAGCTCTCTTGCCACCGCCTGCAAAGATATGATCGGGGAGGTTAGGGAGAAGATCATATCATCGGCGAAGGCCGCAATCTTATGGGCCTCGCCTCCAAATAGGATACCTTTGATATCCTCAGCTGCATGAACCACTGCCAGAAACTGTTCCAGGTGGAGGGCATACAGGAGCGGCGACATCGGGCATCCCTGCTTGGTGCCCCTTCCCACACATATCGGTGCTGTAACCTGGCCATTTACTGCTAAGCGCATGACAGGGTTTTGGTAACTAGCCTTCACCCGCGTTATAAAGCCCCCTCCGAATCCCATTCGCTCCAGGACCGCAAACAGAAACCCCCACTCAACCCGATCGAAAGCTTTCTCGGCATTGATAGCCAACAGAAGGGCCGGAATATTCTTTTTCTGGGACTTTTCAATCAGGTGCGTGAGCCGTCTGACATTATCCGAGGTTTGTCTACCCCATATAAAACCTGACTGGTCTCCCTGAATTAATTTGGGGAGGATAGACTCTAGACGATTGGCCAGGACTTTAGCATGGATTTTGGCATCAACGTTCATTAATGCTATAGGGCCGTAGGACGCGCAGTCAGTCGGATCCTTACCTCGCTTATGAAATAAGATCACTTGGCTTCGTTCATGGATCTGGGGAGTTGCCCTGAGGAACCTATGCAATTAAATAGTTTAGTGAGGACGGGAATCAAGACCTTCTTGTGGATCTTATAGAATTCTGTAAGGAACCCGTCGGGGCCCAGAGCTTTACCTGATGGAAGATTATTAATGACCCTCCGCACCTCATCTGGCGTGATCTCGACTTCCAGCGCGTCCCTATCGACCTGCGACAACCGTCGGACGCCAACATCCCGAAGGTATGC
The DNA here is from genome assembly GCF_040938575.1 of Ambystoma mexicanum. Lineage (NCBI taxonomy): Eukaryota > Metazoa > Chordata > Amphibia > Caudata > Ambystomatidae > Ambystoma > Ambystoma mexicanum. Next base: position 579,163,634 of record NC_090924.1, on the reverse strand, counting down.
CTCTTGCTCTGCGATCTGAGGAAAACTCGAACTATAAAGGGCAGTATAGAATTTAGTAAATGCCCCCTCAATGTCCGAATGCGACGTGAGCAAGCCCCCCCCCCTCACCCTTTATTTTTAGTATGGTTCTATCCCCAGCCTCCTTTCGGAGCTTTCTAGCTAACAAGCGCGGTCAGCCTTATTACCCTTAACATAGAACCTCTGTCGGTAGCAGCAAACGTTCCGTTCAACCACTCTGGTTTGTATGAGGTTCAACTGACCACAAAGCGACATATACTCTTTTTTTGGTGGCAGCCGACATTCTAAGGCTCATGCGAGACATAACCTCCTTGAGCTGCTACTCCAGCTGTATCTCCTCGAGCCTTAATTCCCTTTCCCTTTTAGCTTTGATAGCGATGATCCTGCCCCTGTTTGTGGCCTTTAATGCGTCCCATCAAATCTGAGGAGTTGAATCCTCCCATTTATTGTGAAAGGAGTACTCCCCCACCTTGTCCTCTATCTCGCTAACCAGGAGAGGGTCTCGAAACAGGGAAACCGGTTATCTCCACTTCCACATGGCCGGAGGGTCTCTAGGCACTGCCAACGATAGGGTAAGCGGAGCGTGGTCCCCCAAAACGATCGCACCCACCTCCAATGCCAAGGCCCTTCCCAACAGTGGTTTCAAGATCAAGACATAGTCTATCCGCGAGTGTGACCTATGCACATGCGAATAGAAAGTATACCCCTCCGCCGAGCCGTATAGTTAGCGCCACGTGTCCACTAAGGCCAGATCATGCATTTTCTTCAACAAGTCCCCAGAAGGGCCCCCCTGTTTATCCCATGTCGAGGAGCTCCTATCTTAAGCAGGGTCCCAGGCTAGGTTAAAATCACCCATTAGGAGGATATTCCCCATTGCAAATTTCCCCAGGCGAGTAAGGGATTTCTGTAGGAAAGGGTCCGGAGCCTGGTTGGGCGCGTATAAGGTTGCCACCGTAAAGGACTGGCCCTTACCCTCCAGCAACACTGCAAGATACCGACCCTGATTATCCTTTTAGATGTCTTTAATAGTCATTCCTAACCCGTCCCGTATAGCTAGTAGCACCTCCCCCTTCTTGCTTGACTGTGTAGCCTGAACCAAACGGGAATAGCGCCAGAATCTAATCCTATGTAAATCTTTCATCTGTACATGAGTTTCCTGTAATGCCACTAGGTGGGGCTGTTCCCGCCTAAGAAAGCGCTCAACTTTTCCCCTCTTTATATGGGAATTAAGCCCATTCACATTTAGTGAAATTAATTTTAAGGCGTTAGCGTTATCCATCAGCCCGTGTCATGTTGGTCTGGAGAGTCCCAGGGAACCTTCTCAGCCCTGTTCCAATCGCTGGGTGCCCCAAAATCTCCCGCCATGAGACCCATTTGAGGCCACTCAAGTCTGAACCTTGAATCATGAACCCCTCCCACTCCACTCCCTCTAGGCGGGATCGGCTGGCACTCAGCCCCCCTCGTACAATAAACACGAGAGCCAACCCCAATAACAGACCCAGAAAACACCCACGCGGGAAATCTCTATCCCATTCCAATTCCAAGATTGCCAATCCCGCCCTTCCCCAACCTGCAACCTGAAACAACATAAACCAACAGCCCAGCCCTTCCATTAGAGCCCTCCCCGGCCTCTACTCAAAAACTTGTTAAACCCATCGGGCTGCTATGACACCACCGAGGGACCACTCCGCCCGTACACGTCTTCAAGAGTGCCATTGTTAGCCTGGCGCTCGGGACACAGGCCCGAAGACCTCTTCTGACCCCTCCTGCGCTTAGTAGTAGACCACTCCCATGGTCTGCGCGGAGGCTGCTGCTCCCTATCCCCCTGCGTGGGGGGTAAGGGTTGGTCCTCCAGGCCCAGCAAGGCCAGGCCCTGATCGCAAGTTGTAATCTTGTGTTGAGAGCCCTGCCAGGCAAGGACAAACCAAATGGATGGGCCCATCTGTAGCTGATCCGTTGAGATCTAAGGAAGGACAAAACAGGGCCAATTCGTCGCCTCTTTATAAGCGTAATCCTCGCCAAGTCATGATAAAGTGCAATTTCCTGGCCGTTGTAGGCGATTCGAGCCGCCTTTCTCGCTCTGTCCATAACTCTGTCCTTCGTTGCATAACTGTGGAAGGCTACCAACACATCCCATGGTCTGCATCCCGGTTTCAAGCGTTTCGGACCCACCCTGTGGACCCTGTCAAACTGCATGTCGAAATCCAAGGTGACATCCAACAAGTCGGCAAATATTCCTTTCAGCACAGACGGGAGCTGATGGTCCTGGATATCCTCTGACAGCGATTTCACTCGAATGTTCGCCCTTCTAGACCTGTTTTCCAGGTCTTCTGCTTGCAGCTCAAGGTTTTGTGTAGCCACCGCCAATGTCTCGAGTAGGGTATCCACTTTTCTCGCATCTTCCGTCAGTTCCTGGATGGCCCTCTCGTTAGTGTCAACTCTCTCCTTGACCTTATTGACCTCTTCTAAGATCACCTATGCTTTCAGCTAGGTCCTCTCGCAGCTTGTCCATCTGTTGTCCAGCCGCCGTGATCTTCTCTAACAATTTGCCCATAAGGTGCGAGAGTGATTCCTGGGTTAACGGTTTGTCGTGACCCTCTTGGGAGGGCCCTGGGGAGGACCCGGCCGGCCCTGAACCGAATCTCGAACTTCCGTGGTCTCCATGTCCTTGGGCCAAAGTTTCATGAGGGGGCCCTATGTAGTTTTCCTGAAAATCTTTCCCTGGGAAGGGCATTCTTTCCGCTTGCTCCTGGACATGGCCGGGCCAAGTGGCAGAAGACAGAGAGGGGTAATAACGTCCTCAAAGGCACCCCATAGGCAGGGGTGGCGCGGGAGCAGGGACAAGGGCCATCCCGGACCCGCACACTCCTTCGGGGCAACCGAGTCAGGGACCCACAGCCCCACCCAGCGCCTCACTCGGGCGGGTATACTCCCCCACAGCTGTTGCCCATGGTGGCAGCGGAGCAACCGCGGGAGCGACTCCCCTCCCGTGACCCTAGGGGGTCTTCTACTTTGCTGAAGGGGCACAGATTGACCAGCACCCCTCAATGCTCCGCCTCCACGATGCAGGTTGCTGAAGATCAGTAGGGCGATCCACAAAGGCAGCCCCCCAGCGGGCTCCAGCAGCCAGTCCGCTCGCCCAAGTCCAAGAGGCCCAGCCGGGGGAAGGACCACCCCACCACCTCCAAGCTATCAGCAGTGAGCCTCCAGGCCCGCACCACTCCACACCGGCCCTAAGGGCGGGTGCAGCACAGGGCAGCAGTCCTTTTGGAGCCCGGGGGCCGGCCACAGACCCCCGGCAGGACGCCCGCCCGGGCCCCCCAAACCCCTTCACTGATCCCAGGCTCTCCCCCGACTCACCTCCAACGCCCCCGGCAGGCGCCACTGCAAATCCGGGTAACGCTCTGCCCCCAAGCCGCCGCAACTTTGCTCCTCTCCTGGAGCCCAGGGGGGCCGCCACAGTCCCCCGGCGGACCACCCACCTGGGGCTCCCCAAACAGCTCCACAGGGGACAGGCACCACCGCTGCCGCTCCGGACAGCCCCGAGGCTTCAGGCCGCCGCGGACCCAGCTCCGTCAGCCGCAACCTCACCGGGGCTCGGCTCCTGGCCCCATCCACGCCCCACCCCCACGATTCGGGGGACCAAACTCCCAGGGAGCGGGGGGCCGACAGGGAAGCACCGGCGGAGCACTGGCGGGAGCGCCCCAGACCCCCCCCCCCACGGGGCTCAAGCTCCTTCCCCGCTCCGATCGGCAGCCGCTCGCTAAGTGGCTCTTCAGGCCCGGACCCTCGGGCGCTCGCAGCACCAGCCGCCGGACCCACACCAGGGGCCCGGGTCCCGACCCGAGCCACACCAGCCACTGCAGGGGGGCCGACAGCCGCCTGTTCCGACGCCGGGGAGGCCAGCTGTATCGACGGGCGGGCTATGTTTATAAGTGCAGGCGGTGCGTCCTCCCGACTAGTCGGCCATCTTGGAATCATAAGGGGGCAATTTATTGAAAAGAAAGCGACCAAAGATGAGCAGAGGCAGGCTTCGGAAAGAGAGTTGGGAAACAAATTAACAGACATACAAAGGGAATGTGCAAAAAACCCGACACGCTCTTTGTGAAGGGCCATGAGGCACGTGCAGGGACAGTTGGATGTATTACGCACAAAGAAAGCAGAGATGAGTCTTCTGCGCCTCCGACACTGGTACTATGCTAAAGCCAACAGGGCAGATCAACTGCTCGCGAGACAATTACGCGCACAGCAACAGAAGGGGATGATCAGGGCACTTTATAATAAGAAGGGGGTAAGGCTCACCACAACCACTGACCTAGGAAGGACTTCAGAGCCTTTTACAAAGATTTGTATTCCACCGGGAGGCCGAACGGGGTCGATCAGGACAGTTTTCTTGACTCTCTTCCTCTACCACAAATATCTGAAAAGGATAGGGAATTGCTCGATAGCGATAATGAGGAGGAGGTGCATCAAGCAATTCAGAGTCTCCAGACGGTTAAGGCCCCAGGGCCTGACGGCTATACTGCGGCCTTCTACAAGAAATATGCAGAGGTTTTGGTCCCATTCTTAACCAAATTATACAACTCCTTTAGAGAAGAGCGTAATGTGTCTCAGACAATGACTGAGGCGAAGGTGGTCGTTTTTCATAAAGCAGGGAAAGACCCGACTTCCGTGAGCTCGTATCGTCCAATAGCCCTGATAAATCATGACGCCAAAATCTATGCTAAAATTCTGTCCCTTGCACTATCTCCGTTACTTCCCGAATTGATCCATGCTGATCAATCGGGTTTCATCCCGGGCAGGCAGACCCATGATAATTTGAGGCGCATGCCACATTTGCTGGAGAAAGTGGAAATTCAGGGCATCTCTGCGTCTCTCTTAGCGGTCGATGCCGAAAAGGCATTCGACTGGGTGGAATCGTCAATGCTATTTAAAACATTGGAGAGAATGGGTTTTGGGGACAACTTCCTCCAGATGATCAAAGCAAATTATAATACTCCCTCAATCAGGATAGCCGTCAATGGGGAGATCACAGGCATGGTAGACCTCTCCCGAGGTACCAAACAGGGGTGCCCCCTGTCCCCGCTACAGTTCGCCATTTCTCTAGAACCGCTGTTAATAAGAATACGGGAGTCGAGTGCGATTGAGGGGGTTGCGATGGCAGGGATTCAACATAAAGTGGTTGCCTATGCAGATGATTTGATGTTGATAATGGGGGATCCGGCCTGTACTCTCCCTGAGGTGATTAAGGAGTTAGAAGAGTTTGGGGCATTAGCGAGTTTAAAAATAAATAGGAGTAAGTCAGAGGTTCTTCCTTAACGCGGGACATGAGGGAGATGAGGAGAGTAGCCGCGACTCTGGGGTTGAGCTGTGCATATGAAGGTATAAAATATCTGGGCGTTTCCCTGACGAGGGGTGGTGGGGTGTATGTATGGGGCAAACTTCCCAGGCCTTCTGGGGGAGATTAAGAGGGACCTTGAAACGTGGGGACCACTGGTGATTTCGTGGCTGGGGAGATTGGCCGTTATTAAAATGTCCATAATACTGAAGCTGCTTTATTATTTCCAAGCCTGCCCGACAAAGATCTCCGGCTCCTTTTTCAGGGTGCTGACCCAAGCTACTACTTCCTTTATTTGGAGGAAGAAAACCCCAAGGATTTCGAGGATGGTGTCAACAGCCCCAGTGGAGGAAGGTGGGTTGGCCCTCCCGCACTTCTATAAGTATTACCAAGCGGCACAGCTGTGGGTGCTCAAAGAGTGGTTGCGGGAGGAGCTGTAGAAAGTGTGGGCCGTACAGGACCGGGCGGTAGCAAGAACTCCCCTACGGTAACTCTTATGGAAGGATAAACTGTATAGGCACGTTAACCTTTTACTGAGTGCGGAAATGAAAGCCCCCCTCGGAGTGTGGGACGAACTGACAAAGCGTGGTGTATTTGGAGTTGAACGAGGGTTCTGTGAGCACCTCTACGATCCTGTGGGAGGCATTCAAGGTTTGGGTCCGGGGTACTATACTGGGTAAATCTACAGGTATGTTGAGAGCGGTGAGATACACGCTTCCCTCAAGGAATTTATTGAACTAGCCAATAGGGAAGTTTTGTACATGGCTGCCCCGGCTAAGACCCGCAGATAGGTGGAGAGCAATAGAGCGGGGAGATTTCTAGCTAACATGCTTAAAACAGATAGGCACCTTAATCCAATCGCTAGTATCCAGAACCCGGCTGGGGTCACGGTCAATAAAGAATGCAATATCAACACTACTTTTGCTGATTTTTACTCCGCTTTATACTCTGATCACGATGTTAAAACCAGGGAAGACAGGTTCGGATATCTAGACTCCCTTGATCTCCCAACACTCACTGAAACGACGCAAAACATTTTAGATCAACCCGTGACTATTGAAGAACTAAACAAGGCCATTAAATCTTTATCTGGTGGCCGCGCCCCTGGCTCGGATTGCTTGACTGCCGAACTGTACAAGGGATTTCAAGGCGTATTGGCCCCACTGTTACTGAAAGTATGGGAGGAGGCCATGAATTGTGGTGTCCTTCCAGACTCGATGCGTGAGGCAGTTATTACGGTCCTTCGGAAGCCACGTAGACCAGCACAAGATATGGCCTCCTGCTGGCCCCTCTCCCTAATCAATACCGATGCGAAAATCTTCTCTAAAGTACTGGCCACCAGGCTCCTTCCGTACATGCCAATCCTGGCCCACCCTGATCAAGCTGGCTTCATACCAACTATATCCACAGCTTTAAACCTTCAATGACTGTTCAATGTGCTGGCGCAAATAGACCCGGAGGCAAGGGCCGCCGTAGTGGCCCTCAATGCCGAAAAGGCCTTTGATTCTGTCTCCTGTACATACCTCTTCCTTGTACTCGAGAGGTTTGGACTTGGACCGTATTTTATTAAATGCGTTCGGCTGCTATATACTGAAACATCCTCCAAGGTCCTAACCAATAACACCCTGCCCCCTTCTTTCCATCTGCACAGGGGAACCAGGCAGGGCTGCCCATTTTCCCCCATTCTGTTTGCCCTCACTATTGAACCAATGGCGGAATACATTCGTCAACACCACTCGCATAGAGGACTCAGGATGACTGGTCCTCCCAGATCATATCTCTGTATGCGGATGATACACTGTTGTATGTCTGGGACCCACATGAGAATGTGCAACACATTATGGCTGACATACACTAGTTCTCGGAATACTCGGAAAATAAAATCAATGTCCCCAAATCTGAAATCTTTCCTTTGACCCCTAATACGGGTGACCTATCTTGCAACACAGGATTTAAGCCCGCCCCCACGCTGGTGAGATACCTGGGCATAATGGTGGCTAGAGATAGACAGCTGCTGCACGCACACAATCACGGCGAACTACTTCTCACCCTTTCGACCAAGCTCCACCTATGGGCTAATCTCCCTCTGTCCCTATACGGCTGAGTGGCCCTACTTAAAATGGTAGTATTACCCAAACTCCTGTATCTCTTCAATAACATCCCGATCTCGCCCGGTAAACCCTTTTTTGTCAAACTTAGGTCACTGGCATATTCCTTTATTTGGAACGGTAAAACTGCTAGGTTGGGGTGGGATAAAATGGTGGAGCCATACTCACAGGGCGGCATTGCGGCCCCTGATTTTGAATTGTATTGCATAGCAGCACAGGCAAAATTCGTAAAGCATTGGTTTGACCCCGAGGACACTGCCCCACACATTCTTCTCGAAAAGCACGCAGTCTGCCCTAATGATATACGTTCAGTCCTTTTGAACCCCACCTATATTAACAACTGCCCTTTCGACCCGGTATATGTCACTACACGGGTGTGGTCCAGGGTCTATAAAAGGATTGGCCTGGAGGTCCCCTATGACCCAGATCCTGTGGATTTTCTCCAGTGTTTCCCTGACCTTCGACAGGGCCCTTCAGCGAACCTGGGACCTGAATAAACTCTTCAGGTTACGAGATATGTTCCTTGATGGCACGTTTTGTGAACTTGCAGATTTCACGGGGTTGGTGGGAGGGGGTCAGCTTAAACGTCTTCAATACTATCGTATGAGAACCGCTTTTGCTGCCAAATGACCTTCCTTCCCGGTAGAACCCCAGGCACATGAGTGTATCGGAGCCATGGTGACGACGGACGGTCATAGTAAGGGAATCTCGTCCCTATACACCCTGGTGCAATCACACTCCCCCTCACGAACCACTATCAGAGAAACCTGGGAGCGGGATGTGGGTACTCAGATCGATGACGTGAGATGGGCCCGATATTGTCAACTCACCAAATCGGTCTCCATGAACTCTGGACTCCGACTGATCCAATTTAAAATACTGAACCAGCTACATTACTCCCCGGCTAGACTGGCTAAGTTTGTGGAGGGTTGCACAGGGACATGTTTGAAATGTGGCGCTCCTGATGCTGGGGCATGTCATATGTACTGGTCGTGCCCTGTTATCGCAAACTTTTGGCGAGAAGTGGCTGAGCTCCTTGAGGTGATAATGGCGATCCCAGCCGCCCTGTCCCCCCCTAAAATACCTGCTTGGTGACATTGGGAAGGTGAAGGAGACCACGAGGAGACTATTTAACATCTCATGTATTATTGCCAAACGCTGCATCCTTAAATGTTGGAAATCCACTGCAGAGCCTACCCGATCCAATTTCCTGAAAGACTTGTGTATGGTGAACGATGACGAGGAACTCTTTGTTTTAACAGTCCCGACACCCTGTCGTCCCAAAGATATATGGTCGCTACTACGTTTGTATCTATGTGATTTGATGTCCGATGCCGATGCAACACCTACCCCGTCGCCTTAGGTGACGATACCTGTTTTATTGCCACAGATATATGCCATTGTCGATATTATACATATGGTATACTGTACTGTTTATGAGAACTGTCTTGCTGTGAATTGTTCCCCTCAATAAACAAAGTTTAAATTTAAAAAAAAAAAAACGATGGAAAAACTGTCATATTTTTTGAGGGGGGGTGAATGTTACTGGAATACATCCAATCGGACTATAGGGTGCAATGGTGCCTGCACAATATAAGAATTCTGGTACTATTTAAGACATGAGAGGTTTTAAAGACTCTGAGAGTGACTTCAGTCGGGATGAGGGTGGGGGGATTGTAGGGGGTAACTTCATTTGTTGTTGAATGTTATGGAAATGAAAATAAAAGTTTTTTTAAAAAAAGCAGGGGGTATTGAATAATGTCAGATCCCACATAAGGAATGAGGTCAACAAGATGCTTGAACTCGGGGTTATAGAGCCCTCTACTAGCCCATGGTCTAGCCCAGTTGTGCTTGTACCAAAGGCAGGATCCAAGGAGTTGAGATTCTGCGTGGACTATAGAGCTCTAAATGCAGTCACCACGACTGATGCCCATCCTTTGCCTAGGACAGATGAGCTGGTGGACAAACTTGGTGCAGCCAAGTACCTCAGCACATTTGACCTAACGTCAGGCTATTGGCAAATAGCCCGGACAGACCATGCCAAGGAGAAAACTGCATTCTCCACCCCAGCTGGCATCTACCAATTCAAGGTAATGCCTTTTGGATTAAAGAATGCACCTGCTACATTTCAGAGGATGGTCAATCAAGTTCTGAATGGGATGGAGGACTTCTGCATGGCATACTTGGATGATATTGCAGTGTTCAGCCCTACATGGAAAGAACATGTTGAACACCTAGGTTATGTATTGCAGGCTCTTGAACAGGCCCATCTGACCATAAAGGCAAGCAAGTGTCAAATTGGTCAGAGTTCAGTGGTCTACCTTGGACATGAGGTAGGAGGAGGTGAAATAAGGCCATTGCCTAGCAAAGTACACGCTGTACAAAACTGGGCCACCCCTACTACTCAAACCCAAGTGAGACCCTTCCTATGTCTCACTGGGTACTATAGGAACTTCATAGAGAATTATGGGACCATAGCTTCTCCCTTGAATGTTATCTCCTCTCCCAAATTTCCCAAAAAGGTCAGGTGGAATGAGGAGTGCAATCAAGCCTTTGAAGGTCTAAAGAAAGCCATTTGTCAAGCTTCAGTCCTAAGAGCTCCTGAATATCACCAACACTTCATTGTACAAACTGATGCTTCTAATGTAGGTATAGGTGCAGTCCTTAGTCAACTGGATGAGAACGGTAGGGAACACCCCATTTGTTTAATCAGCAGGAAGTTAAAGGATCCTGAGACAAGGTGGGCAACAATAGAATGAAAATGCTTTGCTATTGTGTGGGCACTGAAGAGGTTTAGACCATACTTGTATGGAGCTACCTTCACTATTCAGACTGACCACCAACCCTTGAGATGGATGATGAAAATGAAAGGGGAAAACCCAAAATTACTCAGATGGTCAATCTGCCTGCAAGGGTTTGATTTTTCCATTGAGCACAGAGCAGGAAGTCACCACCAAAATGCTGATGGTCTCTCTAGGATGTTTGTAACCGACTAGAAGTATGAGGTCCATCGAGGAGTGGATTAAATCCTCCTGTCCCTTAGTCTGGGGGAGGGGTGAGTGTTAGGGAGAATTCTCATTTATGGCTAATTTCCCTCACCTAGTGAGTCCCCCAGCAGCTTTGCTGGACTTCTGGAGTTTATTTTTTTTCCACTTGGTAAGAGTGAGAGCTTTTCCCCCACTCTTACCTGTGTTTTGCTATGTGTTTCTACCTGTTTTTGTGATTGTTGACTCTGAAGTACACCACTTCAGTAGCCCCCTTCTTTTTGTGTGTCACACAGCACCTTCAGTGCCGTGGCGCAGGGTTGTCTTTGAGACTTCCATCGACTCCATTTCTGAGGCGACTACCATTAACTTTACGTCAATCTACCACAGATCCAGTACACCCCATCTTCCATGGAGTACTGGAAAGGGTTAATTCGTATCCCTTTGTATCTGTACCTCCTAGAGCATTGTTTCTCTCTTTTAACATTTAGACTTGGCTGGTGGCAGTGGTATCTACCCTGAACCTTTCTACTGCGATTATATTAGATAAACGTGGTACTGTTCTCGGCTATTATATTAGCCACAAACATAAACCCTCTTTACCAAATCGTCTTTCTTTTGGCTCTGGTTGGGTTTATTCGCCATTTCTTTTTGTTAAAGTCCCTCTTCTGTTTTACTTTGCGCGGCAAACTAGGTTCGCCTTCTTTGTTCACTGTCTTTTTGGCGGGCTTCTGCTCAGAAGCCCGTCTCAAGGCACCTGGGTGTCTAGGTGGGCTGAATATGAGGGAGGGGTGTAGTCACCCGCTGCACAGGGTATCCTAGGAAACCCAAGTCGCACTTTGTCATGATTGGCCAGGGTAGTTGTCCGGGCTAGAACCCCCCTGCTGGGTGATTGACAGCCAGGCTGTGTGAATGGGGGTTTTTCGCATAAAAGGCAGGTCTCTTGCGCTAGAAGTCAGAGAGTCGCCACTGGAACTACAAGGAACTGAAGAGAAGCGGAGAGAACGACGGCTGCTGCAACTACCCCGTCCCGGTGAAGCCCTGCTGCAGTCCTGAGCTATCTTCCCTTCAACGACTTAGAGAAGATCCAGTCCGGAGTCTTCTTCCCTTGAGCTTGGCGGGGACAACTAGCTCATCTTCTACAGCCAGAGGAACCTCTTCCTTGGTCGAAATCGCTGCACGCTGCTGTAGTGGTCCGGATAGCCACCTGAAGAGCCTCTCCTGTTTTTTAAGGAGAACACCTTTTATTCTTCGTCGCTGCTGCCGGCTTCTTCCCTGTGTGGTGCAGACCCCCTTCAGAGGTCCTCCTTCACAACGAAGCTCCAGGAATCGTGGGTCTGCGGGAAACCAACAGGAACAACTGCCAGGGCACCAGCTGCATCATTGGAACAAGGTACTGTGTTCTACTTTAGGAAATGAAGGGTTTATTTCTTTTTACCTGCTAAGAGTGAGACTCTTTTTCCCACTCTTAGACATTTTTGCTATGTGTGTTCTAGGCTATTTTTGTGTTTAATGCCTATGGGATCTTTTCTCTCACCCATAGGAACCATCTTTATGCACATGTGTCACACAGCACCCTCCGTGCCGTGACACAGGGGTGTCGTAGCGACCCCCAAACATAGACTCCATACCCTGGGACTGACTACTGTCCCCATTGACTTTACTAGTCGATTTTTATGAACTTAACCAGTACACCCCATCTTAATATGGAAGTACTGGAAGGGGTTAATAGTGTTTCCCCTATGTTCATTTTCGAGAGTTTTACCTTAAAGTCCCCCTCTACAAAGTTTCTGGCTGGTGACAGTGGTTACTACCTTTTATATTCGACCGCAAATATTTCTCTATGGGATTTTCCCATTGTTCGAGGCTACCACTTTTACTAACAGCCTCTAACATACCAACGGTTTATTTTATTATTAACTTTACTCAGGTAGGTTTTATTTGCCAGAACTTTGATAAAACTTCTTTCTCGAGTCTTATTCCATTTCCTAACCCAGGTCGGGGGTCCTTTGTTCGTCCTTTTGGTGGGCTTCTGCCAAAAAGCCCTCCTTTCGGCGCCACTGAGTCTGGGGTGTGTCTGTTGTTTGGGAGGGGGAGTAGAACCCCCGGTCAGAGTTGCCACCGCAACTCAGGTCGCACTCTAACCTGATAGGCTGGAGGGTCTCCCGCCAAGATGACCACTCCACTGTGTGAGTGACAGGCTGGAGGGTCTCCCGCCAAGATGACCACTCCACTGTGTGAGTGACAGCTAGGCTGTATGAATGGGTCTCTTTCTGCATAAAAGCAGGGTTCTGAGGACTGGAAGAGCAAGACGTCGCCACTGGAACTACGGAACCGAAGGGAAGAGAAGCCAGAGACATCTTCAGCATCTACACCACCGGTGACGCCCTGCCGGATCGTCTCACCACTTTTTCTTCCACACGACGAGAGGAGATCTTCAGCAGAGGAGCCTCCTTCCCTTGAGCTGGTGGGGGTCAACCAGTTCACCTATCATATCCTCGGACCTGCCTTGGTCGACTCGACAGTGCCCCGCACTTGAAGACGGGATAGCCAGGCAGCTATCGACCCGGACCGCGATTAAAAGGAGCGTACCTTTTAAACTTCATTTGGCAGCACTGCGGGTGGTTTCATCCCTGGGTAGTGCAGCGACTCGAACCTTCCTCCAAGACGAGAGCCTCTCTTCCTCTGTTGGACCTCTCGACCTGCAAGAACTACCAGGAACAACTGCCACCGCAGGAGCCATCTCTCCACGTTTAAGGTACATTGTTCTGCCAGGCCGCCCTTTCTCCGTGGTAGCCCTAAAGGTGTTTTAAATCCTTTAACTACTTGTGGGGTCGGTCGCCCTCTCTCTTAACATTGTCTTTCGCCTTGCATCTACCTCTTCAAAGGTTTTCTACTAAAGACTTGACTGCAGCTACAAGAACATTTTTGCTCCTAAACTCTTGGTCCTGTACCACTGACTCTGGCTCGGCCTATTGACTCTGACTGATTTGTTAGATCTGCTCTCACTAGATTAGTTTTCAATGAGCAATGTGTTGATGCACCTAAATCTTCTAAACCCCTCTTCCTTCCAACTGTTTTAACTCGTGGGTTTCCATTTTGCTCAGTTTTCATTCACTTGTCTTTTGGTTAAAGTGTTACTGTGCATTACTTGTTCACAAAACTTCAGGGAAGTGTTGCTAGGGGGTGTCTGAAGATATTTCGGTTTAACTTGTGCTTTCCCTCCCTTTCGTTGAATTGGTAAAGTGCCATTTGTAGTAGGTTTTCACTGTGCCGTTTTGCTCTGTTTTCACAATACCGCAAACTTGTCTACAATTGAATAGGGAGTTGTATATGCTTTTCTTTTGACTAAAACTTACCTTACTTTATTAACTGTGATCTGTGTTGACTTAGAAGTGTATAAAATAAATATATATTCTCTTTTTAAATACAAAACTTTGGTCAGTGTTTCCTTGCTCCATATTACTGTACTACCTATTGTGTCAACCCTGAATACTGCTCATCTCCCTCTTGAGATAAGTCTGACTGCTCAGCCACAGCTACCAACTAAATCTTTGTGGTACAGACTTATACCAAAGGGGATTTATTGCTCTCACCTGTAGTCCTAATCTGGGTTAGTGCTCCCTAAGGGAACTGCCCTGCATTCTGCCTAACAAGTACTTTTTGGCTACGTTGAATCGTGAGCTGTCTGACTGTGTGATCTTCGGCAACAGGCCCCGGTGTCTTTCAATACTGGCGCCGGTCCTTTGACTTTTGAACTCCTGTCTCCTGAGTGTTTCTAGATTCTGCCTGCCTAACCGAAATATTGCCTGTGATTTTTGCCTCCAACTCCCTCTGGGTATCTCAGGCGCTAAGTGTGTTTTGCCCCGGTAGCATTTCATGTCACAGATACGCGTTTATTTAGTAGACCGAACTGTCAAAAAGCTATCGTGATCGCAATCGTATTCGCGGTAACGTGTTTTGTTCGTAACAACGGTTCATTCAAACACAGGGTACTTACCTTGAGACTTACTGTACAAAGTGAATTGGTTAGTTGTAGTGTATTTAACGTGTGGTTTTTATTTAAGTTTAATAGAAGTGTTGTGTTTATAATGTATGGTTTAAAAATAAATGTACTTATATTTTTCTACCTGAAACCTTGAGTCAGTGTTTGCTTGAGTCACAGTAATTGTGTTCCCTTTGTGTAATCTCTGCTCATATACTCTTGAGATAAGCCTGGCTGCTCCGCCACTGCTACCACTCTGACATAATAGTACAGGCTTGTACCAAAGGTAACATTTGTATTACCACCTGTAGTCTTAATTGTGTGTAGTGGTCCCTAAGGGCACTGCACAGGATTCTGCCTAACAGTACTAAGACATCTTTTCTCTACTGATCCTTCTAACCCACCTCCAACTCCGGGTACTGCTCGCTAATCTATGCACAGCATGTGATACTAAGCAGATTAACAAACATCAGAAGACATGCATTACTTACCGTAAAAGCATTTCTGATGGTTGTATCTGCTTAGATTCACATGCACCCACCCTTCCTCCCCGCTCGGATGGAAGGAACATAGACATCTTATTACTTTCTCTCTTTTCTGTACTCACTCACGTTAGTCATAAGGCTCCCTCATGGCAGAAAAAAAATACAATCAGAGGGACCTCGACGTGCAAGGGATTTTGGGTACACTACACGTCACTATAGGGATAGTGTTACAGACACGCCTATGTCAACGCCCCCTTTCGACTTTCGAAAAACAAGATCCAATACTCTGCGGTGACCACTGGATGTCGGACTATATGCACAGCATGGGAATCTAAGCAGATACAGAAATGCTTTTACGGTAAGTAATGCATGTCATTTCTTCTCTAAACCAATCACTGTCCGCTGTGTCATAAAGCCCCCAGCCAATGACAGTCCTCTCCCTAAACCCCTCCTCTGGCAGCCATCTTCAGATTTTTACTGCACGTTTCAGTGTTGGGAGTCCTTGAGTTTTGCTCCGTGAGCTACTTCTAAATTTTTTCATTTTTTGGATGGAAAAAGGTTCTATTTTTGTTCAAAAAGAGCCTGTGTGCTCTTCTCTCCATCTGCCGACAGTGGGGATCCGTTTGTTGATGAATTTCAGCGCCCCTCAAGGTCAAGGATTGCCAACGTTTCTTTGAAGTTTCCAGAAGGCCATCGGGCCTACTCCGCATCTCCGGCCATGACGGAGGAGAAGGAAGAAAGATCCCTCTTCAGGCTCTGCACCAGGTGCAGGCTACAGCACGTGTTTGTGGAGCATAAGCACCTCCAATGCCTCTACTGTCTTCAACCAGACCACAAAGAATAAGAATGCAAGATCTGCCTCGGCTGCTCCAAGAAGACGATGAAGGATCGACACAGTAGACTAGCGGCGTGGCTGAACGCCAAGGCCTCTGCCCCGTGCTTTGAGCAGGGTCATGCCTCACCCAGGACCGGCCGGTCCAAGGAGCAGGCTTCTAAGTCCTTTGAGGGTGCCTCCTCCGTGGGGGCCCAAGACAAGGCCAAGCACTGCAAGTCCAGTTCCACCAGGGTCACCGAGCAACCGGGTCCCGCAATGGACAGGGCGCGATCGACATCACCATCTGCCTACGTCGCCAGTCAGCGATCAAGCTCCTCCTCGAAAAGGAAATCGTCCAACCTGGGTAAGCTCCGGGAGAAGGCCGAGAAGCCAAGGACGGAGGAGAAGATGGCCGACCTGCCCAAGAAGGCCCAGGCGGCTCAGGACAAGTCTTCATCGATGATTGAGCTGGTGGCAGCTCCTCTCACGAAGGCACAAGGGGCTGACCTCATAAAGGTAGCCCGCACAGCGCAGACGGTGTCCCTGCCTCCGAGGTGAGAATCTGCCGCAGTGACTTTGGTGAAGTCTGCTGGCACGCCGGAGAAGAGGATGCCGTCTCTAAGCCCAGGCCAACCCCGCAGGAGGGAAAAAAGTGGGGGTGCAAGGAGCACCACCACCACCCCCCTGTCTCAGGCCATGGAAGTTTGGTCCACGGATGACGAGGACCTGGAGTTCTTACACATGGTCCACGAGGACGTGGAAGAGCGCGACGTCAGCGACGACTGCACAGAGCCTCGTACCCTGGTCACGCCAGCTAAGCCGAGAGATATATCTCCCGACATCCTGTCGACCTTACACATTTTGGTGTCAGAGATCCATAAGAGAATGCCAGAGGCCCCGGTCCCTATGGCTCTCCAGTCCCCCGTTTCAGCCTCCACATCAGTGTGGGGTATCCTTCCCCCAGTGAACCCAGGCACGGATACAGGCAAGGTGACAACTGACGACGACGATATCATCACGGTAGACGGGTCTCCGCTGCAGACGGCGTGCCACCAGAATGAGGTGGGGTTGTTCCATTCCATGCTCGCCCAAAGCCTTCGAACTTTTCCAGCTTACGCCCGAGGGGACCAAGAAGGAGGGTTTCCTGTACCAGAGGTGTGAGGCCAAAAGGAAGGCCATCATGGCGGTACCCCTACTGTACGACGTGTGGGAGGAGGGTCTGGCCCTCTTGGAGAACTTTTGCATGGCTCTGCCACACGGGACAGGCTGGAGAAGAAGTACCGGGTGCCGGTGTCCACACCAAGGGCCTACAGTCGCAACCATCGCCGGACTCAGTAGTTTTGGCAACCGTGAGGAAACAGTAGGGAAACCATTCCTCGTCATGCTCAGTCCCTCCGGACAGCGAGGGGAAGAAGTTGGACACCATGGTAAGGAAGGTTATCTATACCGCTCCATCCACCATCAAGGTGGCCAACGCACTGGCGATCCTGGCCAGGTACGACAGGGAGCTGTGGTACAAGCTTGTCCCGATTTCTGGAGTTCCTCCCCAACGACAAGAGGATGGAGTCGATCGCCCTCTTCCAGGAGGGAGAGGTGGCTTCGGAACATGCCATCATGGTGGCGCTGGACATCGCCGACACAGGGTTCCGCCAGATGCGCAACGTTGTCTGCCTTTGTTGTCAAGGCTGGCTGAAGGCCACAAATTTCCACCAGGTGGTCCAAGTGAGGGTACTGGACATGCCGTTCGACGGAGATAAACTTTTTGGGAAGGTCGTCGACGAGTCCCTACAGGCCCTCAAAGTGGATACAGAGACGGTGCGTGCCCTGGGCACGCTCCAGCAACACTGCTCTTCCTTTTGCTTCTCCAGAGGGAAGTCGAGCAGATTGGCAAAAGGTTTCTCCCCGTACCGCCAGCCCTCCAGGTCCATGAACCAGGAGGCCCTTCCCAGGCATATGGTGGAGAGGGTCAGCGCCACCGTCACCCTCAAGGCAGGATGTCGAAGCAGACCTGAAACGATCAGGACATCAGGCCCCCACTCGTGCACCCCAGTGGGAGGCCGGCTGACTGTATTTGTCAGCGAGTGGGAGAGGATCGCCACCGACAGATGGGTACTGGATGCTCTCACCCACGGACATACCCTGGAGTTTCAGCACAGGTGTCCGCGGGTCCCTCCGGTGGCCCGGCAGGAGCAGCTTTCATGGTCATGAAGTCAGGGGTACAGACCTGGGTGGACACTGTCCTGGCGCCTAAACAAGAACATCCATTTAACACCAAAAAGCTTTTATTATGGACATAGCACTTCAGATACATTAACCTTGAACATTCCATCCATTAAGCATTTCAGATGCATTAACCGTGGACATTCCATCCATTAAGCAGCCCCAAGTGTATTCTTGGGTGTGGCTGGTAATGGATTGACAGCTATATAAGCTTCCCTGATCCTCAAGACAGAAGCTTTGCGTTATTCTGCACTTAACAGCAGTGTAAAGCTCACCATCGCCTGAGGTCAGACCTGCTTACTTTTGGAAGACCCTGCTTCCTGGACATCCTGCTTCCTGCCAGCATACTTACCAACTGGGGGAAGCTGTTCTTACCTGTACATCTCTTCGGCGAACCGAGCATTCATCTTTACACTTTCTGGAACGCAGAAATCTTCATCTTGGCACCGCAGCAAGACACGCTCCATCGTCGACAGCAGCGCCTGCAAGAAAAAACAGAAGACAAAGGTTATACATCGAAAAAACAGTCAGTTTAAGGTCGCTTTTCGCCATACTTCACGCTTTTCCTTAAACCATCACTTACCTGCTGTCGAACGCTGTGATAGCATCAGTCTTCCATCCAGCTGTGTCTCAAGTCTCACATCTGCATTGAGGCTGCATTTCCATCTAAGGGAAGAAAACAGAAGAGAGACAATATTGCGGGCATAAGGAGCAACATATAAAGACATTAAACAGAATGAACAGAATCACAAGAGCTCAAGAGACACTTACCAATCATAAGGAGAAGCATACTCGCAGCTGGACTGGACTAATCCTTATCAGGGATCAGTGAAGGAACTAGATCCCATTCAACGTGCCCCTGCCAGAAGTAGCAGGACGGAGAGCTTACCTTCCATAATTAACAGGTGAGCTTTATGGGCCGGCGTATGCTCACAGAAACCGTAATTTGGAGAGAATCGTTCAAGAGGTACAACAATCACAAATTGGCACCCTCACACACTCTTATCTCCACGCAGGAGTAGTATCACCACGTACCACTGCTCACAGCTTTTCTACCGAGGGAGAGGCCTGAAGGGGTGATTCAAGTTCAGGGAGGACTGCAACCGTGCCCCAACGCCTCCGCAGAGACCAGGTGAGTGTAACAGCAGCACATCCCTCAACTCTCGGAGGAGATGCGGGCCATGCTACAAAAAGGGGCACTGAAGTCTGCCACGGACCATCAAGTTGCTGCTCGGCATTATGTCATCTTGCATCTACCTTATCCGCTCTGCGGGTTACGGATGCAACCTCTTCAGGAGTTCATGGACGCTTGCTGGATACAGGTGTCTGGAAGCTTCACGGACAAGATCCCGCTCGACAAGGAGTTCCGTTGGGTTATTAGGGGGTGGGGCGTTCACTCGGTCTCCCAGGGCACAGGGTTTCGAGCCCCCCATATCAGGAAACGGTTACCACGGACGCTTACCTGGAAGGCTGAGGAGCCCACAACAGACATCTGCACGCCTGAGGCCTGTGGCTGGCGGAGGAGACGGATCTTCCCAATCGGAGCTCGGGGCAGTTTTCTGTGCCCTCAAGTCATTCCTCCCGTCTCTGAAGGACAAAGTGGTGAGGAGCTTTACGGACAACACCACCACAATGTTCTATATCAGAAAGCAGGGGGGCACGCAATCCCTAGCGCTGTCTAAAGAGGTGCAGGAATTCTGGCACTGGGCCAGATAAGAGATGTTCCTCGTCCCTTTCACCTGGCGGGAGTCAAGACCACCATTGCGCTCCTGCCACGAATGGGACCTTCGGCTGGACCAGGTGGACCGCATCGTCATCAAGTGGGGCAGGACCCAGATTGATCTGTTTGCGACGGCGGCAAACTCCAAATGCCAGAAGTTTGCCAGCAGATTCCACCAACTGAGGAGCCTGTAGCACGCGCTTTCCTTCCCGTGGGAAGGCCTGTTTTCTGTATGCGTTCTCGCCGTTGCGTCTCCTGCTATGAGTCATAAACCAACTCAGACGGTGCCGATGCAGGATGATACTCATCACCCCGGCATGGCCGAGGCAGATTTGGTACCCGGACCTTCTCAACCTGTCAGTGGTGCTGTATACCGCACGCTGAAGCCGCAAAGTGTCACTGATCCGAAAAGAGCTCGTAACTGCCACCGACCTCTGAATTGCTGACGCAGGAGTCCTCCAGACGTCCTCCCTCTTGTCCCCACGACTGAGGCCCAGGAACCCAGGATCTGCATCACTGCAACCAGACAGAAGCCAGATGGACCACTCTTCTTCTAACCAAAGGTACTGTTCTGACTTGGGGTACTTACCTCATGTGTCTGTTGCTTTTCTCTTCTCAGTTGAGACTTGCAGTAGCTACTTTGCTAGAGTTGATTTCTGCTCTACCCTTCACAAGTGTAACATATTGTAACCCTACAGTGATTTTTCTTCAAACAAAATCTCTTTGTGCAAACTTTGCTATCTAAGAAGTTCTTCAGCTCCATAGACTGTGCTCCAATTGACTTGGGCTGTCCTGTCTCCCTGCAGACTCTTCTAGTCCATTTGACTTTGATATTTGCTGTCCCTCAGAGGTGATAACTTGGTTTTTAACTATTATTGCTGAGAAAGGTTTTTGTCTGGACTTCATTGGAAGACTTAAGTACTCACATGCTCTGAGAACCTGTTTAACCCTTTTCCTTCCCTTAAACTTTCCTTTCTGCAAACCTCATATTCTTCAAAGTGTACTAGTGATGTATAAATGCCATTACTGTCCTTATTAGTGAAGTCACCTCAGGGTGTAGGAAGTGTGTAAAAAGCATCTGTAAAGAGTATCTACTAGCTTTGTGTTGATCCTGGAAAAGTATTTTAAAGTATATTTGATTAACATATCTTGCCCTTTTTAAAGAATGCTTATTTAAAAACTGCTGTTGAATAAATAACTATTTTTAACCTTGAGAGTAAGTGTTACTTGGTTACTTGTGTCTGCGAATTTCATTGGTACAGCTCACATTTAACCCTCTTGAGATAAGAAATGTAAGGGAGTTGAGTCTAAGGCTTCCCAAGCCTATAGCTTTACAGGAGGTTATGGCCTTGCCTAAGAGCTAGTTTGATACTAACTCTAAACAAACACACCGTGAAGAATAAAAACTATACAAGTTTATTTTTCAGGATAACATTTTTCAGTTGTTTCTGTATGCCATGATGTGACAAATATGCATGTACAAAATCTGCATAATAGTAAGTTAATAAACAGTAGTGACAGTTTATTTTATGTGTTATTTCATATCATAACACATTGACGTTGTCGACCCTTTGATTGGTGTTTCTGGTTCGGTAAACAGTAGACAGAACGCAGTGGCTGGTGGAAATGGTGCAGCGCTGCGGTAGATACCGAACTGTCTTCAGGACGTAGGGGTTGAGTTCAGACTGGGTGGATGAGCGGGGTGTCGTCCTATGACAAAACAACCTGTATTAAAAATGGCGGGGGCAGAAATTGTCCACTGGTTATGGATAGGCAAGGCAAAAAGACCTACCATGTCAGCGTTAGTTGAAGCCATGGCTGTAGTTCAAGTAATTTGCAGCTGCGAGGAATGCGGCTGAAGAAAGGGGGGTTGTCTGCAGATGTCAGATGCCCAGATCTATGTTTGAGGAAGTCAAAAAAGACTTATTAAAAGTAGTAATAAATGTATAGTGTGGGTGCAGGGGCCATGACTATGCGAAGGCTTGCACCGGCCTTTTGTGCAGTGAGCGGCCAAGACCTGAGTGTGTCTAGGGGTAGGTCCACTCAGGGGGTGTTAAACGTACAAGGGCGTTGTGGTAATTCAATAATCCAAAATATCGAGCGAAATTATGGTGGAAGGGTTGCTACTCAACCGTTAAATTGACATAATTGCTAACGTTAAGCATGCAGAGGTTCGGTTTTCGTCTGAACAAATATTGAGTTGATGTAGACAAAATCGTGCAAAAAACGCTGCAGGAAAGGAGATGTAACCGACTTACAAAGGGCACAAGTGAATGCTGTGAAAAGCGTGACTGGGCTGATCACGGGGGGAGTAAACTAGCTGTGAACCTTGCCTCTGTCTGAGTACTGGAAAAAGGAGCTGTGTCACTGCCGTCTGATTAGTGCCGCACTGGCTGCGCGTCCCAATATTTAGAACGAGGCTGCCGGTCTCTTCATGAAATGCGCATGCGTAAGGGATTAGTGGCAGGAATGGGGGCGATCGCACTCGGACTGTCTGATAGAATGGGCTTGTGCATGCGCAGTAGTCATGTCAGGGAAGTGGCAAAGGTTAAGCCAATGAAAAAACACTGTCGTTCTACAAAGTGTTACCAGCAATACGAAGTTACAATTGCATGCAAGAAACAGCAGGTGTTATACATTAGATCATGGCTGTAGTGCAAAATATTTTCAGTGGGTGGCAGAACTTAAGCCCAGTGGCACTCTATTCTGTATTGCCTGAATCGTATTTTAAAATGCGACCAATATCACAATGGCTGTGTTAATTCTATACAACTGGAAAGGATGCGTTTATAATTCATACTGTGAGCATCAAGCTTTCAAAAAGGGGGTCAATTAAAACAGTGTAGCAACAATGGGCGATCGAAGTCCGAATCAATATATATATGCACACAGTTTGGACTAAAACATTGTTGCAAAAGCGACAAAATTCAAAATAGCCGTATCACCCCATAAATTGTACCCTTCCCAGCCACATATTAAAGATACGGCTATTTTGAAGTTTGTCGCTTTTGCAACAATGTTTTAGTCCAAACTGTGTGCATATATATATTGATTCGGATTTCGATCGCCCATTGTTGCTACACTGTTTTAATTGACCCGTTTTTTGAAAGCTTGATGCTCACAGTATGAATTATAAATGCATCCTATCCAGTTGTATAGAATTAACACAGCCATTGTGATATTGGTCACCTTTTAAAATACGATTCAGGCAATACAGAATAGAGTGCCACTGGGCTTAAGTTCTGCCACCCAATGAAAATATTTTGCACTACAGCCATGATCTAATGTATAACACCTGCTGTTTCTTGCATGCAACTATAACTTCGTATTGCTGGTAACACTTTGTACAACAACAGTGTTTTTTCATTGGCTTAACCTTTGCCACTTCCCTGACATGACTACTACGCATGCACAAGCCCATTCTATCAGACAGTCCGAGTGCGATCGCCCCCATTCCTGCCACTAATCCCTTACGCATGCACATTTCATGAAGAGACCGGCAGCCTCGTTCTAAATATTGGGACGCGCAGCCAGTGCAGCACTAATCCGAGGGCAGTGACACAGCTCCTTTTTCCAGTACTCAGACAGAGGTAAGGTTCACGGCTAGTTTACTCCCCCCGTGATCAGCCCAGTCACGCTTTTCACAGCATTCATTTGTGCCCTTTGTAAGTCGGTTACATCTCCTTTCCTGCAGCATTTTTTGCACGATTTTGTCTACATCAACTCAATATTTGTTCAGACGAAAACCGAACCTCTGCATGCTTAACGTTAGCAATTATGTCAATTTAACTTTTGAGTAGCCACCCTTCCACCATAATTTCGCTCGATATTTTGGATTATTGAATTACCACAACGCCCTTGTACGTTTTACACCCCGAGTGGACCTACCCCTAGACACACTCAGGTCTTGGCCGCTCACTGCACAAAAGGCTGGTGCAAGCCTTCGCATAGTCATGGCCCCTGCACCCACACTATACATTTTTTACTCCTTTTAATAAATCTTTTTTGACTTCCTCAAACATAGATCGGGCATCTGACATCTGCAGACAACCCCCCTTTCTTCAGCCGCATTCCTCACAGCTGCAAATTACTTGAACTACAGCCATGGCTTCAACTAACGCTGACATGGTAGGTCTTTTTGCCTTGTCTATCCATAACCAGTGGACAATTTCTGCCCCCACCGTTTTTAATACAGGTTTTTCTTGTCATAGGACGACACCCCGCTCATCCATCCAGTCTGAACTCAACCCCTATGTCCTGAAGACAGTTCGGTATCTACCGCAGCGCTGCACCATTTCCACCAGCCACTGCGTTCTGTCTACTGTTTACCAAACCAGAAACACCAATCAAAGTGACGACAACGTCAATGTGTTATGATATGAAATAACACATAAAATAAACTGTCACTACTGTTTATTAACTTACTATTATGCAGATTTTGTACATGCATATTTGTCAAATCATGGCATACAGAAAAAACTGAAAAATGTTATCATGAAAAATAAACTTGTATTGTTTTTATTCTTCACGGTGTGTTTGTTTAGAGTTAGTATCAAACTAGCTCTTAGGCAATGCCATAACCTCCTGTAAAGCTATTGGCTTGGGAAGCCTTAGACTCAAATCCCTTACATTTCTGTATTACTTAACCCTCTCGAGTCAGGCCCCCTAAAAAAGAGGGTTCGCCCATTTCCTTTCTTCTTCCCTCTTGAGATAAGCCTGGCTGCTCAGTCACACTACCAGCTTGTGTAGTACAGGCTTCTACCGAAAGGTGGCTTACCTAATACCAAGAGGACAAGTGTTGTGTAGTCTCCCAAAGGGTTACTACATCAATTATTGCCTCACAGTCTCTCTCAATTATTTTACATGAAAGATTAGTACTACATATAAAGGGGAATTAGAACTGTGAAAGGTTTTCTTGGAGCTTTTATTCTTCAGTTCAAAATTGGGAGTTTGGCCTTAACGGTGTTGGGAAAATGGCCCTTTATTTTCCATAAACTGGGAAACAGATACATAGCAATAGGCCATTAGGGTATTGTGTTGACAAGTGTCTTCCTCGTGGGTAAATGTGGTATACCACGCCTCATCCAATGAAGTGATGACATCTCTCTGGTAGTTGTCTACTCCCATGTAATCATCACTCATAAAGCCACCACCAGGGTCAGGATCAGGTAGCGGCTGCCCTGGCCACATGGGAGGAAGCCACCACCAGGGTCAGGATCAGGTAGCGGCTGCCCTGGCCACATGGGAGGAAGCCACCGCCAGAGAATCCGTGATGACTGCTTCATCATACTTACCAGTAACGTTAACAGATGACATTAAAAGCGATTTGCACAATCAACTGGTGTAATAGGCCTAAAAAAGCCAAATCTGCACTGACTGTAGTACTTGTCTTTACTTTTATATTTTCTCTGACAGTACTTTTTCCCACAAGTGCATTTGAAACATTTCCACCTTGTTCAGTAAATCAGCAATGGCATGCTGAGCAGGGATGGAACAAGTAACATATTTTCTGTAAACTCCATCCCACAGCCATCATTTTCCTTACCAAAATGGGGAGCATCTTTAATCCACAACAGCATATGTATATGTGGAGCCCATGTGCCTGGTACTATTTTCTCCAAAAAAATGGTCCACTAGGTTCTTATTACATATAAAGTGTAATAGGTAAAAAAATCGGTGATGGAAGAATGCCAGTGTCATGGGGGGCGTGGCTAAAAAGCCATGTAGTAGGACGTGTGTCTCGGAGGCTCCTGCAGATCAGACTTTATCCTGACCGAAAATCGCAGCTACGAGGTTCGCCTAAGCACATAAACTGAAGCCTGTGCATATTAAAGGACCGAGCAGTCAGCTGTCCATGCACCAGATGCAAAATTGTAAGATTGAAGGACATTGAGAGGCGACGGACCGGTAACGAAAGAGTGACCCAAAATGGTGGATGCTGCAGCACAAAGGAGAAGGCTGATGACATAATTGCAGTAGGGGGACATGCCAGCTCTATTGTGGCCTAGCTGCTAATTTCGTCAGAGGGAGTGAGAGCCACGCCGGTGTCCATCCTGGCAGGAGGCACCGGAGAAATAACAGAGTGCGGCAACAACTTGGGGCCAAGAGATACAGGTTGCCCAACCACGGAGTGTGCCTGAAGTGGCCGCAGCTGAAAATCATTGGGAACACGAGACAGTGAGAGCGACACTGTGGCGTACGGCTCCTGCTGTGGTCCAGCTTTGCAACAAAGTGCGGTTCATGAAGGCACAATGTTAAAGATTACGGGTTTGCATGGTGCTGGCCCGTAGTGACGAACATGGCCCACGAAAGTGGGATGCGTAGCAAAAACGGTGCTCACCATGGTCCGCTCTGAGAAGCCTGCGTAATGATCGGCTGCAGCAGCGCATGAGGGAGAACAGTTAACAAAGACTGTGAAACATTTCAATGTGGACTGCCCCAGGATTGAGGCGCAGCTCGGGGAAGGAACTAATTTAGCGTGAGCTGTACTCACGGGGGCCCACCCAGTCTAACCTATGGAACAATTGTGGGTGGCAGAGTAAGAGACAGCTCAACAGGCTCCACTGTGGTGGGCCCCACGTTAACGTGAGCGGTCGGGCCAGCGAGTAAGATATTTTAGCAGCAGTGCTCATGGTGGCCCGCTCAGTGTGGCTTGTTAATCAAAGAAACACGAGGCGCGTCTGCCAAGGCGCACAACTCGGACTGGGCACAAACACAGGAAACAGGCACTGCAACGAGCCTACAACCACCATCTTGGCCTGCAACCACTGACTTCACCACAAAGGTATTGCAAGCAACCTCTGGCGAGCAAATATTGCAGCTTGCACTCCGGTCCATCTGGGGCGACGCAAGCGCTGCTGTGCACGTGACCAGTACAGTGAGAGGGTCCCATAGCGGATCGGCCCAACGGGATAATTGCTGCCGCAGGGGGAAGGTAAAGGTCACTACACAACAGATTACTCCAAGACCGGCCCAGGAGGAGGAGCTGGACCAGACCGGCGTGAGACAGATCAGAGTAGATGAGATGATGGCAAACATCATGACGGAGCAGAGCAAATAAAGATGAGTAAACGGGAGGAACATTCGCATTATTTGCAGAAGAAAGGCGAACGGGAAGGTATATAACTTTCACTAGCGAGCCAACAGTGGCAGCAATTAAATGGTTGCATCATACCTTGGAGCACAGCCTCTATTGGGCCATTAGAGACAGTTGCACCCTGGGGTGCAGGGGTGGTTAGTCTTGCCCCTGCATTGCTCGTTGTGCAGGTCATAACAGAGCACAGACCCAAACAATGCCATTGTGAGGCCCAGGCTCCTCTTTGCAGCCATACATAGCTAGTATATGGCAAGTACAGGCGGCACAACTACAAGAATGGCCTAAGACAAAGAGTGCATTGAAATGCGTTGCTGAGTGAACAATTCGCTGTCGCTACGCCACTACGGCATACCAAGCAGCAGCGTGTTGGCAATCTCTGGCAAATAGAGGCCGTCGGCGTTGAAGGGACTAGGCACGGAGGAAGACTGGGGCACCAAAGGGCCAGAGCGGAATATAGATCCACGCCACAGAAGAGCAAACATGGCATTCAAGCCCCAGAAGAGTAAGGCGAAGCAGCCCACATTGGATACTTTTGCTAAGCCCACCATGGCGGCGGAAAAAGCAGGCAAAAGAACCTTGCAAATCCTCGCTGCCATCGCATCCTTGAAGGAAACTCTTGAGGCTAAAATCGAGGCCATCAGCATAGATGTGAACTTGTTAAGACAAGATGTCCAGGCACTGGCCAAACGCACAGGAATGCTCGAAGTCAGTCACAGAAAACTCAAGTGGCCTAAAGGACACCTCAGATGAAGTCAAGATCTTGCAGCAACAAGTGCGTAATCTGGAAGAAAGAGCTGAGAATGCTGAAGGGAGAGCAAGGCACAATAACGTACAAATTATTGGGCTCCCAAAAAGGAGAAGGGGCAAACCTGACAAATTACATTGAGTCCCTAATACAGCAAGAAATCGGCTCTGGAGCCCTCACCCAAGACTTTACAGTTGAGAGGGCGCACAGATCACTGGCGAGTTAACCACCATCTGGAGCCCCGCCAAGGCCGATAATAGCCCAATTACTGAACTACTGGAAGGGAAAAGATCCTTGAATTCTTTTGCAAAGGAGAGACGATCCAACGAGCGTCTGCCACGATCACGGCCCACCCGGATTAAACACTACACGTGCAGACGCAAAGGATAAACTATATAGCAGTTAAGAGGCGATTGCGAGCCTCTGAATTGAAGTACATGCTGTTGTATCCGGCCAGGCTGAAGGTGATCCTCAAAGGTCTAACCCCCTTTTTTCGAGCGTCCAGACGATGCAGACAGATGGATGGACACTCAGAATCTGACGACCAGCACAGAAGCAGGCCCAAACAGAGACAAGTAAATATAACCAGCAATAAGGTCAGCTACAAGTAGCAGAGGTTAGCAAATAGACAACAAATGGATATGAAGATTACCACGCAGGGAGCTGCACGAAGACAGGACAATTATTGCAGGGGCCCAAGAGGCGGTGCTTATTTAAGAGCGCACTGCATGGGAGCACCCTACCCCTACGATTGGATTTGTTTGTTCGGATACTAGCAGTTATGTATCTTCCCATTGCGCCACTTTTGTATAATTAGCACATATGCACCGAACTATGAGACTGCGGATTACTTTCGCACGTTATATCCATTAATCAGTCCACACAGAGATGGTAAATTGATATGGGGAGGGGACTTTAATTGTACACTTAACCCCACTTTGGACGCGTCATATCATAAAATTCATGCCCCTGGCCCCGTTAGCCAAAGCCCTAGGTACACTCTTGCAAGCATTCAGCTCTCAGATATATGGAGGACTCTGCACCGGCAGGCCCGGGGATACTCACATCATGCAGCTCCCCAGGACTTGCACACGAGGTTGGACTATGTTTTTAAAGAAGACACCCACCCTGGGAGAATTCAGGGAGGCAGAATATAAAGCGAGAGTGTTATCAGATCATGCCCCACCGGTGGTTATGTGGTGGGTGAATCCCCCAAAAGCACTTATCCCGACGTTGAAACTGAGGAGTGAATCCCTGAAAGACAAAGCATTCCAGGAACAGTCAAGGGTAGGGGTGCAAGAGTACTTTACTTTCGAGGGGATTGGGTCCTCCGACGTATTCCATATCTATGACAGTAATCACCACAGCTGTGTTGATTACTGTCATAGATATGGAATATGTCGTCGGACCATCTCATCGAAAGAACGTTACCAGGTAAGAGAGTAACTTGTTCAACAATACAGGAAGTGTGAAATCAGCAGGCACATTATGGGAAGTATTCAAGGT
The DNA here is from genome assembly GCF_040938575.1 of Ambystoma mexicanum. Classification (NCBI taxonomy): domain Eukaryota; kingdom Metazoa; phylum Chordata; class Amphibia; order Caudata; family Ambystomatidae; genus Ambystoma; species Ambystoma mexicanum. The sequence goes on along the minus strand of NC_090924.1, from coordinate 579,134,615 downwards.
AGTGATTAGAGGGACGGCAATTGCCAAAGCAAACGGGGGTCCTGTCCGTGATGGGTAACGATGTACGCAAGGTGAAAGCCAAACTAGAAGGTATAAGTGGCCATAGCGCTCTCCTTGGCGAGAGTGCCCGCGAGGTGGTTGCCCTGCAGCAACAGTGCCTGAGAAACTGAGATAGATTGGGCAAATTGAGCTACAGGAAATATTTGGAACGGCAACACGCAGAGGGAGACAAACCAGGACGCCTGCTTGCTTGACTGTACAAAAGCGAGACGGAACGTAGTACGATTCGAGCAATAAAAGCAAGGGATGGAGGGATTTGTGAGACGTAACAAGACATAAACAAATGTTTCAGAGAGTTTTATGAGCTGTTGTATAGGGAGACGCCGGGAACCCAAGAGCCAGAGATAGAAGAGGCTTTAGAGCTCATAGATCTCCCCAAACTGGATGCAGAGGAGGCAGACAGGCTGGAGGCCCTATAACTAAAGAAGAGTTAAAGCACACTATTAGAGGGCTGCCGTCAGGGAAAGCTTCAGGGGCTGACGGACTACCAAGCAAGTTTTATAAAGAATTCATGGCGGAAGTCACGCCCCCATTACTGGCAATGCTGAATGATTCCTTATACAAAGGCATTTTGCTGCTGTCACTAAGTGAGTCAATCATAGTCTCATTGTTGAAACTTAACAAACCGGATACAGAATGCGGCTCCTATAGACCCCTCTCGCTGCTTAACCAAGACGAGAAGATACTGATGGCCAACAGGTTAAAACCAGTAATCCACAAACTCGTACATCCTGACCAGTCGGGTTATGTCCCCAACAGGAATATCGCATGTAATTTGAGAAGGTTCCACCACGTCATTGATCACACACAAGACAGTGCCCAGCTCCTGGCAGTCACTTCGCTAGATGCAGTTAAAGCTTTTGATTCGATCAGATGGCCATGGCTATTAGCGGTGCTGAAAAGTTTCGGTATGGGCCCGACATATATTAAATGGGTGACGCTCCTATACAGTAATCCGGTGGCTAGAGTAAAGACGGGCAGCACAATATCGGGCAATGGGAGCTGGCCAAGGCACCAGACAGGGATGCCCCTTGTCACCCATGCTATTTATATTAGCTTTAGAACCATTAGCAGTATACTTAAGAAAATAATTTCGGGAGGCTGGTATCAAAATATGGGGCGAGACACATCTGATCTCCATCTATGCAGACAATATGCTCCTTTATCAGCGACTAGCGGACATTAATCTGCGTGACATACTGGTTGTGTTTGAGCGCTATGCAGATCTATCTGGGATTACGGTCAATACACAGAAGTCAAGCGTATTCCTTCGAGCGGGGTATAGGGGAAGGCCCAGGGGGGCGTTGCCAGTGCTGCCGATTTAAATAGGAGGGAGGCACATTAAGATACATGGGAGTTGAAATCTGAAGTGGAGCATAGGCAGAACACTGTGAAAGCAATGGTCAAAATAGAGAATTCCATGAAGTTCTGTGCTGAGCTACCGCTATCACTGATGAGGAGGGCGGCATTGTTGAAGATGATGGTGCTACCGAGGTTGCTTCATTATTTCACTAATGTCCCCTATATTATACCTAGAGTCTTTTTCAAGTTGCTGAACACCACCTGTAGGAGTTTCTTATGGCATAATTCTAGGTGTAGGCTATCATTGGAAAAACTGCAGAGACCATATAAACAGGGTGGGATTAAAATGCCAGATTTTGAGGGAAATTTTGTGGTGTGCCAGCTGCAGTTTGTCACGCACTGGCTATCAGATGAATAGACTTAAGATTAAGGGTTACTGCAGCCAGCGTGCGCCCCTTACTCTTACGCCCGTCCCCTTTCCTCCATACTACATGGGTGTCCCTTCCTAGGGACAGGAGACGGAACCTTTTTTTACAAGAAGAAAACCTTCTTCCCCTTTAAATTTAGAGGTGTGTAGGGGTGCGGCCCTGGGAGCATGCGCTGCCCTGACTACGCCCTCTGGCGCCACACCTCAGTCCCCATTTCCACGTCAACGGGAACAGGCCGAATTCACCAGCGCTCCTGGGTTTGGCTTCAGCCATGTAATTGCAATCCACGCGTGGATGATACTTCTCTTCTGTCTTTTTTATTTTTTTATTTAACTTTATTAGGTTTTATTCATTGTCAGTCACACATTTTGAAGACAATGCAATCTTAAGGTTACAGAACAGTATCAGAACTTTTCAATACTATTTCGTCATATATTTTGTACATACATTCTTTTTTGAGCTGCAACGTTTCAACGTGACTTTCCCATCATCCTCCGACCATGAGTTGAGCAGACAGCTCGAGGAAAATCTCTCTACGTGTCTTTACATGGTCACCATTTGTTAGTGAGGGAATTACTCTTCGGATGAGCCTTTTCTGTTGTCTCTCGTTGTTAGGGAGAATTCTCATTCAATGGCTAATTTCCCTTACCTAGTGAGTCCCCCAGCAGCTTTGCTGGATTTCTGGAGTTTATTTTTTTCACTCTTACCCATGTTTTGCCACGTGTATTTCATCTGTTTTTGTGATTGTGGACTCCGGAGTACACCACCTCAGTAGCCCCATTCTTTTGTGTGTTACACAGCACCTTCAGTGCAGTGACACAGGGTTGTCTTTCAGACTTCCCGCCGACCATTTCTGGGGCTAACTACTGTCCCCCAGAAAAGGGTAAAGTTGCCATTAACTTTACATAGTCATTTAACCACAGATCCAGATCCTATCTTACATGGAGTATTGGAAAGGGTTACTTCTTAGCCCTTTTTATCTGTACCTCCTAGAGCCTTGTTTTGCTCTTTTAACATTTAGACTTGGCAGGTGGCAGTGGTATCTACCCTAACTTTTCTACCGCGTTTATACTATATACACATGGTACTGTTTTAGGCTATTCTATTAGCCTCGAACATAAACCAGCTTGACCAAATACTCTTTCTTTTGGCTACTGTCGGGTTTATTCGCCATTTCTTTTTGTTAAAGTACTCCTTGTGTTTTACTTTGCGCGGCAAACCGGGTTTGCTTCCTTTGTTCACTGTCTTTTGGCGGGCTTCTGCCCTCCTCTAGGCGCCTGGGTGTCTAGGTGGGCTGAATGTGAGGGAGGGGTGTAGTCACCCCCTGCACAGGTTACCCTAGGAAACCCAAGTCGCACTTTGCCATGTTTGGCTGAGGTGTTTGTCCGGGCTGGACAACCTCCCCGCTGTGTGATTGGCAGCGAGGCTGTGTGAATGGGGTTTTTTGCATAAAAGGCAGGACTCTTGGGCTGGAAGTCAGTCGCCACTGGAACTACAAGGAACCGAAGAGAAGCGCAGAAGAAGACGGCTGCTGCAACTATCCGTCCCGGTGAAGCCCTGCTGCAGTCCTGAGCTATCTACCCTTGGACGACCAGAGAAAATGCAGTCCGGAGTCTTCTTCCCTTGAGCCTGGTGGGGTCAACCAGCTCATCTTCCACAGCCAGAGGATCCTCTTGAAATCGCTGCACACTGCTGTAGTGGTCCGGATAGCGATCTGAAGAGCCTCTCCTGTTTTTAAGGAGTGCACCTTTTATTTACCGTCGCTGATGCCGGCTTCATCCCTGTGTGGTGCAGACCCCTCCAGACGTCGTCCTTCTTGCCGAAGCTCCAGGAACCGTGGGTCTGCAGGAAACTACCAGGAACAACTGCTGTGGCACCAGCTTCTTCCTTGAATAAGGTACTGTGTTCTGCTTCAAGGAGCTAGGGTGAATCCCTTTTCTCCTCCTCCAAGGTTTGCTCTTGTCTTCCCTCCTTCTTATAACTTTTGCTTCCTCTGTTGACAATATCTAAGTACTCCGTTGAATCTTGAACTGTCCGACTGTGTGATCCTCGACAACAGTGTTCTCTGATTCTGTCTGCCCTGACAAAAGTATTGCCTATGATTTTTGCCCCAACTCTCTCTGGTTAACTCAGGTGCTAAGTGTGTTTTGCCCTGGTAACATTTCTTGCCGCGGATACGCGTATCTTTAGTAAAACCGAACTGTCATTACTGTCAAAAAGTGATCGCATATGTATTCCCAGTAACGTCTTTTGTTTCACAACACCGTCCATTAAAAAATAGGGTACTTACCTTGAGTTATACTGTACCAAGTGAATTGGTTGGGTGTAGTGTATTTTATGTGTGGTTTTTAATTAATAGAAGTGTTGTGTTTTATAACAGATGGTTTAAAAAATAAATGTACTTGAGTCAGTGTTTGCTTGAGTCACAGTAATTGTGGTCCCTTTGTGTAATCGCTGCTACTGCTCATATACTCTTGAGATAAGCCTGGCTGCTCCGCTAATGCTACCACTTTAACATAGTAGTACGGGCTTCTATCAAAGGTGAACTTGTATTACCACTTGTAGTCTTAATTGTGTGTAGTGGTCCCTAAGGGCACTGCACAGGATTCTGCCTAACACTCGCTTACAACCCTTTCGATCACTTATTTTGCATTTCAAACCAATGCTTCAATCATCCTGACATTTTCACTTCCCTGACCGGTGTTTATTCACAAAGTCTGTCCATAGAGCCTCACATTGTGCAGATCTCCCGTGGATTGATGCCGTTATCTTCTCCATTATGCATATGTTTGATGCTACATTGACCCATTCACTCTTGCTCGACCACCCTGGACTTCCAATTGGTTACAAGTATGGTGCGGGCCACTAGGAGAAGCTGGGGGGCCAAACCATTAATCCTACTCCATTCGTCTTCCAGGTCAAATAGTATGAGATGGGGTTTGGGAGTTCTTTGAATTTCGTCTATCTCTTTGATCCAACCCAAGACCTCATCCCAAAAAACTCTCATGTGGGGGCAGCCCCACCACATGTGCCAATAATCAGTGACCTCTCCACATCCTCTCCAACATCTTGGGTTGATCGTTTGGAACATTTTAGAAAGCCTGAGGGAATCGTATTGCCATCTGTGTAGCAGTTTACTAGCATGCAATTTGTATTGACTTGATATAGACGTTTTCGATGCCGCCCTGCACATCTTTCCCCACATTTCTGGACTAATTTGGTCACCTACGTCTCTCTCCCATTTACATCTCAGTGGGTTTATGGTCCCATCCCCAGTTCCTTGTACAATGCAGATATCGGGCCCTTCATCTCTGTCTTAGAGTCTAATAACTTATCGAAGGGGGTAAGGTCTCGCATCAGCTTGTCCTTCCCTACTGGTTTCGTTAGAACGCCCTTAATTTGTATGTATTGGAAGGTGGACAGTGTGCCTATCCCTAGGGCTTCAGTCAATTATGGGAGTGTGATGAGAGTCTTTCTTCTGTAGCTGTCCCACCCTCTCTAAGCCAGCTTCGTACCATGTTTGGAATCTTTCTAAATTGGGGATATGATCGTTTATTCCCGGGCACCACAAATGACTCAGCGGGGAGGGCCATGTGGAAATCTTTTGCATCCTTGGACCTTTCTTCCAAATTCCACATATGGTGCTCAGGATTGGGTGACCTTTGAGTCTATTATCTAGTTTTTTCCTGGGGGCCCAGAGCCACTCAGAGACCGTGACGGGTGATAAATAATGATTGTCCATATTATCCATTGGAGGTCTTTGTAATTGCATAGGTGGGGAATTAGAACACGTAATTGGGCTGCTTCATAATATTTTTTCAGATCAGGGAGCCCCACTCCTCCTTTGTCTTTGGGAAGTGTTAGGGTGTCATATGCAATCCTTGCCTTCTTTCCCTCCCAGAGGAATTTCATCATGGCTTTTTTGGCCTTGAGGAAAAAATTACTGGGTATCTCTATGGGTAGCATCTGGAATGGATACAGAAACCGGGGAGGCAGACAATTTTGATAGCATTAAGGCGCCCTAGCCAAGAGATCGTCAGTTTGCTCCATTTACTTAAATCGGCATGGAATTGTTGGAGGAGAAGGGGGAAGTTGGCTTTATATAGGTCCACCAATTCTCTTGTGATCTGTATTCCCAAATATATTAATTTAGCATGTTCGATCTTGAGCCCAAGAGAGGAGTACCTGATTTAATTTGACTCTGTCGGTCCCTCTAGTGGGAACAGAATGGATTTAGTTTTGTTCACCTTAAACCCGGAGAGGCGCCCATATTCTTCTAGTAGGTGGAGAGCCCTGTGTTAGGCAGAATCCTGTGCAGTTCCCTTAGGGAGCACTACAGAAGATTAAGACTACAGGTATGAGAAATAAATCCCCTTTGGTATCAGTCTGTACCACAAAGATTTAGTTGGTAGCTGTCGCTAAGCAGTCACACTTATCTCAAGAGGGAGATGAGCAGTATTCAGGGTTTACACAATAGGACTACAATACTATGGCACAAGGAAACTCTGACCAAAGCTTTTTATTAAAAAGAATATATATATTTATTTTACACTCTTCTAGTTCAACACATCAATTACAGTTAATAAAGCAAGTTAAAATCAGTCAAGAAAAGTATACACAACTGCCTGGTTAAATTGTAGACACATTTGAGCAAGAGCGAAAACTGAACAAAATGGCACACTAGAAACCAAACACAAATGGCACTCTAGCAATTTCTCACAAGGGAGGGAAAGAAGAAGTTATACAGGTATATACTCTTAGACACCCTAGCAACCCTTGCCCATAAGATTGTGAACAAGGCAGTAATTTAGCATGTATAATACTTAGGTGAAAACCGAGCAAAATGGCACTTCACAAGTTTAAAAAGAGGGAAGGAAAAGGTGGTTATAAGAGTTAGGTGCACCAACACATTTCTAGGTGAGAAGCAATCTAGAGGAGGCAGTTATAACAGATTTATCCAGAGTAAATAGGCCTGTAGCAGAGTCAGGGGTACAGGGCAAAGTGCCTAGGAGCCAAATGTTCTTGTAACTACAGTCAGGTCTTTGTTAAACGATTCGAAAAGGCGGTTGCAGAAAGTGAAAGATAATGTTAGTCGATGGGGGAGGCCAACCCAGGATGTAGGTAAAGGATTTCAAACACCTTTAGCCATACCCCGCGAAACGGGAGGCCTGGCGGAACAATGTACCTGAAAAAGTGGAAGCGGCTCCTGCGGTGGCGGAGGTTCCTGGCAGTTCCCGGAGATCGTGTTGTCCAGCAGAGGAAGAGAGGCTCTCGCCGTGGAGGAAGATTAGAGTTACTGCACTGCCCAGGGAAGAAGCCAGCTGTGGTAATGCCGAAACGGATTAGAAGGTACACTCCTTTAAATCGCGGTTGTGGTGGTTGGGTGCCTGGTTATCCGGTCTCCGAGTGCAGGTCCTGGAAGGCGATTGGCAAACTGTTCTCCCAGGTCCTGGAAGGCGATTGGCAAACTGGTTGGCCCCACCAGCTCAAGGGAAGAAGGCTCTTGAAGATGAAGATCTTCTCTCGTCATGTGGAGAAAAATGGTGAGACTCTGCAGCAGGGCTTCACCGGTGGTTCAGTTGTTGCAGATGTCTTTGGCTTCTCTCCTCTTCGTCTTCTTAGTTCCAGTGGCGACGTCTTGCTCTTCCAGTCCCCAGGGCCCTGCTTTTATGCAAAAATTCTCCCATTCGTACAGCCTAGCTGTCACTCACACAGTGGAGTAGTCATCCTGGCGGGAGACCCTCCAGCCTATCAGGGCACAGTGCGACTTGGGTAGCTGAGGCAACCCTGTCCAGGGGGCCTACTCCCCCTCGCACACAATGGGTCCACCCCAGACTTAGTGGCGCCGAAAGGAGGGCTTCTTGGCAGAAGCCCGCCAAAAGGACAAACAAAGGATCCCCGACCTGGGTTAGGATCTTGGAGAAAGACATGAGAAAGAATTTATATAAAAGTTCTGGCAAATAAAACCTACCGGAGTAAAGTTAATATAAAAATAAACCGGCAGTATGTTAGAGGCTGTCAGTAAATATGGTAGCCTTGAACAATGTGAAAATCCTATAGGGAAATATTTGCGGTCGAATATTTTTGGTAGTAACCACTGCCACTTGCCAGAAACTTTTGAGAGAGGGACTGTACGGTACCCTCTCAAAAATGAACATAAGGGAAAAACTATTAACCCTTGCCAATACCTCCATAGTAAGATGGTTTGTACTGGTTTAGTTCATAAAGATTTACTAGTAAAGTCAATGGGGACATTACATGGCCTGGGAGACAGTCAGTCCCAGGGTATGGAGTCTATGTTTGGGGGTCACTATGACACCACTAGGTTACTGCACTGAGGGTGCTGTGTGGCAAATGTGTATAAAGATGGTTCCTATCAGGATGAGATAAACCCCATAGACATTAAACACAAAAAATAGCCTAGAACACACATAGCAAATATTCCTAAGAGTGGGAAAAAGAGTCTCACTCTTAGCAGGAGAAAAAAAAACAACACTTCAAATCCAGCAAAGCTGCTGGGGGACTCTATAGGTAAGGGAAATTAGCCATAGAATGAGAATTCTCCCTAACACCCGGGTAATGGACGTCATGGGGTTGGTCATATGCAGGAGTATATTATCAGCGTAGAGAGCCACTTTATATTCTATCGATACTAGTCGAATACTCTCAACTTGGGGGTCAGCCCTCATTGTTTGGGTCAAAGGCTCAAGGGAGAGTGCGAAAAGGATTGCGGAGAGGGGGCATCCCTGTCGGGTTCCACGTCCTAGTTCGAACCATCTAGAGTATTCACCATTCACAAATATCGATACTTTGGGGGCGGTGTACACCGCCTGTATTCCCCTTCTAAATCTCAGGCCGATCCTCACTTCCCTTAGGACTGCTCTCAGGAATCCCCACTCCACCCTTTTAAACACCTTCTTTTCGTCAATTGAAAGGAGGACGGGGTCGTTGGGTATGTTTCGGGATGCATGAATAAGATGGAGGGTTTTGCGCATTGTATCCGCACCTTGTCTTCCTAGTATGAATCCGACCTGGTCGGGGTGTATGATTTGTGGCATTAGCATCTCTAGCCTGGCAGCAAGAACCGTAGTGCACATTTTCATGTCGAAGTTCAGTAGGGAGATGGGGCAGTACGATCCACATTTCTTGGGGTCTCTGCCATCTTTAGGAATAACCGTAATTAGGGCACGAATGAAGGAGTCTGGGGGTTTCCCTGTGTCAAGTATCTCATTAAAAAGGTCTGTCAGGAGCGGTGTCAGTTGTGCACTAAATGATTTATAGAATCCGGCCGTATAGCCATCTTCGCCCGGAGATTTGCCTAATGTTAGCCTTTTTATCGCGTCTTGTACTTCCTGCTCAGATATGGGGGATTCTAGTAGGTCCGAGTCAGGGTCCGATATCTTGGGCATGTTGGAGGACAGGTAGGTCTCGGTGTCGGGTTGATCAGGGTTTGTTTCTGAGGTGTATAAGGTCTCATACAAGGTGGCGAAACATTCGGGGATTGTAGGGGCGGAGTCTGCTGGGGAGTGGTTATCATCGGTTATTTCCAGTACTTTCCACAAAGCTCTCTGGTCCCGGAGTCTTGTTGCTAATAGTGCGTCAGCTTTGTCCCCTTTCTCGTAAAATTTCTGTTTCAAGATTCGAAGCTTGCGCACCATCTGCTCATGTTCTAGCAGTCTCAGTTCCTCTCTTTTCTTTTTTCTTTTGTTAATTTTATTGGGATCGTTTATCTCGTCTCTCAAACATTCTCCTTCTAGCTGACAGATTTCAGTTCTAAGCCTGTGTTCAATGATCTTTCTCTCCCTCTTCTTGCTAGCCCCTTCTTTTATTAAGACACCTCGCCAGGTAGCTTTCCCTGCTTCCCAGACAACCTGCTTCAATAACCTCCCCCATATCATTTAGTTTGAGGTATTCGCTAATCTCTGTCTCCATTGTTGCCCTGAAGACAGAGTCCTTCCATAAACTTTTGTTGCATCGCCATTTTCCACCCGTCACCGGCAGATTCTCCCAATGAATGTCTGCTACCACCATGTCATGATCTGACCATGAGACTGGGATTATTTCTGCAAGGGTTGTGATGTCGGAGAGGTCTTTGGATATATATAATATAATCTACTCGGGTAAATGTATTATGTGGGTTGGAATAGAAGGTGTAGCCTAGTTCATGTGGGTGCTTGTCTCTCCACACATCACCCATTCCATATGTCTCCATCATCTTCTTAAGTTCTGTACAGGCACCCTTAGTTTGGCCTTTCGCGTCAGGGTTAGCAGGTTTCCAATCTTTGGTCAGGTCTGCCCATTGGTTAAAGTCCCCCCTAAAATAATATGTCCTGAGGCCTCCAGGATGATCAAGAACCTGGCCTGCCCAGATTTAGGGGAATAAATTGTGGCAATGGTGACTTTTACTTTTGCAATGATTCCCGTAACCACTAGGGCCCACCCTTCTACATTGGACCAGAACTTGGTTACCTCAAATTCTATACCCCTTCTGATGAGGATCCCCACTCTTCCCTTTCTTAGGGGTCTAGATCCCCAGAATTCCATGCGGACCCGTTTCCCCACGACTTTCCGCTCTTCCCCCTTGGCATACTTTGTCTCTTGTAAGAGGAGAACATCCATTTTACCCCTGCGGAATTCTCTTGATACCAGTGATCTTTTGGTGGGTGAGTTGAGCCCTTTTACGTTGTTTCCCAATTCTAAGGGAATCCCCCTTCTCTGCTTCAATGGTCAGTGCCATTGGATATTTTCATGGGGAGACATCTTACAATTTGTGACCAGTATGTTATTTGCTCATCAGAATTCCCATTATTACGATTGTTTTGGACCAGTAAAGCTGCTACTTCAATCCCTTCCCCTTGTCTGCTCTTTCTCCCTCCCCCTCCCTACCTTTTCCCATTTGGTGGCATCCGAACGAGCCCGGTTGATGGCACTGGTCTTGCATCGAACCACCTGGGGGGGGGTGTTGCTTCACGCCCCTTAACCTAACATGGTACCTCAATCTTGATTGAGCACCCATTGTGCCCCCCCTCCCCACCCCCTGAAATGTCTTTGTCATGGCCATACTGGAATTTGAAAAAGTGACCACTTAGTCGAGTCACTTCCTGAGCATTAGAATAGATACAGCTTCCCAAGTTCGAACAGAGTTATCCCCCTCCAGGAAGGCATTGCCCCTCCAGAACTTCCTTGAACCTTTCACCACTGCCTCCTGGGGCCCTGGATGCGCCAGCCTCGATCTTCCTGTCTCGACTCTTCTGGATTGCCGCCTTCTCCTCTGGGTCCTGGTTAATTCAGAGATACATGTCTTCATTTCTTTTTCAGATCTTACTCTCATCTTGGTTCCTTCATATTCGAAAGAGAGGGATGTTAGGGAGAATTCTCTGTTTAGGCTGAATTTCCTAACCTAGTGAGTCCCTCAGCAGCTTTGCTGGATTTTTGGGGTTTCTTTTTTTTCTCCTGCCAAGAGTGAGACTCTTTTACCCTCACTCTTGGGCATGATTTGAGTGTGTTCTTTGACTTCAGATGTGTTTAATGGGCTATGGGGTCTTTTACTCCATAGGGCTTCATGTGTTTTTGTGATGTGTGTTACACAGCACCCTCAGTGCAGTAACACCGGGGTGTCATAGCGACCCCCCAGTATAGACTCCATACCCTGGGACTGACTACTGTCTCCCAGGGCATGTAAAGTCACCATTGACTTTACTAGTCTTAAATTCTGAACAGAACCAGTACAAACCATCATATTGTGGACGTACTGGCTGGGGCAATTTGATTGCCCCGGGGTCTGTTAGTCGAGGGGGCACGTCTCCGTCCCCCGTGATAGAGTTTTGGCTGGTGGCAGTGGATAATACTTTTTATATTCAACCGCGAATATTTCTCTATGGGATTTTCCCATTGTTCGAGGCTACTATCTTTATTTATTTAATTACGATAGCCTCGAACATACCGCCGGTTTATTTAATTATTATTAATTCTCTGGTTGGTATTTTTTGCCAAAACTCGGTTCTAAAATGGCGTTTGTGTCCTCTTCTGTGACTCCAACCCAAGTCGAGCCCTTTGTTCCACTTTTTGGCAGGCTTCTCCACAGAAGCTCTCCAAAGTGGTGCCACTCTGTCTGGGGTACTTAGGAGGGGGATTTAGGCACCCTGGACTGAGTTGCCTAGGCAACTCAAGTCGCACTCCGTCCTGATTGGCCCAAGTGGTGAGCCGGCCGGCTCACCACTTAGCATGTTTGAGTGACAGGTAGGCTGAGTGGGGGTTTTCTGCATAAAAGCAGGGCTTTGGGGACTGGAACTTCAGAAGTTGCCACAGGACCTAAGAATCCGAAGAGGGAGAAGCTGAGCCGACCTGCCACGACGACACCACCGGTGGAGCCCTGATGGACCGCCTCACCACTTTTCCCAACGACAGAGGAGATCTCCTGCCGGAGAGTCTTCTTCCTTTGACTGGTGGGGATAACCAGTTTCACCGTATTTTCGCCTTCCCGACGCATCTCGTGGCCGCCTGGCCTGTGCCAAGCACCCCCGCAACCGGAATACCACGTTTTACCACGACCGCGAAATAAAGGGTAATACCTTTAACCGGAAAACTCTGCGGCTGGTTTCTTCCCTGGCAGTGCAATGACCTTCATCTTTCCTCCAAGTCGAGATCTTCTCTTCCCCTGGATGACGACGAGACTTGCACCCACTGCCAGGAACAACTCCCACCGCTGGATGATCCTTCCCACTTAAGGTACCGTGTCCCGCCTGGCTTCCCTTGCCACCGACTGTACGGGGTAGATTTAGCCCCCGGCTTTCGAACCTGGGTTAGCCTGGGACACCCTGGCTAAACTTTTCTGAGCCTCTCTAAACTCTTTTCGAAATCTCTGCAAGACTTTCTAAGCCTAGTGTAACTGTGTGACCTTGGGCGCATTTGTGCTCTGCTCTCTCTAAGAGTGGGCCCAGCCTATGGACTTTGGCTCACAAGTGACTTTTGCTCTTCTGCCTTGCTAATAGTGTTCCTAAATCTTAGAGTGGTGTATCGTTCCATATTCTGTCTTTTTCCCTCCCTTCTTCATGAACTTATTGGAGTGCCATCTATAGTTAAGCGCTCACCTCTGTATGGAAATAAGTGGTGTTAACTAAGACTTATCTGATAAGGAATAAGGGTTGTATATATTATAATAGTAACTGTGTTTAGAGTGTTTTACAATAAGAGTGCTGGAGTGTTTCAAACAGTGTTTTTAAATAAATAATTATATACTTTGATACCAAAGCTCTGGTCAGTGTTTGCTTGTATTATTGTATCTGAGTGCCTATTGGGTATACTTTGCAAACTGCCTAACTCTTCTTGAGGGAAGTCTGACTGCTCAGCCACAGCTACCAGGTAAATCTGGGTGGTACAGACTGCTACCAAGTGGGTTTACTGCTAACACCTGTAGTCCTAAATCTTTTGCAGTGTTCCCAAAGGGAACTGCACAGGTTTCTGCCTAACAAGGGAGAAGGGGTAGCCCCATCTGTATCAGATGTTTTTCTCCTTCAGCCATTTTGTGAGAGGACCACATATGCGCCTGAGGGCTAATGTTAGCAAAGATAGATCTTGATATATTGATATTTGGGTGCCACCTAAAGTAATTGCGTCACTGTTTCTAGCTTTCTCAAGAACTCTGGCTTTGTCTTGGAAGCGATGGAATTGGGCTAGGACCCGGTGGGGAGCCCCCAGCTCTGTGGATTCGCTCCGTTTTAGGTTCATCTATTGCATCGTCTGCGAATAAGAGCTTGATGATATCGTGAAGCGTTTTCCTCAGGTCGTTTTCAGTTTCTCCTTCTCGTTCTGGAATGCCAAAAATGCGCAGGTTGTTTCGTCGTCTTTCCTGGTTTTCTAAATCGTCGATCTTGATCTTGAAGTCCTCTTCTCGTGCTCCAAATTGGTTATCCTTTGCTCGAGCTGTGCTTCCAGAGTGTCTATGGACGCTTGGTTGTTCTCCACTCCGTCCAGCCTTTCTTCCATGTTGTCCAGTCTTTGTGTGATCTTGTCTATTTTACCCCCAATATTGGCTCCCCTGGTGTTAATTTCACCAAGCAAGGCTGCAATGTCTCCTTTCCTGGGGACGGCGTCGTTGTGCGTGGTCTCCATCTCTATCTCGGCAGAGTCGCCAGATCGGATTGGTGTGGGGGGTAAAGGCAAATGGAGCTAGTTTGTCTCGCACTCATGTAACCCTGGGGGTTTACGCTGGTAATGTTCCGTGGGCCTGATGGGAGCATGTTGGTCAAAATGTCATGCGAATATCTGTGGTGGGTGTTGTCGGGGCCTTCCTGGGCGCCAGTAGGTGGCGCGTTTATCTTTGCCCCTTCCGGGAAGTTTATTGGTGATGCCGCCTTTGACGATTCCTTCATGCGCAGGGGCCTGTGGCAGAGAGGGTCAGTTAATAGTATTTCTTTTGTGTATGGTTTAGTGTCCAACTTTTCTGTACTATTCTTTCTCTTTAACCTTTTATATGGTGTAGTAGGTTGCTCTCTCTACTGCTTGGTTAAGGACGTGTAGAACCTTGGAGTCGCTTTGTTTCAGATCCATGAGAGGGGAGGTCCCCAGAATGGTTTCAGGTGGGAGTTGTAGTGGTAGGGCCCCCGTCAGGTCGACATCCCTTGGGAGTGTATCAGTTTATGTGGTAAGTACAGTGTGTTGCCCACTTATGGGAGGGAGGGGGGAGATGGTGCTCTCGGTCTCTGGAGAGTGTGCCCTTTTTTTACCCGAGGGGCCACATCCTAGTACCTGCAGCATGTCCGAGGGGGCGCCTATACGCATTTATACCAGCAGATCCGCTGAGGGCGAAACGCCTACCAGGCCTGGGCCTGAGGTACAGGGTAGGCCTCATGATCCACACTCAAGAGTCCTGTAGGAGGCTGGGCCCAGTGAACCAAGCAACAGGACACAGGCACGTGAAAGGCAGCTCGACAAGATGGCCGCCATGCCCGACATGAGGGACAGCCGCCTGGTACCGCACTAAGAAAGGGAGCAGATTGAGGAATCAGTGTCCAGGTGGGATTGGTGTCAACTAGGTACGTGGCCTACAGCCTATCCTTCATTTGCGCAGGGCAGGTTCTCGCTGTGTCCGTATGGGCAGGCCATGCAACAGCTCCAGCAGCCGCCCGCTAAGCCCTCAATATCTCCTACCACCGCCCGCCCCCGGCCGGTTTTTTGAAAGGTTCCTCAGGCTCATATCGTCTCCTCAGATGGGGCTCATCCTCAGGGATGCCATCACAGACGTGCTCTCGCCAATGGTTCTGGCGCGGCAGGCCTCAGTACAGGCGCCCCTGGCCCCTGTGCAGCTTCCACCACCCGCTCCGGCCCCCCAACCGATGGTGCAGGCGGTTCCGTACCAGCATCTGCTGCATCGCCCTGGCTTCGGTCTCCACACCTCAGCCTGCTGTGGGATGTTTTTACCCATGCATCCGAGCCCTACCTCAAAAACTGTGCAGTACTGACATGGAAAACATCATGGTGGCCAGAGATTCCCAGAAAATGCACAGGGAAATGCATGAAGAATAGGCTGCCACTCTTTTTGCCGATGTTATGGGCACAGAAGGGCACTTCCTAAAACCACCATTGGACTACCCACACAGTAGCCTGAAACCATTGGGAATGGCAATGCTGATTGCCAAAAGCAACCTAGAATTGTGGGGAATTCATTTTCTTAAATCCCAAAAATGGGTGCAGTACCAGTACTCACCACTATCAGAAAGCCGGCGTTTTAAAACCACCAGATTTTTTTTGGTGTAAAACTGAATAAATGAACCCAAAGCATGCCAAAGAAAGACTTACTGAGAGGTGGATACAGTGTAAAGTTATATTCTGAAGTGACTTGAAGGTTTATAACAAGACTGGCTGAGCTGTGGATTTCAGCAGTTTAAGAAAATTTGGACTGAAAGACAATAAAAATCTAAATGTTTAAAAGAAATGAGTGACCTACTTCTGAGAGTCACATAGGTTGCAATTGTTTAAATGTCTTAGTTTTAAACTTAGAATCAGCATTTTAGCTGCATATGTAAAAAATTGTCTTGACTTAAACTGGGGAACAAAAGTGACATTTTATCTGAAACCTGGTTTAATGAAACTGAATTCTGCCCACCAGCTACCCCCGACAGGAGATGAGACTTGCACAACAGCTGTGTTCCCAGGCCTAGCTGCCTTTTTGCTGCTCCCACCAAAAGGGATCTGCCACTTCTCTGATTGGATTATCAAGGGACTGCTAGAGGCTAAACATAGGACCCAGGCAGAGGGTTTATGGAAGTGGCCATAAATGGCTTCCTCTTGAACACAGGGCCTTCCAGGGCCCAGGCAGATGGTTTATTGCAGGGGTAATAAAAATGGCTTCCTCTTGGCAGAAACTGGGAGGGGGAGAAACTGGAGACAGAGCCTGAGCTTGAAGAAAGTGGAAAGAATGGTTTATGTACCATGTGACCTGAAAAGACACACCCCTGTAGCCAGAATATGGTCTTAGAAAAAGATGAATAACTCATATTCTCCAGCATTGGATCTTTCATGGATTCACATGCTTAGAATATTCCCCGTCGTCAGGCTGGGAATCCCCGGTACATTATATATAGACCCTTTCCCGTAGGAAAACTTTTTCGACGCTTATGCGTCCTATCCACCTTGTTTTGTATCATGCGTGCCCGCACCGTCAGGACGTCATGATATAAATACAGGACCCGCCCCCGCGCTCCCTCAGATTTCAACCGTCTTTCAAAGTAGTGGGATCCTCGTGATTACTGCTAGTGGAAACTAGGTTGTTTTTTCTGTTTCGCTTCGGCGACGTTCAAATTCTGGAGAATTATGTCTGGAAAAGCGTTATTTCGCCCTTGTGCGACATGTGGCCTCAAAAAAGTTTATGAAGGAGATGCCCACATGGATTGTATCTACTGTCTCCACCCGCACCACACGGCGGATACATGTGAGATATGCCAGGGTTTCTCCCAAAAAGCCCTTAAGGACCGTAAAAGAAGGCTGGTCGACTGGCTTAATGACGGAGCGGGTGCCTACCCGGCTTCGGAAGTTGGCTCCACGGCCTCCAGGAGCAAGTCGGAACCTCCATCGAAAAAGGTACGGCCAGCAGAAAACCGCGCTGAGGACAAGCATAAGGGGAAGCATGCTAGGTCTTCCTCATCACATAAAAAGCCCTCCTCCTCCTCCTCATCTAAGACGGAGAGGCAAGCGCTGTCATAATCCTCCTCAGGGGACCGTCCCAGGTCTTCCGTGAGTCGAGACGCTTCAGCCGGGAAGTCGGCATCGAAATCGGCGACGAAGTCTAAGGGCTCGACGACGACAACTTGCCTGTCGACCTCGGTGTCATTGACGATGCCTATTACCGTTCAGGCAGCAGCGGTTGGGATTCCTTCGTCGACGGAGACTCAGTCTATGGCTTGGCTGCCAGAGGTCTATGACCCGATCCCCCCTGAGGTCTTACTGCAGCCAGACACGGCCTGCTCGGTGGAAGGAGAAGGTGGCACGGTTCTGCAGCCATCGGATTTAGGCTTACGGCCTTCCACGTCGGCGACGACAACGACGAGTGCGAGTGGGGGTATGGTACCTATATCATCAACGTTATTGAACCCCCAGGCAGTTTTGTCTCTGGATGTGCTTAATACTCTTCAGAAGCTCCTGCAGCGGCTGGATACGCAGATCCCTCAACCTGGGACTTCGTTGTCACCTTTTTCTGTACCTCCTGTCGACGAGCAAACTTGTGCGGCTCGCTCGACGACTAAAAACCCATCGACTCCTCAGGCAGTAAAAGATCGTCCTCGAGCGCAGGAGGAGGGTGAGTTGTCGGAGTCCGATTCTATACTGGGTGACTCAGGGTCAGACATCTCCCTGTCACCTTCGAGGGACCCAACATGGAATTCGGATGTAGAGGTAGAGTCTACGAGGAGCCAGTCACAGCCATCTCCTCCGGATGATGTGGGAGCCTTCCATGCAATGATGGGAAAAGCTTGTTCCGAGTTCGGCTTGATTCCTGAGGAGCAGAAGAAAGACTGTTTCCTTTTTGACCATATGGGTCAAAGGAGGAAATCGGTATTTGCCATCCCAATTCTGGACCACGTGTGGCAGGAAGGTCTCAAGACGATGCGCCATCCGTTCTCGGAGCCAGCTATAAAGGGGCGGATTGAGAAAAAGTTTAAAGCTCCGGAGTCCACTCCAAAATGTCTAACATCACAACTGCTGTCTGACTCGGTGGTGTCGGCGGCAGCGACTAGGAAGGCCAGGGTACAGCAAAAATGTTCAACTCCACCAGAAAACGAGGCTAGGAGGCAAGACGCCTTTGGAAAAAAGGTGCTCTCGGTCGGTGCGACGACGGTAAGAGCAGCCAATTCCTTAGCGATCGTGTCACGATACGATAGAGAAATGTGGCACAAACTAGCCCCTATCCTAGAACACCTGCCAGACGAACACCGGAAAGCAGCCATGTTACTGTTGCGGGAGGGCGAAGAGGCCTCGAACCACGCAATTAATATTGCAGTTGACCTAGCAGAGTCTGGATTCAAACAAATCAACCATGGCGTAGTACTTTGTCGACAAGCGTGGCTCAAATGTACTACTTTCCGTCCTGAAGTCCAGTACAAAGTCCTTGACATGCCATGTGAAGGGGAACACCTGTTTGGCGAAAAGGTTGACGAAGCGTTGAAGGGGATGAAGGTGGACACGGATACTGCTAGGTCCCTCGGCGCCCTCCAAACGGGTAGAAACTTCAGCTCTTTTCGCCCCTTTAGGGGTGCTTCTGGAAACTCCCACTTTGGAGCCTCGAGGGACCGTGGATTTAACAGGCCCTCGTACTCTTCACAAGGGTTCTGACGAGCGTCCCAATCGGCACGTAGAAGCAGAGACTATCAAGCTTCCAGGCGGCGAGGCTCGGGTCCCTCGTCGACGAAGAGCAAGCAAACCAGCAACCAATGACGGCCTTCGGAACGTCCTGGGGGGACGAGTCTCTCATCACTTCGACCAATGGAAATGCATCACCACAGATCGATGGGTTCTAGACACGATTCGCATGGGTCATGCGCTACAATTCAGAGACAAGCCTCCACGTCTTCCGCCTGTATTTTCGACCCAGCCCCACCTCCGAATCCTACGACAAGAGGCGGTGCTTATGTTGCGAAAAGGAGCGGTAGAGAGAGTTCCTGTGGCACAGGAAGGACACAGAGTTTATTCCCGGTTCTTCGTTGTCAAGAAGCCAAATGGAAAATGGAGGCCCATTCTCGACCTGAGGGTACTCAACAAATGGCTAAAGAGCCTAAAGTTCAAAATGCTAAAGCTCCAGGAGGTTATCAGGTCAGTGCAACCTATGGATTATCTGTCGTCACTAGACCTTCAAGACGCCTATTTTCACATCCCAATACGCCCACGACACAGGAGATATTTAAGGTTCGTCGTCGGGCGAAGTTCAAGGTCCTTCCGTTCGGTCTCAAGTCCTCCCCCAGGACGTTCACCAAGTGCTTGGCCCCCATAGCGGCCCATTTAAGGAAGGACGGTCACCATGTCTATCCCTATCTAGACGACTGGCTGGTCAGAGGCTCGTCCATGGAACAAACACGAAACAGTCTGGGGGCCACGATGTCCCTCTTACAGGAACTGGGCTTCGCGATAAACTGTTTGGATGCCAGTTCTAGATCTGACGCAGCTTTGGGACAGGCGGTTCTTAGAAACCTATTTGCTTAAGGAGGGTCTCCTCTCCACCCTGAGGCTACTCTCAGTTGTAATCGCCCATGCAGTATGGAGGATAGGGGTCGGGACGTAAGAGTAATTATAATTTACTCACCGTAGTGACTAGCGTACTCTTATCCCCTAGTCCCCTTTCCTCTGTATGTCCCACCAGCCTCCCCCCTAATAAAAATGGTGTCATTAGGCAATGTTAATCTATTGTTGACGCGTCTATGGGGACAAAGGTGTTACGCCAGAGGGCGGTGTCAGGGCAGTGCATGCTCCCAGGGCCGCAGCCCCGCGCGCTTCTAAATGTAAAGGGGAAGAAGGCTTTTCTGGTGAAAAAGGTTCTGTGTCCCGTCCCTTGGAAAGGACACCCATGCAGTATGGAGGAAATCGGACTAGTCACTACGGTGTGTAACTTATAATTATTCATATGTAGGACTGCAAGTATAGCCACCTGCTAAATCAGAACACCAAACCTATTATGCTAAAATCATAAACAGAAAATATAAATTCTCAATCACATAAGTTTACAAAACACAAAAAGACATACAATAGTTAATACAATTCAAAAATCAAAAAGCCAGTCACAATGGCTCGACACAACAGTGATGGTTTGCTCCACCTAATTTCCCATTGTGTCAAAATTGGCACCTAGACAGAATTTTGAATGTCAACTAGTGCCACACTTGAACATAGGCCTGCATCTCATCCAGACAGATTTGTGAATGTCAGCAAGTGCCACACGTAGATAGAATTGTAAACATTAGCCTGCGTCGCATCGAGACAGAATTGTGAATGATAGCAAGTGCCAGATTTAGTTAGAATTGTGAACACTAGCTGCGTCATAGCTACTGTACAGGACTCTCACATCTAGGTGTAGTCTCCATATCTGTCTACTACATGTTGAAACCCACTGATCGTGGAACCTAAGCATCTCTCCCACTATACAGCACTGTAAAAACTAGGTATAGCCTCCATCTTTGCCTACTATATGGCGAAACGTAATGGATTATGAAACCTAGTCCTCTCCAACACTTACAGGACACTCAATCTAGGTGTGGCCTACATCTTTGTCTATTGTATGGTGAAGTTTAGTGTATTGTGAGACCTCCCTCTGCCCCCACCATACAGGATCCTCATATCTAGGTATTTAGCCATACTGCAAACGTTAGCTGCGAGATTTATAACTGTTAGGCAGAATTATATGCAGTACCCTTTGGGAACACTACACACAATTAAGATTACAAGTGACAGTGCAATTTCACCTTTGGTACAAGCCTGTACTACACAGTTATAGTGGTAGCAGTAGCGGAGCAGCCAGACTTATCTCAAGAGTAAGTGAGCAGTACAAATAGTTACACAAAGGACAGCAATTACTATGATTCAGGCAAACACGGACTCAAGGTTTCTAAGTAAAAGAATATATATTTATTTACTCAACAGTTGTATAACATTTCACTATTCTAAGCAAGTTAAAAATCACAATCATAAATACACCACACCACTTCCCTTAATAGATAATACATGCTTCAGATTCCCAGAACCCCTTGTCGTCCGTTCCCTAAAGGGACCCTGACAGTGGGAGACAAGCACCTGTATGCTCACACTGCATTTCCCCCGATGTTACAGTTGCCAATTTTTCAACTTAGATTTTGTATACTTGGGAAGTATGCGCCTGTAACCTGTTCACAAAAATGCAAAAGCTTGGCTGCGTTGATGACGGGCCGAAGTCAGGAGACAGCCCCCATGCAAAGTTGCAAATGTTGGGTTATTGGGGAAGGGGTGATCATTCCTCTGATTGGAAGAGGGGAGGGGGCAGGAATGGTGGGTTACGGGTCGGTTATACAAAAAATGCTTGACATGTTTGTTTGTTGAGAAGATGCAGCACTATATAGTTCTGGCTCCTTTGTACTGTCTGAAACTTGCCCCTTTAGGGCTCAAGACCCAGTTTATGTTCTGGACTGATGGGAATTGAGCCATTGCAATTCATGAGCTGGAATGTGCGAGGTCTAGTCAATCCGACAAAAATGTAACGCCTATAGCTATACATGGAGCGACACGGGGTGTGCAACCTGTCCCTAGAAGAAACACATGCACTGGCTATAGGCTTCCAGAGGTTTGCTTGGAGCGGGGGTACACAACGATATTTCATCACATATTGTAGGGGTGTCATGACCCTTATTCATAAATCCATACAATATGTTCACAAACAGGCACACTTAGATCTACTATGACGCTATGTGTTATTGCGGGGTGTGCTGAGAGGTCAGGAAATAGTCCTATTGTATGTATACGGACCAAATGTTGTTGACCCTGAATTTTACTCCGAAGTGTTTGAACTACTGGCTATACCCCCTAGTACAGTAGTGTGGGTTGGAGACTTCAACACAATAGTGGACATAGATCTTGACAGGTCCGTAAGTAAATCCCGGCAGTTGACCAGGGCTGCCCAGACGATGTGCGAGTCCTGACCAATCTTGGGATGGTGGATGCCTGCAGGATGCCCAACCCGACATCACGTGAATAGTCTTACTACACCACAGTACATGACTCCCATTCCCGGATAGACATGTGGTGGTTGTCTGGCACCCTCATAACTTAACCTCAACGGCGCTGACATACTGGCCACAACCTTCTTAGACCACTCCCGATTACATTGACACTGACCCTTGGGGATACATTGGGTGCTAAGAGTATGGAGATTTAAATCACAGTCATTACCGTCAGTATTTGAGACCGAAGTGGGGAGATGTGTTGATGAGTATTTCGAGATAAACACGGGCTCTGTGGGTACACAAGCGACACTGCTGGAAGCTTTCAATATTTATGTGCAGGGCATGGCTGTGTCACTGAGTCAGGCTTGTCAAGGTGATACGGCTAGATATTCGCACTAGCAAAACAAACCTACATTGATTAGAGCTACAATATGCGTCCGAGGCCAGTGTCACCACCTTGGAAGACCTCAAGATCGAACTCGACAGATTTCAGACACATGCAGACAGAGAATTGAAATTTCTAGACAACCTGGGCTTGGCAAGACAGTATGGTGAAGGTGAGCACCCTGGCAGGCTGCTAGCCAGGATGACGCGACAGGCGGTAGGCAGCCACCAGGCTTCAGGTCAATTGCGCCGAATGTGAACTATTTCCGATCACTGGCGCTATGGTCGCACCACTAGACCTTATGGGATTCGCCTGGGGACCCCTGGAACTCAAATCCCATGGGAATGTCATGACGCGGCACTCAACTCTACTCCCGCAACTATGGGGTATATTTACCCCAATTTACAGCCAAACTTCGCGCCTGGACGAAGCTCCCACCCACAATAGCGGGCCGTGTGGCTCTCCTGGAAATTATCACCCTCCCAAAGCTACTATACTATTTCTGAATATACCAATGTGGCCAGGCACCACATTCTTTGCAACACTGAAAGGTGCAATTTCTAATTTCTTGCTGCACGCAGGTGCGGTTAGACTAAAATGGGACACATTAACAAGACCCTATACACATGGTGGACTCGCTGCCCCAGACTTTGAAAAATACTGGGTTGCAGCACAAGCGTACTATGCAGCCTGTTGGTCTGATGATGACACACATCACCCACATGTTAAAATTGAGCGCAACGCAGCTGGTTCTCGCAACGTGCGCTCATTGATATTACTGCCGGTATGGAAAGACCCTGTAGCCTGTGACCACAACACCACTGGCTTTGGGCAAAATATGGAAAATGCTAGACAATCTCCGCCCCTTCCACGGGGGCTTACCACTATGGAACCTGTTTCCGTTGTTCCCTAAAATAAAAAAAACAGCTGGACGAAAATGGGCAATAGATGGCTATGCAACCATAAGCAATGTCTACAACATGGGGTCCTTTATCATGTTTCAGGATCTGCCAGGGCTCTTGCAGAGACTTTCCTCGTGCTGGCTACATGTTATGCTCACCTGGTTTCTGTGGGGACGTTGGGACATGGTTGCACCCCTCCCTGGAAGTGAATTCCCCAAGTCAGGCTTCTTCCCCTGCTCGTGTGCTGTGGACTGTGCTTGTTGTGGACACTGCTCCTGCAAGGATATGAGAGATCGTGAGAATGCTGCTATATGACTGCTGTCTCTCTGGAACCTTGCTTCCCAGAATGTGGTGAGCATGCGCCGACCCATATAGTCTAACCTGTTTATTGATGATGGTGAGCTCTCCGTCCTGCTTCTCACTGCAGGGGCGCTTTTGATGGACCGAGTTCCTTCACTGGCCCATGTGCGTGGCAGCCCAGACCGGCTGTGGCGATGCATAAAGCAAGGCCAAATGGGAAGACCACGATGCTCCGACAACATGGTTTAAGGTTAAGCGCAAGGATTTGTCTAAGCGCAACCTTAAGCGTAAACTCTCAGCGAATTCTAACCTTGTCTTTATCTTTTTCTCTTGCAGGCACGACGTCGGGCTGGAGCGCTGCTTTCCGGAAGTCTGGAGATGGAAGATGAATGCCAGAGTCCACGATGATGTGTGCCGAAGGAAGCAGACTCCTAGGTAAGTGCTGTGGCTGGTAGCTGGAAACAAGTAAGATGCGCTCTGGCGAATAGCTGAAAATAGGTCAAATGCACTCAGGCTGGTAGCTGGAAACAGGTAAGGTGCGTTCAGGCTGGTAGCTGGAAACAGGTAAGATGCGCTTAGGCGGCGGTGAGCGTTACGCTGCAATAGCAGAATAATGCGAAGCGCGTGCATGAGGGCTGAGCAGGCTTATATAACGTAGCTCTGGCCACGCCCATTAGTCCTAATTCATCAGCCCCACCCTGCCACTCCTAAAGGATGCTTACACGTGCAGTCTGACACTCCCCAGCAGCCACGTCTGACCGAATGCACGTGGGGGCCCCTGCAGGGGAAACAAAGTACTTGCAATAAATAAAAATGTGCTAGTGCACATTTATTTATGAGCCGGCGCCAAAGGACTGAGTCTAGCTGGGCCCTCCATGTTGCATTGTCCCCAAGGGACAATGAAAGTTTGTGTTACCCCTTGCTCTCGTGCCCTGATGGTGCAGGGTCTTGGGTTCCGGGCTCATGGCCATGACAGCACTCCCCCTCAAGGCCCCCCTCACGGGTGTTCTTTCTCCTGTTCCTGGCTTGGTGGGATTGTTGCGATGGAATGGTCTGATCAGTCATGGGGCTTGGACGAATTCACTGGGTTCCCATGTCCGGTCCTGGGGTTCATAACCCTTCCAGTCGATCAGGTAGTACAATTTACATTGCACTATTTTGGAATCCAGAATAGTTTTGACCTTGTATTCCGGTTCTCCTTCTATGATGTCGGGCTCTGGTGGTGCTTCAATTCGAGTACCTGGTTTCATTGGTTTCAGGAGTGAAACATGGAATACTGGATGGATTTGCATATTAGATGGTAATTCCAATTTCATGGCAGCTGGGTTTATCACGGCTTTGATGGAATAGGGCCCCAGGTATCTGGGACGGAAGGCTTGTGGTCCTTTCAAGGGAATGTTTTTGGATGCTAACCAAACCTTTTCTCTGACTTGATAATGTGGGGCCTCTCTTCGGTGTTGGTCTGCAAACTTTTTCTGTTTTTCTTTAGTTCTGGTCAGATGTTCAGCTGCTTCTTTAAGAATCTGAGTGATGGTCTTATCTGAGGTTGTTACTGCTAGCATTTCCAATTCGTCAAGGGAATCAAAAGTGGATGTTCGAGGATGGTGACCATGCACCGTGTAGAATGGGGTCTGTCCGGTGCTAGTGTGGATGGAATTGCTGTAGGCGAATTTGGTCAATCAAAGTATGTCTTTCCAGGATTCCTCATTTTGTTGCAACATACACCTCAGATATTGCTCCAAGGTCTGGTTTGTCCGTTATATTTGGCCATCGGTTTGAGGATGGTGACTAGTGGATAACCAGAGATCAATTGTGGTATTTTGCAGCACCTCCTCTACAGTGCTGAGACGAACTGAGTTCCATGATCTGTCAAATTACACAGATTCCCATCAGTACTAATATCAATCTGTTCCAAAAACACTGTGGCGAGAGCGGAAGCAGTGGGGAGTCCTTTTAATGGGATGAAATGGGGCATTTTGGAGAATAAATCTACAATAACTAAGATGGTGTTATATCCATTGCAGGGAGGAAGATCTGTGATAAAGTCCATTCACAACGTATGTCACGATGCTGGTGGTACTGTCAATTGGTGCAGTAACCCAGCAGGATTCAGCTTCTGAGATTTGTGTTGTGCGCAGACACCACAGGTTGCAATAAATTGGGCAATGTCTTTTCTCCAAGTTGGCCACCAATAGTCTTGGCAATCCCCGGATGTCCTTCCACTAGTGAATCGTGATAGTTTGCTATTTTTTGATCTTGTAGCTTCTTGTCTTGAATGTACAACCTCCCTTGAAAATACGGCAGGTCATTTTCAATGGTGTATTGGTCCCCTCTGGATAG
This sequence comes from Ambystoma mexicanum, assembly GCF_040938575.1. NCBI lineage: Eukaryota > Metazoa > Chordata > Amphibia > Caudata > Ambystomatidae > Ambystoma > Ambystoma mexicanum. The sequence continues at coordinate 579,108,727 of NC_090924.1, read as the reverse complement.
CCACTCCTGTCCTGTTGTTTGGTTCATCTGAGATTGGAGATTGGTTTTCAAGTCATCCAAACAGGTGGTTGCAGCGATTTTGTTCTGGATTCATTCTTCAGGAATGATGGCCAGAGTTTCAGGTGTGGTAAAAGATTCTTAGTCCTCACTCAAGTGTGACATAGCATCTGCTTTCCCATTGCGTTCTCCGGTTCTATAAGTGATGATAAAATCGTATTCCTCAAAGGAGAGAGCCCAGCGACATTGACGAGAGGACTGGGCCTTGGCGGTCTTCAAGTATTTCAGATTGCAGTGATCCGTGATGACAGTGACTGTATGTCTCGCTCCCAGAAGGTAGTGTCTCCATGTTTTGAAGGCTCCCTTAATTGCTAGTAGTTCTTTGTCCGTGATCGCATAGTTCAACTCCGGTGAAGAAAACCTATGGGACCAGAATGCTATGGGATGTAGTTGTCCAGTGTCGGGGTCTCTTTGTGATAATACCGCCCCATGAATAAGTTGGAGGCATCTGTCTCGACCATGTATGGCAGATCTGGTCGAGGGTGTCGGAGAACTGGTGCTGTGGTGAAAGCAAGTTTCAGCTCCTGGAAGGCTTTCTCTGCTTCTGGAGACCAAAGGAATTTCTTGTTTTTTCTCAGCAGGGAGGTGATTGGGTGAACTAGCTGCGAAAACCTAGGAATAAACTGGACAATAAAAGTTTCAAATCCGAGCACACTTTGTACTCCTTTTGTGGATGTCGGTGATGGCCCTTGAAGGATAGCATCCACCTTGCGTGTGTCCATGTGTACGCCTCGTGGTGTGAGCATAAAACCCAAGAATTCATCTTCTGTTACGTGGAAGAAACACTTTTCTAACTTGGCAAACAACCGATGCTGTCAAAGTTTTTCCAATAATGCTCTTACATGGCCGATGTGGTCCTCCTTGGAAGCTGAATAAATGAGTCATCTATGTAGACAATTGCGCAAACGTCCAATAATTCTCAAAGCACATCGTTCATAAAAAATTGGTATGCCGCCGGGGAATAACCCAAAAGGCATAACCTGGTATTCGAAAAGACCATACTTGGTACGGAATGCCATCTTCCACTCATCCCCTTGTTTAACTCCTACAAGGGTGATAGGATCCTCGTAGATCCAGTTTTGTGTAAATTTGGGCATTCTTTACCAGATCCAAAAGCTCCAGAATAAGTGGCAGTGGGTATCTGTTTTTTAGCGTGATCTGGTTAAGCGCTCTATAATCAATACAAGTTCTTAAATCGCCCTCTTTTTTAGGTACGAAAAAGAGAGCCGAAGAGGCAGGGGACTTAGACGGGCGGATAAAGCCGTTAGCTAGATACTGATCCAGGTAAGTTTTTAGATGCTGGTTTTCCTGCTCCATTAGGTCGTAAATTCGACTGCAGGGAATTTGGGCTCCGGGCACCAGATCGATTTGGCAATCGTAAGGCCTGTGTGGAGGCAGAGTGTTTGTTTGCTCCTTCTGAAAAACATCCTGGTAATCCAGATATTCAGGTGTTAAGGAACCAGTGAGTCACAGAATAGTTTTTCCCTTGGGGTTCGGGTTGCTCACATCTTTGTTGTAGCAAGCGTTAGCACACTCTTGAGGAAAGGTCAGAACTCTTTTTCTCTAGTCGATCCTAGGGTTGTGTGTTTCCAGCCAAGGCATTCCTAATATCATCTGGAACTGAGGAGCACCGATCAGATCGAAGGAGAGGTCTTCTTGATGACCATCCTGGCACATAAGCATGACTTTTTCGGTATGCTGCGTCACTGGCCCGGATGATAACTGAGAACTATCCACTGCTGTGACGTTTTCCGATTTCAGCTTCTGTTGGAGAGGAAGGCCCATTCGTGCAGCCAGATCTTGATCAATGTAATTTCCCACAGCTCTGCTATCAATATATGCCTGCAAGGCATGTATCTTTGACGGTTGTTTGTGGTTGACCAAAAGTACCAGGATGACTAGATGTGAGGTCTGTACAGATTCCTTCTTTTCGCTCGACAAGTGGACCACTACGCTTGTCGGGCTTTGGAGTTTCCCGAATCTTGTTCCTTTTCCTCGTCACCATTATCCGTTGCTCCGACTAATTTCCTGGGTGGTTTCACCGGGCATTCTCGGAGGAAATGTCCTGCCCTCCCGGAGTATAAGCAGAGCTGCTGTTGCCTCCTTTTCTCCCTTTCAGCCTTGGTGATAGGACTTCGTAATCTACCAATCTGCATTGGTTCAGTTGTTCGTGGGTTTTGGTTTGATTGTCCCGGGGTCGCATATAGACCGACCTCCCTTCAGCTCTTGTGCGATCCATTTTTCGATTCTGCAATCTGTGATCAACCGCACAGTCAAGTTGATGTATTCCGCACATGCCTCGGGGGGGATTGACCACTTGGGCTAGAACATCCTTAAGTTCCCCATGTAACCCTCGATAAAAGAGCGTAGTCCTTTTTTCTTCTGGCCAGTTTGTCCGTGCTACAAGACGATTGAAAGTGGCGATGTAGGTCAGTAGGTCTAGGTTTCCCTGTCTGAGTGACAGTAATTCATTGTGCAAAGCTTGTCCTTGAGTCGGCCTTGTGAAAAATGTCTCCATTTCCCGCTGAAATTCCCCAAAGTCTCGAAGTAGTGGATCATCCTGGTTTACTAATGGTATCCACCAGTCCGCAGCGCTACCTCCTAAATTTGAGAGTACAAATGCGACTCTGGCTTGACCATTAGGAAAAGCCCCAGGCCGGCACAAAAAATTGAGACGACATTGGTTCATGAATTGAGCGTACTTGTTAGGGTCGCCAGTAAAGCGTTCAGGCGGGGCCAGTGGCACTGCACCTGGGAGAACCACTCAACTGGTGATGATGGCTGTGGCATGGGAGGATGGTCAAGCCCTGGTAGTGGGACCTGACCCGCGTGGGACTGAAGCATTTGTCTTGCCAAGTCGTCAGTTCGTTCCCGAGTTACAATAAGATCCTTCCTTAAAGCATTGGTTTCCTGTCTGGAGGCATGGACTTCAGCCTGTAATTCCCCCAGAAGTTGGGCCAACTGGTCTGTTTCTGAGGTTTCCATAACGCCCAGGTAGAGATTTGTAGAGGCTTTGCGTTCTGTTACGCTCATCTGGTCTCTCCGGGGACGTTGGGGCACGGTTGCAGACCTCCCTGGAAGTGAATTCCCCTTGTCAGGTTTCTTCCCCTGCTTGTGTGCTGTGGACTGCGCTGGTTGTGGACACTGCTTCTGCGAGAATATGAGAGATTGTGAGAATGCTGCTATATGACTGCTGTCTCTCTCGAACACTTCTTCCCAGAATGTGGTGAGCATGCACCGACCCATATAGTCTCACCTGTTGATTGATGATGGTGAGCTCTCCGTCCTGCATCTCACTGCAGGGGCGCGTTTGATGAACCGAGTTCCTTCACTGGCCCATGTGTGTGGCAGCCCAGACCGGCTGTGGCTGAACCACTCCTCAAGGTAAGTGTCTTATGGCTTTTAAATATTGTAATGTTGATTCTTGATTATTGTCCGTGTCCTTTTTAATGATGTCTTTCCTCTGCTTTCTCCCAATAGATAATATGCGGCCCAGCGGTAGTTGCTGTGCTTCGAGCGAGGCCAAATGGGAAGATAATGGAGTCCACGATGGTCCAACAGCAGGTGAGTGTTGGTTTAAGGTTAAGCGCAAGGATTTGTCTAAGCGTGACCTTAGAGGTAAAGTCTCCACGAATTCTAACCTTGTCTTTATCTTTTTCTCTTGCAGACACCGTCTGTCACGACGTTGGGCTGGAGCGCTGCTTTCCGGAGATCTGGAGATGGAATATCAATGCCAAAGTCCACGATGATGCATGCCGAAGGAAGTAGACTTCTAGGTAAGTGGTAAGTGCTGCGGCTGGTAGCTGGAAACAAGGTCAGATGCGCTCAGGCTGGTAGCTGGAACCAGGTAAGGTGCGCTCAGGCCGGTAGCTGGAAACAGGTAAGATGCACTTAGGCGGTGGTGAGCGCCACCCTGCCACTCCTAAAGGATGCTTACACGTGCAGTCTAACTCTCCCAATCAGCCACGCCCGACCGAATGCATGTGGGGGCCCCTGCAGGGGAAACAAAGTACTCGCACAAAATAAAAATGTGATAGTGCATGTTTATTCATGAGCCAAAGGTGCCAGGACTGAGTCCAGCTGGGCCCTCCATGTTGCATTGTCCCAAGGGGACAATTAAAGGTTGTCTTACCCCCTTGCTCTCGTGCCCTGATGGTGCAGGGTCTGGGGTTCTGGGTCCATGGCCATGACACTACAATACGCCAGGCTCTGCCGTGCTGCTAAAACTACTTTTCCTGCCCTGCCTCCTGATGAACCGTTGCTGGATATAGTCATGGGGTGGGGGGACCTCCACTCCAGGCGGAGTGGCAAGGCTATACGACCTAATGCAATGCTGCAGTAACAAGCCTCTTGCGAAACTCTGTGAAACCTTGGCCAACGATCTAGGCATAGATATTACTGACAAGAACTGGGACGTTATGTGCCTGCAGACCCAAGCTGTTTACTTCAATTACAGATTTTGCTTAATACAATTCAAGGTACTACATAAATTCCATTACACTCTGGCCACACTAAATCTCTTCTCTTGCAACCACTCTGCCCTGTGTCCCAGATGTCACTTAGATGGTGCTGGTTATCTCCGTATGCTCTCAGACTGTCCTAATCTTGGATTTTTCGCGGTGAGGTATGTGATATTATGTCAAAGATATTCAATTGTACCATCCAACCCACCCCATTGAACTGCCTATTTCACATAATCGAGCAGCTACGGCGTGGCTTCCATAAATTGGCGAGTCTTTGTATGTTACTGGCAGTCCGATGTAAACAGTAGTGTTTTCAGAGATGTTCTGAAGGCCCAATTTGTTTTCTCCTCCCAGGGAATGCGGGAGTAGGTTCCACTGCTTGGATGTGATGGTAGGGAAGCTGGTACCTCCCACTTTTGCTGGTTTGAATTTGCGTCGGGTGAGCTGGTGGGAATATGGCGATCTTGTAGGTTTGAGAGAGATGGCTTTTGTAATTTTCTGCATGAGGTAGGGAGGGGTTTCCTGTGATAAGCATCTGTGAGTAATTCATAGTGTTTTTAATCGAATCCTCTCGCGAATGGGGAGTCAATGTGCCTTTCTTCTTGCTGCACTGATGTGTTCAAGTTGGGGTATGTTCAGAGCCGCTCTGAGCATGCTGTTTTGTATGACCTGCATTTTTCTAATGTTGTGTTCTGAGGTGCCATCAAAGAGTGCTTTCTTTGTCCTTTGGTTGGTGCACTTGTGAAAAGTAATGAGCCTTTGGATTAAGAGGCCGAGAGTTACTGGCATATTTTTGTTCGTTTGGGATGGAAGGGGGGACCACAGTAATAAAGTGTGATGTTTCTGAAGTGCTATAAGGATACAGCACTTTGGCATGCTTTTTGTTTCCTGCCGCGCTTTCAACCAATCACGTTTTGCTTCAATCCACACAAAGCAGCTGGAGCGTGAACAATACAGAACTAGCACAGAGCTGAGCACCATAGAAGTCTCTACAATATATTTGAAATGCGCAATTTTACTGAATCACAGTAGTCCTGCTGCAACTGTGTCTGAAACACTCGCACACATACCTTTGGGATCGTGCACACGCTTTCCAAGAGTAATATGTGCACCACCCCTCAGCAGTGTACTACACACACATCCACACACACCTCACTTCTCTGGCACTTCACTACAGGCACCACACTCTTTTAGCATAATATTCTGCCCACACACTGCCCCATCATTCAGTTGTGCATATATACACACACACACACACTCTCCAAAGGACTGTACAATCACCACCACCTCACTATGTGCACACTCCACGCTACAAAAAACATACAGGCCTAGCACCACACACAGAAGCACACAATTACAGCCCCTGCAGAACTTGGTGTTTCAGCATTAGGAACACACACATTCACTGCCTCCAGTACCCCGCTCCGCACAATCTCTCCCTCTCCGAGAATCGTGTGTCATTACCTTCTGTATAATAGCATACATACACGATGCCCCTGCCAGAGTATCATGCCATTATGTCACCATCGATGCTACTTTCTGGATGTATGATGGCAATGAATGGCGATAGAAGCTGGGGAAATAATTGATTACAATGTTTATATAATGCTTGTACATCATCCACAACTATTTGCTTTCTAACAGCTTGTTTTCTCCTGCAGGCAAACGATTTGTTCAAAGAGCTCTACATAGATCCTGAAAAAGTGAACAATTTATTACAACTTGGATGCTCACCACAAGAAGCACGACTCGGTTTGAGAGCTTGTGATGGGAATTTGGAGCATGCTGCCAATCATATCGCTAACAGGAAAGAGGTACTGCCCTGTTTTGTATGCATTTTCTAAATTAGGATTAATGTTCCAATCAAATGTATTACTAGGGCATGTATCTAGGAATCCATGAATCTGCCTTTTTTGGTTTTGACGGCGTAAGCCACCTAATCGCTAAACCATCGGTACTGTAAATGTAAAAAAAGAAAAGAAGAAAGGGCAACTCGGGAGCAGTGTATTGCGGTGGCATGGCAACTTGCCCATGCTTGTCTATGAAATGACCAAAGCACTAGATGGGCCTTGACCCTCTCACTTGCGTCTGCATGCCGTCTGCTGTTGCAGAGGAGCTGTGCGTGCTGCCGAAGTAGGAGCAAAATGACTGCACTTAACTAGGTGCACATTAAATGTTCATTTATGTGCACCAATGCTTTTTGTGAGATGAACTCATGTTCGACTATGTTTAAAGTCCGAGTGAAGTGATCTGTTAGCAGAGGAAACTGAGGCAGCCAAGCAAGGCACTGATTTGCGAGGCAGGTGTTAGGTAAGATTTCCACAGAGCTGTTAAATCTTCCTTTCCTGGTTCAACCCCAGAACGTTTTGCTTTTTTAGTGGGATATTGTTCATTAATACCTCAGTGAGTGGAAACCTTTTTCCACACTCACCTAATCTTTAACTCTTTTTATGGGTGTCATTTTTAAGACTCTCCATAGTGTCTTTTTAAAGTGATCATGTTTAACAACTTATTGGCAATAAGTGCCTGTTGTTGCTGGGTTGCCCTAGGGGCTCCTCATTTAACTTTCTTGTGCTAACCTTGAGTGAACTACAGTTCCCAAGGGTAGAAAGGATCTTTGGATCCCTTCTACATTTTATTCTGTGAAACTAGCACACCCCACCTTAGGTGGAGTGCTGGGGAGATAAAATGTATCCACTTTCACATTAAAACTGTAACAATTCTGTTAGTGACAAGCTTACCTTTAATGGCTGGTGGCAGTGATGCCTTTTACTAATTTGGTGCACCTTTACCGCAGGCTGTGATCACAACTGCAGTAAAGGCACCTAAGGGTGCTAATGTTACCAAAATGGCCCCTGTGTAACCATCCCTGCTTCAGCCCTTCCTTCCAATCGACCTGGGGACTCCGAAAACGATGACCCAAACCCAGAGCCTGGTGAAACCCACTAGACCAAGCTACAAAACCATTATATTAAAAAAAAGACAGTCACAAGGGGGCACGGATGGGGTGGTGTTCAAACAGTTAGGATGCACGCCGAGCAGTCGAAAAAATGCATTTTGAGCCATCCCACGGGTTGCTGCAACCTTGCGTTCTTGCAATACCCCAATACCCTGGGACCTCCTGCCACTGTGCGGTGCACGGTCTTCCGATTTCCGAATCTCACTGAAACTTCGTGGGCATCCTGGTGTATCTCCAGAGATACGAATCGAGTCCGAAAAGTCCCATCACAACAGTGCCGGACCTTTTAAATGACGAGAATTCAACCGCGATTTTCTGTCTTCTTACGTGCTCCTTGGAAAAGGTGCCAAATCCGCAGAACCACATTAATCCGCGAGGGAAATCTTGCCTAGAGCCTTCTGCATCGATCCCTGCTGCAAAGTCCCTTCTGAGGTCTTGTTTTCAGTCTCCACGACAAGGAACCCATTAACCGGGTATTTGGCTGCAGACCCTGAAGTTCTCCTGCTGCAATCTCTTCTTCATTGCTGAGGTACTGCGTTGGCTTGGGTATATACTTACCTTAAGCCTGTTGGGATTTCTGTGCAGTCATGGGGTGTTTTCTGTGATTGGGAGGTCCCTCGTTCAGTGCCCCAGTCCCAATGCTAGAATCCTGCCGGGGTGTCTTCTGTGAAGCCCCTGGACCCTCATCTAACTCTTAAAGTAAAGTACCCACCTGTTTGCCCAGTTTTCCTAAGGAACTCTGACTTTTGCACCTAAAGAACTTATTCTAACACTGCCTGTGGTCACTAGTCCTAGTGACCCCCCTTCTGCCACTGAGAACACTCATGCTCCAAGAATAAGGGAAAGACTTTGTAGGGATTGGGACTTCTGCCTAGAAAAGACATCAAGTGTTTTTCTTACTTGTAAAGAGTTGGTTGGTAACTGTAATTCTAAGAGTGAACAGTTACAAAAGTTCTTACTGATCTTGAATGTGTGATGCACTATTCTTAAAAGTATGGTTAACATCTTTTCTTCCTTAGCCACTGTTTTGCCAGTCTAATAGAAAGTAGATGTGAAGGTATTGTACTCTCCTGTGATTAGGTTGTGCCCCTTTACAAAAGTAATGTGTTGGTTTCACCAGATTATTCCTGTAAGGTAATTGTATGAGTGTCCTCCAACTGTTGGTATCACCTGGTTAGTACTGTTAGGATAACTGTACGAGTGGGTCTTGCTTCCCCTGAATTGCTGCTAGCCTGTCCTTAATAAATCTACAATAGGTTGTTGCCTACCTAGAATTACTATTAAGTAAAGTGTGACATTGGGTTTTACTTTCCCCTTCATTGTGAAGTTAAAGTATGTGGGTTTTACTTACCTTGTGTTAGCTGTGTGCCATCCAAAATAAGTTACCAGAGTTATTGCTTAACTCAATCTGGGGTTCCTTGATTTCAAAAGCATCTGTAATGGTATATTACATCCTTAGGTTTTACTCACCTGGTATAACTGTGTGTTATGACAAAAGTAGTTATAGTTTTTTACTGCACATAGGATAAGTGTTTCTCTATTCACCGAAAGTATATTGTCCAGTTGACTGTTTATATGATTTGTTCCAAGAGTCACTGTACAACTGGAAAGGCCTACTACCCTTGTATTACTGAATGTAATCTGAAAGTAACCATTGGTCTTTTACTCCCAAAGAATAGGCTTGACCTATACTAAATGTGTATAACAAGGTTTTGACTTCCCTAGAACTACTGTTAGGTGTTCCAAATAAGGTCTATAGTTGGGTCTGTGGGTGTCAAGTATAGTGTTGTGTTTGTATACTGTGATTTCTTATAATGTTTTAGTACTTACATACCCCTAGATTTATCTGGGCCTACCCCTATTTAAATAAATCCTTTATTTTTACAATACATAATGTTTCAGTGTTTCTTTGGATCATTTGTATTACAATTTTACTTGTACTGTGTCTACTGCCCTCTCTCCCTCCTAAGATAAGTCTGGCTGCTCTGTCTACGGTACCCTGAACTCAGGTGGTACAGCCTTATACTAAGAGTGGAGTCTGGTACTGCCTCAGTTGAATGGTTTTACTAAGCCCTTAGTTGGACTTCAGAAAAACTGTCCTAACAGCAGGAGAGAGCTGCCTTTAGTTTTTATTAGCTTTTTTAGTTTTTTTTAGTTTTTTTGCATAGCTAGCTGTGAAGTTTCAGCATTCAGCCAGCGCTTCAGGAGTGGCTGGAGCTAGAGTGCATCCCTCCCCTGCCTCCCCTATATTTGTAGGCTGCATCTATCGCTGTGGATTGCTTTAAATGGATGGTCTCTGGACCAGGGTTCTGCATGCTGAGGGATATGTAAGGAAGGCATGGTGTCAAACAGTGAAAACAGACACCAATGATCTCAGTACAAGGGTGTTTATTGAGCTTCAATGGGTTGGTTGTACGCCTATCTAACCTAAATCTAAGGATGGGCGCAAGCTACGACCATCAAATAATAATAACGCAGTTCTAGTCAAGTCTCTGTCAAAATAAAAAGGGCCTATACTAATAAACCTATTGCCAATCCTAACTTATAAATACAAAAGTGTGTGGGACAATATTGTATGCAACAGAGAAAAGTGTTCACAAAATAATATGTCAAGACGGTTGAGCAGTTGGCTTCCCTTCCCCATGTTTTCAGCACGGGCAAGACGGCACGTTCGAGCTTTGCACACACTCTGGCTTCTCTGCCACGAGGACACAGTTAAAAGTATAGACATCAGGGCCTTCTGCCAAAGCCTTTTCCAATAAAAGTCACTTACTGCACAGGGCCTGTCGTAACAAACAAATATCAAAGTTCCATTTCTTTTAGGATCTTCAAATGCACAAGTTCTTGCGTCTAGTATTTATCTTGGGACTAACTCCTTCAGGCTTCTATCCCTTTGTACCACCATGTTTACTCTTGGTCTCGCTCGTTCGGGCTCGGACCATGGTTCGCCCTCGTTCGGGCTCGGATCCTCTTGATATCAAAATCGAAGACTTTCGATTGTGTGATGGGTTTTGCTTAAACCGTTGCAGGACAACTTCGATTCACTTCATACAATATTCTGTTCAATCTTTTGGCTTTCGTTTCTCTTGGTGGGATACCTTACAGATACCTTCAATTGAGCACACTCACGGTGCCGGAACACACTGTTAACGGTATTGTATTTTTCCTTCTCAAGTTCAAACATTCATCAGCAGTTTAGCTTTACTTGCTTCTTTCATCCCATATGTTTAACAATGCGCGTTCCAAGGCTCATTATGCAATGTTGCCGCTTGCAACCTTGACTTGAACACAGACTGGTCTTGCATCAGTCTCCGCAACTCACTGCTCTGTTGATCTTTTTAATGCTGCTTTGTTCTTGAAGTCAAGGACGATACCCCGGTGGCTGGCGCCCCTCCCCGCCTTTGGTGGTTATGCGGGAGGTCCTTTGGTTTCTCCAACACACAATGCAGGAGTTTTCAGTCTGGTTTCCTGGCCTTATGCTTTCTGTTTGAAAGGTTTCTGGAAAGTAACGGTTTCTTGCCGAAAAGGTCAGGGGTATTTCCCTCCTTGCAAACCTTTTCTGGTTTCCCATCGTTCTCCCCTCATTCAGCTGCTGACTCGAAACTACTGTTCCTTCGTGTGCTTTGCCTTGCTCAGCATGTGCTCTCGTGCTCCGCCTTTTATCTGTTTATCTGTGTGGGGAAGTTTAATGGAAGTCAGGTGTGAGTGATTGTCAATAATTGCCTAACTTCGCCTGAATATCGTAGTGGGACATGCCAGGTGCACTGCTCTGGTGCGAGTCTGTTTTCTCCCAGAGCAGGCTGCCCCTGTAAAAGTGTTTGTGACGGGAAAGAGGAAGAGGTAAAGTTCCCACGTATCCAACCTGGTAGGATGGGGTAATGGTGTTACAGGGAGAAGGATGCCACGTCTCGTCAGCTGTTGTCCCATTCCCCGAAGACCCCTCAACCAGGCGATCCTTCCGCACTGGTCCACCCCCAGGAACTGGATCCGACTAGTGGGTGAGTCACCTTCTGGTTTCTCACAGATCGCCGTGTCACGAAAGGGTGTTTGCTCGTGTGTATTGAAGGGCTTTGTTGCGACTCCCATAACATGCCGTTGATACTGGGCACTGATTGTTTTGCACTTGGGGTCAGTCACTTACTGGGTTGGCTGCTTATTGCGATAAGAGAGTTAAGAAGTAATGCGCAAATACATTCTTGGACTAAAGTATCAAATGAGGATAGGTCCGTAGAATTGATGGTAAAATATCCCAGGTTAAATGGCTTTTAAGAAGAATTTATGTTCCTTTTTTTATTTAAGGATTAAAAAAAATGTACTCAATGAGATTCCATTCTCATCGTCTCACACTTGAGAGGGTTGCTTGCCTTGTGCAGGTAAAATGCAGAGCAGTAGCTGTGTATGGGTGAGGTGCAGGGCACCACAAGTATTAGTTGCTGGGGCCTGCCAGTGTAATTGTTTAAAGCATTTTGGAAAAGCGCAGATGCCGCGTATGCAGTGGTCGAAGTGGGCGGGAGCTGTTGGGGGCGGCGCTCCTCTACTTTTTTAAGTATGTTTTACTGTTCCTACACTTTCATTTTAAAAAGAAACTGCTCCAGAAAGGTTTTGTTATAAAAGAAAAGTGTAGGAAGCAATTGAAACATGCACTTCAGTGCACTGAAGTGAACCTTTCCATCAGGGCTGTCCTTGGAGGCAGCAGCTCCCTGGGCGAATTGGCGTGGCCCCCCCCCACCCCAAGCGACCCCGGGTCGACAGGTGCTGAGGCGGGGCGTGTGGGGGCAGAAGCGCCACATTTGTTTGTCCGTCCCTGCTCCGGCGCCTCGCAGGGGGTCAATCACTGGAATAGGATGCTCATGCATGATAATGCATGAGCGCCCTATTCCAATGAAAACCTCCTTGCTCCGGCGCCTCGCAGGGAGGTAATCATCATGTGAATAGGGTGCTGATGCTCTGCATCAGCACCCTATTGTTATTAAATGCACCCACCGCCGCAGGCGCATTTAATAACAAAACGGTGCCTGCCGCCCCTTTTCTCACTACGCCAGCTTGGGGGAAACCTCAAGACTCCCCCGACCTGGCGTGGTGGGGGGGCTAATTGTGGCATGGCGCCCCGGGCGGTCGCCCGGCCCGCCCTCCCCTAAGGCTGGCTCTGCTTCCCATAAACAGCAGGCACATGTGTTTGGGAGTTTGTTGTGTGTGGGAGGGGCGTGGCGATGGGGTTTGTGCGGAGCAGGGGATTTGCGGGGGACAGGCCAGCAGGGAACATAGTTCCAATACTTTTCTTATACTTCGACCAGTGCATGCTTTCTAAAAGGCCAGTCACAACGCATTATTTGTGTGGCTATTTTTAACTTGCACATTGAAATTTGTGAATTCCAGGCATTTCTTGCATGACTCAGGTTATGTGACCTTTGCTGACGTATGCACATTACTATATCAGTTGCACTAGAATGGCCGCGCCAGAACAGTGAACTGCTCTGTGTTGAGCGTTTCTCTCCGAAATCCTGCAGCATGCAGAAAATCTAGACAAAAAAATGAGCGAGACAGTGAATGTTGTGTTGCTGGTACTTGTGTGTGCAATAAACGTCTGCCGTTGGTTGGGCCCCAAATGGGACATTGCATAACAAGCACAGCATGAAAATCTCTGATCCGAGGATGGTGGATTGTGGGATGACTTGCTGTCCAACTCCTAACTGAAATCCTACTGTTTAGCTGACAACCCAAAACCCGGTTCCCACGTGCCGATCTAAGGAAGTAACCTTCTAGCCAACTGCCTCTTCAGTATCTGGAGGACGCTGTGTTCCCAAGACGCCATTATTCAAGGCCGGGGCCTTCCTTATATTGATATCTGATCCCAGCGCGTATTGTTTAGATCTGATCAATCTTACTAGTGTCTGAAAATTGCCAGAGCCCCTGTGCTGAGACCGAACCAGGACCTATAAACCTGTTCTGCTGTTGGTGCTCGCTCAATGAGGTCTACAATCATGTTTTGGTGCTCTTTCGTACCAGAGGGGAATGAACCATTTGCTTCTCATTCTGGCCCCTGCCCACAAGTCCAGTCCTGCACCGAGATTCCAGGCAATTCCCCTCACAGAAAGAGCACCAGCAACCACCCCAGACACGTGGTTCTTGTGACCCGCTGGGATGCAGCATCTTTCTAGGCACGGAAAGCCAGGGGGCCAAGTCGGGATTTCCTATAATAATTTTGTATGAAACTCCAATGTTTCCTCCAAAGCAAACACATTTAGCTGCCCACCCAGCCCTGTTAAACCTATATTCCAGCTTTGCCATATTTGCTGCCCAAATCTACCTCGCCCATAGTAGGCACACATACCACCTCGGTCCTAAGATACAATGGAAGTTTTGTGATTGGATATGCGCCATCTATCAAGCCGCCCCATGAAATGCGTGGTACCTTGAGGCAGTCCTGGATTTTCCTTCTGCACGCTGTAACTTGTAGTTTTTTTTTTCTTCTCCATTGTAGATGTGGGCTGACAATTCCCAGTATGCAAACTTACAAGAGGCCTCTTGGCAGCTATGGATCTGCGTATGCTGGCTGTTTGTTTGCCTAACCATAATCATTCTAAACCTTAACACTAGGGTTTAAAGACCCCACCTTGATTCCTGGGACGCTCTCCCAATATAAGTAAGTGACCTGCTGGTTTTATCACAATGCAAAAGCAAAGCAGAACTTTCCATTTGTCCCATATCAGACGTTAATGTCTTATCCCATCACTGACCTCCATTTCCCCATCGCCCTCTTCACTCGCCAACTCTACACTTGCTGTCTCAACTCCACTGTTTGTCCTCTCTCACCCTTCACCAGGCCCGGCTTTGGGTTCTTTTAACACTTGCAAACGAAATGGCCCCCCCACACCTGGGTGGGGAAGCTGCGGCTCTAGGAAAGCTTACAAGTTTTTAAGTGGTCATTTAGGGTTCCAGCTACCCTGATGCTTGCCTTTCTTTGTATTGCTCTGCAGCGGCAATTAAACCTGCCAGTGAAAGTCTGCAGCCACTCGCCCACTCCCTCCATTTCTCTCTCTGATTTTGGCACGGAATGAAGCCCCGAGGTGGGGCTGATATTTTACACATATTCTCTAAGGGGGCATTGATGTTGACACACACTAAATACTTTGTCAATTTAAACGTGCATTTGCTGAGCCAAGACAGACCTCTCCAAAAAGTGGTCTATATTCATGGACATGTTTTAAAAAGGAAAAAACGCACACCTATGCCTGACAACTACGATTTGCAGTAGGCCAAAACCAACCTGTGCTAAATACCCAAACGCAACCTTTTTTGTTTGCTTCTCCAGCATGGGGTCTGGCATGGATTCACATGCTCATGAATATTCCCTGTCGTCAGGCTGGGAATCCTCTGTAAAAGAAAACACTTTTTCACTTTCACTTTAAAACTGTATTTCGAATGGTTTGTGTCCTCCCACGTATTCCTCATCTTATACTATAATATCTCACCTGCTTTGCTGCTTCGGTAAATGTTTTCTCGGCAGAAGGCGCTGTATGCAATGTTGTCGCGTCAATGTCCCACGAGGGCCTTAGTCAAGCGTTGACGTCCTCGTCAGTATAAATAGCGCATGCAGCCCCCGTTGGCTTCAATTCTGTTTTTCTGAAAGCTTTCGCTTCGAGTTATTAACGGCACGCTTTAGTTTTATTTGTAAGAAAATGTCTTCTTCATAGACACCAAAGTCTGGTTTTAAAAAATGCCACGACTGCGGGTCGAAAATGTCTATTACGGATCCTCACCATGTCTGCCTGTGGTGTCTGGGCTCTGGGCACCATACCAGCGACTGGGGGTCCTGTCAAGCCATGACAGAGAAAGCTCTGAGGGAGTGCAGAGGTAAACTGGTGGTGGGGGAGGGTGTCTTCAAAGTCTTCTTTGAAGAAAGAGAAAAAGTCTGGCGAGTCTAGAGACTCCTCCCGGCATAAGAAATCAAAGAGGTCCCAATCGAGGAGTCTATCGAGGCAGTCTTTGTCTTCCTCAAAGAAGCCAAAGAAGACACGTCAAATGTCATTCTTTTCATCATCCGATTCCTCTATTGAGGTAATCAGATGCCCGACAAAATCTGATTCCCAAAGTAAATGGGATGCATTTAGATCAGAGATGATGCTTATTTTTGAGAATGTGGCTTCAACCCCCTCGAAAGAATTGCACAAAAGCCATGCCCCCGGTCGCTCCTTCGGACGACAAAGGGAGGTTGAAGGCTACTGCTTCGCAGCCGAGCATGAAGCTGGCAATACGTGAAGAGAGTTCTCGACACGACGAGAAGTCGACGAGAGTATCGACTCGGGATCAGAGTCCTTCTTCAATACCCCAGAGGAAACACAAATCGACATAGAACTCGATGACTTTGTCGACTCCATCGGTGTCCGACACCGAAGGCAATGCCGAGTAAACCAGCGCCATTTTTGAAGCCGTCTTCGACACCATCGACGGCTGCTTCGACTTTGTCGAGGCCTATGCCCATACAGGACAAGGTTTACAGACCTGTTCCGAAGAAATACTTTAAGTTTATGGCCTCATTAGGACCCTGGCGGCCGCAGAATGAACAGTGCCGGTAAGAGACCGGCACCGTTCATTCCGGGCCACCTCATTACGAGGTCTGCTGCGGGTCCCGCTCAGGAAGCCTGGCCAGACCAGGCGTCCTTAGTGGGACCCGCTAGCAGACCAGGATGCTAACAACGGCCACTTCATTAACAGGCCTGTTGTTAGCATCCTCCCCATTCCCATTGAGCCCTACTGGGCTCAAATGGGAAGGGGGATACATTTTTACAGGAGCCCAGAAGAGGGCAATTACCGGGTACGCCAAGGTCGGCATGACCCAGTTATTGGCCTTTTCTGGGCTCCGATAAAAAAATCATTACCGGCAGCAGCTGTGCCCTTAATAAGGGCACGGCTACCGCCAGGGTCGTAATGAAGCCCTATGTCTTCAATCTATGAGGAGGAACAGCCTTCTGAAGAGGATTCCCCTCTTTTGGGTTACAATTTGGCACTAAGAATGTGCCAGAAGAACTCATTAACGAAGAATCCAAAATGAGAGACCTTTATAATTCTCTCCGGTCAGCTAGTGGTCTTGACACCTCGGCAGAACTGGAATTTGGCAGGCCTGACCCTTCTGTGCATGCAGATTCATCCTATAGAAATCTCATGAACAGGGTCACAAAGTATATGGGTTGGAGCAGAGATTCTCCTACATATGAGCATGATGACATGACTGACATCCTAGACCAAGACCCTCAGAAGGGCCCAATTTTGCCCTTCCACAATGCCCTTCAGAGGAAGGTCACTGCAAATTGGGAGGCCCCGGAATCTGGACCTGCAGTTAACAGAAACATTGCAAGCAAGTACAGGCCTTCCAGCAGCAGCAATCCAGAATACCTGACCAAGCACCCACACCTGAGAGCTTGGTAGTTCAGGCCACCACATCAACCAGGCAATCGACTTACCCCTCTATCCCCCCAGATAGAGATGACAAGAAGGTAGATGCCTAGGCACATAAGGTTTTCACGTCAGGCAGCATGGCCTTGAAATCAACCAACGTCGCCTGTACTCTGTCCAGATTCACTTTTACCCTGTGGGACTGTATTGCCATGGCAGCTGATCACACTCCGGCGAAGAAAGAGACGGCTTCCTGGTTATAGTTAAGGATGAAAAGGAGGCAAGGGGAGAATGTCTCCAGTCAGGTTTGGATACTGCTGACAGCACCAGCAAATCCATGGCCGCTAGCACCATACTACGCAGGTTTGAGTGGTTGAGGAAGTTGGGGTTTGTACCAGACATGCAGGCCAGACTTCTCAACATGCCCTTTGACGGCTCGAGGTTGTTCGGCAGCAAGGCAGATGAGTCTGGAGAAGCTAGCAGCTAAATCCCTTAGCGCCTCCGTTTGACAACCTCAACAACCCTATTCATGCTCCTCTTCCTGGAGGGGTCGTTCTTTTCGTTTCTTTTTATCGATTGGTAGAGGAAGAGGACAGGCCGAGCAAAGGGGACAAAGAAGATCCCCTCGTGGTGGACGAGGAAGGGGTGCTAAAAGAGCCCCAGCAACCTTACTTGAAAAAAGGTAGCAGGTGCTCCTCTCCAGAAAGAACATGGCATGATAACCTGTTCTGAGATGAGAGTTTGCAGCACACACTTTTTGCTCACTGTACCTTTCACAGATAGGAAATATCCATTTGCATATCAGTCTTTGTCCAACCCACATGGGCAGTCCAGCACCAAAATGCTATGGCAATGCCTCTCTGAACAAGAGTACCAACAGCAACCCCATACACGTGTTTCAGCCTTGTTGGGCCTCATCAGTGATGTGAAGCTGTGCCTCTCTGAGCACAGTGAGCAGGGAGTCCATGTCTGGTTGCCCTCAGCCGCAACTGCAGCCACCTCTAAGCCACTCTGAGGCCTTGACCCACAAGACCCCTCAGCATCTGAACGAATGGCAGGGCATTACTTCAGATGCTTGGGCACTGGAAACAGTAGCCCAAGGTTACTGCCTTCCCTTTCAAGAAAGGCCTCCAGATCATCCACCGGGAACCAACTCTGTTAATATTCCAGATCCACTCCTTGTGTAGGAAATGTTAATCCTGCTAGAGAAAGGTGCAATAGAACATGTTTCGAAGGGATTGGTTCCTCCGACGTATTCCACATCTATGACGGGTAATCACCACAGCTGTGCTGCTCTGGAAAATGTTCAGCTCCTGCGTCGATGACGTCGATACGCTGTCCTCGAGGGCCTCCGTCGAGCCGACGTCACCGGATGTTATAAGTAGGACGCACAACGCCCGTAGCCTCAGTAAAAAAATTTCCGCAAACGTGTTCGCTTCGGAGATCTCGGCGCGCCTCGGTTCTTCTGTTACTTCTATCGGTTCTTCGAATTTGGTTATTGTGAAGATATCATGTCTTCGTCTTCTTCTACCACGCGGTCGGGATTCAAGAAGTGTCGGAACTGCGGTTCCAAGATGTCACTTACTGACCCGCATGACATCTGCCTCTGGTGCCTCGGCGAGGACCACGCCACCAATGACTGTGACGATTGCCAGTCGTTAACGTCGAAGGCCTTGCGGGAGCGAAAGAAGAACCTTTCTGTAGGTAGGGTTTCCAAACCCCGAAAGTCGAAATCCGCTGGGCTTTTGGCCGACCATTCGAGGGGTGACTCTCCGCATCGTCGGCGTAAGTCCAGGGAGTCTCAGTCCCGGGGTGGTTCCCGCCATTCTTCTGCCTCCCCGAGGCACTTGCGGAAGCGCCGTCACCGGTCGCCTTCCTCGTCCAAGGACTCCGCCAGACGGCGAGTAGCTTGTCCTACCAAGCATTCCTCTCCTGCGGAATGGGATGCATTTTGTAAGGAAATTATGGCGATTTTCGAGTCGCAGGGCGCCGTTCCGTCCGCGCCTTCGATAGAAGCCGGCAAGGAATGCGCTAGGGCCACCGTTCGCATGCCTCTGGGCTCGGGCGGTCGGCGCAATCACCGGGAACCTTCGAGGTCCCGGTCGGACAAGGTGGATCGCTCTAGCCATGCCCGCTCCAGGTCCCGGTCCTCGACGCCCTCGAGACCGGCGGAGCCTGTGAGGTCTTCTAAGAAGACGTTGACGCCATCCGCGCCATGTCCGTCGAGGGACTCTCTCGAGGCACCGCCTCAGAGGAAGTCATCAAGGCCATCTGTCACGATGCCCGCTCCCGGGGAGCCGGCTCAGGCCCTCCGTCCCCGAAAGCGGACATCAAGTCCCCGGGGAAGGTCCCAGCAACCCCTTATAGGGGCCCTTTGGACAGCGTCCTGGCGCCTATGGCGCCAGGCTCATTATGAAAGTGTTTGGGTGCACTTACCTGATGCAGACCATGCTGCAGAACCCCGGCCTCCTTGAGGCCTGAAAGGAACTACTTTACCTGTGGGACTCATTTACCACCCTGGCATGGTCGGGGAAGGATACATACCTGATTGGAGGAAGGACACATTCTAGGAACTTCTTCCAAGGCTATTTAAACCACACCCGATCAGCCACACGTGCTTCGCGTTGTTCTGCATCTAGCAGCTGGACGCTCACCGTGTCTGCTCCTGCATCCTGACTTCTGCCACACCTGCCAGCATCCTGAATCACCTGCAAAGGAAGGGAACAAGAGAACAGAAGAAGGAAAAGGCCTCACCTGCTAAATCTGCATCCCAGAGACATTTCACCGACAATCCTGAAAAGGAAGACATTTATTTTTAAAAGCACATCGCATCGATCGCTGCAGCGTCGCATTCAACTCACCTTTACAGGGCACCTCCATGTTCAGCAGCGACCATCCGGATTCGCAGTCGCGCCCCCGCGCCTAGGGAGAAAAAGACAAGAACAAAGGTGAGAGAAAGAAGGGAAAAGGGAAGCTAAAACTCCATGTCAAGACTTACCTGTTGGGCCATTCCCTTTTCATTTCGGGTCCGCGCCGCATCCAGGCATTTTCGGACCCCGGCCCCTAATGGGAAAAAGACATCAGCGTTAATGAGCGAATGAAAAGACATTACCAAAACACTCATTAAAGACTTACCTGATTTCCACAAGGATTTCACCGCTCACCTCGGGTCGGTGCCTGTTCCCCGGCATTCCGTACCCCGGCCCCTATGGAAAAAAAGACACTAGCATTAGAACATTAATGCATGGACACAAGGGGAACCACTTATAGAAAAACTTACCTGGAAGCCAAGCAAGTTTGGTTCTCACCCATCCGAAAATCCAGTGACGTAACTGGATACCAACGCGCCCCTGCATCAGAAGCAGGATGGAGAGCTTGTCCTTCCAGACCCTAAGGTGAGACGCTACGGGGAAGCACAGAAGGGTTTTGAGGAGGGTGAGAGGGGTAAGTGGGAGGCCGATTGCATTACCCCGCAGACAGTTAACCCCCTATTCTCACCTACAGAAGGATACTTCTGCGAGTCAGACAAGCCAGATCTGGGGGCCGGTCCAGTCCGTCTGCCGAACCCTGCCCATCACCTTAGACGAGGTCAGAGCAGTGCAAACCAGGCCAGCGCCCCCGTGGGAGTCAGGTGAGCGTTACACCATCGGCCCAGAGGCCGTCGAAGGACGCGCTCGGGGCACCTCCTTCGAGGCCTGGGTCGGAGCCGTCGACACCGATTCTGCCAACGCCCTCGACGCCTTTTGTGGAGGCTTTGCCGGAGGTACCACGTGCATCGGTGGAAACTCCGAGGAAGGCCCTGAAGAAATCAGTAAGGTCTGTATTTGAGCCTTTTTCTGTGCCCTCATCCAGGGATTTAGTCCAACCTCTGGATTACATCTCTGAGGTGGATGAAGGGTCTAATGAAGGTCTGGTTCCTGATGAGGTTCCTGTCGAACTCTTATCTGGTCATAGCCAGTTTGAGGACCTGCGTCTTTGCACGACGTCAGTGGTCTGGCCACCTCTCCGGAGGTTGAGTTCGGTAGACCTGAGCATGGCACGCACGCCGAGTCTTTGTACCGGCGTCTCATGTCGAGAGTACTTGGGGTGGTCTGCGCCACCAGCGGATTTTCTGCAGGATGACCTGACGGATATCCTTGACCAACGTCCACCCACTGACCCGGTGCTGCCATTTCATGTGGCTTTACAGAGAAGGGTGGCAGCGGCCTGGACTGCCACGGAGAGTCTCCCGGCAGTGAGCAAGTTGTTGCCAAAAAAATACTGTCCAGCCAGTAGCGACCCCTGTTACTTAACTACGCACTCCACTCCGGAGAGTTTGGTGGTGCATGCGGCTATCGCCCCAGCAAAGCAGGCGTCGTACCCTGCCATCCCTCCAGATAGGGACGACAAACGTTTTGATGGCTGGCAAATTAAGTGTTTTCTTCAGGGGGTATGGCTTTTTAGGCAGCTATTTCCGTGTGTGCCTTAGCACGTTTCACTCACACTCTGTGGAATTGTGTGTCTTTGGCGGCTGAACATATTCCCGAAGGGGAGTGTAAAGTAGTAGATTGTAGTCGGAATGCAGAGTTCACAAGGTATGATTTATTGCCAAGTTAAATTTTCACACAGCCTCTTTTTATAAACAACAAAACATGCTTAAGCGTGATTCAGCAGGCTTGCTCAGAAAACAAAAAAAATTGATCAATTCAAAGTTCGCATGAATGTCCTCTTCAGCTTGCCTCCTCTTTGAGAGAAAATTAATCAGGTCACATAAATTCTCCAGCATGGGGTCTGGCATGGATTCACATGCTCATGAATATTCCCCGTCGTCAGGCTGGGAATCCTCATATTCCCCGTCGTCAGGCTGGGAATCCTCGGTAAAGAAAAAACCAGTATCAGTTTCGTTTCTGATCTGTCTTTCGTAGTAATAACCAATCACTGGTCTCTGCGTCATACTGACCACAGCCAATGACTGCCCTCTACCTAAGCACCGCCTCTGGCGGCCATCTTCAGATTTTTACCGCACGTTCATGTGTTGGGATCCTCGTGCTATTGCTCTCGAGCGTTAGTGCTATTTTTTCACGTTTTTTCTCAAAAACTTCGTTTTTTCGGTCAAAAGAGCCTCAAGCTCCACCAACTCTCCATCCGATCAACGGGGACCCGTTTCGGATTCGTCTGCGCCCCTCAAGGGTGAAGATTTCGTCGAGCTACGCTTTTGGAGGACTCCAGAAGTTTCTCAGGCCCGGTCATGGCCCAGGAGAAGGGAAGCTCGACGCCCGGAAAGCTGTTCAGGGTCTGCCCTGGATGCCAGCTGCAGAACGTCTTCAAGGAGGACGAACACTCTTTTTGTCTTTACTGCCTACATGAGGACAAGACGCACGTGGAGAAGGACTGTGCGTTTTGCGGCAACATGTCGGAGCGGACCATGAAGGACCGCCATCAACGTCTCGCCAACTGGCTAGAAGGGAAGAGCCCGTCCGGCGAGAAGAAGAGGAAGAAATCCGAGCGGTCTTCTACGACCTTTGAGGACGCCCCGGCGACGGGGGTCCAACATAAGGCCAAGCACCGCGAGTCCGCTGGCACCGGGAGCGCCGAACGGTCGGGCTCTACGGGCGCCAGGCAGGGCGTACCCTCCCCAGCACCATCAACCACGAGCCAACGCTCTGGGTCGGGTAAGAGGAAGGCCGAGCACCCGGCGAAGCTCCTGGAGAGGCACCGGTCGAGTTCGAAGGCGGAGGGGGAGCGAGGCAGTGTCCCCCCCCTCAAGGATAAGGCGGTGAGCGCACCTAAGGTGGTGAAGGCCTTAATCCATCCGGCCAAGCCCTCTATCGAAACTGTCGCGGCGGCCCTGGCTCAGCCTGTGGAGGCTACACCAGTGGTGGCGACCTCGGGGCTCAGAGTCTCCCTGCCACCTCGGAGGGAGTCCTCTTTTTTGCCCATCGATAGGACCCCTGTGAAATCCCCCGTGGGGAAGAAAAAGGGGGGGCAGGGCGTCGTCGTAGATTCGGCCTCAACCTCGGAGGAGGAGCTGGTCGAGGTCTTAAGCCACGGCCTCGGCGTGGAAGAAGACCGGCCCGTCGGGATGGATCCCGACGCAGGGGACGACGACATCATCGAGGGTACCGACGGGGCCCCTGATCGCCCGTCGGATTCCCCTCTGCCAGCGCCGCAAGACAACTCGGCGGCCATTTTGTTGGCTATACAGTCCTTATGCTCAGAGATAAGGACGAGACTACCGTTGCCGACGGAACCTCTCCCGTCGGGGGACCCAGAACCGGGACCTTCTGGTGTTCCCCCTACCAAGAAAAGAAGGATCCACCCTCCACCTCCTTTTCAGCCGTCGCGCCCCTTCCAGCCCTCCTCCCCGTCCACCCGAGGGGATGATACGGGGACTGACACGGCAGCGACGGGTATGGACGACGAGGTTTACGACGAGGATGTAACGTCGTCGCCTCCCACCAGGGCTTCTCCGCCCGACGAGATTGGATCGTTCCACTCTATGATCGCCAGGGCATCCGAGCTTTTCCAACTCTGCCCTGAGGAGAAGAAGAAGGAAGGTTTCCTTTATCAGCGGCGCGAGGCCAAGAGGAAGACGGTCCTCGCGGTGCCTCTATTGGACGACATTTGGGATGAGGGCCTCACCCTCCTCAAGAACCCTTCCACGACGCCAGCTAGAAGAGACCGGTACGAGAAAAAGTACCGGGTCCCGGACACGGCCCCCCTGTGCCTCCGGGCGCAGCCTACCCCGGACTCAGTCGTCTCCGCGGCAGCCAGGAAAAAAGCGGGGGGGGTGCGGCCTCCACATCGACTTCCCCACCGGACAGCGAGGGAAAGAAATTGGACGCTATGGGACGCAGAGTCATCTCGTCTGCAGCGACGACGATTAAAGCTGCCAACGCCTTGGCTATCGTGGCCCGATACGACGGGGAGCTCTGGTACAAACTGGCTCCCCTGCTGGACTTCTTGCCGGACGACAAGAGGGCAGAGGCCCTGGAGATCCTGCAGGAAGGTGAGGTGGCTTCGGACCACGCCATTACCATTGCGACGGACATCACCGACACTGGGTTCCGCCAGTTGGGCAACGGCGTTTGCCTTAGGCGGCGTGGATGGCTCAAGGCTACGGCCTTCCGTCAAGACGTTCAGACCAGAGTCTTGGACATGCCCTTCGATGGGAACAACCTGTTTGGGAAAACAGTGGACGATTCCCTTCAAGCAGCCCGCTCGTCGTCTCAGGAGGCCTACAGAGGACGAGGCAAGTCTGGCGGACCCCGCCGTCGTCGCCAAGGACAAGGCGCTAAAGCCTCGTCGAAGCAGGATTGAACCGGCCGGGGGGTCGGGCCCCCACCGAAGCACCCCGGTGGGAGGCCGGCTGGCAAGCTTCGTCAGCGTGTGGGAGTCCATCTCCACCGACCGTTGGGTGCTGGATGCCTTGGCCCGGGGCCACGCGCTCGAGTTTCAAAGAAAGTGTCCGCGCGTCCCCCCGTGGCCAGGAAAGAACTTCACGTCCCTCAACTTCTCCTGGAGGTGAACGCGATGCTCAAGAAGGGCGCCATCGAACTCGTCCCAAAGAGGCTTCGGGGCTCCGGAGTCTACTCGAGATACTTTCTCGTGAAGAAGAAGACGGGGGGATGGCGCCCCATCCTGGACCTGCGACATCTGAACAAGTTCATCAAGGCGCAAAAGTTCCGGATGGTCACCCTCCAGCACGTCCTGGGTCAGCTGGAGGAAGGAGACTTCCTGTCATCGTTGGATTTGGAGGATGCCTACTTCCATATTCCCATCTTGAAGGGGCACCGAAAATTCCTCAGGTTTGTGGTCCAAGGGCGTCATTACCAGTTCAAAGCCCTCCCCTTCGGTCTACGGTCGGCACCCAGGGTGTTCACCAAGTGCCTCGCACCGGTGGCGGCTCAGCTGCGCCGCGAAGGGATCCACGTCTACCCCTACCTGGACGACTGGCTCATCCGAGCCAAGACAAGGGAGCTCGCCGTGGTTCACACGGCAAGGACCGTCCAACTTCTCACGGACCTGGGATTCTCCGTGAACTACGCCAAATCCCACCTGGTGCCCGCGCAAGACTCTCTGTTTCTGGGAGCGAGGCTCAACACAGTGTCCCTTCTGGCCTCCCCGTCGGAGGAGAGGACCAGGACCATCCTGGGCAAGGTGCAGCAGATGTTGGTGGCCGACGCGGCCAAGGTGAGGTCCATCAAGTCCCTCCTCGGAATGATGTCTTCCTGCATCTACCTCATTCCCATGTGCAGGCTCCGGATGCGCCCGTTGCAGGAGTTCCTGGACGCGCGCTGGATCCAAACGACGGGCAGCTTCGAGGAAAGGATCACACTCGACGAGAGTTTCCGATGAGCGATCCGGTGGTGGGGCACCCGCGCGCATCTGACGGCGGGCATGGACTTCCAGACCCCAGCCCACCAGGAGACAGTGACCCACGGATGCCTCCCTGGAAGGTTGGGGAGCGCACACCGAAAATCTGCACGCAAGAGGCCTTTGGCTCCCGACGGAGAAATCCCTACATATCAACGTCCTGGAGCTCCGTGCAGTGTTTTGGGCCCTCAGGTCCTTCCTTCCGTCCCTCAAGGGCAAGGTGGTGAGGATCTTCACCGACAACACCACCACCATGTTTTACATCAGGAAACAGGGCGGAACCAGGTCCCCAGCACTGTCCAAGGAGGCGCAGGACCTGTGGCATTGGGCAGTCGCCCAAGCGATGTTTCTGGTGCCGTTTCATCTGGCAGGGATAAAAAACATCATCGCCGACTCACTCAGCAGGGAGCTGCGCTCGTGCCACGAGTGGGAACTACGGCAGGATCTAGTGGATCGCCTCTTCCGACGGTGGGGCACACCCCAGATCGACCTGTTCGCGACGGCGACAAACTCTAAGTGCCGGAGGTTCGCCAGCAGGTTTCCCCAGGCGAGGAGCATGGGCGATGCTTTCTCGTTCCCGTGGGAGGGCCTGTTCCTCTACGCGTTCCCTCCTTTGCCACTGCTAATCCGGCTCGTCAACCAGCTCAAGAGGTCACGGTGCAGGATGATCCTCGTCGCACCTGCGTGGCCGAGGCAGATATGGTTCCCGGACCTTCTGGACTTGTCAGCGTCCCCGCCAATCAAGCTGCCGGTGGACGCGGATCTGCTCTCCAGGGAAGGAGGCGCCATCCTCCACCACGACCCGAAATCGCTGAACTTGCAGGCCTGGCTCCTGCAGCGCTAGAGTTTGGAGGATACGACATACCGGCCGACTGCAGAGAGGTTCTTGCAAAGGCCAGGGCGTCCTCGACTCTTAAATGCTACGGACACAAATGGAAGAGGTTCTCTGTCTGGTGCCACGCACAGAAGATTAACCCTCTACGGATTACGGCTTCCCAAGTACTGCCCTACCTGCTGAAGCTGGCCAAAGCTGGACTGGCACACGCGTCCATCAAGATTCATCTTGCTGCGATCTCCCGATACACCAGAACCACGGGGCGGACGTCCTTGTGGTCTCATCGTCTGGTGAAAGAGTTCATGAAGGGACTGTTCAGATCGTTCCCGCCGGTGAAGGCTCCGGCCCCGGCGTGGGAGCTCAACGTGGTGCTGACCAAGCTCATGGGACCTCCGTTCGAGCCTCTGCACTCGGCCCCGTTGAAGTTTCTGTCGTGGAAAACAGCGTTTCTTGTGGCCATCACCTCCGCACGACGGGTGGGAGAGATCCAGGCCCTTTCCTGCAAGGCCCCGTACTTGACTTTTCACGACACGAGGGTAGTGCTCAGGACGCACCCCTCCTTCATGCCCAAGGTACCGTCGGACTTCCACCTCAACGAACCCTTGGTGTTGCCTGTATTCTTCCCGTCGCCTTCGTCGCCGGCTGAGAGGACTTTGCACTCGCTGGATGTGGCTAGAGCGCTGAAGTTCTACGTGGACCGCACGAAGTGTTTTCGGAAGACGTCACAACTCTTTGTGAACTTTGGACCTGTCAATCAGGGGAAGGCTCTCTCGAAGGCTTCCATTTCCAGATGGCTCTCCGGCTGTATCATGTACTGTCATCGGTTGGCAAACCGACCGCTGCCTGGCCGTCCGAGAGCCCATTCCACCAGAGCGATCGCAGCTACCACGGCGTTCCTTTCTGGTGTGCCCCTGCTGGACATATGCAGGGCTGCTACGTGGAGGTCGACGCACACCTTCACGAAGTTCTACTGCGTCGATCGGGATTCCAGGGAGGAGTCCAGGGTCGGCCAAGCAGTGCTGCGCAACCTGTTCGCCTGAGGTGAGCCTGGTGAGGAGGTAAGATGCTTAATGTTGAGTTTGATGCAATGCTTAATGTTGAGCCTTTGCCACCTCCTGTGGTTGTGCATGTGTGTACTGCTATGTATTCTTTATTCATGAGCATGTGAATCCATGCCAGACCCCATGCTGGAGAAGGAACAAGTTACTTAACTGTAACTGTTGTTCTCCAGCATGGGTCTGGCATGGATTCACATGCGAACCCTCCCGCCTACCCCTCTGCGGCTCTTCACTTGGTCATACTGCCACTTCACGTGCTTCCAAATCTGAAGATGGCCGCCAGAGGCGGTGCTTAGGTAGAGGGCAGTCATTGGCTGTGGTCAGTATGACGCAGAGACCAGTGATTGGTTATTACTACGAAAGACAGATCAGAAACAAAACTGATACTGGTTTTTTCTTTACCGAGGATTCCCAGCCTGACGACGGGGAATATTCATGAGCATGTGAATCCATGCCAGACCCATGCTGGAGAACAACAGTTACAGGTAAGTAACTTGTTCCTTCCTTTCCCTGGACACTAGCTTTCCATTCCTTCGCCAGCTGTCCAACTTGTGTTTTGAAAAAAGGAAAACAAACAGAGAGGGTAAACCCACGGAAACACTGTCCTTTGAAAATGGTTTACAGCCAGACTTTCCTTGTCAGTGAATCCGCTTCAGTAGTGCCCGGGCGCTGCCGCTCTTTGAGCCTCCCTGGCGGAGGCTCTGCCTCTTGATATGGATCGCCGCGATGCCGAGCCTTCAGCCTCCTAGTACGCCCAATTTACATCACCTGGGGATTCCTCCCACTCCTCTGTGTTCTCCGGCCAGGGCTGCTGCTGTAATGAGAGACAGCTGATGAGTTTCTCGGGGCTTCTTTTAACTCATACTTTGCTCCTCCCCTCCTCATCTTCCACCCGCCTTTCCTGCCCACTTCCCACACCTGCAACCAGCTTGCCTTCATTTCTCCCCCCTGCTCCATGCACTGTTTGTCCCTCCCAACCTGTACTGCTATGTGGGTATCTGTCACTGTACTGCATGACCGGGCTGTATCTATACCGCTTCCCTTTGTTCATTTTATCTTTTCCCCCACCTGGTCTCCATTTCCCTTGGTGGTTTATGGGACATGTAGTTTTGTTCTGTCCTGCTGATGTAACATTTTGGGTGCTGGGTCTGAAAGTTAGAATGGGGCTGGCTTTTATCTCTATTGCCTCTTTGACCTCCTCACAGGGAGGAACGGGATGGTTTTCTTGCTCTCGTTCAGGATGGCAAGGATGCCATGTGTGAATCTGTTCAGTCGGGTCTGGACATGGCAGACTGTGTCAGCCCGTCCATGGCGGCGAGCACCATGATGCGCAGATTTGTGTGGTTGCGGAAGTCGGGATTTGCTCCTGCCGTACAAGCCCGGCTTCTCAACATGCCCTTTGATGGTGTACATCTTTTTGGCAGCAAGGCTGACGAGAGCCTTGAGAGGTTGCAGACCTCCAAAGCTGCAGCAAAGTCATTGAGCGCTGCAATTCGCCAACCTCCGCCTTTTCGTCCTAGGGGACAGCAATGGAGGGGAGGTTCCTTTCGATATTACTCTTCCTTTGGTAGATTGAGGGGAGCTGCCAGTCAAAGGGGCCACTGTAGGAGTACCAGAGGTGGAAAACAGGGTACTCGAGGTGCCAAGGCCGCTCGGGCAGTTGCCTCTTTGCCCTCAGGCACTGCCGCAGCCGCTTCAGCTCAGTCATGAGGCCATGTCCCATGGTTCGGCGGTTGGGGGAAGGCTGGCGCAGCATCTTGTAGAATGGTGTGCCATTACTTCAGATGTGTGGGTTCTGGAGATCATAGCCCACGGCTACTGTCTTCCTTTCCAGCAGAGGCCTCACGACAATCCACCAGGGAATCTCTCTTTGAAGAGTCCGGATCCGCTCCTTGCGCAGGAAATCAAATCCCTGCTGGGGAAAGGCGCCATACAAATGGTGCCTGTAGCGGAGAGGAACAAGGGATGGTATTCCGCTTATTTTTGATCCCGAAGAAAGATGGGGGATTGAGACCCATCATGGACTTGCATGGTTTGAACAAGCTCCTCTGGAAGGACAAGTAGTTGAAGATGGTTACTCTCTCTCAAGTCCTCCAGGCCCTTCAACTTCAGGACTGGTTGGTGTCTCTCGACCTCAAGGGCGCTCATTTTCATGTGCCGAGTCATCCCAAGCACAAGAAGTACCTGAGGTTCGCGGTTGGCGACTGGCATTTTCAGTTTCGGGTCCTGCCGTTCGGATTGACCTCTGCCCCGAGGGTCTTCACCAAGCTCATGGTGATGGTGGCAGCGTATCTCAGGAAAGGGGGAATTCACGTCTACCCCTACCTGGTCGATTGGTTGATCACGGCGCGCTCTCCTGTGCAAGTCCTGGATCATCTGTCCGTCACCTGCCACTCCCTTCACAAGTTGGGCTTCTCCCTCAATTTAAAGAAGTCCCACTTGACACCTACCCAGCGTCTCCAGTACATCGGAGCAGTGCTTGACACATCCCTGGGGCTGTGTTTGCCTCCCCAGGTGAGGGCTTATCACATTCTGCAGATGGTGAACAAGTTTCAACATGCCCAGAGTCTCCTGGTGTTCGAGTTCTTGAGGTTGCTCGGCCTCATTGCATCCTGCATACTCCTGGTGTTAGAGGCCAGGCTGTGGGTGAGATCTCTGCAGTGGGCTCTCAAGCTCCAGTGGACGCAGTCCTCTGGCAGGATGTCGGACCCCCTTCAGGTGCTGCCCTCAGTCGCCCAGGATCTTCGGTGGTGGGCCGTCGAAGGCAATCTGATGAGGGGGGCTCCATTTTGGCTACCCTGGCCGGTGGTAACTATCGTGACAGACGCGTCCCTCACGGGATGGGGAGCACATGCCAACGAGTTGACAGTCAGCGGTCGTTGGTCTCCGTCGGAGTCCAGACTCCATATCAATATGTTAGAGCTGAGGGCCATCAGGCTAGCCCTGAAGGCCTTTCTGCCGTCTGTGCGGGGGAAGAATGTCCTGATTCTGACGGACAACACAGTGGCCATGCACTACCTCAAGAAAAAAGGGGGGTCAGGGTCTCTCCCTCCTTGCAGAGAGGCGATGCAGCTTTGGTTCTGGGCCATCCAGCAGGAAATTTCGATCTCAGCAGTTCATCTGGCCGGAGACGAAAACGTGGCTGCGGATGCTCTGAGCAGGCAGAGCACGGTCTTTCACGAGTGGCAGCTGGCTCAGGAGATTCTCCTGTAGATCTTCGCCCTTTGGGGGACCCCACAAGTGGATCTCTTCGCCACCAGTGTCAACCGGAAGTGCGAAAGTTTCTGCTCGCAGGATTTTCCTCCAAAAGGAGCCTTAGCGGACATGGTCATAGTGGAGTGGTCCTTCCCACTACTGTACGCATTTCCTCCAGTCCCCGTCATTCCGCAAGTGCTGCAGAGGTTACGAAGGTTCGGTTCCCGAATGATCCTCATTGCTTCAACATGGGCCAGGAGAACGTGGTACCCGGACCTTCTTGACATGTCCATCTGCCCTCCACGCTGTCTTCCCTACTGAGACGATCTGCTCTCGCGGGAGGGGGGGTTCAGGTTCTCCATCCAGAGGTGAAGTCCCTCAGCCTTCATGCTTGGCTTCTGAAAGGTTGAGGTATAAGGATTGGGACCTCCCTGAAGATGTGATGGAGGTGTTGCTTTCAGCCAGAAGGCCCGCAACAAGTCCCTGTACCGTTGCTGTTGGAGAAAGTTCTGCGACTGGTGCAGGGTTCAGAATGTGGATCCTTTTTCATGTGCCATTCCTGTGGTTCTGTCTTTTTTGCTTTCGTTAGCCCACAAGGGCCTGCAAGTGGGTACCATTAAAGGTTACCTGGCGGCACTATCCATATTTAAGCGCTCGTCTGAGGAGTGTTCTTACTTTAAGATTCCTTTCATTTCTCAGCTTCTGAAAGTGCTCACTAATGTGTTCCCACCATCACCTTTCCAGGTGCCTGGTTGGGATTTGAACCTGGTTCTCAAATTCCTAATGGGAGCTCCGTTTGAGCCTTTACATTCTTGCCCTTTGAAACTGTTGACCTTTAAAACTGTATTTTGAAGGGATTGTGTCCTCCGACGTATTCCTTATCTATGATATTTGTATCTCCAGCTTCCTGGCCTCGGAAAAAAATTTCCCAGTAGAGGGCGCTGTGCGTCGACGTCTGTCGAGTAGGTGCTCCTCGACGGCCACCGTATCGACGCCGACGTCATCATGCCTATAAATGGCCACGCGCAGCGTCCGTTGCTCAGTTCCGTTTTTCCGCGCTTCGTGTGCCTCGGAATACCGTTGCTCAGTTCATCAGTCGATATATATTCATATTTCCTCGAGAAAACCGACTCGTACTCGATGGCTTCCTCCTCCGACCCGACGACTCCTCGGTCCGGTTTCAAAAAATGCAGAGACTGTGGGAAGAAAATGTTGTTGACGGATCCTCACAGGATCTGTTTGTGGTGTCTGGGAATCGAACAACAGTTTTCGGAGTGTGAGGAATGCCTATCCATGACGGCGAAAGCCTTGAAGGAGCGTAAGGGGAAGCTCGAGAGAGGTAAGTCAATTTTAACTTCCTTCAAAGTTTCCTCAGTAGAGTCGAGACATTCGTCTCCTCACCGTCAAAAGCATTCTCGGTCTAGGTCTCGAAGTGGCTCCCACCACTCGTCGAGGTCTAGACACTCGAAAAAAAGACAAAGAAGATCCCCTTTATCGTCGTCTTCTAGTTCCCCTGAAAGAGTAAATTGCCCCACAAAACACAGCTCTCAAGCTGAGTGGGAGGAATTCAGAAAAAAGATGCTAAGCGTCTTCGAGAAAGCGGCCTCGTCCCTCTCGAAGTCAGCTGAGGGTGATACCCCGGGTGAAAAGCCCAAAAAATCTAAACGCTGCGAGTCGAAGCACCCGGCGAAAGTGGGTGATCGGGTCTATCTATACAATTTCCAAAGGAACCAGGCCAAACAGTGAAAATTCTTGCCTACATGGAAGGGACCGTTTGAAATTATAGACAAGATCTCCCCTGTTGCATACAAGATCCGCATCCCCAAAGGCAGTTTGGCGGAAGGGGAAGACAAGTGGGTACATATAAATCAGCTAAAGTATTGCCATCCCAGGCACACTCTGCAACAACTGGAGGAATCCACTGGAATCCCAGAGGGGGCCGCTCCATAGTAATTCAGTTCTAAACCTAAAATATTCCACATATAGCATATAAAATTCTGTGATCCGTGTATATATATATATATGTTCTTGTCTCATAATTTAAAAAAGAAAATGCATATGTTCATATCTTCTGGTTCATAAAATGTATATGTTCGCCACACCATTAATAGTGGTGAAGAAATGTCTACGAATAGGTATTGCCGCTTTGCTTTATCATCCTAGGAGAGATGAAACCTGGAGACTGGCCAAGGAGGATGATCCGGAGACCCGGAGCAGAGACCCAAGGGGCCCGGGGTACCGCCCAATATTCCCATCAGGACCGGCGAGGAGAACCGATCGATCCAACCGGAGGGAGGAAAAGATACTGAACTGTGCCATCCATGGAATTGGAAGAAGAGGAGGCGAACATCCCAGATCTTGCGAGTTCCATCAGCGAAAGGCAGAATGGCCATCGCAAGAGGGGGGGCTTGTGGGATGTTTTTACCCATGCATCCAAGCCCTACCATAAAACTGTCCAGTACTGGCATGGAAAACATCATGATGGCCAGAACTCCCCAGAGAGTGCACAGGGAAAACATGAAGAATAGGCTGCCACCCATTTTTGCCTGTGTTGTGAGCACAGGAGGGCACTGCCTAAAACCACCAGTGGGCTACACACACAGTAGCCTGAAACCATTGGGAATGGCAATGCTGATTGCCAAAAAAGCAACTCAGAACTGTGGGGAATTCATTTTCTTAATCCCAAAAATGGTTGCATTACCAGTACTCACCACTATCAGAAAGCCGGCGTTTTAAAACCACCAGACTTTTGTGTAAAACTGAACAAATGAAACAAAACCAGACCAAGGAAAGACTTGCTAAGAGGTGGATACAATGTAAAACTAAATTCTGAAATGACTTGAAGGAAGTAATTATTTAATGTATATGTAAAAATTGTCAGTTTGATTTGAATGTAGAAAACTGGGAAGAAAAAGTGACATTTAGCTGAAACCTGGCTTAATGAAACTGGATCCTGCCTGACAACTACCCCCGACAGGAGTTGAAACCTGTTCAGCCACTCCCCTTGCCAAAAGGAGTTGTCACCTCTCTGATTAGATTAGGGGTGGAGCAGCTGGGGACTACAGGGAGTTGAACAAAGGCCTGTCCTGGACTCAGGCAAATGTTATATTGGGGGGCCGTAAAGTGGCTTCTTCTTAAGGGAAACTGGGAGGGGCAGTCCCTCTGCTAGCAGCTGAGCTTGTGCGAAGTGGATAAACCAGTTATTTCACCCTGTGATGTGGGAAGCCACATCCCTTTTTGACCAGGGCATAATTTTAAAAAGATAGATAACTCATAGTGTGGACTTGTCAGAATTATGTAAGTAATATCATTATTTTTGTGATTTTTCTGTGAACATTTTGAGAGGCGTTAGGACCCTGTGGTGTATTCTGGGGGGTTGCTAGCGGAAAATAGGGTCTCACTCCAAAAGTCTGCATGTTAAAAATCTGACACTTCATCAATTAATGTCCATACTCCATGCGCACATGTGTGTAATTTTGGGTAAATGTCCAATATTGCAAAACCAGTTAAAAAGCGCAAAGTGTTGTCATTTTTTAATACAAGCCCCCAGGAAGATCAGAGGCGGACAAGCATGGACCATAAGGAATATATAATGTGCACATGTAATTTCAACAAATTGTATATCTGGGAAGGATGTATTTGAATCAAATATAGATTTGTGGGCAAATTGACCAGGGGAGGATCCTCTGACCCATAAACAGACTTCATCATGCTGACAATCCATTTCCTTCCCCCAATCATGGGAGAGGGGAGAATTGGGCCAATGACAAGTAGAGAGGGGCAGGCTTAGCTAGGCCCAGGCACACACCCATTTTCAAAACACATAAAAAGAGACTGCTGGGACAGGTAGAGACATTCAATTCCATTTGCTGCGGAGCATGCTGACCGACGACTTCACATCCAGAGATCCAGACTTCAAATCCATCAATCTCCAAAGACCAGAACCTTACTTCAGAACTTAAAGCAAGGGCCTAACCCACAAACTGAGAACTCTTCTCAGCAGGCCTCAGCAACCTTAAAATAATTTGCGAACTATTCCACAGCCGGGCGAGCTGTTTGAATTATTTTGCCAAGAACAATTGCCAGAGACCAGACCAGAGATCCAGAGTGACCCAGACCGCTGTGAGCAGAACCAGAGAGCTGACCCAGATCACTGTGAAGTGCCGAGACCAGAACCGGAGTCCAGTCCAAAACCTGACCAGATCCGTGGCAAGGCCTATTTCAAATTTATATTGTGAGTACCTAGCAGAACTGTGCAGAACCAATTTCTTAGCACAACTGTCGCCTGTCAATTCTGAAGCTGCAAGCTGTCACCTGTAATTTTGAGTTTACTTTAAATCCGAAGAACAACCTTTATTTAATCGTCCGTATCTTTAGAACCGTTTGGGCTAGGAACGCAATTAACTTTCCTCTGAAAGCTTAGAATCTAGGCTTTCCAACGAACCTAGACTTCCTACTCCCTATACTTTTTCCGCAATCGCGAGACACGCACTCGCGAAATTTACTGCGATTTGCGATTTTGGCTCAATTTCTCCACTTGTCAAAATAGCAGTTCCATTCTTTCCTTTGTTAAAATCCGTTTGCAACTTGGTAATGAATCATAGAGCATTGCTAAAGTGAGCCTGAACTAATACCAACACGCATCTCCCACTCACCCTGAATCTCTAGAGGGAATTAAAATCATTGGCACATTTTCCCACCCATTGCCATCACATTTAAAAAGCATTTTGGGCCTGTGTTTCAAACTCCTACCTGTTCCTCTAACCTTGCTGGGGGGGATCTGAAGTTCGTATTGTATTTGATTGCATTCCTGAGAACTGTGTGCTCCTCTTTCCATCTCCTTCCCTTTCTTACATTGCGTAGGGGAGGGGGGTGAATTGCCAGAGAAAAAGTGATTATCTTATCTTTTGCTAAAATCATATCAAGTATTTCTGTACTGCATTTTATTCCTCATTGCTTTTCCCCTAGAAACCATAAAAGTATTTTTGCTACTGTATCCATCCTATACTAACTCCTCATTGATTGTAAAGAAGTGTGCTAGTGCCAGATTACCCATTGTTGATCAACATCATATGTCTAAGTGTACTATCAGATATTAATTTATTATAAAGTGTGATATATATATATATATTGTTTAAATTCTCAAATAAACCTTTTAAATTTGCAAAACAGAACTACTTTTTGGTTCAGTGGGGTCAGGGGTATTCTAAGAGAGGGGTATTATATAGGGGTAGTCATCCAGAACTCATGAACTGGACATAAAGATATATCAATAAGGGTTTCCATTCAGTATCCCAGACTAGGCATTGACTTAGCTGTAGTGTTGAATTGAATCCTCTTACATGAGAATTATGACCACTGAGTCCTCAGTGCCCACTGAAGGGATCTCATTCTCAGGAGAGCCTCTGGCACAAGGAATATGCAGGATGCCATGAGGCCTAGCAACCTCAAAAAGTCGTAGGCTGGGAGACGTTGGGCATTTTGAAATATGGTGACCATCTGCAGAATATCTTGAGCCCTTATCTCTGGTGGCGAGGCTTTTCCCAAGGACGTGTCCAGGACTGCTCCAATGAACTGGAGTCTCTGTGATGGTATCATCTGTGACTTCTTTAAATTGAGGGAGAAGCCCAGCCTGTGAAGGGAGTGGCAGACATAATCTAGTTGGATCTGAGCTTGTTCCGAAGAAACTGCTTTGATCAACCAATCGTCCAGGAAGGGTAGACGTGAATCCCTTCCCTCCTTAGACTTGCAGCCACAACCAACATTAGCTTGGTGAAGACCCTCAGGGCGGAGGTCAGCCCAAATGGCAGAACTCGAAATAGATAATGAGAGTTGCCAATTGCGAACCTCAGATACTTCCTGTGCTTGGGATGGCTAGGCACATGGAAATAAGCATCCTGAAGGTCCAGAAATACAAACCAGTCCTGAAGCTGGAGGGCCTGAAGGATCTGAGAGAGAGTTACCATCTTGAACTTGTCCTTCCTGAGGAACTTGTTCAATTCTCGTATGTCCAGGATGGGTCTCAGTCCTCCGTCTTTCTTTGGTATGAGAAAGTAGGGGGAGTACCAGCCCTTGTTCCTGTCCGCTACAGGTACCGTTTCTATGGCACCTTTCTCTAGCAGGTCTACAACTTCCTGCAAGAGGAGCGGATCCGGCACTTTCAGAGAGCTGTTCCCCGGTAGATGTCTCTGAGGGATGCGTAGAAAAGGCAGGCAGTAACCTTGGGCAACTGTCTCCAATGCCCAAGCATCTGACGTAATAGCCTGCCATTCCGTCAAATGGTGAGTTAACCCGCCCCCTACAGGTGTCTTGTGATGGGAGACCTCAGAGTGGTTTGGGAGCGGCTGATGCAGTTGCCGAAGGTAAAGCGGCTCCTGCTCCTGCTGATGCGGCTTTCTTTCCTTTACCCCGTCCACCCCGGGTAAATTTTCCTTGGCCTCTTTGAGTCGGCCGTCCTCTGCCTCTTCCATATGAGGAATAATAGCGAAAGGACCTTCCTCTCCAAGAGGATCCTGAGGGACGAAAATTAGTTTGTCGGATTGCAGCTCCTAGTGACTTAGTTGCTGCTTTAGATGTTTGTAGTTTTTCCAAACTGTCATCCGCCTTTTTACCAAATAGGGAAGAACCGTCAAAGGGCATATTTAAAAGTCTGGCCTGTACGTCAGAAGCAAAGCCGGACTTTCTCAACCACGCATGCCTGCGGATTGTGGTACTTGTCGCCATGGCCCTGCTGATACTGTCAGCAGAATCAATGCCAGTTTGAAGGGACTCACACATTGCATCTTTACCATCTCTGATGATATTTAAAAATGCGTCCCTTTCTTGTCCTTCCGGTATGCAGTCAGCTGCCAATGAAGCACACTCCCAAAGAGTGTGGCTGAACCTAGCAAGCGTACAAGTTGCATTAATAGATTTTAAAGCCATGCTACAGGCTGAGAAGACTTTCTTAGCCATGGCATCATATTTAATATCATCCCTATCCTGAGGAGCAGTGGGGTAAGCAGAAGTACTGCCTGATGAAGTTGCAGCCTGGACCACAAGACTCTCTGGAGTAGGGTGCTTAGATAGGTATTCAGGGTCAGCAGCAGATACCCTATATTTCGCTGACAACTTCTTGTTAACCGCAGGGACAACTTCAGGAGTTTCCCAGTTAGTTAAAATCTTTCTTTGTAAAGCAGAATGAAAGGGAACCATAGGATCCTCCTGTGGACCTTTATCCAGAATATCTGCGAGGTCATCCTGTTGAAAAACAGGTGAAGGCGCAGACCAACCCATAAACTCCATAATTCTTGATATTAGGGTTCTATAAGGGGTATCAGCATGTTCCCCTGGGTCTGGTTTGACAAATTCCACTTCTGGGGAAGTGTGTAGGCCACTTGCTTCCTGTAATGCATCCTGAAGGTCTTTCAACCTTCTTTCCTCAGAGGCAAAAGTCTCTGGTTCAGGTAATGAGGTCCTCTGCAGCCCAAAAGGCCTTTCTTGGTCAGAATCTTCCCTTTCTTCAAAAATTGAAGTTGAGGGGGGATGCTCTGGTCTGTGAAATGGTATAAAACCCATCTCTAAGGCAGAAGGAGCTATCATCAGAGGCCTTGAAAAGGTTGATGTCGTCGATGCCGATGTAAAAATCCTCGAAGGCGCCGGCAAAGGCGTCGAGAAAACTGGAAGAGGCCTCGAAGAACTCGAGAGGATTGGAATCCTGCTCGAGGATGTCAACGACGTTCTCGACGTCGTGTCGGAGGCTCTCGGTGTAACTGTTGGCTGTGGAGTAGCCGTGGGTCTTTCTTTTATTGGCGTTGATGTCGACGCCAGCGTCGACTCGATCGGCGGATGCGTCGAAGAACCCTTCGATAACGGCGTCGAAGGCGCCGATCTATGCTTCGAAGGGGCTTTCGACGATGGCGTCGAAGATGCTTTACTTCCCAGTGGCTCATGGCGTTTCGGGTCGACTCTTTCGCCGGGTGCTTCGACTCGCAGCGTTTAGATTTTTTGGGCTTTTCACCCGGGGTATCACCCTCAGCTGACTTCGAGGGGGACGAGGCCGCTTTCTCGAAGACGCTTAGCATCTTTTTTCTGAATTCCTCCCACTCAGCTTGAGAGCTTTGTTTTGTGGGGCAATTTACTCTTTCAGGGGAACTAGAAGACGACGATAAAGGGGATCTTCTTTGTCTTTTTTTCCAGTGTCTAGACCTCGACGAGTGGTGGGAGCCACTTCTAGACCTAGACCGAGAATGCTTTCGACGGTGAGGAGACGAATGTCTCGACTCTACCGCGGAAACTTTCGAGGAAGTTAAAATTGACTTACCTCTCTCGAGCTTCCCCTTACGCTCCTTCAAGGCTTTCGCCGTCATGGATAGGCATTCCTCACACTCCGAACACTGGTGTTCGATTCCCAGACACCACAAACGGATCCTGTGAGGATCCGTCAACGACATTTTCTTCCCACAGTCTCGGCATTTTTTGAAACCGGACCGAGGAGTCGTCGGGTCGGAGGAGGAAGCCATCGAGTACGAGTCAGTTTTCTCGAGGAAATATGAATATATATCGACTGATGAACTGAGCAACGGTATTCCGAGGCACACGAAGCGCGGAAAAACGGAACTGAGCAACGGACGCTGCGCGTGGCCATTTATAGGCATGATGACGTCGGCGTCGATACAGT
The DNA here is from genome assembly GCF_040938575.1 of Ambystoma mexicanum. Taxonomy (NCBI): domain Eukaryota; kingdom Metazoa; phylum Chordata; class Amphibia; order Caudata; family Ambystomatidae; genus Ambystoma; species Ambystoma mexicanum. The sequence continues at coordinate 579,069,753 of NC_090924.1, read as the reverse complement.
GGCCCTCGAGGAGCACCTACTCGACGGACGTCGACGCACAGCACCCTCTACTGGGAAATTTTTTTTCGAGGCCAGCAAGCTGGAGATACAAATATCATAGATAAGGAATACGTCGGAGGACACAATCCCTTCAAAATACAGTTTTAAAGGTCAACAGTCTCAAAGGGCAAGAATGTAAAGGCTCAAACGGAGCTCCCATTAGGAATTTGAGAACCAGGTTCAAATCCCAACCAGGCACCTGGAAAGGTGATGGTGGGAACACATTAGTGAGCACTTTCAGAAACTGAGAAATGAAAGGAATCTTAAAATAAGAACACTCCTCAGACGAGCGCTTAAATATGGACAGTGCCGCCAGGTAACCTTTAATGGTGGTTTAACCCACCTTATATTCCTTTCGGGTAGTTTTTAAATCATAGTGGGTCTTCATGCTCTCGGCTGATCTTTCTAGATTCCGCTGAGCATAGGCAAAAGCATGTTGAAGGTGTTTTCTTAAATTCTCCACATACTCAAGAGCAGACACTGATAAATGCGTCCACAACTCATGAGTCCTGTAGAGCAAATGCTGGGGAAGCACCATCTTGCGTCCAGTCATCAACTGAAAAGGTGACATTGTGGTTGCAGATGAAGGGGTAGATCTGATGACCATTAGGACCAGAGGTAATCGGATATCCCAACTTGGCCCAGAATCTGCCACAAACTTTTTTAAGATGCTCACAATGGTTCGGTTATATCTCTCCACTGCTCCAGAAGAAGCTGGCCTGTAAGCAATATGTAGCTTTCTTTTGACCCCCAGCATCTCCCACATCTTTGTCATTACTTCACTCGTGAAGGGGCTACCCCTCTCTGACTCAATCCTTTGAGGTAGACCAAAACGGGAAAAGATGTGGTTAATCATCAGGGCAGCTGCTGTTTCTGCCTTGCAGTTTGGGGCTGGGAGACATTCCACCCACTTGGTAAACAAGCATGTAACGGTCAACATGTACTTGTTTCCTCTAGACAAGCGAATCACAGGGCCTACAAAGTCGATTTGCAAATCTGACCATGGCAGTGTCATCCCCCTCTTTTGGAGAGGCGCACGGTGTGTGAGGGATGATGGCTGAAATTGTGCACACACAAGACACCTGTCATGATGCCCGCTCCCGGGGAGCCGGTTCAAGCCCTGCGTCCCCGAAAGCGGACATCCAGTCCCCAAGGAAGGACCCAGCAACCCCATATAGGGGCCCTTTGGACAGCGTCCTGGCGCCTATGGCGCCAGGCTCATAAAAGACATCAGTCCTGGCGCCATAGGCGCCAGGCTCATTATGGATGTGCTTGGATGCACTTACCTGATGCAGACCATGCTGCAGGATCCCGGCCTCCTTGAGGCCTGAAAGGAACTACTTTACCTGTGGGACTAATTTACCATCCGGGCGTGGTCGGGGAAGGATACATACCTGATTGGAGAAAGGATACATACCTGGAACTTCTTCCATTTAAACCCCACCCGAACAGCCACACGTGCTTCGCGTTGTTCTGCATCTAGCAGCTGGACGCTCACCGTGTCTGCTCCTGCATCCTGACTTCTGCCACGCCTGCCAGCATCCTGGATCACCTGCAAAGGAAGAGAAGAAGAGAACAGAAGAAGGAAAAGTCCTTACCTGCTAAATCCGCATCCCGGAGACATCTCGCCGACAATCCTGAAAAGGAAGACTTTTATTTAAAAGCTCATCGCGTCGATCGCTGCAGCGCCGCATTCCACTCACCTTTACTGGGCGCCTCCATGTTCAGCAGCGATCATCCGGATTCGCAGTCACGCCCCAGCGCCTAGGGAGAAAAAGACCAGAACAAAAGGTGAGAGAGAGAAGGGAATAAGGAAAGTTAAATCTCCATGTTAAGACTTACCTGTTGATTCATTCCCTCTTCATTTTGGGTCCGTGCCGCATCCTGGCATTTCCGGACCCCGGCCCCTAAGGGGAAAAAGAGACATCAGCGTTAATGAGCGAATGAAAAGACATTACCAAAAAACGCTCATTAAAGACTTACCTGATTTCTACAAGGGCATTCCGTACCTCCGGCCCCTATGGGGAAAAAGACACTAGCATTAGTACATTAATGCATGGACACAAGGGGAACCTCTTATCAAAAAACTTACCTGGAAGCCAAGCAAGTTTGGTTCACACCAATCCGAAAATCCAGTGAAGTAACTGGATACCAACGCGCCCCTGCATCAGAAGCAGGATGGAGAGCTCGTCCTTCCAGACCCTAAGGTGAGACGCTACGAGGAATCACAGAAGGGTTTCGAGGAGGGTGAGAGGGGAAAGTGGGAGGCTGATTGCATTACCCCGCAGACAGTTAATCCCCTATTTTTGCCTACAGAAGGATACTTCTGCGAGCCAGACAAGCCAGATTTGGGGGCCCGGTCCAGTCCGTCTTCCAAACCCTGCGCATCACCTTAGAAGAGGTCACAGCAGCGCGAACCAGGCCAGCGCCTCCGTGGGAGTCAGGTGAGCGTTACAACACCCCTTCAAGTATTGGTCGAGGTCCTGCCCCATGTGTGGCCAGTATGCAACCTCTCTTAAGATTTCCAGTGTTGTGTGAAACCCCCTATGACCGGCGGTGGCCTCATTATGGGCGTGACTTAACATCAGGCTTCGGAATGAGGTAGGAACCACCCACTGATCATGGCCAGCTTGGGTTTTCCTTACCAACAAACTGTCTTGGATTCGGAACATTTTTGGACATTTCATCAACACTCTTGGGTCCTCTTTCCCAATGTAATCGGTATCCGTCAGGGGAAAGTTCTCAGGGTCCTCAAGGTGTTGGTAAAACTTACCAATAATTGGATCCCCCTTCTGAGCTGTAATTAAATCAGCATCAGGGGTCTCCTTACTCCATTGTGCAGTTGAAAGATCATTGTGAGCATTTGTCTGGGACCTAGTGATAGCGGTGACCTGGATTTCCCCCAACAGGGACTCTATTTCGATTAGATCCCCTTGGATGGCCCCGGTTTTGGCCAGCTGATCAGCTAAGTCATTTCCAGTTTTGTCTGGTCCCTCTACTTTGGAATGACCGTTGATCTTCTTCCAGTAGATGGTCATCCCATTCGAGGTGACCAGATCATCAATGTTTTGGATTAACTTCCCATGTTTCAGGGGTTTGTTATTAGCGCATAACATGCCTCTGGTTTTCCAGTTGACCAGGTGCTCCACGAACCTGTTCCGTACATAATCATAATCTGTGATTATGACCAGTTCGTGGAGTTGATGCTGGACAGCAGTGAGGATGGCCTGATGCACAGCCATCAATTCTGCCACCTGACTACTTCGGGGACCAATTTTGTATCAAGCGGAGGGTTCTGGGAACTCCTTCACCCATGCATTCCCTACGCCAGCCACCAGTTCTTTCTCCCCATCGTTGTCAACATGGTAAGAGCATCCATCCACATAGACAGTGGGCATTCCCTCACACTTGTCCTCTTCAAAGACTTTGTGTGGGGAATTAAGGTATGCCTCCACGTTGTCCTTGATTTTTAGACTTTCGTCCTTGAGACAGTTTTCTCTGGCACAATCATGCAAGTCAGCCAGACCTTGCGCGAGGGGACTCTTCTTGTTTTGGCCATATCTGACCTCCACAGGAAAGCCTTGCATTGACAGAATCCAGGTAGTAATTTGGGAATTACTCACATTTCCGGCCCGGATTCTGTCACTTTGGAGATATTGCAGAGGCTGGTGTGGAGTCTCCACTATGTTGTGTTCCCCCTGGATAAACGGGCGGTAATTCTTCAATGCCCACACCATTGCCAGAAATGCCTTCTCACAATCGTTGAATTTTTCCTCCACAGAGGATAAAGTTTTGCTCGCATAGGAGATTACTTTATTGACCTTGTCATGCTTTTGGTATAATACTGCCGTCAAGCACGTATTAGAGAACCCCGTCTCCAGGAAGAACTCCTTGTTTCTGACAGGGTAAGCTAGGCAAGGCGCTTGTGAGAGGCTTCTTTTGAGTTGTCTTACCGCCTCGGATTGTTCTGGACCCCATTCCCACTTGACCCCCCCCCTTCAAGAGATATATCAGGGGTCTAGTGATCTCTGCGTAGCATTCAATGAACTTTCTGATGTAATTAGTCAGTCCAAGGAGGCTCCTTAGTTCCTGCAGAGTTGTGGGGTCTTTCAGTTTCTGGAGTGCTTCCACTTTCTTTTCTTGGGGACAGAGACCCTGAGGAGTAATCTCATGCCCCAAGAAATTAACACGGGTTCTACACCACTGTGCTTTCTGAAAGGAAAGTTTTGCTCCGGCGGCGCTCAACTGTGTCAGAACATAACGGATCTCCGCTATGTGTTCTTCCACAGATGAACTTTTGATGAGGACATCATCTACATAAGCCAGGTTACCCCTCGCACCCAGGTCGGGCATGGCCTTATGTAGGAAAATGTTGAATTAATTGCCGGAGTTGAGGTATCCGAAGGGAGTCCGGGTCCATGTGTACTGCTGGCCCCCAAAGGTAAAAGCCAGTTTGTATTGGTCCTCCCTACTGACAGGCACGGTCCAGTATCCATTGGTCAGGTCTGTTGCTGTGAATACCTGTGACCCCTGAATCTGGGCCAGCCCTTGGTCAATGTAGGGCAGAGGCCATCGGGAAGTATGGACCCATTTGTTGAGCTCCCTAAGGTCGGCGCAGAGTCTCCACTGGCCGTTTGGCTTCAATATTCCCAGCACCGGATTATTGAAAGTGCTGTGGACTGGACGGATTATTCCCCGGGACTCAAGGTTCTTAATTATTTCAGTAAGGGACTCCATGGATGCGAGAGGCAAACGATATTGCTTCACAAACACTGGAGTCATTCCAGGGTCCGTGGGAATTGTTGTTGTGTGGATGTCGGTGCGACCACAGTCATATGAGTCCACCGCAAAGTGATCTTGAAAATCCAAGAAGACTTGTTTCAACTTTTGCTTCTGTTCCAGAGTCACACAGGCATCAGCTAGGTTGACTCTCTCTTCCACCATCTGCCTGAAGCCTGGAAAGACTTCTGGTTTGGCTATCTCAGCGGCCTCCTCCAGCTGGGTGGAGAAGTCCCTGGTCAGAGTGCTGATTTGGACTGGAGGCTTCAGGTGGGAAAGGCAGCCCTCATGGACCTGGAAAATCACCTCATCCCTCCTGAAGTCACAAGTCACATCTTCCTTACCATAAGGGCAAGAAGTGTACACCAGGAAGTTCCCCCCCATGCCAGGTGAAAATCCTGTCTGGTGTTGTGTTGTCATCACTGTCACCGTCAAAACAGTCCTTGGGGATTGGTCCTAACAATTAATTTCCTAGATCAATGGAAAAATGTCGGTCATCAACCGCCATTCCAATAATGGTGCCTGCGGCTAGAGTAATACTCTTTAAGTCGCTGTTATCCACCTCTATTGGAATGGTGTCATGTTCTATGTTGACTAATGGTGTTGGGTTTACCCCTAACCCTTGTTGTTGGAGAGAAGCATTTAGATGTATATAAGCATCAGGGTTTTCCAATTTTTGTCCTCTTTTGACTTTCACTTCCAGGGAGAATTGTCGGGTCCTTTCTGGGATGCTGACTTCCTCTTTGATCTGAATTTCAACTGCATAAGGTAGCAATTGAGCTGACCTAAATGCTTTTTCTGGATCATCAAAGCCCATGGGATTATCCGCTAATCGGGACCAAGCTTTGAAGTTTATTAGGTCCAAGCTAATGGCAAAGCGATTGAGAATGTCACTGCCTAAGTAAAAGGCGGCAGTGACGTCTCGCACGACCCAACAATTATGGACTATGCTCTTGTTGCCAATGGAGATTTTGAGCATACACCTGCTTGGCAGGAGATGTTTGGAATTAGGTGCTTCCAGGTCCATTTCCCATTTGTCTATCAGTTTGAATGTGGGAATGGCTGGATCTTTTGGGAGTTGGCGGACCATGGCTTCGGTGATGAAGCTCTTACCGTTGTTCACACACACTCGAGCGAGAACAGAGTCCTTCCCATCATTTAACTGAACAGGGATGAACAACTGATCTCCAATCTGCTGAATATCAGCCAGGCTCTGAGCTGATTTCACATCTTTCTGGACTATAGGAGTGGGAGTGTCTGATTGTGGATTGGTGAAGAATTTCAGAGTGTTTCCTTCCAGTGTGGAATACCACCTTAAACTGGAAGGAAGGTTGATTTTTAGAAATAGAGAGGAAACCCCATCACCAGTCTGTTGTCCTACTGCTATTACTGTCACGTCTGGAATCTGGTTGTTCTGGAAGTGAAATTCTACTTGGTCAGATTTTTGTTCAACCATGTGGCAGGTGCCATTTAGGCTAACATGGTTGACACTCTGTTTTAATTTTATTGGTCGGCTAGTCTGGGTCCAGAGGACCTTGTTTACGCAATCTATTAGGGGTGACAACCTTCTCAGGAGGTCATTCCCTAGTAAACAAGGGGTGCCCTCTGGAGTCACTACCATGACGGGTGTTTCACCTTGTGTCGCCCATTTTTAATGTCCAAGTCTGCAGTCCCCTCAACGGGAATTTCCTTCCCGTCAAAGTTCTGCAGTTGTCCAGGAAGAGAGGTGAGAGGAATTCGGTAATTCACCCCCCTTCCTGCATTTAGTTCCTCAAAGGCCCTTTTGGACAGAAGGGTAGCTTGGGATCCAGTGTCCACCAGTGCCAAAATTGTACCCTGCCCCTGTACTTGTATCGGGGCATAGTATCTTCCCTCCTTCTCCTCAAGGGGGCACAGATAATACACATTTTTGGACAACTGGTGGGCTAACTTTCTGGTTTTGGACATTGCTGGCGAAGAGATTTGGGCAGAATTCTGTGGAGAGCCTTGGGAATCTGAAAGAAAAAGTTGGCAACTGGAGATCAGAGCCATTGTGGGTTCCCCTGGTTCCGGTTCTGGGCCGCCCCCCCCCTTTTTGGAAGCAGTCACCAGGATGGGTTTGAACCAGGGGATTTCGGTATTGTCGGTTCTGGGGTGAGATGATGGGCGGCGGTAGCTCAGTCTCCACATCTCCGCAGTCTGAATTGACATCCCTTGGGACCCATTTTTCATTGGGAGGAGTTCCCCCATTTCTGAAGAAGATCCTTTTCCCAGGATCTTCTGAGGACCCCTCTCCCTCAAATTGGAAGACCTGTACCTCCTCCACAAAGTGGGTCTGTTTGGGTCCTTTGTTTCTCTTACCTCCTCTCTGCTCCTTCGGTGGCAGACTTTCAGGGGTAGGAGATTTTGTTTCCGGTTCCTGGTTTTCCAGGGGCTGTTTACAAGTTGGGAAGGAAGCTTCCTCCAAGGCTTTACACCCCCCCTTCCCCTTGTGCCTCCTCCCTGGGAACCGGTGGGTTATCGGGGTGCTGCCCCCGTCATTGTTCTGGAGCACCAGGTCCAGAGATTGTGGCATTCTGCGGTGGCATGCTCATCTGAGGCATAGCTCTCAACTCACACGCTTTTGGCGGGTGTCACCCGCCTTGTAAAGGGCTGACTCACCCGCCAACCCTCTTGCACGCCCATTCATTCCAATGGGCGTCTCACCCGCCAAAAACAAAATCGGGTGATTTCACCCGCCTTTGCACTAGAAATGGTTGAGAGCTATGTCTGAGGGTTCTGTTGAGCCCTCAGTATGTGACCCAGATCTCGTGCCATATTTTGGACCTGGCGCTCAAGTTGTGAAACCCGCACAGGCTGATACGGGACTCTATTTTCTCCCCTGGGCTGATCCCGGGAAGGGTAGCTATCCCTTCTCTGGTAGTACCCCTGGTTGGGAAGATTTTGGCCTCCCCTCTCCCGGATTCGGTTGTCTGGGCTCAGGGAATTGGGGAAAGAAGGATGGATGATTTTGGGGCTGGAAATTGGGTGGATATCTGGGGAAAAAGTTCTGCCCAGGATTTGGAGAATTTCTGCCCTCCTGGGGGAAGTTAGGAGGTAAGTTCCCCGGGTCAGGTGCTTGGCTGGATCCCCCCCTTGGGCTGGAGGAGTCCACACATAACCCAGGATTGGTCAGTTTCCCTTGTAGCGGGGACTTACATAGTCAGGGGGGCGGGGGACCCCATTTGTGGGACTACCTCCTCGACTCCCTGTCTGTGACTGGCCCGAGGGCCTTCTGGACTGTGAATTATTTGGTGCAGGCAGGTTTTTAGGCCCCCCCATCTCCAAATCTAAAACGGGGGCAACCTTTACCTCTGCCACCTTGGCAGCAGCAGGGGTGCTGTTGGTTTTGTGGTTTTTCGGCGCATTATTTTTATTTTCGATGGGCTTCTGCACCTAATAGATCAGGGTAGCCTGTTCAATGACCCAGTCTAAAGATCTTTTCTCATGAAAATCTCTCACGAGCTGGGTCATTATGTATTTGGGTAAGGCATGGAAAAACGTATTGATAAATTCTCTGCTATCCGTGCGCACCCTTCTGGTGGTCTGCGCAAAAGCACGCTTTAATTCTTGCACACTCTCTTGTGGGGCCTGATCCTCCCCACATTGCAAATTGTAGGCTGCCTTGCGAGCCTCTTGAGGATTTCTGTGAACAGAAAAATGTTTCAAGATGGCCGCCTTATAGGTGGACCATCTTAAATGATTTTGGTCCTCCAGCCCCGCAAAGAAACTGGAGTATTCTGGGGAGAATGTCCATTTTACGTACTGGATGCAGCTACTGCTGTCCTTCAAATGGAAAGTCTCCATCATTTGCTCATAGAGCTCCAAGTGTTCCCAAACGGAATACTTGGCGTTCTTATGATAAGGAGTGATGACACTCCTGATTGGCTTGATCTGCTTTAAGGGGTCCTTAAGCAAGGCCCTTTTTGCCTTATTGGCCCTTTTGGTTCGGGTAACCCTGGTTCATTCATCCTCCGACTCAGAAGCACTGCTCCCAGAGGTGCCCGTCTGATCTTCCAGGTTTTCCCGGATTCTGCAAGCCTGGGAATGGCTGGCAGAATGTGGGGACCTGGTCTCCTGTGTCCTGTAATGCTCAGAGGAGTCTTAAGACTCCTCCTTGCTGCCAGGATTTGCTGGGTACCCTCCCCACTGACCTAACTGGGCAGAGGTTTTCAAGATGCCCTTAATGGGCCTACTCTCCTGGGGTTCCCCACTAAATTGCACTGTGCTTGGGTGCCCATACCCGGATGCCCGCCCATCCATTCCTGGGAGGTACTGGCCTATGAGCCCCATACTTGTAGCTGGATAGTAATCTGCCATCCCCCTGGCTCTGGGCTCATGTGCGCGAGGGGACATGGGGGTGGCAGAGTCCAGGGACTGGGAGAGATGAAGGCCTCTGGTACTAGGGCTCCTGAGGTTATGCTCAGGAGTTTCTCTTTCCCAGCGAACCTCATCTCTATCCGCGGTGTCCAGTCAATTGGTCGAAAAAAAACTGGTCGACTGCAATTTGGTCGAAAACCAAATGGTCGAATTTTTTTTTTATTTATATATTTATTTTTCGGGTTTTCGTTTAGTAAAAAAAGGGGTTTTTAGAGAAAAAAAGGGGGTTGGGGGGACCCCCCCCAAAAAATAAAAAAAAGGGTTAAAATAAAAAAAAAAAAAAATTCGACCATTTGGTTTTCGACCAAATTGGTTCGACCATTTGTCTGGTCGAACCAATTCTTTTCGACCAAATGTCTGGCAACCTCTATCCGCCCCTGCTTCCTGTTGTAATGCAAGAGCCTGCGCTTTCAGTTCCTCAGTTAAGGCCTTACTAGACTCTATCAGTCTCTCCTGCATGGTTACCTGTTGCTGGAGCCTATCATTGTGCTGACAGAGAGCCTCATTTTCGCTCTGTGCCTCCTGATTGGTCCTGGAGTACTGGGCTAGTCTCTGCTGCAGGAGGGTTACCTCCTCAGACCCATCCCTACTGGCCTGCTCCTTTCTTTCTAGAGCCTCCTCCACCCTCCTTGTGTGCTCTAACAAGTTCTGGTGTTCTTTTTGGAGGTCACCCATTCCCTGGAGGGCCAGGTGATTTTCTTCCATTTTTCTTTTTAAATGGCAGACTTCCTGGCCTAAGGTGTCCCTTTCCTGACCAAGAGCCTGAATTTGTGACGCCAGGTCCTCCCTCTGCCTTTGAAAGGCACCAGCTTTCTGGCGCTCTTCATCAAACTCTGCCTGGGTATCCAGGTCTTTCAGAATCAGTTTGTTGCTCTCTGCCTTCTCCCTATCTAGGTGGCTTTGCAGGGTGACTACCTGCTCGGCACATGCCCTATTGAAATCTAATTGTTGCTCCAGCTTTTTCTGGCTCTGCAGTAGGGAGTCCAAACCTTCTTGGTACTCCTTCTGCAAGGCCAGAAATCTGGTATCCTGGTCCGCCTTTTCCTGTTGCAGCACATCCATATCCTCCTTTATTTTAGTGATGTACTGTCTGCTGTCCTTTTCTGACCCCTGTCTCCTGAGCAGCCTCTGCTCAGAAGAGTCCAGATCAGATTGGGCCTTCTCTAACGCCATCTGTTGCCTATTTGCCAGATCTTGGCCTTCAGCACATTTGTCCTGCATGGCTCCCATATATAGATACAAATATGCCGCTATTCTGGCAATCTTATTATGTTCATCTTTGGCTTTAGGGGCCATATATAGTTCACTCAGGGCCACATGTAGGGGACTCTGATCTCCCCATATATCTGACCTTGTTTCAGTGACCTGTTGCGCGATTGCCTGCAACCAGACCGTTTGGTCCTGATGAGTCCACTCACCTCTCACAAATAGCTTATGTAAGAAGTGCTCTCTGGCTATTTTCATATCTACCAAGGTCGTCATTCTGGAATTTGAGTTCCTTCCTGACTAACAGAAGTTTGTATTTTATTTTTGCAAAACAGACCTTTCCCGTAGAGCGTCCTTTTGAGGAGTGCTTTACAGCGTAACACAGCGTGGTGATCCGACCGGATGTATGTATCTTGTCAGTTAGCACACTGTATTAATCTGCACAAGTGATAGATCTAATCAGGAATCCCCGGCTACGAGCCCCCAATTTGTAAGAGGATTCAATTCAACACTACAGCTAAGTCAATGCCTAGTCTGGGATACTGAATGGAAACCCTTATTGATATATCTTTATGTCCAGTTCATGAGTTCTGGATGACTAACCCTATATAACACCCCTCTCTTACAATCCCCCTGACCCCACTGAGCCAAGAAGTAGTTCTGTTTTGCAAGTTTAAAAGGTTTATTTGAGAATTTAAACAATATATATATATCACACTTTATAATAAATTAATATCTGATAGTACACTTAGACATATGATGTTGATCAACAATGGGTAATCTGGCACTAGCACACTTCTTTACAATCAATGAGGAGTTAGTATAGGATGGATACAGTAGCAAAAATACTTTTATGGTTTCAAGGGGAAAAGCAATGAGGAATAAAATGCAGTACAGAAATACTTGATATGATTTTAGCAAAAGATAAGATAATCACTTTTTCTCTGGCAATTCACCCCCCTCCTCTATGCAATGTAAGAAATGGAAGGAGATGGAAAGAAGAGCACACAGTTCTCAGGAATGCAATCAAATACAATACGAAATTCAGTTCCCCCCCAGCAAGCTTAGAGGAAACAGGTAGGAGTTTGAAACACAGGCCCAAAATGCTTTTTAAATGTGATGGCAATGGGTGGGAAAATGTGCCAATGATTTTAATTCCCTCTAGAGATTCAGGGTGAGTGGGAGATGCGTGTTGGTATTAGTTCAGGCTCACTTTAGCAATGCTCTATGATTTATTACCAAGTTGCAAACGGATTTTAACAAAGGAAAGAATGGAGCTGCTATTTTGACAAGTGGAGAAATTGAGCCAAAATCGCAAATCGCGGTAAATTTCGCGAGTGCGTGTCTCGTGATTGCGGAATAAGTATAGGGAGTAGGCTCGTCAGAAAGCCTTGATTCTAAGCTTTCAGGGGAAAGTTAAATTTCGTTCCTAGCCCAAACGGTTCCAAAGATACGGACGATTAAATAAAGGTAGTTTTTCGGATTTAAAGTAAACTCAAAATGACAGGTGGCAGCTTGCAGCTTCAGAATTGACAGGTGACAGTTGTGCAACTTTACAAATGACAGATGACACGATTTCTAGGAGGCTGTTCTACTTAGGTTAAAATAGTTTGGATTAGTTTATTTTAACTAAGAGATTGGTTCTGCACAGTTCTGCTAGGTACTCACAATATAAATTTGAACTAGGGCTCGCCACGGATCTGGTCAGGTTTTGGACTGGACTCCGGTTCTGGTCTCGGCACTTCACAGTGATCTGGGTCAGCTCTCTGGTTCTGCTCACAGCGGTCTGGGTCACTCTGGATCTTTGGTCTGGTCTTTGGCAATTGTTCTTGGCAAAAGAATTCAAACAGCTCGCCCGGCTGTGGAATAGTTCGCAAATGATTTTAAGGTTGCTGAGGCCTGCTGAGAAGAGTTCTCAGTTTGTGGGTTAGGCCCTTGCTTTAAGTTCTGAAGTAAAGTTCTGGTCTTTGGAGATTGATGGATTTGAAGTCTGGATCTCTGGATGTGAAGTCGTCTGTCAGCATGCTCTGCAGCAAATGGAATTGAATGTCTCTACCTGTCCCAGCAGTCTCTTTTTATGTGTTTTGAAAATGGCTGTGTGCCTGGGCCTAGCTAAGCCTGCCCTTCTCTACTTGTCATTGGCCCAATTCTCCGCTCTCCCATGATTGGGGGAAGGAAATGGATTGTCAGCATGATGAAGTCTGTTTATGGGTCAGAGGATCCTCCCCTGGTCAGTTTGCCCACAAATCTATATTTGATTCAAATACATCCTTCCCATATATACAATTTGTTGAAATTACATGTGCACATTATATATTCCTTATGGTCCATGCTTGTCCGCCTCTGATCTTCCTGGGGGCTTGCATTCAAAAATGACAACATTTTGCGCTTTTTAACTGGTTTTGCAATATTGGACATTTACCCAAAATTACACACACGTGCGCAAGGAGTATGAACATTAATTGATGACGTGTCAGATTTTTAACATGAAGACATTTGGAGTGAGACCCTATTTTCCGCTAGCAACCCCCCAGAATACACCACAGGGTCCTAACGCCTCTCAAAATGTTCAGACAAATCACAAAAATAATGATATTACTTATATAATTCTGACAAGTCCGCACTATGAGTTATCTATCTTTTTAAAATTATGCCCTGGTCAAAAAGGGGTGTGGCTTCCCACAATAACAGAAATAACTGGTTTATCCACTTCCCCCAAGCTCAGCTGCTAGCAGAGGCACTGTCCCTCCCAGTTTCCCCTAAGAAGAAGCCATTTTACGGCCCCCCAATATAACATTTGCCTGAGTCCAGGACAGGCCTTTGTTCAACTCCCTGTAGTCCCCAGCTGCTCCACCCCTAATCTAATCAGAGAGGTGACAACTCCTTTTGGCAAGGGGAGTGGCTGAACAGGTTTCAACTCCTGTCGGGGGTAGTTGTCAGGCAGAATCCAGTTTCATTAAGCTAGTTTTCAGCTAAATGTCACTTTTTGTTCCCAGTTTTCTACATTCAAATCAAACTGACAATTTTTACATATACATTAAATAATTACTTCCTTCAAGTCATTTCAGAATATAGTTTTACATTGTATCAACCTCTTAGCAAGTCTTTCCTTGGTCTGGTTTTGTTCATTTGTTCAGTTTTACACAAAAGTCTGGTGGTTTTAAAACGCCGGCTTTCTGATAGTGGTGAGTACTGGTAATGCAACCATTTTTGGGATTAAGAAAATGAATTCCCCACAGTTCTGAGTTGCTTTTTTGGCAATCAGCATTGCCATTCCCAATGGTTTCAGGCTACTGTGTGTGTAGCCCCCTGGTGGTTTTAGGCAGTGCCCTCCTGTGCTCACAACATAGGCAAAAATGGGTGGCAGCCTATTCTTCATGTTTTCCCTGTGCACTCTCTGGGGAGTTCTGGCCATCATGATGTTTTCCATGCCAGTACTGGACAGTTTTATGGTAGGGCTTGGATGCATGGGTAAAAACATCCCACACTCAGGGAGGATGACAGATCTCCTCCGGATTCCGGACAGGGTAGTCCACGACCTTCAATGGTGGGCCTCTCCAGAGAACATCTTGAAAGGAGTACTGTTTTGGCAACCATGGCCGGAGATAACAGTAGTCACAGACGCCTCACTCACGGGGTGGGGAGCCCATGCCAACGACTTGACCATCAGCGGTCGTTGGTCTCCATCGGAGTCCAGACTACACATCAACCTGTTGGAGCTGAGAGCCATCAGACTGGCACTGAAAGCTTTTCTGCCGTCTGTACGGGGGAGAACCGTCCTGATAATGACGGACAATACAGTGGCCATGCACTACCTCAAAAAAAGATGAGGCGTAGGGTTACTGCCACTGTGCAGAGAGGCGATGCAGCTCTGGTTTTGGGCAATTCAGGAAGGAATCTCTCTTTTGGCAATTCACCTAGCCGGAGAGAAGAACTTGACAGCGGACGCTCTGAGCAGGCAGAACACAGTCTCCCACGAATGGGAGATAGCCCAGGAAGTCCTTCAAGAGATCTTCGCCCTTTGGGGAACCCCTCAAGTGGATCTGTTCGCCACCAGTATCAACAGGAAGTGCGACAGATTTTGCTCAAGGGAATTTCCCCCGAGAGGAGCTCTAGGTGACGCGTTCGTAGTGGACTGGGAGTTCCCACTTCTGTACGCGTTTCCTCCGGTCCCTGTCATTCCTCAAATGATCACGAGGTTCAGAAGGTTTCGGAAGACCATGATCCTAATTGCCCCGGATTGGGCCAGGAGAACGTGGTACCCGGACCTTCTGGACATGTCCATCTGTCCTCCAATTCGTCTACCGTACAGAGAGGATCTTCTCTCGCAGAAGGGAGGTCAGGTTCTCCATCCAGCCATCAAGACCCTCAACCTTCACGCTTGGTATCTGAAAGGTTGAGGTACAAGGATTGGGACCTTCCAGATGACGTCATGGAGGTGTTGCTTTCGGCCAGAAGACCGGCAACTAAAACTCTATACCGCTGCCGTTGGAATAAATTTTGCAGCTGGTTCAGAGAAAAGAATATCGAACCCTTTTCATGTGGTACACCTGCGGTGTTATCCTTCTTACTTTATTTGGCAAATTTGGGCCTCCAAATTGGCACTATTAAGGGCTATCTCGCAGCGCTATCGATCTTTAAGCGCACTGCAGAGGAGCCGTCGTATTTCAAAATTCCATTGGTAATACAATACCTGAAAGGTCTAACTAATGTTTACCCTCCAAGACCATTCCAAGTTCCCTTATGGGACTTAAATCTAGTTTTAAACTTCCTAAAGGGTGCTCCTTTTGAACCACTCCACTCTTGCTCATTGAAGTTTCTCACCCTCAAAATTGTTTTATTGGTAGCATTAACATCTGCTAGAAGGGTTAGCGAGATACAAGCCCTGTCTTGTAAACCTCCTCATACAACTTTTCACAAGGACAAAGTAGTGCTACAGGTGAAGCCTAACTTCCTCCCAAAGGTAGTTTCGGAATTTCACATTACTCAGAAGATTACTCTACCTTCATTCTATCCTCCTCCCCATCCGGGGAAAGAGGAAGAGAGACTACACAGGCTTGACCCTAAGCGAGCCTTGAGTTTTTATATCAGTAGACTTGCTAAAATTAGACAAGCAGACCAACTCTTTGTAGGTTACGCAGGACATAAGTTAGGATTACCAATAACCAAACAAACCATCTCCAGATGGATTATTTTAGCCATTCTGGAATGCTACAAACTGGCAGGGAAAGAGCCCCCTCAAAATCTAAGGGCTAATTCGACCAGGGGTATTGCAGCATCCTCAGCTCTTCAAAGAGGGGTACCAATTAGAGACATATGTGCGGCTGCCACATGGTCATCCGCACATACCTTTACCAAATTTTATAGTCTGGATTCCTCCTCTAGTCAATAGACTAGATTTGGCAAAGCTGTGTTACACTCTGTTCATTCTTAAAGGGTAATATGGCATCTCTTACTCCCGCCTCCAACATCCCATCGAAAGAACGTTACAAGGTAAGAAGTAACTTGTTCTTTTAGTTGCGGTTACTTCAGCTCTCAGAATGAGTGAGTTGCAGGCACTATCCGCTAAGCCACCCTTCAAAGCGTTCCATAAGGACAGGGTTGTCCTTAGGGTTCGCCCTTCTTTTCTTCTGAAGGTTGTCTCGGAATTTCATTTAAGCCAGAAGGTCATTCTTCCGGAGTTCTATCCTCCTCCGCATCCTGGTATGGAAGAGGAGAGGCGCCATAGGTTGGATCCTAGGAGAGCGTTAAGCTTCTACATCTCGCGCATGTCCCGGGTCAGAGTGGACGATCAGCTCTTAGTAGGATATGCTGGAAGGCGTTTGGGTCAAGCTGTTACTAAGCAGACCTGATGGATTATCTTGGCCATCTCGGAATGCTACCGTCTGGTGGGTAAGGACCCTCCGGTAGGCTTGAGCGCCCATTCTACTAGGGGTTTGGCTGCCTCCTCTGCTCTGCAGAGGGGTGTTCCCATTCGTAACATTTGTGAAGCACCCACATGGGCCTCTGTCCATACTTTTGTCAAACATTATTCCCTGCACTCTATCCATGGGCAAGACTTAACCTTTGGTAAGGTGTTGCTCTATTCTGCAATTTGATTGGGCATTCTAAATTTCTAAATTCTTTTCCCACCTCCATACATTGGTACTGCTTTGGGAGTCTGTCATAGATGTGGAATACGTAGGAGGAACCAATCCCTTCGAAGAACAAGTTACTTTCTTACCTGGTAACGTTCTTTCGATGGGATGTTCTGACAACGTATTCCACATCGCTCCCTCCCTACCTGCCCCTCTACAGAATTTCTTATGCGATTGCAGCTTCCGTTTCCCCAAGGCTTTCTGTAGTCATACTGGCAGTAGTTTGGTTCCACACGTTCTGGGAAAAAACTACAACTAAGGCTATGGGCATTGTGCATCCAAATATATAACGTGACATCGGCTCGACGGAGGCCCTCATTGACGCAGGACGGCGAAAATGTTCTGAAGCAGCACAGCTGTGGTGATTACCTGTCATAGATGTGGAATACATCTTCGGAACATCCCGTTGAAAGAACGTTACCAGGTAAGAAAGTAACTTGTTCATCTGCAGCAGAGAGGAACAAGGGTTGGTATTCCCACTACCTTATCATTCCCAAG
This sequence comes from Ambystoma mexicanum, assembly GCF_040938575.1. NCBI lineage: Eukaryota > Metazoa > Chordata > Amphibia > Caudata > Ambystomatidae > Ambystoma > Ambystoma mexicanum. Next base: position 579,052,696 of record NC_090924.1, on the reverse strand, counting down.
AAGGACGGAGGATTGAGGCCCATCTTGGACTTAAGAAACTTGAACCAGTTCCTCAGGAAGGACAAGTTCAAGATGGTTAACCTTTCTCAGATCCTTAAGGCTCTCCAATTCCAAAACTCGTTGGTATCATTGAACCTTCAGGATGCTTACTTTCATGTGTCAATCCATCTCAAGCACAGAAAGTACCTGAGGTTCGCGATTGGCAGTTCTCATTTTCAATTTTGAGTTCTGCCATTCGGGCTGACTTCCACCACAAAGGTTTTCACCAAGTTAATGGTGGTAGTGGCAGCAACACTCAGGATAGGGGGGGATTCACGTCTACCCGTACATGTACGATTGGCTGATCAGGGGTTGTTTAACCGAACAAGCCCAGGAAAATGTCAGTATCACCTGCCACTCCCTTCACAGACTGGGCTTCTCCCTCAATTACCAGAAGTCCCATATGATACCATTCCAAAGACTCCACTTCATTGGAGCAGTCCTGGATACTTCCTTTGGGAAAGCCTTGCCTCCTGAGGTGAGAGCTCAACACATTCAACAGATGGTAACAAAATTCCAGAATGCCCAGCATCTTCTGGCCTTTGATTTCTTTTGTTGGCTGCTCTGTCTCATGGCATCCTGCATTTTTCTGGTGCCAGAGGCCCATTTGAGAACGGGATCCCTTCAGAGGACTCTCAGGACTAAGTGGTCCCAATTCTCTGGGAATATGTCAGACCAACTGCAAGTTCCAAGCAGAGTGGCTCAGGACCTATGGTGGGCTTGCAAAGACAACATCCTCAAGGGAAAATCTTTTTGGCAACCATGGCTGGAGATAACGGTAGTGACGGAAGACTCACTCACGGGGTGGCGAGCCCACACCAACGAACTGACAATCGGCGGTCTTTGGTCTCCATCGCAATCCAAACTACACAGCAACCTGTTGGAGCTGAGGGCAATCAGGCTAGCTCTGAAGGCTTTTCTGCCACCTGTACGGGGGCAGAACATCCTGATACTGACAGACAACACAGTGGCCATGTACTACCTCAACAAGAGAGGAGGTGTAGGGTCACTACCACTGTGCAGTGAGGCAATGCACCTCTGATTCCGGGCAATACAAGAAGACATTTCTCCGTCAGTAGTTCACCTAGCCGGAGAGCAGAACCCCGGGCGGACGTTCTGAGCAGGCAGAGCACAGTCTCCCACGAATGGGAACTAGCTCAGGAAGTCCTTCAAGAGATCTTCACCTTTTGGGGAACCTCTCAAGTGGATCTGTTCACGACCAGTGCCAACCAGAAGTGAGAGCAGTATTGCTCAAGGGAATTTCCCCCAAGAGGAGCTGTAGGAGACGCGTTCGTAGTGGACTGGGTTTTTCCACTCCTGTATACATTTCCTACAGTTCCCTTCATTCCTCACGTGATCAGGAGGTTGAGAAAGTTCAGGAAATCCATGATCCTAATGGCTCCAGATTGGGTCAGGTCCTCCTGGATATGTCCATCTGCCCTTCAATATGTCGTCCACTAAGAGAGGATCTTCTCTCGCAAGAGGAAGGGCGGGTTCTTCATTGTTAGGGAGAATTCTCTCTTTAGGCTGAATTTCCTAACCTAGTGAGTCCCCCAGAAGCTTTGCTGGATTTCTGGAGTTTGTTTTTTCCTCCTGCCAAGAGTGAGACTCTTTTACTCCCACTCTTGGACATGATTAATGATATTCCTTTGACTGGTAATTTGTTTTATGGGCTATGGGGTCCTTTACTCCATAGGGTCTCATGTGTTTTTCCTATGTGTGTTACACAGCACCCTCCGTGCAGTAACACAGGGGTGTCATAGTGACACCCCACCAAAGACTCCATACCCTGGGACTGACTACTGTCTCCCAGGGCATGTAAAGTCACCATTGGCTTTGCTAGTCCCAAATTATTAACAGAAACCAGTACAAACCATCATATTGTGGACGTACTGGTCGGGGCAATTCGATTGCCCCGGGGTCTGTTAGTCGAGGGGGCACGTCTCCGTCCCCCCTGATCGAGTTTTGGCTGGTGGCAGTGGAAACTACTTTTTATATTCGACCGCGAATATTTTCCTGTGGGATTTTCCCATGGTTCGAGGCTACCAACTTTAATTATTTAATTCTCATAGCCTCGAACATATCGCCGGTTTATTTAATTAATAATTCATTCTCCGGTTGGTATTTTTTGCCAAGACTCGATTCTAAAATGGCATTTGTGTTCTCTTCTGTGACTCCAACCCAAGTCGAGCCCTTTGTTCCACTTTTTGGCGGGCTTCTCCACAGAAGCCTCCAAAAGTGGTGCCACTCTCTCTGTGTACCACAGGAGGTGTGGGAGGGGGTTTAGGCACCCTGGACCGAGTTACCTTGGTAACTCAGCTCGCACTCTTGTATGATTGGCCCAAGTGGTGAGCCGGCCGACTCACCACTTAGCATGTTTGAGTGACAGCTAGGCTGAGTGAATGGGGGTTTTCTGCCTAAAAGCAGGGCTTTGGGGACTGGAACTTCAGAAGTTGCCACAGGACCTGAGAATCCGACGAGGGAGAAGCTGAGCCGACCTACCACGACGATACCACCGGTGGAGCCCTGCAGAACCGACTCACCACTTCCCGACGACAGAGAAGATCTCCCAGCTGGAGAGGCTTCTTCCCCGAACTGGTGGGCACAACCAGTTTACCTTTCTTTCTTCGCACCCCAGCCCGGTTTGTGGTCGAACTGCCCGTGCGAAGCACCCCGGCGGCCGGATAGCCACTCACCACTGAACCGCGAATCACCGGACCGCTCCTTGTATCTGAGAAACTCTGCGGCTGGTTTCTTCCCTGGCAGTGCACCAGACTCCTGTCTTCCTCCACGACGAGATTCTCTCTTCCCCCGGACGAAGCACCGACTTGCATCCGCTGCCAGGAACAACTGCCCCTGCTGGAGCGTTGTCACCACTTTAAGGTACCATGTCCGCCCGGCCTCCCTTTCTAAAGATTGCAACAAGGTAATAATAACTCCTTAACCTTCTGGACTGGGCTGGCCGCCTTGACCCTCTAACTGGTCCCTTTCTGTGGTCCAACTCCTTTTTGAACCTTTTCAAGACTTATGTGCACTGCAACCGTGTGACCTTGGACACATTTCATTTGGATCCTCTGAGAGTGGATCCGGCCTCTTGAACTCTAACTTCACGGTTTCACTTTGCCTTCCTCTCTTGTTGTGTTCTTGAAAAAGTGTTGGGATCTGTTTCAATTTGTTCTCTGCTTTTCTCTCCCTTTTTTAAACAAGCTATTAGAGTGCCATCGACGTTAAGCGCTCACCGCTGTCTGAAAATAAGTGGGGCTTTACTTAAGACTTGTCTAATATTCTTTTAAGGGAGTGTATATGGATTGGGGCGGTGGTCGTGCAGACAAGACACAGGAAGACTCGTGAATGGAGACACACTTATGTGGATTGCAGGGGGCCGTCCAGCGTGAGGGGGGGGATGCTTGGCAGGAGACACGGGGTCTGGAGGTAGACATGGGAACAACCCATGCTCTATAGACCACTTTGAAGTGTACATGGTCTTTGGCACCTCTTGGCCTTTAACGCTCCCTGACAGCTCCAGTTGCCAGCACAAGTACCCCGGTGCGAACTGCCTTTGATAGGGCGGGGGTGGATTGGGGCGGTGGTCGTGCAGACAAGACTCGTTTGCCGCAGGGCCTCACCAAGGAGAGGCCATCTAACTGCATGTAAGAGGCTGGCTGCAGGATCTAGTACATGGAAGGCAGGGGGGTGAGTTTATAAATACCTCACCCTCCCAGGAGAATATATGGGTGCAGTTCACCGTGGAGACCCTGGATGCCTAGGCAGTTAGTCAGCAGCAGGCTGGCCTGTGGTGGCAAGGCGGCACGGGCCAGAGGTGGTCATCTCTGTACCCGGTACCCAAAAGGATGATTTATTATGATCAACCATATTTACCTATAACCATGTTTTGTATCAATAAAATCCAACGGCCTTCCTTTCATTGCCAACGCTTGAACAAATCAAAACAACCATTGTTAAAATATATGTTGGGTTTTATTTTAGATCTTAATTTCAATTGAACATAAATAATAAACATTACACATTGTAAATTTGCGGTTGCAGCACATCCAGGGAAAATCCACGGTATTGTCCACTGTCGCTGGAGAAATGTTGTCTAATGGCAAGTACCGCACAGGCTGGTATTACTCTCCAAACGCGGTGTCTGAGCCTCCCGTGAAGCCACCAAGTGAAGCAACGATAGGCCACCAGCCTGTACCACCTGTGAAAATGAAAGATGCAAACTGTATTAAAATGACAAAACTTTCTTATCACTGTCGATTCAGGTAAAAAATGTCATTCTGCTTTGAAAAAAATTCTATCTAGAAAATGCACAATATGGAACCAATTTACATGCATTCGAATGATATGTAGATGTAATTTTATATGTGGGAGACGACCATGACATAGTAGTGGCATCACTGACATCACAACCAGAGTATACTTACTCGTTACTCGGATTACGCGGACAAACAGTGCCGCGAAGTTCGTGCATAAGCACCATCATCATCCTCAACACGGTCCGTGAGAGGCAGGCTTCCCTGAACTCTGGCAGCTCGGTGATGCATTGCGGACTTGGCTCGCCTTCCGAAATGTAGGCCAGGCATCCCGAGTTTTCTCGGCAGCAGCAGTTCTCCTCCTCAGTTGGCATTAGCTTGCACCGATTGCACGTGCACCAGGTGGAGACGCCGTCCATGCGACATGGTCCAGGCTCTTCATCCGTTGACTGGTCCTCCCAACTGTTGTCCGAATCCCCATCGTTTTCGCGTGCTTGCCTTTCCAGTAGTTCTTCCTCGGTGTACTCGGGCTCGTACATATACGGCATTATTGTAGCCATTGTGTGGTAAAGAAAGTAAAATAATTTATAGCGGTGGTACTGGTATCTGTTCACACGGGCTACAATCAACGAAGGTAGCTGACCAGAGCACAGAAACGAGTCACAGAATACTGAAAGTAACACAGAGAGAGGAATGGATTCGAAAATCTGCTGCTGTGTGTTGTGAAACGGTCTGTTTATACTTATTGAGGAAAGAGGCGTCCTGCCATTTCCATGGCGACACTTCATTAGCTGCGGCGCAGCGATTGTTGACACGAAACGGGAAATGGGCGGTACGCGTCTGCTGATGTCAGGCTCAGGGGCGGGGGATTTGATTTAGTGCCGCAAAAGCAGGTGAGCCAGGGCGATGGGGGGAAATGATAGGATTATCATAAAATGGCGGATGTTTTCGTGTGCGTTAATGTACGAAAAGTCGGGTAAGGTCCATAGGAAAGTTTTCTACGATCTACCGATTTATGCTTAAAAACACATGGCCGAACCATAGGAACAATAAAAAAAAAGTCCCGGAACTATCCTTTAAGCGCTCACCGCTGTCTGAAAATAAGTGGGTCTTTTCTTAAGACTTGTCTAACATTCTTTTAAGGGAGTTTATATCTTTTAGTGACCGTGTTTTTGAATTGCTTATTATCAGTGCCTGTGTGTTTTTCTAGATGTGGTTTTAAATAAATAATTATATCTCTTTTACACCAAGCCCTGGTCAGTGTTTACTTGTTCTACTGTGTTCTCTTGACCTATTGTGAATGCTCTGTATACTGCCTAACTCTTCTTGAGGGAAGTCTGACTGCTCAGCCACAGCTACCAAGTGAATCTGTGTGGTACAGACTGCTACCAAGTGGGTTTACTGCCAAACACCTGTAGTCCTAAATCTTTTGCAGTGGTCCCAGAGGGAACTGCACAGGTTTCTGCCTAACATCCATCCAGAGATCAAAACATTCAGCCTTCACGCATGGTCTCTGAGAGGCTGAGATACAAGGATTGGGACCTCCCAGATGACGAAATGGAAATGTTGCTTTCGGCCAGAAGGCCAGCAACTAAATCTTTGTAGCAGTGTCGCTGGAATAAGTTCAGCAACTGATGCAAGGATAAGAACGTGGATCCATTCCAGTGTGGTACACCTATGGTGCTTTCTTTCCCAATGCATTTTGCCAATTTGGGGCTCCAGATTGGGACCATTATGGGATACCTGGCAGCTCTTTCCATTTTTAAGCACTCTTCAGAAGAGGATTTCTATTTTGAAATCCCCTTGATTGTACAATTTCTAAAGTGACTTACTAATGTATACCCCCCAGTCCCATTTAATGTACCTGGTTGGGACCTAAACCTTGTATTAAAATTCCTGACATGTATCCCATTCGAGCCTTTACATTCATGTCCTTTAAGGCTCTTAACATTGAAAACAGTCCTACTCCTAGCATTAACATCAGCTCGCAGGGTAAGTGAGTTGCAGGCTCTTTCTTGCAAGCCTCCTCATACTGCTTTCTATAAAGATAGTTATCCTCAGGGTAAAACCATCTTTTCTACCAAAGGTAGTCTCGAACTTCCACCTGTCGCAGAAGATAACGCTACCAACCTTCTATCCTCCTCCTCATTCAGGTAAAGAAGAGGAGAGACTACATAGATAAGACCCGAAAAGGGCTTTAAGCTTTTACATTTGAAGGATAGCTAAATTTCACCAGGTTGATCAACTTTTTATTGGGTATACTGGCCCCCAATCGGGCCTGGCAGTCTCCAAACGAACAATATCCAGGTGGATCATACTGGCCATTGGAGAATGTTATAGACTTGCAGCAAAGGACCCACCGGAAGGGCTAAGGGCCCATTCCACAAGGGGCGTGGCAACCTCTGTGGCTCTTCAAAGGGGTGTCCCAATAAATTACATCTGTTCAGCGGCCACTTGGTCGTCCATTCACTCATTTGTCAAACACTTCTGTTTGGATTCTGCCTCCACTCAAGGAGGACTTTTTGTGAAGGCCGTCCTCCATTCGGTCCATGATTAAATTGATTCATACTCCCACCTCCAAATGGTTACTGCTTTGGGAGTCTTTCACAAGATGAGGAATACGTGGGAGGACACAATCCATTTGAAGAACAAGTTACTTACCCCTGGTAACCTTCTTTCGATTGGATGTTCCTCCCACGTATTCCTCATTGCCCCTCCAAGCCTACCCCAGCGTACAAATTACGTGCATTACACTCTGCAACAATTTCTTGTATATCCTCCCGATCCTCTTCTCCAGCGAGTGATCAGCACGCTGAAATCTTCCAGACAGTACGCAATGATCGTCATACCACTACTAGCCAGCAAGAGTATGGTTCTCGAACCTCCTCAGCCAAGGCATGATTTCCTTCCATCCAGCTCAGGAACTTAGCTGCCATGCTGCAGTGTATGCATTAGAAGTGGGCTCCCTTCCAAGACCCCCCCCATCCTTCCTGCTGCTTCCCTGTTCCTCCTTTAGTACAGACTAGCCCTGCAATGCTGCTTTACTTTGCATGGAAGGGTGCCTCATTTTCACCCCTCATTTGCAGCTTGACTCTCGCACCCATCCTTGATCCTCTTGATCCTCACTAGCTCTGTAGCGCTTGCTCACCTTCCGCCTCCCTGATTTGTCTGTCGTTTTGGAAACCAATGTCCATTTTTGGCCACAACTCCCTGCCTCTCCACATGTCCTCGCCCTACATGCCAGTCTTTGCCCTACATGCCACTTCTCCACTCACCTGCCATTAGCCTGCTGGCTGTCCTGCAATCCCCTGTGAGCTTCAACATGCCAACGTCCTTCCTTTCTGGCATCTAATGGTGCATGTGATAAATGTTGGCACAGATACACATGCACAGCAATCAATAACATGTCATATTGTCAATACATGTGTCTACACATACTCCTACATCCCGTCCCCTTTTCTCTATACTGTATGGGCGTCCCTCGCTAGGGATGGGAGACGGAACCTTTTTCACCAGAAAAATCATCTTCCCCATTCAATTCCGATGCGCGTAGGGTCGCGGCCCTGGGAGCTTGCACTCCCCTGACTCAGCCCACCGGCGCCACTCCTCAGTCCTCTTTTCCGCGTCAAAAGGAACAGACCGCTTTCACCAGCGCTCCTGGGTTAGGCCTTGTAATTCCACGCACTGTTCCCCAGAGAAGTGTTCTTGTCTTCTTTTATCTTTTCCAATATTAGTTACTGCTCTGTCCTCTGGCGCCACGCTCCTCCCCGGCGCATAACGGGGGGCTTCAGCATGTGTCCAGCCTGCGAGGGTTCCTTCCCAACGTCTAACCCCCACGCCCTCTGCCTCTGGTGCTTTGGCCCAGACCACATATGTGTACATTGGGTGCTCCTGTCTTCACTGATTCCGTACTGCAGTTACTTTAAAGCAGTTTGTGATTCAAAACTTACAAAATGCCCCATGCATTAGTGATAAAGCCTAATCATGAGGTGAAGAAATAACCATTAACTATGATAGGTTTTCTGGTAGCCTCTTTATTATTTTTGTGGCTAACCTTGTCAGTTTTTTCTTTTTTTCTGAAAAGGAGATCAAGTGTTCAAGTAAAATGAAACAACACAGAGAAACACCATGATTCTAATTTGACATAGCTAGGTTAAAAGCACATCAACAACTGTGTGTATGGGCAAAGATAAAGGTGAACAATACAAAAAGGTGCAATTCTTCTCAGGTCTGTACAAACAATATGCAATGACTCCTTGTAATTGTTATAATTGAACTAGAGGTGTACACAATATTACTTCATAGAGGTCACAATCTCCTAGTTTCAATGCTGTGAAGTATTGTCTTCAATTACTGTTTTATACAATACATTCAAACAGACCAGTAGAGTTGAGAAAACACAAAGTCCTTTTTGATGTGGGCATAGATATTTAGCCCTAACCGGGCTATTTTGGACAGAGGCAATTCTATCTGCCTATGTAGAAGTGGTTAGAGAGAGTGGTCAGCTGTGGCTGATCCCCGACCACGGCTGGGACGGCTGTACCGCATGCGACGCCCTGACTCTGCGCGCACTCAAGAATCGACTAGCCAGGTGGCGGAGCTCTTCGGAAGATCGCCTCCATAGGACATCAAAGCATTCGTGAAGGAGAAAACCAGGCCCAAGGTAGGTGCCCTGTTCTCCTCCGCATCCTGCAAAGGTGACTCCTTCCCAAGGAAGCGCCCAAGCGGGACTAACATCTCTAGGTCCTAGGACCAGCAAGAACACTGAGGCTGCCCCAGCTACCAGCCACCATGCCGAGAGGTTTCAAGATCCTACCAGTGCTACCGCTGAGGGGCCGCAAGGCTCTATTACCAGGTCCCAACCCGAGGGGCTATGCCCTAACACTGACCAGACTCATGTCTGAGGGGGCGCCTGTACGCAGCACTAACGGCACCACAGCCGAGGGCACTCCGCCTACCAGGCCTCAACCTGAGGTGCAGGGAAGGCCACAACCACCACAGCTCAGCGTACTGGTGTACGCAAGTTCCACGACGCTGGCACCCAGCTCAGCAAGTTCCACGACGCTGGCACATGGCATGCAGCAAAACAAAATGGCTGCTAAGCCAGACACCTTTTCCCTTCGGAGATCAGGCAGGGGGACAAGCTTCCAGGTGGGATTGGTCAACCCCTGTCACTTGGTCCACATCCTATCTATCCACTTCGCAGGGCAGATACACTTCACCCTATGCAGCGAGACAGGGAACGTCCAGGACACAGCAGCCTGAGGGCCCGACCCTTATGCCTATACCATCAGGAACCCCTCTGGCCTGTGAAGACAGGTTCTTCGAGAAGTTCCTGGCACTCATGAGATCACCACAGATGGGTACCATCCTCAGGGACGTGATCAAGGACATGCTCCTTCCTATACAGCCGCAAGCACCCATGGCCACACCGCCCCTAGGTCAGCTTAGCCCCCGGCTCCCATGCCAGTCACGGCAGCCTTGGCTCTGCCACCTCAGCTGTCTCCCGCACTGATAATCAGCATGCCACAGCTGCCTATGTCCAGCACTCTTCCTGTTCCCCTGGACCCGCAGGACACAACAGTGGACACAGACGAGGAGGAGGACCTGGACACCCCATAGTCAGCCAAAGCTTTTCCTGAGCGGCTGGCGGGCCTAGCGGAGTACGTAAGAATCCCACAGCCACAGGTGGAACAACCGGAGGCGAGGGCACTGGCTGAAGTTTTCACGCTACGTCCTACTTCTAGAATGGGAATTGCACTTAAAAAAGATGTTGTAGCGCTTGCCAAAAAAGGTTGGCTCAAGCCACACGCTACCCAACCTACCAATAGGCGCCTCGACGCTAAATACAGGCAAACGGAAGGGGACCCCCCCTTCTATAGTTGGCACACCCCTAACCACATTCCTCAGTGATACCGACAGCATCACTATACTCCAAGCCACAATCCTCCTCGGTTACTTCAACCTCTGCACTCCTGGGCAAGGAGGAAAAGCTTTTGGAGGCGTTCGGGAAGAAAATGTATTCTACTGCCTCTCTCCACATGCGCCAGTCCAACGACGATGCCATGTTGGCGGCAGTCAACGAGAAGCTGTAGCTGGAAATTTCCGATTTCCTCCCTGAGCTCCCCACCACAGCCAGGCTCACTTCAAAATCGTGGCACAAGACATAATGGCGTCCTCAGTGGCCCACATGGACACTTCAGGGCGAGCCATTTGCATTACCACGGACATGAGAAGGATGGCTTGGCTCAGGGCGACAACATTCAATCCAGATGTGTAGGCACACATACTAGACCTGCCTTTCGAGGGGGGTGACCTGTTCCATTCAACAGTGGATGAGAAACTCGATAAGAAATAGAATAGCTCACAGACAGCGAAATCTCTATCCTCACTAAGTCCGCACCTAAGACCTACAGCCAAACGCACCAGGGCTAGGACAAGGGTCGGTCCTTCAGAGGCTTTAGGGGCTTCCAGGAGAGACGGTCCAGAGAACCGGACATATCCCCTAGCCAGCACAGGCGCAAACAGCACAAGGTGGCTAAGGGTTTTTTCCAGTCCTCCTCCTCAGCCTCAGAGGGGAAGAAGTTGTGACAGGCCCATCTGGATCCACGGGTCTCCGGTAGGGGATAGGCTTGCCCTTCACATACACCGCTGGCAGCCAAAGTTCACGGACCCTTGGATCCTCTCGGTAGAATCCACAGGCTTCTGGCTCCCCATTCCTCCTTCCTCCCCTCCACTCCCACAGTTTGGTACAGCAACTCTGTTGGCGGAAATCTGCTCGCTTGTAGCGAGCCAGCCAGTGGAGAAAGTCCCAGCCTCGCAGCGGGGTATGGGCTTCTATTCACAAATGTTTGCCATACACAAAAAAACAGGCTGGCCTGAGAGTTTTTAGACCTTTCCACCTTGAACTTTTCCCTCCCCCCTGCAAAAGTTCAAGATGGTTACCCCAGCCTTCATAGCGGAGACATTGTGTGTGGGAGACTGAATGTGCTCCCTTGATCTGAAAGATGCCTACCTACACGTCCCGATCTGGGAACGCCATCGGTCCTTCCTGAGGTTCAGGATCATGGGTTTTCACTTTCAATACAGGGTTATTCCCTTTGGACTCAATTCGGCCCCCAGGGTCTTTACAAGGCTAATGAGCGCAATGGCAGCCCTACTCAGGGCACAGGGCCATCACATGTATCCATATATAGACTGGCTAGTTGGGGCACTATCTCCGGAGGCGGTCCAGCTTAGGGCCTCTGCCCTCATGGATACACTTTACGACCTGGGAATTTCTATCAATCTCGAAAAGTCACAGTTGTTGCCCATGCAGAGTCTGTCCTTCCTGGCCCTTATCTAGGTTACGAACTGTGAGATAATCTTCCCTTGAGCGGACAAGATCGCAGCTATCAAGAGGGCCAGGGGCATTTTCTCAGCAGAGCAGTGACCTCGGCATGGTGGTACCATCACATGCTGGGAGTCATGGCCGCATGTCTCCTTGCAGTGCCACATATGAGGTTCAAAATGAGGAGGCTGCAGCTACACTTTTCAGCTATCTTGACCCAGGTGAAGGGATCTCAGGCAGAGCAGGTCAGCATACCACAGCATCTCCACCAGGATCTAGTCTGGTGGGATACAGACAACAACCTGCGGATAGGCAGGCCCTTCCGGGAACCAACACCTCAGGTCACCATTACCACAGACCCATCCCTAGAGGGATGGAGGCTACCCTGGACAGCCACAGTGTATGGTCCCGTCAGGCTATCTGGCTTTCTCTCAAAACCTTCCTACCCGTGATCACCGGCAAGGCGGTATTCATTCAAACAGCTCCACCTGCATGTATTACATCAACAAGCAGGGTGGCACCCGGTCCCCTCCCCTCTGCAGACTGGCGATCTACATTCGGGAGTGGGCTCTGGTGAACAAACCTGTCGGCAGTCCACCTTCTGGGGGAGTCCAACCTAGAGGCGAACAGGCTCAGCAGGCTGGGCGCGGACAAGTACAGATGTCAGTTGAACTACGAGGTGCTTCAGGGGATATTCACCAGTGTGGTCATCCAAAGGTGGACCTCTTCGCCACCAGTACCAACAGGAGGTGCCCCTAGTTCGCCTCCTGGCTGGGGCAAGACAGGGGTTCGCTAGGCTATGCGGTGCAGATCCCGTGGGACAAAATGAAAGCGTACACTTTTCCCCACACTCCGCTGGTCCACAGGGTCATCTGCAAGATCCGGGAGTCACGAGACCTTCAGATCATCCTGATAGCTCCATGGTGGCTAGCAAGACCATGGTTCTCTGAACTTCTCAGCCTGCCAGACCAGGCCCCGGTGCACCTCCCGCTGGGCCCAGCATACCTACTCTCTCAGCAGGGGGGCACAGTGATTCACCTCTCCCCGCAGAAGTTAGCTTTCGCAGCGTGGTTCCTGAACAGGCTACCCTAAAGCATCTGCTTTAGTCACAGGCTAACCTGGCCATTATACAGGGGTCTAGGAGCGACGCTTCCAGGAGCGAGTACAAAAGCAAGTGGGCCAGGTTCTGTCACTGGGCAGAATCAAAGGCAATTGATCCGTTGACTTGCATGTTGGACGACATTCTATCCTTCTCTGCGCACCTCACACACGCCTGCATGCAGGTAGAAACATGCTGCACGTATCTGGCAGCCATTGGAGCTTACAAGAACTCGGAAGAGGAGGTATTTTCCTCCTCGAATTTTGGTGGTTAAGAGGCAGTTGGCGGACCTGAATAGACTGCATCCACCTCAAGAAACCACACCCAGTGTGGGACCAAAATATTGTCCTGGGCACCCTGGCGCATAACCCATTTGAGCCTATGGTGTCCGCGGACATCAGGCTAGTTACCATTAAGACGGCCCTGCTACTGAACCTTACCTCGGCACGCCGAATCAGTGCAATCCAGGCGCTGGTGGCTTCAGAGCCATATAATACATTTCACAAGAACAAGGTGGTGCTCAGAACACACCCCACATTTTTACCTAAGGTTGCCTCCTCTTTTCACATGAAGGAGAAGATAGTGTGACCGACTTTCGTTGCAGACCCTATTTATTTATTTATTTATTCACATTTATATAGCGTGCAAGCAGCCCAGGGGCATTGAGGCGCTGTTACTTGCAATAACTTAGTTACATGGTACAGGATAACGCTCAGAGAGTATTGCACTGTCTGGATGTCAGACGTGCACTAAGATTCTACCTGGATAGAACCAAGAGCTTCCGCAAATCAGACGCCCTCTTCATCACCTTTGGGGGGTCAAAACCAGGCTGTCAGGCATCCAATGCTTCCATAGCAAGGTGGATGGTAATGGCATCAAGGAGGCATATGAGAGGCAACACAAAGCATTGCCAGCAAACATGCATGGCCACGCCATCAGAGCTAAGGCCACAGCTGTAGCTTTCCAAAGGCACGTTCTGTGGCAGGTTATTAGCAAAGTGGCTATGTGGGCTATTACCTCAGCCTTCTGCAAGCACTACTGGTTGGATGCCAGCGCCAGGTCAGACGTGGCATTTGGTCAGGCAGTGCTAAGGATCTTGTTTTCTTAAAGAGTGACAACTCTCCACCCTGGGGCTACATTCAGTTGTAATTGCCCATACAGTATGGAGGAAAGGGGACGGGACGTAGGATTAATTATAAATTACTCACCGTAGTGATTAATGTACTCCTAGTCCATAGTCCCCTTTCCTCCATACGTCCCACTGTCTGTCATGATCTCTGCTTCCAAAAGATCAGGACTTGCCCGACTCCCTTGGAAGCAGACCCATAACCCCGGTTCCGAGTGCCAGCCAGTCCCAATTGGGACCTTTTGGACCCTGTCCTGGCGCCAGTGGCACCAGGCTCATAAAGATGCCCAGTCCCAGCGCTGGAAGCGCCGGGCTCATAATGCTTGGGTGGACTTACCTGCAGCAGACCATGCTGCTTACTTACCTGCCAGTTGAACCCCTGATCCTCTTCTGTTTGGGACTACTTTTCCTGTTGGGTGGGGCAGGAGCCACTCCCTAGGTTCAGAACATTGGAACTCTTCTGGAAAGCAGGAACTCTTTTCTTACCTAGGCGTGGCTGTGGAAGGAGACACCTAAGCACTACAGGAGGCTATTTAAACCACACCCGATGGATGAATCTTGCTTTGCGTTATTCTGCATTCTCTGCAGCAGAACGCTCATCGTGTCTTCTGCTTCTGATCCTGGGCCTAAGGGAACAAAGGCTTACCATCCTGGAATCCAGTCTTCAGCAGCACCTGTAAAGACAAAGAAAGAACAGGTTAGCACTACGGTCTTCAGTGGCAGCGCATCCCTTACCTGGTCCATCGGCTGTCACCAACGCCTCGCGCTGCATTCCGGCATCTGAAAGACAAAGGCTTACCTACTCTTCGCATGCTCCGGAGGTCTTCGCACTGCATTCCGGCATCTGAAAGACAAAAGCTTACCAGATCTTCGCACGCTCCGGAGGCCTTCGGCGCTGCATCCCGCATCTGAAAGACAAAAGAAGGTGCGTTTAAAGACATTGGGCAACTTTATTGCTCACGTGCCATTACTCCTTCCCACGCCGAATCCAGTGGGTATTCCAGCACCCTTCAGCTTCTCTAAAGCTCCGAACTTGTACCTGCAAGATAAAAGGGACAGTTAGTGCCATCGTGAAGCAGGCTACAAGCGCTTACTTACGTGCTTCCAGGCGCTTCTATTCCTCACGCGGGTTCGATCCTCAACTCTCATCAGCCCGCCATCCGCCATCGCCGGAACCCTGCAAAACAAGAGATATCATTACAAAAGACTTTTAAGACATTTGAAGTGCCCAGAACTTACCGTTCGTGCAGTTAACGACGGACAGCAGTCATCTGAGGTCAAGAGGCCTGCACCCTTATCCAGTGAAGAAACTGGTTATGGCACCCTGCCCCGAGGCAGATGGAGAGATCGGCGTTCACTTACCTAAGGTGAGGGTGTTAACCTTTGGGATTCTACAGGAGAAGAGAAAGGGAAGAGGAGAGAGGCACCCAATAACCCCAGTTCATTAATCCCATATTTTCTATCTGCAGACATCTTACTCTTCGAGTCAGACATACAGTGCACAGAGGTCCAGCCCAAAGAGCCAACCGTGTGTTACACATCACCTTTGAAGATACGGCATTCACCCAGTCAAGACCGGCGCCTCTCGGGAATCAGGTGAGCGTGACACTGTCCGCCCCGCTTATAAAACCTGTGTCAATAGGCAATGTTTGATATTTTGATATTTTATCTATATCGCGCTCGTACACAAGGTTTTCAGAGCGCGACAAGGCAAGGGAGGGGAACAGGGGAGAACAAAACAATGATCTTACTAGGCCCAGTGACAATGAGCACATGAAAGTGCATGGGAAATGGAAAGGGGTAAAGTGCATGGAAGGCGGGAGAAGTGGAAAGTGCGGAGCAAAGGAGAAACACATAATAAATAAATAAAATAATAAAGGCACTAAACGGTGGTAGTGCATCCAGAAAGTGGCAAGTGCTGTGTTTAAGGCAGCAGACAGGGTATGTCTGATAAGTGCAGACAGAAAAGAAAGGGGGTGGCGGACTGTATGGGTACAGATACAGACCCCAGTGCAACGGGAGACCCGGAGGCAGTGCTGGAGGGTGGCAGGGTGAGCAGGTACCTGGGCCCGGAGGACAGAGGGTGGCCAACTGCACGGTGCCGAGAGTGAAACAGATCAGCAGGGGAGAGGGGGGGCAAAGGCAAACACAAAGAGGAAGGTTTGAGGTGCTTCCGGAACCGGAGATGGTTCTCCTCGTTTCAGAGTGGCAGGGAAGCTGTTCCAAAGGGAAGCCCCAGCCGAAGACAGAGATCTAGCCCCAGCTCATCTCTTTGAAAAATGACTGACCCTGAGGGAGTTAGAGGAGCAAAGAGCTCGAGAGCGGAGGTGTTTACAGAGGGATAGTTGAAGGTATTTTTGACCCAGGCCCCAGAAAGCCTTGTGGACAATGCAGAGTCTAATGTAATCCTTGCATCCACTGGGAGCCAATGAAGGGATTCCAGAGCTGTAACATTGTCGCCGCTTGTTGACGCGTCATAGGGGACTGAGGAGTGGCGCCGGTGGGCGGAGTCAGGAGAGCACTCCCAGGGCTGCGCCCCCGCACTAATCTAAATTTAAAGTGGAAGATGATTTTCCTGGTGAAAAAGTTTGTCTCCTGTCCCTAGCGTGGGACGCCCATACAGTATGGAGGAAACTGGACTGTGGACTAGCATTATGCTAGTCACCACGGTGAGTAACTTGTAATTACTTTCATCAGATACAGAATAATAGGAATACTTGTGCCGTTTTCCTTTCTTGTACCTCCCCAATTTCCCGTTCCCACTCCCCCCCCACTTCACACCCAGCCTGTAGCAGACTTTAGACTAGCCTATGTATAGGTTTAATAGAGATTTACCTTGTCATGATTGTCCTTGGACTGATTGTCATCAGGTTGGAAGGACCCCAAGGACTCATTAGTTGTCTGGTTTGTTGCGCTCTTTGCCTATTTGGGGTATTTCCCTGACTTAGGTTTATTGGATCAGGGTTTTCATTCTGCCCTATGTCCACATATGATATGTAACTGTGTTTCCATTGAAAACGCCAATAAAATGTATTTTTTAAAAGAATATGTTTGATTGAGTGTATAAATAGCCTTTCATTGCATTTTAGTGATACATGTTTTCTTTAAATTTAAAGGAAAAAGCAAAAATCAGAAAAGAGGAGAGAGAAAAACGTAGAAAAAGACTGGATAAAATCAATACATTAAGAAGTATGGGCTATTCCGAACAGGCTGCATCAGAGGCTCTTCACAATACAAACGGGGACTTGGATCGAGCAATAAAGGTGTGCTGCTGTTTAAAATGTTGCCATTGTTTCCTACACAGCTTCCAAGTCCCTAAAGTTGTCATGTGAAAATATGTAGGTTTTGCATTAGATGTATGAAATTGTATGCCTAAGTCAGCAGGTTTACCCGGTAGGTTGGGTGTGTGTGTCCAAGTCATAAATTGCACTTCGGGGAGAGGACGCCGCATTTTCTCTTTTTCCGAGTAGTTAACCATATTAATCCTATGGCTTGTCGCCGATCCTCCATGCTATTTATTTTAAGTTTGTTTATTGGCATTTGTCATAAACAGTCTCAATGGCTGATCTCTCAAGCCATGTATTGCAAAACTCTTTGAAATAATAAAATAGTGAACAGAGGGGAGGGGAGGAAGGGAAGGGAGGAGAAGAAGAAGAAGAAGAAGAAGAAGAAAAAAAAGGGGGGGGAGGGAGGGGATAGAGAGGAGATAAAGATCTTAAGAAAGAGAAAACATTTCGAACAATAAACAGTTAACATTAACATGAACTGTCTCCATATCTTGCTTTCATCAAGCATATAGTAAGTCTTTAGCGGGGGGCATTGTGGGGAAGGGGGGGACTCCTGGACGCATCAATTGCTTCAGGTGTTTGGGGATCACCCTTGCGGGTTACTAGGTGTCTGCAGTTCAGTATGGTCCAGATGGTGATTGTTCATGGGGGTTTGTCGTCTGAGGGGTATGTTATAGTTCTGACTATCTCCCGCCATGCTTCTAGGGTGGAGCTGGACTCATCTGTGGATCGGGTAACGTTATCCTCCCACGCCTTAGTCTCTGCATCAATCCATCTAATAAGTTCGCTGTGCCAGGCGTCACACCTAGGTCCTGCTGGTTTTTTCCAGGACATAGCGATATGTCTTTTGGCCAAAAGGCATAATAGATCCATTAGCTTCACTCGATGTTTAAGTTTGGCCGGTCTGGGATACGTTCCTAGGAGGCATTCCTCAGGAGTCCATCTGTAGTTGGAGGTTCCCGTCTTTTCAGATGTCAGCTTGACTCTTGCCCACAGGGATTGCACTGTGGTGCACTCCCAAAACATATGTATGAGATCAGCTCTGTCCGCTTTACACCATGGGCAGTTGGAGCTTGCATTTTTGTTGAATGTCGCAATCCTGTGTGGAGTGAGATATGTCCGATGTAGGACATTCAGTTGTATAAAGCGGAATCTGTGGTTTCTTGATACAGCTTTAGGGAATGCCAGCGCTCTGGACCATTCCGTCTTCGAGAGTTCTCGACCAGTGTCTGTTTCCCATTTGTTTTTCAGGGTCTCTCCCTTCGGATTGGGGTTGTCGGTGAGGTGTCTGTATATTTGGGAGACCGGTTTCTGTCCTTCTCCTAGGTTATACAATAGTGTTGTAAGAGGATCTGATTCAGGTTCTCCAGGCCAGGTGTCCCATTTGTGTCTTGCTATTTCGCGTATTTTACGATACCACAGGTATTGACTAGTGGGTATTCCATCCATGGTCTGTAGTGTATCGAACTCTTTAAAGGAGCCGTCATCGTATAGATCACCCCACATGTAAACCCCTTTCTTCTCCCAGGCCCTGAGGTGTAGTAGGTCTGAATCTGATCTGCATAGATCCCAAATCATCGGTATTTCTGGGGAGTACAGGTGTGTTTGATTTCTTAGTGACTTTGTTCTTTGCCATATTTGTTTCCCCAGGGTAACTATAAAAGGTGTGTCATTCAGCAGGCGTTGGGGAGCCCAGAGAAGTTCTTTAAGTTGTAGTGGTGAGATCAGAGATTGTAGCAGGGGGGTCTCGGATGTGTTCTCGTCAGCCAGCCATTTGGACACAAAGCTGAGTTGGGCCGCCAAATAATATTTTTCGAAGTGCGGGAGTTGGATTCCGCCCTGGGCGTATTGTAAGACTAGCGTAGAGTGTGCTATTCTGTGCCGTCTCTGCCCCCAGATGAATTTCTAGTTAAGGACCTTAATAGGCGGAAGAACGAATTCTTGATGTAGTATTGCACATTTTGAAACCTATACAGGAGCCTGGGGAGGACTATCATTTTGGCTATCGAAATTCTCCCCATTGCCGACAGTGGGAGTTTTGCCCAGAAGGACATTGATCTGCGTAGCGCGGGTATTGCTGCATTCGTGTTATGCTCATGTATCAATTGGGGAGTGTGCATGATCTGAATACCCAGATAGCGGAACTTGGTGGTCTGCCACTGTATCTCCAGTGTTGGAAGCTCCTCCAAGCATTTGCCCTTAAGGCCTGATAGTGGAAATAGGCAGGACTTTGCCTTGTTGAACTGGATGCCTGAGACTTTGGAGAAATTGTCAAGGACTTCCATCATAGTTGGGACATTGAGTTGCGGGTCTCTGACGTATAAAAGCACATCATCTGCATAAAGTGAAATTATGTGATCTATCGTCCCTAGCCTTATCCCAGCGTCAAAAAATTGTTTCCGAAAATAGATGGCTATGGGTTCTAATCCCAATATATAAAGCATGGGGGATAGTGGGCAGCCTTGTCGAGTACCTCTGCATATCTCCCAAACTTCTGACACGTGTCTCCCAGTCTTTACCCGTGCTCTTGGTTCGGTGTAGAGTACTCGGATCCACCTAATAAATCGTGGGCCGAACCCGAATTCCTTCAGGACCGCCAAGAGCCACTCCCAGTATATGGAATCAAACGCCTTGGTGGCGTCTAGTGATAACAGGGCGTAAGATTCGGTGCTCGCATCTGTTTGTGCAATAATGTGTTGAAGTCTGCGTAGATTCATGGTCGTGTTTCGACCTGGAACAAACCCACACTGATCAGAGTGTACGATGTCTCCTATCTGTCTGGACAGTCTCTGGGCTAGGATTGTGGTTAATAGCTTAACATCTTGATTAAGCATAGCCAGCGGGCGATATGAATCGCAGCGTTCGGCCAGCTTGTTTGGCTTAAGTACTGGGATCACTAGGGTTTCCCTCATGCTGTCAGGTAGGATACCTCGTTCATATATTTCTTGAAAGACCTTGTGTAAGAGCGGTATCAGGGAGGAGCTATATGTTTTGTAAAATTCCGAGGGTAACCCATCGCTCCCAGGAGTCTTGGCCGTAGCTTGTGCTTTAATCGCTTCGGCAATGTCTTCTGTTGTAATATCTGCTTCTAGTTCCTCTGCTTGTGTCGGGGTGAGCCTAGGTAGCCCTATTTCTTCTAAGGTATCCGCTATTTGGTCCCCAGGTATTTCCATTTCGTGGGAGTATAAATGTTTGTAATAATTCTTAAAAGTGTCATTTATTTCCTGTTGTGTCTGGTGTATAATGCCTTGCTCGTCCTGAATCAGGGTGATAGTGTGTCTGGGATGTTCCTTCTTGCAAAGCCATGCCAGGAGCCTACTGGGTCTATCCGCTTCTGTGTGCGTCCTGTTTGTTCTAGTGGTGAAATCGAACTTAGCGAGTCTGCTCCAAGCGTCTGAGCATTTCTCGCGAAGTGTTCGAAGTCTGTCCTCGTGCCTTTGTGGGTCTATGGGGTCTGTGCTAAGCCTCTGAATTTCTGCTTCTCCCTGCTCTAGTTCCTTGCGCAGCGATCTTCTGATGCCGCCTGCTTTTGCCATGACTTCCCCCCTGGTCACTACTTTTAGGGTCTCCCATACCGTGCTTATGTAGTTCACGCTTCCCCTGTTCAGTTCTATATAGTCGTCTATCGTGCTCTGCAGTTGGTCTCTGAATGCCTGGTCCATCAGGGCCTCCGTTGGCATGCGCCACATAGGGATGGGGGGCGAAGGGCCAGCATGGTTCCAGTTCACCGTTAATGGGGAGTGGTCTGAGATCGTTCTTCCCAGGTATTCTGCTCCCTCCATCTGGGGTAGGTGTTCCCTTCCGACAAGGATGTGATCTAGTCTCGTGTGGAGGCCATGTGGGGACGAGAAGTAGGAGTAGTGACGTGTGTGGGGGTGGAGTTCCCTCCACACATCAGCCAGTTCTAGTCTGTCTATCAGCGTGTTTAGTGCCGTCGTGGCAGCCATAGTGGTGGTAGGCGGCGGTAGCGACCTGTCTAGTGTGAGATCACGTACACAATTGAAATCTCCTCCCCAGATGAAGAGGCAGTCCCGATGTGGAGTGGTTATGTTGTACATCGAGGCCAAGTAGGCCGGGATGTTGTTATTGGGTAGGTATGTGTTCACTATGCATAGCTCCTGTTGCTCGAGATGTCCCCATACAATCACATACCTGCCCTCTGGATCACTAACAGATTTGGATAAGCGGAAAGGGAGCTGGGGGTGTATCCATGTGTACACCCCTCTGGCATATTTCGAGTAAGCAGTCCCAAATCCTTGTCCTCCCCAATGTTCCTGGAGTTTACCCATATGTATCGCTGTGCAGTGTGTTTCTTGTAAAAGCGCTATTTCAACCTTTTTCCTGTTTAGGTATGACTTAATTCTGTTCCTTCGGAGGTAGGTGCCAAGGCCCCTCACGTTCCATGTCATTATTTTCACGTTCCCTGCCATGCTGTTTTTGGCTGGAGGTCTCTGGTTACAGTGCTCCGGAGGAAGTTTGCCCTCCAGGTGTCCCCTCCCCTGACCCGTTCCCCCTCTTTCGAATTAATGCATTCTGGAGACTTACCAACTGTTGTAACTTTCATCTGAACGGATGAATAACCAAAAACGTTCAACTGCAAACTGCCCCTAGCAGTTGCTTCTAACTTGCAGCGCTCAGGGGCTCCCGAGCTTTCTGGGCTTCTCCAGGCCTTTCGGTGCGGGTGGAGTGTAGGCATTTGGCCTGCACTTTCCGTGAGGGGGCGTGTCAGCGGTGCTTCTGCTCGTGGTTCTTCGTGGTCTTGCCCGATATAGCCATAATCTCAGTGTGGTCCCTTGCAATATCCAGTTAAGCGTCTCATCTTCAGTGTGGGACCTTCCATAGGTGTTCGTTTTGTTATTATTCACTTCGTTTCTATTTGTTCTTCTGAGGGTCCTCTCCGTTGTCCGCTAAATTATTGTGTTCCATCCACATGATCGCCGCCGCTGGAGTCTCCAAGAAGGTTGTCTTCCCCTTGTATAAAACTTTAAGGCGAGATGGGTAGAGCAGCATATATTTTATGTTGAGTATTCGTAGTCTAGCCTTCACCGGTATGAAAGAATTCCTGGCTCGTTGGACCGTTGGGGTATAGTCGGGGTATATGACTATTCTGGAGTCCTGTCTTCTAATCTCACCGCGTTCCCTGGAGTGCCGTAGTATTATTTCTCTATCTCGGAAGTTGAGGATTTTCGCTATTATCGGGCGTGGGTGCGACCCTGGGGGGGGGCGCTTTTGAAGAAATCTGTGGGCATGCTCCACTGAGAACCCCTGGGAGAGTTTTCCCGCCCCTATTTCTTGTAGGAGCAAGGTTTCTATGAAGTCCGTAGGGTCCGAGCCCTCCATGTCCTCCGGGACCCCCAGGATCCTAACATTATTGCGCCGTGCGCGGCCCTCCGCATCTTCGGATCTCGCCTCTAGCCTCGCTACTTTCATTTCTAGGTCCGTTACCTTTGTTTTCAGGTCTGTGGTATCAGCGACGCTGTCTCGCAAGGTAGCTTCATTTGTGTTCACTCTTTCCGTTAGGTTACGGGCATCTTGCCGCATGAGCTGCATATCTGACCTTATCTCTTCAATTTTTGTTTCGATAGAGGTGCGTAGTGCTGCGATGGCTTGTAGGACTAGTGTATCTTTAGGTTCCGTTTCTGGCTGCGGTGGCGCCACATTGGGATTGGGGTCCTGGTGTAGTGTCTGCTTGGGTCTGACCGTCGTGTAGGAGTCCATTGTCGTTGACGGTATTGATTTTGCTTTGGTTGGGGACATCTTTGTATTCAGGTCCAGTGTACTGTTCTCGCAATAGGTGATTCAGCGGACGACACTAGTTAGGCGGGCGTCCTATCTCTCAATTGCTGCAAGGAAGAGCTGTGCTGTGGGTGTTACTGGTCTCTCACCCGGTCCGGGGTGTTGTCGTGGGTCAGTTCCACTTATAGGTTCTTATGGCACCCAGGGTGATGCTTGTGGGGTATGATCTTCGTTATTTGTGCCCACCTTCTCAATTGCAGCGTGGGGATGCTGTGTCACAGGCGGTATAAGTCTCTCGCCCAGCCCACGGCGAGCAAGCGGTCCGGCGGTATTATCAGCACGTCTGCCCACAAGGTGGCCGCGCCGGGGCAGGGGAGGCAGGAGCTGTTGTCTGTCCCGCTCCTGGGTCTGTCTGTAGTTGTGTACAAGGGCAGGGTGGGGGAATCAAGTCCGGGACTCACCCCTTTGCTCTGCGTGTTCCCCAGTCTATGTTTTTCCCCCCGGTGCCATGTGTCTCTTCATCTGGTTCTGCGCGGCGGGGATCGCAGTATTGTGTCTCCCGTCTCACGCCGACTGCTTCCTCTGTCCGGGCAGGATCTTCCTAAATTGCTGACTGGCGAAGGAGGGAGCCCGCTTCC
Source organism: Ambystoma mexicanum (assembly GCF_040938575.1). Lineage (NCBI taxonomy): Eukaryota > Metazoa > Chordata > Amphibia > Caudata > Ambystomatidae > Ambystoma > Ambystoma mexicanum. The sequence continues at coordinate 579,029,182 of NC_090924.1, read as the reverse complement.
ACGGCTTCCGTTCGTCCGGGAGGCCGCCTCTTCTTCCTCGTTCGCACCCTCGTGTAGGACCGTGTGTTGCACCACCGGGTCCTCGGCTGGTCTAGGGCATGTCGGCACCCCTCTGCAAACAGCGCGAGGGAGGATCGGACGTGAGGAGTTCCGTGTCAGTCGACCGAAGTCCCAGAGCCGCGTTGTTTCAGTTCCCCTCCCCCATTGATACAGTAGGGACCGCCATCTTGCAGGGCCAAGGGGCGCCTCTTCTCTGGTCTCGTTTTTTGGGTTGCTGGGTCCGTTTTTTTCCCGGAGCAGCTGCCGAGTGTTGGGAAGGGGTCCCTCTGTTCAGAATCGTTGTTCTGGGCTCACGCGAAGTTATTTAACTAGCGCGATTTCACCCGTAGCAGGATCACGGGCAGGAGCTTCTCGAGCTCGCGTCCTCACGGCATGCGCGCTGGCCACGCCCCCTCGATCCTCCATGCTATTGGCACATCTGTTGACCGGGAATGGAGCACGTGCAGCAATTTGTTTTTGAAAACCTCCAGAGCCCCCTTGCAACTATGCCTTGCTTTACCGGCAAGTTGTTTTCTCTCCATGGAAGTGGCTTGCTTGCCTAGTCAGCCCTTTGTGCTTGTTTTCATTTTGTGAATTGTTTCCTGCATATGTTGTCAGTCTCATATATGCAGGTTGCGTGGCTTTTGTTGTTCTCCTGTGCCAACCCTTACTTGCATTGCCTGGAGTGTCTGGGCCAGATCAACTCTGGACACTGATCACCCTGTGATGCCAATTCCCTTCTGTGCACTTCGCGGTAGGGTGAGGTGCTGGAAAGAGATTTTCAAGCTATCTCTTTTCAAGCTTCCTCCACTGAAAACTTTCAGGTCATTCATGTCTGACAAGGGTATGACTTTCATTCATTCCCCGTTTGTTTTACGTGGCACTTTTTGCCAAAATATCTTTGTCAAAAAAAACATAAAAAAATATGGGGGGGCTGTTGGGGGAGGTCATATAAGGGGTAGGGTGGTGAATAGGGATAAAGAAAATAAGGGAGTGGTGACACGCCCCAAATAAAAAAAAACTATGATTTTTTTTGGCAAACATTTTTCAGCAACAGGTGCAGCGGAAAAAAACGGGCGAAGAATGAACATAGAACCCTGACAAGAAACCGAAAATGCAGTCAAGTGCTTTATTCTCATCTGCGCCTTGCCACAATGTTTCTTTTTCAATTATTAGCAGCCAAGGGTCAGACTCTGGTCCTCGTCTGATACCCTGTCCCGCTGTACCAATCCTGTGTACCAGAAGCTCGGAGAGGGCCGTCAGACTTTCGGTCGCCACTTCCCCTGTGACTAGAATTCATATCCTTGAGGTCTGCCAGGCCTAAGAGTAGCTATGCCTACCAATACCAGGATCCTGAGGCTTGTCATGTTGGCCCTCAGGGGTCCTACGGACTTTGGTCAGACAAGTCTCTCTCTACTAGCAGTCCTCATTCCAAGCATCCAGTGGGTTGCCATTTAGTGGGTCTGTACCCCTATGATTGTCGCACCAAAACTTCAACTGCACATTTGTATTTCTGCAATGGTGTCCTGCAAGGGATATTTTCGGCTCCCTGCAAATCACTCCACAAGTCTTCAGCAGCTGCATCTCTGTCTAGGAAGGAGCCCAAAATACAGCTGCCTATCTCTTCAGAATTCAGCATTCATCAATAACCAGTCTGCCCCCAGACCACATAGACCAAGTTCTCCCTGTATGATATTGCAGGAGAAAGTGCGTTCCAGTAGTTAGTCTGGATTTTCAGTACTCCCAAAGCTTAACACAGAAGGATAATCTAGTGACTGGAAAAAAGAGTCTTACACACATGGAAGGAGAGGCTGGAAGCATAGGTTATCTACAGTGGCAGTGACCAGAAAAGGGTAAGAAGTCAACTAAGAAAAACAAGTTTGGTTCCCTCTTAACATATACACAGAATAGTCATGGGGTTCCCATGATGTGAGGGGAAACTCTAGTCTTTAAAGCAGTTTGCTATTATAGTGCCTCACTATGAATACTCGTGGTGCAACATCAGTGGACTTCTGTGTCTGGTCCCCAAGGTACGAACAAGGAAACGATATTGAAGCCTCTATGGGTCTAGAAGGAATGGCATCCTGGAACATGAATCGGCAAAGTCTTACCAAATATGCCATAAAGGACTGAGATGCAACAAAGGAAAGGGACATAGATTGCCTGCTGAAAACCCAGCAGCCAAACTCTGGACAATTGAATTACACAAGCACAAGTGAGGACCAGAACAAAATAAACCTTCACTAAAATAGCTTGGGAAAGAGCAGGAAGTCAAAGCAAGCACGGTCCAAGACCGTGAAAAGGAAGTAAGTCCATAAGGAGGAGGCCCAGAAACTGAGCACAAGGGTACTGTGGACTTGAATAGCAGACTGGAAACTATGAACTGGAATAAAGCAATTGGGGGCTGAACTGCACACTAGCAGCAATGGAGATCCCTGCCCCTGACAAGAATACAGGAAACTACAGGCAGGTAACAAGAGAACTGGTGGAAGAGAGCAGGGCAGGGAGCACAGGAACTGGGGCAGGTTCTGGAAACAGCAGCAACAGGGCACAGCAGAAAAGCAAGATTCAAAGCAAGAGGGGCTGAATGTAAGAACAAAGTGTTCCTGCAGACAGTTGCTTAAGTACTGACACACCTTGTGCTGAAGCAGGGTTGTTAGCACCTGGAACACCACACCTGAAGTTAATCTATTCATAAAAAACCCTTGGCTTAGAAGGTTTGGTCTAAACTGGCGACATCCGATAGTGGTAAAAAACTGAATGTCGTAAATGTAAGTAGTCCAATAGGTCCTTAGAGTCGCGTCTCACCAGGTCGGGGGTTTAGCCAAGTACAAGACCCCTTGCTGAATAGTATGAAGTATAGGTGACCTGGAAGGAGACTGCGCCTGATTCTTGCACACAAGACTTATTTTTTTATATTTTATAATTTTTTATTATTTATTTTTCAGAAAAAATTGCCCTTAACGTTGATGACACGTGTTTCGGTCCTCCAAGGACCTTTTTCAAATCAGGGCTTATGGTCATGTAAGAGGCCCCTGTCACATAATGTGAAAGATGAGCTTCCATATGTCAAGGGAGCCCCTTGAGACTTGTAGCAACTTTGCGATTGTACGCGCTTAATTTGAACAGCAGGGATTTATCCCAATGACATATGGAAGCTCATCTTTCACATTATGTGACAGGGGCCTCTTACATGACCATAAGCCCTGATTTGAAAAAGGTCCTTGGAGGACCGAAACACGTGTCATCAACGTTAAGGGCAATTTTTTCTGAAAAATAAATAATAAAAAATTATAAAATATAAAAAAATAAGTCTTGTGTGCAAGAATCAGGCGCAGTCTCCTTCCAGGTCACCTATACTTCATACTGAAGTTAATCTACCTCCATCCTCTCAGGATCTGGCAAGGTGATAGCATTACTAACATATGTGTTTCTGGGAATTGTAGTTCTCGGGCTGCTTTTCGGGAACTATCAAAAGGAGCTCCATGGACATGTAGCTTGTGCAATGTGCGAGGAGCCAGCCAGGAATGAGATGTGGACGCAGAGAGCTCATAGTTTTGGATATAAACATTCATTCAAAATTGAAGGGTGGGGGGGTTGGAAAATGCCTTGCTGTCCCTATTAAAGGAGGTGTTACACTACCTCAACCAAAACTGTGGGTCTGTCCGATGTCAAGATGTCCAAAGCAAAAATGTCTTGTGTCCGAAATACTATTTTGGCCCTCACGTTCTAAAAGTACCTCTAAGGTGAAAAGGAGAATGTCTTTGGCTTTGAAAGTGCACAAATGTTCAAGTTCAAAAAGAAAGGCGTGACTCCAACACAAAAGTTCCCAATGGATAAAGTTCACAGTTTCAGGTGATCTCTGGTTTTCTCTTCAAGATATTTTAAACTGCTGAGGGTATGAGTCTTTCTTGGAATTTTCTGATCAACAAAAACAAGGTATACAAAACAATTTGGCTGTTAGTCCCAATTTCACTGGATTCCTGGTGTACTCCCCTGCCAGGTTTCTTCTCCACTTTGTTTCCTTTTCTCACAATCTTGGCTTTGCCTGGTGTCTTCTCCTACCAGGACTTCCTCATGAGATTCACTTTACACACTTGCCAACTTGACTTTGCCTGGTATACTCTCCTGCCAGGGCTTTCTCGTGTGTTTCACTTGACACACTTGCAAACTTTACTTCGCCGGGTATACTCTCCTTCCAGGGCTTTCTCATCTGCTTCACTTGACACACTTACAAACTTGGCTTTGCCTAGTATACTCTCCTGCCGGGTCTTTGTTATGGGTTTCACTTGACACACTTGCATAAATATCTTGCATTCATTCGTTATTTCCCCTTTTTAAATATTGGGTCTCGTATTCCCTTTCATGCATTTCCTTTATCTTATTTTGGTAAGGTTGCTGAAGCGCCTCAATGTCCCAGCTTCCCTCTTGAGGACTCACCAGCTTTCTGTGGCATCCTTCGGTTCTCCCACGGTGAACGTGAAGTGGCTCTTCGGCGTTCCAACCCCACTTCCCGGGCTCACCGACTTTGCTTTTTGACTCCTGTGTCCTTCGCAGCTCCTGCCTGCCTGCTGCATGTTTTTTGGTGTTCGGGCAGCATGGATACTACTTTCCAGTACCCATGAATGGCAGGAAGTCTTCCCCTCTCTTCCTCTAGTGGCTTCTACGTGCGGACCGGCTCCTACAGTCTTCTTTCTCTGACCTTCCCCTTGAGCCAGTTGGCTCCACAGCCTTTCTTGCACCAGAGTAGTCCCTCGGTCGGTACCGAGAGGACAAGACTTCACCACGCAGCGTCTCCCACCTGTCAGCTGGTTAGGGTTTTTAAATGTCCCGACACCTATTTTGCACTTGCAACCACTACAGCGCATCTTGTGCTTCTGACTTTTACTGATTCTCATTACTCCATTCAGCTTTCTCATCCCAGTACTTTTGCATGCATGCAAATGGTAGTCAGTTCTTGGTATTGTAAGTATAGAACATTGAAAGGTATTCTCAGTAGCTTCCATGGGTGGTTGAAGGGGAGCCATGATAATATGCCACTAAGGCATGAAGAATGGAAGAATTATGCCTAAAAGGAAAAGGGGGATACCATGTCTCATCCGTTTATGTTGCATCACCACTCTGAGGGTCACCTCCCCCCATTTGGTCCTCTCTCATATAGCCGGCCTCTGGGTCAGGATCATGTAGTGGCTGCCGTACCCTGGCCACATGGGGAGAGGTTACCGCTGGGCAAGGAGTGATTACATCATCAGATTCATCCCAAATGTAATAGGGAAATTCTAAAGTCTTAAAAAGGAAATATAATGTCATAAATGTGAATGGTGTGATGAATCCAGGAAAATCGTCCTTTCTCCCCAAGTGAGGGCCACCCCCTTTGGGACTAGGTAGGTGAGCCTGCTAAGCTTAACACCCCTTAGGGGGCATGCAAGCGGGATCCCACAGGGGGTGACTCTCGGTTGGTGGACAGGGAATCCACAGAAAGGGATTTTATTCATCCTCCCTCATGTTAAAAGTACCATGTGTTTGTTCGCTACATGGGGATTGGCCAGTATAATTATATACATGACCCTTTAGAAATGACTGGTGTGGTTTCTGACCCTTTTACCAGACCCTCATTATGAGAAACACAGAATCAGCGGATTATCCAGTCTTGTTTCAGCCTGAAATATAAAGACACCTCGGAAGCAACACAAGGCGAGAAGACAAAGGAAGAGGCAGTCCTGCTGAGCGAGCCGCAAGAGGGGACGTCCTCCTGGAAGGCGAAGTCAGGAAGCAGCTAGACACAGAAGGCTTCTTGGGTGGAGGAGACCCAGAGGCCACAGAACACTGCTCTCTGAGGCAGTCTGGAGCAGCCACACTCGACCAAACGAGCGGAGAGGTATCAGCCAAGTCAAACGTGTTTGACCCGCACCCGCAAGGTACAAGGTACGCGGTTGTTTCCAGGGAGGAAGACGGAGAGACCAGGCTGAACACCATGATGGGGTGCAAGACCAAAGAGCCCTGGCAGGTTGAAAGCCTTACAAACCCATGGCATGGAGAGAGATATACAAACCCAGGTTTGGGTTAACAAACCCCACAGTGGGGTGAGAGACAAGAGAGCGCTAGACGAATAAAAGCCAAATAACCCCCAGAAGAGGTAATGGATAGAATACCCCGTTGTGGGACAAGAGTGTCTGGACCCCAAGATAGGGTGGAGAAATCAAAACCCCAAGAAGGGGTGAGAGAAGGAATGCTTGAGATACATTATACTCCAGGGTGGAGTGATCACGGCTTAGTTGCACGAGTCAAAGACCGTTATGCCACAGACGGCTCACTCAGTCTGCCACAGCTCTCATTTCTACCATGACTCATCTGCTTCCGATTGCTCACACCTGCCGCTGCACCACATGAGGGGTTCTCCTGCTCTTCGTTCCAGCCTGTTCTCAGTTCCAGCCTTCTCTCAGCTATCACACAGGACTCCCTTCCTGGTGTGCAGCCCTACCTCTTAGGAGTATTCACGGTCCACTGGTGTGGGCTAGTAAGTCCAATTGACTGACTGTTAGGCAACCTATTTATTCGACATGGCCGACTTCACCAATGGTACTCCCGCACAGTCTTATTCTTTTTCTCAGTTCTAGAATGGTGAAAATACCTATTGGTGTACACTACTGCTAGCTGCCTCTTCCTTGTCCCAGTACTGTAATAGGTCAAATGAGGGGAGATGTCTTATAGTAGCCCATAAAGACCGGGGGAGGGTTAGGTTGGTTTTCACAGAGAAAAGGGGGATACCATGTCTCGCCTGTGGGTACCCCACTCCCAATCCCCAAGGACTCTCCACCCAGGTGACCCTCCCTTGCTTCTCCACCCCCAGGGTCAGGTTCCAAAACCGATGGCCTTTCCCTGGCCACCTGAGAAGAGTATCCACTGGGAGTAGGACTGAGGATACCCTCAGGTTTCTCACAGGTGGCGAAATCAACCAGGGTGAGGTATCTAGCCCACTAGTCTACAAAGTTCTGTAACCTGAACTCCTCAGATATCAACTCCTCAGGCACATTTGGAGTTCCAAACTCTAGGCCAAATGGAGGAGTATCTTCATCCTATAAAATTGATCTCATAGACGTGAAGCCTTTCTTGGCTAGGGGTTTGCTATAGATGTGATTGTACATGTTGGCAGGGGAGAAAGAGATGAACGTTTTAAGTTAAATCCAGTCAAGACAGAGTTTGCAGTGGCTTCACAAAGGTGAAGGGAGGAGTTGAGACATTGGAAGGCAACATAGCCCTATAAAAACCCTGTGGGGTCAGTCTGACAGTGTGTGCTTTTGGTGGAGATGGAGAACAGAGTGAAGTAAGGCGTTTCCTTGAAGAAGCTGGAAGAGCAAAGATAACCTTGAAGACTCATGACCTGACAGTTTAAGAAGATATAGCGGGTTATTGGGTCTGCAAACTGCCATTCGAGCTTGGAAACAGCCAATCAACTTTGACAGGCACCATAGCAATTACTAGCAGAGTCGTTGAAACACTTGTGAATAGGTGCAGAATAAAGACCTATCAATCAATCATTCAAGGAATGGCTGGAACACCCGTTGATTGAGGTGTGCCTCCGACCAAGGGAACCAAGCCTCTGGGGCAATGTCTGCATCCCCCAACAAAGGGACATGAAATAGTCCTTCCTGGACTCAAAGGTCATGAATGTGTACCTGTGGTTGACGAGGTGGGGCAGAGTGGTCCTAGCCCCTAGTGGTAAACTATGGTGCTGCACTGTGAGCGAGCCACAGCTCATCCAACCATAATTGTGAAACCTTCATAGGGTAATATGTCCACAAACACTGGGGGCCGGAAGACCAAGAAATCCTTGGCTTGGAGGGGTTACAACTGGACGCTCTTGGCTGTCACAACTGTGTCATGAAAGTGCAAGAGGGCACCAATTGGCTACTAACAGTCTCTCACAATTCATCATCATAATCTGCCTTGAACAATACCCATTGTAGTAAATCGGCCCAGGAGGGAAGACAAGGTCATTTCAAAGTATGTATTTTATTTAAAAAAGGGAAGACCTATTCTTTCCCCGCACTAACATGGACCTTAGCCTATCTAAAAGAAAGGAATAAATGGTGCTCATCAGTAAGTCGTACACACCCAACACAGTCCTCTGCCCCAAAAGCCTAATCTAACCTAAGTGCTGATCCTACCACTAATGAAAAGGATGCAGATACATTTGACAGGACCGGTCTCTAAAGGGTTCCCTTCTCAATGTCTGAAATGATGACTGGCTCCTGCCCCCCACTCAAATGTTGCTCTGGATGTTTCCAGGCCTCATGCCTGGTTGCACAGTTCAATGTTCAGGTAAGAATGTCTTTTAGGTCTTCCTCATCTTCTGGAATTACATCCCCGGCAGTCACAGTAATTCCCCATTTGGAGTCAATCGGAATGGGGAGGATGGATGCATCGGCACTGTGTGCAACAGTGCTGGTGCATCAGTCAAGGTCTGCGAGCGGGTGCTGTTCCACCCGCCAGGTCAGACCTTGCGGGCTGAATGGCACCCGCTCGCAGAACTCTGAGTATGCCGGTCCGGTAACAACGGTGCTGGTAGCTTAACAGCACCGTTGTTACCGGATCGGCATACCTATGAGGTCCAATGTCTTTTTAAACAACCATTCACTGTGGACAACCCTCAGCCGGGTTCATTCTTGTCGACACAATATTCACAGGTGTATTATGCTTCAACCCAGTTTGCAGACATCCCTCAGTCGAGTTCACTTTTGCCAATTACACAGTTCACTTTCCTTTCTCGCAATGCGGGATTCACTCTAGTTAGCATTCCCGTTGGCATCACTCCGTCGGGTTCACATAGCCACTTTAACACAGTTCATGATTTTCTAATACAGTTCATGATTTGCTCATCTCATCAAGAAGTGGGCTTCCCTTCCCCTGCTTTTTCTTGGCATCCCTCCGTCGGGTCACATAGCCACAGTCTCAGGACAGTTCATTTAGACCCCTTAGATTCTTCCTTTTACCGAAGTCCGGATCTGAGTCCCCAGTCAGGCTTTCCTTTACGCCCAAGCCAGGCTCCCCTTTACTTTCCTTTCTGTCAACACGTCAGAGACTTTCGATTGTACAAGGGATTTGACGAGGGAGTGTTCCTGGTGTGTGTCTAACAAGGATTTTGAGACACTGACCCATTTTTTTGTGCTTTTTTCCATCTCTATTGTTGCAAGGAGGAGTTAATTTCTTAAAACCCCCTCTCACTCGCGGAGCGACGAGGGAGTGTTCCTGGTGTTCCAGGGAGCCGAGGAGTTGGGAGTGTGCTGCGAAGGCATTCCCGCATTTTGCCTCATTACAGACAAAAAAGAGGATCATGGAGACGAGGCAGCGTACCAAATCGACTCGCTGCGATTCGGCCCCTGCGATGACTGTGACTGTGAAACCTCTGAAACTAGGAGGGAGGCGTTCGAGGGGATTGGGTCCTCCGACGTATTCCATATCTATGACAGTAATCACCACAGCTGTGCTGCTTCGGAAACTTTTTCCGGCGTCTGCTTCCTACGTCGATGCGCCGTCGTCGAGGACCTCCCCCGACGTCCGACGTTATCCGATGTGATAAGTAGGACGCACGACGCCCGTAGCCTCAGTTCCGTTTTTTCCGGGAACGTGTTGCTTCGTGAATCTCGGTTAGGCCTCGACTCTTTGGAGTTCTGTTCTTCTCGGTTCTTCGAACCTGTTCGTTTTTGTGAGAAAATCCTTCGTAAGAAGATGTCTTCTACTTCGACTTGCAGTGGCTTGAAGGCAAATGGAAAAGCCGCAAGCGTGGTGAAATATAAGAAAAAAATGCTCCCATTAAAGATAAATGAACAGGGCAGCCCCTCGCGAATAGCGTGGTCACAAGAAACCCACCTGCCTCTCCTCCTACCTTTTCGAACCCCTTCATCCAAGCTCAGATGTCTGTGCCCGGGGTTCTCGATATGCCTGAAGCAAACTAGGTGGGCAGTGCAGGAGCGACAGCGCCCGCACTGCCTTTGGCTGGGGGGAAGGCCTTCACTCTGCCGTATCTTGGAGATGAAGCCAGCAACTGTGCGGCCACTGAGGTTGACGCAGCCGGCATGCGCTCATCTCTGCATCTACCCTCACTTGTCAGAAGGAACCAGTCAAACGACCAGGAAGTCACAGAAGGTGCCGGGGTAACAACCGACCCGCATTACCCAGTATTGCCTGGGTTTCGAAGGAGCTCAAGCAATGAGAAATCCTGCGGTTCCGCCTTCCCCTGCTCCAAATTAGCGCCGCCCATGCATAATGATCGCGGAGTTCAGAAAGTTGATCTAACAGTGGTGCCTGCAGGGCTGGCAGCAGACAGTTCTGAGTTGAGCCCTGCAGGCGTACCGAAAGAGAAAAACTATTTATATGACAAAAAGAATCTAAAGCCGGAATTGAACCAAAACCGCCCCAACTCAGACTCCCATTCGAAAAAAACCAGAGTCATACAACAAAATATACGTGACCAATGACGAGATGGGAGAATTGCTATTTAATCATCCTGAGTTTGACCCAGGATCTTGGCAAGAGCAAGAGACCTCAGTACCTAATGAAAGAAGAACCTCACTGGCAGTTGCAGATCAACTGATCAAAGATTTGATGGAGAGGACTGGAAAGGTAAACTCACGCAATGAAGAAGTGGCAGCTCAAAAACAGCTGATAGACAAGACTAACAGAGAGCCAGAGACCTTGCTGAATGGACAGATGTGCAATAAATTTGGCAACAAAACCGGTGTAAACACACCCATTGGAGACGAAGCAGGAGAGGCAGGCTGGCTGCCTTCTTAAAGTGTCCGTGTAGCCAAAAGAAGAAGAGTTGAGGCTAGCTCTCTGATAGAGTCCTGCTGCTAGCCCAAAAAAAGCCAAGGGAGAGAATGTATGGGCAACAAGAAAATTGCAACTGTATCTAACATAAAGCCAGGAAACAGAGACAGGACCTTTGACTCAGATTCAACATCAGATATATCCTCTTCCGATGAAACATAATCTGCGCAACATGGGCAACAAGGCATCTACAAAGCTGCAAGATCCCTGTATAACCATAAGCAAAGACTTACAAATAAAGTAGCAAACCAAAATAAATTCCTACAAGAAGTGACGGCAAATGTAGTAAATGAACTACGACCAAATTTATTGTCAGCAACTGCTATTGCAATCACACCGTTGGCAAAAATATATGAACAATTCAATGAGAATTATAAGGGATCAAAACAACAAAGCTCTTCTGAATACCAGAATGACAAATCTGGAGATGACCATTAAGGAATTGAAAGCACAACTCCAAAAAGATCAATATAAAGATAATATGACCGCATAGTTTCTGAAAGATGCACTCAGAAGTACCGGCAAAGATAAAAAAAAATCTGCTAGCCGAGGAAACAGAAAAGCCCCTTGCCCCTAGTCAAGGCATTGCTACCCAAGACCTAGATGAGACCAATGGGCCTCCACATACGTTGGTCCCTAAACTAAATCTCAGGGACTCAGCTATTCCCTCGACATCGAGTGACGCCGAAGGTCTATCATACGATCCTATGACAAGGAAAAATATTCAAGTTGTGATGCCTGTGAATCCAAAGGGTGCCAAACCAGGCATATTACCGGCCACCCTGGACCTGAAGTCCTCCGATTCGCTGACGCCATGTAAGATAGGCGATTCAAACGAGAAGGAAGCCCAGAAAGACGCTCCCAAGTAAATTTATGCTATCTTTGATAAAGACTTAAAACCGGCTGATAAAAGCGACAGCCTGAAGAGCAGCAATAAATCACTGAAGGAACGTGTAAAAGACAAAAAAACAAAGAACATGTGTAAAGCAAAGAACCCAAACGCAAGGAATTCGTGTACATTTTTAAGAAACCTGAAAGCCTTGAATAATCACGATCCAAACTACAGGACCAAACCCAAAGGATAACATCCATGAAGTGGTTAAGAAGCTGACAGTGCCAGAATCAAAGAAAAATGTTCCCAATAGTCCTCAACATGATAGGATAGAAGAAATATCAGAGGACACTATAATGGAAGAGCTGTTAAACATGTCAACATCTGAAATAAACGCTGAAGATAATGACATTGTACAAATCATGGAAAGTGACGAGTCCAGGCCTGGCATATCTGACTCTGATGAAGAGGAAGAAATAGCTACCTCGAAGGAATATTTTTGAGGAGCCAATACTCAATGGACTAGAATGGTTGCCACCTTCTCACCTGAAGGGAGGAGGACAAAAGACAACGACTTTGAGCGCGGAACTGCAAAGCAATGCCTGTAATTTACAACGTTGGAGGATAAGAGCGAGAGGATCTCGGAAACACTGAAGCACTCGAAACCAAGATCATACATAAACAACGTGAGGGAAAAAGGGGAAAAAACAGTTGGAAGATAAAAATCATCCGGCTGTGCCACTGGTACCGGTACATAACAAAAGATTACCGGATAAGAACCGGGAGGTTGAAGAAACGTGGAGGCGTAACAGAAGAATAAATCATCCGACGAAAGCTGCATGGAAAAAAACAGATCTAGCAGAATCAGCTCTGAGGTTGTTGCTCGAAAGAACAATTCCTAAAGATGACGGTCTGATCCTAAATCGATTCAATGTGATGCAGCTCCTAAACCATCTGCTTTGAAGTCCATAGCATCGACAGACATTAAAACGGTGTATTTCATTGCCGATCTTACTTTGGATGGAGTTGTGTTACACATACATTCAAGAATTGTATACGACCTTATCCTACAGAATGCGGAAGCTATACTATCTCTTGGGTTTACGATAAGGGAAATAAAACCGAATGTGGCAGTGGTAAGAAGCCCTGACCATAAAGATGCAGACAAGGGAGCTCTGCAAAACAGAACAAATACACCAATTTATACCGCAATGAAGCCGCCACAACCTAAAACAAATTCAAAGGATGATTGAGATGACCTACGATTCGAGCGTGAAAAGTTTATGGAGATCGTAAAGGCTAAAAAAACCCTTCAAAATCACTGTCGCAACCCACAAGAGGGCAAAAAATGTACCGGAAAATGAGCAAGAACTTGTACTAAGACCTCTGACTGAAGATACCTGGGAACAGGTGGTAGGTGCCCTCCACGCTAAAAATGAAAGTTAACTCAAGGAAATGAACCCAGGCGAAATCAGCTTACAATGGAGACAAAGAAATTGCTTGAATCTCTTGACATAATTTACCTCCAAGAAACGTGGTTAGGAGAGCTCCCACTGGTGGATGGCTATGATCTAGCCTTTAATCCAGCAATTTGTCAAGAGCGAGGTCGCCCCATGCCCGGTGTTGGGAAGAATTATCAATAAATGGCTGATTCCCCTTACCGATTGAGTCCCTCAGCAGCTTTTCTGGATTTCTAGGTTTAATTTTTTTCACCTTGTAAGAGTGTGAGCCTTTTTCCCCCTCTTACATGTGTTTTGCTGTGTGTGTTTTCACTTTTTGTGCCTCACCTACTCCAAGTGCACCACTTTTTGTGTGTGTTACACAGCATCTTCAGTGCAGTGACACAGGGTTGTCTTTGAGACTTCCCCCTGACTCCATTTTTCTGGGGCTGACTACTGTCCCCCAGAAACAGGTAAAGTTTCCATTAACTTTATATAGTCACTTTAAATAGCAGACCCAGTACACCCCATCTTACATGCAATACTGGAAAGGGTTAACTCTTATCCCTTTTTGTCTATGCCTCTTGGAGCCTTGTTTCGCTCCCTTAACTTTAAGACTTGGCTGGTGGCAGTGGTATCTACCCAGACTTTTCTACTGCGATTATATTATATAAACGTGGTATTGTTTTAGGCTATTATAGTAGCCTCGAACATAAACCCGCTTGACCAAATACATTTTATTTTGGTTCCGGCTAGGTTTATTCGCCATTTCTTTTCGTTAAAGTCTTTCTCGCATTTTACTCTACGCGCCAAACCGGGGATGATTCCTTTGTTCGCTGTCTTTTCGCGGGCTTCTGCACAGAAGCCCTCCTTAAGGCGCCTGATAGTCTAGAGGGGCAGGATGTGAGGGAGGGCTCTTCGGACCTCTGCCATGGGTTGCCTTAGCAACCCAAGTCGCACTCTTGTCTGATTGGCTAAGGGGACTGGCCTTGCCAGGGCAGCCACCATGCTTTGTGATTGACAGCCAGGCTGTATGATTGGGGGAAAACTGCATAAAAAGCAGGTCTCTGGGACTCGAAGAGCAGAGTGGCCACTGGAACGAAAGAACCAACGAGGAACTGGAAGAAGAGGACCCCTACCACGACTGAGCTGCCCGGTGAAGCCCTGCTGCAGGTCCGAATCTCCAAATCCGACGACAGAGAAGATCCTCCAGGAAACTTCTTCCCTTGAGCTGGTGGGACCAACCAGTTTGCCCAAACTACAAGCCACGACCCCTCCTCTGGTCGAATTCGCTGTACAGAGCTACAGTGGGCTGGATAACCAGGAAGGTCGGACCCTGCTTGGGTTTAAAGGAGCGGGCCTTTTATTCCTCGTTTTTGGCGCTGCTGCTGGTTACTTCCCTGGGTAGTGCAGTACCCTCCAGTCTTCCTACTTCTGATCAGTCCGACAGTCGCTTCAGAAACCGTGAGCCTGCAGGAACTACCAGGAACGTCTGCCTCAGCTACAACCCCCTCTCCGTTTCAAGGTACTGTGCAAATCCGGTTGTGCGTTTCGCTCAGCCGCGGTGAAAGTGTTTGAAATCTTTCTCCAATCCAAGGGCTTGTCCTTCTCTTCTCTTCTCTTTTACCTAACTTTCCTACCGACCAACCTTGTCCAGAATCGGTGCCACTAACTTTACCGCAAACTACATTGAACCTATTATCTTGAGCGAAAGACTTTTGAACCATTGACTTTGGCCCTAAGCATTTTCTATCTGTTTTTAACCTTGTTGTCTTTCTTGTTCAGTTGCCCTGCTTACTTAAATGTTGGTTTTGCCTAGTTTCTAATAACTTTGTCTTTCCCTCCCTTTTAAATTGCTGGAGTGCCATTTTGCTCCCACTTTATTTTGTGAGCTTAACTTGTCTGGAATTTAAGAGAAGTGGTGTGGTGTATTTTTGATTGTGATTTTAAACTTGCTTATAATAGTGAAATGTTATACAACTGTTGAGTAAATATCTTGTTCCACTGTACAGCGCCTTGGTATAAAGCGCTATATAAATAAATAAATCAATCAAATATATATTCTTTTACTTAGAAACCTTGAGTCAGTGTTTGCCTGAACCATAGTAATTGCTGTCCCTTGTGTAACCACTTGTACTGCTCACTTACTCTTGAGATAAGTCTGGCTGCTCTGCTACTGCTACCACTATAACTGTGAGGTACAGGCTTGTACCAAAGGTGAAATTGTTCTGTCACTTGTAGTCTTAATTGTGTGTAGTGTTCCCAAAGGTTACTGCATATGATTCTGCCTAACACCGGCATGTTGACTATGGTCAGAAGAGATGGAGGATGGCGAATCACCAATGTTAACAACTTCTCGCCCTATGTTCAAATGACGAGCATCACAAAGGAGAGAAATGAAAACAAGCTGAAGTAACAGATCATGTCATAAATATATACTGGCAACATAAAGCTGTGGGTGAGCTCGAGTTTCTCGATCAAATATGTGATCTTATAGATGCTATAACAGAAAAAGAAGACAACGCAGCCATTATATTATGTGGTGACTTCAATATAGACTTGATAGGTTGCAACAAAAAGTCAAACGAAAAGACAGCCTAAGGCAAACCATAAGAGAAGAACTTGTTATAAGAAGTATGGAAATACTTTTTTTTTTGGACATTTTTTTTATTAGTTTCATAACAAACAACAAACAGTGCACCTCAACATGGTGCATAAAATGCTCAAACCCCAATCCCCCGCCCTATCTCCCCCACCCCTCTCCAAAGTCAACACAGAAAGACCAGCACCGTTCACTAATCCGCAATTGTCTCTTCTCCATAATCCAGGGAGCTATCCGTATCATTAATTTATTTAATGTGATTTAGTTTAAGTAAATTAAACTTTACACATCTCAAAAAACAAACATACACAATGGGTAAAACAGAATAAGAATAAAGTACACAATATTAGTATATATACATCTTCACGTGATTACATAGTTAACAAGATACCTTCCTGTATCAGCCACAGGAAATGTTAAAAAGAAGAAATTAATATTGCCTGTAAAAAAATTATGCTGATACTCAACTCAGGTTAACTTCAGTCACAGTTAGGGCCTCATTACACGGACGGCGGTAAAATACTGGCACCGCCTTGGTGGAAAGGGGAATTACCGCCCTATTGCAAGGTTGGTGGGGCGGTAATTCCTCCTTCCCCCATTGCCCTTCCCCATTCCCATTTTTGCCCCATAGAGCATAATGGGAATGGGGAAGGTGCTAATTACGGCACTGCAAATTGCGGTACCGTAATTAGCTCCCTGGTCTTTTTGCGGGTTGGTTTTTAACGCCTGCAAAAAGCAGGCGTTAAATTCTCCAACCCGCAAAGGGACTTCGTAGTAAGGCGGTAAGGGTTTACCGGTATCGGTAAACCCTTACCGTGTAATGAGGCCCTCAGTATGGTTATTTTCTATCACACTTTATAGCAGAGGGCCCAATTTAGATTCAATCCTTGTCCATATGTTGTATAAAGCCACTAATAGGCTCATATTCCCAGAGTTTATGCAATATTGCCAAAAAGATCGATCGCCAATGGTTCCTAAATTATGTACATATTTGGCTAACATTTCCTGAATGGATTTGGCCATGACATGGCATTTAGTTAGTAAATGTCTCGCAGTCTCAGGGGTTTCTGCTTGTTTGCAGAGTCGACAAATTCGATCTTCTATCAGTATTTTTGCTCTACTTCCCAAGTTCATCCTAGTGGGGAGTTGTTCAGTCTTAGCAAGATGATGAACCGTCTGAGTCTGATTGCTGGGCAGAGATTTAGGTATGCCTGGGGCTTCATGAAGTCATAGTGTATGTGATGGACAAACTGGTATCGCTTTAGCTTGCTCAAATGGGCATAGTTTTCTAGCCAATCCCATAAGACTACCCGCTTATGGAGCGCATTTTGCACAGCTTTCGAATAGCTAGTTCCTCTGGGATTCCATCCTATCTCTGTTAGGAATTTAATCATGGGCTCGTACAGTGAGCTAGTGGTGCAGCTTTTACCAAACTCCTGTCGGATAGTTATCAATAATGGGTTGGTGGAGCCGCCAGTCGTCCTCAGAAAAAAGTCTGCTCTCTTTTTTAGGACAGTGGCTTTTAAAGAGAGGAGACCGAGTTCGAGCCGTATAAGGGCCATTGGGACTCCAGGCGGTAACCCCAGGATCCGGCGCCAAAATCTTCCTCCGATGACCTGGAGCCAAGCCAGATCTTAAGTCCATAGCACCTCTAAGCCGTAGGTGATCATTGGAGAGAACACCTGGATGTACAAGTGCTGCGTAGCCCACATTGTGAATCCCCCCTGTTTGTAGGAAAAACTAGCCATAAGGGCAGACACTTGTGCGGCTTTGGTAATACGAATTTCTCTGCATGCATAATAGTTACTGTGTGGTCCGAATTCGATCCCCAGGTATCGATAGCATGGTGTGTATGCTATGCTCATGTTGCCCACCATGCGGTTGACCTGACTGACTCTTTTATGCGTGTATCAGATGACCTTGGTTTTATCAAGGTTAATCGTCAGCCCGTTGTTATTGGCATACTCCCATAGTACTATAGCAGATCTTCTGAGGCAGTTTATGGTATTGTCCAGCAGTACCAAGTCATCTGCATAGGCTAACACAGCACAATGAGAATCTCCAATTTTAGGGGGGCAGTTGTTAGCAGCCTCAATTACTACTGGTATGTCATGCACATATAGGTTATAGACCAGTGGTGCAGTGACACACCCTTTTTTGACTCCCCTATTTTGGTAAACCATATTAGCCAGATGCCCTTCCTGATCTAATTTGAGCCTGACCGTAGTATTATGATGGAGTCGTCTGAGGTAGTATAGTAATCCCTTTGGGCACCCAATGGTTTCTAATTTGAGCCACAGCCTATCTCTGGGGATGGAATCGAATGCCGCCTTAAAATCTATATACAATGAGTAAAGTGGAGGCTGCTCCTTGGTGAGCGCTCTAGTGCGTAAAATGTCCATCACAGCGAGATTGTGTGTCGTGGAATATTCTCGCCTAAATCCACATTGAAATTTACACAGAATGTTGCCATTATCCACCCATTTCTGCATTTCGCTCAATAGCAAGGATGCAAATAGTTTTCCTGTAGCATCTAACATAGATAATAACCAAATCAGGATCTAATCTATTTCCCTTTTTGAAAATAGGGACGAGTATCGCAGATTGCCAGGAGTGAGGGATTATTCCATGTTCCAAGATCTTGTTGAACAGGATGGCTAATAGACTGGACCAAAATGCAGGGTAGTTCTTGATGACGGCATTGGCCAATCTATTAGGGCCAGGTGCTCTTGAGGATTTTAGGTCTTTGATTTTGGCCAGTATAGTTCCCGGGGAAACATCAAAAGGGCAATATGTCAGTGCTTCATTGGTAGAATTCATCTCGTCTGGTTCTAATACAGGGTTGCGATCGTCCAAATATTTTTCCCATTCAGCTCTACTTATTGGATTATCTAGCGGGGTTTTACTTTTGCCTCTGGACTCACTTAAAAGTGACCAAATGCTTCGCGAATTTTTAGAGCAAATTGTTTGGACTAATTGCTGATGAGCACAATTTCTTACCGCCCTTTTGATGTTGTTAATGGTGGTCCTATATCTATTTTTTATTTTCCTTGCTAAAGCATCATATTGTGAGATGAGTAAATTCTGTGCCTTAATTTTGCAGAGATTAGCTCTTAGACCCCTCTTGACATCTCTAATCTCACTGTTAAATGCCTGCACATTTCCTTTCACTCTTGTCATTGGTCTTCTGGTAGATGTGGCATGTTTAATAGAAAAGACCGCCATCCACTCCTCAATAGAATTAATGGACATGGCATAGAATTTAGGCAGGCTACAAGTATCCTCATCTAGTAAGTCTTTAGTGGCCCGGCTGATGTTATTGTCTGACCAACTTATTCTATTCCCTGCCTGATTTACCTTAATTGTACCCATGTTGCTCTGCACACAACTGTCCCACACAATGTTGAAAGTACATCGGAGGAAGGCATGGTCACTCCAGTTGTTCAATGTCACTGACATATCAACAACTAGTTGTAACATTTTGGGACATAGAAACATGTAATCCAAAGTACTAACTGCCGTACCGTTGGTCCATGTCTGTTTACCCGATGTATCTCCAGGGGTACGGCCGTTGATCATTTCGAGTTCCCAACCATCGAACAGCCGTAAGCCACCCATCCCCTCGGCGTCCTGTTTATTATGCATCATTGTACATTTGTCTTTCAGCTTGAGGTTCGAAGAAGAGATTTCCGCCCCTGTCATATGACAGTTAGTCACCAAGCACTACCACTGCTGAGTTCCCACATTTTGTTGACCAAGAAGTCATTAACTCCTGCAGTGCTTCTTGGATTAATTCCCTTTTTGCTGCTCCAGGTGGATTGTATACATTAACGAGGAGGAATCTTTCTGGTCTACGTTCATGTCCCAACTCCACTTCGACTGCAATAAGGTTATTTTCTTGATAACAATTAACCCGACTAGAGGCCAGTGAATTGGTCACGCCAATTAGTAGGCCGCCCGAGGGACAACCTTTTTCTCCTCTGGTTGCAAAAGCTTGATGCACCACATACCCATCAAATATCAAGGAGTCAGTTGCCCAGGTTTCTTGCAGACAGAAACAGCTATGTTTGGCCAAAGCTTTGGCCGGCCCTCTGCTCTCAGCAAGTGGGAGAAGCCTCTGCAGTTCCATGTGAGGATAGTGAACTCTCAATTGTTGGCTACCACACCCGGAAGAGAGTCCAGCAACCGCTTTAGAGTTTGCTGTAGTTCCGCAATGTCCACTCGCTTCCCTTCCATAGCAGAAGGCGATAATAAGGGTTTAGCTGGCGATATCAGCTCCTCTGGTACTGCATTAGGGTCGGCCTCGTTGAGATCGACATCAATATCAATGTCCGCTAGCCTCAGGTCATCTTTGTATTTTCTTATGATCTTAGCTGTTGATGCAAATTTGCAGTGTATGTCAGAAACGTTCGGGTTAGGACCCTTGAGTGGCTCAACAAATAAGAAATCATCAGATGTGAGGACTCGAAGTTCTGGGACCGAATTGAACCTCACCAATAGTTCAGATCGTGCTAGCCATTTGTTTTTGCCACTCTGATATAGGTTCTTTATAAGACAGACACGATTGTTGGATGGCTCTTTACACTCGTCCAGCAATTTTGGAGTTGTCCTCGTCGATTTGTCGCCTATATCAGAAGATTCTACTGATATGGCAGGCGTATGATGCACCCTTTCGTCTTCACTGTGGTCTGGGATGTCTAGCAATTTGTCATCTTCAACAAAGTCAGCCAACTTCATTTGCTCCTCAAGCAGCCAGCTGGTTAAATGGCCCTTGGCTGGAGGGATCTTTTTCCTGGCTTTGGCTGCTCTCTTCCTGGCTTTTTTGGACTGCATTATGGGGGAAGACACATCTGGGTCCGATGCTGGTTGTGTACTAGATTTTGTATTCTTTAGTGCTTTCTTTGCCAGTCGGGGTTGTTTCCCGGAGAAGTAGACCAAAGGGCTTTGTTTGAGATCCGGAGAGTTCTCGTTGTTTTGTTGATCATTATCGTCCTCTGCAATTTGGATGGCTTCAGACAGATTAACATCGGCCTCTTCACGTTCGTTTCCCGGCTGGTCCTGGGTCGGCATGCGTTTGATGGTATTGGCCAGAATTCTACCTGACATTTGCAGCAGGATTTTAAGGGCAAATTGTATATATGCCACTGAAGACTGTAGCTCCGTGATCTCGTTTGCCATATGTGCCGGGCAGTTCGACTCCTCTGGTTCTTTCTCTGGTCCATCTTCCATTGAGGTCAAGGCCAGGTTGGGCGAAGCAGATAGGCGACCGAAGCTCCCCGACGGATTTGGTAGTTCCGTCCCTCCACCTGAAAAATTCTCAGCCTGAGGCGGGATGCAATTTTCTGCTGGCAACAGAATTTGTGACAACATTCCTTTTTGGATATTTAAACATAATACAATAGGGAATTGTTGTCAATGTCCTCGTAGTTGGTCGAGCTCATTACTCCACTGGCACTGGGTCATGGGGCGGCAATCTCCTCAATACTGGTAGAGGTAATGTCCAATGGAGGGATCGAAAGGTTCGGGGGGAAGAATCCCGTGATCATGGCTTGGTCCGTGGGGATGGGATTCTTAAGTTTCTTTTTTGATCTCGTAATGGTCACCGGGGGAGCCGGGTCAACGCTCGCCTTGCTGGATTGTTTTCTGGTTTTACGCAGGTTGTATTTGGTCTGTGCAAAACCCTTCCCCGGGGACATTGCCAATTTGCTAGTGGTGGGCTGTATGTCTAGGTCCACTTCCCACTCAATACACCTCAGGCAACTTCTTATTAGAGTGGGTCAAATGTTGCTGTTAATCAGAGACCCACAAGGATGTGTCTCATATAACTTCTTATTAAAGTGGATCAGATTTGATTGTTGGTCAAAGATCTACAGAGGTTCAGTGGCAGCTCAAGCTTGGTGACACTCAGGGCTCCTTACCTTAAATAAAGTGAATTTCCGTATCAAAGACACTTAGCCAGCAGTCTCCTGAAATAGGGTTAGGCAATATTCAGGTAAGTTCACAAATAGTTTTTTGGGCAGCTCCTGGTAGTCCCAAAACAATACGGTCTGTCACTGTTCCGCCAAATTTGATACTGTCTGCTTTGTTATGCTCTCCACCCAGGTGCCTATGGTAACACCATACGAATAGGTAAGGATGTGTACTGATGTGTTGCCAGTTAGCCAGACCATTGGTCACTAGGTGAGACACATGGAAAGGGGGGGCAGGGGGCGGGGGGCCAGGGAGGGGATGGAAGTGGGAAAGTCACGAAAAGGAGGCAAACCGAAAAGGCCCCCTTTACCCCCCTTTCCCAACGCACTCCTCTATGATCCCTCCACTTAATGCACCCACCTAGGTGCAGTGGACTCAGGTTGCCTGCAGGCGGCTGCCGGCTGCCAAATTACCTGATCAGTAAGCTTCACAGGTTGCGGCAGTGCACATGCTCATGGGCAGAAGAAG
Organism: Ambystoma mexicanum; assembly: GCF_040938575.1. Lineage (NCBI taxonomy): Eukaryota > Metazoa > Chordata > Amphibia > Caudata > Ambystomatidae > Ambystoma > Ambystoma mexicanum. The sequence goes on along the minus strand of NC_090924.1, from coordinate 579,007,002 downwards.
ATAGGGAAAGGCGAACCGCATGTGTTCGGGGTCGCTCCTCCCCCACTCCCCAGGCAGCACAAAGGCACCAGGGCACCTAGGCAGCAGCAGGCGCTGGAGGGCGCACCCGCAGCTTTCCCGCAGGAAAGGACCTAAACGGCACCTCTCGTGCACGTACACGTCGAGCCGCACTAAAGTTCAAAGCTCACGTTCGCAGAGCAGGGCAGTGAACTGGCCGCTTCCGACGTCCTGTCCCGTTATGAAATTGTAATGGCACTCACACTGTAGGTGGCCCCTCCACTCGGTCGCCTTCAGCACATCCTCAGCAGTGCAGAGCAGGCAGTGATCAGCTAGGGCGCACACAGCAATGCTTTCCGATTCCCCTCGGCCAGAACCAGAGCTCACACACTGCAAGTGCAGAAAACATAAATAAATAAATAAATAAAATAATGTGGGCAGTGCGGGCTGGTTCACTCACCCGGACTCACTCACTGCATTTGCAGTCATTCCTCCTCCTTGTTCAGTGTTCTGTGAAACGTGATATATGCCAGCACAGGGTGACTGCCAGGAGTTGGATGCACACAAGGAATTGCCGGAACAGCAGCGCCTCCGAACGCAGCTCGACTCGGCGCAGCTCGGCTCTCTCACTCTCTTGATTCACAGGCTAGACGAGAGGACCCAAAAGAACAGGAAAGCACGTCAAGCCGTACTGCGCATGCGAAATGCAAAATGCATATGCACAGCTGTGAAGAAGACCGGTGGGGGGTGTCTGTACTTCTGCTCTCTATATGGTAGAGGAGAGGCACAGAAGACCCCAGCCAAGATTCTCTATTACGGTAGCAATGGTCGAGCAATCAAGGCCAAGCTTCTCAGGAGGTGATGCAGGCTGGTTCTTAAGTACAGTGTAGTCCCCAAGCCCCCACAAATGAATGTCCACACACTGTATTGGTTAGAACACAGTCTTTATATAATCCATATTCAAGGTTATGTACACTTATCATAATAACTCACTTTGTACTCAGGAAAATCAACAATGGCAAATATCTACAATTCTAAAGTGGTACCACCCTTTGTATTAGATCTCATTAAAGTGCATGAACAATACTGTAACAATGTCACACAGATCAATAGAGTGAAACCAGCAATAGAGAGAGGAGAGAAAATAAGATGGTTGAGCAATAGGCAGAATACTGGCCCCTACCACTAGACACAGTTCTGTGTGGAGATCCCCCCCACCTGGGCAACCTGTAAAATAAAGATATAGCACAAGCCCAGTCCATATATTGTTCTGCAAGTCTTATTCCCTCCTATAATGTTTTTACCCCCCCCAATGTACCTGCTGGAGTCGAGTTCTTCGAAGAGGCGTCGACAGATCCTTCTTGAGCGACCCCCTTTCAAGCGGGAGTCACGGATCGTCGAGGAACTCGGCGTTCGGCGACGGGGAATCGACGGCCTTTCTTGAATGCCTTCCCTTTCAAGCGGGAGGCACGGGGCGTCGAACGTCCGTCGACAAACCGGGTAAAACGGCGTCGATGAGGCGGCAGCTTCGTCCGAGCGGTGCTCGTCGGCGTCGGCGTCCTGCAAGGCAGAGGCGTGCGGGGCACCTCGGTGACAATAGTTCTGGACCGCAAAGATTGTGGAGACGGAGGCCCAGCAAGGGCGTCGAGTCGTTCGAGTCTTTGTGATCTTCGGGTGGCGGGAAACCCACCGGCAGGTTTCTCCTCGGCGCGTTGGTCGTCCTCGACTTTCTCCGGCAGGGTAAAGCGGTCGACGGTGCGTACGAGGGAGTCCTTCGATTCGAATGTTCTTAGGCAAAGGAGAGGACGGCTCCGGTCGTCGGCGGCACTGCGTCAAGTGGTTCCCACGGCTGGGCAACACAACTTCGACGGGCCTCCAGCGGTTACACAAACCTGCGAACCCTGGTCGACGGCAATGGACTTCGACGGCGGTGATGTCCGGGTGCTTCATTTCGATCTCCTCGGCGGTCCCGTCTCGGGTCGACAGCCTTTCGAGGGTCTGTCTTCCAGGGCGCTTCGGCGAAGATGGAGCGGTGCTCGATAGTCCCTCGGAGCACGGGAAGAGGGCGCCTTACCAGGTCCTCTCTCGGGTCAGCCTTCGACGATTTCGGCAGCCTTCGGATCGGTCGAAGCAAATGCCACAGCAAGTCTTCTTCTTCCAGCTGGACGTCGAGGATCAGCAGTTCCAGTTACTTTTAGAGTGGAGACTCAGCTCCAGGATGCTTCTGAACGTTCCTGAACCACTACCAGTGGTGAGAGGTCCCCAGATATACTATTCTGCCTCCCATCCACACTGCTGGCACACACTCAGCAGCCAATCATACAGAAGGGCATTCATGCAGTCAGTCAGCCAATCAGGCACACAGTGCATTCAGGCCACACTCCTCCTTTTCAGACACTCACAACAAGGAATGTGGATTGGGACAAGTACCCAGCCATTCAACACTACACACTGCATTCAGGCCAGTTTCGGGCAGGGCTGTCTCAGTCTTTGCCTCTCATGCCAGAAACCAGACAACCACAACAAGGAGTGTATATTGGTCACACACTCCATTCACCCAGGTCCCACCCACAGGAGGTACCCACAACATACAGTCACTGGGAAGGCTCCAGTCAGTCTAGCTGGGCCTTCACAACAACACCATATATGGAACTTCCACCCAACAGCCAGTCAGGGGGAAGGGACAGAGTCAGGGTTTCCCAGGACTTTGGGAAAACAAGATAGCAGGCAATAGAATGCAAGAGGCCACAGGGGCCATCTTGTTTTCTATCAGGAATCAACTGATCCCAATGGCAGGGCCTGGGTATCCCAAAATGGAGGACACCCAGAGCACCTGTCAGATTCAGCATGGAGCTGCCACCAGCCCATACCCTGCTCTGTGGGCCACCCACAGGTGCCCAAAAACATACACTAGGGGCACAGGGTTGTACCCCTACCCATGGGTGCCATAAGGGTATCCCATGGGTCTGTTCACCAAACCAAAAGAGAGAGCTGCACTGCCAGGAGTCCCACATGGACTCCTGGGCAGAAAACATGACAGAACACACGATAAAAAGCAGTAAAGGACAAGGATTCAGAGGCCCTGTCCCTCTGATGCATTTCCAGCATCACAACAGCCGCTTCCGACGTGAAAAGACTAGTAACGGTTGCTATGCAAGTGTCATACACAAACCAGTCCCGCCACCATGCACAGTCACACCAGCACACACAGGTACTGCCCCTGGGTTGCAGACCACCTCACGGGACATTTCCATACCTAGGGTGCGAGGGAGTCGCCATGGTCAACGAGGGCGGGCAGTGCGGAAGGTCCGACCCGGTTTGTTGCCTCGTTACCATTGGCAACTCCCATGGAGACTACGTTCGAGCTGGAACACCCGACTGCGTTTACTTCCTGGTTCCGCGGCGCTCTCCCGATCACGTGCCCAGAATCCCGCTCACGTGATCAAGAGCCGGCACGCATAAAACCGGGAAGTTTGAGTTCCATCACCGCTTCACAGCTGTTCCACGACTCTGTTCGGCTTTTGCAGCATTCACGATACCTGGATACAACGGATTTTTGGACCTTGGCTTACGGATTACGGACTGGCTTGCTGACTCCTCGGATCTTGTTGCACGGATATTGTTACTTTGGACCCTCGGCTTTTGATTAACGGATTGCTTACGGATCACCCTTTCTTGACTCTACGGTTTTGGCCACTGGCGCTAAGTGGCAAACTCAGGTGCTCACCTAGTCACAACCAGCCACTACCATCTGGGTTACGGTTGACACGGCTGTCCAGACCTACGGCTCTCCCTCGCACCAGGCCCCCGGCACCCCAGAATCATCCCGGTTGGGTTTAGGTAAGAGATTTATACACGTTTCTGCATATCCCAGTCTTGTGTCTGCCTGTGCTAATCTTACCTTCCCTTTAACAGCCTCCGGGGTCCAGGACGTCATCAGATCTGACGAAGAAACACAACACCTGTGGCCTCAAAGCTCGCACAGGGAGTTTCTTTACTCATCCCTGTGGGTGATTTGTGGACAGAGGTCCATTACTCTTCACTACGCGGCAAGTCACGACAGACTGTGAAGCCGTTGCGTCGTGGAGAGTATGGAACCGGAGGACCCCGTGGCTGCCTTGGTACAGGCACTCACATTACTAAGAGCTGATATGGTTGCCGCCACTGCTACGATACACCAGAGGTTAGATCTAATACAGAGCACACAACACCCCTTGCCCGCTGATGCTGAGTTCGGGGAAGCTGCTGCTGCAGCGCAACCCCCAACTGCTCAACAGCCTCCTACTGCTCCTGCCGCACCCCAGGTTCCAATACTCATGTCCACGCCCTTTCCTTTGGCTGCCCCAGAAAGGTTCCATGGTGACCCCAGAAAGTTTCGCACATTCGTAAACCAGTGTAAACTGCATTTCCTCTGTAGACCTCAGGCTTTCCCTGACGCCACCACTAAAGCAGCGTTCACCTTGTCCCACCTGGCCGGCACCGCGGCAGAATGGGCCAATCCTTTGTTGGAGAACGACAACCCCGTCCTATACGATTTTGACCTACTAGTCACAGAATTGTCCCGTGTGTTCGACACGCGTCACAAAGCCCAGTCTCGGGACCTCGAGCTGTTAGATCTGACTCAAGGGAAGAATACCCTCCTCGAATACATAGCTCGTTTTAATCAATTAGTCGCTGAGACATCATGGCCTGAACCAAAGAGGGCGGTCGTTTTCTATAGGGGGCTTAATAACACCATGAAGGACGCTATGGCTGTGGTTCCATCTTTGCCCACGACCCACGCTGAGTTAGTGGATCTCGCATTACAAATCGACGCAAGACGTTCCGAACGTCGGTCTGAAACAGGAATCCCTCTTGCCACTCCACCCTCCTCTTTCTCTGGTACAGGCATTGAACCCATGCAAATAGGCGGCATTCGCAGTCCCATCACGCAATCAGAAAGGGAACGCAGAAGAACTGACCATGCCTGTTTTTACTGTGGTCTACTTGGCCATTTTGTAAAATCATGTCCCCGACGCCCTAAACTCAAGAATCCGGTTTTTCCGAATGCTCGACCCTAGATCCGGGGACTGGATCGAGCAATGTTCCCATTTCCCCGGATAGGAACCCCGCTTTTGGCAGAATCAGACCAGTGTTGGTACAGGCCATGCTTAACCCTACACCCGATATATCTCATGCCGTCTCGATTTACATCGATTCAGGCGCCACGGGCAATTATATTGATATAACTTTGGCCAGATCCTTAAACTTACCTCTGATCTCCAAGCAACATCCTGAGCCGGTACAAGCAGTAGATGGTACAGCACTGATATCAGGCCCTATAAAGCAACAAACCGCCCCCATCACCCTCACAATACAAGACACACATCAGGAAATCATCGCCTTCGATTTGATTACGATGCCACAGTTTGGTATCATCTTGGGTCTTCCTTGGTTACATCTACATAACCCCTTGATTGACTGGAAGTCGGGGCAAGTCCATTTCGAATCTGAGACATGCCAGAATTTTTGTCTCACCGCACCTGATGACGCTGAATTCCCCCCACGGGCCCTAGGGGGCATAGCACAGCTCACTCTGCAAGAGGATATGCCTATGGCTCTCGAACCCCATGTAGTGGGGGCTGTTGCCGTTGGTTTCCCTGCGGATTACAACGATTTCCGTGAGGTATTCGACAAAGGTTCCTCGGAGGTGCTACCACCACACCGACCTTATGACTGCCCCATAGACCTAATTCCTGATTCCGTGATTCCCTCAGGCCGCATCTACTCCTTATCTCCATCAGAAGAACAGGCATTAAAGGATTATATACAGGTTGCATTGAAGGTCGGTCATATACGTCCCTCCACCTCTCCGGCTGCTAGCCCGATATTCTTTGTCCCAAAAAAGGAGGGCGATCTGCGTCCTTGTGTGGACTACCGCCGACTTAATTCCATCACCGTAAAAAACCGATACCCAATACCCTTGATCACTCCCTTACTGGACAGGTTAAGCCACGCTACCATATTTACAAAACTCGATCTCCGCGGAGCCTACAACCTGGTCAGGATCCGCTCCGGGGACGAGTGGAAGACGGCTTTCTGTACACGTTACGGATTATTCGAATACGTGGTCATGCCCTTTGGGCTTTGTAATGCCCCTGCTACCTTCCAACGTTTCATGAACGAGGTATTTCATGATCTGTTGGACGTATGCGTGGCAGTATACCTTGACGACATTCTCATATACTCACAGGACATAAATGAACATATAGTACACGTCCGCGAAGTGCTGTCCCGTCTCCGCCAACACTCACTCTACGCCAAACCTGAGAAATGCCTGTTTCATACTGAAAGCGTTGATTTCCTGGGATTCCACATTACACCTGGGGGTTTGGCCATGAACCAGTCCAAAGTCCGTGCGGTTTTGGACTGGCCAAAACCCGGCAATCTCAAGTCCTTGCAATCATTCCTTGGGTTCTCGAATTTCTATAGGCGTTTCATCCAAGACTTCTCATCTCTGGTAGCTCCTCTTACAGCCCTAACCAGCCCCAAATCGCCTTTTGTTTGGTTGGATGAACACCAGGCTGCTTTTGACGCCTTAAAGTCTGCATTTACTACTGCCCCTGTCCTGAAACATCCCGACCCAGAACTCCCGTTTATTGTGGAGGCCGATGCGTCCTCTTTTGCTCTCGGGGCAGTCCTGTCCCAACGTTGCCCTCATTCGGGTCATTTGCATCCGGTGGCATTTCATTCACGGAAATTCTCTGTTACGGAACTACATTACACTGTCACGGAGAAAGAATTGCTCGCCATCAAAGATGCTTTCTTGGTCTGGCGGCATCATTTGTTGGGAGCAAAGCACACAGTCATGGTGTTCACCGACCACCGCAACCTCCAGGATCTGGCCTCGCTCAAATGTATTAACAGTCGGCAGGTGCGGTGGCATTTATTCTTTGCGGCCTTTGACTTCCAGGTCAAACATCGTTCCGGTCTGTCCCATGGGAAAGCGGACGCATTGTCTCGCTCTCCGGGTGGGGTATCCTTACCTGTGTTTCCAGAAACCCTGTTAAACCAACATGTTATTTGCCTTTGCACCCCTCCTTTATCTCTATTGGACTCACTTCGCACATGGGTTTCACAACATCCCGATCAGGTCACCGAGTGGGATCCAGAGTTTCATGAAGGGTTGCCCTATATCCGAAACAGGTTGTGGTTGCCTTCTACCGACACTCGTAACCTTGCTCTGAAATGGTCCCACGATAGCGCCATCAATGGTCATCCAGGACAGAAACGCACGTTGGACATGCTCAGGCGTTGGTGTTGGTGGCCCTCCATGAAACACGACGTTGAAGGGTATGTTAACACCTGTGCTATATGTGCCCAGTGTAAGCATCGTAGGGGGCGTCCACTGGGGCTTCTACTTCCGTTACCTGTACCCCCCAGGCCGTGGCACACAGTTTCCATGGATTTCGTAACCGACCTGCCCCGGACAAAGGGTTTCGACACCATATGGGTGGTGGTCGATTCGTTTTCCAAAATGGCTCGCTTCATTCCTTGTTCTGGCATCCCTTCTGCCCCAGCTTTGGCCGATCTCTTCTTTAAATCGGTCTTTTGTTTCTTTGGGTTGCCCACGATTATTATTTCGGATAGGGGGCCCCAGTTCACTTCTCGGTTCTGGCGAGCTCTTACGGCTCTCCTGGGTATAGATTCCCGCTTTTCCTCCGCTTACCACCCGGAGACGGACGGCCAGACTGAGAGGGTGAACCAGGCCATGGAACAATATCTACGTTGTTTGATCCTGCAACACCAGCAATCCTGGCTCGGTTTACTACATCTTGCTGAGTTTTCGTATAACAACTCCACACATTCCTCCACTGGCTCTTCCCCCTTTTTTGTATTGTATGGCCAGCATCCCCGCACCTTACCTATCCCGGACCTAGCCCCCTCTGACAACCCTGCTGCTGTCGCCTGTGCCCGCGACCTATCGGCTGTTCAGGCTCGGACCCTTACTCATCTGCAGGAGGCCCGGGAATCCATGAAGGCCATGGCGGATAGAAAGAGGGCGGTAGCACCTTCCTATGTTGTGGGGGACAGGGTTTGGCTCTCTTCCCGTCATCTTAGGCTACCTGGGTGTCGCAAACTTTTACCCCGTTTTGTGGGCCCGTACAAGATTACTGCTGTGATCAACCCTGTAGCCTACCGACTCTCAGTCCCTGCTTCCTGGCGCATACACCCCGTATTCCACACCTCTTTGTTGAAGTCCTGTCCGGCACCTACTCGTCTCCGGTCTACGCCTGGCCCGGTGGCGGTGGGTGACTCCGTGGAATATGAGGTTTCTGCTGTCTTGGGTTCTCGCTTTGTCAGGGGTGGGCTCCAGTATCTTGTTGACTGGGTGGGTTTTGGCCCCGAGGAGCGTTGTTGGGTTCCTGCTGGGGACGTCCATGCCCCGAGGCTTGTTTCACGTTTCCACCGGGATCACCCTTCCTGCCCACGTGGTCGTGGGCCATTGAGGGGGGGCTCTGTCATACACAAACCAGTCCCGCCACCATGCACAGTCACACCAGCACACACAGGTACTGCCCCTGGGTTGCAGACCACCTCACGGGACATTTCCATACCTAGGGTGCGAGGGAGTCGCCATGGTCAACGAGGGCGGGCAGTGCGGAAGGTCCGACCCGGTTTGTTGCCTCGTTACCATTGGCAACTCCCATGGAGACTACGTTCGAGCTGGAACACCCGACTGCGTTTACTTCCTGGTTCCGCGGCGCTCTCCCGATCACGTGCCCAGAATCCCGCTCACGTGATCAAGAGCCGGCACGCATAAAACCGGGAAGTTTGAGTTCCATCACCGCTTCACAGCTGTTCCACGACTCTGTTCGGCTTTTGCAGCATTCACGATACCTGGATACAACGGATTTTTGGACCTTGGCTTACGGATTACGGACTGGCTTGCTGACTCCTCGGATCTTGTTGCACGGATATTGTTACTTTGGACCCTCGGCTTTTGATTAACGGATTGCTTACGGATCACCCTTTCTTGACTCTACGGTTTTGGCCACTGGCGCTAAGTGGCAAACTCAGGTGCTCACCTAGTCACAACCAGCCACTACCATCTGGGTTACGGTTGACACGGCTGTCCAGACCTACGGCTCTCCCTCGCACCAGGCCCCCGGCACCCCAGAATCATCCCGGTTGGGTTTAGGTAAGAGATTTATACACGTTTCTGCATATCCCAGTCTTGTGTCTGCCTGTGCTAATCTTACCTTCCCTTTAACAGCCTCCGGGGTCCAGGACGTCATCAGATCTGACGAAGAAACACAACACCTGTGGCCTCAAAGCTCGCACAGGGAGTTTCTTTACTCATCCCTGTGGGTGATTTGTGGACAGAGGTCCATTACTCTTCACTACGCGGCAAGTCACGACAGCAAGCATCTCATACTTTGAACTTAGCATCTTGCCACAATGCTATCTGTATCCAATTCTTCGGGTCCCAAGCCCATCAGGGATGCAATCAAGTGTTGCCATGCCATCAATGATTCTGTTTCCTCTTCCCCACCTCTACATGCTGTTTCCCTCCATACTACCGTTTCAACCTCAGCCCACTGCAGGAGGTCCTTCCACCAGGTATCTATATTGGGTCTCGCTTGAGCTTTCCGTCCCATGGCTATCTGTCTTTTTGCTAAAATATAGGCCAAGTCTTTAAGTTTGCACACAAGCTTGAGTTTGCGCGGTCTCGGGAAGCCCCCCACCATGTATGCCCATAAGGAGTCTATCACCAGTACAATCCCCTTGGATGCCATGCGATCCGTAATTTCCTGCCAGTATCTTGCAATTTTCGGGGCAGTCCCAGAACATGTGTACCATCCCAGCATTTTCTTCCCTGCATTTCGAGCATCGCTCTGGGATTCTCTTGGGGGGTCATATATGCTCTGGGGGTAATGTACAGTTGAATCTGTTGTAATCGGGCATTTCTCGACACTTTCTTGTGGTACCCTTGCGCCCTTTCCCATAGCCCATTGCTTATCGTTTCCCCGCTTTCCTCTTCCCAGTCCCCCCTCGTCTGAACCGCCTCCTTACCCACTTTGGACATCAGTATTTCGTAAATTATGTGTCCCCCGTCTGACACCAATTGGAACATTTCTATAGCTTCGTCTGGCTGTTGGGTCAGTTCCTCTACTGACCATGGGGGTCATTCCGAGTTGGGCAGTAGGGGGTTAACGGCACCGGTAAGGATGCCGATGCCCTTAAACCCCTACCGCCCTATTCCGAGGTCCCACCAGAACGGGTTGTCTGACCAGCCATTCTGAGCGGGACCCGTTAAGGGACCTTGGAGCTAATAATGGGCCCGCAATTTGCAGGACCGTTCTCCAGCATGGGGTCTGGCATGGATTCACATGCTCATGAATATTCCCCGTCGTCAGGCTGGGAATCCTCGTAAAGAAAAAATCAGTATCAGTTTCGTTTCTGATCTGTCTTTCTTAGTAGTAACCAGTCACTGGTCTCTGGGTCATACTGCCCCCAGCCAATGACTGCCCTCTCCCCAAGCCCCTCCCCCGGCAGCCATCCTCAGATTTTTACCGCACGTTGAAGTGTTGGGAGTCCTCGTGCTATAGTTCTCGAGCTTTTACTGCATTTTGCGTTTTTTTCAAAGAGTTTAATCTCTTTTTTTCGGTCAATCGAGCCTCAAGCTCCACCGTTTCTACTTCCGGTCAACAGGGACCCGTTTTGGAATTTTCTACGCGAAGTTTCGTCGAGTTACGCTTCTTGAAGGATTCGAGAAGATCTGAGGCCTACCTCGTGGACATGGCCCAGGACAAGCGAAGCTCAACACCCGGATCCAAGCTGTTCAGGAACTGCCCTGGATGCGGATTACAGAATGTTTTCAAGGAGGATGAGCACTCGAGATGTCTCTACTGCCTTCACGAAGACAAAACGCACGTGGAAAAGGACTGTGCGTTTTGCAAGAACTTGTCGATACGGACTATGAGGGATCGTCAGACCCGCCTCGCCAGCTGGCTGGAGAAGGGCCCAGCAGGTGAGAAGAAGTCTGAGCGATCTTCTAAGTCCTGTGAGGGCGCCCCGGCGACGGGGGCCCAACAGAAGGCAAAGCACCGCAAGTCTGCGGGCACCGGGAGCGCCGAAAGGTCGGGCTCTTCGGCTGCCAGGCAGGGCGCACTTTAACCGACGTCATCAACTACGAGCCAACGCTCTGGCTCGGGGGGGAAAAGAAAATCCGAGAACCCGGGTAAGCTTCTGGAGAAGCCCCAGCCGATCTTGAAGGGATCGGCTGATGGGGAGCGAGCGGTGACCCTTCCCCCAAGGTGAAGACCTCAAGCGCACCCAAGGTGGTGAAGGCCTTGATTGACTCGACTAAGGCCTCTATCGAGGGAGTCGCGGTGGCACTGGCGAAGCCTGTGGAGGCTACCCCAGTGGAGGCGACCTCGGGGCCCAGAGTTTCCCTGCCACCACGGAGGGAATCCTCTTTTCAGCCCATCGATAAGACCCTGTGAAGACCCCGGTGGAAAAAGAAGGGGGGTGCCGGTGGCTGTCACGGAAACGGATACAGCCTCTGAGGAGGAGCTGGTCGAAGTCGTGAAGGGCCTCAATGAGAGGTTCGAGGAGGTCCGGTCCCACGGGAGGAACTCTGAGGAGGCGGACGAGGAAAGCGACAGTGGCGCCGACGAGCCTCCCATGGAGGAGGAGCAACCATCGCGCCTGTCACAGCAAGTGCCCGAGCCTCAGGACAATTCGGTGGCCATTTTGATGGCAATCCAAACCTTATGCACGGAGATAAGGACAAGGTTGCCTCTAACCCCAACGGACAACCCAGCAGAACCGGGCCTGTCGGGAAGCCCTCCAAACAAGCGGAGGAGAGTTCACCACCCCCGCCCCGCCTTTCCAGCCCTTGCAGCCCGCTCAGCCTTCGTCTCCTAGGGATGACACGGGAACAGATACGGCCATGACGGGGACGGATGACGACAGTGGTGACGACGGGATGGGCCTTCCGTCACCACTCCCTCGGGCCTCTCCGCCCAACGAAATTGGCTTCTTCCACGCCATGATTGCCAGGGCATCCGAGCTTTTCCAGCTCTGCCCCGAAGAACAGAAGAAGGAAGGCTTCCTCTATCAGCGGCACGAGGCCAGGAGGAAGACGGTCATTGCGGTGCCGTTGATTGACATCTGGGACGAGGGACTTGCCCTCCTGAAGAACCCGCCCACGACGCCCGCCAAGAGGGATTGGTATGAGAAGAAGTACCGAGTCCCCGATTCTGCCCCTTTGTGCCTTAGGGCACAGCCGACCCCGGATTCGGTCGTCTCAGCGACAACCTCCCCACCTGACGGCAAGGGAAAGAAACTGGACGCCATGGGACGACGAGTCATCTCGTCGGCGGTGACGACAATTAAGGCAGCCAACGCCCTAGCGATTGTGGCCCGCTACGACAGGGAGCTGTGGTACAAGATCGCTCCCCTGCTGGACTTCCTACCAGACGACAAGAGGGCGGAGGCCCTGGAGATTATGCAGAAAGGTGAGGTGGCGTCGGACCACGCCATAACGGTGGCCACGGATATCGCTGACACCGGGTTCTGCCAGTTGGGCAACGGGGTTTGCCTTCGACGGCGGGGATGGCTCAAGGCAACAGATTTCTGCCAGGACGTGCCAACCAGAGTTTTGGACATGCCCTTCGACGGGAACAACCTGTTTGGAAAGACAGTGGATGAGTCACTTCAGTCCATCAAGACCGACACGGAGACAGCTCGGGCCTTGGGAGTTTTGCAGCAACGACGGCCGCCCTTTCAGAATGCCGGAGGCAGACAGGGTGCCTCCAAGGGATCCGGCGGCGGCTCCTCGACGTACCGCCAAGCGGCCCGCTCCTCGTTGCAGGAAGCTTACAGAAGACGCGGCAAGTCAGGAGGATCTCGTCGTCGTCGCCAAGGAGGCCAAGGTGGCAAGGCTGCCGCCAAGCAGGACTGAACCGGCCATAGCGTCGGGCCCGCACCTGAGCACCCGGAGGGAGGCCAGCTGGCGAAGTTCGTCGGCGTGTGGGAGTCCATCTCCACCGACCGTTGGGTGCTTGATGCCCTTGCCCACGGGCACACTCTCAAATTTGTAAAGAAGTGACCCCGCATTCCTCCCGCGGCCAGGAAGGAAAATGACATCCCTCAACTGCTGTTAGAGGTAAGGGCGATGCTCAAGAAAGGTGCCATCGAGCTCGTCCCGAAGAGGCTCCGGGGCTGCGGAGTATACTCGAGGTACTTCCTCGTCAGAAAGAAGACAGGCGGTTGGTGCCCCATCATGGACCTGCTTCAGTTAAACAAATACATCAAGGCCCAAAAGTTCAGGATGGTCACCATCCAGCACGTGCTGGGACAGCTGGGGGAAGGCGAATTCCTGTCGTCGTTGGACTAGGAGGATGCTTACTTCCACATCCCCATTCTAAAAGGACACCGAAAGTTTCTCAGATTCGTAGTCCAAGGGCGGCACTACCAATTCAAGGCCCTGACATTCGGATTGAAGTTGGCGCCCAAGGCATTTACCAAGTGCCTAGCACTAGTGGCGGCGCGGCTGCGGGGGATCCGCGTGTACCCCTACCTGGACGATTGGCTCATCCGTGCAAGGACAAGAGAACTCGCTGTCGAACACACAGCGAAGACCGTCCAACTGCTCATGGGTCTGGGATTCTCCATCAACTACTCGAAATCCCGTCTGGTGCCGTCGCAGGTCGCACTGTTTCTGGGAGCCAAGCTCAATACAGTGGAGCGATTGACTTCTCCGTCGGAAGAGAGGACGAAGGCCATCTTGGGTAAGGTGCAGCGCCTGCTGGACGTGGCCAGGGTGAGATACATCAAGTCCCTGCTCGGAATGATGTTCTCATGCATCTACCTGGTGCGCCTGTGCAGGCTACGGATGCGTCCTCTACAAGAGTTCCTCGATGCCCGTTGGAAACAGGCTACGGGCAGCTTCAAAGACAGGATCCCGCTCAACAAGGCTTTCCACCAAGCGGTTCAATGGTGGGGCATCCGCGCGCATCTCGCGGTGGGCAAGGACTTTCAGACCCCGGCACATCAGGAGACGGTGACGACGGACGCCTCCCTGGAGGGATGGGGAGCGCACACCGGAGATCTCCACGCAAGAGGCCTTTGGCTCCTGGAGGAGAAGTCACTCCACATCAACATCCTGGAGCTCCGAGCCGTGTTCTGGGCCCTCAGGTCGTTCCTTCCGTCCCTCACGGGCAAGGTGGTGAGGGTCTTCACCGACGACACCACCACGATGTTCTACATCCCGAAGCAGGGGGGCACCAAATCTCCAGCACTATCCAAGGAGGCCCAGGACCTGTGGCACTGGGCCGTTGCCCAGGGGATTTTTCTGGTGCCCTTCCATCTGGCAGGAATAAAGAACACCATTGCCGACTCACTCAGCAGGGAGCTGCGCTCGTGCCACGAGTGGGAGCTGTGTCAGGATCAGGCAGATTGACTCTTCCAACGATGGGACAAACCCCAGACCGACCTGTTCGCGATGGCGACGAACTCCAAGTGCCAGAGGTTCGCCAGCAGGTTTCCCCAGCCGAGAAGCATGGGCAATGCTTTCTCGTTCCCCTGGGACGGCCTATTCCTGTATGCGTTCCCCCCGTTGCCGTTGCTGCTGCGACTCATCAACCAACTCAAGAGGTCCTGGTGCAGGATGATCCTCGTCGCACCGGCGTGGCCGAGGCAGTTCTGGTTCCCGGATCTTCCGGAATTGTCAGCGTCCCCCCCAGTCAAACTGTCGACGGAGGCGGATCTCCTTTCCAGGGAAGGAGGCGCCATACTCCATCACGACCCGGGTTCGCTGAACTTGCAGGCCTGGCTCATGCAGCACTCGAGTTTGGAGGGTACGATATCCCGGCGGACTGCAAGGAGGTACTTGCAAAGGCCAGGGCGTCCTCAACTCTCAAGTGCTACGGACACAAATGGAAGAGATTCTTTATCTGGTGCCGTGCACAGAAGATTAACCCTCTGCGAATTACGGCCCCTCAAGTGTTGCCGTACCTTCAATCGCTGGCCAAGGCGGGGCTAGCTCATGCCTCCCATCAAAATACATCTAGCGGCGATCTCCCGCTACACCAGAACTACGGGCAATAATCTCTGTGGTCTCATCGCCTGGTGAAGGAGCCTCTTCATTCGGCACCGTTAGAGTTCCTGTTGTGAAAAACAGCATTTCTTGTGGCAATCACCTCTGCACGACGAGTGGCAGAGAGCCAGGCCCTATCCTGCAAGTCTCCATACTTGACTTTTCACGAGACAAGGGTGGTGCTGAGCATGCACCCCTCCTTCATGCCCAAGGTGCCGTCGGACTTCCACCTCAACGAGCCCTTGGTGTTGCCAGTTTTCTTCCCGTCGCCTTTGTCGCCAGCCAAGAGGACTTTGCACTCGCTGGATGTAGCTAGAGCGCTGAAGTTCTACGTGGACCGCACAAAGAGTTTTCGGAAGACATCACAGTTGTTTGTGAACTTTGGACCTGTGAACCAAGGGAAGGCTCTCTCGAAGGTTTCCATTTCCAGATGGCTCTCCGGCTGCATCATGCACTGTCACCGGTTGGCAAACCGACCGTTGCCCGGCCTTCCGAGAGCCCATTCGACCAGAGCAATCGCTGCTACCACGGCGTTCCTATCTGGTGTACCCCTGCTGGACATCTGCAGGGCTGCTACGTGGAGGTCGATGCACACCTTCACGAGATTTCACTGCGTCGACCGGGATTCTAGGGAGGAGTCCAGAGTCGGCCAGGCAATGCTGCGCAATCTGTTCGCCTTAAGGTGGGCCTGGTGAGGAGGAAAGAGATTGTTGTAATGCTTAATGTTGAGCCTTGCCACCTCCCGTGGTTGTGCATGTGTGTACTGCTATGTATTCTTATATTCATGAGCATGTGAATCCATGCCATACCCCATGCTGGAGAAGGAACAAGTTACTTAGCTGTAACTGTTGTTCTCCAGCATGGGTCTTGCATGGAATTTGTAATTTCTCTGATATCACCGACCCCGTCCTGACTCTAGCAATCGACGCATTGTACAAATAATGATCTATAACGTGGTGCAATCGCCTAAGATTATCAGAAATTCTCTGCAGGGGGACATACCCTGTCTGGTCATGGTTGTTAGGCAGAATTCTGTGCAGTGCCCTTAGGGACCACTATACACAATTAAGACTACAGGTGTCAATACAAGTTTACCTTTGGTACAAGCTCGTACTACTATGTCAGAGTGGTAGCAGTGGCGGAGCAGCCAGGCTTATCTCAAGAGTATATTAGCAGTAGCAGAGATTACACAAAGGGACCACAATTGCTGTGACTCAAGCAAACACTGACTCAAGGTTTCAGGTAAAAAATATAAGTATGTTTATTTTTACACCATCAGTTATAAACACAACACTTTTATTAAATTTAAAACCACACGAAAAATATACTACAACTAACCAATTCACTTTGTACAGTATGTCTCAAGGTAAGTACCCTGTGTTTGAATGAAACGGTGTTATGAACAAAACACGATACCGCAAATACGGTTGCGATCACTTTTTGACAGTTCGGTCTACTAAATAAACACGTATCCGTGACATGAAATGCTACCGTGGCAAAAACACACTTAGCACCTGAGATACCCAGAGGGAGTTGGAGGCAAAAATCTCAGGCAATATTTTGGTTAGGCAGATAGAATCGAGAAACACTCAGAAACAGGAGTTCAAAAGTCAAAGGGCCGGAGCCAAGTTCAAGTTACACCGGAGGCCTGTTGCCGAAGATCACACCGTTAGACAGTTCACGATTCAACGTAGCCAAGAGTACTTTGATACTGTCAATGTTCGGAAGCAAAAGTTATAAGAAGGTGGGTAGACAAGGGCAAGCCTTGAAGATGAAGAAAAGGGATTCACCCAGTTTCCTCAAGCAGAACACAGTACCTTATTCCAATGGTGCAGCTGGTGCCCTGGCAGTTGTTCCTGTTGGTTTCCCGCAGACCCACGATTCCTGGAGCTTCGTTGTGAAGGAGGACGTCTGAAGGGGGTCTGCACCACACAGGGATGAAGCCGGCAGCAGCGACACCGAATAAAAGGTCCGCTCCTTAAAAACAGGCTTGTCAGGTGGCTATCCGGACCACTACAGCAGTGTGCAGCGATTTCAACCACGACAGCGACCTCTGGCTGAAGAAGATGAGCTGGTTACCCCCACCAGGTTCACAGGAAGAAGACTCCGGACTGGATCTTCTCTTAGTTGTTAAGGGTAGATAGCTCAGGACTGTAGCAGGGCTTAACCGGGACGGGGCAGTTGCAGCAGCCGTTGTTCTCTCAGCTTCTCTTCGGTTCCTTGTAGTTCCAGTGGCGACTCTGACTTTTAGCCCAAGAGACCTGCCTTTTATGCGCAAAACCCCCATTCATACAGCCTGGCTGTCAATCACGCAGCAGGGGGGTTGTCCAGCCTGGACGACCACCTCAGCCAATCATGGCAAAGTGCGACTTGGGTTTCCTAGGATACCCTGTGCAGGGGATGACTACACCCCTTCCTCACATTGTCTACCTATACACCCAGGCGCCAAGAGGAGGGCTTCTCTGCAGAAGCCTGCCAAAAGACGGTGAACAAAGAAGGCAAACCTGGTTTGCCGCGCAAAGTAAAACACAAGAAGGACTTTAACAAAAAGAAATGACGAATAAACCCAGCCAGAGCCAAAAGAAAGACTATTTGGTCAAGCGAGTTTATGCTTAAGGCTGCTAAAATAGCCAAAAGCATTACCACGTTTATCTAATATAATCGCGGTAGAAAAGTTAGGGTACATACCACTGCACAAGCCAAGTCTAAATGTTAAAAGAGCTAAACAATGCTCAGGGAGGTACAGACAGAAAAGGGGTACAGACTAGCCCTTTCCATTACTCCATGTAAGATGGGGTGTACTGGGTCTGTGATAAAAGTGACTATGTAAAGTAAATGGCAACTTTACCTTTCTCTGGGGGACAGTAGTCAGCCCCAGCGAAATGGAGTCGGAGGGAAGTCTTAAAGACAACCCTGGGTTACTACACTGAAGGTGCTGTGTAACCCATACAAGAACAGGGGCACCTGGAGTGGTGTGCTCCAGTGCCCAAGATCACACAATGAGTAAAACACATAGGCAAAAACACATGTAAGAGTAGAAAAAGGATGTACACTCTTACCAGGTGGAAAAAATAAACTCCAGAAATCCAGAAAAGCTACTGGGGTGACTCACTAGGTGAGGGAAATTAGCCCTTGAAGGAGAATTCTCCCTAACAATGGTGTATTAGGGCACTTATCAGTAGCTGCAACCTATTTGCCATCACTGAGGTAAGGATCTTTCTATCCTGATTTAACATTGACAACGGCCTATAGGATCCGCAATCGGTGTCTATTTTGCCCAGTTTGAGGAGTGGAACGATGACCGCCCCTCTCAAAGTCTCAGGCAGCCTACCCTGTTCAAATGCCTCATTCAACATGGCCAACAATGGTGGTAGCAGGTCTGCCATATGTCTTATAAAATTCACTTGGGAGGCCATCGGCTCCTGGTGACTTATTAGTGGGTAGGTTCCGGATTCCATATTCCAGTTGCACTAATTGCAGCGACACCTCAAGCCATTCTCTATCGGCTTCCTCTAGCCTGGGTAGGATGATGTCTTCCAGCACCTTGTTTATGTCAATGTCTTCTACGTCTGTTTTATCGGTATACCACTTGCGATAGTAACTCTGGAAGCACTCGTTTACTCATTCCTGTGTGTTCTCGAGGGTGCCATCCTCGCGGCGCATCTCCCGGATCACCTGCCTTGGGGTCTCATTTTTACACAACCAGGCTAATAATCTGCCTGGTTTATCTCCTTCCGCATGTTCTCTCTATGTATTTCTTGTAGTTGAGGTTACATAATCTCTCCCAGTGGGTTTTGCATTTTTCAGTCGGGTGCCTTATCTCCCCAGTTTTCTCTGGGGAGTCCGGACCTACTTGCATTTTAGCCTCAATCTCCTTTTCTGTGGTTTGCAAATCTGCCACTATACCCCCTAGCAGCCAAGTCGACTTTGATATCACCACCCCCTTATTACTACCTTGAATGCTTCCCAGAGTGTACCTGCTGATGCAACACTTCCAGTGTTAAGTTCAAAGTATTCTTGTATTGCTTGCCTGAGGTCTTCCCCGAACATGGTGTCCCTCAGTGCTTCTGCGCAAAGTTTCCATGTCGGAATCCTAGGCCTGGGTGGCGAGATCTGCCATGTCGCCAACAGTGGTGTATGGTCTGATAGTACTACTGCTTTGTACTCCGTCTCTTTGATCTCTTCCACCGTAGCACTTGACTAGTACATAGTCTAACCTGGTGTATAAATCACGTGGGGCCGCATAATGTGAATACCCCCTAGAGTTGGGGTGGAGCTTCCTCCATATATCAGTGAGCTGGAGTTCTCGCATGAGTGTGGCCAGGGCCCTTGCAGCCGGGTTAGGCTTGTTCATATTGTTGTCTGACCAATCCATCTTGGGGTCCAGTGTACAATTAAGGTCCCCACCTATTATAACTGCTCCTTCCATGTATGAGCTAACGATTGCATATAGACTTCTGAAATAGGGTGCAGTATCATTGTTTGGGCCATAGATATTGATCAGGTTGACCATTTTATTGCCCACTATCTCTTTCACTAACACCATTCTTCCCATCTTCTCTTATCTCCTGTCTTATCAGTTTGAACGGGACGTGGGGCGCAATCCATAGAAGGACCCCCCTAGCATATACTGTGGCTCCTATTATGGTCCCTTTCCACTTCCTCTTCATCAACTCTAGCTTGTCTTTAGTTAAGTGGGTTTCCTGTAAGATTGCTATGTCTATCTTCTGCTGGCCTAAATACATCATAATTTTATTGCGCTTAATGTAGGTGTTTAACAATCCAGGTCACAACTTTAAGGTCCCCCATTTCAGCCATATCCCCCTCCGCCTGCCCTTCTCCCACACTTTTTCCTAAACAGATACAGTTATGCTTACAGCGCTTTCGTGTTGATCTCTTGTGTCATCATTATTGAGCCCACCCTCTCCCCTAGCCTTACCCCAAAAAAAAAAAACACTCTACTAACTACCCCAACGGGGAGGGCGTGGCTGAATGGCTACGTGAGAGGACGTGCCCTTGAGGAGCGCCCACTGATCCGGCATTGATCCTTTGAAATAACAAAGTTTCCAGTAGAAAAAGCATGCCGGCAGCATACCCAGGGACGCATGAAGGACTGGTGCACACATTCAGCGCTGCTTGGGGCTGATCAGCAACAAGAAAGGGAAGCTACAGCCACCGAAAAGAAGCTGGGTACCCGGGATCGGGAGACGGACAAGATGGCGGACTAAGGACAAAGGGCCATAAACGGACCGCATTGTCGTAGCCGGACATGCAGGTTGGTGTGCCCGAGATTGAGCCCGCTGCGGCTTTATGTATCAGGCAAAGCCCAGCCCGTGAGCAATATCAGGGATCCAGCCGGAGGGGGCCTGCCAGACCGAGGGACGGACGCCGTGGCCTGTGACGAGGACATGAGTGGCAGGGGATCCCTGCCAACACCGATTGCTGGGCACTGGGTGGGGCCGAAGCGGTTCGCCCCCCCGGCGGCACTGCCGTCACCGAGCACGGTGCGGCGAGGCTGCTGGCACTGTGCTCTCTGAGCCTCGTAGGTGGATTCCGAGGTGCCCCGCGGAGCGGAGGCCACCACGGTGTCGGGGCTTGAAGGAGCTGGACAAAGCAAGAGGCGCCGGCCCCTGCGGCGACCCGGATCGCCAGGGGGGATGGTGCCGGAACCATTCCAATGCGGCCGCGAAAGGGCTTAAAGCAGCTAGCTCCAGTGGGCGCCCTGACTGGCCGTGCTGCGACCTGTCACATGTGGGAAAAGTGCGCGGAGGCCTGCAGTGGAGGTCTCTCCGGGTGCTGGGGGACCCATTGGATGGCTGGAGTGCCCGAGGGCTGCGCCCAGTTGGCTTCCTCGGTGGCACCTAACAGGAACGAAGGGACGCACACCCAGCCCTAGAACGCGTGTGCGAGCACGGGCCCTCTGTATAGTGCGGCACCCGCAACAGTGGAGCGGTAGCCGCCGTTAAGTACAGGTTGAGAAAGGGAAACCAGAGCGCCTGGGCCTGAGGACGGAAGTGGGTTGCACTGGGGCCAGAGACATTCACATGACGCCTGAAGGACCCCATTACCAATAGAACAGGACTGAACAAAGCAGCTCCCGGGAGCTGCTGAATAATCTTAATCATATAAGTGGGAGCTCCCGGGAGCCAACCCTTGTACCCGTCATCCCTCTTAGCAGCTCCGCTGCGAGGGACCACCTACACTGCAGTTGAGCCGTCCTCTGCTCCTGCATGTAGTACCTCCAACCCACCCGAGGACGACGACGCAACCATCAGATGTTTTTCTGCGAAAAACCAACAAAGGGAGCCATCCCCAACCTAAAATGGCCGCCACGTCTGTGCCCATGGCAACCACCACGACACCAGCCTCACAGAAGCCGGACTGGCCCCCACACCTTGCCGCATCCTCCTCTCCTGCTTTAAAGGGAGAGGAGGCTCGCCGCGAGGCAAAGCCGTGGAAGGAAGGCCAGGAGAAAAGGCTGTCATCCCTCTTAGCAGCTCTTCGCTGCTCGTCGGCGCTCGATGGCGCCCAACGCATCAGGAGAGGTAAGGCTCAGAGCGCATTCCCTCGCATGCTGCCTTCACTTGTCCAAAGGTTTGGCCACCGCTGCTATGCGCTCCCTGACCTCTCATACCCCGCTCCCCTACCTGTCAGGAACCTCCGCATACGATCGCGCATCGTACTGGCTCTGATGCGACAATACGCCCCGCCCACCAACGACCGCAACCTCAGAGTGTCAAGTAGGTTCCCACGCGGAGCCACCCACCAACACATTCGTGTACGCGGATCAGTAAACTGCCTCAGATTTGCAAACTGCACTGAACACCACTGTGCAACTAAGCTAATTAAGCTCAGGTATAATGCCTCTAAAGCTGAGACTCGAAAGCTCCACAAGGAGGTTACTACTCACGGTAGTTACCCTACCTACCATCATGGTTTGCAACGCACCTCACCCACTGATGCCGCCACTGTCTCTATGCCCAATGATCTGCAAGCACCGACTGTTGCTGCTACAATGCCTATGCCCAATGATCTGCCTGCACCTACTGTTGTTGCTACAATGCCTATGCCCACTGAACTGCCTGCACCCATTGTTGTTGCTGCTGTGCCTATGCCCACTGAACTGCCTGCACCCATTGTTGTTGCTGCTGTGCCTATGCCCACTGAACTGCCTGCACCCATTGTTGTTGCCGCTGTGCCTATGCCCACTGAACTGCTTGCACCCATTGTTGTTGCCGCTGTGCCTATGCCCACTGAACTGCCTGCACCCATTGTTGTTGCCACTGTGCCTATGCCCACTGATCTGCCTGCACCTCGCACCACAACACATCCTACACTACAGCCCTCTGCCCATATGCTAAAGTGTGCACTAGTTAATGCTCGGTCTATTCCTGCGCATCCCCTCGACATCCACGATTTGATCACCAAAGACAATCTAGACATACTTGCCATTACAGAAACCAGGTTAAATGATAGCTCAGGACCTGCCCTCTCCCTAGCCATCACCGCAGACTATGCTATCTTTAGGAAAGACCGCACCAACCAGAGAGGAGGCGGCGTCGCCCTCATAGCCAAGAACTCCCTTAGCATTAGGGAATCACCAGCACACCAGGGACTAAATGGAATCAACTGTGACTACCTCCCACTTAAAATCAATGTGTCACACACCTGGACCATCAATATGCATATTGTATACCGACCACCTGGCCCCTGCACTGACTTCCAAGATTCCATTGTCCACGCTCTATCGGACAATATAAAAAAAACATCCCAAACCATCCTCTTGGGTGACCGCAACCTAGGCCTCAACGACCCTAAAGACCAGCACGCTAAAGCGCTTAACAAAGCCCTTACCAATCTCGGCTTCACACCTACCATCACTGAACCCACCCACATCAAAGGACGCACCTTGAACTGGATTAGCCAGCACAACTGCTCCGTCCTGGTCACCGCCAACACCCACCTCCCTTGGTCTGACCACCACTATATCCGATTCAACCTCACCACTAAAAAAGACTCTGCACACACTCTGACCACCTGCCCAGCTGCACTCGCCAGGAGTTCACGGAAACTTACAGTAGAAAACCTGGCACCGTTCCTAATGATCCCTGCGTTACAAACGCCCACCTCTGACAACCCAGAAACTCTCGCAAGCACCTACAAAAATGTCATCACCAAAGCCATAGACGAAATTGCTCCCCTAACCCCCAATAAAGCCAAGAAAATTAAGCACTCCAATTCGTGGTTCTCCAACGAGCTACTCAACAACGCTCAGAAAAAAGATCCACCCTCTCCACATGGAAAGCCAACCCCTCAGAAATAAATAGGGAAGCCTTCAAAATCATCTCCAAGTCATATAAAAACAACGTCATCAAAGCAAAGCCCTCTCATTCAACACTAGAATTAATGACGCCAAATCCAACTCCAAGGAAATCTTCTCCATCTTCCGAGAACTGAAAAAACCCGCGACTCCTCCTCCTACGCTTATCAAGGATGCCAAATGGTGTAACAGCATTCAATCTGCAATGCTAGACAAACTTGACACCCTGCAGGCCAAAATCACTGGCCACCAAAAAATGCTAGAAAAGCTAATAGCTAGCCAGCATAGTAAAATGCCTGCCTCACCAGCACCTAAATCCCCCCCCATTCGAATTTAGAGACATCACGGAAGCTGAAGCCATCACCCTGCTTAAGTCTATAAAACCCTCCAACTGCAAAGGTGATGCCTGCCCTGCCCAACTTATCAAAGACTCTGCTTACGCCCTTGCTTCCTTTATCACTGCCTTCATCAATGCCTCCTTCAGATCAGGTGTTATCCTGAAAGATCTCAAAGAAGCCTGGGTACGCCCATTAATCCAAAAACCAACACTCAACCCCACTGTCCCCGGTAACTACAGACCAATCACCACAGTCCCATCCCTGCTAAAAATTCTCGACAAAGCCGCTTATATGCAAGTCCAAAAACACCTCGAAGAAAACCAACTCCTTGGCTTGCGCCAATCAGGTTTCCGCCCAAGACATGCTACGGAATCAGCCCTCCTCGATCTAAAAAACCACATGGACGACTTGAGGGACTTAGGCAAACCTGCACTTCTCCTACTCCTCAACTTATCCGCTGCGTTCGACTTGGTCGACCACAACACACTGTGCCGCCACCTTGCCTCTGCAGCCAACTTCTCACACAAAGCATGCGACTGGATCACCTCCTTTCTCCAAGGCAGGGCTATGAAAGTCTTCTCGGACTCGGCCACTGCCGCACCGAGCCAATTTACATGTGGAGTCCCACAAGGGTCTTGCATAGCACCCACTCTCTATAACTTGTTCACCAGGCCATTGTTCAGCATCCTGGATGCCATGGGTATCTCATACAAAAATTATGTGGACGACACGCAGTGTTAATCCCGCTCACAGGTGACTACAAGACTGACATGGCCAATCTCACAGACATATACTCAACCATCCAATCATGGATGGCAAACAACTGGCTCTGTTTAAATAGTGAAAAGACATAACTCCTACTCATAGGCTCACCTACCACCCTGGGTTACCTTAGTCAGGAATACGCCTCCTTCACCATCGACAATACACCTATCAAAGTGTCTGACCACCTCAAAACACTGGGCGTCTACCTAGACTCAAACCTCACCATGGACAAACAAGTAAATGCTATCTCCACCTCATTAGCCTACTATGCCAAAATCATTAATGCAGCCAGACCTTTCTCCCCACAACATAACTGCCTCACCATAGCTAGAGCCATTATTGGTTCTAGACTAGATTACTGCAACGCCCTACTATCTGGAACGTCATGCAAAAACCTCTCTAAACTGCAAATAGCGCAAAACAATGCCCTCAGGGCAGCTACTGGGCCGTCAAGGAAAGAACACATCTCTGAAATCAGGAGACAAGTCCATTGGCTCCCAGTCAAACAGAGAATCACGTTCAAAACTCTTTCACTGGCGCACAAATGCCTCCATGATACTGCCCCTCCATGCCTTGTACAAAGGATCGTCAAACACACGGCCGCAAGACCCCTTAGGGAGGGCTACTCCAACCTTATCCAGGTGCCCGAAACCAATAAAATCTGCGCAGGAGGATCAGCTTCCCTGCGATAGCTGCCTCACAGTGGAATGCCCTCCTGCCTAGCCTCAGAATGATTCAATCCCACCTTGCGTTCCGCAAAGCACTCAAAACACATCTCTTCACTTAACCAACATAACATGCTATGTCTTCTGTGCTTTTGTATGCTCAAAGTAAAATGTTTACTAACTGTACCCAGTAACTAAGAGACCTTCTGGTCAGATGTAACCACACCAATGAAAATTCTTTGCAAACTCTTGTAACAAGCGCCACGATGCCCTTGGGCTGTACGTGCGCTCTACAAATGTGAATAAATAAAATAAATAGCATTAAGCTTAGTTAGGTCACTAGTAGTGCGGTGACACCGTGTGGGGTCCTGGTCCTTGGTGTTCCGAGGGAGGGACCAGACGCGGGTGGGCCCGAGATCCAGGGATGGAGCTGGGCATTTGTTGGGGCTGGGCGGGGAGGGGGGATGGAAAGAGTTGTGTGCAGTTGGGTGGGGGGGGAGGGAGGGAAGGGGAGGTTGTTGGGGTTAGAAGGGAAATGAGCCAAACTCCGTGTTATCAGGAACGACATGAGAAACTGAGGGGAGAGGCAGGACACCAAGTCAATGGCGTTGGGTCACCTTAGAGTGGTGACCTAGAACGTGCAGGGCCTCAATAGTTACCTAAAACGTAATAAAGTAATGATGTATCTGAAGAGGGATGAGGATTGATATAGCCTTACTATAAGAAACCCACCTCACCAAAGAGAAACTGGAGGTGGTTAGGAGAAAATGGAAGGGAAGTGTCACGGGAGCCACATATTCAGCATATGCAAGAGGAGTTGTTATATGGGTGGCACCGCATGTGCCGTTTCAGTTGCTCCTGTCGACATCAGACCAGGAAGGCAGAATGGTGGTGGTGGAGGGACTCCTGGAGAACCTAGAAGTGAACATCATAAATGTATATGCCCCTAACCATGATGCTGCAGCTTACTTTAGGTCTCTATATAGTAAAATCAGCCCCCTGTAAGACGGCGCGATACTGTGTGGAGGTGATTTTAATTGCACCCTGAACCCCGGGATGGATAGGTCAGATAGCAAGCTAGAAAAACCCACTCCAGCAGTCAAAGCGTTGGCGGCACTGTTGACAGACCTCAAACTGGAGGATGTGTGGAGACGGTTGCACCCAACAGTCAGGCAATATTCGCATTACACAGCGCCGTATGGCCTGCACACTAGGTTGGATTACGTGTTCACTGCCGCCGAGATAGCAGGAGAAATGGTGGGCGCAGATTATAGAGCCAGGGTGCTTTCGGACCATTCCCCTTTGGTCTTGGAGTGGCAGCACCATCCCCCTAGGGCGTGTATCCTGACGTGGAGGCTCAGAGCTGAGGCCCTACAGTGCCCAGGATTCCGAGAGGGCCTAAGGGAGGCCATCACGGAATATTTCGACATTAATACCGGCAGCGTGCAATCAATGGGAACAGTGTGGGAGGCATTCAGGGTGGTGGTGCGTGGGGTAGCTATATCAAAATTCAGGGGGCTCCAAGGGGGTATAGAACGAGAGTTGCAGGAAACGGAAAGAGAGCTAGAGGAATTTATGCGAAGAAGGGGGACCACCCGGGAAGGCGGTGCAAAGATGAGGGAGCTGCAAAAAGCTAGCAGCGTGCTCTGTGATAGGCTATGTAAGCTGAATTATAAGAAATATGTAGAAAGACAGCATGCGGGTGGAGACAAGCCGGGCAGACTGCTGGCCTGGTTATATAAAAATGAGACGCCCCGACAGGTGATTAGAGAAGTCAGGGATGCGGAAGGCCAGATCTGCAATACCCAGAAAGGTGTAAACAATGAGTTCCTCAGATATTATAAACGCCTGTATGAGGACGCAAGTGGAGACATGGGTCAAGAAATTCGGGAAACACTAGAAGATATAGGTTTGCCCACCTTAGACCACTTGGAACGAGCAGACTTAGAGGCCCCAATCACCTCAGACGAACTGAAGACAGTGATCCAGCACCTGCCCACGTGCAAAGCGCCTGGGTCGGACGGATTACCCAGCGAATTCTATAAAGCGTGCAGGCAGGAGTTGCTCCAGCCGCTGTTGGCCATGTTCAATGAGGCTTACGAACAGGGGGAGTTGCCAGAGTCTCTTCGAGAAGCGGTGATCATCCGCTCTTGAAACTGGGTAAGCCGAATGTGGACTGTTCGTCCTACAGGCCCTTATCGATGCTCAACCAGGATAGCAAAATACTCACAGCGGTGCTTGCCAGCAGGCTGAAGCAAGTAATTGGCAGATTGATACACCCGGACCAAACAGGCTATGTCCCCGGCAGAAACATCACTGACAATCATAGGAGGCTACATTATATTATTGATCAAATAGGGAAAGACCAGGGTGAGCTGGCCATTGTGTCGCTGGACGCGGTCAAGGCCTTTGATTCAGTGAGGTGGCCATGGTTGATGGCGACCCTGAAAGGGTACGGGATGGGGCTGGGGTACATTAGATGGGTCAAGATGTTATACAGTTCCCCGATCGCTAAGGGTTAAAACAGGCGCCATAATCTCAGATAAATGGCGACTCAGTAGAGGGACCAGACAGGGATGTCCCTGGTCGCCCATCTTATATATTCTTGCATTGGAGCCGTTGGCAATTTGCCTTAGGCAACAATAAGGAGAGGTGGGGATTCGTACGGCAGAAAGCACACACTTGATATCACTGTATGCCGATGACATGCTTCTCTACCTGCGCTTCCCGGAAGAGAACCTGCAATATGTGTTGGAGGTGATGGAGCGCTACGCCACCCTCTCTGGCATATCAGTATACCCTGGGAAGTCCAGTGTGTTCCCCCTGGGGAGATAAAAGAGTATTCCATTAGAGAAACTGCCCATTTTGCAGATACCCTGGCGGACCGAGACATTTCGATACCTAGGCATAAACATATACCTCAAGATAGAGGTAGAGCATAAACATAATACGGAGAAAGCAGTTGAAGGTATCAAAAACAGCATGGTGTTTTGGTCCCGATTGCCCCTTGCCATGATGGGAAGTGCAGCTTTGCTCAAGATGGTGGTTTTGCCCAGACTGTTACACTTTTTTGTGAATGTCCCGCACTTGATCCCCAAACGTTTCTTTGTCAGACTTCATGGCCTGTGCAGGGGCTTCATATGGCACAATTCTAGGAATAGGGTGGCCCTTTGGAAATTACAAAACCCATGTGATAAGGGGGGTATAAACCTGCCGAATTTTGAATTGTATTTCTCGGCGGGATAGCTACTATATGTAGCTAGGTGGTTGTCAGAAGATGAATCGGCGGAAGCCAGGCTTTTGCGGGATGACTCTGTCCCCTATTTCCTAAAAGAGACAGTGTGGCTGCACAAAACGAAAGTGTCAGAGATCGGGAGATTGTTGGTGCTGGGCTGGGAGATCTGGCGTAGAGCATGGCGTACTGTGGGGGACCCGGACCCGCTCTCTCAGCAGGTCCCGTTGGTGGTATTATGTGGGGGTGACTCCCAACTGGTTAAAGGGGTCCGCAAATATTGGGAACCGGTGGGCCTGGCCACCCTTGGAGACATATGGCAGGAAGGAGAGGCATTGGGATTTCAGAGATTAATGGAAGAGACCGGGGTGCATAAAGGCCAATATATTACTTACTCCAGGATTATGGAACGGGTGAGGGAAAGATGGCCCGAAGCAGCACTTGCAGAACAGCCTGATGCCACCATAGAAATGATGTACGATGTCTCAGAAGGTGGGCGCGAAATATCTCAGATATATGAGCTACTGAGTACGAAGGTGGGGAAGGAGCTGCTTCAACTGAGGCATGACTGGGAGGAGGACGTGGGGGAACCCATGACAGATGGACAATGGGATAGAGCCCAAAGGTACCATAAGAAGGTGTCCCGGAATGCGAGACTCCAGCAGATCCAACTATATGTCACCCACAGAGCATATTTGACCCCCGGTAGAATAGCCAGGTTCGGTGGCTCGGCTGTACAGAAATGTCCCAGGTGCGTGGAGGAGGAGGCTGGGTTGTTGCATATGTTCTGGGCCTGCCCGGAAGTGAACAGATTCTGGGTGGAACTGAAAACAAGAATGGCCAGCAGTGGCGTGGTGCTTGACGTGGGGTCTGCTTGGGCATGTATGCTTGGGAGCTTCCCTAGACCACGTAATCTAAAGCATATTAGCAAAATGAAGGACCTGGCTTATATCTTGGCAAAGCGCAGAATTGCAATGTGCTGGAAAGCGGCCCACTGGCCTAGACTGGAGATGTGGTGGGCAGACCTCCTGAAATGGCCAGAGGCAGAAACTGCAGCCTGGTATGAAGCAGCCACTAGAGGTGGGGAGGAAGAGGTGCGCCCCCCAATAGCCTGGAGACAATTGGTGACTTTGATGGTAAACCCCCACCAGGCCGAACACGAAACGGATGACTTGGATAAATTAATGACAATAGGGACACCTGAGGATGCGCAGGTGGATGGCACGGATATGATGGCTTGAGTTAATGGGATGGGAGGGGGGAGGACGGAAGAGAGCATTTTATAATGTAATGTTTTAACACTGATCACAAGCGTCCTAAATGGTTGTAATGTTTGGAGTGTTGTTTGTTTAAAATAATAAAAATTGTTCCAAAAAAAAAAATAACTACCCCAACTCTCTGCGGGCTCTTCCTGTTGAGCACACCAACTCTTCTCCCGCTTCCTTCCCTCCCCATCCCCAACTGTTGCCCAGCTCCATCCCTGGATCTCAGGCTTGCCTGCATTTAGTCCTTTCTCGGTAGGCCGGTACTCGGAACTCAGCAGGGAGTTACCACCTACCGGTAACCTAACTATACTATCTCTAGGGGAGTGAGCGTGAGTCCATCGCGTCTCCCGCTCTTTACACTATTGCGCTGTGTCCGACACCAACTTATTATTCAACTCTTAGCTTGTATGTTCCAGTCAGCATTGCCCATCTTATATCTCCCAGTCCCAGTGTACAAAATATACAGCACCTTAGTTTCTACAAGTGCCGTTTCACTTATCAGTTACACCTTACTTCTGGCTGTCCGTTTCCGACGCGCAGTCTGGGTTTCCAGCCATTCAGTTGCATCCTCAGGAGTTTAAAAAAACAGGGTCCTGTTCCTGTGGAACACCTTCAGTTTTGCTGGGTACATCAGCATGTATTTGTAGCCCGCGTCCCGCAATCTTTTCTTCACAGTTCCATAGTTCATTCGCCGTCCCTGCACCGTAAGAGAGTAATCTGGGTATGCCGTGATAGCTGTGGATGCCCTCTGTTGTTTTTTTTTTTAAACTTTATTTTTGAATTTTGAATACAAACGCACCAACATGGTGCTCTGTGGAAACCATTGGAAAGGGCAAAAAGGGAAGAGGGGAGAAAAGGGGTGCAAGAGAGGAATTGAAGGGAAGATAGAAGGAAGGGAAATAACATAACATTACCCAATCCTGAGTTCCCCTTCAAGGCCACCTCCCCTCCCACACCCACAGAACGAAAAAATGTCCGAAACAGTCTTTCATCAGAGTCTGATAATTTAAAAATTCAGTGTAGTGTTGAGGATCTTAGTTCCATACTGTCCTTTCAGGTACTAGTTGAATCGGAGTCTGAAGATTCATTACAATTTAGCAGGTATGCAATATATGGTCCCCAGATGTCGGGGGCGTGCATGCAGTGGAAGGGTTCTTATAAATTCATTTTCCATGTCCTGGCAGTTTGTTATATCTTTTTTCCAATCTTCGATTTTGGGTAGTGGGCCTTGGCTCCATGACATGGCGATCCTCCTTCGGGCCAACACCAGAAGAAGGGATGCTAGTTTACGTGCTGCTGGTTGAAGGTATTTGCTGAGATCCAGAAGGGGCCCCAGTGGTAGTGGGGTCACCTGTTCGCCTATGATGTTGGCAATTGTTTGCAAAACCGAGTTCCAGAAACGCCTTACTCCAGGACAGTCCCATGCTAGGTGGAGGAAGTCCGCCTGGGCCGCTGCACATCTATCGCATTGGGGCGACGTTTCCGGGTGAAGCTTGTGTTTCTTAACTGGGGTATAGGATGTTTGGTGTACAAAATTGAAGTGTATTAGTTTATAGCGGGTGTTTATTGCGACCTTTTGAGTTTGACCTAGGATATAGGACTAGTCCTCCGTGGGTATCATTTTGTGAATTGCAGTTTCCCATTTTAGCTGTGTTTTAGGGTTGGGTTTCCCAGGGATTTATATAGCAACGAGACTAACCTCCCCTCCCCCTGCGCCTGAATCGTGTTGTGCAATAACGCCCAAGTAGGGGGTTGTTTGGGAAATGAGGGGAATATTTTGTGTAAGGTGTGACGTAGTCTATAGTAAAGAAATGCATCCAGGGAAGTGTCTCCGCCCCGGTCTTTGGCCATTTGTAGGGTTAAAAAAGTGCCTTCTTGGAACAGGTCTCCGAAGGAGTGGACATCAACCTTGTCAGCCCATATCAGGAATACTTTTTCATTCGTGAGGGGGATGCCAGGAATAAATCTGATAGGCAAAAGCGGGGAGAATCTTACGTCTACACCGTATTTGGCCGCCATCTTCTTCCAGATTGCGTAAGTAGACAAGACTGTGTTGAGCGTGCTGTATGGAACTGGGATCTGACTTATGACGACGGCACTTAGCAAGTCGGGCGAGGCCAGGGCTCGTTCCACCTGCACGTGTGTACGAACAAAGTGAGTCATATATCAGAAGCTCAGGAAGTGAGCCTGGACCGCCCAATAGTATTTTTCTATGTCTGGGAGCGCTAGATCTCCTTTCGACGTCGGTAGAACTAATGTGTTGTACGCAACACGAGCCGGTTTACCCGCCCATATTAGCTCTAGGACTGCCGACTCGACCTTCTGGAGAAAGGATTTTGGGAGGAGTAATGGGATGTTTATGAATAAGTACAGAAGCTTAGGTAGAATAACCATTTTAGTCAAGGACGTTCTACCCCAAAGCGTTAGTGGTAGTTATTTCCACCTGTGTATGCGTTCCTGCGGGGAATTTAGCGTGGCAACATAATTATCTTTATAGATCTCCTGATGGTTAAATGACATGTAAATACCCAAATAGCGCACCTTTGAGCGCTCCCATTTAAAACCATGATCATCAATAAATTCAGTTGTATTGGGAGTCAAGGGGCATACTACCGATTTGGAATGATTAATTTTGAGACCTGACATTTGGCCAAATCTTATCACTTTGCGCATTACAGGGTTAAGATTCACTTGGGGGTCACTGACGAACAACACAATGTCATCCGCATAAAGAGAGACAAACAACCTGTGAGGGCCCAGTTTAATACCACGGAGCATGTGGTTTTCTCGTAATCTCGATGCCAGGGGTTCCATAACAAGGGCGAATATCGGGGCCGAAAGTGGGCAACCTTGTCGTGTTCCCCGCTCTAATGATATGCTCGTGGAATTAGTGTTTCCTAGAGTGACATATGACCGTGGGTCGTTATATAGCAGCAATATTAACTTGATAAAGAAACTGCCGAAGCCCATTTGCCTAAGCATCGCCATCATGAATGGCCATTCTACAGAGTCAAACGCCTTCTCGGCGTCGAGCATTACCGCAATTGCTTGTAGCGTTGGATCTAAAGCCTCGATGACTCCTAACAGTCTCCTGATGCCGTATGTGGTGCTGCGTCCTGGGATGAATCCGGCTTGGTCTCCAATCACCAGAGCTGGCTTGAGAGGGAGGAGCCTTGATGCAAGTATTTTGGCTAGGATTTTATTGTCCAGGTTGATTAAGGAGATCGGCCTGTAGGATGCGCAGTCATCTGCGGGTTTGCCGACTTTGTGCAGCACCATAACGTTAGCTTCGCGCAGTGTGGGGGGAAGGCTTCCACGCTCGATTGCTTCTCCATAAACGCAAAGCAGGAGTGGGGCGAGGATGGACACGTGGGCTTTGTAGAACTCTCCAATGAGCCCATCTGGGCCTGGTGCTTTCGAGTTTGGGAGGGATTTTATTGCTTCCAGAATTTCCTCCTCAATCAGCGGTGCGTTCAGAGGTTCTCGTAGGTCTGCCTCCACCCAGTACAACTGGGTGTCGTCGAGATACTCTTGTATAGCTTTGGGATCTGGGATACCTGTGGAGCTGTACAGTTTCTGGTAGAAGTTCCGCAATGGGAGAGCAATGTCCTCCTCCGTGTATACTCTCTGCCCTTGATCGTCTTTAACGCATTCAACTCGGGTCAGGGTTCTGTCCATCGACAGCAGCCGGGCTAACAAAGCGCCTGGTTTCTGTCCTTCCCCATATTGTCGGACCTGGCGACCGCGACCCAAGAATTTAATCTCTCGTTCGGCCGTTTCCTTGAACTTCAGAAGTTCTTCCTTCAGTTTGGCTTGGGTGTGCGGGTTTGGGGTCGTGAGGACCTGGAGCTCAAGTGTCTTCAGACGTTGTTCACTGTCCGATAACTCTTTGCGGATCCGTTTTAATATGCCATTTTCTTTAGCTAGGCATATGCCACGGAGGAAGCACTTTAGAGCTTCCCAAATGGTACCGGGCGAGTCAACAGAGCCTTTGTTTGTCTCGATGAAGGCCATTATTTCTTTACGCAGTTTGTCTGCGAAAACTGCATCCGCAAGTGTGCCTGGTTTGAATCTCCAGTTAAGGCCGGGCACTGCTTTGTTCGCTACGGAGACCTCGAGAGTGACCATTAAGTGGTCAGACAAGGTGTGTGGCAAAATTTGACTCATCCCCCATTCGAATGGGCTGTGGGTGGACGCCAAGATGTAATCAATCCGGGAGCCAATGTTATGGACAGCAGAGTAAAATGTGTAGTCCTTCGCGTCTCGGTTGTGGTGCCTCCAGGGGTCGGAAAGGCCAAAAGTCTGGCAGATCTCCCGAACTTGAGCGCTGGCTTTGGACGGATTCCCCGCTGTGTTGTGGGATTTATCAAGTCTGGGATCAATTGGCATGTAAAGGTCCGCTCCCCATATAATGGTTGCTGCGTTGGTCTTTCCTAGTTGGGACATCACCCAGTTAAAGTTGTTTGGACTGTCAGTATTTGGTGCGTAGGAGTTCACATTTATTACTTCCTTTCCTGCGATTATCCCCCTCACCAGCAGAGCTCTCCCCTCAGAGTCTTTCTGCGAGTCAATTACACTAAAATTCGTTCTCCTGTCTATTAAGATTGCGACTCCCCTGGCATAGGAAAAGTACAATGAGAAATACCTGTGACAGCCCCACGATTTGGCCCAGGGCAGTTCCGACTGTGGGTTTCCTGCAGTATAGCAATGTTGATTTTGTGTCTGCGGAGGTACTGGAAGATTCTCCTTGCTTTCGCTGGCTGGTTGCCCCCACGGATGTTCCAGGTGGCGACTTTAAGTGTTGGCACTGTCATCAGAGCGATCTGGTGAGTTCAAGTTTGACAAGTCCGGATATTGCGACTGATGGCTTGATCCGTATGAGTGACTGGAGGACTTGGCTTCTGATCGGACTGCTTCGTGTAGCGTGATTGTTGTGGAATATGAGTGTGGGGTATAAGGCGGCCGTACTGAACTCGTTTCCCTCCCTTGATTGGGCAACCCCCAACTGGCCCATGACAAACAGTCCCTAATAAAACAAACTGTCAACATTGCTGTGCGATAAATATCCTGAAAATACTCCGCTCCGAGAATTCGCCCGACCTCCCGAAGCAACACAGCAGCGGCGGACCCATCCAGGCACTACCGGCTGCAGCCTCAAGCATAACCGGACCGGGGGGCGCGAGAGACGTCCCTGTGCCCGCCGGCGCGAGACTCGCCGCCATTGCTGGGCGGTTGACGGTGGCTCCTCCGCCCCTCCCCCCATGGGATGCGACGGCCATTGAGGCCCCTGGGAGCGAGTGAGCCAGGGACGCCTGTTTGCGGCATCGCTCTGGCTCCTCCAGACTGCCGCCCGGGGCCCCTCCCCCCTGCTGAGCTCCCTACTTGAGGCGGCTGACGAGTGCCCGAAACGCGGACGCGGCCGCTGCCGACGTTCGGCGCTGAAGCTGCAGCGACACAGAGCGCAGGGCATCTGGATATCTACGCTACCTGACCCGGCGGCGCAAACGGAGGTGGGCTGCGTGCCGCAGGCCTGGGGCCTTTCCACTGCCCCCCTCTCGCCCCCCATCAGCTGGACTGCAACACCTGGGGTTGAGCCGTGACACGAAAACTGGGAACGCGGTGTCGCGCTCCCCCACCAGCATCAACGAGGTAAGGGCAAACCCCTCCCCTCCTCTCCCCCAGCCTGCGAACGACGGGATACCAACCCGCATTATGGAGGCGCCACACCCCCGCCTAAAAGTGAACCCAGAGGTCCATCTGTGGGGGGGCACGGAGCTGAGGGGACTGGGGACGCTCTCCTCCCCCATCACCACTAGCACCCAGAACTGGTGACAACGCCTGCAGCACACTCCACAAACGATTTGGGGCCCAGAGAACTGTGGGCTGCGGCCCTGGGAGGGACGGAGGCCCCCGATGTAAGGACCTCAACTTCACAAACATAAGGAGCTGGGCGGATACTCCACTGGAGGGAGATTACCCCGTGTGTGACCACGCATCGGGGTATACCCCGAAACTTACCGGACCAACCCAGACCAGGGACCCTTGGAACCGCCAACGACAAGGGAACTATCCCACAATTAACACAATTAACAACCTCCAGGGGCAGCACAAGGTAGCGCGCACAACGGGGGACCGCGGCTGCCGCCCTCCACACGCCACCCATGAAAAGAACATAACTCGGACCCTGGGTGGGCGTATATGCGGATGCCATCTCTGTGGGCCCACGACCCTCTAATAAACACAACGGGCCAACCATAGCAGGGGTCTGCTCCCAGCGGCCAAAGCAATCCCGCCGACACTCCTGAACAGGGACACAATAGCGAAAGACCGTCGCCCGATTAACCCACCCCAATTCAGACTTCACAGCAACCCCCTGGGGGGCACCAATACGACCCATCTGGACTTGCCGCCTCACACAAATACCTGACTCCGCCATGGGCAAGGACAAGGTTGAGAGGCAAACCCTACAAAGCAAAATGGACCTCTACACCGTGGAGGCCCCCCCCCCGCCTGGAAATGCAAACCCCAGCGGAAGCGGATATCGGGGAAGCAGCTCAGGACCCCCAACTCTCCCTGAGCGACTTAATGAAGGCAATTGGGGACTCGAGAACATCGCTGGAACTCAAAATTGGCGGAGTCTGCACGGAGGTATCTCTCCTACGTCAGGATCTTCGCAATCTATCGTCCAGGGTTGGAGAAGCGGAGCAAAGAGCGTCGGACACAGAAGATAACCTCCGCCAGCTGGAACAACAACTCGCCATAATTGCCCAGAAGGTTAATCAACTAGAATGCCGAGCCGAAGACAGTGAGGGCAGGGCACG
This sequence comes from Ambystoma mexicanum, assembly GCF_040938575.1. Classification (NCBI taxonomy): domain Eukaryota; kingdom Metazoa; phylum Chordata; class Amphibia; order Caudata; family Ambystomatidae; genus Ambystoma; species Ambystoma mexicanum. The sequence continues at coordinate 578,970,511 of NC_090924.1, read as the reverse complement.
CCGCAATAACCTCAGGATTCTTGGGATCCCGGAGAAAGAGGAAGGCCCCAGTGTCGAACTCTTCCTAGAAGACTGGCTGACCCACATCTTTGCCCCCAAGAAACTGTCGAAATTCTTCTCTATCGAAAGAGCACATAGGGTACCCACTGGGCGACCTACCCCAGGAGCCCCGCCCAGAACTATAATAGCACGCCTCCTGAACTACCGAGACTGAGACGCCATCCTCCAGATGGCACGGGCCGCCGGCCCAATCACACACAACGGCTATAAAGTAGGGTTCTATCCGGACTACACTAAAGAGGTCCAGCGGGCCCGCCAGTCGTTTGACTCGGTTAAGAAAAAACTTCACTCTCTGTCAATTAAGTTTGCCCTCTTCTTCCCTGCGTTGCTCAAGGTCCACTACGAGGGAACGACGCACCTATTCCACAACCCCAAAGAAGCATGGGATTGGCTCGAAACACAGATCCTTAACGGGCCGGCGGCCCCACGCTCGCCCTCTGGGCCGTCCGCTCGCAAACCCGGGCCCAGGCAGGACTCGCCGTCCCCTACTCCGATGGGCCCCGAAACAGGAACACCAAGGCGCCCCTCCAGGAATACCACTGAGAACGGATGAGGCCTGGGCATCACAATACTGAAGTCACCAAGAGACACCATGGAAACTACACCACTGCGGCCACCACCACCTTGACACCGCAGTTTCAAGCACAGTCAAGGCGACTCCACTGGAGCTACCACCCTAGGTCGGGTCATTCCGACAAATTTTAAGTTCACCAAGTTATAAGTTCGATGTGCAGGGTGGGGGGAGTTTTGGGGATTCGAAGAAGCGAAATCACAAGAAAAGAAAGCTGGAAACCGGCGAAAGCAGGCAAGTCAGACAAACACTATTTTGGGCCAGGATCAGAGACGCAGGTATCTGCCAGTCTTCAGGCACTCCGGTGCAAGGCGGCCGCGGGGAGTCCCCCTACCCCGAGAAGAAAACGACATAGGCCCCCGGGGGAAAAATGAAACGGCCACTAATCCTCTCAGATACCCCAACAAATAGACTCACACTGACAGGATGAACTCCAACAAAGTGTCGATACTGTCCTGGAACGTCAATGGCCTCGGCTCCAGCATAAAGCGAAGACTGGTGCTCCAGTACCTAAACCGACACTCGCCAGACATTGCCCTCTTAAATGAAACGCATCTCACAGGCACAAACACCATCTTTTTCAAAAGATCCAACTACTCGAAGGTCTACCATGCCGGATTCACTAAAGGGGCTAGGGGCACAATGATACTCGTTCACAAGAGAGTTCCTCTCCAGGTTAGGAAGATCAGGGCGGACCCTTGGGCCGCTATGTGCTGATGTTGGCGGACATCTGGGGTGAGAGATAGGGCCTGGCAGCACTCTATGCCCCCCCCCCACGCTGACGAAGGAACTGCTTGCCGAATTACAGAACTTGCTTCTGGAGGAGGAGGCGGATGTGTGGGTGCTCGGAGGAGACTTTAACGAAGTAATGGACATCACAATCGACAGAACCTATAGGAGAGCTGGAACACGTCCCACCGTCACGCCGCTCACCACGTTCGCGGAAACCTCAGGAATGTTGGACACCTGGCGCACACTTCATGGCGACGAGGCAGGGTTCTCCTTCTATTCTGGGGTCCACAAATCATTCTCCAGGATCGACTACGCCTTCATCCCCCGCAACATAACCCACAGGCTCCTCAACGCTGTATTCCTCGCAAGAGGGATTTCGGACCACTCCCCGCTTCTTTTAACCCTCAAGAACTCCTCCTGCCGCCCGGATCGTAACTGGCGCCTAAATACATACCATCACCGTCTTCCTGAAATTGCGGAGGAGCTAGAGAAGACGACAGCGGAATATTTCAAACTCAATGAGGGCTCGGTAGACTGCCCGATTTCGATCTGGGAGGCATACAAAACAGTCCTACGAGGGGAGGTTATTTCCACGATCTCCGCCTACCAACAACGTCAAGTCCAGAAGGTCAGGGAAGCAGAAGCACGCGTCCTGGAGTGTGAGCGACAAACCCTTATACAAAACACCCAAGAAGCAAAGGAGGCGATGCTCACAGCGCAAGACGCCCTCAGTAATCTGTCCCTAGACAATGCACGAACTGCTCAGCAGTTAGTCCGAACCCAAATATATGATAGGGGCGACAAAGCTAACAAGACACTGGCCTGGTTGGAGAGACGCGTGCAGAGCAGGGGACATGTTAGGGCAATCAGATCTCCGGATGGGACATTACTGACGGAGGATTCAGATATCGTTGAGGCATTCGCCACCTATTACAAAAATCTCTATACCCCACCCACGGGGAATCCATCAGCTGAACCCTCCCGGTACCTCGACCACATAGAGATTCCGACACTCCCGCAGCACCAATCAGACCTCCTGAATGCTGACATTACTGACACCGAGGTGCAAGATGCACTGGCACAACTCCAACCCGGGAAAACTCCAGGCCCCAATGGGTTCCCAACAGAAACATGGAAGTGCCTTGGTAGCATGCTCCCCACCCACATGCACCGCATGTTTCTACGCAGCCGGGAACTAGGAACACTTCTCCCAGACCTCAGGAAGGCATGCATAGTGGTCATACATAAGCCTGAGAAGCCCCCGGAGGAATGCGCCTCCTATCGCCCGATATCCTTGATTAATGGCGAAGCAAAGGTCCTCCCCAAAACACTCGCCAACAGACTACTGCAAGTGATTGAGACCCTAGTCCACCCGGACTAATGTGGTTTTATGCCCAATAAGTCAACTCGGATGAACTTGCGCAGGGTCCAATTGGCGCTATCCAGGGCAAAGGAAATACCGGCCCCACTCGCCCTCCTGGCGGTGGACTTCGAAAAGGCGTTTGACTCTGTGGGGTGGGAGGCCTTGTGGGAGATCATGGCCAGGATGAACTTGGGGCAGACATTTATATCCTGGGTAAGACTGTTATATGCATCCCCGGAGGCCACGGTGAGGGTGAACGGCATGTCCTCCAAACCATTCCCCCTGGGTCGGGGCACGAGACAGGGATGCCCGCTGTCTCCACTCCTCTTCCTCCTGGCCATCGAGCCACTAGCGATTGAACTTAGAGCTAACACCAATTGGAACGGTTTCGCCTGGCCGGGAGGGGGAGAAGACCGCCTTTCGCTCTATGCGGACGACCTGCTCATATACCTCAGTAACCCGAGTGTCTCGTGCCCGGTGGTCTCCCTCATAATCAGGGAATATCAGTACTTTGCAGGCCTAAAGGTTAATGAGACCAAAACCATTTTCTTCCCGATTCAGGGTGGCGAGTCTGCGATCCCGGTGACCTGCCCATATCACGTCTCTATCAAGGAATTCAAATACCTGGGTATACGGCTCGACCCTACGCTCGATGGGTTCCCTCGACTTAATGTACAACCAGTAATAGAGCGGTTCACTAGAGACATCCCCCACTGGCAATCTCTCCCCCTGTCGCTAATGGGCCGGGCTGCACTATTCAAAATGATGACCCTTCCAGACTGTTGTATGTCCTCCAGAACACCCCATTCCCCATCCCCCGAGAAACCTTCGCACTCATCGACAAGAATCTGCGCACACTGCTATGGGGAGGGAAACAATCCAGGATTGCCCTTGAAACGCTCCAGAGATCGGTGTGGGAGGGAGGCATCGGGTTACCTTGCATACGCACCTATTACTTGGCCACACAGATAGGAGTAGTGAATGACTGGATGCACGCAGACCCCACACAGCCACACATCCGTATAGAGCTGGAGACTATGTCCCCACTAACACCGCTCCAAGTCCTCTACGCCACCCGCGACCAACTCCCGGTGCTGCCCAAAATGACCCACCACATCCGGCGAGCTTGGCGAGCCGCACACAAACTAATCGGCTGGGAAGGCCAGCCAACTCTGTCGCAACCTATATGGCACAATACGCTCCTCCCGGAACTGGTAAAAATGGGCTCCTTCGATCACTGGCTGACCAAAGGAATACACACATTAGCACAAGTAATACAAGAGGGCCGCCTCCTGAGCTTTGAGACCATGCGCGAGCAATTCGACCTGGCACCCATGGACCGGTTTTGGCATGCGCAACTGTCCCATGCAATCCGCGCCCAATTCCCCGACACGACGGTCCTACCCCCTTGCTCTCCTATCGAGACCAATATCCTCCCGCAGTACATCCCTTCTAGGGTCACTTCCACTCTCTATCAGGCCCTTACCTCATTCGGGGCTCCACAACTCGACGGGCTAAAGGCAAAGTGGGAAAGGGATCTGGGCCCCCTGGAACCTGAAGATTGGGTAGAGGCGTTAATGTCCCCCAGAGAAATTGGGATAGAATCCAAGCTTAGACTAATACAGTTGAGGATCTTACATCGTTAATATCACTCACGCACTGCAATGGCCAGATGGGGTGGAATAGAAGACGAGACATGTGTCCGATGCAAAACCGAACCCGCCACCTTTTACCATATGATATGGGACTGCCAGGTGATACAGGCCTTCTGGGTGGAATGTGTTAACACAATCTCAGCCGCTTTGGTGACACCAATTCCCAGGGACCCCAAGATGGTACTATTGGGCATCGGGGGGGAAGTAGACCTGTCCAAATATGAGAAAATGTTCTTGGCAACGGCGTTGGGGGCGGGCAAAAGACTTATAGCGGCCAATTGGGGATCGGCCGAACCACTGAGCCTGAACCGATGGAGTAACGAGCTGGACAGATGCGCAACCTTAGAGCGCCGAATCTATAATGCAAGGGGCTGCCCCCGCAAATTCGAAAAAATATGGGGTAAATGGCTAGATGCTCAATAAGCTCTGCAGGTGGGGGTGCACCGATAGTGCTGCTTGCCTTGTTTGCCTGCCTGCTCCTATTGTTGTCTTTTGGTCCTCGCCCCTTCGGGCCCTGTTGATATGGACGATTGCCTTCAACATGTATACTGCTGATTCAGGTCTTATTCTCATACGTCTCTTATGTTCTGTTGTTTAAATTCAATAAACAGAGTTATTAAAAATAAAAATAAAAAAACATTGCTGTGCAAGGGGCGCTGGTAGCCCTCCAAGAGGTGGTTTGCTCCTTCCCACTGTTACGCTTTTATTTCGTGATGGTGAAGTTATTGCGTCGATGGAAAATGGACACCTTTAATTAGTTTTTGCATCCGGAGGTAACGTTATGGCAGGTCTCTTCTTGGTCGGTGTCCCCTTTGTGGGTGACCATTATTTTGGGCTGGTTTGCAGCCAGTGCGATCCAGGTAGTCGCTTGTTTCTTCAGGCGTGCTAAAACACTGAGTTTTTCCCTCGAATTGGGTGCAAAGTTTCGCCGGGAATAGCATCAAGTATTGGATATGGTTTTCTTGCAGCCTGCGTTTCACAGCTGTGAACGACCGTCTCTGTGTCTGGACTGCTTGCGAGAAGTCAGGGAAGAACTGTATCTTGTCTCCGTCGTACAGTAGGTTCCCTTTGTCCCTTGCGGCCCTGAGGATTGCGTCTCGATCCCTATAGTTTAGTAGCTTCGCTATGATGGGGCGCAGGTTCGCTCCCGGGATAGGTCTTGAGTTAAGGATTCTGTGGGCTCTTTCAACTACAAAAAGCTTGGACAGGATCTATGGGCCAAACAAGTCAGTGCAGATCTTCTCCACGTGGTCCTCCATCTTGGAAGTCAGTTGGTGCTCTCTGACTCCGACAATCCTTATGTTATTGCGCCGGGAGCGACCTTCCAAGTCCTCATTTTTGGCCATTACCGCTCTCATTTGCGTCTCGAGTGAGGACACTGGTCATCAGGGCTGACGCCCCGTCGTCGAGGTCGGAGACCCTCTGCTCAACTGCATCCAGCCGGTCAGCATGCTTGTCCAACCGGTGTTGAAGCTGGTCTACTTTGGAGGAGAGTGTATCCAGTTTGCTTCCTAGGCCACCTATGCCGGCTTTAAGATCAAGTAGTATTTCCCTGATGTCGAAGTCCTGCGTTGCTTCTCCGTTATGCAGTGGGTCCTGGGTGGGGGATTGCGATCTACTGTTGGGAGGGCCCCGTTTTGGTGGAGGAGCAGCTTTCAAAGGTCAGCTTTCTCTGTGATCTATCGGTTTTCCCCATTCTTGTTGTGGATAGGGCCGGCTGTGTCCCCGGAGGCGATGTGGCAGGTTTTCGGGACTCAAGACTGTATATGGTACCTCAGTAGGATATTCAGAACCCCAGGGTGACCAGAGCTCCCCGCTATATTTTGTTGCTTGAGTCCGGGGGTGACGAGTGTTCCTCGCTGTCCCCTCCGGCGTGCGCACCGGTGTCGCTCCTCAGGACCCCCTCCACAGCTCTCCTGTTCTTAGGGAACGGGCTTCCGGGCCAATGCAGCCACGAGACTTGTGTCGCTTGCTTGCTTGTCACACGGGGGAGAACGGGATATTCAGCCTGCCTGCCGTGCGTGTGTGTGCGGTTTAGGGGTGCGCAGGACGCTCATACCTGGGCTCCCGCGGGTCACGGCCGGTTGCCTCTACGTTCTTCCTGGTGTCGGTGTTGGGACGCTCGCTCTTCTCAGGCCGCACCCGGCTGCAGCGGTGACCGCGGGGCCCATCCAGTGGTCCCGGCTCTTATCCTGAAGTGGGTGCCGCTCGGATGTTGCAATCGGGAGGCAGGTTCCTCCCAGCCAGCTGCCTTCCCGCTCCCCCGGCCCTCCGTGTCCTCAGGCCGCTGTGTGTTTAGAGGCGAAGCGTTAGATAACAAGAAGATTAAGCGCAGATTCGGGTTCGTAAACGCTTCGCCTAAATGTTGCTGGTGTTAGGGCTTCATATCACCATCACGGTGGCTGCGATTGATCAGGATCTCGGGGGAGCTTCACGGAGCTCACAGGGAGGCCGCCATCTTGGACAGCTCTCTAGCGCCCTCTCTGATGGATGCCCTTTGTATTGTGCCGCCTTTCAGGAAGTATTCTAGGATTTTCTTCCTGTCTCGATAGTTCAATATTTTGGCGATTATGGGTCTTATGGGGGGGGGGGCGGTGCTCCCGGTGGTGGCCTCCGTTTCAGGGCTGTGTGCCCTTTCCACTGCAAACCCTTGGGTGAGTGCACCTCCCCCGATTTCCTGCAGCAGCATCGTCTCAACGTAATTCGTTGGGTTAGATCCTTCTTTGCCCTCCAGGAGCCTTACGATGCGTATATTGTTTCTTCGGGCCCATCCTTCGGCCTCCTCGGCTCTATTTTCTAGGTTGCTTACGTGTTGCTTCAGTATGTGAATCTCTGAGGCGTGAGCATCACATGCAGCTGTATTTGAGGTCCCTTCTTTCTCTGTTTCACCTGTGCGTTCTTTCAATGTTCTTACATCTTGTCATAGTAGATTCACTTCCTCCTGGACTGTGCCCACTTTGAGTTTCAATGCTGTCTTAAGTTCAGCCATGGCCGCCTCCAGTTTGGTCTCCCACGTTAGCTTCTTGCTGCCGCTGTGTGAGTGGTCCGGGCAAGCAGCCTGTGCCTTGTGCCAGCTTCCGTTGCCCCAGGACCCCTGTGTCGCATCCTCTATGGGTCTTGCCTCTGTTTTACAAGGCGCTGTCCAGTCGCACGCAGGTAGTGTGGAGTTGGTGTTGGTGCGGAGCTCTCCTCTTGATTGTGCTGCGTCAGTGCTTTTCGTGTTTAGAGGCCAGACTGTGGGGTCTATTCCTAGGCACACTTCAGTATAGGAGTGTGCGTTTTCTTGGCCTCCCAGCTCGCATGATCATGTTGATTCCACACGCTCCTTCACCCTTTATAGTCCTGGGATCACGAGAATACCTCTTTGACTTCCTCCTGTGACTGCGGGATCATATGTTGTGGCTAGACATCTTGGAGGTGGGTTCTCAGCCCCTTCCTATCTAAAGACGGGGCTCCGTCCTCCGGGCGGGCCAGAGCGCAATCCGGGACCTTTTTATACAGTGTCTTGTTGGTGCTTGCGCCCGCCCGTACCATGCAGGATCCGGGGGTGCAGGGAGCACAGCCTTCCGGGCCACTTGCACCATGAGGCTCCAGTGGTGTCTTATCTCCTTACCCTTCGGGCACAACCCCAGTCAGGTGTTCATGATCCGCTATGGCTCTGGTGTGCGGATGTGTTATGGTATCTTCCGACCCAGTTGGGCTTATTGGTTTGCTTGGGCTACACTCTCGGTTGTGTCTGCTTTTTCCCACCCTGCTTTCCTTCAGCAGTCATAATCTACCAGGAACGTAGTGCCACTCGAATTTACCTGTTAGGGCTAAGCTTATGCCGGTGTCCGTATGTCACTGGGATCTGCCTCCCAAGGTGGGGGTGGGGCGCTGTTCGTGCCCAGTCCAGGTCTGTTAAAGCCTGCTCCTTATGCTCCGGGCAATCCAAGGCAAGTTAGGCTGTGTGAGCCAAGGACTTTATTTTACTGTCCCCACAATAATGCACAGGGGCTGCCTCGTCCCGTTTATCCCTCTCTGTAGTATGAGCCACTGAAAGCTTTTATCTCATTGGCGGGCCCTATTGTTCTCTTGCGCCGCCATCTTGGAGTCACGCAATTCGTTATTTAGTGAGCTTTCCAGCGCTGATTACGCGCTTAATTTCCCGGGGCTGGCCTCGGCTATCACCTCCCTTGCCTGCTTTCCGCACAAGCACCTGTGTGCAGCCGCTCAATACGTGGCCCCCAGGGAGCGTGTTGTTGTGTGGTGGCCGCTGACAAAGCGGAGTCCTCATCAGTTTCTCCTCTCCGCTACTACTTGCAACTTAGTATCCAAGCCAGCGTTTCATTCTCGGGAGGGGAGAATCTGTCATGAAGTGGCGCGGTCCTGCCGATCTGAGCCCTGCATATTTCAGGCGGACCGATGTGGGGTTGTCCATGTTCAGCGACCTGTTGTTGTTTTTGGTTTCGCCTCCTAGCCTTTGCACCGTCTCGTTGTTGGTGCAGTGTCCAGTCTGTAATCCTCTACATTAGGGAGTGCGGGGCTATGTATTCGAGCCACCGGTGAAGGTGAGATGAGTACCAGGGCTCGGACTCCAGTCAGTTGTTTTCTCCGGGGCTTATCTCTTTGTTCCTAGGCGCCGCCATCTTGGGATCGCACTGTTCGTTTCTGCCAAAATGTTTGCTTGGGCATAACTTCTCAAATCTTCGCACGGGGTGGGTTCCAGTTGCTCTTGCCCGTGCCTGCCTCTTTCACCAGCGCATACGTGCAGTTGCGGTCTTCTACGGCTGCTAATAGTGGTTTGTTTTTCCGGATCAGTGTAGAATTTGCGGGAGACGCGGCGATCCCACGTCTTCTTATATTGCTATCAAGCCACACCCCCAAGAATGGAAATACTTAATGGAAGGATTGTAGGAGATACACCCGCACAGGTGACTTGGGAACGAGATAACTTAAAATCCATCTTGGACTACGTTGTCACATCAAAAAGCATGACGTCAACCATATGCATGATGAAGGTCATCAAAACATCCCTAAGTGACCACAATCTACTAAAAATTAACTTTCAAACGGATCAAACAAGAGAACGAAAAAAGTGGAAACAGTTGAACAAGGCCGTAATCACCTCAGAATGAACCAGTCTAAAATAACTAACTTGATTAGAAGCATTAGATGGAGGAGGAGCTGAAAATGATCACATATTGATTGAATACGATGGCCGCCTGCAAATATATAAAACCCAAAAACACCGGAATATGAAGGAATCGTTCAAAATGCACACATATGATCTCGAAGTTGTCAAGAAAAAAAGGTCTTTACGAAAAGAGCTGAGGACGCTGGAAGCCTCACAATTGACAAGAGTCCAAAAAGAAAAAGAAAATGCAGTACAAAATCTGAAGCAAGTGGTATAGATATGCCCATGAACAAAAAGATGCTGAAACTATGATGTTACATCTAGCACAAATAAATTCTTGTGACTTCTGGTCTGCAATCAACGAGATGGAAAGACCTCAGAAGTTTATGTAACTTAGTGACTGAAGACATGTGGAGCGAAAACTATACTGCGTTGTTCCAGAAACCGGAGGCCTCGATTGACAAATATGCAAAGGAGAATTTCACATGGAACATCAGAATGGAGATAGAGGTTATTTATAGTACCATCAAGAAATTAAGCTTGTTGCGTGCTCCGGGTCCAGGCGGCTTGACCAATCAGATCCTCAAGCAAAACCCAGATGAATGGACTGACTTCTGCTAGAATGATACTGAAAGAAGGAAGAGTCCCAAAGACCTGGAAAAGGGCCATAATCGTGCCCATCTTCAAGAAGGGCTCGCGTTCAGAACTCATTAATTACAGACCCATCGCACAGCTGGATGTAGTGGGAACATTTTGCCACCCAGCTGCTGAAACAACTGACAGCCTGGATCACCTATGCTGGGGTGGCCGACTTGAGGCAAACTGGTTTTGTCAAAGGGGCGGGATGTAACCTTAATCTGTTCATAATGAACATTTTGAAAATGGAAGGACACCTATCTATGTCGCCTTTATTGATTTGGCCAACGCTTTTGACGGAGTTCATCCGGAGATGCTGTGGGCCAAGATGCACAAAAAGGGCTGTCCACCTCCCCTACTAGCTGCTATTCAGGCCCCATACTCTGAGACATCTGCTCAAGTCTGTCTAGATCAACGTGGCCATACAACAATTTCGATCAGAACTGTGCATGGCGTGAAACAGGGATGCCCTCTAGGCGCCCCTCTCTTCAACTTTTTTTTTCTGATGTGGCCGATCCTCTGAAGAGTCAATTGATATCCACAAAGATCAATGCAGAGCCAATAAATATGACAATATACGCAGATGACATTGTAATTATAGACCAAACGCCAATTGGCCTCCAGAGAAAGATCACAGCTGTTGACAAACATATACAACTGAACAAGTTGGAGATCAATGTACAAAAAAGCAGAGATCTTAGTACTAAAAAACCTGCAAGGACTGGTAACCAAAAAGCAAGACAAGCTCCGGAATAATGCCCTGAATGTGGTCTCTGAGGCAAAATACCTAGGGATCACAATTAGTGCAAGCATTAATGACGACCCGATGACAAAAAAACTTGTTGCGAAATGCAAACAATTTGCTGCGCATGCGGCCAAATTACATGCAAAATACGGAAAATTCTCCATGTTCCCAGTAGCACGCTTCTATAGCAACAAAATAATGCCAGCCATGACGTACGGAGCAGAGACTTTATTTGGATGCGACCACGAATTGTGGTCAAGATTCAAAAATGTGATATGGAGAAGAATATTACAGTTGCCCAAAGGTTACCCAACAACATGCATGAGGTACGAGATGAGCTTGTCTTCAATGAATGCGATCATCATATGGAATGGATTTACATTATATAGAAAAATCGCTGGAGCCGATAATCTCGAACAATTCCAGATATTAAAAAAAGACAACAAAGTGGAAAGAGGAGACCTCTTAAGCTACTGGAGATCTAAGTGCGAGACGATCCTTAACCAACTAAATGTAGACCAAGAAACACTATTACATAATCCCAATCTGGTCAAAAAAAGCTACTAGAACAGGATTGGATCGACACCTGTGAGAGAAGGCTGCAACATAAAAGAATTAAAAACAATACTCCAGAAGCTAGAAAATTGAAAGCCCTTGCCAAGTATATCTCTGTTCCCATTCAAAAGGAGAAGGTAAACTTTTCTGAAATTTAGGCTAAACGCATGGGTTACGAAAGAAACCGCATATCAACAGACGGAGAACCCTGGGCATGAACAAGCTTGTAGCCTCTGTCAGGGTGCGGATGAATCTATGAAACATCTAATCTTACAATGTCCGAGCATGAAAGGTGCAAGAGAGAGATGTCTAAGGCAAGAATCAGACAAACGCTCCACTTACATTGATGAAGAATGATTGAGTGCGATGCACATGGGTGTAAATAACAAGCTAATATTTGCCTTGACTGCTTTCATAGAGGTGATATTTGAAAGACTTAAGAAGAAGTAAGAAATAACTGTGTTAACGAATATAGATGACTGAAAAGAACATAGAGGAGGATGAACATAAGATTCGATCCAACAGTTTGTTCTCTGCTTGTACATAAGATGAACGTGTTTTAAGTGTGATGTAGTGCAATTTTGGTAATGTGCAGGGGCGTTGCTAGGGGGGGGGGCTAAGAGGGCTATAGCCCCTGATCTTTTGTTTGTAGCCCCGGATAGAATCTCAGGAGGTACATCCAAAAGACTAGTGTAACGCTCACCTGATTCCCGTAGAGGCGCCGGTCTTGACTGGGCGTATACCGTATCTTCAAAGGTGATGTGTAACACACGGCTGGCTCTTTGGGCTGGACCTCTGTGCACTGTATGTCTGACTCGAAGGGTAAGATGTCTTAGATAAGTGAACGCCGTGCTCTCCATCTGCCTCGGGGCAGGGTGCTGTAACCAGTTTCTTCACTGGATAAGGGGAGCAGGCCTCTTGACTTCAGAGGACTGCTGTCCGTCATTTACTGCACGAACGGTAAGTTTCGAGTAATTCTAATGTCTTTAAAGTCTTTAGTAATGATGTTTCTTGTTTTGCAGGGTTCCGGCGATGGCGGATGACGGGCTGAAGTGAGTTGAAGATGGAGCCCGTGTGATGAATAGAAGCGCCTGGAAGCACGTAAGTAAGCGCTTGTTGCCTGCTTCACGATGCGCTCTAACTGTCTTTTTATTTTGCAGGTACAAGTTCGGAGCGGCTGCAGGGTGCCGGAATACCCACTGGGTTAGATGTGGAAAGGAGTAATGGCACGTGAGTATTAAAGTTCCCCAATGTCTTTAAACGCACCTTGTTTTGTCTTTCAGATGCGGGATGCAGCGCCGAAGGCCTCCGGAGCGTGCGAAGAGTTGGTAAGCTTTTGTCTTTCAGATGCCGGAATGCAGTGTGAAGACCTCCGGAGCGCACGAAAAGTAGGTAAGCCTTTGTCTTTCAGATGCCGGAATGCAGAGCGAGGCGTTGGTGACAGCCGATGGACCAGGTAAGTGAAGAGCTGTCACTGAAGACCGTAATGCTAACCTGTTCTTTCTTGTCTTTATAGGTGTTGCTGAAGACTGGATTCGGGATGGTAAGCCTTTTTCCTTAGGCCCAGGATCAGATGCAGAAGACACGATGAGCGTTCTGCTGCAGAGGATGCAGAATAACGCAAAGCAAGATTCATCCATCGGGTGTGGTTTAAATAGCCTCCTGTAGTGCTTAGGTGTCTCCTTCCACAGCCATGCCTAGGATAGAAAAGAGTTCCTGCTTTGCAGAAGAGTTCCAGTGTTCTGAATCTAGGGAGTGGCTCCTGCCCCACCCAACAGGAAAAGTAGTTCCAAACAGAAGATGATCAGAGGCTCAACTGGCAGGCAAGTAAGCAGCATGGTCTGCTGCAGGTAAGTCCACCCAAGCATTATGAGCCCGGCGCTTCCAGCGCTGGGACTGGGCATATTTATGAGCCTGGTGCCACTGGCGCCAGGACTGGGTCCAAAAGGTCCCAATTGGGACTGGTTGGCACTCGGAACCTGGGTTATGGATCTGCTTCCAAGGGAGTTGGGAAAACCCTGACCTTTTGGAAGCAGAGATCATGACAACTAGCTAGCCCCCAGTACCAACAGTTCTGACATCAGTTTAGCCCCAGGTCTTTTCTAGACCTAGCAACTCCCCTGGTAATGTGTACGAGGAAAAACATGACTGTTTGTTTGATTTTTTTTTTTTTTTAAAGGTTTGTAATAAACCATATAAAAAAGAAGAAGAAAAAGGGGGTTTGACTCGACCCTTCTATGACCCCTCCGACTCCTCACGCCGGCCTGTTCTAGGGCCTCGTGGTACTTGTAGTTTCAACAAAGTGGACCAGCCAGAGTCCTTCGAATGAGTGCCCACGTAACGCCAAACCACTCTGCAGCTGTCCTTCCCTGGACTTTCTTTCAAGTTTTCACACACAAGTTCTTTGTTCAAAAGTCATTCATAAGCCCTTCCAGCATTGCGGCTTACTTGTATCCTTCTCCATCTCTTTCCCTTTTAAAATGCTTTCATAGCATCCCATTCGCCTTTCACAAATCAGTCTTTTGTGTAGCTCATCAACTCACCGGTTGTTCCGGCTTTAATCGTCCTTTTCCAGTCAGGTCCCCCTCTTCCGTGCCCAGGCCTTCTATCAGTGTTTTCAGGGTCTCTCTCTGCCAGGAGCGCTGGGCTCAGACCTTCTCGCTCTGTTTTAAGGGTCTCTCTCTGCCGGGTAGGGACCCGTCTTCAATTTCAGATACTTTCATATAAAAATACCTTTGGACTCCAAGTCCGAGAATGCCCCTGGGTTTATTATGCTCCTACTTCATTGCTCCCCAAAACAGCATTCCTTGGTTTGGGAGTGGTAGGAGTCTCACAGGGATGATTTGCTGAGGTCAGAGTCTCACCGCCTGCCCCTCAGAGACCTGGGCTGTCCTGTTTGGCCCAGGGGAGGAGCTCTGTTTTGGGTACCGCCAGGCAAGCCCAGCTGACCCTGGCTTGGTCTCCTGGAGGGACGGTTCTCTTTCCACATTACAGTCTCCTCTGTATCCCAAGGGCCAGTATCTGGGTGTGGTTCTCCTCCTCCAGGTCTCCCAGGGTCTCTGCAGCTCCATAGGTCTTCCTCCGGCTTCTTAACACCTTCCAGCTTGCTAAATGCTGTTTCTGGTTGCTGCTTTTATACTCTTGTTAGAGTTGATTGGAGTCAGATGTGAGTAGTTGTCCCTCCCTGCCTGACTCTGCCTGCCCTCGTGATTGGGACAACATGGAGACTGCCCATAGGAATCCATTGCCCATGGATTCCAATGGGTAATCCTTGTGACTCCCATCTGTCTCTTCCTCGTCCCAGTCCTTGTGTATTTCAATAGGGGAATTGGATTATGGGAGTTGAGATGGAGATATCCCATGGATGTTAGTTTACATCCCCCTTGATATTCTAAAAGAAGAAGGGGATTATGGGAGTTGTAGTGCAGTGGCGTCGCAACATTTGTATTGGGGTTTAGAGATAATCTCGAGTTCCCCTGTTTTCTCCTTCTTTTTCATAAGGGAAAGTACTGGGGGGGATAGGATTTTGGTGGCAATATCCCATAAAGACTGCTAGGATATCAGGTAGGGGTGCATCAGAAAAAATGGGATACAGCGTCTCGCCCAAGGGCGCTCCTCTTGCAGTCTCCAAGGACCCCCTGCCGAGGTGATCCTCCCTCGCCCACCCGCCCACCCCCAGGGTTGGGATCCAAGAGCAATGGCCCTCCACAGGCCAGCTTAACAAACGATCCCCGGGAATAACCTGGGAGAAATGCCTAAGATTTCTCTCAGTGGCGAAGAAACACGTACTCTGTGTGGCAGAGGTCGGGCAGCGGAAAGCAGTAAAGTGTGAAATTGGGCCGAATGTTGCTCATTGGTTCCGACACGACATTCAGAGGATTTATGGGGAAGTCTGAAGCCTCGGTGGGAAGCCAGAAGCAGCAGCAGTGCGCATGGAGGTTCGCTGTGCAACCCAGATACTTCAAAGAGGCTGTGAGGCCCGATATTCCAGATGGCTTTGTACGCAAACGCTAAAAAGTAATGATGCAGTAACGCAACTGAAAGACAAGCCGCATTTGTGATATTTTTAGCGAACTAGGAAACAGTCTCTGTATCCCTTGCCAATTGAAGCGTTATTTAGCGAAGAACGACAGGAAACGCTTTTTATAAAGCCCAAAAGACTGATCACAATATTGAATACTAAACCTGAAGTGGGCAAGGCTGTAGAGTGATGAAAGTTAAAGGGGAAAGTGCCCTTTTTAAGCGAATCTATGAAATAGTGCAAGTGTGAAAGAGCATGACAGAAAGGTGGGGAATTAATGACACCACCACAAAGTGAACTTTATGAATGAATACAGTGTGGCAAAGCCAAGAGGCTAGTTAGGAACAGCCAAGAAAATGTGAGCCTGCACATAAAGCCAAGAGGCCGATAAGGAGAATCTAAGTGAATGTGAATCTGTACACAGGGCCAAATACACAAGAACGTGTGGGCGAAAGAGGCTAGGGTTCCTAGTTGCACGACCTGTGATTGGTGTACTGTGTGGTCTAACAACTGCGCCTAGACCAGGGAACCCTCAATTATGTAAGCCAAAGACATTGTGACACCAAGCAAGAAGGAGCAATTTAAGAAGGGGCAGTATCAGCGAACTGTTAATGCAATCCAGAAGAAGTGTCATGTTTTGATTTATTGATTGATGTATTGTTCATTTGTTAGGCGCTTATACAGTAAGTCAATTCTGTTTTAAAGCCCCCACAGGGCAATATGGAGGGAACATGGGATTGAAAACAATGAGTACAGTGAAAGATAAAGACGAACCTACTATGCCTTGTGAGTATTCAGAATGTGCAAGTGCAGCGAGATGAGGGTAAGTGTGGGGTAAGTGCTGGAAAGTCCAAGCAGCAGATGAAGTGCATAGTACGGTAAGTGCTATGCGGCTTGGAGCCGCAATGGGTTGAAAGTACAATTCTACAGGATTGAGGCTAGTGGGTGCTGAGGCAAGTGATACGAAGTAGGCAGAGGCTTGGGGGATTGGGAATGGAAGGCCAGGTCCCTGAAGGATAAATAAGCACCCTGGTCACCAATCACAGGGACTGTGAGATTAGCAGAGGAGGGAAGGAGATGGTGAAGATGAAATCTTGAGGAGCTTCTGGAAAAGTCCTACTCAAGATGATTGGGAAGGGGGAGGCTGTTCCATAAGAGGGAGACAGCTGAAGAAAGTGATTGGCCTCCGGCCCTCTGTTTAGCGAAAAGCTTTACACACA
This sequence comes from Ambystoma mexicanum, assembly GCF_040938575.1. Taxonomy (NCBI): domain Eukaryota; kingdom Metazoa; phylum Chordata; class Amphibia; order Caudata; family Ambystomatidae; genus Ambystoma; species Ambystoma mexicanum. The sequence goes on along the minus strand of NC_090924.1, from coordinate 578,953,837 downwards.
GAGAGTTGGGGCCAGAGGACCGCAGAGGTCTGGAGGGGAGAGTATTTGGTATGAGAAAGTTGCCGATAGCGTGGCCCCAGGCCCTAGACAGCATTGTGGATGATGCAGAGGGATGTGAATGTAATCTGTGCCACAACCAGTAGCCAGTGCAGACTTTTAGGGCAGTAGAGATGTGGTCCCTGGGTTTAAGGGCAAGGATGAGCCTCGCTGCCCTATTCTGGATTAGCTGGAGGGGTCGTAAAGTGGAAGAAGATAGATTCAGGAGAAGGCTATTGCAGTAATCAAACCTACAGAGAACCAGGGCTCGGGTTCATTGAGCTTCTGGGGGAAAGTGAGAAAATGGAGGAATCCTTTGAGAAGGAAGAGTTGAGAGTAGGACTTCTTAGTAATGTCCTGAGTGAAGGAGGACGGAGAGAGAGGAGTTGAAGATAACGCCAAGGATTCTGGCTTCAGAAGAAGGGGCAGGGGGAGTGCCCATAGAGGATGGCCAGAGTGAAGGGACAAAGGATGGATCAGGGGTCCCAATGGGAATGATCTCAGTTTTGCTGGGATTGAGGCAGAGATTGTTGGAAGTACACAAGGACTGGATGGCATATAGGATGTCAGTGATGATGGAAGGTGCAAGAGGATCAGCATGAAGTTTGAAAAAGGGTTGTGTTTCATTGTGTAGCACTCACAGTTGGCAGAGAAGGAGGAAATGAGGAGTGCCAGCTGAGCAAGGTAAGTGTTGTAGAGCCAGGGGGAGAGGTTTGATCCCTGTGGGACACCACAGGTCGAGAAGGAAATTGGTGAGGAGAAGCTGGCCAAAGTGACTTGGGACGACCGGTCAGTTATGAAGGAGATAAGCCAGTCCAGTGCCCGCTCAAGATACTAAGGGTATAATGGAGCTGTTTTATGAAGATAGAATGGTTAACCATGTCGAAGGCAGAGGAGAGATAGAGTAAGATGAGGACAGCTCGAGAGTTTGAGTCCAGAGATGCAAGCAGTTCTTCACGGGTGTTCAGAAGAGCAGTTCCCATGCCTCCCAATGCACGAAATCCAGATTGATGGTCGTGGAGACCGCCAACAAGTTCAGCGTGTGAGGTAAGTTGTGGAAAGGCCAGCTTCTCAAGCAGTTTCCCAATGAAGTGGGTGGTAGAAATAGGGCGGTAGTTGGCCGAACAGTGTTACGCTCACCTGGCTCCCACAGGGGCGTCAATCTGAACTGGACAGCTGCGGTCTCCACCAATGTGACGCGTAGTGCCGAGATGACAGACTGGACTGGCCCACCTAGCTTCGTTTGCTTGGCCCGTAGGAATATTTTTCTACAAATGGAGAAAGGGAATTAACCACCCGTGGAGTTGAGCGTTAACCCCCCCCCCCACTCCCGCTGTTCTCCCCACTGATCACCTTTGATGTCCCCTCTTATAGTCTCACCTGATGGTTTGGAAACATGAGCTCTCCATCCTGCATAGAGCGCAGGTGCGCGTAGATAACCAGTTGCTTCACTGGCTCGAAGGAATTGGTGAGTTCCAGAACAATATTGACTCCGAGATTCCCGGCAAGACGCCGTAAGTATGTAGTTCGTAAGAGTTCAAATGTCTGCCTTTCACTCTTGTCCGATTCCTTGCAGGTTGCAGCTTGACCCTAGCGAAGAGTTCCTCGTGGCAACCGGTAATATTCAGGTAAGGATTTGTATTATCCAACACAGTTCGATAAAATAATGTCAATATGTAACCTGTTGCTTTCTCCCTTATTCAGGCGCTGAGAGAAAGTATGAAGTCTCGGGGAATGATGCCTCCGGCGGTAAAATCGGGTAAGTCTATTGTGGTGAGGAGGTTTCCCCTTGTTTGTCTCTTTGTTTCACCTTGCTGTCCTTTTGTTTCCCCTTAGGGGCCGGGGTTCGGCGAAGATGCAGTGGAAGCTGCGCCGACCTGTGAAGAGGAATAGTACCCCCGGTGGTAAAATCAGGTAATTCTATGGGGGGTAACTAATATTACCTCTGTGTATTCCCTTGGCTCACCTTGCTGTTCTTGTCTTCCCCTTAGGTGCCGGAGTGCGGCAGGAACATGCAGGAGGATGCGGTGGAAAGTAAAGATGCTGCGAAGGCCGGTGAGTTCAGCGCGGCGCTGCTGCAGGCGAGGCGACGCGCATAAAATAACTTCTTTCTTCCAGCTCGAAGGCGTGATGGATCGGGATTTCAGGTAAGGATCAAAGGTATTGCTCTTGTTCTAATCTTTTCTCCTTCTTTCTCCCTTTTTCTAGGAGCTCCAGACTCGAGGCGGGCGTGGCAGAAGACTGGATGCAGACTTGCAGGCACAGTGAGCGTTACGCTGCTGGATGCAGAATAACGCGAAGCGTGTGCTGCTCTTCGGGCGTGGTTTAAATAGCCTCCAAAGTAGGCCCAGGTAAGTATTCCTCCCCAGCCCCACCGGAGTAAAAAATAGTCCCTAGGTAAAGTAGTCCCTTCCAAGCCTCTTTTGGCTTGGAGCTCTTGCAGCATGGTCTGCATCAGGTACGGTTGCAGCATGGTCTGCATCAGGTAAGTTTTAATCTATGAGCCTGACGCCTATGGCGCCAGGACTGACTCTCAATATGAGCCTGCCACCATAGACGCCAGGACTGCACCCAAATAGCCCCTAGCAGGGGTTGTTGGGCTTGCTTGGGATAACTTGATGCCTGCTTCCGTGGTTGCTGGACTTGGTCTGGGTTCCCGGGGGTAGGCATCATGACAAACAGGTGGGGTCTGCTGATAGTTTTTCTGGAGGGGGCGCAGAAGGGAGTGCTTGAGGGAGGATGGGAAATATCCATGGGCAAAAGAGTGGTTGCAGAGATAAGCTAGTACAGGAGCAAGAGAGTCAGTGTTGTCCTTGATGGTTCTGGAGGAGCAAGGGCAGACCTGTTTGGAAGAGACCTTCATGGAGCAGGCAACTATGGTGAATTCTTCAGGTGTGACGGGGGAGAAAGAGGAAGGAAGGAGGAGGGTGAGAAGCTGTAAGAGGCAAGCGAGTGAGGGTGGGGTTGGGCAGGAGAATGGCAATGGCGCTCAGGATGTCCAGAGTTGTTGGATGCACCCGATACCCGTGCCTGGATGTGGGACCTTTTTTGGGTACGATGGAGAGTCTTTATTGCCTTTGGAGCAAGCGGTAAGACAGTTTGTCAGAGGGTGAGCCTGAGGTTTGCCACTTCCGCTCCGCAGCTCTGCACTTGTGTTTCAGGGCTGCAAGTTCAGAGTCATACTAGGTGTTATGTTTAGAGGCGGGTTTCAGGCGGATCCTCATGACTGGGACAAGAATGTCAAGGGTGTTGGTAACGGCCGAATGGAGGTTTCTGAGAGCAGAGTCGGTGGTAGAGTATGGGGGTGGGGGACAAGGAGGATGAAGGTGGATGCGAAGGCAGCAGCTGACACTTCCTTCATCAGACGGATGTTCGTGAACAAGTTTGGCAGGCTTTTGGAAGGGCGGTCAAAGGGTCCAGGGCACCCAGGTGCGAGGAGAGGAGAGGAGAGGAGAGGAGAGGAGAGGAGAGAATGGTCTGAACAAGAGAGCGGAGTGACCAGAGGCGTGTGGGGGGTAGAGGTCCGAATCGATGAGGGCATTCAGAGTGTGTCCAGCCGAGTGGGTTGGGCCAGACGGGAGAATGGAGAGGGATAAAGATGTGCAGATGTCAAGGAAAAGAGTGAATACTGAGACGGGAGTCCAAATGGATGTTGAAATCGCCCATGAGGATTAGAGGTGATTAAAATTAGGATTAGGGTGGAACAGAAATCAGCACATTCAGAGAGGAGCAGGCTGGTAGTGCCAGGAGGCCTGTAGATTGTAGCAATGGTCAGAGAGGAAGAGGGAGAGATTACCAGCTGCTTGCACACTAGGCACTCAAATGAAGAGTAGAGCTGGGTGGGTTTGATAGAAGAAGTAACCCACTCATGGAAGATTAAGGCAACTCCACCGCCAGCACAGTAAGGTCGTGAAAAGCACTGACTGAGCTGGCATTGAACCATGTCTCTGTAAGAGGAAGAATGTCACGGTCAGTGTCTTCAAGAAGGAGGCAGATGTCGGCAGAGTGTTTGTTGGCTGATCAGGCGTTAAGAGTAGACATGTGAAGGTCTGCGACTTTGAAGGTTTTCTGAGATGGAGTACTGGGACGTGGTACACCAGTCAGAGGGGGAGGGACAGAGAAAGACGGAGGGAGTGGTAGGGGGAGAGGCAGGTGAAGGGAGGAAGGAAGTTAATGAGGGATGGCAGCCGCTGGTCAAAGAGGAGGAGGAGGTTGGCTTGAGAACCCTGAACCAATATCATGCCTGTGTGGCAGACATTAATGATGCAGAGTGATGAAGAGAAGTCCGGCCAAGAGGACTTCCCACTTGATGCCACCATTAATGGGAGAGTATGTGAAAGGGAGGACAATGGAGATGAGTCGTCCATAGATCTGGAGAAGGGACAGAGAAGAGGATATCAGTGAAGACCTGTCTGGAAGTTGTGCTGATGCAGATGTCTGTGATGGGTAGGCCACGGTTCGTGGACAGGATGTCTTTTTTGTACCTTTTCCTTCCAGACCATGAGAGGGTTTCCTTCCAGATAGGTGAGATGGTGAGCGCGATAGGTGTGGCAGAGATTAGTTGAGGAATGAAAGAAGAAAGGCTCCACTGTTCTAGCTAAACTCACCAGGTGGCCTAGTAGTCACGAAGGCACAAATGCAATCCAAAAAAGGAGATTCGAATTTCTAGAATTTTGCAAAGAGTGCACAGATATAAAAGCACACACACACACCTAAATTTGAATTTAAAAAACAAGGGCACAAATGCAATGCAAAGACGGTGCAGGGATGTGAAAGCACACATAACTAAAGTCAAATTTAAAAAACAGGAGCCCAAATGCAATGCAAAGAGGGTGCAGAGATGTAAAAGCGCACACACCTCATTTGAGCCAGTCTCAACATGAAGCCTCTTGTCATCCGTCAATCCTTTTGTAGACTGTTTTCCCTTTACTATTAGTCAACTAGAAGAAATCCCCTTGTCCCCCGCTCAGTCCCTGATGTTGAACTATGTTTGGTTTATAGGTAGATGCAGGATTTTCTGAACTGTGGCATTTCACTCCATGAAAGTGATTGTCCTTGACTTTCTGAATCACAGCATAATATCTGTTCTAACATTCCATCCTGCAACAGAGAGTGGGGCACTATTATTTCCACATATGATCATGGTTTCTGCCTGCCTTAGAAGAGTGTGGGGTGTCTGACAAAGTCCTCTGCCTGTCTGTGGAGATGGAACATTTGCTTGCCAATGGGGCTGGGTGCCACCACTAGCTGAATACCAGTCGCGGGGCTAGTGTGAGGAGGATGCCATAGATAGTCTAACCATGCTGGAAATTGGGCATGGAATTGCCACAGGAAGTATCTTTGGGTCTCGGGACAGGAGTTTACAATCTGTTGAAAATCTTCCCCTCCCTTCTCAGAATATATTTTCAAAATAATTGAGTTATTATTTCCCAGCCACACAACTTGTTAATAAGCTCAGTCCTATTCTTTACAAAGAGAAGGCAGAAGACAAACATGAGTGAGAACAAACTTGCACTCCAACATTTGAGGGCGCCAGCGTGTGAAGGTATCACGCATGCTGTGACCGTACAGAGCCGGGAGATGCAGGAGAGAGCCATCGTAAGTGAACTATCACGTAGTGAATACAAGAGAGTCATTTCAAAATGGTGACTCCTATATTTCATTCCTCCTCCCATGGACCGGCAGTAATTCCCATGGAGTTGTGCACCCCTGGAATAAATTAAATCAAGAGTTCATGTTCCACAGAGATGTAGAATACCAGGAGGGCGACTCCCTCCTTCTGGTCCAGTGGTTAAGCGTCTTGACAATATCTTTGGCAACCATGGCCCTAATGTCTGAATCAACACAAATGTACTGGGAGGACAGAAGAATGACTCCCTTTTCCTGGTTAACCTTGACTTTTGGTGACAATATTTCTTAACAGTTCTTATTAAGTATTGTACTTCTCTCCAGGCTTTCTCCAGAGTTAACTTCAGTGTTCTTGCTTCACTTTGCTTACTATTGCATTAAGTATTGTGGTGAGGGAGATTAGGCTTTGGTAGACTTTGCAACAATTACTGAGACGAGGGAGATAACTCCTGATGCTTTGATCAGCTTTACAAGAATTTCTGAGATGAGGGCGATTACTGCCGCTCCATTCATTATTCTCCCCCATGCTCATACTGGGTCTACTGTGGTTCCCGTTACCACTTTCTTCCTGGGACCACAAAGCTGATTCTTCCTGGGACTTTGGGGCTGCTCTTCGGCATATGTTATTCGTCTGCACTCTTTCCTCGCTTCTCTCTATCCTGCTTCGGTTCTGTGGGGCCTCCGGTTCACCGGTATCAGCATTTTTAAGGGACCTACCGGTCAACCACGCTGAGGTCATGCCACCATTAACCGGATTATCACCTCTGCAATGATCGGGCCTCTTTCTAGCTGACGAGGCTTGCTCCGACCTTCCACCCACATCCTCTCGACTGGGAGTTGCTTCTCTGTCCGGCGTCTTGGTTGCCGGGTTGGAATTTCCCCGGTAGGTGCGTCTTCACATTGGCTTCTCTCTGGTTTCCCTGGTTCCTTTTCAGGCTGTTCTTCGTTTGTTTTTATGGTCAGTAGGTGGGTCTTCCAAAGCAGTGTTATAGTCCCTTTTCTGTGTCTATTATGCACTCTTCAGGCCTAAGTCCTGTAACCTTCTTCTTCACAATATTTCCATAAAACAATGAATTAGATTTTAAAGGAAGAAAAGGAGGAGTGTCACAATAACATACAGTAGTACTGTCAGAGGCTTTTCTTACAGTTCTTGGGCATTTCGGGGACTCAAAGGTAAGAGAGTTAAGGAGTTCCACCATGGAATGGGAGTTGCCATCCCCATGAGGGACGTCCCTCCCTGTGAAGTCCTCCCACCTTTTACCTGGAGGAGTTTTATGGGCAACAAGGGGATTTGGTGGATTTGGCGGCCGACTTGCAGGCGGCAAGTGGCTTGGACACCTTGCCAGAGGTAAGCATGCCCCCTATTGCCACCTCTACCAAGCCACAGGCCACTTTTCAGCACCTAATGGCAAAAGTGGTCAACACCTTAGGGCTGTCGGCTCCTTCACGTACAAAGGTGCAGTACGACCTGACTGGCATCCTGGATGAGGGTCCTAAAAAGGCGGCTTTGTTGCCTTTCAATCAGGCAGTGGAGGGGCCAGTGATGGAACCTTGGCCTAAACCGGCTTCAGTCCTCGCAGTGGACGCCAACCTGGCTTAGAACCACGGGCCGGCACCCTCAGACCCCATGTTTCTTTCTGACTATGCTTCCCCCAAGAGTTTGGTGGTCCAAGCCGCTTCAGCAAATAAGACCACCTCTTCTCCTTCTTTGCCCTCCAACAGATATGATATGGCATTTATAGCACGCCTATACACAAGTGTTTCAACAGAGCGAGCAAGAGACTGGATGCATGGGGTAGGACGATTTGTAGCTCTTCGAGCTTGGTCTTCAGTGTGTCAATGCCTCTTATGTTCTGGCCATGTTTTCACTCGGCCTGTGATCGGCCATGGTCAAGGCATTGTGCAACATCCCCAAAGGGAGATGTGGGAGAGTTTGAGTCCCTCATCAAAGACGGCAAAGAAGCCTCCCGTCACATCTGCAATCTGGTATGGACACCGCAGACTGCGTTGCAAGGATGTTGGCCACCAGCGCAGTCTTGTTTCTCGTGACTATGGATGACAGGGTTTGCTACTGATGTCCAAGACAAACCTCTGGGCATGCCCTTCGATGGCATGAACTTGTTAGGCTCCAAGTCCGACGAGTCACTCCAAAAGCCTCCAAGGCTAACGATAAGTCACTGGGGCTGGCTGTACAGCAGCAGCGACCTGCGAGCCCGGCAGCAGGTGAAGGATTTTTCACCCCTTCGCCATCTATGCCTAAAGAGGTAGAGGTCAAGCACCATCGGGCAAGCCATGGCAGCATAGTCGCTGCAGTAGTAGGGACCAGGTTGCTCCTAGATGAAATGCTTCCACCTTCACTGTGCCCTCCGTAGCCCCCGGTGTAAAATTTCTCTGAAGTGGACTTCCGCCATCTGTCCACTGTGGGAGGCAGAATATCCCTGTTTAGCGAGGAATGTACCACCATGGACGCCTGGGCCTTAAAGGTCAAGCAGCAGGGAATACTGCCTCCCTTTTGCCTCTCCCCGTCCAGACCACACTGCATGCCACCAGCCCTCTCCTCTGGAACCTCTCCTACTGGAGGAGACCCATTAGCTTCTATCAAAATGGGCCATAGAGATGATACCCTGCTCAGAGCGAGTCAGGGGTTGGTACTCAACCTACTTTCTGGTGCTGAAGGACGACAGAGGTCTTAGAACCTTAATTTATCTCGGGCGTCTGAACTTGTACTTGCGTTGTACAAGTTGGACACTCTGGCCCAGATCCTCCCGGCCCTGGATGTGACCAACTGGCTAGTCTCCATGGATCACCAGGATAACTACTTCCATGTGGCTATCCACATGAAGCACAGGAAGTACCAGAGATTCAAAGTGGGGGTCTGTCATTTCTAATTCAAAGTCCACCCTTTTTGGTCTTTCTTTTGTGCCCAGGGTTTTCACCAAGCTGCTAGCAGTAACTGCATCTGGGATCCTGCTTATCGCCCTTACTTTTCAATGTTTATTCTAAACCCTTATGCAATCTCCTTGCTTCTGTCAGTGTCTACTTCGCAAACTAAGCAGACGACACCCAGATTGTGTTCAAACTATTTGTTAATTAAGTTTTCAAGGCCATACAGACATGGATGCCTTTAAACTCCTTGGCCTTGAACGACTCCAAAACGGAACTGCTCATTATTGGTATCCAACACAAATTGAGATGTCTTGATACTCTCTACAATTCTTTTTTGATAAACAGCATGGTCATTGCTGTATCTGAAACTGTTAAAACTTTGGGAGTCTATTTTGACTCTCACCTCACTTTCCAGTATCATGTTTCATCTCTCAAATCTTCATGTGCGTTTCTTACTAGTCTATTATGGCAAATCAGCCCTTATCTGTCCGAGGTCAATCTTGCACTGACTGCCACAGCTATTGTCAACTCAAAATTGGACTTCTGTAATAGTCTCTTGATAGGTACCTCCAAATCTAACATTATGAAGTTACAGGTTTCACAAAATGGAGATGTTCGTGCAGTAGGTGGGTTTAGGCAGTCTAGGGTCTCGGAGTCTAGTAGGAAACTACTCTGGCTCCCTGTCGACGAGCAGCGAATATTCTTCAAGGGTTCTGTCCTGATTTTGTTGATTAATGTTAATGGTGAATGTTATTGGTGGGGGGGGTGACAAGGGAGCCGGTAGGATCTCGTTTCTGGCGTGGGTGGGACAGGGTGGGCTCTGGGGTTCACTTATGCCAGTTGGTGTGGGAATTAAGGGGGATGGCTCGATGGTCTGCACATGGAAAAGATTCCTAATATACAAGATGAAACAAGGTGACATAGCATCCACAATTTTTGCACGGTACACTTCGGGTAGGTCTATTGCATAGGGAACCCTGTTTTACTACAGGTCTCATGAGTACACCTAGTGTAGGGAAAAAAAGTAGATAACACACTGTCAATACTGTCATGGAATGTGGGAGGGTTCACAAACAAGAAGAAAAGCTGTTCAATAGCAAATTACAGCAAGAAACACAATGTAAACATACTATGCCTACAGGAGACTCATTTAGTCCGAGATGCAACCCTTCCTAGACTAACAGGCTGGGGCATCCATAGATATGGCTCCTTACAGTACGCACTCCAGGGGGGTAGCGGTATATATACAGCGCTCCTTAGAGTTTAAGCTACATAAGCGGATTGGCGATGAGGAGGGGCGATATATTATATTTGTGGGCAAAACTCCTGTTCATAAACATATATGCACCAAATACTGATTTCCCCCGAGTTCTTCCGCTAATGTGCCAATCACATTCACAAATTCCCGGGCTATGAGGTGGGCGATTTTAATATGGCTCTCACATTAGACCTGGATAGGTACTCGACAGCACAACACAATCCCTACCTTGGGCTGCCCAACCCTGGCCCGCTATAACTGGATATCACAAATTGCACGATGTGTAGCGTGAAATGCACCCGATAGATAGGGAATACACTTTCTTCTCCGGCGTCCACGGTAGCTTGTCCAGAATTGATTATATTGTGATCACCACCCCTATTTATTTATTTTATTTATTTATTTATTTATTTGTAACGCGCCGAAGCTCGCAAGCATCAGGGCGCGACAAGGACACAAGGACGAAGAAGAACGGGACAACACATAGAGAGCATAGAGAGGGAGGAAGCAGAACGATGGCAACTAGAAGCGGTGTGGAGGTTGTCTAATTATATGAAGAGAAAGGTCTTCAATTGTTTCCTAAAGCGTTGGAGGTTGTTTTCCAATCTGAGGCTGCAAGGCAGTTTGTTCCAGTGGAAAGTCGCCAGGTTCGGAAAAGCTCGGCCGAGACCAGTGGCTTTACCTGGAGGGCTGGGATTGATCAATCCTTGTTTTGCAGATCTCAAGCTACGGCTCGGCTCATACCAGCTGAATTTATTCTTAAGGTATGCAGGTGCCGTGCCATATAGGCATCGGTGGGTTAGGATCAGTGATTTAAACTTGATCCGTTCCTTTACAGCCAACCAATGAAGATCTTTTCTGTCCTTGGTGATGTGTTCACGTTTGGATTTATTAGTGATGGACCTAACAGCATTATTCTGGATAATCTGACATTGTTTCAGGCAGTTGTTGCTGGCGCCGAGCATTAACGCGTTCCCATAATCTAAGCGGGATAGTATGGTGGCTCTCCCTATCGTGGTGCTGTTCTTGGTATTAAGAAAAGGTCTTATCTGACATAGGAGCCTTTGGTAGTATTGACAGTTTCGCTTTAAATAAGCGGTTTGGGCTTCTGCACCTAAGGAGGATTGTAAGTAAATACCTAGTGTTTTAACCTTATTAGATACCTTAATGGTAGAATCTTTTATGGTGAATGTGGAGTAATCCGAACCAAGATTGTTTAAGGCTTTAGCGCTTCCGAAGGTCATGAGTTAGACATGTGCTGGAGGCTAACACACTCCCCCCGAACCCTCTTGGACAATTTACCATTCCTAACCCTCATAGCTGGTCCAGTGGGAACTCCAAGACAACTGTGCTGGCGGTTCAGAGCCACGGCCCTAGAGAACGGAGCGTTGCGTGAGGAAATTAGCCAGGACCTACAAACCTACTTCCTGACCAATGTGGGCTTGTTGCCCGACCCGGGGGTTATCTGGGAGACATTTGAAGTGTATGTAAGGGGATGCTGTATATCTAAAGAAGGGGGGGTACTAAAAGCCCTGCATATGTCCATGCGGGCACTGGAAGGGTCCATTAAGGAATTAGAAAATAAACAGGGGGGCCTTGATATGGTTGAAGTCGGCAAAGCCCTAAAAACACATAGAGAGGAATTGTGCCAACTTGCAGTCGGAGAGGAGAGGTTCCTAGGCGACCCGATAGCAGCAACAAGGTATGGAGAGAGTGCCCACCTAGTAGGTCACTAGCTTGGGCCATTAAACGCGAACACCAGATGACGTCTATTATGGAGTTCGAGGATCGCAATGGACACCTCATCAAAGAATTTGAAGGGATTCATAACGTTTTCCGAGAGTACTATGATCAGCTATACATGTCCCGCTCCAACATAGAGCACGAAATGATGATGCAATACTTAGATGGGATAGCCCTATGGTGGTTGGATCGGGATCAAGGGGGTGCCCTGAACGTCCTCATATCGGATGAGATTTGCAAAGCAGTACTCTCCCTCTCTAATGGGAAAGCCCTGCGTCTTGATGATGTAACTGCTGAATTCTATGAAACCTATTTAGATTACCTGCTCCCAAGTTCGCACAATATGTACGAAAACGCCTTGTCAACGGGCACCCTCCCTGACTCCACAAGAACAGCAGTGGTGACAGTGCTTCTTAAACCTGAAAAAAATGCAGGAAAAATGCACTTTATACAGGCCATTGTCGTTAATCAATACCGACAGCAAAATACTTGCTAAAATACTGGCAGACCGTTTCCTCCCGCATATGCCTGCGTTAATCCTACCAGATCAAGCGGGATTCATCCTGGGTCGGTCAACTCAAAATAATCTGAGTCGGCTGTTTACACTAATGCAATACATGGACCTGGAGGTCCCTATGGTGATCGCAGCCTTGCATGCGGAAAAAGCGTTCGACTCAGTCGTGTGGCCTTTTCTCTTTGAGGTGCTCCGCCTCTCCGGGCTCTGCCTGACATTCATACGCTGGATCCTCTTGCTATATATTGCATCCAAGGCTGCGGTGTACACGAACGGGGTAACGTCAGAATTCATCTATCCAACGCGCGACACACGTCAAGGATGCCCCCTCTCACCGATCCTGTTTGCTCTCTCAATGGAACCGCTAGCGTGCCACATTCGAGAGCTTCACGCACACTGGGGCATAAAAATACACGCACACCTTATTGTCGTCTCGTTATACACGGACTATATACTACTCTACGTTAAACACCCCGGACTGAACCTTGCACCGTTGACACAAGAGATATGCAGATTCGGGGAGCTTTCAGGGCTGAGAATCAATTGGAATGAATCAGGTGCCTGCTGCACGCCGCTGACCCCAGGCGTGCAGCAGGCAGACATAGGGCGAGACTTCAGCTGGTGTCCCCAAGGTGGACGGTACCTAGGTGTACTGGTGTCCACGTCAGTGGGAGATCTATCAGGGAAACTATGTGAGAACGCTGTAACTACTGGAACACAGAGTAGAATCATGGATCCTGCTAGCCATCGCTCAGGCGGCGTGCATTGTATTAGTTAAAATGGTTATCCTGCCCAAACTGTTTTATATTTTTAACAAAGTACCTATTTTGCTCCCTACACATTTCTGGACACAAGCTAAAAGTTTAAGGATACGGTGGGCTTGGGCTGACAGGGAGGCCAGGATATTCTATGACACCCTCACACTATCATACGAACAGGGTGGGCTGGAATACCCTGATTGATATCTGTATTTCCTGGCAGCAACAGTCCAATACATAGCGGGATGGAGATCCCCCCACCTCTGACTCCCCCCACTCTCTATTGGCGAAGGTGGTTGTGAGCCCGAACGACCTACTGGGAATGCTATGGGGAACCTGAGAAAGGGCTCCTCAGACTGAGGTCCAACCTATAGCAGTGACATGGAGGTCCTGGGACCTCCCAATATACAAAGTCTATGGGATCCCACTTACACATGAAAGAATGTTCCAGATTCACTTTCAGAAATTGGGGGTCTAGAGGTTGGGCAACTTAGTGCATGACGAGCAGTTTATAAAACGGGAATCCTTACGAATCAAGGGGGAGTGGACCGCAATGTCCCTGCTTTTGTACTTCAGGATCAGGGAGATATTGAGATCTAAATGGCCGCTGTTCCCCGAAGCTCCTACCACCCACTCTATTCTTCAATATGTGATCAACCCTCTATCTGCTAGGAAACTGGTATCAATCATTTACAAGATGATCAGAGGAAGGAAGGTAGTGGGGGGGGGACGGTCATATAGAAATGCTTGGGAGGGAGCCCTGGGGACAGTAATAAATGAATAACAATGGAAACTAATCTGCATGCAGACACGCAATCTGTCTTTAAATAGTCGGGTCAGGCTAATACATTACACATTTTTACATCAAATGTACTACTCCCCGGCCAAGTTAAGCAGATTCTTGCCTGAGAGATCTGCCTCTTGTAAAAGATGCAATGAAGACTCGGCAGATTTTCCTCACGTAGCCGGTCATGTTCACATATCAGACCTTTTTGGGGGAGGATCGAGGAGGCAATGGCTGTGATGTTGCTGTCAGCGTGTTCCTATACACCCGAGTTATAGCTTTTAGCACTGATCAGGGAGGGATCCCTTTCTAAGAGGAGGCTGTTGGGGATGGCCACAGTAATAGCTAGATACCTGATTGCTAAAACAAGACAACTTTTTGGATAGAATAAGGAGCAAAATACCAGCAATCAATTAATTGGGTGCCTCATCTTGATGTATGAGACTTATAGACTGAAGCGAGGATGTTGTTGTTTTTTTTAATTTTTAATTTTAACTAGGGTTTCTTAAGGACGTATTACTTTGGAATGTGAAAAGGGATGAATGTTGTAAAATGTGTTAAAAGTTTGTCATAAACTAATTCACAAAAAACATTTAAAAAACATTGTTTCCAACACTGTTTGTACTTGGAAGTGACGATTAGCAATAGGTTTATTATTATAGGTCCTTTTAATTTTACAAGACACCACTAGGACTGCGTTATTATTATTTGATGGCCGTAGCTTGCTCCCATCTTTAGATTTAGGATTAGATAGGCTTTTTTCAAACCCAGTTGAAGTTCAATAAACACCCTTGAACTGTGATCACTTGTGTCTGTCGTCATACTGTTGATACCATGGTTTCCTTACACTGTGTAAGGGAGAAGTGCTGTGAATCCACAATGAAAATTGGGATTGTGACAAAGCCAAGGATCACGCTTTGCTAGGGGTGGGAGGGGAGCCCTTACATTGCCGGGATGGGTGTGGGACTCTTCCCAGCACCTCCTTACTGCAATCGATGGAGGCTGCAGCACCACACCAGGATGCCGGGAGGACCCGGAGCATGCAGCACTCCTCTACCGCAGCAAGGTAAAATATCGAACTGGTAGTAGCCACAGCCACAGGCACCAGGAAGTGAGGAGTGGGGAGTGGGCAGAGCCAGTACTGGGGAGTCTGCTGAGACGGGCTGGCGAACCAACCTCCACTTTGTCAACACTTGCTGCCACATAGGAAGAAGTGCTGTTGGGGAGCCGCAAGGCAGTGAGGCTGGCTCATGAACTCGACTCCAGTTGGCACCATCAGCTTAAGTCTACACGTACAGGAGCGGCCACTAAATGACCAGGGATGTTCATTAGTGGGAAAAGGCCTCTATTAAGGCTGTATTACTCAAAGTCCTACTAAACCATCAGTGTTCTGTATATTAAAAAAAAAACAACCTTCAGAAACACCATAATGATTGGTGCAAACATTCCCCTGCCAACTATGGCACTTTCGGTGGGAGAAATGCAGCAAGACAGCGTGAGAAGGGGGCGGGTTTACAAGCCCTTATGAATCCCTTCCGAAGCCCTTCCTATGCCACATCCCCTGGAAAAAGTTAAGTTGTTGTTCAGGGCAAGATGACCAATCGAGACGGGTTTGAAATATGTAAGGATAAACTTGGGAGTTGTTAAAATGGATTTCTAAACTCTGATCTGGTGGCCAGAAGTTTAGGAATTTACCCTTGGTTAGTGGAACGGGGGACAAACTAGACCAATCTACGGTAGCTTAGCAGGCAGTCAAGACAAAGTCTCAGGAGGGGTGAGAGTGATTGGAAGCCCACAATGAGCACACACAGTAAAACTCCACGGATCACTCTTAGATGTATATCAAAAATAAATTTATTATATCCATCCGTGAGGACCTGCTCTCTAACCTTGACTCTAACACCCCTTGTGTCCTCATTTTGCTCGACCTCTCTTCTGCCTTTGACACTGTCAACCACACCATCCTGCTCAACCGTCTCCGTGATAACCTGGGTATCACTGGTCAGGCTCTGGCGTGGCTGACCTCCTTCCTCTCCAATCGACCCTCCCAGGCCCAACTGAGTTCCTTCCTCTGGCATCTTCTTCTCTACCTGTGGTGTCCCCCAGGGATCTAACCTCTCCCCTGGCTGTTCAACCAGTATCTGGCACTTCTTGCTCACCGCATCGCCGCTCTCTGTCCCAACTTTCAGTGCTACACGGATGATACCCAGCTCATTTTCAGGCTACCCTCGGCCTCCTCTTCCCCTTCCCTCATCTCTGACTGTCTCTCTGCTATCCAGGAATGGTCTGCCTTAATGCTAATAAGACTGAGATTCTACTTATCGGCACACCCACTCCCTCCTTCCCTGCAGCTCTCTTGCCGGCCTCCCTGGGCCCTCTTCCTGCGCCTACCTGCAAGGCAAAAAACCTTGGGGTCATCTTTGACTCCACACTCTTTCTCTCCTCACATATCTGACGTCTCCAAGAAGGCACACTACCAGCTACATCTCCTCAGGGGCATCCTTCCTTTCCTTTCCTTCCCCCAGAAGCTCACTGTCTCCAGAGCCCTGGTTCTCTCGAAGCTGGACTACTGTAACAGCCTCTATCTAAATCTTCCTGCCTCTACTCTCCTCCCTTTGCAACTGATCCAGAACAGGACTGCGAGACTTGTCCTTGGCCTCAAGCCCAGGGACCGTATCTCTCCAGGACTTTAATCACTACACTGGCTCCCAGTGGCTGCGAGGATTAAGTTCAAAACCCTCTGCATTGTCCACAAGGCCTTCCGGGGCCTTGGGCCAAAGTACCTTCACCTCTCTCTTCCGAAATATCTTCCTTCTCGAGCTCTTCGCTCATCCACCTCCAACTACCTCAGGGTCAGCCGCTTCTCCAAGCAACAAGCTGGGGGTAGATCTCTCTCCACAGCAGGGGCCTCCCCTTGGAACAGCCTTCCTGCCTCCCTGAAACTTGAGGAGAACCATCTCCGGTTCCGGAAGCACCTCAAAACCTTCCTCTTTGCCTCTGCTTTCTCTCCCCTGTTAAATTCACTGAACCTACACTGAATCTGCTACTGGGCCACTTACCGATCCGGTCCTTGGCCCAGCCACTCTTCCCTGCACTGCCTATCTGCACTACGGGACTGTCTCTGTATCCTTCAGCCCCTTCTCCCGGCACTTACCTTGCACTTGCCAACAGCTGGCCCTATTATTTATCTTGTATTCTACTAACCATGTACTGCACTTTCCTTGCACTTGCCACCACCTGGCCCTATTATGTATCTAGTATTCTACTAACCATGTACAGCACCTTTCCCCCTCTCTCCCCTTCCCCCTGCACTTTTCCCAGTCCCCTTACCCTTGCGCGATCTGAATTGACACCTGGCATGTTAGGATCGTTGTCCGTCTCCGCTTGTTCCCCCCCCCCCCCCTGCCTCGTCGCGCCTTGAAGCACTTGTGTTTAGGCGCGTTACAAATGCCATATCATAAATCATACCATATCATATCATAGGCCTTTGTAACTAAAAACCAATACACCTCAGTAATAATACAGTTACCACACAAGCTTTTCATCATATATACAAAATGCATTTAGCCTAATGCACATTAAAGGGGAGAGAATAACCACAACCTGCAACAGAAGAGATAAGTTCAACACAGATATCTCATTAGGCAATTCTTAAAAGTCAATCCCTATCTTATGCAGTCCAGCCCTAAGAAGTGAGGAGGGGTATGCTCAAAGTACAGCAGTCTGTTAACAATGCACGGTCGTGCGTAAAGCGAAAAGGGGGTTCTCTTCAGGGAGCTGTAGCTGTTCAGGAAGGGGGTTGAGGCGATGAATGCAGCCCTAATCCTGGAGGGTCTCCCCTTGCAGGTAGAGTGACTTTCAGAGTTCGGGAATCGCTGGGGAGCGCAGGCTAGCCCAGCTAAGATGAGTATCTTTTCAGGGATCCTTGTGTGTAAAAACAGATGGATGTGCCATGGGGCCACCGGTAAGTGATGCAAGTACTCACCGCCCCTCGACACAGTCCGGCCCAAACTTTGCCATACGAGTCCAATTCGCTAGTAGGTTTCACCCCTTGCAGTTACAGGGTGCTCTGGCTCTCATCGGCAGTGGGACAGGACGATTGTCCGTGGTGGAAAAGTAGCCTTTTCTCAGCTCTCGAAGAAAGAAGGATAGTTCCATGGAGCACATCTCAGGACACGGGGGCGGGGGTGGGGGGGGGGGGGGGCTTTAGGTCTGCAGGCACTTACAGCAACAGTCACCACAGCGGGCGACACAGGGACCGTAAATGCTTGCGGCGTGGGGAACTCTCATAAATCGCGACCCAGAGCACCCACGACCACACGTGAGCAATTCCCCAAGTCTCAACTCAGGACAGCAGCTCTCCTGTACGATACCACGGGTTCAAGCAGGTCAGTTCACTGCATGGCCCAGGAACACTTCCGAAGAGGCTCTTTGCGACAGTAAGCCGGAGGTGCCGAGAGTATTTAGTCCCACTACTCGAAAGAGTCTAAGCGCTGTTGCAGGCCTTCTTGGTACACTACAAAAGCAGGGTGCCAAACCTTCCTAGCACGTCTCAAGTGATTCCACGGGTCTGCTCTTTCGTTCAGGATACTTGGCTTCTTCTGTAGTGACCTGGAGTTTCACACTCATATCTGGCATAGCCAATTGAAAATCTGCTCTCTTGCATGGCCCACGGTGGTTCCAGTCATTCAGGCCTACCCGACATACTGGCACCAGTAGTGTGGATTGGTTCCAGACAGTCCCAACCCTCTTCCTGGGCACTAGCACACGTGACATGCAGGAGCCTGTGAAAGATGCGTTTTTTGCGGGAGGCTGCATGCCCAAATGAGGAATACACGGGTCTTTCGACCTGGGGTAAGGCAAAGAGACAAAATGGCCAAAGGACAGAACAAAAGGCTTTGTGGCACGGCCATTTTCGGCACTAGTCACAGTCTTGGGCCAGACGCAGTAAACGCGGTAGGGTCTATAAAAACAAAGTAAAATACTTTAAAAGTAAACTGCTGCCACCATTTTGTTCTAGGCACACTTGTACAAACACCCAAAAACTCCTTAGAGGGTGGCTAGGGCCATGAACCAAAAGGTCCCCTGTGCGCGGTACTGTAAGGTACTTGGCACATTGATAAAAAGTTAACAAGAAATGGCAACATAGTCAAAGACTAAGGGAAATATAGTATCCCAGTACTGACAGCCTGAAGGACGTGTCAGTTTCCCCATACCAAATTAGCAACAGCTCAGAGGAGTGCAGCTGAAGGCTGTGCTCCACTGGAAAAAGTTAGGTTAGGTAAGCCAAACAAAAGTGAGTTTTGCGGGGTCCATGATTGGATGGAAAATTGCACATAAGGAAAATCGTTCCTAACAGGTGAGGACAGGAGGTGGAGAAGGACTCCGACAGATCAGAGGAGGAGAGTGCAAAATTAGTGTTGAGGCGATTGGGGAGGGGGGAGTTTGAGGAGTGTTTGTGCAGGAGAGTAAGGAATGAGCAGAATAGCAGTAGATTAGAAGAAGAGAGGAGTCAGTGGTAGGTGGAATTAGTAAAGTAGTAGGGAGAGTGAGAGGTAGTAGTAGTAGTAAGAAGTAGTAGCAGTAGCAGCTGCAAAGAGTGAGCCTAGAGAGAGGAGGTTGTACAGAAGCAGTGGTAGAAGGGAATTGGAAGTAGCAGTAGAGAAGGAGTAGTAGCAGTAGTTGAGAGACAGTAGTAGCGAGAGGGAGTAGTGGAATAAGGATAGTGGTAAGAGCAGAGAGGTGGTAGTAATAGTGGAGAGAAAGTAGTGGTGAGGGGATGGAGAAAATAACGTTGGAAGTGGCAGGAGGTAGGGGTAGTAGTGAGTGGGGGATCTGAGAAGTAAAAGAGAGGTAATATAAAAGGATAGAGGTAGGAAGAAGAAGTGTAACATTGGAGGGGGTCAACATTTTGAGTGACTTAAACCATATGTTTGGGAGCCTGATTTTCCGAATTTAAGCCACTGATATTTTGAGAAATAATGAAACCGAACATGGGGCGAATCTCCTAACAAATGAAGCCTAAGAAAAATTGCAAGGAAGCTCAAATGGACTACATCACTCCATGACTCATTTGAGGCAAAGCTTCTAACCTTTCTGCCACCAGTGTTGGACCTGGTGCACTCCTTCCTTTGACCCGGTAGGAGCACAATCACTCTAGAGCCGTTAGCTCAGAGATGCCTGCCTTGGGACCCCAGTATGTATTTTGATCCAAGAATGTATGAACATCTGGCTAGTGAGAGCATTGACAGCTAGCAGTTTCTGCCCTCTGCATCTTTGACAAACGTTATGAGTGGGACTGCAATATCTGTACCATGAAGGTGCAGTCTCCAGTCCTTCAAGCATTTCTATAGCTTGCTACAGGATCACACTGCAATAAGAGTGTAAAGGAACAGCTGCAGAAGCAGCCAGCGGACACTTAAGCCTTTCATGAAAAAATCTTTATCCTCTATATATGTGATCAGAACAATTTGAATGCCTGAATCTGGTTGGGGGAGCTGAGGAAAACCATATTTTAATTTATTCCTTAGTTCCAAATGTTGATCCTCATTCTGCATGCCCACTGTGATGCCTCACCCTTTGCGATTAGCTAGATGAGCACGCTGAGCTTAACACCCCCTAGGGGGCAGAGCAAGTGAAATCCCACCAGGGGGTGACCCCCCTCCAGTTTAAGACAATCAATCCCCAGACACGGTTCTTAGTCATCCTCCCATACCTGAGAAATTCCATTTATTTGTTGGTGATATGGGACTCAGATGACCATTGTAAACAAGTTTGTTTAGATATGGCTAATATGGTTTCTGACCCCTTTTTGGTCTCAAAGGTGTCTGACTTGGGGCAATAGGAGATTGTCCAATCTCGTGACAGCCGGAAGCTTAAAGGGGTTGTGAGAGCAACCAGAGAGGTGTACCCGCGGACAGAGCAGCAAGAAGAGACATCCCCCTGAAGTCCCTTTCCAGATTTGTTATTCATTTTTGTTAGTGGCAGGGAAATACTTGGAGTAGACTAGGATTGTGACATAGGTCTGATTTTCATTGTAAAGACATCCTGCTGAGCACATTTATCCTTTACTTTTGTAGACTAGGGCAAAGTCCTTTTTAGACTTAGTAAAGGTAGCTGCTGTTTCCTTTGATAATAAAAAAGGTTTACGAAACATTACCTCTTGTCTGCCTCCTGAGTCTGACTTTCTCACACCATGATACCTGTTGTAGTGTCAGGGAAGGCTTATATGGAGTATTTCTCGTCCCATGACTTTAGTTGATTTTTCAAACTCACTCTGTATACTGCTGAAGAACAACACTAGCTCTTTTCAGACTAAGCTGCATCATTCTTAATTCCAAGGTGGACTTATGATATGGCATTTATTTCTTTTTTATTTTTATGTTTTTAATTTTTTATTAGTCAACAAAAACAATACAAACAAAACAGAGCATTTGTTATCAAAACCATTGTACAATCCACATCAATGCGCTGCTCCCCCCGCCCCCCACCCCCCACCCCCGTCCGAGCCCAATCGGCTTCTCATTCCGCATCTGCATCCTGTGGTAGGTGATCAGTCCCCCTGGAGTCATTTGGGTCCAGCGATTTCCAGGCCATCGAGGACTCTGTCCCCTCTAGACCCCCGGCGCTGCTCGCATCCTGCTAAACCATAGTTTCTGCCTCTGCCCATTTCTGCAGGTCCTTCCACCACACCTCCACCCGTGGACTGTGACATGTCTTCCATCCCATGGCTATTCTTCTCTTTGCCAGCACATATGCTAAGTCTTTCAGTTTGCTCACATGTTTTAACTTCTTAGATCTCGGAAACACTCCCAACAAACAGGCCGATGCCGTGTCTACAACAATCGTGACATCCTTCTCGGCTAATTTACATTCCACCTCCCTCCAAAAGCGCGCAATGACCGGACATGACCAGAACATGTGTACCATGTCCGCGTTCTCTTCGTAACACTTAGGGCATGCCTGTCGGCCCGCACCCGCAAACCTTGATATTTTCCGTGGCGTCATATACGCTCTGTGCATGACATATAGTTGTATCTGCTGCAACCTAGCATTTCTAGACACCTTCTTATGGTACCCTTGCACCCGTTCCCACACCTCGTCTTCCATCGGGGTCCCCACTTCCGTCTCCCAATCCAATCTCAGTTGGGTGACCTCTTTCCCCACTCTGAGCATCAACATCTCATATAATCTAGATATCTCGTGCCCCCCCTCCGCTATGTCGTATCTCATATCTACTACGGCATCTGGCTCAACCTCTAGCACAGTTTCCGGCCACATTGTCTTAACTTCTTTCACCATTCTATAATATGCAATATTCTGACCAGGATGTAACCCAGACATATCCCGCAACTCCTCAAAGGTAACTATTGAGCCCTCCTGCCAAATGTCTCCCATGGTTGCAAGCCCCACCGGCTCCCAATGGTTTCTGATTATTTTTCGTAACTGTGCATCTGCCCCTGTCAGCGCGACCAATGGTATCTGCAGAGAGCATGGAGCTGCGTTTTCCAACATCCTGCACGCTCTGCGCCACATTTTCCAACCTAGCAACATCATCTTGGGACGCCCCTTCAGTTCTGCCCTGGGTACCCACATTATTTCCTTTAAGTAAAAGGGTGCGCAATCCTGCCCAAGCAACCTAAATTCAGAGGTTTCCTCGTCAGAAAGCCATTTAACGACATACTGCAGTTGGGTGGCCACATAATATACCTTGTAGTTGGGCAATTTTATCCCCCCTTTTTCATGGAAATTCTGTAACTTCCATAACGCCACTCTATTTCGCGTGCCATGCCACAAGAAATCTCTGCACATACTATTCAGTTTAGCAAAAAACTTATTCGGGATCAAATATGGGATATTCGCGAAATAATGTAAAAGCCTAGGCAGAACCACCATCTTAAGCATCGCTCCCCTCCCCATCATAGCCAAGGGTAACTTCGCCCAAAACCGCATGCAGTTTTCGATTTTAGCCAGGGCTGACTCAGTGTTATGTCTATGCTCTTCCTCCACCGTGTGGTAAATGTCTATCCCTAAGTATCGGAACGTACCCACTGCCCATGGCACCTGCAGCACAGGCAACTTTTCCCCGGATATACCCGCATATCTGCCCAACGGGAGCATGCTGGACTTCTGGGGGTTCACTGCTATACCAGAAAGACCCGCATATCTATCCATTACCTCCAGGATGTATTGGAGATTCTCTTCCGGGTACCTTCGATACAGTAACATGTCATCCGCATAGAGAGAAATCAAATGCTTTTCCCCTTTCACCTCAATGCCTATCGTGTCATACTGTTGTCTAAGGTATATCGCTAGAGGTTCCAGGGCCAGTATGTAAAGCATTGGGGACCATGGACACCCCTGTCTGGTGCCGCGGCCTAGCTGCCACCTGTCTGATATCACTGATCCTGTCTTGACCCTAGCTAGCGGTTCTGTGTACAATATCTGCGCCCACCGTAGGTATCCTGGACCCATTCCATACCCTTCCAAGGCCGCCATCAGCCATGGCCACTTGACCCAATCAAAGGCCTTAATTGCGTCCAATGACACAATCACCATTTCCTCAGTCTGTCCATTACTACTTTCAATAATTCGCTGGAGTCGCCTGTGGTTGTTCGAGATGTTCCTGCCTGGGACATATCCTGTTTGATCAGTGTGTATGAGACTGCCAATCACTCTCCTCAGTCTATTTGCCAACACAGCCGTCAGTATTTTGCTGTCTTGGTTAAGCATCGACAAGGGCCGATACGAACTACAGCTGTGCCCGGGTTTATTAGGTTTGAGTAGCGGTATTATAGTCGCTTCTCTCATGGACTCTGGTAAGTTTCCTGTCTCAAATGTCTCATTCAACACGTCCAGCAACGGGGGGAGGAGCTCTTCCGCGTATGCCTTATAGAACTCACTCGGTAATCCATCTGTCCCCGGCGTCTTACTAGTGGGTAACTGTCGTACCACCTCCCCAAGTTCCTCTAGGGTAATTGGTGAGTCCAGCTCCTCTCTCTCCTCTTCGCTTATCTTAGGCAACCCTATATCCTCCAATGTTCCTGCTATCGTGTCCCAGCAGTGTTCACTGTGGTCCGCATACAATGCGCCATAATAGTCTACAAACTCTTGGTTGACTCCCTCCTGTGTGTCCGCTACACTACCGTATTCTCTAGTAATAGTCCTGATCGTGACCCTGGGATTTTCGCTTTTATATAACCATGCTAGAAGTAAGTCGACCTGGTTTATCTCCACCCGCGTGTTGCCTCTCTACGTATTTTCTATAATTCAGCTTACACAATCTGTCCCATTGCTCTGCACATTTCTGTTGCAGCATAAGAATCAACTCTGGTCCTCCTCTAGCGTCATCTTCACCTCTTAAAGCCTCTTCCAATCTCTCTTCCGTCTCCTGTAAATTAGCCAGAATACCACCCTGTAACCCTTTGGATTTTGCAATAGCTGCCCCTCTGATCACCACTTTGAAGGCCTCCCACAGCGTTCCTGCTGAGTCCACACTACCCGTATTTTCCTCAAAGAAATGTACAATCTCCTCCCTTATACCCTCCCTAAAGAGGGGATCTTTCAATGCTTCCGCTCGCAGGCGCCATGTCGGGATCCTCGCTCTCAAAGGGCAATACCGCCAAGCGAGGATTAGGGGCGAGTGGTCCGAAAGTACTCTCGCCTTATATTCAATTTGTACCATCTCTGCAGACACCTCGGGCGTGGTAAAGAAATAATCCAGCCTCGTGTACAGTTGTTGCGGGGCAGAATAATGGGAGTACTGTCTCTCCAGAGGGTGACACTCTCTCCATGCGTCCACAAGCTCAAAGTCAGTTAGTAATATCTGCAGTGCCTTGGCCGCAGGAGCAGGTCTGTCTACCCTCCCATCCGACCTATCCACCCTCGGGTCAAGTACGCAGTTGAAATCCCCCCCCCAGATCACTGCACTCCCCACGCACCTGCTTATATTAGTACACAACGTCCTGATGTATGCCGCCGTATTCTGGTTCGGGGCATATGTATTCACTATGCTTATTTCCCTATTCTCCACCATCTCTCTCAGGATACCATCCTCCCATCACTTTCCGCCACCTCTTGTGACCGTTGGAATGGGACATGCGGCGCCACCCAAATAAGCACACCTCTAGCATAGGCAGAGTAAGATGAATTCACCATCACCCGTTCCATTTCCTAGCCACCATATCTGCTTTCTCCCGGGTCAGGTGGGTCTCCTGTAGCAGTGCAATGTCTATTCTTTGCCTGCGCAGCTAGACCATGACCTTATTTCTTTTCAAGTAACTATTTAGTCCCCTCACATTCCATGTCATTATTCTAAGGTCCCCCATGGGATCTCAAGGCGCCTTCCCATCTCCCACAGGCACTATCCGACCCTGAGGTCTCTACTTCCTTCCGTAGGCTCATCTCCAAACCCCAACTCCCCATAACCAAAAACACACCAAACTCCCCATTCCCCAAAACTATATACACTCTACACCCCCCTCCTCCCTCCCTTCCCACCTCCCACTCCCCCCATCCCCCAACCACGCCCCTCTCAACTTTTGCCCAGCTCCATTCCTGGATCTCAGGCACTCCCGCATCTAGCCCCGACTAACACACTCCTACGTCCAGGGCCCAGCTGGGTAAAGCAGCCCTAGCGGCCACTTAACAGTATTTTAGGGGAGGATTACTCCAGTTCCGTTACTCCAATTTCGTCAATTATTACACATTGTGTTACTATTTAAATTACCTTAAATACATTCCCACTATATTCAAGTCCATTACGAGCCAAGGCCCGCCTGTTAATCAGTGTCTTATCAGTCTGGTTTCCCAGTGCAAACAGGATCATCCACCCACTTACCCCCCTGTTCGAATAGCCATGTCCTTCAAGAATCACTGTCTTGCTGGTCGCGGTTCGCCTCTTTCTCGGGGCACCCCAGCAAGTCCAACCATGCCACGACATCCTCAGGGGTTTCGAAGAAGAACGCCTTGTTCTTGTGCAGCACTTTAAGTTTAGCCGGGTACAGGAGCATGTATTTGATGCCTGCATCCCGCAGCCTCCTTTTGACAGCCACATAATTATACCTCTGCCTCTGTACCATCATCGTGTAATCCGGGTATGCCGTAACAGTTGTAGTCGCTCTCTCAATCGTACCGCCCTTACGAAAGAATTCCAGGATCTTTTCCCTGTCTCTATAATTCAAGATCTTAGCGATAATAGGCCTTGGTGGGGCCCCGGGTCGTGGTTTCCGCATCAGTGCGCGGTGCGCGCGTTCCACCGTGAACCCCTGGGATAGTTTTTCGGCCCCTATTGCTTGAATAATCATATTTTCAATATAGTTTGTAGGGTCCCGGCCTTCTTCTCCCTCCGGCAGGCCAACAACCCGTATATTGTTCCTCCTCGCCCTTCCTTCCGCTTCCTCAACCCTATTTTCCAGATTGGCAACCTACTGCTTCAGCACGTGGTTTTCTTTGGCATTACCACTGCTAACTTCCGTGTTGATTTGTACTGCACTCTCCAAGCCACTGGTCCTGTCTGCCAGCGCTCTGACATCCTGTCTCAGCAGGGTTAGTTCAGTCCCCACCGCGTCGATCTTAGTTTCCAGGGCAGCCCGTAAGTCCATTTCGTGCTCATCTCCTTTATCGCCTCTAGGATCTGCTGTTTGTCTCCTTCCGGAGCGTCTTCTGCACTAGCCCCTTCCTTGCTCTGAGCTAGCATAGTAGGGGTCCTCTGCGTCCTTGCGAAAACTTCTATGGTGGGTTGTTTGGCCTTGGTTTTAGCAGGTTTGCCGCCATGCTGGTACCTTCCGCCCGTATGCAGCACCAGCCAATGTTAACAGTCAACTGCCAAGGCTTTGCCAGTCGGCTGGTTTACTATCGGCTATCTAATGTGTGCATGCGCCAAATCAAAGTGCCGATCAAATGGATTGCGGCCTCCCACGTATGTCGGGTTCCTTCCGCCAATATACCTGAACTCCTATGACACCCGGGTCAGAGTGACGAGAAGCAGCCTAACTCACTGCAGGGCCCAGTTACTTGCACTCACTCTTGGTGCGCACATCTGAACGCAGGGCCTCCAGCCGCCCATGTAGATTTTCGTATGGTGCTTCGTTTCGTTTATGAACGTTTCAGACGGGCGGGCCGGTCAGTCGGGATCGCCTCCCACTCGCACCGTGAAGTGTCCAGCCCCCACGCTATAGAACTAGCCAGACACTTTGCAGGGCCCGGTTGCAGTACACGCACCTCCGAGCGTGAGGCCTTAGTTGCACAAATGGTTATCCTATAAACCGTACCTCGCCCCAATCATCCTCAGTGCAGGGGTCGCACCGTGGGCTTCGTGCGGTCAGCTGGCATCAGGCACGCACTTAATTTCGCTGCCTCTAGGCACTCCCGGCACGCAACAAAGTTCCATCCGCTGCCGAGTCCCCTAGAAATGAACTGCCTAACCCGTGACTTGCGAGCGGCAGGGAGCTGCGGCTGTGTTTCACGCGCACTGTAATTGTAAATCGTCCGCTCGTGATACAAGCATCACATCCCAGAAGCTCCGGTGCTGGTCGTGGGCAGCTGGCGTTCTCGCAGTTCCGAAACTCAGCGAAAATCAGCTGTTCGGGGATTGCGGCTCCCAAAGCTGTCTCACTGTAACTTTGTAGCAAGTCCCCGTCGCTACAATTGCTTGCGCTTGCTAGCGCTACTCCGTGTGCCCGATGCTGCTAAGGAAAGGGCTGGTGAGATCTTGCCTGTCGTTTGCATCACGCTCCGGTCAATGGGGAGTTTCGTGGTCCCTCGGGCTGCGCGGACCCTTCCTTTGTTCTCCGCCATCTTGGCAACGACACATCCAGACGGCTGTTCCCTTCAACTTTCGCTTAACTCCCGATCTGCCGATGCAAATAACTTGCTTTTCATGGCATCTACAGTCCATGCATTCCAACGCTCATATCTTCAGGTTCTGGGCATTTTAGTCGAATTTTCAAGCGTAATTAGTCAGATCTACGGCAGATCTCGCAGGAGCTCGGCCCAGAGCACGTCCTACTCCATGGCCAGTTGGCCACGCCCCCATATGGCATTTATAACACGCCTATACAAAAGTGTTTCAAGGCGCAACGCGGCAAGGGAGGGGGAACAGAGGGTAGACGGAGACGGTTCTACGTTATTCACCGAACGAAATTTCATCGTGGGACTTCATTGCCGACCCTTTCATCGCCAACATTTTTATTTTTTTTATTTTTTTTATTTATGGGGGGGCTGCACCCCCCCAAAGCTCCCCTTAGTTAAATATTCATACCCCAACCCGCACAAACACCCCCCCTAAAAAAAATGAAAAAAAATAAAATGTTGGCGATGAAAATTCCCACGATGAAAAAGTGGTCGACGAAATGCGTGTATACCGACCGAGACATCGATCCTACTAGGCTGAGTGTCATTCAGATCGCGCAAGTGCATGGGAAGGGGGAAGGGGACAGTGCAGTACATGAGGTAATAGAATAAATAAAACAATAAGAGAACTAGGGCTAGCTGGTGGCAAGTGCAAGGGTAAGTGCAGACATTGGGTGTCAAGTGCTGGTGAGGGACTGAAGGGATACAGAAAAACAGTCCCCAAGTGCGGGGGTTGCCAGGGAGGCAGTACAGGTGTGTAACTGGCAGGGGAGGGGACCTGGGCCCGAGATCAGAGGGTGGCCAGGTAACCAGTACAGTTTCAGCCTGGAATTAAGCGGGGGAAAGGAGGAGAGAAAGCAGAAGCAAGGAGGAAGCTTCTCCAGCATGGGTCTGGCATGGATTCACATGCTCATGAATATTCCCCGTCGTCAGGCCGGGAATCCTCGGTAAAGAAAAAATCAGTATCAGTTTCGTTTCTCATCTGTCTTTCTTAGTAGTAACCAATCCCTGATCTCTGGGTCATACTGCCCCCAACCAATGACTGCCCTCTACCTAAGCCCCTCCTCTGGCAGCCATCCTCAGATTTTTACCGCACGTTGAAGTGTTGGGAGTCCTCGTGTTTAGCTCTCGAGCTTTTACTGCGTTTTCACGTTTTTTTCAGGAGATTTTCTCATTTTTTCGGTTAATCGAGCCTCAAGCTCCACCGTTTCTACTTCCGATAACGGGGACCCGTTTTGGAATTCTTCTACGCCCCTCAAGGGTGAAGTTTTCATCGAGTTACGCTTCTTGGAGGATTCCAGAAGATCTGTGGCCTACCTCAACGGTCATGGCCCAGGACAAGGGAAGCTCGACGCCAGGATCCAAGCTGTTCAGGAGCTGCCCAGGATGCGGATTGCAAAATGTTTTCAAGGAGGACCAGCATTTGAGATGTCTCTACTGCCTTCATGAGGACAAGACGCACGTGGAGAAGGACTGTGCGTTCTGCAAGAACCTGTCGGAACGGACCAAGCAAGATTGTCGTTCCCACCTCGCCGCCTGGCTGGAGAAGGGCACAGCAGGCGAGAATGCTAAGAAAAAGTCTGAGCGGTCTTCTAAGTCCTGTAAGGGCGCCCCGGCGACGGGGGCCTAACAGAAGGCCAAGCACCGCGAGTCCGCGGGCACCGGGAGCACCGAAAGGTCGGGCTCCTCGGCTGCCAGGCAGGGCGCGACTTCCCTGGCATGATCAACCACGAGCCAGCGGTCTGGTTCGGGGAAGAGGAAGTCCGAGAACCCGGGTAAGCTTCTGGAGAGGCCTCGGTCGATCTCGAAGGGAGCTGAGGGGGAGCGAGGCGATGACCCTCCCCCCAAAGCGAAGGCCCAGGACGCACCTAAGGTGGTGAGGGTCTTCATCCAACCGGCTAAGGCCTCTATCGAGGTTGTCACAGCGGCCCTGGCGAAGCCGGCTGAAGCTACGCCAGTGGAGGGTGACCTTGGGGCCCAGAGTTTTCCTGCCGCCACGGAGGGAATCCTCTTTCCAGACCATCGTTAAGACCCCCGTGAAGACCCCGGTGGAAAAAGAGGGGGAGGGGCGGTGACCATTACGGACTCGGATTCAGCCTCCGAGGAGGATCCGGTGGAAACCGTGAAAGGCCTCAACGAGAGGTTCATAGGCCTCAACGAGAGGTTCGAGAAGTTTCGATCCCAGAGGACGCTCATGTGATCGAAGATCGCGACGATGGCGATGACGAGGGCCCAGTGGAGTAGCCATCCCGTCCGTTGCAGCCATTACCCGAGCCCCAGGATAGCTCGGCGGCCATTTTGTTGGCGATCCAATCCTTATGCACTGAGATAAGGACGAGGTTACCACGGACCCCGACGGAGGATCCAGAACCAGGCACTTCGGGAAGCCCTCCGAACAAGCAGAGGAGAGTCCACCCCGCTCCGCCCTTCATGCTTGCGCAGCCTGTGGACCCCTCATCCCCTCGCCGGACCCTAGAGAGGTTACAGCGACGGGGACGGACGACGACGGCAGCAATGACACAACGGACATCCCATCATCACCCCCCCCACCCCCCTCTGTCTTCTCCACCCGACGAAATTGGCTCTTTTCACGCCATGATAACCAGGGCATCCGAGCTCTTCCAGCTCTGCCCTGAGGAACAGAAAAAGGAAGGGTTTCTTTACCAACGACGAGAGGCCAAGAGAAAGACGGTCCTCGCGGTGCCATTGCTCGACATCTGGGACGAGGGACTGGCTATCCTCAAGAACCCTTCCACGACGCCCGCCAAGAGGGACAGGTACGAGAAGTACCGGGTCCCCGATGGCGCCCCCTTGTGCCTCAGGGCCCAGCCCACGCCGGACTCTGTCGTCTCGGCAGCGGCCAAGAAGAAAGCAGCGAGTGCGGAGGCTTCAACTTCCACTTCCCCGCCGGACAGCGAGGGCAAGAAGTTGGACTCCATGGGATGACGAGTCATCTCGTCGGCGGCGACGATGATTAAGGCGGCCAATGCCTTAGCGATTGTGGCCCATTACGAGAGGGAGCTTTGGTTCAAGATAGCTCTCCTGCTAGACTTCTTACCGGACGTCAAGAGGGCGGAGGCCCTACAGATTCTGCAGGAAGCAGAGGTGGCGTCGGATCACGCCATAACGGTGGCAACGGACATTGCCGATACCGGATTTCGCCAACTGGGCAACAGGGTTTGCCTCCGACGACGAGGATGGCTCAAGGTGATGGGTGACGGACTTTCGCCAGGACGTCCAGACCAGAGTTTTGGACATGCCGTTCGATGGCAACAACCTGTTTGGAAAGACGGTGGATGAGTCCCTCCAGGCCATCAAGACAGACACGGAAACAGCCCGAGCCCTAGGAGTCCTTCAGCAACGGCAGCCCTTTCGGAGCTCTAGAGGCAGACAGGGAGCCTCCAAGGGATCCAGCGGCGGCTCTTCTACTTACCGCCAGGCGGCCCGCTCCTCATCCCAGGAGGCCTACAGAGGCCGCGGCAAGCAAGCAGGGTCTCGCCACCGTCGGCATGGAGGCCAAGGCGGCAAGGCTTCTTCCAAGCAGGACTGAACCGGCCGTTGCGTCGGGCCCCCACCGAAGCAACCCGGTTGGAGGCAGGCTGACAAAGTTCGTCAGCGTGTGGGAGTCCATTTCCACCGACCGTATGGTGCTGGACACCCTGCCCCGCGGACACTCGCTGGAATTTCAAAAGAAGTGTCCTCGCATTCCTCCCGTGGCCAGGAAGGAGAATCACGTCCCTCAACTGCTGTTGGAGGTAAGGGCGATGCTCAGGAAGGGGGCCATTGAGCTCGTCCCCCAGAGGCTCTGGAGTATACTCAAGATACTTCCTCGTCCGAAAGAAGACAGGCGGTTGGCGCCCCATCCTGGACCTGTGTCGGTTGAACAAGTACATCAAGGCGCAGAAATTCAGGGTGGTCACCCTCCAGCACGTGCTGGGACAGCTGGAGGAGGGCGACTTCCTATCGTCACTGGACCTGGAGGATGCTTACTTCCACATCCCCATTTTAAAAGGTCACAGAAAGTTCCTCAGATTCGTAGTCCAGGGTCGTTGCTACCAATTCAGAGCCCTGCCGTTCAGATTAAAGTCGGCACCCAGGGTGTTCATCAAGTGCCTCGCACCGGTGGCGGCGCGGCTGCGCCTGCAAGGAATCCACGTCTACCCCTACCTGGATGACTGGCTAATCCGTGCAAGGTCAAGAGAACTCGCCGTCGAACACACAGTGAGGACCGTCCGCCTGCTCACGGAGCTAGGATTCGCCATCAACCACCCCAAATCCCATCTGGTCCATACTTGACTTTTCACGACACGAGGGTGGTGCTGAGGACGCACCCCTCCTTTATGCCGAAGGTGCCATCGGACTTCCACCTCAACGAGCCCTTGGTGTTGCCAGTTTTGTTCCCGTCGCCTTCGTCTCCGGCCGAGAGGACTTTGCACTTGCTGGATGTGGCTGGAGCGCTGAAGTTCTACGTGGACCGCACGAAGAGTATTCGGAAGAAGTCACAGCTGTTTGTGAACTTTGGACCTGTGAATCAAGGGAAGGCTCCCTCGAAGGCTTCCATTTCCAGATGGCTCTCCGGCTGCATCATGCACTGTCACCGGTTGGCAAACCGACCGCTGCCCAGCCGTCCGAGAGCCCATTCGACCATAGCGATCGCTGCTACCACAGCGTTCCTGTCTTGTGTGCCCCTGCTGGACATCTGCAGGGCTGCTACATGGAAGTCGGCACACACCTTCACGAGATTCTACTGCATCGATCGGGACTCCAGGGAGGAGTCCAGAGTCGGCCAAGCAGTGCTGCGCAACCTGTTCGCTTAAGGTGAGCCTGGTGTTGTATTGCTTAATGTTGAGCCTGTTGCCACCTCCCGTGGTTGTGCATGTGTATACTCCTATGTATTCTTATATTCATGAGCATGTGAATCCATGCCAGACCCCATGCTGGAGAAGGAACAAGTTACTTACCTGTAACTGTTGTTCTCCAGCATGGGTCTGACATGGATTCACATGCGAACCCTCCCTCCTTCCCCTCTGCGGCTCTTCACTTGGTCATACTGCCACTTTACGTGCGACCAAATCTGAGGATGGCTGCCAGGGGAGGGGCTTAGGTAGAGGGCAGTCATTGGTTGGGGGCAGTATGACCCAGAGATCAGTGATTGGTTACTACTAAGAAAGACAGATCAGAAACGAAACTGATAGTGATTTTTTCTTTACCGAGGATTCCCGGCCTGACGACGGGGAATATTCATGAGCATGTGAATTCATGCCAGACCCATGCTGGAGAACAACAGTTACAGGTAAGTAACTTGTTCCTTTTGAGGTGCTTCCGGAACCGAAGATGGTTCTCCTCCAGTTTCAGGGAGGCTGTTACAGAGGGAGACCCCAGCCGAGGAAAGCGATCTACCATCAACTCGTTGCTTGGAGAAGCGACGGACCCTGATGGAGTTGGAGGCGGATGAGGGAAGAGCTCGAGAAGGAAGATATTTAGGAAGAGAGAGTTGAAGGTATTGAGGCCCCAGGCCCCAGAAGGTCTTGTGGACAATGGAGAGGGTTTTGAACTTAATCCCCCCAGCCACTAGGAGACAGTGCAGAGATTTCAGTCCTGGAGAGATACAATCCCTGGGCTTGAGGCCAAGGACAAGTCTCGCAGTCCTGTTCTGGAAGAGTTGCAGAGGGCAGAGAGTAGAAGCAGGCAGATTTAGAAAGAGGCTGTTGCAATAGTCCAGCCTAGAGAGAACCAGAGCTCTGGAGACAGTGAGCTTCTGGGCAAAGGAGAGGAAGGGAAGAATACCTCTGAGGAGTTGCAGCTGGTAGTGTGACTTCTTCGAGACGTCAGAGATGTGAGGAGAGAAGCAGAGGGTGCAGGCGAAAATGACCCCAAGGTTTTTAGCCTTGCAGTTGGGAGCAGGAAGAGAGCCAAGTGAGGCCGGCCAGAGAGTGACAGGAAAGGAGGGAGCGGGTGTGCCGATGAGGAGAATCTCAGTCTTACTGGCATTAAGGCAGAGATCAATGGCGGCACAACACTCCTGGATAGCAGACAGTCAGATGAGAGACGGAGAAGAGGTGGCCGAAGGTACTCTGAAAATGAGCAGAGTGTCATCCGCATAGCACTGAAAATTGGGGCAGAGAGTGGCAATGCGGTGGGCGAGAAGTGCCAGGCATTGGTTGAACAGCCAGAGAGAGAGGTTAGACCCCTGGGGGACACCACAGGTTGAGATAGAGGAGAGGAAGGACCCAAGTTGGACCTGAGAGGGTCGATTAGAGAGGAAAGAAGTCAGCCTCGCTAGGAACTTACCGGTGATACCCAGGTTATCACGGAGATGGTTGAGCTGTATGGCATGGTTGACCATGTCAAAGGCAGAAGAGAGATCGAGCAAGATGAGGACACAGGGGGTATTTGAATCAAGGTTTGAGAGCAGGTCTTCACAGATGTTCAGGAGAGCAGTTTCTGTGTTTTTGGCAGCTCTGAAGCCAGACTGATGGTCATGAAGGCAACCAACGGATTCAGTGTGAAGATTAAGCTGGGAGATGGCCAGCTTTTCCAGGAGTTTGCCCAGGAAGGGAGTGATGGAGATTGGGCGATAGTTAGCCGGGCAGGATGGGTCAGCAGAGGGTTTCTTAAGAAGAGGGTGCACAAGGGAGTGCTTCAGGGGGTATGGGAAGACTCCAGTGGCAAAAGAGTGGCTTCAGAAGTCGGCCAGAGTAGGAGCCAGGGAATCAATGTGGTCCTTGATGGTTTTGGAGGAACAGGGATGAACCTGTTTTGATGAGACTTTCAAAGATCGGACTTGTCTAGAAACCTTGTCTGCAGAGAACGGGGGTAAGGCAAAGAAGGAGGGAGGAGAGGTGGCCGAAGAGGGGCCAGAGGAAGAGCAGGAAGTAGAGTGGAAGGGGGAGAGGAAGAGAGAGAGGGCAGGATGTCCTGAGTTTTAGAGATGAAATGAGAAGCCAGAGCCGTGCAGAGGGCCTGGGAAGGGACAGGAGAGGTAGAGATCTTTGCAGATTTTGAATAGTTTGGCCGAGTTGTTAGATGCCCCAGAGACGGAGGCTTGGATGTGAGTTCTCTTCTTGGTGCGTACAGTGAGCCGTTATTGCCTTTGGAGCAGGCGGCAGCCAGTTTGTCAGAGGATGTACCAGAAGCACGCTGACTGGACTTGAACAAACCAGCGAGTTACCTCTTCGGACTGCAGCGACACCCCAGCTGGCTCTTTTCGGATGCCTACACCCGATATCGCTCCTCTCGAAACGCCAGACGACTTTGCCTTTGGTTATTGTGTCCCTTGCGCCACTCTGCGTCGGCCTTGGCGCCAACACCTAACTGGAGTTCTCTGCCTTAGAGGACCCAATTCTTTGCAAAATGACGCACATTTTCAACAAGGGTGATCTCATCACTTATGGTTATGAGCCTTTAGGTGGAGGAACTACCTGGCAAATTATATGGCCAGGAGGCTGCCCTCACCCGTTTGGCTTCCGCCATTTGGGATTTTAGATGTTTGTACACATCAGCGGAACTGTATTTCTTGCAGAGCTCTGTATACGATAAGCCACGTGCTTCCTTTCAGCGAATAGTTGATGAGGTTATTGGTACTCTTGCCTCCCTGCTACAGGGAAGTGACTAGTACATTTTAACATCATGGATATTATGGATCATGGTCCTCCAAAAGAGAAATGCTTGCCTTTTATTCTGGCAGTAACTGCCTCAGTGTTTGTTTGCATGGTTGAAACCAGTCTCCAAACAAGGAGTAGACCATGAACCTGCCAAAAAGCATCATCCCCACCACTTGGATCCAGGCTTCCTGTCCATGCACCCCACCTGTTGCTTCAGACTTCTACTGTGTTCAAAGTCAAGGGTGCTCACCTGGATTATCTAAAGGTGAGCCGGCTGTAGTGCCACTGCCAAGGCACGGGAACACATCAATCTACGAACCTGCGGCTCCATCATTTGTCTGCGGCCAGACTCCGTAAGCCCCTACTTTGTGAGGGCGTAATAGTCTGTGTGATGGGAAGTGTCGTTCGGTGGAACGGCTGAGTTGGCGCAGGTGCCGGACGCCTCCACTGCACCCTGACTAAGGACTCACCTGATGAGATTAAGAGGACTCTCTTAGAGGGCGCTAGAGGGCCAACCAAGATGGCCGTCTTGGTCTGAGCTCCCGTATAGCCCTGCATCAATCCTGTGAAATCCTGCTGTTCCTTACTAACTACTGACCCAAAGGTCTGACTCTTGGCGTCCTGATCTATCTAGCTGCCATTTCCCGAAAACTAGAACAAAAACGGCCTCTCCGAACACAGAAACGACCTACGAGGCCTTAAGGCCGAGTGCCGAGCATTCAACAGGCGGGGCGTCGGAGCACTCGGAGACACCCTCACCCGGCTGAGAAGTGAAAACCCTGGTCCCCGTGAGGACGTCGAGAGGCATAGCCGTTGAAGCGGGTGGAGGATTGGCGTGGGTTGCGCCCTGCGGGAGACCTCTCCCTCCGCCCCGGCCCGTGACTGGGAACGAGATCGCCATAACAACTGCCGGCACCTAATGTCGCCGCCGGGGGCTGAGGCGATCCGGTGAGAGCCAGAAGACTTTCCCCACCACTCCGCCGGCGCCGGTTCCCTTCAGCCCTCCTGCAGGGCTGGGAAAAGGGGGCCCCCTGCAAAGACCCAGTGCCCCGTATCAACAGTGGAGGCCCCACCTGCCCCCCCTGGCGCCGACAGCCTGCGTGCATGACCGGAGAGCTGCACGAGGACCCACCGAGCACCGAGGTAAAGAGGGGGAGGGAGGCCGCATTCAGCCCCGGCAGCGGAGTCGTCCCGGGCCGGCTCCCCCTCCCCCACCGAACACACGGCCGTTGGCGGCAGCGCCGCCGGGGCCTCGCCAAAGCAGAGGTGGCTCTGGCTCGCTGTGCGGGCCAAAACAGCAGAGCCCTGCAGCCCGAGGCAGTCGCGGGAGACTGCGGGATCACCCGTGGCCACACACAGAGCTCCACGTCCACTATCCAAAGGCCTTAAGAGACTCTCTCCAGCAACCCCATCGATCACACAGCACTCCCAAGCCTGAAGGGAACGAACAACCCCCACTTCGGGAGTCCCAATCTAACACAACAGCAAGGAAGAGGCTGCCTTACCATATGAGGGGGCCCTCCCTTTGAACTGCATCACTTACTTCTCTGTCACACCAGCCGCAGTCAGAAGGGACCTCTTTCTGGAACCCCGATCACAGCATTACTCGCCCAACGCGGAAGCCTATAGAGACACTGCAGTAGTGGTGGGTGCCCTGCTCCGGCCGTTTTAGGAGCTGATGTCATGATGCCTACCCCGGGGACCCAGACCACGTCCAACAACCCCGGAAGCAGGCATCAAGTTATCCTAAGCAAGCCCAACAACCCCTGCTAGGGGCTATTTGGGTCCAGTCCTGGCGCCTATGGCGCCAGGCTCATATGGAGAGTCAGTCCTGGCGCCTATGGCGCCAGGCTCATAGATTAAAACTTACCTGATGCAGACCATGCTGCAAACTTACCTGATGCAGACCATGCTGCAAGAGCTCCAAGCCAAAAGAGGCTTGGAAGGGACTACTTTACTTAGGGACTATTTTTTACTCGGGCGGGGCTGGGAAGGAATACTTACCTGGGACTAGTTTGGAGGCTATTTAAACTACGCCCAAAGAGCAGCACACGCTTCGCGTTATTCTGCATTCAGTGGCGTAACGCTCACCGTGCCTGCAAGTCTGCATCCAGCCTTCTGCCACGCCCGCCTCGAGTTTGGAGCTCCTAGAAAAAGGGAGAAAGAAGGAGAAAAGGTTAGAACAAGAGCAATACCTTTAATCCTTACCTGAATTCCCGATCCATCGCGCCTTCGAGCTGGAAGAAAGAAGTTATTTAATGCGTGTCGCCTCGCCTGTTGCAGCGCTGCGCTGAACTCACCGGCCTTTGCAGCATCTTCACATTCCACCGCATCCTCATGCATGTTCCCATCGCACTCCGGCACCTAAGGAGAAGACAAGAACAGCACGGTGAGCCAAGGGAATACACAGAGGAATATTAGTTACCCCCCCATAGACTTACCTGATTTTACCGCCGGGGGTACTATTCCTCTTCACGGGTCGGCGCAGCTTCCACTGCATCTTCGCCGAACCCCGGCCCCTAAGGGGAAACAAAAGGACAGCAAGGTGAAACAAAGGGACTAACAAGGGAAACCCTCCTCACCACAATAGACTTACCTGATTTTACCGCCGGAGGTATTATTCCCCAAGACTTCATACTTTCTCTCAGCGCCTGAATAAGGGAGAAAGCAACAGGTTACATATTGACATTATTTTATCGATCTGTGTTGGAAAATACAAATCCTTACCAGAATACTACCGGTTGCCACGAGGAACTCTTCATTAGGGCCAAGCTGCAACCTGCAAGGAATCGGACAAGAGTGAAAGTCAGGCATTTGAACTCTTACAAACTTTATACTTACGGCGTCTTGCCGGGAATCTCTGAGTCAATATTGTTCTGGAACTCACCAATTCCTTCAAGCCAGTGAAGCAACTGGTTATCAACGCGCCCCTGCGCTCAATGCAGGATGGAGAGCTCATCTTTTCAAACAATCAGGTGAGACTATAAGAGGGGACATCAAAGGTGATCTGTGGGGAGAACAGCGGGGGTGGGGGGATTTACGCTCAACTTCACGGGTGGTTAATTCCATTTCTCCATTTGCAGAAGAATATTCCTATGGGCCAAGCAAACGGAGCTAAGTGGGCCAGTCCAGTCCGTCATCTCGGCCCTATGCGTCACATTGGTGGAGACCGCAGCTGTCCAGTTCCGATCAACGCCTCTGTGGAAGCCAGGTGAGCGTAACAGCTGTTAAACCCCCTCCCTCCCCTGCAAGGCCCAGGAATAGTGCTCGCCACATCAAGCAGGACTGACTACCCCTCCCCCCCACATCACAGAGTGACGGCAGAACCCCGAAAAGGAGCTTTCATCTCCTCCAACT
This sequence comes from Ambystoma mexicanum, assembly GCF_040938575.1. Taxonomy (NCBI): domain Eukaryota; kingdom Metazoa; phylum Chordata; class Amphibia; order Caudata; family Ambystomatidae; genus Ambystoma; species Ambystoma mexicanum. The sequence continues at coordinate 578,915,418 of NC_090924.1, read as the reverse complement.
TTGGCAATATCTGACTCTCCAACGCGCAGATTGTAGCCAGAAACAAATCCCCCTCCTCCCCTTTTTTCAAAAGCACAGCAGTTAAAGTTCAGCACCATAAGGCAACCGCCACAAAACAACTGCCCAAGGCTTCTCACTGAGGAGTCCCCACCTGGAAAGGAGAAGACCAACATAACCTCTAACACTCTAGAAGCGGCCTATCACACTCTGCGCGAATACAAGAGAAAGCTCCCCTCGGAGAGTCCAGCAAACTGCTCACGACTCCCCTGTTTCGGAAACAAGCCACACTGTCTTATACCTGCATTCCTACCAATCCCACCTAAGCAAGCACTACCTCATACTCCCGAGAGATTTTACAGGGCGCTCTAGTTAAGGCAAAGCACACCCGGATACCAATAAATGCTAGCAAACTTGCATGAAAGATGGGGAAAACTGACAAGTCCCAAAGGAAATTGACATTCGAAAATGGCAACACTCCAAAAGCGCCCCCACAGCGAGATGACCAGGCGCCAACACACCAGATGGAATCGGATAGTAACCCGTCCGAAATCAAAGAAATCCTCTTAGAAATGAAGGCTGGCATTGGGAGCCTGAATAATAAAATGGATGGCCTCGCCTCCAAAGTTGACCTACATCTTATGGATACACATTCAGAACGCCTGAACGAGGTCGAGCAAAGAGTGTCTAACCTTGACGATAACTCAACGATCTTTTCAAATAAAGTCTCGCAGTTAGAAGCGCAAATGAAAATGACAATAGCTAAATGCGAAGACTTGGAAGGTCGGTCAAGAAGGAGCAACATCAGAATTATAGGGGTGAGAGAACACCAGCCACAAGGCAAAATGGAAGACTACGTGGAATCAATCTGCACATCCCTCTTTGGCCGGGACTTGTTGTCGCAGCTCTTCATAGTAGAAAGGGCACACAGGATACCAGCAACCAGACCCGCTCCCGGCACGCCGCCCAGACCAATCATTGCAAAGCTACTCAATTACAGAGACCGCAATACCATCCTCCGGCTAGCCAGGGAGAAGGGGGACCTCCTCCATGATGGTGACAAAATTCACATTTACCCTGACTTCTCTCCCTCAGTCCAAGCACAGAGAAAATCCTTTACCTCCGCGAAACAAAGACTTAGAGCCAATCAAATGCCTTACTCAATGCTCTTTACAGCACGGCTTAGAGTACAGCATGCAGAAGGTCCACTTGTTCCAAACACCTGACGATGCAAACATGTTTCTAGACCAGATTGGCTGCCCTGATCAAAACCCCAATCATCCCAGGCCCCAAAGAGATAGAAATCACAGGAGCCCACCGTAAGCTGAAGAGACCGCAGTTAGATAACGAGCCCACAACAAAGCAACAAAAAGGACAGGAACAATCGAGAAGAATATAGTGCGGGGCTGGGACGATCGGGAAGCCCCAAGCGCCCCTTGCACAGCACCGGTTCCGTTTGGAAAGTTTTGTTAACAGGGTGGGATTAAGTTGGGCGGCCTGGAGACGCCAGGAGTCGCACCCTGTTTGAGTACACTAACGGGCCAGTTGGGGGTTGCCCGTGAGAAAGTAAAAATATGTACACGGGGGGGAATTGCGCCACCGACCCTCAGCCCCCCTACGACCCTCCGAATCCCCAGTTACCTGCACCTCCATGCTTGCAAACCTCTAAAAGCCCACCAAATACCTCCCAGTCCTCTACACTGAATCAGACCACGATCCCCCCACACATCAAGAAGAAAAGCAGAGCAAAAACATCAACGAAAGCACCTAATTCAACGTCGCAACCTGGAACATAAGAGGAGGCAACCTCCCGGCTAAATCCAGGAAAATCCTGCAGTACCTACAAAGGCACGAGGTGGACGTCGCAATTATTCAAGAAATGCACCTACTCCTCGGAAGAGAACACAGTACTAGACCCCTTAATGGAGGGGTCGCGACGCGCATCCCAACCGCAATCCAAGGCCAGCCTACAAATAAGGGAGATATGCACGGGTCTTGACCTTAAAGATACATGGAGATCCATGAACGGCGACCAGCGAGCATACACCTTCCACTCCGCTGTACATAACACAAGCTCCAGGATTGACTATTTCTTCACATCGACGAACGGCCAGACAGTATGGGGCCCCTGCCGCATCCTACCAAAAACCCTCTCCGATCACTCCCCAATGATCCTTAGCTGTAAGCCCTCTGGTTTCAACCCGCTGCTCTAACGCTGGCGATTCAAGGCAGGATCCATGCTAGACCAGGTCTTTGCCTCCGAAATAAGAGATGAGATCGCCGCGTTCCTCGACTCCACTATTGGATCTGTTACCTCAGCGGGCACAATATGGGAGACATTGAAATGATTCATCAGAGGGATCTGTCTGGCCAAAGAAAATGGCATCCTTAAACTAATCAGGCGCGACCTCGCCAGCAGCGAAGAACGGCTAAAAAGCCTGGAACTGAAATGCGCTGACGGGACTGACCCAGCCGCACAAACAGCCTTAAAGGAAGAGCTACGAATCTTCAACGCCATGGCAGACCGTGAAATAAAATTCCTGAATCGTAATAGTCAAGTCTGTCAATATGGCGAAGGCCAAAAGCCGGGAGCCCTTCTAGCCAACCTGATAAAAGCCAACAGGTCATTACCGCCAATAGAAGGAATATGCTCTAAACAGGGCGAGTTAATACATACTGACGAGGGAATCACAGAGGAGTTTAGACTCTTCCACCAAGAGTTATACAGCTCCAAACACCATACAAACTGGAATGCTCTGAGAGAATATTTAGACGATACAGAACTGTATTGGGTGGAAGGTCAACAATGTGAACCCCTCAACGAACTAATCACACCGGAAGAGATCAAGGAGGCTATCAAGACCCTCCCCAATACCAAAGCCCCCGGCCCAGATGGCCTAACAGGAGAATTTTACAAAGCATTTGCTGATACCCGGGCCCCCCTCCTGGCTGAGGTCTATCGGGAAGCGCTGGAAGTGGGACGTCTCCCACCCACGATCCACCTGTGAAGCCAATATAATCCTCCTTCACAAACCAGGTAAACCACCGGAAAACTGCGCGTCACACCGCCCTATCTCCTTACTCAACCTGGACAACAAAATCATGGCCAAAGTTCTCACAAATAGGCTGATTCCTTTGATGCCGGCTTTGGTGTTGGCGGACCAGGCAGGGTTCATACCCAGATGTAATACGACCTTCGGTATCAGAAGGCTATTCGGCATCATCGAGGCATTAGGTCCCTCACAAAAGACTATAGCAGTTCTTCTCGATGCGGAAAAGGCATTTGATTCTGTGGAATGGCCGTTTCTATTCGCAGTGCTTACAAGGATGGGACTGGGAGCTTGTTTCATTAAGTTAGTATTGTTACTATACACCAAACCCTATGCCAAAATACTCAGCAAAGTCCGCGCCGCTTCAACTACAGCGTGGAACCAGACAGGGTTGCCCGCTTTCGGCCCTAATTTTTGCTTTGATAATGGAACGGTTAGCCTCAAACCTACGCGAACAGCGAGCCCTAATAGGCCTCAGCATAGGACCACACAAACTAATAATTTCGTTATATGCAGACGACGTCGCCCTGTTATACGTGATCCCGAAGAAAACCTGAACCCCGTCATGAGGGAGGGGATTAAATTCGGTGCAGTATCCGGTTTGAAAATCAATAAAACAAAATCCATCATATTACCATTAACACCAACCACCCAACCGACTTCCAATTTACTTGGCAAACGTCCCGAGTTCGCTACTTGGGAATCATGATGTCACTAAACTACCAGGACATTTTCCGAGACAACTACGAAGAAGTAGCGAAGGTGTTAAAAGATAAAATCTCTCGTTGGAAAACACTGCCTCTCACCTACTCCAATGTCCACAAGGGATATTCAAGAATCGACTTCATTTTAATTTCTGGCATCCTTTATCCATGTGTCAACAACACAGAAATCCACACATGCATGATCTCCAACCACTCTCCAGTCTCTGTGAACCTAACCATCTCAGGCCAGAAAACCCCACCCCCAGATGTACTGGAAGCTAAATGATTCACTCCTACTAGACATCAGTATAAGGGCCGAAGTTATCCAACTACTTTAAAGAAAACACCACGCAAACATCCCCCATCAAAATAATCTGGGACACAATGAAGGCGGTGGTCAGAAGCGTACTGATAGGGGCCGAAACGGAACAACGAAGGATCTCAAACATAGCTGCATCCAAACTTGAAAAAGAAGTATCCTACTATGAATCACAGCTAAAAGTTCAATATTCAAGAAAAACCAAATGAGCCTTGAGAAAGGCAAAGACCGCCCTGGAAATGCACTGCGCCGACCGGACAGCTAAATCCCTAGCGTATTCAAAACAGTTCTACTACGCTAAAGGGAACAAGGAAAACAGGATACTAGTGCAGAAGCTAAGAGTGATCCGCAGTTGGAACAACATACTCAAACTACGAGGGGAAAATGGAAAACTGCTCCTCTCCGAGACGGATAAAATTAATGAACTGTTGAGATACCATACATCCATAATGTCCAGCGAACCATCGAACCTAGAAGACCTACCAGAATACATGAGGGCGCTACTGCCCCGCAACCCCTCTCACCTTGAACATCTGGAGGCTCCCATTGTAGACGAAGAAGTCATCAAATCCATCAAAGCTCTCAAATCGTCCGCTCCAGGCCCAGACGGCCTGACCGCAAAATTCTACAAAAGATTTGCCAGGGTGCTGGCCCCTCAATTATCCGCCTTATTCAATTCCTTCCTATCCACGAGATCTGTCACGAAATCCATGGCCGAATCAATCAGGATCCTGCTACACAAGCCCGGGAAAGACCCCAAACTGCCTGATTCCTATCGTCCCACATCGCTCTTGAACAATGACGGGAAGATTTTCGCCAAAGTGTTAGCCAGAAGACTGGGCCCGACCTTTCCAGGCTTAATCGACCGAGACCAGACAGGATTTATCGCTGGTAGAGGGACCCATGACAATGTCCGGCGAACGATAAACCTAATTGAGTGCGCCCACAAATCAAAACAAAGATGGCAGTAATCTCACTAGATGCCCACAAAGCCTTTGACCGGGTGGATTGGGGATACATCTGTGCGGTCCTTCAACGCTTCGGCTTCGGTCCCAACTTCACGTCATGGGTCATGGCCAACTATCAATAAACGAATTATGCTGAAAGGAAAATCACAAGGGGGCCTGGGAGTCCCTGGCCTAGCCGGATACTCTCTTGCCGCTCAGCTATCTCACGCATTCTCCTGGGTGCCTGGGTGCAGGAAGTAGACCCCCCGAAATGGCGACAAATCGAAGAGACCTGGTGTCCGGTCCCACTACACGATCTCCCACACCTGCCATTATTAAAACCACAAGCCAACACTAGGCTCTTATCTGCCACGACGGTCACGACCCAATGCTGGAAAACCGCAGCGCGGAAATGGGGAATTCGAGGAGCCCTGGGTCCCATGTCCCCTATCTGGAACAACCCGGAATTCACACCGGGTAAGCCTCCACGGGACTTCCATGCCTGGATAGCAGGGGGTCTAGCAAAAACTGCCGACTTTCTGGAAGAAGACTCTCCCATCACCTTCGAGAGGTGCAAAATAAAATTCGGAGTGGGTGCACGGAAAAGATTCCGTTACTCTCAAATCAGGCACTGAATGTCACACAGGAGAACTCGAGACAAATGCTCGAGAGAACCAACAGCACTGGAACTCACTTTATCATCTCCGACCAACAAAGGCAGAATTTCCACTATATACCGGCTCCTAGACAGATCAGACCTGGCAAAGAAAGAAAGATACATGACAGAATGGGAAAAGGACATTGGCCGGGAAATAGCAGTAGAAGATTACACAAAAGCTCACAATGCGTCACGAACAAGGAAGGAGGTTATAAACTGTGTTATAGATACTATATCACCCCCACTAAAATCCATAAGTCCAACCCGGATATCCCCGACACATGCTGGCGTGGCTGCCAAGCCCCCGGATCTCTTTTTCACTTAGTGTGGGCCTGCCCAAAGGCAGAGGTATACTGGAAGGAAGTGCTGAAACACATCAAAGAAATCTCCAGCCTCTCAATCCCTTGGGACCCAGGAATTGTCCTTCTGGGCGAAACCGGTGACGGAGCATTCCCGATTTCAGGTCACATCTCCCGCCTATGCAACCTCCTACTACTAGCTGCGAAAATTGCAATGGCCCGATTATGGAAAGACAAAAATGGCCCCTCGATCGCCCTATGGTGGGCCAAATGCTGAGAGATAGCAGTATCAGAAAAAATCACAGCAATACGCTCAGACTCCCTAAATAGAACTCTGAATATATGGGATCCTTTCTTGGACTATGCGGCAAATACCCAACTCTCACCAGGAGGCCCCCGCTTACAAGGTGGCTCCAATGTAGCCCCCTCTACTGACCCCTGATCGGCCCTCAAACACGCCGGAACTTAATCGGACAATCACCCGGGACCAAGCCACCCAACTGCCACAGCCAGGAATCATCACACCATCTCTCTTACCCCAACCCACAAAAGCCTACTAAGACACTGTTTGATGTTTAAGCTGATAATTATTGTATTGTTGTATGAAATATACTATCTTGCAAAACTCAATAAAATGTTGTTATGAAAAAAAAAAGATTGTGATCCTACCGAAACTCGTGTACCTGTTTACCAACATCCCGATCCTGTTACCCCAACCCTTCTTGAAAAAACTAAAGAGTACGGTCCTGGAACTGCTATGGGCAGACAAACCCGCCAGAGTGGCTTATTCAACGCTCACCCTCCCGGTGACCAGAGGGGGGCTCTCCCTCCTCGACCTCGAGAGATACTTGTGGGCGGCACAAGCGCACTTCCTCAGCCACTGGTATAGCGAGCACTTTGTCAGACCTCACGTCCAAGTGGAGCGAGCCCTAGCAACTCCCAACCTGCTAACGGCAGTTATCCTCAGCCAGATCCCGGTCCCCAAAAACACAATGAACATTGTGCTTTCCACCTACAAAGTGTGGAAGAAGGTGGCCCAAAAATATGAAATACAAACCCGATACTCGCCCCTCCTCCCCGTCAAATTCATACCGGGTATACCGCTGACACTGGAGACAGTCTTTCACAGATGGCTTGAGAAATTACAAATAAACACAATTGGAGATCTTTTCTTTGATGATTGCTTTATGACCCCCCCAGCAAGCAAAGCAGAAGGGTGGTAACACCGCCCTTGATACATTCATGTATTTCAGGACACGATATACCCTACAAGCAATCTGGCCCTCCTTCCCATCCCAACCCCCAACCTGGCAGCTTCTCCACAATGTGATCAAGGCGCAAGGTACGGGGAGGCTGGTTTCACAAGTATACAAATCTATCACAAGCAAGACAGTCCCCGTCAACAACAGCATTAAAGCAAGATGGGAATGCTCCCTGCTATCCACCATCTCAGAAGAGGACTGGACATACATACTTCGACAAACTCAAAAATAGCACTTAACTCTCGCCTCAAGCTTATTCACTTCAACTATCTCCATCAGACCTAATACACACCAGCGAAAGCGCATAAGCATCACTCCGAATCCCCTTCCAATTGTGAAAGGTGCGGAGCCCCCCGAGGCTGACTTTTTCCACCTTGCATGGGACTGCCCGTAACTAACTACCTTCTGGAAGCAGGTCCTGGAGACAACTCATTGGGCAAAAATCATTGGGGGAAGAGATACAACCCTCTGAAACCGCAGCGCTACTAGGGATGACACGACTCATATCACCACCGATGAGGAAACTAGCAGGGTTACTATTGACACTTGCCCGCAGGAGGGTAGCCATCTCCTGGAGCTGGGGCCCCCCCTCCTTCTCCAACTGGCACAAGGACATCCTCTACTGCCAGGACGTGGAAACGGACTTCATTAAGCTATTGCCCCAACACGCGCGCCCACCAGATATTTGGGGCCCAGTGGTATTATTTTTGATCTCAGAGGCTGAAGAAACTTCCACCTCCCCCGCAAATTCCCAATAAATCCCGGGGTATGAACTATTAAACAGTGCAAGCCAATGGCTCGACACACAGAAGGAGGAGACCAGAACTCGAACATAAACTCAGAGGCATGGAGCGACGAACTGAGGGGGAAGCTGGAGGGGGAAACGGGTGGGAGAGGGAGGGTTGAGGGAATGGCACAAAGTTGAAACCACCCTAATGTGGGTGTGAATGTTTGTAGTTATTGTTCTCTTTTGTTATAAAAACCCAAAATAAAGGTTTTAAAAAAAAAAGAGGACTCTCTTAAGGAAAGTGCGGAAGACTGAATCCTTTTTCCAATGCAGACTATGAGCTACCAATCTACTTCCCAAAGGAACCCCCATGGAATTAGCTGCAAGGATTCTAAATTTTGTAAGCTAATGGTTAGGAGAAAAAGACTCTACGAGAGATTCTGGAAACCTGGCTTTGGAGCAGTTTATCAACTTGCTACCTCCCCCCTCCAAAAAACAGTCTTGCAGAGTTAGCAACCTACTTTGCAGACAGCTATTCAAATTGCTCAAGCCCACCCTCATGAAACTGCATGGCCAGGTGTTCAATGTTGACAAAGAATGCACCCAGTTCATCACCTTCACAATAGGGTTGCAGCAAGCTGTGGGAAGATGACCATTAGAGAAGTCGCCTAACCTATCAAGTCTCTTGATATCTCCTAACAACCCTCTCGTCTATTCATTATTCTCTCCAGGAGGGTCTAAAGGTGGTAGCCATTTTTGAAATACCTTGCTCTTAGGCTCCCACAAACTCTTCAGTAGGAGAATAAATGTTGGGTTCTGTAGACCCAAACTCTCCCTAGTCTTCTGAACCGCTAGGCAACTCACTGGTCAGAGACGAGGTGGGTTGTTGGCTGTCTCTTACGTGGGAATTTTGCCTCTGGGCGCCAAGTAAGTACGGTTTTATGCTACACTAGTTATAGGGTGTAAATGTTTGATGGGTTTCGACAGTTTGGTTTTGGGATGGTTCTTACTCTGTATTGGGTCACAGTCATCCCACTCTGACACCACTTGTGGTAGGTCAGAATCAGGAGACGGACAAGGTGGTATGATTTCCAAATCTTTATTATTTTAAAAAAGGCCTAACCTTTGCCTAAACCTGGGATTCTACACAGAAACGGAAGAAAGGGGTGCTTGTCAGGATGTATAATCGTAAATAATGTCCTCTGTTCTGAAATCCTAATCTAACTACTTTCTTTCCTTGTCTTTGAAAATGGAAAACACAAAACAACCAGGACATGTTTTGGGGACTTGCCCAAGGAAAGGGATGGCTGATGGTTTCATGCCCCCACCCCTTTGACTCTTTACAATAGGCACTTCCCATGTTCACTGTTCCAATTTCTATTGTTGTACACTACTGGAGTGCCGTCCCAGGCTCCAGCCAGGGGTCTCTCTTCCTTTTGGAACGTACACGTCTCGTCTTTCTCCCGTCCCTTTTTTCTTGTTTCCTCACTCGGGGTTTCTCTTAGTCTTTTCCTCCTAACTCCTTATGATTAACCACTCTGAGGCTCTCTTCCTTTTTGCTCCCTACTATGGGGTGTGATGAATCAGTAATGATTCCTCACAGAAACCTGGCCTGGGACCCTTCTCATGTGGCAAGGGAAGGGCAGATGCTTCCTGATCCGACGGGGGGGCGCGGGGTGGTGTTCTGCTGAAGGATCACATGGGGGGAAAGCAGACCAGGACGACTGGGAAATCCCCCTGTTTAACTTTCCCCGTAACCCCACACTTTTAATGACTGTTTGCCAAACGAAAGACGTCAGAAAGGCTAACCTTGGCAACTGGGGCTACAAGTCCCATAAAACCATAGTACTGGGACAAGGAAGAGGGCTGAAGAGACATGTAGCAGTAGCAGACAAGCAATTAAGCCTGATGGCCTACACTGAGGGAAGCTGAGAGGCTTAAAATGCCCCCTCAGGTGCAGGCAATATGAAGGAGCTGGAACTGTGGTTGGAGTGTATGCAGTAGTAGCAGAAGTAGAAGGAAGAAGGCACAGTGTTGCCAATCCAAGCAGAAGTTGGAAAACTGAAGGGACACCGGGGCCCTAATACAGCAGATTTCACCTGCTTGTCCTCTGATGGTCATGTTCCCCCAAACTCTGATATGCAGAGGCTTTGCAGCGTAAGGCGTGCAGGAAGACTGCCTTTCCCCATGTGAGCCTAATTTCAGAGATTGCACAGCGGGAAGCGTGTCAGAGACAGTGGCGAGAAGCTGCCATGAAGCCGTGGGTCTCAGGAGAAAGAGGGGTTCCTTAATTGAGTGGTCTTACCAGAGACACCTTCAACGAGGAAGGGTGTGGGTCCCAAGTGAAGTCAGAAGTTGTGCCACACGCAGAGAAAGGAACCCATAAACCATTGACTTAACCAGGCATTCTGATTCCTTGCGTGATCATTGCCTGCAGAAGTATCCAGCTGAATAATCACTTGCGTGTGAATAGAAGTGATGCAAAGTTGATTGTTGAGTCTATAATAAAGGAATACTTGAATTGTAGCACGCTTGTGTGTTTGGATATTCTTTCACTGGCGTGAAGAGCGTACGCTGTGAAAATCAATTGTTGAACTTAAAACCTTGCAAAGTACATGAAGTGGTTGTGTTTGCCTAGTTACGATTCTAGAAGGAAGAGTGACCTCTGAATCTTTATTAACGCAGTCAACAATTGCTAGCGAAGAGAAGTCAACTGTTTAAACTTTGTTATTGTCAGTTGGGGAGAGCACGCATTGTCCAAGCCAAGAAAGCACAAGGTATTTCCCCAATTGAGACTGAAACCGGCCTTTCCCAAAGCCAAAGAACAAATCTAAACAGTACTGTGAGCCAAATAGAATCTCAGCATTGCCTAAAATACAAGTGTGCAAGCATTACCTGAAGCCAAGAGAGTGGTGACCAAGCTTCTGGGTAAACATTATTCTGGCTAACAGTAGACAAAGGGCACGGTTGGGGAAGGGAAACCTGCTACTTGTAAACATCCTTTAAAGTTGGTATAACCTACATGGCCAAAGACAGTAAGAAGAAGAGAGAAGTGCATCCTCAAGGAAATTCTAAGTTGTTGTTGGTTGCAGACAGAGAAAAGAGGCAAATCGACTGACCCTTTGGAAAAGGGATTTGAAGGTGTTAAAGTACAAGAAAGGAAATCTTGTGATAACCAAAACCTGATTAACGTCACAAAGTACTGAAGATATGGTAGTGTCACGAAGTACTGAAGTTGTGGTGGTGTGTTTGGTTGTCAGTAGATGTGAGACTTCAGCAGCACAAACGAAGGTGGAATACTATGAGGCAAGAAGTCGGCCCTCATGGTGAACGCTTGTAGAAGTTGCCATTGTTAAAGTGGTAATGGAAGTGCTGTGAAGTCACATGATAAAGATCCCTACTGTGTCTTTTGGTTAACAGAGTCAAACTAAATGTTAACCAAGAACTCTTTCATTAACATTTATAGAAGTTGCATTCCCTTTGAACTGTCGCATTTCTTCTTGGGCAACTGGAAGTTGTGGCAAAGCATCGTGGCTGGAAATAACATTGATGCTAACTTGAGGAAGTGTAAAGTCTGTATTTCACCAAAAAGAAAAGCCTTTCTGTTGTTGGAACTTTGATTAATAGAACTTTACTTTAACCTTGATGGAACTAAGAATTTAAGAAAGACTATCACAAGGCACCGCAACCGCAAGGGAAAGGTGGGAACATATCTGAGCCAGAATATGTAAAAGCATCATGAATAAGACACAGACAACAGATTTGACTTTCTAAAATAAAGCTTTTATTTCTCAAATGTCAGGAAGGAGTAAAGAGTAACTTGCCCTATGCTACTGTGGGATTTCCCAACCTAAAGAAACTAAGGATAGTCTGTGTCGTAAAGTTCAACTCAAAAGTCTGCCTCTGCTTGCCATCAGAACTAAATCTATACCTTGTGTAGGGATGTCAGCAACCAAAGAAATAGTGTTCAAAGTAAATTTCAGAGCGTAGACCAGCTCTTGGTTTGTTTTCAGCTTCTTCTTCCTCGGGTTCAAAACATTTCCACAAATGTTCTTGGAAACTCCTTCCCCAAGTTCAACAAAGTTCCAAACAATCTCAGTTTCCTTCCCCAAATTTAGTTCACGTATAATTCAACTTTGTCAGCTTTCAGTATGACTTCCTAACCATTCGCCTGAGTCTTCCTTCTCTTTTAGTCACTTCCAGACTGATAAGACAAAACAACTTCAGTCTCCTTGTTTTCCTCGGCTCACTCCGAGTATGGGTTACTCGGTCTAGGCGCAGTTGTCGTACCACACGTTTCACCCATCACAGGTCACGCAACGATTACAATTGGCACTTGCAACCGATAACCTTTGGCACTTTATAATATTCACTGATTAGCATTGGACTACTTTGCCACCATATGTTTCCTCTCTGCACTTGCGAGAGTTCATTTGCACCCTTGTTTCTTCTTTGACAGTCTCTTGACTCTGCCAACACGTTCCTTTCACACACTTCACTGTGTTTATTCCTTGTTATCACTTTGCTTTCACACCAACCAATGGTGTCTCTTATTTGCCTTGCACATGCTTCACCAACTCTGGTTACTGGTTTTCACTTGGCTTTTCGCCTTTGCATTGCTCATAAATGATTTTTCCTTAAATTCACTTTGCTCATAAATGCACATCACTTTCTCTCCATTGGTGCAGGATTTTACTTTCATTTGTGCATAACTTTGCTTCAGTTCAGAATTCAATATTTGTTATACTTGATAATCCTTCCAACACTCAATAATGTCCATTGTGTCTCCAGACCCCTTCATTATATGCTTTCATTTGTTCAACCCCTTCTACGGCCCAGATTAAGCCCCCGGAGCGCCCCGGTATGAGTGCTCTCTCTCTCTGCCACTCACCGGTATTCGGCAGCTCCTCTTGGTGCTTGCGTGATCCTTTTCTGCTTTTGCTTGCTCCCCCCTCTCACATCAGGAGCACCGGCGAGCCACGCTTGCCTCCTCCACACGTTCTTGCTGCCCCCTGCAGCGAATTGGAAGCTTCTGTGTCACCCAGCTTCAGCTGGGGACATATGGCTCGGAGCTCTGCAGGGCACTGAACTCTCTCGTGGCTCTCTTCAGCCTCAGCATCCTTACCGCTCTCCCGCAGTCGTCGGTGTCCTTTTCACCAGGTTCTGCTCTCCAACCTGCTTCATGGTGCCCTGGCTTCGCAGGCTATTCCCTAGGCGGTCTCCCAGGCATTCTCTCTCTCTCTCTCATGTGGGTCATTCCTTCTTATATGCACCTGTAGCCTCTTAAGGGGTTTCAGGTGCAAGTCTTTTGCCTGGCTCTGATTAACTTTCTCCCTGGGACATGCCTGCCTTTCGGAATGGTGTTTTACAATCCTCTTCCTCATCCACGTATCAAAGTGTTGGGCAGAAACCTGTGCAGTTCCCTTAGGGACCACTGCAAAAGATTTAAGACTACAGGTGTTTGGCAGTAAACCCACTTGCTAGCAGTCTGTACCACACAGATTCACGGGTAGCTGTGGCTGAGCAGTCAGACTTCCCTCAAGAAGAGTTAGGCAGTATACAGAGCATACAAAATAGGTACAGAAATACAGTAGCACAAGCAAACACTGACCAGAGCTTGGGTGTAAAAGTATATCATTATTTATTTAACACACTTACGAAACACACTAGCACTAAATTGGTAAGATAAGTTCAAAACACAATCACTATTATCATATGTACATCCCTGATTACTTGTTGGACAAGTCTTAGTTAACACCACTTATTTCCAGACAGAGGTGAGCGCTTAACGTTCGATGGTACTCCAACAAGTTAAATAAAAAGGGGAGGGAAAAGCAGAATTATGGAAGCATACACACTAAACACTTTTTAAAGAACCACAACAAGTTAGGAAGGCACAGTCTACTGGTGAGCAAGGAAGTTTAGGTGCCAGGCCCACTTTCAAGGGAACCAGGCGGAAGATGCCCAAGATCAGACAGTTACACAGAGTCTTCAAAGTTTGTGGAGGTAGTTCGAAAAAAGGTTTAGTTCAGTGCAGGAAAGTTAGCTAAGGTGTCCCAGGCTAACCCAGGTTCGAGAGACGAGGATTTAATACACCCCGTTCAAACAGTTGCAAGGGAAGCCAGGCGGAACACAGTACCTTAAATGGAGAGGATCCTCCAACGGGGGCAGTTGTTCCTGGCAGCGGGTGCAAGTCGCAGCCTCGTCCAGAGGAGGAGAAGATCTCGTTGTGGAGGAAGGATGAAGGTCGTTGCACTGCCAGGGAAGAAACCAGCCGCGGAGTTCTCCGGTACAAAGGTACTACCTTTCGGTTCGCGGTAGTGGTGAAAACGTGGTATCCCGGTTGCCAGGGTGCTTGGCACAGGCAAGGCGGCCACGAGATGCTCCAGGAAGGCGAAAAGAAGGTAGACTGGTTATCCCCACCAGTTGAAGGAAGAAGACTCTCCGGACTGGAGATCTCCTCTGTCGTTGGGCAAAGTGGTGAGACGGTTCAGCAGGGCTCCACCGGTGGTGTCGTCGTTGCAGGCCGGCTCAGCTTCTCCCTCCTCGGATTCTTCGGTCCTGTGGCGACTTCTGAAGTTCCAGTCCCCAAAGCCCTGCTTTTATGCAGCATACCCCCATTCACTCAGCCTAGCTGTCAATCAAACATGCTAAGTGGTGAGCCGGCCGGCTCACCACTTGGGCCAATCACACAAGAGTGCGACTTGAGTTACCAAGGTAACTCAGTCCAGGGTGCCTAAACCCCCTCCCACACCCCCACAACCCCTGTGGTACCCAGACAGAGTGGCACCACTTTTGGATGCTTCTGTGGAGAAGCCTGCCAAAAAGTGGAACAAAGGGCTCGACTTGGGTTGGAGTCACAGAAGAGAACACAAACGCCATTTTAGAATCGAGTTCTGGCAAAAAATACCAACCGGCGAATTAATATTAAATAAATAAACCAGCGGTATGTTTGAGGCTATAAGAATTAAATAATTAAAGTTGGTAGCCTCGAACAATGGGAAAATCCCATAGAGATATATTCGCGGTTGAATATAAAAAGTAGTATCCACTGCCACCAGCCAAAATTCGATCAGGGGGGACGGAGACGTGCCCCCTCGAACAACAAACCCCGGGGCAATCGAATTGCCCCGACCAGTACGTCCACAATATGATGGTTTGTACTGGTTTCTGTTCATAATTTGGGACTAGCAAAGCCAATGGTGACTTTACATGCCCTGGGAGACAGTAGTCAGTCCCAGGGTATGGAGTCTATGTTGGGGGGTTGCTACGACACCCCTGGGTTACAGCACGGAGGGTGCTGTATAACCCACATCAAAAAAACACATGATACCCTATGGAGTAAAAGACCCCATAGCCCATAAAACACATGGAAAGTTAAAGGAACACCTCAAATCATGTCTAAGAGTGGGAGCAAAAGAATCTCACTCTTAGCAGGAGAGAAAAAAATAAACCCCAAAAAATCCAGCAAAGCTGCTGGGGGACTCACTAGGTTTGGGAAATTATCCTTACAGAGAATTCTCCCTAACACAAAGTGGTGTGCACAGGTGAAAGTGTGCATCCCTCCTAGTCGTCTCTTCCTCTTCCCAGTCTTAAAGGGACCTAAATGGGATATAGTTGAAATGTGTGATGGTAGGGAAGAGTGTTAATAACCTTTAAAGGTTGAGGAAGGGTAGGTTGTATTTTGCATGGGAAAGGGGGATCCAATGCCTCACCTAAAAGCACCTTTCCTCCACGCCCCAAGGTACCTCCACCCAGGTGATCCTTCCTCGCATGTCCACCCCCAGGGTCGGGATCCAAATGTGATGGCCTTTTCCTGGCCACCTGAGAGGAAGATCGAAGGGAGTAGATGGGAGGATGCCATTAGGTTCCTCACACATACCAAAACTAACACGATCCACCCAATTGTGGGAAATGTGGTATAAGATAATGTTACAGTGGCACTCTACTCAGGCGAGACTTCATGCTATGCACTCCACTGTTTTGTTGGAGTGCTGGAGGGGATGCAAGGAGTCTGGGGACTGGTCCCATATCTGGTGGGAGTGCCTGGTTATCCAACCATTTTAGGAGGAGGTACAGACCCAGATGAAGGAGATATTCATGGGATATGAAAATACAGATGCGAAATTATGGCTCTGTGGCCTGTGGGACCCGGACCATGTCTTATTTACCAGACAATAATTGAAGGGGCACATGATTCTGCTTAAAGCAGCATGGTTCTTACTAGCACAAAAATCAAAACGTCTGCAAGCGCTGACTGAATTTGACTGGCTGCAGGAAGTGTGGAGCTTTGTAGCACTGGAGTGTGTAACGGACAGGGTACAGAGGAAACAGGGCAGAGTTTATGCAGGACTGGGGGCATGTGCTCTCGTATCTCCAAAAAGGACTATAAGGTGCAATGTGCCCGCACAGATGGAGAATTCTGGACATAATGTAAAGATAGGGTTCTCTCAAGAGTTGATGTGCAAAGGTCTTGGTACTTCTGGTGAGGGGGTTGGGGGCGTGGATGTGGATGTTCTTTTATGTTATGGAAAACCTAACATACGTTTAAAAAAGAAAATGTGAGAGTCTAGGACAATGGTTTTGCTCCTTTCCCCTAGACTTGTTTTTGTTCTACTTTCCTTGCTTTTTGGCTCCCGAGCCCCATACTTCCTTAGGCAACCTGGCACACTTCTCTACCAAGCGCAGGATTCCTTTTAATTAGTCTCTTTCAGTTACAGGGTGCTTGATCCACTTATTCTCAAACACTCATTTGGGTATGAGTTCCAGACTTGCAGTATTCTGAACGGCTTGGTGTACTCTCCTGCCAAGCATCTGTCCTCTCGTGGACTATCTCTCGTTCTCTCACAGGGTCCCAGACGCTCTTATTCTTTGCTACTTTAGGTTCATGTCTCTCATATGGGTGCAGGTCCCAGACTCGCAATGTAGCATTGTGTCTGCTTGGTTTACTCCACTGCCAAGCACACAGCTCTTTTTTGTTTCTTCCATTTACAATCGGGGTCCCAGACCCTGTTATTCTCGGCTTCTCATATGGGTGCAGGTCCCAGACTCGCAATTCAGTTTCATATCTGCTTGGTTAACTCTTCTGCCAGACATATGATTCCTGTTTCTTTATCTTGGTTATTCCCTGTGTCCCAGACCCTTTTATACTTTGACTTTCATGTGGGTGTGGGCCCCAGACTTGCAATGTCCTCTCCCTGTCCCAGACCCTCTTATTCCAGCTTCTGCTTTCACCGCTTTGTTTCTCCTGACCTCTAGCACCTCTCGGGTAACACGCATACCTATTTGTCTCTTCCGTGGAGGTACTGTCATTTCCTGAGTGGCTCAGCCGCTTCTCGAGGCCCGGTAGTGTTTGGGTAACTAGAGGGGTCTGCAGCAGCTCTGCAGACGTGATTCTTGCCAGCTGCACGTTCTCTCTTGGTCGCTTTTCCCAGGACTTGGTGTGCCCAGAAGTTCGTTTTAGCAGCAGCCTGAGCAATCCTTCCGTCCTGGACCACGTTCAGATTCTCCTTCTCCCCTGTTCATGGCTTCCCTTGTGGCTCTCGTCTGTTCAGCTGGTACGTGGCTCCTGCAGTTCCTCCTCAGAGGACAGCTCTTTGTCAGCATCGTAGCTGAGCTGCCTTTGAACTCCACCCTAGCCCCATGGGAAAGGCCTCCCACTAGGGGAAAAGGGACAACATCCTCAGATTCATCACATGGTGCTTTGCCGACTCCTGAGTCAGACTTTTCCTCTCTCCCCACTTTGGGGCTTCTCTGCTCTCTCCCCACTCTGCGGTCAGTATTTACCTCTCTCCCCAGTCTGGTGCTTCTCAGTGCGCTGCCGACTCCGGGGCCAGTCTCTTTCTTTCTCCACACTCTGGGGCTTGTTGTCTCGCCTCCTGGTTCCCTTGAGCCACCGCATACCTACTTCTACTGAGCAGGGCTCCTCGACAGGGGAATGGAGTCTGTCAACTAGGTTGTGCGTAGGCCGCTGGCGAACTCTCTTATCCCTCTTGCTTCATGCACAGATGCGCCTGCAACGACTCCTCAGGTCTCTGACTTTTCCTGTTACTCGTCCGGTATCTCTTGTTGCGCTCCCACAGCACAGACCCCGTCGGGACACCGTCTGGTGGCTTCACTCTGGCTCAATTGAGCTCTGCGGGCTTCGTTGAGCCGCTATCCCGATTGGTTATCCCCATGATGCTCCTCCAGGTGCCTGGTCTGTTCACCTCTATACTGTTTTTCAGGTGGACAGGGGATAGTTGAAGCCAGAAGCTGAATCTGTGTGAAACAAAAGGGGTTATGGGGCTTTCATACACCTTTGCTCCCACATATCCCGTAAAGGTGTTAGTTTCTTTGTGGTGGGGGAGGTTGGATGGTGAATAGAGCCTCTCTCTCTCTCTGGTCTTCCTGTCCCCAAAAGGGGGAGGGGCAACCTCCAGAGGGATCCCGCTTACCCTGTCCCCTTGGGGGTGTAAGCATAGCAGGCTCTCCTCGCTTCTCCCAAAAAGCAGTGGCTACCCCCTAGGGACTTGTTTTATGGATATGGCTTAAAAGTGCCCATCGAGGATGGTAGAACTTGTTCCCGATTGCACCAGACAAGCTAGTGTAAAAAATGGCTTTGTGGAGTGAAAGGACGAAAAGGAGTAGGAGGCCCAGGGACCCTCTTCAATGCTATAAGAAAGGCAAGGAACAGGTAATCCATATCACAATACCGGTTCAAAACAGGCACTGTGAGAATAAGTATATACACAATTAATAAAACACTTTGTGCTTTGGCAATACTAATATGGTAAATATGTACAATATCTATGTGGTACCATAATTACCTCATGACTCCTTTAAAATGCACCAACTGCTGACAGTTTCCAATGGCACACAAATCAATTAGTAAAGTGAATCAACAATAGACATGGGAAGGAAGACAAGCTGGGTTAAAGAAATGGCACAATACTTTGTCCCTACCAAAGACACAGTTCTGTGTGAGAATCCCCCCACTTGGGCAACCTGTAAATAAAATGCATCAACAAGCCCAGTCCATATATGTTTAATATAGTCTTGTTTCCTTCTAAAAGGTTCTACTACCCCCAATGTACCTGAGTTTAGCAGAGTTCGTCGATGGGCCCGTCTTGAGTGGACTCCCTTTAAAGCAGGAGCCACGGGTCATCGCGATTCCTACGAAGAAAGGTGAACACTGTTGTCGAGGGCTCGGCTTCGACCTTTCGCGGTGCTCATCGATGATCGGTCGTGGATGTCCTGTGAAGATGAGGTGTGCAAGGGCGTCGGGTGATCAGCGTTTGGCATCAGCGATCAGGACTCGACCACTGGTGACCTTCGGATCTTTTTCACCGTCTTTGTGGACTTCGGGTAGCAGGAAACCCACTGGTGGATTCTCCTTGCTTTGTCAACTACCTCGACTTTCTCCGGTGGGACAAAGCGGTCGGTGGTGATGGCAAGGGAGTCCCTGATTTCAAAGTGTCTTAGGCAATGGAGCGTTGCGGCTCCGGTCGACGAGGTTAAAACGGTCCCGCGAACCTCGGTCGACGGTGATGGTCGTCAACGGCCTCAACGTCCTGGCGCTTACTTCAGTGTTTCTCGGCAGACCCCGTCTCCGGTCGGCAGCTGTTTGGGACTGACTACCAGGATGCCTTGGTGAAGATGAGCTGGTGCACGATGTTACCTTGTAGCTCAGGAAGAGTTCTCCTAGCCAGGTCCTCTCTTGGATCAGTTCTTGGAGACACAACAGCTTTCAGATTGCGTCGAAGGAAAGTAGCAGCAAAGCCTTCTTCCAACTGGGCTTCAAGGTTAAGCATCAAGTTTCGACTTCAACTTCTGAACAATTTTGGTAAGTGAGAGGTCCCCAGATATTCTGTTCTGTCTCTCATCCAGACTGCTGAGCCAAGCTCAGGCAGCCAATCATTCAGAAGGGCATTCAACAGACAGGAAGCCAATCAGGCTCACAGCACATTCAGGCCATTCTCTTACATCCAGTCACTCATAACAAGGAATGTGAATTGGGGCAAGCCCCCGACCTTTCAGCACACCACACTGGATTCAGACCAGTTTCGGGCAGGGCTGTCTCATTCATTGTGTCAGAAACAAGTCACACATAACATGAAATGTATATTGGGCACACAGTCAGGCCTGTACTTCCCCCACAATACCATATATGGAACTTCCACCCAACAGCCAGTTGGGGGAAGGGACAGAGTCAGGGCATCCCAGGACTTTGGGAAAACAAGGTAATAGGCAATAGAAAGCAAGAGGCCACAGGGGCCATCTTGTCGCCTATCAGGAATCAACTGATTCCAATGGCAGACCCTGGGTATCCCAACATGGAGGATACGCAGAACACCTGTCAAATTCAGCATGGAGCTGCCACCAGCCCATACCCTGCTCTGTGAGCCATTCATAAGTGCCCAAAAACATACATAGGGCACAGGGTTGTAACTGACCCCATGGGTGCCATAAGGGTATCCCAAGGGTCTCTGTTCACCACAACCATGAGGAGGAAGAGCTGCACTGCCAGGAGTCCCACGTGGACTCCTGTGCAGAAAACAACACAGAACACACATGATAAGAGTACAGGACAAGAACATGGAGGCCCTGTCCCTCCAATGCATTTCACTGAGTGATAGCCAACCTCTCCATGAGTTAGCCCAAGAATGGCGTGATGGAGATAGGGCGGTAGTTTGCCAGATTTTAAGGGTCGACAGAGGGTTTCTTGAGCAGAGGGTGCACAAGGGAGTGTTTAAGGGCAGTTGGGGAAAACTCCAGTGAAGGAGAGATTGTGGCCTACTGCCATAGATTTACACCCCCCTGTTAGGGAAATTAGAGAAACCATTTCACAAAGCTCTGTAGTGCAGACTTCCATCCTTGGTCTAAAATGTGGAAAATCCAACACAGCCTTTTCCTGTTCTAATTATTCACCACCTAGAACTGTTATCACTTGGAACTGCTGAGAGTGATTTTTCAAGTGCTCCACGTCACCTCCCAACAATAGACTCCTTTTCCCACAACCACCCACATACTGGGATGAGGAGGAGGGAACGAGCAATGCAGAATGAAAGATGCCCTAAGCTGGTTTTCAAAATGCACCTGTACGCTGGAGATTTAGAGACTGGAGGCTAAGTCTTTGCCGCTTCTGTTGCTTGGAAGAAGATGTGTCCTTCATCCGCAAAACTCGTGAGGCCTGGAAGTATGAACCAGTGTGGCAGAGCTGAGTGACTCACCAGAAAGGGGAGAAGAGAAACGTTGCATGTTGCGCCCCAGACATGCCATGAGGCAGTAGAGAACTCCTGGGAATGCAGCAACCACAGACAGCAACGTTTTACCTACCCAGACCTTTATCAAGACAGGCGTGCTGAGGCAAGTTTGTGGGAGACACCGGAGCGAAGCGAGAGCAGTCCAGAGGCAAAAGCGGGCGGTAGACATTTGATGCTTCAGCACAAACAGGGCTGGGAATGCCAACAAGAGGCGGTGAGTCTGCTCAAACACTGTGGGGACCCCGTGGCATTTCAGAGACTGCACCAGATACAAACTGTAATAATTAAAGCCACAAAATGAGAGAAAGTAAAGTGACTGAATGAGAAACAAGAAAGCATATTGCAATAAGGACCCCTAACAAGATATGATAGTATGGAATGCAAATAAGTTGGGAATCTAAATTGAATGATGTATCAAGGAGATTTGATAAACCAAATGGGGTATGCACAACTGTGGAAGTAAGAGGAACAACGTGTAATTAAAGGAAGTCCTGGCAGGAGAGTAAACCAGGCACTTACAATTGGTTATATATACAAGAAGCCCCTTCCCACTCCATTCCTCTTCTCTCCTCTCCTTACCTACTCTATGGTGCTCTGTCGCTCCTACCTTTTCTAACTGCTTCTCTATCGGCTATCCTGCTCTCCTCACTAAATCTGGTAGGAAGAAGTTTAAAAAGGACATTGTGATCTCCGACCCAGGCCTCCCTATCGCTGACACCTATACCAGTGCCTCCTCCAGGCGAACTTTCACCAATATCCTCTTTCTCGTTCCCTCGCCAGACCTATGGACTCTACATATGGTCTCTGTGCCCTCTCCCTTCTCTTCCTCTCCCATTAATGGTGGCACCCGGTGGGAGGCCCTCTTGGCCTCCTTCCACTTCTCTAAGGTGATCATTAATGTTAACCTGAATGGCACTGTCTTGGTCCAAGGCCCTCAAGCCAACCTTCTCTTCTTTGATCGACGCTTCCTGCGCCTCATCAATTTCCTTTCTTCTCCTGGTGTCCCCTCTCTCCCCTCCACAGCTTCCTCGCCTACCCCTGCTGTCTCCTCCATGGCTACCTTGCCCTCTCCTCCTTCCTCTTCTGCCCCCCCCCTCAGGCTTCTTCTACACCTTTGCAGGGCGTACCTCTGATTTGTACCCCTCCCTGGAATTCTTTCAAGGACGGAAACCTTCTCCATATTGCCACTCTAAACTCTCACTCAGCTGTCAAAACACTCCTCTGACATCTGCCGCCTCCTGTAGGAACTTGACCTCGATGTCCTCGGTCTCACCGAGACATGGTTCACGGCCAGCTCTGTCACAAGCTTTGACACTCTCCTCCCTGATGGCTACACAATCCTCTCTGTGCCTAGATCCAACTGCTTTGGAGGGGGTGTAGCCCTGATCTTCCCTGAGTGGATTCCTGCCTCTGTCATTCCTACGGAGGCCTACTCCTCTTTCGAATGCCTCGTCTGCAGGCTCTCTCTCCTTCTCCTAGCCATTCCCTTACTATGGTTCTCCAGCATGGGGTCTGGCATGGATTCACATGCTCATGAATATTCCTAATCGTCAGGCTGGGAATCCTCGGTAAAGAAAAAATCTGTATCAGTTTTGTTTCTGATCTGTCTTTCTTAGTAGTAACCAATAAATGGTCTCTGGGTCATACTGCCCCCAGCCAATGACTGCCCTCCCCTAAGGCCCTCCCCTGGCAGCCATCCTCACATTTCTATGGTACGTTCAAGCGTTGGGAGTCCTTGTGCTATAGCTCTCGAGCTTTTACTGCATTTTGCAAATTTTCAAAGAGATGTTCTCATTTTTCGGTCAATCGAGCCTCAAGCTCCACTGTTTCTACTTCCGATTAACGGGGACCCATTTCGGATTTTCTCTATGTCCCTCAAGGGCAATTTTTCGTCGAGTTTCTCCTCTCGGAGGCTTCCGGAAGATCTTTGCGGCGTGGACATGGCCCAGGAAAAAGGAAACACGACGCCCGGACCCAAGCGCTTAAGGAGCTGCCCTGGATGTGCACTACAGAATGTCTTCAAAGAGGATGAACATTCTCGATGTCTCTACTGCCTTCATGAGAATAAAATGCACGTGGAGAAGGACTGTGCGTTTTGCAAGAACATGTCCGAGCGGACGATGAGGGATCGTCGTGCCCGCCTCACCAACTGGCTGGGTGGGAAGAAAAAGAAGTCTGAGCGGTGTTTGAAGTCCTTTGAGGGCGCTCCAGCGACGGGGGCCCAACAAAAGGCTAAGCACCTCGAGTCCGCGGGCACCAGGAGTGCCGAACGGTCGGGCTCCTCTGCTGCCTGGCAGGGCGCTATTTCACCGATGTCATCAACCACGAGCCAGCGCTCTGGCTCGGGAAAGAGGAAGTCGGAGAACGCCGGGTAAGCGTCTGGAGAAGCCCCGGTCGATCCTGACGACAGCCGCGGGGGACCGAGGCAGTGACTCTCCCCCCAAGGTGAAGGCCTCAAGCGCCTCCAAGGTCGTGAAGGCCTTGATTCACCCGGCTAAGGCCTCTATCGAGGGAGTCGTGGCGGCCCTGGCAAAGCCTGTGGAGGCTACCCCAGTGGAGACGACCTCAGGGCCTAGGGTTTCCCTGCCACCGCGGAGGGAATCTTCCTTTCAGCCCATCGATAAGACCCCCGTGGGAATAGAGGGGGGGGCCGGTGGCCATCACGGACATGGATACAGCCTCTGAAGAGGAACTGGCCGGAAAGGAGTTTGAGGTCCGGTCCCACGGGAAGGATCCCGAAGAGGCAGACGAGGAAAGCGACGGCAGTGGCGACGAGGAACACGTGGAGGCAGAGGATTCCACTCCCCAACCGTTGCGCCCGTCGCAACCGGTCCCTGGGCCTTAAGACAACTCAGGGGCAATCTTGATGGCGATCCAGGCCTTGTGTACGGAGATAAGGACAAGGTTGCCCTTACCACCATCTGACGACCCAGCGGAGCCTGCACCGTCGGAGAGCCCTCCAAGTAAGCGGAGAAGAATTCATCCACCCCCTCCTTTCCAGCCCTCGGCCTGCACAGCCGCCTTCCCCGTCTCCGGAGCCGAGGGATGATACGGGAACAGAGACAGCCACAACGGGGACGGATGACGACGGGATGGACCTTCCATCACCACCTCCCCGCCCAACGAGATTGGCTCGTTCCATGCCATGATCGCCAGGGCATCCCAGCTCTTCCAGCTCTGCCCGGTGGAAGAGAAGAAAGAAGGGTTCCTCTACCAACAACGGGAGGCCAAAAGGAAGACGGTTCTCTTGGTCCAGTTGCTCGACGACATCTGGGACGAGGGGCTGTTGCTCCTGAAGAATCCGTCCACAGCCCCTGCCAAGAGACACCGGTACGAGAAGAAGTACCGGGTTCCGGATTCTCCCCCATGTGTCTTAGGGCACAGCCTACCCCGGATTCGGTTGTCTCCGCGGCAGCCAAGAAGAAGGCGGCAGGTGCGGCGGTGTCAACTTCGACATCTCTGCCGGACGGCGAAGGGAAAAAACTGGACGCCATGGGATGATGAGTCATCTCGTCGGCGGCGACTACCATTAAAGCGGCCAAGGCCCTCGCGATTGCGGCCCGCTACGACTGGGAGCTATGGTTAAGATCGCTCCCCTGCTGGATTTCCTCCCGGATGACAGGAGGGCTGAGGCCCTAGAGATTCGACAGGAGGGAGAGGTGGCGTCGGACCACGCCATAACGGTGGCCACGGACATTGCAGACACATGCTTCCGCCAGAGGGGCAACAGCGTTTTCCTTTCGCTGGAGCAGTTGGCTCAAGGCAACCGATTTCCGTCAAGATGTGCAGACCAGGGTCCTGGACATGCCCTTCGATGGGAACAACCTGTTTGGCAAGGCAGTGGACGAGTCGCTGCAAGCCATCAAGGCCGACACGGAGACGGCTCGTGCCTTAGGCATTCTCCAGCAACGACGGCCGCCCTTTCGGGGTTCCAGAGGCAAGCAAGGTGCCTCCAAGGGATTTGCCTGCAGCTCCTCGATGTACCACCAGGCGGCTCTCTCCTCGTCGCAGGAGGCCTACAGAGGACGCGGCAAGCAAGGAGGATCTCGTCGTCGTCGCCAAGGAGGCCAGGGCGGCAAGGAGGCCAGGGCGGCAAGGCCGCCGCCAAGCAGGATTGAACAGGCCGTGGTGTCGGGCCCCCACCTGAGCACCCCAGTGGGAGGCTGGCTGGCGAACTTCGTGAACATGGGAGAGTCCATCTCCACCGACCGTTGGGTGATGGATGCGCTGGCCCGCGGGCACACACTGGAATTCCTAAGAAAGTGTCCCCACATTCCACCTGTTGCCAGAAAGGAAAATCACGTCCCGCAACTGGTACTGGAGGTACGAGCGATGCTAAAGAAAGGCACCATCAAACTCATCCCAAAGAGGCTCCAGGGCTCCGGAGTGTACTCTCTGTACTTCCTCGTAAGGAAAAAGACCGGGGGTTGGCGACCCATCCTGGACCTTCGTCGTCTAAAGAAGTACATCAGGTCCCAGAAGTTCCGGATGGTTACCCTCCAGCACGTCCTGGGACAACTGGAGGAGGGCGACTTCCTATCGTCGCTGGTCTTGGAGGACGCCTACTTTCACATCCCCATCTTGAAAAAACATCGGAAATTTCTTCGATTCGTAGTCCAAGGACGACACTACCAGTTCAAGGCCTTTCCCTTCGGACTGAAGTCGGCGCCCATTGTGTTCACCAAGTGCCTGGCACTAGAGCGGCTCGGCTGCGTCTACAGGGGATGCACATCTACCCTTACCTGGACGACTGGCTCATCCGGGCAGAGTCAAGGGAGCTCGCCGTCGAACACACTAGGAAGACCATCCAACTGCTCACTGATCTAGGATTTTCGATCAACTTCAAGAAATCGCACCTAGTACCCGTCGCAAGTCGCCCTGTTTGTGGGAGCCAAGCTCGACACAGTGCCGCGACTAGCTTCTCTGTCGAAGGAGAGGACGAAGGCCATCCTAGGCAAGGTGAAAAGGCTGTCGACCATGGACGTGGCCAAGGTGAGGTCCGTCAAGTCCCTGCTCGGTATGATGTCCTCCTGCATTTACCTTGTGCGCCTTTGCAGACTACGGATGCGACCTCTGCAGGAATTCATCGACGCCCATTGGATGCAAGCGAGGGGCAGCTTCGAAGACAGGATCTCACTCAACGAGACGTTTCGGCAAGCGATCCGGTGGTGGGGCACCCGCGCGCATCTTACGGCGGGTATGGACTTCCAGACCCCGGCCCATCAGGCGACGGTGACGACGGACGCCTCCCTGGAGGGATGTGGGGCTCATTCCGCAGATCTCCACGCAAGAGGCCTTTGGCGGCCGGAGAAGTCACTTCACATCAACGTCCTGGAGCTCCGAGCCGTGTTCTGGGCCTTCAGATCGTTCCTTCCGTCCCCCAAGGGCAAGGTGGTGAGGATCTTCACCGACAACACCACGACAATGTTTTACATCCGGAAGCAGGGAGGCACCAGGTCCCCAGCCCTATCCAAGGTGGCCCAGGATCTGTGGCACTGGGCGGTCGCCCAAGGGATGTTTCTGGTACCCTTCCACCTGGCAGGAATAAAAAACCAGATCGCTGACACACTCAGCAGAGAGCTGCGCTCGTGCCACGAGTGGGAGCTGCGCCAGGATCAAGTGGATCTCCTATTCCGACGACGGGGCAATCCCCCAGATTGACCTGTTCGCGACGGCGGTGAACACCAAGTGCCAGAGGTTTGTCAGCAGGTTTCCCCAGCCGGGGAGCATGGGCGATGCATTCTCGTTCCCCTGGGATGGCCAGTTCCTGTATGCGTTCCCTTCGTTGCCGTTGCTGCTGCAACTCATCAACCAACTCAAACGGTCCCGGTGCAGGATGATCCTCGCCGCACCGGCGTGGCCGAGGCAGATCTGGTTCCCGGATCTTCTGGACATGTCAGCTTCCCCCCCAGTCAAACTGCCGACAGACGCGTATCTCCTAATCAGAGAAGGAGGCGCCACTCTCCACCACGACCCAGCGTCACTGAACTTGCAGGTCTGGCTCCTGCAGTGCTAGAGTTTGGACGGTATGATATCCCAGCGGACTGCAAGGAGGTATTTGCAAAGGTCAGGGCGCCCTCGACTCTCAAATGTTACCGACACAAATGGAAGAGGTTCTCTGTCTGGTGCTGTGCACAGAAGATTAACCCTCTGCGGATCACGGCCCCTCAGGTGCTGCCATACCTACTGTCGCTGGCCAAGGCGGGGCTGGCGCACGCCTCCATCAAGAAGATCCATCTAGCGGCGATCTCCCGGTACTCCATGACCCCGGGGCGATCTTCCCTATGGTCCCATCGCCTGGTGAAAGAGTTTATGAAGGGACTGTTCCGGTCATTCCCGCCGGTGAAGGCTCCGGCCCCGGCGTGGGAGCTTAACGTGGTGCTGTCCAGGCTCATGGGGCCGCCATTCGAGCCTCTGCATTAGGCATCGTTGAAGTTCCTGTCATGGAAAACGGCGTTTCTTGTGGCCATCACCTCCACACGACGAGTGGGAGTGATCCAGGCCCTCTCCTGTAAACCTCCATACTTGACTTTTCATGATACGAGGGTGGTGCCGAGGACGCACCCCTCCTTCATGCCCAAGGTGCCGTCGGACTTCCATCTCAACGAGCCCTTGGTGTTGCCAGTTTTCTTCCCGTCGCCGGCCGAGAGGACTTTGCACTCGCTGGATGTAGCTAGAGTGCTGAAGTTCTACGTGGACCGCACAAAGAGATTTCGGAAGAAATCACAGCTTTTGTGAACTTTGGACCTGTGAACCAAGGGAAGGCCCTCTCGAAGGCTTCCATTTACAGATGGCTCTCCGGCTGCATCATGCACTGTCACCAGTTTGCAAACCGACCATTGCCCGGCCGTCCGAGAGCCCATTCGACCAGAGCGATCGCTGCTACTACGGCATTCCTATCTCGTGTGCCCCTGCTGGACATCTGCAGGGCTGCTACGTGGAGGTTGACGCAAACCTTCACGAGATTCTACTCCGTCGACCGGGATTCCAGGGAGGAGTCCAGGATCGGCCAAGCAGTGCTGCGCAACCTATTTGCCTGAAGGTGGGCCTGGTGAGAGTTGCTTAATGTTGAGTTGTTGTAATGCTTAATGTTGACCCTTGCCACCTCCTGTGGTTGTGCATGTGTTACTGCTATGTATTCTTTATTCATGAGCATGTGAATCCATGCCAGACCCCATGCTGGAGAAGGTACAAGTTACTTACCTGTAACTGTTGTTCTCCAGCATGGGTCTGGCATGGATTCACATGCAAACCCTCCCTCCTACCCCTCTGCGCCTCTTCACTTGGTCATACTGCCACTTTACGTGCTACCAAATCTGAGGATAGCTGCCAGGGTAGGGGCTTAGGGAGAGGGCAGTCATTAGCTGGGGGCAGTATGACCCAGAGACCAGAGATTGGTTACTACTAAGAAAGACAGATCAGAAACGAATACTGATTTTTTTCTTTACTGAGGATTCCCAGCCTGACGACGGGGAATATTCATGAGCATGTGAATCCATGCCAGACCCATGCTGGAGAACAACAGTTACAGGTAAGTAACTTGTTCCCTACCATCTATCGGCCACCTGGTCAGCGCTCCCCCTTTCTCTGAGTATGTGGGCCTCTCCTCTTCCCTCCTGGTCTCAACCACTCAACTCCTCCTTCTTATAGACTTCAACATCCACCTGGATTCTTCCTGTCCTTCCACTGGACTCTTTCGTGACCTTTGCAACTCTCTCTCACTCTCTATTCTCCTCTCTGGTCCGACTCACTCTGCAGTGCACACTCTGGTCTCTTCAGACCTTCCCTTTTCAATCCCTCTCACTACTCCTCTCTCCTGGAGGGATCACTTTCTCCTTTCCTCCCATCTCACCCTCTCTACCCCTCAGGCCAAGCCAACTCCAAGCACTGCCACCTACCTTCTCGGTTTTCCGACCAATGAAGCGTGTGTCAGTATAGGCTTTCTCCGCCACTTTCTCACCCCCCCTTCCTCTTTTGGCTAACTCACGCCCTTACACAGCCCTTTCCATGCTCCACTCTGCTATATCTGATACTCTCGATGTTCTTGCCCCTCTCATGAGGATCCGCTTGAAACCCAAAGCCAAGTGCAACTCTTGGTATGACTCAGACCTCGGCACCCTTAAACGCAAGTGCATAGTGGCTGAGAGGAAATGGCGTGCTTCCGGAACATCCTCTGACAAACTGGCCCGTCGCCTGCTCCAAAGGCAATACCGGCTCTCCGTCCACACCAAGAAGAGAGCCCACATTCAAGCTTGCGTCTCCGCGGCATCTAACAACTCGTCCAAACTCTTTAAAATCTGAAAGGAGCTGGCCAATCCTGCTTCAGTCTCTACCTCTCCTGTCCCCTCCCAGGCCCTCTGTACGGCCCTGGGTTCTCATTTCATCTCTAAAACTCAGGACATCCTGTACTCTCTCTCTTCCTCTACCCCTCCTCCCTCCTTCTCTGCCTTTCCCCTGTTTTCCTCAGACAAGGTTTCTACACAAGTCTGATCTATGAAAGTTTCGTAAAAACAGGTTCACCTCTGTTCCTCCAAAACCATCAAGGACCACATTGACGCCCTGGCTCCTGCTCTGGCTGATTTCTGCAACCACTCCTTCCCCACTGGAGTCTTCCTCTCCCCCCTGAAGCACTCCCTTGTGCACACTCTTCTTAAGAAACCCCCTGCCCACCCTTCCTGCCCAGCTAACTATCGTCCAATCTCCATCACTCCTTTCCTAGGCAAACTCCTGGAAGAGCTGGCCATCTCCCTGCTTAATCTTCACTCTGAATCTGTTGGCTGTCTGCTCTGACCATCAGTCTGGCTTCAGAGCTGCCAGAAGCACGGAAACTGCTCTCCTGAACATCCGTGAAGACCTGCCCTTCCAACTTGATTCCATCACCCCCTGTGTCCTCATCTTGCTTGATCTCTCTTCTGCCTTTGACACAGTCAACCATGCCATCCTGCTCAACCGTCTCTGTGATAACCTGGGCATCACTGATCAGGCTCTGGCTTGGCTGACCTCCTTCCTCTCCGATCGACCCTCCCAGGTCTAACTTTGGTCCTTCCTCTCCTCTATCTCTACCTGTGGTGTTCCCCAGGGGTCTAACCTCTCTCCCTGGCTGTTAAACCAATACCTGGCACTTCTTGCCCACTGCATTGCCACTCTCTGCCCCAACTTTCAGTGCTATGCGAATGACACTCAACTCTTTTTCAGGCTCCCTTCTGCCACCTCTTCTCCTTCTCTCAACTCGGATTTGTATGTCCGCCATCCAGGAGTGGTGTGCCGCCAGTGATCTCTGCCTTAATGCCAGTAAGACTGAGATTCTCCTAATCGGCACACCTGCTCCCTCCTTTCCTGTTACTCTCTGGCCGGCCTCTCTTGGCCCTCTTCTTGCTCCCAACAGTGAGGCTTAAAACCTCGGGGTCATCTTCGACTCCACACTTTCCTTCTCTCCTCACATCTCTGACGTCTCTAAGAAGTCACACTACTAGCTGCACCTCCTCAGAGGTATTCTCCATTTCCTCTCTTTCCCTCAGAAGCTCACTGTCTCGAGAGCTCTGGTTCTCTCTAGTCTGGATTACTGCAACACCCTCTTTCTTAACCTGCCTGCCTCTACTCTCCGTCCTCTGCAACTCATCCAAAACAGGACTGCAAGACTTGTCCTTGGCCTCAAAACCAGGGATCGTATTTCTCCAGGACTGAAATCTCTGCACTGACTCCCAGTGACAGCGAGGATTAAGATAAAAACCCTCTGCATTGTCCACAAGGTCTTCTTGGGCCTGGGGCCTCAATACCTTCAACTCTCTCTTCCTAAATATCTTCCTTCTCGAGCTCTTCGCTCATCCGCCTCCAACTCCCTCAGGGTTAGTCGCTTCTCCAAGCAGCGAGTTGGTGGTAGATCTCTTTCTTCTGCTGGGGCCTCCCTCTGGAACAACCTCCCTGTCTCTCTGAAACTTGAGGAGAACATCTCCAGTTCCGGAAGCACCTCAAGACCTTCCTCTTTGCTTCTGCTTTCTCTTCTCCTCTCCCCTGCTGATCTCCTGGCTGAATCTGAAACTGCACTGGTTGTCTGGCTACCCTCTGATCTCGGGCCCAGGTCCCCTCCTCACCAATTGCCCGCCTGCACTGCCCTCCTGGCAACCCTTCCACTCAGGGACTGTTTCTGTATCCCTACAGCCCCTACTAGCACTTGACACCTGATGTCTGCACTTACCTGTGCACTTGCCACCAGATGGCCACACTTTTATTTTTTATTTATTGTCTCTATTTCACTGTTATCCTATGCAATGCACTGGCCCCTCCCCTTTCCCCCCACACTTTTCCCCTTCCCCCCTCCCCTGCACTTGCGTGATCTCAATGTCACCTGTCCTAGTAGAATTGCTGACTTTGTCTTCCCTCTGTTTGTTTCCCCTCCCTTGATTTGTCATACCTTGAAACACTTGTGTATAGGCGCGTTATAAATGCCATATCATATCATGATCAGTATGAATAAAAGAAGCCCCGTCAGGAGAGTATACCAGGCAATGATCAGTGTGAATACAAGTAGTCCTGGCAGGAGAGTATTCCAGACCAACACAAGTGGATAAGACGTCATGGCAGGGGAGTATACCATGCAGTTTCTAGTCTACAAGAAGAAATATAAAACTGTGTTCACCAGACAAAAGGAACTTTTTGAAAGAAGTGGAACTACCAAGCTAAGCTTCTTTGTAAATACCTACTATTGTTGGCCAAGAAAGACACAAATAACTGTTTAACCTAGAATCATTTGTATTGAAGCAAATTCCAGGGGAAGGAGCCAAGGCTTTTCACCCTTGGAGAACATTTGTTTGGAGCTGTTTATTCTTCTGTTATGAACTCTTTTGCAATCACCTAAGGATAAATACATTTCCCTTTTCACCTTATAGTTTAGTGCATAGTGTGAGGGTCAGAATAGAACTTTTGGACACAAGGATGGTTTTGATTTTGACATCCTGACACATACATGTCCTTCGTTTTTGGTTTTAGGTAGGGAAATTCCTCTTAGAGCAGGGCCACAGAGGCCTTTTCCCAACCCTTTTGTTTTCAATAAAAGTCTTTAACCAAAAACATAACTAACTTGTGTCGGAGTTCCATTCCTGACTCCTCACATCTGCTCTTCCGCTAATCCTGATTTTTCAAATCCTAATTCTGCTCGGAAAAGAAACCGTCCCAACTCGCTATCAGTGCTGGAGGTCTGTGGGTGGCTCCCTACGGCAGGGGGTAGATCCCGGTGGCCCAGGTCTGTGGTGCTGTTGTTGGACTCTAACCGGTATTGAGGAGCTGAGGCAGACCCTCTAATTCAGCAACCTCACTGTTGAGGAATGGAGATATTCTCACAGGCTGGGCGCAGCGTCACAGAGCGCTGCGTGAACCGGGAGCCACGCTGTGCCAGAGGGAACCTGTACGGCACAGGGCTGTGCGCCAACCTCAACGCCACATTAGGGATCAGAGGAGGATCCCCCCCCCCACAAAACCCCCCAATTGTAACCTTGATGGGACACTGCACCCCATCAAGGGGAGCGGAACATGAAGTGACGAGGCAAGCAGACCTGCTGCCGATTTCTGTGCTCACCTGGACCGCGGGTGCCTGACTTCAAAATGGCCACTGTGTAGTACTGGGAAGAAGCAGAGGCCACACACGATAGCCATGTAGGAAAGGTTCTTTCACTGGATGTAGCTGTGAAAAATTGTCTTGGACTGATGCAACATAGTTGCTGCCGGAGAGCTCATGTAAGTGGGCCCCATGTGACTGAAGCTTAGGCAGATGGCCTGCTCTGGAGAGACCCCCTGAGGTGCACAGCACGAGCATGCAGGGCTCCTCATATCTGTCACACATGGCAGATACATGTCAGAAGCAACCTAAAATGGACACATTCACTGTCAGTGGTAAGGGGTCACATGCAGAGAACTCACTACCCCCTAAAGAACTGACGCTAAATATTCAACTAGAAAGCAAGATAGCGTAAATCCTGAATGTGCTACAAGAGTCAAGAACAACACTCGGAGGCAAGATCGAAGAAATGGTGGTAGATGTGAACCTTCTCAGTTAATCTATGGAAAATCGCGGAACAACAATCCCAACTGGAATGGATGACGACAACCATATAACTGGAGGTAGCAACCCTCCACAAACAGGTCCTTTACTTAGCCCATGTAGCTCATGACTTGGAGTTGCACTTGGACGATGCAGAAGGGTTCTCTAGATGGTGTGACCTCAGGATTGTGGGGTTGCCAGAGAAAATGGAAGGGGACTTGATGGAGACCTTTCTGTGACAAATTTGTATCCAAAGGGCTATCGAACTCGTTTGCGGTTCAGAGAGCGCATAGAGTGCCGGTGAAGGCACCCTTGCCCGGAGCTAGGTCGAGACTGATGATAGCTAAAATATTCAACTTCAGAGATTGCAAGCCCTTCTGCAAATGGCCAGATGCAAGGGCCCCATGCACATAAATAGCAGTACAGTTCTGATTTCCCCCAATTGCAGCAGAAAAGTGCAACAACAAAGACTAAGTTTTGATGAAATCAAGTGCACACTGAGGAGGCACAATATCTGCTATATGCTGTTGTACCCAGCCAAATTGAAAGTTGAAACAGTGGTTCTGTAATACTCCGCAAGAGGTATGGAATTGGTGGGAGTCTTGAGGGCTCCTGCAAGATAGCAAACACCATAGACTGAACAGCAAAGAAGGTGAGAAAGGGGGAGGTACCCTCCGACATGGTTTGAAGGGTTGGCCAAAGTTTCTCAACGGCATAAACTGAAGGTATTGTTTATACCCTCCAAGGTTAGGGAGTGAGATGTATTGGGGGTTCTGTTTGTAACAGTTGTAGGCAGGGAAAAGAAAATAGATGGCAGAGGGTGCAGTGAGGGTATGGACAGTTTGGGAAGTTCAGCTAGCGAGTTTAATACTGGTGATGCAGCAGTGAAAGCACATAAAGCTTTGTCAATGTAATCCCATGATGTGCAGTTACTTAAAGAGGAGGGAACGGTCAACGGATGTGAGACATTAGAATACTCATTTGTAATGTGAGGGGTCTTGGTAAATCGTCCAGAAGGTGGAGACATTCTTGAAAAGGTTGGAGGTACATAGAGCGTTCCTGGAAGAAACCCATATGCTACAGCAGGATCTGATCTCATCAAATTGCGCACACAATGGAGTGGAGAGATTTATGGGACAAGCTAGCTAAAGATGCCCCAATACAAGTCTCCAAACAAATGGGAGACCTGGAGGGCAGAAAGATAGACTTGGTGGGGTCATTAGATGGTAGGGCTATCTGTCTGGCCAACTCCTATGCACCAAGCGTGTATAATAACACATACTTTCCATGGGTGACTACGCTGATCGTGAACACTCAGGGAACATATTTATATGGGGAGGCAACTTCAACTGACTTCTGAACCCAAACATTGATTCCTCGAGCGCTAAAGGGGTCCGTAAACATCAGGCCACTGCCTCCCTAAATCGAGCTGTATTAAATGTGGACTTGATGGAGATTTGGAGAGAAAGTGCAGGGGACTGTCTGGTATTTTCATTCTACTCTCACCCACATGACTCTCATTCGAGGATAGGCTATAATGTCACAGGCCTTCAGAGACCTACAGTATTTAGGGATAGGGTTGTCTGATCACACACCCCTAATGGCAACATTTACATGGGATCAGACCAAGCTACATATTCCTACCTGGATACTCTGAGTGGAATCACTTCAGGACGCTGCATACAGAGCCTCCATTAGGGGTGCCATTCCGACTAAGTTCTATCAATGTTATGCTGAATTACTGTGTCCAAAATTGAAACAGGTGTAGGACTATGCCTTGCAAGCAGGAACTCTCCCAGCATCTGTGAGGGAAGTGAAAATAATACTGCTTTTTAAAAAGGACAAAGATTTTATGAGGTGTGACTCGTATAGTCCCATATCATTGATTAATGTGGATGCAAAGATTTTGGGCAAGGTTATAGCCACTAGATTGCCATCAGCATCATCACGAATGGTCCATGCAGACCAGTGTGGGTTCATTCAGTTGCTGAATGCGGTGGCTGCAGCAGGTAAGCTGCCCTCTTGAAAAACGCAAGTGATTTTTACTCGCACATTGCCAATATTGTATACACACGGTCACACTAAATGACCTATGGTTACTTTACAGCACGTGGGATCGAGTGCATTTGCACACATTAGTTTCTCACATGAGAGACTTGGATTTTGATCGTTTTGCAACCTCAATTAAGGTATTGTTAGCATTCTTTCACACATAATTGCTGAGAAGCACACTCGAACAATATTGTAAATTAACACTGTATTTCGTTTTTGTCTCTTATTCTTTTTTTGACCTGCACCATAATTGAAACCTGATGACATTGACATATTTATCTAATTATGCGATACTCTGTGACTGTGTTATGTTATATTGTGGAGGGCTCCACCCTGATGGAGTAAAGACTCCAAAATGCATTGGCTCTAGAGCTCTTACCTAGATGAGACACAAACAGGCCTCCTTCACTGTTGAATATTAAATCTTCACCATTTTTGCACTAAAAGGATTTTGATATTTTTTTCATTCGGAACGTAACTTCAACTTTAAGGACTTGATTTCGAGAGTCATACAGAGAAAATATCAACTAGATATACTTATCAACTTATAGTAACTCAGTAGGGAGTACATACTGAAACACTTGTGTATAGGCGCGTTACAAATACCATATCATATCATATCATATCATACTGAGAGCGACTGGCTACCTGTTGGGTTTTTCCCACAGTTTTCTCCTGGTTTTCAGTTTTATGGATCCAGGTGCCCCTGGATCTCTTGAAGCAGTCAGCTCCTTGTAAGAGAAGTCAATTGATACATCAGAGATATCTACAAACTTTACATGGAACAAATTATTTGTGCCCACTTTTGTTTTTTTCTTTTTTTCACCTTTTTTTCATTCAGGCAAGGAACATGTCCATGAACATTTTGGTGCCTGCATCATGTAATGAACCGGTCCCTTGATGCGCAGGAGGACTTGCCTAGATATGTTTAAAGTGTTTGACATGCTTGAATGGGGGATGGTTGTTCCGGGCGCTTCAGGAGTTTGGTCTAGGGAAAAATATTATGTCTTTAATGAGGGTTAAAACAGGGGCAGTCTTCTCTCCCAATGGGGAAGAGAGCTGAGGGACAAGACAGGGCTGCCCTCTCTCTCCGATTGTGCTTGCTGTGGCGCTGGAACCCCTTGCACCGATACTTGGAAGATATTTAGTCGAGGCAGCAAT
Source organism: Ambystoma mexicanum (assembly GCF_040938575.1). NCBI lineage: Eukaryota > Metazoa > Chordata > Amphibia > Caudata > Ambystomatidae > Ambystoma > Ambystoma mexicanum. The sequence goes on along the minus strand of NC_090924.1, from coordinate 578,878,964 downwards.
GGTGATAAATGGGCAGGCGTTGTCACATAGTTCATTATATGCCGATGATATGCTGGTGTACATGGGAGACCCAGATCACAACGTTCCTCTTTTGTTGGTACAATATTCGGATTTAGAATTGTTTGCGAAAAGTCACTTATTTTCTCACTAGCTGGTCTCTGTCTAAAACCCAGATCCATCACTACCAGATCTAGATGCAATGTGGGAATGGGGCTCCTTTCGCTACTTGGGAATCCAGATACACCTCTCATTGGAGCGAACCTTCATATATAACGTGGGAAGGGCTCTCTCTGGTATAGGGGATTCAATTCAATTTTGAAAAATACTCCCTTTCTCTCTGATGGGCAGAATTGCGATAGGCAAGATGATTGTTCTGCCTAGGTTGCTATACCTCTTTATAAACATACCATACATGATACGGCAACCCTTCTTTAAAATGCTAGATGAAAGAATTTCGGGTACTGTTATGGCCCAGAGGCAGGTGTAGCGTGTCACTGGTTACACTGAGGCAGACATATGAGAAAGGAGTCCTGACTCTCCCTGACAATGAGGCATATTTTCTGGCTACACAGCAACAGTATGCGGCCATTGGGCAGATATTTCTGATCAGACAGATGGGGGGACTACTGAAGGAACTCCTTAGGAATAGCGAAATAATTGAACTGCTGTTGGACAATATGAACGGATTGGGTAACATCTGCATTGTGCAAGTGGTGAGCCAAGCCTGCGTTAGGACGGTATGTACAATAGGACAAGGGGAGAGACATAGCCCTGAGATACTCTTAACAGCTAAGACCGAAATCAGAATGTTCCTCGCAGATATGGGCGAACAGAAATTGAGGGAGGCGGGCTGCACGAAGATGGGTGATCTATATAGGGATGGGGAAGCTAATGACGTTTGACCAGTGGAGAATGACATACAGTGCATTGAAAGGACAGTTTCTGAATTACACAGGGTTAGTGAATAGATTGGGACACAAATGGGCACCCATGCCAGAGGAAGCAACATTAAGTGGAACTCTCAATCAAATAATTTCAAATGACAAAGAGAAGGGATTACTTTCTGCCCTTTACATGGAACTTGTGAGCGAAAAACGAAGCAGTGAACTAACAGTGAAAGAAAAACGGGACCATGATATCGGAAGTCAGCTGAATGACCAGGAATAGGAAAACGTATGTTTGCATGCTAGGTTTAGGTGGATTCAATACAACGCCTTACACAGAAAATACATTACACCATTGCAGTTACACAGAATGCATAAAACAGACCCAAGGAATGTCCCAGATGCCATCATGGTTAAGCAGGATACTGGCACATGGTATGGGTGTGCTCAATAATACAAGTATACTGGCAGACGATTATAAGCAAACTGAATGCCTTGACACATGGTAATCTTGATTGCAGTCTGAGCAGATGTTTGCTGGTGGCATTGCTGGGGGGGGGGGAGAAGAAAGCTAAAGTATGTCAGTCAGTCAATGTGTTTATTCGGATCAGATAATCCATCAAACACATATAAAATACAAAAACGCAATGCATGATAACATTGCTATTACCTCTTAATATCCTAGGTTAAAAGAACCAAACAAAGCACAGTTCTCAGTGAATATAAAAAGTAATGGTAGCAAAATACAAACAGTTCTTAACATCCAATGCCCCAAGTAAAAATACCAATCTTAATACAACTCTCTAAAAAGGTTAAAAAAAATGACAACAAAATACAAACAGTTCATAAAATACCATACAATTTCATTAGGTAAAGTGCATATCGCCGAGTTCATAGATTGTAAACCTTCATAGAAAAAATTGCTAAAGGGGAGAGAGAGAATAACAGGATACCCCTTGTTCATTAGAGCCAATACTACTTCTGATTTTTTAATGAGTGACTGTTCTTTTCAGATTGGTTGGATTAACAGCCCCTTTCTATAGTGCATGGCTCTTATCGAGAATGGTAATAATGTCCACCCTGTTAAGACAGAGGCAGCAGTAAAAGGGAACAAAACTGCCGGCCTATAGGAATGGATGTTAGCTGTAGGAGGACCAGCAGTAAAGTTGACCCTCTGATACTATCGTAGGCTGGGCAAAACATTAGCAAATGAACCATGTCTTCACTAGCAACACCACACGCTTGACAACCCGCTAAATCAGACTACCCCTCCATTTGGCTGTGGTTCCCCTCAGCTGTAGACAGTCAAATCTAGCACGGGTGATTAGTCACCGATCTCTCTTTGTGGAGTCCCAGATTATGTAGAGCTGGATCCCCTTCACCCGACTGATCACCGCGTGTACTTTATCAGAATTAGTTGCGAACTCCATGAAGGCCTGTTTCGATTTAATCGCCTCTCCCGTGATACATTTATAGGATCTCATTTGAGATTTGATCAACAGGTTATCTGAGGGTGAAAGAACCCGGATGTTTCCACGGGACAAAGCTTTATCAATATAGTCGAGCCAAGGGATTGTTCTCCAATGATCCCTAGCCATTGATGACCTGATTATGAAGTGGCATAGGGTGGCATTCATTCGCCCAAAGCCAAATCCAGAATATTATTGGTGCCAGAGCCCACTGGTCTTCCCAGAATTCCATCCCCAGTTCCCTATGAATACTACAGGGGGTGGATCCTGGGAGTCCCAGTATACTTCTGAAAAATATGTTCTCCTTCATCTGGATATTGCAGGCTTTCTGGAAACCCCATAGTGGTGCTCCATATAAGGTGACAGCTTTCGTCTGAGTGGAATAGATTTTTAGAACTACATCCAGCGGTTGTCCCTGGCAGTGAGACAGAAAACGAGAAATCCCTCCCACTTGTTGACTCAGCTTGGCTGATTGTTTTTTTAATATGGGCATTACCATTGAATGTTTCTGAGAATCTAACCCCAAGGTAGTCAAATTCCTTGACTCTGGGGATTTTCTCCCCATTGCAAATCATTGGGTGCATCTTCGCCAGCCTCTTTTGTCCCACACCACCCATTACTGCAGATTTCTTTGTTAATTTTGGGCCACACATTTGGCTATCAACACAGTATCATCCACGTATGTCAGGACTGGGAAGGCCGTGCCCCCCCGATACAGATAATTTGCCTTTGTATCCACCAAGGCCTTTAGGAGCCCATTAATGTAAAGGGTGAAAAGAATCGGGGCCAAGACACATCCCTGCCGGACCCCACAGCTGACTTTAAAGCACACAGCGCAGTGTCCCCCAGGACCACTGCGCACACAAGCCTCGTTCTCCCTATGCAATTCCTCCAAAACCACCAAAATGGCCCCACGAGTCCCCATGGAACACAGCCCACAGCTTTGATCTATCTACTTTGTCAAAGGCCGTGCTCAGATCTATGAAGGCAAGTAACACTCACTCCCCCCTACAAAAGACTGAGTTGGAAACGAGTAGGCACAGATTAAGGCTCTGTTCCATAGTATCCATCTCGGGACGAAAATCAAACTGGATATCGGAAAGGATCGCCCTCTTTGACAACCAGGGCTCAATATGCCCCAGCAGAACCCTTCCGAAGATCTTAAAGGAAGTGCCTAACACGAGATGGGTCTGTAGAACATAGGGCTCGCTGGATCCCATTTCTTAAAGATGGGAAAGATAATGGCCGTTTTCCACGAGGGTGGATAAAAGCCTGTCTCCATATAAACATTGAATGACAAAGTCATCAAAGGGGCCCAAAGGTCAGGAGGATCCTGGAAGAGGTCTGAGGGAATCAGGGCCTGGTGCTCGATTACGAGCCTGTTGACTGATGGCCTGGGACACACCCTCTAGCCTCAACTGCAAAGGTGGGCAACTTCTCCCAAAGCTTTCCGCCTGAACCCCTCCGCCAAACAAATTGCCAAAATACCCCACCCATGCTGCTTCTTCCACATGGGTACCACTAGATCTCTCCATTGGGGCCATGGTTTAACCCCCTTTCACATATTCCCCAAAAAGCTTTCTGGTCATTACACCTTGAGGCATTTAAGAACCCCTCCCAATCTTCCCCCTTAATTTCCAATTTCCTTCTCTTTAGCTCCCCACGATAGTTGGCTCTGGCCTGAGCAATCTCTCTCCTTGTGCAAATCGGTTCTTTCAAGCCCCTCAGGAGTGATTTCTTGGTGATGGTACAGGCCCCATCAAACCAACCTCTTTTATTGGGTTTCCCGTTCCTTTTAAAGTGTATTGTGAAGCCTTTGGCCAAAGCCCCCTGTAGCGTTGTGAACTGTTCCACAACCAGCCCAGGGGTTGCAGTGCTGTCCAAAATGTTGTAAATAAGAGATAAGTTATCTGACAAAGTGTGAATATGTAAGTTGGAGTCCCGTATTTTCTCCCATTTGATCCACCTAGTTGAGGCAACATTCGGTTCCAAGCACACAGGGGTATCTCGGGGACATACCCCCCACCACACCCTTCAATTTCAGACAGATTGGGTGATGATCAATATTGACATCCAGAAGCACTTCAAAACTCACAACCCTACCCCAGAGTTCTAGGGAGATACAAAAATAATCAATTGTCAAAGAACCTTGGTGATTATGAAAGGTTAAAACACTCTTCTAGTTTAGGGAAGTAACTGAGTCAGAAGTATTGACATTGTGCGAAAAATCAGACCATTCAGTTGCAAAGGTGATGCATGCCCAGCCAAGCTGGTCAAAGAATGTGCAGAAACCTTAGTCCCATTCCTCAAAACATTATTGAATGCCTCATTCACCTGTAACACAGTCCCTGCTAGCCTAAAGGAGGCATGGGTTCGCCCCCTACTGAGAAAACCTTTGCTAGACCCTGAGATAGCCAACAACTAGAGACCCATCACCACCATCCTATTCCTGCTTAAAATCCTGGACAAAGTTGCTTTTACCCAAATCCAGCAATTTCTGGAAGCAAACAGAATCCTAGGCTAAAGGCAATCGGGATTCCGCCCAGGCCTTGGGACAGAATCTGCCCTACTTGATCTCAAGATACAACTTGGTGACATTATGGACAAAGGCAAGCCAGCACTTCTCCTCCTGTTAGATCTATCGGCAGCCTTTGATCTCGTCAACCATGATACCCTAAGTAAGCAACTAAAAAATGCTGCCCACTTCTCCCCTGAAGCCATAGCTTGGATGTCGTCCTTCCTCAAAGGGTGACTGATGAGTGTCTGCTCAGACTCTGACTGTGCAGCACCCACTACCATACACTGGAGTCCTGCAGGGCTTGTGCACTGCACCCACCTTATATAATATCGTCACCCTACCTCTCTTCAATGACTTGGATCATCGCGGCACATAGCGTACACTAACTATGCCGACGACACCCAAGTCTTACTCCCCCTAACCGGCTCCTACAAGCAAGACTCAGCTTCCCTAACTAGCATCTAGGCAGCCCTCCAGACATTGATGACAGCAAAGGGTCTTTGTCTCAATGGAGATAAAGCAGAGCTACTCCTGGTAGGCACCAAAGAGATGCTTAATAAACTCTCCCCCAATACAGTACCTTCAACATTGACAATACGCCTATCGCTGTATCACCATCAGTCAAAACCTTAGGAGTATTCATTGACTCCTCCTTGTCCATGACGCGCCAAGTCAGCGACATAGCCTCTTCGGCTGCACTCGCCACTAAAGTCATCAACGCGGTCAAACCTTTCATATCAACCAAAAATTGCCTCGCAATTTCCAGGGCTACAGTAGGCACCAAACTCGATTACTGTAATGCCCTCTTCCTATGCACCTCCTCCAAAAACTTTAATAAACTACAAGTTACACAAAACAACGCCCTCAGAGTAGCACATAGCATCCCTAAAAGGGAGCACATCTCTCAGGTGCAAAGAGATGCACACTGCCTGCCAGTTAAAGAGCGCATCCTCTTCAAAACCATGGCCATCACACACGTGTCTTTCACGCAATGCCCCCCCCTATCCATCTGAAAAAATCACCCCATCACATCGGCCAGACACATTAGAAAGCACATCTCCTATCATATCTACGTCCCATCCTTCAAAAGATCCACAGCAGGAGGCTCTAGTTTCCAACACCTAGCACCCAAAAATTGGAACGCCCTTCCTACAGCACTCAGAAATGAAACATCCTACACAGTCTTCCGTAAAGTACTGAAAACCGAACTCTTCAAATAATTCGACTATTCAGACTTACCACCACCTGCCTGTAATGTGAAACCGATCTGGCACGCTTATGCAATGTTAATAACTGCCTCTGCTACTTACCATGCTCCACTGTAACACTAGACCCTTCTTGTTGTTCTGTTCCTCTGTAACCAAGTAACCTGTTCTGTCTTCTTGCCTTGGTCATTTTTTATCTGCACTGTCATTTAACTGCACCAATCTCAACTAAGCAAGCATTCTGTAACAGCGCCACAATGCTTAAGGGCCGTTGGGCATTTTATAAATTTAAATAAAGAAATAAGGTTACCCAGTATGTCGGGTGCTATGCGCCCGTTGACCGAGCGCAACCCCCATTCTGTGAGCCATAGTCACATTTGGAGACCCTTTGCACACACCCGTCCGTGTCACAATGCAATGATATGGGTTATACAGAGTACTCACCAAGGAAGGCTGCCACCATCCAGAGTCGTGGGTTGACAGAGTACTCACCAAGGATGTGTGAAGGTAAACGGTTGCCCAGGTTGCTATGGCACCTGGGCTCCGAGAGATTCAGGTCTCCTCTTAGCAGAAAAAAGACCTTCCCAGTGAAACACCTCACTAGCTGTTAATTATGGCATAGCTAGAGGAGCAAATCACCTGAAAGGGCCTGGGTCAAAGACTACAGGAACATCAGGCTGAACGCAAGTAAGGAGGTACAGATCAGTATTGTCCTCGGATAGGTTACTGTAGCCCCCGTGGAGAGAATCCACTAACCTGGGTGTGAATGTATTCAGCCTTCGGGTAAGGGCTTGAGAGAGTCCCCTTCCAGAATGTTCCCTGTGAATACAAGGTAAGTATTAGGAAGGAGCCCGGTCAGTGGACTTACCCCTCCCCTGCCCCTACCCTTGTCCCGAGTATTAGAGAACTTAGGTTGGGTATGGTATCTTACAGAAGCAGCTTACAGTAGTCCAAAAATGGGTCCAGGTTGAGTAGCAGAGAGAAGAGAAAACGAGGTGTGGAAGGTTAGTTGGGGACTATACCCGTAAGGCATGAGGGACGCACTAGAACTGAGTTCATGCACGCTGGGGAAGGCAGCAGAGCGTCCGAAAGTCAAGTGCACTCGTACACAGTAAGGGGGAGTGAAGCAGTATCTGGTAGAGGTAATGTAGGAGGAGAGCAGAGGAAGCAAGGTTCGTAGCAATGAGAGCAGTAACTACACAGTGGTATGCAAGACAAGGATCTCCCCAGGAATGTAACAGTGGGGAGCAGCGGAAGATAATTTACTGCTAGAATGGTGGCGTGGAAACGTACAATGGGAGGAAGCAGTAGCAGAGTCCAATTCGGGCCGTGGTCGTTTCTGTGCGGTCAAGATTCCAGACAAAACAGCAAGCAGGAGGAATCCAGGCACAGGCCGATGATCAAGAGGAGGCGGACGACGACGAGACCGGAGGACAGTGACAAGGGAAATCCAGTTAACGGGCAAGGTCGGCAACGGAATTAGCAATAAGGTGATAACAGGAACAAGGAACAAAAAAACCTCTAATCAGAAGCACCATGACCACGGGATGAGCAGTGTTTTATGGGTGCCTGTGATACGGCGTTGACCAGGCGAGGCCACGTTCCATATCACGTGACCGCGACCGGCTCCAGAACGCGTCGTCAGTGTGCATCTCGTGTATGCACCACGCTGCCATGGCAACTTGCCAAACAACTTCCAGTGCGCGTAAATGGGGCTACCAGCAGCCCGATACTTCAATAAATGGTGGAAACACTGTGATGGGAAGCTGCTGCTGGATCTGGGAGGGGCTGGGGGGCCGGCAGGCATGACAGTCCGGCTTTCATCATAGGCAAGGGGATAGTCAGCGACCAATCCTCCTACGGGACTAATAGATGCTTATACAAACCTATACCGATTTTGAGGTTAAAATCTCCTCCCCATATACATTGCTCATTGCGATTCCTCCTGTTTAATAATAACTCATCAATGAACACCTTAACCGTGGCTAACCTGTCCGCCTCAGTCTTATGGGGGCTGTTATAAAGTTTCAAGATAAGCAGAGCCCCCCTAGAAGGAGAGCTGCGGAGCACCTGTAGGTAGTCCATGTTGTTCTCCACTACCCTAACCCTACCATTCAGAGATACCTTAATCAGAATTGCCGGTGCCCCACAGCATCTTCCTCTAGCATTATTTTCGCTGGGATCCCAAATGATATAAATCCATCTAACAATGGGGTCTCCATGGCCCAAGTCTCCTGAAGGAGAATGACATTGTGGGCTTTTAAAAACTCAACAGTGTCTTCCCTGTCGAATTTCTCCCTGGCCCCGGCTATGTTCCAGGATAGCAATCTGGCCTCCATAGGGGCTGCTTTAGGTAATGTTTGTTCCCCACTGAGCTCAGGTCCCAGGCACTCCCCTCACCTCAAAACCCTCCTGGTCGACTGGGCTGGCCCAGTCGGCTGTGCGTCAATCCAGATCTTTACAAGAGGTTAGGACCTCATACCGGTTAACTAGCTCAACCCGAGTAGTGGGTTCCCATCCCCTCTGTAGGTTCAATCTTTCTAGATTGGGATTGAACCTCCAACCCGAAGAGAGCATATGACCAAACAAATTGATACAAAGACCCCCATGCATATGCATCATTCGGAACTTCCCTCCTCCTGGTAGAGTCGCACGAGCCATTCTCTGCATCAGCTACCCTCTCTGTATAGGAATCTAACAAGACCAAGCTACTATGGAGGCTCTAGCCATTTGGTTTTAAACCTCTAGATAAGTTAGAGTCAATCAAATCGCCAACCACTGTTGGGTCAGAGAAATACGCCACTATGCAATCCCGTTCTATCCGTTGGGGTTTGTGGCCTACCCACCTACCCTTGTTGCCATTAATATGAGGCTTGGATCAATGTTCGGACCGATCAGGTTGGTTTTTATCCAGTGGATCGATGTATTCATTAGAGAAATAGTTGATTTGAATCCACCATTAGGGAGCCCCTATACACCCATGATAATTCCCACAAAAGGGGCTGCTGCAGGCGGTAAATTCAGAATGTTCTTTATCGGCACACCTGTGGGTACATCAGGCCCAGACAGACTCTCCTATCAAACGCCTAGAAAATGTCCCTGTGATATTAGAACTAGCAATGACTGAGCTTAATTTAGGGGTTACTTCCCTGCAGGCACCACCGGCACACCGACCTCTATGCCCGAGTCAAGACGCTCACCACTCTCCCCAACCCCAGAAGCTATCATACCGTTTAACTCAAACCCAACCCCAAACATACCAAAGTCTGCTACTCTTTTTGTGTAAACTCTAATTGAGTCGTCAAGGATAGCCAGTGTATTCATAACCCCAGACTTGAATGCCTGCAATGAATCAAGTATGGTCTGGAGAGGCTTAAGCTTTACGTCTAAAAGACATTGCAGCCAAAGCTTATAACCCTCCCCCGCCCCCCAGAGGAGGAATTAAGATCTTGACTCAGTTCCCTGGGGCTGCTCACCAGAAGCCCTTCCTAACCCCCCGTTCTCACCTCCCCTCTCTCCACTCCCATGTCCTACCACCTCTACTTCCTTATCTATCTCCCTTCCGGGCGGAGGGTCCACAGGCATACAAACCCCCCCCCTCACCAGCCCCTGAGGAGCAATTGAATTAGCCACCATGCCCCTAAGTCCCCCATCCCCTTAATACAGCCACTTTGATCAGTGTTGTCGACTTTGGGGTTCCCTCTTAAACCTAAAGCACCATCCTGAGTGGCTTTTTCAGTGATGTTAATGCGGTTCACTATTTCGCTGTCCATATCTTCCAAGTATGAATAAAGGGAGTGTTGTAAAAGGTTTGGCTTACCCTTGGCAAGCTCATGGCCCGTTTTTAATTGTTTTAGTTTTTCCTTGCACTTTTTGCCAGCACCCCGGTCTCCCATCATCCCTTGCTTCCCTTTTCCCCATAAGAATAATAAGGATAAAGTTCAATACAGCACAATACCTAATGCGTACCTTACACACAAGAACTAATTAAATATTTTAAATCGTAATGTACCTAGGAACAGTACAAAAAGCAAATATAAAAATTACTAAAAAAAGAAATGAACCACTGAAACATCAAGGTCTAGTATTAAATATGCAGCAGGACCTTCCCACATACAGCGATGAATAAATAGCCTTTATAGCAGACATATGACAAGTGGCCACAAAGGACCACAGCGATCTCCCCTAGATCAAAACTTGGTTGGGGCAATTCAGAACCAGTAGCTGTCACAAAGTCCACAAACACAGATGCCCACCGGCCAGTCCTCAAGAAACCTCCAAAGACCCATGGAGGGGGTACAAGGAACACCCGACCGCTCAAGGAGCAGCCTTAGTCTGTCTCCTTAACATAGGCCAACTTCTAAGTTTTCAGGGTCACGTCGGACTGAATCCCCAGTCAGGTAGGAGTCCAGAAAGGCAGGAGTGGAGTGGTAGAGTGGTATATGTTACTGACAAGTGGCTGGCGCCTTACATGCAGACCTTGGTGACTGGTGTGGCCCCCTCCAGCCCGAACCACCAAAAACCAATTGTGCCATCACTTCTCTTATGCGCAGCACTCCGCGCTGCAGTAGGGGTTATATGCTCCTCCTCATATAGGCATGGGCAGCAAAGACAGACAGACTGGAAAGGCAGCCCCCCACCAAAAACCACTTCTGCCACTACTTCGCACATGTAAGTTGGTGGTCTTTTTAATACTGGTCGCTAAAATCAGAATGGCCCTAAGCTGGAAATGTCAAAACAGCCCGTTGGTTGTGCAATGGATGCAGAGTCTGAAATGATGGGTCACACCAGAAGTTGAAGTGTTGCTAATGTCGAAAAAGGACAGGGAGACGGAGGGGAGGCATATGGACTGGGGTCAACTTCTAAGCAAACTTATATTGTTCTCGGATAACAAAATCCAGTGAGGTTCAAGCATGCATGCATGCATTGTAGTTCAGGAGATGGAACTGGACTGGGCCTAGTACACTGCCATCTAGAGGAGGATGATCGCACAAATTATGCAGATGATACAAAAGATACTTGATGACAAGATTTGGGTAGTGGAGTGAAGAGGTCAACAGGGGGCATTGGAGGGATACAATACTTTGAGTTGAATACATTTTTGCTATATTCTATCGCTTGCTGTAACAATGTTATTGCTGCATCATCAGTCGGTTATTATAAATCCAAATAAATAGATATTTTTAAAAAACTTCATTTTGGTAGCAATGAAACAAGTGTGCCAATACAGACCTCATTGTACCACTTGCAAACTGACAGTCAGGTTGCAAGATATAGCCAAACAATGAAGCAAAATATTAGGAAAACCCCGGCACCACAAGAAGAACTAGGACAAATTGCTGCATCCAAGTCCCATGTCACCCCGCAATCCTCTGCTTTGATTACACTGTTCATGCTACTCTTATGGAGAAATTCCCGAACCCTCCAAGGCCTACCCAAGGAAGAGTTGGGAGAAAAATTCCCAGAGTGAAAACATTTGGACTAGGTTTGTAACTTGAAAGAACATCTTGATTCTGATTATTTTTGGGATATAGCCAACCAAAACCTACAGCGAGCCCACAAAATACGCAAAGCATGGTACAGCCAAGAGTACAGGATTGAGGATGTTCCAAGCTGAAGACAAGGTAATGGATTTGCTGCCAACAGACAAGAAATGCTGGCCCACTAGAGGGGACCAAAATAATTGGGCCAGTAGGTCCTGTAGCATATATAGGATAGCTCAAGATGACTGATAAGATCTGACACAAAATTATGTCAACCACCTATATAATTGAATGACCTGATAGTCCACTGAAATATAAATCATTCCTGAACAACAAAAATGCCTAGAAATTTTACTGTCTCGGAACACAACTTAGCTTAAGAACTTGGAGAAGGTGACCATAGTGACCAGCAAACCAAAGTAGCTCCAAGACATTTTGCACATGAGCGAATAGGTTTTCCTCAATTATCTCGGACAGTCCATGTGGTCCCAACTTTCCATCCACACCATGCCAGGAGTTGTGGTGCATCTACAACCATTTTCGGAGACAAGAAGAGGCACAGTACAAGAGAAATGGGAAATGCGTATATTAGGCATCATTGAGCAATTCATCAGGCATTGGTGTTACTCAATAATCTTGGTCCCAAAACACAGCGATTCTAGCAGTTTCTCCATGGACTTCCGTCATCTTAGCAGTGCATCCAGATATAACTCGTGCCTGATGCTTCAAGCCTATGACATTTTGTAATATTTAGGTGCAGCCAAATATTTCAGCACTATGGACCTCCCACAAGCGTATTGTTAGATTCTGCTTTGCCTGCAAGGCAGAGAAAATAAAAACGCCTTTGCTGCACCACAAGGGCTTTAACCAGTTCATGGTACTAACTTTTGTCTGTACAGGGCAACACCACGTTCCTTATGGTGTTACCTAGCTGGACAACATCATTGTGTACAGTCCCAGCTGGAAAGAGCCCCTTAGCCTTCTCAATTGTGTCCTAGCCACTCTGCAGGAAGCAGGCGTACATGTCAATCCAAGAAAAAAACATACTGGCCATCATGCAAACCAGATCTCGGGTACACGGTTAAGATGGATTTCCAAAATCCCAAAATCAGCCCCTGAGGGAAGGATTTTGGGAGGCCACCCTATTTATGGTAAAGAGGGAAGACACTGAGACGATGGCCACAACCCAATCAAGGTAGGTGAGCGAACAGTGAAGGCTTAGTCTCAGGAAAAGTGTGAGAGTGGTCTAGGGCTCCAATTAGTTCACACAGAGCAACATTTAATAATTCAAGTTAGAAAGTAAGTATAGAAAAATAAAGTTATTTATTAGGGCTTTAAATACACACTAAGCATATAAAAATCACAGGTAAGTGATGTCAATCAAAAACCATATATAACATATATACACATTCACTGAGTAGGAGAATAAAGAGGCATTTCATGAATAAGATGCCTGTGTTCAACAAGCAAGGACCTAGAAGCAAAAAACAAAGAATAGTCAGAATAAGCACAGACCCAGGTCCTTCTAGCTTATGAAATTTAGCCCTAATGTTTATGGGGCATTGTGCCCAAAAGTCACAAATTCCAAACTGGTTTCTCTGGGGAAGGTCTATCAGAAGGAAATGCAGTGGGCTGTGGTGTTGCTTTAAAACGTTATTTAAAGTAAGGTAAGTATTTACTGCAAATCAGTTAAATATCCCTCTTTATCCTATTCCCAAGGTGTAATCCTTAGCCCAGGTTCGATGACTGGAGACCAAGCAAGAGAGAGTTAGTGACAAGGGTTTTACACCCAATGTTAAAATATGGCAGACAGGGGGGGACAGAAACAGGTATATTAATTTACCCCCTTGACTCCAGTTTGTCCAGGTGATACTGCAGGTCTTCCGGAATTCACTGGGGGCACAATCGTCTGTCCTTGGTTCGGGCGAGGGAAGTCCAGGGGCCGCAGGTGCAGATGTCACTCTTCAGGTCAGGAGCTGGTCGTGTTGCTCAACAGATGGTTCCAGTCTTCATGAAGTCCCCAAATGTAGAAAAGCTGAAGACTTTGGCAATTGTGAGGACAGGTGACTTGTGGCATAAGCTTAAGATCTTGCAAGTCCAAAGTATCTACTCAGAGCGACGATGGCTGCAGTGATGTATCCTAAAGGCAACTGGTCTAGCCAGGGTCCCTTCCCAAGGCTACCAAGGCATGGATCCTCGAGACTTGTTGATCCCACCAGTCCAAGCGTCGATGCACCCACAAGGGTCTTCTGAGATCTAGCAGAGGAGCAGGCCTTAAAAGGCTAAACACTGGAGTTTATGCTGTTCAGCTGCAGGTGTCGTCTTCAGGCTGCTCTTCTTCGTAGCAGTCTTGGTTCCAACGATGATCTTTCGAATAGTTGCAGTAGCTCTTCTATTATCTTAAGAGTCAGTCTGGGAGATAGCCGAAGCCCACCAACGGTAAAGATCCTCAACATTCAGTCAGCCCACCACTGTTTAACACTTCCGTCCAGAAACAGACATTCAGGCGCCAGAGGGTGTGGACTTGGACCAGGCAGTCCCAACCCCCTCCTCTGGCTCACAGACAAAACCCACTTGCCCATGGAAGCCACATCTTTCCCAGCGAAGGGGATTTACTTATAAGGCATTTGCTGACCTGAGAAAGTAGGAAATAGGCAAAAGAAAAAGCAAAAGATCTTGTGGCACTGACATCTTAGGGTGCTAGCCATCTTTAGGAGCCATTTGGGATAAATGCAAAAGTAGACCAGAAAGATATCTCCAAAACTGTAAAAATCACTGGCTTGTCTTTAGCACGTTGTCAGAGGAACCCAAAAAAATTACATGAAAAGTTATAAGGATGCAAAGTATTCTAACTGCACTTCACTGTAAGGTGATGTGTGCAATTGTAAAAATACTAAATTCATAAAGAGAGGCATATGGCCTCATTACAAGGAAGGCAGTAAGCAGTAATTTAGTGGTAAATCTGCGACCGCCACCTTTCCCACTTCCAAGAAAGTTGGGGCTATTTCCGCCAGCTGAATTACCTCTGATGGAATAACCGCCAGCGGTAATTATTCCAATATTTGGCAGAATTAGCAATGGGGCTAATTCTGTCGGCAGGATTACCACCAGAAACCAAAAAGCTATTTCCACTATATTACTAGAGGAAAATCAGCGGAATTATCTCAAAAAAATCACCGGTAGTTCAGCAAAAAACACAGCACATTTACCTCCACCAATATGGTGGAGGTAAATGCATCCAGTTGATGGTGCACCAGATCCCCTCAGAAGGAGTATACAAGGCCCACACCTTCCCCAAACACACATCCAAGCAACATGCAACCACAAGTAGATGTCACTTAAGGGATCCACAACCTCCTACTATTCAACCAGCTACAGCAGCATGCAAGACCACAGCAGAGAAGGAAACGGGCACCACAAAGTTGCAGGAGATGTGTGCTGCGGAGGGCACCCATACCACGTGTCTGTACACTGACGGACAACCAATTAGTGACACTCTATAGCTTGTACCGTCCCACCATCACAGACCTGCTCACCCTCATCCAGGCTGATCTTCAGAGTGCCATCGCAATCAGAACTGCTACACCTCCTCCCCCGCAGAAGCCTGTGTCCATCCTACACTTCTGTGTCACCAGCGGATTCCACAATACTGTTGGAACACTGCATGGGATGTCCCAGCCAACTTTCTCAAAGGTGCTTGAACAAGTTGTGATTGCGCTCATGGGACATGCCCATCAGCACATGTCCATGCCCACCACCCAGGTGCAGGTGCTTGCAGCAGAGGCACCTTTCTACACTATTGCCCATTTCCCCAACACCATAGCAGCATTGAATTGCACACATGTGGCATTGGTGCCTCCCAGGCAATGGAGCAGGCATACCGGAATATGAAACAGTACCATTCCATGAATGTCCAAATGACGTGAGGTGGACCTCATAATCAACTGCTGCACTCGATAGCCTGGAGCCACACATGATACTGAGGAACAGCACCCTACCAGCATACATGGACACACACAGAGGACAGCTTACCTGGCGTGTGGGTAAGTAGTCCATCTGAGTAAGACATATCACTGTGACTCACATGGGGAACGGTATGAAGAGCAATGTGAGACAACTACAAGTCCCATGATGCTACAGCAAGACAGCACAGAACAGGCGATGAGCAATGACTGACTTACCCCAGTACACACACTGAACTCTGGTGACTACACAGGACATCTAGCATGCAAGGAAGCAGTACACAAAGAAGTCGCCCATCAAAGCCAGTCCCTGACAAAGCATGGCCATAGGGCGGTACATGGCCTAAAGCCATCTCAATAGCAACAACTGCATGGGTCACGTCAGTGCATAGACAAATACACAATGTAGGTCAATGGCCATCCACTGTATTGTAAGCAAGGTGCGCCATCCACATGCACAGATGTGCGCACATTGGTCAACATCACATCAGGCCCATGTACATGTACCCCGACCCACACACCGCCATGTCTCACACTGTCCATTAATGTTTTGTAGGTGATGCAGCGCCTATCTGCAGCTATCATGGCTGATGACACCTGTGAGGAACCCTTGTACTCCACAGGAGACGACCTATAATGAGGCCCAGATGAGGACCTGGTCCTGCATTGAGCGTACTTTTGGATTGCTGAAAGCCAGATTCAGGTGGTACCCTTGTGTACATCCCTGAGAAAGTTGATCAAATTGTAGTCATGTGCACTATGTTGCACAACATGTACATACAAAGGAACATAGAAATGCCTCCAGATGAGGACCATTCCCCCAGCTCAGATGAGGAAGACGATGCAGGTGTATACAAGGCACCTCAGGACATATGTGGGGAGGTGAGGGAAGGATTAATGATGCGCCAGGACCTCATGGACAATTTCTTCTCACTTGGCACATATGAAACTCAGCAAAAACAAAGAGGTGTTGGCTGGAAGGTTTAGAATGAATCTTAACCACTGGCATTGCTCTAGGCAACCCTCCAGACCATTGTTCTTCACCTGCCAAGCCATTACAGAAGGAAAGACCATATACAAATCAGGCTTGGTCCCTCCCCAAAAGGGGAAGTCCAGCCCGAACGGCTAGGTCACATACCTTCAGCACAAGACCACAAGCATCCCCAAACATGTTTCGGCCTTGTTGGGTCTCATCAGTGAGGAGTAGCTTGGGTCTCTAGGCCCAGCAGGCACAGGACCCACGTCTGGGCATACCCGTCCCACTTGGGTGACAAAGCAAAAACAAAGAGGTGATGGCTGGAAGGTTGTCATGGTCATGAAGTCAGGGGCACAGGCATGCAGGGGTCACATGCACAGGAGACCTGGGTGGACACTGTCCTGGTGCCTTTGGCGCCAGGCTCATGAACAAAAGTAAACAAGAACATCCATTTAACACCAAAAGGCTTTTATTATGGACATAGCACTTCAGATGCATTAACCTTGAACATTCCATCCATTAAGCACTTCAGATGCATAAACCTTGAACATTCCATCCAGTAAGCAGCCCCAAGTGTATTCTTGGGTGTGGCTGCTAATGGATTCACAGCTATATAAGCTGTCCTGATCCTCATGACAGACGCTTCACGTTATTCTGCACTTACCAGCAGCATAACGCTCACCGTCGCCTGGGTCAGACCTGCTTGCCTTTTGAAGACCCTGCTTCCTGGACATCTTGCTTCCTGACAGCATACTTACCAACTGAGGGAAGCTGTTCTTACATGTACTTCTCTTCGGCGAACCAAGCATTCATAGCATTCATCTTTAAGCTTTCCGGAACCCCGAAAGCTTCATCTTGGCACTGCAGTACGACACGCTCCATCGTCGACAGCAGCTCCTGCAAGGAAAAACAGAAGACAAGGTTAGACATCAAAAAAACAGTCTGTTTAAGGTTGCGCTTGGCCATACTTTGCGCTTCTCCTTAAACTATCGCTTACCTGCTTTCGAATGTTGCGGTAGCATCAATCTTCCATCCGGCCGCGTCTCGCGACTCACAGCTGCATTTAGGTCGCATTTTCATCTACGGGAAGAAAATAGAAGAAAGACATTATTGCAGGCATAAGGAGCAACAGATAAAGACATTAAACAGAACGAACAGAATCACAAGAGCTCAAGAGACACTTATTAGTCATAAGGAGAAGCATAGTCGCAGCTGGACTGGACTAATCCTTATCAGGGATCAGTGAAGGAACTAGATCCCATTCAACGCGCCCCTGCCAGAAGTAGCAGGACGGTGAGCTTACCTTCCATAATTCACAGGAACAGTATAACCACGTACCACCGCTCACAGTTTTTCTACCGAAGGAGAGGCCAGAAGGGGGGTGGGTGTCAAGTTCAGGGAGGGCTGTAACTGTGCCCCAACACCTCCGCAGAGACCAGGTGAGCGTAACAAATGTTTAGAATGATTATTAACCAATAGGATTGCTCTAGGCAACCCTCCAGACGATCATTCTTCGCCTGCCAAGCCATTACAGAAGGGGAAAGACCATATGCAATTCAGGCTTGGCCCCACCCCAAAACGGGTAGTCCAGCCCGGACTGCTAGGTCACATCCCTTCTGCATGTGACAACAAGCATCCCCAAATATGTTTCAGCCTTGTTGGGCCTCATCAGTGAGGAAGTGAGGAGTATCTTGGTCAGCCAGTACAATGAGTTCCTGCTCACTGAATTTAGGTTTGCGCATCTGCATCCCATCTGCATCTAGACTTGCCCTTCCCTGATGACATGATTTTGGTGTTCTCTGGGACTTGTGAGAAACCAGAAGGTGTCTTACCCACTTGTCTCAGGGGATCTGTCATCCAGGTGGCCAAGACACAGTCATCACTTTTGGATTGAGTTCCTGGGGGTGGACCAGTGCGGGAGGATGACCTGGGTGAGGGGTCTTCGGAGGAGTGGGAGTGGGAAACTGGATGGTGAGACGCGTTATCCCCTTCCCTTTAACACCTTTACCCCATCCTACCCAGTAGGATATTTAGGAACTGTACTGCCCGCCGCACCCTTTTCCAACACAGACACTTTCTCATGGACAGCTCTCTATAAGGGAAAACAGATGAACACCCGAGCTGTGTATCTGACATGTCCCGATACTATGGTCAGGCGAGGTTAGGCAATTAACTACAATCACTCACACCTGACTTCCATTATGCTTCCCCACACGGATAAAAGGTGGAGCACAAGAGCATACTCTGAGCAAGGCCAAGCACATAAGGAAACAGCAGTTTCGAGATGGCAGCTGAGCAAGAGGGGAAAGATGGCAAAACCAAAGGGGGAAATTCCCTTGACCTCTTTGACAAGGAACCATTACTTTCCAGAGAATTCGAGGCTAGAAAGTGCAAGACCAGGAAACAAGGCTGAAGAATCCTGCATTGTGTGTCAGAGATACACAGGGCCCTCTCGCGACAATAATCAAGGCGGGAGAAGCACCAGCCACCGCAGTGCCGTCCTTGGCTCCAAGAACAAAGCAGCATCAGTGAAGTCAACACAGCCGGTGAGTTGGGGAGACAGATACAAGACTGGTCTGTGTTGAAACCAAGGCATTAGGTTTATTAGAATAGGCCCTTTTATTTTGACAAGACACCACTAGGACTGCGTTATTATTTGATGGTCGGAGCCTGCTCCCATCTTTAGATTTAAGATTAGATAGATGTTTTTCAAACCTAATTGAAGTTCAATAAACACCCTTGAACTGTGATCATTTGTCGGTCTTACTGTTTGATACCATGCCTTCCTTACAGACTGGATGGCACTCCGTTTGGCCTGATTTTGAACGGATTGAGTTTTTTTTAAATGGGCACCACAGTGCTTCCTTTTCATGCGATGATACATTTCGGACCACGACCTGGTCAGAACAGTGATAGAGGACTGGAGGGGCAGGTGAAGGTGCAACGACCTCCTCCTAAAGAATAAGGAGGTGGCCGAGGGGGTCTTGTGCAATATTCAGGAATACTTATACTTTACTATAATGGAGAGGTTGGGCTTCCGATTGTATGGGATGCATTTAAAGCCACTATTTGGGGGGAGCTTATGCGAATGGGAGCCCGGAAAAAGAGGGAACGAGAGAAGCGGGAAGCCGACTTGAGAGGGAAAATAAGTTCCCTGCAGCCAAAGGGGAGGGCTGCCACATCCCTAGTGGCAGAGGATCTGGAGCATCTGAAAGTGTACATGGGCCCAATTGAAGGAACTGTTGCTCCATCAAACGGAAAAGAAAACAGAAATATCGTGAGAAAGGGGAAAAGGCCGACAGTGTCCTGGCCTGGAGCCTGAGGGAACAAAGGAAAGGTAGAAGGGTGGAGTCATTGTGATCTAACCAGGGACGAGTGCCCTATGTTGATGAAGATATAGAAGTTTCAGGTCTTTTTTGAGAAGCTCAATACAGCGGAATGTGGGGAGGCTGCATCATGGGTGGACTCAGATGTTAAGACCCTGGGGATCAAGTCAGGTTTATTATGGGCAGTCAGAGATCTGACAATGTGTGCAAAACAATTGACCTTATTCACCATGCCCAGGTACATGACCTGGATGCATGGCTGGTGTCTGTTGACTCAGAAAAGGCCTTTGACTGGGTAGAATGGGGGTACATGTGGAAGGTGCTGCAGAAGAAGAAATTTGGCCCTAATTTTAGTAGGTGGGTACCATTGATAGATTAAAGGCCCTGACGGCAAGGGGTAAGTTTAACTTCATGTTCTCAGCCCCGTTTCAGTTATTTAGGGGCACGAGGCAGGGGTACCTGCTCTTGCCCCTCCTCTATGCGTTGTCTACAGAACCTCTGACGATCACCACTAGGAAGAGCCCAGGGATTAGGGGGATTCGATGTGGGGAGGTGACGTTCAAACTGACACATCCTGGCGTACCTGGCAGATGGTCACCAGTCCCTCCCAGCGCTAGTGACACAGATGGAGGCGGTTGGCTCCTTCTCGGGACTGAAGGTAAACGTGCCTAAATCCAGCGTCATGCTCCTTGTTGGAAGAGGGGTGGTAAACCCCACTGGGGTCATGAGAGCAGAGCCAGAGGGGATTACTTATCTGAGTGTTTGTGTGCCTAGAGCTCTTCAGTCATTGGTACGCTTAAACTTTACCCCTCTCTTGGCGGGGATCCAGGCAGACTTAGTTCAGTTGGCACCCTGACGCTTTCCTGGTATGGTAGAGTGACCTCTGTGAAAATGAACATTTTGCTGCGGCTATTATACCTGTTCATGGAAATGCCAACAAAGCTGCAGGAGGGATTCTTCAAGGACTTAAGCACTATGGTCTTGAGTTTATCTGGTAAGGGAAGAAGCCACGAGTTAGGAGGGCCAGCCTGACCATATATCGGCCCATTTGCGGGTGTTACTGGGACACTTTAGGGACGACTTGGGGACCTATTGCTCATAGATTGAGGATGTGTTCATGCACCCGAAGAAAGTCGGAGACTTTCTGTGGTCGCCCCTAATAGTGTCCCTGACATGGTGAAGGCTCACCCATCATTGGGAGTGCTGTGGTCCGTGTGGAAGAGGAGGGGCACGAACGATGGGCTTTGCCCGTGGCCATCCCCGTTGAGCTCCATCTGGGTTCCTCCACTAGACCTGAGTAAAAGGAACTTTAGGCACGCACAGCAGTGGTCGGACGCTGGTCTGGAAAGAGCAACTATTTGAGAATAGGACTGTCAAGGACTTTGTGGAGGTGTAGCCCATGCTGGGTGGGGAGGTTAATTCTAATTTTGTTTATCTCTGTTTGAAAGGGTTGCTGTCAGACTCCCTTTGGGAAGGGCAATTGGTGTGCTCCTTGACGCCTTTTGAACAAGTGTTGAGCGGAGCGACCTCTACAAAGGGGGATGGTCTCTAAATTGTACAGGGTTTTGGTGACAGCCGACTTGGAAGTGAGATCATTTAAGGAACTGTGGGCCACCCGAACGGAGCATGAAATTCGGAAGACGTTTGGGAGAAAGTGTATAATATCATGTTCCATGGTAAGCTCTTTACTGCGACGATAGAGCATAATTTCAAAATGAGTCATGGGATGCACCTGCATCCCCTTACATGAATTGAATGAAATGATATTTTATTTATATCGCGCTCGTACACAAGTGTTTCAGAGCGTGACCAGGCAAAGGGAGGGGGAACAGGGGAAAACAAAAACAACAATCTTACTAGGCCCAGTGGCATTGAAAATGTGCAAGTGCACGGGGAAGGGAAAATGGGGAAAATGCATGGAAGGGGGGAAAAATTGGAAATTGCAGAACAGAGGAAAGAACAGAATAAGTAAAATAAATGCATAAAGGCGATAAACAGGGTTAGTGCAGCCGGCAAGTGGCAAAGGGCTAGGTAAGTCAGGTAGGGTGTTTCTGATAAGTGCAGAAGAAGAGTGGGTGGGGGACTGTATGGGTACAGATACAGGCCCCAGTGCAAGGGGTGGCTCGGAGGCAGTGCAGGAGGGTGGCAGGGTGAGCAGGTACCTGGGAACGAAGGACAGAGGGTGGCCAGGTGCACGGTGCCGAGAGAGAAAGCAATCAGCAGGGGAGAAGAGGGGCAAAGGCAGAAGCGAAGAGGAAGGTCTTGCGTGTGCGGCCTGCAGCGCTCTTGGTCACAGGGCATTGAAGAATCGATTGTTGCTGTGAAGGTAGATTTTCTACACTTGTCCCCCTCTGCACCTTAAAGAATTCATCTCCGGACCTCAAGGAAGGACCTCTGTTCAGTATGGCTCCACAGCGCAGAGACTCGTTCCCTGGGGTTCTTCGCATTCAGGTTCTGGCAGGCCCGAGGCCTCTGAGGCTACCGGCTCCCACGCTGAGGGGTCCTGGAACCCTACCAAGTTGTCCTTGGGCAGACTATAAGGCTCGTCCTCTTCTTCTATCCCAGGGGGTAAGGGATCGTCGAGTGCCACCTCCAAGAGTTGTTCCTCAGCTAGATCAGAGCTTGCTCCTATACCGTCATTCAGGGCGTTTCGACTAGCGGCCATCTGGCTGAGGGCTCAGTGCCTACCAGAGGGCTCTCTGAGGTCGACATCTCTGCTTTGGGTGCAAGACCCAAGCTGTATCCTCTCGTGTATGAGGCCTCTCTTGGCTCCGGGCCTTCGTGCCCTCCCAACCAGGGCATGGCGAAAGGCTTCAAAATGGCATGGCGGCGTGTGGCAGAGCCTGCCAGGCAAGCGGACATCTTGGATCCGACTCAGGGCCCGCCAGTGCTTTCACCCATCGTGTGGGTTTTGCAAGATGGTTCCATCCCCCTTCCTTCTGGAAGCGGCAGCAGATCCTACGGTGCAGAGTTTTGGTTCCTGCAGGGGTTCATATACCCATTGCATGCCACCAGCTACATGCACCAGGCTCCTCAGCGCTGTCATGACCCCAAGCAGAATCCATAAATAGGTAGTAGGCAAGGCCTGGACACTAGGGGTTGCTGACTGGCGCAGGTTGCAGCATTTATGCCATGTTCAAAATGGCCCCCAATGAAGGATGCCAGGCAATAACCAAGATGGCCCCTGCCAAGCCCTATCTGGAGTATACTTGGTTGTCTAGTGGTGCTGGGTGCAGCCCAGGCTATATAACTCTCACCCTGGGCCACACCCAGTGCTTAGCGTTTTCTCCGGCTGTCAGAGCAAGCAGCGTAACACTTGCTGCTCCGTTCCACGATCTACCTGTTCTGCAGTTCAACACGTGGCCACCGGTATTGGAAACCAGTAGCTGTCATCATCCAGAGCTGCTATCTGATTACACGTCTCACGGCGGCCATGTTGGCGTTTCGCTACCTTCTTCAGCATCTGATGGAAACACAGCAAGCGTTATTCCGATGATCACATCCTGCATTCCAAAACCCCTGCGCTAAGGCCCGCTTACCCGCAATAGATGCCCCCCGGATCCAGGTACTGTCTGAGAACATTTGTGGTGCCGGCAAAGCACCTCTCACAACAGCAATCAGCTGATGCCGCCTCGCCGGACCTGCAAAGCATAAAAGGAGGCATTATATAACGAACGAATTGTGCGTTCCGCACGGAAAGGACTTTGAAAACATTGGGAGTTTATTGTTAACGTTTCTAAGGATGCTTAAAGGGACAGAACATGAAGAAGACACATATACAGAGAGAAAGGACATTACAAAGAGTGAAAAGGACACTGCAAAGAGTGAAAAGGACACAGCAAAGGACAGTTTACACCTATAACGTGCAAAGCAGGAAACGTACCTTCCACACAGCATCACTTGTGCTGCAGCTGGTCTGGGCCGCAGCACCAGTGAAGAAACTGGAACCTGATGACTGTCTGAAGCCCTGAGCACATCTTAACTAGCAAGGTGAGCCATCTCAAGGTCCTGCTAGCCCGCACATTGTGGGGCGAGCAAGAGGGAGGTGGGGGGAGAGAGCTGAGTCCATTTGTAGTTATTCAGATTGCAACACTGAAGAGCCGCATCATCAAGTCCAACACACGCTCGACCTTATCGCCCGCTGGGCCATTAGTCCTTTGGCGGAACAATGGAGAGAGTGCAGGGCTCCTATGGACCGGGCGGATAGTGAAGACTGCTTCTTTGAACTCTTCCTCATGTGTTCCCATCAGATGTAGGGGCTCCTGAAGAATATTGTGAAGGAGGTTATCCCCCAGGCGGCGCCACCTCTGCCCCCTCCCCTGGGGACTCCTCCCGTTCCTAAAGCACTCCTGGTGCAGGTCTCTCCTCCGGTTCAGGCTCTACCGGTCATGCTGACCCATCCACCTCTTCCTGCCGGGGGGACAGCAATGCAGAAGCGTGTAAGCTGAGTCAGTTGGAGTTCAACACCTACAAGTGGGAGTTGAACAGTGACTCCTTGTTGCCCCTGTTCCAGCATTGGGGGGGTTTGCAGACCTGGACGTGTCTCCCCTGAATGCCAAGTGCCCCCAGTTTGCCTCATGGGCAGGTCAGGATCAGGGGTCAATAGGAGACGCCTTCCAGATCTGCTGGCATGGCCACAGGTGTTACACGTTCCCATAACCAACACTTAGAGAGACTAGAGGGAATTTTTTTTCAGGACCTCTTTAAGACAACCCTCAACACATGAAAGACCAAGAATATACCACACTAATGCTTAAAGGGTCCCTTGCTTCTCCAGTACCTTGTCACTGACTCATATATGTATGCTTTTTAGTTCATTATATCACAACATACTAATTCCAGGCAATTTTTTATCAAAAATATCAATTTATTTACTCTCAGTAAAAGCATCACTAAAAATACAATCACAATTTTCTCTAATACACATTATTACACTATTACCTAAGATCAGTTATTGCAAATGTTTCTCTATTTTTGGCTTCATTGGCCACAACAAAACAAGGATCTCTAAAACAGGCTACTATCTAATACAACATTATCTAATGAACATTATAGTTCATCAGTAGAGGTCAAGACTCATCAGTTCTTAATCAATTTGTTGTGTCTTCCCCTTTCTTTACTGGGTTAATATCCCCATATTAGATGTTCTAATCATTCATAATCATATCATCCATGCATTCTCTCATTCTGTAATCCACACTACCCAACATGTTTCTTTCCTATACCGATTTATACAATTCAAGGAAATTCTTCAGGGGTTAATTAACATATAGTAGCAGTCTGTTATACAATGACCAATTGGTCTTCTTATGCTCTCTAGACTTCTTGGTCAAGACTCTTGAGTTCCACTGACGTCTATTTCATTTCTGAGCCAGATTCCCAAAGGACGCGGTATCTGTGAGAAGCAAGTATATGAAGAATGGATTTAATTATTAAACCAACTTCCCTGTAGTATTTATTACTACATTTAAGGTATTTAATTTATCAATAATAGGATTAACTTCCTTCATTCATTTGGTGATGACATGCACGACTTAGTAGAGGACATTATCACGACACAACATCAATTCTTAAGGAGGTATACCCTTATTCTAGTATCCTACCCTCTCTATATTACACAGTAATTCCAGTGTTCTCACATGGGTTATTTATTAAGATATTTGTAGGTTCTCAATGCAGTGGAAGTACATTATTTACCTTCTAGTTGTATTAGATTGGTTGTTTACTTTCTTCCATCCCAATATCTGTCTCTGGAAATTCTCTCATTCCCATTCACAGTGAGTTATTTAATTTCTGTGGTCACCTATTTTGAAACATATAGGTACAGGGATGTATCTTACTAGTATTCCCCAAAAAAAGGGCTAATGATTTATGTCTTTTTAATCACTTAATGTTATGCTTGAAGGTGTACCTTTTATAGAGGTTCCCATAATTCTAGAACACAATCAGCTACGTCTGTAGTTTCATAGTTCTTTCCGGCTCCTCCCAGATTTTCATTTGAGTTGGAGGCTTCCTTGTCCCCTAATCGAGTAGGGTGAGAAAGATTGTCTGCATCACTTATTAATCCCCATATCTTGTTTAGCGCTAAATGACAATTTCGGGCTACTTGATAACAGAGGCATTGTTAGGCAGAAACCTGTGCAGTTCCCTTAGGGACCACTGCAAAAGGTTTAAGACTACAGGTGTTGGCAGTAAACCCACTTGGTAGCAGTCTGTACCACCCAGATTTACCTGGTAGCTGTGGCTGAGCAGTCAGACTTCCCTCAAGAAGAGTTAGGCAGTATGCAAAGTATACTCAATAGGCACTTCGATACAATAATACAAGCAAACACTGACCAGAGCTTTGGTATCAAAGTATATGATTATTTATTTAAAAACACACAGTTGAAACACTCCAGCACTCTTATTGTAAAATATTCTAAACACAGTTACTATTATGATATATACACCCCTTTTTCCCTATCAGATAAATCACAGTAAAACACCACTTATTTTCATACAGAGGTGAGTGCTTAACTAGATTGCACTCTAATAAGTTTGTGAGAAAGGGAGGGAAAAAGACAGAATATGCAGAGGTACACCACTCTACGATTCAGGAACACTGTTAGCAAGGCAGAGAGCAAAAAGTCACTGGTGAGCCAAAGTCCAAAGGCTGGGCCCACTCTTAGAGGGAGCAGAGCACAAATGCGCCCAAGATCACACAGTTACACTAGACTTAGAAAGTCTTGCAGAGGGTTCGAAAAGAGTTTAGAGAGGCTTAGAAAAGTTTAGCCAGGGTGTCCCAGGCTAACCCAGGTTCGAAAGCCGGGGGCTAAATCTACCCCGTACAGTCGGTAGCAAGGGAAGCCAGGCGGGACACGGTACCTTAAGTGGGAAGGATCCTCCAGCGGTGGCAGTTGTTCCTGGTAGTGGGTGCAAGTTGCGTCGTCGTCCAGGGGAAGAGAAGATCTCGACTTGGAGGAAAGATGAAGGTCGTTGCACTGCCAGGGAAGTAACCAGCCGCAGAGTTTTCCGGTTAAAGGTGGTACCTTGGTTTCACGGTCGTGATAAAACGTGGTATCCCGGTTGCCGGGGTGCTTGGCATGGGCAAGGCGGCCACGAGGTACGTCGGGAAAGTGAAAAGACGGTGAAACTGGTTATCCCCACCAGTCAAAGGAAGAAGACTCTCCGGCGGGAGATCTCCTCTGTCGTTGGGAAAAGTGGTGAGGCAGTCCAGCTGGGCTCCACCGGTGGTGGTGGTGTGGCAGGTATGCTCAGCTTCTCCCTCGTTGGATTCTTAGGACCTGTGGCGACTTCTGAAGTGCCAGGCCCCAAAGCCCTGCTTTTATGCAGCAAACCCCCATTCACTCAGCCTAGCTGTCACTCAAACATGCTAAGTGGTGAGCCAGCCGGCTCACCACTTGGGCCAATCAGGATGGAGTGCGACTTGAGTTGCCTATGCAACTCAGTCCAGGGTGCCTAAATTCCCCTCCACCCCTCCTAAGTACCCCAGACAGAGTGGCACCACTTTGGAGGGCTTCTGTGGAGAAGCCCGCCAAAAAGTGAAACAAAGGGTTCGACTTGGGTTGGAGTCACAGACGAGAACACAAACGCCATTTTAGAATCAAGTTTTGGCAAAAAATACCAACCGGAGAATTAATATTAATTAAATAAACCGGCGGTATGTTCACGGCTACCGTAAATAATTAAATAAAGATAGTAGCCTAAAACAATGGCAAATCCCATAGGAAAATATTTGTGGTGGAATATAAAAAGTAGTATCCACTGCCACCAGCCAAAACTCGATCAGGGGGGATGGAGACATGCCCCCTCGACTAACAGACCCTGGGGCAATCAAATTGCCCCAGCCAGTACGTCCACAACATGATGGTTTGTACTGGTTCTGTTCAGAATTTAAGACTAGTAAAGTCAATGGTGACTTTACATGCCCTGGGAGACAGTAGTCAGTCCCAGGGTATGGAGTCTATACTGGGCGGTCACTAAGACACCCCTGTGTCACTGCACTGAGGGTGCTGTGTAACACACATCACAAAAACACATGAAACCCTATGGAGTAAAAGACCCCATAGCCCATTAAACACTTCTAGATTCAAAGAAACACACTCAAATCATGTCCTAGAGTGAGGGTAAAAGAGTCTCACTCTTGGCAGGAGAAAAAAATGAACCCCAAAAATCCAGCAAAGCTGCTGGGGGACTCACTAGGTTAGGAAATTCAGCCTAAACAGAGAATTCTCCCTGACGGGCATACTTACAAATTATGCTCACACTCGTCCCGAATTCACATATAGTTTTTCTTCCGGTACCATGAAATTCTCTAAGTGTGGGCACCTACCAGGGAAAAATGTTTGTTCGGTCAGATTTAAGTCACCCACGCTATTTCGTGACCCTCCTCTAGTCTACCCTTCGTCAGTTCCACTATCTTTCTTACCTTATATTTCCATGGCTGAATGTCTTTGCCTCGCGGTTCAATACCGGCGTTCACTTGTCTCTGTCAGGTTCTGCCGGCTCTTCTTACACCGTTGGAGGGGCTCGTCTGCATCCGGTTTGTTCCTCTTTTCGGCTTGCAGCCATTTCCGTGTTCTTTTATGCCGACCTGTTAGAGGACACGCTTCCAGTCCTCCAGTCGGATGCTGTCGCATCATCGTCTCGAAAACAAAGGTCCTTTTTTCTACCTTTGCGAGTCTGTGTTGTACAGATCTGTTACCGCCGATCCTGCTCTGTTCGTAAGGCTTTTGTTTTTTACTCGTATAATGTTTAAGCTCAGCATGTACTTGTCCATGTCCTCTCCCACTGTTTTTCATGCTAAATCCACCGGGCGAGGAAATCTGCGTTATTCTGTTTTCATTTAGTTATCTGTTGTTTTTCCGACTAATGCTTACCACGTTTATGCGCGTATCTGCTGCCGTAGCTCTTCCTCATGTGTTCACCTCAGATGTAGGGGCTCCTGAAGAATATTGTGAAGGAGGTTATCCCCCAGGCGGGGCCACCTCTGCCCCCTCCCCTGGGGACTCCTCCCGTTCCTAAAGCACTCCTGGTGCAGGTCGCTCCTCCGGTTAAGGCTCTACCGGTCATGCTGACCCCTCCACCTCCTCCTGCCGGGAGGACAGCAATGCAGAAGCGTGTAAGCTGAGTCAGTTGGAGTTCAACACCTGCAAGTGGGAGTTGCACAGTGACTCCTCGTTGCCCCTGTTCCAGCATTGGGGGGTTTGCAGACCTGGACTTGTCTCCCCTGAATGCCAAGTGCCCCCAGTTTGCCTCATGGGCAGGTCAGGATCAGGGGTCAATAGGAGACGCCTTCCAGATCTGCTGGCATGGCCACAGGTGTTACGCGTTCCCACCCACCCCGTTGCTCCAGTGAACCCTCCACAAGTTCCGCCCTTGTGTGTGCTGCAGCCTCATCTTGGTTGCCCCCGACTGGCCTTCAAGATCCTGGTTTTTGGATCTGCTGCAGTTGTGCCCTCAGGGTCCCGTCCATCTTCTGATCCCCAGCAGGGGCTTCCTGACACAGCAGGACGGATCAATAGAGCTTCCAGACCCAGCCAAATAGGCCCTGGCAGCCTAGCTCTTGATCATCTGAGGCTTCAGCCTGCTCAATTTTCAGATACCAACTGGGACATCGTTCAGCAAGCCAGGAGGCCCTAGACTTGGTCTCGGTATAAAAGCAAATGGACTAGGTTCTGCCGTGGAGCTCGCAAAAAGGGCCTGGACCCTGTCACCTGTCCTCTGATGACGTTCTGGTTTTTTCAGCGCACCTGGCTTGTTCTGCAGTTCAGGTGCTGCCTCACCCCAGCCGGAGCTGGAGCTCCCTTCCACCACTGCAGGAGCAGTGCCCAGCCAGGAGGCTTGCCCCCATCTCAAGGTAGGCCATCTGCCTCATGCCACAGCCCCCTGATGTCCGCTGCACCTTTTGGAATAAATCCATTTGAAATATCTGGAGCCCCACCATAATTCGCCAGCACACACAATTCGTGCTTAATGCCACTCGTTTTTCACCAGGCTTGCCTCCAGTACTCCGGAGTGCAATTGCAGCCATTGACTACCACGAGGACTATAGCCATTTAAAAATGGCCGCCCACAACCTTTGTCAGTAGTTTCCACTCGAGGAAACACACCAGGCTCAGATCCGCATCCTGATTGGCCTGGAGTTCCTATTTCCTGGCCAATAGCAAGCCGGCCCACCACCAAAGGCACACTGCCTAAGGCTTCCTCCTGTCGTGAGCCTGTCAGGAGCCGGAAAGTGCCGAGTGCCAGAGCCCCTGCTCCTCCTGGGACCCACTTGTAACATCTTGTTCTTGCATACTCATATATTAGTTTAAGCAGCTCACCAGTGTTTTGGTCAAACCTTCATTGCAACCATTGTTGTGCTGTTTATTCTGTCAGATTGTTACTCGCATTGCTGCAAGGAACTGTTTAAAAGGTGAACCCTGTTTGCACATGCATTTTTGCCCTAATTTGAATTCTGAATCTAGGTGAACCCTGTTTGCACATGCATTTTTGCCCTAATTTGAATTCTGAATCTAGGTGAACCTGGTTTGGACACACCTCATCTAGCTTAGCGTAAACTCTAAACCTAGGTGAACCCCCTGCTCAACTGTATCTGCTTTCACATGCATTCTTAGCCATAGCGGGAATTCTGAATCCTGCATCTAGGTGAACCCCCCACTGCTCAACCATATCTGCTTGCACATGCATCCCTAACCATTGCACAAACTCTGAATCCAGGCAAACCCCTTGTGCTGAATCGCATATGTACTTGCTATCACACTCTCCCCTGCCTATTTTAGTAACTGGCTTGCAAGTGCCTGTATCTGCCCACTAGCCTCCAGCCCACCTATTCTTGCCTGCTTCCTGCACCCTGCAAACTTGCATTTAGCGTGCCTGTTTTAGTAATGTGCGCTTAGGTTCCTTGACCTACACTAGCCCACTATTATGTATCTACCACTACTCTACACAGTTCTACTCAGTACCATCCTCCACTTGACCACCATTGGCCACAATTGGATGACCACCCTTCACAACATGAACCTAGTTCAACCACAGAATCAGCTACATCATGGTAATGTACCCCCGGAGCAAACCGACATGGCCATTAAACCATGCAGCCTCCAACAGCGTAACCTTAGACTCCGCGCCAGTCTCCCAAGAATTTATGACCCTTTAGCCAATGCCCAACCCGCCTCTAATCACAACAAGCACACCCTGCTTACCACCAACAATCCACTACACATAACCAACACCGGCCAACACCGACTACAACTCAACAGTCGAATCTTTCGAGATTCCTCCTCCACTAAATGCCAACACAAAGCCCAACTGCCTTCTGCCCCACCCGCCCTACCTGGAATAAAAGGAGCCTTATTAAACGCCCGCTCTATGGTAGCCCATGTCACCGAAATAGCGGACACAATCCAAAATGAGAACTTATATTTCTTGGCCATCACGGAATCCTGGCTCCATCCCGCAGCAGGACCAGCCATTATGTTAGCTATCCCAGACAATTACACTCTTATACCATGGATCGCACCACGTCTAGAGGTGGCGGCCTGGCTATAATTGTCAAAAACAATGTAACCCTAAGACTCTCCTCACCCTATAAAACCAATTCCTGCGAATCCCTCACAGCTAAACTCCCCATTGCCAACAATCAAACCATCATTAGCCACCTGATTTATTGACCACCAGGCCCCATAGGCTCCTTTGAGGAAGACCTCACGAACCTATTATCTGACAATTTAAAAAACTCAACTCAAAGCCTCATCCTAGGCGACTTCAACCTCGGATTCAATGACCCACGTGACCCCAATGCCATACAAATTAACAACACCCTGGAGGAACTAGGATTCTCCCAAAAGATCACAGATCCCACACATATCAAAGGAAGGACCCTCGACTGGATAATGCCTCAGCTATGGTCCGACCACTACAGGGTATCCTTTACCTTAGAAGCCACCACACCTATGAACAACAGTACCCTAGGCCCCACTGCACCTATTAGAAACAAAAAAAATATTACCCCTGAAAATCTTATCCCCCTCATTCTCCCCACCTTAAAGTCCATTTCATATCAGTCTGACCCAGCCTCTATGGTAGAAAAATACAATGAAGTGATGCTCGCCTCTCTGGACACTATCGCACCACTGAAAATTATGAAGAGCAAACCCCGCCAACACCTAAATACCTGGTTCACACCCTTACTGAAAGACATCAGAAAATGAAACGCCTAAGCGAAAAAACCTGGAGATTAGACCCCTCAGATACCAACAAAAACAACCTGAAGAAATTGGCCACCCTCTACAAAAAAGAAATAATCTCAGCGAAACAAACCTCCCACAACACCCGTATCATTCAAGCCAAATCCAACACAAAAGAATTGTTTGCCATCCTGAAGGAAGTAGAATCCCCCACCTAAGCGCCAGACTCCTGCCTCAAGGACAAGAACTGGTGCACAGGCATACAAAATGCCCTTGCCAACAAAATAACAATGCTTCAGGTGAAGATCACCAACAAAAAAGCATCCATAACTGCCCCAAACACTGTTAACATAGGCCCCTCCTCCAAGGCTACCACTAACCCATTACCGACTCTGAAACCTCTGGTCTCCCCCTCTCCCCCCTTCTACTTTCGCAAAGTCTCCACCAAAGAAGTCGAGAAAGTCATCCTCACCCTCAAACCCTCTAATTGCCAGGGCGACCCATGTCCAGCCAAATCATAAAAGACGCCGCCTGTGAACTCTCACCCTTCATTACTAAACTTATAAATGCCTCTTTCACATCAGGTACCATACCCAGCAACCTGAAACATTCCTCGGTCCTCCCACTCCTCAAAAAGCAAACCTTGGACCCATCCATCCCAACCAATTACCGCCCCATAACCAATGTGCCGTTCCTACTGAAAATCCTAGACAAAGTAGTTTTACCAACAAATTCAGCACCACCTGGAACTAAACCACCTCCTAGGAGTCCGCCAGTCCGGCTTCAGACCAC
This sequence comes from Ambystoma mexicanum, assembly GCF_040938575.1. Lineage (NCBI taxonomy): Eukaryota > Metazoa > Chordata > Amphibia > Caudata > Ambystomatidae > Ambystoma > Ambystoma mexicanum. Next base: position 578,846,158 of record NC_090924.1, on the reverse strand, counting down.
AGCATGGCACCGAGACTGCACTCCTAGACCTTAAGGCACAAATAGACACACTAAGAGATAAAGGAATGACTTCACTCTTACTACTCCTTTACCTCTCTGCCGCATTGGATCTGGTAGACCGTGCAATACTATGCAGTCATCTGGTCACAGCAGCCTGCTTCTCCCAGGAAGCAGTCGCATGGATCCAGTCTTTCTTCGATAACAGGACAATGCGAGTCTTCTCTCCTCTAGCAGCTGCTGACCCTGCACCCATTACGTGCGGCGTACCCTAAGGATCCTGCGTATCTCCCACCCTCTACAATATCTTCACAAAGCCCCTTTTCGATGATCTAGACAGTCTTGGTATCACCTACACCAACTATGCAGACGATACACAGATCCTCACCCCGTTGACGGGAGATTATGACAAGGATTTGGCCTTTGTAAATAGAGTCTACCTCATCATCCAGGCATGGATGGCCGCCCACCGTCTATGCCTGAATGATGACAAAATGTAACTCCTCATTCTAGGCACTTCTTCCAACATCAAAAAACTGGGCCCCAACTATGACTCCTTCATAATTGACAATAACATCATTACTGTAGCCAAAGTAGTTAAAACCCTCGAATTTTATGTAGACTCCACACTTACCTTTGGTAAACAAGTGAATTCCATGGCTTCAGCCACCTCCTACACCTGCAAGCTAATTAGAGCAGCCAAGCCCTTCCTCTCACCTAATAATTGCATAGTTCGAGCAAGGGCATTAATCCTGTTGAAACTAGGCAGTACAAATACATTACCTCCAAAATTCAGACACTTCAAAATAATGCCCTGAGAGCCGCCCTAAACTTCCCTAAAAATGCCCACATATCAGACCTTAGGAGATCTACCAACTGGCTCTCCACTAAAGACAGAATCCTCCTCAAAACAGCCTCCCTTACACACAAATGCCTCAACCATGCAGCCCCGCAATACCTTATAGACAGATTCACCAGACAAATAGCCTCTCGCCCCTTACGAAAAGCTAACTCTAACCGTTTGTTAGTACCCAGATTCAAACTTACTAAATCTGGTGGGACTATCTTCGCTGTTAAAGCGGCACAACTGTGGAACTCCCTTCCAACTGCTCTAAGGGAAGATCTCCCTTACCAGCAATTCAGATCCAATCTGATCCAATGGCTAAAAGATCATGATGCCTAACTTTGCCCTACTGTCATTAGGGATCTCATGTATATTTTGTATATTTGCTCTGCTCTATTTATCTGTCACATCTGCATTCTTGTTAACTCACTTTACATACTTCTGTGATTTTTTGACACTACATGTCTACAGCATTGTAACCGTAGCTGTACCCCTGTTTATTTGTAACATGTAACCTAAGTTGAACAACCCTCTTTCTGCCTTCACGCCCGAATACCCTTGGGTCTGGTGCGCAATATAAATAAACAAACAAACAGGTGGATACTTGCTGCACGCATTTGGTGGCCATCGGGGCTTAAAAGAATTCCCCTGTGCATGTGTTTTTAGCAGCCATCCAGGTGGTTAAGTTAAGGCACACCTTAAGGGGTTGTCTAGGCTTTTTCCTCTGGTGCATAGGGCGCACCCGCTCTGGGACCGCAATGTGGTTCTTGCAGCTTTGCAACGCAAGACATTTGAGCCGATGGCTTCTGTGGACATCCGCTTGGTGAAACTGAAGTCTATTTTATTGGTGGCTCTCGCACACAGGGTTCGTGAGCTGCAGGCATTGTCTTCGTGCAAGCCCTTGACCAGGTTTCACAATGAGATCATCTTGCACCCTCACCCTAACTTCTTGCCCAAGGTGGTCTCTCTGTTCCATCTGAATCAAGAGATCGGCCTGCCAGTGTTCTTTCTGTACCCAAAGTCGGAGGCAGAGAGGGCTCTACATCCCATTGTCCACATGGCCTTCTGGGGCATGGGGCCTAAATACCTTCAACTCTCTCTTCCTAAATATATTCCTTCTCGAGCTCTTCGCTCAGCCACCTCCAACTCCCTCAGGGTCAGTCGCTTCTCCAAGCAACGAGTTGGTGGTAGATCTTTCTTCGGCTTGGGCTTCCCTCTGGAACAGCCTCCCTGCCTCTCTGAAACTTGAGGAGAACCATCTCCGGTTCCGGAAGCACCTCAAAACCTTTCCCTTTGCCTCCTGCTTTTCAACCTCCTCTCCCCTGCTGACCTGCTGGCTGAAAGTGAAACTGCACTGGTTACCTGGCCACCCTCTGATCTCGTACCCAGGTCCCTCCCCCGTCAGTCACACACACCTGCACTTCCTTCTTTGCAACCCCCGCACTTGGGGACAGTTTCTGTATCCCCACAGTCCCACTACCAGCACTTGACACCTGATGTCTGCACTAACCGTTGCACCTGCCACCTGCTGGCTGCACTTTCATTTATTGCTTATTTATTCTATTATCCCATGTACTGCACTGTCTCCTCCCCGCCCCCGCCCTTTTCCCCCTTCCCCCTTCCCATGCACTTGCACGATCTGAATGACACCTGGCCTAGTAGGATTGTTGTCTGTCTTCCCTATGTCCCCCCACCCCCCCTTTGCCTCGTCGCGCCTTGAAACACTTGTGTATAGGCGCGTTATAAATGCCATATCATATCATACAACCTCAAGAGGTTTCTCAAGTTTGATCGCTCTCGGATGAGATCCTTCAGGAGTTTCGAGGCACTGTTTGTGACTTTTGGGGGCTCCTCCCCCGGCTCTCAGGCGTCCAAGGCTTCCATCGCCCGTTGGATGGTCTAGGCCATTTCAGAGGCCTACACGACGGCCACTTGGGCCACTCTGTCGGCCCTCCGTAAACACTATTCGCTGGATACTAGCTGCCCCTGAGCCATATTCATTTTAAAGGCGAAGCTCATTTCCCCATGTTGTGGGACACCCACAAGGATGGAGGAAAGGGGACTATAGACTATGAGTACTCTAGTCACTACAGTGAGTAACTCAAATTTTTTGTTTTTTTATTTGTTCTATTCGTTTTTACAAACAAACACAGTGCAGGCACCGTTTGCATTGATCACCATACTCTTATGTCCCGGATGTCGGCCCTGCCAACTCCTCCCCCCAAATCTCCCCCACCCCTCCAACAGCCTATATTCCATATGTCCCTTGGCAAACTTCCTCGCTTCAGTCGCACCTCAATGCTGTTGTCCTACACTCTCTAAAGGGTTCAAGTGACTTCTTCCTCTGCTCTGATAACAGTGCCCATTGAGGCTTGCAGTTAGTGTAACAATTGTCTCCAGGAATTTAAGTCTGTGCTTTGTTCTCCTTTGCCACTCCGGACGGCGTACTACCACACCACAGTCTCAGCTAGTGTCCATTTCTGGAGATCTTTCCACCACACCTTAGCGTCCGGTCTTTTGTGTGCCTTCCAGCTCATGGCAATCCTGAATTTAGACAGGATGCATGCCAGCACTTTCAGTTTGCTGAAATGCTTCTTAGTCTTCGGGCGTACAAATATACCAAGAAGACAGGTCTTAGGGGACTCCACATCCAGTATTACGGCCGCCTTCGCAAGCCTATGCGCTATCCCCTACCAAATTTGCCGTACCTCTCTGGAAGCCCAACACATGTGGACCTTGTCTGCATTATGTAGCCCGAGTTTCAGACATTTTTGTTCACCATCACCTTAGGTGTGAGATGTGCTCTATGTGTTATAGCTGAATGAGCTGTAGTTTTGCATTTCTGGACACCTGTTTATGGTATGTCAGCACTCTATCCCACTGTTTGTCTGTAATTGATCCCTGCAGATCTTCTTCCCAATTGCGTTTAGTGTTTTCTAGCCCGTTCTCATCTCGGGACATTAGTAATTTGTATCTTCTAGATAACCCGTATCCACCTTCTGAGATATTGTGCAGTGTTCCTATTGATGCTGCCAGCTGAGGTTCTCTGGCCTCTGCTGGCCATAGCTGCTTCATTTTCACTAAGAGGGAGGCATGTAATATGACCTGTGTTTGTTACTATTGTGTGAAAATCTAGTGGCACATCATCCAGTAGTAAGTCTCTGATCGTGGCAATTCCTAGTGGCTCCCAATATTTCTTCACTTGCAACCTGGCTTGTTGGCGCCCAGCAGGCGAGAAGCCTTGTTCCATATTGCTTTGCCTAGTCTCAATAGAAGCGGAAACATGGTACAGTACTTGGATGGTATCCGTACTATTTCTTTCGTAAAGAAAGGGACGCATGATGTTTGTAATAGGTGGGTGCCATGTAATGGCTCGTGCGCCAGCCACTTCGTGATGAACTGGAGTTGGCTCGCCACAAAGTATGCCTCAAAGATGAGCACTTTTATGCCTTCCTGTTCATATGGTTTTTGTAGTTTTGCTAGGGCTAGTCTGCTGCGGGCCCTACCCCACAGGAATCTACCTCAGCATATTGTGTCCAGACTCCTGAAGAAGCTTTTGGGGATATCATAAAGGACGTTCCTAAAGTAATGTTGCAGCCTAGGGAGCACCACCATCTTTAGTAGAGCGGCTCTGCCCATCATTGATCGAGGTAACGTCGTCCAGAACTCCATGGACTTCTTTGTTTTTTTCTACTGCCTTTAGCGTGTCTTGGGGCCGTGGTAGATGTCGACACCCAGATATTTTAATGTTTCTGTTGCCCATTGCACCAGCAACACTGACGAGGTGCTTAGTAACTTCCCTTTATATCTCGTTAATGGAAACAGACACAATTTCTTTTCACTAATCGTGATGCCTGAGAGCGTTGCATATTGCTCCAGTACGTCTAGAATGTATTGTATGTTGATTTATGGGTTCTGCAGATGAATGAATATGTCGCCGGCATATAGAGAGATAAGATTCCACCTCCCTTGCACTTCTATGCCGGCTTCCTGATATTCTTCTCTTAGGTACACTTCTAAGGATTCCACAGCTAGTATAAATAGCATTGGGGACCATGAACAGCCCTGTCGTGTGCCCTTTACCAAAGTCCATTGCCTGGATATCAGGTTACCTGTCTTTATTCTGGCGACCGGATTATTGTACACTAAATGCAACCATTTTGTGTATATGGGGCCTATGCCATAGCTCTTTAGTGTAGCGAGTAGCCATGGTCACCTCACAGAGTCAAATGCCTTTACTGCGTCTAATGAGGCTATTGCGTAAGGTTTCTCCCTGTTTTTAGTGTGATCTATAATGTGGTGTAATCCATGCAGATTCCCTGTGATGTTCAGGCTCGTGACATAGCCTGTTTGGTCCGGATGTACCAACTTGGCCATCACTTCTTTGAGCCTATTGGCCAGTAGGGCTGTTAGTATCTTACTATCTTGGTTCAAGAGCGACGGGGGTCTAGACAAGCCACAATCTGTATGTTAGGTTTTAGCAGTGCTATAATTGGGGATTCTCTCCTCAGCGACAGCGGGAGAGACTCAGCATCAAATGCCTCATTAATAATTGCTAACATTGGGGGCAAGACCTCCACTTTGCACACATTATAAAACTTCCTGGGTAGCCCGTATGTCCCAGGTGTCTTCCTCGTTGGCAGCTCTCTAGCTACCGTTCCCAGCTCCTCTAGCATTATAGGGGCCTCCAGCTGTGCCGCTGCGTCTTTATCCAAACGTGGAAGAGCTATATGTGCTAAGGCCTCTTCTATGTCCTCCAGTCGTGTCACTGACTTGTCCGCATACAACTCTTGGTAGTATTTTAGGAAACTACTATTTATCCCCTCTTGTGTCGCATGTATTGTTCCATCATCATCATCATCTTCCACTGCTTTTATTAGCTCTCACTTGGACTCTTACACAGCCACGCCAGTAGGCACCCTGGTTTGTCACCACCAGCATGTTTTTTCTTCTATATACTTAGTATAATTCAGGGTGCCTAATCTGTCCCAGTGCTTTAAACATTCATGCTTTAGACGGTCAGCCTCATATACTTTCTGTTGTCTGTTCCCCTGTCCGGTCTAGCCTCTCAATGGTGGCTTCCGCTTCTGTTATGTCTTCCACTATTGTAGCTTGTATACCTGAGGCCTTAGCTATTGCTATCCCTCTAATTACTACTTTGAAGGCCCATAGAGTCCGGTCGGACGCTACGCTGCCTGTATTATGGTCAAAGTAGTCTTTAATTCCTCTCGGAGATGTCCCCGAAACTCCTCCTCCTTCAAAGCATCTGCTCTGAACGTCCAGGTTGGGATGCATGCTCTGGGCGGGAGGGTGCGCCATGATATTATTAACGGTGAGTGATCAGATGGTACCCTCGCTTTACGTTCTGTCACGGTCACTTCGCTTAGGTTTTCTTTGCCTGTAAATAAGTAATCTAGCCTAGTAAAAAGTTTAGTTGGGGCTGCGTAGTGTGTATATCCTACAACTCGCTGGTGGGACTCTCTCCATATATCCACCAAGTTAAACTCCTGCGCTATTGTGTTCAAAGCCTTAGTAGCAAGGGTTGGATGCGTACATATGTCGTCCGATCTGTCTAGTTTGGGATCTAGTTCACAGTTGAAGTCTCCTCCCCAGAATAATGTGCAGTTCCTATTTTCGCCTATGTGGGGGTAAAGTGTACAGAAGTAGGCTGCTGTGTCATGATTGGGCACGTAAGTGTATGATACACAGCTCCTTGTTTTCTAACCTGCCCTTTATTATGATCATTCTGCCATCACTATCGTTATCTATACGCAGCACCCGGAAGGGAACCGTTGGTGCTTTCCAGGTTATCAGTCCTCTTGCGTATGCTAAATAGGGTGAGCCTGCCCTGGTGCCCTGCCATCTACCCATGAGAGCCGTGAGTTTCTCCTTGTTGAGGTGTGTCTCTTGTAGGAGTGCTATATCTATTTTCTGGTGGCATAGGTATGTCATAACTCTGTTCCTTTTAATGTAGCTGTTAAGACCCCCTCACGTTCCAAGAGGCTATTCTGAGTTCACCTACCATTGGTATGTTTCCCTGAGCATCTAAGCATTAGTCCGATCACTTCATATGCATATTGTATGGTACTATAGACTGTTCCCCAACTGACCCCCCATCCCCCACTAATTACACCTTCCCCAACATGTGCCCAGCTCAGTACCTCGTGCTCGGGCATTCCCGCTTTTCTCCTTCGCACCAGTATCTCGATTTAGTGTCCAGGGTACAGGGTGCGATGGGTGGATACATAACAGCTAGTATCCAGGGAAATGGAACCTAAAACTACTCTTGGGTTAAGGACGCTTCCTTGACTCCTGTTCGATGTACATTGGGATCCGAGTATGATGATCTCGAGTTCCCAAGGACGATGAGTCGCCAAAAGCCATGATGTTGGTGATCTTACCCATGGTCCATACCATATCTTTCGGTTGTCTCTTGGGCTTGCCCAGCCCGATGGGTCTCTAGTTTGTGTCAGCGTGGCTCCTCCTTGGTTGTCCACCCTTGACTGTATATTTTCAGCATCCATCCATGCATCCACACATGTTTGCGCATCCGCCTGGGGTATCAAAGAAACATATACGTCTGTTGTTTATTATTTTCAGCCTTGCTGGTTATAGCAACATATACTTGAGGCCAGCGTCTCAGTCGTTTTTTCACTGCAGTAAACTGCATCCTTTGCCTTTGCACCTGCAGGGTGTAGTCAAGGAACGCTGTGATCCTAGCTGATTCTCTTGATATCGTGCCTCCTTTTCTGAAGTGTTCCAGAATTTTTTCTCTGTCTTTATAATTTAGTATTCGGGCGATGATAGGCCTGGGAGGGGCACCAGGAGGTGGTTTCCTGGCGAGGGATCTATGCGCTCTTTCTACTTTAAAACCCTGGGATAAGTTGCCCGGGCATATGTTTTGCAGCAACATGTTTTTCACAAAATTTGTGGAGTTCATACCTATCCTTCCATCAGCCCAATGATGCAGGCGTTGTTTCTTCTTGCCGGCACTTCTGCAACCTCAACACAACCTTCCAGGTTCCTTATTTGCTGTTGCAGTATCAATAGATCCTTTGCAGTCCCGGACAGGTTTATAGTATTCACCCCAACTTGTTTTTCCAGGGTGCCAATACGGTCTGCTAGCACTCTGACATCATGTCGGAGGAGATTTACGTCGATACTGATGGTGTCCATCTTCGTTACTAGTAGTAACAGGAGGGATAGCCCAATTATGTCAGAACAATGGGCTAGAAATAATTGGTTCACAATTGGGGTCTGTTCTGACATGTGATATTTCAGGGGAGCTACTAATTGGTTATAGTAGACCTTATAAAATTTTTTGTGTCTCAAAAAAATACAAAAACGCAATAAATGTGAAGATGTACAATGAGAAATTCAGACAAGAATAGATATGATTCGGACAGCTTTTTAAATTTATTTTGCTGTTTGATGCATTTAGTCGTCATGCAAAATTAGTATTCAAAAAGAGAAGTATTTGTAAAGATAACAGACAAAAATGCAACTAAATTCTTCACAAATACTTGAGTATACAGGGAGGTTAATTCTCAGTCTTAGCCTTGTGAATGATAACATTTGATTCATATTGTTATTTTGGAAAATTGCACGCCCTGGGGGGCCAGGACTAGTGTACTTCCTTGCTGGGTGTAGATTTATGTGGGCCTGAAAAGACGAGGCACATGTATAGAAGTTTTTGAAAGACAATTTTTAGAGAAGTCCCTATTATAGCATGGTGCTATATCTAAATACTAGTAACAGGAGGGATAGCCCAATTATGTCAGAACAATGGGCTAGAAATAATTGGTTTACAATTGGGGTCTGTTCTGACATGTGATATTTCAGGGGAGCTACTAATTGGTTATAGTAGACCTTATAAAATTTTTTGTGTCTCAAAAAAATACAAAAACGCAATAAATGTGAAGATGTACAATGAGAAATTCAGACAAGAATAGATATGATTCGGACAGCTTTTTAAATTTATTTTGCTGTTTGATGCATTTAGTCGTCATGCAAAATTAGTATTCAAAAAGAGAAGTATTTGTAAAGATAACAGACAAAAATGCAACTAAATTCTTCACAAATACTTGAGTATACAGGGAGGTTAATTCTCAGTCTTAGCCTTGTGAATGATAACATTTGATTCATATTGTTATTTTGGAAAATTGCACGCCCTGGGGGGCCAGGACTAGTGTACTTCCTTGCTGGGTGTAGATTTATGTGGGCCTGAAAAGACGAGGCACATGTATAGAAGTTTTTGAAAGACAATTTTTAGAGAAGTCCCTATTATAGCATGGTGCTATATCTAAATACTAGTAACAGGAGGGATAGCCCAATTATGTCAGAACAATGGGCTAGAAATAATTGGTTTACAATTGGGGTCTGTTCTGACATGTGATATTTCAGGGGAGCTACTAATTGGTTATAGTAGACCTTATAAAATTTTTTGTGTCTCAAAAAAATACAAAAACGCAATAAATGTGAAGATGTACAATGAGAAATTCAGACAAGAATAGATATGATTCGGACAGCTTTTTAAATTTATTTTGCTGTTTGATTGGGCTATCCCTCCTGTTACTAGTATTTAGATATAGCACCATGTATACTCAAGTATTTGTGAAGAATTTAGTTGCATTTTTGTCTGTTATCTTTACAAATACTTCTCTTTTTGAATACTAATTTTGCATGACGACTAAATGCATCAAACAGCAAAATAAATTTAAAAAGCTGTCCGAATCATATCTATTCTTGTCTGAATTTCTCATTGTACATCTTCACATTTATTGCGTTTTTGTATTTTTTTGAGACACAAAAAATTTTATAAGGTCTACTATAACCAATTAGTAGCTCCCCTGAAATATCACATGTCAGAACAGACCCCAATTGTAAACCATCTTCGTTACTAGAGCAATCATTAGGGCTGCGATTGCTGCAAGCACTTGATGGTCCCCTTGGGTGTGGTCAGGTACTGGTTGTTGTCTTGGAGACCTGATCTTCGCATCCTCGCTAGCATTTGGGGTTGCGGCGAACGTGTCTACGGTGGATTGTTTAAGTTTGTTCTTATGCTGTTTGGATGCCACGTTAGGAGCTCTACTGGTCGATTGTCCCGGCTACCGGTGCTTGCGGTATCACTCTATGACCTGGTTTGGCATACAACGTTGTCGGAGATATGTGCCCAGTTTGCTTCAGAGTGTGAGTCTCCTATAATCCATGCACCGCCTGTCTTAGGATTGCATCTCTCTCTGCTTAAAACAACATTTATCGTGCCCTTTTTAGGATGCCCAGCCATGCCTTGGCACTTGTTGTGCTCTAGTTCACGTAATACGGCATTGGCAGTGGCTTCCTGCCTTCTCTATGTGCTGACTGCTTCTTCCTGCAAAGCCTGCCCTCAGTGTTTCCTTTGGCTAGTGGTTTTTACATAGGTGGCCTTGTGGAAGGGCTAATGAGGCCGTCCTTACTTAAGCTGTGAGGCGGTGCCCGCAGTGTCTGCTGCAGCTGGATCAATGCCCATATGCAGCTATTGCAATGATAACACAGTGGTGCCTCAAAGGACTCTTGTCTGTTGTGGAGCGGAGGCAGCGCTCTGCTCGTGCCAGGCCTGCATGGTGCTTCTTTCATGCATGCACTTACTTGGAGCACAGTTGACTTTGTCCCCTCCGGGCTGGCATTCCTTAGATGTCCACCTGGGCGATGTAATACTCATTTCCATTCTCGGCTTTCGTGCTTGATGGTGCCGGCAAATTGATGATTCCACTTCTGGGCTTCTTGGGGCTCGCTTCTGCTTACCCTGCAGGTTTGACGACTTCATAGCGGCCCTGGGGACACGCCCGCCCCACAGTGTTCTCAGTCTGCGCAGGTTTCGCTGCCGCCCCTAGTGTATTCCAGGTCTCCAGTTTGGTCTTCCAACTCTGTATCTATCCTGCGACAATCGCAGCAGTGGTTTGTTTCTTTTGAGCTAGCTTGCCCAACTATAAATCGAAGCGCCAGGGCCACCAAATGTCTTTCACAACTATATGGGGTCCCAAAACTTCTGCACGTTCCATGCTTCAAGCCTGGGCATCGTTGTGCTTCATAAGCCGCTATTTTATTCTGTGTACTCTCTCCCCAGGCAGCACTCCGCCAAGAGCGTTACCCTGCTTCCTCGCACTGATTTTCATTCACAGCTCATCCTCGTTTTCCTTGAATGCTCTGGAAGTGTAGTGGAAACACGTGACTTTTTTATTTTTTAAAGATTTTATTTTTTACTTATGCTTGCAACTTCCAGTCATATTCCCAGCAGTATTGTATCTACAATTGACATTTCAATGTGTACAGGTATCTTATCCAACATCACATTACACAGTTTCAGAGAACATGAGGTTTTGTATGTTATAAACAAATCCTTAAACTTTCCCCTTCCCCCTTCCCTAACCCCATCATGTATGTTTTCAATCTTATTGTTTCTGGTTTTCAGTCTATTATTCCTTCTTACGAGAAGATGTGCCATTATGGTCAAATCACATGCATATTCTTGAGTAGCTTTGGTTTATGAAATTGTCCTTCTCTGTCCTTCTCTGTATTCATGGAAGTGGCTCCATACCGCTAAAAACGTTTGATACATCCCTGCTTTCAATGCACATACTTTCTCCATAGCCATGACCGCCCCCCCCCAATCTTCACCCACCACCAAGCTATTACAGGTCCCTCCACCGTTTTCCATCCCTGAGCTAGAGTCATGCGTGCTGCCATCAAGAGATGCGTAATGAGGGTTGATCCTTTACCACTTGCTGCATAAACCCCTTCTATTTCTGCCCCAGCATGATCACCATTGGTGAGTGCTGTAATTGTGCCCCTGTGATCTGTTTTATTTGCCCCAGCATCTCTTTCCAATATATTTGGGCTTTCTGACATGTCCACCACATGTGCTGTAAATCACCTGTTTCTCCACATTGCCTCCAACACAAAGAGGGTAATTTGCATTCATCCCATGTAGCCTGTGGGGGGACAGGTACCATCTATAGAAGATTTTGTATGCTGTTTCCTTAGTAGACCTGCTTCTGGACATTTTATGTGCCCTCCTCCTTCTTCCCATTCCTCTCCGCTAATTGGGGCACCAAAGTCTTTTCCCCACATATCCATATATGGGAGCTGGTCTCCCAAGTTGGCCCGGTCCAGCAGTCTATATATTCTGGATAATCCTTTAGAAGTTGCGCCTTCTTGGAGGGTCAGTTCTAATCCTATCAGGGCCCTTGTGCCTGCCTTTGTGACCTCCTTCTGTGTAACCCAGTGCCTAACCTATAGGTATTTGTATCGATCTTCTCCTACATTCTGTTTACATTCTTCAAAATTAAGGGCCTTCCTGTTCAGATAAAATTCCTTTACTATCAGGGGTTTGCTCCCCTCCAGGTATCCCAGAATTTCCCTTTCTGACCCGGGGTGAAGTCATTATTATAGGCCATTGGGGTATATGGTCCCAATCCCCTGGGTACTTTCCTCTTTTTAAAAGCTAGGTCCCATCTGCATAATGATATCGTTGTTGCTTCTAGAAGTTGCCCACATACCCCTCGGGCTGAGGTTCACCTAGCATGTAAGACCCTTAAAGGGATAGTTGTGACCCCTTGTTCAATCTCGCACCAACCTCTTTTTGTCTCTTTTGCTGCCCGTTTCAACATTGGTGCTACTTGTGCCGCGAGGATGTATCTCTCCAAGTATGGGGACCGCCAAACCCCCCAAAAGCATTGGGCGTATCAGGACTCTGTTATGTTCGTGGTTTCAGCCCATGCCATATGAAAGATACCATTTCTGACTGCACTTAGGAGCAAGCTCACTATGTACAGTAGTCGGGGAAGTAATGTCATTTTTACAGCCGCTTTACGTGCAAACCAGGAAAGTTCCTGGATATCCCCTCTACGTAGGTCTTCCTTCAGTTGTTTCCACAGTGGGGTTATATTTGCCCCAAATAATCCTTTATATTCCCTCGTAAAAATGTTTTTAATTTTTTTAAATAAAAGATTTTTATTATTTTATAACCACACTCCAAACAATTAGGACTTCCGTGCTTTAAGTTTCACAACGTTACATTACAGAATACACTCTTATGTCCTCCTCCCCCACCCCTTTAACTCGAGCCCGTGTCCATGTCATCAGCCTGTTCATCTTCAGGCGTGTCTACTGCCATTATCTCTTCCGTGTCATCATCGCTATGGTTGGCGTGGGAGGGGCCCATCATTGAGGCCACCAATTGTCTCCATGCTATTAGGGGTCCCACCCCCCCCTCCTGCTGACCGCTACATACCAGGCAGCCGTTTCTGCCTCTGCCCACTTCATGAGGTCAGCCCACCACATCTCTATTCTAGGCCTATGGGCTGCTTTCCAGCACATTGCAATTCTCCGTTTGGCCAGGATGTAGGCCAGGTCCTTCATCATTTTACTGATGTGCCTCAGGTTGCGTGGTCTGGGAAAGCCCCCAAGCATGCATGCTCAAGCTGACTCCACCTCCAGCGTAATCCCTTTTCCTGCCAAGCGTATCTTCAGTTCTGCCCATAAGCTTCCCACCTGCGGGCAAGCCCAAAACATGTGTAGCATCCCAGCTTCCTCCTCCCCGCACCTAGGGCATTTCTGTGTCGCCGGGCCACCAAACCTGGCAATTTTACTGGGGGTCAAATATGCTCTATGAGTGACATATAATTGAATCTGCTGGAGCCTCGCGTTTCGGGACACCTTCTTATGATGTATTTGGGCTCTATCCCATTGCCCATCCGACATGGGTTCTCCCACCTCTTCTTCCCAATCTCGCCTCAGCTGGAGAAACTCCTTCCCCACCCTGGTCCCCAGTAGCACATATATGCGGGATATTTCATGCCCACCCTCCGAGATATCATACATCGTCTCGATGGTAGCATCAGGTTGTTCTGCAAGCACTGCCGCAGGCCACCTTTCTCGCACTCGTTTAATGATTCTGGAATAGGTAATGTGTTGGCCCTTGTGCACCCCGGTGTCCTCTATTAGCCTCTGAAAGTCCAATGCCTCCCCCTCCTGCCATATGTCTCCAAGTGTAGCCAGGCCCATCAGTTCCCAGTATCTACTGACCCCTTTTATCATTTGGGAGTCCTCTCCGCATAGCGCCACTAGCGGCACCTGCAGGGAGAACGGAGCTGGGTATCCCACAGTCTGCCATGCTCTATGCCACACATCCCAGCCAAGCACCAGCAGCCTTGCCATTCCTAGTACCTTTGTTTTAGGTAACCACACTGTCTCTCTAAGGAAGTAGGGAGCAGGATCCCTACATAACAGCCTGGCTACAGCCGTTTCTTCTTCAGACAACCACCTGGCCACATATTGCAGCTGTCCCGCCAAGTAATATAACTCAAAATTCGGCAGGTTTATACCTCCCCTGTCACACAAGTTTTGTAATTTCCAGAGGGCCACCCTGTTCCTGGAGTTATGCTATATGAAACCCCTGCACAGGTTGTGGAGTCTGGCAAAGAAACGCCTAGGGATCACATACGGGATGTTTACAAAAAAGTGTAACAGTCTGGGCAGGACTACCATCTTAATCAGAGCCGCTCTCCCCATCATGGCCAGGGGTAGTCTGGACCAAAATACCATGCTATTTTTAATACCTTCAACTGTCTATTCTGTATTGTGTTTGTGTTCTTCTCCTGTCGTGTGGTATATGTCAATGCCCAGGTATCGCAACGTCTCGGTTCACCAGGGTATTGGCAATACTGGTAGGCTCCTCAGTAGGGCACGTCTATATCTCCCCAGGGTGAAGATGCTGGATTTCTTGGGGTTCACTGCTATGCCCGAGAGGGTAGCGTATCGTTTCATCACCTCCAGGACATATTGTAGGTTCTCCTCTGGGAACCGCAGATATAAAAGTATATCATCGGCATACAATGATATAAGATGCGAACCTCCCGCAGTGTGGATCCCTATCTCCCCATATTGTTGTCTGAGGCAGACTGCCAATGGCTCCAATGCTAGGATATATAGCAAAGACGACCAAGTGCAGCCCTATCTAGTGCCCCTGCTGAGTTGCCATTTATCTGAGATAGTAGTGCCTGTTTTGACCCTTGCTATTGGGGAACTGTATAATATTTCTACCCACCTTAGATACCCCGGCCCCATTCCATATTCTCTGAGTCGCTAGCAACCAGGGCCATCTCACTGAGTCGAAGGCCTTAACTGCATCCAGGGAGACGATTGCCAATTCGCCAGGGTCCTTCTCTGTTTGATCAATAATGTGGTGAAGTCTTCTATGATTGTCGGTTATGTTCCTGACAGGGACGTAGCCTGTTTGGTTGGGGTGTATCAGTCTGCCGATGACTCGCTTAAGCCTGTTTGCCAGCACTCCCGTGAGGATTTTGCTGTCCTGATTAAGCATCGATAGGGGTCTATATGACCCACAGTCTGTGCTTGGCTTACCTGGTTTTAAGAGCGGGATGATCACCGCCTCCCGTAGGGACTCCGGTAGCCTACCGCGCTCAAACACCTCAGTAAGCATGGCCAGCAGCGGGGGAAGCAGCTCTTGTTTGTATGTTTTATAGAATTCGCTGGGGAGCCCGTCCGACCCCGGAGCTTTGCATGTGGGCAGGTGCTGGATCACTCTATCTAGTTCTTCTGAGGTGATTGGGCAGTGGAGTAACTTTGCTAAAAATGTTGGGGGGACAGGGGTGGGGTGGTGGGAGGGTGGATGGTGGCTCTTAATGATCGATTCGGCCAAATTGTTCAAAAAATGTGGTCGAATGGTAGATTTAACTGAATTCGGTCAACACCATTAGTTCGAAGCCGAAGATACCGAACATGAAGAGCTGGGATTGCCGGGGTTTCCCCCGCTTACCATGTTTGGTATTTTTGGCTTCAGCGGTTGCGGGGGTGTCCCCTGCTTCCTCAGCATTGGTGGCAGGGGACCCAACAAAAAAAAAGAAAGAAAGAAAAATGGCCCTGCTGCGTCAGATCCAACCCGCGTTAGATGGATGGATCTGATGCTGCAGGGTACAGGAGAGGGGATGGATGGAGAAAAAGTAAGTAGGGGAGGTTGATGGGTGTACTGGCGGTTTGGGGGGACAGGGTTTGTTTTTTTCGAGGTAAAAACGTATTCGCAGTGAAAATGACTACGGTCAATTCCGCTGTGATTTTGTACCTCAGACAAACAACCTAAATCACAGAGGGATAACAATAGACTACTACACCCCAAGAGTCCATTGCCAAAGCTCTGTTATAACTTTCATAATAAGACGGTGGCGTATCTTTAAAATTCAATTGGGCCCCCACACATCTTCAGCCAGCCTGCCATGCACCCAGTGACCCAACATAACATTCACAAACTTAATTACAATGCATTATTTATCATTCATTCAGACACAAAAGTCAACACACATATGCTTGCATACACTCTCACTCACACACAGATCACCCAGCACCTCCAATGACATACACTGTGTGCACACAACATTTATATGTACATATACAATAACACATGGAAACAGTGGCGCAACGTCCATTGAGCAGACCACCCACTGACCCCTGAAGTTTTGGGCTAAGTTGACTTGTCCTAGCTGAACTATAAAGCCATGGCCGAAAGGAACAGATTCACTGGAATGTCAGCAATTCCCTTGATTTTTCCTTTAACTCAAAGGCAGAAGTCATCGGTTAATGCAGTGCAATGGGTGACCAAGCATACTTGGTATCAATTTCTGAATGCCATACATCTCCAAAATTGGGTTCTGCACAGCACCTTATATGTGTACGTGCTGATAGATGTTTTCTACAAGATTCTGACAGATTGAAATTAAGGTATGTTTTCCTGTGTTGGAGTGGCTCCAAGCAGTGGACCACCGAGCAGGAGAGGCAGGGGTGGCAAGCTTACCCCATGGCTCTTTTAAAAGCCAGATGGGAACATTTGTCATTGGGACACCTCTCCCGGAAGGCACCAGCAAAGGTGACCCGCTGGCAGGACAATGTGTGCTGGACAATTCCTGCTGAGCATGCTCATTGTCCTGGCAGCAGTACACCTTACCCGTTCCGAATGGTAAAGGTGTCCCGCTGCCAGGACAATGTCCCAAGGAACTCCAGGCAGCAGAGGGTCCTCAAGTTGCTCTGTATCAACAGAGCATTACAATGTGAGCCATTAGGCACTGATGGGAGAGAGGGGGGTACTATTAGCAGGGACCTTTGTGAATGGGAGGGAGTGATCAGAAGTGAGAAGGGTGCATAATGTTGTCTGTTTTATGAAATAATGACTATGGCTTTAAAACCCAAGGGAGATTTGTTTTGCTCACTTTAATCTACATGATGCTATTTTGATTTTGCATGCAGAATGGGGAGAATAAAACGAAAGACATACACCCATAGCTCAACATATTTCTATGACAATGTATATAGTGTATGGTTAAATTATAATGAAAGGCTAGTTTATTATGTAATGTGGTTTGCTTCCAAGCCATTGCTATAAATTATTAAAGCACATGAAATGTAAATCAAAACCTTAATAAATATTTATGTCAACTAAACCTGGAAAGATGTGCCCGGTCGCTTAAATTGTCCACATCCCAGTTTCACCATTTAACCAAGTGTGTGATCCTGAGCAAATCATTTAATCACATTGTGCCTTATCTGCAGCTCTGCAAGTGACTCTGATTCACTTCAAAGCTTATGTTAATGGATCATGGTATTATAAAGCCTAATGATTAAAGAGTTGCTCCACATATAACAATAGTGCAATTTAGGTATTTTGCACCACAAAGTTATTTGTCACTTTGCTTATTTATGGCAACTTATTCCAAAGTCACTTCCATGGTGCCTCCAAGTATCATAGACTGATGATGCGCCTTGCAATGGCCTTTTCTGTGAAGTCACTTCTGTTGGTTCAATCTATATAATAATTAGGAAGTTTGCATGTATTTTGCCTCAGAGGGCTTGGACAGAGCTCTGCTAGATGAGTTTCCTGCGTCTGGAATGATCCTGCAGTTTTATTTTTGTTATTGTGTGTTAAAATGCCATCTTCCACTAATGTTACCAAAAAAGTAGATTGGGGCAGGGGTGAGCACCAATGAGACCATGTGGAATTCCACACATTGCATTTCACTGCTCACTCCCCCTCCCTTTCCCCCCCACACTCCTGCAACACCCAGTTGAGCACCCTGGCTGCTGACTTTGAGTCAGGCCAGCCAGTGTGAGAGAATGACCCACGCAGGGCATCCCGGCCCTGGATGTGTCGCAGTGCGGCTGCCAGGCATCGCAGCATTATGTAAGGAGACAGCGCAAGCCTTTTTGGGCACCCCAGCTGGGCTCGCGCTGTCCAATTACATAATTTATGATTGTGGCCCCTCTGCCCTCCCTCCAAAAGATGGGGGGACAAATCGGCATGCCACATAAGTTGGGGGGGGGGGACAAAACCCCCTGCCCCCCCATAATTATGCCCATGTGATTGGGGTATCCAGGTCTGCCCGTTCCAGATCATCTAAAGTGGGCAAGCCTATGTCTTCTAGTGTTTCCTGGATCTCTTGGTCCCTTTCTTCCCCTGCGTCCTCATAAAGACGTTTATAGTATCTAAGTAACTCTTCGTTTACTCCCTCTTGGGTATGCCAGATCTGGCCTCCGTCCCCTCTGATTTCCCTGATCACTGGTTGTGATGTTTCTTTTTTATATAACCAGGCCAGCAATCTTCCTGGCTTGTCTCCCCCCGTATGCTGACTTTCGACATATTTCTTATAGCTCAACTTACATAATCTATCCCAGTGCTCACTGCTGGCTTGTTGTAGCAGTCTCATCCTTACCCCATCCTCCCGAGAGGTGCCCCCCTTATGCATTATGTCTTCCAACTCCCTCTCCGTTTCCTGCAACTCCCGTTCTATGCCCCCGTGGAGCCCTCTGGATTTTGATATGGCTACTCCCCGCACTACAGCTTTGAATGCCTCCCATACGGTTCCCCCAGATTGAACGCTTCCGGTATTAATATCGAAGTACTCAGTGATCGCCTCCCTCAGGTCCTCCCGGAATCCCGAGTCCTGCAGGGCCTCAGCTCTGAGCTTCCACGTCGGGATTCGCGCTCTAGGGGGTTGGTGTCGCCACTCCAGGACCAAGGGGGAGTGGTCCGAAAGCACTCTGGCCTTATATTCCTCACCCATCATTTCTCCTACTAACTCAGCAGCAGCAAACACATAATCCAGCCTCGTGTGCAGGTCATGTGGTGCCGCGTAGTGTGAGTACTGCCTGTCTGCTGGGTGAAGCTGCCTCCAGACGTCTTCAAGTTCAAAATCTCTCAGCAGGGCCTGTAACGCCTTTGCGGCCGGGGTGGGATTGTCTAGTTTACCATCTGATCTGTCCATTTTAGGATTCAATGTACAGTTAAAGTCCCCTCCCCATAGGATCATGCCCCCAGCAGGGGGCTAATTTTGCTGTATAGAGTCCTAAAATAAGTCGCTGTATCTTGGTTAGGGCGTATAAGTTTATAATGCTCACTTCCCGGTTTTCCAGCATCCCCCGCACTACAATCATTCTGCCTTCCGGATCCCCCGTAGACTGAATCTGTTGAAATGGTACATGTGGTGCCACCCATATGAAAACTCCCCTTGTGTAAGCTTAGTATGTGGCTCCCGTAATGCTCCCTTTCCACTTTCTCTTGACCACCTCCAGTTTCTCCCTAGTAAGGTGGGTTTCCAGTAATAATGCTTTGTCAATCCTCATCCTTTTTAGGTACATCATTACTTTATTACGCTTCAGATAGCTATTGAGGCCCCTCACATTCCAGGTGACCACTCTAAGGCTACCCAACGCCATTTATAGAGTATCCTGCCTTCCCTTCCAGTTTCCCCTCCCGCCTGATTTAACACAAAATTTGGCTTGTTCCCCTCCCACTTCCAACAAACTCCCCCTCCCCCCCTTTCCCAACTTTAAACCACTACACACAACCCCTTCCCTCCCCCTCTCAACCCCAACAAATGCCCACCTCCATCCCTGGATCTCAAGCCCCCCCCGCGTTTGGTCCTGCCTCGGAATGCCGAGGGCAGGAACCCGGCAGGGTGTCACCGAA
This sequence comes from Ambystoma mexicanum, assembly GCF_040938575.1. Classification (NCBI taxonomy): domain Eukaryota; kingdom Metazoa; phylum Chordata; class Amphibia; order Caudata; family Ambystomatidae; genus Ambystoma; species Ambystoma mexicanum. The sequence goes on along the minus strand of NC_090924.1, from coordinate 578,826,305 downwards.
CTACCGGTGACCTAACTAAACTTCTCGTTGTGGGGGTATGAGGGCTGGCTCTGCAAGGCTCCCGCGTTATTATCAGTGTTTCTCGGTGCTAACGGATCATGCATACTTGTATAGCCCTAGCAACATCCGCCCGTAGGCTATGTCTTATGCTATATTCAAGTCCCATTGTCTTAGGCTGTGACACCTTAGGTGCCACAGACACATGTTACTTATCTTCTCCTCCTCCTGTCTGGATACCCGATTCTTGGGGGCAGCTCTGCGTGTCCAGCCACCCCATAGCGTCCTCCGGGGTTTCAAAAAAACAAGGTTCTGTTCTTGTGGAACACCTTCAGTTTTTCTGGGTAGATCAGCATATACGTGTGGCCTGCTTCACACAATCTTCTTTTCACAGTCCCAAAGTTCATACATCTGCGCTGCACCTGCAAGTTGTAATCCGGGTATGCGGTTATGTTTGCCGACCCCCTTTGTATTGTTCCGCCCTTCCGAAAGTGTTCAGGATCCCAGTAGTTCAGGATCTTGGCGATCACCGGCCTAGGGGAGGTTGCCGGCGGTGGCCTCCTCATCAGGGCCCTGTGCGCCCTTTCCATAGCAAACCCCTGGGTCAACACTCCCCCGGATATCTCCTGCAGCGGCATAGATTCAATGTACTCGTGGGGATGGGTCCCTCAGCTCCTTCCGGCAATCCAACGATACGGGTATGATTCCTTCGGGCGCGTCCTTCTGCCTCCTCCGCCCTACTTTCTAGGTTACTCACGCGTTGTACTAGGGTGTGAAGTTCCGATTTATGGGTTGCGCAGTCTGCTGTGTTCGGGGCCACCTCTCTTGCTAGGTTCCCCGTCCGTTCCGCCAGTGACCTGGCATCTTGCCGGAGAAGATTCACCTCCTCCTGCACCGCCCCGACTTTGAGCTCTAGTGCCGGTTTTAATTCGGTCATGGCCAGTCCCAGTTTGGTCTCCCAGGCCACTTTCAGATCATCAATCGCAGCAAGGATCTCCTGGTTCGTGCCCATAGTGACTGTGCCCCCAACGAGGGTTTTGTCTTTGCTCCTGGCTCCTTCTGCCCCCGGCGATGTTCTGCTGTATTCGTCGAGCGTGGGTTGCTTGCCCTTTGTTCTTAAAGGTTTATTGGTCATCGTGTTGTGGTAGAGAAGTGTGGGCAAGCCTCACCGCTTGTGGCCCCCGGCCTTAGTAAAGTTAGGCTGCTATTAGTGTTAGGGCCCAGCTGGGCCGTGTCAGGGGTGTCCCTAAGCTGCCTATTTTGCTCCTGGAGTGGGCTGTGTCCTCCCACATAATTATGTGAGTTTATTCACACCTCTCGAACCCCGAGCTCCGGCCCCAGTTGGTCCGGGTCCTCAGGCGTACCTCCAGAGCTCGTGGGGCCCCCGGGCGTATTTGCTGGCCCAACGTGCATCACCCCAAAGCCCTGACAGGTTACTGTCACTTCCCACCCAATGGAGGTATCTGTGGAGCTTCCCACCAGGCACTCTTCACGAACAGACTGTGCCGAGAGCGCCCACGAGCCCCCAGTCCCGCCCCTGGAGTGGGCTGTATCGTCTCATGTGGTGATTCGGGCTATTTGGTTCGTTCAAAGCTGGAGCCCCATCTCAGCGTCTCGGCTGGCATGCCAGCCTCCTGTAGTGTAATATGTGGGGGCACCAGACTGTATGATGGGCATCAACGTCACCTCCCGCTGGAGGCCAAACCAGTGGCCCCATCCAGGCATCTGGCGCAGTGTTACCAGCCTCAGTGCGGGCTGTTCATGTCAATGTCCCGTGCCTTCCAAGTGTCCTCTCCCCAGCCAGTGCAAACCTCTGGACGCCGTCCCGCCGGCATGGGTGCGGCAGTGTTTCAGGCCCGTTTTCACCGGTTCAACTCTCAGCTGCGGGCGCTCGCATCACCCCACCCGTTGGGTGCCTGTCGGGAGGCCAGCTGCATGCCTTATACTATGCGCGGCCCCTATCAGTTCTGGCCCTGAGCTGCGGAATGGGGTCCCACACGCTGGGCGTCTGCAGGCTTCCCCAGTAATGTCGCCAAGTGCTACATGCCCCTCCGGAACTGGCCTTGGCACGCACTTTGTTACGAATGCATCCGTCGCCGCCGAGGCGGTGCAGGGCAAGCACTGCCGCCCACGGCGCGCCAGCCAGAGCCTCTCCGAAGGCTGGTGCCACCCGCTGCATCCTCACTCCTCAGGGCCAAGACGTCACGGGGGGCTCCCGTCCCACCGGCAACGTCAAAGCCTGATGAAAGGGTGCTGGACACGGAGTTGCGACCTCTCTGTCGTCCAATGCTCAGACGCTCCCGGGGGGGGGTGATCCTCCCCAGCCCCGCACATCGTCCTGCTGACAGTGCCTCCCGCAACCTCACACCGCACCCCCACGCTCCGTGGGCCCCGGCGCCAACATCCCGACTTGGCAGGGTCTCATCCCATCCGCAAATGTCCTCCTTTGCTGGCACGCACGCCGGGCTCCACCTGTCCCGCCAGGACACGACCGGCTCCACCTGTCCCGCCAGGACACGACGGGCTCGGTCTCTGCTGCGTCTCGCCTGCCACCTCTCCCTGCGACGCAGTGGTCAGTTTATATGGTCCTTTGTCCGCCGTCCGCCATTTTGTTCCGCCCCGAGACTCGGACTCCTCAAATCTTCCAGCATCCGTTCCACGCCCGTCACGCCGCGGATTGGGCCCTCATTGCACTCCATTCGAGCCCCGATGTTCATGCATCCATATGTGTGCGGCAGACACATGTGGGAAAGGTAAAGCACATTCATATCCGAGGATCAATGTCAGATCTGCAGGAGCCGTCCAAGAAAACGTCTACTAACGTGGCCATGTAGCCACGCCCCCCCTTGTTATTTGTATCCCCAGGTATTCTATGCTGTTCTCTTCCCATATCAGGGTCTATTCTTTGCTTCATCTCACTTTCCTTGCTGTCTTCATTTATGTTTAGGGCTTTGGAGTTCGTGTAATTTATGGTGAACCCTGAAATTGAAGCAAATATTAGCAACTTCTCCATCACTCTGGGCAATTAGCTATTTGTGTTTTTCAGGAATAACCTGATGTCATCCGCGCAAAGCGCAATTTTGTGTACCTCTTTTGCGCTCGTTATCCCCTGAATCCTCTGATCTTGTCTAATTGTGACTGTAAACGGTTCCATGGCCATGTCAAATACTAATGGGGACAGAGGACACCTCTGACGTGTGCCTCGCAGTATTTTAATCTGTGCCGAGGTTTGCCCATTAACCAGGAAGTTTGTTGAAGGTATTTGGAAGTTTGCTAATATCATCCTGGTGTACTCGGATCCACATCTGAATGCTGCGAGAACCATACGCAAGTATCTCCAGTCTAGACCATCGAAGGCTCGGCATACATCTAGCGCTGCTATTGAGAATAATTGTCTGGTTCTTGTGCCCAGATCTATTATATCTATGGCTCGTCTTACGTTTTCCTGCATATGTCTCCCTGCTATAAAGCCTGCTTGATCTTCATGGATTATTCCTGGGAGAATCTTTATCAGTCTAGCAGCCAGAACTTTGGCGTAAATCTTAGCGTCACTATTTAATAGGGCAATGGGACCATAACTGGTGCAGTCTGTGGGGCCCTTCCCTGGTTTAAGAATGAGTACCGTAGTAGATTTCCCCATCTCTTCCGTGATCACCCCTTGTTTTCTTATATGATTAAAGAGTCGTGTTAGTGGTGCAAGCAATTGGGCCCTAAAGGTTTTGTAGAAACCGTTTCCTAAGCCATCAGCACCGGGTGTTTTATTACTTGGCAATGAGGTTATTGCGTCACTAACCTCTTGTGGCGCAATAGGTACTTCTAAGGATTCCCTTTCCGCTTTAGGTATTTGGGGAAGCTGTAGTGCTTCCATATATCTAGCCTGTGAACGCGGGTCTAGCCCTTCTTGTTTCAAGAGCCCTGCTTGGAAGTTTTTCATGATTCTGAGTTTATTTCCTTCCGCTGTGAATAGCCTACCTCCCTCGTCGCGTAGTTGGGTGATGTAGTTCCGGGTTTTTTGCTTTCTGATTTTCGCTGCTAGTTATCGATTGGCTTTCCCTCCCTGCATTGCTTAGTATTCAGTAGAGCTCTTGCAGAGCAGTCTGCCATATGTGCTTCCAGCTGTGCTCTAATCTTCCGTAATTCCCTTAGGGATTTTGGTGTCTGTCGTGTTTTATGTCGGGTCTCCGCTTCTTTGACCTCCTCCTCCAGTTTCTTCCTGATCGCCTCTTTACCCCTAACCTATATTATGGATTGGGATATGAATTCCCCCTGTGCCACCTCTTTACATCCATCCAGAATTATCCTCCAAACGGTCTCCCCAGTATAATTTTCTTTGAAATAATTTCCAATTACTTTCTCCATGTGTGCACTCAGCGCTATACCGTCCAAGATCAGGTCATTTAATCTCCAACGTTTCAGAGTTTCTGGGTTGTTTTTGGCCATTTCAATTTGTATTATGACTGCGGCATGGACAGTTAGGTATTTAACTCCGATTTTCTATTTTAACCACTTGGGGGGATTAATGTTGCGGAGACTATGCATGATGCATGTCTCAAGAATAGACATGACTATGCGGAGTCAAGTCTATTCTTGAGTAACCCTTATGTAATGTGTGTAGGCACTTTCCTGGTCGTGGAAAAATCTCTATGCCTCTTTTACCGCGAGATCTTGAAACAGCTTCCCCAGTGTGTCTCTTTTCTTTTCGTCTGCCATGGTAGGTGGGAGCGTTTGGTCTAGTTCAGGGTCCATCACGCAGTTGAAGTCTCCACCCACAATCACTTGTCCATCACACCAGCTTCCCATTTGCTGGAGTGTTTTCCCCAGAAAAAGATCTTGCTTTTCATTAGGGGCATATGTTACCACAACTGTGTACGCCTGCCCCTCCAGTATGCCCTTGAGTATCAGAAGTCTTCCCTCAGGATCCCTATAGAGGAATCGTTTTGTAAAATTCACTTTGGCCCCTATCAAGATTGCTACTCCTTTTGTCTTTGTCCCGCTAGAGGCATAGTATGTTAGGGAAATGCCTTATGCAACATCCTCCGTTCATCCTTAGGAAGTAAATATGTCTCCTGTAGGAGCGCTATGGAAGTCTGAAGTTCTAAGAGCCTCCCCAGTATTGAGTGACGTTTTGCCGGTTGGTTCAGCCCCTGCACATTCAAGGTTATAATGTTTATCTCAGCCATACCCAAAGAGTCCCGGTGTCCCTCTACCAATGCCTACGCCTCTTGATTCTCGTACCTTTAGACCCACACAAGATTTCTACCATACAACAAATAATTCCGGAACCCTCAAAACTTTAACACCAACTCTTCCTCTTCTTCCCTCTGTTAGGGAGAATTCTATGTTAAGGCTAATTTCCCAAACCTAGTGAGTCCCCCAGCAGCTTTGCTGGATTTTTGGGGTTTATTTTTTTCTCCTGCTAAGAGTGAGACTCTTTCTCCCACTCTTAGGCATGATTTGAGAATGTCTTTTGACTGTGAATGTGTTTTATGGGCTATGGGGTCTTTTACTCCATAGGGCTTCATGTGTTTTTGGTATGTGTGTTACACAGCACCCTCAGTGCAGTAACACAGGGGTGTCATAGTGACCCCCAAACATAGACTCCATACCCTGGGACTGAGTACTGTCTCCCAGGGCATGTAAAGTCACCATTGGCTTTACTAGTCTCAAATTGTGAACAGAACCAGAACAAACCATTATATTGTGGAAGTACTAGTAGGGGTAATTCGATTGCCCCTGGGTCTGTTTTCCAAGGGGGCACTGTCCAGTCCCCCTTGTCGAGTTTCTGGCTGGTGGCAGTGGATATCACGCGAAATATTCCACCGGAATATTTCCCATTGATTTTAAACGCACCACTTTTTGGTGCAATGTTAAAGATACCGCTGGGTTATTTATTTAATATTTATTCCCCGGTTGGGTCTTTTTGCCAGGACTCGGTTTTAAAATGGCATTTGGGTCCGCCTCTGAAACTCTAACCCAAGTCGAGCCCTTTGTTCCACTTTTTGGTGGGCTTCATCTGTCAGGGATGGCACTCTATTAAGAGTGGCACAGGACACCCAGAAAGGGTTTGGGTGGTTGTGCCAAATAGAGTGGACAGATAAGAGCACACACAGCGGAAAGGAAAGAGAACGAAGAGTAGGCAAGAGTAGCAAGGGAAAAGATACAGAATGAATACCCTCTTGGGGTGTATGCAGATATAGGAAAAGAGTATTCCACGAACCTTGGAAATACTCTAGCCTTCTGCACAGTTTGCTATAACAGAGGCCCACGTTGTTTGCTCATGACTTGGAACAGCAGCTATGGGTGTCTGTAATGTAGAAACGAGACAAGGGAAGGGGCAGAGGTTGACTGATGGGAACCAACAGACAAGCTCTGTACGAAAGGGTCTACAAACAGTACAAGAGAAGATACTACAGACAAATCCAGGTAAGGAGGTGATAGCAAACTAGCAGAAGGAAATGAAGGGAAAGTCGTGTAACAGGATAGGATAGCAGAGGAAAGCAATGAGTAAGCCCACAGGAGTAGGACTGTAAGGTAGAAAGCCCAGAGAAAAAGGGCTTAGGGCAGCAGAGTAAAGCAGACTGCACGGCAAGGATCCCGTAAGGGCCGTGCAGTAAGGAGTGAACCCTGAGGGACAGGGCCTATGAACGTAGAAGGTAGCAGAGGACTGTAGAGAGCTGCTAGGCCGAGAACCCAGCGGAAAAGGTAGATAGTAGGCAGCGAAGCGGGATAAGCTGCAAAGTAGGAAGGCCCAGAGGACAAGGGCTGTAGGTAGCCAGAGAGAGGTAGGCTGCAGAGCAGGGAGCCCCAGAGGACAAGGGCTAAGGCAGCCGGAGTGAGGCAGGCTGCAGGGCAGGGAGCCCAGAGAACAAGGGCTGAGGAAGGAAAGCAGCAGAGCGTGATCAGCTGCAATGTAGAGGGTCCGCAGGGCAAGGGCGGAGGCTGGAAGGCAGCAGAGTGTGATCGGCTGCAATGTGGAGAGCCCGGTAGGACAAGGGCGGAGGCTGGAAGGCAGCAGAGCGTGATCGGCTGCAATGTGGAGAGCCCGGCAGGACAAGGGCGGAGGCTGGAAGGCAGCAGAGCGTGATCGGCTGCAATGTGGAGAGCCCGGTAGGGCAAGGGCGAAGGCTGGAAGGCAGCAGAGTGTGATCCGCTGCAATGTGGAGAGCCCGGCAGGGCAAGGGCGAAGGCTGGAAGGCAGCAGAGCGTGATCCGCTGCAATGTGGAGAGCCCGGCAGGGCAAGGGCGAAGGCTGGAAGGCAGCAGAGCGTGATCCGCTGCAATGTGGAGAGCCCGGCAGAGCAAGGGCGAAGGCTGGAAGGCAGCAGAGCGTGATCCGCTGCAATGTGGAGAGCCCGGCAGGGCAAGGGCGAAGGCTGGAAGGCAGCAGAGCGTGATCAGCTGCAGTGTGGAGAGCCCAGAGGAGCAGGGCTGTGAGGCAGGGAGCCTGCAAGGCTATGGCTGGAGGCAGCAGGGTGGAGCAAGCAACAAGGCAGGGTCCAAGCAGGAGTGACGGTAAGCAGCATACAAGATCCGTAGAAAGATGCAAAAGGTGGAGGAAGAACTCTCAGATGCAAGAGGCTGAGCCACTGCAGGCAGCAGCCTTTATACTGCCTAGCCCAGCACAGAGGCAGGCTAATTGGTTGCACCTGGCTAAACACACCTGCAGGCAATCGGCCACCTCCCTTTCTGTTCCTGGGCTGGTGGAAGCAGGGCAAGTCTCTAGGGCTTCTGGGGGGTGTAGTTCCATTGATAACCAATAGGAACAGCCAGGAATCAATGCTTGTAGCCTGGTGCATTATGGTACGCGTAGTTTGTTGGAAATAATAATTAAGCAGCAAAGTCTCGCAAATGGGAAATAAAGTTTCCAAAGTAAATATAGATAGATCCAAGAGTCTGTTGTAAATAAATGATAAACATATAGTCCAAATTGAGCGTAAATGGATGCGCCCATGGCGCAGGCATGACATCATCACAGAAGCCCTCCAAATGGTGCCACTCTGTCTGGGGTATACAGGATGTGTGGGAGGGTGATTAGGCACCCTGGATTGAGTTGCCTTGGCAACTCAAATTGCACTCTTGTGTGATTGGCCCAGTGGTGAGCCGCTCGGCTCACCACTTAGCATGGTTGAGTGACAGCTAGGCTGTTGAATGGGGGTTTTTCTGCATAAAAGCAGGGCTTTGGGGACTGGAACTTCAGAAGTCGCCACAGGACCTAAAGAATCCGAGGAGGGGAGAAGCTGAGCCATCTACGACGACGACACCACTGGTGGAGCCCTGCTGTACGAACTCGCCACTTCCCCGACGACCGAGGAGATCTTCTTCCAGGAGAGTCTTCTTCCCTTTGAGCTGGTGGGACCAACCAGTTCACCTTTTTCACCTTCCTGGAACGTCTCGTGGTCGAATCGCCCATGCCAAGCACCCCGGCGACCGGATACTCACGCTTCACCACTACCGCAAATAAAAGGGTCGTACCTTTTAATCGGGAACTCTGTGGCTGGTTTCTTCCCTGGCAGTGCAACGACCTCCAGCTTCCTTCCTCGTCGAGATCATCTCTTCCCCTGGACGAAGCCACGACTTGCACCCGCTGCCAGGAACAACTGCCACCGCTGGAGCTTTCTCACCATTCCAGGTACTGTGTCCCGCCTGGTCTCCCTTGCAACAGATTGTCCAAGGTGTCCCGTAAATCCTTGACATTCTAACTGGGTTGACCTCAGACCTGCTAACTTGGCCTTTCTGAACTGATCCAACCTCTTTTTGACTTTCCTGCAAAGACTTTCAGTGCATTTCCACTCCAAGAGTGGGCCTGGCCTATGAACTTTTTGCTCTACAGTAGACCCTGCCTTTCTTGACTTGCTGTGGTTTCTTACAAGTGTTGGTACTGTGTTATTTTCCTACTCTGCCTTTTCTCTCCCTTTTTAAACGAATTATTGGAGTGGCATCTACGGTTACGCACTCACCTCTTTTTTGCTAAATAAGTGATGTCTTAAACTAGACTTGTCGAATAATTAATTGGGGAGGTGTATATACTTATAGTGGCTGTGTTTGAACTTGCTTGATATATTAGTGCCAGTGTGTTTTCATAAGTGTATTTTTAAATAAATAAATAATTATATACTTTTATACCAAAGCTCTGGTTGGTGTTTGCTTGTTCTACTGTATTTTTAGCCCTATTGTGTATAATCTATATACTGCCTAACTCTTCTTGAGAGAAGTCTGACTGCTCAGCCACAGCTACCAGGTAAATCTGGGTGGTGCAGACTGCTACCAATTGGGTTTACTGCTTACTCCTGTGGTCTTAAACTTTTTGCAGTGGTCCCTAAGGGAACTGCACAGGTTTCTGCTTGACACCCTCCCCCTCCCTTACCGTCCTCCTTGCCTTTACCCCAACTTGGCCTGGGTTCATCCGAACCCTCCTGGTAGAACTGTGAGGCGTTGGGCCTTGTACAACCTTGGGGTTTCCCTCCGCCAGGATATTCTAAACCCTTATTTAGATTCCGAGCTAACCATACACTTGCCCCTCCTCTCGGGCTCACTCCTCCTTAATCCAGCATGTTTGTTTCTCCATTCCTCTCCCCATGCTATATGATAACAATTTATCGCCAGTTGCCTTTCATTTATTTAGTGTTTTAGTGCGCGGGCCTGTTAGCTTTGCTTCCCTTTCTTGCCTCCTGTTTCTGTCCGCAGCCCACTCCCATGGTTTAGGACCTCCTCTCAGGGGGTTTTAACTTGCACATTTTTCGGTTTGATCCTCATCTCCTTTCGTGTGCATCAGCGGCAGGCCCTCCTCATATGTGGTGATCCGCTGTTGTTTGCCGTCCCTTGTGAATTGAAGTCCGAAGGGGAAGGTCCATTTGTAGGTGATATTTTTGGCTACGAGTATCTTCGTAACTGGTTGCATCGCTCTCCTCTTTTGAAGTGTAGTGAGGGCTAGGTCTTGAAAGGGATTCATCTGGGACCCGTTGATTGATCGGTTCTGGTGTGGACGTGCCTCTGAGTATCTCCTCTTTCATAGTGTATGAGGTCAGGGCCACTAATACATCCCAGGGTCTTGCACACGGGTTCCTCTTCTTGGGGTCCACTCTGTGCACTTGATGGATCCTTATTCGACATATGAGGAAGTGTCCCAGATGTGTGAAGGTGGTCAGTGCTGAAATTGTGCAGAGAAATCGCAGGGGGATGGCGTGGGTGGGGGTGGTGAGTTAGATGGGGGAAGGGCAATGCACTTGAGAATTCCGACCAAACCAGGTGCCAGATGCTGTGCTGGCGCCAGAGATAAGGAAATGGGGGAGGAGGGGAACCACCGAGCTGGCTGCAGGGATTTCGCTAGGGCCTTTTTACTTTAATGCGTGTTGGTGGCGGGGCACGGTAAAGCGGGGTAGCCTGGCAGGAACGGGTTAGTGAGAGGGTGTCATTTCCAATAGGGCACCGGCATCATACAGCGTGGAAGAAAGCATGATATGATACGGCATTTATAACGCGCCTATACACAAGTGTAATGTTAGATGCACACAGTTAAACTGGCACAGAAAGCGTGCACAGCACAGCTGGTCCAAACACGAGTTTCGAGGTGGGTGAAGGAGATGGCAGTTCACCTAAAGGCTCGCCCCAGTGAGAGGTATAGCCTTTAGGTTAACATGGTGAATATTAATGTCAAGTGCACCATGAAGGACAGGGCCTCGGTTGAAAGCGCGCTCAGTCGGGCACGGACTTCCAAAGACCAAAAAAAAAGTCATAATTTGAACCCACGACATAACCTATAGATCCATGCAGGGGAGGGGTGGTGGGCTTGGCGACCCTAAACGTATACAAAAATAATAAAATAAAATAAAAAATGGCCCAACGGACAGTGGGGCGCTCTGCGGAGAGCCCAATCATTGTATGGGCGCCTGCGTTTCAGGCGGGCTCTCATTGCCAAGGTATGCATCATTGTTGTGCTACTCTTGACGTTGTTTTGAAGAGATGAATGAGTGCAGCTGTATTTGGACTACGTACAGGTATTAGTCGATGGGAACTTGTTGCAAAGGGGAGCTGGTTTCCACTGGCCGAGGTGCATGGGGTTGGCGGTGAATGTGTGGGGGGGAGGAAATGGCATCATAGCAAGATATGGAGCGCAATGATTGAAATGCACAAATGGTATATATATACATGAACGGGTAACAGAGAGGCCCGCGGCGTGCGAAGGTCGGGGGCCCGGTTGTGTAACCTCGCGGCCAATGGCGGCTAATTTGGGAGAAGGTGGGGGGTGGGTGGGGGGTGAACAGTGCAGATAGTAGAGCAAAGTTCAGCATATGAAGAGAGGCCGCAACTTGGAGGAACCGGGAGAACAGGGCCTTTGTCGGGGACCCCCGGTCAGAGCCATGATGGCGGGTAGTTGGGAGCTACCACACTCCAGTTGGCAGGGGCACATGGCCCAAGTGGCGGTGGGCTGCATGGGTAGTCGGCGTGGCTGCGTGGCAGGGACCGAGGTGCAAAGGGTTGGCGGGGGTTTCCAAAAGGTTGGAAAGTGTGTATTACATACGGATTAGCCACGGATAGGATGTTTTAAGGTGATGGAGATTGTTTAGAGGTACTGTATGAGATTATATGTACCGAGGATCGACGCATCACAAATGCAGGGTATTGCTAATAAACGATTGTGCAAAGGAAGAAAAGGTCATATGGTAATGTTTGTTGACTGTGCGGCTGGACGGGGGCTTTTCAGTCCGGGTTTCAGTCGGAGTTCAGTGTACAGTGGTGAAAGGAGGAAGCACTGGTTTGCAGAGGGTGGCCATTATGAGGGTGAAGTAAATTAATGTCTCATGACCTATACTAACACAATTTGTCTTTTTGTTTTCAAGGTGGCCACGTGTGGGAACAACATAAGTTAAAGGGGGGCCCACAGTTACAAGACGACGGTCCTGGGTACAGAAGGGCAAATGCACTTGGGCTTAGTGAGTTAATAATAGGTTTAGGCAATAGTACGCATATGGGTCGGAAAACGAAGGGACGCAACAACCCGAAAACAGGTAAAGTAAAACAGGACAATGCCCGCAGTCACCCAAATGGAGCTGTTAGATTACAATGGTGCGGAGTACTCAAACAGCTAGGGAAATGGCTGGGCAAAAAGGAGTAAGGTAGGGCGCGCAAGTTCGATCCTTTTCTCCCTAAGGCAAAAAATTGCGGGGGATAGGAGTGCTCGGACGGGCGTGACAGGTGGGGGGGGGGTAAGGGAGGTATCTGGGGAAAGGGCAAGGAACAGCGCAGTGTGTCTGGGGGCTGGAAGGACAGTGGTTGAAAGGAATAGGGAACAAAAGAGTGGTATAGGGGGTCAACGCTAAACAATGATGGAAGTGAGTGGCTGGCTGCATAGCAAGGTTAAGGTCCTGCTAGGGGAAGGGAACCAGAAAAGGAGAAGAGGGTTACGTAACAAAGGGGTAGAAAATGGAGAGTAAGTTCAAATAAATAAATAATAAATAAATGAAATATAAAGACAAACATAAAGCGAGAATAAGCTAATTTAAGGAAAAGGGAAAGTAGGGTGCGCAAATTAGAACCCCTTTTCCAAAGGCAAGAATTTGCAGTGGAAGGGAGGCTCGGGCGGGCATCACGGGGGGGGGGGAGGAGGGTACACAGAGAATGACACTGATAAGGTTTCCGGGATGCTTGCCATGGAAGAACATCTTAGAACGATAACTGGGAGAAATAATCCACACTTAGGGACCACAGAACTATAGGTAGGAGCAAGAGAGACGAATTAGGCGAGAAGGTAGGGAACGTCACCAGAAAAATCCAGGACCCCGGGGGCGAGGAATAAGATGGGGATGGGGTGCACCTCTCTGGAGTAGGAACCGAAATTTGCAGAAGGAACCTCAGGAAAGCGCTGGAAGGTATGGGAATGCACATGGAAGGGGAAAATGGCCAGTACGGATATATACAAAATTAAATAAATAAATAAAGAGGAAACCGAGTTGGGCCGCGGAAAACAAAGGACAGAGCGGGTAGGGTGGGCCAGTAAGAGGCAGGTGGGGGAACTCTTGGGCGCCGCAAGCCGCACAAGAGTCATGGCGAAGGGATACGCAACTGAAGGTAGGGCCTGGCAGGCACAAGGAAACAGGGCGCAAGGGAATCCAAGTAGTCAAAAGGGGGGCAGGGGACACGTACGCAAAAAACAGGCGCAGCCACATCAGTTGGCAGAGGACTAGTGGTCGGGGACCAGGGGGAGGGGAGTCTGGGGTGGGGGGAGAACCCCAGGGGAGCGAGGGGCAGACAACGGTGGTAAGAGAAGGTGGAACGAGGGAGAACAGGAAATCTAAGGGGGGCATGCAAGAGGGTAAGTCACACAATTAACGGGGAGCGAGGAGTGGCCATGGAGATCGGGTGGAAAAGGCATAGGTAGGTACCGGGGGATGGGAGAGGGGGGCGAGGAATAACATAGGGACCTGGAAGAAGCTGGGGGTCGGGGTACGAAGGGGTGGGTAAAGGGAAAGCTTAGAACACTTACACCTGGCCTACAGGGAGAAAGGGGGGGGCAGACAACAAGGGTGAGAAGAAACTTAGCGATCCTGCACCTTGGAAAGTGGAAAAAGGGGCACCGGCAAAGTAAAGCCGTCGGAAAATGTGGATTAAAGAAACGGCGTCAGTTCTGTTTAACGGATGCTGCTCGCCAGCAAGTTGCCTCACGAGAAGAAAAGTGGGAAAGTAAAGTAAAGTAAAAAGTAACGGCGTCAGTTCCGCTCTACGGATGCTGCTCGCCAACAAGTTGGCTCACAAGAAGAAAAGTGGGAAAGTAAAGTAAAGTAAAAAGTAACGGCGTCAGTTCCACTCCACGGATGCTGCTCGCCAACAAGTTGGCTCACGAGAAGAAAAGTGGGAAAGTAAAGTAAAGTAAAAAGTAACGGCGTCAGTTCCGCTCCACGGATGCTGCTCGCCAGCAAGTTGGCTCACGAGAAGAAAAGTGAGAAAGTAAAGTAAAAAGTAACGGCGTCAGTTCCGCTCCATGGATGCTGCTCGCCAACAAGTGGGGAATGTAAAGGGGTGCTGCTCAGAGTAGAATATCCTGAGCAGTACTGCCAAATTCAAGTAACGGAGCACCTGTAAGCTACCTCCTGCTTATTAAAGCAACTGCGGCCTATACATCCACAAATTATGGTGTCTGTGTGTTGTTTCAGGTGGGGGGGGTTGTTGAAGAGGAGAGGGAATGGATTGGGTGGGGCTGCCGAGGTAGCAAGATCGCTCCATGTCACAGATATCACAGTACAGGACCCGGGATGGCTGAGTTTGGGGTGTGGCGGCTAAGGCAACCCTCTGTCTATGCGCATTTGCGCGTTCTCCTGCCCGCCAGCTTCGGATACCGCGTCTGTCCTGCGGTGCTTACTTTTGGCCGATCCGCTCTTTTTTTTCTTAAGTGGCAAGGCTAATGTCCGCGCGCTTGCGCTTACCCACTAATCCGGTGACCACCTGCACGGCCGCCGTGGTGTACACAGTGCTTTTCGTTTTGCGACTTGCCGCTGCTGCAGCTCCTCGCTCGTTTCTCCTGCCATGCTCCTTGTTGACACAGAACTTCCTTGCCTTTTCTTTCTGGGCTAGGCGGTCCTCTGCTGGTATGCCGCCCGTTCACCCGACTGGACCTACGTTGTTGCAGTCCCTCACGTCTCTGATGCGGCTCCACAGTCGACTCCGCTTCCACATTGTTGCAGGGGGTGGGAGGGAGCCGATATCCTCATTCACCTCCTCATCAGTTAGTGGGGAGAGTAATCTTTTCAGCTTGCCGTTGTTCTGCTTCTTAGTCATCCTTATATCGTGGCCTGAGACGGAGCACTAGGATGTGCACCCTCATGGTCTGCTAGCCAGCTTGGAATCGCGTGGCTTTCAAGTAATGCAGGTTCTGCCATATTTGGGCTGGATCATGTAGGATCTCCCAGAAGCTTCGAGGTGAACGGCCTTCTCACATGGCTTGCTAGTAACGCCCTCCCCCCGTGAGTAACTTTAATTTTTTATGCATCCAATAAGGTTAAGAATCTCTATTGAATTCAACAAGTCCTGCCACTATACAGAGGCTGCAGGATGTATGCTTATATTTGGCCTAATGCTTAAGCGCAAAGTGTTGTTGTGTGCCCTTACGTTTCATTGGTTTATGTGTTTGCTTTGTTTCTGCTTTAGCTTCTTCTTGATCACCCTGAACTTGCATGGTCTAAGGATGAGGATGGAGTAAATAGTTCATTTACAGTTCTGCAAGAGAGCATTGATCAGGTATGCAACATTTTTCTGTTCCTTTTAACATCTGTGTGCTTATTTTGCTATTTGCTATGCAACACACAATTGTTGAATCTTAACTAAATAGATATTCTAATGAGGCTCTAATCAACCTTCTCAGCACTACCCAGGTTTCAACTGAATGCTGGGAAGATTGGACAATCTTGTTTAGAAACAATGCCATTGCTGCCCAATGCTTGTCTGGCTTTTTAAAGAGTGTAGTGTGACGAATCCATGGATGTTGTCGCTTCTCCCCTGGGGGTAGCCCCTTCCCATGAGGCCAGGGAGGTGAGGCCGCTACCTGATAGTCCCACTGGGATGTTACTTAGTGGGTGGATCTCATGGGGAGAGTAACCCCCTATGAAATGAGTGACGACTTTGGGACAACGTGGTAGCCCCATGGCCCACCTTACCTTAACCCAACTTCCTCATGAACCCCCTACAACAACATTCCTAGTGTTCATATCGGTTTCCTTAAAACCAGTAGGTAGGAAGTACTGGGACGAGGAAGAGTGTGGACTCCTCAAGGGACATATCCCGTATGTACTGAGACAAGGGAGAGACCAACTGACTCACTGAGAATCCTCGAGATCAGTACTGGGAGGAGAGAGAAGTTTGGAAGCATAGAGAGCCTTAATGAAAACCCGATTAAACAGACTAGTCTTTTCCGACTTCTGATTTGGCAGATCCTGTTCAAAAGAGAAGAGGGAAACAACAGCTGTGAGAGAGAGAGATCCTCCCTGGAGAAACCGGGCGATTCAGAGTCATCTGGAGAGACCCAGATTTGGTCAGAAAGCAAAGACTGGGATGCTTACCAGGAGGTAGAGCTGTCACGGAAGGGCCCGACAAGCATGGACCAACAGAGCCACAGAAGACTCAGGCATCCAGCTAGGCAGGAGAGTTGGTATGCACATCCCAAGGGGACTGCAAGCCGCAGAACGAGAAACACTGTGGAGAGGTCGCAGCAGGGGTATAAGCCACGAGACAACCGGACAAAAAGAAAGGGATGCCTGCAACCGACCGGAGATCACCAGCAAACCTCTCGCAGGTATCTGGGCTGGCTGGGTGGTTGCTGGGACCCACGAGAAGCCATATTTAGTGGGTCAGAGACCCATACTCGATAACGAGCAGCATCCCCAGGGATCTTCAGTCACAGTACCTGGTGTGTTGCTGGGTCAGGTCTGCCTAAGTACAGAGATCGAATGAAGCACAGGTCTGGGGCCAGAGAGAAAAGAAACCAATATGAAGGGGTATGATATGATATGATAATTAATGTATAACACACGTGTACACAAGTGTTTCTAGGCACAACAAGACAAAACAAGGAAAGGACAGAGGGAGGATAAAACAACACTCTTACTAGGCCTTGTGTCATTCAGATCACACACGTACGGGGGGACTGAGGGGGAGAAGTGCTGAGGTGGGGGTGCAGGTAGCTCATAAGTGCTGCCAGTAAGTGGCCCATTAGTGCAGAGAATCGGGACTTTAGGGTTGCAGATACAGACCCATAAGTGTAAGGGAGGCCCGGAGGCAGTGCAAGGGCAACTGGACATGCAGGAGCCTGGACCTGAGTTCAGTGGGTGGCCAGAAGACCTGTGTTTGGCGTAGTCAGGGACATCAGCGAGGGAGTGGGAGAGAGAAAGTGGAAGCGAAAAGGAAGGTCTTGAGTTGCTTCCGAAACCAGAGGTGGTCCTGCTCAAGTTTGAGAGAGGCAGGGAGGCTGTTCCAGAGGGATGCCCCAGCAGAGGAAAGAGATCTACCCCCACTCTCTGTCTGGAGAAGCGTCTGACCCTCAGATTTGGAGGTGGATGAATGGAAGGCTTGAGAAGGAAGATGCTTAGGATGAGAAAGTTGGAGGTAGTTTGGTCCCCTGACCCAGAAAGCCTTATGAACGATGCAAAGGGTCTTGAACATGATCCTTGCAGCCACAGGGAGCCAGTGGAGAGATTTCAGTGCTGGAGAGATAGGATCCCTGGGCTTGAGGTCAAGGACAAGTCTTGCAGTTCCTTTCTGGAGAAGTTGTAAAGGGTGAAGAGTAGAGGCAGGTAGATATAAAAAGAGGCTGTTACAGTAGTCCAGCCTAAAGAGGACCAGAGTCTGGAGACAGTGAGCTTCTGGGGGAAAGTGAGAAGAGGAAGAATACCTCTGAGGAGGTGCAGCTGGTAGTGTCACTTCTTTGAGACGTCAGAAATGTGAGGAGAGAAGGAGAGGGTGGAGCCGAAGAGGACCCCAAGGTGCTTAGCCTCAGTGGAAGGATGCAGGTAGCCGGCCCAGGGTGGGCAGTCAGAGTGAGTGAGAGCAGGTGTCCCAATGAGGAGGATCTCAGTCTTACTTGCATTAAGCCAGAGATCATTGGAGACACACCATTCCTGAATTGCGGGCAGGCAGTCTGGTATGAAATAAGGATTTGAAGTGGCTGGGAGGAGCCTGAAGGAGAGCTCAGAGTCATCTGCATAACATTAAAAATTAGAGCAGAAGATAGAGATGCAGTGGGCAAGAGATGCCAGATAGTGGTTGAAAAGCCAGGGAGAGAGGTTAGACCTCTGTGGAACACAACAAGTAGAAAGAGAGAAAGACGAGACCAAACACAGACAATAAGAGAATCCGACAAAAAGAGAATCCGTCAAAAAGAATACCTGGCAGGATAATGAACTGGGTATATCTATTGGGAACTGTGAAGAGCCAAGAAAGGTCGGGCCCAGACCCAATAACGATCTGCTTCTAAACTCATCTTTATAGGGTAGTGAACCAGGTGAGCTGTGAACACTGTGAACATTGTTACACTGTAAAGGGCAGGAAAAGGAAGACACTTTTGCCTGCAATTGGGAACACCACTGAAAAACCTGAGAAAGGCCAGGGGAATGGAGGCATTCCCCCTGGTGTTGACAACCAATGTGAAAGAAGCCAAGAGAAAGGGTGTTACTCTCTTGGCATTGTAAATTACACTGCAAATGCCAGGAAAAGGAAGACACTTGTCCTGGCATTGGGAAAACCACTGAGAAACCTGGGAAAGGTTAGGGGGAGGGAGTCACCCCCCTAACACTGGGAAGATACAAGACTTTATTTCTATGTGCAAACTAAGATTTGTCACCTCTGAGTCGTTGCGCAGCCCTAACACAGGTAAACAAATATGCAGATAAACTAGATCAATGTCAAACAGTGCCGCACAGTGTAACAAGTAGATATGATTCAAGAAAATCGTCAGCCAGAGAGCTATTGAAACAGGTTTTTATGAATCAAATAAAAACAGAGCTGCCGACACGTGTTTCGACCCTAAGCAACGGGTCTTTTTCAAGGCAATACGTGTGGTAGGTCAGCAAGATTTAGCAATGCAAAGCCTGTTGCGGCGATGCAAATGGCGGCAAATTCAAGAATTGCCTATTTCAACAGTGATATGGCATGTAATTGCTGTGTGACGAGGAAATATGTGATCCAAGTATTTTCTTAAATCTTCAGTTATGCAGGTTTGTAAAGCTCCACAAGGGATTTATCCCCATTACTAGCAGCGTTCGTCAGAATACTTTAGTTTTGGAAACGATCTGGCACTTTACAAACCTGAATAACTGAAGATTTAAGAAAATACTTGGACTTTAAAGCCATGCTGCTAGCTGAAAAGACTTTCTTTGCCCAGGAGTCAATGCATAGGTCATCCCTATCAGGGGGTACGGTTGGGTACGCAGCTTGCTTGGGAGGCAGATGTAGCTGCTTGTACTACTAGACTTTCTGGAGTTGGATGGATTGACAGGTAGCCATGGTTACTACTGGATGGTCTTTTTTTTTGTCACATT
Source organism: Ambystoma mexicanum (assembly GCF_040938575.1). Taxonomy (NCBI): domain Eukaryota; kingdom Metazoa; phylum Chordata; class Amphibia; order Caudata; family Ambystomatidae; genus Ambystoma; species Ambystoma mexicanum. Next base: position 578,807,289 of record NC_090924.1, on the reverse strand, counting down.
TTTGTTTACTGCCGGGCTGGACTCTGGAGCCTGCCCATTGGCCGCAACCCTTTTTTGCAGTGCTACATGGAATGGTAGAATGGGCTCATATTGAAGACCCTTGTCCAAAATGTCAATCAGGTCGTCCTGTTCAAATGCAGGAGCCGGTCTGCTCCATCCCAAGAATTCCACCACTCTGGACATTAGGCTTCTGAGGATGCATCTGCATGATCAGCAGGGTCTGGTTTCCCAAAATCTAGTTCTGGGGAGGTGTCTACCCCACTAGCTGTCTGTAGGGTGTCATGTAGTTCTTGAACCCTGGTCTCTTCCGAAAATAAAGCATTCAGATATATTAGTATTCTTTTGACTACTAGGTGTATCCAATTAGAGACCACATGGAGAGGTATTTTCAGAGGTTTCATAGCCCTCATATATTGAAGTCAAGGACCTGAAAAAATCCTTTTAAGATAAAGGTTTTAAAACCTTTCCCTTGCTTTTCTGAGGTAAAGGCGTCTAAGAATATACAATCGGCGTCTATGTTTTTTGTATCAACGTCAAAGGCGTCAATGGTGTTGACGGCTTAACTTTTGCCTTGTGCTTCGAGGGACTTAGCCGTCGACTCAATGTTTTCTTAGACAATTTCTCGCATCGTCGAGTACTCAAAGACTCTCGAGTAGTCTTAGGCTTATGACCAGGGCTCGAGGGTGAGCTGGGTTTCGCCTTGGCGTCATGATAGTCTTCCGACTGTAACTTGGCCACTTTTCTTATGCTTTGAGGAGGTCAGACCTGAACCTGGAAGATTTTGCACATTTTCTTCCTGAAGGGTTCCCACTCCTCTTTTGAGGAAGATTTAGTTGGACAGACTACGCTACTTTCTGAGGAAGACGACGAGGAGGAAGAAGGTGATCTGTGCCTTCTCTGGGTTTTTTTTGAAGACGTCGAGGAGTGGCTGCTCCTCGAGTGGGATCATTTCTTGGATTTTTATTTTTTTTATTTAATCTCTCGACTCGTGGGATGACCCAAATTTAGAAGGAGTGGGATTTGTGGTACCATCAGACAGGGATTTGTGGACAATCCTACCCACAGCTAGTTTAGATTTGCCCTCTTTTAAGGCCTTACCTGTCATCGACTGACAGGATCGACAGTCATCGGTTACATGTTTGACGCCCAGGCACCAGAGGCATATCTTATGCTGGTCCATGATCGACATCTTGGCGCCACATTTTATACACTTTTTGAAGCCTGTCTTTGGAGTATTCAAAGCTGAAGACAAGGCCATTTTTGATAAGTTTTCGAAGAAAACTGAAGCGCGTTGTTAATCTCGAAGCAATCGCATTCGCAGAAAAACAGAAATGAAGCCAACGGGCGCTGTGTGTGGTATTTGTACTCAACGATGAAATCGGCCGAGTTGGAAGCCCTTGAAGGAAATCAACTCTACCGTCTCGATGCTAAAACCAGCAAAGTTTTCATTCACCCCGTGGGACTGCAATGTGATGGCGGCTGATAACATCGCTGATGGTGAGGAAAGTGACAGCTTCATGAACCTGATAGGGGATGGCATGTGTGAGTCTCTGCAATCAGGTCTGGACACGGCTGACAGCGTCAGCAGGGCTATGGCAGCAAGCACTGTCATACGCAGATTTGCTTGGTTGAGAAAGTCAGGATTTGCACCTGATGTACAATCCAGACTCCTTAACGTGCCCTTTGACGTCTCATTTATTTGGAAATTAAGCTGATGAAGGCCTTGAAAAGCTGCAGACCTCGAAGGCGGCAGCCAAGTCCTCAAGTGCCGCAGTCAGGCAGCCACAGCCTTTTGACCCCAGTGGATCATCTTGGAGGGGTAGGTCGTTTTGCTACTACTGCTCAGTTGGAAGAGTAGAGAACAGGCTGGACAAAGAGGAGAGAGACAATTCCCTTGTGATACACGAGGGAGAGGTACAAAGCCCACCCAAGCAGCAGCGTCTTTACCATCAGCCGCTGCTTCAGCTGCCTCAAAACAGTAGCCCAGGGTTACTGCCTCCCCTTTATTCATAGACCTCAGGGTCATCCACCGTGAAACGATTCGCTAAATGTTCCAGATCCATTCCTGTTGCAAGAAATGTTGACCCTCCTAGAGAAATGTGCTATGGAACCAGTACCAGTAAAGGAGAGGAACAGAGGATGGTAATCTCCCTATTTCCTAATCCCCAAGAAGGATGGAGGACTGAGACCTATCTTGGACTTGAGATACTTGAACAAGTTCCTCAGGGAGGACAAGTTCAAGATGGTCACACTTTCTCAGATCCTTCAGGCCCTCCAGCTCCATCATTGGATGATATTGTTGGACCTTCAGGATGCTTACTTGCATGTGCCAATCCATCCCAAGCACAGGAAGTACCTGAGGTTTGCCGTTGGCGGGTCTCTTTATCAGTTTCGAGTCCTGCCATTCAGGCTGACCTCCGACCCAAGGATTTTCCTCAAGTTAATGGCAATGGTGGCAGCAAATCTCAGGAGAGGGGGGATTCACGTCTACTCCTACCCCTACCTGGACGATTGGCTGATCAGGGCACGTTCACCTGAAAAGGCTCAGGAACATCTCAGTATCACCTGCCACTCCCTCCACAGATTGGGCTTCTCCCTAAATTACATGAAGTCCCACATAATACCATCTCAGAGACTCCAGTTCATTGGAGCAGTCCTGGATGCATCCTTGGGAAAAGCCTCGCCACCTGAGGTGCGGGCTCAAGACATTCTGCAGATGGTCACCAAGTTTCAGAGTGCCCAGCATTTTCCAGCCTTAGAGTTTTTGAGGTTGCTCGTCCTCATGTTATCCTTTATTTTTCTGGTGCCAGAGGCTCGCCTAAGAATGAGATCCCTTCAGTGGGCCCTCAGGACACAGTGATCCCATTTCTCAGGCAGGATATCAGACCTCCTTCAAATTCCAAGGAGAGTCTCACAGGACCTTCTGTGGTGGGCCTGCAAGGACAACATTCTGAAAGGAGAACCTTTTTGGCAACCATGTGTGGAGATAACAGTAGTGACGGATGCCTCACTCACGGGGTGGGGAGCCCACTCCAACGATCTGACAATCAACGGTCCTTGGTCTCCATCAGAGTCCAAACTACACATAAACCTTTTGGAGCCGAGGGCAAACAGACTAGCGCTGCAGGCCTTTCTCCCCGCTGTACTGGGAAAGAATGTCCTGATAATGACGGACAACAAAGTGGCCATGTACTACCTCAATAAGGGAGTAGGCGTAGGGTCACTACCACTGTGCAGAGAAGCAATGCAGCTCTGGTTCTCAGCAATTCAAGAAGGAATCTCCATATTAGCAGTTCACCTAGCCAGAATGGGGAACATGGCGGAGGACGCTCTGAGCAGGCAGTGCTCAGTCTCCCATGAGTGGGAACTAGCTCAGGCACTCTTTTAAGATATCTTCACCCTTTGGGGAAACCCTTAAGTGGTTCTGTTTGCGACCAGGGTCAACCAGAAGTGCAAACTGTTTTGCTCCAGTGAATTTACTCCAAGAGGAGCTTTGGGAGATACGTTCGTAGTAGACACAGAGTTTCCACTCTTATACGCGTTTCCTCCAGTCCCCGTCATTCCTCACGTGATCAGGAGGTTGGGAAAGTTCAGAAGTCCATGATCCTAATTGCCCCAAATTGGGCCAGTAGGACGTGGTACCCGGACCTTCTGGACATGTCCATCTGCCCTCCAATACGTCTTCCGCAAAGAGCAGACCTTCTCTCATGAGAGGAGGGTCGGTTTCTCCATTCAGAGGTCAAGACACTCAGCCATCACGCTTGGTTTCTGAGAATCTGCGGTACAAGGATTGGGAAGTCACAGATGGCGTAATGGAGATTTTGCTTTCGGACAGAAGCACAGCTACAAAATCCTTATACCGCTGCCGTTGGAACAAGTCCTGCAGTTGGTGTAGGGTAAATGATGTGGACCCTTTTCAATGCGATACACTTATGGTGTTATCTTTTCTACTACATTTAGAAAATCTGGGGCTCCAGATTGGAACTTTCAAGGGTAATCTAGCAGTGCTTTCCATATTCGGGCACACATCGAAAGAGGCTTCCTACTTCAAAATACCCTTAATAATTACATTTCTTAAAGGACTCACAAACGTGTTTCCTCCTACACCATTCCAAATAACTACTTGGGACTTTAACTTGATTTTAATGTTTTTGACGTGCATTCCTTTCAAGCAACTCCATTCCTGCCCTTTAAGGCTGCTAACTTCCAAAACCATTTTGTTGGTAGCAATAACATCAGCCCGCAGGGTGAGCGAGTTGCAGGCATTATCCTATAGACCCCAGTTTACCACCTTTTACAAGTATACGTAAGGTCAAACCCTCTTTTCTACCGAAGAATGTGTGGGATTACCATTTAGCACAGAAAATTGTGCTTCTGGCCTATCCTGGCAAAGAAGAGAAAAGATTGCATAGACTCGATCTGAAGCAAGCTCTAAGCTTTTATATTTCCAGCATGGTAAAGTTGCGACACCAAAACCAACTTTTCATTGGATATACTGGACATAAACTAGGTCGATCAGTCACCAAACAGACCCTATTCAGATGGATTATACTGGCTATTTCGTAGCGTTGCAGGCTAGCTGGGAAAGATCCCCCAGAAGGTTTAATGGCTCCTTCCACTAGGGGCATGGCAACTTCCTCTACCCTTCAGAGGGGAGTTCCGATCGATAAAAGACATCTGCGGGGCAGCTACCTGGTCCACCTTCCACACATTCACTAAACATTACTGTTTAGACTCTTCTAACAATGGAGGAGGATTGGGAAGGCAATTCAATGCTCTATTCTGGACAAACAATAACTCTCAATTCTTACTCCCTCCTCCAAAAGAACCTAATATGGCTTTGGCAGTCTATTGTAAGATGAGGGAAAAGTGGGAGGACACAATCCATTCGAAGTTAGTTACCCCTGGTAACGTTGTTTCGACTGGATGTTCCTGCCACATATTCCTCATCGCCCTCCCAACCTACCCCACTGCAGAATTTCCGAGCTTTGGACTTTGCGCTCTTTTAAGGTTTGATCATTTAAAGAGGCACTTCTCGAGGTGGGCAATTCTGCATATGGTGGTGAAAAAAAAATACAACAAAAGCCAACAGGCGCTGCACGTGTTATATGTACTCGACGATGACGTCAGCCGAGATGGAAGCCCTCGAGGGACATCGAGTCGACTGTCTCGACGCACAGCATCCTCTGCCGAGAGCACTTTTTTCGGAAGCAGCTAAAGCTGGAAACGAAGATATCAGATGTGGAATGCGTGGGAGTGACGTCCAGTCGAAAGAACGTTACCAGGGGTAAGTAACTTGTTCATCTGACATAACACGATTCTTGTGTTTCAAGTGGTGTACTTGCTTTGTCAAGATAGTGCAAGGTTCTTTAGATATCCTCCCCAACACTGTACAAGAGGACCTTTCCTTTGGTTAAAAAAAAGTCTCTGTATTCTCATATTTCTCAATTCCCGGATCCATTTCTGGGTTATAGACTGTTTTATTTCCGTCCTACTTTTGTATTTATAAAATCTGCTTTTTGCGAGAGAGCCCATCTTCTAGTTCTTGGGGCCTGGCGCAGGCCTAGTTCCAGCTTGAGCTCAGCGATGCGGAAAGGCGTCCCACAGCATCTCTATAGCTGCTATTATAGAGCTTTCTTCAGTTCTGTGTCTTGAGGTTTTGGCTCTAGTCCCCAAGACACTCTCCCGGTCTACCTATTCCACAAGACCAAATGGTCTTGTTCATAATCAGATGCTGTCCACTTCTTGGACATTTTGCCACAGGCTTTTCTCTCTGTCCAAATTTTGTTACCTCCCCCTGACAAACGGTGTGATTCCCTCTTACACTCCAATTGCCACTCCTCCGGAACCCCACCTTTTCACTTCCTTCACCCTCTTCTCACTGGTCACGTCCAGCCTCCTCCTGAACACATACTTTTGATGGATTCTTAACTCCCACGGATTCCTGATCTATGATATCTATTTCTAGTGCAGCTATTCTTCTGAAACCTTCCCGCTGCCAGGGGGCACAGCGCGGCTATGTATAGGCTCAGCACTACGCCTCTACATGCCCTGCACTAGACATGACCTTGGGGCAAGTATATATTGAGGTGCTGGACACTGTAACTTCAATTTTTTTTTCTGCACATACTGTTTGCTTATGGAGCACTAATTAGCTAAATAATGACCAATCCCACAAAGGCCTAGGGTTTCAAGCCCTGCACGGACTGCAGCAGGTAGATGTGGGTGTCTGACTCCCACAGGATCTATCTGAAGGCCCTATGAGAAAGGGAGGCTAAACCCTTCACCTATTTCCACAAGGAAAAGTGTGACAAGGTCTTGATCGAAATTTCAGGGCATGTAAAACAAATTAGAAAAGAAAATCTGCCTGCAGAGAGAAAAAGAAGCTCCACAAGAGTTCCCGCTCTCCCAGCACTTCCTCTCGACACCACTCTTCTTCCTCAAAGAAAAGGAGTCTTCACTTGAGGGACACTCCAGAGACGATGCATGTACCGTTTCCTACCCAGTCCTCCGCTTCGGACGAATGGGAGGTGTTTTGCCTGAAGAGGCGCTAGACATCTTAGCCAAGGCCCAGGCCCCAATGGCTTCGGTATCGGCGCTGTTAGCACTGACCTGTCCCACTGCGCTTGGATAAGGTAGCAGGGAAGCCACAGGGACCCACAACGTTGCACCCATGGGTTCGGCTAGAGCTCCCGGGGGTGACTTTTCACAATGCTGATAGGTTCTGTCTTCAGGTTCTGTCTTCAGGTGTCAAACAACTGACGGCATCCTCCCTGTCCCTGCTGGGAGTACTAATGCTCCCTATGCAGACCTTTATGTCCAAGGAGGAGATATCTTTGATGAAGGGGGTGGGAGTCCCTATCTCTTTTGGAATGTGCTCTATTGTCCCTAGAGAGGTCATGTACTTCCCTGAAGAGATATGTGGGGAAGGTAAAGAGCTGTTGAAACTACCCTCTGACTTGCAGGTGCCCAGTGGCTTGTTCACCCCCTGCTCACACCAACTCTGGGGAAGCCACAGGCAGCTTTTGAGTGCCTGGTTGCCCAGGGGGCTGACCCTCTAAACTTGTCTACCCCGTTCTACCTTAAGGTACAGTTTGAACTGAACGATATTCTGGATGAAGGTCCGACAAAAATAAGGCTCCTTTTCTTCAACCCAGCAGTTGAACCCCTGTTGTTGGAAGTCTGGGAAAATACAGCTTTGTTCCCTGCTGTAGACAAAACCCTCTTACTCCTCCCACAGGCAGAGGAATAGAGGGTTTTGTTCCTCCAGTCCCTAGGAACCTCGCAGCAGATGTCAGGTGCCTGCAGGCAGGCTGCAGTCTCACCGATACACGAGAGGTAGAGGGAGAGATGTGCCTCCAGGGTGGACTCCAAGCCTCCACGGTCCTCTCTGCTCCCCCAGTATATAAAGCTTTTTTTAGAGCGATTTCCTGCATTACTCTCCTGTGAGAGGCAGGATCTTCCTGTTCAGCATGAATGGTCTTAAAACACATCCAACGCCTGGGCCTTACAGGTCATCCAACAGGGTTACTGCCTCCCTTACATACCTGCGGACCACCCTCTGACCAGCCCCCCGTTGCCTCCAAGTCCCCACTTTTTGGAGAAGGTCCGTCAGCTTCTGGAAAAGAGTGGAATAAAAAATAATTTGCGCTTGGAACAAGGAAAAGGCTGGTATTCGGTACACTTTCTGGTGGCTGAAGAAGGATGGGGACTTGCATCCAATTTTGGATCTAAGTCTTGAAATTCAAAATGGTAACACTAGCCCAAATCCTTTAATACCTCGATGTGAAGGATGGTCGGTATACTTGGATCTTCAGCATGCTTATTTTCACGCGCCAATCAATCGGAGGAACAGGAAATATCTGAGATTCGTCATAAGCTCTTTTCACTACCATTTCAAGGTCCTGCCGTTAGGTCTTTCTTCAGCACCCAGGATCTTCATTCACCAAGCTGCTGGCAGTAGTCAGGGGTCAACTCAGGAGGGAGAGCATTCACATGTTCCCCTCACTGGATGACTTGTGGTCTGAGTTTGCTCCCTGGACCAAGCATCTGCAGACCTGTACCCCAAGTGCAGCCTATTTCAAAGCTTGGGCTTTTCCCTGAACGTCAAGAAGTCTCAAGTTTTTCTATCCTAATTACTCCAGTTCATCGGTGCACAGTTTTTGAAAATTGTGCGGGCATGGCTTTCCCACCCAAGGATCAAGTAGCAAACATCTTGCTGATGGCTTAAATCCTCCAGTCTCAGGGACAAGTCCAGCCTCAGCCTTTCTGCGATTGTTGGGACTCATGGCTTCATGCGTTCTCGTGGTGCTAGAGGCTCGTCAAAGGATGATTGAGTGGCTGTTCAGTTGCCAGTGGTCCTAGTTCCAGGGAACCATGTCAGATCTGTTGCAAACTTCAGACAGGATCTTTTGGGATCTAATGTGGCAGTCCTTATGCGATAATCTGGTGAAAGAAGCATTGCTTCGACCACCCTGGCCTCAGCTGACAGTGGTCACTGATGCACCTTTGAAAGGTTGAGGTGCTCACCTGCAGGACCTGATGTTGAGCAGTCTGTGGTCCCCGGTAAGCCTCGAAAAAACACATCAATTTGCTTGAATTGAGGGCAATAAGGCTGGCCCCGTTTACCCTCCTGGAAGGGTTAATGCCTACTGATCCTGATGGACAACACAGTGGCCATGCACTACCTCAACAAATTAGGTGGTGTTGGGTCCTTGCCTCTATGTAGAGTACCAAGGCGGCTGTGGTTCTCTGCTCTAGTGAACGTGTCCCTAAAGGCTGCTCAGATTACCTTAACCGAGAATGTTTTGGTGGATGTGTTACAAAGTTGCCGGTCGTGCAGATATGAATACCTCCGTCCCCAAGTACCACACAGGCAATTATATGAATACTGCCTGTGCAATCCTTGGAGCCACAGGTGTGGTAGTCGTCGAGGCTGTAGTCAGGAACTGCCGGAAGGACCCTTTGAGCGCTGTAAGGCAAGGAGGGATTAGTACAGGGCGAAATGCAATTCACAGGGTATCTAGAAATAGAAACTAAACTTTCTTACCTATGTGCACTGTATGTGTACTGTGGGTCCACCCGGAAAGGAAGGAGAGTGATTGGACCTGAACTCAGGTTAGGATAGGTTTCCACAACCTCTGGTTGATGACGGTAAGCACTGGGATTTGAAGTGCTTGATCAGGCGAACGCCTAGTGAAAGGCCAAAGGCCCAGGTTCCAAAGAATCGTGGTTCGTGGAGAAAATCCATTAATCAGGCTGTGGTCGAGTAACCAAAAGTTCCAAAAGTGTTCAAGGCAAGTTCAGGGCGTAGAGAAAGCAATCCGTTAAGCAGGCCGTTGTCAAGTAACCAAGAGTTCCGATAGAGTTCAAGGCAAGTTCAGGGCGTAGAGAGAGCAATCCGTTAAGCAAAACCGTTGTCGAGTAACCATAAGTTTCCTGGTAGATTCAAAGCGTAGCAATGTCCAAGAGAAAGACCAGCTGTGAAGCACCGTGTCGGTGTTTCTGAATGCATTTAAACCATTGGGGAAAGTCACGTGATGTTCAACAAGGAACGTTGAGGCGTGAGGGTCGTCACGTGATACCAATTGCGTTTGGTCTCCTCACGTGACGATCAGGTCCACATGGGCAACTGTGATTGCGGCCAAATGGGAACCTCCAATTACATTGCCAACGGAGAGAAGGGCGATAGACACCAAGTCTGCCATGGACTCCCCTGACATTACGAGTGCACTGGTGTCGCCTTGTCTGCGCGCCCAGAGGTAAGCCTCGGGGGCTACGTAATGTGGGTGTGTGGAAACGTCAGTCTGTGGGAAACACAGGAGTTCGTAAGGTAGAGGACGTGGACGTGGAAGATGTAACAGGATGCCCTGAACAGACCGACTTTGGCCTCCCACGAGTTGAGCTCTGCCAGGAAGTTCTGGAGTAAACCTTCTCCCACTCGGGGCCTCCTTGGCGAGAGCCCTTTGCTTCCAGCGTCACCAGGAAATGCAAGTTGTTCTGCTGCAGGGAATTTCCTCAGCAGTGCACTATGTGGGATACTTTGACTGTCTAATGGGCGTTTGCTCTCCTTTATGCATTCCAACCGATACTGGCTATCCGGCTACTTCTCAGGAGACTGCAACTGTTGGGTTCCTCATTGATTTTGATCATGCCAGACTGAACTTAGAGAATGTGGTATCTGACTTGCTGGACATGTCGCTCTGCCCTCCTTTGCGCCTCCTGAAAAGAGAGTGGATCTGCTCCCTCAGTAGGAGGGGCATGTCCTCCATCCAAACCTCAATAGCCTGAACTTTCATACGTGGCTGCTGGGGTTAAAGGAATGGGACGTGTCAGACAATGTTATGACCGTTTAGCTCAGAGACCGGCTACCAAGTGCATTAATGCCTGGAGGTGGTGTAACTTTTCGTCTTGGTCCCGGCAAAGGGATTTGGATCCTTTCACTTGTTCCACGTCCGCTGTTGTGCATTTTCTGCTTTTCTGGGCCCGGGCCACTCCTCCAATTGGCAATATGAAGGGGGTACCTAGCCGCTATCTCTGTGTTTAAGAGGACCCCCATGAGAAAGTCTCTTTCTTCACTATCCCCACAGTTATGCAGTTTCTGAGGGGATTGTGTGATACATTTCTCCAGCATGGGGTCTGGCATGGATTCCCATGCTCATGAATATTCCCCGTCGTCAGGCTGGGAATCCTTGGTAAAGAAAAAATCAGTATCAGTTTCGTTTCTGATCTGTCTTTCTTAGTAGTAACCAATCACTGATCTCTGGGTCAGACTGCCCCCAGCCAATGACTGCCCTCTCCCTAAGCCCCGCCTCTGGCAGCCATCCTCAGATTTTTACCGCACGCTCAAGTGTTGGGAGTCCTCGTGCTTTAGCTCTCGAGTTTTTTGCTGCGTTTTCATGCTTTTTCAGGAGATTTTATCTTTTTTTCAGATTAATCGAGCCTCAAGCTCCACCGTTTCTACTTCCGACAATGGGGACCCGTTTCGGAATTCTTCTACGCCCCTCAAGCGTGAAGTTTTCGTCAAGTTTACACTTTTTGGAGGATTCCGGAAGATCTGCGGCCTACCTCAACGGACATGGCCCAGGACAAAGTAAGCTCGACGCCCGGATCCAAGCTATTCAGGTGCTGCCCTGGATGCGGATTGCAAAACATTTTCAGGGAGGACGAGCATTTGCGATGTCTCTCCTGCCTTCATGAGGACAAGACGCACGTGGAGAAGGACTGTGCGTTCTGCAAGAACCTTTCGGAACAGACCAAACAAGATCGTCGTTCCCGCCTCGCCGCCTGGCTGGAGAAAGGCACAGCAGGTGAGAAGGCGAAGAAAAAGTCTGAGCGGGCTTCTATGTCCTGTGAGGGCGCCCCGGCAACGGGGGCCCAACAGAAGGCCAAGCACCACGAGTCCGCGGGCACTGGGAGCGCCGAAAGGTCGGGCTCTTCGGCTGCCAGGCAGGGCGATACTTCCCCGGCACGTTCGACCACGAGCCAGCTCTCTGGTTCGGGGAAGAGGAAGTCCGAGAACCTGGGTAAGCCGCTGGAGCGGACCCGGTTGATCTCGAAGGGGGAGCGAGGCGCTGATCCTCCCCCCAAGGCGAAGGCCCTGGACGCACCTAAGGTGGTGAGGGCTTTGATCCAGCCGGCAAAGGCCTCTATCGAAGTGGTGGCTGCGACCCTGGCGAAGCCGGCTGAGACTACGCCAGTGGAAACGGCCTCTGGGCCCAGAGTATCCCTGCCACCGCAGAGGGAATCCTCTTTCCAGCCCATCGTTAAGACCCCCGTGAAGTCCCCGGCGGAAAAAGAGGGGGGGGGCGGTGGCCATTACAGACTCGGAATCAGCCTCTGAGGAGGAGCTGGTGGAAACCGAGAAGGGCCTCAACGAGAGGTCCATAGGCCTCAACGAGAGGTTCATAGGCCTCAACGAGAGGTTCGAGAAGGTTCGATCCCAGGAGGCGGTCTCTGCTGACGTGATTGAAGATAGCGACGATGACGACGAAGAGGGCCCAGTGGAGCGGCCATCCCGTCCGTTGCAGCCATTACCCGAGCCCCAGGATAGCTCGGCGGCCATTTTGTTGGCAATGCAATCCTTATGTGCCGAGATAAGGACGAGATTACCACGGACCCTGACGGAGGATCCAGAACCAGGACCAGGCCTGTCAGGAAGCCCTCCGAACAAGCGGAGGAGAGTCCAGCTCTTCGTGGCTGCGAGACCTGTGGACCCCACATCCCCCTTGCCGGACCCTAGAGAGGATACGGCGACGGATACAGCGACAGGGACGGACGATGACGGCGGCGATGACACGGCGGAAATCCCATCATCACCCCCCCCTCGGGCTTCTCCAGCCGACGAAATTGGCTCTTTCCACGCCATGATAACCAGGGCATCCGAGCACTTCCAGCTCTGCCCTGAAGAACAAAAAAAGGAAGTGTTTCTGTACCAACGACGAGAGGCCAAGAGGAAGACGGTCCTCGCAGTGCCTTTGCTCGACGACATCTGGGACGAGGGGCTTGCTGTCCTCAAGAACCCTTCCACGTCACCTGCCAAGAGGGACATGTACGAGAAGTACCACCGAGTCCCCGATGTCGCCCCCTTGTGCCTCAGGGCCCAGCCCACGCCGGACTCTGTCGTCTCGCCAGCGGCTAAGAAGAAGGCAGCGGGTGCGGCGGCTTCAACTTCCACTTCCCCTCCAGTAAACGAAGGCAAGAAGTTGTACTCCATGGGACGACGAGTCATCTCGTCGGCGACGACGACGATTAAGGCGGCCAATGCCTTAGCGATCGTGGCCCGCTACGACAGGGAGCTCTGGTTCAAGATAACTCCCCTGCTAGACTTCCTGCCTGACGACAAGAGGGCGAGGCCCTAGAAATTCTGCAGGAAGGCGAGGTGGCGTTGGACCACGCCATAACGATGGCAACGGACATTGCCGATACCAGATTTCGCCAACTGGACAACGGAGTTTGCCTCCGACGACGAAGATGGCTCAAGGCGACTGACTTTCGCCAGGACGTCCAGACCAGAGTGTTGGACATGCCGTTCGACGGCAACAACCTTTTTGGTAAGGCGGTGGACGAGTCTCTACAAGCCATCAAGACCAACTCGGAGACGGCCCGGGCCCTGGGGGTGCTTCAACAGTGACGGCCCTTTCGGAGCTCCGGAGGCAGACAGGGTGCCTCCAAAGGATCCAGCGGTGGCTCCTCCACTTACCGCCAGGCGGCCCGCTCCTCTTCCCAGGAGGCCTACAGAGGTTGCGGCACGCAAGGGGGATCCCGCCGTCGTCGCCAAGGAGGCCAAGGCTGCAAGGCCGCCTCCGAGCAAGACTGACGCGGCCTTGTTGTCGGGCCCCCACGAAGCACCCCGGTGGGAGGCCGGCTGACGAAGTTCGTCAGCATGTGGGAGTCCATCTCCACTGACCGTTGGGTGTTGGACACCCTGGCCAACGGGCACTCGCTGGAGTTCCAAAAGAAGTTCCCTCGCATTCCTCCCGTGGCCAGGAAGGAGAATCACATCCCTCAACTGCTGTTGGAGGTAAGGGCGATGCTCAAGAAAGGTGCCATCGAGCTCGTTCCCAGGAGGCCCCGGGGCTCCTGAGTGTACTCAAGGTACTTCCTCGTCAGAAAGAAGACAGGCGGTTGGCAGCCCATCCTGGACCTGCGTCGGTTAAACAAATAGATCAAGGCGCAGAAATTCAGGATGGTCACCCTCCAGCACGTACTGGGACAGCTGGAGGAAGGTGACTTCCTATCGTCGTTGGACCTGGAGGATGCTTAATTCCACATCCCCATTCTAAAAAGGCACTGGAAGTTCCTCAGGTTTGTGGTTCAGGGACGCCACTACCAATTCAGAGCCCTACCGTTCGGATTAAAGTTGGCACTTAGGGTTTTCACCAAGTGCCTGGCACCGGTGGCGGTGCAGCTGCACCTGCAGGGGATCCACGTCTACCCCTACCTGGACGACTGGCTAATCCGGGCAAGGACAAGGGAACTCGCCGTCTAACACACGGCGAGGACCGTCCGGTTGCTCACGGAGCTGGGGTTCGCCATCAACTACCCCAAATCCCACCTGGTTCCATCGCAAGTAGCACTGTTTCTGGGAGCAAAGCTCGATACGGTGGGGCAATTGGCCTCCCCTTCAGAGGAGAGGACCAAGACCATCCTGGGCAAGGTGCGGCGCCTGTTAGCCACGGACGTGGCCAGGGTGAGGTCCATCAAGTCCCTTCTCGGGATGATGTCCTCATGCATCTTTCTTGTACCCCTTTGCAGACTTCGGATGCGTCCGCTACAGGAGTTCCTCGACGCCCGCTGGTTTCAGGCGACGGGCTGCTTCGAGGACAGGATCTCTCTCGATGAGGAGTTCCGTCAGGCGATCCTATGGTGGGGCACCCGTGCCCACCTCACTACGGGCACGGACTTTCAAACCCCGGCGTTTCAGGAGACGGTGACGATGGACGCCTCTCTGGAGGGTTGGGGGGCCCACACCGGAGATCTCCACGCAAGAGGCCTTTGGGTCCCAGAGGAGAGGTCTCTCCACATCAACATTCTGGAGCTCCGAGCAGTGTTCTGGGCTCTCAAGTCGTTCCTTCCGTCCCTCAAGGACAAGGTGGTGAGGATCTTCACCGACAACACCACCACAATGTTCTACATACGGAAGCAAGGGGGCACCAGATCCCCAGCCCTATCCAAGGAGGCCCAGGATCTGTGGCACTGGGACGTCGGCCAGGGGATGTTTCTGGTTCCCTTCCACTTGGCAGGAATAAAAAACACCATCGCCGACTCACTCAGCAGGGAGCTGCGCTCGTGCCATGAGTGGGAACTGCGCCAGGATCAAGTGGATCGGCTCTTCCAACGATGGGGCAAACCCCAGATCGACCTGTTTGCGACGGCGACGAACTCCAAGTGCCAGAGGTTCGCCAGCAGGTTCCCACAGCCGAGGAGCATGGGCGATGTTTTCTCGTTCTCCTGGGACGGCCTGTTTCTATACGCGTTCCCTCCTTTGCCGTTGCTGCTGCGCCTCATCAACCAGCTCAAGAAGTCCAGGTGCAGGATTATCCTCGTTGCACCGGCGTGGCCGAGGCAGATCTGGTTCCCGGACCTTCTGGACTTGTCAACGTCCCCACCAGTCAAGCTGCCGGCGGACGCGGATCTTCTCTCCAGAGAGGAGGCGCCATTCTCCATCACGACCCACAGTCGCTGAACTTGCAGGCCTGGCTCCTGCAGCACTAGAGTTTGGAGGGTACGATATACCGGCTGATTGCAGAGAGGTTCTTGCAAAGGCCAGGGCGTCCTCAACTCACAAGTGTTACGGTCATAAATGGAAGCGGTTCTCTATCTGGTGCTGTGCACAGAAGATTAATCCTCTGTGGATTACGGCCCCTCAAGTACTGGCGTACCTACTGTCGCTGGCCAAAGCTGGACTGGCTCACGCCTCCATCAAAATACATCTGGCTGCCATCTCCCAATATGCCAGGACTACGGGACGGGCGTCCTTGTGGTCTCATCGCCTGGTGAAGGAATTTATGAAGGGACTATTCCGATCATTCCCGCCGGTGAAGGCTCCGGCCCCGGAGTGGGAGCTTAATGTGGTGCTGACCAGGCTCATGGGGGGCCCCATTTGAGCCTATGCATTCGGGGCCTTTGAAGTTCCTGTCATGGAAGACAGCGTTCCTTGTGGCCATCACCTCCGCACAACGAGTGGGAGAGATACAGGCCCTATCTTGCAAGCCTCCATACTTGACTTTTCATGACACGAGGGTGGTGCTGAGGACGCACCCCTCCTTCATGCCCAAGGTGCCGTCGGACTTCCACCTCAACGAGCCCTTGGTGTTACCAGTTTTCTTCCCGTCGCCTTTGACGCCGGCCGAGAGGACTTTGCACTCGCTGGATGTAGCTAGAGCGCTGAAGTTCTACGTGGACCGCATGAAGAGTTTTCGGAAGACGTCACAACTGTTTGTGAACTTTGGGTCTGTGAATCAAGGGAAGGCTCTCTCGAAGACTTCCATTTCCAGATGGCTCTACGGCTGCATCATGCACTGTCACCGGTTGGCAAACCGAACGCTGCCCGGCTTTCCAAGAGCAAATTCGACCAGAGCGATCGCTGCTACCACGACGTTCCTGTCTGGTGTGCCCCTGCTGGACATCTGCAGGGCTGCTACGTGGAGGTCGACGCACACCTTCACGAGATTCTACTGCGTCGATCGGGACTCCAGGGAGGAGTCCAGGGTCGGCCAAGCAGTACTGCGCATCCTGTTTGCCTAAGGTGAGCCTGGTGAGGAGGTAAGGAATGCTTAATGTTGAGCCTTTGCCACCTCCCGTGGTTGTGCATGTGTATACTGCTATGCATTATTTTATTCATGAGCATGTGAATCCATGCCAGACCCCATGCTGGAGAAGGAACAAGTTACTTACCTGTAAGTGTTGTTCTCCAGCATGGGTCTGGCATGGATTCACATGCGAACCCTCCCATCTACCCCTCTGCGGCTCTTCACTTGGTCATACTGCCTCTTGGCGTGCAACCAAATCTGAGGATGGCTGCCAGAGGCGGGGCTTAGGGAGAGGGCAGTCATTGGCTGGGGGCAGTATGACCCAGATATCAGTGATTGGTTACTACTAAGAAAGACAGATCAGAAACGAAACTGATATTGATTTTTTCTTACCAAGGATTCCCAGCCTCTCGACGGGGAATATTCATGAGCATGTGAATCCATGCCAGACCCATGCTGGAGAAAAACAGTTACAGGTAAGTAACTTGTTCCTTCTGCCACGTCAATATGTTGTTCCGATGTGGAATTTGATTTTGACATTTCTTTTGGGGCTCTGTTTGAGCACATGCATTTATGTTCTTTAAGATTACTCACCCATGAGGTGATTTTTCTGGTTGCCATCAATTCCACTAGAAGGGTGAGTGAGCTCCTGGCATTGTCTTTTTTAACCTATGTATTTGGTTTTTTCCAAAGAGAAGGTGACGCTGAGAGCAAGACCATCCCTTCTACCTATAGTTGTATCAGACTACGGTCTCTCTCAGGAGATCCATCTTCCTGTTTTTTTCCCCTCCTTCTCATCTTTCCAAGGCAGAGGCGCAATTCCATCGGCTGGATCTGGTGCAGGCTCTCGGCTACTACATTGCTCTAACAAGGGACGTCAGGAAAGATGACCAGTTTTGTGTAGGTTTTGCTGGTGTCTGTGATGGCAGGGATGCGACGAAACAGAGGTGGATCATCCTGTGTGACGAAACAAAGTGGATCATTCTTTGCATCTCGGAATGGTATGACCTTTTTGGGAAGGATGTGCCTGATAGCATCATTTTTCCAGAGTGCTGACCGCCACCTCTGCCCCGCAAGGGGGGCAGGGTGGTACCCTGACCAGGAAATTTGCCAGGTGGCTACGTGGGCCCCTTTGCACAAGTTGCCAAAAGTGACTGTTTGGATTCCGTTTCATGGCAGGACACTTGCTTAGGCAGAGTTGTCCTCCAAAGTTTTCTGGTATAGGTCGTGTCGTCTTGCTTTCCTCTTTAATCCAGAACGCTGTAATGCTTTGGGGGGTCAGAGGGGTCTACCATAGATGAGGCATCCATGGGAGGCAAGAGTTCATTAGAATGACAAATTACTTACCTCTCTATAATGTTCTTTATGATCGGTGTTCCACCCACAGATTCCTCATCGCCCCTAGCCTACCCCATTTAGCAGATAGCAAGTACACTTTTTAAGAGGAATACATTGGGCATCCATCAGAAAGAACATTACCGAAAAGGTAAGTAATTTGCTCTTCAACCTCTCCTCACCAGGTATCCTTACCAACCTCCTCTTCACTCAGGTTAGCATGCTTCTCTCTCCCCCTCTGATGTTTCCCCTTCTTCTCCTAACCATTCCTTCCACCCTCCCCATGTCATTTGCTGGTCTTCCTTCTTATGCTCATTATTCATCACCTCCACCGTCATCTCACCCTACAGTTCTCTCCACTGCTCCTTCTAAGCCACAAAATGTCCACTCTACAACAACCCACTTTGCACTGCAAAACACCAGCCAAAATGGGAGAGGGAGTTGACTTATACACGTTTTGGGGTGAAGGACTTTATCTCGATTGCGTTGGAAGACTTTTAAATAGGCCAGTCATGATAAAGAAAGTTCTGCTGCCCAGTCAGTTGCTGTTCTCTTTCTGACTATTGCTGGAAGCCTCTGCCTCTCTAGAGTTCATTTTGGCTAGCTCCTGTATGCACTGACCTATTCCACGAGGTGTGCGGAGGCCGACGAGCCTTTCCTTCTGCATTAATATTTTTCCTTTCATTTCTAATGCGGCCAGGGCTGCAGGGGGGCTCTTTCCCCATCATGCCTTGAGCTGTTAGGGAGACATGCACTCTTGCACTTACAGGCGTTGTGCGTGTGGGCTGTGCTTCCTTCTGCCCATCTTAGTACATGTGCGAGGGACACACTTTCCCCAAAACTGTCTTCTGTTGGGGATTTGGAAGCATTTCTGTGGGGTTCCTCGGCCCCCTCCCTTAGGTACTTAGTTTTCCTACCCCCATATCAATATGTGTGAGTTAGGAATTCCATGAGTCAAGGTGCTTAACCTTTGGCCTTTTCACAAAGGGCAGGAGGACTTGGGGATACAGCTACGTCCATGTAGTAATGACCGTGAAGTGTTAAACAAAAGGGCACCTGGTTAATGCCTTGCTCTGCCCAGGCGGGTAATAGCATATATGAAAGAAATGAGCAAGGTCATGGGGTACCTGACTGATAAACGAGAAAGAACCCACTCCTATCGGGGTATCAATCACTCTTGACACAGAAGAATCTGGAAAGAATAAATAAAGTACTGCAGTTGGATTTTAATGAAACTGCAGAATAGGTTGATAAATACACTTGACTGGGTTCTACATAAGATACAAAGGTATTTCCACAGATATGGTACAATAACCACTATGATGTAAAGCAAATGCTGATTAGTTGCCGCGTATTAACAATGCATACACATCCACTGAAGGATCCTTGGGAAGGATGCCAGTGGATTTAGTGAAGTGTTAACATTTGGCAATCAACGAGAGCACGTCTGAACAAAGCAGAGTTGAACAAGAACAACAAAAAACAATATAACGGTCTACACGACTGTGTTTCGGCCAGAAAGATGAGCAAGATTAAGCTCTGATGGTATGGCCTTCATCAGGACAGGATATTCCAAACACGGGAGGTGTCTTGTGGGGTCTGTAGAGATAAACAGACGGGGTGTGTTAGGAGTGGGCACTATACGTGGGTGTCTAGTACAGGTATGGTTATCAATAGAAAGGGCCGGTGCTTACCGGGACTTTGGTGCGCTGAAAGTCAACTTGAAGCAGTTGCTTTAGTACACTGTAGGACTTGTGAGGTCCTTGTAGATGGCCATTCCTGTAAAAAAGGAATGACAGTGGGGCTGGTGATTCAGAAAGTAACAGCCACTACCAGAGGAGGAGACATCAACAGAGTTCTGACCCGCCTGGAACAGAAATGGGTACACAGACTTAACTCTGTCCATAAAGGTCTCAACATCTGTGTTGAGTGGAAACATTTTCTCTGACTCCTCCTCTCTCATCGTTTCTACCTCATCACTGTGTGGCTTCTGGGCCGTGTTAAGTCACTTTGCCACGCTCAGGTCGACCTCTCCTAGGCCAATTTCAATGGACTCGCAGCAATGCGACACAAGCATTAGTAGACCACGTAATGTAATGGACTTATTATTGTGATCTTCACTAAATGCACATGTGTTGTTTTGTGTCAACAAGTGTGCCTTCACGTGTGACACCTAGAAAACACATATCAGGACACCCGCTAATATATTGCCTGATTTGCTCGAAACGTAAACCTATGTAATAGTGGCCAAATTAATATCCCCTATTCGGGGCTGTATGTTCTGTGCACTCTGAATCACATCACGTACACATCACTGCTAGGTACGCATGATCCTACCTCATAGCGGCAAACTGCCCCGACATTGCCGTCCATATAGCGCTTGCTTTGCACACTTTTTTTCCCCCGATAGGACCATTCATTCCCTTCAGCCCCAGTGAGGGTTACACATTCCTTTACAGTATAGAGGCTGGTCTCCCCTTAGCAAGTACAGGACACCATTTCGCAACTCCATACAGGCAAGCCTTTAGACACCTTTTTTCGTGCGCCCCAACATGGCCGCCCGGCACTATTTCACCCCAGCGGCCGGCCTGTATTCGCCGCACACAGTCAGTGACCGCGGACGCCAACACTTCGTGTAGCAGCCTTCCTGTTAGACACCGCCGGTGAGTACCGGAACCCCAGCACCACCAGGCGCTACTCACTCGGTTGACAGGCTTGTCCTGCTCACTCGGGCAACACCACTCTTTATTTGATCCTTTAGCCACCATTATGATACTTCTTCAATCCACTACTCACCTTTAGAAGCAGGCTTCACCTCACGCGCCCAATCTCATTGTGAACAGCGCTGGCCTTGTATTCCACACCCTGCCAGCCCATAGACCTAAGCAGACACCCGGGTGGACCCCTCACATCGTCCACCACCACACTATGCCTCCAGCGCATCTAATTTCACCTATAGTGCGCGTATTTGAGCCCCTGGTGTCCTCTCTCCTTTTCCCGCAGCCCCTGAGCCTGCGGTTATTGCAGCGTAATCAATACGCCAGCCCGCTTTTACCCAGTCCTTCGGGAATTGGCAGGCGACAGTAAGGTATGCCCTGCTACCACCATTGCTACATCTAATTGCACTTCATCATTGGGCGGACACTTACAGCCCCACTGTCATTCCTTTTTTACAGGAATGGCCATCTAAAGGACCTCACAAGTCCTACAGTGTACTAAAGACACTGCTTCAAGCTGACTTTCAGCGCACCGAAGTCCCGGTAAGCACCGGCCCTTTCTATTGACAACCATACCTGTACTAGACACCCACGTATAGTGCCCACTCCTAACACCCCCCGTCTGTTTATCTCTACAGACCCCACAAGACACCTCCCGTGTTTGGAATATCCTGTCCTGATGAAGGCCATACCATCAGAGCTTAATCTTGCTCATCCTTCTGGCCGAAACACAGTCGTGTAGACCGTTATATTGTTTTTTGTTGTTCTTGTTCAACTCTACTTTGTTCAGACGTGCTCTCGTCGATTGCCAAATGTTATCACTTCACTAAATCCACTGGCATCCTTCCCAAGGATCCTTCAGTGGATGTGTATGCCTTGTTAATACGTGGCAACTAATCAGCATTTGCTTTACATCATAGTGGTTATTGTACCATATCTGTGGAAATATCTTTGTATCTTGTGTAGAACCCAGTCAAGTGTATTTATCAACCTATACTGCAGTTTCATTAAAATCCAACTGCAGTACTTTATTTATTCTTTCCAGATTCTTCTGTGTCAAGAGTGATTGATACCCCGATAGGAGTGGGTTCTTTCTCGTTTATCAGTCAGGTACCCCATGACCTTGCTCATTTCTTTCATATATGTAATGACCGTGAAGTCACTGAACTGCAGGTGCTTATTGCCAATAGGGCACTGAAATCACAAGTAGCAGAAGTCGCAAAACTGCTTTTCCAGTTTTATACACTAAGGAAAATCAATTCACCATTAGCCTACATAGTATGATCCTTCACATCCAAAAACCAATCACCAACGCTTCTTATTTCGTCGTGCCCCTCACTGCGTGAGCATCCATAGGCGCATTGCCCCCATTCCACCTGCTAAAATCATTATCATACAGAAAAGCTGGGGTGGTGCTTTGGATGTTGTCTTGTCAAATCATACAATGCAAATAACTGTTTGGCCAATAATTACGCTTTTTAATATTGTGACAGGTTGTAAGTATCACCCCATCAGAAGGAGAATGGGGGTGCTAAGACCCTTCTCAAACTGGGATAGACGGCCTACCGGGGAAACGCCAGAGCCCGTCCTACCCAACAGTTTGTGTGGGGAAGTACAGTGGTAAACGTGTCCCCACCTCTCCGTAAGCATGGAGCCGCACGTGTAAATTGGTGCCTCCGTCTCTGTCCAAATGTTTATAAGACTGCCATGGCCAGGTCTCTTTTTCTGTCCTTTCAGATGGTTCTCAAGAAACTTCAACAATCAGTATAAACCAGACTCTTTACACCATCTTGGATGGCTAATGATTCCTGGGAAGCAGCACCATGTAGAGAAGAACTGCAAGCACCAAAATGCACCTAGGCCCAACTGACAAGAACTGGCCTAGGAAACCAAAGAACAGACTGATTACCCAAATCGTAATTGACTAGGCTTGCCCATTCAGTAGCTACCTAGTTGGTGAATCACCTACCCACAAACCTCAGATGGGCAATAGGGGAGCAACGAAAGAGCTGGAACCAGTAAGAGTAAAAAAGGATGATGTGAAATCAATCCCCATAGAGCTGGACCTAGGTTCACTGTCCGACTTCGTCCACCAGCCCACCTGGGCTCCATCTGTTCAACGTAGACTGACAGTGCAGTTCCCGAGTGGCGTGTCGTCTTGGAATCGCTCTCATTCGCTCTTATTGAACACTTATGGAAAGATGGTGGCTTGTTTCCCTTAGGTTTAATATAACCGGTCGAAATCGATGTTATTGGCAGTTAATTCACCAAAGGTTAAAACATCTGCAACTAAAGTCAGAGCTTGCATAGTACTTTATTGGTCCCTTGCAGGACAAGGCAGCAGTGTTGTACGAAGCGGGTCCGCAGGAGCTGCTGTCTGTCGGTACGTAATACATTGCGCCTACGTCCACACATCCAAACCTTTAAGAACCGAGGATCGTATTTGCCGCGGCAAAGCCCTCGTAGGACAAGGCCTCAGTGTTGTGCGACGCAGTTGCACAGGAGACGCTGCCCATCGGTACGCAATATGTTGCGCCTATGTCCACGCATCCAAACCTTTAAGAACTGAGAATCTGACCCTCTGCGCCAAAGTCCGCACAGGACAAGGCAGCAGTGTTGTGCAAGGCAGGAGTTTGGCGACCAAGGGGTCGGAACACAGATTGCGAGCATGCAGCACAGCCACTGACTGCAAGGTAAGCCATTACTGCGGCATACTAAACTGCCCTACCTCAAGCGTTCCTCCATTTCAATGCATACCTTACCCTGTATTGTTTCTACGCATTCATTAGGCTAACCCGTTCCCCGGTAGTCGTACTTTTGTTTCTGCTATTCTTAAAATGCTGTTTCGCTCTGTTACTGTGGCATCTGCCGCATTTTCTCCCCTAGGTGTTTGCTTAGGCCTATTTCACGTTTTTTTCTGCATCCCTTATCCTGTGATCTCCACTGTTGCCCTCCAGGCCTCTTCCTTTCTTGGTTGTGCTGATCATGATTGGCTCCCATCACATTATCCATGCACTGTTTGTTGCTGCACGTGCTTTGTCTCTGCTGTTGCCTGCTTCTCCATCTGTTACCCCTCTCTCCCATGTCCCCGACTCCCCTTCTTGTGCACCCTGTGTGGAATAGCTCTGTGCAGTGTTTTCCTTCTCTTCTCCTCTCGCCTCTCCTTCACCTCCCTCTATAACATCCACTGTGGTGCTCTCAATTACCCCATCTTCTCTAACTGCTTTCCTGTCTCCTATCCTTCTCTTCTCACCAAGTCTGGAAGGAAGAAGCCCAAGAAGGACACTGTGGTCTCCAATCCAGGCCTCCCCATCGCTGACACCTAAGTCCGTTCCTCTTCCAGACTACCTCTCACTGAAATCCTCTTTGTCGTTCCTTCGCCCGACCCATATGGTCGTACTTCTCTCTCCTTCCTCCTTCTCTCCCATTAATGGTGGCACTCAGTGGGAGGTCCTCATGGCCCCCTTCCAGTCTTCCAGAGTCATCATTAATGTATATCTAAATGGCACCGTCATGGTCCAAGGCCCTCAGCCCAATCTCCCTCTATTTGATCGGCACCTCCTGCACCTCATCAACTTCCTTCCTTCTCCTGCCATTCCTTCTACCACTTCTCTGGCTACTCTGCCTCCTCCTACTACCGCTCTGGCTCCCTTACCATCCACTACATCTCTGGCTCCTCGGCCACCACTGTTGTCCTACTCTTAGGCCCCCTTGCCATCCACTACCTCTCTGGCTACTTTGCGGCCTCCTTCCACCTCTCTGGCACCTATGCCACTTCCGTTGGGGACACCTCTCCCCTGCACCCCTCCCCCTGGATGTCTTTTAAAAGTGGCAACCTGCTCCAAGTGGCTACTTTGAACTCTCGCTCTACTCTCAAACACTCCTCGGACATCTGCCACCTCCTTGAACTTCTGGGCCTGGATGGTCTCGCTCTTAGAGACATCGTTCAAGGCCAGCTCTGTCAAGAGTTTTGACACACTCCTCCCTGAGGGCTACAAGATCCTCTCCGAGCCCAGGCCCACAGTTGGCGTGGCCCTGATCTTTCCTGAGTGGATTCCTGCTTCCATCATCCCCACTCAGACCTACTCCTCCTTTGAATGCCTGGTCTGCATGCTCTCTATCTCTCCTGGCCTCTCTCGGACCATGGCCACCATCTACAGACCACCTGACCCTGTCACCCTCTTCCTCTCTGAATGGTCTTATCTCGCCTCCTCTGTACTATCCTCCTCCCAGCTTCTCCTCCTTGGGGATCTTAACATCCACCTGGACTCCCCAGACTCCGCTGGGCTCTTTCACAACCTATGCAACTATTTCCCTCTCCATTCTACCTTCTGGTCCGACGCACTCTGCCAGTCACGCCTTGGATGCCCTCATCTCATCAGGCATCCCCCCTCTCTAATCCTCTCACTAGTCCTCTCTCTGCTCACTTGAAACTTCCTGTCCTTTTGGCAAATGCCCTCCCAGCAATGCCACCTTCCTTCGCGGTCATTCGACCTATGAAGCGAGTGTCAGCGGCTGTCTTTGCTTCCACCTTCTCCTGCGGCTGACTCCCATCCTGACACAGCACTTTCCAACCTTCACCTCTCCATCTCTAACATTCTGGATATCCTTGCCCCTGTTCTGAGGATCTGCCTGAGGCCTGCCACAAAGTGCAACTCTTGGTACCACTCCGATTTGGCTGCTCTGAAATGCAAGTGCAGAGTAGCTGAGCGGAAGTGAGGAGCTTGGGGTGCACCCTCTGACAAACTGACCTTTCGCCTACTCCAAAGGCAATACAGGCTCTCCATCTTTTCTAAGAAGAGGGTCCAAATTCAAACCTGCATCTCTGCGGCCTCCAACACGTCCAAACGTTTCTAAATCTGCAAGGAGCTGCTCAATGCTACTGCAATATCCTCCTCCTCTACACCCACCCAGACCCTCTGCCCGGCCCTGGCTTCTCATTTCACCATTAAAACTCAAGACATCCTGTCCACACTCTCCACCACTTCTCCTCTCTCTGTCCCGACCCCTCTCAGGCCTGCCTTGGACACCCCCCCTTTCCTTCTCTCCTGTAACACCTGAAGATGTTTCCAGACAATTAATGCCAATGAAAGTCTCACCTAAACAGGTGACCCCTGCTCCTCCAGAACCATAATGGGCAACACTGGTTCTCTCGCTCCAGCCTTGGGCAATTTCTGTAATCGCTCCTTTGCCACGGGCACTTTCCCCTCTCTTCTCAAGCACCCCCACCAAAAAAGCCTTCTGCCGACCCCCTCCATTCCGGCAAACTGTCGCCCAATCTCTAACACACAGCAAAGGCTGGTCAAACTTCTAGAACAGTTGGCCATCTCACAGCTAACCCTCCACACTAAATCTGTTCGTTGTCTCCATGCCCATCAGTCTGGCTTCAGAGCAGCCAGAGGCACAGAAACTGCACTCCTGAGCGCCCGTGAAGATCTGCTCTCAAATCTCGACTCTAGCTCTCCCTCTGTGCTCATTCTTCCCAACCTTTCCTCTGCTTTTGACACGGTAATCCTGATTACTCGTCTCTGCAAGACCCTTGGCATCACGGATCAGGCTCTGGCTTGGCTGACCTCCTTCCTCCTGGACCGACCCTCCAAGTCCAGCATAGTTCTTATCTCTCCAACACCTCTCTCTACATGTGGGGTTCTGCGAGGCTCTATCCTAGCCCCCTGGCTCTTCAACGTCTATCTGTTCCCTTTGGCCCCCTAATCTCTACCTTCACCTCTAATTTTCAGTGTCCTGGCTAACCTTGCACTACTAGGCGGGGATTGACCCTTGTAGTCCCAGCCTCCCAGCACTTAACTCAGGGTTCTGCTGCTCTGGATGCACCTCCCTGTGCCCTCTTCCCTGCACTTCCTGTTTGTGCACTTGCACAATCTCAATGGCACAAGGCCTAGTAAGATCGTTGTCTTGTCTTCCCTCTGTTCCCCATCCCTTGCCTTGTTGCGCGTTGAAACACTTGTGTATAGGAGCATAATAAATAACAACTCAATAAATCCTGAGGAAGACAGTCTATTTTCGTGATGTGTTCACTGCATAGTCGAAACTAGCGATGGAAGGGCATCGACACATCATCAAGTGGTGACATTAAAGGAAGGACGACTTCTGCTAGTAGACCATATACTATTATGGACAACAGTAAATTGTTGACGCTAGGTTGTCTTATGAAGGGTCTCTAAACTTTTATGGACAATATCAAAATTGCCTGAAGGGACTTGCCTGTCAAAACTGTTAACCCTGTTTGAGGACTAGAGCACTTGGCACTTTCTTGTATGGAGTGGTTTAGCATGATGGTTGTTTGTGTATAAATAGTCATAAATTGGTTGCGAGTATGAGAATGAGTTTGGATTGTTGTATGTGAATTTATTTCACTTGCTTTGGATGGTGAGTCAGTGTCTTCTTCTGTTTTTCAAAAACGATTGCACTGTTCTCTGAAATAAATTAATAAATGACGATTATATTTCCAGGTTGTCTTTTTTTGGCGCCTTGAAACATTTGTGTTTAGGCGCGTTATAAATGACATATCATATCATATATCATAGGGAGATGACATATTAATGAAAACTGAATGTTTGCGTTTTTCTAAGTGTTTTCTAAATTATTGCTCATGTGACACCTATTTGTGCTCTTTTTCATTGATTAGATTACCCCAGGTGTTAGTGAGTGACAGAGTGCCGCTACCGTTTGGCTTGGACATAATAGTAGCACAGAGGCATCCCACCATTTAGGACCTGTCGCCCTTTTTTAGGCAGAGGCGGCAGAATAGACTGTCAAAGAGACCCACAACAATCAGAGTTCCTGTGTCGGTGCTCTCCACGAATCTTCCAAATTCATCGGCGAGAATACCAGCGCTAAATGACACTGAACAAAGGGTAGTGTTTAATATGTCTGGGAAAGTAATTAATCAGGCAAAATTCTCTGTTTTACACAAAGGCTTGTCGAGACGAGACTATGGGAGTGGGGACATGGAAGCACTGGCACCATTGTTAACGGTGCCGGTGCTTCCGTGACGGCTTTGCCTACCGTGACCACTGTGCCCTCAGTCCTGTTGGGTACAGCGGCTCCGGCAGGCAAACCCGTAGTTTGCCCGTCTGGAAACAAGGGTGCCGGTGAGCTTACTGGCGCCCTTATTTCAGCCCCGGCAAACTCGGCATGAGGCCTAAAGTCTTTTAACGAGGACAGGGAACAACCCAATTTAAATCACACCGATCTAAGACCCAAGTCATCATTTATATAGTTGGAAAACTAACTTACCAATGAAATCATCAAATTTGAAAAATGCATCATTAATTATCTTGCACTTCTGCAAAAACAGTATGAAAATATACAGCACAATATCAACAATGCTGAAAGATCGCCATTGGAACATATTAGCAAAGACAGAGTACTGGTGATAAAACCAGTGGATAAAGGGGGCAGGATAGTCGTTATGGGAGAAGAACAATATGATAAGATGGTCTATGACCTACTTAATGGAAAACGGACTACACAGAAAACTATTCGTTTTTCAAACTTAACCCCACTATGGAAATACAAGAGATTCTCTCTGAAACTACTTGCTTTGGCCTGACATGGGAATGGGCAACTAGAAATGAATGAGTTCCTCAGTACTAACACCTATATGTTTCCCAACTACTACACACTCCCTAAAATACACAAAAAACAATGAAATCCACCAGGCCGACCGATACTCTCAGGCTGTAGCTCCATTCTAGAACCTCTGTAAGTCTGTACAGTTTTTTTCTTAAACCTCTGAGCCAAAAAAACAGGTCTTACTTTTTTTTTGGTTTTTTTTTTGAATTTGTATTAGTTTTCAAGATAGAAGTTTGACAATCATATACAGGCATTTGCGACCAACCGGTCAAGTATGAGAAATATCACATAAAGAAAAACAATATGTAAAACGTTTAGCATCTATTGCACGTCACTTAAATTTTCAATAGTGTCATCAACCTAAGTACCCCCCTCCCCTTTCCACATAATACCATCTGAAGGGCTAGAAGAGACCAATATATACATCCGAACCAATTTTAACTCTGTGACGTCGGGCACATGAACACATTAGATCATGCGGGTTTGATATAGCAGACAATGTCAACCACTAATCCTAGGCGACAATAGTTCTCAGCTGGATCGAGGAGTTGGATGATGACGAAAGAGAGAAACAACCACTTTTGATCTTGTTTGGCTTGGTTGAAACGGATGACACGATCATGAAAGCGCCCAAAATGATACAAGGTCTACTGTTGGCCGCTAGAGGGTGTCTCACCATGGTATGGAAGAGCGCAAGGCTCCCTAACAAAACTGAATGGCTGGGTGTTGCCCTGAATATATATAGAATGGACAACCTCACCGCAGTCCTGCATGGGGATCGCACCTCAGTTGAGAACGCATGGTCGAAATTTCGAGCTAAATATGTGACATAAAAAGAATGTGTGCAAGGCGTTCTTATATTTCAAAGACAATCTAGTTAGTGAAAAAGGCGACAAAGCAGATGCCCTCCTGGCAGCTCGTCTTCGGGCGCAGAAAGCAGAGGGATGGGTTGATCTTATCGAAAGGACCGATGGCACCCTCACAGATAGAACAGTAACATCTCCGGAAGGGGTACAAGAAGAATTCGCCTACTTCTACGAGGATTTATATACATGCGGCCCCCCCTCCCCTAGGAAACATTGACACATATCTTAAAGAGGTCCGGATCCCCACACTCACACTCATAGAGGCCGAATCCTTAGACACACCAGTCACAGACGATGAAGTCACGAAAGCCATAAAACGCCTAAAGACGGGAAAGGCCCCGGGAGACGATGGTTTTACGCCCGGATTTTATAAGGCGTTCTCTACACTCATCGCCCCCTTCCTTGGATCCTTATTCAATCACATTTTTGAAACTGGCCAAGCGCCCCCGTCCTTCTCCCAGGCCCTTCTCGCTGTCATTCCGCCAAAGGAAGGGAGAGACCCCACGCATTGTAGTTCCTATCGCCCCATCTCTCTTCTTAACATTGATGCTAAAATTAAAATATACGCAAGAGTCATTGCAGCCCGACTCGAAACGTACTTACCTTGATTAATACATTCCGATCAGGTTGGCTTTGTCATTGGGAGACAGGGTGCAGACACTGTGAGAAAAACACTACATTTAAATTACGAGGCACAGGGAAAGGGAGGGGACCCGTCCCTTCTGTCACTAGATGCTTAGAAGGCCTTCGACAGGGTGGCATGGGACTTCCTAGAAAGGGTACTAGTTTGGAACGGGTTAGAAGTAGGCGAATGCTTCTTGTATCCCTTCCAGAGATGTTACTGTCGTATCTGTGAGGGTGCCATTGGTCCTTTCGATAAGATTGACCTATCTCTCTGCTTTCTGCGCCCGAAGACGAGCCGCCAGGAGGGCATCTGCTTTATCGCCTTTTTCATAATATTATTTTTTAAATATTGCAGGGTTCGGGCTGTCTTACCCACGATGAGTAATCTGAGCTCTTCTCTGAGCCGTCTGGCTTCAGCCATGTGCTTGGGTCTGTCACATGGGGAAGACTGTGCTAGTTTCTGGGCTGTGCAGAGCTTTTCCCTAATGTTCTTTTCTATCAGAGCACGTTCTCTTTTTTTTGGGCCCCTTCCCTAATGAGCACCCCCTTCCAAGTGGCCTTAGCTGCTTCCCATACGGATGCCTTCCCAACCTCTCCTGTATCATTGGTAAGAAAAAATTGCTCGATCTCAGTTTCAGGGGTTTCCTTGAAAACCGAGTCAGCCCGTAGGGAGTCATTGCATCTCCATTTAGAGTTCCGAGGGGCCAGGTCGTTCCAGCACACATCGACCGCAACCATGTCATGATCTGACCATGCGGTGGGGTATATATTTGCCGCACAAAGTATCTGCAGAAGGCCATCAGCAAGAAGGATATAATCGATACGCGTAAGCATGTCGTGGGGGAAGAAGTGGAAAGTGAAGCCTCTATCCGCTGGGTGCAGGTGGTGCCAACTGTCAGTGAGACCATATAGGTCAAGGGTTAATTTGATTTCAGCTTCATCTCGAGAGGTGGGCGGGTTATGTGCATCTGCCCTGGTTTGTCTGTCCATTGAACTATCCATCCATTTGTCCAAATCTCCACCAAGAGCTATGTGTCCCTGTGCCATGTGAAAAACCTTCTCAGTAATCTTATGGAGGAACCTATTCTGCCCTTGATTAGGTGCATAAAGTGTAGCCAGGGTGACAATTGTGCCGCAAATGTTTCCCACCACCACGAGAGCCCTTCCCTCATTGTCCGTCCACGACTCGAGAGTTGCCATCCTGAGGCCTTTGCGAATTAGAATCCCCACTCCCCCCTTTTTTGTGATATTAGAGCTCCAGAAAGAAAGGCCCACCTCACGAGATGGAATATGTTTCTCCTCCCCTCTTCGGTATCGTGTTTCTTGGAGAAATAGAATGTCTATGTTTGACCGCCTGAATTCCCTGGCCACCATGGAGCGTTTTGTAGGGGAATTCAAACCCTTTACATTAAGTGTGCATATGCATAGTGTGTTGTTAGAGTGTGTAGGAGACATCTCGAGCTTTGTATGAATATATAAATGACCAAATCATCTGCTTCATGGCTCTTGTCATGTTTGATAGCATGGAGTGTGATTAATCTTTTTTGATTTGGGACTCAATAAGCCCTGAAGAGGTCAAGGATTGACCCGTCCAGTTTGCTTCTCGTGCCTTCATAGAATCGTTTCGTGTTATTCCGCCCCCCAGGTCTGCCTTCTGATGTACTATGTGTCGTTCTCCCATTCCACCCATCCAACCACCCCTCCCCCCCATAAATTCGGCATCCAGTCCGTCCAGGTTAACATCACCCAGTCGGCCTCGGACCACCAATGGAAACCGCGAAACAAGCGGTCCTTTCCTAATATAAACAAGTTTAACAGTGAGCCCCCAACCATGTACTCATAGCTAAACAACACCAGCTTGTAAATATGAATTGTGACCCCCATCTTAGGCATTTATCCAGTGTCTGTTTTACTTCATAAGTCTATCAGGCAACCCAGGCATACAGGTCCAAATTTTCCGCTTGTGTGACTGGAGTTAAACAATTAGACAAGTATTCTGACCTTTGAGTCGGGTGCGTCGTTGGCGTATGCCGAGGATCAGTTCCCCATCAAATGAATCTAAGTTACTCCGACCGTTGTCGGGTGGCGTTCAAGCTCCCAGCTTCAGCCATACCATCCACCCCATCATTTCTTTGAGTCGTGCGGACTGATGTGACACTCTGGGATCTAGATTAGTGCTCCATGTCCTGGGAATTGTTCATCCTCCGGAATTTCCTGGATCCCTGAATCATCCTCCGCCGCGGGCCCTTGGTGCGCCACTCACCCTCCTCTCTTTTCGATTCACCAAGGGAGGGGCCATCCCCCTGGGGACCTATCAGGTCGGCCATACAGTCAACGATGTCCTTTTCCGAGACAAGTCTCATTGTCGAGCCCTCCCACTCAAAGGTGAGGGAGAACGGGTAACCCCATCGGTATCTAATGCCTTTGTCCTTTAGCGTCTTCGTGATTGGGGAGCACTTCTTCCTCTTTGCCAACGTGAGTGATGATAAGTGTTGGTAGAGTGAAATATTGAAGTCTTCCAATGAAAGTTGTGGGTGTTTCTGGCCTTTTCTAGGATTTGTGCTCTGTAAGCATAATTGTGAAATCGAGCTAGCACCGATCTCGTGCCTCCTGGTCTGCCTCCAGCTCTATGAATACGGTCAATTTTGGGTTCATCCACCGATTCGTCTTTAAAGAGGAGCTTCAGAATAGCGTGCAGGGTTTGCTTTAGATCAAATACGGTTTTGCCGCCTTTCTCGAGTACGCCAAACACCCGTATGTTGTTGTGGCGCTCCCTGTCTTCAAGATCATCAACCTTGAGGCGCATTTCTTCTTCTCTATGTTCTATCTCTGCAATGGGGTGGTCCATTTGTGCCTCCAATGTGTTCAGGGAGGTTTGATTATGCTCGACCTGTTCCAGCCTGTCATCCATTTTGTCCATCCTTTGTGTAATTTTATCTATTTTGCTGCCAATGTCCGCTCTCATGCCTCTCATCTCGGTAAGTAGGTCAGTGACGTCCGCCGGGGTCGCAGCTGCATCAGACCCTGCCATCGACATCCTGGACTCAGTGAAAGACTTCGGAGATTCAGTGGTTGGTGTGAACTTGTATCTCGCCAGTTTGTCCTTAGGGTCCATGGACGATGGGTCTCAAATGCACGGAGGAAGGCTATAACGCCAGGGTGGTCATTTAAAGATAGTGCGCTTGTGCATGCTAGCTTTTGTCCTACGGTGACCAAGCGTGGCTTAGGGTAAGGTGCTTCGGAAAGCTCCCTTGACAAGCAGCGTCCCTCGTATGATCAAGCCCCACTTGGTTCTTTTTGTTTTTGTTTCGTTTTATTTTAGTGGGGACTTGCCTGTGACGTAGCACAACAGAAGGCTCCGGGGGTAGATGCCCAGTGAGAGGGACAGCAGTTCGCGATCAGGTTACAACCACCTTTGGTATTCCTCATGCGCAAAGACCACTCCAAGCAGAAAGCTGGGGTCCTGTTCTTAGGTCTGGTGAGCTTGGAGGTATGTATGGGATCAGAGGAGGGCACACGCCCTGTCCCCATGGGCCCAACCCTCAGTCCTTTGTCGCCTAAGGGAGATCTACTACTTGTTGCATAGTGTCTGTGGTATTATAGCTTTTCCCATGTCTTCGGGGTTCCAATATCGTGATGCCGGGCCCAGCAGGTGCTTATGTCCCTCACAAGTCGAGGATTAGGGACAAGACGCCAAGAGGGAAAATGGGCATGAGCGGCTCTGCGCTGATCCACGTAGGCACTTCCAGTGCAGCCGTCCGGGCGTGTTGTGGTCCAGCAGGGAACCCGCTGCCAGTCTTGTACATGGTATCCAAAAAAAAAAGTCTACATGAGATGGGTTGCTCGGACAACTCAATCAAGTGCACTGAGGGGAGCCAGCACTTTGGTATTGCGAGGAAGGGCGATTCCGTACTACGCGGGAGCACGTAGTCTCAATGCAGGCGTCTCCGTCCACCGTGACCAGAGTGCGCGCCCGTAGTATAAGCAACAGCGGAGACATCTTATATTGCAGCTCCCTCAGTAATCACCTTGCGGTCGTGTAGGGACAGTGCCGGCAGCACCGGATGGACGGGCGGCCTTCTTCCGAGGCCTTTGGTTCCGGGAGTGGGGGTGTGCACAATCTCCCGGGGGCCGTGAACGCTTCAGGTGGGCTTGTTAGGGCTAAGCGCATCTTTGCACAGTACCTTTCAAGGGCCCTGAAAGCGGCACACGTCGCTGGGCGTGCCCTGGTCCTGCGCGTATCACGGCTGCATAGTCGCTCAGGAGTGCGGCGGCCCATATTAGGTATATACTTATGTATGGGCAAATTTTGTTTACCATATATAGTAAACAAAATACACTACACTGGGATTTGTGGAAATCCCAGTGTAATTTGTGGAAAGCCAAAGTGTGACTGCGGCACCAGTGTCTAAGCAAAGACACATTATCAATTAAAATATGGCTGATTACCTCAGAAACAGAGAAGAAGATAGCGTTGCTTTATTTGCACCCAGAGGTACGCATATTGATCCATTTAAAACTAGACCAAACATCTCAGAAACGTTAGCACAAAAATGTATCAAATTAGAACGTTTGTGCAAAAAAGAAATAAACAAATTATGGGAGCAAGTTTCTCATAAAAACTACATTGAACAGAACATCATACCCTGAGGCTTGAGAATATTAATCTTTCCAGACTTCACAAATAAGGATGATCAAGATCTGGCAGCCGATTGGGAGGCCAATATAACCACTAGTTCAGAAAATATGATGAAAATATTAGTCACACATGCAGAACGGGAACATTCTAGAGTGACCTCGGAAATAGATAAAATTAAGGCAGAAATCACAGCAATGAAAAATGCTGACAGCACAAAGGAAAAAAACTTAGCTAAAATGAACCAAATATTAGTGGAATACCAAGATGAAATTAAATTATGCAAATTTAGAAAATTTTACAGGGATGAGAAAGACTATCTAAATGATAGTGTATACTTACCAACCCAAATTTAATGGGGATCAATCATCAACTTTAACCCCAACTAAATCACCAGTTACCTCTGATGCAGATTCTGAAACAGAAATACCTGAGGGTACTTAAAATCAAGAACAAAGCACAACAGCTGAATCTATACAATATAGAAGGAGAGGTTTCCTTGCAGAAATTAAAAGATACAAGAAAGGGAACCAAACCATGTACAATATCCAGAACAAACAAGTACGGTTCCAAAAGAATGTCCCTTTAGGACCAAAAACCCCAAATACTCCGTCAACAGAAGAGGAAGAGGGAGAGGAGCAAACAGGCGAGGAAGGGAAAAATACAGGAAAAAGATTTACCAGATCAAGTCTCAAGAATGCCAGACCAAAACCTATACTGAAAGCTTAGTTGTCAACTTATCTGACAAACACCTCTCTCAGCAACAACTATCAGTGCTTAACTATGGCCTCTCATTTGCACCCAGTACAGAATCAGACATGACATAGGTTCAAATTGACCTATACAAATTTACTGGAAAACTCAAATTAAAAACAATCTTTCACAATAGACAAATAACATGGACCCAGCCAGATACAATGCCACCTATCAGCAAAAAAAGTATTCAAGAAATCGAGAATATTCAGCTGCTTTCTAATCTAACTGAAGAAGAGCCTAAAACTATGAGCGATATACAGAAAGAACTAGGTATACATTCACGAAATCTGGACATGAAAGAACACAAAAAAAGATCAAAATTCATGCCCCCTTTTAGAGGTGAGAATGTTATAGATACATTCTATAAATCAGTTACCAAGGATTTCCATACACATATGGACCGTACTAAATCAAGCATCAGTAGTAAAAAATCTAATTTGACAAGGAATGAACGGGAAGCATTACAAGAACTATGCAATGACAACTCCATTATCATCAAAGAGGCAGATAAAGGGGGGAAACATAGACATCCTTAACAGGACAGACTACATTAAAATGGCGGAGGAACACTTATCCACCCCTGGTTGCTACAAGAAGCTCACTAGTAATCCCACGAATTTGACTTTGAAAGAATTACAGTTGACGCTACAACAATGGTACGATCAAGGGCTCCTAACTGATGATGAAAAGACATTTCTATCTGTAACCAAGCCAATGATGCCTACAATATACTTTCTGCCGAAAATTCATAAACCTTTTGAGCATTTACCAACAGTAAGACTGATAATGAGCAGACAGGGAGGGGCCACAGAGGCGCTAGCTGATTATATTGACAGCAGCATCAAAAATCTGGTAACAAAAATGCCAGCATATCTCAAAGATACTATGCATACTCTACAAACTCTGAAGGACATTAAATGGAAAACCACTTATGCTTTGGTAACATTATATGTGGCAGCACTTTATACATCTATCCCACACACTTTGGCCTTGGAAACAATAGATGTTAGCTTTAGGACATTTTCCGCTTCTCACTATACACATGTACAAATGATCAAAAAGCTACCTTAACACACACTCAGTTTATTTTCAATGGTGACTACTTTTCACAAACCAAAGGTATAGCGATGGGTGCAAAATACGCCCCATCCCTGGCCAATCTATTCATGGCATATTTTGAGGACAAATATATTTTCAACAATAACCCTTTCCAAGACCATATTATCATCTGGAAAAGATACATTGATGATGTTCTGGCCATATGGGAAGGCACAAATGATGAATTTGAGGATTTTTTAAATTATCTCAACCACAACACTTTTGGGATCAATTGCACAGGCCAAATAGATGAACATGTGATTGTATTTCTGGACCTTAACATTAAAATAGATGCAGAGGAAATATACACCTGCACACATAGGAAGGACACTGCAGTCAATTCTATTCTGCATGCAACCAGTAGTCATAAGCGCAGCGTTGTACAAAATCTACCAAGAGGAGAATTTCTCAGATCAAGACGGAATTGTAGTCAATTTGCTAGTTTCCAAGAAGAATTTAAGTCCATTGGCGAAAGATTTCAGGCAAGAGGGTACTCTAAACGCCTGATTAGGCAAACAACAGATTTGATTCAAAAAGTGACAAGACAAACATTATTAGTAACAAAACCTAAAGGAGAGGAAACTGTACCCTCATTTTGTAAGCTTCATCACTAAATATTCACGAGACAGTAAACTAATTTACCAAATGTTGAAGAAGCACTGGCATATACTACTGTTGGATACAGACCTCACAAACTATATTCCGGAGTGTCCAAATATTAACTTTACTAAAGCTACCACTTTCAGAAATTTACTATGCCCTTCCTTCCTGAAATCAGAGCCAATTGGACAGGAGCATTGGTTAACCTCAAGGACTCAACCAGCAGGATTCTATAAATGTGGAATGTGTAATTTTTGTAAATATACACTATCACCAACGAAAATATTCAAATGCCATGGAGGCTTGGAAATTAAGATTAAGGACTTTATCAACTGTAGATCCAAGTTTGTTGTATACGGAGTACAATGTGTTTGTCAAAAAATATATATTGCTAGTACTATAAGAGAAGTGCGTTTCCGTATACGAGAACACCTAAATAGTTTGAACAGTCAAGATATTAGACTACCTTTGGCTGCTCATTGGCAAGAACATCATCAAATGGACAATGCCAAAGACATCAGATATGTCGGACTTCAGCAGATCCAACCACATCCAAGAGGTGGGGACAGAGAGTTGAGGCTACGCCAACAGGAAGCAAAAATGATTTGTAAACTTCGTTGTCTGTCACCCGGTCTCAATAAGGAACATGAGCTAAATGTCTTTCTGTAAAATGTATGGATACTGAAGTATGTCTAATTTAGGAACACTGCATTAATCAATGTCCAAAATATCAAGTGAATTGCACTCATAGAAAACATGCAATAAAAATATGTCTGGAATATTCATGCAAGATATGTAGTCAAACATGCCTGTCACATCATTTAATGGCTTGCACATCAAATATTTTATATGGTAAACAAAATCCACTTGGGATGACAAAAAATATATGTGTAACAAGAAAGCTAGCTTCATTTGTTTTATTCACTGCACCCAATTTGCCCATACATAAGTATATACCTAATATAGGCCGAGTGACATTATTAGGCAAACTTCCAAATGAATAATTAATAGATCCGTCTTGCCTGTATCCGGCAGAAAATCATGTAAACATGCCCGTACAATATAATACGAACACCAGTGAACTCTTCCTGTTTGGATATAGTTGCCTAGCAACTGCGGACATGTGATCAATCACATGACCAGCCTGTTCCTCCGCATTGGTAGAGGACGAACACTGTCTCAACTATGGTATCAGAGGTACTGTATGTTTAATGTTTCACTAACCACATATTCGCATATTGCCCTAATTTGGCCCAAAGCAAACTTTTTTGTATACAATTCTAACAATATGAATGCGACTTTAATTTGTATCTGGGTCACGTGACGCATCACGTGACCGGAATCACACACCACGGCACCATAGCAATGGCGAGCTCGCGCCGATGCTGCAGTCGCTGCCCGACGGCGCCAGACAACAGTCGCAGTATTACAACCTAGCCGGTAAGCTCTCAACGACGATACGTCTGCTATTAACATTAGTAAATGTATCAAATCGGTAAAGCCAACTAAATACGTATATTTTTACATATACATACCCTTTACCTTTTTCAGAATATGGCATGAATATTGAACAGATACCAATGCTGGTAAACTGTAATTACTTGCAACTGCAACATTGACCTTTCAGGTAACACCCAAAGTTAATCTAAACACAAGAGGTGATGTGTTATTTCGTTGAAAATGTTTAACACTCTATATCTCCAGTACTAGAGTGCAATATAGCTCTACAGGCTTCTTATCATTGAGGCTCACTTTTTCTTGTTCCTTTAGGAAACTGATCACTGGTAAATACCTACTTTACACGGCCCATGAGCCTTATACATTTTCATCAGAAGAGAGCATATGTTTCAAGGACGCTAGTAGGATTTACACACAAAGTAATATACCATTATTCAATCTTTTGAGACACGGGCGCATTAAGCGTGAACACTAGGACCTTATAATCACGGCAACTTGTTTGCATAGTTCTTGGTGGATACAGGCCAACTATTTCCTTTGCTTTCTTACCAATGTTTGGATAGCAGATATAAAAATGTTGGAAACTGTTAACTAACTTTGTATCTAAGTACGCCTACTAGATTTCCAGTGGGATAATCAGAGCTGTATCAATTCCTAAAATTACAGTTAATAATTGAAATGTAAATTTATATGGTTAAGTTTACCTTTCCACTAATATCCATTTTCTATTTCTCTTGTTTCCCTTTACCCAAATACATGTTTTTCTCCTGCAATTTTCCCCGCCCCTCCCCACTGTGTCTGTTCCCTTCCCAGACTTTCTGTGCAAACTAGGATTGTCCACTGAATATGTTTATTGCACCAACTATCGGTAGCTTTACGCCCTGAAGACGACCTAGATAGGTTGAAACACGTGTTGGCGTGACCAAGTTTCTTTTCTAAATGTATATTTAGTGTATGTGCAAATAACCAAGTGTGACAAAAGTCTCTCCATGTATGACTAATTGTTTGTCAAAGGATGGATCTTTTCTTTTCTTTTTGAGACAATAATGTATGCACATGAATACTTCTCTCCATTGATGGATTTAAAAATACAGGGACCTTACTTTATACACTCACAGGTGTCTCCCACATTTATTTACTCACTCTCACCACAACAAGTTCTACTACACAAAGAAGCTTGTTGGATTCACAGTATGCATACACAAATCAGGCTTAATTGAAGAATGTATACCTATAATATAAAGATCAATTATAGTTCAGACTTGTTAACCTACCTTTTAATTATTGTTGATTTCCTATACCATGGCACTTAAACTTTGTTTTTTTGTGTTTTGCCCGATACTGAATACATAACTCTAAATATATCCATGGTGCCTTTAAATATATTGTCCAATGTGTATTAACTTAACATGATGCCTTAGATCTGCCGGCTGGCATTTCGTGCACCAACGTGATGACGTTGGCACGTATACCCATGCATAGTCATGTCATTGCACAAAACAAGATCTGCATATTCCTGCGCAGTGCCTAGATTTAATTAAACAGCTTTTCCCCATACTCCATACATACCTCTAAATACATCCCTGGTACCATAAGATGCAATTCCTAATGTGTATTAACTAAACATGGTGGCTAAAATTTGCTGCCACACATTTCGCACACCAACGTATGCGTGATGACATCATTGCAAGATCCATGTTTTCATGCGCTGGAACTTATTTCAAATAAACACCAATAGGAACGCAGCTTGTTGTGTGCTCTTACTGTGTAGTTGTGAGTCTGGCCAGTGAAAAAATTCAACACCCGGAAAACCACAGGTTAGGTAAGCACCTAAATGGGATCCCACATTTATTTTATCCAAATTTTCATCCTATTTTTTTACAGATCTAGAAAACATTCTAACATACATACCGGCAGAGCTGGAATTTATGCAGGTATGGAACCCTTTGCCCTGCAATATTGATAAAACAAAATACAGCCCATGGGCATTGACCTCAACTATTCCCATTTAGATACCAGCAGATACTAAACACACAAGCTTGACAACATTGGATCACACTGGCTATGCCATCCAGTGCACATTCCACATGGGACACTGTATTGGTGAGTCTGTTTTAGTTCACTATCTAATAACCCTGAAATACCCCTTTTTCTCCTGCATGGGGTCTGGCATGGATTCACATGCACATGAATATTCCCCGTCGTCAGGCTGGCAATCCTCGGTAAAAGAAACGCAGTTTCACTTACAAAATTGTATTTCTCCCATAAACCAATCACTGTCCTCTGGGTCATACTGCCCACAGCCAATGACAGTCCTCTCCCTAAGTCCCTCCCCTGGCAGCCATCTTGAGATTTTTACTGCACGCTTCAGTGTTGGGAGTCCTTCAGTATTGAACTGCGAGCTACTTCTAGGTTTTTTGTGTTTTGTCACGGAAAAGGGTTCTATTTTTGTTCCGAAAGAGCCTGTTTGCTCTTTTCTTCATCTGCCGACAGGGCGAAGATCGTCAAAGTTTCCAGAAGGCCATCAGGCCTACTTGGCGCCCTGCGACCATGACGGAGAAGAAAGAAAAAAGATCCCTCTTCAAGCCCTGCACCAAGTGCAGGTTCCGAAATGTGTTTGTGGAGAACAAGCACCTACAATGCCTCTACTGCCTGCATCCGGACCACAAGGAAAGAGATTGCGATATATGCCCCGGATTCTCCAAGAAGACGACAAAGGACAGGCGCAGTAGACTGGCGGCTTGGCTGAACAGCATGGCCTGTGCCCAGTGCCCGAGCAGGGTCATGCCTCACTCCCAAGGCTGGTCAGTCCGAAAAGCGGTCTTCTAAGTCCTGTGAGGGCACCTCATCCGTGTGGGCCCAAGATTAGGCCAAGCACTGCAAGTCCAGGTCCACCGGTGTTGCAGCGGAAGCGGTTCCCAAGGCAGACAGGCGCGACTGACGATGCCCTCCGTGTCCATTGCCAACCGGCAATCAAGCTCCTCCTCAAAGAGAAAATTGTCTAACCCGGCGAAGCTGCGGGAGAATCCCGAGAAGCCGCGGACGGAGGAGAAGGCCAAGCTGCCCAAGAAGGCACAAGCGGCTCAGGAAAAGTCTTCATCGAAGATAGAGCTGGTGGCGGCTGCTCTTTCGAAAGCTAAAGGGACTGACCCTGAGAGGGTAGCCCTCAAAGCGCCATGTGTATTTATTTTGGCGTGTATAAAGTGTGCACGGCATCTGGGCGCTAGTTACAAGAAGGTTTAGTTTCAGCAAGGTTATAGTCTCCAGCCATAATAGTCATATATAGTGCAAGAGATAGAGATACGGTTCTGAGCAGTTATCGGCGTGGGTAGTAAATGGGATACAACAATGTTAGTCGTCGTTAGTACAGTACATTGCAGGTACAATTTGGGCAATTGGAGAGTGCCATAATGTGAGCAGCACAGTCTCTAATTTGGGTTTGTGTGGAATTGGGGTGGCACGATATAGTGTTAAGTTCGTTAGGGATTTTGGATGTCTTGGGGTGGGGGGGAGCCAGGTTTTGAGTCCCTTGCAAAAGGACCAATAGGAGTCATCTGATCTTAAGGCCAGAGGGAGGGAATTCCAGGATTTGGCCTCGATCATCGGGATAGCCCCTGATTTCTGGTGCCTATATTTAGGGGTGACTAGTAAGTGTGAGTAGGCATCCCGGGTGGGCAGGTTGATTGAGCCGTAGAGAACGTTTTGGACAGGTAGCTGGGGGCAGTGTTAGGGATACATTTGTGGGTCAGTGCTAATGTTTTGAATGTGTTGCGTTCTCGGATGGGGAGCCAGAGGAAGTTACGTCTGGCTGCGGATATGTGGTCTTTTTTGGCGATGTTTAGGGCTGCTCGTACTGTGTTGTTTTGAATGATTTGCAGTTTTTTTATGTTGCGGGCATTGGTGCCTGCAAAGAGGGAGTTGCAGTAGTCAATCCTTGATAGTATTAGGGCTCTGGCGAAGGTCGTGCAGCTGTCGGTAGACAGGAATGTTCTGTGGGCATTGATCAGTTTTGCAGTATGTGCTGATGCTATAGAGTTGACATGTCTGGTTAGCGATAGAGTGGAGTCTAGATATACTCCAATGGTCTTTACATCTTTGGAGACAGTGATGGAATTCCTGTAGATGGAAAAGGATTTGTATGCAGTATTGAGTGAGTTTAGCCGAGATTGCCTGCCAATGGGGAGTAGTTCAGTTTTATCATCGTTAAGGCATAGGCTGTGTGGTGCCATCCAGGCCTCAATGGTTTGGTATGATTTGATGAGGGCATTGGAGTCTGAGTTGTAGGTCCGGATATTGGTAGGAGGATTTGGGTGTCATCCGCATAGTTGGTGTAGGTGTCACCCAGGGCATCCATGGGGTCAAAAGGAGGTTTAGTGAAGTTGTTGTACAAGGTCGGTCAAACACAAGAGCCTTGTGGCACTCCGCATGTTACTGGGGAAGGATGGGCTGTTGCTGAAGCGAAGTAAACTCTTTGTGTGGTTGGAGAGGGAGGACTTTATCCAAGTAGTGGATTCGGGCAAGAAGTGGGCAGCTGAGGAGAGGTGTTGGAAGAGGATATTATGATTGACTAGATCGAAGGCTATTGAGATGTCCATGAGGTGGAGGAGGGCCATGTTGTCTTGGTCTTTGATTTCGTCCATTTGGATTTAGTCCACTAGGGCGTATTCCATGCCATGGCAGAAGCCTGATGGTTGGATACTGAGGAGATTGTGGGTTTCAAGGTGCTTGCGAATTAGAAGATAGGCTGCTCTATCGAGTATTTTAAGGAGTAAGGGTACAGTTGTGATGGGGCGGTAGTTGGTGGGGATGTTGGGGTCTAGGGTGGGTTTTTTGAGGAGGGGGAGTACCCAGGCTTCTTTTAGATTCTCTGGGACGATGGCAGTTGAAAAGGAGTTAAGTGTCGAGATGAAGGGGGCAAGCTTGTCGGTGTAGTCCTTTATAAGGGTGGGGGAGAATTTGAACCGGGAGGTTGGAAGGCGTGAGGGGACACTGGTCTGAGGGGTTGGTCTATGGGCTGGTTGAGTGGAGGGAGTTTATTTTTGTTGCAATCATTTTGGTTTGTAGGAAGGAGATTTTGTCGAGGAGTGCACTTTGGATATTCTTACTACAATTCAGATCTTTAATGGCGTTGGTAGGTGGGGGAGCTGGTGTTTCAAGTTCATGTAGGATAGTGAAGAGCTCTCTTGTGCATGAGCTAGCTTCTTCGATTCTCCTGTTGTAAGTGTTGCTTTTTGTTTGAAGGATAGCTTGTTTGTACTTTCTGGAGAAGGCTGTGAAGTGCTGTTTGTTCTCGGTGGAAGGCGATTTTGTCCAGGCTGTTTCTGCTGCTCTTTTGGTGGAGCGTAGGGTTTTGAGAGTGTTGGAGTACCATGTATTGAGGTGGGTGGTTTTTTTGGGCTTGCGTAGGCTTAGCAGCGCTATTTTGTTGGTTGTAGCATTCGACCATCGTAGTGGGGTCTGTGTGTGCTTGTGTGTGATCTGTTAGTGGAAGAAGTAGGGGGAGTAAATTGGCTGGTGATCAGTTCTATGAGTTTCTCGAGAGGCCATGGCTTGTTGGGGTGCGATCACTGAGGGCACTGACTCAGAGATGTTGAAGATGATGACGCTGTGGTCTGACCAAGGGCAAGGGGCATTGGAAACAATGCTGACGTTGTATTGAGGTTTGCTGTCAAGTCTAACATGCAGCCTTTGTCATGTGTGGGGCTTGAAACAAGTTGTTTGAAGCCTTGAGATTCAATGGTGTTGGCTTGGATATAAGCGTGCATATCAGATGGGTTAAGACCTATATGTATATCTCCTAGGAGGAGGATTTTGGAGGAGAGCTTGGTATTGGTGGAGAGGAGATGTGTGATGTCCACCTCAAAGGAAGTGGGTGGCCGGGCAGGTCTGTCAGAAAATGTGGTGAGGCCCGGGGCAAAACATTTGGTGAGGCCCCCTTAGAATTTTTTGCACTCAGCAGCGGCGGCACATCCGCAAACAGGAGACTCGCGAAATCTACCTTTGAGTTTGTGTGCAGGATCCCAAATATGGTTTATTAATACAACTCCAAATCAACTACAGCAAAGTTAGTTATCTTTACTGAAGAAAGGTTAATGCCGGACTAACTTTTGTATC
The DNA here is from genome assembly GCF_040938575.1 of Ambystoma mexicanum. Classification (NCBI taxonomy): domain Eukaryota; kingdom Metazoa; phylum Chordata; class Amphibia; order Caudata; family Ambystomatidae; genus Ambystoma; species Ambystoma mexicanum. The sequence goes on along the minus strand of NC_090924.1, from coordinate 578,763,236 downwards.
ATATGCATAAATATATATAGGATGGCATGAGCTCTCCACTCCGCCACCTCCAACTCTCTGAGGGTCAGTCACTTTTCCAAGTAAAGAGTTGAAGGCAGATCTCTTTCTTCGGCTGGGGCCTCCCTCTGAAAACAGCCTCCCTGCCTCTCTGAAACTTGAGCAGAACCATCTTCGGTTCCGGAAGCAACTCAAGACTTGTCTCTTTGCTTCTTCCTTCTCTCTTCCTCGCCCTTGCTGATCACCTGCCTGATCCATGCACTGGTCACCTGGTCAAGCTCTGAATTCGGGCCCAGGTCCCTGCCTGTCCTGTTGAAATCCTGCACTGCCTCTTGGCTCCCCTGCACTTGTTACAGGTCTGTACCTGTAACCCTACAGTCCCTCTCTTGCACTTATTCTCCACCCGTTAGCTGCACATATGAGTACCCGCACTAGCCACCCGTTGGCTGCACTCTTGTTTCTCCTTTGTTCCTGCACTTCTGCATCCTACCCCACCTCGGAACTTCTCCACTCCCCCTTCCCTGCTCTTGCGCGATCTGAATGACACAAGACCTAGTAAGATCTGTGTTTTGTCCTACTCTTGTTTCCCCCTCCTTGCCTTGTCGCGCCTAGAAATACTTGTGTACCGGCACATTATAAATGCCATATCATATCATTAAGGAGCACACTGCCCCTGTGTGCGCATTAAAACACACATCATACTCAGTGACACATGATGTACAGTCGAGGCTGGTATATTTCTGAACTTAAGAGGCTTAAAAGTTTGTGACAATTAGGCAGGATCAACAGAGCACAGTGAGGGAGCCCAAAAGGAACAAGGGTTGCTGGAGGTGGGGTTCTCACTCCCAAGAAAAAGTTTGAAACATTGGGTTAAAATGATGCATCTCATAGCACTTTCTTTGCAAAATTGGGTAGAAATCCATACAGTTTGCAATTGGTTTTGTATGGAAGCACATGGAAAATACCAATAGTTGCAAATCACATACCGTGCACAGGAACATTTTTCAATATATTTCATGCTGTATTTCCACGCATGATATGCTAGTATAAAAATATATTCATGCTGGTTGTTCTCATGTATGTCCTTGCAGGCTGCATAAATATATGCCATTGTTACCATGTACAGACACCGAGCCAGTAAAAATGCCATGCCACAGAAAGTATTTCCAGGCTGACTGTGTACCATAGGTGTTATTACTGGTTAGATTGGCCTACATTCAATGTGGACCAATTTAGCCAAGTAGTATGTTTGCTTTAACCTTGATGCATAGTCCTGTGCATCAAGGGTAAAGCAAAAAGAGCATTGGCAATGCTAACAGTTTGGGCATTCGCGTAGGCATGGGAAAGGCACTTCTCTTGGTATTAGCTGGCCATGTATAGTGCCAGTGCAAAATGGTTTGAGTACCTGAGCAGCTAATAGCAGTGCCTGGCAAATGCCTAATACTTATATACAAGCCAAAACTGTTGACTTTGCCAATGCTTGTTTTTAACAGGACTTCAGCGAAAGACACGCAGGGTGTTTTTAAATCGAGTGGCCAAAGGCAGACCTGATTAAGACATTTTTATTACACCAGTTCCGTGTTTACAACTCCAATGAAGTCATGAACTCTCAGAAGACTCCTTTGAGAAAAAACTCAGACACTTTGAGGGCAAAGTTTGATGGCAAGACCTTGATTAAAGCTAGCTCAAAGAGTTCCAGTGAGGAGGTGTTTTGGGTGGGAAGGGCAGGAACTGGGTGAGAATTGGCATAGGGATTAGCATGGCCATGAGAAGTCAATGGATGGGCAAATAACTAAACAACAATAGTGATTTAAACCGTGGCCGCTAGGTTCCAAAAGTGAGACACTTCCCCACAAGACCACTTGAGGGTCTGAGCGGGAGCCCTGTGAAATCCCTTGTCAATGTTGCACTGTACTGGAAATATTGATGTACATTTTTTAGGTTTACAGGGGTGCAGATTTTGAACTTTGCTGACGATAAATCCTCTGAGTGGAAGAGGCAAATGTTCATGAGGTGACTAAAATACCTGCCCTACAACCTCCTAATCATCCCGTCGCTGGGCCCGGCCTCTTTCACTGCGGTAGGAGGGATGCCCCGGAAAACAAGTATTTCCACTACTGTCTGTTTGCTAAAGCAATAGTTTTGGCTTATTGGTGGCACACCTAATAACCCAAACAAAAAGAATGCCATGCAGTGGCGTAACACCATTGAGCAGATCGGACTCTAGCTCCTTCCTGAAATGTTGGGCTTTGTTGACTGGACCTGGCTCCATGGGTGGCGTCAGCCCCTGGCCACTTCGAGGCAGAAGGCCTCTTTTGATGTGTCACCAGCCCATAGCACTCGTTAAGGAGCAGCATCAGCATCAAACATGCAGAGCACTAAAACCTATCCATGCGATATCAACAGACTCACTTTGATAAAGCCAAAGTCTTAACTTCTGGTCTCAGCTTTTAGATGGCCCACCTCTCCCGAGATTAGCATAGCACTATGAAAGTAAACAGCATCCGAATTGGGGTGAAAGGTACAACTAGTGGCCAAAGGGATGGTGAAATAGCTTTTCAGCTTCCTAGCTGGGCTCAGGGAATTCGGAGGGAAATGGGAGCAGGGCTGGCTAAAGATGTGTCAGGGCTGGTGGGGTTGCATTTCTTTTTGATGCTTGGGGCACCCCTTCCTGATTGGAACAATGGTCCAAGGCACCTGTGGAGTGCTTAAATCAATAAGGAAGTCAAAATAATGCAGCAAGGAGGTTCATATCTGCAGATTATCAGTAGGTTTCTGTGTCATAAGACTGCCAACATGGGGGCAGCTACTTGGGGGCCCATTAAAACTGTCAAAGGTGAAAGGCCCAGATGCCATCCCTCAGGGGGGAGACCGAAAGTGCAATGGGTTTATTTCCCCAATGCACTATCCGCTTTGAAACGGTCATCCAGCCCCTGCCAGGTTGACCAACAGAGCTGTGGTCAGACCGAACAGGACACAAACGTTAAATGGTGCCTTGGCTTTGCTGTTAACAAAGGCGCTGCAATTACTAACATAAAACATTTTACTGTTAGCACCTGCATTCATATGCATAAATTATTTAGGTAATTGAACTTGAGATGTGGGGTTAGCACTTGCATGCCAGGGCAGCGATTAGAAAGGAAGTGGTGACATGAGACATCTAATTCTCACAGCAGTCCTTAAGTGTGACGTTTCAGAAATAAAGGCGAGAGGTAGCTACTTGTAACATTGAAGCTTCACCAGAATAGCCTCATTTGAATGTGAAAATGTTAGATGCCCCCACACAAGGAAGTTTTCCCCTCCCTCACAGCCTCTAATGTTAGCGCCTCTCCCAACACTAGAAGTGTCAGTACCCATCCCCCACTCCAGCTCCCCCCGCCCCCACATTTTAGCCTAGGTGCACCTCTGATGCCATGAACCCACCCCTTAATGAAGTTCTCCTAGGGCGGCTAAATTTAGGGGTGGGGCTGAACATACATACACATAAAACACTTTCACCCATGCATTCATCCACCAGTTAACACAACTCCATACATACATACATGCATGCATACATAAAACCAAACACAGCATTGACACAAACACCAACATGCACTCATACATACACATACTAATTTCATTTAAATACACATATATACACATGTAATTTAAAATAAAAAACACTTACCTTACCTACATGCACCCTTCAAAAGCATCCACGCAGCCGACGCATAGACATGCTGCCTGAAAGGAGAGAACTCCTCTCCCATCCGTCAGGTTGATCATGCTCAGCAACGTGAACACACTGACTGACAGGAGAGGAGTCCTCTCTTGTCATTCAACATGTCCACGTTGTCAGCTGAATAACGGGAGGGAGCAGTGCTCACTTCTGAGCCCTGCTGCCTCCCATTATTTTGCTGTTTGTTACGGAGCCAAACGGTTTCGCAACAAACAGCAAACTCATTGCACAGGCAGCACAGTCCTCCATGTGAATAAAGGACACGGGAGACTGTGCTGCCTTCTTCTTAGGAGAGGTGGCTGCAAGGCCCCCCGCAAGCGCGAGGCCTGGGGCAGTTTGACCCCCCTGCACCCACCGCGTGACGGCCCTGTGGCTGGGGGGGTGGTCTGTAAATTAGGTAGATCTTAATGGTAGCTGCGGCCGGCAGTGCGAGTTGAATTGATAGCAGCTAGCCGGAGCTGATAAGGCTTGGGTTTTCTCGGATGGGAGGGGAGGTGTTAGCAATGATGGCTATTCCGCCTCCTTTGGCTTTTGGTCTATCTTTCCTGTAGATGGTGTAGCCCTCCCTCTGAGGCGTGAAACTGCCCTGGTGACTTTGACAAGGTCTACCAGCACTCTGGAGAAGGGGACACCGCCTCAGAACCTGGTTCCAGTCACTCAGGGTGGAAAAAAGGGGGTGGCAAGTAGGCCTTGGATCATTCCCATGCCATGGCCCAAGCCATGGACATTTTGTCCACAAAGGACGAAGATATGAAGTCCCTACACACGGTCCACAAGAACGTGGAAGAGGACGACGCAGAGTAAGGCGCAGGGCCTAGTGTTCCGATCACGCAAGTTCAGCTGAGGGATGTGTCTCTGGACATCCCATAAACCCTCCACACCTTGGTGTCGGAGATCCGGAATAGGATGCCAGAAGGGCCTGTTCCAACAGTCCCCAATGCCCCCTATCAACCGCTGACAAAGAAAAGAAAGCGCCCTATGATGCCTCCTTTTCAGCCTCCACACGTGTGTCGTGTACCATCTCCCCCAGCATACCCAGACACGGATACGGGGAAGGATAAGGCTACGGCAACAAACAGCAATATCGTTGTAGCGGGCAGCGGGTCCCCACAGCCCAGGGCGTCCCCACCGGACGAGGTGGGATTGTTCCATTCTATGATTGCCAAAGCCTCCAAGCTGTTCCAGCTCGTGCCTGAGGAGACCAGGAAGGAAGGTTTACTGTACCAGAGGCACGAGGCCAAGAGGAAGACAATCATGGCGGTACCCCTCGTGGACAATGTGTGGGAGGAGGGTCTTGCCCTCTTGAAGAACCCCTGCACGGCTCCAGCCAAGCGAGATAAGCTGGAGAAGATGTTTTGGATACCGTAATCCGCCCCCAAGTGTCTGAGGTCGCAACCATCGCAGGACTCAGTGGTTTTGGCCACCGCGAGCAAGCAGTCATCTTAACCTGTCCTCATTGTCTTCAGTCCCTCCGGACAGCTAGGGTAAGAAGTTGAACGCCATGGGGAGGGAGGTAATCTACACTGCAGCATCCACCATCAAGGTGGCCAACGCACTGGATATCCTAGCAAGATATGACGGGGATCTGTGGTACAAGCTGGGGCCTATCCTGGAGTTCCTCCCTGACGACAAGAGTATGGAGGCAATAGCCCTCTTCCAGGAGGGAGAGCGAGAGTCGGATCACACCATCACAGTGGCACTGGATGTTGCCAAGACTGGGTTCTGCCAGGTGGGGAACAGTGTCTGCCTTCGTCACCAAGGCTGGATGAAGGCCACAAATTTCCATCAGGAGGTCCAAACAAAGGTACTGCGCATGGCTTTCGACAGAGATGACCTTTTTGGGAAGGCTGTTAACGAGTTCCTGCAGGCCATCAAGGCGGATATGGAGACTGTCCGTGCCCTTGTCTGGCAGGTCGTCGAAAGGTTTCTCTTCCTTGTACCGTCAGCCTTCCAGATTCACAACCCAGCAAGCCCACAGAGGCCGTACCCAGGCCTAAGGATGAGGCGGTCAGCGTTGGTGTCGCCAGCAAAGCAGGACGCTGAAACAAGCCTGAATGGCCAAGGAGTTTGGCCCCCACCCATGCACCCTGGTGAGAGGCCGGCTGACAAGGTTTGTCAGCAAGTGGGAAAATATCACCACCAACAGATGGGTGCTGGACGCTTCCGCCCAAGGATATAACCCGGAATTTCAGCACAGGTGTCCACTGATCCTGCCGATGACCCCTCAGGTGCATCACGTCCCTCAGCTCTTGGAGGAAGTACGGGCCATGGTGCGAAAAGGGGAGATAGAGCTGGTTCCCCAGCAACTCCGGAGTCTACTCCAGATACTTCTTGGTAAGAAAAAAGACTGGAGGCTGGAGGCCCATTCTAGACCAGCAACATCTAAACAAGTACCTCAAGTCTTAGAAATTCAGGATGGTCACGTTGCAGCACGTGCTCGGCCAACTGGAAAGAGGGGATTTCTTGACGTCACTGGACCTGGAGGACGCCTACTTACACGTCCCCATTCACACAAAACGTTGCAAGTTTCTATGCTTCGTAGTGCAGGGACAGCACTACCAGTTCAAGACCCTGCCCTTCAGCTTAAAATCGGCCCCAGAGTGTTCATGCAGGGCTTGGCACCAGTGGTGGCCCATCTGCATCTATGGGGGATTCACGTATACCCGTACCTCGACGACTGACTCACCTGGGCCCGCTTGCAGGAGTTGGCCGTCGGGACACACGGAGGCTGCCGTCAAGCTGCTGATGGATCTCGGATGCTCCATCAATTATCCAAAGTCCTGCTTGACACCATTGCAGAACGCGCATTTCCTAGGAACCAGGCTCGATACAGGGTCCTGCCTAGCATTGCCCCAGAGGAGAGTTGCCCCAGAGGAGAGGGTAGCGGCCATTCACGGGAAGGTGCAGTGGCTGTTGCCGATGAAGACTGCCACAGTGCGGACAGTCAAGTCGTGGCCCGGCATGTCATCATCCTGCATCTATCTCATCCGGCTCTGCAGGTTACAGATGCAACCTCTTCAGGAATCCTGGACACTCGCTGGGGTGCAGGTGTCCGGAAACTTTGCAGACAAGATCACTCTGGATGCCGAGTTCCTTCGAGCGATTAGATGCTGGGGCAACCGCTCCAACATCACCCGTGGCACAGGGTTTCAGAACCCTCTATTGCAGGAGATGGTCAAGATGGATGCTTCCCTAGAAGGTTGGCTATCCCACACCGGACGTCTTCATGCCAGATGCCTGTGGCTGCCTAATGAGAAGGATCTCTGTATCAACATCCTGGAGCTACGGGCAGTGTTCTGGGCCCTCGAGTCATTCCTTCCATCTCTGGTGGGCAAGGTGGTGAGGATCTTCACTGACAACACCATCACATTGTTCTACATCAGGAAACAAGGGGGCACTCGTTCCCCGGCCCTCTCCAAGGAAGTGCAGGAACTGTGGGGCTGGGTTGTCGGGACAACCAATGTTCCTCGTCCCCCTTGATCTAGCGAGAGTCAAGAACACCATTGCGGACTCCCTCAGCAGAGAGTTGTGCTCCTGCCACGAGTGGGAACTTCAGCAGCACCAGGTGGACCACACCTTTTACCAAATGGGGCAGGCCCCAGAACGACCTGTTTGTGACGGCGGCAAACTCCAAATGTCAGACGTTCAGCAGCAGATTCCATCAGCTGAGGAGCTTGAGGGACGCGTTCTCCTTTCTGTGGGAAGGGATGTTTCTATACGCGTTTCCTCGGTTGCCTCTCCTGCTACGAGTCATCAACACACTCAGACAGTGTTGGTGCAGGATGATATCGCCCCGGCGTGGCTGAGGCAGATTAGGTACCCTGACCTTCTCAGCCTGTCAGCGTTGCCATCGGTCCCGGATCTTCTCACCAGAGGAGGTGGCGCAATCCTGCATCACGACCCAGGATCGCTCAACCTGAGGACTTGGCTCCTGCAGCCCTAGAGTTTGGAGGGTATGAGTTGCCAGCGGACTGCAGGGCGGTCCTCGCCAAGGCCAGGGCATCGTTGACTCCAAAGTGCTACGGGCACAAGTGAAAGCGTTCCGCTACATGGTGCTGATCACAGAAAATTATCCCTCTGAGGGTCACGGCCCCCCAGATTCTTCTGTACTTGCTATCCTTGTCCCAGGCTGGACAGGCGCACGTCGCGATCAAAGTACATTTGGCGGCTATCTCCCGCTACACCAGGTTTCCAGGAAGGTCTTGACGTTGGTCTCCTCGGCTCGTCAAGGAGTTCCTCAAAGGATTTATTCGATCTTTCTCGCCGTGAAGGCACCTGCCCCAGTGTGGGAACTCAACGTGGTCCTGACTAGGATCATGGGGGGCCCCCTTTGATCCTATGCATCAGGCCCCTCTCAAGTTCCTCTTGTGGAAAACGGCTTTCCTTGTGGCATTAACCTCCGCCAGGAGGGTGGGTGAGATACAGGCCCTGTCCTGCAAACACCCATACCTGACTTTCCACAAATCGAGGGTGGAGATACAGACGCAGCTATTTCATGCCGAAGGTTCCATTGAAATTCCACCTCAATGAGCCTTTAGTGTTACCTGTTTTATTCCAGAAACGTTTGTCGCCGGCTGAGAGAGCTTTACAATCGCTGGCTCATGCCCTGAAGTTCTACATGGCATGCACAAAGAGTTTTTGAAAGACTTCACAGCTGTTTGTGAGCTTTGGTCCTGTGAACCATGGGAAGGCTTTGTCCAAGGCTTCCATCTCAGGGTGGCTCTCCGGCTGCATCATTCACTGACATCCTTTGGCGAACCGACTGTTGTCCATCCGTCCGGGAGCCCATCCCACCAGTGCAATCGCTGCGACAACAGCGTTCCTGGCTGATGTGCCCTTGCTAGACATCTGCAGAGCTGCTACGTGGAGGTCCACGCACACCTTAACGAAGTTCTACTGCGTCAACAAGGATTCCAGGGAGGAGTCCAGAGTCGGTCAGGCAGTGCTGCGCAACTTGTTCGCTTGAGGTGAGTCTCTTCCGGAGGTAAGAGTTGATTGCTTCTGTAGAGCCTTGCCACTTCCCGTGGTTGTGTATGTATGTACTGCTATGTGTTTATTCATGAGCATGTGAATCCATGCCAGACCCCATGCCGGAGAAGGAACAAGTTACTTACTTGTAACTGTTGTTCTCCAGCATGGGTCTGGCATGGATTCACATGTGAACCCTCCCCCCGTCCCTCTGTGGCTCTTCTTTGTCATACTGCCACTTTACGTGCTGCCAAGTCTGTAGATGGCTACCGGAGAAGGGACTTGGGGAGAGGGCAGTCATTAACTGGGGCAGTATGACCCAGAGCTCAGTGATTAGTTTAAAGACAGTTTATAAACAAAAGTGAAACAGTTTTTTCTTTTACCGAGGATTCCCAGCCTGACAGCCTGTGAATCCATGCCAGACCCCATGCTCTAGTTTGACAAAGAAATAGTTGTCTCTCTAGGACAATCCTCTTAATATTTGAAGTATGTGTGGTGAATCTCTAATATACGATTGCAAATGAGTCATAATTGGTTGCCAAAAATTGTTGATGAATTCTCACAAATTACCATTGTCACTGACTATAGGACTCATCACTGTTACTGTAAGGAAGGCATGGTATCAAACAGTAAAACAGACACAACTGATCACCGTTCAAGGGTTTTTATTGAACTTCAAATGGGTTTGAAAATGCCTATCTAATTCTAAATCTTAAGATTTGGGCAAGCTACGACCATCAAATAATAACGCAGTCCTAGTGGTGTCTTGTCAAAATAAAAGGGCTAATACTTATAAACATATTGCCAATCCTTACTTCTAAATTCAAATAGTGTGGAAAACAATGTTATACTAATAAAAAGTGTTCAAGAAATGATATGTCAGGATATTCAAGCCGTTGGCCTCCCTTCCCCACGTTTTCAGCACGGGACATGGCGGCACACTTGAGCTTAGCACAGTTTGTGGCTTCTCTAGTATGAGGATGCAGTTCAAATCTTTGTATCTGGGGCTTCTATGACAAAGTCTCTTTGCCATTTAAAGTCTCTTACTTCAGAGGCCCGAATGCGACAAACATTCAAAAGTAATTTTCTCCTTAGGATTTTCATGTATAACTTCTTGGGTGATTTTCGATTCACCCCGGGCCCCCCTCTGCCGGGTCAGATCCACTTTAACACAAAGCTTTCATTTGATTTCCCTCTGTTGGGCTCAGACCAAATTTGTGTACTTTTCCAAACTGTGTCTACTTCATCAAAATCAAAGACTTTCGACTGTGCGTGGGATTTGACTTGACCCGTTGCAGGACCACTTCAATTCACATTTATTCGTTTGATCTCCCTCTGTCGAGCTCGGACCAAATCCATCTACTTTTATCACTTCTCAGCTGGGTACCTTACAGAGACCTTCAATTGAGCACTCACGCAGTGCCGGACCACTCTGTCGAAGATATTGTAGTTTGCTTTAAAGTTCAATCACTCATCCGCAGTTTAACTTCATTTGTGTCTCTTATCACACATGTTTTAACCATGTTTGTGCCAGCGCTCGGCATACAGTGTTGCTGCTTGCAACATTGGCTTCAACACAAACCGGTCTTGTATCGGTCTCCCCAACTCACTTTCACTGACGCGGCTTTGTTCTTGGAGTCAAAGACAGTACCACGGTAGCTGGAGATTCTCTCTGCGTTTATTACTGATGCGGGAGGGCCCCCAGAAACGGCTGACACACAATGCAGGATTCTTTAGTATGGTTTCCTGGTTTTATGCTTTTTCTCGAGGTTTTGTGGAAGTAACGGTTTCTTGCCGAAGTGGTCCAGGGAATTTCCCCTCCTTGCGACCCCCTTCTGTTTTGCCGTCTTTCTCCTCTCGTTAAACTGCCATTTTAGAACTGCTGTTTCCTCATGTGCTTTGCCTCACTCAGAGTGTGCTCTCGTGCTCCGCCTTTTATCCATGTGGGGAAGTGTAATGGAAGTCAGGTGTGAGTGATTGTCGATAATTGCCTGACCTCACAGCTCGGGTGTTAGTTTGTTTTCCATTAGAGCGGCCTGTCAGTGAGAAAGTGTACGTGTTGTCAAAGTGCGGGGGTAAAGTTCCTAAATATCCTACCGGGTAGGATGGGGAAAAGGTGTTTCATGGAAGGCAATGCTGCGTCTCACCATACGGTGTCCGACTCCCTGAAGACCCCTCACCCAGTTGATCCTCCCACACTCGTCCACCCCCAGGAACTGGATCCAAAAACGATGGCTGTGTCCTGGCCACTTCGATGACAGATCCCCAGGGACTAGTGGGTGAGACACCTTCTGGTTTCTCACATAACACATCACATTGTTTGCGGATTTTGCAGGAAATAAATGGTGGTTCGATAATAAGGAATCTTTGTTCATCTTCATGAATAATATCTCCTTGATCTGCAAGACCTAGCATACATCCTTGGGAAACGTAGGATAGCAATGGGCTGGAGAGCACACAAGGGCCCAGTGCTGCGGCAATGGTGGAGCGACCTCCAAAAATGGACACTAGCCGAAACCTCTGTATGGCTAGAGGCGGTCCATGGAGGCCAGGAGGAACAAAATGTGTTCCTCGATTCATTGAAGCACATGATACAAGATTTACTGGCATCAGCGCACAGTGCAGCCCAGAAGTTCAGAGATTCCCCACCAAAGAGGGCTGCTAATACTGATGTCCAACTCTGTGGCAGTCGAATGTAATGTGGTATAATAATGTATGTGGTATAGGTTAGGGGGTGGTTGGGAGGCAGTGTGGTTACACAGATACGATTGACTGTACATGGTAAATTAATATATACTGAGGTCTGTAAATTATATTGTTAATAAACCAATAAAACATTTTTTTTAAAATATATCTCCTTGATTCCAATTGTTGACCAAAGCTTTTAACTTGTCTTTCAATGTTGTCAGTATATAATTATTCACCTTTTTGTAGCAATTCGGAAATGCCAGGTGTAGGTCTGTTATCTTTATGAAATCTTGTCTGTTGAGAATAACTACGCTGCTGCCTTTATCTGCTTGTTTAATTATAATGTTCTACATTTTTTGTAAGATTTTCCATTGCCTCCCTTTCTTCTATCTTTAGATTTGTAGATCTAATTCTATTTCTGTTACTGTTTTTGGGTATTTTACTACTGATCTGTTTAGTTCCCATTTTAAAAAATATGTCTATATGGTTTTCTGGAGAAAATTTTGGGATGAATTCAAGCTTGGTCTAAAATTGATATTCATAGGTTTGATTGGTGGATTTATTTATTGGCCATTTGTATGGCACCTATACTCAAGTGGATTGATGTTTTTGATTAGCTGGATTGATTTATTGGATGAAATTATTGATAGATTTGATGTGTGTATTGGATAGATTGGATGGGTAGATTGGAGGGGTGGATTGGATCGGTGAGATGGATGGATTGAGTGGATAGATTAGATGGATAGATTGGATTAGTAGATTGATTGGAGATGGCTGGAGTAGATGGATGGATTGCATATGTGTGTGGATGGATTGGATACATGGATTGATTGGATAGATGGATACATGGGTGGATGGATGGATGGATTCAGTAGATTTCATGGACTTAATGGACTTGATAGACTGGATGGATGGGTCGGATGGATGATCTATCGGATGGATGGATGGATGGATGAATGGATGTATTTAATGGGTGGTTGGAGAAATGTTGTGGATGGGTGTGTAGATGGCTTTGATGGGTGGATGGATGGAGTTGATGGATGGAGGATGTTGATGGCTTTATGGATTTGATGGATCGATAGATGAATTTGATGATTGGCTGTATCGGATAGATGGATATATTTGATTGGTGGGCAGAGGGATTTGATGGGTGGGTGTATGGATTAGATGGATTAAATTAATTGGATGTTTTCGATGGATGATATATTGGATGATGGATGGATGTATAGATAGAATGTATTTGATGTCTGTGGTGTTGTGAGGGTGTAGGAGTAAGACTCAGACACAAGGGTGGTATATTGATATGCAAAGACTTTTATTAATAGCATATTTGTAGCAAAAACATGTTTTTTGGAGGAAATACAAACTAGCCTGATCTCGAAGAGGGGTTCCCATGCTGTCATGATTCCTGCCCCTCATATCCCCATCCCTCCAACATGTTAGGCTGGAGCCAGGCCACGATCACCTACATGGCCCTCAAGGGCCTCTCCATCCCTCCAAAGACCCACTTGGAGTCAGACTTGGCGCTTGTGGCACCAGACTCACTCACTCCCATAGGATAACATTGGGGATTGGACTTGTAGTGCTTTGATGGGGACAAGATGGATGCCCCCACATATTTATGTTCCCAGAACTGCATGTGCAGTCTAGTCTTTTGGGTGTGGTTCAGCCCAGAGACACCTGGGATACCCGGAGACTATTTAAACCACACCCAGGCTGAGAAACATGCTTTGTGTTTTCTGCACCTACAGCGTGACACTCGCCATGTTCGGATCGGTCTCCAGTAGGCCTGCATCTTTCTTCTGCGCTCAGCTCCTGCAAGAACAAGAACACTGTTAGGAACAGCCTTACCTTGCGGCGCTTCTGCCCATCATTCATCGCTTCTTCTGTTCTGCGGGCATCTTCGGCGGTGTCATTCCCATCCCGGCACGCCGCTTCCTAAGGAGAAGGGAAAAGAACAGAATAAAGGCATTAGTAAGCATTCAGCAAATCTTCGCTTTTTAAAGACTGTATGAGCTTCAAACGCTTACCTGAATCCCAGCCGCTCTGGGGGAACTCTGTCTCCGGAACTTCTCATCCATCTGCAAGAGGGAAAAGACACTCCAGGTTAGCGTGGAAACATCTAGAGGCACCGAATACCGCGCTTACCGCATTTCTTCTACATAATCGGAAAATGTCGCAGCACCTAAAAGACACAGAAAAAGAACTCATTTCAATACAAATACGAAAGGGTCGCATCGCGCTCTCACTCACCTTCAGCGCTACTCATCTCAGCAGCACGTCGCCATCCCCGGACGCCGGCCGTCATCTAAGGAAGGAAAGGAACCAAGTTAGACGACTGTTCAAAAGACTCATTGTACTTACCTGTCGAACTCTTGCCAGTGAAGTAACTAGGCGGCAACGAGCCTGCATCAATCAACGCGCCCCTGCGCTGAAAGTAGGACGGAGAGCACACTTCCAAGAAAACAAGGTGAGCTGTGGATCAAAGGGAAGGGTTGGACGGAGAAGAAGGGGTTCAAGCACACAGAGACAATAGGGAGTTAAACTCTACCAATCCTGTGTTTCAGGCCCAGTCTCCAGTCAAGTAGACTCCAGGGAAGGGTTCGAGGTCGTAAGAGGTTAGAACAGGCTGAGTGACGTCCCCGTGGATACCAGGTGAGCGTTACGCATGCCTCAACAAAAGTAGCTAATGAAACTGTGTTAAAATATCCAAAGTAAAATTCAACCTCCTGTGTCCAAAACCTAACCTGTCCATCACAAACTAAACTTAATATAAGATGAAAAGGGAAAATGTCTTTGGGCTGGTCACTTGCAGACCTGTTTTGTAGTACTCGTAAGTTCAAATGGAAAGAAATGTCTCCAAACAAATAAAGTTCCCCAAAGTTCAAAAAGGTTGTTCCCTTCAACTTTTAGTCTCTTCAGGGTTCATAAAATGTCTCTCTTCTCTTGAAAAGAAATGGGTCCCAGACCCTGTTGAGCCATCCCGGGTCTTGGTGCAATGGCGAATAAGAGCTGCCTGGATACTCTCTTCCAAGCTGTGTCAAGGGTCCCAGACCCTTAAAAGCAGACTCTCGTTCCAGGTACTGCAGACAAAAAGAAACAGCCTAAATGATTGTTAGGGAGAATTCTCTCTTTAGGCTGAATTTCCTAACCTAGTGTGTCCCCCAGCGGCTTTGCTGGATTTCTGGAGTTTGTTTTTTTCTCCTGCCAAGAGTGAGACTCTTTTTCTCCCACTCTTGGACATGATTTATGGTGTTCCTTTGACTGTTAAAGTGTTTTATGGGTTATGGGGTCCTTTACTCCATAGGGTCTCATGTGTTTTTACTATGTGTGTTACACAGCACCCTCCGTGCAGTAACACAGGGGTGTCATAGTGACACCCCACCGTAGACACCATACCCTGGGACTGACTACTGTCTCCCAGGGCATGTAAAGTCACCATTGGCTTTACTAGTCCCAAATTATGAACAGAAACCAGTACAAACCATCATATTGTGGACGTACTGGTTGGGGCAATTTGATTGCCCCGGGGTCTGTTAGTCGAGGGGGCACGTCTCCGTCCCCCCTGATCGAGTTTTGGCTGGTGGCAGTGGATACTACTTTTTATATTCAACCGCGAATATATCCCTATGGGATTTTCCCATTGTTCGAGGCTACCAACTTTAATTATTTAATTCTCATAGCCTCGAACATACCGCCAGTTTATTTATTTAATAATAATTCGCCGTTTGGTATTTTTTTGCCAGGACTCAATTCTAAAATGGCGTTTGTGTTCTCTTCTGTGACTCCAACCCAAGTCGAGCCCTTTGTTCCACTTTTTGGCAGGCTTCTCCACAGAATCCTCCGAAAGTGGTGCCACTCTGTCTGGGTACCACAGGGGGTATGGGAGGGGGTTTAGGCACCCTGGACTGAGTTACCTTGGTAACTCAAGTCGCACTCTTGTGTGATTGGCCCAAGTGGTGAGCGGGCCGGCTCACCACTTAGCATGTTTGATTGACAGCTAGGCTGAGTGAATGGGGGTGTGCTGCATAAAAGCAGGGCTTTGGGGACTGGAACTTCAGAAGTCGCCACAGGACCTGAGAATCCGACGAGAGAGAAGCAGAGCCGACCTACCACGACGACACCACCGGTGGAGCCCTGCGGAACCGACTCACCACTTCCCGACGACAGAGAAGATCTCCCGGCTGGAGAGGCTTCTTCCCCTGACTGGTGGGCACAACCAGTTTACCTTCTTTGCTTCGCATCCCAGGACGTCTTGTGGTCGAATTGCCCGTGCCAAGCACCCCGGCAACCGGATAGCCACTTACCACTGGACAGCAAATAAAAGGACCGCTCCTTTTACCTGAGAACTCCGTGGCTGGTTTCTTCCCTGGCAGTGCACGGACTCCTGTCTTCCTCCCCGACGAGATCCTCTCTTCCCCCGGACGAAGCACCAACTTGCATCCGCTGCCAGGAACAACTGCCCCCGCTGGAGTATTCTCACCACTTTAAGGTACCGTGTCCACCAGGCCTCCCTTTCTAAAGATTGCTACAAGTTAATAATAATCCCTTAACCTTCTGGACTGGGTTGGCCGCCTTGACCTTCTAACTTGTCCCTTTCTTTTGGTCCAACTCTTTTTGAACCTTTGCAAGACTCTTGTGCACTTCAACTGTGTGACCTTGGACACATTTCGTTCTGATCCTCTTAAAGTGGATCCGGTCTTCTGAACTCTAACTTCACGGTTTTACTTGCCTTTCTCTCTTGTTTTGTTCTTATGAAAGTGTTGGGATCTGTTTCACATTATACTCTGCTTTTCTCTCCCTTTTACAACAAATTATTAGAGTGCCATCTGCGTTAAGCGCTCACCGCTGTCTGAAAATAAGTGGGGCTTTACTTAAGACTTGTCTAATATTCTTCTAAGGGAGTGTGTATCTTTTAGTGACCGCGTTTTTGAATTGCTTACTATTAGTGCCTGTGTGTTTTTCTAGATGTGGTTTATAAATAAATAATTCTATCTCTTTTACACCAAGCTCTAGTCAGTGTTTACTTGTTCTACTATGTTCTTTTGACCTATTGTGTATACTCTGTATACTGCCTAACTCTTCTTGAGGGAAGTCTGACTGCTCAGCCACAGCTACTAAGTGAATCTGTGTGGTACAGACTGCTACCAAGTGGGTTTACTGCCAAACACCTGTAGTCTTAAATCTTTTGCAGTGGTCCCAGAGGGAACTGCACAGGTTTCTGCCTAACAATGACTTTCACCAGCTGTATTGAGGGTCCTAGACCCTTGTGAGCAGATCCAGCTTCCATGTATTGTGACGAATAGCAGCCTGGATGTCTTCCCCAAACTTTGTTTGTCTACGTAGACCCTTGTGAGCAGACCTGGCTCCTAGGTACTGCGACAAAGAAGAACAGATTTGGATCTTCCTCCCAATTGACACGGGTCCTAGACCCTGTTCTTAGTAACCCCTTGGTTCACTCTCCTGCCAAATGGAGTGCTCAAAGCTTTTGCTCTCACAGTTCTCTTTATCCGACTTCACTTCGACCCACAGCCTTGGTTTACTCTGCTGCCAAGGTTTATATGTACCGCCTGTACACACAAGATTTCCTCTTTATTGCTTTTTGGGTGTATTTCCTCAGTATGGGTCCCATACCTCCTTCCAATCTTGCTGCTCTGTCTCAGTGAAGAGTCACTCAATGCTTTTCTTAGGGCCTCATGCACCCGCAGTGTCTCCCCAACCCTGGGCTTAGCCACCCTAGCTCCTGAAGAGTTTTGGCCATCGCCCTCCGGTTGTACGTAGGTCTCCCAGTTTCTTCTGCAGCTTCTCTGGCTCTCTGGGACCTTCCCCGGTCGTCTGCAGGTCTCTTCAGCAGTTCAGCGATGGTTTCTCTGCGCCCCAGCACCCTCGGTCACCAGTGAGTCTAACTCCTCCTCTCTGGTCTGCTTCTTTCTTCGCGGGTCTCTCATGGGTGTGCTTCCCTTCCGGTCACCATCTGCTTCTCTGCTCTGCCCTTCTACGTACAGCTCTGCTGAGCTATCGGTCCATGTCAAAATGAAAAAGACACCATCATTCTCTTCCCTCTCTTGTTTTGAATAAAAGCTGGCCAATCGGATAATTCGAGAAACTAGAGCAGGTGAGTTGGTTTGCCTCAATCATGCTCATTACTCTGCCTCTTCCTCATCACATTGGCTCCTACTTGGGATAAGCAACAAAGATACCTGGAGGCACTATGCAGTATGGTAAGTGAAGGTTGATAAGGGAGGTTGGAGGAGTCAAAAGGGTACTGTATTCTCCCGGGATAAGTGTGTATTCTCAATGGGGTTTTCACTCCCCATGGGATCCTGCTTCTGAGCACCACTCCCAGGGGGACTCTCATGTAGCAGCCTCACCTCCCTGGCCTCATGGAAAGGGGCTTCCCCATCAAAATCAGCGACGATCTCCCAGGATTCGTTGCAGTTGATGGGTTGGGGAAGACTTTGATGGATGCGTTGGTAGGTGGATTGGATGGATGGATGGATGGATCTATGGATGGATTGGATAGATTTAATGTATTTGATGGTTTGATTAGATGGATTGGATGGATGAATTAGGTGGACTGAATGTATCTGGGAGGATGGATGGATCTGATGGATGATCTATCTAATGGGTGGGTGCATAAATGTATTTGATGGGTGGGTGTGGAGACATTTGGTGGATGGGTGGGTAGGTGGATTTGATGGATGGATGGATTTGATCGGTGGGTGGATTTGTGGATAAATGGGTGGATTTGTGGATAAATGGGTGGATTTGATGGATGTATGGATTGGATGTGATGGATGTTTAGATTGGATGGTTTGGATAAGTAGATGGATGGATGGATGGATGGATGGATGGATGGATGGATGGATTGATAAAATGGATTGGATGTATTGTGTGGTTTGGATGCATCTGGGTGGATGGATGGATTGATGGATCAGATGAGCTATTTGATGGATGGATGATTGGATGTCTTTGATGGGTGGGTGGAGAAATTTGTTGGATGCGTGGGTAGGTGGATTTGATGGATTTGGTGGGTGTGTTAGGCAGAAACCTGTGCAGTTCCCTTAGGGAACACTGCAAAGGATTTAAGACTACAGGTGTTGGCAGTAAACCCACTTGGTAGCAGTCTGTACCACCCAGATTTACCTGGTAGCTGTGGCTGAGCAGTCAGACTTCCCTCAAGAAGAGTTAGACAGTATGCAAAGTATACACAATAGGCACTCAGACACAATAATACAAGCACACACTGACCAGAGCTTTGGTATCAAAGTATATAATTATTTATTTAAAAACACACAGTTGAAACACACCAGCACTCCTATTATTAAATATCCTAAACACAGTTACTATTATGATGTATACACCCCTTTTTCCCTATTAGATAAACCATAGTAAAACACCACTTATTTTCATTCAGAGGTGAGCGCTTAACTAGATTGCACTCTAATAAGTTTGTGAGAAAGGGAGGGAAAAAGACAGAATATGAAGAGGTACACCACTCTATGATTCAGAAACACTGTTAGCAAGGTAGAGAGCAAAAAGTCACTGGTGAGCCAAAGTCCAAAGGCTGGGCCCACTCTTAGCGAGAGCAGAGCACAAATGCGCCCAAGATCACACAGTTACACTAGGCTTAGAAAGTCTTGAAGAGGGTTCAAGAAGAGTTTAGAGAGGCTTAGAAAAGTTTAGCCAAGGTGTCCCAGGCTAACCCAGGTTCGAAAGCCGGGGGCTAAATCTACCCGTACAGTTGGTAGCAAGGGAAGCCAGGCGGGACACGGTACCTTAAGTGGGAAGGATCCTCCAGCGGTGGCAGTTGTTCCTGGTAGTGGGTGCAAGTTGCGTCGTCGTCCAGGGGAAGAGAAGATCTCGACTTGGAGGAAAGATGAAGGTCGTTGCACTACCAGGGAAGAAACCAGCCGCAGAGTTTTCCGGTTAAAGGTGGTACCTTGGTTTCGCGGTCGTGGTAAAACGTGGTATCCCGGTTGCCGGGGTCCTTGGCACGGGCAAGGAGGCCACGAGGTACGCCGGGAAAGCGAAAAGGCAGTGAAACTGGTTATCTCCACCAGTCAAAGGAAGAAGACTCTCCGTCCGGAGATCTCCTCTGTTGTTGGGAAAAGTGGTGAGGTAGTCCAGCAGGGCTCCACCGGTGGTGGTGTCGTGGTAGGTCGGCTCAGCTTCTTCCTCGTTGGATTCTTAGGTCCTGTGGCGACTTCTGAAGTTCCAGTCCCCAAAGCCCTGCTTTTATGCAGCAAACCCCCATTCACTCAGCCTAGCTGTCACTCAAACATGCTAAGTGGTGAGCCGACTGGCTCACCACTTGGGCCAATCAGGATGGAGTGCGACTTGAGTTGCCTATGCAACTCAGTCCAGGGTACCTACATTCCCCTCCACCCCTCCTAAGTACCCCAGACAGAGTGGCACCACCACTGGAGAAGCCCACCAAAAAGTGGAACAAAGGGCTTGACTTGGGTTGGAGTCACAGAAGAGAACACAAACGCCATTTTAGAATCAAGTTTTGGCAAAAAATACCAACCGGAGAATTAATATTAATTAAATAAACCGGCGGTATGTTCGAGGCTACCGTAAATAATTAAATAAAGATAGTAGCCTAAAACAATGGGAAATCCCATAGGAAAATATTCGCGGTTGAATATAAAAAGTAGTATCCACTGCCACCAGCCAAAACTCGATCAGGGGGGACGGAGACGTGCCCTCTCGACTAACAGACCCTGGGGCAATCGAATTGCCCCAGCCAGTACGTCCACAATATGATGGTTTGTACTGGTTCTGTTCAGAATTTAAGACTAGTAAAGTCAATGGTGACTTTACATGCCCTGGGAGACAGTAGTAAGTCCCAGGGTATGGAGTCTATACTGGGGGGTCACTAAGACATCCCTGTGTTACTGCACTGAGGGTGCTGTGTAACACACATCACAAAAACACATGAAAACCTATGGAGTAAAAGACCCCATAGCGCATAAAACACTTCTAGATTCAAAGAAACACACTCAAATCATGTCCAAGAGTGAGGGTAAAAGAGTCTCACTCTTGGCAGGAGAAAAAATAAACCCCAAAAATCCAGCAAAGCTGCTGGGGGACTCACTAGGTTAGGAAATTCAGCCTAAACAGAGAATTTTCCCTAACAGGGTGGATGGATTTGAGGGATAAATTGATTTAATTTGATGGATGTATGGACTGAATTTAAGGGTGGGGTGGATTGGTGCTTTTAATGTGTGGATGGATTTGATGAATGAATAGAAGGATGCATTTGATAGATGGATGTACTTTAATGGATATATGGAATTGTTGGGGGTTGGATTTGATGTATGTATGTATGGATGGATAGATGGATGGATGCAGTTGAAGGATTAGATGGATTTGATGCGTCGAGTCAATGGATTTGATATATGGATGGATGTTTTGGATGATGTGTATATACCTTGGATGGTGTGGCGTACCAGAAGAAGGGCTTTGACTACTGTGTGCCATGTTAAGGGGTTTTATTAAAAACAACACTTCTATCTACCCCTATCTCTATGAGGGAAGTTCCCTGCCTAATGAACTAAAACAAATGGTGCTCAAAAGAAAACAGTCCTTAGTCCAAAACCTAACGTGTAACTGGCCCTACCATATAGAAAAACTTCTGCCTGGCCCAATCACTTGGATCTCTTGTCCATAGGATTCATAAGTTCACCAATGTCTTTAAACACAGTTCACAACCTCTCTGCGGGGTCTTTTCATCAACTCCATAAGGTTTCCTTTTCCTCTGGAAAAACAAGGTTTCTTTACCACAACCACACCATTTCCCCCTTGGTGATTGACAGTATTTTTGTCCAGATTTGTTCTCCTCCCAATTCTGTATGTTATATTTCAGGTGTCTTGGACTTCCCAAACTTCTCTGGCCTCGGTACAGCGTCTGCCTGTTCGGGGTTTCCCTGCTCCCATAACCCTTGTGGCTTCTCCAGCCTTGGAAGTTAAAGTGTCTGTTTCTCTGGGCTCTTCAAAGCACCAGGGCCTTTTGGTAGGTTGTTTTATCTCTTTTTGGGTTTTCCAGGCTCCCATGACCGTCTGCCTTTCGGAACGACTTTACTTATTCAGGAGCGTTCGATTCCCTTATGTTAAAGTGTCTTAGTTTCTCGGGGCTCTCCGAAGCCCTATAGCCCTCTGATGGGCTTGCTTTCTCTCTGCTCAGGTCTATTAGGCTGCAGTAACTTCGTCAGTCTCCTTCCCTGTCTTGATCGTCGATGTTTGTACCTCCTGAATTCTGTTCTCTCCTCTGGAGCATTTGCTTGCCCGCTGTTGCTCGTCTCAGTGATAAATGCATTTCTTGGCAGAGTTTGGGGATCTGGGCTTTCTTCTGCTGTATTGGTCTCACTGTTGGTTACCAGGCCCCCAATCCACCACGGTTTCTTTGCGGTCATGCTAACAGATAAGACGGTTGCTTCTCCGTCTCTGCCTATTTCCTGACCTTTGCTTTCCAGTCTGTCAGGACGCCCAGTGACTTGTTCACTGTCCATGGTCTAGTGTGACTCCGCCCCTCCAGGACGTCTTTTCGTCAGAGGTTCTGTTTGGTTCTGTTTCTCCCTCCAGGCCTTTATGCCCATAGTACAGTCCTTCTTTCTTCTCTCCGCCCCCCTCCACTTTGAGCAACCCAGATACCTTCTATGTCGCAGGGTCTGCTCCAGTAAGGTGACATTTGTTTGGTACCATGGGCACTCTCCACAGTTTTCTGGTCTTCCAGACGGTACATGAACAGGTTATGGGTTCCGCTCGTTTAAGCATTTCTTATTTCCTTGGCCCTTGTGTTAAGAGCTTAATTTGTTAATCCCTGGCTTCCTGGCTTCGGTAGCAGTTCTCGGGCACAGGGCCCACCACGTCCGTTGTGTGGTCACGCCTCCAGGTAAGGTCTGTGTTATTTTCTCTCTTCCTTGCAGACTCTGCATGGCTCTCTGCCAGGTCAGCAGCATCTCTTTCTCTCTGACCACTCTCTTTGCCACAGCTGGCTATGCAGTGTGTCACACCCCTCAATCACTTGCCCATGTGTCTTCTATATAAGTGTGTGTGCAAGCGCTAGGACCAGCCCAGAACGATCACACATCTGTTCTTATTTGCTAGAAACAGTGAACTCACTCAGAAGAAAGGAAAATGCTTTATACTTTTCATTTATTTTGCATAAGTGGATATAATGACAAATAATCACTATGAACTGCACAGAAATGTATGCTGACAGATAGGTAAATGCATAAGTTACAGGAGCACAAGTCCTACGCTACTTTGCTTATTCTGGCTCCACTACGGACCCCTCATGGACACCGGACTGGTGGACCTCTCTCGCTTCCCCACAAACCAGCACCCAATGCAACGCAGTAGAATGTAACAGTTGCTTGAGGCCCAGTGGTCCCAGGACACCCTAAATGCACAATGCTAGCTCGCTGGTGAATTCCCCCCTCCCTTCTGCATGTACTTTGCTTATATTAAATGTGCCTCTCCATCAAATTTTCGGTCAACTCTTCTAGAAGCTTCTGCTTAACTTATTTGTGATGGAAATGTACTGCCTGCACTAGGGTTCCAACTTGCTACTTCCCCCCTCACTCCTAGAGACTGGTCAGGACCCTGGGAAGCGTTTCTGGAATGCGGTCTTATCACTGACCAAGGTCAAACTGAACTTCTGGTGCAATCTTGTACCTGTTAACGTGGAACATTGCTGTGAAAGTGAAAAAGCTGAAGTCTGCACGCATTTGGTGCGCACTTTGAAAATCAAATAACCCTTAACCAGGCAGACCTCGGGCCTACGAACTGTACTGTCATTACATGACACCATGTCAGAGGCTCGCCTCTGCATAATGTTCCTTCTCCTCATTCAAGGGTGATCGTGGCTTTTTTCTCGCTCTGTGAGCAAAAAGTGCCATCATGTTTATGTTCAGCTGTCAAGCACATAGAGAGACCAGAATTGTCCTGGGCCAAACATCCAAAGGCACTTTCAATATTATTTTGAGTCCCACAGCTGAATGTAACATCAGTTTCTTGGATTTCCATGCATGTAGATAATGCTTTAGGTATAGGGAGGGCAACATGGCAATGAGAGTCCTTGTCCCCTTGAAGGGACTCGGTCCCAGTGAGGTAGCGCTTTCCCAAACCCCTAAGGAGGATTTTTCTGAGCAGGCTCTCCTGCGTAGCCTCAAAAGGGCTGGCTACCCCAGGGAAGAAGGGATGAAACCTACAGATTATTTACATAACATTCCTGTTAAGCGAGAGCTCCCCCCCCCCTTCACGATCAGAGGGAAACTGTTAAGAAAATCATCATTTCGAAGGGATTGTGTCCTCCGACGTATTCCTCATCTTAGATATCTCCTTCCAGCTCTGCTGGCCTCGGAAAATGTTTTCTCTCTAGAGGGCGCTGCGCGTCGACGTCCTCCGAGTCGATGTCCCTCGACAGCCGCCGTATCGACGTCAACGTCATCCTGCCTATAAAGGCCGCGCGCAGCGTCTGTTGCTCAGTTCCGTTTTTCCGCGCTTACTCAGTGCCTCGGAATACCGTTGCTCAGTTCTTAGTCACATTAATCCTATTTACCTCGAGTCATTCGTACTCGATGGCTTCCTCGTCGGAACCGACAACTCCTCGATCCGGCTTCAAAAAATGCAGAGATTGTGGGAAAAAGATGTCGTTGACTGACCCTCACAGAGTTTGTCTGTGGTGTTTGGGTGCTGAACACCATTGTTCGGAATGCGAGGACTCTATGTCCATGACAGCTAAGGCCCTGAAGGAGCGTAGGGGGAAGCTGGAGAAAGGTAAGACTTTTAAAGCTTCTTCTTCGTCGACGAAGTCGAGACACTCGTCTCCTCGTCACCATTCGCGCTCCAGGTCTCGGAGTGGGTCTCATCACTCCTCGAGATCGAAGCACTCGAAGAGGAGACGTCGAAGATCCCCTTCTCCGTCTTCCTCTTCCTCTGTTTCGCCAAAAAGAATCCCTTGCCCCACGAAACATAGTTCCCGGGCTGAATGGGAGGAATTCCGCAAAAATATGATGAGCGTCTTCGAGAAAGCAGCCTCGACCCCCTCGAAGACTGCCGAGAGCGATGCTCTGGTCGAAAGACCCGAAGGTCAAAAACGCCGCGAGCCGCAGTACCCGGCGAAGGTAACCTCTCGGGCGCGTCTCGAACCCTCGAGTAGGACTATGACCTCCAAACCTTCGACACACGGGTCTGTCGACTCGACGCCAGCTTCGACACACCCAGTGACTATCCCCAGGTCCTCGACGTCGATGGCGTCGAGATTGTCGAGCAGAATTCCAATTCTGTCGAGGTCATCGAGGCCTCCGCCTTTGTTTTCGACGCCACGCTCGAAGCCTTCGGCGTCGACGACATCAACGTTTTCGAGACCGATAATGACAAGTTTGGCACCCTCTGCCTTGGAAATGGGATTTACTCCTTTTATGAGTTCAGAACAATTGAGAACTATGTCCTCAATTTTGGAAGAGGGTGAATTGTCTGAACAGGAAGACACATTTCAGTTGCAGGGATCTGTAAACCCAATTAGAGAGGAATTTTCCTCTGAAGAACGCAGGTTAAAGGATCTTCATGATTCCTTACATGAGGCAAGTGGGTTAGACACTTCCCCTGAGGTGGAGTTTGCTAGGCTAGACCCGGGGGAGCATGCTGAAACCCCCTATAGAGACTTAATGGCCAGAATCACAGAGTTCATGGGGTGGTCTGCACCTTCACAATCTTTCCAACAAGATGACCTCACGGATATTCTTGACAAAGGCCCACAGGAGGATCCTGTGGTGCCTTTTCATAAAGCTCTTCAGAGGAAGATCATGACAAACTGGGAAACCCCAGATGTAGTACCAGCAGTAAATAAAAAACTGTCTACAAAGTACAGGGTATCTTCTACAGACCCGGAGTTTTTGTCTAAACACCCATCCCCAGAAAGTCTGGTGGTACAGGCAGCATCCTCTACCGATGTCAAGACGGCTTATCCTACCGTCCCACAGGACAGGGACGATAAAAAATATGATGCTATGGCAAAGAAAGTCTTTTCAGCATGTAGCATGGCGTTAAAATCTGTTAATGCTACTTGCACCCTTGCTAGGTTCAGCCATACACTTTGGGAGTGTGCTTCTACAGCGGCTGACTGCATCCCGGAGGGAGAAGAAAGGGATGCGTTCCTGAATATTATACAGGACGGTAAAGACGCTATGTGCAAATCCCTCCAGACGGGCATTGATTCGGCTGACAGTATCAGCAGAGCAATGGCGGCAAGTACATCAACCAGGAGATTCGCTTGGTTGAGAAAGTCTGGTTTTGCCCCAGATGTGCAAGCCAGGCTCTTGAACATGCCATTCGATGGCTCTTCTTTGTTCGTGAAAAAGGCGGATGACAGTTTAGAGAAACTGCAAACTTCAAAAGCAGCAGCAAAATCCCTAGGAGCTGCAATCCGTCAGACTCCTTTTCGTCCCACAGGAACCTCTGCGAGAGGCAAGTCCTTTCGCTTCTACTCCGCATTCGGAAGAGGTAGAGGACGACCGGCTCAAAGGGGACAAAGAAGAACTACCCGAGGTGGACGGGGTAGATATTCAAAAGCCGCAGCAACAGCAGGTGCCTCTTTACCATCGGCATCTGCATCAGCCGCCCCAAAACCACTCTGAGGACTTCCCTCACAGGACACCTGTAGGAGGCAGGTTGACTCAACATCTGGCGGTATGGCAGGCTATCACGTCAGATGCTTGGGCATTGGAAACAGTTGCCCAAGGTTACTGCCTGCCTTTCCTACGTATACCTCAGAGTCATCCACCGGGGATCAGCTCTCAGAAAGCTCCAGATCCGCTCCTCTTGCAGGAAATTTTGGACCTGCTAGAGAAAGGTGCCATAGAACCGGTACCTGTAGCGGAGAGGAACAAGGGCTGGTACTCCCCTTACTTTCTCATTCCAAAGAAAGACAGAGGACTGAAACCCATCTTGGACTTGCGAGAATTGAAGAAATTCCTCAGAAAAGACAAATTCAAGATGGTCACTCTTTCTCAGATCCTCCAGGCCCTTCAGTTCCAGGACTGGTTGGTATCTCTGGACCTTCAGGACGCTTATTTCCATGTGCCTATCCATCTCGAACACAGGAAATACCTGAGGTTCGCAATTGGCAACTCTCACTATCAATTTCGAGTGCTGCCATTTGGGCTGACCTCCGCCCCGAGGGTCTTCACCAAGTTAATGTCGGTAGTGGCGGCAAGTCTAAGGAGGGAAGGGATTCACGTCTACCCCTACCTGGACGATTGGTTGATCAGGGCTGTTTCTCCAGAACAATCTCAGATCCAGCTAAATCACGTGTGCCACTTCCTTCACAGACTGGGCTTCTCCCTCAATTTAAAGAAGTCACAAATGATACCATCGCAGAGACTCCAGTTCATAGGATCGATCCTGGACACTTCCCTGGGAAAAGCCTCGCCACCAGAGGTGAGGGCTCAGAATATTCTACAGATGGTTACCAAGTTCCAACATGCCCAACGTCTCCCAGCCTTTGACTTTTTGAGGTTGCTAGGCCTCATGGCATCCTGCATTTTCCTAGTGCCAGAGGCTCGCCTGAGAATGAGATCCCTCCAGTGGGCACTGAGGACTCAGTGGTCACAATTCTCAGGGAGAATGACAGATCTTCTTCAGGTTCCCGGCAGGGTGGCTCGAGACCTTCAGTGGTGGGCCTGTCAGGAGAACATTCTGAAAGGAGAACAGTTTTGGCAACTCTGGCCGGAGATAACAGTAGTCACGGATGCCTCACTCACGGGGTGGGGAGCCCACGCCAACGACTTGACCATCAGCGGTCGTTGGTCTCCATCGGAGTCAAGACTACATATCAACCTGTTAGAGCTGAGAGCCATCAGACTTGCGCTGAAGGCGTTCCTGCCAGCTGTACAAGGGAAGAATGTCCTGATAATGACGGACAACACGGTGGCCATGCATTACCTCAACAAAAGACGAGGCGTAGGATCACTACCCCTGTGCAGAGAGGCGATGCAGCTCTGGTTTTGGGCAATCCAAGAAGGAATCTCTCTATCGGCAGTTCACCTAGCCGGAGAGAAGAACTTGACAGCGGACGCTCTGAGCAGGTTGAACACAGTCTCCCACGAGTGGGAGCTAGCTCAGGAAGTCCTTCAAGGGATCTTCGCCCTTTGGGGAACCCCTCAGGTAGATCTGTTCGCCACCAGCCTAAACAGGAAATGCGACCTGATCTGCTCAAGGGAATTTCCCCCGAGAGGAGCTCTGGGAGACGCGTTCATAGTGGACTGGGAGTTTCCGCTTCTGTACGCGTTCCCACCGGCCCCTGTCATTTCTCAAATGATCAGGAGGTTGAGAAGATTCCGGCGAACCATGATCCTAATTGCCCCGGATTGGGCCAGGAGAACGTGGTACCCGGACCTTCTAGACTTGTCCATCTGCCCTCCAATTCGACTTCCACTCAGAGAGAACCTACTCTCACAGAAGGGAGGTCAGGTTCTCCATCCAGACATCAAAACCCTCAACCTTCACGCTTGGCTTCTGAAAGGCTGAGACCTCCCTGATGATGTTATGGAGGTGTTGCTTTCGGCAAGGAGGCCAGCAACAAAGTCTTTATACCGCTGCCGTTGGAACAGATTTTGCAGCTGGTGTAGAGAACAGAATATCAACCCTTTTTCATGTGGTACACCAATGGTTTTGTCCTTCCTACTATATTTGGCAAATTCAGGCCTTCAAGTTGGCACCATTAAGGGCTATCTCGCAGCGCTATCCATCTTTAAGCGTACTGCGGAAGAACCATCCTATTTCAAATTACCCTTGGTAATACAGTTTCTAAAGGGGTTAACCAATGTTTATCCCCCAAGACCATTCCAAGTTCCCCTATGGGATTTAAACTTAGTACTAACTTTCCTTATGGGTACACCTTTCGAACCTCTCCATTCTTGTTCGTTAAGATTCCTTACCTTCAAAACTGTTTTATTAATAGCGCTAGAAGGGTGAGCGAATTACAAGCTCTTTCTTGTAAACCCCCTCACACAATATTTCACAAAGACAAAGTTGTACTGCAAGTGAAGCCTAATTTCCTCCCAAAGGTGGTTTCTGAATTCCATATCACTCAGAAGATTACCCTACCATCTTTCTATCCTCCTCCTCACCCGGGGAAAGAGGAAGAGAGGTTACACAGGCTAGACCCTAGGAGGGCTTTAAGTTTTTACATCAGTAGACTAGCCAGGATAAGACAGGCAGACCAGCTGTTTGTAGGTTACGCAGGTCACAAGCTGGGGTTACCAATAACTAAGCAGACCATTTCCAGATGGATCATTCTAGCCATTCTGGAATGTTATAAACTGGCAGGGAAAGAGCCCCCTCAAAACCTTAGGGCTCATTCGACCAGAGGTATTGCAGCTTCATCGGCCCTCAAAAGAGGCGTGCCGGTTAAAGACATATGTGCGGCCGCTACATGGTCGTCTGTCCATACCTTTACACGTTTTTACAATTTGGATTCCTCCTCCAGTCAAGAAACTAGGTTTGGAAGGGCTGTACTGCATTCTATTCATCAATAGAAGACAGCGTGAAGTCAGTACTCCCTCCTCCGATAATAGAATACTGCTATGGGAGCCTATCTAAGATGAGGAATACGTCGGAGGACACAATCCCTTCGAAGAACAAGTTACTTCTTACCTTGTAACGTTCTTTCGACGGGATGTTCCTCCGACGTATTTCTCATCGACCCTCCCATCCATCCCCGCAGTTCTACTTCCCTTGTTGTTGCAGCTTACGCTCCTTCAGGGTGATTAGTTTAGTCGAGAAAGTATTATTGTGGGCTACAAAACGGAACCGAGCAACGGACGCTGCGCGCGGCCTTTATCGGCAGGATGACGTCGACGTCGATACGGCGGCTGTCGAGGGACATCGACTCGTAGGACGTCGACGCGCAGCACCCTCTAGAGAGAAAAAATTTTCCGAGGCCAGCAGAGCTGGAAGGAAATATCTAAGATGAGGAATACGTCGGAGGAACATCCCGTCGAAAGAACGTTACAAGGTAAGAAGTAACTTGTTCTTCTCTGTTCTGTTCAAATGTATTTAAATGTTCCACAGGAAAGCAAAAAGGTTGTAGATCCAAAAACCACCTCATAACACAGGCATTTGACTCTTTTCTGACACTCATCCAGGTTAAGTAGTGAATGGTTAGTCACTAGTCGGAACGTCCTCCCCGTCAAAAAGTAGCATAGACTGATTACTGCCAATTTGACGGCTCAGGCTTCAACTCGACTGTGGCATAGGCCTGTTCCCTATGAAATAACTTCCTACTGGTATAAAGGAGAGGGTGTTAAAGTTTATCACGTTCCTGGGAATGGACTTCCCCCAGGCCTCCTTTGAAGGTATCTGTTTGAAGAATAAACTCCTGGTTGAAGTCGGGCATTTTTATCAGGGGCTCCTGACAAAGTATTTGTTTTAGCCTGAGAAAGCTTTTCTAATCCACCTCTCCCCATATATTTTTTTAAGGTTGCACATTCTTCAACTTAACAATAAGACTGGTGGCTAGATTGGAATAATGGGGAATTAACCACCTATTCTACTCTTTAATCCCAGGAAGGCTGAGAGATCTTGTTTGGTCATGGGAACTTGTGTTAAGTGTACAGCCTTGACTTTTTCAACTTGGGGCTGAATCAACCCCTTCCCCACAAACTGTCCTAGCTACTTCACAGCAGACTGCGCTAGAAGGCATTTTTGGGGGGTTTCCACATAAGCTGGTTTTCCGTAAGGCGCGAGTTATCTCAACTGGATGGTACATGTGCTTGGGCCAGGTGTTACCATGTATAACTACATTGGCTAAGCTAAGTAGGACTCTGCTAAATCAGAGTAGGGTCTAAGCACTCTATCCAATAGTCTCTGGAATGTGGTGGGGGCTCCACGTAGCCAAAAGGGGAGGACTTTAAACTGGAACAGCCCTCTGGTGTTGAGGAAGCTGTTTTCTCCCTGTTATCTGGATTCAGTGGGACCTGCCAGTTTCCCTTTGTCAAGTTTAATGTAGCTGTATATCGGACACTAGTTTTGGGACTAGGATAATTGTTGAAAATCAAAATTGAATTGTGGTTTTGAAAATCAATACAGAACCTCAGCTTTTATCAAGTTTTGCTGCCAAAACTATGGGGGAGGATGGGTGACACTCGGAGGGGTGTAGGGGGAGGTTCGATTATATCTGCCTTCAGTGTCACGAATGGCAGATTCCCAGAAGAATAGTATACTTTCCTCTGGACCACTCCCATATACTTTCCTCTGGACCGCACCCCTACAAACTGAAATAAAATCACTGTTGAGGGGTGGAGGCCAATGCAAAGGTGGTTAAGCGAAAGCACGATTTCTCCAGGCTGCAAAGGAAAACAAGCTATAAATTGTGCAAGGTTGAAATACCCGTCAAAGACTTACCTTACCAATCTTTTCCTTCCCTTATCCTGCCTTAGAGAATAGTATTCAGATGATGGACCTACGTGACGTTGCCAGAACCACCATAGAATACTTCAGTCAACAGGTCAGGCAAACTGCCTGGTTGCAAGTCTGACAACCAGGTGTGTGGGTAATGTGAGAAACCTGATGGTATCCTCACTCCTACTCCCCTGAATCCTCTTTTCATGTGGCCAGGGAAAGGCCATCGCTTTTGGATCCTGACCCTAGGAGGGAAGAAGCGAGGGAGGATCACCTGGGTGGAAGGTCCTTGGGGATTGGGAGTGGGGTACCCACATGCGAGACATGGTATCCCCCCTTTCCCTCTGAAAACCAACCTAACCCTCCCCCGGCCTTTATGGGCTACTGTAAGACATCTCCCCTCATTTTCCCTCATTTGACTATTACAGTACTGGGACGAGGAAGAGACGAATAGGAGTAGTGAACACCAAAACGTATTTTCACCACTGTGGTACTAAGACGAAGAAGAAGACTGTGCAGGAATACCATTGGGGAAGTCAGGCATGTCCCATAAATAGGTTGCCTAAAGGTCAGACAATTGGACTTACTAGCCCACACCTGTGGATCCGTAAGACTCCATGGAGTATAAGAGGTGGAGCTGCACACCAAGAAGGGAATCACTTGAGAGCTGAGGGAAGGCCTGGACTGATAACAGGGTGGAAAGAAGAGCAGGAGAATGTGTCATGTGATGCAGCGGCAGGTGTGAGCAATCTGAAGCAGAGGAAACGTGGTAGCAGTCAGAGCTGTGGCAGACCGAGTGAGCCGTTCAGAGCTGAGTGCCCTGGGAATGAGGATTCTTGGAGGCTTGAATCCCACCCCTGTGAGTGGCCAAGAAGCTTGTACTCGGTGTGGCAGAGGTTGCACATCCAAGAGCAGTGAAGTGTGAAATCGTGCCGAAAGTTGCTTGTTGGTTCCGCCACGACTTTCAAAGTGTTTAAGGGGCAGTCTGAAGTCCCGGTGGGAAGCCAGAAGCAACAGCAGTGTGCATCGAGGTTAGCCATGCAACACAGACACTTCAAAGAGGCCGGTGAGTTTCTCTGAGCCCCAAAATCCCAGACCGCTTTGCACAGAAACGCTAAAAAGTAACACTACAGTATGGTTGAAGCGATTCCCATTGTCTCAACCAACACGTGAGCTGAAACTAAGTAGCAGACCATTGCACAAGCAGTTATTTTCACACGGCAACTGAAAGACAAGTCGCGTGTGAGATTCCTCAGAACTAGGAAACTGATTCTTTGTATCCCTTGCCAATTAAAGCGCTATTTGGCAAAGGGAACGACAGAAAACGATCTTTACAAAGCCTGAAAAGACTGATCAGAATATTGAATACCCGAACTGAATGAAACCTTTGTAGGCAAGATTGTGAAGTGATGAGTTAAAGAGGAAAGTGCCTATTTAATGAAAACCTACAAAATAAAAGTGCAAGTGTGAAAGAGCATAACAGAACAGTGAAACCTGCAGATAACAAGGGGGGTCCTGGGAGACTCTCTACCAGACATAAATCCTGGTTACAAGAGCCTTACCAAGAGTCTTTAGCTCACTATGTTTCACAGAGAAGAAATATCCCAAACATATCAGTCTTTGTCCTGCCCTGGGGCAGTTCAGCACCGAAATGCTAAACCACCACAAAGTGAGCTCTATGAATGAATACAGTGCATCAAGGCCAAAACTGACAGAGGATGTGTGACACCTTGTGGCAAAGCCAGGAGGCTAACTAGGAACCGCAAGCAAGTGTTGACCTGCACCTAAAGTCAAGAGGTCGCCAAGGGGAAGGTAAGTGGATGTGAACCTGTACAAAGTGGCAAATATAGAAGAACCTGTGTGTACGAAGAGCCTAAGGTTCCTGGTTGTGTGACCTGTGATGGTGTTAGGGAGAATTCTCATTCTATGGCTAATTTCCCTTACCTATAGAGTCCCACAGCAGCTTTGCTGGATTTGAAGGGTTTGTTTCTTTTTACCTGCTAGGAGTGACACTTTTTCCCACTCTTAGGCTTTTTTGCTATGTGTGTTCTAGGCTATTTTTGTGTTTAATGCATATGGGATCTTTCTTAACCCCATAGGAACCATCTTTATTCACATGTGTTACACAGCACCCTCAGTGCAGTGACACAGGGGTGTCGTAGCGATCCCCAAACATAGACTCCATACCCTGAGACTGACTA
Organism: Ambystoma mexicanum; assembly: GCF_040938575.1. NCBI lineage: Eukaryota > Metazoa > Chordata > Amphibia > Caudata > Ambystomatidae > Ambystoma > Ambystoma mexicanum. The sequence continues at coordinate 578,730,254 of NC_090924.1, read as the reverse complement.
CTGTCTCCCAGGGCATGTAAAGTCCCAATTGACTTTACTAGTCAAATCCTATGATCTAAACCAGTACAACCCATCTTACTATGGAGGTACTGGAAAGGGTTAATAGTTTTTCCCTTATGTTAATTTTCGAGAGGGTACCGTACAGTCCCTCTCTCAAAAGTTTCTGACTGGTGGCAGTGGTTACTACCATAAATATTCGACTGCAAATATTTCCCTATGGGATTTTCCCATTGTTCGAGGCTACCACTTTTTCTGACAGCCTCTAACATACCGCCGGTGCATTTTAATATTAACTTGACTCTGGTAGGTTTTATTTGCCAGAACTTTAATATAACTTGTTTCTCGTGTCTTTCTCTAAACTCCTAACCCATGTCGTCCGTTTGGCAGGCTTCTGCCAAGAAGCTCTCCTTTCGGCACCACTGAGTCTGGGGTGGGTCCATTGTGTGGGAGGGGGGAGTAGGACCCCTGGACAGGGTTGCCTCAGCAACCCATGTCACACTCTATCCTGATAGGCTGGAGAGTCTCCCGCCAAGATGACCACTCCACTGTGTGAGTGACAGCTAGGCAGTATGAATGGGGATCTTTTTGCATAAAAGCAGGGTCCTTAGGACTGGAAGAGCAAGATGTCGCCACTGGAACTAAGAAGCCGAAGAGGAGAGAAGCCAAAGACATCTGCAACGACTGAACCACTGGTGAAGCCCTGCTGCAGCGTCTCACCACTTTTCTCCACACGACGAGAGAAGATCTTCATCTGCAAGAGCCTTCTTCCCTTGAGCTGGTGGAGCCAACCAGTTTGCCAATCGCCTTCCCGGACCTGCCTTGGTCGAATCTCCTGTACCCTGTACTCGGAGGCCGGATAGCCAGACACTAGCCCACCCGGACCGCGATTTAAAGGCGCGTACCTTTTATTCGTCGGGCAGCACCGCGGCTGGTTTCATCCCTTGGTAATGCAGTAACTCGAACCTTCCTCCATGACGAGAGCCTTCTCTTCCTCTGCTGAATCGCCCGAACTGCAGGAACTACCAGGAACAGCCGCCACCGCAGGAGCCACGTCTTCATTTAAAGGTACATTGTTCTGCCAGGCCGCCCTTTCTTTGCGGTAACAATAAAGGTGTTTTAAATCCTTTACCTACCTGTTGGGTTGGCTGCCCCTCTTTCTTAACATTGTCTTTTCAACTTCGGCATCCACCTTTTCAAATTCATTAACCAAAGACTTGACTGCAGCTACAAGAACATTTTGCTTTTGGGCCCTTGCCCTGTACCACTGACTCTGGCTACATTTGTTAGATCTGCCTTCTTTAAGTTGATTCTCATCTAGAACTGTGTGATGCACCTATTTCTTACAACTGCCCTTTCCTTCCCCTTTTTTTTAAACCTTGTGAAATGCCATTTTGCTCAGTTTTCATTTACGTATTGCCTATACTGATGCACTGTCTTGCTTAAACTGGTTCCCAAACTTATGGGAAGCGTTGCTGGGGTGTGTAAGAAAGTATTCCTAGATAACTTGGGCTTTCCCTCCCTTGTGAGGAATTGTTAGAGGATGGTTCACTTGGTCCACAATATAACTTGGGAGTGTGCATATTTTTACTTTGACTTAATTTAACTTACTTGATAAATGTGATACCTGTGTTTTATTAGAAGTGTATAAAATAAATATATAACTACTTTTTAATACAAAGCTTTGGTCAGTGTTTCCTTGTGCCATAGTACTGTAGGCCTATTGTGTAAACCCTGAATACTGCTCATCTCCCTCTTGAGATAAGTCTGACTGCTCAGCCACAGCTACCAACTAAATCTTTGTGATACAGACTGATACCAAAGGGGATTTATTGCTATCACCTCTAGTCTTAATCTTCTGCAGTGCTCCGTAAGGGAACTGCACAGGATTCTGCCTAACAGATGGGTGGACTGTGTGTTCTCACAACTGCGCCTAGACCAAGGAACCCTCAATTGTGAAAGCCAACGACATTGTGACACAAAGCAAGAAGGAGCAGTTTAAGTGAACTGGTAATGCAATACAGAAGGAGTGTAAAGTTGACCTGAAATGATGTTGAACCTTGAAAGACTGAAACCAAGTATAAGTTGATACGTTAGAGTCTTGGCGAAGGGAACCCTGAGACGTTTTGAACTTTAAATACTGTCTTGAGGACAGAGCCCTCAAGACCCTTTTCTTGGGAACTGTGTTGCCTGGACCTTTGGGAAGGGAACCCCGAGGTTTGTGTGGAACTGTGTTGCCTGGACCTTGGGGAAGGGAACCCCAAGGATGTGGAAACCTTTTGAACTTGGGAAAGGTAATCTCAAGACTTTTGTGGAACTTTCTTGGGGTTGGGGGAACTGAAAAGGAAGCTAGGAGCTGGAAGAAGCTAAGAACTTTGTCTTGATCACTATTTCATTCATTGTTATGGACATCCCTCCACATTGTTTAGCTTTAGTTGTGAGGGCAAGTATAGGTTTTGGACACAGAGAGACTTTTAGTTGAATTATTTGATTCGGACTGTCCTTAGTTTCGTTCAGGTAAGGCAATCACACCTTAGCATGAGCAAGTTAGGCCTTCTACCATCCTGGCATTTGATTTAATAAACCATTTTAACTGCATTGTCAAAAATTGTTTTTCTTTTGCATGTAATTGTTTAAATTGAAAGGTTGTCAACCGAATCAATACATTTAAAAAACATTTTTTTTTATTTTGAACTTTGAATCTGTTGTCTGTGTCTTGTTTCATGATCCCTTCACAATGGTGTCAGCAGTGGGATGCGGCTCAACCAATACAAGTTGAAGAACCTGTGAAAGTGATAAATGGACTAGAGCCTCCGATCCACCACTCATTAAAATGAACCCAAGTAACAACTGGGAGGAATTAACACAATCGGGAGAATTAGATAGTGGAACCCTGAGAATAACTTTGAGAGCGTTGAGATGACCAATCTCAAATCTTTTCCCAGCCCGTCTTGTTCCCAAAGGGTAGAGGCTGAGTGGTTTCATTCTTCTGAGCAAGACCACCAGTCTTGGGAAGGTCAGTAAAATGTGGGACCCCCACACTTCTCAGTCCAAGGTAGGGAATAACTAGTAGCCCAGGCCCTTCATCCTATACGGAAAACAGAGGAGGGAAACAGTAACCATCTATACTGTCCCTAAGAAGCCATGATCCCCGCTAGAAAAAAAATCATCTCCCTAGACCTTGGGGTAGACCTACCTTCTAACATGTTTATGTATATTATGACTGGCAGAAGGACACATTTGAAGATATTGCCTCTCCTTTCATGGGAAAATAGACTAGACTTTATACTATTGAATTTCTCCTCTAACCCAGTTCAAATCCAAAAGGGTGACTTGATGGGATGCTTGGTCTGCAAAGCTATAGGGGAAAACCGTCACCAGGCAAACCCAGACATCTTTTGTAGAATCCTGAAAGTAGAGAGGATGAGGGATCCAGATAAGAATGACACTCTCAGGGAGACCAACAGCTGTCCCAGTTCATTAACCCTGAGGGGAAAGGACACTCACCTTAAAGTAGGAGATAGATATATCAGCGCCTTCCCCGCAGATCTTAAAATGGGTGAGTCAAAAGGGGAAGTTCAACCCACTTCGTGCCTAGAAACACTTGCGTACATGCAACTTATCATATCATCTGGCTATGAAACCTATGAACAAGGAACATTCAACCTTAGTTCGACCCTCAAGACTTAGACATCCCCAATGAATCCATCAATGAAAACACAGATGAAGGTATGCCCAGTAGGAGAGAAGGAAATCATTAAAATTGTTCTTTTATAACGTGCTTAATACCAGAGATTGGTTTCTAAGCGCAGGATTGGCACCTGTGTTGCGCTGTATTGTCTTGTTTCCAAGACAAACACTTTGCCCCTGAGTTTTCCCCCTCACCAATAAAGAGATGTCTTCCTTTGAATCCACCTCTCCATTGGAAATCAAAGATGATTGGGCTCTTTCCACCTCAGATCAAAACCTGAGTAATGTAATTGGTGATTCCATAAGACAGTGGGCCTCATTAGGAGTTTGCCAGTCCGGAAACAAGGATTGCCGGTAAGCTCACCAGCACCCTTGTTTCTGGATCGGCAAACTCTGCGTCTGCCTGCCGGAGCCACTGTGCCATAACAAGTCTGACCCTGCTGGGCGCAGTGGCCACGGTAGGCAGACCAGTCAAGGAAGCACCAACACTGTTAGCAACGGTGCCTGTCCTTCCGTGTCCCCACTGCGATAGAGTCCTATGGGAATGGGGATTAACACAATTACCGCCGCCTGACTTCCTGTCCGAGTTGTAATCTCCCGGTGGCACCGGGAAGTCAGGTGCCGGTCATTTTTTATGGGCCCAGTTGCAACCCGCCAGTAGCACGGGCAGGATTACCACTCAGCCCGTAATGAGGCCCAGTGGCCTTTAATTGGACTGGTCCTCTGTATTTTCCATCTAGTAAGAAACAATTTAGGGACATTTTCTGACATATGTCACATGTAGCAACATTTCTTTTTACATCCAAAAATACCTCCGGCCAGTAGAATCGAGGGACCACTTGGCTCTGGGTCTTCACTTTATACTGGGGCGCTCATGTCAGGTGTGAATGGGCCAGCTTCAATACTATTCTTGTATGCCTTCTGGGGATTACCAGTCAGGTTCTGGGAAGGCTGTCTTTCTCGGTATCCCCTCGATATAATAAGCCCTTTTTAATGAAAAAGAAGGGTCCTGCCTTACTGTGGCCCTGCTCTACTGAAATGACCCTCCTAAAGGCTTCTGTAAGAACTGGGTCATTGCTTTGGTAAAAGCTAGGTCAGATAAAAGGGCAAGTTCTTTGGATTTGGGTCTAATGGTATTAGCCGGGGAAATGTCAGCCTCTCCAAATCCTAGGGCTCCTCGTAGGGTCTTTGTACACTCCTGAACCTCTTGGAGGACAGGCACCAATGCTTGTTGTAAGATGCCTTGTGCCACTGCATCCCCAACATTTACCACATAGGGGTCAGATCCATGGTTGCGCAACATCCTTTTGACCTCCCCTCTCTAGTCAGGGTCCACCATCCCCAATACGACATCCAGGGAGTGTCACCATGCGAACCTGGATTTAGTGACCACACGAGTATGTGTCCCAGTTGGAGGGGAAATATGAATGCCTGTGGGTATTAGGCATCTTTCTTTGGGGGTTGGGGGTATGTGTACCTCAACAGTACTGAACAAGTCAAATCCCATGGACTGTGGGGTAGCGAAACTGGGCATTTTAACATTCGATCATTAGCGTCAAACTAGCATGTCTCCCATCCTTGTATCAGGTGATGCTGCTCCCACTTTTCACGCCATATGTGGCAAGCTAGAAGGACTAAAAAAGAAACGCCTTTTGAAGGGATTGTGTCCTCCGACGTATTCCTTATCTTGATAGATCATCTCCAGCTTGCTGGCCTCGGAAATATTTTTTTCAGTAGAGGGCGCTGTATGTTGACGTACCTCGAGCCGATGTCCCTCGATGGCCTCCGTATCGGCGCCGACGTCATCATCCGTATAAATAGACTCGCGCAGCGTCCGTTGCTCAGTTCCGTTTTTCCGCGCTTCGTGGGCCTCGGAATCGCGTTGCTCAGTTCGTTAGTCAGAGAATATATTCTTCATTATTCCTCGAGAATAAACCAACTCTTACTCGATGGCTCCCTCACCCGAACCGACTCCTCCATGGTCCGGCTTCAAAAAATGTCGAGACTGTGGAAAGAAAATGTCATTGACAGATCCTCGTAGGATCTGTTTTTGGTGCCTGGGATCGAGCACCAATGTTCGGAGTGCGAGGACTGCTTGTCCATGACGGCGAAAGCCTTGAAGGAGCGTAAGGGGAAGCTTGAGAGAGGTAAGACAGCTAAAACTCCTTTGAAAGTTTCCTCGGCAGAGTCGAGACATTTGTCTCCTCGCCGGCACAGGAAACATTCTCGGTCTAGGTTTCGAAGCAGTTCCCACCACTCTTCGAGATCCAAGCATTCAAGTAAGAGACGTCGAAGATCCCCTTCCTCGTCTTCTTCTGTTTCTCCGGAAAGAGTCACCTGCCCCACAAAAAACATAGCTCTCAGGCTGAGTGGGAGGAATTCCATAAAAGGATGCTTAGCGTCTTCGAGAAAGCGGCCTCGACCCCCTAGAAGACAGCTGAGGGTGATACCCTGGGTGAAAGACCCGAAAAATCTAAACGCTGCGAGTCGTTGCACCCGGCGAAAGAAACTACTCGAGAGCGTCACGAACCCTCGAGGAAAGGCACTGTGCCATCGACGCCAGCGTCAAAGGTCCCTTCAACGCATAAATCTGCGTCATCGACACCATTGTCGAAGGGCTCATCGACGCATAGGTCGATCGAATCAACGCTGTCTTCGACGCCGACGACGAAAAAGAGCAAACCCACGGCCGTCACTACCTCACAGCCAGTGGTCATACCCAGAGCCTCTAACATGACTTTGAGGTCATCGACAACTTCGAGTAGGATCCCGATCCTCTCGAGTTCTTCGAGGCCACTTCCAATCTTCTCAACGCCTTTTTCTGTGTTTTCGAAGCCTTTAACGTCCGCGTCGACGACATTAACGTTTTCCCAACCGATTATGACAAATTTAGCCCCTTCTGCTCTGGAAATGGGATTTAAGCCATTTCCAAGATCTGATCATTTCAGACCTTTGTCTTCAATCTATGAGGAAGGGGAGGATTCAGATCAAGAAAGACCCTGTGGGTTGCAGAGATCTGCAACACCAGAACCAGAGGAATTTACCTCTGAGGAAAATAGGTCGAAGGACCTTAGAGAAGCCTTACATGAGGCAAGTGGGTTAGATACTTCCCCAGAAATAGGATTTGCCAAACCAGACCCAGGGGAACATGCTGAGACCCCTTACAGAATTTTAATGGCAAGAATCATAGAATTCATGGGTTGGTCTACACCTTCACCTGCATTCCAACAGGATGACCTTACAGACATCTTAGTCAAAGGCCCACAGGAGGATCCTGTGGTTCCATTTCACGCTGCATTACAAAGAAAAATATTGACTAACTGGGAAACTCCTGAGGTTATCCCAGTGGTTAACAAGAAGTTATCAGCCAAATACAGGGTATCTACTACTGACCCTGAATTTTTGTCTAAACATCCAACTCCAGAGAGTCTGGTTGTCCAAGCAGCAACTGCATCAGGCAGTAGATTCGCATACCCTACTGTTCCACAGGACAGGGATGACAAAAGATACGACTCTATGGCGAAGACATTTTTTTCTGCATGTGGCTTGGCGTTGAAATCTATTAACGCTACTCGTACGCTCGCAAGGTTCAGCCATACACTTTGGGAGTGTGCTTCATCAGCGGCTGACTGCCTCCCAGAGGGAGAAGAAAGGGAAGCGTTTCTAAACATCATTAAGGATGGTAAAGACGCAATGTGCGAATCCCTTCAAACTGGCATTGATTCTGCTGACAGCTTCAGTAGGGCCATGGCGGCAAGTACTACAACCCGCAGATTTGCGTGGTTGCGAAAGTCTGGGTTTGCTCCAGATGTACAAGACAGACTTTTAAATATGCCCTTTGACGGCTCTTCTTTGTTTGGTAAGAAGGCGGATGACAGCCTAGAAATGTTACAGACATCCAAAGCAGCAGCAAAATCCCTGGGTGCTGCAATCCGTAAAACGCCATATCGCCCCTCAGGAACCTCGTGGAGAGGTAAGTCCTTTCACTTTTATTCTGCATTCGGAAAAGGCAGAGGCCAGTCGGTTCATAGAGGTCAAAAAAGATTCACCCGAGGTGGACGGGGTAAAAATACAAAAGCCGCAGCAGCAGGTACTTCTTTACCCTCGGCACCTGCATCAGCCGCCTCTAAATCACTCTGAGGACTCTCCTCACAAGACACCAGTAGGGGGCAGGCTAACTCAACATCTGACGGAATGGCAGTCTATTACGTCAGATGCTTGGGCATTGGAGACAGTTGCCCAAGGTTACTGCCTGCCTTTCTACGCATTCCTCAGAGTCATCCACCGGGGAACAGCTCTCGGAAAGTTCCAGATCCGCTCCTCTTGCAGGAAATTGTAGACCTGCTAGAGAAAGGTGCCATAGAACCGGTACCTGTAGCGGAGAGGAACACAGGCTGGTACTCCCCCCTACTTCCTAATACTGAAGAAAGATGGAGGACTGAGACCTATCTTGGACTTACGAGAATTGAACAAGTTCCTCAGGAAGGACAAGTTCAAGATGGTAACTTTCTCAGATCCTTCAGGCCCTCCAGCTTCAGGACTGGCTGGTATCTCTGGACCTTCAAGATGCTTATTTCCATGTGCCAATACATCTCAAACACAGGAAATACCTGAGGTTCGCAATTGGCGGCTCTCATTATCAATTTCGAGTGCTGCCAGTTGGGCTGACCTCCGCCCGAGGGTCTTCACCAAGCTAATGTCGGTAGTGGCTGCAAGTCTAAGGAGGGAAGGGATTCACGTCTACCCCTACCTGGATGATTGGCTGATCAGAGCTGTATCTCCGGAACAAGCTCAGATCCAGCTAGATTATGTCTGCCACTTCCTTCACAAACTGGGCTTCTCCCTCAATTTAAAGAAGTCACAGATGATACCATCACAGAGACTCCAGTTCATTGGAGCGGTCCTGGACACGTCCCTGGGAAAAGCCTCGCCACCAGAGGTGAGGGCTCAAGATATTCTGTAGATGGTCACCAAGTTTCAAAATGCCCAACGTCTCCCAGCCTTCGACTTTTTGATGTTGCTAGGCCTCATGGCATCCTGCATCTCACTTGTGCCAGAGGCTCGCCTGAGAATGAGATCTCTTCAGTGGGCACTGAGAACTCAGTGGTCGCAATTCTCAGGGAGAATGACAGACCTCCTTCAGGTTCCGGACAAGGTGGCTCGAGACCTTCAGTGGTGGGCCTGCCAGGAGAACATCTTGAAAGGAGAACTGTTTTGGCAACCATGGCCGGAGATAACAGTAGTCACAGATGCCTCACTCACTGGGTGGGGAGCCCATACCAACGACTTGACCATCAGCGGTCGTTGGTCTCCATCAGAGTCCAGACTACATATCAACCTGTTAGAGCTGAGAGGAATCAGACTAGCGCTGACGGCTTTTCTGCCATCTGTACAGGGGGAAAATGTCCTGATAATGACGGACGACACAGTGGCCATGCACTACCTCAACAAAAGAGGAGGCGTAGGATCACTGCCTCTGTACAGAGAGGCGATGCAGCTCTGGTTTTGGGCAATCCAAGAAGGAATCTCTCTATCGGCAGTTCACTTAGCCGGAGAGAAAAACTTGACAGCGGACGCTCTGAGCATGCAGGGTACAGTCTCCCATGAGTGGGAACTAGCTCAGGAAGTCCTTCAACAGATCTTCACCCTTTGGGGAACCCCTCAAGTGGATCTGTTCGCCATCAGCATCAACAGGAAGTGTGATCAGTTTTGTTCAAGGGAATTTCCCCTGAGAGGAGCTCTAGGGTGTTAGGTGTATCAACCCATGTTCAAGGTATTATGCTGCAACATTTGGTGCTGTGGGCTTGGAAAATCCAAGATGGCCGAGAAAGCCCACATTTGTGCCAGAATCCAGGAAAACCGTGCAGTTTTTGCGCACACCAAAATGGTCGCCTGACCTGCCACCCACCAGTGCGAGCGTGATGGGACAGAAGCGCCATGAGTGAAACGTGGTGCCAAAGGAAAAACAATAGTGCCTGTTAGCTCAAAAAAGCGCTTTGAAATCAACTTTGTTTCTCTGAAATGCAAGCTCAAAATGCCTATTTCAAACATTACAAGATATTCAAAAATCTTACTGAACACCAGCAGACGTCTGGTAGAATGAAGTCTTGTGTGCATACCAAATAGGGAAAGATGAAGAGCCTAAAATAATGTTCATAACAAAACTGGCTGAGCTGTGGATTTCTGCAGCTTTAGTGAAATGGGATTTAAAGCCACTAAAATCGAAATGTTTAAAATAAATGAGTCACCTACTTTTGAGTGTCACAAAGGTTGCAACTGTTTAAATGTCATAGTTCTGAACTTAGAATCAGCGTTCTAGCTGCATGTGTCAAAATTGTAGGTTTGATTTGAATGAAGAAAAATGGGAACAAAAGTGACCTTTGGCTGAAGCCTGGCTTAAAGGGACTGAATTCTGCCCAGCAACTACCCCCGACAGGAGTTGAAACTTGCACAGCAACTGTATTCACAGGTCTGGCCTGCCTTCTGCTGCACCACCAAAAGGAGATTACACCTCTCTGATTGAATCAGGGGAGGAGTACCTGGGAGCAGGGAAACAGAACAATGAACTTCCCTTTGCTCCAAGCAATTTCTAAATCAGGGGGTCGTAAATGGCTTCCTCTTGGAAGGAAATGGGAGGGGCACTGCCTCTATGAGCCAGCTGAGCTTGGAGGAAGTGGACAACCAGAAATTCCCCATGTGCTTTGGGAAACCACACCCCTCTGGGCTAGAGCATCATTTTAGAAAGATGGATAATTCATAGTACATAATTGTCAAAATTATATCAATAATAGCATGATTCCTGTGATTTTTCTGTGCACATTTTAAGAGGTGTTAGGTCTCTGTGGTATGTTCTGGGGGGTAGTAGTGGAAAATAGGGTATTACCCCAAATGTATGTATGTTAAACATCTGACACTATCATCTGATGCCCATATTCCTTGTGCACATTTGTGTAAATTCTGGAAAAGTTTAGAGGTTGTGTTCTGGATGAAAAGGGCAGAATTTTGTCAGAAGTGAACACAACATCTTACAAAGACAGGGATCGGGTGGTTTGGTGCTACAGAAAATATGTTAACTGGACATATGATATTAGAAAAAGTGTACATAGATAAATATGCATTTGGATCAAAAATAGATTTGTGTGCAAAGTGACAAGGGGAGGATTCTCTGACCCATAAACATACCTCATCACGATGACACTCCATTTCCTTCCCCCAATCAAGGGAGAGAGGAGAACTTGGCCAATGATAAGTTGTGAGGGGCAGGCTTAGTTATGCCCACGCACACACCTATTTACAAAAGACATAAAAAGAGCCGCTGAGAGCCAAGTAGACATTCACTTTCCACTTTCTTGCGAAGCACTTTGACGGGAGACTCCAGACTTCAAATCCAGTCAGATCCAGACACCAGAACTTAGAATTCAGACTCCAGAACTTAAAGCAGAGGGGCCAATCCACGAGCTGAATCCTTTTCAGCAGGCCTCAAAATCTTTTGCAACCTGATATTAAACAGCCGGGCTGTGCTGTTCGCTTCTGGCTAGAACTTTTGCCAGAACCAGAGACCCAGACCAGACCGCAGTGCCAGTACCAGACCCAGAAAGCAGAGCTGTATCCCAACCACAGACCAGACCGCTGTGCAGTGCCAAGAACTTTTGCCAGAACCAGAGATCCAGACCAGCTGAGCAGAGAGAACTACAGCTAAACCTGTTAACCAGATCTGTGACGAGGCCCATTCCTTCCAAAATTAGGAGTGAGTATCCAGCCAGAGCTGTGAAAAACCAATCTCTTAGTTTAAAATAATCTAATTCAAACCATTTCCATCTATTTAGAACTGCATAGAAATCATGTGTCCATTGTGTGATTTCAAACCTGTGAAAGTGTCATTTAATTTGAGAAACTACCTCCACTAAATCGTCTGTATCCTTTGAACCGCGTGTCCTAGGAGCGAGATTTAACTTTCATTTTAAAGCTGAGAATCTAAGCCTTCCAACAAGCCCTTACTAGTTTTTCCGTAATCGCGATTAACGTACTCGGAAAAAGTGCAGCGAATTGCAATTTGACTCAAATTTCTCCACCTGTCGAAAATAGCTGTCCTTTTGCTTCCATTGCTGAAATTTGTTTCAACCTGATAATCCCTCATGAATCACTGATAGTGTGTACCTGAACCAATCTTAAGTAGCTGTCACCATCCTGAATCTCCTATAGGGAATTAAAATCCTTTTTAGAATATTTTCACTTCTTTGCTAATCCCATGTAAAAGTATTTTTGCCTGTTTAAAATCATCCCTGTTGCTCTAAGCTTGCTAGGGGGGAACTGAATTGGTATTGCATTTGATTGTATTGCTGAAAATTGTGTGCGCTCTCCTTCCATCTCCTTATATTACATAGGGGGGGGAGTGAATTGTCAAAAGAAAAAGTGATCATATTATCTCTTGTGGAAACCATCTCAGCTATTTCTGTGCTACATTCTTTTCCATCATTGCATTTCCTTGAAACCATAAAGTATTCTCAGGTACCTTATCCTTTATATACCAACTCCTAAGTGATAAAAAAAAGTGTGCTAGTGTAATATTATCCGTGTTGATCACTGTCATATTCATAAGTGTGCTATCAATTATTAATTTATTCATAAAAGTGTGATATGTATATTGTATAATTTTTCAAATAAATCTTTTAATTTGCAAAACAAACCTACTTCTTGGCTCAGTGAGGTCTGGGGGATTCAAAGAGAGGGGCGTTATACAAGGGTTTATCATCCAGATCTATGAACTTGTCATAAAAATATATAAATAAGGGCTTCCCTTGGGCATCCCAGACTAGGCATTGACTTAGTTGGAGTGCTGAATTGAAGTCACTTAACAAGGGGACACGTTCCTAGTGGACTGGGAGTTTCCACTTCTATACGCGTTTCCTCCAGTCCCTGTCATTCCTCAAATGATCAGGCGGTTGAGAAGGTTCCGGAAAACCATGATCCTAATTGCCGCGGACTGGGCCAGGAGAACGTGGTACCCGGACCTTCTGGACATGTCCATCTTCCCTCCTATTCGTGTTCGACTCGAGGAGAATCTTCGCTCGCAGAAGGGAGGTCAGGTTCTCCATCCAGACATCAGAACCCTCAACCTTCACGCTTGGTATCTGAAAGGTTGAGATACAAGGATTGGGACCTCCCAGATGACGTCATGGAGGTGTTGCTTTGGGCAAGAAGGCCAGCAACAAAAACTTTATACCGCTGCCGTTGGAACAAATTTTGCAGCTGGTATAGAGAAAATAATTTCGACCCCTTTTCATGTGGTACACCAACTGTGTTATCTTTTATACTCTATTTGGCAAATTCGGGCCTTCAGGTTGGCACTATCAAGGGCTATCTCGCAGCGCTATCAATCTTCAAGTGCACTGCAGAAGAACCATTGTATTTCAAGTTACCCTTAGTAATACAGTTTCTGAAGGGATTAACCAATGTCTATCCTCCAAGACCATTCCAAGTTCCCTTATGGGACTTAAATTTAGTCTTAAATTTCCTAATGGGTACTCTTTTTGAACCACTCCACTCTTGTTCACTAAGGTTTCTCACCTTAAAACTGTCTTATTAGTGGCATTGACATCTCCTAGGAGGGTGAGCGAATTACAGGCTCTATCTTGTAAACCCCCACATACAATCTTTCATAAAGATAAAATTGTCCTACAAGTGAAGCCTAATTTTCTCCCAAAAGTGGTTTCTGAATTCCACATCACTCAGAAGATTACCTTGCCTTCATTTTATCCCCCTCCCCATCCGGGGAAAGAGGAAGAAAGGCTGCATAGGCTGGACTCAAGGCGGGCTTTGAGCTTTTACATCAGCAGACTTGCTAGGATTAGGCAAGCAGACCAACTGTTCGTAGGTTACTCAGGGCACAAATTGGGATTACCGATAACAAAACAGACCATTTCCAGATGGATTATTTTAGCCATTCTGGAATGTTACAAACTGGCAGGGAAAGAGCCTCCTCAAAATCTTAGGGCTCATTCAACTAAGGGGTATCGCAGCCTCTTCAGCCCTCCAAAGAGGGGTACCGATTCGAGACATATGTGCGGCTGCCACATGGTCGTCTGCACATACCTTCACAAGATTTTACAACCTGGATTCCTCCTCTAGCCAAGAGACTAGATTTGGCAAAGCTGTGTTGCACTCTGTTCACTCTTGAAGGGAAACATGGCAATTTTAGTCCCACCTCCAGTTACACACCACTGCTATGGGAGTCTATCAAGATAAGGAATACGTCGGAGGACACAATCCCTTCGAAGAACAAGTTACTTCTTAACTGGTAACGTTCTTTCGATAGGATGTTCCTCTGACGTATTCCTTATCGCCCCCCCCCCATCCATCCCCTCCGTAAAACTTCCCTTGTGGTTACAGCTTATGCCCCTTCTGGGTCACTAACCAATTCATGTAAAACAACTGTTAACGTCAAAACGGAACTGAGCAACGGACGCTGCGCGAGTCTATTTATACGCATGATGATGTCTGCGCCGATACGGAGGCTGTCGAGGGACATTGGCTCGAGGGACGTCGACGCGCAGCGTCCTCTACTGAAAAAAAAAATTCCGAGGCCAGCAAGCTGGAGATGATCTATCAAGTTAAGGAATACGTCGGAGGAACATCCCATCGAAAGAACGTTACCAGGTAAGAAGTAACTTGTTGTTCTAGCCCTATTGCTGAAAGGGCAGTTCCTATCCTAACTATACTGAGGTGCTTGTCAATAGTTAAAATAAAGAAATAGTCCTGTGTCCCAAACCTGTCCTTACCACTTCGAAAAACCTATAAAAGAAAAATTAAGCAAAGTACATTGCTCTCAGAAACGTTCACCCCCATCTCTCTCATGGTTTCCTGGAATACCTCCTGGTTACAGTTCCAACGATTATCAATTGAAAAGCCATTCTTCCTAAGTTTACAGTTCTTGAAAATCTGTTAAAGTTGCAAAAGTTCCTCAGGTTTACAATATACAGTCTCAAGTTCCTGAAAAGGTAAAATATTCAAGTTTTCCTAGGTGGAGGGATATTTCCACGATACCTCTCCACCACATGGGTTGGTTTCTCCCCACTTGGTTCACCCCTTGGTTGCCTCTGTGCTCCCCTTGAATCTGTTCTTAAGTTGTGTTATTGGCCCCCTCTGGTTTCCTTGGTACTCTCTGTCCCAATGCCTCACTTATCTCCCTGGAAAATTGTTAATTCCTCTTTCTGTATGCCTTTCTTGGGTCTTGAGAGTTTCTGTGAGCCGTTTGGCTGATTACGTTATTCGGTTATCTTGGGCTCTTGTAACCCTCATTGTCGTTTGGTTCTGTTTCTCCCTCCAGGCCTTTATGCCCCTGGTATGGGGTTTGAGTAATTCTTTCTTCCTCCCCTTTTGCTCTCTCTGCCCCCCTACACTCGGAGCAACCAGGGTACCTTCTGTGTCACAGGGTTTGGTCAAGTGAGGTGGTGTCTGCTCGGTAGCGGTAGCGTTCTCTACGGCTTTCTGGTCTTCCAAACAGTACATGAGAGGGTTATGGGCTCTGCTTGTTTCAGCCTTATTTCCTTGGCTCTCACATTGCGAGCCGAGGATGTGTTCTTCCCTTGCATCCTGGCTTCGCCAGTAGTTATCGGACATTGGGCCCACCGTGTACGCTGCGTGGTCACGCCCCCAGGTATGGTCTGTTACTTTGTCTCATCCTCGCCCACTCAGCACGTCTCTCTTCCGGGCCGGTGGCATCTCTCTTTCTCTGCGACCCCTCTCCGCGCTACAGAAGGCTCTGCTGTGCAGCGCGGCTCTGCCCCTCATTGACATGCCCATGTCGGAGGCTCCCCTCTGCGCAATGTTCCTTCTTCTCCATTCAAGAGTGCTTGTTCCTTTATTCTCGCTCTGTGACCAAAAAGGGGTGGGTTGTTTATGTCATCCAAAGGCACTTTCAATATTATTTTGAGTTCCACAGCTGAATGTGACATCAGTTTCTCAGATTCCCATGTATGCAGATAATGCTTTAGGTATAGGGAGTTCATCATGGGTATGATAGCCCTTTAGTAGAGTCACTCCCATTGAGTGCCCGCTTTCCCAAACCCCTAGGGACAGTTTTGCTGAGCGGGCTCAACTCCATAGCTGCAAATGGGGTGGCTCTCCCCAGAGAATAAGGGACAACGCCTCCAGATTATCACAGTGGATGGATTGGTAAATGTTTTTGATGGATGGATGGATGTATGTTTTGGATGAATGTATGTATGGACTTATGTTTTGAAAGGAGGTATTTTTGGATGGATCCATTTGATGCACTGGGTGGATGGATTATGTATTGATGTGTTGGATTTATTGGATTGGATAGGTGGATGTATTTGAGGGATTGATGGATGTATTGGAGGACTGGGTGTATTGGCTGGAAGGATGGACTATCTCACTTGCTCTGTCCCCTAGGGAGTGTTTTGTGAAGCAGTCTCACCTCCCTAGTCCCAAGGGTGATGGCTCCCCCTCGAGGAGCAGGGATGAACTCTCAATTTGTCACAGTTGAGGTGTTTGATTAATGGATGAGTCTTAATGGATTGGATAGAGGGATGAGATTGAATGGAGGCATTGCATGGACGGACATATGGCTGGGATGGACAGATTTGGTGGATATGTGGGTAGATTTAATGGGTGTGGGTGGATCTGATGGGTATGTGGGCGAGTTTGATGGGTGTGTGGGGGGATTTGATGGGTGGGTGGATTTGATGGGTGTGTGGGTGGATTTGATGGATGTGTTGGTGGATTTGATGGATGTGTTGGTGGATTTGATGGGGTGTGGGTTGATTTTATATAAATGGATGGATGGGTCAACATGATGGATGAAGTGGTTGGTTTTGATTGGTGGTTGTAGATCGATTTATGTATTGGTGGCTAGATCGTTTTAATGGCTTGATGTATTTGATGGATGGTTGGGTTTGATGAATGGATGGGCTTAATGGATGATTTTGATGTATGGATTTGATGAATGGGTTTGATAGATGGTTGAATGGATGGATGATGGATGGTTTTGAAGAGTTTGATCAGTGGATGGGTCAATTTGATGAGTTGGATGGATGGATTTATTGGATGGATGCATGGATCTGATGTATTGGATTGATGGGTCTACTGATTTGGTGCATGTATGGATTTGATTGGTGTGTGCATGGATTTGATTGGCGCGTGTATAGATTTCAAGGGTGCACAAATGGATTTGGTGTATTGCATAGATGAATTCGATAAAGTGCGTGGGTGGATTTGATTTATTGGATTGATGGATCCATTTGATTATTGGATGGATGGATGAATGGGTTGGATAGATGGATGGATGGGTTTGACTGATGTGTGGATGGTCTGATTGATAGATCGGTTTCATGAATTTGATGGATGCGTGGTTTTCATTGATTTGATTGATGAATGGGTTTGAAGGGATGATGGGTGGGTATGATGAAAGGATGGATTTTATATTTTGGATGTATGGATGGAGGGATTTGATGCATTGGATGGATTGGAGGGAGGGGTGGATCGGAGGGCTGTTTGGATTTAATTGATGAGGTAGGTGGATTTTATTGACCGAATGATTTGGTGGGTAAATGAAATTGTTGGGAACGTGGCTGTGTTTGGTTGGTGGGTGGATATATTCGATTTATTGGCTTGGTTGGTGGATTTAATGCAATAGATCTAGTTAATGGATGTTTTGGATGGATTTGATGGATGGATGGTGTGGCGAATCAAAGGAATTTGTCCCTTCTCCTCAATGGGGAGCCCCCCACGTGATGCTACGGAGGTGAGCCCGCTCCGCAGCGCTCGTCCTAGGGGTCGAGGCAAGTGGGACTTACCGGAAGAGACTACTCCTTTGGGGACAAGCACTCCCGTTCCTGTGAGGGACTCCCTTTACCAGTAAGCCTAACTAAATCTTGTTAAACATGAGCAGACGGCACCACCGAAGACATTGAAGGATGATATTCTCACAACAAAAAGAAAATATCTCTTTAATGATAGCGTACAATCTACTGAGACGAGTTGACTGAGAGGAAAACACTTGTCATGTAAGGAAGGGGAACAAGTTCAAAAGGAGAGAGAACAGTACGTCTCCACGCAGGCGGTGTACCCTTCTGACGTAAGCCTGAGAGGAGGCAGGGCGGTCATGGGACGCGAAACCAGCAAAATCCAAACTTGCTGTCGGGCAAGTGAACCAATGCTGAACTATCAACATACTGAAAAGCTGGAGGGAAGAAGAATCAGTGATGGAGTGACCCTGCAAGACCATTGGAAGGACACCATCACAGAGGACGTGGCCCCCTGGTAAGATACCAAGCAGAATAGAAGTGCGAGGACCGCAGGAGCCCTCTCGCAGAGAACACTGGTTCGCAAACACAGTGAAGAACTGGAACTGCTGCCAGACACTTAAGAGTCCTAGGATGTTTCTGAAGAAGAGAGAAGGTAACGGGGGACCAGGGAGGCACAGAAAGAATAACGATTAAAGTAAAACGGAACAAATAACTTGTCCCAGTACCAAAGAAGAGTTACTATATGTCAACTGTGAAACAAGTGTAATTCTCCGTGAAGGAGAATTGGATACAAAAGAATGACCATTGACAAAGGTGAAGAGTCATAGTTTATGAAATGGAACCATAGGCATCCCTGGAGGTGAGGGAAAAATAGAAATACAGTACCTTTACTAAATGTGAAGGAAAGAATAACGTTCCCAGAGAGAGACCCACATGAACGTTAGAGAAACCTTAGAAATGTGACTACAAGAGAGAGACAGAGACCCTAAAAGAAGGGGAACATATTCCTATCTGGGGAAGAAAGGAAAACCTGTGAGATACCCAAAACAAAAGGCTGTGTAATAAAGAAAAGAGAATATCAAAATTAAAGGCATACTTAGCCTATGAAACTCAAAAAGTGAAACAAAGTAAAGATTTGTCTAACGCGGGTTATAAAAGCTCTACAGTCAATAAGAACAGTTGGAAATGATAAAAAGAACGGCCAAAGAAAAGGGTATTTAACAAGAGAACCAGTGCTGGGAGCACGAAGCAGGAGATGGGAGTCATTCTCCTGCCTTTATTTTGTTAGGCTAAGTGATAGGGACAAATAGTAATAATTTTGGACGATAGTCAGATTCTTTTTGGCCATTGAGAAACAAATGACTGACGAGCACCATAGTTATACTTTAGGTTGGAAACACCCCGTAGCCAGAGGGATAGCTAGACCTTTCTCACATTTATTTTATGAGGCTTGCCTTAAAAGTCCTTCAAGAGAGAGCGTCCTTCTTCTGACCCGTCATATATGGTGTGAGGAGTGGGATGCGGACCAACTGATAAATGTTGGGGACCCATGATGCTCACTAAACTAAGTTCCAAGGCTCAAGCCGCTACAGTGGCTACAGCCAATTCCATAGGATTTCCGCAAATTTAATACCCGCTGGTGAGCGACGCCTAATCCCTACAGGGCTGATACTAACCCATCCTCAAGGAGCCTATATTATATTAGCCTCCAAATCAGGCTTGGCTTGGAGACCTAGGTTGGACTTTATGGCAGGAAACAAAGATCCGGATTTCAGAGGCACGTTGAAGTACTCCTACATAATGTGGAAATAATTTCTGTACTGTTAACAAGGAAGAAAAGGTGGCCATGGGGATCCTTGAAAATGCATTGTGCCCAACTCCACAAGAAGTAGAGGATCATACAGAAACAAATAGAGGGGGAAAGGGGTTTGGAGAAGCAGATCTTCACAAAGACCTGAAAAGTCCTAAAGAAACTGAAACGGTTGCTCCCTTCCCACATCTAGCCTTTGCCCAGAGAAATGCCCCGTTCTTTCAGAGGCTTTTGGAAGAGTTACCACCAAAGAGGCTGGATGTAATCAACAGTCCCTTCTTCTTCTTAAAAAATGGGCTAATGTATCGGGGTGATACAAAGCCTGAAGGGCTGTATCAAATCCAACTTGTGATTCTTCGTAGTCATCGGTGAATAGTACTGGAGCTCAAGCTCTCTCTTTTAACAGCAACTCGTCAGAGGTGGGAAAGACTCAAACTCAAATAATACCAAGAATATATTGGCCTGGGATATTTGCAGGTAAAACTTTGTCCTGACATGCGAGATATCTCAGAAGACGACCACCGCCCCAGTGCCAAGAACCCCATTACAATCCTTTCCCATCATACATGTACGCTTTTCGAGGATTGCAATGGATAAAGTGGGACCATTAGAGACATCTAGGTTGGGGAATCACTTTATTCTGGTACTAGTAGACTATGGCACTATCTGCCCTGAAGCTTTTCCTTTGCATAATAACACAACTCAACAAACCCTTAAACGCCTCCTACCCTTTTTTTCAAGAGTAGGGTTTCCGAAAGAAATACTCACTGACCAATGTACTACATTTATGCCTCGATTGAGCAGGAGGTGAAAGAGATGCTTACCATAAAGACCTTATAAACATTGTTGTATCATTTCCAAACCGATGGGTTGGTTGAAGGCTTTATCAAACCTTCAGAAAGATTCTCTGGAAACTGGTAGGGAC
Organism: Ambystoma mexicanum; assembly: GCF_040938575.1. Classification (NCBI taxonomy): domain Eukaryota; kingdom Metazoa; phylum Chordata; class Amphibia; order Caudata; family Ambystomatidae; genus Ambystoma; species Ambystoma mexicanum. Next base: position 578,710,063 of record NC_090924.1, on the reverse strand, counting down.
AGATGGGAAAATGTGCACATCTTGATATCATGGGTGCTGTTTGCTGTCAGGAAAGCACCACAAGCTTCCCTGGGATAGGCCCCATTTGAACATCTCTATGGGAGGGAACCCGAGGATGTACTAGACATGTTGAAGGACACCTGGGAGAAGGGGGTAGAAGCCCTTTTGTTTTGCCAATCTCTCAAACCGTGCAAAGGTTGAGATCCACCATGACTGCGTTATGGGAGATTGTTAAACAACATCTAACGTATGCAAAAGAACAGCAAAGTTCGGCATATAACAAACATGCTATACCCCGCACGTTCTCAGTTGGACAGTCTATCTTGGTTCTCCTACCCACCTCAGAAAACAAAATGGTTTCCAGGTGGCATGGACCATATCAAGTCTTTGAGAAAAAGGAACCTTTAAATTACTTAATTTCCCAACCTGATAAAAGGCAAAAGACCCAGGTTACCCATGTCAACCAGCTTGAAGAATGGAAGATGGAAAACACTACTACTGTTACCATGTAGGTCTCTTGACAGATTGTGATAATCAACACTCTTAAATCTCTCCTGATGTATCACCAATTCAACAGGATGGTATTAAAGACCTTGTGGAGCAATTTTCTGACGTCTTCTCTGAGCAACTAGGCAGGATTAAGTAATTTTTCATTACATCAGAACTGCTGCAGGGAGAACTACTGTCAACCTTTAAACCTACTGAATTCCAGAAGCACAAATAAAGAACATTTCAACAGAAGTAGAGGAAAGGCTCAAGGCAGATCTCATCAAGCCCTCTGAGAGTCCATGGTCCTCTCCCATTGTGCTAGTTGCTAAGCCTGACCAGTCCTGCCGATTTTGCATAGGCTTTAGAAAACTGAACTCCATCTTGGTATTCGACAACTAGGCGATGCTGAGAATTGATGATCTGATTGAGAAGTTGGGTTCTGCCAAATATATCTCTATGCTAGACCTGACGTGGGGCTATTGACAAGTCCCCTTCAATTCATACGACCACGGGAAAACGGCCTTCTCAACACCTCAAGGTTTGTTCCAATTTAAGGTTTTGCCTTTCAGTCTTCATGGGGCGCTCACCATGTTTCAGCGACTGATGGGCTGCATGTTAAAACCATACTTGACATTCTGTGGCACTTATTTAGACGACATTGTGGCGCATTGCTACGGCTGGGTCGAACACATGGACAATTTATACGAGATCACTCATGCTATAAGGAAGATCGGCATGATGGTGAATCAATGAAAATGCCATCTGGCAGAATCAGCAGTAAAATACCCGAAATTCTTCATGGTAAATGGTTTATTCTAACCACAGTCTAAAAAAATAAAAGCGGTTCAACGTCCTCCAACACGTGAAACAAAGAGAGATCTGCGGGCCTTCCTGTAGTTAACAGGCAGTTATAGACTATTTATTCCAAACTACTTGATAGCCACTAACCTGACTGATAAAATACTCAGCCCAGAAACACCCATGGGATAAGAAAGACCGAACCAGTGTTGAACACTTGAAGAGTCTATTGTGTAAGGATCCTGTACAAAAGATGCCTTGCTTCAACAGAAGATTTTTACTCCAAATGGATGCGTCTAACGTTGGATTGGGTGCAGTTCTATCCCAAGAATAAGACGTTGGGGAACATTAAATACTATACGCCAGTCAAACATTCCTATGCCACATTCGAGCTGGAATCCTTAGCTATTAAGTGGGCTGTCAAACACTTAAAGCATTACTGACGGGCCAAGAGTTTAGACTCATTACAGACTACTCTCCTCTGACTTGCATGAGCATTTAGAAAGATACTAAAGCCAGAGTGGTGGGAGTGGGATTGCCATTCCTGGAGGAACTCCCTCTACCAGTATGGCTAATGGCCTACATGGGATTACCAAATCTTGTCAAACATAAAGACTGCGCCAAAGAAGATGCTGAAGGATATTATTCTTCACGAGAAAAGGAAGATATCTCTTTTATGAAAACTCACTAATCTACTCAGGCGAGTAGACTGAGAGGAAAACCCTTGTCATATAAGGAAGGGGAACAAGTTCAGAAGGAGAGAGAGCAGGGGGGGTGCTTTTGCGCGCGCCGTAAAATGGCTGCTGCCTGAGAGTCCTCCAGCAGAGGCTCTAATATATGGACAGAATTCTGCGGCTTTGTGGCAAGATGCAGTGGGATTTCGCTAGCTGAGACTTCGGTACCTGTGGGGCATCCAGAATTCCTGCTCCCTGCTGCTTTCGACCCGCAGAGTGCGAGTTGTGACTGATCTTTCTGGACTGTCGCGGCGCGGCTGGTGTTGGCGGGCCGCCCCTCCACTTCCTCCGACTCCGGTGTTGGTGTGGTGTGGCCTGGCAGTGCCCGCTAGCACTCCTGGACGTTTCCGGCTGCCGGGGTGTTTGTGCGAGAGTCCCCGCCAGTGACCCCTGTGGCGTGCGGGCCTCGGCTGGACGGCGGCAGTCCCCGCCTGCTGACTGTGGCTGCTTGAGGGGCTGGTCCCCTGCTTCCTGCGAGCGGCGCGGGCTGGGTCTGCCTGTGCCTGTGGCTCCTCGGCCTCGCTGGGGCGACCGGGCCTCGTTGGGCACGGCATCATCTGCATCGGCTGGCGTCACGGGGGAGACCTTGCCTTGACGATCTGCGAGACCTATTACGCCCTGCTTCCCCGCTCGGCCCTGCTGGCCTGACAGTTAGCTCGTGGTGAGTCGGGTGGCAGGGAGAGGAACATGTGGTGGTTGTTCCAGCTACGGGGCGGTGAGCAGTAAAGACTAAAGACTGGGCCTCTGGTTCTGTAACCCGTTTCTGTATCATCTTGGTCCCGGAACCCCTTAGCCCCACCCTTTTTTTTTTTAAATTAAAAAAACATTGTTTTTTTACTCCAGCACAGTGGAACTGCTCCTTTTTGGGGGTGCGGCAGTGCTGGTCCTGTGAAGAGGCTCCCTGCGCCTTTGGTGCTTGTCGACATCTATCTGAGGGTGCGGGGGAGCTCAGGACTCTGCTTGGAACCGAGGTCTCCTGAGCTTGGACCTGCTGATGGACTTATAAGGTGTGGTCACATATTCTATCTTTAACCATGCTCTTTGCTGGGGCCATCGGCACTCTAGCCTGCAGCTTTGGGGCCCTGGGGGCAGTGCCTGACCGACGGGGATCCACTGTTCTGCCTCTCTGTTCCCACTACTTGGTGGTCCTCAACTGGTGTCACTGGGTCCCGGCTCGGCTGCCCCCATCCCCAGCGACCCACCTGTCCACTTTGTGCCACTGTTTATAACTGTGTCCCAATTACGTGCAATCTGAGTTCACCTCCTACCCCATGGAATGGGCAATCAGAAGAAGCAGGCGAAGATGGATCAATATGCCGGGTCGGGGGCTTCGCGGCAGGATCCCGAGCCGGGTTCGTCCCATTTTGATTTTGTGGCTCTTAACCAGACCCTGTTATCGATGAAAGGTAGCCAGACAATTTGGGGGCAAAAATCGACGCTCTCACGTGCAAGTAGATGTGTCTGCAGTAAAAATCGAAAAACTATGTGGCAGAATGTCAGAGGCGGAGTACCGGATCGGCGAGGGAGAGGACAAAATAGCAGTGCTTGAGCACAAGGTGGCATCCCTACAGCAGACAGTGAAAAAGGTGGTCACTAAGAACGATGACTTGGAGGGTTGGTCCAGAAGAAACAATATAAGGATCACAGGTGTTGCGGAATCTACTCCCATTGACAATATGGAAGTATTTGTGGAGAAGCTACTTAGGGAGATCCTTGATGACCCTCCTGTCACAAACATGTTTATGGTGGAGCGGGCTCATCGTTCCCTAGCACCGGAAAGAGCCATCATTGCCCGTATATTTAATTACCGGGACCAAGATATCCTACTTCGCATTGCCAGGGAAAAAAAATCTCTTCAGTGGGGCTCTGCTACAATTAGACTTTTCCCAGACTTTAGTCAGCAGGTGCAGGACCTGAGAAAGCCCTTTCAGGCAGTGAAAAACACTGCGGAAGAAAAACATACGCTACTCCATGATATACCCCACCAAACTTGGGGTCATCTATCAAGGGAAAACATTATTCTTTACATCTCCGGAGTAAGATCCGATTTGCCTCTGATCTTCCAAGTGTGGGGGCCTCCCCTGGCCCGGCATCCTAGTCCGCCTGCTTTCGGAGGCAAACCTTGCATGGCTGTGCGGGCCTTGGCGTGCTCTGGGGTCCCGCATTGCTGCTATAAGAATCAGTTACTGTGCTTGTTATATCCAATGGAATAGCTCAATATGGTAAATGAGCCTCTTGCAACAGGGAGGCACTACGGCTGCCGGCACCCCCCATGCCCAGAGGCGCTTGAGTGTCTTGAAGTTGTACGGTTGTTATTAGTTGGGTTGGGGGTGGATATTGTCGGCCGGTAGATTGGGGTTTCTGGCGTGGGTGGGGGAGGGGGAGTTTCTATAGTTGTTACTGGTTACTGCTATGGGTTCTCCAGTTACTGGTTTCAGAGGGCCTGGGGGGTGGGTTTCCTCTTCCGAGTCTAGTACGATCTTTATATGTCATGTTTCAGTACTGTGCTCCAGCAATCCATCACTGGAGACTCTGCAGGGGTATTGGGTTTTTCTATCCCTTCCCAACATACTCTTAATTTGACTACTTCACGGGGGCCTCGTGCTCCTGTTAACTCTGAGATTGTTCTTCTCACTTGGAATATTCGGGGCTTCACCAATGAAAAAAAAACACGCCTTATCTCCAACTATGTGCGGAATCACCACGTCAATGTTTTATGCATACAGGAGACCCATTTAGGGATGGGACACAAGCTTCCGGCATTGGTGGGGTGGGGGGTTCATAGGTACGGCTCCTCCTACTCCACATATTCCCGTGGGGTGGCAATTTATATACATAGATCATTGGAGTTTAGATTGCACAGACAGGTAGCGGATAGCGAAGGGCGGTTTATATTGGCGGCTGGTGAGATTGCGGCCTGGTCCGTTTTATTCATAAACACGTATGCTCCAAATTATGATTCTCTCGAGTTCTTTCAGGCATGCTCGGGGCACCTCCGAGCTTTCCAGGGGTATGAAGTGGTTTGGTTGGGGGCCTTTAATTTAGCTCTCTCAGCTACACTGGACAGGTCTGCCACGGTCTTTAGGCCACTTACACGAGCCGATCAGAAATGGCACTCCATAGCAACAGACTACTCTCTGTTTGATATTTGGCATTGGCTTCACCCTGACGTGCGGGAATTCACTTACCATTCCAGTGTACACGGGAGCTCCTCTAGAATAGACTATATCCACCTGTCCCTAGACCCTTCACGTGCGGCTGAAGGTGCAGCGATTCTTCCTTGCCCATTGTTGGACCACTCCCCAGTGCTGGTAAAGTTCAAAGGCCCGTCATCCCCTTCTGGGCAACTCCGATGGAGGTTCCAGGCTCACGCCCTGGAGGATGGCGCTTTTCGTGAAGATTTGCGCTGGACCATTGCAGAATTCTTCCAGCAGAATGTGGGATCAGTATCCAGCCTCTGTGTCATATGGGAGACTTTTAAGGTCTATTTACGGGGATGATGCATGTCCCAGGAGGGGGCGGGGGGTCCTGAAGAGCATTCGTGGAGCAATCGGCCGCATGGAAAAAGACATTAAAAGTTTGGAACTCCTTCAAGAAAAATCGAATTCCCCCTCACTCCAGGCTGAATTGTCGGCAAAAAGGCGAGAAATCTGTTCATTAATGGACAGTGAGGAGAGATTCTTGGGTGATCCGGTGCTAGCGGCGAGATATGGGGAGGGAGATCGCCCAAGTAGAACCCTCGCCTGGGCTATAAGGCAGGAGAACCATCTGGAACCTATACTAGAAGTAGAATCCTCTGAGGGTGAGGATCCCATCCCTTCACTCCCATCGCAGTGTGACTATTCGGTCATGTGTATCCATTGTCTCCCTCTACGCGGATGACATGTTGTTATATATAAATCAGCCTTGGACTAATTTACAGCCTGTTATGGATGAAATATTCGCTTTTGGTACCATCTCCAGTCTACAAATTAATCGGTCCAAATCCAAAGTCCTTCCACTCACAGATGGGGTCCTACCACAAGATGTTGGGGGGGCTTTTGCCTGGTGCCCTCAGGGAATTCGGTATCTGGGTGTCAGGGTGTCTACTTCCCCTGCTGATCTCCTGGCAGAGAATTACACCGTTGTCCTGCACCATCTGGAGCATAGGGTAGATACCTGGATACGTCTCCCCCTGTCCCAGGCGGCTCGCATCTCACTATCTAAAATGGTCATCCTGCTGAAACTACTTTATATTTTTAATAACGTCCCGGTATGGCCCCCCACGTCCTTCTGAAAGCGTGTACGGGCACTATTGACCAAACTAATCTGGGCGGGAAAGCGTCCCTGTATATCCCTACACACATTGTGCTGTTCATATGCGCTGGTGGGCTGGAAGTCCCCAATCTTTTTCTCTATTATCTTATAGCCAAGATCCAGTACTCAATTTGGTGGTGGTCCCCCACGAATAACTGTCCCCATTCTCAACTTGAGAGAGCAATCACTCAGACTGACGACCTGAGGGGCCTCCTTTGGGCCACTCGTGAACATCATGTGAGGACAAAGGTTCAACTCTTGGAGGTCACGTTGAAGGCGTGGTATCAGTTGGCAAACTGGGCGGGGTTGGGACCATGGTACTCCCCTATGATGGCCATATTCAGGGTCCGTGGGATTCCCCTTTCATTTGAGCACATTTTTATTCAGCATTTTCAGGCCCTGCAGTTCCACACGCTAGGGGATATTGCGCCACATGGCAAATTTATAACCTGGGAGTAATTTAAGTCTAGGTAAGACTGGTCTCCGATTACTATGTTATTGTACTTCCGCCTCCGAGAAGTGTTGAGATTGAGATGGCCCCATTTTCCTATGGCCCCTGCAACTTCCCAAATTTACGTTACAAACCCGATATCCACTAACAGAGTGGTTTCTCGCTTGTACGTTTTGGCTCGATCGTTGGTGTCCACCCCAGCATCCCAGTATAAGGCTAAATGGGAAGGCAATCTAGCATGTTCTCTATCAGAGGCACAGTGGGGCTTTGTACTCACTCAGTCCAAATCTATCTCCACCAATAACAGGCATTGCTTAACCCATTATAAGTTCCTATATCAGGTGTATTATTCCCCCTGTCGCTGCATAAACTATTCCCACACAGGTCCCCGAACTGCAGGAGATGTCAACAGGTCCAAGCGGACTTCTTCAATGTGGCTTGGCTTTGCCCTCATATTCAAATTTTCTGGACGGCCGTAGCGGGGGTTATGGAGAAGTTGGTAGATGTTTCAACCCCTTTCACCCCTGAAACTTGGTTGTTGGCGCTAGTAGACATGCAGTCTGGCGGTGATAAACGTTTGCTTGGCATGGCCTCGGTGGCCGCAAGATCTCTGGTGGCACGCTCGTGGGGGTCCGCCACAGCCCCCACCTTACAACAATGGGTGAATTACCTGTCGATGTGCGAACTGAGAGAGACAAAGTATAATCAGACGCTCCCTCTTAATCATAGGCCCAGAAACTATTGGATGGCTTTTAGGAGCTATGTATCGGATGAACAGAACTGTGTAAGCACCTCCTCGCTCCGGGGAGCTCTGGAGAATGCTCTGACATTGCTTTAAAGGGACGTGACTTCTGTGGTAGAGCATTTATTGGGGTGTTTTTTTCTTCTGTGTGGTATTGCCCGGGGGTTATGTTCTTTACTGTATATTGTACAAATTAATTTTTCTTTTTGTTGGACTTGCAACTGTGACATAAACACACTGATGCTTCATGGTGATATGTACGCACGACTCAGGGGACAGGGGGTGGGTTGGGGTTGTTATGCCCCATAAGGGGACTGTGTTGATTCACATGGTTTTTGTATTGTAAAAGTCAATAAAAAACAGTTTAAATGAAAAAAAATTTAAAAAGGAGAGAGAGCAGTAGGTCTCCATGCATGTAAAGTACCCTGCTGACGTAAACCTGAGAAGAGACAGAGCGATCATGGGACGCAGAAGCAGTGAAATCAAAACTTACTGTTGGGTAAATGAACAAACGCTGAACTGTCAGTGTACTGACAAGCTGGAGAGAAGAAGAATCGGTGTTGACGTGACCCTGGAAGAGTCAGGGTGGGTAGTGAACCTGTGCAACAATCCCTAGACCATCAGAGAGATGCTGCAACTGAGGACGTGGCTCCCTGTTGATATAGCGAAGAGAATAGTAGAAGTGTGAGGACCGCAGGCGAGGGACACAGAGAACGCCGGTTTGCAAGCACAGCTAAGAACTGGAACTGCGGCCGGACCTGTAAGAGTCCCTGGGCCATTTCTGAAGAAGAGAGAAGGTAACTGGGGAGACACAGGAAGAATAACGAGGAAAGTAACATGGAATAAAGAACTCGTCCCAGTACCAAAGAAGATTTACTATGTGTGAACTGTGATTAAATAAGTGTAACGCTCAGTGAAGGAGAATTGGATACAAAAGAATTACCATGGACAAAGATGAAGAGTGATGGTTTATGGAAAGGAACTAGAGTATTCCCTGGAGGGGAGGAACATAGAAATATAATACATTTACCAAATGTGATCTTTGATAAAATGAAGAAGGAAAGAAAAACGTTCCCAGAGAGGCAACCGCTTGAAAAAGAGAGAAACCTTAGAAATATGAATACAAGAGAGAGAGAGAGACCGAGATCCTCAAAGAAGGGGACAACCTATGGAACTCATTCCTATCTGGGGAAGAAAGGAAAGCCTGTGAGATACCCAAAGCAAAAGGGTGTGAAATAAAGAAAAGAGAATATCAAAAGTTAAAAGCATACTTAGCCTATACAACCCAACAAGTAAAGATTTGTCTAAAGTGGGATATACACTGTCTACTGTTGGAACTGATGAAAAGAAGTCACAAGAAAAGAGTATATAGCAAGAGAACCAGTGCAGAAAGCATGAAGCAGGAGAAGGGAGTCCTTCTCCGGCCTTTATTTTGTTAAGATAACTGATAGGGTCAGATAGTAATAGTTTTAGAAGGTAGACCGCTTCTTTTTGGACATTGAAAAACAGATGACTGATGAGCACCTTACGTATTCTTTAGGTAGGGAACACCCCATAGCCAGAGGGATAGATAGGCCTTTCTATTATTTAATAAAGTTGCCTAAAATGTCTTTAAAGAGTCTGCGTCCTTTTTTTGACCCGTCTCAATGGATTTGATGGATAGGTTTGAAGAGTCATCACTGGCTAGATCAATTTGATGTATTGGATGTGTGGACTTGATGTATTGGATAGGTGGGTTGATGGATGTGTTGGATGGATGGTGGATGGATTTGATGGAAGCATGGATGGAATTGATGGTTGCATGAATGGGTGTGGTGGGTGCATGGAAGCATTTGGTTTGAGTGGATGGATTTGATTTATTGGTGGATGGATTTGATTTATTGTGTGGATGGATCATTAAATAGGTGGGTTTCATGGATGGGCTTGATGTATGTATGTATGGAGTGGATGGATGGATGGATGGGTTTGAATGCTTGATGGATGGATGGATGGATGGGATTGATAGATAATTGGGATCGATGGATGGATAACTACAAAAGATTGACCTTGCAGACTCCTCCCCCTTACATCCTGAGACAATTCGCTAACTTTTCCTCTGTAGATTTATATGGAATTCCTACAACCAGGTAGTAGAGCTTGCAGGCACTGTTGGTTCTGTGAGACTGCCATTCCTCAATTCCCTTTAGGAGGCAGAGTGTATGTGGTGGCAATGTGGCTTGCCCTGCCCTGCCCTGCCTGGGGATGTTTTGCAAGTGACAGAGAGATCCCTTCCATACAACCCCTGGTCCCTTCATTTGTTAACTTTGGGAGAATACCACCTCCCTTCGATACCCTACTGGAAGTCCGTGGAGCATGACGGGGAACTTAATCACATCTGCCAGCCTGCTGACTCTGCACACCACCCCTGCCGTCCTAGCCACCTTTCTGCTGGAAAAACTGGGCAACATGTAGATAACAATCTCCTGACATATCTCCTTGGCTGCTGTAGGAATGGTTGGCTGGCTTCCCTGGAGGCCTGTTCACCTTTTCATTGGTGGTTAGCTGTGTTGTAATTTTCTTTTTCTTTGGTAAAAAAAACCCTTATTTGCCCACTCTGCACACCCTCAGGTGCTAATTGCCATACCTCAGATGCTAATTGGCGGCAGAGGTGGGCCATTACAACTTGGTACGCCCAGCTCCCCCATGGTTGTCACTATGGCTTATTTACTTACGTTTGATGTTTTTTTATGTTCTATGTATTGAATACAGTATTATATCAAGCTATTCCTTGTCATCCTCCGTTCCTTCCCTGATGTGTGTGATTGTTTTTTCATAACCTTTGCACCTTACAATGATGGTGGTCCTACCATTCTTTTAGCCTTTGCAGTACAGTGAAAAAAGGATGTAACTGAGGTTTGGCGGCACCGGCTGCTCTGTATGCGTATACGTAACAGGAAAGTAATTCTTGATGCTTTATATCATGAAAGAGTAGAGTCGGAGCCACACTGACAATGCTGGTGGCTTTCAAATAATTTCCAAGCTTAGTCTGTAATATGTCAAGAACATGGAGTAGGATGCCCTGCCTTCATATGCCTCAAGAAACCGACACCGATGTCTGCACCATTACTTTATATTTGTCATGACCTTGACCCCGGACCCTCACTGGCAAGTCAGCCTCCCAGCTAAGGCCAGGTTCCGGGCCTCCATTTTGGCCTCAAAGCTGTTCGCAAAATTATATGCAGTACCCTTTGGGAACACTACACACAATTAAGACTGCAAGGGGCAGCACATATTCACCTTTGGTACAAGCCTGTACTACACAGAAAGAGTGGTAGCAATGGCTGAGCAGCCAGACTTATCTCAAGAGTAAGTGAGCAGTATCAAATGGTTACACAAAGGACAGCAATTACTTTGATTCAGGCAAACACTGACTCAAGGTTTCCAAGTAAAAGAATATATATATATTTATTTACTCAACAGTTATATAACATTTCACTAAAGTAAAGCAGTCTTAAAAATCACACTCTTAATACACCACACCACTCCCAATAAGTACCAGACAAGTTAAGCTCAAAAAACGAAGTGGGAGCAAAATGGCACTCCGGCTATTTGAAACAGAGGGAAAGACAAAGTTAGGTAGACATTGAACCATACCAACAGCTAAGAACTCAGGGAATTGAGCAAGAGGAACTACAGTGATAGAATCAGGTTGAAAAGGCTTACGGCCAAAGTCAATAGGACAAAAGTCTTTTGCTCAAGATCACACAGTTCAGGGTAGTTCGCGATAAAGTTCGTGCCACGAGTTCCGGACAAAGTTGGTCAGCAGAAAAGTTAGTGTTAAAAGAAGAGAAGGACAAGCCCTCGGATTGGAGAAAGATTTCACACACTTTCACCGCAGCTGAACGGAACGAACAACCGGATTTGCACAGTACCTTAAAATGTAGAGGGACCTGTAGCTGAGGCGGACGTTCCTGGCAGTTCCTGCAGGCTCACGGTTCCTGAAGCGACTGTCGGACTGACGAGAAGTAGGAAGACTGGAGGGTCCCGCACTACTCAGGGAAGAAATCAGCAGCAGAGCAAAGCAACGTAAAAAGAAAAGGTGCGCTCCTTAAAACCCAAGCAGGGTCCAACCTTCCTGGCTATCCCACTGTAGCTCTGTACAGCGAATTCAACCAGAGGAGGGGTCCTGGCTTGAAGTTTGGGTCAACTGGTTGGTCCCACAAGCTCAAGGGAAGAAGATTCCTGGAGGATCCTCTCGTGTCGTTGGAGTTGAAGATTCAGACCTGCAGCAGAGCTTCACCGGGCGGTTCAGTAGTCGTAGGGGACCTCTTCCATCAGCTCCTCGTCGGTTCTTTCGTTCCAGTGGTGACTTTGCCTTTCCAGTCCCAGAGACCTGCTTTTTATGCAGTTTTCCCCATTAACACAGCAGGGTGTCTGTCCTGGCAAGGACAGTCACCTAGCCAATCAAACAGGAGTGTGACTTGGGTTGCCAAGGGAACCCATGGCAGGGGTCCTAAGACCCCTCCCTCACATCCTGCCTACACAGACTTTTAGCCGCCTTAAGGAGGGCTTCTGTGCAGAAGCCTGCGAAAAGACGGCGCACAAAAGAACCGAACCTCGTTTGGCGCGCAGAGTAAAAAGCAAAAAAGACTTTAGCAAAAAGAAATAGCGAATAAACCCAGCCGGAGCAATATTAAAATCAATAAGGTCAAGCAGGTTTAAGTTCGAGGCTACAAGATAGCCTAAAACAAAACCAGGGTTATTTAAGATAAAAAATAGGGTAGTTACCACTGCCACCAGCCAAGTCTTGATGAAAAGGGAGCGAAACAGTGCTCCAAGAGAAACAGACAAAAAGGGATCATTATTAGCCCTTTTCCAATACTCCATGTAAAATGGGGTGTACTGGGTCTTTGGTTAAAGAGACTAAATAAAGTTAATGGCAACTTTATCTTTTCTGGGGCACAGTAGTCAGCCCCAGAAAATGGAGTCAGAGGTGGGAAGTCTAAAAGACAACCCTGTGTCACTGCACTGAAGGTGCTGTGTAACACACAGTAAAAATTAGGCCCATGGAGTAGGTGAGGCTCCATAGCCCAAGATCACACAAATGGTAAAAACACACACAGCAAAACACTTATAAGAGTGGGAAAAAAGGCTCACACTCTTACCAGGTGAAAAAAATAAATCCTAGAAATACAGCCAAGCTGCTGAGGGACTCAGTAGGTAAGGGAAATTAGCCATTCTGGAGAATTCTCCCTAACAACCTCATCCAAGACTCTCTTGGAGTCAGTCCTGGCGCCTTTGGAGCCAGGCTCATAATCATTATGGAGACCACCATTAGGATGGGACTATTTCCATGGGATTAATTTATCAGGGACTTCAGCTAACATGAAGACACATAGCTCAGGTGGCAAGAACTGAGCTAAGCGGTATAGTGTTTAGGGTGTGGCTGGGCCTGGAACTAATTAATCTGGACTAATTTACCTGAGACTATTTAAACCACACCCAAACAGCAGAGCATGCATCGCGTTATTCTGCTGTTCTCCAGCATGGAGTCTGGCATGGATTCTCATGCTCATAAATATTCCCCGCCGTCAGGCTGGGAATCCTGAGTAAAGAAAAAATCAGTATCAGTTTTGTTTCTGATATGTCTTTCTTAATAGTAACCAATCACTGGTCTCTGGGTCATACTGCCCCCAGCCAATGACTGCCCTCTCCCTAAGCCCCGCCCCTGGCAGCCATCCTCAGATTTATACTGCACGTTCAAGTGTTGGGAGTCCTCGTGCTATAGCTCTCGAACTTTTACTGCGTTTGCGCTTTTTCAAAGAGAGTTCTCATTTTTCGGTTTAATCGAGCCTCAGGCTGCACCGTTTCTACTTCCGATCAACGGGGACCCGTTTTGGATTTATCTACGCCCCTCAAGGGTGAAGTTTTCGTCGAGTTACGCTTCTTGAAGGATTCCAGAAGTTTCTGAGGCCTACCTCGCGGACGAGAAGAACATGGACCAGGAGAAGGGAAGCTCGATTCCCGGCAAACTGTTTAAGATCTGCTCTGGATGCAACCTACAAAATGTGGTCAAGGAGGACGAGCATTTGAAATGCCTTTATTGCCTCCACAAGGACAAAAACGCACGTGGAGAAGGACTGTGCGTTTTGCATGAACATGTCGGATCGGACCATGAGGGATCATCGGACCCGTCTTTCCAACTGGCTGGAAGGCAAGAGCCCAGCAGGTGAGAAGAAGAAGAAGTCTAAGCGGTCTTCTAAGTCCTGTGAGGGCGCCCTGGAGACGGGGGCCCAACAGAAGGCAAAGCACCGCGAGTCCGCGGGCACCGGGAGCGCTGAACGGTTGTAACGCTCACCTGATTCTCGCAGAGGCGCCGGTCTTGACTGGGCGACTACCGTATCTTCAAAGGTGATGTGCAGCACCCGGTTGGCTCTTTGGGCTGGACCTCTGTGCCCTGTATGCCTGACGTGCAGAGTAAGATGTCTGCAGATAGAAAATACGGGGTTAATGAACTGGGGTTATTGGGGTGTTCCTATCTCTTTCCTCTTCTCCTCTCCTGTAGACCCCCACAGGTTAACGCTCTCACCTTAGGTAAGTGAATGCCGAGCTCTCCATCTGCCTCGGGGCAGGGTGCTGTAACCAGTTTCTTCACTGGATAGGTAGCGCAGGCCTCTTGACTTCAGAGGACTGCTGTCCGTCGTTTACTGCACGAACGGTAAGTTTCGAGTAACTCAAATGTCTTTAAAGTCTTTAATAATGATGTCTCTTGTTTTGCAGGGTTCCGGCGATGGCGGATGACGGGCTGAAGTGAGTTGAAGATGGAGCCCATGTGATGAATAGAAGCGCCTGGAAGCACGTAAGTAAGCGCTTGTTGCCAGCTTCACGATGCGCTCTAACTGTCTTTTTATTTTGCAGGTACAAGTTCGGAGCGGCTGCAGGGTGCCGGGATACCCACTGGGTTAGATGTGGAAAGGAGTAATGGCACGTGAGTATTAAAGTTCCCCAATGTCTTTAAACGCACCTTGTTTTGTCTTTCAGATGCGGGATGCAGCGCCGACGGCCTCCAGAGCGTGCAAAGAGTTGGTAAGCTTTTGTCTTTCAGATGCCGGAATGCAGTGTGAAGACCTCCGGAGCGCACGAAGAGTAGGTAAGCCTTTGCCTTTCAGATGCCGGAATGCTAACCTGTTCTTTCTTGTCTTTATAGGTGTTGCTGAAGACTGGATTCAGGATGGTAAGCCTTTTTCCTTAGGCCCAGGACTGGATGCAGAAGACACGATGAGCGTTCTGCTGCAGAGGGTGCAGAATAACGCAAAGCAAGATTCATCCACCGGGTGTGGTTTAAATAGCCTCCTGTAGTGCTTAGGTGTCTCCTTCCACAGCCACGCCTAAGTAAGAAAAGAGTTCCTGGTAAGAAAAGAGTTCCTGCCTTCCAGAAGAGTTCCAGTGTTCTGAATCTAGGGAGTGGCTCCAGCCCCACCCAACAGGAAAAGTAGTTCCAAACAGAAGAGGATCAGAGGCTCAACTGGCAGGCAAGTAAGCAGCATGGTCTGCTGCAGGTAAGTCCACCCAAGCATTATGAGCCCGGCGCTTCCAGCGCTGGGACTGGGCATATTTATGAGCCTGGTGCCACTGGCGCCAGGACTGGGTCCAAAAGGTCCCAATTGGGACTGGTTGGCACTCGGAACCTGGGTTATGGATCTGCTTCCAAGGGAGTTGGGAAAACCCTGACCTTTTGGAAGCAGAGATCATGACAGTACCCCCCCTCAAGGCCCCTCCCAAACCGGGCTTCTCCCGGGGTTTTGGCTTGTCAGGAAATGTTCGGTGAAATCTTTTTATTAGGCGAGGAGCATGGACATATTCAGCAGGTTCCCAGGATCTCTCTTGGGGGCCGTAGCCTTTCCAGTCAATTAGGTAGAATAGTTTAGATTTGGAGATCTTGGAGTCCAGAATGCTTTTGACTTCAAACTCGAGTTCTCCATCAACTAGGATAGGTTTTGGAGATTTGGTTAGTCGGGTTTGAGGTTGCACGGGTTTTAATAGAGAGACGTGGAAGACCGGATGTATCTTCATGTGCGGGGGCAAGTCCAACTTGACCGCTACTGGGTTTACTATGGTAGTGATGGAATAGGGACCAAGGTATCTTGGGTTGAATGTGCGTGGCCCTTTTAGAGATAGATATTTGGTGGATAACCAGACTTGATCCCCTACTTGATAGTGAGGGGCTTCCTTCCGATGTTGATCTGCTCCTTTCTTGTATTGTTCTTTAGCCCTTTGAAGGTGAGAAACAGCTTCCTTAAAGGCTTGGGTGATTGTAGAATGCAGGTAGTCTACTGCTGGTGTTTCAAGATCTTGGAGGGGATCCAACTCCGAGGTTCGAGGGTGACTGCCGTACAAAAGAAAAAACGGGGTTTTCCCAGTTCCCGAATGGACAGAGTTATTGTAGGCATACTCGGCTATCCAAAGGATATCTTTCCAAGTTTTTTCAGTTTGTTGCAGCATGCAGCGTAAATACTGTTCCAGAGTTTGATTGGTCCTCTCGGTTTGTCCGTCGGTCTGAGGGTGGTGACTGGTCGATAGTCTCACATCAATTTGAGCCGACCGACAGCAACTTCGCCAAAAATGAGAAATAAATTGACTACCTCGATCCGAAATTAGAACCGAAGGAAAACCGTGCAGTCGGACGATGTTTTCGAGAAATTCTCGGGCCAGAGTTGCTGCTGTTGGCAAGCCTTTGAGCGAAATGAAATGCGCCATCTTGGAGAATAAGTCCACGATTACTAGAATCGTATTGTATCCGGAGCATGGAGGTAGATCGGTGATGAAGTCCATAGAAAGCGTATGCCAAGGGCGAGGTGGGATGTCAATGGGGCGTAAGAGGCCTGCTGGTCTTTCCTTTTGACTCTTGTTTTGGGCGCATACTCCACAGGAAATTATAAAGTCTCTGATATCTTTTTTCCAAGACGGCCACCAGAAGTAGCGCTTGATCTTTTCTGAGGTCTTGGCTATACCGGGATGACCTTCTATTAAAGAGTCGTGATAACAAGAGATTACTTTTTTCTGTAAATCTGTGCTGGGTAGGTATAATCGTTCTTGGAAATACAATAAGTTGTCCTTTACTGCAAAGTCCTTTCCCTGCAGATGCCAATTCTGTATGTCTGCTGGAGTTACAAGTTGCCTGGCTTTATCCTTAACTTCCTCTATGGATTCTGTGGCGATTACACCCAGAATTCTTTGTTCGGGAATGATTGGTACAGGTTTAGGGTTGATCAAGTGTTCTTCCACTCCTATCCGAGAAAGGGCATCGGCTTTACCGTTCTTTGTACCAGGTCGATAGGTAATTATGAAGTCAAACTCGGCAAAGAATAATGCCCAACGGAGTTGTCTAGAGGATTGGGCTTTTGCGGTTTTCAAATATTGCAGGTTTCGGTGATCCGTAATCACAGTAACGGTATGTCGGGCCCCCAGCAGATAATGCCGCCAAGCCTTAAAGGCAGACTTGATAGCCAGAAGTTCCTTGTCAGTAATCGTGTAATTGACTTCAGGAGGCGAGAATTTGCGGGACCAAAATGCCACGGGATGCAACTGGTTGGTTACCGGGTCCTTTTGTGATAGAACTGCCCCCATGGCAAGGCTTGAAGCATCAGTTTCCACGATGTAGGGGAGTTCGGGGCGAGGGTGTTTTAAGATTGGTGCAGAGATAAATTTAGTCTTCAAATCCTGGAAAGCTTGTTCCGCCTCGGTAGACCATTCAAAACGTTTGTTTTTCTTTAACAAGGCAGTGATGGGCTGGACTATTCGAGAGAACTCGGGGATAAACCTGCGGTAAAAGTTAGCGAAGCCTAACATGCTTTGCACACCTTTTACGGAGGATGGTGATGGCCATTTGAGAACTGCATCGACCTTCTTTGAATCCATACGCACTCCGCCAGGTGATAATATGAATCCCAAGAATTCAACTTCAGTCACGTTGAAAACACATTTTTCCAACTTAGCGAAAAGTTTGTGTTGACGCAATCTTTCGAGGACCATTTTCACGTGTTTCCGATGTTCAGATTCCGATGAAGAATAAACGAGAATGTCGTCGATGTAAACAACAACACACACATCTATGAGCTCTCTGAGGACATCGTTCATAAAATATTGAAAGGCGGCCGGGGCATTGCAAAGTCCGAAGGGCATGACCTGATATTCAAATAGCCCATACTTGGTGCGGAAGGCCGTCTTCCATTCATCGCCCTCTTTTACTTGTACCAAGTGGTAAGCTCCTCTAAGATCCAGCTTTGTATATATGCATGCTTTTCTGACTTGGTCCAGGAGTTCAGGGATCAAAGGTAACGGATATCTATTCTTAACGGTGATCTGGTTCAGGGAGCGATAATCGATACAAGTTCTAAGGTCTCCTTCCTTTTTTGGAACGAAGAACAAAGCTGAAGAGGCAGGGGACTTGGAAGGACGAATAAACCCATTTGCCAGGTATTGATCCAGGTATTGTCGAAGGTGAAGGTTCTCAGGCTCGGTGAGGGCATAAATTCTACTACAAGGAGGAGTAGATCCAGGTATCAGGTCTATCTGGCAGTCATAAGACCTATGAGGAGGTAGAGAGTTAGCCTGCTCCTTCCGGAAAACATCTTGGTATTCTAGGTATTCGGGAGGTAACTGGGGAGTCTCTGAAGAAATTGCTGCCAGTGCAACACCAGGTGGAGGGTGACAAGTAGAGAGACATTCTGGAAACTGGACCGTTCTTGCTCGCCAATCGATCAGAGGATTGTGTTTCTCTAACCAAGGTATCCCTAGAATAATCTGGAACTGAGGGGCCTTGATCACATCGAACACGATCTTCTCATGGTGTCCATCTTGACTTACTAGCGTCACCTCTTGAGTGGTATGCGTTACTGGCCCGGAGGCTATCTCCGTACCATCCACCGTAGTAATGACGTCCTTTACAGCCTTGGGACAAAGAGTTAGATTCATCCTCAAAACCATTTCATGATCCACATAATTGCCGATGGCACCGCTGTCGACGTAAGCTTCAATTGCATGTAATCGATCCGGATTATCAGGACTAATGAGGACCATAGGTATCACGAAATGCGAGGTCACGGAACTGGTTTTCACGCTCGGCAAGAGGACCTCTATTCTTGTCGGGCGAGGTCGTTTCCCTGCTCAGAGTTTGTAACTTTGGTAACTGCAGCTCCTACTGCCTTCTTGGCAGGTTTCACCGGACAGTCTCGAAGAAAGTGCCCTGAGTTTCCGCAATATAGGCATAATTGAAACTGTTTTCTCCTCGCCCGCTCCCTTTGTGTTAGAGGACCTTTCAGACCCCCTATTTGCATGGGTTCCCCGGAGTCTACTCCTTTGGAAGGAGTTGGCGGTTTGGAAAATACTCGAGCATCAAACTTGGAACGATCGGCCTTCCTGTTCTGCAGTCTGTGATCTATTTGAACGACCAAGTCTATATAATCCGAACAGTCTTGTGGGGGATTCACTACTTGGGCTAAAACGTCTTTGAGCTCTCCACGTAGACCTCTATAAAACAGCGTAATCCTTTTGTCCTCAGGCCATTGAGTTTCCACTATTAGTCTATTGAAAGATGCAATATAAGCCAAAAGGTCTTGATTACCCTGTCGCAACGAAAGAAGCTCATTGTCCAAGGCCTGCCCCTGTGCATGTCTTGCGAACAGTTTTTCCATACTAAGCTGAAAGGCTTGAAAATCATGGAGAACCGGATCATCTTGATTAACTAGAGGGATCGACCAGTCTGCCGCATTGCCACTAAGGTACGAAAGTACAAAAGCTACTTTAGCTTGATCAGTTGGAAAGGCTGCTGGCCGGCATAAGAAGTGCAACCGGCACTGATTGATAAATACCGCAAACCTCTTTGGGTCACCAGAAAATCGTTCGGGCGGAGCCAGAGGTACATTCCCAGGTAGGTTGATCTGCACTGGATTCATAGAGGATGTTGAAGGAAGATTTGCCCCTGATGCGGGTAGCGGGGTCTGTCCGGCTTGTGACTGTACAATTGTCTAGCAAGATCATCTGTTCTCTCCTTGGAAATAATTAGTTCCCTTCTTAGAGCGTTCGTTTCCTGACGAGCTGCATGCACTTCTGCCCTTAGTTCCCCAAGTAACCGGGCTAGGTGGTCAGTATCCGAGGTTTCCATAGCGCCTGGGCGAGAGTTTTGCGGTAGGGTTTGCGTTCTGTAACGCTCACCTGATTCTCGCAGAGGCGCCGGTCTTGACTGGGCGACTACCGTATCTTCAAAGGTGATGTGCAGCACCCGGTTGGCTCTTTGGGCTGGACCTCTGTGCCCTGTATGCCTGACGTGCAGAGTAAGATGTCTGCAGATAGAAAATACGGGGTTAATGAACTGGGGTTATTGGGGTGTTCCTATCTCTTTCCTCTTCTCCTCTCCTGTAGACCCCCACAGGTTAACGCTCTCACCTTAGGTAAGTGAATGCCGAGCTCTCCATCTGCCTCGGGGCAGGGTGCTGTAACCAGTTTCTTCACTGGATAGGTAGCGCAGGCCTCTTGACTTCAGAGGACTGCTGTCCGTCGTTTACTGCACGAACGGTAAGTTTCGAGTAACTCAAATGTCTTTAAAGTCTTTAATAATGATGTCTCTTGTTTTGCAGGGTTCCGGCGATGGCGGATGACGGGCTGAAGTGAGTTGAAGATGGAGCCCATGTGATGAATAGAAGCGCCTGGAAGCACGTAAGTAAGCGCTTGTTGCCAGCTTCACGATGCGCTCTAACTGTCTTTTTATTTTGCAGGTACAAGTTCGGAGCGGCTGCAGGGTGCCGGGATACCCACTGGGTTAGATGTGGAAAGGAGTAATGGCACGTGAGTATTAAAGTTCCCCAATGTCTTTAAACGCACCTTGTTTTGTCTTTCAGATGCGGGATGCAGCGCCGACGGCCTCCAGAGCGTGCAAAGAGTTGGTAAGCTTTTGTCTTTCAGATGCCGGAATGCAGTGTGAAGACCTCCGGAGCGCACGAAGAGTAGGTAAGCCTTTGCCTTTCAGATGCCGGAATGCTAACCTGTTCTTTCTTGTCTTTATAGGTGTTGCTGAAGACTGGATTCAGGATGGTAAGCCTTTTTCCTTAGGCCCAGGACTGGATGCAGAAGACACGATGAGCGTTCTGCTGCAGAGGGTGCAGAATAACGCAAAGCAAGATTCATCCACCGGGTGTGGTTTAAATAGCCTCCTGTAGTGCTTAGGTGTCTCCTTCCACAGCCACGCCTAAGTAAGAAAAGAGTTCCTGGTAAGAAAAGAGTTCCTGCCTTCCAGAAGAGTTCCAGTGTTCTGAATCTAGGGAGTGGCTCCAGCCCCACCCAACAGGAAAAGTAGTTCCAAACAGAAGAGGATCAGAGGCTCAACTGGCAGGCAAGTAAGCAGCATGGTCTGCTGCAGGTAAGTCCACCCAAGCATTATGAGCCCGGCGCTTCCAGCGCTGGGACTGGGCATATTTATGAGCCTGGTGCCACTGGCGCCAGGACTGGGTCCAAAAGGTCACAATTGGGACTGGTTGGCACTCGGAACCTGGGTTATGGATCTGCTTCCAAGGGAGTTGGGAAAACCCTGACCTTTTGGAAGCAGAGATCATGACAACGGTCGGGCTCCTCGGCAGCCAGGCAGGGCGCACCTTCACCGACGCCATCAACCACGAGCCAACTCTATGGCTCGGGGAAGAGAAAATCTGAGAACCCGGCTAAGCTTCTGGAGAGGCCCCGGTCGATCTCGAAGGAACTGACCGAGGGGGAGCGAGGCGGTGACCCTCCCCCTAAGGCCTCAAGCGTGCCCAAGGTGGTGAAGGCCTTGATTCACCCGGCTAAGGCCTCTATCGAGGGAGGCGCTGCGGCCCTAGCAAAGCCTGTGGAGGCTATCACAGTGCAGGCAACCTCGGGGCCCAGAGTTTCCCTGCCTCCGCAAAGGGAATCCTCTTTTAAGCCCATCGAGAAGACCCCCGTGAAGACCCCAGTGGAAAAAGAGGGAGGGGGGGCGGTGGCCGTTATGGACACAGACACAACCTCCGAGGAGGAACTGGCCGATAATTTGGAAGAGGCCCGGTCCCACGGGAGAAATCCCGACGAGGGGGACGACGAGAGCGAGTGTGGCAACGATGATGAGGTTCCCGTGGATGAGGAGCAACCGTCGTGTTCGTCACGCCGCTCGCAGCCTTCCAGTGCCCGTTTAGCCCTCACGGCCTTCTCAGCCTTTGTCGCCTTCCCCGATCCCGAGGGACGACACTGGAACAGACACGGCCACGACGGGGACGGATTACAACAGCGGTGACGACGGGACTGACCTCCCGTCACCGATTCCTCGGGCGTCCCCGCCCGACGAGATTGGCTCCTTCCACGCTATGATTGCCAGGGCATCCGAGCTTTTTCAGCTCTGCCCCGAAGAGAAGGAGGAAGGCTTCCTCTACCAACGGCGCAAGGCCAAGAGGAAGACGGTCCTCACAGTGCCGTTGCTGGATGACATCTGGGACGAGGGACTTGCCCTCCTCAAGAACCCGTCCACCACACCTGCCAAGAGGGACCGGTACGAGAAGTAGTACCGGGTCCCCGACGCCGCCCCGTTGTGCCTTAGGGCACAACCGACCCCAGATTCGGTCGTCTCAGCAGCGGCCAAGAAGAAAGCGGGAGGGGGCATCAGCTTCATCTTCAACTTCCCCACCGTTCAGCGAAGGAAAGAAGCTAGACGCCATGGGACGACGAGTCATCTCGTTGGCAGCGGCGACGATTAAGGCGGCCAACGCCCTAGCGATCGTGGCCCGCTACGACAGGGAATTGTGGTACAAGATCACCCCCCTGTTGGACTTCCTCCCAGATGACAAGAGGGCAGAGGCCCTGCGATCCTACAGGAGGGTGAGGTGGCGTCGGACCACGCCATAACTGTGGCCGCGGACATTGCCGACACCGTTTTCCGCCAGTTGGGCAACTGCGTTTGCCTTCGATGACGGGGGTGGCTCAAGGCGACGGATTTCCGCCAGGACGTGCAAGCCAAGGTTTTGGACATGCCCTGCGATGGGAACAATCTGTTTTGGGAAAACAGTGGAGTCGCTGCAGGCCATCAAGACCGACACGGAGACGGCTCGGGCCTTGGGAGTGCTGCAGCAACGGCGGCCACCCTTTCGGAACCCCAGAGGCAAGCAAGGGGCCTCCAAAGAATTCGGCGGCGGCTCCTCGACCTTCCGTCAGGCGGCCCGCTCCTCATCGCAAGAAGCCTACAGGGGACGAGGCAAGTCAGGTGGATCTCGCCGTCGTCGCCAGGGAGGCCAAGGAAGCAAGGCTGCTTCAAACAAGGCTGAACCAGCCGTTGCATCGGGCCCCCACTGAAGCACCCCGGTGGGAGGCCGGCTGGCGAAGTTCATCAGCGTGTGGGAGTCCATCTCCACCGACCGTTGGGTGCTGGATGCCCTGGCCCACGGGCACACTCTGGAATTTCTAAAGAAGTGCCCCCCGAATTCCTCCAGTGACCAGGAAGAAAAATCAAGCCCCTCAACTGCTGTTAGAGGCAAGGGCGATGCTCAAGAAAGGAGCCATCAAGCTCGTCCCAAAGAGGCTCCGGGGCTCCGGAGTATACTCAAGATACTTCCTCGTCAGGAAGAAGACAGGAGGTTGGCGTCCCATCCTGGACTTGCGTCGGCTAAAAAAATACATCAAGGCACAGAAGTTCCGGATGGTCACCCTCCAGCACGTGCTGGGCCAGCTGGAGGAAGGCGACTTTCTATCGCCATTGGATTTGGAGGATGCGTACTTTCACATCCCCATACTAAAAGGACACCGAAAGTTTCTCAGGTTCGTAGTCCAAGGGCGGCACTACCAGTTCAAGGCCCTCCCGTTCGGATTGAATTCGGTGCCCAGGGTGTTCACCAAGTGCCTAGCAGCAGTGGCGGCGCGGCTACGCCTGCAGGGGATCCACGTCTACCCCTACCTGGACGACTGGCTCATCCAAGCAGGGACAAGGGAACTCGCTGTTGAGCACACAGCAAAGAACGTCCGGCTGCTCACAGACCTGGGATTCTCCATCAACTTCCCCAAATCCCACCTGGTTCTGTCGCAGGTCACGCTGTTTCTGGGATCCAAGCTCGATACAGTGGCGCTATTGGCCTCGCCGTCAGAGGAAAGAACGCAGGTCATCCTGGGCAAGGTACAGCGTGTGATGGCCACAGACGTGGCCAGAGTGAGGGCCATCAAGTCCCTTCTCGGGATGATGTCCTCTTGCATCTATCTGGTGCGCCTGTGCAGGCTCTGGATGCACCATCTGCAGGAGTTCCTCGACGCCCGTTGGATGCAAGCGACGGGAAGCTTCGAGGACAAGGTCTCGCTCAACAAAGTATTCCGACAAGCAATCCGATGGTGGGGCACCCGCGCGCATCTCGCGGCAGGCACAGACTTTCAGACCCCAGCATACCAGGTGACGGTGATGACGGATGCCTCCCTGGAGGGTTGGGGAGCGCACACCGGAGATCTTCACGCGAGAGGCCTGTGGCTCCCAGAGGAGAGGCTGCTCCACATCAACATACTGGAGCTCCGAGCAGTGTTCTGGGCCCTCAAGTCATTCCTCCCGTCCCTCAAGGGCAAGGTGGTGAGGATCTTCACCGACAACACCACCAAGATGTCCTACATCCAGAAGCAGGGAGGAACCAGTTCCCCAGCCCTGTCCAAGGAAGCCCAGGATCTGTGGCACTGGGCCGTTGCCCAGGGGATGTTTCTGGTACCTTTTCATCTAGCAGGGATAAAAAACACCATTGCCGACTCACTCAGCAGGGTGAGTTACGCCAGGATCAAGTGGATCATCTCTTCCGGAGATGGGGCAAACCCAAATCGACCTGTTTGCGACGGCGACAAACTCCAAGTGCCAGAGGTTCGCCAGCAGGTTCCCCCAGCCGAGGAGCATGGGCGATGCTTTCTCGTTCGCCTGGGATGGCCTGTTCCTGTATGCGTTCCCTCCGTTGCCGTTGCTACTGCGACTCGTCAACCAGCTCAAGAGGTCCTGGTGCAGGATGATCCTTGTGGCACCGGCGTGGCTGTTAGGGAGAATTCTCTCTTTAGGCTAAATTTCCTAACCTAGTGAGTCCCCCAGCAGCTTTGCTGGATTTCTGGAGTTTGTTTTTTTTCTCCTGCCAAGAGTGAGACTCTTTTTCTCTCATTCTTGGACATGATTTATGGTGTTCCTTTGACTGTTTGTGTTTTATGGGCTATGGGGTCCTTTACTCCATAGGATCTCATGTGTTTTTACTCTGTGTGTTACACAGCACCCTCCGTGCAGTAACACAGGGGTGTCATAGTGACACCCCACCATAGACTCCATACCCTGGGACTGACTACTTTCTCCCAGGGCATGTAAAGTCACCATTGGCTTTACTAGTCCCAAATTATGAACAGAAACCAGTACAAACCATCATACTGTGGACGTACTGGTTGGGGCAATTCGATTGCCCCGGGGTCTGTTAGTCGAGGGGGCACGTCTCCGTCCCCCCTGATCAAGTTTTGGCTGGTGGCAGTGGAAACTACTTTTTATATTCGACCGCGAATATATCCCTGTGGGATTTTCCCATTGTTCGAGGCTACCAACTTTAATTATTTAATTCTCATAGCCTCGAACATACCTCCGGTTTATTTATTTAATAATTCGCCGGTTGGTATTTTTTGCCAGGACTCGATTCTAAAATGGCGTTTGTGTTCTCTTCTGTGACTCCAAAATTGGTGCCACTCTGTCTGGGTACCACAGGGAGTGTTGGAGGGGGTTTAAGCACCCTGGACTGAGTTACCTTGGTAACTCAAGACGCACTCTTGTGTGATTGGCCCAAGTGGTGAGCCCGACGACAGAGAAGATCTCCCGGCTGGAGAGGCATCTTCCCCTGACTGGTGGGCACAATCAGTTTACCTTCTTCTCTTCGCATCCCAGGCCGTCTTGTGGTTGAATTGCCCGTGCCAAGCACCCCGGGAACCGGATAGCCACTTACCACTGGACCGCGAATAAAAGGACCGCTCCTTTTACCTGAGAACTCCTCGGCTGGTTTCTTCCCTGGCAGTGCAACGGACTCCTGTCTTCCTCCCCGACGAGATCCTCTCTTCCCCCGGACGCAGCACCGACTTGCATCCGCTGCCAGGAACAACTGCCCCCGCTGGAGTATTCTCACCACTTTAAGGTACCATGTCCGTCAGGCCTCCATTTCTAAAGATTGCTACAAGGTAATAATAACCCCTTAACCTTCTGGACTGGGCTGGCCGCCTTGACCTTCTAACTGGTCCCTTTCTTTTTGGTCCAACTCTTTTTGAACCTTTGCAAGACTCTTGTGCACTGCAACCGTGTGACCTTCGACGCATTTCGTTTTGATGCTCTTAAAGTGGATCCGGCCTACTGAACTCTAAACTCACGGTTTTACTTTGCCTTCCTCTCTTGTTGTGTTCTTAAAAAAGTGTTGGGATCTGTTTCAATTTATACTCTGCTTTTCTTTCCCTTTTAAAACGAATTATTAGAGTGCCATCTGCGTTAAGCGCTCACTGCTGTCTGAAAATAAGTGGGGCTTTACTAAAGAATTGTCTAATATTCTTTTAAGGGAGTGTATATCTTTTAGTGACCGTGTTTTTGAATTGCTTACTATTAGTGCCTGTGTGTTTTTCTAGATGCGGTTTTAAATAAATAATGATATCTCTTTTACACCAAGCTCTGGTCAGTGTTTACTTGTTCTGCTGTGTACCAAGTGAATCTGTGTGGTACAGACTGCTACCAAGTGGGTTTACTGCCAAACACCTGTAGTCTTAAATTTTTTGCAGTGGTCCCAGAGGGAACTGCACAGGTTTCTGCATAACAGTGGCCGAGGCAGATTTGGTTCCCGGACCTTCTGGATTTGTCAGCTTCCTCACCAGTCTGTCGACGGACGCAGATCTTCTCTCCAGAGTAGGAGGCGCCATCCTTCATCACGACCCTGAGTCGCTGAACTTGCAGGCCTGGCTCCTGCAGTACTAGAGTTTGAAGGGTACGATATCCCGGCGGACTGCAGAGAGGTTCTTGCAAAGGCCAGGGCGTCCTCAACTCTCAAGTGCTACGGACACAAGTGGAAGAGGTTCTCTGTCTGGTGCCGTGCACAGAAGATTAACCCTCTACGGATTACGGCCCCTCCAGTGCCAGCGTACTTGCTGTCGCTGGCCAAGGCAGGACTAGCTCATGCTTCTTCAAGTTTCACCTGGCAGCGATTTCCCGATACACCAGAACTGCAGGACGGTCATCCCTGTGGTCTCATCGCCTGGTGAAGGAGTTTATGAAAGGACTGTTCCGATCGTTCCCGCCGGTGAAGGCTCCAGCCCTGGCGTGGGAGCTCAACGTGGTGCTGACCAGGCTCATGGGCCCGCCATTCGATCCTTTGCATTTGGCCCCGTTGAAGTTCCTGTCGTGGAAGACCGCGTTCCTTGTGGTCATCACCTCCGCTCGACACGTGGAAGAGTTTCAGGCCCTATCCTGCAAGCCTCCATACTTGAGTTTTCACGAGACGAGGGTCGTGCTGAGGACGCACCCCTCCTTCATGCCCAAGATGCCGTCAGACTTCCATCTCAACGAGCCCTTGGTGTTACCAGTTTTCTTCCTGTCGCCTTCGTCGCCGGCCAAGAGGACTTTGCACTCGCCGGATGTAGCTGATGCGCTGAAGTTCTACGTGGACCGAACGAAGATTTTTCGGAAGACATCACAGCTGTTTGTGAACTTTGGATCTGTGAACCAAGGGAAGGCTCTCGCAAAGGCTTCCATTTCCAGATGGCTCTCCGGCTGCATCATGCACTGTCACCGGTTGGCGAACCGACTGTTGCCCGGCCGTCCGAGAGCCCATTCGACTAAAGCGATCGCTGCTACCACGGCGTTCTTGTCTGGTGTACCCCTGCTGGACATCTGCAGGGCTGCTACATGGAGTTCGACGCACACCTTCACGTGATTCTACTGCGTCGACCGGGATTCCAGGGAGGAGTCCAGAGTCAGCCAGGCAGTGCTGCGCAACCTGTTCGCTTAAGGTGAGCCTGGTGAGGAGGTAAGAGATGCTTAATGTTGAGTTGTTGTATTGCTTAGTGTTGAGCCTTGCCACCTCCCGTGGTTGTGCATGTGTGTACTGCTATGTATTCTTATATTCATGAGCTTGTGAATCCATGCCAGACCCCATGCTGGAGGAGTAACAAGTTACTTACCTGTAACTGTTGTTCCCCAGCATGGGTCTGGCATGGATTCACATGCGAACCCTCCCTCCTACCCCTCTGCGGCTCTTCACTTGGTCATACTGCCACTTTACGTGCTACCAAATCTGAGGATGGCTTCCAAGGGCGGGGCTTGGGGAGAGGGCAGTCATTGGCTGGGGGCAGTATGACCCAGAGACCAGTGATTGGTTACTACTAAGAAACAGATCAGAAACGAAACTGATACTGATTTTTTCTTTACCGAGGATTCCCAGCCTGACGACGGGGAATATTCATGAGCATGTGAATCCATGCCAGATCCATGCTGGAGAAAAACAGTTACAGGTAAGTAACTTGTTCCTTGGCAGCGTGACGCTCACCTTGTCTAGATCAGGTCTCCAGTGTTCCTTGAAGCCACTTATCCTGTCACCACAGACCTGCAGAGAAAAAGAACATTGTTAGTACAATCTCACCTGTGAGAAGCCTCCTGTCCTTGACTCATCGCTGGCAGCAAATCCTCTCCCTGAAGATACTCGATCCAGTGAACTCCATCATTCCGGCGTCGCATGTCTTCAAATACCACAGCCTGGTATGGAGAGAGAGAGAAAGAGAGAGAGAGAAAGACGGCATTAGAGAGCGTTAAATCACATTTCTTCCCGAACGACGAAAGCCACGAAATCATTACCCGATATAGTCGTCTCTTGGTCAGCATTATTCCGGGAACCTCACGGCGCTCGACAAAGAACACGGCGGCCTGCAAAGAAGGGAGAAAAACATAGGTTAGCGAAAAGGAAAAAACTGCACTGCCCATCGCGCATTAGTCACCGGGCACCATCGCACTCATTGCGCCTTCACTTGTTGACTCAAACTCATCACCATTTTGCACGACAACGCCAAAACGTCTTTCCATACCTAAGGGGAAGAGAAGAGAAAACAAGACATTATTTTTAAATATAAAAGGACAAGAAAGAAAGAACTAAATACAAAGACTGTAAAGCAGCAAACCTACCTTGTCAAAACGGAGTCGCAGCAGGCCTGGACTCCAGCAGGGCTCGCACCAGTGAAGCAACTTGGTCGCTGCATGCCCTCCACAGCTACGCGCCCCTGCCACAAGGAGCAGGACGGAGAACGCACCTTGTAAAGAATCAAGGTGAGGAGAAGGTCCTGGGGGAGGTTCGAATCCAAGAGCGGTGGGAAGACACACTACAGGAGATAGTCGAGACTTGAACCCAATCCTCCTGTATTTCAGGCCTCGCCTTCATCTGAGACATTACCCAGGGGTCAGGAAGAGGGTTCGAGGTGCAAACCATCCAATCGGGGCCGAGTGGCATCCGTGTGGATATCAGGTGAGCATAACAATATTGGACAATAAATCTGTGGGATACTCTAACCCAGAAAAACCTCAAACATTCAGTTGCATAATAATACTTCTACAAACTCTCCAGGCACATACACAGGAAAAGGTGCATCTTTAAATGATTTTATTACCATTAATAAAAATTAAAAACATTAGACTTTATTATGACATACAAATACACTCTGTGCAAAGTTGCAAACGAATGTTGCTGTGCAAAATAGCAATAAAGTGCTACAAAACCTACCATAAAGTGTACATTTCATAACCTTGCTTGGTATAAGTAAAACATTATTTCAATGGACTGTATGGGAGTGTAGTATCGGGGTGTCTTATTCTTAACAAAGGAAATTGACTTTATTTGAAAACATGGTCTCTGACTGATCACATGTGTAATGATCACAGTACTAATCATGAAAAGACACTCTACCAAACCACATTTAGATAATCATTGTTTAGGGTACTACATCACCCACAGGGAATCTAAACCCCCTTCCTGGATGTTAACGAAAGATGTCACACATTGAATGTCAATTTTAAAATGTCGACACTGCATATTTCGGCCCGATTAAAATATAATACATTCATCCATAGTGTTTCTTTCGAAATTACACAGGGCCTTCATCAGGACGTGAACCAACTTGAAAACCGACATCACAGCACATATGAGAACAAAATAAATTCTGTTCCACAATCATTTCTTAATTGGTGTTCTAATTGGGCATGGGACAACCTCAAACGCAGAATAATTTTCTTAAGAGCGGCCTTCCACACATTTGATGTGTTGTCTACCAAATTTCTTCTCACGCTACTATAGATGAGAGCAGATGTACCTCTCTGTGTTTTGTAATTCTTTATCAACGGTCTTAAATTCCCTGTTTTCATTTCATGCTTTCAAGGCAAATGCCTTTTAATTGGCCTTCAAGTTTAGTCTGTTACTGGAGATATTTCATAAGTGGAGGACTCTGTGTGGAAGTATACCATATCAATCAGAAAGAACGTTAGCAGAATTAAGTGATTCAATATTTTTCTGAAGATGTTTTCTGCTTTTCATTTAAATGAGGAAATAGTGTTGCAATCCTTCTTTCCACCCCCTGCATTTTCAATAGAGCATGCTCACCACACGCTGGATGTAGAGAGGGCAATAGAAACTGTCTAAGAAGCACATATTTTCATTTATCAGTCTTTTTGTGGCTTGCCAAGGTTCCTTTCGTAGCAAGGCCACAGCAAAGGAGTCTGCTTCACACTAAGTAATGTTATTTATTTGTATTACTATTTGGTGAGTAGTCTAATTCCTCTACCGAATTTGCACGCCCATAGCTTCACAGCAAAGGTGTTTTTTTGGGAGTTTAAAGGCAATGTGTCTTTAGAGGTCAATTTGCAAGGCAGCAGCTTGGTCTGCAGATGGTCTTTTTAAACTACCCATTACATTTGATTTAGGAAGCTAATGTTTAATTTGTCCCAGTGATGGTAAAGTAATGTTTGGATTTATTTGGTGTCAGATGCTGTTTCCTTTGTTGTTCCGGGATACTTTGAAATGATGAGTTTTGAGGAAGGGGGACAGAGGGTAGGAGTATTGACACGTTGCTCACTGTTGTGCATCTTGTACTGCTTTTCTTTGTTCCCCTTCATGTAGACTCTGTTTACCCCTTTCTCAGCAGTGTGATAAGGCTATGAACCAAGAGGAAAAGGACTGCCAAAGGGTAGTTTGTGGGAATTGAAGGCGATGGATGTGCCCACGTTGGTCTGTGCAAGAGCGCAGTGCTTTTCTTTGGTTTGTTTAGTGTTCAATGCTGCACCAAAAAATGGTTTCATCCAGACTTGTGGTGCACGGAACCCTCAAGTCTGTGAGAAGTTGTACTCGGACCACACAATTTAATGGTGCAGTTTTTCTTTGCAAGGGCTATAAATAAAACATTGCATTAGTCTGATCCTGTTTCTCCCCTTCCATCACAGATACTGTAGAAGCATTAGTTGATTACACACTTAGTTTAGGGAGCTGATTTAAAATTGTTAAGAACTACTCCCACATTCTCTAATGACATTTAAATATGTTTAAGATGATCCCAAAACCTCTTTGACAGTTTTGCAGGACATTAAGTTTGTGACCTCCAGCTGTGGTTGATAGCGCATTCCTTTTCTTCCATTATCCAGCAGAATAGCCTCCCAAGTTAAGGTTGGACATGATAGTGTCTATTCTTCCTCCAGGGACAAGGCATGAGACTGCAGGTCAATCCCATATTCCTTTATGAGATGGAGCAAAGGGAAATGCTAAACAGAGAAGAAATATCAGCATTTTGGAAAGATTAATTCCATTGTATATACAAGCATTAGAGCCTGGTGCTTTATTGCCAATGGGCTTCGAAATACCCGTAACGAAATAATCAAGTACATCACCCCTACCCACTATCCCCCCACCACCCTGCACCCCCCTATCATCCAAACTTTCCTATGTGATTCACTTACCTGCTGTTCCTCTGCAAGGCTGTTTCCCTGCAACATGTGTTCCGCCTCCCCATTGAGAGGTGGAACTTCCGCTGCAGGGTGTTTTTTCCTTGCCCCCCGCTTTGGTTTAATGTCGAGCAAAGGGAACGGGGGACACCCACGCAACTCCCGCTCCCCTTACTCGACATTCTTTTTACATTCTTTTTTACATTTTTGCATTTTATCATGTTCGTTTTTTTTATTTTTTTTTATTTTATTTTTTATTTGCTTTATTTCATTGAATACCTACTATAAGGCCTGCTGTATAGCCCCATTTTCATATACGAACAAAACACTTGTATTTAATATTCGACTTACAGTAGGATTTAATGCATGGTCCTTATTAATGTATTTTACCAAAGGTCTAAGTGTACATTATTTCATTTATTTTATTGTTTATTGATTTCTAGTTACTATACATGGGATTTAGTCAAGAGGCCTCAAAAGCAGCTCTACAGCTTTTCAGAGGTAACATTGAATTGGCGTCGCAGACCTTAGCTCACAATCAAGGAGTTCTTGCACCTGATTTATTAAGCATGCTGTCAGAGGAGCCTGATTTAGGAGAGTCTTCAACAGATTCTATACCAGGTAAGGATATATTTGACTGTAGGGGTTTCAGCATACTGTAGAGTTGAAGTTTTGAAATGTATAATAGACTGTCAATGATGTGTCTGGTTTCAACATGAATGAGGTCATTAATTAGAAAACCAAAAATTGAATTTATCTGTCGGCCTATATTTTATTGTGGTCTCTTATAGTATGCAATGGACTACACACTTATTTTCTTTAAATAGTTTGCCTTCACGGTTGATCCCCTATCTTGTTGTTTGAGAAGTAACCACTTGTCTGAGCTTACGTTACCAGATTTTTGGGCTCACGATGTTAAAGAGCCCGCCCCCCCTGCCATTTACCGATTGTAAGGTAGTGATATTAGGTGCATCAATTCTTTGTAGGTGTTTGTTTGAGTGACTTACTTTAAATGGAAAGTGTTCTCGATTGAAGTGAAATTATCTACATTATGTAGAGGCAGTAGGTGTCTGCTTTTCATTACATTTTTTAACTTCATTATTTTATTTATTAAAGTCATGAATATAGCCACTCAAGGCTTGTACAAACAGTTTCTTCAGTACAGAGTATTCCACCTGGGACCAGATGAGGCTCCCGTCCCAACTTCATTATTTGGCTCAAATAGTTTGAGCAAAAGACATCTATCTCACATAACACATTAGCCATCCGAGTGTATCAGTGCACCTTATACTGTGGCTTATCTCAAATGTAGAACAATCCTCTGCTACCACATTCTTTACCCTCGTTAGCATTCACTTGTCAACAATATCCCTTTTGTCCTAATAATCATTCCCTCTCTCATTCCCTAACATACCAAACCTGCTTTGGTCACTTCATACATTACACAAAAGTTCAGATCCATCCCTGAAAATGTGGTGTTGGTGGTCTCAGTCAGTTGAAACTCATTGTATCACCCAGTACTATTGCCATTGTGTATTTCACAACCCAGAATCCGGATTCTTTCACCAATCACCTTGTACCAGAATTCATTAAGATCTGGCCAATCCCATGGTGAATGCTTTAAATGTCATTGATATGATTGCAATTCAGGCATTCAGATTACATTCAATAATTATAATGTTTCTTTTATATCACGCTTAATACCAGAGATTGGATTCCAAGCGTGGGATCGGGATTCAAACCTCTGTTGCTCTGTAAGCTGTCCCCCGCTGCTCTTTCAAATATTAGGCATTCAGAAGAATCCTACAGATTCCTCCCTAAACCCATGCCTAAAGTCTCCTCCCAGGTGGCCAGGGAAGGGCAGAGGTTTCCTGATGCTGACCTTGGGGGTGGTGTACTGCGGGAAGATCACCTGGGAGGAGACAAGGCCCAGGGTGGTGAGGAGACTCATGGGATGAGACGCATTATTTGTCCTTTAAAATTGAGAACCTTTTAAAGTTGCTAGAACAGATAATGGCGTATTGTCATTATGATGTATCTAAAACGCATATAAGATCTGTGGCTCTGGACACAAAAACCTTAAAACCTGAACAGACCTTAACAACAGAAAGACCATGTAACGTACTTCAAGATAAAAATCCTCTTTACTCCCAAAGGTATAATGGAAAGGAATTAAAAAATATTACTCTAAATAAACAGTTTTTCTCTGTTACAACAAATTCTAATGGTTCATCTTTAAATGACTTAATGGGAAATAAATCTACCCTTAAAACACAGAAGTTATTGAAAAGAACTAAATTTGTTGTTGGAGACCACAAGTGTCAGCGTGCATCCCCGCCTTTCCTTCCACGTTTCATTTTGGTCCTGTTACACACACGGGCTCAATATGGCGGCCGTACTGTCTCAGGTGACCTTCCCCAAGATGGCCGTCAGACTTTTCCAGTTCCAGTTGTAGCGCTCGGAACCGCAGAACAGAACAGTGCTCACAGTACTAGAGGCCATGGATCTGGTAAGGCTGTGCATTGCAACGTTTCTCCCCTTTTGCCTTGACGCTCATTTCCTCTCTCCCTTGTTCCTTATCCTGGCTCCTGCTTCTTACTCCTCCTTGCCTGCTGACTCATTCTGCTTACCCTAGTTATCCTTCGCTTTACTCCTGTTTCTAAACCCGCTCTTCGCTTATCCTTGCCTCCTGTTTGCCTGTTCTTGCAACCATGCCTTGTTCCGGATTGTTGCATCGGAGCCCAGTTAAACTCCTTCCAGTGCTGAATATTCCTGGAAGTCTGCCTGCTTATCCACCACGCAGTGTTTTCTTTTCCCGTAAGGTATCTCCCCCATTCAGGGTTGCCCTGAGGTGAGGCCCCCTTGCCAGCCTGTGTCTACAGGGGACAGGGTGGCTTCCTGACAAGACAGGCCCTTTCGAATGGATTGTGTCCTCCCACGTATTCCTCATCTTGTGATAATTCGTTATGTCCAGCTCTGCTGCTTCGGAAAAAAAAATTCTCGGCAGAGGGCGCTGTGCTCGAGGTCATGGCGTCGATTGTCCCTCGACGGACTCCGTACTCTGTCGACGTCACCGATGGTATAAGTAGCTTGATCGCGCCCGTTGCTTCAGTTCCGTTTTTCCGATCGCTTCGCAATCGAGAACGGCGCGCTTCTATTTTCTGTGAAGAAAATGTTGTCATCTTCAACGCCTTCGACACCCAGGACTGGGTTCAAGAAGTGTGCAGATTGTGGGTCTAAGATGTCGATCACCTATCCCCACCGAATTTGTCTCTGGTGTCTCGGTTCTAGTCACCGAACCGATGACTGCGGGTCCTGCCAATCTATGACCGAGAAAGCTCTTCGTCAGAGGAGAGGTAAACTGTCGGTGGGGAGGGAGGCCTCAAAAAATGTTACGTCAAAAAGACACAAGAAAGCAACTGATTCTAAGGAATCGGATCACCATAGGCACTCAAGAGATCTCGATCTCGTCATCATCGAAAAGAATGAAGAGGAGACATAGATCTCCCTCATCATCATCTTCTTCAGAGTCGACCGAAGAAATTCGTTGTCCGACTAAATCGGATTCTCCCAGTAAGTGGGAAGAATTCCGCAAAAAGATCGAGAATGCGGCCCGACACCCTCGAAAGACCCTCAAAAAAGCCATACCCCTAAAGTCGCTCCATTGGACAACAAAGGGATGTCCAAGGCTACCATGGCAAAGACCGGTAGCGTTGAGGAATCCAAAAAAACTCGAGTCGACATAAAACCGTCGGAAGACTCTTCGAGAGTCGAGCACTTCTCCAGTGCCATACAAGAAACACGTCGTCGAAGATTTAGATGACTTCGTTGACGCCCTCGGCGTCGATAATTTCGACTCCAAAGCCAAAAACATTCTCGACGCCATTATCGAAGCAAATGGAAGAGGAAGAAAGGAGATTCACTCCTTTGCCCAGGTCAGATTTTTTTCAAATCTATATCGGCAATTTATGAAGAGTCTGCTTCAGAAGAGGACGAGGTTACTCCTTTGGGAGTTACTTATGGTACAAGACAAGTTCCTGAGGAACTTATTGACCAGGAATCTAGAATGAGAGACCTGAGTGATACTCTACATTCTGCCAGTGGAGTTGCCACATCCCCAGAATTGGAGTTCGCCAAACCTGATCCTGCAGAGCAGATGCTGGGTACAGGGGTCTTATGACCAGGGTAGTTGAATATATGGGTTGGGGTAATGCTTCACCCATTTTTGAACAAGATGACATGATGGATATAATCGTCAAGGGACCTCAGAAAGATCCTGTTCTCCCTTTCCACAGCGCCCTTCAAAGGACTGTGGAGAAAAACTGGGAGAAACCAGAGACTATTGCTGCTGCAGATAGCACTTTTCCAAGAAAATATAGACCAGCTGGAACGGATCCTGAATATTTGAATAAACATCCGACTCCAGAGAGTTTAGTCATTCAGGCAGCATCTACTTCAAAACAAACTGCTTATCCAACTATCCCACCAGATAGAGAGGATAAAAAAATTGATGCCTGTGCACGTAAAGTATTCACGTCAGGCAGTATGGCACTTAAGTCGGCAAATGTCACCTGTACCCTAGCTTCTAGGAAAGGGAAGGCTTCCTGAATATAGTAAAAGACGGGAAGGAGGCAATGGGGAAATGTCTCCAGTCTGGACTGGATACTGCTGATAGTGTGCTACGCAGATTTGCGTGGTTGAGGAAGTCGGGGTTTGCACCAGACGTGCAAGCTAGACAACTCAACATGCCATTTGATGGCTCGAGACTCTTTGGCAGAAAGGCTGATGAAAGCCTAGAAAAACTTCAGCCCTCGAAAGCGGCAGCTAAATCACTTAGCGCCTCTTTGCGCCAGCCTCTAAAACCCTATTCCGGCTCATCTTCCTGGAAGGGTCGTTCTTTTCGATACCACTCCTCTTTTGGTAGAGGAAGAGGACAGGCTTCTCAAAGGGGCAAAAGAAACTTCCCTCATGGAGCACAAGGAAGAGGTGCAAAATCAGCCTCAGGAGCGGCATCTGTACCCTCAGCCACTCCTGCAGCCGCCTCCAAATCCCTCTGAGACCGTGTTGCACAAAACACCAGTGGGAGGCAGGATCTCTCAACATCTGAAGGAATGGCGGGGCATTACCTTAGATGCTTGCGCACTGGAAACAGTAGCCCAAGGTTACTGTCTCCCCTTTCTAAAACGGGAGCCAACTCTGCCAAAATTCCGGATCCGCTCCTGTTGCAGGAAATTTTAACCCTGCTAGAGAAAGGTGCCATAGAACTGGTACCTGTAGCGGAGAGGAACAGGGGTTGGTACTCCCCATATTTTCTCATCCCAAAAAAGGACGGAAGACTGAGACCCATCTTGGACTTGAGAAACTTGAACAAGTTCCTCTGGGAGGACAAGTTCAAGATGGTGACTCTTTCTCAGATCCTTCAGGCTCTCCAACTCCAAGATTGGTTGGTATCATTGGACCTTCAGGATGCTTACTTTTATGTGCCAATCCATCCAAAGTACAGAAAGTACCTGAGGTTCGCGATTGGCAATTCTCATTATCAGTTTCGAGTTCTGCCATTCGGGTTGACCTCTGCCCCGAGGGTTTTCACCAAACTGTTGGCGGTTGTGGCAGCAAGTCTCAGGAGAGGAGGTATTCACATATATCCCTACCTGGACGACTGGTTGATCAGAGCAAGTTCTCCAGAACAAGCTCAGGAACATCTTTCGATCACCTCCCACTTCCTCCACAAATTGGGCTTCTCCCTCAATTTCAAGAAGTCCCACATGATACCATCCCAGAAGCTCCAGTTTATGGGAGCAGTCTTGGACACTCGCCTCCCTCGGAAAAAGCCTCGCCTCCCGAAGTGAGAGTTCTCCACATCCAGCAGATGGTAACGAAGTTCCAGAATGCCCAACGTCTACCGGCCTTCGATTTTCTCAGGTTGCTCGACCTCATGCATCCTGCATTTTCCTAGTACCAGAGGCCAGGTTGAGAATGAGATCCCTTCAATGGGCACTCAGAACTCAGTGGTCCCAGTTCTCAGGGAATATGTTGGATCTTCTGCAAGTCCCGACTGCAGTTGCTCAGGATCTTCTATGGTGGGCTTGCAACGACAACATTCTCAAGGGAGAGTCTTTTTGGCAACCATGGCGAGAGATAACAGTAGTGACGGACGCCTCACTCACAGGGTGGGGAGCACACACCAACGATCTGACAATCCGCGGTCGTTGGTCTCCATCGGAGTCCAAACTACACATCAACCTGTTGGAGCTGAGAGCAATCAGACTAGCTTTGAAGGCCTTTCTGCCCTCTGTACAGGGAAAGAATGTCCTGATAATGACGGACAACACAGTGGCCATGTACTACCTCAACAAAAGAGGAGGAGTAGGGTCACTACCACTGTGCAGAGAGGCGATGCAGCTATGGTTTTGGGCAATACAAGAAGGAATCTCTCTATCGGCAATTCACCTAGCCGGAGAGAAGAACACGGCGGCGGACGCTCTGAGCAGGCAGAGCACGGTCTCTCACGAGTGGGAGATAGCTCAGGAAGTCCTTCTGGAGATCTTCGCCCTTTGGGGAACCCCCAAGTGGATCTGTTCGCCT
Source organism: Ambystoma mexicanum (assembly GCF_040938575.1). NCBI lineage: Eukaryota > Metazoa > Chordata > Amphibia > Caudata > Ambystomatidae > Ambystoma > Ambystoma mexicanum. The sequence continues at coordinate 578,672,012 of NC_090924.1, read as the reverse complement.
CCGCGATCAACCGGAAGTGCGATCGGTACTGCTCAAGGGAATTTCCTCAAAGAGGAGCTTTGGGAGCCGCATTCGTAGTGGAGTGGAAATTTCCACTACTGTACGCGTTTCCCCCAGTCCCCGTGATTCCTCAAGTAATCAGGAGGTTGAGAAAGTTCAGGAAACCCATGATCCTAATTGCCCCGGATTGGGCCAGGAGGACATTGTACCCGGACCTTCTAGACATGTCCATCTGCCCTCCAATACGTCTTCCACAAAGAGAGGATCTTCTCTCGCAAGAGGAAGGTCGGGTTCTCCATCCAGAGGTCAAGACACTCAACCTTCACGCATGGTTTCTGAGAGGTTGAGATACAAGGATTGGGATCTTCCGGATGACGTAATGGAAATCTTGCTTTCAGCCAGAAGACCAGCAACAAAATCTTTGTACCAATGTCGCTGGAACAGGTTTAGTAACAGGTGCAAAGACAAGGATGTGGACCCTTTTCAGTGTGGCACCCCAATGGTGCTTTCTTTTCTGCTACATCTAGCTAATCTGGGGCTCCAGATAGGAACAATCAAAGGATACCTTGCTGCGCTGTCCATTTTCACGCGCTCCTCGGAATAGGTTTCATATTTCAAAATACTGTTAATAATTCAATTCTTAAAAGGGCTTACTAATGTATACCCTCCAGTACCTTTTCATGTACGAACTTGGGATTTAAATTTAGTACTAAAATTCTTGACTTGCATACCTTTTGAGCCTCTGTATTCATGTCCATTGAGGCTTTTAACTCTAAAAAACTGTCCTTCTTGTGGCCCTATCATCAGCCCGCAGGGTTAGCGAACTTCAGGCTCTCTCATGCAAACCACCATATACTATTTTTTATAAGGATAGTCCTTAAAGTTAAACCTTCGTTCTTGCCAAAAGTAGTCTCGGACTTCCATTTGTCACAAAAAATAGTACTACCAACTTTTTATCCTCCTCCTCATCTAGGCAAGGAAGAGGAGAGATTACACGGACTAGATCCCAAGAGGGCTCATAGTTTTTACATCTCAAGGATGGCTAAATTGAGACAAGATGACCAACTATTTGTGGGTTATACTGGTCATAAATTGGGCTTATCTGTAACAAAACAGACCATTTCCCGCTGGATCATATTAGCCATAGTTGAATGCTACATATTAGCAGGTAATGGCTACTTCTGCGGCTCTAAAGAGGGGAGTCCCGGCAGCAGATATTTGTGCAGCTGCAACCTGGAAAACAATGCATACTTTTGTTAAACATTATTGTTTGGATGCTGCCTCCTCTAATGAGGGTTTATTTGCCAAGGCAGTTCTGCATTCTGTCCACGAAAACTGAAATTAGTACTCCCGCCTCCAAAATTGATACTGCTATGGGAGCCCATCACAAGATGAGGAATACGTGGGAGGACACAATCCATTCGAAGAACAAGTTACTTACCAACTGTAACGTTCTTTCGACTGGATGTTCCTCCCACATATTCCTCATCGACCCTCCCATCCTACCCCACAGTAGAGTTTTACGTTTTCTTACACTTTCCTCTCACGAAGAATGTATCGGTCATGGGGCACACCTGGGTGTTCCTCCTATATATTTCATCGAAAAAACAGAACTGAAGCAACGGGCGTGGCTCGAGCTATTTATACCATCGGTGACGTCGACAGAGTACGGAGTCCGTTGAGGGACAATCGACGCCACGACCTCGAACAGGGAGCCCTCTGGCGAGAATTATTTTTTCCAAAGCAGCGAAGCTGGAGATAACGAATAATCACAAGATGAGGAATAGGTGGGAGGAACATCCAGTCGAAAGAAAGTTACAGTTGGTAAGTAACTTGTTCATCTCTTCTCAGAGAGAAAACACCAGAAACCTAAGGTAAGGCGTAAACTTCACAATGAGTCACATATTCCCATGAGTACTGGGACAAGGAAGAGGACTGAAGAGTCATGGTCTAGTAGTAGTCAGGCAATGAAGTCTAATAACCCACACCCGAAGGAACCTGAGAGGCATGAAAGCCTCCCTCAAGTGCAGGCAATGAGAAAGAGCTGGAACTTTGGCTGCAGTTCATGCAGTAGTAGCAGAGCAGAAGAAAGAAGGTGCAGTTTTGGCAATCCAGGCAGAAGTGGGAGAACCAAAGGGACTCCAGAACTTTGATGCAGCAGATTTCACCTGCTTGTTCTGTGAGGATCCTGTTCCCCCAAACTATGAGGTGCAGAGGCTGCGCAACGGAAGGCGTGCAGGAAGGCTGCTTTTCCCCATGTGAGCCTAATTGTGGACATTGCCATGCAAGAGGCTTGTTGGAGACCGAGGCGAGGAGCTGTTTGTTTATTTATTTTATTTCTTACATCGCGTCACATGCCCATGGGCCTCAGGGCACACAAGTAACAAGACAAGATGAACAAACAAATTTCAGAGCTAAGAAGCAATCAGGGCCGAGAGAGAAGGTTGCCTTAGACGGGACGAGCCTAGATATGGCCAGGGTTCAAATTAAACAGGTAGGTTTTGACTGCTCTTTTGAATGCCAGCAAGGAATTACAGACTCTGATAGGTAATGGCAGAGCATTCCATGCTTTAGGATCCTGTTCTGGAAAGCTAACGCCTCCAAACGTAGGCAGCATGAAGCGAGGTTGCTTGAATTTGTAGTTGTCACTAGAGTGGAGAGGTCACAGTGGTCGCTCAATCGTAAGCCGTTCTGAGAGATAGACAGGGGCAGACAAGGTCCAGCATTTATAAGACAATGCCAAGATCTTTTGCAGAATCCTGTGCTTTATGGGAAGCCAGTGCAGTGTCCTACTGGAATCATAAATGTGATCCTGTTTACGGAGACCAAAGACTGCTCGCACTGCATTGTTCTGTGTTGTCTGGAGGGCTACCAGGTTAGTTTGTGCTGTCCCACTCAAGAGACTATTACAATAGTGAAGTCTTGAGTTGGCATGGGCAGATGCTAGAATAGATCTGTTGTTGAGTGAGATGTAAGGTCTGAATTGATTCAGTAGCCTTACGTAGCCACATGACGAGCACGTGTGTGACACATGAGTCTTCATGTTAAGTTCTGCATCTAAGTTGATACCTAGGGTTTTGACACAATCTGTAACCCTAATCTGATTATTTGCAATATTGAAATTCTTATGGGATGTATCATGTTTCTTAATTGTCTGCCCAGTGGCCACAATAAGAAGCTCTGTCTTAGTGTCATTCAGAGCCAAAGAATTTGAGACCATCCATGTCTGTATTTCAGCGTAGACACTATTTAAAGTGTCAGAGTCCTTATCGTAGTTGCCTACAAGTTCATATACCACCTGGGTGTCATCCGCATAGTTCGTATATCTGACACCCAGGTTGTCCATTCCCCTGTGGGACTCCTGCATTAGCGACATCAGGAGATGATTGGACATTGTCCACTGCCACTCTTGATAGTCGAGGGCCGAGGATGGAGGAGATGCAATCTGACGCCTTGATGGAGCAGCCCGCTATGTTCTTCAACCGATCAACAAGAATGGAATGATCGACCAGTTCAAAGACTGCGGAGCGATCCAACAGCATCAGTAATGCCAGACTGCCACTTTCAATTATGACAGTCAGAGTTGTTTTGAGGTCCAAGAGGGCCGATTCCGCCTTGTGCCTTGCTCTACATCCAAACTGATGTGTACCTAAGATGTTTGTTTCAAGAAACTATGAAACTGAAGATAGGCCACCTTATCCAGGATTTTGAGCAAAAAAAGGCATGTTGGTTATGGGACGATAGTACTTTGCTCGGGAGAGATTGAAGGAAGTTTTCTTCAGTAAGGGGGTGTCCCATGCCTCCTTGAGCGAAGGTGGAACTATGCCCTCACTAAATTAAAGATTGACCATTCTAGTGATGCAGGGTGCCAAAAAAGTGAGTGATTCCTTAAGCATGTTGGCTGTGCATAGGTCTCCCTTACATGCCGTGGGTTTTAGGTTAGTGACTATTTTAAAGATTTCTGCTTCCGTACATTGTTTGAAGTTGAGGTATCTGGGGCCTGGTATTGTTGGCGTTTGGGAGAGGCCTATCGTCTGATGTGGCATTCAGCTTCAGTTGTATTTTTTCCTGATGACCAAGAATTTTATTTGAAAATTCGTCTTGAATCATTTGGCACCAGGCTCTGTCATGACTGATGGGCCGTTTGTTTATAATTTTTTCTTTTGATTTCCTTCCGAATAGCTTGCTAGAACTAGATTTAGCGGTACTAATCCTAGAGTTGAAATATTGAGATTTTGTCTCAGTGATGGTTGCTTTGACATTCTTAACTGCAGCTTTGTAGTTAGCAAGGGTCTGAGTGGCTGTTGTAAGGCCGCGAGTTTCAGGAGTGTGGGGGCCTCCTTAATTAAGTGACCAGACCGGAGACACCTTCAGTAGGAAGGGTGTGGGTCCCAAGTGAAGCCAGAAGCAGTAGACGTGCAGCACATGGGGAAAGGAACACAGAAGCCTGGCATTCTGATTCCTTGCGCAAGCACTGCCGGCAACAGTATCCAGCTTAATATTCACTTGCGTAAATGCAGTAATGAGCTGAATTTGTTCATTTAGTTCTTAACAATGGGACCGTTGAAATGTAGCACTCACGTGCGATTGGGTATTATCTCTTTTACTCACGTGAACAGCAAATACTATGGAAAGCAATTGTTAAATCTTTAAATCTTGTAAAACCCATGAAGAAGTGGTTTTGGGCCTACTTCGCGCCCTCTGACCAGGCGTAGTAGGCTGGGAGCGTTGCTTAAGGGCAAGGCCTCTGACCCGTGCTCCGAGCAGGGTCATGCCTCACTCAGAACCGGCTGGTCCGAGGAGTGGTCTTCTAAGTCCTTTGAGGGCTCCTCATCTGTGGGGGCCCAAGATAAGGCCAAGAGCCGCAAGTCTGAGTCCACCGGGTTCGTCGTGGAAGCGGGTCCCGAAGTGGATAAGGCGCAGTCAGTATCACCTTCCGCCTTCATTGCCAGCCTCCCATGAAGCTCCTCTTCAAATAGGAAGTCATCTATTCCGGCTAACCTACATGAGAAATCCAAGAAGCCGCGGGAGGAGGAGAAAAATGCAGAATAGTCTAAGCAGGTTCAACCGGCACAGGCTAAGACTTTGTCAGCTACTGCCACGACAGCTAAGGGCGCTGATCCTGCAAGGGTAGCTCCCATGACTCAAAGTGTCCCTACCCCAAGGTGCGACACCCCTGCTGTGACTTTGGAAAAGTCTGCAGGCACGCCAGAGCGGGTGAAACCGGCTCAGGCCCTGGTTCAAGACCGTCGAGGGGGAATGGAAGGGGGGTGAGGAGGCCCGGAAAGACCCCTCCCAGGTCGTCACTCAAACCATGGGGGTCTCGTCCACAGACGACGAAGATCAGGAGTCCTTGCATACAGTCCACAAGGACGACGACGATGGTGCAGGGCGTAGTTTTACTGTTCGGTATTATCATCCGAGGGACATTTCCTTGCATATTCTGTCGACACCTTGGTGTCGGAGATCCAGATGAGGATGCCTCCAGCTCCGGTACATGTGGTCTCCCAGGTCCCCGATCAGCCTCCATTGAAGAAGAGGAAGCGTCATCTGAAGCCCCCATTTCAACCTCCTCCTCCATGTCGGGCCCCTTCTCCCCGAGCAGACACAGGTACAGATACGGCCACGACGAAGGATCATGGCGAAGACATCGTCACAGCAGACGGTGAATCACCACATTTGGATGCTCCACACAGGGTGTCCCTACCGGATGAGGTGGGATCGTTCCACTCCTTGATCACCAGGGCCTCCAAGATTTTCCAGCTGGTGCCAGAGGAAACCAAGAAGGAGGGCTTCTTGTATCAAAGGCACAATGCCAAGAGAAAGCCGATCATGGCGGTGCCCTTTTTGGACGATGGTTTGGAGAAGGGCCTGGCCCTCATGAAGAACCCTTGCACGGCTCCAACCAAGCGGAATAGGCTGGAGAAGAAATATAGGGTGCCAGACTCTGCACCCAAGTCCCTGAGGTCGCAGCCATTGCCGGATTCAGTGGTATCGGTGGCCATGAGGAAACGGTCGGCCAACCTGTCCTCGTCGTCTTCAGTCCATCCAGACAGCAGGGGAAAGGGATGGACCCCATGGGAAAGAAGGTGATTTACACCACTGCCTCCACTATCAAGGCGGCCAACGCACTGGCGATCCTGGCCAGTTCCTCCCCAACGATAAGAAGATGGAGGCTATCGCTCTCTTCCAGGAAGGGGAAGTGGCATCGGATCATGCCATCATAGTGGCATTGGA